>NC_066584.1:180635443-183273784 GCF_024323335.1 Lathyrus oleraceus | reverse complement strand
ATATATATATATATATGTATCAGATTCCTTCCATCTCTCTTCTTTCACTAACCCTATCACGCCTCTATCGCCCCTTTACCTTCATCCACCTCCATCAACTCACTTCATCGGTCACGACCAACACCACTCACATCATTTTTACTCATTTCTAAGAGAAAAAAAATCTTACACACCTTCAAATTGTACATTTCTTCTTTTCACTCTTTGTAATGTTAAGGTTTGATTTTATTATTTTATAATTTTAGATTTTTTGGTTTCATCCTTTATTTGTGTTTTTATTCATCCTTCTAACTTATAGTTTTTTTTCTTCATGTTATCAAACTACCATCTTCACGAGTCTTGAGCACCCCTCTTTATCTGCGATGGCAAGACTGAAGGTAGATTTAAAGTTTTTGTTTTTCGTTTATTTATTTATTTATTGAGAGTTTAATTTTTAAGTTGTTGAGTTAGTTTGTTGTTTTGAGTTTTTTATTTAGATTTGTTGTTTTCTAGATTTGAGATGTTGATTATTTGGTTATAACTTTTTTGGTTTGGTTTGAAGTTCTATAGATATGAGTGGTTGATTCTTTGGTTCGAACTTTTTTGATTTGGTTTGATGTTTTATAGATTTGAGTTGTTGATTCTTTGGCTCTTGGTTGTTTTTAAGGAAGGAGATGAAGAACTCTTTTTAGTTTAAAAAATAATGGTTTTATGTAAATCTCTTTCTATAAAGTAGAATTTACTTTCTTGTATTTTATTGTGTTGCTAACCTTTTTTTTTTTTAAAGTAACTGGAGCAATGAACTGACAGATTATGTCGAAGATTTTTTAATTAGCTTGCAGAATGTTTTTTTATTGATGAAAAAGTTTTGATTGAGGAAGTGTGAAATTTATGACCGTGTAAATGAATGAGTTCTTTTTGTTCCCATTAATTTCAAAATGGTGCAAAAATTATTATTTTTTGAGATTGTCTGTTTTTAATGTGAAAATGGTTAGAATAAGGATAACATAAAATATTAATAACCAATGTGATCTTGGAGGATTGATTCTGCAAGTCTATATCTTTTTATAATGGAAACAAATTTACGATATTAATTGAAAACCAATTCAAATTTGGTTATATTGTAGCTCTTTTTATTTGTTGCAAATATGGATTGTGAATTTCAATTCTATTAAAGTAATTATAAAAATTATTAAGACTTGTTGTTAAAAATATTTTTATATTGATATTTGTATTAGTTTATTAAGTTTTATAATTTTGAAATTAATATTATGTAAAAAAATTAATTATTTTATAATGAATTTGAATATAAATATGATAATTCAATAACCGGAACAAATTGTCTGCATGCACCCAACTCATCAAAATCATTTACGAAATTGGGCTGAATGGGCCTCTTAACTTCACCCGCGGTTTGAGATGGGTGCCATTTTTGACCAGAATCCGTCCAATCCGGCTCATTGTCCGGTCCTAGTAAGACCAAAGGTAGATTTAAAATTTTTTTTTTATTCATTGAGAGTTTGTTTTTTTAAATTCTTGAGTTAGTTTGTTGTTTGAGTTTTTTTATTTAGATTTGTTGTTTTCTAGATTTGATTTGTTGATTCTCTGGTTATAACTTTTTTGGTTTAGTTTGAAGTTTTATAGACATGAGTGATTGATTCTTTAGTTCAAATTTTTTTGGTACTTGCTTTTATGGAAGGAGATGAAGAACTTTCTTTTAGTTTAAAAATAATGTTTTTGTGTAAGTCTCTTTCTATAAACTAGAATTTATTTTCATGTGTTGCTAACCTTTTTTTTATAAATTAATTGGAGCAATGAACTAATAAGTTATGTCGAAGGTATTTTAATTAGCTTGCAAAATGTTATTTTTATTGATCAAAGAGTTTTGATTGAGGAACTATGAAATTTATGGCCGTGTATCCCATTAATTTCAAAATGGTGCAAAGATTATTATTTCTTGTGATTGTCTGTTTTTTAATGTGAAAATTGTTAGACTAAGGATAACAGATAATATTGATTTAGGATCTTGAAATTAATGTGATCTTGGAGGATTGGATCTGCAAGTCCATATCTTTTTATAATGGAAACAAATTTACGATATTAATTAAGAACCAATTCAAATTTAGTTATATTGTAGCTCTTTTTATTTTTTATAAATATGGATTGTGAATTTAAATCCTATTAAAGTAATTATAAAAATTATTACATCTTCAGCCCTCGAATGTTATAAAAAATATTTCTGTATTGATATTTGTATTAGTTTATTAAGTTTTAAAATTTTGAAATTAATATTATGTAAAAAAATTAAGTTTTATAATGAACTTGAATTATAAATATGATAACTCAATAACTAGAATAAACTCCCAGCATGCACCCGTGATTCGGTCAAACCCAACTCATCAAAACCGTTTACGAAATTGACCGGAAATGAGCCTCTTAACTTCATCTGCGGTTTGGGATGGGTGCGACTTTTGGGCTCGAACTCGTCCAATCTGGCCCGTTGTCCAGCCCTATATATAATACATGTCATTCTCACAAATGCAGGTCCTCATAAAACATGACTTTTAATTACGTTTTCTTTTGGGTCATTCATCAGACTTGCTTGTCAAGACCCGAAGACAAGAATTGCCAAGGGGAGCATAAATGAATAAGTACAAACATCATTGTTATTCTTACACCACTTCTTACATCTACACTATATTCACGATTCACAAATATAATGAAGACTGACATAAACAGTTATCAGTGACATGAACAATACGTGAACAATGTTTAGACCATGAATAATGACATGAACATGAACAATGAGTGTGAATATCGCATAAATAATTACTTTTAGTAGTACAAAGTTGGTAAATGAAATGTAAAATGTTGGATAACTAAGTGGTGAAGTTGGTTAATAAATGCACATATATTAAAAATAATTTTTAAAAGTAAACTAAAGTTGGTTAATGAAATGTAAATTGTTAGTTAATGAAGTGATGAAGTTGATTGATCATACAATTTTATATCGGTACTCCTTAATCCAAATTATTATTATTGTTATTTTTAATAAAAAAATATTATTTTATAATAAAACACTCTCCATTGTATTGGTGAACAATAAATACGGTGTAGTGTATGAGTTTGGTGTTAGAATAACATTTCTCTTAGTACATTTTGACTCAAGCTCACACCACACAATTATGAGCTCCTTCAATTTTTTTCCGCATGATCTAATATGATGGTGATTCGCACGAGACATCAGATCAAATGAAAGTGGTTCTAATTGTCATCTATATATAAAGTCCTTCATGTGCTAAGACTCATGTATTCTATTCATTTTTACACTCATATTACTTCTCATTCCTTCATTGACTTCTCATTCCACATTAAATAACTTTTGCACCGAAAAAAGTACCCGAGCACATCGTACACTCGAAATACAACAGAGTGATTACTGAATTTTATTTATTCTAAGAGAAAGGAAAAATATCAATAAAACCCAAAGGGAAGAGAAAAAGGGTAAGTAAGTCGGTTATTCAAGGAAAAGATATTAGCACCCCTCACATCCTTTGTACTCAACATGATCCGTTTTGATTGTTTTATTATCTAAAAGTTACTTGCGATTGATTTTAATTAAGGGAGAAAAACTAAGTTTTTAAATTAATGTGCTCGTCAAGGATTCAAACCCTCGTGCCTACGTATTCTCATAGTGCAATGAGAAAATCAGATATTTTTAGTTCATGGTAGAAAATAAATATTTAAATTAAGGGAGAAAAACTAAGTTTTTAAATTAATGTGCTCGTCAAGGATTCAAACTCTCGTGCCTACGTATTCTCATAGTGCAATGAGAAAATCAGAGCTTTGTAGTTCATGGTAGAAAATAAGTATTTGTTGGTTAATTTTAGGGAGCGATGTTATAATCGTATCCTAGAAATGTTTTGACGTTAGCTGGTTTGATCCTAGTTCGGATGCTTTAAGCTTTTACTCCGACTACTAAGGAATGGATTACAACAATTCTTTTATGAAGGAGATTGTTGTTTGGACAAAGAAATAAAAAGGTGGTGTCTGAACCAAGGACAATAAGTTGTAAAAAAATGTTGTATTAACCAAGAACTTAAATGGTAAAAGTGGTGTCTGAACCAAGAACTGAAAATGAAAAGTGGTGTTTATAACCAAGAATTGAAATTGAAAGTGGTGCCATAACCAAGAGTTGAAATTGAAAGTGGTGTCATAATCGAGAGCTGAAAATTGAAAGTTGTGTTATAACCAAGAGCATGAAATAAAAGTGGTGTCATAACCAAGAACATGAAATAAAAGTGGTGTCATAATCAAGAGCGGAAAATAAAAGTGGTGTCATAACCAAAAGCATGAAATAAAAGTGGTGTAATAACCAAAAGCATGAAATAAAAGTGGTGTCATAACCAAGAGCAGGAAATAAAAGTGGTGTCATAACCAAAGAGGTGGGTATTTTAACCATGATAGTGATTAACCCAAAGAGAAAAATAAGAGTGGTGTTTAAACCAAAGAGAAAAAAAATAAGAGTGGTGTTTAAACCAAAGAGGTGGGTGTTTTTACCAAGATGGTGATTAACCTAAAAAGTGGCATTTAACCAATAAATGGTGATTATCCAATGCAGAGTTGTAGATTTTTTCCTAGATCCAGGGATCAAGACCTATAAATAAGGGGCATGCCTAAGTCTGAGTCCCACAAGGCAGACAAGCAAGAGAATGAGGAGTTTGCCTAAGCCTGAGCCTCACAAGGCAAACATGCATGAGAGAGGCTTACCTAATCCTGAGTCTCACAAGGCAAGCGTGCATGAAATGGTCTGTCTAAGTCTGAGTCTCACAAGAAAGACATGCATGAGAAATGGTTTACCTAAGCCTGTGTCTCACAAGGTAAACATAAAAGAAAAGGGGGCCTGCCTAAGCTTGAGCCTCACAAGGCAGACATGGATGAAAATGAGGAGTTCGCCTAAGCCCGAGTCTTAAAAGGCAAACATGTATGAGAGAGGCTTACCTAAGCCTGAGTCTCACAAGGCAAGCATGCATGCAAATGGTTTTAACCATGAGAAGTTGATTAACCCAAAAAGGTGATTAACTAAGAGCAGGTGATGAACCTCAAGAGTCGTGTATGGTTCAGAGATGGGTGTTTAACCTAAAGAAGATGATTAACCCATGAAGGAGGTGATAAAACAAGAGAAGGTGATTAACATCAATAGTTGTATGAGTATTCATTGATATAATCATGAAAAATAGAATTCATCACCCTCTGGTAAGTTGCCCCAGCATTCTTCAAGCAAAATGATATCACTACCCACTCATAGGTGCCTAAAGCTTTTGGGAATCAAAATATCATCTTCGGCACATCTTCATCTGTAATGAAAATTTGGTTATTGTAAGACCCCAATTTTGACCCTAAGATCCCTCATGCTATCTCATCATTTGCATTGGCTTTGGGATCACACCTTGGCATCCTCATTACCCTTCACTAATTAGGTTTGTATTGGGAGAGGTCACCAAGCATCAATTGATTGTATCATACTTTATTTTCTTTTGTTTACTAACCAAAATACCAAAAATATGTCTATGTGTATCTTTATTTCTTTTGTAGGTAATGTGTGTGTGTCCATTTGTGCCCTATCAAGCTCATACCTAGGGATTGAGACCTTCAATGAAAGAAATCAATCAAGAAAGGGTCCAAATTGGTTATAATCATCATATATGGATCCCCGTGTTCTTTATTTGTCATTTTGATCAAGAATTCATCAAGAGTTTGAAGCTTGTTTGTCAAGGAAGCCATAATTCATTTAGGTATCTTGTGTGTCTTCCTCAGCAAGTTTCTTCAACATTTGTCAAAGATATTTTGGGATACTTCATTTAAATTCATCTTAATCATATATTATTCTCCATGAGCCCCAAAAAGCAAAATAACTTCAATTTTGTAAGTTGGTTCAAGGAGGTTGATAAGAAAAGTCAACTAGTCAAATCTGGGGTTCCCAAGACCCTATCTCCTACAATTTTTGTCATATGAAAATGATTCCAAGATAAAAGTTACTCTTTATTACATTCTAAAAACCTTTCACGTTGACATTAAGAGCTAATTTTACTTGGAAAGTCATTTTTTATGGTGAAAGATTATAGGTCATTTTGTGAGTGCCCTAGTTAGGAGGTCAACTTCCAAAGACCATAACTTTCTCAAATTTTATTATTTGAAGTCCATCCAAGTTTAATGATCAATTTCAAGATGTATTCTCCAACTTTTATTCTTTGAGAAAAATCAAATTCAACTTGCAAGGGCATGTTCCAGGAGGAAACATTATAGGTCATTTTGAGTCATCATCATTGAACAAGCAATTTTCATCAACTTATAAAATCCAATACTTCCTCATGCCAAATCCAAATGATGTCAAATTTGTGACTAAATTTAATAGGAATGGAAGAGATACAATTTTTGTGAAGAAACCATTTTCATTTGAAGCTCATAGCAAAAGTTATTTAATGTGGAAGAAGTGGTCATTTGACTTTGTACTTAGAAACTTTTCAACCATGTTTGATTTCTCCAACTTCCACCTCAAAATTCATCATGATACAAGCTCCAAATGGAAAAGTGTTCAACATAAAAGTTTTTCCCCTTAATTTTACGTTTCCAAAGCATCCAAGATCACTTTATTTGGACAAGAATTAAGGGACTTGCGTGTGGTTCCTTTCTTTGGTTTGTTTTGGAAAGTTTTACACTCAAGTGATTAATTCCTTTTACATGTTTCCATGTGATGACTTCAGCATAAGTTACACATGAATTAGAAGTGGATTGCATCATTGGTTGGGCCTAATTCCTTTCCCATGCACCCATGCACAACATTGCTATTTTTGGTCAATTTTCAAATGGTACAAAACCAAATTCCATAGTCTATAAATACAAGTGCATTGCTTCAGAAATGATACACACATCTTGCCCAAGCCTTCATAACCCAACTCAGAGCCCTACACCATAGAATTTCTTGAGGATTTCATTGAAATCGAGTTCTTTACTCAATTTCTATTTGGGGACAAGAACTCCAGGAATTCATAGCTATTTTCATCTCAATTGATCACTGCAAGCAAGAGGAGGAAGAACCAATTGGAATTGCATCAAGATCCAGCCAAATCACTGCAACCTGAAGGTGATTTTTCCAAAACTTCAAGCCTTTTATTCTCTCTCAATTCTCCATTATTCTACTTGTTTATTAGTTGTCTAAAGTTCTACCAATGTAGGCAACAAGATTGAGCTTCTTTGAGGTCAAATCGAAGCAACTCAAATCGTGTACCTCAAAATTCAATTCCTCATATCTCTCAATATATTTTGAATTAGGTGAAATTGAGGTCAAATTCGAGCTCCTGAGCTTTTTCTCTTTAAAATAGTATCTTTACTTTTCATTTTCTTGATGGTTGGTGGTGGACCAGTCTGCTGAGGTCCACCAGAGAAGACAACCGGAGCTAGGGCTCTGGTGATGTGGTGTCACGTCCCCTTGCCATTGGATCCATTTGAATTGCTTTAATCTTAATCATCTATTTTGATTACCAAGCATATGTCGCGTTGATTGAAGACAATGGTGGAATGCGCGCGCTTGGCCATCAGATTTGTCACCTCAATTAATTAGGGAGATCTCATGGCCCTCGTTTTTTCTATTTTTCTTTTTAATTCTGATTTTTCATTTAATCCATTTATTTTGTTTAATTCATATTAATTTCATTTTTAATCCAAAAAATATGGGACTTTCACCAAAAAAAAATCCTCTTCGATGTTTTGAAGGAATTTGAGGTTTTGTCCATTTAAAAATGCATTTTAATTCAGTTTTAATTTAATTTTTAATTGAATAATTGTTTAAAAATTATGTTGAGCCATTTTTATGGTCTTGTGATGTTTGATTTTCTGTTTGGCCTTGGTCATGGTTGATTTGACTTTTGTTTGATCAATACTATGGATTTAAGGGATTGATGAAATGTACATTTCATCTCCCAAAATGAATGGATAGTATTTATTAGATGAAATTTCTCCTATGATCAATTTGGGTTTCTACTTTCCATTCCCTCTTCATCTTCATCCCTATTCTTTACCAATTCATCATTGACCAATGATTTCTCTAATGTATAAATGCTAGTTGATTCATTAATGACCTTGTGTCAAATGAATCAATATGAGTCTGACTAAGATAGGTCTTTCCCATTTCTTTTAGAGTGTGGTATGTTTTAGGAGTTTGGTTATTTGTACCAAATCTCTAACATGCATTAACACCTATATTTTTATTGTCCGACCTCAGATAGTTGTGACTTCTACATATGTCCAATTACGATTGCTTAGCATAGAGCTAAATTTTTCCCTTGAGGCATAGCATTCTAGTAAGTGAGATTGTAAGTCTCCAATTCTTCATGGCATTGTGTGTAAACTTGACCTTTCTTTCATTCATGAGAGCTAGTGGCATACTTGTCGATTTATCCAAGTTGGAGCTCTTCTCATGGATGATTTCTTGGTTCAAGAGTTCATACTTGTGAATGAATGGTTGAGTGTTCTCCAAAGAATGATTTAATTAATTAAAACTCTTCACTAACATTTGACTAACCATTGACTAACTTCTTGATTAATGTTGTTTTACTTTCAAGTCATTTACTTTATGCACTTTAAATTTTAAGTACCTTTTATCATTCATTGCCATTTACATTTCATGCAACTTGTTTTCGTTTCAAGTCCTTTTCACTTTGCTCATTTGAGCCGTATCTTGTGATTGTATATATTTTTTGTTTGTTTTTGTTTTGTTTATGGTCTTAGGACCTTAAAATACTGAATAATAACAAAAAACCTAAAAAAAACATCTTGTGGACTGTTGGATCTGATCTGAACTTTTGGATTTAGAATCAGGAAATATTCCCTATGCTAAAGGACTTGGCCAATGCCACTATCTAAGACTGATCTATCTTTGACAGTGCCTTTCATCTGATGCAAGACCTTGAGTTCCCTTGATTCATCTGTCGCTTTGTCTTTATGCTTAATTGTTATACTATTATTATTGTTGATGTCTGATGATTGCTTCTGAGTTGACCAAGGAATATTTTCATCTAATACATTGGAAGACATAGAAGACTGCTAGATATTGGAGTGCTTGCTTGGATATTATGGCTATCTTTATTTGATCCCTTGGTCTTCATATGATTTGCTTGGATATTGCTTATTTCTTGTTGCTTGCTAAAGTCCAAATAAAAACGGGTTTCAATATGACATTCTTGTTTGTCGGATTGCATCCTATTGGTCAGAACTTTTCAACTCTTAACTTTTAATTTTTTGTCTAGGATATTCTCTTCATCTCCTCCCACTTCTTAAATATCAAAATCTCTCCCCTTTTTCAAAAACTTTTTTTGTTTGTGTTTTTCAACTTAGACATGTTTTAATGATTAGAAACTTTGGCCTTATGCCATTGAACTTTCAAACTTTTTCTTAAATCAAACTTGTGAATGAACTTAACCATATTGACTTAAATTTCAAAAAGACAAAAAGAACAAACAATCCCATTCAAATCTTTGGCCATTTGTGCCTTTTCTTGTTAAACTTTTGTTAAAATCAATAGACCAACTTCTTTGATATTTTTACCACGAACTACGGGGTTTTGATCCCTCATTTTTATGTTGGTACATAGGCATAAGACCAAAGGTCTTGTCAAACACAAAAATATAATTAATGAATTATTTTCTCATCCCCTCGCTCTATATTTTATCAAACATCATTTAGACCAAATCACTTTCACACAAAAAAAGGCTCCCTAGGAGTACCTAGGACACTTTGGGTGCTAACACCTTCCCTCTGTATAACCAACCCCTTACCTGTAATCTCTGGCATTTTATTAGTTTTGATTTGAAAACTTCTTATCTTTGTGTTTTGTTAGTACTTTTCCCCTTTCCTTTGAAAACAATAAAAGCGTGGTGGCGACTCTGGTTTTATTGACGTTAAGTTTACCTATAACTTGATGGTCATGAATTTACCGCTACAGTTATAACCAGAATAACCATCAAGCATACTAAGATATTTGAAACCCGCTACTTAGTTGACCAATATCTTGGTGATATGCATTGGGTATTCGTCCTTTGGGGTTGCAACATTCAGATTTCTGAAATTGATGCACATCCTTAACATTCCATTTTCTTAATTACTGGAACGATATTCGCAATCCATTCAACATACCCTATCATTCTTTTGAACTTGTTTTTCAGGATTCTTTCGACCTCCTCCTTTATCTTGAACATGACCTCTAGCGTAAACTTCCTAGGCATCTGCTTGACCGGCTTTTCCCCGACTTTATTGGTAATTTTAACTCCACCAATTCTTTGCTCAAACCTGACATCTTGTTATAATCCCAAGCAAAGCAATCTTTAAATTCATTAAGTACATTGATTACCTATAACCTTAGTTTTGGGTCAATGTTGGCATTGATGTAAGTCGACCCTTTGGTAGTTCCATTGCCCAAATCAATTTCTTCAAGGGGATCCTGAGATTATATCTTTGTAGTAGACGCGATAGGATCCTTCTTAAATCCCAAAGGCTCATCATCATAGATGCGGGCGAGCCTCTGGTCTTTTCAACCATCATTTTCTAGGCCTGCTGCTTGCGGCTCCTCAACTGGTGTCGGTCCAATTATTTTCCTTTAACTCATGCCAAACACTTCTAACTCATTGGCTTCGACATCCATGTGTGGTATTTCGGCCTCCAGGGCCACTTTTAATCCATTATCGACTACATAAGCTGAGCTTTGTTTCAATGCATTGAATTCAGATATTGTCATCAAATTGATCGCCCCATCCAGTTGGTTGGATTGTGTCATAAGTCCTCTCACCCATTATTTCTATGTTCCACATGAATCCATGGGTTGGGTGGAGTCTCAAATAGTAAAATGTCTCTTCTAAAGTCATGTAAGCAAACCCCGCTAGTGTGTAAGGCTCTATGTTGGCTATATTTTTTTCAAAGTTTCCTTTATCTACATGGTTCACCTCCCCTCTCTCTTCATTTTCAATCCCTTTCTATCTCATTCCTCTCATTGTCCAATGACATCTCAATATCCTAAGGCTAATTGGTTCATGAACCAATACAAGTATGAATGTGATTAGGTCCACCCTTTGATCATTTTCATTTTGTGTGTGGTATGTTTTAGGAGTATGTTTCATTATACCATATCTCTAACATGCATTAACACCAAAATATTTATTGCCCGACCTCAGATAGTTGTGACTTCTACATAATTACGATTTCTTAACATAGCGCTAAATTTTGACACAAAAGGCATAGCATTCTAGTAACTGAGATTGTAAGTCTCCCCCCCCCCCCTTTCATGGTATTGTGTGGAAACTTGGCCTTTTTTCCTTCCTTTGGAAGATGTCTTGGTTCAAGGATCCATGCTTGTGAATAGAGGGTTGAGTGTTCTCCAAAGAATGACTTAAACAATTGAAAAGCATAACTCCACTAACTTCTAATCAATTAACATTTAACTAACTTTTTAATTTTAAGTCATTTACTTTATGCACTTTAAATTCAAGTCATTTATCATTTGACATTATACACCTCGTTTAACTTGTTTATGTTTATGTCATTTTCACTTTGCTCATTTGAGCCATATATTGTGATTGTATATACTTGTTTGTGTATATTGTTTGTGTTTGTGGTCTTAGGACCTTAAAATACTTAATAAACAACAAAAACCCCTAAAAAATATTTGTGTGGACTGTTGGATTTGATCTGAGATTTCGACTTAGAGTTAGGCAACATTCCATATGCAAAAGGACTTGGCCAATGCCAACATTTCTGAAACCAAGTCATTGTGATGTGAGCTTTCATCTGATGCAAGTATTGGGATCCATTTCAGTTCATCTGCTACATGGTCTTGATGCAAATGTTACTTTGAACCTGTGTCTAATGCCTTATTCTGAGCCATTCAAGGAGTATGTCATCTGATACATGGGAAGATCATGAAGAAGATCATGAAGTTGCTAGCTTGGATGTGGCTATCTTTATTTGATGTCTTGCTCTTCCTCTTGATATTTGTATATTGATATTGCTTGATCCTAAAGTCCAAGGGAAAAGTGGGTTTCTATATGACATTCTTGTCTATTGGATTGCATCCCATTGGTCAGATCTTTCCAACTCTTAAATTTAAAAATTTTGCTTAGGATTAGTCTCTTCATCTCCTTCCACTTCTTAAATTTCAAATCTCTCCCTCTTTTCAAAAACCTTCTTTGCTTGTGATTTCTAAACTTAAACTTTATTACAAATTAGAAACTTTGGCCTTATGCCATTACATTTTTAAACCTCTTTTCTTAATCAAACTTGTAAATGAACTTAACCATATTGACTTAAAATTTCAAAAGACAAAAAGAACTAACACCCATTCAAACTCTTTTAGGCCTTTTGTGCCTCTTTCAAACTTGAACTTTTGTTAAAAGCAATTTACTCACTTTGAAATTGATACCACGAACTACGAGGTTTTGATCCCTCATTTTTATGTTGGTACGTAGGCACAAGTCCGAAGGTCTTGTCAAACACAAAAAATATAATTAATGAATTCTTTTCTCATCCCCTCACTCTATTTATTGCAAACGTCATTTTATATTAAAACACATGCACACATAAAAAGGGCTCCCTAGGAGTACCTAGGAGACTTTGGGTTCTAACACCTTCCCTCTGTGTAACCAACCCCCTTACCTGTAATCTCTGGCATTTTATTAGTTTTGATTTGAAAACTTCTTATCTTTGGGTTTTGTTCGTACTTTTCCTTTTTCCTTTGGAAACAATAAAAGTGTGATGGCGACTCTGGTTTTATTGACGCTAAGTTTATCCACAGCTTAATGGTCATGAATTTACCGCTACAGAAATTAAATGGGGACTCTGCTGGGGAGTAGTCCTCGGTGGGTTTAGCCTACTTTTTATGTGTATATAATTGTATATTTGTATGTGTGATATAATCTGCTTGTTGTGCTTGGTGATCTCTGAGTGGTGAGATAAGTTCTAACTCGAACTTGAGTGCAATTAAGATAGGAGGATGGTATAGTCATGTTCGAATTGTGTGGAGTAGTCCTTATCAAGTTGGCTTGAGACCCATCTACTTAGTGGAGACCCTTTTGGAGCTATTAATGTCACACAAGTTATTTGTGGTTAGGCATTACTTTCTCTGATTTGGGGTCCGAGAAGCTGAGAACTGTAGAACATTTGATCCAACTTGGCCTATTTAGGACATAGTGCGGAGACTGTTCAGATGTAAACTTGATAATAGTTGTTACGCGATACTACACTCAGACGCGTTTCTCTTGAGAATATTATGGGTTGATGAGTCAGTCATCCTAACATGTAGTATTCGATAGATGGAATTAAGACTCCGGGAACTTTTTAGAACATGATCTACAGGTTTTTATCCTTAGTACACTCCTTTGGGATGGTTCTTAACCCGACTCCGTGCTCGTGACTCACAACAAACCCTAGATTCTTGGTTGGTCAAATCAAGTCTTGTCAATATCAATGGAACTTAGGTGTTGATAAGGTGAAAACCATAATCCACCAAAATGGATGATTGATCTTGACAATGACTTGATTCATCCCTTGACCTTTGTTTGTTTGCCTCGTGTATGATCCCTTATTTATGATTGTTGCATTCATGCATGCATTCACATCATTACATTCATCACACAAAAATAACTTCAAGGAACTGAGGTTTTATTTGCAAATATTTTCAGACCATGGATTCTGGACGAAGGAACACTAAGAAGTACATTTTCAGATGTCCTGATTTGAAAGAGTTAAGGAAGCTATCATATTTTATATTAGATCCCTTGGACTTCAAACAACTTCATGGAAAGCTTATATATGTATTATCTTCTGATGTGGTGGAAGGGCTCTTGAGTGTGTTGGTTCAGTTTTACGATCCTCTCTACCGTTGCTTCACTTTTCTTGATTATCAGCTTGTGCCTACGTTAGAGGAGTATGCCCATCTCTTGAGAATACCTGTTTCTAGCAAGGTGCCTTTTAGTGGATTGGAGGAGATTCCCAGATCTCATCTTATAGCTGAAGCTCTTCATCTAAAGAAGTCTGAGATTGAGGCTCATTGGGTGAAGAAAGGAGGAATGTTTGGGTTGACTTCTGAATTTCTCATTAGGAAAGCTACTACTTTTGCTCAAGCAGGTAGTGTGGATGCTTTCGAAACTATCTTTGTGTTGCTCATTTATGGTTTGGCTTTGTTCCCTAACATTGATGGTTTTGTTGATGTTAACGCCATTATAATATCCTTGATTGGAAATCATGTGCCTACTTTGTTGGGTGATATGTACTTCTCTTTGAATTTGAGGAATTTTAAAGGTGGTGGGACTATTGTGTGTTGTGTTCCTCTTCTGTACAAGTCGTTTATTTCGCACTTGCCTCAAACGCCTGCTTTTGTGGAGAACAAACAATGCCTACGGTGGTCTCAAAGACTTATGTCTCTCACTAATGATGATATAGTTTGGTACGATTCTTCATTGAGTAGTTTGGATATTATTGATAGTTGTGGTAAATTCTCTAATGTGTCTCTCATTGGTACACAAGGAGGAATTAACTACAACCCTGCTTTGGGTCGTCATCAACTTGGGTTCCCCTTGAGAGACAAGCCTAATAACACTCAGTTAGAAGGTCTTTTCTATCAAGAGGGTAAATATTCCCAACATTTGAAGTAAAAGATAATACATGCTTGGCATAATGTGTATAGGAAAGGAAGATCCGAGCTTGGTCTGTGCAACTGTGTAGCTTTTGAGGCTTACACTACTTGGGTAAAGAAGAGAGATTTTGAGTTGAAGATGTTATATGCTTGTGAAAGACCTATGTCTATGGTTGTGGCTGAGTCATCAACTCTCCCTAACCAAGATTTAGAGGAGTTGGAAGATGCACTCGCCAAGATGAAGCAAGAGAATGATATGTAGGAAGAGTGATTCCATGCTTTGAGTCGAAAGCACGAGGAGTTGCAGCTTGAGTCTAAGGACAAAGATGCACTTATTGAACTTCTTGAGGACCGAGCTGTAAAGAGACGGAGAGAGCCAGAGGGTCCATCTTCCTCTAGTATGCCTCAGCCTTCTGGTGCTTGGAAGAAGATTGTCGATCAGCTAGTTCTTCAGAAGGCTCAGATGAAGACTTCTTTTGAGTCCGAGATTCGATGCATCCGAAGGAAGTACGCGCCTGCAGCCAGATCATCTGACACTGTTGTTAGGGGATCCTTAGGATGATTAGTTTCCTTTTCTCTTGTATTTGTATTTTGGTTTATGAAATTGTACTCGGTGTAATCCTTCCAAATTATATAAATAAAAGAGATTTTGTATGGCCAATCAAATTGTTACCATTGTTATTATATATTTGCAAATAAGATAGTATGTTCCTTGAAAATAAAAATAATCAAAACATTGCATTTCATGCATCATTTGCATAGCAGGTTTTTCTTCCGCCAAATGTCTTATTGGGTTATTCTTATGTGCTTCAGCCAAGCTGACTCACCGATACAACACTCGCACCAATCAACCGAGAATCATGGAACATTTGGAACAAGAGATCAGAGAGTTGAAGGACGAGATTGCCCGCTTGACTGCTATGATGGAGTCTGTTTTGGCTGCTCAGAGTCAGTCTTCTCCAATGCCTGTAACTCCTCCTCCTCAGAGGTCTATCATTTCATAAGTTGTTATTTCAACTGTGCCTGCCACTCAATTTACTCCTACCATGCCTGCCGGATTCCCGTGGGGAATGCCGCCGAACTTTGTGCCCGAAGGGTTTGTGCCTACTTTTGCTTCCATGTCGGCATCTAGCCCGGTTATGTCTGTTTCGCCTCCAGTTGTTCACACTCTGCCCCGTGTTGAGGACACCATCTACCATTCTGAGTCGTCTGAGGGCCCTGATGTATATGAGAAGATGGATGATATGAAAGACCAATTCCTTGAGTTGCGAAAGGAGTTGAAGACTTTGAGGGGAAAAGATCTGTTTGGTAAGAGTGTTGTTGAACTATGCTTGGTACCAAACGTTAAAATCCCAATGAAATTCAAAGTCCCTGACTTTGAAAAGTATAAAGGAAATACATGTCCACTTAGCCATCTCGTCATGTATGCCAGGAAAATGTCAACGCAAACTGATAATGATCAGTTATTGATTCACTATTTCCAAGACAGACTGACTGGTGCCACTCTGAGGTGGTACATGGGATTGGATAGTGCGAGTGTTTGCACGTCCAATGATTTGGGTGAAGTTTTTGTGAAACAGTACAAGTACAACGTGGACATGGCACCGGATAGAGATCAGCTGAGGTCTATGTCTCAGAAGGACAAAGAGACATTCAAAGAGTATGCCCAGAGGTGGAGAGAGCTTGCTGCTCAGATTAGTCCTTCGTTGGAAGAGAAAGAGATGACCAAGATCTTCCTTAAGACCCTGAGTTCATTTTATTATGAACGTATGATTGCTAGTGCCCCCAGTGACTTTACCGAAATGGTAAACATGGGGATGAGGTTAGAAGAGGGTGTCCGAGAAGGACGTTTGTATAAGGAAGAGGTATCATTGAGCAAGAAATATGGGAGCAGTTTCGCTAGGAAGAAGGAAGGTGAAACTAATACAGTATCAATTGGGAGGCAGATGAGGCCTCATGTTAGAAGAAGTCAACAACCACATCAATATCATCATCAAGTATCACCCGTTATTCCGGTATTTTCTAACAATCAATCAGTGTTAGTTCAACAACAGCGTCAACAACAGTTGTAACAAAGAACAAACAACTACACCAACACTAACAAAAATCAACAACAACAACAACAGAATTTCAAGAGGAAGAAGGTATCTTTCGACCCTATTCCTCTGTCATACGCCGAGTTATACCCGTCTTTGGTTCTCAAGAACCTTCTCCAACCAAGAAATCCGCCGCAAATTCCAAAACCACTTCCATGGTGGTATAAGCCCGAACTCCGTTATGCCTTTCATCAAGGTGCTCCCGGTCATGATATTGAAAATTTCTACCCACTGAAGTATGAGGTCCAAAATCTAGTAAAGAGTGAGATGGTTTCCTCCGAGGACCGTGCGCCGAATGGAAAGCTAACCCATTGCCCGCTCATGTTAATTCCTCTGTTAATATGGTAGATGGTTGTCCAGGAAGTTTCCGAGTGTTTGATGTGTGACATATATGTCGGTCCTTGGTAGAGATGCATAAAACCCTGTATACCATTAGTGATTGTGAGAATGACCATATCGGTTGTGCGATTTGCAATATAAACCCCCGTGGGTGTTCAGTCGTCAAGAGAGATATCCAGAAGTTGATGGATGAGAATGTAATCCAGATTCAACAGTCGAGGGATATAGATGATGTCAATGTGATAGTACCAGTGTTTAAGACCCCTGAGCGGGTAGTGATTCAATTTGATAGTAGCAGCAGTAACAGCGTCAATAGATTGGTATCGCCATTGGTAATACGGTTAGCGGGCCTAATCCCGTATGCATCCGATAGAGTTGTTTCGTACTAGTATAATGCTACTATGTTGGAGAATGGTCAAGAGGTTCCGTTGCCTACGACTAGTTCCATTGTGAACATTGCTGACGTTACAAAGGTGACCCGTAGCGGTCGTGTTTTTGGTCCCATTTTCCCAAAAGATATAGAAGATGTTGGTAAGAAGGTTGAGGTACCTGTAGTAAATATAGTTAGTGCTCCAAAGTGTCAGTCTGGTGAATCCAGCAATTTGAAGCCTTATGATGATGACGAGGTACTACGTTTGATTAAGAAGAGCGAATTTAATATGGTGGAGCATCTGCTCCAAACTCCTTCCAAAATTTCAGTGTTGTCTCTGCTTATGAATTCTGAAGCGCACATAGAAGCATTGCAAAAATTATTGGAGCAAGCTTATGTAGAGCATGATGTAACAGCAGATCAGTTTGACCATATTGTGGCTAACATCACTTCCTGCAACAACTTGAGCTTTTGTGATGAAGAACTTCCCGAGGAAGGCAGAAATCATAACCTAGCGCTGCATATATCAATGAATTGTAAGGAGGATGCCTTGTCCAAAGTCTTGGTTGATATCGGTTCTTCGTTAAATGTACTCACGAAGTCGACTCTGTCAAGGTTATCGTATCAAGGCTCGCCTGTGAGGTACAATGGCGTGATTGTCAAAGCTTTTGATGGGTCTCGCAAGACTGTTATTGGTGAGGTGGACCTTCTAGTGAAGATAGGTCCGAGTGATTTCCATATTACTTTTCAAGTAATGGACATCCATCCGGCCTATAGATGCTTGTTAGGAAGGCCGTATATACATGAAGTTGGGGTTGTAACATCCATTCTGCATCAAAAGTTGAAATTTGTGAAGAATGGCAAGCTTGTCATTGTGGGTGGAGAAAAAGCACTATTGGTGAGTCACCTGTCATCTTTCTCATACGCGGAAGCTGAGGATGAGATTGGAACCCCGTTCCAAGCTCTATCTATTGCTGAAGAGAAGAAAGTTGGGGCACCTATGTCCTATTTTAAAGATGCTCAGAAGATTGTGGAAGATGGTAGTTCTGATCACTGGGGTCAGATGGTAGAGGTCGCCGAGAACAAGAACCGGGCCGGTTTGGGTTTTCAGCAAGGGTCGTTTGTGGTCAAAGTGTAAGATGTGCAACCTAGTTTCTGTAGCGAAGGGTTCATTCATGGTAATGAATAACACTCAGTTGTAGTGATCGAGGATGACGAAGATGAATACTGCACCAATTTTGTGACGCATGGAAAAGCTTGCAACAATTTTATCGCTGTCGATGTTCCTGTTATTGTTCATCGCTCTAAGTAATTGTTTTTATTACTTTTGAAAATCCTTCTCCTATGCCTAAGTGAGAAGTGAACATTGTTGGGCATATTTCAAATAGATCATCAATAAAATGCAATTCTATTCATCCATATCTATGATGTTTTATTCTTACTTTTTGCTATTCTGAAAATGGTAATCACAAAAAACATGAATAAATAAATAATATTTGTCCATCTGCATAATATTTGGTCACTATTCACTTCTCTAAAATCAAAATATCAAATCATTATGCAGGTTGGTTTCTAAACCCATTGAATACAATGATCCTACTCCTTCTTCAAACTTTGAATTCCCTGTGTTTGAGGTTGAGGAAGAAAGTGATGAAGAAGTTTCTGATGAATTTTCTTGTTTACTTGAGCATGAGGAAAAAGCCATTCAGCCATTCGAAGAGCAGATTGAGCTAGTCAACTTGGGTTCTAAAGATGATGTGAAAGAGGTCAAGATTGAATCTCAACTGTGTCCATAGGTTAAGAAGGGGTTGATTGATCTTCTCCAAGAGTATTTAGATGTATTTACTTGGTCCTATCAAGACATGCCTGGTTTGGATTCTGAGATTGTGGAACACAGATTGCCGTTAAAGCCAGAATGCCCGCCAGTCAAGCAGAAGTTAAGGAGGACGCATCCTGAGATGGCAGTAAAGATCAAAGAAGAAGTGTAAAAGCAGATTGATGACGGTTTCCTTGTTATTGCTGAGTATCCACAGTGGGTAGCCAATATTGTGCCTGTTCTGAAGAAGGATGGAAAAGTCTGCATGTGTGTTGATTATAGAGATTTGAACAAAGTTAGTCCGAAAGATGATTTCCCTCTGCCACAATTTGATATGTTGGTAGACAATACATCTAAATTCAAAGTCTTTTCGTTTCTCGACAGAATTTCCGGTTATAATCAGATCAAGATGGCACCCGAAGATATGGAAAATACCATATTCATTACACCCTGGGGAACATTCTGTTATAGAGTGATGCCTTTCGGTCTAAAGAATGCTGGTGCAACTTATCAGAGAGCAATGACCACTCTTTTTCATGATATGATGCATAAAGAGATCGAAGTCTATGTTGATGATATGATTGCTAAATCCAGCGGTGAAGAAGAACATGTCGAGCATTTGTTGAAGTTATTCCAACATTTGAGGAAGTATAAACTCCACTTGAATCCCAGTAAGTGTACATTTGGTGTTCGTTCTGGTAAGTTGTTGGGCTTTATTGTTAGCTAGAATGGTATTGAAGTTAATCCTGCCAAGGTCAACGCAATACAAGAAATGTTTGCGCCCAAAACTGAGAAGCAAGTCAGAGGTTTTCTCGGCCACTTGAATTATATCTCAAGATTCATTCTGCACACGACTGCCACGTGTGCGCCTATATTCAAGATTCTTCGGAAAGATCAATCTTGTGATTGGACCGAGGATTGCCAGAAAGCTTTTAACAGTATGAAAGAATATCTACTTGAGCCTCTGATTTTGTCTCTGCCTGTTGAAGGAAGACCTTTGATCATGTATTTGACTGTGCTTGATGAAAGTATGAGTTGTGTTCTTGGTCAGAAAGATGAAACTAGAAATAAAGAATATGTTATTTACTACCTCAGGAAGAAGTTCACCGACTGTGAGACTCGGTATTCTATGCTTGAGTAGACTTGTTACGCATTGGCTTAGGCTGCTAAGCGTATGCGTCAGTATATGTTGAATCATACTACCTGGTTGATATCCAAAATGGATCCAATCAAGTACATTTTTGAGAAGCCTGCTTTAACTGGGAGAATTGCCCGTTGGCAGATATTGTGATCAGAGTATGATATTAAATACTGATCTTAAAAAGCTATTAAAGGTAGTGTCTTGGCAGACCATTTGGCTCACCAACCAATTGAAGATTATCAGTCAGTGCAATATGATTTTCCTGATGAAGAGATCTTGTACTTAAAAATGAAAGATTGTGACGAACCATTGCTTGAAGAAGGGCCAGAACCTGGTTCCCGTAGGGGCGTGGTATTTGATGGAGCTGTTAATCAGTATGGTAATGGCATTGGGGCAGTGATCATTACTCCTCAAGGCACGCATTTTCCATTTACAGCTAGAGTGACTTTCAAGTATACAAACAATATGGCTGAGTATGAGGCTTGCATTATGGGGCTTGAAGAGGCCATTGATCTCAGAATCAAATATCTTGACGTCTATGGAGATTCAGCTTTGGTTATGAATCAAATCAAAGGTGAATGGGAGACAAATCAACCTGGTTTGATACCATATAGAGATTATGCGAGGAGGATTTCAACTTTCTTAACTAAGGTTGAGTTTCATCATATCCCTCGAGTTGAAAACTGGATGGAAGATGCTCTTGCAACTTTGGCTTCAATGATTATGGTAAAATTTTGGAATGAAGTTCCTAATTTGACTTTGATGCGCCTTGATAGGCTAGCGCATGTGTTTGCTGTTGAAGAAATCAAAGATGAAAAATTATGGTATTTTAATATCAAGTGTTTTCTCCAAAGTCAGATTTACCCATCTGGGGCATCTTTGAAAGATAAGAAGACTTTGAGGAGATTAGCCGGCAACTTCTACCTGAATGGTGATGTGTTGTACAAGAGAAACTTTGATATGGTTCTGCTCAGATGCGTGGATAGACACGAAGCAGACTTATTGATGACTGAAGTGCATGAAGGATCCTTTAGTACTCATTCCAATGGACATTCTATGGAAGAGAAGATATTGAGAGCAAGTTACTATTGGTTGAGAATTGAATCTGACTGTTATAAGTTTGTGAAGGAATGCCACAAGTGTCAAATTTATGCAGATAAAATTCATGTTCCTCCAACATTGTTGAACGTCATTTCCTCCCCATGGCCCTTCTCTATGTGGGGAACCGATATCATTGGTATGATTGAGTCTAAAGCATCGAACGGACATCGTTTCATTTTGGTCGCTATTGACTACTTCACAAAGTGGGTTGAAGCGGCATCGTATGCGAATGTAACCAAGCAAGTTGTTGTGAGGTTCATCAAAAATCAGATTATATGCCGTTATGGTGTGCCAAGTAAGATAATTACTGACAATGGATCAAACTTGAACAATAATATGGTGGAAGCTCTTTGCAAAGACTTCAAGATTGCACATCATAATTCTTATTCCTACAGACCTAAGATGAATGAGGTTGTTGAAGTTGCAAACAAGAATATCAAGAGGATCATCTAGAAGATGGTTGTGACGTACAAGGATTGGCATGAGATGCTCTCATTTGCTTTGCATGGGTATCGTACATCCATCCGCACTCCAATAGGGGCAACCCCTTTGTCACTTAGTTATGGCATGGAGGTTGTGCTCCCGGTAGAGGTTGAGATCCCATCATTGGGTGTCTTGATGGAAGCTAAGTTGACTGAGGCTGAATGGTGTCAGACCAAGTTCGATGAGCTGAATTTAATTGAAGAGAAGAGGTTAACTGCCATGTGTCATGGTCAGTTATATCAGCAGAGAATGAAGAAAGTATTTGACAAGAAGGTCAGACTTCGCGTGTTCAGAGAAGGTGACCTTATGCTCAAGAAGATTTTATCTTTCAAACCATATGCTAGGGGAAAACGGGCTCCTAATTATGAAGGCCCATATGTTGTTAAGAAAGCCTTTTCAGGCGGTGCTTTGATTCTTACAACTATGGATGGTGAAGAGTTCGCGCATCCTGTGAATGTTGATGCAATCAAGAAATACTTCGCCTAAAAATAAAAGAACAAATCACTAAGTTGAAAACCCGAAAGGGCGGCTTAGGCAAAAATGAGCGTCTCGGTGGATTGAAAACCCGAAAGGGCGATCCAGGCAAAAGTTAGAGACATAAAATAGAAAATTATCCCGATCAATTGAGTACCCCACCTTGGGGCAATTTATGAAAAAATTAGGGATCATGGCAAGTAACTGCATCCTGGTGATCTTCAGTCCTGAAGACGTTCTTGAGCACAACATTTGGTTCTGATTCATCTTCAACCAAAGCCAAGAGCACAGTGGATATTAAAGTCGAAAGAAGGATTAGTGATCATTGTATTCAATTTAGCCCTTTTCCATGTAAATTACCATTTTTCAACTTTTGTAAAGATCTATGGAGTCTTGTCATTTACAGACTACCATTCTATTAAATAAAGTTGAGCTTTTTGTCTAATTGTTTCTACTCTTATTTATTCAGCAAAATATAATTGAAATTTTATGGTGATCATTTTGAAATTGAAATTTTAAAATCAAAATCATGTTTTCTTAAATAATAAAAGCAGTTACTTTTAAAGAGCAATTGATTTCATTTAAAGAATATCAACAACGATCTGAGAATAGACGAGCCCTAAAATGAGAAGCATTGTTGGTTTTCCCCAAGTAGTTGGTGTGATCTATGTTTCATTCCCAGCAGCATTTCAGCATCTCCAGCCAAGTTTTATTGATTTCCCCAAGCTAAGTTTATGATTGTCTCCCTTGAGTTGTAGGCGTGTTATCTCAGCAGTTTGCTTTAAATCCAGCAAGATTCTTGTTTCCCCTCAAGTCTCCAATAGATTCCAGTTCAACATTGATTCTAGAGCAGTATGTCTGATCCTCTATAAGGTTGTCTCCCATTTGATATGGTGTTGGCTTAAAATTCCCCGCAGAGTTGGTGGTGTGGATCCTCAGCAGATCTTCCCTCTGCCCCAGCCAAGATTGAGCCTTTGAGCCTGTTGATTCTCGTTCTCCTTCTCCAGTTGGTTACCTCCTGTTGAGATTGGCCGAGTGTTGTATTGATAATTCAAACCAGTGACAGTTGTATCCTTTGTGATTGTTTTGTCAGCATAATCATCATAAATACATATACATATACATATACATCCACAAATTTCATTATTACGTTATTTGCACTTTATGATTCATTATTTCTCTAATCCTCTACTATGGTGGTATCCTTTTCCCCACGCAGATTTGGTGTGTCTGTCCTCTTTCAATTATAGAGTGTCAACCCCCTTAAGCAGAAATAATTTAACCTTTCTCATTCCCCACCGAGTTATGTCCTCGTGGATGATTATTATTTCAGCTTCCTCCCTAGTTGATTATATGGATGGAACCACTCCCCCTGAGTTATATCCTCATCGGGTTGAGTCTTTGATTGACCGTTTCTTTCTAGATCTTGCCTAGATAGATGCTTTTAGTCCCCTTGAGAGTCTATTACCCAGTAACTGGTAATATTCTTCTCAATTTGCGAGTATTTTACTTTTGCCCAATGCCCGGTAAAAGTAACATATTTCCCTTTTCGCCCCAGCGGATTCGTTTTCACGTTTCCCCAGGAAGCCTATCCTTGATATGTTCATCTTAACCGATGACGGATAGTTCCTTTCCCTGCTTTGAGTTTATCCTTGATATGTTCATCCTAACCGGTGACGGATATTCTCTCTTTGGTATTCTACCTAGTAAAAAGGTAGTTGTAATCCATATTTCGTCCCCAGAAGGTTAATCCTTGATATGTTCGTCCTAATGGGTTTCCTCCTTTGCGGTATTCTACCCAATAACCGGTAGTTGTAAATCATATTTCCCCTTGCAGAGTCTATCCTTGATATGTTCATCCTAACCGATGACATATATCCTCTTTTTGGTTTTCTATCCAGTAACTGATAGATGTAATTCGTATTTCTCCCCTCAGAGTCTATCCTTGATATGTTCATCCTAACCGATGACGGATATCCTCTTTTTGGTATTCTATCCAGTAATTGATAGATGTAATTCCTGCTTTTTCTAGAAGTCTATCCTTGATATGTTCATCTCAACTGATGACGAATATTCTTCCTTTGGAGTCTATCCTTGATATGTTCACTTTAACCAGTGACGAATATTCTCTCTCTTTGGTTTTCTACCCAGTAATCGGTAGTTGTAAACCCTATTTTGGCTTTTCCCCGGCAGTTTATTCTTACCCAGTAACTGGTAATGAATACACCTCCCGTTGTCCTCAGTGAGTCATCCTTGATATGTTTACCCTAACCGGTAACGGATGTCCTCCCTGTCAGATTTGTTATTGCCTTATCCAGTAATCGGTAGTGGATAATACATTTATATTACTCCTGTGTTGAAGATTATCTCTTCCCCAGTTGAGTTCGAGTGTGTATTTCCTCAGTGAAATCGCCTTTTCCTGCTTAGGTTTGAGTATTTCAGCTTTGTTCCGATCTACTCATTTCCCCTGCAGATGTTCCTTTTATTCCCCGACTGAGTCTTTCCACTGATTTATTTTCGTGGAATCCTCGTGTCCCTCAGCAGTTTTAAGTTGTAGCCTGGCCTACGCGTATCTTTTATTCCCCAGAGTCTCTGTCTCCCCAGTGAGTTTTCCTTATGGAACGCATTATGCTCTTGCGGACTTTCAGTCTCTTAGAATTCTTTTCCTTTGTGGCAATATTTTCCCCATAAAGATTACTTTTAACATTTAATATCATATGCATTATGAGGTCTCTTAGGGACCAAAATTCCTTTCTATTTTTGTTATTTAAGTCCATTCTACTGAGTCGATACAAAGATTTTAACCTTCATCTCCTCAGTTAAAACGTCCTTAAAGAGGGGCAGTTGTAAGACCCCAAATTTTGACCCTAAGATCCCTCATGCTATTTCTCATCATATGCATTAGCATTGGGATCACACATTGGCATTCTACTTACCCCTATTTCATTGGGTTTGCATTGGGAGACATCACCAAGCACATTTAATTGTATCATACTTTGTTTTTTTCATTATTTACTAATCAAAATACCAAAAATATGTCATTGTATAGTTTAACTCTTTTGTAGGAAGTGTGCATGTTCACCTATACTCTATCAAGCTCATATCTAGGGTTTAAGACCCTCAATTTAATGAGCTCAATCAAGAATTGGTTTACATTGGCTCTAAGCATCATATATGGATCCCCATGATCTTCACATGTGATATGCACTAACTTTTGAGAATTATGCATTTCCTTTAAAATTCCTGAAACAACTTTGTTAACTTTTGGAATACTAATTCTTTTGTGACTCAGAGGAAGTAATCTGCCTTATAATTGAAAGAATGACAGAATTTGATACATGCATATAAAATAAACGAGACTGATATGAAATAAATGAGAAATAAGAAATGGAATTAAGTAGAAGGGGCATCACACTCTTTCTAATCCAAGAGAGAATGATAAGCCTATGGATGAGGATCACCACAAGAAAAGGATTTCTTGAAAGATCAATTTTGGTTCAATCCAGAACCTAAGAGCAAATACTCTCACTTACACAATGTGTAAACTTGCCAAAGTTCATTGATCCAAAAAGAAGATGCATGTCTCCTTTATATAGGAATGGCTTAAGATGATGAAATAAGTAAAAATTAACTCCTAAGAAAACAAAAGGGTTTCAGCCACTAATTATCATGATAGTGGGTTGAGTTATTACAAAGAAAGTGCAAAATAAAGAAGAGATAGTGGGGTTCTTGAAAGGGCAGAATAATGGCAATTCTTTATTTACCACTTCTCTTGCAATTTTCGTCCATTATAGTGTGGTTATTGGTATTTCCTTTATTTTTATTTATTTATGCATTATTTGGCCTTTTATCACATACTTGGATGATAAGAATAAACTTGGGCTCTTTTTCTTCAATCTGGCCCATGCATTCTATTGACTTGATCATGAAGTGAACTAAAGCATCATTGACTCTTCTTGCACGTGCCCTTGTCATAAGACCTCCTAAGCTTTGCATTGTATCATTTATGTCTTGGATTACGTCCTCAGCATTCCCTCCTTCTTGAAAAGAATTTAGACCATCATCACCTACATCAAAAGGAGATAAATCAGCCACATTAAAAGTAGTACTTACCCCATACTCACCTGGAAGTTCTATTTTGTAGGCATTGTCATTGATCCTTGAAAGTACTTGAAATGGTCCATCTCCCCTAGGTTGAAGTTTGGACTTCCTTTGTGATGGGAATCTCTCTTTTCTCATATGTATCCAAACCCAATCCTCGGGTTCAAAAATAACTTTCTTTCGCCCTTTGTTTGCACTTTTTGCATAACTTTTATTTTTCTTTTCAATTTGCAATTTTACTTGTTCATGCAATTTTCTCACAAATTCAGCCTTAACTTTCCCATCTTTATGCTTCAAAATAGATGTGTTAGGCAATGGTAACAAATCAAGAGGTGTTAAAGGATTAAAACCACACACAATCTCGAAAGGTGAATGTTGTGTAGTGCTATGGACAACCCTATTGTAAGCAAACTCTACATGAGGTAACCATTCCTCCCACATTTTTAAATTCTTTTTAAGAACAGCCCTAAGAAGAGTAGAAAAAGTTCTATTTACTACTTCAGTTTGTCCATCTGTTTGGGGATGACAAGTAGTGGAAAATAATAACTTTGTACCCACCTTTCCCCATAAAGTCCTCCAAAAATGGCTTAAGAACTTGGAGTCACGATCAGAGACAATGCTCCTTGGTAAGCCATGTAGGTGCACCACTTCCTTAAAGAACAAATCAACAACATGACACGCATCATCCACCTTTTTACATGGAATAAAATGTGTCATTTTTGAAAACCTGTCCACAACTACAAAAATAGAATCTTTGCCATTCTTTGTTCTAGGCAACCCCAAAACAAAGTCCATGGAAATGTCAATCCAAGGAAATTCAGGTACAGGCAAAGGAGTATATAAACCATGAGGCATAACTTTTGATTTAGCCTTTTTACACACAATGCATCTTTCACAAAGCTTTTGGACATCAATTTTCATGTGAGGCCAATAAAAATGTTCTTTTAAGAATTCTAGAGTTTTAGAAACCCCAAAATGACCCATTAGTCCTCCCTCATGCGCCTCTTTTACAAGTAATTCTCTAATGGAACCTTTAGGCACACATAGTTTTTTTCTTTAAATAAATAGCCATTGTGCCTAAAATACCCATTGAAGGCAGTATGCTCACAAGCTAAAAATTTTGAAGAAAATTCAAGGTCACTTTTATACAAATCTTTAATATGCTCAAGACCAAAAACTTTTGTTTCAAGGGTAGAAAGCAAGACATGTCTTCTTGAGAGTGCATCTGCCACAACATTAGATTTACCTTTCTTATGCTTGATTACATAAGGAAATTGTTCAAGAAACTCAACCCACTTGGCATGCCTCTTATTCAACTTACCTTGTCCCTTCAAATGTTTCAAGGATTCGTGATCACTATGAATGACAAACTCTTTGGGCAGCAAGTAATGTTGCCAAGTTTGTAGAGCTCTCACCAAGGAATACAATTCCTTATCATATGTAGAATAATTAAGGGCATCCCCCTTTAGCTTTTCACTAAAATAAGCAAGTGGATGACCTTCCTGCAACAAAACAGCTCCAATTCCCACATTAGATGCATCACATTCAATTTCAAAAGATTTAGAAAAATTAGGCAATGCAAGAATTGGTGCTTGGGTGAGCTTTTCCTTTAGGGCAGCAAAGACTTGCTCTTGTTTTTCACCCCATTTAAAACCAACATCCTTTTTAACAATTTCATTGAGGGGTGCTGCCAAGGTACTAAAGTCTTTCACAAACCTCCTATAAAAACTAGCCAAACCATGAAAGCTTCTTACCTCACTTACATTTTTGGGAGGAGGCCACTCTCGAATGGCTTTCACCTTTTCCTCATCAACGTGGACTCCTTTAGAGCTCACAATGAAACCTAAGAAAATCACATGATCGGTGCAAAAGACACATTTTTCTAGGTTGGCATACAAATTTTCATATCTTAGCACTTGCAAAACAACCCTTAAATGAATTCAATGATCATCTAAGTTCTTGCTATAAATCAAAATATCATCAAAATACACAACAACAAACTTACCCCAAGAACTCCCTTAACACATGGTTCATTAGTCTCATGAAAGTACTAGGTGCATTAGTTAATCCAAAAGGCATAACCATCCACTCATACAAACCAAATTTTGTTTTAAAAGCAGTTTTCCATTCAACCCCTTCCCTTATTCTAATTTGGTGATATCCACTTTTCAAATCAATTTTAGAAAATAAGCATGCACCAAACAATTCATCAAGCAAATCATCTAGTCTAGGAATAGGATGCCTATATTTAATGGTAATATTGTTAATGACCCTACAATCAGTGCACATCCTCCAACTACCATCCTTTTTAGGGACTAGAATAATAGGGACAACACAAGGACTTAAACTTTCTCTTACCCATCCTTTACTTATCAATTCAGCAACTTGCCTTTGTATCTCTTGAGTTTATTGTGGATTGCTTCTATATGTTGACCTATTAGGCAAGATGCTCCTGGATTGAGATTAATATGATGTTCAATTCCTCTTATAGGTGGTAAACCACTTGGCACCTCTTTCGGAAACAATTCTTTAAATTCCTGCAAAAGAGACTCAACATAATTTGGCAATTTTTTTTTCATTAGAAATAGTGGTTAGCAAAGGCACCTCCTTGCAAAATAGCAAGTACAAAGGCTGGTGTGACACAATTGCTTTTTTCACATCTCTTTTTTTTGCAATTAAACTTTGTTTCTTTTCTCTTTTATCATTCTTTTTCTCTTCATTCTTTTCTTTTTCTTTTTCTTTTTCTTTTTCTTTTTCTTTTTCTTTTTCTTTTCTTTCTTGATCATATTTTTCTCTCATTTTTCTTTGATCTTCTCTCACCTCACTAGGATTTAACGGTACAAGATTGATCTTTTGATCATGATACATAAAAGAGTACTTATTGGAGTACCCATCATGATTGGCTTTTCTATCAAATTGCCAAGGCCTACCTAATAACAAATGACTAGCTTCCATTGGTACTACATCACACAACACTACATCCTCATATTTTCCAATTTTAAAACAAATCTCAACTTGTTTATTAACAAGCATTTCTACACTTTCATTAAGCCATTGGAGTTTGTAAGGCTTAGGGTGAGGTTTTGTTTCCAATTTTAGTTTAGAAACCAGACGCGTGCTTGCAACATTTGTACAACTTCCTCCATCAATTATTAAAGAACAAACCTTTCCTTGCACAAAGCATCTTGTATGAAAAAGGTTTTCTCTTTGACTTGTATCCTCCTCCTTTATTTGGCTTCCCAACATTCTTCTCACCATGAGTAAATCTCCACTAGGTATTTCTTCTTCAAACTCCTCATCATAATCACCATCCTCCTCTTCAACAATTTCTTCATTTTCTTCCATAAGCATAATTCTCTTTGTTGGACATTGAGATGCAATATGTCCTTGGCCTTGACACTTGAAACACTTAACACTTTTATTAGTTGAAACACTTGAAGAAGAAGATGTAATAGTTTTACCTTTGTTTTCAACCGTGGCTTCCTTAGATGATGAAGCACCCTCCTTCTTTGTTTTGTCCTTCCAACTTTGAGAATTAAAAGTGGTGGAATTTCTCCTTGCTTGGCTCTTTCTTTTGAGTTGTTGTTCCACTTTGATAGCTTGCTGTACCAATTCATCCATTTCAACATAGTGATGAAGTTCCACTATGTCACTAATGTCATGATTTAGACCATGGAGAAACCTAGCCATAGTTGCTTCATCGTCCTCCTCTACATTAGCTCTAATTTTGAGAACTTCCATCTCCTTGAAATATTCTTCAACACTTTTAGAACCTTGAGTGAGTCTTTGCAATTTGTTGTGCAATTCCCTATGATAATAGGAAGGAACAAACCTTCTCCTCATGATTCTTTTCATCTCTTCCCAAGTATCAATTGGTCGTTCTGCATACCTCCTTCTATCTTTGGTCAATTGATCCCACCAAACTAAGGCATACTCCTTGAACTCAATAGAAGCAACCTGCACTTTTTCAAGATTAGAATAATTGTGACAATTAAAAATTTGTTCAAGTTTAGTCTCCCATTCTAGATATGCCTCCGGGTCACTCTTCCCAACAAAAGATGGAACTTTAATTTTTATGCCCCTCAAATTATCTTCCCCTTGTCTCCTTCTACGTCTTCTTTCCTCCTCATCACCACTACCATCATTAGAATTTTGGGGTCTCCTTTCCAACTCATCAATTCTTTGTTGAAGTTGTTCACCTTGTTCTCTTAACAATCTTTCAAAATTGTCACGCATGGTTGCGATCTGAACAGTTAAAGTTGTTGTTCTAGGTGAAGGTGGACTAGACATAATTGTGAAATATTTGTGAAATTAGGAACAAGTGTTTAAAAATGGACCTCACCACTCTACTCACGTGTTTACACTCAATCACTCGTGTTGCACTCAATTTTTTTTTGGCTTTTTTTAATAATAAAAACACTCTGCCTTTTACCACTCAATTTGCTCTTTTAGTTCTTTAGAGAAACCAAAATGAATCAACACAAAGAAATCAACTTCAGATGATAATCAACACACAAAAAACTTTAAAAAAACAGCAAACCAAAAAAAAAAGACTCTAAAACAAAGGAAACCAGGAGAATTTTGAGTGTGGCAAGAAAAAAATAGAATTTTTTTTTAATCACAATCTTTAACAATCAGATCCCTTTTTTTTAAATTTTTTTTCTTATATCCTTTTTTTTTAATTTTTTTTATAATGATAAATGGATAATAATGAAGAACAAGAATATAGACAATTTACCACATTTCGGCCCTTTTTTTTTGGAATATGCTTTGATTACCACTTGATATGCACTAACTTTTGAGAATTATGCATTTCCTTCAAAATTCCTGAAACAACTTTGTTAACTTTTGGAATATTAATTCTTTTGTGACTCAGAGGAAGTAATTTGCCTTATAATTGAAAGAATGACAGAATTTGATACATGCATATAAAATAAACGAGACTCATATGAAATAAATGAGAAATAAGAAATGGAATTAAGTAGAAGGGGCACCACACTCTTTTTAATCCAAGATAGAATGATAAGCCTATGGATGAGGATCACCACAAGAAAAAGATTTCTTGATAAAATCAATTTTGGTCTAATCCAGAACCTAAGAGCAAATACTCTCACTTACACAATGTGTAAACTTGCCAAAATTCATTAATCCAAAAAGAAGATACATGCCTCCTTTATATAGGAATGGCTTAAGATGATGAAATAAGTAAAAATTAACTCCTAAGAAAACAAAAGGGTTTCAGCCACTAATTATCATGATAGTGGTTTGAGTTATTACAAAGAAAGTGCAAAATAAAGAAGAGATAGTGGGGTTCTTAAAAGGGCAGAATAATGGCAATTCTTTATTTACCACTTCTCTTGCAATTTTCGTCCATTATAGTGTGGTTATTGGTATTTCCTTTATTTTTATTTATTTATGCATTATTGGGCCCTTTATCACATGCTTGGATGATAAGAATAAACTTGGGCTCTTTTTCTTCAATCTGGCCCATGCATTCTATTGACTTGATCATGAAGTGAACTAAAGCATCATTGACTCTTCTTGCACGTGCCCTTGTCATAGGACCTCATAAGCTTTGCATTGTATCATTTATGTCTTGGATTACATCCTCATCAACATGTTATTTTGATTAAGAAATCATCAAGAGTTTGGAGTTGGTTTGCCTTTGAAACCCTAATTCATCTGGGTATCTTATGTGACTTCTTCAATAAGTTTCTTCAACAATTGATCAAATATTTCAAGGTATACTTCACATTATATCATCTTATGCATATATGATCCTCCATGAGTCCTAAAAGTCAAGAGAATGTCAAGCTAACAAGTTGGTTCATGGTGATTGATCAGAGAAAGTCAACTGGTCAAAACTGGGGTTCCCTAGACCCTATTGTAGCACCTCAAATTTGCACCTCCCATTTTTACATACATTTTCATTTTAGGTCATTAACATTGCATTAACATTTGCATAGTCCATCACATGTCATCAGTCAGACTGGTCAGAAGATTCAACTGTGCAAGCAAGCAAGTGCATTTTCTATGGAATCAAAGCCCTAGGGTTGGGGCAATGAGTTCATGTGACCTAAGGATCATCTTGAAGTGGTTTGACCAAGAATTGAAAGTTCAAAGCTCATCAGTCAATGTGAAATTCATCTGAAACCCTAAAAAGTCAACAGAAGTCAACTGTCAGCTCAACCATGGATTTGGAGGTGGGAGATGGTTAGAGATGCCTCATTCATGTCCATACAAGTCTCATTTGACATTTCAAACATCAACATTGAAGATTTGAGGTCAGATCAAGAATTTCCAAAAATAGCAGGTGACCTATAATTTGAATTTGCCAAAAATGGAAAGGTTTTCAACTCAAGATTACATCATCAAGAAAGCTTGAAATGAAATTTTGTCCAACATGAAAGTTGAAGATCTTTCTCTCCCATTTCCAAAAAGTCCAAGATCATAAATTTCTCATGTGTGGTTGAAGAGATATGGATCAAACATGGCCAAGTGTGACTTGAACTTCAAACATGCATAACTTTCAAACCAAATGTCCAAATTAAGTGGTTCTTTTTGCATTGTTCATGTTTTGACCTCTACTTACCAAATCATGCATTGCATTTCATGAATCATGATCACATGAACACTTGGTATTTCACTTGATTTTGGAGGGAAAAATTATAGTTTGAAATTGGTCAAATAGTTGAACATTCTACCACTTGCATTGGCTCCATAATGAAATTTCAAGTGAATTAAAATGCAGCTCGTGTACTGTTCCATTGATATTCTCCATGCATAAGGTGAAATGTCCAATTTGCATGTGCACTCCTATTTTGCTAATCCAATTACCAATGGCTTAAACATGATTAGCAGCATGATTAGGAGGGAGTATAAAGGACTAAACCTAACTGTTTTTGCAGAACACATTCACAAATTCAGATCTAGAAAAATTCTTCAAATTTTCTCTCCTTTTTTCTCTCAATTTCTTCACATAACTTCACATTCTCTTGATCAATTCATCATCTGGAGGCATTATGGAGCAGGTTTGAAGGAAGATTCAAAGGATTTGGTGCAGTTTTGTTCATGCTCGAAGCTTTGAATCCATTAATGGTGAATTTAGATTTGAGAGAGACCGTGTGTCGCATTACGCGAAAAACCGGCGGAGAAAACGAAAACAACAGAGCCGCCACCGTGCGTTATTTATCCCAAAAGAGGGAAAGGAAACGCTCGAAGTAAACCTGGGAAAGACATGGTCTCGCAACCAGAGAGAGATGGGATCGGGAGTCGGTTATGCGAAGGGAAGGTATTAGCACCCCTACGCATCGGTCGTACTCGACGGGATCCACGCACAAAAGAAAGGATAAAGGTTTCTAAACACTGCTCAAACATCACACACTGGCTGAAAGAGACACAGGAAAGACAAAAGAAACTAACTCGGCAGGATATCGCATCCTGGACCTACGTAGTCTATCAAGCACAGACATCAGAGTCGACGTAGTTCGGGACAGGGGGAAACGTGCTCGCTAGGATGTCGCATCCTATGCATACGTATCTTCTCGGACTAAAGAAGAATCAGAGCACTCGTAGCTCGGCTAACACACGCCAAACAAAACACAAACAGGAAACCGACTGCCAATCGCTGGACTAACGTCAGACTCCACACAAACAGGCAAACATGGAAACCGAATGCCAATCGCTGGACTTACATCAGACTCCGAACCAACACACACACTGGAAACCAACTGCCAATCGCTGGACTTACGTCAGGCTCCAACAAACAAACGAGACACAGGAAACCGACTGCCAATCGCTGGACTTACGTCAGACTCCTACACACACAAAGGGTTGAAAAAGAAAAAGGGCGCCCGGAGAGATCAGCTCATCTCCTGCCTACATACCTCATCTGGTATGAGGATCAGGGTGACGTAGTTCCCCGACGCAGGGAAAGAACTAGCCTAACCAGAGACTGGGAAATGACATACTAGAAGGGAGACTGACTCGAGCCTAATAGTTATCATGTAAATTCACCATGGTCCTAGGTTGAGGTTTCTATCTAACTTGCACGGGGAGTGTAACACCCCGATAATAATAAAATAATTATTTAAATTGAGTTAATAATTTATTTATTAATTTAATTAAATAATTGGAAATTTTATTATTATTATTATTGGGTTATTATTATTATTATTATTGGAAAATATATATATGTTGGAAATAAGGAAAAGAGCCCATTTGGAGTAAAAAGGTTTTTACGTGAAAAACAGAGAAGCGATCGTGAAAGAGGAAAAGGGCAAAGAGGCAGAGCAAGAGGAAGAAGGTTGGAGAAGAGAAGAGCTTGGTGCTTGAGATTCGCCGGATTAACTCAGGTAAGGGGGGTTTATCGTCGATTAATGGGTATTATGGGATAATATGTGATGGGTAGTGATAAGCCGTTAATTTGACCCTAATTGGGATTGTTGATGCTGAAGAATTGAATTGGATAAATTGTATTTAGACTGTAATTGAATCTGTGTTTGGGTTAGTTGTGAAATTCCGAACGTATAGCTTTTTACGGAATCGGAATCGGAGGTCCGGAAGTCCTCCAACGGCGGAAAATGCGGAGAATTCTGCATTCTGCCTTGTGTTAGCGCAGGAACTGCTGTTTTGTCTGCGTTAACCGGTTAACCCAGGGCGTTAACCGGTTAACACTGTTGCGAATTGTGAAATTGGTGCTGTTTTGCCTGCGTTAACCGGTTAACCCAGGGCGTTAACCGGTTAACACTGTTAAGTTTTGGGCAGTGAGCGTGTTTTGCCTGCGTTAACCGGTTAACCCAGGGCGTTAACCGGTTAACACTGTTGCAGAGTGGAAAATTTGTGTTTTAAATGTTGTGTGCCTATTTGAGGGTTGGCCTATGTTGGCCTATGATGTAACGAGGATTAATTCCCGCTGTTTTGAGCAGTATAGGTATTAGTAGAGTGTGCTAATACTGTGTTCAATTATTTGAGATGTATGATGATATGCATAATGTTGTGAATGTGTATATTATGCATGTATTTGTGAATGGACTGTTGTATGGCTTAGAGTGTGAGCATATGTCCCTTGTGAATTGTTGTTGATGTTGCATTGCTAGATGATTAGCGTGCATAGCATAGCCTGTGGGGCTGTAGCTAATTCCCATGGTGAGGAATTAGTGAGTGAATCATTGTGGATTTGTTGTTGATGTTTGCATGCTAGATGATTAGTGTGCATAGTCTAGCCTTCGGGGCTGTAGCTAATTCCCATGGTGAGGAATTAGTGAGTGAGTCACTAGGTCTCAAATGAGTGGGACTAGTGAGCTTAGTAGCCGTATCTGGAGGGATCGGTGAGCTTGAACTATATGTTCAAGAATAGTCGGTACCGCATGTGTGGAGTCTCATTGCATAATGTATGTATGGCGTATAATATGAATGGATGTATTCCAATATTATACGTGTGTTTGTGTTGTTATGGAGTATGATTTGAGATTATACTTGTGCTTTATATTGGTGTTGAGTATGATGTTGAGCTGATGTGCTGTTACTGATTGTATGTTGCGATTAGGGTGATTAATGTGTTAAATTACTTAACATGACATTATATTCTATAATGCTTATTATATTGATTGAGGAACTCACCCTTACAACTATTTTTCAGGTAACGAGAAATGAGTTGAGTAGAAGCGAATGCTTGGAGTCTAGTGCAGTCTCCTTAGTGGGTCGTGCTCTGATAGATGTAACATCGGGATGGGATGTTTTATGTTGTTGAATAATTTACATGTGAATGTTACATGTTTTACATGATTGAGGAGATCTCTATCCGCTGCGTTTTATGCAAATGTTTATGTTTTGAATTAATAAAAGAGCATGACCGTTATATGGTTGAATGGTGTGAATATTATGTGTGACACCCTTGAATGGCATAATTACTCTGAATTGTTATATGTTTATTATTTTTAATTAAATATTTGGGGTATTTTAGAAGGGTGTTACATTAGTGGTATCAGAGCATAGTCGGTCGAGTCGAGTCGTAATTATTCTGTTTCCCCTGTATGGTATAGGTGTTGTGCAACCCTATCAGTACTTATTGTTTTAGTTTGTTTGGGTTTCAGAATAGAGATGGCTGGAAGAGGTAGAGATGATGCTGCGATTGCTGAGGCTCTGGGTATGCTAGCTGGAGTACTTGGAGGAAATCCGAATGTTGTGGGAATGGGAGCTGCTCGTCAACTGAGTGAGTTCTAGAAGAACAATCCTCCAATGTTCAAGGGAGCATACGATCCAGATGGCGCTCAGAAGTGGTTGAAGGAGATAGAGAGGATCTTCCGAGTGACTGAATATGCCGATAACCAGAAGGTCAGGTTCGGTACGCATATGCTGTCAGAAGAAGCTGATGATTGGTGGGTTGCTACCCGCACTGAGTTGGAAACTGCTGGGAATGCTGAAATCACTTGGGCTGTGTTCAGAGAGAGATTCCTGAGGAAGTACTTTCCAGAGGATGTCAGAGGAAAGAAAGAGATAGAGTTTTTGGAATTGAAGCAGGGTAACAGGTCTGTTACTGAGTATGCTGCTAAGTTCACAGAGCTGTCGAAGTATTATACTCCCTATAATGAGGCTGCTGGAGAATTTTCGAAATGTGTGAAGTTTGAGAACGGGTTGCGTCCTGAGATCAAACAGGCTATTGGATACCAACGGATCAGAGTGTTTTCTGACTTGGTTGACTGTTGCAGGATTTTTGAACAGGATTCCAAAGCCAGAGCAGAGAGCTATCAACAGAGAGTTGATAGGAAAGGCAAGAATCAGAATGATCGTGGAAAACCGTATGCAGCTGGCAAAGGTTTCCAGAAGCAGAGTGGGATGAAGAGGCCTAGTGGGGGAGACTCTAGTGCCCCTACTAAGTGTTATAGATGTGGTCGGGCTGGACATCGTGTCCATGAGTGTACCAGTGCTGAGATGAAGTGTTTCAAGTGTGGCAAAGGTGGTCATTTGGCTGCAGAGTGCCGGTTGAAGACTGTAACTTGTTTCAACTGTGGAGAGGTGGGTCATATTAGCCTACAGTGTACTAAGCCAAAGAGAGAGAATCAGTCGGGAGGCAAGGTCTTTGCTTTATCGGGTTCTGAGACTTCTGCAGATGATCGTTTGATCCGAGGTACGTGTTATATTAATGGCTTTCCTCTTGTAGCTATTATTGACACCGGTGCTACTCATTCCTTTATATCTTTGGATTGTGCTGTGAAACTTAAGTTAGAGATATCTGAGATGCTTGGAAGTATGGTGATTGATACTCCTGCGAAGGGTTCAGTGACTACTACTTCAGTTTGCTTGAGTTGTCCTTTGAGTATTTTTGGTAGAGACTTTGGGATAGACCTTGTGTGTCTTCCACTAGTGCAGATTGACGTTATCTTGGGAATGAACTGGTTGGTGTTTAACCGAGTTTCTATCAATTGTTTTGATAAAACTGTGGTATTTCCTGAGATTGAGGAAGGAAAGAGTTTATTTCTATCAGCAAGGCAGGTGAATGAGGAAGTAGCAGATGGGGCGGAGTTGTTTATGCTGTTAGCGACTTTGGAGGCTAAAGATAAACTAGTGATTGGCGATCTAGCCGTGGTGTGTGATTTTCCTGATGTGTTTCCGGAAGAGGTGAATGAATTGCCGCCAGAGCGTGAAGTTGAGTTCTCGATTGATTTGGTACCTGGTACTAGACCGATATCGATGGCTCCGTATCGTATGTCTGCTGTTGAGTTAGCTGAATTGAAGAGTCAGTTGGAAGATCTGTTGGATAAGAAATTTATTCGTCCGAGTGTGTCACCGTGGGGTGCACCAGTGTTGTTGGTTAAGAAGAAAGAAGGTACTATGAGGTTGTGTGTGGACTACAGGCAACTGAATAAAGTGACGATCAAGAATCGGTATCCTTTGCCGAGGATTGATGATTTGATGGATCAGTTGGTTGGTGCGAGTGTGTTCAGCAAGATAGATTTGAGATCTGGGTATCATCAGATACGTGTGAAAACTGAAGATATTCAGAAGCCTGCTTTCAGAACAAGGTATGGACATTATGAGTATTCTGTGATGCCTTTTGGTGTGACTAATGCGCCTGGAGTATTTATGGAGTATATGAATAGGATTTTCCATCCGTACCTAGATAAGTTTGTTGTGGTGTTTATTGACGATATTTTGGTGTATTCGAAATCTGAAGAAGAGCATGCTGAACAATTGAGAGTGGTTTTAGAAGTTCTACGAGAAAAGAAGTTATTTGCTAAACTCTCTAAATGTGAATTTTGGTTAGAAGAGGTTAGTTTTCTTGGTCATGTGATTTCGAGAGGTGGTGTTGCTGTTGATCCTTCTAAGATAGAAGCGGTATCTAAGTGGGAAGCTCCGAAGTCAGTTTCTGAGATAAGGAGTTTTATTGGACTTGCAGGTTATTATAGGAAGTTCATTGAGGGATTTTCTAAGTTGGCGTTACCGTTGACAATGTTGACTAGAAAGGGGCAAGCGTTTGTTTGGGACTCGAAATGTGAAGAAGGTTTCCAAGAATTAAAGAGAAGGTTGACTACTGCTCCTATTCTGATATTACCGAGTCCGTCGGAACCATTTGAGGTTTACTGTGATGCTTCATTGTTGGGTTTGGGTGGTGTGTTGATGCAGAATAAGCAGGTTATAGCTTATGCTTCGAGACAACTGAGGGTTCATGAGAGGAACTATCCGACACATGATTTAGAGTTGGCAGCTGTGGTATTTGTTCTGAAATTATGGAGGCATTACTTGTATGGTTCAAGATTTGAGGTTTTCAGTGACCATAAAAGTTTAAAGTATTTGTTTGATCAGAAAGAGCTGAACATGAGACAGAGGAGATGGTTAGAATTTCTGAAGGATTATGACTTTGGTTTGAATTACCATCCGGGTAAAGCAAACGTAGTAGCTGATGCGTTGAGACGGAAATCATTACATATGTCTATGTTAATGGTTAAGGAATTGGATCTAATTGAGCAGTTTAGAGATTTGAATTTGGTGTGTGAGAGTACTCACAATAGTGTTAAATTGGGAATGTTGAAGTTAACGAGTGGTATTCTGGATGAGATCAGAGAGGGTCAGAAATCCGATATGCTTTTGGTTGATAAGTTGACTTTAATGAATCAAGGCCAAGGTGGTGAATTCAGAGTTGATGAGAATGGTGTTCTGAAATTTGGTAATCGGGTGTGTATTCCGGATGTTACCGAACTTAAGAAGAGTATCCTTGAGGAAGGACATCGTAGCGGCTTGAGTATTCATCCTGGAGCTACAAAGATGTATCATGATTTGAAGAAGTTATTTTGGTGGCCGGGAATGAAAAGAGAAATTGCGAGTTTTGTTTATTCCTGTTTGACTTGTCAGAAGTCGAAGATTGAGCATTAGAAGCCGTCTGGGCTAATGCAACCGTTGGCTATTCCAGAGTGGAAGTGGGATAGTATCAGTATGGATTTTGTTTCGGGTTTACCGAGGACAAGTAAGAATTTTGAAGCTATTTGGGTGATTGTAGACAGATTGACAAAATCGGCTCATTTCATTCCGATCAGAATGGATTATCCGTTAGAGAGATTAGCCGAGTTGTATATTGAGAAGATTGTAAGTTTGCATGGTATTCCGTCGAGTATTGTTTCAGACAGAGATCCTAGATTTACATCGAAGTTCTGGGAAGGTTTGCAGAGGGATTTGGGAACTAAGCTGAGATTGAGTTCTGCATATCATCCGCAGACTGATGGTCAGACTGAGAGGACGATTCAGTCACTAGAGGATCTTTTGAGAGCTTGTGTTTTGGAAAAAGGAGGTGCTTGGGATTGTTATTTACCTTTGATTGAGTTTACCTACAACAATAGTTTTCATTCGAGCATTGGTATGGCACCGTTTGAAGCTTTGTATGGTAGGAGATGTCGGACACCTTTATGTTGGTATGAGTCCGGTGAGAGTGCTGTGGTTGGACCGGAGATTGTTCAACAGACTACAGAAAAGATTAAGATGATTCAGGAGAAGATGAGAATTGCTCAGAGTCGTCAGAAGAGTTATCATGACAAGAGGAGGAAATCACTTGAGTTCCGAGAGGGAGATCACGTGTTTCTTCGTGTTACTCCGATAACTGGTGTTGGTCGAGCTTTGAAGTCGAAGAAGTTGACTCCTCGATTTGTTGGTCCTTATCAGATTTTGGAAAGGATAGGGGAGGTAGCCTATCGTGTCGCTTTACCGCCGTCGCTTGCGAATTTGCATGAGGTTTTTCATGTGTCTCAGTTGAGGAGATACATTCATGATCCGTCGCATGTAGTCCAAGTAGATGATGTACAGGTGAGAGATAACCTGACTGTTGAAACATCACCTATGAGGATTGAGGATCGAGAGTTGAAGCAGTTGCGGGGTAAAGAGATTGCCTTGGTGAAGGTAGCTTGGGGAGGACCAGCAGGTGGCAATGTGACTTGGGAACTGGAGAGTAAGATGAAGGAGTCTTACCCAGAGTTGTTCGCTTGAGGTATGTTTTCGAGGACAAAAACTCTTTTAGTGGGGGAGAGTTGTAACACCCCGATAATAATAAAATAATTATTTAAATTGAGTTAATAATTTATTTATTAATTTAATTAAATAATTGGAAATTTTATTATTATTATTATTGGGTTATTATTATTATTATTATTGGAAAATATATATATGTTGGAAATAAGGAAAAGAGCCCATTTGGAGTAAAAAGGTTTTTACGTGAAAAACAGAGAAGCGATCGTGAAAGAGGAAAAGGGCAAAGAGGCAGAGCAAGAGGAAGAAGGTTGGAGAAGAGAAGAGCTTGGTGCTTGAGATTCGCCGGATTAACTCAGGTAAGGGGGGTTTATCGTCGATTAATGGGTATTATGGGATAATATGTGATGGGTAGTGATAAGCCGTTAATTTGACCCTAATTGGGATTGTTGATGCTGAAGAATTGAATTGGATAAATTGTATTTAGACTGTAATTGAATCTGTGTTTGGGTTAGTTGTGAAATTCCGAACGTATAGCTTTTTACGGAATCGGAATCGGAGGTCCGGAAGTCCTCCAACGGCGGAAAATGCGGAGAATTCTGCATTCTGCCTTGTGTTAGCGCAGGAACTGCTGTTTTGTCTGCGTTAACCGGTTAACCCAGGGCGTTAACCGGTTAACACTGTTGCGAATTGTGAAATTGGTGCTGTTTTGCCTGCGTTAACCGGTTAACCCAGGGCGTTAACCGGTTAACACTGTTAAGTTTTGGGCAGTGAGCGTGTTTTGCCTGCGTTAACCGGTTAACCCAGGGCGTTAACCGGTTAACACTGTTGCAGAGTGGAAAATTTGTGTTTTAAATGTTGTGTGCCTATTTGAGGGTTGGCCTATGTTGGCCTATAATGTAACGAGGATTAATTCCCGTTGTTTTGAGCAGTATAGGTATTAGTAGAGTGTGCTAATACTGTGTTCAATTATTTGAGATGTATGATGATATGCATAATGTTGTGAATGTGTATATTATGCATGTATTTGTGAATGGACTGTTGTATGGCTTAGAGTGTGAGCATATGTCCCTTGTGAATTGTTGTTGATGTTGCATTGCTAGATGATTAGCGTGCATAGCATAGCCTGTGGGGCTGTAGCTAATTCCCATGGTGAGGAATTAGTGAGTGAATCATTGTGGATTTGTTGTTGATGTTTGCATGCTAGATGATTAGTGTGCATAGTCTAGCCTTCGGGGCTGTAGCTAATTCCCATGGTGAGGAATTAGTAAGTGAGTCACTAGGTCTCAAATGAGTGGGACTAGTGAGCTTAGTAGCCGTATCTGGAGGGATCGGTGAGCTTGAACTATATGTTCAAGAATAGTCGGTACCGCATGTGTAGAGTCTCATTGCATAATGTATGTATGGCGTATAATATGAATGGATGTATTCCAATATTATACGTGTGTTTGTGTTGTTATGGAGTATGATTTGAGATTATACTTGTGCTTTATATTGGTGTTGAGTATGATGTTGAGCTGATGTGCTGTTACTGATTGTATGTTGCGATTAGGGTGATTAATGTGTTAAATTACTTAACATGACATTATATTCTATAATGCTTATTATATTGATTGAGGAACTCACCCTTACAACTATTTTTCAGGTAACGAGAAATGAGTTGAGTAGAAGCGAATGCTTGGAGTCTAGTATAGTCTCCTTAGTGGGTCGTGCTCTGATAGATGTAACATCGGGATGGGATGTTTTATGTTGTTGAATAATTTACATGTGAATGTTACATGTTTTACATGATTGAGGAGATCTCTATCCGCTGCGTTTTATGCAAATGTTTATGTTTTGAATTAATAAAAGAGCATGACCGTTATATGGTTGAATGGTGTGAATATTATGTGTGACACCCTTGAATGGCATAATTACTCTGAATTGTTATATGTTTATTATTTTTAATTAAATATTTGGGGTATTTTAGAAGGGTGTTACAGGGAGCAAGCTATCCTAAACAGCACAAGCAATGCAAACATACACGCAATTAGCACACACTATATACAAACAAAGTGGGCTCACACAAGGTTAGGCTGTGAAACACAAGCCAGCTGGAATCAGGTGTAATTAGCTCTTAACCCTAACATTGAGAGTTAGGGTGAAGCAGATGAAATGGGAAGTGAGGGTAAGACCTCACAGCTCTTATCCCTGGCCTGGGAGAGCTTCAGACAAATGAAAGTGGGAGTTCAGAAAGTTGGAACTCTTCTCCACATATGACTGACACAACAAAGATCTTGGGTTAATATCCACAATGAATCAACACATGGTGTGAGCAAAGTGGATGACACACTGAATAGCAAGAGATGGATTGCACATCTCTTTTATCTGCCAATTGCCTCATAGAGGTCTTTTCCTGCTTGGCACAAAAGTAAACAAACACAAGCATTGCCTCTTAAGGAGGGCTTCAGACAGGTGCCTGCCCAAGTAACAGGATAGGTCTTCCAGACTACATGAAGTCAGAGAGTTATACCTCAAATGGTTAAGCAACCAAGCGAAAGCAAAAGCAAGTTCAAAAGAACTTAAGCAACTTATGTACCTCTTGGAGAAGCAGCTTTGGAATTCAGCAGATCCAGGCCTTGTGATGCTTAAATAGATCCTCCAAATCACTCGTATGGATGAATGGATGAAGACTTGAGGCTTAGATGTACACGATTCTTCCAGAATTTGCAACTGCCATGAATGAACTTCAAGCTTTAAGATGCTTCCAACTGCACGAATTCCTTTGGTTCTAGCTTCGATCTTGCTCAAGTATGCTTCCAAGTGAAGAATTGATCAAGAAAAGTGCAATGTATGTGAAGAAATCGAGAGAGAAAAGTGAGAGAAAACTTTGTGATTTTTTCTAGATCTGAAAATTCTGATTGTGATTATGCAGAAACAGTTATGCTTTGTGCTTTATACTCCCTCCTAATCATGTTCTTAATCACACTTAAGCCATTGGCAATTGTAATTAGGGAAATGAGAGTGTAAGTGCAAATTTAGCATTTCACCTTATGCATGGAAAAACCAATGGAACAGTGCACGTGTGGCATGTGAATTTCACTCAAAATGTCATTTGGAAGCCAATGGTCATGTTAGAATGATCAAACAATGAACCAAATTCAAACTATAAATTTTCCCTCCAAAATCAAGTGATTTTCCAAAAAATTATGTGATGAGAATGCATGGCATGTGATGTATAATTTGGATAGTATATGTCAAGACATGAACAATGCAAAAAGAACCACTCCATTTGGCCTTTTGGTTTGAAAGTTATGCATGTTTGAAGTTCAAGTTACACTTGGCCATGATTGATCCATATCTCCTCAACCACGCATGAGAAATTCATGATCTTGGACTTTTTGGAAATGGGAGAGAAAGATCTTCAACTTTCATGTTGGACAAAATTTCATTTGAAGCTTTCTTGATGATGTAATCTTGAGTTGAAAACCTTTCCATTTTTGGCAATTTCAAATTATAGGTCACTTACTATTTTTGGAAAGTTTTGATATGACCTCAAATTCTTCAATATTGATGTTTGACATGTCAAATGAGACTTGTTTACACATGAATGAGGCATCTCTAACCATCTCCCACCTCCAAATCCATGGTTGAATTGGCAGTTGACTTCTATTGACTTTTTAGGGTTTCAGATGAATTGATCCTTGACTGATGAGCTTTGAGCCTTCAATGCTTGACCAAACCACTTCAAAATGATCCTTGGGTCACATGAACTCATTGAACCAACCCTAGGGCTTTGATTCCATAGAAAATGCACTTGCTTGCTTGCACAACTGAATCTCCTGACCAGTCTTGACTGATGACTTGATGGACTATGCAATGAACAATGCAATGTTAATGACCTAAACATGAAAATGTATACAAAATGGGAGGTGCAAATTTGAGGTGCTACAGCTTCCCCTATTCAATCAACTGGGAACCTGAACGGATGAGAGCAACGGCTGTCAGACCTTCAAGGTACACAGGGATTGAATACCAAAGAATCGTAGAAATTTGCACTCTGCGGGGATCCAAGAAAGGACTGTCCACCAAGGATAACTTCCACTGGGATCTGATGTTTGTCACTGAGCCAGACAAGACGTCCACCAACGACTTCACTGGGGATTTTGATTTTTTTCCGAAAAGGAACCACGACCCGTCATCGAAGGACGATGAATAGGAACGAAGATCACAACTAGACGCCAACGGACGACTAGGAAAAACTCGACGTTTACCAAAACCAACGGAGAGGTGACCAGACATCAACGGATGAATGGAAAGAAAGGGATACAACCAGACGTCATCGGACGAATGGGAAAAACTTAACGTTTATCGAAACCAATGGAGAGGTGACCAGACATCAACGGATGAATGGGAAAGACTCGACCAGATGTCAACGGACGAAAGGGAAGACTCAACCAGACGTCAACGGACGAACGGGAGAAGCTCGACGTTTATCGACACCAACGGAGAAAGGTGACCCTACTGGGGAAAAACTAATCACAACCAAACGTCAACGGACGATTGGGAAAAACTCGACGTTTATCGAAACCAACGGAGAGGTGAACAGACATCAACGGATGACATGTGGGGAAAACAACTAGATGTCAACGGACAACTAGGAAAAACTCGACGTTTTTCGAAACCAACGGAGAGGTGAAAAGACATCAACGGATGACCTGGGGAAATACAACTAGATGTCAACGGACAACTAGGAAAAACTCGACGTTTATCGAAACCAACGGAGAAAGGTGACCAGACATCAACGGATGAATGGGAAAGAAATACATCTAGATGTCAACGGACAACTAGGAAAAACTCGACGTTTATCAAAACCAACGGAGAGGTGAACCTACTGGAGAACAACTATACGTCAACGGACGAATAGGAAAAACTCAACGTTTATCGACACCAACGGAGAGGTGACTCTTGGGGAAGGAGAAAGATGTTACGAACACCGAAAGATGATGTTTACCGACATCAACAAAGAAGACCAGACATCAACCGATGACTGGAGTGAGACTCGATGTTTACCGACACCGAAAGAATGGTGTTTACCGACACCAAAGAAAAGACGACCAGACATTTACCGATGACTGGGATGATACTCGATGTTTACCTACACCGAAAGAATGGTGTTTACCGACGCCAAAGAAAGAACACACACGGGTGTTGTCAAGACACTTACCGGTATCACAAGGATGACATCTACATATGTCAAGGCAAGTCTAAACACTTGCTGGGGATCTCACTGGGGAGAATCAAACTTTCCTTTCACGGACGGGTGAGGAAATAAACCTCTCTGGGGAGTTATCAATCCTGAATGCTGTCCGGAGCAACTGTAGCAAACGTGTTGTACAGATGTTGAATAATAATTCGCCTCTGCCGGGGATATGGTCTGATTGGGTTTCACATGAATGCATATGTTTGAATTTTTCTATGGCGTAATGCTCCATATCGAATGGAAATGCTACGCGATTTGAGGATGCAATGACTACTACATGCCAAATGCAAAATGATGAACTCTGGCTGGGGAGCCAAACTGATCAAATACTCCAACTCTGTGGGGGAGACTCTATCTGAGGAATTCTCTGCGGGGAGTAACACCGACTTCTCACTCCTGCTAGAGAATAGCACTGCCGCTGGGGAAAGGATCCCAATCCACTCGGGGACTCCGCTTGGGACACAATCAAAGTAACTTCTCTGAGGAAAGACCATCCCATCCACAAGTAGGATAAACTCTGCTGGAGATACTTTTCACTGAACCGGATCCACTCGGGGAATATGTTGGGGAAAACATCAACACAACCTCTACTCGAGAGATCTGCTAGGGGAACACATCACAACCCTGATGGGGATAGGAATTCACCACTCTGCTGAGGAAAAGCATAACTCTGGTGGGGAAAGTAATATATCAGACCATACTAGAGATAGACATCCACAACCCTGCTGGGGATAAGCGCTCACGACCACGTTGGGGATAACAATACTTCAAACCAGACTGTTGGGGAATAGAACTACTCCACTAATACCTCCGCTGGGGATACAACATCCCTCCATCTCAGTGGGGATAATCCATCTTCAAACTCAGCTGGAAACTCAACTGGGGAAATTCTGATCATGATCTTGACATATGTTGGGGAAGACAAGTCTCGATCTTGCTTCATCTGCTGGGGAACATCCCCATCCTCTCATACTGCTGAGGAATCAACCGTGGCTTATCCGCTTTAGCCAAGAAATCAAAAGGTAACAACCTGCAAAACAGCACGACATACATGCCCCAGGGGTTGCGTGGACAAGATACGCTCAAGTGTCCTCAACATTCAAAATGATTTTCAAATGTTTCATCTTATTGCACGTTATTGTTTAGCCTTCATGTTTTTATATGCAATGTTTATCAAAAATTCGGACGTTTTTTGCAAACAAAATAGTAAAAATAAAAACAAGAGAGCAATTTTTCTGAATAACGACTTTTATTGATTGAAAATGGGCCTGAAGAGGCGAATACATCGGGAAGCAATTCCTAGAATGAGGTAATTGCGCACAAAAGGAAAAAATCTATCCTAATGGCAATGTGAACACGACATCCACTATTTCCCAATTCTGTTATAACTCACAGATCATCAGCTTTCCTCCCAACTCCCTTGCTTTCTGAGAAGAATGACTGGACCGATCACATCTTTCGAGATGGCAGACGATGAAGCGCGATGAAGTACAGATAAACTCAGACTGTAGTCTTCGCTTTAATCCCTCTTTTGCCTGGATCGCCCTTTCGGGTTTTCAATCCACCGGGATACCCTTTTTGCCTAAGCCGCCCTTGCGGGTTTTCGACTTACCGGGTGTACAAATTCTTTTCATTTTTTTATCCCTAACTTTTGCCCGAACCTTTTCTTTCTGTTTTTTTGGTTCGCCGGGATGCCCTTTTTTTCCTGGACTCTTTTATTCTTTTTGTCCAGCGGGTCAATTTATGCGAAGTATTTTTTGACTACATCTGAGTTAACAGGGGACGGGAAATCTTCACCATCCATAGTTGTAAGCATCAAGGCTCCACCGGAGAAGACCTTCTTCCCAACATATGGACCTTCATAATTAGGAGTCCACCTTCCCCTGTTATCTGTACCGGGAGGAAGGATCCTCTTCAAAACTAGATCACCAATTTGATAGCTTCGAGGACGCACTTTCTGATCAAAGGCTCTCTTCATCCTTCTCTGATATAACTGCCCATGGCACACAGCTGCTAGCCGTCTCTCTTCAATAAGGCTCAACTCGTTAAACCTTGTTCGAATCCACTCGGCTTCGTCAAGCTTAACATCTAGCAAGACTCTCAGAGAAGGGATCTCCACTTCAACAGGTAGGACCGCTTCCATACCATACACAAGGGAGTACGGGGTTGCCCCGGTCGACGTACGTACTGAAGTACGGTACCCATGCAAAGCGAAAGGCAGCATCTCATGCCAATCCTTGTACGTCACGACCATCTTCTGCACAATCTTCTTGATATTCTTGTTTGCCGCCTCTACAGCACCATTCATCTTTGGTCTGTAAGGAGAAGAATTGTGATGTTCAATCTTGAAATCTTTACAAAGCTCTTTCATCATCTTGTTATTGAGATTCGAACCATTATCAGTGATGATTCTCTCGGGAACCCCATAATGACAGATGATTTCCTTCTTGATGAACCGGGCAACCACTTGTTTGGTAACATTAGCATAAGAAGCTGCTTCCACCCACTTGGTGAAGTAATCGATCGCAACCAGGATGAAGCGATGTCCATTAGAAGCAGTAGGCTCAATCTTCCCAATCATATCAATCCCCCACATGGCGAACGGCCAAGGCGAATTCATGACATTCAGAGGACTTGGTGGTACATGCACCTTATCAGCATAGATTTGACACTTATGGCACTTCCGAGCGTATTTGAAACAATCGGATTCCATAGTCATCCAGTAATAACCGGCTCTCAACAATTTCTTAGACATTGCATGACCACCAGCATGGGTACCAAACGAACCCTCGTGCACTTCCTGCATCAACATGTATGCTTCGTGTCTATCCACACATCTGAGCAGAACCATGTCAAAGTTCCTTTTATACAACACATCGTCCTGATTCAAATAAAAGCTTCCAGCTAGCCTTCTCAGGGTTTTCTTATCATTCTTCGATGCACCTTCAGGATACTCCTGGCTCTTGAGGAAGTTCTTGATATCATAGTACCACGGCTTCTCATCAACAACAGACTCGGCTGCAAACACATACGCAGGCCTCTCGAGTCGATTCACCGCAACATATGGCACATGATTCCACCAATGAACTTTGATCATCGAAGATAAAGTAGCCAAAGCATCAGCCATCTGATTCTCGTCCCGGGGGACATGATACAACTTCACCTTCTTGAAGAACGTCAATATTCTTTTGGTGTAATCTCTATACGGAATCAAATGCGGCTGATTGGTATTCCAATCTCCATTGACCTGATTGATCACTAGAGCGGAATCTCCATATATGTCAAGTGTTTTGATTCTCAAATCAATGGCTTCTTCTATCCCCATGATACAAGCCTCGTACTTGTTGTTGGTGACGTCAAAAATCAATCTGGCAGAAAAAGGTATATGAGCACCTTTAGGATTGATAAGCACTGCACCAACACCGTTACCATTCACATTCACAGCCCCATCAAACATCAATGTCCACTTGTCATCAGGATCCGGTCCTTCCTAGACAAGAGGTTCTTCACAATCTTTCATCTTAAGATACGTGATGTCTTCATCAGGGAATTCAAACATCATCGGCTGATAATCCTCGATCGGTTGCTCAGCGAGGTAGTCTGACAGAATACTACCTTTGATGGCCTTCTGCGACGTGTACTGGATATCATATTCTGTTAAAATCATCTGCCAACGGGCAACACGTCCGGTGAGAGCCGACTTCTCAAAGATGTACTTTACTGGATCCATCTTAGAAATCAATAAGGTAGTATGGTTCAACATATACTGCCTCAGTCGGCGAGCAGCCCAGGCCAAAGCACAGCAAGTTTTCTCGAGCTGTGAATATTTGATTTCACAGTCGATAAACTTTTTGCTAAGGTAATATATGGCATGCTCTTTTCGACCAGACTCGTCATGCTGTCCCAATACACACCCCATCGAGTTCTCAGTCACTGAAAGGTACATTATCAGTGGTCTCCCAGGAACTGGAGGAATAAGGATTGGAGGTTTCTGTAAATACTCTTTTATCTTGTCAAAAGCTTTCTGACAGTCATCATTCCACCTGATTGCTTGATTCTTTCTTAGCAATTTGAATATCGGTTCACACGTGGCAGTTAGGTGAGATACAAACCTTGCAATGTAGTTCAATCTCCCTAAAAACCCACGAACCTGCTTTTCTGTTTTCGGTTCAGGCATTTCTTGAATAGCTTTGACTTTCGCTGGATCAACCTCAATCCCTTTCTCACTGACAATGAAGCCTAACAGCTTCCCGGATCTCACTCCAAACGTACACTTGTTTGGATTCAGCCTCAGTTTGAACTTTCTCAGCCGATCAAACAATTTCTGAAAATTAACCAAGTGCTCCTCTTCTGTCTGCGACTTCGCAATCATATCATCCACGTACACTTCAATCTCTTTGTGCATCATGTCATGAAAGAGAGTCGTCATAGCCCTCTGATAGGTAGCATCGGCATTCTTCAGCCCAAATGGCATCACCTTATAGTAGAACGTGCCCCAAGGTGTAATGAATGTCGTCTTTTCCATGTCTTCTGGCGCCATCTTAATCTGATTATAGCCAGAAAAACCATCCATGAAAGAGAAAACCGAGGATTGAGCCGTATTATCAACCAATACATCAATGTGAGGTAATGGGAAATCATCTTTCGGACTCGCTCTATTCAAATCCCGGTAATCGACACACATTCTGACTTTGCCATCCTTCTTCGGCACGGGAACGATGTTGGCAACCCACGGGGGATAAGTAGTCACTGACAAGAAACCCACATCGAACTGCTTCTGAACCTCTTCCTTGATCTTAACAGCCATATCAGGACTCGTTCTCCGAAGCTTTTGCTTGACTGAAGGACACTCTTCTCTGAGAGGTAGTCTATGCACCACAATATCAGTATCCAACCCAGGCATATCTTGATACGACCAGGCGAATATCTCCACATACTCTCTCAACATCTCAATCAACCTGCTCTTGACATCCGCCTTCAAAGCAGCCCCGATCTTGATATCTCTTCTGGCGTCCTCAGTACCAAGATTAACAATCTCCAACTCTTCCTGATGAGGTTGGATGACCCTTTCCTCTTGCTTCAACAATCTGACCAATTCTTTAGGGAGTTCACAGTCTTCCTCACTCTCCTCTTCAGCTTGGTAGATGGGATTATTGAAATCATACTGAGCCATAACAGAATTGTTCATAGTGGAGTCCGTAGGATCACTTCTGCATGTTTAATGCTTTGTTTTAGAAAAAGAGTTCAAGAAAGTCATGAAAAAAACAAAAACATTGCCATTTTTATTTTTTTGAAAAAAATGAAAACCAAAAATAGAAAGACAGGGATCACAAATTTGTTTGCAAAACGTCCTTTATTAATGATGTCATTGAAAACATGATGAGGCCCTACAATGAACCACTACGCCTTGGGCAGAACGTAGGGTTTTGTGCAAAATGAAAAACAAAAGAAAATTACTCTGTTTGAAGAGTAACTTGGACCACATCTTCTGCTGTCCAGTTGTTGATCAACTCCCCTGGTGCACGCGGGCGAACCCAGTTGTCTAGATCACAATCACTGTCTCCATCTTCGCTACTGGCCGCAAAGACGTCACCGTGATTCATCAGCCCAGCGCTGGTAAAGGTACTCGGACCTGTCTGCACACTCTGCTCCGCCTGAAGAGGTTGATAACCAATTCCAAACTTATCCTCTCTGATAGGCAAATCCACCATCTTGCCCCAACCTTCAGTTTTGCCAGAGTCGACAACCTCCTTGGCCTGTTTATACGATACAATCGAGGCACCTGGCTTCCTCTGCTCAGCAAAAGCCACCCTCTCAAGAGCCACAGTCTCAAATGCCTGGCATAAGGTTTCATGGATCTCGCCATCCACCTCTACATATTTGAAAGAGGATAGGTGACTCACCAGAATATCTTCTTCACCGCACACGGTCACAATCTGACCGTTCCAGACATATTTCAACTTCTGGTGGAGAGTTGACGAAACTGCCCCAGCTGCGTGAATCCAAGGACGCCCCAACAAACAACTATATGCGGGCTGGATGTCCATCACGTAGAAAACAATGTCAAATACCTCCGGACCTATCTTCACTGGCAATGTGACTTCACCAAAAACAGACCGTTTGGATCCGTCAAATGCACGCACAATCAGGTCACTCGGAGTGAGGATAACTCCTTCCACATCAATCTTGCCCAAAGTCTTCTTAGGCAACACATTCAGAGAAGAGCCAGTGTCTACCAGCACATGTGACAACACTGCCCCTTTGCACTCCATGGTGATATGCAAGGCCTTGTTATGGTTACGACCCTCAGGCGTTAAGTCCAGGTCTGTGAACCCCAAACTGTGCCTGGTACTCACATTGGCAATCACACCCTCCAGTTGGTTGACAGAAATCTCTTGAGGCACGTAAGCCAGATTCAGCATCTTCAACAGGGCATTACGATATGCCTCAGAGCACAGAAGCAATGAGAGGATAGAAATTTTAGACGGAGTCTGATTCAACTGATCTACAATCTTGTAGTCACTCTTCTTGATTATTTTCATGAACTCCTCCACGTCCTTCTCAAATGAACCCTCAGGCGCCTCCTTCTGAGCTGGTTCTTCGTCAACCACAACCTGTTTGCCTTTAGCCTTGGCGAGAGCCTCAACATTGTTGTCTCTTAACGGTTGCGGAGCAAACAGACGTCCACTTCTGATAAACCCTCCCGGTCCTCCAACATTGTCCACAACTGGACTCACAGCCACAGGAGTTCTAGCTGGTACACCAATAGTCATAGGCGCTTGATTCACCGGTCTAATCTGATTCTCCGCCCTTCGATTGCTGCGGTAAGCGTTGTCATACTTCCATGGCACAGCCCTACTATCAACAACCCCTCTACCCGAAGCACTGACAATTACAGGAGCGGAAATAGTAACAGGAGTACCACCAACTGCAGGCGCACTAACAACCCTCTGACTACGTCCCTCGGACGGTTTGAAGTAGATAGTGACGGTTGACACCATCCTATGATCTCTAACAGCCCGACTGAACTGCAAACAGCCCTCGTCAATCAAACTCTGAATTCCAGCCCTCAACTGACTACAACCGTTCTCAGATTCAACACACTCTGCACAAACCTGGTCACAGCCCGGGAATACACCCCCCTTCAACAGACGATCTTTCACCACCAGCAATGAAGTATGAACATCCGCAACACTGACAACCACATCTTCAGCTTCTCCCCCTTCCAGATTGTTCACTCTGTGTGCACCATGCGGAGGCATAGGGTTGTTTACAACATTCGGCACAGGAGCAAAATTGATAGTTTTAGCGTCAATTAGGTCCTGGACCTTATGATGAAAAGCCCTACAGTTCTCAATGTAGTGCCCCGGTGCACCAGAATGGAAATCACAACGTACGTTGGCATCATACCCAGGTGGTATTTTTGTCAACGGTGCCATGGTTCTCAACTCCACGAATCCCAATCTGAGCAACTCAGCATAGGTCATCGGTAAAGGATCAAAACGCCGATCAGGCATCCTCTGTCTCGGCTGATACGGATGTTGTTGTTGTTGTTGTTGTGGCGGTGGTTGAACTCTTCGTTGTTGCTGTTGTTGACGAGGTTGAGGCGCCGGAATGGTTACAGCGGCAACCTGGCGATACTGATTTCTATTTGTACTCCTTCGATGTTGCACAGCATTGGTTTCCCCCTCTCTCTGGCGAGGTGCCCCAGCAAATGGTTTCTTGGACGATGAGGAACCCACATCCTGAATCTTACCAGCTTTGATCAGGCTCTCTGTCCTCTCTCCGCAAATTACGACATCTGAAAAACTACCGAATGGGCAACTTCCCATCCGGTCCATGAAAACACCCTGCAGTGTCCCAATGAACATATCAGTAAGTTCCCTCTCCAGCATAGGGGGTTGTACTCTCGCAGCCAATTCACGCCACCTCTGGGCGTACTCCTTGAAGCTCTCTCCAGATTTTTGGCAAAGACTCTGCAGTTGAGTCCGGCTCGGCGCCATGTCCATGTTGTGTTTATACTGCCTCAAGAAGGCCTCACCCAGATCTCTCCAGCATCGGATAGAATCTCTCTTAAGCTCCATGTACCAATCCAAGGAAGCCCCAGACAAGCTGTCCTGGAAAAAATACATCCACATCTTCTCATCATCGGTGTAAGCAGAGATTTTCCGATAATAGGCCTGCACGTGGGTGCGAGGGCAAGAAGTACCATTGTATTTATCGAATGAGGGTGCTTTGAACTTGTAAGGAATTCTCAAACCTTCCACCAACCCCATATTAGTCACATCAAACCCAAGGGAGTTCTGACATTCCATAGCCTTGATTTTCTCAGCAAGGGCATCAACTTTACGGTCCCTCTCTTCAATTCTCACCACCTCACCATCATCTTCACTGAGCAGAGTGAACATGTCCTCTTGTCTGTCAACAAGCGGAGCAGGATGACGAATCGGAGCCCGGGTAGCTCTGGCATTAACAGTCTCTGCAGCAAGAGGTTGTCCGTTAATTCTGATCCCCCTTAACTCATCACCCACGACATAGTCATTAGCGGGAGCAACAGCAGCAACATTCTCATGAATAGGCACACCCACTGGTGAAGCACGGTTGGATGGCGGAATCACGGCTTCCTGTCTCTGGGCTAAGGCACGCAGCTCCTCTTGCCCTTGAACAACCCCTTGCATCATCGTCATAAATTGGGCCATGTTTGCCCTCATCTCAGCCAATTCTGCTTGAACCTGGTCCATGTTCCTCTGATGATTCAGTCTGGTTGAGTAGCGATGCGGTCGTTGATCAGCTATCCTGCCTGACACAGGAACCAGAGTGAGAAGTCTCGATCAAGAACACCTGTAATGCAAGAATGATATGTATATGATGCGTGCGATGCGTATGCAGGTTAACTTTTCTTTTTCTTATACATTATTTTTTGAAAATAAACATGCTATGATGCAAATGATGGAGCCATGACTGGTTGACTGAGTATCACGCGGCACGGGATCAAAGCTTCGGCCTGAATTCGGAACCACAAATCATCTGAAACCCAAAGTCATCTGAACCCATACTTCTGAACCACGTCACCATCTGAGCAAGTACCCTCAAATTCAGCCCAGGGATCCGAAATAAACGGAACCCTCTGATCAATACCAGGGTCAAACCTCCGGCGTCCAGAAATAAAGATCCATAAATCCGGCTTAAGGTCACCAACACAGCATCACTGGCAGAAACCTGTACTTGCACGAATCAAACCCTCCCCTCACAGGTGAATTCTAACAAGGTCATCCTAAGGCGGACAATGGTCTCGACAATCGGGCAAAGATACTCAACGGGTTTGCCCTTTCGGGTGTGCCATTGCAGCTCTCTTAAGATCATCTAAACCAAAGATCCGGGAAAGAACGGTCACCGAAGTCAATAGCTCAGATGAGATAACCCAACCTGAGTGGAATAACTCCAAACGGAAGGACTCTCTCAAATGAACCTCGTCCGGCTGTGGTATGTCACGTCGCAACAACATGCTGATAAAGCAAGTGAGGAAACGTGAGACAACACTAATCCTAGGTGTATACTCGGGCCTGGGTTTTAGCCCCACTCAGAACACCCACCCCACGTCAGAGGAACCACCTGTACAGAAGACAGCACAATGATAGTATGATGCATGCAAACATTTATGCAAATATATACACAACATAATAATCATAAATGCAATAAATAGAGCAACACAAGCAACCTAAACTATCCTAGAGAGCGCTAGGAGAGACTCGCTTAGGGAAGATGGACCAGCAAAAGGTCAACTTCTAATAGTCCCCAGCAGAGTCGCCAGCTGTCGCATTACGCGAAAAACTGGCGAAGAAAACGAAAACAACAGAGCCGCCACCGTGCGTTATTTATCCCAAAAGAGGGAAAGGAAACGCTCGAAGTAAACCTGGGAAAGACATGGTCTCGCGACCAGAGAGAGATGGGATCGGGAGTCGGTTATGCGAAGGGAAGGTATTAGCACCCCTACGCATCCGTCGTACTCGACGGGATCCACGCACAAAAGAAAGGATAAAGGTTGCTAAACACTGCTCAAACATCACACACTGGCTGAAAGAGACACAGGAAAGACAAAAGAAACTAACTCGACAGGATATCACATCCTGGGCCTACGTAGTCTGTCAAGCACAGACATCAGAGTCGACGTAGTTCGGGATAGGGGGAAACGTGCTCGCTAGGATGTCGCATCCTATGCATACGTATCTTCTCGGACTAAAGAAGAATCAGAGCACTCGTAGCTCGGCTAACACACGCCAAACAAAACACAAACAGGAAACCGACTGCCAATCGCTGGACTTACGTCAGACTCCACACAAACAGGCAAACATGGAAACCGAATGCCAATCGCTGGACTTACATCAGACTCCGAACCAACACACACACTGGAAACCAACTGCCAATCGCTGGACTTACGTCAGGCTCCAACAAACAAACGAGACACAGGAAACCGACTGCCAATCGCTGGACTTACGTCAGACTCCTACACACACAAAGGGTTGAAAAAGAAAAAGGGCGCCCGGAGAGATCAGCTCATCTCCTGCCTATGTACCTCATCTGGTATGAGGATCAGGGTGACGTAGTTCCCCGACGCAGGGAAAGAGCTAGCCTAACCAGAGACTGGGAAATGACATACTAGAAGGGAGACTGACTCGAGCCTAATAGTTATCATGTAAATTCACCATGGTCCTAGGTTAAGGTTTCTATCTAACTTGCACGGGGAGCAAGCTATCCTAAACAGCACAAGCAAAGCAAACATACGCGCAATTAGCATACACTATATACAAACAAAGTGGGCTCACACAAGGTTAGGCTGTGAAACACAAGCCAGCTGGAATCGGGTGTAATTAGCTCTTAACCCTAACATTGAGAGTTAGGGTGAAGCAGATGAAATGGGAAGTGAGGGTAAGACCTCACAGCTCTTATCCCTGGCCTGGGAGAGCTTCAGACAAATGAAAGTGGGAGTTCAGAAAGTTGGAACTCTTCTCCACATATGACTGACACAACAAAGATCTTGGGTTAATATCCACAATGAATCAACACATGGTGTGAGCAAAGTGTATGACACACTGAATAGCAGGAGATGGATTGCACATCTCTTTTATCTGCCAATTTCTTATTAGAGGTCTTTTCCTGCTTGGCACAAAAGTAAACAAACACAAGCATTGCCTCTTAAGGAGGGCTTCAGACAGGTGCCTGCCCAAGTAACAGGATAGGTCTTCCAGACTACATGAAGTCAGAGAGTTATACCTCAAATGGTTAAGCAACCAAGCGAAAGCAAAAGCAAGTTCAAAAGAACTTAAGCAACTTATGTACCTCTTGGAGAAGCAGCTTTGGAATTCAGCAGATCTAGGCCTTGTGATGCTTAAACAGATCCTCCAAATCACTCGTATGGATGAATGGATGAAGACTTGAGGCTTAGATGTACACGATTCTTCCAGAATTTGCAACTGCCATGGATGAACTTCAAGCTTTAAGATGCTTCCAACTGCACGAATTCCTTTGGTTCTAGCTTCGATCTTGCTCAAGTATGCTTCCAAGTGAAGAATTGATCAAGAAAAGTGCAATGTATGTGAAGAAATGGAGAGAGAAAAGTGAGAGAAAACTTTGTGATTTTTTCTAGATCTGAAAATTCTGATTGTGATTATGCAGAAACAGTTATGCTTTGTGCTTTATACTCCCTCCTAATCATGTTCTTAATCACACTTAAGCCATTGGCAATTGTAATTAGGGAAATGAGAGTGTAAGTTCAAATTTAGCATTTCACCTTATGCATGGAAAAACCAATGGAACAGTGCACGTGTGGCATGTGAATTTCACTCAAAATGTCATTTGGAAGCCAATGGTCATGCTAGAATGATCAAACAATGAACCAAATTCAAACTATAATTTTTCCCTCCAAAATCAAGTGATTTTCCAAAAAATTATGTGATGAGAATGCATGGCATGTGATGTATAATTTGGATAGTATATGTCAAGACATGAACAATGCAAAAAGAACCACTCCATTTGGCCTTTTGGTTTGAAAGTTATGCATGTTTGAAGTTCAAGTTACACTTGGCCATGATTGATCCATATCTCCTCAACCACACATGAGAAATTCATGATCTTGGACTTTTTGGAAATGGGAGAGAAAGATCTTCAACTTTCATGTTGGACAGAATTTCATTTGAAGCTTTCTTGATGATGTAATCTTGAGTTGAAAACCTTTCCATTTTTGGCAATTTCAAATTATAGGTCACTTACTATTTTTGGAAAGTTTTGATCTGACCTTAAATTCTTCAATATTGATGTTTGACATGTCAAATGAGACTTGTTTACACATGAATGAGGCATCTCTAACCATCTCCCACCTCCAAATCCATGGTTGAATTGACAGTTGACTTCTATTGACTTTTTAGGGTTTCAGATGAATTGATCCTTGACTGATGAGCTTTGAGCCTTCAATGCTTGACCAAACCACTTCAAAATGATCCTTGGGTCACATGAACTCATTGAACCAACCCTAGGGCTTTGATTCCATAGAAAATGCACTTGCTTGCTTGCACAACTGAATCACCTGACCAGTCTTGACTGATGACTTGATGGACTATGCAATGAACAATGCAATGTTAATGACCTAAACATGAAAATGTATACAAAATGGGAGGTGCAAATTTGAGGTGCTACACCGTGCACATTTAAGCTTCAATTCTCCTTCCAAACACCTCTACAAGCATCCTGGAAGATCTTTTGAGCTCTGTCAAAGCCTGAATCAAGCAATTCCAGTTCTGTTTTCTCCAAGAGGTCAGGAATCGATGCTCTTAATTCTTAAAAATGATTATTCTATTGTGTTCATCTTTCAATGTTGATTAAGCTGAGCTTTAGATCACTGAAATCCATGCTAAATTGAGTTAGTTATGCTGATTTGAAGATCCACATGTGAAACTTGATTGCTTCGATTTGATCTTGTTACTTTGATTCATGCTTAGTTATTAGTGGATTAGTGTTGTATGCTGCAAGATCTATCCATTGATGTGTTTGATTTTGATTTCTGGAAACATTTGTTCTTGGCTGTGTACTGTTCATGATGAATGCGTTTGAAGATGATGAAGAACATTCCCAGGCACGCGTTTGATCCATTAGATTGTGTTTTCTGAGTTTTTGCATGTGTTTGTGAAACTCGCTTCTGATTGGTGCATGCCTTTGCCATGCGCGTGTTCCCATTGGCTATCACCAGCGTTTAATGAAACGTTGCGTTCTGCAGCTGAGCGCACTTCCCACATTTCAAATGCGCTGGTGGTTCGATTCCGGCCTGTGGGAATTATTTCAAATGCATTTCATATTTACTTCATTTCCCTCCATGCCATGAACTATGCTTCACATGCATTTTTTTATTTTTTTCTCATCTTATAAAAATCATAACAAATTAAATAATGCTCCAAAAAATATGAGGATTTTTGCATTGCATTCCATTTTTAGTCTAGTGTTTTATGAATATTATTTTACAAATTGTGCTTGGCTGGAAAATATTTGGTGCTAGGGTTTGTGTATACATGTCCATTTTGTACATTTCCTTGCCATATCTTTTGTGAAATGCTGATATTTTATCCAATGCTCATGAAATTTTACATGTTGAAAGTAGACTCATTGTTTGACATTTTGGTGTTGATTTGGTATTTTTACCATTTGTGGTTTCTGTTTTATGATCATGTGAATGTAGGTGTGACAATTTGTGTCACACCTTTGATTGTTCATCTTGATTGATTAATTTACCATGCCAAATGAATTCCAAATGTCCTGATTTTTTGTATGATGCTTGATATGGATGTTGTGAATGTGTATGAATTTTCTTGGAATTTTTGGAGTCATTTCTGATTTAATTGAGATTTTTCATTCTGGATAGTCATATGTGAGCTTTTGAATTGTCTTGAGCTTCATTCATTCATGAAATGCTTGTGGTTTATCCAATGGATGTGAAACTTTGCGCACTATTTCTAGACATGTTGAATATTGTTTTGGCTTTGGTTTGAGGTTTTTACCATGTTTCATTTCTGTTTTAGGCCTATGCTAAGTTGGTGTGACATTTGGTGTCACACATGTGCTTGTTTGTGTTTGCCTGGACTTATGCAATTTGATTACCATGCCTAATGTTGTCCAATTGCCCTAACATTTGGTGTGATGATGATGTTGTATGTTTTGTTTACTCATTAATTTTGTTGAGATTATTTGAATCATTTTTGAATTAATGTGCATTTGTTCATTCTGATGTCACAATGTGGTTCCAACTTGCATACCTTGCCATATTTGGTTCATGAAATGAATTTGGTGAATGATAATGATATGAGACCTTTTGGATTGTGTTCTTAATTGATTGAGGTTGATTCATGTTAAATTTCATGTTCTGTTTTGAATTTTTTCTCCATTTTGACCCTAGGCCTTGACCTAGTGGTTTGTGACTCATAGTTGAGCTTTGATTTCAGGTTAAGAAGCACATTGCTATGATGGGATTGATTCACTCTTTTGAGTTGATTAAATGGTTGATATTGACTAACTTTGAGTTGTTTTTTAGGTTGATGCCAAGTTGTTTGTGTTGAGCCCATTGGCTTGTGCCTTACACTGTTGCATTGCTTGCTTGTCTGTCTGATTGTGATTGACTGTCTGTTTGATTGATTGACTTGTATACTGATTGAGTTAGATTTTTTTTCAGGTACATAAGTTGCTTAAGTTCAGTTTGAACTTGCTTTTGCTTGGTTGCTTAACCACATAGGTATAACCCTCTGACTTCATGTAGTCTGGAAGACCTGTCCTGTTACTTGGGCAGGCACCTGTCTGAAGTCCTCCTTAAGAGGCAATGCTTGTGTTTGTTTATTTTTGTGCCAAGCAGGAAAAGACCTCTATGAGGAAATTGGCAGATAAAAGAGATGTGTAATCCATCTCCTGCTATTCAGTGTGTCATCCACTTTGCTCACACCATGTGTTGATGCATTGTGGATAGTAACCCAAGATCTTTGTTGTGTCAGTCATATGTGGATAGAAGAGTTCCTACTTTTTGAACTCCCACACCTTCTATTTGAGTCAAGCTCTCCCAGGCCAGGGATAAGAGCTGTGAGGTCTTGCCCTCACTTCCTATTTCATCTGCTTCACCCTAACTCTCAATGTTAGGGTTAAGAGCTAACTACACCTGATTCCAGTTGGCTTGTGTTTCACAGCCTAACCTTGTGTGAGCCCACTTTGTTTGTATATAGTGTGTGCTATTTGTGTGTATGTTTGCTTTTGCTTGTGCTGTTTAGGATAGCTTGCTTCCTGTGCAAGTTAGGATAGAAACCTCAACCTAGGGCCATGGTGGATTTACATGATAACTATTAGGCTCGAGTCAGGCTCCCTTCTAGTTTGTCATTTCCCAGTCTCTGGTTAGGTTAGAAGTTCTTTCCCTACGTAGGGGAACTACGTCGCCCTGATCCTCATACCAGATGAGGTACGTAGGCAGGAGATGAGCTGATCTCTCCGGGCGCCCTTTTTCTTTTTCAACCCCCTTTGTGTTTGTTGGAGTCTGACATAAGTCCAGCGATTGGCAGTTGGTTTCCTGTGTCTTGTTTGCTTGTTGGAGTCTGACGTAAGTCCAGCGATTGGCAGTTGGTTTCCTGTGTGTGTTTGTTGGTTCGGAGTCTGATGTAAGTCCAGCGATTGGCATTCGGTTTCCATGTTTGCCTGTTTGTGTGGAGTCTGACGTAAGTCCAGCGATTGGCAGTCGGTTTCCTGTGTGGTTTTGTTTGGCGTGCGTTAGCCGAGCTACGAGTGCTCTGATTCTTCTCCGGTCAGAGAAGATACGTATGCATAGGATGCGACATCCTAGCGAACACGTTTCCCCCTGTCCCGAACTACGTCGACTCTGATGTCTGTGCCTGACAGACTACGTAGGTCCAGGATGCGATATCCTGCCGAGTTAGTCTCTCTGGTTTTCTTGTGTTTCCTTCCAGCCTTTTGTGATGTCTGATCAGTTTTAGCAACCTTATCCTTTCTTTTGAGCGTGGATCCCGTCGAGTACGACGGATGCGTAGGGGTGTTAATACCTTCCCTTCGCATAACCGACTCCCGATCCCATCTCTCTCTGGTCGCGAGACCATGTCTTTTCCAGGTTTACTTCGAGCGTTTCCTTTCCCTCTTTTGGGATAAATAACGCACGGTGGCGGCTCTGTTGTTTCGTTTTCCCTCCGGTTTTTCGCGTAATGCGACACCTATCTCCTACAATTTTTGTCATATGAAAATTATTCCAAGATAAGCGTTACTCTACATGACATTCCAAACAACTTTCATGTTGAGGTCAAGAGATAATTTTGCTTAGAAAGTCATTTTTTATGGTGAAAGATTATAGGTCATTTTGTCTAAACCCTAGTTTGGAGGTCAACTTCCCAAGACCATAACTTGCTCAATTTTAATGAGATGAAATCTATTAAAATTGAATGATCAAATTCAAGATGTCTACTTCAACTTTTATGTTTGGAGGAAGTTCAAATTCAACTTGCAAGTGAACAAGTGATTTTGGACCATTACCATTGAACAAGTGATTTTCCTCAACTTCTAAAATGCATAACTCCTTCATGCCAAATCCAAATAAGGTCAAATTGTTAACCAAATTTAAGAGGTTTGAAATAGATACAACTTTTATGAAGGAACGTTTCTCATTTGAAGCCTATAGAAAAAGTTATTCAAGGTGGAATAAGTGAACATTTGACTTGGGACTTAGAAAATTTTCAAATATGTTTGATTTCCCAAACTTCCACCTCAAAATTCATCATGATCCAAGCTTCAAAAGAAAAAGTGTTCAACATTAAAGTTGTTCTCCTTGATCTCACCTTTCCAAAACATCCAAGATCATCTCATTTGGACCAGAATTGAAGAACTTGCACATGGCTTCATTATGGGAAGTGTTTTGGCAAGATTGAACTTCACATGATCATTTCTATTTGCATGCTTGCACACAATGATTTCAGTAGACCTTGTACATGATTTGGAAGTGGATTGTATCACTCTTGAGGCCGAAATGATTACCCATGCACCCATGCAAGTGAATTACTATTTTTGTCCAATTTTCAAGTGGTGCAAAATTCAAACACATTGCCTATTTAAACAAGCTTAAGGCTTCAGATTCATCATCAACACCTTGCCCAAGCTTTGCTAGACCTCTGCAAACCCTCACTGCCATAGAATGTTCTGAGATTTCTTTTGAAATCGAGCTTGAACTTCACCGTCTGTTTGGAAGTTCAAACTCCAGAAATTCACTTCCATTTTCATTCCATTTGGTTTCTGCAAGAAAGAGGAGGAGAAAACAATCAAATCCAGATCAAGATCAATTCAAATTGGATCAAATCGAAGGTGAATTTTCAGAAACTTCCACTCTTCGATTCTCTCTTATTTCTCCACTATTCTTGTTGATTTTTGTTTGTCTGAAGTCCTGCCAATGTAGGTGTCACACCCCAATTTTGACCCTGAATCGCTGATTCAATACATTCATCATAGTTGTTGCATGTCTACATAGCATACCATGCATTCCATACCGCATAATGCCTAGAATAGGAGTCGAAATATTTTTTTCCGGCTTTACAGACAAACCAGTTGAATTAATTATCAGATGTGTGTCAAAACAGCGGGTGAAAAAGTTTCAAAATCAAACTTGAAGACATCAGTTTTATTAATCTACGTTTCACGTAGTTTAACCTGGTGTGCTCGATTTATTTTTTTGGCTAATTTTTTCGGTCACATTTTGGTCAGTCTGAGCATTTAACCGGTCATTTTTCATTTCAAAATTGGCTCAAACGTTGTATATTTCCGAGAAGTTTATTTCGCACTGATCAGTGTGGTACAGTCATTTTAATTTTTTTTGGGCACTTTCGTGCCCGATTTTTATTCATTTCCAGTCTTTTCTTTTTATGCTTTTGTCAAAAGATTCAGAAAAATTAAATAGCATTGTTCATGTCGTTATTTTTATTTTATTATGGTTATTTTAAAAAAAAACTATGAATTTTGTTTGTGTTAATTAATTAAATTTGATTTTAATCAATTCAATTTTTTAAAAGGGATAATTTTTAAGTTGTTTTGATCCTGATCGTCATATTCAGTTAATCAATGGACTACAATTTCTATCTTTATGATTCCCTCTTAACCAATCAAAAATAAGAATATTAAAATAAAAAATGAAAATAGAGGGTGGCGTGACAATAGCTGAGAAGGGAGGTTAGAGAAATGTCCATTTCATCTGTACCGATCCAAATGCGGCACAATGAAAAAGAGCATCCAATGCTCCTTTAACCCTCCCACACAATGCCACTTGTCCTTCAACAGTTCCACTAACCAATTGTTGAATATGATCTTTGTGACTTTTTTGGGAGAAGGCTAATAATACCTCTGCTCTATCAATTTTGGAAAGAAAAACAACATAGTCCATGTTCACCTTTACCCACAAAAACACGTAAAGAATGTGAAAACTCTTCACTTTTTCGGACCTACCTTCAACGCCTCACCCTCCATCTCTTTCCACCACCTCACTCCACGCTCCACATAAAAAAGAAAATAACAAGATAAGGAAAGGGGGAGTTGAAAGGATCGTTCCTCTTCTCTTCTCATCATCTCACCGTCACCACCTAACCACCATTCGCCTCCGTGTCAACCACCACCAACCACCATGGAAAACACCACCGCACACGACGTTGTTCTCCACCCTCTCATAGATCTCAATGTCGAATACAACCCAGCTCTCCACTCACCCATCCCAATCGACAAAAAAACCTCAACAGGAACAAACACAAGACACATGCTGCTACTCCATACAAACCACACACTTTCTCATTACTCATTCTGAAGCGAGGTTGAAGAAATTGGTTGATACAATTGGAGAGGAAGTTCATACGTCGTCCATTTTCGTGAAGCCCGAAGATTCGTCCTTTGCGAAATTGGGAGACAAAATGAGTGATGATTCTGGTCTAGGGCGTGGAGGTTATGATTGGAATACTGAAGATGAGCTTGAGATTGAAAGCTTTCATTCTTCCTGTATAACTGTTCCTTATGGACAGATTTCTGGGTCTCGGTCTCTAGAGGAAATCTCATTTGCAGCAGGTCCATCTAATACCGAGGTGTTTGACTCTCTCATTAATATGGGATTTCATCCTGAAATGGTTGCCAAAGTAATTCAGGAATATTGTGAGGAAAATGAACATAAACTAGTTAAAGAGTTTCTCACATATCAAGAGCTAGAAAGGTTTTCTCAGCAGCAACAGCAAGTTGAACCAGATCCCATCTCTTCAGAGTATGCAGCGAGCTCCTGGGATGATTCATCAGACGAAGATGATTCATCGAATGAAGAAATACCAAAATCTCCTTCTAAGAATGATGATACATTACTATCCCTGGTAAAAATGGGATTCAATGAGGAGGAGGCTTTAATGGCGGTAGAAAGATTAGGTCCTAACTCCTCGCTTGAAAGGACACCAACAACATCAGTTCATTGTTCGTCGGCCGTCGTGACACATTCCAACAACAACAACGAAAACAGTAACAGTAACAACAACAACAACAATGGGAACAGTAACAACAGTAACATCAACATCGGTGTCGGAAACGGAAAAGCAAGGTATAGAGAGTGTTTAAAGAATCATGTTGTCGAAATCGATGGTCATGCTTTAGACGGTTGCGGCGAGTTTATGCCAGCGGGGAATGAAGGAAGTTTGGAATCGTTAAAATGTGTTAGGTGTAACTGTCACTGTAATTTCCACCGCAAGGAGTCGCCTGACTTCACCGTCGGGGATCCTTTTCTGTTGAACACACCACCACCACCATGCGCTACCTCAGCTGCAATTTGCGGCTTATTATCGAACTCCGGCTGGGTACTTGCATGTTTCCGGACAGCAGAGGACCGGGACGCTTGCTCTACTGTCGACCTCAGGCGGAGGAGGAGGTGGAGGGATACAGAGTACGAGGGAGGATCAAGATGAAGACGTTTCGAATCCGAGCGGCGGTGGTTCGAGTAAGAAGCAACACCGAACAAAGTTCACGGTTGAACAGAAGGATTCTCTTTTCATCTCCATGTGGTAAACACCATCGCGGTGCAACAATAACTCCTCTCTTCATCTTTCTTGCCACGAACAATTTCACCTGCGATCTTGTGATGAACGCTAGGGTGGATTTCTTTTTTCTTCTGAAAGAGGAATTGTCAGAGGAACAATAAAGAATAAGTTGGTTTACTTTTTTCCCTTTCATTACCTTGCCACGTGTCCCTTCGTGATAGGTTGGACCTGGATTTCAAAATGAATGTTGAATATGGTGCGCCGTCCCACCCACATATCAGATCCATTTTCTTTTTATTTATTTATTTTTTTTCTTTTCACTTATTTAATTTAGGTTATACTTGCTTTATTTTGTGGATTTCATGCAATTGGGTTTTGGGCCCATATTTTTCCATTGACACCTCATTTCCATGAGTAAACCCTCATCATTTAATGCATTTTTAAAAAATATTTTTTGTTATAGTTAATTAATTAGTTAGAAATTCATTTGATGAAGACGTTCAATTTTCATTTTATTAGTAAATTACTTGATGATTGGTTTGATCGATTTTTCATGTGTTGGGTATTTTATTCAGATATTATCTATCCGCGTTCACTTCATACACGTAAATATTCGTATTTTAGTTTCACTGATGTTGCATTCGGTCCTACTAACCATTTCAATTTTAAACTCTTTTCACCATATTTTCAAAAAAATTAATCCACATCATTTCTAAACTGGTTTCAATCATTTTCAAATAAATAATTCCAAACTTTCGTACATTGATCATATCAATTTAATTTCAAACCATTTTCTTAATAAAATTTGAAGAAAAAGATTACCTGGATGAAATATCCAGTTATAATCCCGAATATTAGGCTCGAGTTGTAAGAGCTTGTAAGCCATAAATATTCGTCTTCTCTCCAAAACGCCTGTAAATATCTCAAACCATCTTCTTAATAAAATTTGAAGAAAAAGATTATCCTGGATGGAATATCCAGTTATAATCCTGAATATTAGGCTCAAGCTGTAAGAGCTTGCAAGCCATGCATATTCGTCTTCTCCTCTAAAACACTCGTAAATATTTGAACCATTTCTTTAAGCAATATTAGAAAGAAACAGACTGCCTGGGTGGAATGTCCAGACGTAGTCCCGAGTATTAGACCCAAGCTGTAAGAGCTTACAAGTCACAAATACTCGTTTTTCAAACTTCAAAATACTTAATTCCTATCTTAACCTTTCTCAATAAAGATGGAAATGAAACATGGTGTATACCGTGCACTCCTGAGATTAAGATTTGAGGTGGATACCTCGCCTATCTTAGCTCTCGCCATCATTTAAAATTGTCAATGCGGTTTCTTCAAACCCTTTTCTCAATCAAATTCAAAACACTTAATCTTTATTAAACACTTTTGCCAATAAAGATGGAAATGGAACATGGTGTATACCGTGCACTCCTGAGACTAGGATTCGAGATGGATATCTCGCTCATCCAAGTTCTCGCCATTACTCAAAAATACATCCAACCAATCAAACTCTTTTTCGCCGCCGTGTGATTAATCAAAAAATATTTTTTCATAAACGAAAGACATATTATCTTAAGGTGATGCAAAACAATGTTTTGGCCATGATTGTTGAGTCGAGATAAGTGACGTTTTTCCGAATGTTGATTTGTAAATCCATTTGATGTGTGGTATACGTCCGCTCCTCATCTGTTTTGGGTAAAACAATGTTTTCGTCGATTAATACAATGTAGCTTTCGCTAAAATCGACCAACAAACAAACATTTTTCTACCCAGAACTACGTAAGCCTTGATTTCTCTATTGAGATACGTAGGAGCAAGATTTGTAAATCTTGTCAGACCCACTAATAAAAAACTTAGGTTTAGTCCTTCCTAAAAAAAAATACAAAAACATTTCCCTCTCTTCTATTCTTTCTTTCCCACCTAATAAATTGAAAAGCCTAACATTTCAAGCTAACACTAACGCGCACAATTAACCTAATGGTTCCCGTTGAGTACAACGGACGTGAGGGGTGCTAATACCTTCCCCTTGCGTAATCGACTCCCGAACCCTGATTTGGTTGCGACGACCATAATCATTGTCGTTCTTTCTTGGGTTTTATCGATATTTCCCCTTCCCTTTTTAGGAATAAATAAAGTTCGGTGGCGACTCTGTTCAGTCCATCATGCGAGCGTGAGATTGCGCTTCGCTTAGGTCGTGTTCTCGTTTTTCGAGGTGCGACAGATGGCGACTCTGCTGGGGAAATCAGCTCCCTAAGTGAGTCAAGCCTAGTTAGGACGTTTGTGTGCCTTCGTTTATTTACTTGTGTGGCTTTTCTTTCTTGCTTTTGCTATCTTTATTGTCATATTGATATAATCTGTTGTATTAGTTCCATTATGCTTTGGTACTTGGAGATACTCTGATTGCAAACCATGTGGGAAAGACTTTTACCCGAGTCTCGAGTAAAAACATAAGATAGGACAAGGTTGAGTAGTGCGGGTCCGCGAGATGAATTTCTCGTTAGGTCGGTGCGAGAACCTTACTTAGAGTAGATTCTTGAGAGGATGTTGTCGCTCGGCAAGTAAGTTGCCGTAAGCTTCGATATTTTCTTGAGGATCCATGACTCTGAGAACCATTTGTAGAACCTTAATTCTTTGGCCAACTAGGAAAGATGATTGCGTAGTGTGGGTCCGCGAGATGAATTTCTCGTTGGATCGATGCCAGAACCTCACTTGGAGTAGATTCTTTGGATGGAGTTGATGCCCGACAAGTAAGTTGCCACAGGCAGCAAACAGTCTAATGGATCCATGACTCTAGGAACTTTTGTAACCATAAATCATACCCGGTGAGAATCTATTCTTGGAAAGCAATCAGATTCACCAGTACCTTAGACTTTTGAACCCGTGTATTGAAAAAAAAAAACAAATATGCATGTCTTGCATTGCATTCATTCACATTCCATTGCATCTGCATCCCATCATAATGCATGTCATCTTCCAGACAAAATACAAAAAAAACTCATCCACCCTTTGTCCATGATCAGCAAAGTGATTCCTGACACGCGTTTAGAACAAAGAACCATGTCTCAAGAGATGATGGACGAGCTAAGGAAAAGTCAAGAAGCATTGAAGGAGGAACTCAATCTTTTGAAGAGCCAAATGGGATGGGTCGTGGAAACCCTGCAAGCCTTATTGAGAAAAGAGGGTTATCCCATACCCATTGCTGTAACGGAAGGAGCTACTGCTCAACATCCATCCGGTGTTACCCCGAGTCAAAGGCAAATCTATACGGAAACTCCTCATCTACCGGCATGTGGCCCTCCCTCAAGATGTCATCATCAACATCATTTGGCTATTCCTCCTCAAAATCACTGAAGTCATGTTCAAAGCAAAAATCTGAATCAGAACAAGGGGAACAAAAATCACAACGACCCGATTTCGGTGCCATATAGCAAGCTCTACCCACAACTGATCCAGAATGCTTTGGTGACCCCTCGAGCTCTCACACCTGCATCACCATACCTGCCATGGTACAATCCAAATGCAACATGTGAATTCCATAAAGGGGCAGTGGGACATGACCTAGATTCTTGCTTAGCGCTGAAAGCCTTGGTACGAGAGCTGATTAACAAAAAGAGCTTAGTCTTTGAAGAAGATCACCCGAAGGTCAAGTGCGAATACCATACTGGAACAATGGGGCACTCCATCGAGGAATGCAAAAGTTTTAAGTTCAAGTTGCAAAGATTGATTGACATTAGGTCACCAACACTCAAGGAGGAAAGCTCAGGTACATACATCTTGATTTCTGGGCCAAGTAATGTGAAAGGGAAAGGACCCCTGAAACCCCTCAAGGTTTTGTACCACAAGGAAGAGGTCAAGGATGTGGCTAATGAGATATCATCATTTCCTGGTAAGAGCATTGAGATATCACCTTGGATTTCCAATCTTCATGAAATATAGCCAACTTCTACAACCTCTAATTCAAAACTCGTTGGTGGTTCCCAAGTCTCTCAAGCCGGTTCCACAACCTTACCCACCCGGGTATGACCCAAATGTGCAATGTGGATATCATGCTGGATCAGAAGGGCATTCAACCGAAGACTGCAACGCTTTCAAAGCCAAAGTACAACACTTAATTGACAACGGGTACATAGCCTTTCAAGAAGGAAGCTTGGTGGAAAACGTTAACCTATCAGTCGAATAAGTGCGAAGATCTCAAAAGGAGTCCCCCGAAGTTAATGGATCAAGTTTGAAGAAGTCATTCCCTGAAGATGGCAATCATTTGGTTGTTTCAGCATCTCTTTTGGAGTTTCCTCGTATGTTGATTGTTAATTGCTTTTAAGCATTGTTGTTTTCTTTGAATTGGTAAGATTAATGAAATGTTTATGCATCTTTTGAATTAATCCATTCGTATTCACTCGTTTCTCATTTATGTTAAAAACAAAAATACTCCTCTCATTCACTTTTATTTATCAAACCGTTGTGTTAAAAAATATTAGAAGGAGGATGATGAAAACGAAACACCTGAAATTGTTGTGGTATGCTTTTGAGTAAAACCTTGTTGATGATGTAAGGCATTGTTTCAAATCCCCAAACACTGAAGAGATAAGGAGTTAATCCCTAGTCAACCACTTTGAGCCTAGAAGTTGGTGTTTATTTCGGATCTAAAACCCTTAATTTTAACCTGGGGCAGGGTAGTTGTGTTCAGATAGTTTGACCGTGCATTCGATCTTTCGAAAAAATTCGTCCATATGTACACCCTCCAATTAGGTTCAACCACATGTTATCCTTCACGCACATGTTGAAGTGTCAAAAAAGTTGAGAAAAGCTAAAATTAGTGTTGGTTGATCCTCATCCACCAATAATGTGGTAGTCAACACGTTTTAAAAAAAACAAAAAAAAGTCCGATGACTTAGGCAAAAGTTAGGGCATCCCGGTGGACCGAAAGCTTTAAAGAAGCGATCCAGGCAAAATCAGGGATGAAGAAAATAAATCAAAAGAGGTCATTAAATCCTCAACAAAAACAAAACAAGGTGACTGCCATTTTAAGAAAATCTCATCTTGAATCCTCATTTTCACTTTGCACCTTCGAAGTCGAATGCGTGTATTGAATTAACTGAACATAGGAACTGGAGATCATCAAGAAGAAAGGGTGGGTAAAAATAAATTTTGAGCCTTATATCCTTTTGTTTCAAGAACCGTGAACCAAACCACATTACAACCCTTAAAAGACCTAATTGAGGCAGAGTTTATTCTGAAAGCATACTACAACAAGGTTGTGTTAACCTGACTCCAAACGATTTTTGTTAATCATTTGATGGCACAGACTTACATGTTGTGAATGACTTGATCACCATTGTGTTCTTACCAATGACTCGTTCACTGTATTTCACCCATTCATATCAATAAACTTTGATTTCAAATTTTTGCATAAGCATTGAATTAAAATTACCAATTTTGAATGAACAATCTTATTTGCAAGTCAACACTTAGCATCAAAGAAATTCCAATGATATACAATTGGGGAAGTTAATAAAGTGAAAAAAGTCCAACCAGGGGAAATCACTTTGAGTATCGGTTAATCCAAGCCAATCACCCTAAGGGTCATCTAGCCAAGAGTAATTTGCTTCAAGACTCAGACAGGGGCAAGCCACCTCAGAAGCTCATTGAGTCCAACAAGCCAAGGACAGTCAATCAAAAGTCTATCGTTCCAAGATTTGGTTAATCAGGGGTAGACCACTGCAAGTTTCAAACACTTGAGGCAAGCCATCTCGAGGTAGTCTCATGGCAAGTTGTTTCCAAACTCATATTCAAGGTGAACATTTCCAAAGACCCAACAGACTGGGGCAAGATGAGCCACAGAGGGGCAAAACCTCTTTCTTCATGCTTTCAAACTGCTCAAACAAATTCTGCCATACGTCAAGAACTTTTGAGTTTAAGACGAGTGCCCGGAAATTATGCTAGCACGATTCGTTAATCCTCCAAGAGGATCCCATTGGCTAAGTTGTGGTTGTCAAACTTGATAGATTCCTCCTTTGGCAACATCTATCACAAAATATTTGGTTGAGTTCTCGGTGTAAGGAATCATGAGCTTCCATAAAAAGCCTTTACAAACTCCCAGTCCACTCAGGTGTCAGCATTTTCATATCATGATCATTCATATATCATGCATAAAAAGAAATTCAAATCATACATAGCCGAAATGTACTTCGTGCTCATTTTGCATTGACCCAGGTCTTGTTGTTGATCCTATATCCTTTGACCTCTAATTCCAGTTTGTCTTTGGTGCCCTTAAACCATCATCCGGTTTTCGCAGTCATTTTCAAGTCCGACTCAGTTGGCAATTTTGTTCAGGAAGCTCATTTCCTTTTGGGGATTATCCGATGAATTTCCGGATTACTCCTTCGTGTTTTGATATATTTCCATAACTTGTCTGATGTATTTCCAGATTGTTTCTTCACCTATCTGAGGTATTCTCGAATATGTTTGTCTTGAATTCTGATGTATTTCCAGAACTTCCTTGATGTATTACCGGATGTGTCTGTATTCTGCTGTATCTCCAGAATATCACTTACAATTCTGATGCATTTCCAGAATTTGTCTCTTTTACTCTCTGATCAATTCCCAGACATGTCACTTTTGTTCTGACGCACTTCCAGAACCCCTATGTCACTCCCTGGAATTATTTCAAGACTCATTGGTGTCTCCTAAAATTTAGGTGTTACTAGGCATTATTCCAAGCTCAGTTGTTACTAGAACTCATTTTAAACCCAATTGTCATTGGCATCAATGTCACTCTGTTTGTAAAATCCAATCGTAATTGGTACTTGAAGTTTGGTTGTTGCCAACATCATTTCAAAGTCCAATTGTTGTTGGCAAAATCTGTTAAAAGCTGGTTGTAATCCATTGCTTACGGTCAAAGTCCAATTGTTGTTGGCACCAATCTGTTAAAAGCTGGTTGTAATCCATTGCTTACGATAAAAGTCCAATTGTTGTTGGCAAAATCCGTTAAAAGCTGGTTGTAATCCATTGCTTACGGTCAAAGTCCAATTGTTGTTGGCACCTATCTGTTAAAAGCTGGTTGTAATCCATTGCTTATGGTCAAAGTCCAATTGTTGTTGGCACCTACCTATTAAAAGCTAGTTGTAATCCATTGCTTACAGTCAAAGTCTAATTGTTGTTGGCACCAATCTGTTAAAAGATGGTTGTAATCCATTGCTTACAGTCAAAGTTCAATTGTTGTTGGCACCTATCCGTTAAAAGTTGGTTGTAATCCATTACTTACGGTTAAAAGTCCAATTGTTCGTTTAGCACGTACAGAGAGTTTAATTACCCTGTCTTTGTTGATGGTTCCGTGAAAGTCATGTATGACTCATCATCTTGAGGAATTCCCAGAAGCTTTGAGGTTTTTGTGTTAGAAAACTCCAATGATATTGATTTTGTTTGATGTCTTTGTAAAGAATTATCATAGCCTTTTGCGTGGATGATCTACTTGTAAGAAGACTCCCGCTTATCTTTGTTTTGCATAAATTCCATGTTAGGAATCTCCAAAATCTGTGATTGGATGAATTTCTTGTGAGAAATCTCCAGAATTGTTTGGTGTATCATAAAGTGTCAGGTCATGTATGAACCTGTTGAATGAAGCTCCCTTTGTATGTTTTCCAATATTGTCAGGTCATGTATGAATCTGTTGTTGAAGTTTTCTTTGGGTTTTTTCCAGTGTCGTCAGTGTAGCGGGGTATTCGTTACCATTAGAGATATTGACTAAATCTAAGGTAAACCATACAAGTCGAGTCGCCACCGCACTTCTATTTATCCAAAGGAATGGTTAGAAAGCGAACAAAAACCTAAAAGTTTTATCAAATCAAAAACTAGTAAAAAAGTCAGAGATCTGGGTAAGGGGGCTGGTTATGCAATGGGAAGGTTTTAAGCATCCAAAATATCCTAGGTACTCCTAGGGAGCCCTTTTCACATTGGTTGTAAGGTTGGTATTTGGTGAAAAATTGTTTGTGCAAACATGATTGAAGAGATGAGAAGAGAATATACAAGTTTATTCATATTTTGTGTTTGGATGGATAAACCCATTGCCTACGTACCATCTTAAAAAAGATTAGGATCAAAACCTCGTAGTTCGGGGTAAAAATCTCAAAATGAGTTGGTGAATTGATTGGTCCAAAAGCCTTAAGGTCTTTTGTTATCCAAGGGAGAAAACTCAACCTAAAACCACAAATCCACCATGTGAGGATAGCTTCAACATGCTAGTGAGGGGGTAACCCTATAATAAGCATGGAAGACTCATTATCCATCACTAAGGATATAGGCGAGTATTACATCTACCTCAAGGATAACTCAAACCTAATAGCTAAAGGTTATGAAAAGTTTGATTAAGAAGGTGGCCATTGAAACCACAAAAAGTATTTTGAATGTGTTATATTTACCAATGAAAAGTATTTACAAAATATGGTTAAAGTGGATTTAAAGATCCAATTCCAAATAAGTATTAAGAAAAGAAAGTTTGAAAATTAAAAGCATAAGGCTTAGGTTTCTAATGTTGAAAACAAGTGTTAAATGTTTGCACAAAGGTTTTGGCTTGGGTTAGAGTGGAGAGAAGAAGAAGAAAGGCTAAAGTCCTAAACATACAAGAGATAAGGGACAAGAAGCAAAACCACAAATGGAGTTCCTCTCTTGAGATCATATTGATGATCCAAGTAGCTCCCATCCTTTGGAATAAGCAATCACATAAGCATAAACTCAAGAAATCATCAATCAAATGAACTCTTGAAAAAGCTCTCAAATGTATCTTGGATCTCTCTCTCTTAGAATCTCATGGCAATGGTTCCTCAATTTGAATCAAGGTGGAATCCCTAGCACAAGAACACACACATCAAAAGATTCTAGCAAAACAAACAAGGAATGGACAAGAAGAGTTTAGAAGTTGGTCCTTTCAAGGTCATCTTCAAGCTTTAAGCATTCTAAAGGCATGAGGCCTAGTTGCTCTTTGACATTTTAAGCATTCTAAAGGCATGAGGCCTAGTTGCTCTTTGACTCCAAATTAGCATAGGGAAAGTCCTAAAGTCTAAGTCCATTTTTGTCCAATTCTTTGTATTTGGTCCACAACAATCAAAACAACACACAAGCACAATAGTATATACACAATTATGCGCTCAAGTGAGCAAAAGGCAAATTGCATTAACATAAACATGTGCTCAAGTGAGCAAAGGAAAAAGCAAATGAATAATATGTACAAGAATAGTAAATTGCATAAATGTAAAGTGCAAGAAATAAATGTTAATGGTTAATGGTCAATGTTAATAGTTAGTGTGCCATAAGGCAAATTTAGCGCTATGTTAAGCAAACGTAATTGGACTTATGTAGAAGTCACAACTATCTGAGGTCGGTCAATAATAATGTAGGCAACAACACAAGTTAGAAGTCTTGATTAGTGAACCAAGTTCCAACAACTTGCCATGCCAAAAGAAAATGAGAGTTGATCTTGTATTGGTTTAAGTCTTTTGCATGATTTAGGAAGCAACCTATCCTTAATGCAAAGTCATTCACTTGATCATTTGATCAAGATGAATTAGATTTGAATCAAGGAAGATTAAGCCTCCCTAATCAATGCTAACTTATCAACCTTTAACTCATTGATCAAAAGAAAAGAAGAAGAAGAAGAAGATGGAAGAAGATGGATAATGGAAATGAGAAGAATAAAGTGCATTAAATGAAATGGAATGTACCAATCAAAAAGTGTTGACCAATGACATTGAGAATCATGGTCAAACAATCAAAAACATAAGTGAGATGAAGATTGGAAGTCAAGAAATGAACAAAATATTTTTGGCATTTTTAATATTAAAAATAAACTTGAATTACAATATTAAAGAAAGGTCAAACTTCAAAATCACTTCAAATCAACTTTGAAAAGTCCAAGTGATTTATCCTAAGTTCAACAAGGTCAAACAAAGTTTGACAAAAAAATTCAGCATTTTATAAAGTCAGAAACTATTTTTAATTAATTAAAAATAAATAAAAATAACCTAATTGAACTAAAATCTCAAATAAATCTCAAATCAATTAAAAAATTAATGAGAATATTTTTCATAGATCCATCATCATTCAAATAGGCTGAGAAAATATTTTTGTATTTTTTTAATATCAAAAACTATTTAAAATGAATTAAAAATAATCAGAAAAAAGAAAATTCACAAAAATATCAAATGATGAAATAAAAAATATTAAAAATCATTTTTAGAAACTAGAATTAAAAAGAGAAATAATGCAATCGGTCCCATATTTTTTGGATTAAAAATGAAAGAGTTGGGATTTTTTGAAGTTTAATGGAATAAAAGAAATAAAATGGAAATTAAGAAAATCAGAAAAAAAGGAGAGGCGTCTGATCAAGCCTCATTAATGACGTGGCTGATCAGACGCTCCACATGTGCGCGCTCACCATGTACATGAGTCAAGCGCGTGGTACCGTGCATTAAATGAAGTCAAACATAACAAGGGCCAGGATTAGATCGTGGGAAGCGCATCCAATGGTCTAGATTTGATCTGGCAAAGAGACGGTGGCCAGCGCCACCGTCTTCTCCGGTGAGCTCCGGCGAGGGCAAAAAACACAGAGGTTCAAATGCTCACCAAAATGGACGATCTAGGCATCAATCGAAAGAGGAAGTGATGTACATCACTCCTATACCACTCACTTCCACTCTAGATTCCTATTAAGAGAGAAATCAGAGATGGAAGCTTGATGGTGTTCATCATGAACTTGGTTGATTTTGAAAATTGAGCATACAGCAATGATGCCTCTATAGAGAGGACTTTAGACAACACAATATCAAGGCCAATAGATCAAGGAGTAAGGAGTTTCGAAGAAAAAACCAGTTGATGCACACCTTTGAACTGTGGAGCTTTGAGTCTCTTTCCTTGCTTCCTTTTGCCAAACAGAACTTCAATAGACTAGATGATGAAGGTTTAGGAACTTTAGATCTGAAGATTCAACCAAATTCAATTGAATTTCAGATCTGAAATTTTGAAGAAATGTGAACTTAGTTCCTTTGGTATGGTTGGGAATTGATTTTTGTAGAGCTTTAGGCGCCTTTAGGTTAGTTCATAATGAAGCATAGCACATGTATTTATAGCTGGAATTGGCTGAACAAGTGAGTTAGCTCGTGTGCATGGCAAATGGATTTTCCTTGCATGGGCTTGCATGATCATGTAGAAGGCCCAAACTCAATTGTATTTGCATGCTGATGACCAAACAACTTGAAATGGATGTGTAGTTTGCAAGGCAATGGCTTGTGTATGAAGTTTCAACATGAATTCCATAATTGTGCCTAAAACTTCAACTCTTCGAAAATGCCAATTAGAAAATCCAAACATAAGCATGTGGGTAATGGTTGGAAAGGTCTTGACATAAGGAACAAATGTTATGTTGAGCAAAAACTCATTTGAAGTGTGGAAATTTATGAAAATAGGTCATGAAGTTCATAGTGTAAAACATGCCTTTGAGAATTTTGTCAAATTGAACCAACTTCAAGCCCTTCTGTTTTGATGATGCCAGCCTCAAATGAAAACACCTCCAACACTAAAGTTGTAGATCTTTTCAAGAAAATCAAAATGGACTTAAATTTTGCATCATTTGGATTTTTGATGAAGAAGTTATGGGCACTTGAAGTTGGACTCTTTTGCCTTTCAATGCATTTGGTCCAAAGTGACCTATAATGATTTGCATTATCACATGTATTTCCTTTGAGATTTTGAAATTTTGTTCAACATAACATTTGAGTTAGACATCTTAAGCTTTCCAATGCATTCGATCCCACCTCAAAATCATAAAAAATGAATGAGTTATGTTCTTGGGAAGTTGACCCAAAATTAGGGTTTCAGTCAAAATGACCTATAATGTCTTGGAATGGGAGATGACCTTCCAAGCTTCAAATCACTTTTTGATGAACATGAAAGTTGTTTATATTATCCTTAAGAACATTTGTTTCTCTTGGGGTCATCTCCATTTGACCAACACATAAAAGGTTAGGTCCTAGTGCATTTCAAAATAGTCAGATGAATTGACTGATCAACTTCTCAAGTCCACAACTCATATCTTGATGAATTGATGATTGAGGAAACTCAAATAAGCTCAAATATGCATGAAATGATGAATTAAAGAACTTACCTTTATTGTATTTAACCATGGGTTGAGGTTGCTTCATGAGCAAGGTGTAACACCCTTCTAAATACCCCAAATTATTATAATTAAAATACACATATATTCATCAGAGTAATTATGCCCCGAAGGGTGTCACACAATCATTTCACTTCATTTATCAAAATATCCTGTCATGCTCATTTGTTTAAATCAAAATAAGATTCTTTTGCATAATTCGCAGCGGAATAATTCAACTCAATGTAAAACATGTAACACAATACATGTAAATCATTCAACAACCAATATCAATTTAATTAAAACATCCCCTTCCCGATGTTACATCTATCAGAGCATGACCCATAAGAAACTACTCTAGACTCCAAGCATAAGCTTCTACTCAACTCATTTCTCGTTACCTGAAAAATAGGCGTAAGGGTGAGTTCCTCAATCAATATAATAAGCATTATAGAACAACATGTAATGCCAAGTAATTAACACATTAATTCACCCTAATTAGACTACGCATTCAGCAACAGTAATATCCATTCAAACATCATACTCAACAGTACAATTCTCCATCATATTCAATCATTAACAACACAACACACAACACACATATGATACTGGAATACATCCAATCATATCATATGCCACACATTCATTATGCAATGAGACTCTATGCATGCGGTACCGACTATTTGTGAACATATAGTTCAACCTCACCGTCCAAATCCAGGCACGGCTACCAAGCTCACTAGTCCCACTCATTTGAGACATAGTGACTCACTCACTAATTCCTCACCATGGGAATTAGCTACCACCCCAAATGGGCCATGAAATGCACGCTACTCACCTAGCATGCAAACAATCAACAACAGTCCAAAAATGACTAAACTCACTAATTCCTCACCATGGGAATTAGCTACCACCCGAAGGCCACAATATGCATGCTAATCACCTAGCAATGCAACATCAACAATAATCAAGAATAGACACATGCTCACACTCTAAGCCATAATACAGTCTATTCACAAATGTATACATTCACATCATCACGTATACCATCACACATCATCAACATAATTAATCACAAAAGCATATCATGTCATGCCACAAAAGCAAACACAGCATTAGCACACTCTACTAATACCTATGTCACTCAAAACAACGGGAAATGATCCCTATCACATCATATCTCAGCTAAGTCGCATCACTCAGCCTAAACAACCACAAACTGCACAACAGTAGCACAGCAAAACACAATTCTGCCCATACGCGTATTGCCTCTTCCATACGCGTATTGCCCAAAACTGGCCAATCCCATACGCGTAATGCCCACTCTCATACGCGTATTGCGCATTTCCTCGCCCAACTCATACGCGTATCACCTGTCTCATACGCGTATGCTACGCGTAACAATACCCCATTACGCGTACCACCAGAGACCAATTTACGTTCAAAATGTCATCTTTCTCTCCCATACGCGTAAGGCTTCCCCCCATACGCGTACCAACATCTCATACGCGTATTGCCTAGTGCCATACGCGTATGACCAGAAACCAGAGCTCACAGATCTGCAATGGCTTTCTCTGCTACGAGATCTACCCAATTCAACCTTCTACAGTCCAAATTTTACACACAATGCATTCCTATCATCTATCACTAATCATACACTTTCGATTTTCACAATTTGCTAACCTCTCCATCTCAAATTCCTACGAATTTCGTCAATTATAATCAAATTTTCGTTCATTTCAAAAGTTTCACAATTCAGCATATATCATCCAATCAGAGGTAAAACAAATGGTCTATTACTACCCAGTACATATCATCCCATAATACCCGTTAATTGATGATAAACCCCCCTTACCTGAGTTAATCCGGCAGCTTCCGAGCTCCAAGCTTCTCCTCCCTTCAACCCTTGTTCTCTGGTTCTCTTTTTGCCCTTTTCCACGTTCTGTCTCTTTTTCCTTTTCACGTGAAAACCTTTTTCCAAAAAAAAATGGGACTTTTTATTATTCCAACTTATATACTCCAATAATATTATTCCACTAAATAATTATCCCAATAATTATTATTCCAAAATAATAATAATAATAATTCAAATATTCTAATTAAATTAATAAACATATTATTAATTTAATTTAAATAAATACATATTATCATCGGGGTGTTACAACTCTCCCCCACTAAAAGAGTTTTCGTCCTCGAAAACATACCTCAAGCGAACAACTCCGGATAAGACTCCCTCATCTGGCTCTCCAGTTCCCAAGTCACATTGCCACCTGCTGGTCCTCCCCAAGCTACCTTCACCAAGGCAATCTCTTTACCCCGCAATTGCTTCAACTCTCGATCCTCGATCCTCATAGGTGATGTTTCAACAGTCAGGTTATCTCTCACCTGTACATCATCTACTTGGACCACATGCGACGGATCATGAATGTACCTCCTCAACTGAGACACATGAAAGACATCATGCAAATTCGCAAGCGACGACGGTAAAGCGATACGATAGGCTACCTCTCCTATCCTCTCCAAAATTTGATAAGGACCAATAAATCGAGGTGTCAACTTCTTCGACTTCAAAGCCCGACCAACACCAGTTATCGGAGTAACACGAAGAAACACATGGTCTCCCTCTTGAAACTCAAGTGACTTCCTTCTCTTGTCATGATAACTTTTCTGACGACTCTGAGCAATCCTCATCTTCTCCTGAATCATCTTAATCTTTTCCGTAGTTTGTTGAACAATCTCCGGTCCAACCACAACACTCTCACCGGACTCATGCCAACATAAAGGTGTCCGACATCTCCTACCATACAAAGCTTCAAACGGTGCCATACCAATACTCGAATGAAAACTATTGTTGTAGGTAAACTCAATCAAAGGCAAATAACCATCCCAAGCACCTCCCTTTTCCAAAACACACGCTCTCAAAAGATCCTCTAATGACTGAATCGTCCTCTCCGTCTGACCATCAGTCTGCGGATGATATGCAGAACTCAATCTCAGCTTAGTTCCCAAAGCCTTCTGCAAACCTTCCCAAAACTTCGATGTAAATCTAGGATCTCTGTCCGAAACAATACTCAACGGAATACCATGCAAACTTACAATCTTCTCAATATACAACTCGGCTAGCCTCTCTAACGGATAATCCATTCTGATCGGAATGAAATGAGCCGACTTCGTCAATCTATCAACAATCACCCAAATAGCCTCAAAATTCTTACTGGTCCTCGGCAAACCAGAAACAAAATCCATACTGATACTATCCCACTTCCACTCTGGAATAGCCAACGGTTGCATTAGCCCAGACGGCTTCTGATGCTCAATCTTCGACTTCTGACAAGTCAAACAGGAATACACAAAACTTGCAATTTCTCTTTTCATTCCCGGCCACCAAAATAACCTTTTCAAATCATGATACATCTTCGTAGCTCCAGGATGAATACTCAAGCCACTACGATGTCCTTCTTCAAGAATACTCTTCTTAAGCTCGGCAACATCCGGAATACACACCCGGTCACCAAATCTCAAAACACCATTCTCATCAACTCTGAATTCACCACCTTGACTTTGATTCACTAAAGTCAACTTATCAACCAAAAGCATATCAGATCTCTGACCTTCTCTGATCTCCTCCAGAATGCCACTTGTTAATCTCAACATTCCCAATTTAACACTATTGTGAGTACTCTCACACACCAAACTCAAGTCTCTAAACTGCTCAATTAAATCCAATTCCTTAACCATTAACATAGACATATGCAATGATTTTCGACTCAATGCATCAGCCACCACGTTTGCTTTACCCGGATGGTAATTCAAACCGAAATCATAATCCTTCAGAAACTCTAACCATCTCCTCTGTCTCATATTCAGCTCCTTCTGATCAAACAAATACTTTAAACTCTTATGGTCACTGAAAACTTCAAATCTTGATCCATACAAATAATGCCTCCACAACTTCAGAACAAATACCACAGCTGCCAACTCCAAATCATGCGTCGGATAGTTCCTCTCATGAACCCTTAGTTGTCTCGAAGCATAAGCTATAACCTGCTTATTCTGCATCAACACACCACCCAAACCCAACAATGAAGCATCACAGTAAACCTCAAATGGTTCCGACGAACTCGGTAATATCAGAATAGGAGCAGTAGTCAACCTTCTCTTTAACTCTTGGAAACCTTCTTCACATTTTGAGTCCCAAACAAACGCTTGCCCCTTTCTGGTCAACATTGTCAACGGTAACGCCAACTTAGAGAATCCCTCAATAAACTTCCTATAGTAACCTGCAAGTCCAAGAAAACTTCTTATCTCAGAAACTGACTTCGGGGCTTCCCACTTAGATACCGCTTCTATCTTAGAAGGATCAACAGCAACACCACCTCTTGAAATCACATGACCAAGAAAACTAACCTCTTCTAACCAAAATTCACACTTTGACAGTTTAGCAAATAACTTCTTTTCTCGTAAAACTCCTAAAACCACTCTCAAATGCTCAGCATGCTCTTCTTCAGATTTCGAATACACCAAAATGTCATCAATAAACACCACCACAAACTGATCTAGGTACGGATGGAAAATCCTATTCATATACTCCATAAATACTCCAGGTGCATTAGTCACACCGAAAGGCATTACAGAATACTCATAATGTCCATACCTTGTTCTGAAAGCAGTCTTCTGAATATCCTCAGTTTTCACACGTATCTGATGATACCCAGATCTCAAGTCTATCTTGCTGAACACACTTGCACCAACCAACTGATCCATCAAATCATCAATCCTCGGTAAAGGATACCGATTCTTGATCGTCACTTTATTCAATTGCCTGTAGTCCACACACAACCTCATAGTACCTTCTTTCTTCTTAACCAACAACACTGGTGCACCCCACGGTGACACACTCGGACGAATAAATTTCTTATCCAACAAATCTTCCAACTGACTCTTCAATTCAGCTAGCTCCGCAGCAGACATACGATAAGGAGCCATCGATATCGGTCTAGTACCAGGTACCAAATCAATCGAGAACTCAACTTCACGCTCTGGCGGTAATTCATTCACTTCCTCCGGAAACACATCAGGAAAATCACACACTACCGCTAGATCGCCAATCACCAGTTTATCTTTAGCTTCCAAAGTCGCTAACAGCATAAACAACTCTGCCCCATCTGCCACTTCCTCATTCACCTGCCTGGCTGATAAAAACAAACTCTTTCCTTCTTCAATCTCAGGAAATATCATAGTCTTATCAAAACAGTTGATGGAAACTCGGTTAAACACCAACCAGTTCATACCCAGAATAACATCAATCTGCACTAATGGAAGACACACAAGGTCTATCCCAAAGTCTCTACCAAAAATACTCAAGGGACAACTTAGACAAACAGAAGTAGTAGTCACTGAACCCTTCGCAGGAGTATCAATCACCATACTACCAAGCATCTCAGATATCTCTAACTTAAGTTTCACAGCACAATCCAAGGATATAAAAGAATGAGTCGCACCTGTGTCAATAATAGCTACAAGAGGAAAGCCATTAATATAACACGTACCTCGGATCAAACGATCATCTGCAAAAGTCTCAGAACCTGATAAAGCAAAAACCTTGCCTCCTGACTGATTCTCTTTCTTCGGCTTAGGGCACTGTGGACTGATATGACCCGCCTCTCCACAGTTGAAGCAAGTCACAGTCTTCAACCGGCAATCTGCAGCCAAATGACCACCTTTTCCACATTTGAAACACTTCTTCTCATTACTGGTACACTCATGGATACGATGTCCAGCCTGACCACATCTGTAACACTTAACAGGAGCACTAGAGTCTCCCCCACTAGGCCTCTTCATCCCACTCTGCCTCTGGAAACCTTTGCCAGCTGCATACGGTTTCCCACGATCGATCTGATTCTTGCCTTTCCTATCAACCCTCTGCTGATAGCTCTCTGCTCTGGCTTTGGAATCCTGTTCAAAAATCCTGCAACAGTCAACCAAATCAGAAAACACTCTAATCCTTTGATATCCAATAGCCTGCTTGATCTCGGGACGCAACCCGTTCTCAAACTTCACACACTTTGAAAATTCCCCAGCAGCCTCAGCATAGGGAGTATAATACTTCGACAGTTCTGTGAACTTAGCAGCATACTCCGTAACGGACCTGTTACCCTGCTTCAATTCCAAGAACTCTATCTCCTTCTTCCCTCTGACATCCTCGGGAAAATACTTCCTCAGAAATCTCTCTCTGAACACAGCCCAAGAAATCTCAGCATCTCCAGCAGTTTCCAACTCAGTGCGGGTAGCAACCCACCAATCATCAGCTTCCTCTGACAGCATATGTGTACCGAACCTGACCTTCTGGTTATCAGCACACTCAGTTACTCTGAAGATCCTCTCAATCTCCTTCAACCACTTCTGAGCACCATCTGGATCGTATGCTCCCTTGAACATTGGAGGATTGTTCTTCTGGAACTCACTCAACTGACGAGCAGCTCCCATTCCCATAACATTCGGATTTCCTCCAAGTACTCCAGCTAGCATACCCAGAGCCTCAGCAATCGCAGCATCATCTCTACCCCTTCCAGCCATCTCTATTCTGAAAACCCAAACAACTAAAACAAATAAGTACTGATAGGGTTACACAACACCTATCCCGTACAGGGGAACAGAATAACTACGACTCAACACGACCGACTATGCTCTGATACCACTAATGTAACACCCTTCTAAATACCCCAAATTATTATAATTAAAATACACATATATTCATCAGAGTAATTATGCCCCGAAGGGTGTCACACAATCATTTCACTTCATTTATCAAAATATCCTGTCATGCTCATTTGTTTAAATCAAAATAAGATTCTTTTGCATAATTCGCAGCGGAATAATTCAACTCAATGTAAAACATGTAACACAATACATGTAAATCATTCAACAACCAATATCAATTTAATTAAAACATCCCCTTCCCGATGTTACATCTATCAGAGCATGACCCATAAGAAACTACTCTAGACTCCAAGCATAAGCTTCTACTCAACTCATTTCTCGTTACCTGAAAAATAGGCGTAAGGGTGAGTTCCTCAATCAATATAATAAGCATTATAGAACAACATGTAATGCCAAGTAATTAACACATTAATTCACCCTAATTAGACTACGCATTCAGCAACAGTAATATCCATTCAAACATCATACTCAACAGTACAATTCTCCATCATATTCAATCATTAACAACACAACACACAACACACATATGATACTGGAATACATCCAATCATATCATATGCCACACATTCATTATGCAATGAGACTCTATGCATGCGGTACCGACTATTTGTGAACATATAGTTCAACCTCACCGTCCAAATCCAGGCACGGCTACCAAGCTCACTAGTCCCACTCATTTGAGACATAGTGACTCACTCACTAATTCCTCACCATGGGAATTAGCTACCACCCCAAATGGGCCATGAAATGCACGCTACTCACCTAGCATGCAAACAATCAACAACAGTCCAAAAATGACTAAACTCACTAATTCCTCACCATGGGAATTAGCTACCACCCGAAGGCCACAATATGCATGCTAATCACCTAGCAATGCAACATCAACAATAATCAAGAATAGACACATGCTCACACTCTAAGCCATAATACAGTCTATTCACAAATGTATACATTCACATCATCACGTATACCATCACACATCATCAACATAATTAATCACAAAAGCATATCATGTCATGCCACAAAAGCAAACACAGCATTAGCACACTCTACTAATACCTATGTCACTCAAAACAACGGGAAATGATCCCTATCACATCATATCTCAGCTAAGTCGCATCACTCAGCCTAAACAACCACAAACTGCACAACAGTAGCACAGCAAAACACAATTCTGCCCATACGCGTATTGCCTCTTCCATACGCGTATTGCCCAAAACTGGCCAATCCCATACGCGTAATGCCCACTCTCATACGCGTATTGCGCATTTCCTCGCCCAACTCATACGCGTATCACCTGTCTCATACGCGTATGCTACGCGTAACAATACCCCATTACGCGTACCACCAGAGACCAATTTACGTTCAAAATGTCATCTTTCTCTCCCATACGCGTAAGGCTTCCCCCCATACGCGTACCAACATCTCATACGCGTATTGCCTAGTGCCATACGCGTATGACCAGAAACCAGAGCTCACAGATCTGCAATGGCTTTCTCTGCTACGAGATCTACCCAATTCAACCTTCTACAGTCCAAATTTTACACACAATGCATTCCTATCATCTATCACTAATCATACACTTTCGATTTTCACAATTTGCTAACCTCTCCATCTCAAATTCCTACGAATTTCGTCAATTATAATCAAATTTTCGTTCATTTCAAAAGTTTCACAATTCAGCATATATCATCCAATCAGAGGTAAAACAAATGGTCTATTACTACCCAGTACATATCATCCCATAATACCCGTTAATTGATGATAAACCCCCCTTACCTGAGTTAATCCGGCAGCTTCCGAGCTCCAAGCTTCTCCTCCCTTCAACCCTTGTTCTCTGGTTCTCTTTTTGCCCTTTTCCACGTTCTGTCTCTTTTTCCTTTTCACGTGAAAACCTTTTTCCAAAAAAAAATGGGACTTTTTATTATTCCAACTTATATACTCCAATAATATTATTCCACTAAATAATTATCCCAATAATTATTATTCCAAAATAATAATAATAATAATTCAAATATTCTAATTAAATTAATAAACATATTATTAATTTAATTTAAATAAATACATATTATCATCGGGGTGTTACACAAGGCACAGTGGTTGAACAGATGAATTAGGGTTTCCTTGAGGAACAAACCTCAAACCCTTTGACTTGCTTTGATCAAAATGATGAATTGAGATACTAGGGAGGCATATTTGATGGATGAGGGCCTTGGGAACCATTGCCATGCTTGCTTTCCTCTTCTCTTGGCCACATCAATGCACACAGGATCTCCTAGAAGCTTTGGACCTTGTGATTGCTCAAGCTACAAACAAGAAATGTTAGTGACATATTTTTGTGCTTTTGGTTAGTAAACAAAAATGAGAAAAGCAATAATACAATTCAAGCATGCTTGGTGATCTCAAACCACTCACAAGAGGTCCCACCCAAAGGCAAGGGGAACCAAGATGCTTATGATCCTTGAGGCTTTGCAAATGCAATGTTATGATGCTATGAGGGATCTTAGGGCCAAAATTAGGGTCTTACAGTCAGGTCATGTATGAACCTATTGACAAAAATCCCTTTGATTTTTCCCAAGTATTGACAGGTCATGTCTGAACCCGTTGTTGAAATGTTTTGTATATTCCAACGATGTCAGGTCATGTATGAGCCTCCAGATGAAATTTTCTTTGTATGTTTTCCAGTATTGTCAGGTCATGTTTGAATCTGTTTATGGAACCTTTTGATATCCCCCAACATTGTCATGTCATGTTTGAACCTATTAATTAAACGCTCTTTGAATAGTCAAGTGTTGTCAGGTCATGTACGAACCTGTTGTTGAAAATTCTTTGAATGTTTCAGCATTGTCAGGTCATGTATGAACTCGTTGCTGTTGAGCCTTTATTCCAGTATTACCAGGTCATGTCTGAACCTGTTTTGAAGAATCTTTTCTTTGATTATTCCAGTGTTATCAGGTCATGTATGAACCTGTTGCTGAACCTTTTGTTCTGATGTTGTCAAGACATGTATGAACTTGTTGTGGAAATTTTCTCAAAATGTTCAAGTTGGTCATCAGGTCATGTATGAACCTGTTGATATACTCTTTTTGAACTTTTTCTGAGTTTGTTAGGTCATGTCTGAACCTGCTGTCAGAACTTCTTGATATTCCCCAACATTGTCAAGTCATGTGTGAACCTGTTGTTGAGCTTTCATTCCAGTATTACCAGGTCATGTATGAACCTGTTTTGAAGAACCTTTTCTCTACGATTGTTTCAGTGTTATCAGGTCATGCATGAACCTGTTGTAGAAAATTTTCTTATTCAGGGTTTAGTAAGTCATGTGTGAACTTACTTTCGAAATCTCTTGTATTCTAAGTGTCGTTCATCGAATTTCACTTTGAGTACTCTCTAGTGTGTGTTTGATTCTCCAGCAGGATTCTTTTCCCCAACGAGTTGGTTTTTACCATTTGTCTATCTCCCTGTGGACCATCAGCATTCCCCACAGATCTTTGTTTCATTCTGTATCCATCATAAAGCATCATGCTAGGGTTTATCTTATGTCTGGTCATATCCCTAACAAATCAAATAAAAAAGAGTCATTCATTCAGGCATTCATCTCATATCATATCCTATCATTTGCATTTTAGGATCAAAATTCGGGTCTTCTTAGTATTTAACTATCTCCCGCTATGATCATATGAAGAGCGTACTTCTTCATATTCTCATGTTGAAGATACTTAAATAGAGGCAACTGTCACACCCCAATTTTGACCCTGAATCGCTGATTCAATACATTCATCATAGCTGTTGCATGTCTACATAGCATACCATGCATTCCATACCGCATAATGCCTAGAATAGCAGTCGAAATATTTTTTTTCGGATTTACAGACAAACCGGTTGAATTAATTATCAGATGTGTGTCAAAACAGCGGGTGAAAAAGTTTCAAAATCAAACTTGAAGACATCAGTTTTATTAATCTACGTTTCACGTAGTTTAACTTGGTGTGCTCGATTTATTTTTTCGGCAAATTTTTTCGGTCACATTTTGGCCAATCTGAGCATTTAACCGGTCATTTTTCATTTCAAAATTGGCTCAAACGCTGTATATTTCCGAGAAGTTTATTTCGCACTGATCAGTGTGGTACAGTCATTTTAATTTTTTTTTGGGCACTCTCGTGCCCGATTTTTATTTATTTCCAGTCTTTTCTTTTTATGCTTTTGTCAAAAGATTCAGAAAAATTAAATAGCATTGTTCATGTCGTTATTTTTATTTTATTATGGTTATTTAAAAAAAAACTATGAATTTTGTTTGTGTTAATTAATTAAATTTGATTTTAATCAATTCAATTTTTTAAAAGGGATAATTTTTAAGTTGTTTTGATCCTGACCGTCATATTCAGTTAATCAATGGACTACAATTTCTATCTTTATGATTCCCTCTTAACCAATCAGAAATAAGAATATTAAAATAAAAAATGAAAATAGAGGGTCGCGTGATAATAGCTGAGAAGGGAGGTTAGAGAAATGTCCATTTCATCTGTATCGATCCAAATGCGGTACAATGAAAAAGAGCATCAAATGCTCCTTTAACCCTCCCACACAATGCTATTTGTCCTCCAACAGTTCCACTAACCAATTGTTGAATATGATCTTTGTGACTTTTTTGGGAGAAGGCTAATAATACCTCTGCTCTATCAATTTTGGAAAGAAAAACAACATAGTCCATGTTCACCTTTACCCAAAAAAAACACGTAAAGAATGTGAAAACTCTTCACTTTTTCGGACCTACCTTCAACACCTCACCCTCCATCTCTCTCCACCTACCTCACTCCATGCTCCACATAAAAAAGAAAATAGCAAGATAAGGAAAGGGGGAGTTGAGAGGATCGTTCCTCTTCTCTTCTCATCATCTCACCGTCACCACCTAACCACCATTCACCTCCGTGTCAACCACCACCAACCACCATGGAAAACACCACCGCACACGACGCCGTTCTCCACCCTCTCATAGATCTCAATGTCAAATACAACCCAGCTCTCCACTCACCCATCCCAATCGACAAAAAAACCTCAACAGGAACAAACACAAGACACATGTTGCTACTCCATAAAACCACACACTTTCTCATTACTCATTCTGAAGCGAGGTTGAAGAAATTGGTTGATACAATTTGAGATGAAGTTCATACGTCGTCCATTTTCGTGAAGCCCGAAGATTCGTCCTTTGCGAAATTGGGAGACAAAATGAGTGATGATTCTGGTATAGGGAGTGGAGGTTATGATTAGAATACTGAAGATGAGCTTGAGATTGAAAGCTTTCATTCTTCCTGTACAACTGTTCCCTATGGACAGACTTTTGGGTCTCGGTCTCTAGAGGAAAACTCATTTGCAGCAGGTCCATCTAATACCGAGGTGTTTGACTCTCTCATTAATATGGGATTTCATCCTGAAATGGTTGCCAAAGTAATTCAGGAATATGGTGAGGAAAATGAACATAAACTAGTTGAAGAGTTTCTCACATATCAAGAGCTAGAAAGGTCTTCTCAGCAGCAACAACAAGTTGAACCAGATCCCACCTCTTCAGAGTATGCAGCGAGCTCCTAGGATGATTCATCAGACGAAGATGATTCATCGGATGAAGAAATACCAAAATCTCCTTCTAAGAATGATGATACATTACTATCCCTGGTAAAAATGGGATTCAATGAGGAGGAGGCTTTAATGGCGGTAGAAAGATTAGGTCCTAACTCCTCGCTTGAAAGAACACCAACAACATCAGTTCATTATTCGTCGACCGTCGTGACACATTCCAACAACAACAACGGAAACAGTAACAGTAACAACAACAACAACGGGAACAGTAACAACAGTAACATCAACATCGGTGTCGGAAACGGAAAAGCAAGGTATAGAGAGTGTTTAAAGAATCATGTTGTCGGAATCGGTGGTCATGCTTTAGACGGTTGCGGCGAGTTTATGCCGGCGGGGAATGAAGGAAGTTTGGAATTGTTAAAACGTGTTGCGTGTAACTGTCACCGTAATTTCCACTGCAAGGAGTCGCCTGACTTCACTGCCGGGGATCCTTTTCTGTTGAACACACCACCACCACCATGCGTTACCTCAGTCGCAGTTTGAGGCTTATTATCGAACTCCGGCTGGGTACTTGCATGTTTCTGGACAGCAGAGGACCGGGACGCTTACTCTACTGTCGACCTCAGGCGGAGGAGGAGGCGGAGGGACGCAGAGTACGAGGGAGGATCAAGATGAAGACGTTTTGAATCCGAGCGGCGGTGGTTCGAGTAAGAAGCGACGCCGAACAAAGTTCACGGTTGAACAGAAGGATTCTCTTTTCATCTCCATGTGGTAAACACCACGCGGCGCAGTAATAACTCCTCTCTTAATCTTTCTTGCCACGAACAATATCACCTGCGATCTTATGATGAACGCTAGGGTGGATTTGTTTTTTCTTCTGAAAGAGGAATTGCCAGAGGAACAATAAAGAATAGGTTGGTTTACTTTTTTCCCTTTCATTACCTTGCCACGTGTCCCTTCGTGATAGGTTGGACCTGGATTTCAAAATGAATGTTGAACATGGTGCGCCTTCCCACCCACATATCAGATCCATTTTCTTTTTTTCTTTTTTTTTCTTTTCACTTATTTAATTTAGGTTATACTTGCTTTATTTTGTGGATTTCATGCAATTGGGTTTTAGGCCCATATTTTTCCATTGACACCCCATTTCCATGAGTAAACCCTCATCATTTAATGCATTTTAAAAAAATATTTTTTGTTATAGTTAATTAATTAGTTAGAAATTCATTTGATGAAGATGTTCAATTTTCATTTTATTAGTAAATTACTTGATGATTGGTTTGATCGATTTTTCATGTGTTGGGGTATTTTATTCAGATATTATCTATCCGCGTTCACTTCATACACGTAAACATTCGTATTTTAGTTTCACTGATGTTGCATTCGGTCCTACTAACCATTTCAATTTTAAACTCTTTTCACCATATTTTCAAAAAAATTAATCCACATCATTTCTAAACTGGTTTCAATCATTTTCAAATAAATAATTCCAAACTTTCGTACATTGATCATATCAATTTAATTTCAAACCATTTTCTTAATAAGATCTGAAGAAAAAGATTACATGGATGAAATATCCAGTTATAATCCCGAATATTAGGCTCGAGCTGTAAGAGCTTGTAAGCCATAAATATTCGTCTTCTCTCCAAAACGCCTGTAAATATCTCAAACCATCTTCTTAATAAAATTTGAAGAAAAAGATTATCCTGGATGGAATATCCAGTTATAATCCTGAATATTAGGCTCAAGCTGTAAGAGCTTGCAAGCCATGCATATTCGTCTTCTCCTCTAAAACACTCGTAAATATTTGAACCATTTCTTTAAGCAATATTAGAAAGAAACATACTGCCTAGGTGGAATGTCCAGACGTAGTCCCGAGTATTAGACCCAAGTTGTAAGAGCTTGCAAGTCACAAGTACTCGTTTTTCAAACTTCAAAATACTTAATTCCTATCTTAACCTTTCTCAATAAAGATGGAAATGGAACATGGTGTATACCATGCGCTCCTGAGATTAAGATTCGAGGTGGATACCTCGCCTATCTTTGCTCTCGCCATCATTTAAAATTGTCAATGCGGTTTCTTCAAACCCTTTTCTCAATCAAATTCAAAACACTTAATCTTTATTAAACATTTTTGCCAATAAAGAGGGAAATGGAACATGGTGTATACCGTGCACTCCTGAGACTAGGATTCGAGATGGATATCTCGCTCATCCAAGTTCTCGCCATTACTCAAAAATACATCCAACCAATCAAACTCTTTTTCGCCGCCGTGCGATTAATCAAAAAATCTTTTTTCATAAACGAAAGACATATTGTCTTAAGGTGATGCAAAACAATGTTTTGGCCACGATTGTTGAGTCGAGATAAGTGACGTTTTTCCGAATGTTGATTTGTAAATCCATTCGATGTGTGGTATACGTCCGCTCCTAATCTGTTTTGGGTAAAATAATGTTTTCGTCGATTAATACAATGTAGCTTTCGCTAAAATCGACCAACAAACAAACATTTTTCTACCCAGAACTACGTAAGCCTTGATTTCTCTATTGAGATACGTAGGAGCAGGATTTGTAAATCTTGTCAGACCCACTAATAAAAAACTTAGGTTTAGTCCTTCCTCAAAAAAAATACAAAAACATTTCCCTCTCTTCTATTCTTTCTTTCCCACCTAATAAATTGAAAAGCCTAACATTTCAAGCTAACACTAACGCGCACAATTAACCTAATGGTTCCCGTTGAGTACAACGGACGTGAGGGGTGCTAATACCTTCCCCTTGCGTAATCGACTCCCGAACCCTGATTTGGTTGCGACGACCATAATCATTGTCGTTCTTTCTTGGGTTTTATCGATATTTCCCCTTCCCTTTTTAGGAATAAATAAAGTTTGGCGGCAACTCTGTTCAGTCCATCATGCGAGCGTGAGATTGCGCTTCGCTTAGGTCGTGTTCTCGTTTTTCGAGGTGCGACAGTAGGCAACAAGATTGTGTTGCTTTGAGGTCAAATTGAAGCAACTCAGTTCATGATCCTCAAAATTCAACTCCCTGTATCTTCTTATATACTTGGAGTTAGACAAAATTAAGACCGTATTCGAGCTCCTGAGCATTTTTTTCTTTAAATCTATGTCTTGTTTTTTCATTTTGGTGATGGTTAAAGGTGGACCAGTCCAGTGAGGTCCACCGGAGAAGAAGACCGAAGCTTTGGCTCCGGCGATGTGTTGGAAGCATCCCAACCATATGATCCATTTAAATTGTTTTAATTCTGAGTGTTGTTTCTAATTACCATGCGTGTTGCTCAGTTGACTAAAGACCACATGGAACGCGCGCTTTGGACCATCTGATCTGCCACCTCAATTAATGAGGGAGCTCAGATGGTCCACATATTTTTGAATTTCGGAATTTTCATTTTAATTGCTTTATTTTCATTATTTCATATTAATTTCATTCTTGATCTAAAAAATATGAGACTTTCACCAAAAAAATTCAAATATTTTCCTCTTTCATTTTCTAAATTAAAATTATTTTTTGGATCAATATTGATATTTTTCATGATTTAATTGTTTTTGTGCATATTTTTAATTGTTTAAAAATACTTCTAACCTTTTAAAAATAGTGAATTTTTTTTCTCTAACGTCCTTTGACCTTGTTCGACCTATGATAAATCTGTTGGCCATTTATTTGGTGTTTTGAAGAGGTTTTAGGTTTTTGATAAAACATAATTTAAATTAATGCATTTTTAATTGATTTTTAATTTGTTTAATTGAAATAATTTATGTTGAGCCATTCTTATTGACATGTGGAGTTTAACTATTGTGTTTGGGCCTTGGTCAAGGTTGATTTGACTTTTGTTGAATTAAAATAATTGGATTTAGGGGATTGATGAAATGTACATTTCATCTCCCAAAATGAATGAATGATTTTAATTTGATAAAACTCCTCCCATGACCAATTTGTGTTTATCCCATCTCCCCTCCCTCTTCATCTTCAATCCCTTTCTATCCCATTTCCTCTCATTGGCCAATGACATCTTAATATTCTAAGGTTAATTGGTTCATGAACCAATACAAGTATGGATGAGATTAGGTTCACCCTTTGATCATTTTCTTTTTGTGTGTGGTATGTTTTAGGAGTATGGTTCATTATACCATATCTCTAACATGCATTAATACCAAAAAAATTATTGTCCGACCTCAGATAGTTGTGACTTCTACATAAGTCCAATTACGATTGCTTAACATAACGATAAATTTTGACACAAAAGGCATAGCATTCTAGTAAGTGAGATTGTAAGTCTCCCCCTTTTCATGGTATTGTATGGAAACTTGGCCTTTTTTCCTTCCTTTGGAAGATGTCTTGGTTCAAGGATCCATGCTTGTGAATAGAGGGTTGAGTGTTCTCCAAAGAATGACTTAAACAATTGAAAAGCATAACTCCACTAACTTCTAATCAATTAACATTTGACTAACTTTTAAATTTCAAGTCATTTACTTTATGCACTTTAAATTCAAGCCATTTATCATTTGTCATTATACATCTCATTTAACTTGTTTATGTTTATGTCATTTTCACTTTGCTCATTTGAGCCATATATTGTGATTGTATATACTTGTTTGTGTATATTGTTTGTGTTTGTGGTCTTAGGACCTTAAAATACTTAATAAACAACAAAAACCCCTAAAAAAATGTTTGTGTGGACTGTTGGATTTGATCTGAGCTTTAGACTTAGAATTAGGCAACATTCCCTATGCAAAAGGACTTGGCCAATGCTAAAATTTCTGAAACCAAGTCATTGTGATGTGAGCTTTCATCTGATGCAAGTATTGAGATCCATTTCAGTTCATCTGCTACATGGTCTTGATGCAAATATTACTTTGAACCCGTGTCTAATGCCTTATTCTGAGCCATTTAAGGAGTATGTCATCTGATACATGGGAAGATCATGAAGAAGATTATGAAGTTGCTAGCTTGGATGTGGCTATCTTTATTTGATGACTTGCTCTTCATCTTGCTATTTGTGTATTGATATTGCTTGATCCTAAAGTCCAAGGGAAAAGGGGGTTTCTATATGACATTCTTGTCTATTGGATTGCATCCCATTAGTCAAATCTTTCCAACTCTTAACTTTTAAATTTCTGCTTAGGATTAGAGTCTTCATCTCCTCCCACTTCTTAAATTTCAAATCTCTCCCTCTTTTCAAAAACCTTCTTTGCTTGTGATTTCTAAACTTAGACTTTATTGCAAATTAGAAACTTTGGCCTTATGCTATTGCATTTTTAAACCTTTTTTCTTAATCAAACTTGTAAATGAACTTAATCATATTGACTTAAAATTTCAAAAGACAAAAAGAACTAACACCCATTCAAACTCTTTTAGGCCTTTTGTGTCTATTTCAAACTTGAACTTTTGTTAAAAGCAATTCACTCACATTGAAATTGATACCACAAACTACGAGGTTTTGATCCCTCATTTTTATGTTGGTATGTAGGCACAAGTCCGAAGATCTTGTCAAATACAAAAAATATAATTAATGGATTCTTTTCTCATCCCCTCTCTCTATTTATTGCAAACATCATTTTATACTAAAACACATGCACGCATAAAAAGGGCTCCCTAGGATATTTTGGGGGCTAACATATTCCCTTTGTGTAACCAACCCCCTTACTTGTAATCTCTGGCATTTTATTAGTTTTGATTTGAAAACTTCTTATCTTTGGGTTTTGTTCGTACTTTTCCCTTTTCCTTTGGAAACAATAAAAGCGCGACGGCGACTCTGGTTTTATTGGCGTTAAGTTTATCCATAGTTTAATGGTCATGAATTTAACACTACAGTACCCCCACCTCCGGTACCTGCCCAGCAGGAAGCAGGATCCTCTTCCTGGTCTGCCGACCAATGAACCTGGGTACAAACCAAGCTCGGCGACTTGAGGACCGAGCAAACACGGAAAGGTACCAAACAGGGCCGACAGGGGGCAATGTTGGATGAAATGAGCCTTGTGATGCGGCAATTGATGCTGCATTTTCCACCCCCGCCTCCTCAATAGAGTGTTGTGAGTTACCTCCTTCGTCCTTGTTCGTAAACATTGGGGTCAATGTTTAGTTCAATAATGGGGGAGATTTTATGTTATTTTCAGTATTTTGTTAATTTTTCTAAGATTTTTTTTTATTTTACATTATTACTGTTTTGCATTTGGTTTGTCTGTTTTTAGGATACAATATGCTGCAAGTGTTTCAGGTTCATAATGTTATTGTAGAATTAGTGATGACCACGAGTGAGAGTGGATGAAATAATCACTCCACTTACCATTTCTTTTTGTGAAGGATCTTCCCAAGAAGTCGATACTGCTGAAGAAAAGATCGGACGCAGCGTATACAACTTAACCAACATAAGTGCCTTGTGCATTCCGAAGTAAAGAAGAAGTTGTACCATACTAGAGGTACTGTGGATGTTGTCAAGCTTTACTTAACAAGGTGAGTGCATAAAGAGCCAAACACATTGATCATCATGAGCGATAGTCAGGTATGTCTTTATCACTCTGAATTTGTGTAGGTTCTATGGGATTGTCACTGCATCTACACACACTGAGGCGTGTTATTTGAATATAGCCTTGAGCCGTTCTAGCTATCCCAGTAATTTTATCCTTTGTAAACCCCATTTGAGCATGTATCCATTGTTTGTTTAACCCTTTAAATGTAACCCGCGACCAAAACACTTCCTTACCTTGTTCGGAGTCAAGGTGATATTATTAAGCTGTGTTAAAATTCTAAGTTTGGGGTAAACCCCGTAAGTGTAAAAAAACCAAGGTGAGTGCGAAGAGAAAAAAAAAAGAAAGAGGATCATCAGGAAAAAAAAAAGAGAAAATAAAATATACTCGATGATTCGAAAGAAGGACTAGCCGAAGGAAGGGCACTCAGTTGAAAAAAAAAGAATAACAAAGAAAAACCCAAGCTATTGAAAAAAAAGAAAAAAAGGAAAATGAATAAACACAGTGAAAATAATATTAACATTGACTCTGAACCAAAAAACACGTGTTTCCCTTCTCCACAAAATTCTTCGACGTGTGCATGCGCAAGTTCTTCCTCCAGTGCATGTTTCCCTTCTCCACAAAATTTATTAACATGGTCAATTATTGCGACTTAAGCAGTTGGTCAGCATGGAAAGGTGATTGATCATTAAGGTGTCATTGTATTCTGTCAAGAAATCATCTTGAAATTTCCAAGATTTAATAGCAGGTAATCTTTTCAAGAGAATCGACACTTGAATTCTCACAAGGAACCTCGCCTTTTTTCATCGTAAGAAGACCGTGAAGTAACACTTGTGTTCTTCTATGCAACATTTTGATGGAGTTGTGCATACCAGTAAGGTCAGCAGACAATTGTGTAATGTCTGAATCAGACGACTTTAAATGAGAAACATGATCAACTGAGATTTGTTCCGCTTCAATAGTCTTAATAGTATAGCTTGATCAAACAAAGATAAGTTATGGACTTCACATTTTGGCCTTTACACAGTCACCGGGATCTATACTGCCATCTTTATTAGTGTAACATTGCCAAGCCAGTTGACAATCCTCAGTTCAAGTATTCTCTTTGGCGCCCTTGTTGGTTCATAGTACTGACCAATTGTTGATGTAATCCTATTGATCAGACTACACGATCCTTCTTAGATGTAGGTACATCATCATCATTTTCATTAGTAACACTTGGGCTATAAAGAATAAATTGACAAAAGGCATGAAATAGAGTTGTAGTTTGGTTGAGAAGAGTTGGAAATAAGTTAGAGGTATGATGGTATATTATGGTATGCTTGGATGTGTAGGATATAGGTTAGTCAATTTGGTTTGGTCATAAGATTGAAATGAATAGAATATTGTATTGAACTTGTATGGAAATATATTGAATTGTTAATTGAATTTTGAATGTGAAATTGTTCAATATGGAAAGTATATTTGAATATGAATCATGGACAAGTTAATTGCATTGAATGAGATTATGATGGAAAAAGTTGAATGTGTATATTGAAGGAGATCCTTACGAATGGTCATGATCAGTGATAGAATATTTACCTCTTGTGACGATTGAAACCTTTGGTGCAGATCTCTTGTGACGATCAAAACCTTTGATGCAGATCCACGGAGCGATCACGAACGTTGAACGATGACAACGTCTCTACTCAGTCCACACGAACGGATTCCTTCAATCTCAGTGCTAGCTGGTACGAATGAAGGCTTTGAGTGAGAGAGAGAGAGAGAGAGAGAGAGAGAGAGAGAGAGAAAACGAAAATAATGCAACCGCAATGAATGCTTCTGCACAAGGGTTCTATTTATAGAACCACTTGTGCGGGCTTCAAGCTAAAATCCCACTTAAGTGTATTTTGGCCTATATCTTATAATATGCCCAAAATCACTTAAGCCCATGGTACCTTACCATATTTCGTATTCTACTCAAGTACACCGTACCTTACGATGTTCTATAATTCACTTAAGGGCACCGTACCTTACGGTATTCTTAGTTACTCTATCTCTCATCAATCCGTTCTTTGTGTGTGACCCTGTAGGTTTTCGTGACGTTGGCAATTATATTAAATCACGCATTTAACATAATAAACAGTGAGCGGTATCTAGCAACACATCACTGCTACCCAAGACACGAAAATGTCATGTGATCTGACAAAACCTTCTGTGATAATACTTATGTGTATAATTACCCTTTTGCCCTTATGTCTATATTGAACACAAGGCATAGACCGTGTCATCCTTGTCCAGTTCAATATTAGGCCCATAGACATTTATCCTGTTATGCAGGATGGGCAAATTCCATCTAGGTCACTCATGTCCCTCAGCATGCTTCGTGGAGTACCCATCAACTGTCTTTATGGTTATCCAGTTACGGACAATGTTGGATCAGCAATAAAGCACTCGACTCCACATCTAGGGTCCATAGTGGTTTCAGATCGAAGAGTGGTATACACCATTATCACCATGAGAATAACTTATGACACTTTGCATAACTTTCTATATAGTATTCTCATAGCGGGTCAATCCGGTATAAATATTACTCCTAATATTCATACCTATGTTTAAGATTTGATAACTCTTTATCCATGATCCATGAGATGTGATCATCAGTCTACAAACATAATAGTCTTAATGCTTTAATGTTATCCCACTTCACATTAAAGCTCGACTACGGATACTTTAAGAATAGTTTCCTTATGTTTAATGTGATCTCATGATTAAGTCATACTTGATACATTAAACAGACTTGCTATTCTAGAGACTTTATTAAACAAACATAATAAAGAAAAAGCCTTTTATTATTAATAAATAATTCGATACAAGTACCAAAAGAATTGGCCTCTAGGGCTTACATCAACAGTAGTTTGGTTGAGAAGAGTTGGAAATAAGTTAGAGGTATGATGGTATATTATGGTATGCTTGGATGTGTAGGATATAGGTTAGTCAATTTGGTTTGGTCATAAGATTGAAATGAATAGAATATTGTATTGAACTTGTATGGAAATATATTGAATTGTTAATTGAATTTTGAATGTGAAATTGTTCAATATGGAAAGTATATTTGAATATGAATCATGGACAAGTTAATTGCATTGAATGAGATTATGATGGAAAAAATTGAATGTGTATATTGAATGTTATGGAAAATTATAAGTGGAATGATTTTGAATGGTTTACGAAACTTGAATGTTTATGCATTGAAAAGTTTGAATGGAATGTTAAATGAATAAAAGTTTGAATGATTGAATTAATGGTTTTGGTTTTATTTGGATTAAAAGGTTAGTACAACAATGACATGAATTATCTTGTTAAACAATGAAACAAATAGGACAAAATGGCATAGAGATTAGATCAAATCGGCATGGGCTTGAAGATAACTTTGGGAAGATGGTTGACTTTGGTCAACTTGTTGACCAAAAAGTCAATAGTTGATCAAAGTCAATTATGGATTAGGAACTGGGGTTTTGCATTGCTTGATGTAGATGTAAGGACTTGTAATGCAATCATGGTTTTGAATGAATAATGACATGGTTTAAATGAAATAAATGGATTATGTGACTTTTAAAAATTACCAAGCAAAATGAATGCAATTGATCAAAGGACCAATGTACATAGATGAATCAAGAGTGAATGGTCTAAAATGCCTTATGGATCTCAACTGGACCAAATGACAAATCAAGAACCCAAAAGATAAATGCACCAATGCAAGCATGAATCAAAGACCTACAAATCTATAAAGCACTAAATAGATGGTTGTCTGAACAAAACCTTGAACCAGATGAAATACGAAGCAAGTGGATATGTGGGTCAATAGTCTCTTCCTAATTAATTAGGGTTTTAGATGCATAGATGAAAGCTTATGAGGTTAATGAATAGTATAACGATAAATTCATGATCATCAAGCTATGGATAAACTTGACATCAGTAAAACTAGAGTCGCCACTACGCTTTTATTGTTTCCAAAGGAAAAGGGAAAAGTATGAACAAAGCCCAAAGATAAAAAGTTTCCAAATCAAAACTAATAAAATGCCAGAGAGTACAGGTAAAGGGGTTGGTTACACAGAGGGAATGTGTTAGCACCCAAAGTGTCCTAGGTACTCATAGGGAGCCCTTTTTTATGTGCATATGTTTTTTGGTCTAAGTGATGTTTGATAAAATATAGAGTGGGGAGATGATAAAATAATTCATTAATTATATTTTTGTGTTTGACAAGACCTTCGGTCTTATGCCTACGTACCAACATAAAAATGAGGGATCAAAACCCCGTAGTTCGTGGTAAAAGTTTCAAAGAAGTTGATAAATTGATTTTAACAAAAGTTCAAGTGAAAGGGCACAAAAGGCCAAAGATTTGAATGGGATTGTTAGTTCTTTTTGTCTTTTTGAAATTAAAGTCAATATGGTTAAGTTCATTTACAAGTTTGATTTAAGAAAAAGTTTGAAAAATTCAATGGCATAAGGCCAGAGTTTCTAATCATTAAAACATGTCTAAGTTTGAAATCACAAGCAAAGAAAGTTTTTGAAAAGAGGGAGAGATTTTGAAATTTAAGAAGTGGGAGGAGATGAAGAGACTACCCGAGGATTAAAAGTTAAGAGTTGAAAAGATCTGACCAATGGGATGCAATTCAACAGACAAGAATGTCATATAGAAACCCATTTTCCTTTGGACTTTGACAATCAACAAACGATAAGCAATGAGTAATATCCAAGCACCATATGAAGACCAAGGCATCAAATAAAAATATCCATAATATCCAAGCACGCATCCCAATAGCTAGCAGTCTTCAATATCTTCCAATGTAGCAGATGAAATGTTTCTTGATCAACTCAGAATAATCATCAGACATGAGTAATAATAAAATAACATTTAAGCATAGAGACGAAGCAGCAAATAAGTAGAAGAGACCCAAGGTCTTGCATCAGGTGAAGGCACAAATAGAGATAACTCAGTCTTGAATGTTGGCATTGGCCAAGTCCTTTAGCACAGAGAATGTTACCTAATTATAAGTCCAATAGCTCAGATCAAATCCCAACAGTCCAACAAGATATTTTTTTTAGAGTTTTTTTGTTGTTATTAGGTGTTTTAAGATCCTAAGACCACAAACAAAATAAAAGACAAGCAAACAATATATACAATCACAAGATATGACTCAAATGAGCAAAGTGAAAAGACTTGAAACATAAACAAGTTGCATGAAATATAAATGACAATGAATGATAAAGGTACTGAAATTTAAATTTCATAAAGTAAATGACTTGAAAATAAGACAACATTAATTAAAAAGTTAGTAAATGGTTAGTCAAATATTAGTGATGAGTTTTAATTGATTAAGTTATTATATGGAGACCACTGAACCATTCATTCACAAGTATGAATCCTTGAACCAAGACATGATCCATGAGAAGGGCTCCAACTTGGATAGATCAACAAGTATGCCACTAGCTCTCATGAATGGAAAAGAGGTCAAGTTCCCACACAATACCATGAAGAATGGGAGACTTACAATCTCACTTACTCGAATGCTATGCTATGAGGGACAAATTTAGCTCTATGTTAAGCAATCGTAATTGGACTTATGTAGAAGTTACAATTATTTAAGGTCAGACAATAAAAATATAGGTGTTAATGCATGTTAGAGATGGTTGTTAGATACCCAAAAGTGTTAATTTGAGCTATCAAATATGGGTATGTTTCACTCCATTTCCTTGCTAAAGTTTTTGAAACCACCTTTGTTTTGGATGAAAAGCAATTCAATGATAAACGATCTTGGTACCTTTGATTTGTGTGTTATTGTGCAGGAAGTAGGCATGAAATAATAGAAAGTGAAGACACAAGAAATTTGGCAAAGGGATCAAATAAAACAAGCATTCATCAGCTTGCTCGCTAGGCGAGAGCTGTGGCGAAGGACTCGCTAGGCGAGCGTCCAGCGAGAGCCCAGCGAAAAGCTCCAGTATTTTACAGTGGCAAACATGACCACACTCGTTAGGCGAGCTTCCAGCGAGGTGTGTGGCGAACACGTCCAGACTTGGTGAAAAGCGCAGCCAGCACTCACTCGCTAGGCGAGCCTTTAGCGAGCTCCCAGCGAGTATTCCAGTAGCAAAACCTCTCAACCTCGCTGGAGCGAAGGTTGAAGCGTGGCCTTCGCTAGGCGAAGGTTTTGTTCGCTCAGCGAACATGACAGTCTGGCAATGGTTGTTTCTCTGGGCGCAGGTGCCTCAGGTGCCTCATTTAGGGGCTCGCTAGGCGAGCCATTCTGCTCGCCTAGCGAGCATGACAGCCCAGTAGCAGCTCTATAAGTAGCAAGGGCTACTTTTTGGAGCCATACCTTATTTTTCCATACTTTTGTACTTTTTCTAGATATTTTTACAGCATTGTTCTAAGGATCTTTTGTGACCTAGAAACCATTTTTCTTCATCTCTTAACCATCTTTCACAAAAAGAAGGTGGATTCCCATCCAATCTCGATTATTCGACTCGGATGTTGATCAACCTTCTTCTGAAACTTGTTGACCAAGCTACCATGAAAATGAGTAGCTAAGTCCTTCATTTTGTCAAGGTTAGATGTAGATGATCATTAGCTTTGTGTGTAAATGTAAGGATCTTCATTTGTAAACTCTTTAATGGTGAATATATGGTGAAAACTTTGTTCTTATTTAAAACTCTTTGTGTTGGTTTATGATCGAGAGATGTTTACCAACTCTTAACCTAGGTTTTCATCCAATCTTGTTTGTTAGCTAGAGATAGTAATGAATGATTTTGTTCACCATAAGGTTGAACCAAAAAGTTGTCATTTTGATAGATTGTGTTAGAGATAAACAATGGATCAAAATGGGAAAACTCACAATGTGTGTTAGAGATAAACACATTGGGAGGACTTTGTGAAATAGTTTATCATCTAAAGGAGTTTATAAGTTTTGTTGATCTAACATATACATGCAAAGTGATCGTCGAAACCTAACTTTGGCAATATTTCTCAAATATTCAAACCAAAACTTTTACCGCATTTTATTACACTTTTATGCAAGATACCGTGACAAATACCAAAACCCCATTGTTACCTTCAGCTAAGAATTAAAACAACTATCGAAAGGCGGTGATATCTCACAATCCCTGTGGATACGATAACAAAAACCCGACACTTAAAATTACACTCAACAAAATGGCGCCGTTGCCAGGGATTGTAAATTGATATTGCGAGCATCGCAATGGTTGCTTAATTTTTAGCTTTCGAATTTTTGACTTGTGCTTGTAATTTGTTTGGTTTAGTGTGCAGCTTACGTTTTATGCGAGGGCAAATCCCTGTGGACGAACTTCTTTTTGATCCCGAGATCGAGAGAACCGCAAGGAGGCTCAATAGCAAAACGAGACGAAGGAGGCAACAAGCGAGACATCGTCAAGAGCAAGGAGAAAGTTCTTCTACCACAAATCCACCACCGTTCATACCTACCATGGAACCACCACCACCGCCCATTTCTACTCCATGCATAAACAGTCCAAGAAACACTGCTCAGTTTGCCAACCACACGGGAAGGCAAGCTGAGATGAAAACGGGAACTCTCAATTTATTATATGGAAGTCCATTCACCGGAATGGACCATGAAGATCCCTTTGCTTTTCTCACGAAATTTTATGAGATAGCATTGGCGGCCGGAGTGGATCAGGCTCAGGAGCTACCATTATTCAGAAGATTATTTCCCCACGCTTTGCTCGGCAAAGCAAAAGATTGGTACTTAGATCAAACACCAGCCGTCATGACAGACTGGAACGTGTTAGAAGAGAAGTTCATCGAAAGATTCTTCTCCCATAACCGGTTCATGGAATCCAAGACGGCCATCTCAGTGTTTGCACAAGGAATCAATGAATCCTTAAATGAAGCGTGGGAAAGATTCAAATCCATGCTTCGGAAGTGTAAAGGGCATGGATTTGATGAGATGACTCAAATCCATATTTTCAAAAATGGACTTCAACCAAATTGCAAGACGTTGTTGGATGCTACCTCAGGTGGCTCTTTATTGTCTAAAAGTGCCGAAGAAGCTACAAATATCATAAATCGAATGGCTCTAAATGATCTTCAGAGTCAAAGTCGAGGCAACTCTTTGAAAAAGCCGGGAGTGCTTGAACTAGGGACGAACGATGCCATCCTTGCCCAAAACAAACTCATCTCACAACAAGTGGAACTCTTAACGCAGCAAATAAAAGAGTTGAGGGAACCTTCTAAAGCTAAACAAATAGCTGGTTGTGAGCTTTGCAAAGGTGAGCATGACACCGGATTCTATACACCTCCGGGGTTCGAAGATGTAAACTACATGGAAAACCAAAGGGACTACCAACCGAGACAACAACAACAACAACCTTATCAACCAAACCCTCAAAATCAACAACCACATTTCCAAGGGAACCAAGGGTTCCAACCTAGGAGTAACTATTACCATAACCAAGGTTATGGAGGTGGTTCTTCTAGCCGTCAAAACCCTCCCTAAAATCCTTATCAATCTCAACAACCGCCGGTCGTAACTTCTAAGTTGGAAGAGACATTGACGCAATTCATGCAAATGTCAATGGCAAATCAAAAAAGCAACGACGCGGCTATAAAAAATCTCGAGACTCAAGTTGGGCAACTTGCTAAGCAACTCGCGGAACAACAAACCGGTCCTTCCTTTTCGGCAAACACGCAAACAAATCCTAAGGAGCATTGTAAGGCGATCACAACGAGAAGTGGGAAGGAGTTGATGAGTGAGAATAACAAAAGAGTTGAGAGTGAACAAAGAGAGAAAAAGAAAGAAAATGAGGAGGAAATAGTGGAGGAAAATATTGATGGTGAAGTGGGGGAGTGGAGTGAGGAGGAAGAAGTTGAAAAGAACGAAAAGAATGGTGAAGTTGAAAAGAAAAAAAGTGTGGAGATTGAGAAAAATACGAGTGATGAAGTAATGGGGGAGGAAGTGAAAAAGCCTAGATGGAGGAGTTCTAGAGTTGCAAAGGGAAAGGAGGTAGTGAGCACTACTCCAATCCAAAACCTTCCTTATCCTCATGCCCCGTCCAAAAGGGAGAATGAACGGCATTACGCCCGGTTCATGGATATTTTTAAACAACTACAAATAAACATTTCGTTTGCCGAAGCCTTGGAGCAAATGCCCAAGTATGCCAAATTCATGAAGGACATACTTACAGAAAAACGGAGGTATACGGAACCGGAGACCATCGTCCTAGATGCGAGTTGTAGTGCCATTATTCAAAGGACACTTCCGAAAAAAGAGGTTGATCCGGGAAGAGTTACTTTGCCAGTTAAAATTGGAGATGTCTATGTCGGGAAAGGACTAATTGACTTGGGGTCAAGCATTAATCTTATACCTTTGTCAATTATAAAGAGGCTTGACAACATTGAAATTAAGTCCATCCGAATGACGTTGCAATTGGCGGATAAGTCGACAACCCATCCTCATGGCGTAGCCCAAGATGTTTTGGTTAAAGTCGACAAATTCTTTTTCCCGGTCGATTTTATTGTTATTGATATGGAAGAAGATGATGATGCTCCACTCATCTTGGGCCGACCGTTCATGAAAACCGCGCGAATGATGACAGACGTTGATGACGGTTTAATGAAGGTGAGAGTCCAAAATGAGGAAGTAACATTCGATCTATTCGAAGCAATGAAGCATTCAAAAGATAGAAATGATAGCTTTCGCATCGATATGATCGAAGAAGCAGTTTTGGAGGTTTCTAAGCATATTCATGAGATATCTCCTATGGAGTTAGCTCTTGACGACTCATTGGAGGTTTTCACCGTTGAAGAAGAGCAAGCTCTTGAGGAATGCTTAAAGGAACTTGATAGTTTAGACGAACTACAACCGTGGGAAGTTGAGGAAGAAGACTTGAAGAAGGAGGTTACTGACGAAAAAGCGCCTATTGAATTGAAAATATTACCTTCTACTTTGAAGTATGTATTCCTAGATGAGACCGAAGCAAAGCCGGTCATCATAAGCAATCTTTTGACAAATGATGAAGAAGCCCGCTTGATCCATGTGCTAAAAAAAAATCAAGAAGCCATGGGTTGGACTCTTTCCGATCTAAAAGGAATTAGCCATTCCTATTGCATGCACAAGATCTTGATGGAAGAGGATTTTAAGTCGGTAGCTCAACCTCAACGCCGCTTAAATCCTACCATGAAGAAGGTTGTTCGAAAGGAAGTTGTAAAGCTGTTGGATGCGGGAATGATTTACCCGATCTCGGATAGTCCATGGGTTAGTCCCGTGCATGTGGTTCCGAAGAAAGGTGGAATTACCGTGATCCGGAATGACAAGGATGAATTGATCCCTACTAAAGTTGCAACGGGGTGGCGAATGTGTATTGATTATAGGCGGTTGAATACCGCAACTCGAAAGGACCATTTTCCACTCCCGTTCATGGATCAAATGCTCGAAAGACTCTCGGGCCAACAATACTATTGTTTCTTGGATGGCTATTCTGGGTATAACCAAATTGCGGTTGACCCGGCCGATCATGAAAAGACGGCTTTCACATGTCCGTTTGGAGTGTTCGCGTACCGAAAAATGCACTTTGGGTTGTGCAATGCACCGACGACTTTCCAACGATGTGTGCAAGCCATTTTTGCCGACCTTATTGAGAAAACAATGGAAGTCTTCATGGATGACTTCTCGGTATTTGATGGATCCTTTAGTCTATGCTTGGCAAACTTGAAAACGGTGCTTGAAAGATGTGTGAAGACCAATCTTGTGCTTAATTGGGAGAAGTGTCACTTCATGGTGACCGAGGGGATAGTGCTTGGCCATAAAGTCTCTTCAAGAGGGCTTGAAGTTGATCGTGCTAAGGTTGAAGTGATTGAAAAGTTACCTCCTCCGGTGAATGTGAAGGGAATCCGAAGCTTTTTGGGGCACGCCGGGTTCTATCGGCGCTTTATCAAGGACTTCTCAAAGGTGGCTAAGCCTTTGAGCAATTTGCTAGCTAAGGACCAAGTATTTCTCTTAACCGATGAATGTTTGCAAGCTTTTGAAACTTTGAAAGAAAAATTGGTTACCGCTCCAACTATAGTCGCTCCAAATTGGAATTTAAATTTTGAACTAATGTGTGACGCAAGCGACTATGCAATTGGAGCGGTACTTGGCCAAAGAAAAGAGAAAAATTTTCAGGCAATACATTACGCAAGTAAAGTTCTTAATGAGGCTCAAATTAACTATGCCACAACTGAAAAAGAATTACTTGCGATAGTGTATGCGCTTGAAAAGTTTAGATCTTATCTTATAGGGTCTAAAGTCGTAGTGTATATCGACCACGCGGCGATTAAATATTTGCTCACCAAACCGGATTCGAAGCAAAGGCTCATCCGTTGGATCCTCTTGTTGCAAGAATTTGATGTTGAAATCAAAGACAAGAAAGGATCGGAAAATTTGGTGGCGGATCATTTATCCCGCTTAGTGAATGTGGAGATTACCGCGTCGGAGAAGGAAATCCGGGAAGAATTTCCTGATGAAAAACTGTTCAAAGTTCAGGTTAGGCCGTGATTTGCAGACTTTGCGAACCACAAGGCTAGTGGTTTTGTGCCTCCCAACCTAACCTCGAACCAAAAAAGGAAGTTTCTTTCGGATGCCAAGTATTACGTATGGGATGACCCGTACTTGTTTAAGTTGGGTAGTGATAACCTTTTAAGGAGATGTGTTACTGGCGATGAAGCGCAGAGCATCCTTTGGCATTGTCACAACTCGCCTTACGGCGGACACTATAATGGGGTGAGAACGGTCACTAAAATCCTTCAGTCAGGATTTTATTGGCCCACTATTTTCAAAGACGCACATACCCATGCGCAAAGTTGTGATAGTTGCCAGAGAAGCGGTGGGATTGGTAAGAGAGACGAGATGCCTCTCCAGAACATCCAAGAGGTCGAAGTATTTGATTGTTGGGGCATTGATTTTGTAGGACCATTCCCACCCTCTTATGGTAACGAGTATATGCTTGTCGCAGTTGATTACGTTTCTAAGTGGGTTGAGGCGATTGCCTCACCTCGGGCGGATGCGAAAACGGTGATAAATTTTTTGAAGAAAAACATATTTTCCCGTTTCGGAACCCCCCGAGTGTTGATAAGTGACGGAGGGTCACACTTTTGTAATGCACCGTTGAAAAGCATTTTAAAACATTACGGTGTATCACACAGAGTGGCAACTCCGTATCACCCACAGGCTAATGGGCAAGCCGAGGTCTCTAATCGTGAGATTAAGAGAATTTTCGAAAAAACTGTGTCAAATTCGAAAAAAGAGTGGTCACAAAAATTGGATGAAGCGTTATGGGCATACCGTACCGCCTTTAAAGCTCCAATTGGCCTAACTTCTTTTCAATTGGTGTTTGGTAAAACTTGCCATTTGCCGGTTGAATTGGAGCACAAAGCCTTGTGGGCTCTGAAATTTTTAAATTTTGAAAATGATTTGGCCGGTGAGAAAAGGAAGGTGCAACTGCTTGAGTTGGAGGAGATGCGCAATGCCGCATACCACTCAAGCTGGTTGTACAAAGAGAAGTGTCGCATCCGCAAAAAAACAACCGGCGGGACTCAAATAAAAACACAACACAGAGCCGCCACTGCGCGTTATTTATCCCAAGATAGGGAAAGGAAACGCTCAGAGAAACCTGGAAAGGAAATGGTCTTGCGACCAAAGAGAAAGGGTAAGGGAGTCGGTTACGCAAGGGGAAGGTATTAGCACCCCTCACGTCCGTCGTACTCGACGGGATCCACGTTCTAAGAAAGAAAAGGTTGCTAAAACATCACACACACACAGGGAACGCAGGTGGGGCTAAGAGAAGGGAGCTCGATAGGACATCGCGTCCTATGCCTACATATCTCGTCTGGAACGAGAATCAGAGCCACTGTAGTTCGGCTTACGCACGCCAAACAACACAAAACGCACAAATAGATGGCAAACATGGAGCCCGACAACCACTCGATGGAATTACGTCAGCATCCGAACCAAAACACGCACAGAAGGGCAAACGTGGAGCCCGACAACCACTTGATGGAATTACGTCGGCATCCGAACCAAAACACGCACAAAACGGCAAACGTGGAGCCCGACAGCCAATCACTGGACTTACGTCGGCATCCGAACCAAACACGCACAGAAGGGCAAACGTGGAGCCCGACAACCACTTGATGGAATTACGTCGGCATCCGAACCAAAACACGCACAAAACGGCAAACGTGGAGCCCGACAACCACTTGATGGAATTACGTCGGCATCCGAACCAAAACACGCACAAAACGGCAAACGTGGAGCCCGACAACCACTTGATGGAATTACGTCGGCATCCAAACCAAAACACGCACAAAACGGCAAACGTGGAGCCCGACAGCCAATCACTGGACTTACGTCGGCATCCGAACCAAACACACAACAGATAACAGGTAAACACACACAAAAAAGAAAAAGGTTGCCCGGAGTGGTCTCGCACGACCACCTGCCTACATACCTCGTCTGGAACAAGGATCAGGGCGATGTAGTTCCCCCTCAAGGGAAAGAAAATCTAGCCAGAAACCAAGGGAAGACACACTACCAGGGAGCTGGACTCGAGCCTAGTGTTGTCATGCATCATTACCCTACGTTCAGGTTTCTATCCTACTTGCATAAGCAAACTACTCCTATCCAGGAAATAGGCAAGCATACAAGCATACATCAAATGAGAACAAGCATCTCAAACAGATATCCACATAGCACACACTATAACCAAACAAATGGGCTCAATCAATAGGTGTAACTGCCGAAGCAATTCATCTGTACATGGGTGTTAGTCGCTCTTAACCTTGCCATTACGAGGCTAAGGTGAAGCAGATGAAAAGGTGAAGTGAGGATGAGACCTCACAGCTCTTATCCCTAACCAGGGAGAGCTTCTGACAAAGGAGCGTGGGTCCAGAATGGAGGGACCCTTCTACGCTCAAAGACTCTGACTCGATTGTGCAACAGCACGAGATCTTGGGTTTGTGTCCCAATGCATCAACACACAGCAGTGTGAGCAGAGGGACGACACACAGAATAGTGGGGGATAGATTGCATATCCCTAACTTCCACCAATTGCCTCATAGAGGACTTCACCTGCTTAGGCACAATATTAAACAATCACAAGCATCGCCTCTTAAGGAGGACTTCAGACAGTTTGCCCGGCCAAATAACAAACCAGGTCTCCAGACTACATGAAGAATAGAAGTCCTACCTCAAGTGGTTTACACAACCAAGCAGCAGCAAGCAAGTTCTTAAAAGAACTATAAGCAACTAAATGTACCTGAAAACAATCAAGTATCATCAGTACTCAGACAGACAAACATAAACAGCAAATGTTAATCAGTCAGACTATACAAACTAATGCACACAAAGGCAAGCTATAAGCTCAAGCTCAAGCTTCACAACCTACAAAACAAAGTTATGTTAGTGTACAAACATCCAACAAACTCAATTGAATTAACTTGATTCAATCTCCTTGAGCATTGTGCTTTTTATCCTGAAAAATCAAGCAAATGTGAGAAACAAGACCACTAGGCCAAGCCTAGGGTCCAAAAGTGGCAAAAATGTCTAAACAGCAAGGGATATTCAACCAAACTCAAATTAATGCAATTCAAAAGCAAGAGCAATTGATCCCATACTCATACCACTCATCATATTCATTTCATGACCAAAACAAGTCAAGCTACGTCAAACACAACATCAAAAGTCCAAACAGAACTATTGCATTCAATTCCATATCAAAACAATTCCAAAAATCCTCAAATAATTTACACCTAAACAGGACATATTCAAGGTATAGCATGTCAATTTTCAGCTTAATTGGACAAAAGGAACTATGTCAATGAAAATCAATAAAAACAGACACAATTATATGAGCCAATTCATAGCATCAACACATGCATTCACTTCAAAAATTCATAAATCAATGAAAACAGTTAATAAATGAATGGGACCAAAACAGGGATGTCCTACAATGTGTCTACAACCAGCATACCAAATTTCATCATCATTCAATACCATATGAGCATTTCACAAGGATATTCCAAACACATGTCACACAAGCTTGCACATTTGACCAACAGAGATGAAAAATACCAATCAAATTGAAAATGCCACATAAAAATCCAGAAATATTCACATGGCATCTCGACATATCAACAATCAATCATGTGAAATTTCACTCCATTTCAACAAACATAGGCCAGGCAAATAATTACATGAAGATGACCTAATTAGGTGTGACACAAATTGTCACACCTAAGTTCAACAAATCATATCTCACACCACAGGTATCAAAAATCCACAAAATTTACATGTAAATCACCATTGACATGTCTACAATCACCACAAAAATTTCCAGGAATTTCTTTTTAAGTATGAGGATTTCACATTAAAAATGGTAGAATGTGCACAAAAATGACATAGGTCAAACATACCTAAGCAAAGTCAATAATTCACCATGCACAATTTCTAAAAATATGTCCATAAAATTCTACAGGGAAAATAGGACCTATAGAAAAAATCCTCACATTTTTATGATCATTAAAATATTTTTTATGAATTTTCTAAGGTTTATATGAATTTTTAATAATTATTTGGAATTAAATTAATTAATTGAAGGTTTTAATGGCAATAGCGTAATTATCTCTTCCGGTCCCAAAACACAGTCGTTTTCATTAATTTGGTGGTGGCATGTGATTGGCTGAAGCTGGGCGCGCAAACACGATTCAAACGCGGCAAGGCAATGGAACAGGATCGAAGCAGAAAATTTCCAGAAAACTCGTCTTCCTCACCGCATTTGTGTTCATCCAAGTCCAACATTGGTTTTACTCATTTCTCAACCAAATCTCACAAACGGATATGCGTTGGAATCGTCTCAGTGCATAGATCATGAATATATAACCTAATCAACCTAAATCTAACTGTATGAACCGGATCGATCATTTAAAGTTTCGCATATCAAGCTTCGAATCAACATAACTTTCTCTACACTAATCCATTTCTAAAACTAATCACATCATGATAACCTACATTCAACACTCTTCAAAACGCATACAACAATTCATCAAATCATGAGTTTCGATTTTGAAGTACCTTGAGTTGGCAGTGAGGAATCGTGATGAATTTGCTTGAGAAAGTCCAAAACAGATGTAGTAGAAGCTCCAAGAAGTTGAATGCAATGCTCAGGTTCGATTGATTTTGCTCCTAGTGCACGAAATCTGGATTCACCATGGAAGCACCTTGTATGAACAGTTGCGATTTGGTGTGCATTTGTTGTTGAATTACCAAAACAGATGGAGTATGAGAGGAATGAAGATCAACACAAAAAGAATCTTCGAATTTGATCAAGAATTGAGAGAGATTTTGTGACTTTTGCTTTGATGTGTTCTTGAAGAATTTGGAGAATTTGGAGAATTTGGATCTTGATTTTGGGAATTGTGATTTTCTGTTATGATTTAGTGATGATTAGGATTATATACTCTTGCTTAATCCATGCTTAATCACACTAATTAACCAAATGCCAAGTGATTACCAAAAATGTCATTTTCACACCAAGGGCAAAAATGTAACTTCTCATGCCAACTCATTGCCAGCTCATGGACAGCTCACACACTCTCAAAATGACATGTGTGAGCTGTTGCAACTTGGCTTATGTTGATTGGATGCATATTTCTCATTTTCACTATGTGATGGCTTATGTGTTCATTTTCAAGTCCATTTCAAAAGCCAATTTCCAAACCATGAAGCCTTGGCATGTTATGAATATTCCAACAAGTTTCAAATGCCATTTGTGAAGTGTTGCAAAAATCCCCATCCAAAAATTCCCATTATTTCTCAAGTTGGACAATTTTGCCCCTGGACTTTTAACTGTACAGTTGAAATTTGACTTTTTGCATTGACCATTTTTGATAAAATCCAATTATGCACCATGAAAGTACATGTCAAATGGAGTTTGTGCATATAAAGAACATCCAATTTGGACACTCCATGTGGAAGTTATGCCCTCCTGATTATGGGTCATTTTTGAAATTCCCTGGACCATATCTTGCCAACCATACATGTGATTTTCAAGTTCTTGGACTTTTTGGAAAGGTGAGACCAAGATATACAACTTTCATGTTGAACAAATTTTCATTTGAAGCTTCCTTGGACATGTAATTTTGTGGTCAAAAACTTTCCATTTTTGGAAACTTCCATTACAAGTCACTTTCTATTTTTGGCAATTTTTGTCCTGACTTGATTTTCTTCATTCTTAAGCTTTGAGATGTCAAATAACACTTGTTCCAACATGAATGAAGTGTATCCAACTCATTTCCACCTCCAAATCCATCAGATCATGTACAGTTGACCACAGTTGACTTTTCAGCTGATAGATGAATCTGGCAATGCATAGATCAAGTTAAGCCCCAATCTCCAGATGAAATGGCTCAAGGGTGAAACCCTAGCCTCAATAAGCCCAATAAAATCATAGAATGAACCCCATAGCCATCATAAACCCCATCTCCTGATCATGCCCTGATTAGCCCAATGCAACTGATTAGGGTTGACCAATGGTCAAAACCCTAATCTCAAGGAATCTGCTTCAACACTTGATGAAATCAAACCATGATGATGATGATGTATCATTTCAAACAAGATGAAGACCAATATCCTTTGAGAACCATGAAACCCTAATTTGGACCCCCACATCCTCAGATGATCAATGACCAGTCCAATGAAACCTTAGCTTGCACTTTGACTTCCTCATCTTCTGATCAAGACTTAGGAGGATGACTTGCACAATGTAACCACATGATATGCAATATGTAATGCCTAATGACCTAAAAATGATATGTAATATGTTAATGCTAGTCCCAAGAGAGGAGGGCAAATTTTGAGGTGTTACAGCTGCCCTAATTCAATCCACTGTGAACCTGTCGATATGAACAGCCTCGGCTTTCAGATGATCAGGATGAAGAGTGATTGAATACCAAGAACAGACGAACAATTTGCACTCTGATGGGATATAATTAACAACGCCTGTCAGAATCGGCGAAGAACACAATCTTGAAAGAAAATCCGTCTGGTACGGAGAAAGTCGGCCTCATCACCGCATCCGCTCGGGATTATTATTTCTTTCTTCTTTTCTTTTTTTTCTGTTTCTTGAACCCCGAAATTTTCTTCTTTGCTTTTTTTCATTTTCTTGAACCCCGAAATTTTCTTCTGCGCAAATGATCCTCGGATCCCTGCATTTGAACCCCGCTCTCCTGTTTGCCAAATAATAAACCCCATTCTCCGATTTGAACCCCAGTCGCCTGACGATAACTCGCGATCGCCAATATGAACCCCGCTCTCCGGAAGATGCCGCAACATCTCCCTTTCTCCGTTTGAACCCCATCTCCAGAAAATGCCTCAACATTTCCTTTTCTCCATTTGAACCCCGTTCTCCAATCTCTCGTGATAATTCTGCTGGCAACGTCGGAAATAACACCAAACCACTCTGAGGGCGACATGTCAGAGGGTATACCTTCACAAAAGAAGGTAGCATGTGTATCTCTTCCTCAGAAGACACCTGTAACGACCTCCATTGGCCTCAGCCAGAGTCTAAGGTAACACATGAACAGAAGATAATCCTACGGACCTCATCCTGGATATAATCTCCAACTCCATTCTTCATTTAAACCCCAGAAAATGCCTCAGCATTTCTTTTCTCCGATTGAACCCCGCTCTCCAGAAAATGCCTCAACATCTTCTTTTCTCCATTTGAACCCCGGAAATCGCGCTGATCGCGTAACGTCTTCTGATTTTATCTCCATCTCTGTCCGACGGAAAAACCTCCTCCAGTATCGCACTACTGGGGAACACTGCTGATCTGACGTCATGATGCTAGACTCCTCAGAGTAACATCTTCACCATCCGGCGAAACCAATCCTCAAGCGGTAACCACGGCTTGAATTGCGCTGATCGCATAATATTTCCCATCTCTGTTCGACGGAAAAAAAACCCTCCAGTATCGTACTACTGGGGAAATACCTTTAATCAAATCATGAAGCTAAACTCCTCGGAGTAACACCTTCACTGTCTGGCAAAACCATTTCTCAAACGGTAACCACGGCTTGAGACTAGCTTATGTTTGCAATATGATGCATGATTGATTTTTCTGCGTAATGCTCCATAATTATGGAAATGCTACGCGCTTTATTATTTTTCTATGCAACATGCCATGCTATTTTTACATGATGAATGCATAAAAAGCATCCCCCTCAAGGGATTCTTCTGAGGAGCACGAGACACTCTGCTGAGGAACTTGACAACACTCTGATCCCACCCTGCTGGGGAATAACACTGCTATTGGGATAAGGTAACCCTTGCTGGGGAAGAACCTCATTCGCACCCAATCCGCTCGGGAAATTGCTGGGGATAAGACACCACCAACGCACTCTGTGGGGATACAACAGTCTTCGACTAGCTGGGGATATCAATCCCGACTCTGCTTGGAGAAACCCTCACAGATACCTGACGACTTTACTGGGGAAATGCTCACAGATACTCTGCTGGGAAACAGCCACCTCCAGGCCTGGCGACTGGGGAAGCATCGATCTGACACCTGCTGGGGATAACCATCCAAACCCTGCTAGGGAAAACGAATGCTACTCCGCTGGGGAATCCATCCAATCCACACCTAGGATACTCAGCTGGGGATGCAGATATCCGTCTGCTATGGAAACTTGTCCAATCCACTGGTAGGACGAACACTGCTGGAGATATATTTCATTGAAACCCGCTCCACTCGGGGAATAGCACCCTTCAGACCTGGCTGCTGAGGAAACATCATTTTAAACCTGCCGGGGATAACCATCCTGACTCGGCTGGAGAAATCACAGACCCTGGATCTGCTGGGGAGTTAGTCCTCCGATTCTGCTTGGGGACCTAGCTGGGAAATGAGAAAAGTTGGTACAGAACACCCGTCGACTCGTCGAACCCTGGTATCCACCTCCCAATCTTGCATCAGTTTTCCACTTTTGGGAATTCCCAGACTCGTCTGGACCTTTTCTGCTCCATCATCTTGTATTCCAAGTCGCGCCGCGATCGACGGGACGTACTCCTGGGATTTATACAGAAATTTCAATTTTCCGACTTTGAAGAGTCTTCTTGATTAATTCCAAAGGTCGTCGGACGTCCCTCGTCGTCTCTCCCTACCGTTCTTTCTTCATGCACTCGTCCCTGGTCGGACTCTGCGGGGATATGCTACAAACTTTCAAATCCTCTGATTTTGAAGAGTCTTCTTGATTATCATCAAGGATCGTCGTACGTCTCAACGTCTTCGTCATTCTTTCATATATTCGTTCCCGCGCGAACTCTCCGGGGATCTATTACAAAGCTTCCATATCACAACCTGCAAGTGAGTGAAAATATCCAACAGTTCCTGCAAAACAGACCGTTAGATAAAACCGTGCCCCAGGCGTGTCAAGATTTCAACACTCGGGTCACTCAACCTTCCGAATAAGATTTCAAACTTTCCATCTTATAAACATGCATTGGAAGGAACCTATATGTGTTAAAAATGCAAGATTCTTTATCAAAAATATCTGGATGTTTTTGCAATCAAAGCGGTAATGAAAACAAAACAAAATTATTTGACTGAATATGCATTTTATTGATTCAAAAAGTGGGGCTCAAATTGAGCAATACAAAGGAAGCAATTCCTGAAAAGAGGTAATTGCGCAAAAGGAAAAATCTATCCTAATGGCAATGTGAAACCCGTGATCTCATCGAGTTCCAACTCGGCTACACCCCATACGTCCTCAGACTCTCCGTTCTTTCTGCCTTCTGAACAAGACGCTTCTGATTGATCCCTACCGGGTATTATCCATGATGCTTTAACCAAAGCGCAAACGATCATGCTAGACGCAGTTGTTCGTTTCAATCCCTCTTTTGCCCGGACCGCCCTTTCGGGTTTTCAGTCCACCGGGATACCATTTTTTGCCCAAGTCGCCTTCTCAGGTTTTCGACTTGCCGGGTGTACAGTTTTTCCTTTTTTATCCCTAATTTTTGCCCGAACCTTTCTTTCTGTTTTTGGTTCGCCGGGATGCCCATTTTTGCCTGGACTATTTTATTCTTTTCGTCCAGCGGGTCTCTTTATACGAAGTATTTTTTAACTGCGTCCGCATTCACAGGGGATGGAAAGTCCTCACCATCCATGGTCGTTAGCAACAAGGCTCCACCAGAGAAAACCTTCTTGACCACGAATGGACCTTCATAATTCGGTGTCCATTTGCCCCTTCGATCGTTTTGAGGAGGAAGGATCCTTTTCAACACCATATCACCCACGTGATACACCCGAGGTCGCACCTTTCTGTCAAAAGCACGCTTCATCCTTTGCTGGTACAACTGCCCATGACAGATGGCCGCTAGCCTCTTTTCCTCAATCAGGCTCAACTCTTCATACCGGGTCCTTACCCATTCAGCCTCTTGCAATCTCACGTCCATCAGGACTCTCAAAGAGGGAATCTGAACTTCAACAGGTAATACCGCCTCCATTCCATATACCAATGAGAAAGGAGTTGCCCCAGTAGTCTCACGCACCAAAGATCGATACCCAAAATACAAGTTTCATACTCAGCCACCATCATTGGTGCATTCAACTGTCATCCTGGCCACAAAAGGGACATGGGATCCTTTTGGCGTAACCAAAACAGCACTAATTCCTTCACATTAACCCCATCAGACATCAGAATCCGTTCGGATTCAGGGTCAAGCCCCTCCTCCGGGATCGGTCACTCTCAATCTTTCGATTAGAGCACCTCGAGATGTCCTCATCAGGGAACTCAAACCTCATCGGTTGATAATCCTTCACGAGTTGCTGAGCGACGTAATCAGACAATACACCCTTTGATTGCTTTCTGAGAGTATCACAAATCAGTCAACATTCTTTTGCTCTTTCACAACTTGTCCGGTCGATGCTAGATTCTCAAACCCATACTTGATCGGATCCATCTTGGGAATCCACAAAGTGGTATGAATCAGCATATACTGTCTCAATCGGCGAGCAGCCTATGCCAAAGTACAGCAAGTTTTCTCGAACAGTGAATGTATCGTTTCACAGTCGGTAAACTTTTTGCTAAGGTAAATTGCATGCTCTTTTCGACAAGACTAGTCATGCTGCCCCAATACACCTCGTAGACCCCTCGAAGGCCGTCAAGTACAGATTAACAGTCTCTCTCCACAGGGAGGCGTCAGAATCAGAGGTTCCTGCACTTATTCTTTTATTTTTCAATGCCCCTTGGCAATCATTATTTCACCTGACCGTTTGATCTCTTTTTTTTTCTTGAATGGGTTCCCACGTGGCTGTTAAGTGAGATGTGAACCATGACATGTAGCTCAATCTACCTAAAAAACCACGAACCTCTCCTTTACTTTTTCTCGGTTCAGGCATTTTTTTTTTAGCAGGATCAACCTCGATTCCTCTTTTACAATGAACCCCAACATCTTACCGGATCGCACTCTGATAGTGCACTTATTTGAATTCAACCTCAGTTTGAATTGTCTCAACCGGTCAAACGACTTGCCCCTATCTGCCAGATGCCCCTCTTCCGTTTGGGACTTTGCTATCATGTCATAGCATTTGATTTCATGACGAATCATATCATGAAACAAAGTCACCATGGCTCTCTGATACAGGCATTGGCGTTCTGCTTCTCCAGAGGACAGTCTTCTCTCCACGGTAGCTTGTGCACAACGACATCGGTATCCGACCCTGGCATATCCTGACATGACCAGGCGAAGGTATCCACATGCTCTTTCAACAAGGCTACCATTCTGCTCTCAACTCGCCTCTGCAGCGGCTCCCAATTTTCACTTCCTTCCTGACCTCGGCGGTGCTTGGAATAACAATCTCAACCCGCTTTACGTGCGGCTGAATCACCTTCTCCTCTTGTTTAACATCCTGGTTAATTCTAGCAGATCACAGTCTTCTTCGCCTTCTTCTTCAGCAAGATAGATTGGATTGTCGAAGTCATATGAGGTGTAACCAAATCATTATCAACGAGATCCGGAGAATCATTTTTGAGTTCGGAACGAGACAAATCAAAAAAAGAGAAAAATGAAAATAAACATTGCCATTTTTATTTGTTTTTTTTTTAAACTGCAAAAATAAATGAAAAACATGGAACCCCGCTTTTTGACTGAAAAACATCCATTTATTAATGATGCAGAAAATGCAAATTTAAACATGAGGTGGCCCTTACAATGAACCATTACGTGTCGGGCAACACGTATGGCTTTCATGCAAATAAAACTGAAAACAAGAAAGTACTACTCTTCCGGACGAGCGACCGTGATGATCTGTTAAGCCTTCCAGCTTCCTGGTACGCACGGCTTTATCCAACTATCAAACTTGCAGTCACTGTCGTTCTCTCCACCCATTGCACAGGCGTGATCCGAATCTTCAGCAATTGCACTCACCATCGCCTGACCATGCGCCGGCATGGGATTAGCATTGACATTCGGAGACGGTGCAAAGTTAATAGCCTTGGAGTCCACCAGGTCCTGGACAACATTCTTGAATGCTCTACAGCCCTCAATGTTATGCCCCGGTGTTCCAGAATGAAATTCACACTAGGCGTTCTCATCATAGTTAGGAGGCCTCTGATCTGTTCTCATCGGAACCATCGCCCTCGGCTGAACCAACCCAAGATCCATCAGCTTTTTGAACAGAACAGCGTATGTCACGGGCGGCTTATCAAAATGGCGATCAATCCCTTTACCTCTCACCTGATACCCGGCTCTCTGTTGAGGTGGCTGACGTTGATGTCGGACTGACTGATTACCAGCAGGGGTAGCTACAGCAGCAGTGTGCTGGTAGTAACAATCCCTACCGCGTCCTCTCTGGGCATACACAGCACTCGATTCACCTTCATTCTTGCGCTGACCATTCCCAAATGGCTTCTTCGATGCTGATGACGAAGCATTACCTTGAATCTTCCCCATTTTCAGCCAACTTTCGATTCTTTCTCCAGCCACCACAATGTCGGCAAAGTTCGTGACAGGACAACCCACCATTCTTTCAGCAAAAACCCCCTGCAGGGTACCCATGAAGAGATCAGACATCTCTCTGTCCACCAGCGGAGGTTGAACTCTGGCAGCCAACTCCCTTCACCTCTGAGCATATTCTTTAAACCCCTCGCTTGACTTCTGAGACATACCCTGCAGCTGGGTACGACTAGGAGCCATGTCAGCGTTGAACTGATACTGTTTAAAGAATGCATCTCCCAGATCCTGCCAGCTCTTGATATCAGAAGATTTCAGCTTGGTATACCATTCCAAGGATCCTCCAGACAGACTGTCTTGGAAGAAGTACACCCAAAGCTTTTGGTCTGTAGTGTATGCAGAGATCTTGCGGACAAAGGCTTGCAGATGAGTTTCCGGGCAGGAACTCCCATTATATTTGTCAAATGAGGGCGCTTTGAACTTCTGTGGGATCACAATCCCCTCGACCAGCCCCATGTTGGACATGTTGACAAACCCCGGAGTAGCATGGCTCTCCAGCACCTTTACCTTTTCAGCCAGCAACTGAATTTCTTTGTCTTGAGGCTGAACATTGTACTGACCCAAAGGCTCGTTGTGCATCGAGAACTGATCAGCCTCTCTGTCTTCCTCCCTATCTTCATCGAAGCCATAGAATGGAGGCACAAAATTATCCTTCAGATTCTGCCCCGGTTGGCCACCAGCACTAGCATTATTCACCACACCAATGGTTGTCCTCTTTCCGCCGTCGCGGGAACCACCCAGCCCCTGGTTGGAGACTCCATCCAGGTTAACCCCGCTGTTTGCTGCAGAAGCCCGCTCGAGCTTTTCAACTTTATCTGCCAGAGCTTTCTGACCAACCGCAAAACCCTGCATGATGTTGATCAGCTCAGTCATCTTATCTTTCAGCTTGAGGATATCTGTGTTTGGGAGATCCATGAGTCTGGGAGTATTGCGTTTGGTGAAGTATCTGTGAGGACGGGTTGAGTGCAAAGGTACAACTCTACGAGCACGAGCAATGATTCCTGCAAAACAGCAAACAGGTTAATATGCATGAATGCAACGTCTATCCTTATGAGGAAAATTCTGTCCTTTGATTCTGGTTTCATCGAGACAGATAACATTTTGACAATAACATTCTAACATCCGAATGTCTCTCAACCAGATTCTCAATCCAATAATACTCCCCATATGGCTAGACATAGGTTCGATGCAGATGAATGCAAAATGTGGATGATGCTGATGCATGAATGCAATGGGCCATCCTCCAAGTCCTCTGATCATTAGCACTGAAACCTGGTCTCTGAACTGATCATAACCATCTGAGGGAACAAGTAACCACCAATCCATTCTCAAGGGTTCCGAAATAAACGGAACTGACAGATACATCATCATCATCATATAATCTCTGAGCAGATACCCACAATGATCTCAGAATCGGCCCAGGGAATCCTGAAATAAACGGATCCCCACTGATAAATAACTCGGCCCGGGGAATCCTGAAATAAACGGATCCCCACTAATAAATCACGGACAGCACTCCAGCGTCTCTGAAATAAACGGCCATAAATCCGACTTATAAATAGGACTCTGATCCACGGAACAAAAAGTCACCATCTGAACAATGCATCTGAAAGAATCATCCCTCCCCTCACAGGTAAATTCTAATCAGGTCATCCTAAGGCGGATAATAGTCTCGACAATCGGGCAGAGATACTCAATGGGTTTGCCCTTTCGGGTGTGCCATTGTAGCTCTCCTGAGATCGTCTAAACCAAAGATCCGGGAAATGATCGGTCACCAGAGTCAATAGTTCAGATGAAGTAACTCAACCAAAGTGGAGTACCCCACAGAGGCAAGCACTATCAAATGAACCTCGTCTGGCTTGTGGTATGTCACGTTGCAACAATATGCTGATAAAGCAAATGAGGAACGCGAGACCACACTAATCTTAGGTGTATACTCGGGCCTGGGTTTTAGCCCCACTCAGAACACCCACCCCAAAACAGAGGAACCACCTGCACAGAGGACGGCAACAACATGATAGTATGATGCATGCAAATATTTATGCAAATATATACACAGGTTAGAATAATAAATGCAATAAATAACACAAAGCAAGCAACCTACACTATCCTAGAACGCTAGGAAGGACTCGCTTAGGGAAGATGGACCAGCACAGGTCGACATCTTGTCAGTCCCCAGCAGAGTCGCCAGCTGTCGCATCCGCGAAAAAACAACCGGCGGGACTCAAATAAAAACACAACACAGAGCCGCCACTGCGCGTTATTTATCCCAAGATAGGGAAAGGAAACGCTCAGAGAAACCTGGAAAGGAAATGGTCTTGCGACCAAAGAGAAAGGGTAAGGGAGTCGGTTACGCAAGGGGAAGGTATTAGCACCCCTCACGTCCGTCGTACTCGACGGGATCCACGTTCTAAGAAAGAAAAGGTTGCTAAAACATCACACACACACAGGGAACGCAGGTGGGGTTAAGAGAAGGGAGCTCGATAGGACATCGCGTCCTATGCCTACATATCTCGTCTGGAACGAGAATCAGAGCCACTGTAGTTCGGCTTACGCACGCCAAACAACACAAAACGCACAAATAGATGGCAAACATGGAGCCCGACAACCACTCGATGGAATTACGTCAGCATCCGAACCAAAACACACACAGAAGGGCAAACGTGGAGCCCGACAACCACTTGATGGAATTACGTCGGCATCCGAACCAAAACACGCACAAAACGGCAAACGTGGAGCCCGACAGCCAATCACTGGACTTACGTCGGCATCCGAACCAAACACGCACAGAAGGGCAAACGTGGAGCCCGACAACCACTTGATGGAATTACGTCGGCATCCGAACCAAAACACGCACAAAACGGCAAACGTGGAGCCCGACAACCACTTGATGGAATTACGTCGGCATCCGAACCAAAACACGCACAAAACGGCAAACGTGGAGCCCGACAACCACTTGATGGAATTACGTCGGCATCCGAACCAAAACACGCACAAAACGGCAAACGTGGAGCCCGACAGCCAATCACTGGACTTACGTCGGCATCCGAACCAAACACACAACAGATAACAGGTAAACACACACAAAAAAGAAAAAGGTTGCCCGGAGTGGTCTCGCACGACCACCTGCCTACATACCTCGTCTGGAACAAGGATCAGGGCGATGTAGTTCCCCCTCAAGGGAAAGAAAATCTAGCCAGAAACCAAGGGAAGACACACTACCAGGGAGCTGGACTCGAGCCTAGTGTTGTCATGCATCATTACCCTACGTTCAGGTTTCTATCCTACTTGCATAAGCAAACTACTCCTATCCAGGAAATAGGCAAGCATACAAGCATACATCAAATGAGAACAAGCATCTCAAACAGATATCCACATAGCACACACTATAACCAAACAAATGGGCTCAATCAATAGGTGTAACTGCCGAAGCAATTCATCTGTACATGGGTGTTAGTCGCTCTTAACCTTGCCATTACGAGGCTAAGGTGAAGCAGATGAAAAGGTGAAGTGAGGATGAGACCTCACAGCTCTTATCCCTAACCAGGGAGAGCTTCTGACAAAGGAGCGTGGGTCCAGAATGGAGGGACCCTTCTACGCTCAAAGACTCTGACTCGATTGTGCAACAGCACGAGATCTTGGGTTTGTGTCCCAATGCATCAACACACAGCAGTGTGAGCAGAGGGACGACACACAGAATAGTGGGGGATAGATTGCATATCCCTAACTTCCACCAATTGCCTCATAGAGGACTTCACCTGCTTAGGCACAATATTAAACAATCACAAGCATCGCCTCTTAAGGAGGACTTCAGACAGTTTGTCCGGCCAAATAACAAACCGGGTCTCCAGACTACATGAAGAATAGAAGTCCTACCTCAAGTGGTTTACACAACCAAGCAGCAGCAAGCAAGTTCTTAAAAGAACTATAAGCAACTAAATGTACCTGAAAACAATCAAGTATCATCAGTACTCAGACAGACAAACATAAACAGCAAATGTTAATCAGTCAGACTATACAAACTAATGCACACAAAGGCAAGCTATAAGCTCAAGCTCAAGCTTCACAACCTACAAAACAAAGTTATGTTAGTGTACAAACATCCAACAAACTCAATTGAATTAACTTGATTCAATCTCCTTGAGCATTGTGCTTTTTATCCTGAAAAATCAAGCAAATGTGAGAAACAAGACCACTAGGCCAAGCCTAGGGTCCAAAAGTGGCAAAAATGTCTAAACAGCAAGGGATATTCAACCAAACTCAAATTAATGCAATTCAAAAGCAAGAGCAATTGATCCCATACTCATACCACTCATCATATTCATTTCATGACCAAAACAAGTCAAGCTAGGTCAAACACAACATCAAAAGTCCAAACAGAACTATTGCATTCAATTCCATATCAAAACAATTCCAAAATTCCTCAAATAATTTACACCTAAACAGGACATATTCAAGGTATAGCATGTCAATTTTCAGCTTAATTGGACAAAAGGAACTATGTCAATGAAAATCAATAAAAACAGACACAATTATATGAGCCAATTCATAGCATCAACACATGCATTCACTTCAAAAATTCATAAATCAATGAAAACAGTTAATAAATGAATGGGACCAAAACAGGGATGTCCTACAATGTGTCTACAACCAGCATACCAAATTTCATCATCATTCAATACCATATGAGCATTTCACAAGGATATTCCAAACACATGTCACACAAGCTTGCACATTTGACCAACAGAGATGAAAAATACCAATCAAATTGAAAATGCCACATAAAAATCCAGAAATATTCACATAGCATCTCGACATATCAACAATCAATCATGTGAAATTTCACTCCATTTCAACAAACATAGGCCAGGCAAATAATTACATGAAGATGACCTAATTAGGTGTGACACAAATTGTCACACCTAAGTTCAACAAATCATATCTCACACCACAGGTATCAAAAATCCACAAAATTTACATGTAAATCACCATTGACATGTCTACAATCACCACAAAAATTTCCAGGAATTTCTTTTTAAGTATGAGGATTTCACATTAAAAATGGTAGAATGCGCACAAAAATGACATAGGTCAAACATACCTAAGCAAAGTCAATAATTCACCATGCACAATTTCTAAAAATATGTCCATAAAATTCTACAGGGAAAATAGGACCTATAGAAAAAATCCTCACATTTTTATGATCATTAAAATATTTTTTATGAATTTTCTAAGGTTTATATGAATTTTTAATAATTATTTGGAATTAAATTAATTAATTGAAGGTTTTAATGGCAATAGCGTAATTATCTCTTCCGGTCCCAAAACACAGTCGTTTTCATTAATTTGGTGGTGGCATGTGATTGGCTGAAGTTGGGCGCGCAAACACGATTCAAACGCGGCAAGGCAATGGAACAGGATCGAAGCAGAAAATTTCCAGAAAACTCGTCTTCCTCACCGCGTTTGTGTTCATCCAAGTCCAACATTGGTTTTACTCATTTCTCAACCAAATCTCACAAACGGATATGCGTTGGAATCGTCTCAGTGCATAGATCATGAATATATAACCTAATCAACCTAAATCTAACTGTATGAACCGGATCGATCATTTAAAGTTTCGCATATCAAGCTTCGAATCAACATAACTTTCTCTACACTAATCCATTTCTAAAACTAATCACATCATGATAACCTACATTCAACACTCTTCAAAACGCATACAACAATTCATCAAATCATGAGTTTCGATTTTGAAGTACCTTGAGTTGGCAGTGAGGAATCGTGATGAATTTGCTTGAGAAAGTCCAAAACAGATGTAGTAGAAGCTCCAAGAAGTTGAATGCAATGCTCAGGTTCGATTGATTTTGCTCCTAGTGCACGAAATCCGGATTCACCATGGAAGCACCTTGTATGAACAGTTGCGATTTGGTGTGCATTTGTTGTTGAATTACCAAAACAGATGGAGTATGAGAGGAATGAAGATCAACACAAAAAGAATCTTCGAATTTGATCAAGAATTGAGAGAGATTTTGTGACTTTTGCTTTGATGTGTTCTTGAAGAATTTGGAGAATTTGGAGAATTTGGATCTTGATTTTGGGAATTGTGATTTTCTGTTATGATTTAGTGATGATTAGGATTATATACTCTTGCTTAATCCATGCTTAATCACACTAATTAACCAAATGCCAAGTGATTACCAAAAATGTCATTTTCACACCAAGGGCAAAAATGTAACTTCTCATGCCAACTCATTGCCAGCTCATGGACAGCTCACACACTCTCAAAATGACATGTGTGAGCTGTTGCAACTTGGCTTATGTTGATTGGATGCATATTTCTCATTTTCACTATGTGATGGCTTATGTGTTCATTTTCAAGTCCATTTCAAAAGCCAATTTCCAAACCATGAAGCCTTGGCATGTTATGAATATTCCAACAAGTTTCAAATGCCATTTGTGAAGTGTTGCAAAAATCCCCATCCAAAAATTCCCATTATTTCTCAAGTTGGACAATTTTGCCCCTGGACTTTTAACTGTACAGTTGAAATTTGACTTTTTGCATTGACCATTTTTGATAAAATCCAATTATGCACCATGAAAGTACATGTCAAATGGAGTTTGTGCATATAAAGAACATCCAATTTGGACACTCCATGTGGAAGTTATGCCCTCCTGATTATGGGTCATTTTTGAAATTCCCTGGACCATATCTTGCCAACCATACATGTGATTTTCAAGTTCTTGGACTTTTTGGAAAGGTGAGACCAAGATATACAACTTTCATGTTGAACAAATTTTCATTTGAAGCTTCCTTGGACATGTAATTTTGTGGTCAAAAACTTTCCATTTTTGGAAACTTCCATTACAAGTCACTTTCTATTTTTGGCAATTTTTGTCCTGACTTGATTTTCTTCATTCTTAAGCTTTGAGATGTCAAATAACACTTGTTCCAACATGAATGAAGTGTATCCAACTCATTTCCACCTCCAAATCCATCAGATCATGTACAGTTGACCACAGTTGACTTTTCAGCTGATAGATGAATCTGGCAATGCATAGATCAAGTTAAGCCCCAATCTCCAGATGAAATGGCTCAAGGGTGAAACCCTAGCCTCAATAAGCCCAATAAAATCATAGAATGAACCCCATAGCCATCATAAACCCCATCTCCTGATCATGCCCTGATTAGCCCAATGCAACTGATTAGGGTTGACCAATGGTCAAAACCCTAATCTCAAGGAATCTGCTTCAACACTTGATGAAATCAAACCATGATGATGATGATGTATCATTTCAAACAAGATGAAGACCAATATCCTTTGAGAACCATGAAACCCTAATTTGGACCCCCACATCCTCAGATGATCAATGACCAGTCCAATGAAACCTTAGCTTGCACTTTGACTTCCTCATCTTCTGATCAAGACTTAGGAGGATGACTTGCACAATGTAACCACATGATATGCAATATGTAATGCCTAATGACCTAAAAATGATATGTAATATGTTAATGCTAGTCCCAAGAGAGGAGGGCAAATTTTGAGGTGTTACAAGAAGGTAAAAAAATACCATGACAAAAAGCTCCGAAAGAAAGAATTTGTGCCGGGACAGTTGGTCCTCTTGTTCAATTCCAGGTTGAAGTTATTCCCCAGAAAGTTAAAATCAAAATGGTCTGGGGCATTTCGGGTCAAAGAAGTTAAGGAGTACGGAGCTATTGTCATTGAGGACCTGGAAAAGAAGGACAGTTGGACCGTTAATGGCCAACGTTTGAAGGTTTATCTTGGCGGTCATGTGGATCGCGAGAGCTGTGCTATTCCGTTGGATGCTCCTCTGTGAGCATCACACCGTCGAGCTTAGCCGACGTTAAACAAGCGCTTGTTGGGAGGCACCCCAACATTGTAAGTATTTACAGTTTTTCTGTTCTGTTGTAGTGGGATTCCAATTGTTATGACCTTGCTGAAATGTACCTGGAATGCTGTCTTTGAAAAGCCAAATGCTGTCATGCTCGCTTGATGCTCGCTAGGCGAAGCAGTAGCGAGCAGATTCGCTAGCTGCTCACTAGGCGAAGCAGCAGCGAGCGCTGCGTGACAGCACTAATTGAAAATCTCAGCAGGCCATGCATTTTGGGCCCAAACAAAATTTCTGTTTAACAACTCTGCTCTCACGAACACTCAAGCACTCTATCACTTTTTCATCTCACTCAAACTTTAAACCCTAACATTGCATCCCTAACCTCTTGTGCATTTCAAATTCAAACGATCTCAAAATCAGGTTTGCCTCTTCTTCATTACTTTCTGTTTCTTTCTGTTTCCAAAATTGCTTGAAATTTCATTTACATGAGACATTTAGGAAGAGTTGTGGTGTGGGAAACTTTAGGTTTTGCATGTGGGAAACTTTAGGTTTTGAATGTGGGAATTTTAGGTTTTGCATGTGGAGTTGTAAGTACATATAGCATAGAACGATTCTTTTCTTGATAGATCCTTTTGTTCTGAAATTGACACCATGAGAGACTTGGGTTTTTGGAAAATTTCACTAAAAATACTGCAGAACCCAAAAACCCGTAAGGTTCGCTAGCAACTCGCTAGGCGAACCAGAAGCGAGATTTCGCTGCCACTTTGCTAGGCGAAGCAGCAGCGAGCATGGCAGTAGTTTGAATTATGTGTTGCTTTCTAATTTGTTTGTGTGTTGTGTTGCTTCCTCTTTATGTTTTGCAGATGGAATCAAGATCCGGAGCTTCGAAGAAGAGAAAGGGAGGGAACACTTCCCGTCCCGTAACAATACAATTTCACACCGACAAGTTTGTCGGCCCGAAGCAAGCCGCAAGATACGTTGCTTTGGAGAAGCGGAAAATTCTACCGAAGAAGAGATTCATCATCAACCCTGAAGGCACGAACCGAACATTCGCCGGGTTGATTGACAAGAAAAAGTGGGATCGGTCAATTAACCCCCTGGAGCATTATGATATTGCAACGGTGCGTGAGTTCTATGCGAACGCACTTCCAGATGATGACGAGCCATTTACATGGACATCTAGAGTGTCCGGTCGTCCTGTTGCTTTTGATCGGGATGCTATTAACCGCGTCCTTGGTGAACCGCTCCAATTGGGAGCCGAGGAGAGAGACACCTACCACACAGAATTAAGGCTTCACCGGGATATGGATGCCATTTCTGCTGCCCTGCTTTTAAGAGGGAAATCAGTTGAGCTGAACCCATCTGGGGTTCCTATGAGATACCATAGGGAGGACATGACTCCCTTGGCTCAACTGATCCTGCTGTTGGTTCTGACAAACATCAAACCTAAGTCCCACACTTCTACCGTGCCGATCCCAGTGGCACACTTGGTACACTGTATCTTCACTAACGTCCAGATCGATGTGGCGAGGATTATTGCTTTGGAATTAAAGTCCATGATTGAAAGCGGGCTGAAGGCGGGGGCACGAGTGAATTGTCCCCTTGCTTTCCCTTGCCTAATCATGAGTTTGTGCATGCAAGCGAGGGTGAGACTACCCTCTAGGGGTCAAGTAAGGATCCCGCCACCCATCGATGACTGTTATGTGGCCAAGTATTGCAGGGCGAAGAATGTTAGAGGTAGTTCAGCTGCTGAGGGTACCCGGGCTTCTGATGGTCCTGGTACTTCTACTCTCGGACCCGATCCTTACCAGCAGGCTGTCTGCAGTTACAACTGGGACTGGATGGCGGCAACTCAGCGTGCCATGCTCGATATGCACGATTCTATGCAGCGGTTACAGCTGCAGGGAAGTGACCCCACCGGTGATCACTCATTGATAACGCGTGAGCAGTTTCTGCTTAACGCTAACTGGCCTGTGGACAGGCCTGTGTTTGGAGAGGGGGCGGGTGCTGGTGCGTCTTCTGGTGCTGCTGATGGTGATGGTGATGATGATGATGAGGCTACCGGTTCTGAAGCCGGTAGTGAGGAGGGTTATGAGTCTGTGGAGGGCTAAGTTATTTTATTTTTTATTTTATGTTTTATTTCTACTGTATTTCCAGAATTCTGTATTTTGATTTTGGCTTTGTACTTTTGGGGTGTTTCGTCCCCCATGAACAAATTTAAATTTTGAAGTTAATATTATTATTTATGTTTTAAATTTTGTTTGTTTTAATAAAGTTTTGGTTGGTTGAGTGGCAAACCTTCTAGATTGGTTGCTCCTCAAAGAAGTATCCAATGAAGGTGCATCCGAGCTTGGATGGCAATGATAAGAATAAACAAGTGAATAAGGCTAAGGTACATGGTTACCTCCGGCTAGAATTTTAGAATGCACTAAGAACTTTACTCTTTTTTGTAATTGAGTATTGTCTTTTTGCAACATAATTGAATGAATGTTTCATCTAGGACTTAAAACCACAAATTGTGAGGAAACCTCCATTGTACACTTAAATGCTGGATTCTAATAAGTTTTGTTGATTCATTTGATTCATGCTTTGTCTTTTATTATTGTGAATATGTGGAAGCAATTAGAAATGATCAAGGCACTTGTTTTCTATCGAGCACAACCAGTTCCAAATACAACTTACCTGTGAGCAGAGAGAGTATTCGTTAACCCCTTTGAGCTTAAACAGTTGAATCTCAGCTTGAAATAAAGCGAGATTTCAAAAATCTTTTTTTTACAACCCGGAAAATCTTGATTATTGTTCTTTTGCCGTAAAAAGTTAAGAGCATTCACTTAGGGGGAGTAAGAAATAAGTTGGGGAGAACGAAAATGAGAATCAGTAAGTGCCACAACTCTTGAAAAACCGAGCAAGCATTGAAAATAAAAATTAGAAAAGAAAAACATCTGTTTTGTAAATATGATGTGAAAGAAAAGAGAAAAAAATATAATATAGAGAAAATAAAAATGAATGCTTGCTTGGAAGAAAAATAGTGAAAAACAAAAATTGAGTTGTGAAATAAGAGTTGTGAAGGTTTCAAATGAGAAACAAATGGAACGAAGTTGAGATGTGTGAATAATGTACAGTGAATGTCTCTTTTGCATCGGCAATTTCGTTTTCAATGGCCTTAGAAATGACCCTTGTTCGTTAACCTAACCAAGCTTCAATCGAAAAGTCCTTAGTGATCTTCGTGCTTCCACATTACCATTTATAATTGTTAGACATTGTATGAATCGAATTGATTTCTTCATTATTTGTTAGAGAGTGAGATTATTCCCGCGGTTGCAAACGCGTAAATTCTTCAATCCTTATTCGAAGAGGAGAGATAGGGTGATTCATTCAAGATAATATTGTTGTAGATAGATACATATTTCGCATTGCTACTAAGTCTTAGTTCTTGTGTATTATTTTATTCGAACCGTTGGAAATTTGTATCTGCTGATTCGCTTGTGTTTGAGCCGTTTTATCCAACTTCGGAGAAACCTTTTTCTTAAAGCAAATCCTCTTGTCCTTCAAGAGGCATACTTTGCTTGAGGACAAGCAAGAATCTAGTTGGGAAGAGTTGTTAGATACCCAAAAGTGCTAATTTGAGCTATCAAATATGGGTATCTTTCACTCCATTTCCTTGCTAAAGTGTTCGAAACCACCTTTGTTTTGGATGAAATGCAATTCAATGATAAACGATCTTGGTACCTTTGATTTGTGTGTTATTGTGCAGGAAGTAGGCATGAAATAATAGAAAGTGAAGACACAAGAAATTTGGCAAAGGGATCAAATAAAACAAGCATTCATCAGCTTGCTCGCTAGGCGAGGGCTGTGGCGAAGGACTCGCTAGGCGAGCGTCCAGCGAGAGCCCAGCGAAAAGCTCGAGTATTTTACAGTGGCAAACATGACCACACTCGCTAGGCGAGCTTCCAGCGAGGTGTGTGGCGAACACGTCCAGACTTGGTGAAAAGCGCAGCCAGTACTCACTCGCTAGGCGAGCCTTTAGCGAGCTCCCAGCGAGCATTCCAGTAGCAAAACCTCTCAACCTCGCTGGAGCGAAGGTTGAAGCGTGGCCTTCGCTAGGCGAAGGTTTTGTTCGCTCAGCGAACATGACAGTCTGGCAATGGTTGTTTCTCTGGGCGCAGGTGCCTCATTTAGGGGCTCGCTAGGCGAGCCATTCTGCTCGCCTAGCGAGCATGACAGCCCAGTAGCAGCTCTATAAGTAGCAAGGGCTACTTTTTGGAGCCATACCTTATTTTTCCATACTTTTGTACTTTTTCTAGATATTTTTACAGCATTGTTCTAAGGATCTTTTGTGACCTAGAAACCATTTTTCTTCATCTCTTAACCATCTTTCACAAAAAGAAGGTGGATTCCTATCCAATCTCGATTATTCGACTCGGATGTTGATCAACCTTCTTCCGAAACTTGTTGACCAAGCTACCATGAAAATGAGTAGCTAAGTCCTTCATTTTGTCAAGGTTAGATGTAGATGATCATTAGCTTTGTGTGTAAATGTAAGGATCTTCATTTGTAAACTCTTTAATGGTGAATATATGGTGAAAACTTTGTTCTTATTGAAAACTCTTTGTGTTGGTTTATGATCGAGAGATGTTTACCAACTCTTAACCTAGGGTTTCATCCAATCTTGTTTGTTAGCTAGAGATAGTAATGAATGATTTTGTTCACCATAAGGTTGAACCAAAAAGTTGTCATTTTGATAGATTGTGTTAGAGATAAACAATGGATCAAAATGGGAAAACTCACAATGTGTGTTAGAGATAAACACATTGGGAGGACTTTGTGAAATAGTTTATCATCTAAAGGAGTTTATAAGTTTTGTTGATCTAACATATACATGCAAAGTGATCGTCGAAACCTAACTTTGGCAATATTTCTCAAATATTCAAACCAAAACTTTTACCGCATTTTATTACACTTTTATGCAAGATACCGTGACAAATACCAAAACTTCATTGTTACCTTAAGCTAAGAATTAAAACAATTATCGAAAGGCGGTGATATCTCACAATCCCTGTGGATACGATAACAAAAACCCGACACTTAAAATTACACTCAACAATGGTACAAAGAACCAAACTCCTAGAACATAGCACACACTAAAGGGAATAGGAAGGACTTATCTCAGTCAGACTTGTGTTGATTCATCTGACACAAGGTCATTGATGAACCAACTAGCATTTAGAGATTAGAGAAATCATTGGTCAAATGAAGGATTGGGAAAGAATAAGGATGAAGATGAAGAGGGAAGGGGAAATAGAAACACAAATTCATCATGAGAGGAATTTCATCTGATCAATACCATCCATTCATTTTGGGAGATGAAATGTACATTTCATCCATCCCCTAAATCCAATGGTATTGATCAAACAAAAGTCAAATCAACCATGACCAAGTCCCAAACAGAAAGTCAAACATCACAAGACCATAAAAATGGCTCTATATAATTGTTAAACATTTAATCAATTAAAAATCAAATTAAAAGTGAATTAAAATGCATTTTAAATTGGACAAAACCTCAAATCCTTTCAAAATACCAAATAAATGACCAAGGGATTTATCCTAGGTCAAACAAGGTCAAAGGACCTTAAATAAAAAATTTCATGATTTTTGGAAAGTCAGAAGTATTTTAAAACAATTAAAAATAAGCCAAAAAATATTTAATTCATGAAAAATATCAAAACTAATCCAAAAAATAATTTTAATTCAAAATATGAAAGAGGAAAATATTTAAAGATTTTTGGTGAAAGTCCCATATATTTTGGATTAAAAATGAAACTAATATGAATTAAACAAAATAAAGGAATAAAATGGAAAATCAGAATTAAAATAGAAATTAGAAAAAATGAGGGCCATCAGATCTCCCTCATTAATTGATGTGGCAGATCTGATGGCCACAATACACACTCTATCATGCACCACAGTCAACACGTGCACACGCGTGGTAATCAAAAGCGAATGCCAGGATTAAAACGTTTGAACATTATCAAGTGGTTGAGAAGATGCCAACACACCACCGGAGCCCTAACTCCGGTCTTCTTCTCCGGTGGACCTCACCGGACTGGTCCACCACCAACCACTATTAAAATAAAAAGTGAGTACACTATTTTAAAGAAAAAATGCTCAGGAGCTCGAATCTGACCTCAATTTCACCCAATTCCAAGTATATTGAAAGATACGTGAACTTGAAGTTTGAGTTGCATGATCTGAGTTGCTTCGATTTGGCCTCAAAGCAACTCAATCTTGTTGCCTACATTGGTAGGTCTTCAGACAACCAATAATCAGTTAAAATAGTTGGTAAACAAAGAAGAATCTAAGAAGAGAAGTTTGAGAAAATTCACCTTCGGGTAGTAGTGATTTGGCTTGATCTTGATCTGAATTCACTTGGTTCTTCCTCCTTTTGCTTGTAGTGACCAATTAAGATGAAAATGATAATGAATCCTTGGATTTTAGAATCTTAAAACAGAAGGTGAAATTCAAATTTGATTTCCAAGAAATCCTCAAGGTATTCTATGGTGTAGGGTTTTGGGATGGCTTGACAAGGCTTGGGCAATGTGTTTGTTGATTGTGAAGCAAATAACTCATATTTATAAGCTCATGAATTGATTTCCACACCTTTTGAATTTTGGCCAAAACTGGCAAGTTGTTCATGGGTGCATGGGCATTGAATTAGGCCCAACCAATGATACAATCCACTTCCAATTCATGCATACTTGGTACTGAAATCATCACATGTAAGCATGCAAAAAGAAATGATCATTTGAGTTCAAAAATTGCCAAAACAAACCCAACAAAGGAACCATTTGCAAGTCCCTCAATTCTTGTCCAAGTTAAGTGATCTTGGATGATTTAGAAAGGTGACATCAAGGGGGAAAACTTTGACGTTGAACACCTTTCCATTTGGAGCTTGTATCATGATGAATTTTGAGGTGGAAGTTGGAGAAATCAAACATAGTTGAAAATTTTCTAAGTACAAAGTCAAATGACCACTTCTTCCACCTTAAATAACTTTTTCTATGAGCTCCAAGTGAAAATTATTTCTTCACCAAAGTTTTAGCCCTTTAATTCCTCTTTAATTTGGACACAAATTTTACATCATTTGGATTTTGTATGAGGAGTTATGCATTTTAGAAGTTGAGGAAAATTGTTTGTTCAATGGTGATGACCCAAAATGACCTATAATATTTCATCTTGGCACATGCCCTTGCAAGTAGAATTTGCCATTTCTCAAAGAATAAAAGTTGGAGAAGGCATATTGAAATTGATCAATAAACTTGGATGGTATTAATATCTTAACAATTGATCAAGTTATGGTCCTTGGAAGTTGACTTCCTAACTAGGGCATAGACAAAATGACCTATAATGTTTCACCATAAAAAATGACTTTCAAAGCAAAAATAGATCTTGATGCCAACATGAAAGTTGTTTGGAATGTCGTAAAGAGTAACTTTTATCTTGGAATAATTTTCATATGACTAGAATTGTAGGAGATATGGTCTAGGGAACCCCAGTTTTGACTAGTTGACTTTCTCTAGTCAACCTCTTTGAACCAACTTGCAAACTTGAAGTTCTATTGATCTTTAGAGATCATGGAGGATCATATATGAATAATATGATGTATAATGAAGTATCACTTGATATATTTGACCAATTTTTGAAGAAACTTGTTGAGGAAGTCACACAAGATACCCATATGAATTAGGGTTTCCAAGGCAAACAAGCTTCAAACTCTTGATGAATTCTTGATCAAAATGATAAGTGAAGAACATGGGGATCCATATATATGATGTTTATAACCAATGGTGAACCATTCCCTGATTGATCTCTTGATATGAGGGTCTCAAACCCTAGTTGTGAGCTTGATATGACATAAGTGGATGCATACACTACCTACAAAAGAAACAAAGTTATACATTGACATATTTGTGGTGTTTTGGTTAGTAAACAAAAGAAAATAGAGTATGATACAATCAAATGTGCTTGGTGATCTATCCCAATGCAAAACCAATGAATGGGGGTAAAGAGGATGCCAAGGTGTGATCCCAAAGCCAATGCAAATGATGAGATATCATGAGAGATCTTAGGGTCAAAATTGGGGTTTTACAAATAGCAAAGACAAGAATTAGAGTTTGAATACATAAATGAATATCATGATGTGAACTCCACGAATCAAGATCCAAGAGATAATGAAATTAGGGGTTTACCTCATATGATGGACACTTCTCCAATCCTCAAACAAAACCCTAGTATTTATTGTCCATCGACTTTGGATCTATGACACTGGTTAGAAAGTATTAACATGAATGAATAATGCACATGAATGAAAAAGGGGGAGCAAATTTTGGGGTATGACACATTTCATGCCCCAGAGCCTAGTAGTGGTCGAGTATTGCACCTACATGCTCGACATACTCATTTGGATATCCAAAGCCATCATATTTATTAAATTTTGGAGGTTTCTCGAGATATTTCTCTTGGGGAGTCTGGGAGAGTCGGGAGCATCAATGGGACTAATGCTCTAGGACCACAAGAGAGGAAGACACCACATCTCAACCATAAACCGTAAGGTGTTAGGTGAATGTGTCCTCTATCTTATAAATCAAACATTCCACCCAGTCATAGGCAATGTGGGACTTTAACCACTCACATTTGCACCCAACATTCTCCCCCACAAGTGTGAGTCCCCCATATCCTATAATAGGATCCAACTCCCGCTCCCTCATAAAGCCGGACCACGACTCTGATACCACTGTTGGGGAGTCTGGGAGAGTAGGGAACACCAATGAGACTAATTCTCCAGGACCACGAGAGAGGGAGACACCACATCTCAACCCAAAGCCTTAAGTTGTTGGAAAAAACAAATAAAGAATAAATAAAAATAGGAACACGATCATAAAACAAGAACATAACGTGGAAACTCCAAAACCAGAGAAAAAACACACGACTGTTATCAATATAAAACCAGAGAATAATACTATGTGAAAATTATTACAACATATAATATACCCTCAACAAACCCAGACCCCAGTACACCAACACCCTCCAAAATAAATATTTAACCACATCTCACAACACTCTAATGTAAGAGTATAAGAGAAAAAAGAAAATCAAATACAAACTTAAAGTGATTTTGATTGGTGCATCTTGGAATGAATAACTTGAATTCCATATATAGCCTTGAACTGCCTCTTCCTTCATAAAACTAAGTAATGTGGGACTTCAAGAACTTGTATCCTATATATAGCATTGGAATCTCCATTCATTCACAAAACTAAGCGATGCAAGACTTTTTCAACATGCATATTTTCAACCAACACCAACAATCTCCACCTTAATTGAAAATAATACATTAACTTTCATTGTCTTCACCAACAATCATACTCTATCATAAAGAGTATCAACATGTATATTTTCAACCAATGTCAACAATCTCCACCTTGAAAATACATCAATTTTCATTGTCTTCACTGACAATCATACTCTATATACAAAGTATAGTCACTTGAAACTACATCACTCCAAGAATTTTCACATTGTCTTCATCGACAATTATAGTTTTAAAAACGGTCATACTCTATCATGAAAAATATATTTCACTTGAAGATAAACCACTTCATGAATTTTACATTGTCATCACCGACAATCATATACTTTATCATGAATAATAAATTTCACTTGAAGTTAAACCACTATAAGAATTTGTACATGTCGAAACCAGGTTGAAACTTTATGGTGCAACTTCCATGTTGGTCGGAAGCTCTTCAACCATTGACATAATTTTGCACCTTGTGCAATCTTGATTGTATCAACACATTTTTGACTTGAAGTTTGCATAAGTAAAAAAAACATCCCATCAATTTTCTCTTACCCAAACTACACAACGAGATTTGTAACTGCAGCTCAACAACTCTTTCACAACACTACCTTTCTTTTCAGATGTGGAAGATCAGACAAAACTGTAACTACAGAGCATACTAAGAACATTTATCTCTAAATCAAACCAAAAGCTATAATGCCAGTTGTTGGTAAAAAACAAACAAATCATAGAGAAAAAGAGGAACACAATTACAACAACAGAATATAACGTGGAAACTCCAAAACAATCACGGTTGTTGTCAATAGGAAACCAAAGAATAACACTGTGAAAATTGTTACGACACATAATATACCCTTAACTAACCCAGACCCCCATCCCCCCCCTAAAAAAACAAATATTTAACTACATCTCACAACACTATAATGCAAGAGTATAAGAGAACAAAGAAAGTTAAATACAAGCTTAAAGTGTTTTTTACTAGTGAATCTTGGAATGAAGAACTTGAATCCTATATATAGCTTTGGACTTCCTATTCCTTCACAAAATAAGAGATGTGGGACTTCAAAGAACTTGTATCCTATATATAGCCTTAAAATCTCCCCTCATTCACAAAAATAAGCAATATGTGATTTCTTCAACATGCATATTTTTAACTAACCCCAACAATCTCCACCTTGATTGAAAATAATACATTGACTTTCACTGTCTTCACCGATAATCATACTCCACCATAAAAAGTATCTACATGTATATTTTCAACTAATCTCAACAATTTCAAGATCTTATTATCGATGATGCACTTTAAGAATAAACTCAACTTCCTATAGTGAATGTGTGCTTCGATGTTATGCATTTCATCTCTTTTGGAGTAGTGTGACAACAAGTGACAGGGAAGGAGAACCTTTGGTGAAGTGTGACTGCCTCATTGACGTCTAGTGTGATTCAGAGATCTAGGAGTTCTCTGCATGATGAGATGGTATCAACAAGATTAGTTATGCTCAAATAAATGATCACCATGCAAGGTTGTCCTTACATACAGAATGGTCTCTAAAAGGAGCATATTATAAAATTTCTTTTATTTGAAGAGCTATTTATGCTATAAAGTATGACTTTTGTTGCTTCACCTAGTTACAATGTTAAATAGATCATTTGACCCTTGCATACCTAAATTGGTCTGCAGCTGTTGAAGGCATTTAAGCATTTCTTGTCGAAGAATCAACAATTGCGATGAAGGTTACTTCGAGGTATGACCTTTGAGTGGTTGTTGAAAAGATTGGAGAATCAGAAGGACTAGGAAAGTGCCTTGGCCGATTGTCGGAGGGATTGGATTTATTGGTGTAGGAGCGAAAAGATGAGTCACCAAGATAAGATCATCCTTGACCATAAGACGAAGCAAAGTCTCCCTTGTGAGATCAAGAACATTGATTGTTGTAGGTGTAACATCCCATTTCCCCCATGCATAAATATATGAAAATCAGAGTATTCATCAAAACAAAAACATGATGTCACATATTCTCAAATCCAAACATGCAGGCCTTGTAACACTTTAACAAATAATAACAATAATCAACACATTCTCTTAGAATGTCTTTGCATGTTCATCTTCACTTAGAGTATCATCACAACGGAATTTCTCATCAACAAAGCATGCAATCAATAAATCATTTAATTTCAAAGACTTTATAACATAAACGAAATCATAAATGCATTCTCTTCAAAACCTCAAAACATCAACCATGAGAGCATACTTTAACTCTCTACTCAACACAATAAAAGATAAATCAGAAATGTTTCCCCTAGTGTTACATATCAGAGCACGTAAACTAAACACAGAAAGAAAAATAAGAAACGACCTCATGCCATCCTCCACTTTGAGCAGCTACTTAGTTACCTGCTTGTTTGTACCCCAAAGAAGAGCATGAACCATAACAATAACAACAAAGGGGTGAGAAATCACAAACAATAATAACAAGCATATACTATAAGATAAGATAATAAATAACATTCATACAATTTCATTCATAGTATATCTCATCACAATCTCACACCCAAACTCATCAATCAATCACATCTCAATAATTATGCAAATAACTCATTATGCAATGTGACTCAACTATGCAACTCTATGCATATGCATATGGTACAAACTCAATATTTGGTTCTTCATACGAACCGAGTTTCAATCTCTACGAACCCCGAGCTCCTTCTCTGAGCTCCAAGCCCCCTCTCTGAGCTTGGGACAAGTCACTAGTCCCCTCTTTGAACTAACAGACATGCCTCTTGACATAACTCTTATGATGCATGATTATATCATCAAATCAATACGTTAAACCCCTTCTCCGATTTTAACATAAATCCATTAACATATGAAGTAATCCCCTATCTGGATTACATCACACCAAAATAATAAAATGCACATTATCAATCAACATTACAACACATACATACTAATAATTCATCTCAACAAAATTATATTTCAAACACGCAACAATACAACAAACATAACTCAAAATAATCCATATTCACAATATTCCCATATTTCATACTTATTCTCAATGCTTAACATCTAGTCATAACAACATATTCAAACATTTCCACAACTCATAAAACATATTCCTCAAACTCACACAACTCAACATTTACTCGATCAAGTAATTTTTAATAATCATTCTGATAAATTACTCATGTTATCACAATACATTCAACCTCTGAAATTATTACCAATTGATAGTAATTCACGTTAGCTTTTCAACACTTCGAACCACGTCTCGTTATGAGTTACAGAACTCAAGTTATGATAAAAACAAATATAAAAGAATTTCGTCGCTAGAGCGTCTCGCTACGCGAGGACCTCCCTCGCTAAGCGACGTTTCCCTTGCTAAGCGACGACGTACATACCTCCAAAAATCCAAAATGCGATTTTCACCATTGAAGGAACTCTGAAATTTCGATTTCGATTTCTGTAAACAACCAGACGCTCAGAATTAGACATACTACGATTATCCCACAATTAAAAACCAATTTAACACATAAACTCCATTATTTTCATGAAAATTATTGATTTGCAAAACCTTCAACAATGGTGGAAAAATATCAAGTATTAAAACAGAAAAATCAGTCATGAATAATGCACGAACTCATCAATTATTATATATAATTTTCACCATACAATCATAATTCATCCACAACATACGCCTTATTGGAGGTTAAGGACTCCTTAACCCTATTCGTCATGCATAAACCCTATTGAAAGCTATTCTTCCCCTTGTTGGACACTCTTAGTAGCAAAATTATGATTTTCGGCAGAACAACTTCTTCTCCACTCCAAGTCCCTTCCTCTTAGCCCTTTGGTCTCTTTCTCTTTTCTCTGGTCTCTACGTACTGACAAAATAGGTTATTCATAGGTTTCTCTCATTATAATATATAGTTAGGGCAAGATAACTCTTAATTATATTTTTCTCCCTTATTAACAAAATAATTTCTCATTCCCCAATTAATTTTCCCTTAATTCTCATTTTCACCCCAAAAACTCTAATTTTCTTTTTATTAATTAAATATAGTAAATTATTATTACTAAAATAATTTCTAATAATTTTGGTCCACTTCTACTCATTACCTACAATTGTAGATCCTTAACTCAAGGATACACACCCCCACTTCCATATTTAATTAATCACTTACAATCAAATAAATAAGCAAAACATAATAATTCAAATAATTCTATAATTCAAAATTTGGGGTGTTACAGCAACGACTTTACATTGCACAATGAATCGATTAACTTTCGATGATGCCATTACTTCACGAGTTTGATAGGTGATTCGAAACGGGAAACATATAAGATGTTTGCAAAATTGCGATCAAGAGACGATGATTTCACATGAATTAGATGTTAGATTCCCACAAACGGAGCCACCACTATTTTGTTATAGAACCATAAATAGTTGATGATAAGTGCAATTAAGCATGCTTTCGATAAGGCGGAGCGAGATGAATCTACAACAAGGTTAACACGTTGCCGTTCGATGTAAATATATAGTGATCCATGCAAATCGCCAGATTAATTGGAAGCAACTCTAACCGCCTAAGCTATACAAAGCTTTAACCGCGCCATATATAGATAATAATATAAAAAAATTCATTGATATACTGTGTAAATGTATTTTTTTTACAACTAATGCATCATAATCATTTAAATATAATATTTTAAAAGAGTTCAAATAAAAATTAAATATTTTAAATAAATTAACTAATTAATTGATTGTGTAAAATATCTTTACTTGAATTCATTTCCAAATTCAAAAAAGAAATTTGGATTTTTATTTATCAAAAAGTAAAATAAAAATAGATAGAAAAAGAAAAAGAGTGAAATTTGTTTGGGTCACGTGAGGTGCATGAATTTGAGATATAAAGGAAGAGTCAGTCTCATTAAGTCATTCTATTATACCACTCCAGCAATCGCTAATCAAAACTTGAATCCCTAACATTCCAATCCCAATCGATAGGTTTGCTTCCTTTTCGATTCAATCCATTTTTATCCTTCATTGTGTAATGCTTACTTTGTTTGATGGGAGGTGTGATTTTGTTTTTCGGCTTTTAGGGCTTTTTCTCCCTTTTCACAACCGCGCAGATTTTTTCAATTTATTATTGTTTTTGGATCATGGTTTTACTCATGATATGTATTTTAAGTTATCATTTTATAGGCTGTTCTATTCTGTGTACATTGATAACCGATTGTGTTAAAACTTAATATTATCCTCTTAAACATTATATTCTGGGTTTTAATCTTGCTATAGGTTGTGTTACTGTCAAATGCATTTATGATTGATTTACAATGTTTTTTAGTCCAATTTTTATAGTGAGAAACCTAAAATTTGTCTTAAATTAGGCATTGGGTTTAATGGCTTCAAAACGTATCACTAAGGAGTTGAAGGATCTGCAGAAAGACCCTCCCGTGTCCTGCAGTGCTGGTATGTCCCCCCCCCCCCCCCCCTTCCTTCTCTCTCTCTCTCTCATATTGTTTAGAATGTATGCTTAGGATGTGCTCCTATCATGGAGGATTGGTAGCAGCGCCGCTGTTGAGACCTGATAGAGTATGTTTTAGGGTGTTGCAGCTGCTGTGTTGACAAATATATTCTAGGGTTATCTTTATGAAACGACTAACGGGCTTGTTCTTTTATTTGGGCCAATAAAATGCTGATCTGATTTGGGAACCTCTAGTAAATTCCTTACCGAATAAAAAATCGCTAATAACACTTGCACAAACAAGACAATCAATATAATCTATTCACGCAGCAGTTTTAATGAATTTATTAAGTGACATTTGGGAAGGTAGGAGTTAAAGTTTTCAAACTTAGGATTCTACTAGGAAATAGAAGGCTGGGGAAGAGATGTAAAACAATAGATTCTAACATAGATCTTTTGTACCAACCAAGCACAACTTTTTTCAATTAAATTTTGACCATATCTGTAAGTAAACTAGCAAGCAACCGCAACCACTAGTTTCAAATCAGTTCAATGAATAAGTAAAGACAATATATAATTAGTAATGATTATTGCTAAAATAGCATGTATTGAGGGGTGTGGAGAGATGGGAGAATCTTGTCTGAACTGGTATCGGGCTTGTGTGGAGAAGATTTATAGAAATCTTGATAAGAATCTAGATTTGATTGGTAGTAGGTTTATAGAAACCAATAAGTAAGAGGAGAAAAATTTGACCATACAATACGACTCTATATCAATTGTCGAATTAAAAAATTCTCTAATTGGTCTCATTATCATATAAAAGGCACATGCTTTCTGTTTTATCTTGACCATTTGTGGTAAAATTTAATTGTCAATATTTACTACTCCCACATGTAAAAATAGACATCTGGCATTATGTGTGTATCAGGTGAGCACATGCTTTCATACGAGTTAATTCTACTCAATATAGTGTAAAATCATGTATAATGCTGTAGTATAATTTATTGTGTGCTTCTTTGAGTTCCAAGTTCAACTAAAGTTTCCTTTCTATGTATAGGAATCTTATCATGATTATTATATATTATACTCATGCAGGCCCTGTTGGGGAAGACTTGTTTCATTGGCAAGCTACAATCATGGGACCAGCAGACAGTCCTTATGCTGGTGGTGTATTCCTAGTGACCATTCACTTCCCACCAGATTATCCATTTAAGCCGCCAAAGGTAACTAACTAGTTTGCAATCTATGCTAGTATATAATCATCTAAGATTCATGGTTTAAAATTTTGGTCCGTGTCACGGATGCATTGTGAAGGTCAAACAAGGCTGATGTGGCTTTAATTGCGGCTGATGTACTTGGGCTGATATATTTAATCTCTTATTTAAATTGCTTGTTTTGTAGTTTTAATTACTGTTTTGCCAACTATTATTTTATAGGTGGGCATGTCATGTCATTTCATTTAGCCATTTAAATATTGAGACATGGTCTTTAGTGATTGTTTTTGTTACGAAACAAATATCAAAGCAGAACCTTCACGGTTTCTGTCATTGACATCGGCACACCAGATTCTTGAATATTTGTTTGGGCAAACAGATACCTTTAGTGACACCGTTGTTGTACTGTTTTGCTTTTGACCGCTATATTTATTGCATACATTTCAAATTTCAATGCAGCACGGACACGATATTGGTATTGAATACAATACATATCTGATATGGCGATATGCCAAACATTGAAAAATCTAGGATACATTCGTTTAAGATACATATATAAAAAATTAAAATTAACCACTAGTTAAATCCTTTTCTAACAAAAACCAAATGATTTTGCAAAATTTGATTGTAATAATTGATAAAGGAATTATGAGAAAAAGAAATCAATCTTAATCTTGAAAGTTTGATTCTTGTCATAGAACTAGAACAGTCATGTGGTAATTAAAGTTGAGAAAAGAATAATTAAGGAGGAGGAAGTTCGATTCATGTTCTAGATTTATGAGCAGTCATGAGATAAACTGTCTGTATCCGTATCAAAGATGTGTCACCGGCACAATATTTTATTTTTTAATTTTTAAATAAAAAATTCAGATACTCCTTCGATACGATACCACATATTTTAGAGTATTTGTGCTTCATTGTCTATAGTATGATTTTGACCTTCATTGTTCTTCTGATTTCTTGAGGAATGAAGTCCAACTTATGCTTGTTTCTTTGATTATGTTGAAAATAATGTTTGTGGTTTAAGTTGGTTAAATTATTCACAATGTGGCTTTTGTGTAGGTTTCCTTCCGAACAAAAGTGTTTCACCCTAACATAAACAGCAATGGAAGTATCTGTCTTGACATTCTGAAAGAACAGTGGAGCCCGGCTCTTACTGTTTCCAAGGTATGAGACTATGGCCTAATTGGGATTAACTTCTGATTTATGTGAGCTTTTCAATCTAAATATGTTTATGGCTTTTTACTTCACGAAAAAAGTGATAGGTTTATGGAGATGTTAAATGGTAGAGATTTTGAGAAAGCCAAATTTAGTTCATAAGCAAAGCTACTGCATGATAATCTCTGGTTATTGTAATTTTTTTTAGATACCTTTATCTATACTTGGTTTATTATATTTCTATCTTAAGTTTTTTTTAGTAAGTTATTAGAGTGAAAGAGAGAGATAGAGAAAAAGAGAGGGAAAGATTCTCAAACTGAATTCTGTTATTATGATTAAGACAATTACAGCATAGTAGAATTTATATTCATCTAATCCTGTGCTGATCCTTTCTTATCCTACACCACACTCTAACTAACTACAAGTTAGGGTGACATGGCAATACTCTAATACTCCCGCACAAGCTCAAGGTGGCTGCAAAGTAAGACTTAAGGCAGTCACATTGAGCTTGCTCCTTATCTCCAAAAACTATGAACTGGGAAGGGGTTTGGTAACAATGTCAGCTTTCTGATCAACACCAGGAATATGACAAACAGCCAGAGTTTTGTTCAGGACCTTTTCTCTCACAAAGCAGAGGTCAATTTCCATATGCTTGGTCCTTGCACGGACATGATTTGGGCCATAACAACAGTGCTCTGATTCTCACAGGATGGATGGAGTGGTAAAAGGGACAGTCAGCTTTGTTAAATGGTAGAGATTTTGAGAAAGCCAAATTTAGTTCATAAGCAAAGCTACTGCATGATAATCTCTGGTTATTGTAATTTTTTTTAGATATCTTTATCTATACTTGGTTTATTATATTTCTATCTTAAGTTTTTTCTAGTAAATTGTTATTAGAGTGAAAGAGAGAGATAGAGAAAAAGAGAGGGAAAGATTCTCAAACTGAATTCTGTTATTATGATTAAGACAATTACAGCATAGTAGACTTCATATTCATCTAATCCTGTGCCGATCCTTTCTTATCCTACAGCACACTCTAACTAACTACAAGTTATGGCAATACTCTAATACTCCCCCACAAGCTCAAGGTGGCTGCAAAGTAAGACTTGAGGCAGTCACATTGAGCTTGCTCCTTATCTCCAAAAACTATGAACTGGGAAGGGGTTTGGTAACAATGTCAGCTTTCTGATCAACACCAGGAATATGACAAACAGCCAGAGTTTTGTTCAGGACCTTTTCTCTCACAAAGCAGAGGTCAATTTCCATATGTTTGGTCCTTGCACGGACACGATTTGGGCCATAACAACAGTGCTCTGATTCTCACAGGATGGATGGAGTGGTAAAAGGGACATTCAGCTTTGTTAAATGGTAGAGATTTTGAGAAAGCCAAATTTAGTTCATAAGCAAAGCTACTGCTTGATAATCTCTGGTTATTGTAATTTTTTTTAGATATCTTTATCTATACTTGGTTTATTATATTTCTATCTTAAGTTTTTTCTAGTAAATTGTTATTAGAGTGAAAGAGAGAGATAGAGAAAAAGAGAGGGAAAGATTCTCAAACTGAATTCTGTTATTATGATTAAGACAATTACAGCATAGTAGAATTTATATTCATCTAATCCTGTGCCGATCCTTTCTTATCCTACACCACACTCTAACTAACTACAAGTTATGGCAATACTCTAATACTCCCCCACAAGCTCAAGGTGGCTGCAAAGTAAGACTAGAGGCAGTCACATTGAGCTTGCTCCTTATCTCCAAAAACTATGAACTGGGAAGGGGTTTGGTAACAATGTCAGCTTTCTGATCAACACCAGGAATATGACAAACAGCCAGAGTTTTGTTCAGGACCTTTTCTCTCACAAAGCAGATGTCAATTTCCATATGTTTGGTCCTTGCATGGACAAGATTTGGGCCATAACAGCAGTGCTCTGATTCTCACAGGATGGATGGAGTGGTAAAAGGGACATTCAGCTTTGCTAGAAGTGTTTGGACCCAGAGAACCTCAACTGTAGTTTGAGCCAAACTATGGTACTTGCCTCTGCACTGGAGCGAGCAACTACAGTCTGCTTCTTGGACCACCAGGAAATGAGATCAGGGCCCAAAAGGACAGCTGATCCAGAAGTGGACCTTCTATCATCTGGATCAGCAGCCCAATCTGCATCACAATATGTTTTAAGAGAGTATGGAGGAGCAAAGCAGAGGTGATATTGCCTTTAAGGTAGTGAAGAGTCCGTTTGACCGCAAGCCAATGAGAGTTCAAGGGACGCGCCATAAACTGACAAGCTTTATTGACTGAATAACAAATCTCTGGACGGGAAATTGTAGCATACTGCATTGCACCCACAAAAGATCTGTAAAGAGAGGGATCAGAAAAGTCAGCTGAGCCAGTCTTGGTGAGTTTGGTACTTGAAGCCATAGGGGTAGTCACCGAGTTAGATTCAGACATGTCAGTTTTGGCAAGCTGATCTCTGAGAAACTTGGATCGAGTTAGTATTAAAGTGGCATTGGACAACTTCTTCACCTCAAGTCCAAGAAAATAATCAAAGTCCCCAAGTTGTTTGAGAGCCAAAACATGATTAAGCTTGAGAGTGATTTGCTGAATAAGAGTGCAGAGCTGCCTGTGATGATAATATCATCAAAATAAATCAGCATATAGGCTGTAGCACCCTGATGTTTATAAATGAACAAAGAGGTATCACACTCGCTGTTAACAAATCCAAAAGACAGCAGGGTGGTTTTAAGGCGCTCAAACCACTGCCTTGGGACTTGTGTTAAGACCATAAAGGGCCTTATGTAAGTGACAAACTAAGACTGGATTAGAGGAGTTGAAACCAGGAGGTTGCACCATATAAAACTCCTCCTCAAGCAAGCCATTAAGGAATGCATTGTTGACGTCCAATTGTTGCAAAGGTCAGTTGCGAGTGAGAGCCAATGTGAGAATAAGCCTAATAGTAACAGGCTTAGTAACCGGAGAAAAGGTTTCATTAAATTCAAACCCATGAACTTGATGAAACCGCTTTGCAGAAAGGCGGGCCTTGTACTTGTTAACAAATCCATCTACATTTTCTTTTAACACGAAACACCCACTTGCACCCTATAGCTTTTCTGTTTGAGGGTAGAGGAACCAAAGACCAGGTTCTATTTCTTTCCAAGGCATTATACTCCTCTTGCATAGCAACAAACCATTTAGGGTCTTGGAGAGCTAGTTTAGCACTCTTAGGCTCAGAATGAACAAGAAATACAGAGGGAGGAACGGTAAAGGGACACCAGACTTGGTTCTAGTAGTCATAGGATGTGAATTATTTGGAAGAGTCTGAAGAGTAGGATCCCTAGGAGGAGAGACATATGAGGAGGTATGACTGGAAGGTGGTGAATTAGTAGGAGAGTGCTGAGTGTTAGTCATGGATGGGGGCAGAAACAGTAGGTAAGGAAGGTGCAGAGTTAGAGGATTTGCAGCAGGTTGAGAAGAGATAAGGTTGGTAGAAGAACTAGAGCTAATAATAGAGTTGGAGAGAGGAGGTTCAGCAGGAGATGAAACCAAATGATGAAAGGAAGAATTTAGGGTGATTGTGGGTGGAGAGGAAGAGGGAACGGGGTTGGAAGGGAGTGAGGATGTGGCTGGAAACAATTCTAGATAGGGAAATTTGGTCTCATTGAACAACACATCTTTGGAAATGAAAAGTTTGCCACTTGGGGAAAGACACTTGTAGCCTTTGTGAGATGTAGAGTACCCTAAAAAGAGACACTTATGTGATCTAAAGTCAAATTTATGAGGGCTGTAGGGACGAATGAGAGGAAAACAAGCGCAACTAAAGGCTTCAAGGAACCCATAATCAGGATTCTGTTTGAACAAGACAGCATGAGGGATATTTTGATTAGGAGACATGGTTGGTAAGCGATTTATTAGGTAAACAGAAGTTAAGAAAGCATGATCCCAGAATTTGAGTGTAAGGGATGCATGATTGAGCAGAGTAAGGGATGCATGATTGAGCAGAGTAAGGCCTAGATCAACAATGTGCCTGTGCTTTCTCTCAACCACTACATAATTTTGATGATGAGTATGAGGACAGATGAGACGATGTATGATGCCAAGATCAGAGAGAAACTTGGTGAATGGCCGAAATTCACCACCCCAGTCTGTTTGAACAGCTTTAATGTGATCGCTTTGAATTGTCGAAATTCACCAAACTGAAGTTCAGCGATCACTTTGAATTGTTTAAAAATGTTTAAAGCCTCTGACTTAGTTTTAAGCAAATAAATTCAAGTAAACTTTATGTAGGCATTAACAAAGGTAATATAATAATGAAAATTTTATGAAGATTGACTGGGGTGGACCCGAAAGATCACAAAAATTAATTCAAGAGGTGAGGTATATTAAGATTGAGGTGAATGCAGTCTATATACAGGAGGCTTAACAGAACATGGAATTCTGTTATTATGATTAAGACAGTTGGAGCAGAGTAGAATTTATATTCATCTAATCTGTTATTATGAGAGATAGAAAAAGGGGGGAAAGTTCTCAAACTGAATTCTGTTATTATGATTAAGACAGTTACAGCAGAGTAGAATTTATATTCATCTAATCCTGTGCCAATCCTTTCTTATCCTACACCACACTCTAACTAACTACAAGTTAGTTAGGGTGACATGGCAATACTCTAATAGTTTTGGTTCGCATGTTGCTTGTCGTAATATTTCCTTCCCCAACTTGCCCAAATTTTCTATAAAATATAAGAGAATAAGTGAGGAAAGCTGGAAGGTTTTAATTAACTTAACTGATTATTGCAGTAGAGTTATTGATTTAAGGTTTATGTTATATTGTTGCAGGTGCTGCTGTCTATTTGCTCCCTGCTGACAGATCCTAACCCAGATGATCCTTTGGTGCCTGATATTGCCCACATGTACAAGACTGACAAAGCCAAGTACGAAAGTACTGCCCGGTCTTGGACCCAGAAATATGCAATGAACTAGCACAAATATAGTGGACTCTTTCTGTGGGGGAAAATGTTGTTTGGGGATGCCTGCTGGGTATATATACATTACATATATAAGTGCATCTGCTATGTTTCTATAATAATAATAATCCAAACTTCAGAAATTTAAGGCTTGAAGTTAATATTTAATATTGTTTTGATTTGAAAATTTTGATTATACTAGTAATTTCCTAACTTGCAATGCTAACATTGTCAAAGCGCTAGTTAAAGTCTAAACGGCGGTGTAATATGTTTTTGGGGTTGGCAGCATGAACGTTACAAACGTTCAATGATAAATAACCACCTAAATAGTAGATTAGGTATATAACATTTTAGTGTTTGTGTGTAATTTGAAATAAATTTAATTTGTAACTGTTTTGGTTTAAACTATGTTTGTGACTAAGTGATTTATATTTTGTTATTATTTATAGTTAAATTCAAGTTTGAGAGGAAAATAAGTTAAAGTGGTTTATTTTAAAAGCAAACACAAGTTTTATATTTCTTTGATTGGAAAAAAGGTTTATTTGTACATCACACTCATCAGTAGTTTGAAATAGATTTTTTTTTTCAAAATAATCATTTTTTTCAAACAAAATTTGAAATGCTGATGTAATATTTTCCGCCGTTGCGGCTCCGATGCAAATTCGACTTTGGAACACAGATACGTTTGAACGTCTTAATCGGACGTTGTACAGTTGGTTAGAGGGAGAAATTGGAGAGGGTGAACGGATTAGAATAATACAATGGTTTGTGTCCACGTTCAACAAAAACGGAGAAGTACGAGAATGAGTGGATATTAAGATCGACCAAGACGCTCGTAGGATGATGTATTACATGTTCGACGCTCGTAGGATGATGCATTACATGTTCAAAATTGTTTTGATGGTCGTAATTGCATAATTCTTGTATTGTATTTGTTATAATTATTTGTGTTACCGTTTATGTAATGGTACTTTCGTCACAGACGTCTAATATGAAATAAATTTAGTTTTTCATATATTGCAATAGAGGTACATGTAAATTTATCTGATTTTGCTCGTTCCAACACTAGGACAGTTATTACGATTGTGACTTGGCTGACGGCATGAACTACATAGTCTAACCATTTTGTTCGCCGTATCCATTTCGGTTCGAATCCGGGTGCTGTTTGGGCGACCCTTTTTCTTCCTTCGCATAACTTCGTTGTGCCAGACGATGTCCCCTTGATATTCTGACCAATAATCCTCTTTTGCCACTACGGAAAAACTAATTTTATAAACATTTGAAAGACTGACGACTTTGTAAACTTCAGATAGCAAGTATGATGGATCTCTTCGAACCTTTGAGCATGCCACAATTACATGGGAGCAGGGGGTACGAAAGACTTGGAACTCTCCGCAGTCGCACCAACCTCTATCTAGTTCGACTCTGTACTGTCCCATCAACCTGCCCTCATTGTGATCCATGGACTCGACAATACTAAACCAACCTTTAGTTCAGTCAAAGACTGTAACCACCTGTGTGTTTGCTTTGGCAGCTTCATGTCTGATGAATTTCATTGAAGCATCGCTGAACAACTGTCCAGATTGCAACACTGAACTCCATTTTGAGCGTCTGGTCTCAAATAGCGCCCCTAGCCTGAAATATATAGCTTGCACCAAAGCAGTTATTAGTAGGTTACAGATGCCTTTGAAGACATAGTTCATTGATTCCACAAGTTTTGTTGTCATGTGGCCCCAACACCGACCGTTGTCGTATGCCCTAGTCCAATTCTCCAATGGAATGTTATCGATCCACCGTACCGTATCTTTGTTTGACAATCTTATTTCCTCGCGGTAGTGTTTGAAAGAAGGTTCTGGTGATGCGTAACCTGCATTGACAACCTTCTTCCGCAACGTCTTATCTTTGATTTCCCGCATGAAATTCTGAGCAATATGTCTAATACAGAACACATGCGTCGAAAGAAGATTTTGCCAGCCATTATCAATGTTATTATATGCACTGATGATAGAAGGGTGTCTATCGGAGATCAAACATAAGTTAGGCTGAGGTGCAACGTGCAATCAAAGATTTCTTAGGAAAAAACTCTATCCCTCAGCAGTCTCCCCTTCAACTACGGCAAAGGCGATTGGAAAAATATTGCTGTTCCCATCTTGTGCCACTGCCATCAATAACATTCCTTTGTATTTTCCGTATAACTATGTACCATCAATTTGTATAATTGGTTTACAGAAAGAAAAACCTATGATACATGGTTGATACGCCCAGAATAGATGGTGAAATATTCTATTTCCAACAACACACATACCATTTGGTGTATAGGTGGGCAATATTTCCATCTTGACAATTGTCCCGGGAGCATATTGTTTTAGAGCCAACATGTATTTTGGAAGTCGTTTGTAAGACTCCTCCCAATTGTCAAACACTTTTTCAACAACTTTTGTCCTAGCTATCCATGCCTTCCTATATGATGGAGTGTACTCGTACTCTGCCATAATATGCGAGATTATTGTACTCACCTTTAACGACGGATTGTCGCCAATGGCAGACAATATTTCATCGCATATTAGCTGGGAGCTTAATTTACGACGATCCTACATTGGGTTTGTTAGCATGCATGTGTGATCTGGACCCATTGATCCAATCTCCCAAGACTCGCTCCTCTTCCGGTACGAAGCTGACAACCTAAAAAGGCAGTGCTCATTCGGACAATAAACTTTATACCTCAATGTGTCAGTTCTGTCAACTCTGAAATCAGCTGATAGTTGCATGTGGAATTTCTTAATGACTTTTACACATTCCTCTTTTGTGCGAAATGTGTCTCCTTGTTTCAAAGATCCTTGCATCTGCACGTAAGGATTGTACCATACATCTGCTGAAGGTTCATCTGAACCCAAATTCAACATTGTCATGTGTTGGGGTGGGCAGTATACATGACTTGCGGGTATTGGCTCCTCTTTCTCTTCAGCGTTCACCATCGAATCAACCATGATCTCAGCTTCTTCTTCTTCGTCATCTGGAACATTCACCTCAACTTGTTCGTCATCAGTCTCACAAAACACTTGTGACTGATCAATGAACTGAGACACCTGTTGTTGATGTGGTAATATATACAACTCTATATCGTTGTAACCGAATTGTTCGTGACTGAAAAACATATGTTGAACATCGTCATCATCTCGAATCTTCTTTTAATAAAATTTTACCTGGTTTTCTGCAAACCAAACCGGATTTTTATAGATGATTTGGCCCATATTACTGCACTGTAATTTCTTTTCTATTCTTTGTTTCAGATGTGAAAAATTTGATCGTCGATTTATTGTAAACCGAGTTACCTCTGTGTTTCGAAAACAAAAACCGAACAAGTGATGATCAAATATTTCACCTTCGACATGGGTACTGATCATGTAATGTTGTGTGGAAGACATTTTGTTCAAATATTAAATATGTAGACAACTTTAATGGAATTGAATGCATTGCTAAGTTGTTCATCTGCACAACATAAATAGCGTTGCATTGCTAACTTGGTCGTTGCATTGATAACTTGGTCATTGTTTGTACAAACTTGACCATGCATGCAGTAGAAAGAATCAAACATGCAGAGAAAAGAGTGACAAGAACACACATGCGCTAGGGAATCAAGGAATCTCTGAACCCTGAGCCCTAATATTGCCACCTAGGCGCCCATTCCCTAGGCGCCATAAAGTAACTGGGGCGCCAAAAGGAAGGGCGCCCCTTCACAAAATTTGGACTTAGGCGTCACTAGGAATGGCGCCCTTCCCATTGCCCTACACTAAGGCGCCAAGAGGAAGGGCGCCTCTTCATTGCATGTGAAGAATCACATGCAGGCGCCAAGAGGAAGGGTGCCTCTTCCCTTGCATGTGGATTCTTCACATGCGCCTAGAAGAGAGATTTCTCACATACTTTCTGAAGTTTGTCATTCCCTTGTCTTTTCTTGCCAATGCATGCAACCAATCCCATTCATCTTAGGTTGCAAACCTACTCACTCATTCATCTATAAATAACCTCTCATATTAACAATATTAAATCATCTTCATCAATATTCAATTATATTCTTCTACCACACTTGTTTCCTCTACCACACTCAAGCTTTGCAAAATCAAATTATGTCTTTGTTGACTATGGGCGATGAACACAGAGGCACACTCGAGCATATCTCGGCATTTGTATGTTATCTCTCTTTTTTTACTTTTTATGTTTTTAGTCTTATACCTTTGTTATCTAGGTTTTTCTTACTTCTTATAGAGTTGTGTTTGTTGATTATGTATTTCTTCTTCTAATTGTATTTTCTAACTTTTTTGTTATTAGGATCCGAAGCGGTTTATATGTCGTGTACATGAATATGTACCCCACGATCCTTTAATAGAACCATATATTAGAGGATGTGGATTTGGAAATCTACTCAACATTGCTTCATACTCGGTGGACTACAAGTTCATTCTGGCTTTGTTGGAGAGGTGGAGACCCGAGACCCACACATTTCACCTTCCGATTGGTGAGTGTACCGTCACACTTGAGGATGTGTACATGTTGTTGGGTCTCCGCATAGATGGAAAGGCAATGAATGGTAGAGTTACCCAAGACAACAATATCTGCAACGAATTATTGGGTGCCCCTTTGTTAGACGACGAAACTGAGGGAGACACATCCGGTCAAGCAAGGGGACAAGGTATAAATTTAAAATACCTTAAACAATACTATGCCAATATAGTATTGTCCGACGATTCAACCGAGTATGAGAAAATAATAAAAGCTCGGTGTTATATTATGGTTTTATTTGGTAATTTTTTGTTTCCAGAAAGTACAAGTAATTTTGTAAATATAATGTATTTATCTTTATTACGCAACATTAATAAGGTAAACACTTATAGTTGGGGTTCAGCTGTGTTGACCCATCTATATATTGCAATGTGTAGAACTGCAAAAAAAATACCTGTACTTTTTTTTCATGTGCGTACTTGCTTCAAGCTTGGGGTTGGTCAAGAATGCCGTCGCTCGCCCCGATAAATGAACGCCCATTCGTGTTCTGGTTTGCAACCAAGTAAGTCTAACACTTTACCATTTACGATTTAGTTAATTATATTTTATATTATAATTAACAATAAATAATACTTTTCACTTCTTTTTTATCTTAGGTGGTCAGTAAGGGGAATGAACTACAACAGGTGTCCGAAACACACTATTGTAGTCTATCGCAATCTATTGGACCACATTGGACATGCTGATGTAATAATCCTACCCAACTATATTTTAATTTAAAAATACTTCTCAAATTATTTTCCATCTAATTGTTTCGTATTGTTTTATAATTTGTCTGGAGGCCATATCTGGGTCTGGATCATGATGTGAACCATGACGATGCTGCAGTTTGGACAGTGAAGACACCGATTATCCGATTCACTACGGTGGAAATGCACCAGAGTGACCGAGTCAAATTGCAGTTCAGAATGCTACAATAAATTCTAGAATCTCCCACGTGTTTGGGGAATTGACATAAAAAAAAAGGTTGATGCACAATGAGATTATTCTGACTGGAGAGACTTTGCAAAAGAGATGTGTCGTCAATGGAGGAATCGACGACAACACATCTTGAACGAACCAGTCATCCATGATGCAAGACCGACTCAACAATATATGACATGGTTTAGGTCGGTAACAACTCAACAATTTGTATCTGAGCCGCGGTATTTGATGAATCCACGCTAACTTACTTCGTCATCGTACGCCCCACAATAATTCACCACCCAACACCAATGTGAACTCACCCAAACCCAACAACCAACCACACAACATCAACCAACCACATACACACAACAACCAAACACCCAACATCGCAACCCGTTCATGCCAACCACCCAACAATCAACCATCCAACGTCCCAATCCATTCATACCACCCATCCAAACACAAAACCAAGAATCAAACACCGCAACCACAAACGTCTATAGCCCAAATGATTCATATGGGTCACTTCATCGTAGTCCCCCACCAATGACCACCCAAACATCCCATCAACATAACACCCAACCATTGTTTAACTATAGTACGCCCTAGGAACCATTGATTCGTTTCCAAAACGACTCAATGGCCCAATTTGGGCAACTATACCGTCCCCAATTCACCCAACCCCAATGACCTAATTACGATGACATGAGCACCGAACTCTATTACGGAAGCGCCATTGGCCAGACCCCCTCCGGATATTGGGAGCAAATGATGACACATCTGTCAAATACCACTGGAACTTCCGCAGACCTTCCAACCAACCATCGCTCGATCAGGTCACCACACAAAGACCCCAAACACCTCAAAAAAATCGTGGGAGACCTCAGAGACAAACTAACGCACCAGGATGTGGAACAGGGGGACGTTATAATCGGGTCGGTCATTAGTTTATTGTCAGTCCAATGTAACAAATTATTACATCATCAATGAATTTATTCTTTTCTATTACTATTTCTTATTTATTAAATAATGATAATTAATAATTAATAATTAAAAAAACTAAAAAAACTAAAAAATTAAAAAAATTATTTTAAAAAAAAAATAGCAGGGGGTGTATGCGCCAGATGAATTCGCGCATACACCAACCAAACACACACAAGCGCCACTAGCATTGACACCTCTTCATGAGGGCCCAATGCAGACGCCACTAGCATTGACGCCTCCTCATGAGGAGCCCAATGCATGCGCCAATGCTATTGGCGCCTCCTATTCATGCATTGGGGATGCGCCAATTCATCTGATGCATCCTCTTCAAAACACGGTTATTTTGATATTTTTTTTTGAATAATTGGTTATATATTATATAAAATATAAGTTTTATGTTAGATGCGTATCACCCGCAAACGGCTTGGTTATCTTCAAATACAGAATATAAAGGTCGTACATGGACATGTAAACAAATTAGTTACATGATCATTAAATTAAATATTCAAATGACACGATCATTAAATATTCAAACACATAAAAAAAACATTTTAAAAAGATTCAACAAGAATATCCAAAATTATATATAATAGAGTTAAATGTAAATTTCTCGGAAATATACCATAATTCAATTTTAATTTTTTAATTTTTTTATCAAATAGTGGTACTCTTAATATTTTTTATCCCTTAATTAATGTAAATGTGACAAAGATGTTAACCGTGGTATACTGTGTTGACTATTTGCACTATGGAATTATAGTTAATTTGTAATTAAAGTCGTAATTAATTTGTAATAAATTCAATCTCTAAAAATTCAAACTCACAAATTTTCAATTTTTTTCTTCACATTGTAGAGCCCTTGAATTGTTCATGCTTATGTGTATGAAAAATTATGTTGAAGTAAAACCTTTAATTAATTTGAATTACCCTGTATCATTAATTTTTGGAAATTTCAATACCATTCAAGAACCCGTGAATGCTGAGATAAAATATTAGATGTCTAATGCTTGTTAAATTGGTCTTTTTTCCAGCTTTCAGGTGCCAGACAAAATCAAGAAGGCGTATTACAGTTGTATGAAAACTTGCCACCAAGATTTGAGTGGCAATCCGGATACCACAAATTTCTGCACCTTCATGAGGTGGGTTCCTTTTTTGGGTATCCTCAATTTAATGCTTAGGAAATGTATGGTTAAGTTTTCTATATAATGCCCTAATTTCTCATTAATCAAAATCATTCCCTAGTCGTGAGCAAGTGTGATAATGAGGAGTTTATTTCATGTAATTAAAGAATAAAATCTTATTTATAATCAACAAATGACATCATTAGTAAATAGAATTTCATGTCAATGACAAATGGGTCTTTTTGCAGAACCATTATTTAAATAATTTGAACTAGAATTTTTCTCATTTCTCACCATCTTTTTCTCTAAGCAAATCAAACTTTAAGAGAGAAATAAAAGAGCAAGATAGCAGAAGGAGAGGGTGCAACCCTTGAAGGAATGAGAAGAGGAATTTGTTCATCATACATGTAAATCATTGAAGTTTTTGATTAAGAGGAAGTGCAAGCAACTTTGATCACCATTTATCATCAATTTTAAGAATCCATCAAGAGGTTGTTATACTTAAGTTTCAATTGGGAATTAGCACCTAAGTTAATGCGACGGGGTTTGGGGGTTGAATCCATGATAAATACATGCTTTGTGTGTTTATGTGTGTTCGGATTTTTTTGGCATGATTGTATGATGGAATGAGATTGCATGTGAACTAGAATGAGGTTAGTAATAGGTTAAGTGAAAGCCTGACCTTATGTGTATCTTCTTGCTTGGTATGAAGCAATTATTTTCTCATGATGCTTGAAGAAATATGCCTTATAATATGCATGAGTTAAGGCTAGTGATAATGATTTAATCCTTCTTAGTTGTGAGTTCTTGATAGAAATGTTATCATATGCTTGATTGAATACACATTCCTGGTGTTGGCTGACTGTGTATTGGAATTCATGTAGAAAAAATCTAGTTAGAAGTGTGAAAATCACACTTGGAGAGGGAACCCTAATTTATGGGCCTAACACGGGCCATGTTGGCCAACACGGCCCAACTGTGTTCCTCTTTGGTCCATGTATGGGAGGGGCATGCCGAGCCCAACACGGACCTTGTCACCTAACACGGGTAGTATGTGTCAGCACTCACGAATTCTCCATTTTGTCCATTCTTGATTCCTAGTTGGGCGATTGGACGCGAATCGTTCGCTTCAATTAAAGTGAGTGAGCTTAGCCTATGACAATTGGCGGATAACGCTTTGAAACGCTTTGAAACTCACTCATTTTCTTGTGCAATGTATGATGCCATAAGTGGCAATAAGAACATACATGCACTAAGATTTGTATGCAAGATCAAGAACGGCCATATGAGCCGAAAACCCTTGATACACATATGTATTATTGTAATGCTTAGCATTATGGTTGTGTGTGAAGTCAATACTTGAATTGATAATATTATTAGAGTTAATCTCTAAGAATAATTACTTAGGATAGTATTGAAATCCTAATAACATGGTTATAGTTGCTTACTTAACGAATGATAAATGGTAAGTGAGGAAACCTAGGAAGAGTATATATACGATGACGAGATGATTCCCGACAGAAGGAAGGCAGGTAAATCCGAAGGACCTTACCTTATGGAATTCATTCCCAAACGCAGGAAGTCAGGTAAACCCGAAAGACCTTACCTTAAGGCCAGTGTAATAGTAAGTCTCGATAGAATGAAGACAAGTAAACTTGAAAGACCTTACCTTGAGAGATTCGTTCTAAAAAGCAGGAAGACATGTAAACGTGAAAGACCTTACCTTAAGGGATGCCTAATAATAAGTCCCCAAAGCAAGAAGGCATGTAAACTCGGAAGACCTTACTTTGAGGGAATCAATCCCTAAAGTAGGAAGAGAGGTAAACCCAGAAGACATTACCTTAAGGGTAGTGTATTAATAAGTCGTTTATTCCATAAAATGTGAAGCTATATATATATATATATATATATATATATATATATATATATATATATATATATATATATATATATATATATATATATATATATATATATATATATATATATATATATATATATATATATTCTTTTTTTTTCTCTTTCTGGATCTTCAGTGATTCATAAAGAAGTGAAAAATAAGTGCATCTTCTTGGCTTGGAAATTGTATCTTGGTAGATAAGTGGACAACTCTTGTGCCTTATCGGTCTGACTAGAGAACCCTATTTTGTTTCTAAAAAAATAGGGGATAAGTGGTTTCGACCTTCTTTGGTTGTGTTCTTGATGGCTCCTTTTGTGACTTTGGTGATTCTACATGCGTTCCTATTTTGGTTTTCTCTAGCCCCGTGCTTTTGTTGTGTCTTTTGTTTGTTGTTGCTTCTCGCAATTGTTCTTCTTAGCTACTGGGGTTTGCTGTTACCTGGGGAGGGTTTGACTGTTTTTTTCTTTACTTTGCTCTTGTTGGTTTTGTTTTGGGTTTTGGTACTCCTTTGCCTTTCCCCCTGGACACCCTTTTACTTTAGGCCTTAACGCATATCTTTATTTATATTATATCTCAGTTTGCCTTTTAAAAAAAATGTTTCGTTTCCTTATTTTGTATCATAGCACGAGTGTGTAGTGCTAGTGAAAGGGACAAGGATAGTAAACTGTGTAAGGCCGAGTAGACTCCATGATGTAGTCTAGAACTCACCGAGATTAATATCTCACCCATCCATGTTGTATATTTCAAGTAGCTCGAGGTAGGAGAAAAGAAAATGCAAGATGACTTGAGCCGTATGTGGGGATGTTTCATTTATTTTGTTTATATTGTATTTTGAATATTTTGTAGTTCTGTATGGATATCATTTATATTTTCATGTACTCAGTTATTATCTTTTTGTACTATACATGACTTATGATATCATTCATACACATATGTATGATTTCAGTACCAGTTTAATGCTACATATAGTACTGTTATAGACATGTATTGTATGAGGGTGCTATAGTTGATATCAGAGTAGATCGATTATCGATCCAACCATGAAACATCATAAGTAAAATCTTTTCCTGCCTCATATAAGTGCTTTTCGACATGAATCCAAATGTCAAATTATATAGTATTAAGCATGATCAACTTGATTTCTATATGTACGAAGCGAAGTTTATGGATGACAAACACGAATGTCGTGGGAGGCCTAGAAATCATAATTCTGTTGTTGCTGCAAGTGATGTAACAACTACAAGGGCAATCCCCAAGTCAACCAACTCTGCAGAATACAAGGAGTCGGGGTTTCTGAGAAGGAGTTGGGGGTTTCTGAGAGTTCTTTAGGACATGAAACCTCCTAAATTCGAAGGTGGTATGTGTAATGCCCCAGACTGCTTTCAGGATTACCAACTGATCCCACAAACCAACATGAGTCTTTTCAACATGATTTATCCTCACTCACACACTTTCCGAGAAACTTCCCAGAAGGTCACCCATCCAAATACTACTCCAAGTCAAGAATGCTTAACTATGGAGTTCTTATCTGTTGGGCTACCGAAAAGAAGATGCATCTTGTTGGTATAGGTAGTACCAATTCATCTTTATAAGCCTTCCTTCAACCATGAAGTTTTATTCCTACACAGCCTCAGGATCCCTCTCATTCCGATGTGAATTCGGTTTTTCCCTAGAAGCTAATAAAAGTGTCTCATTGTCATGCCTTGTGCACCGACAACCACTCCATCGCCCTCGGGTGTTACATGTAACCACTCTCCTCCTTCTTCGGCCTCGGGTGTTACATGCCCACCAACTTCCGCTTGGTTCATCCCCGAACAAAATCGTACTAGGAGAGGTCTGGTTCTGATACCAATTTTTTTCAGAATTACCGACTGACCCCACAAACCAACACAGATCTTTTCAACATGTTTTGTCCTCACTCACACATTTTCTGAGAAACTTCCCAGAAGGTCACCCATCCCAATATTACTCCAAGTCAAGCACGCTTAACTATGGAGTTCTTATTGGTTAGGCTATCAAAAACAAGATACATCTTCTTTTCGGTAGCCGAGGCCAAAGAGGACGGAGAATGGTTACATGTAACACCCGAGGGAGGGGGAATGGTTATCGGTGCACGAGGCATGACAATGAAACACTCCTAATAGCTTCGAGGGAAAAACCGAATTCACATCAAAATGAGAGGGATCCTGAAGCTGTGCAGTGATGAGACTTCATGGTTGAAGGAAGACTTATAAAGATGAATTGGTACTACCTATACCAACAAGATGCATCTTCTTTTCGATAACCCAACAAATAAGAACTCCATAGTTAAGCGTGCTTGACTTGGAGTTGTGTTTGGATGGGTGACCTTCTGGGAAGTTTCTCGAAAAGCATGTGAGTGCGGACAAATCATGCTGAAAAGACCCATGTTGGTTTATGAGATTAGTCGGTAATCCTGAAAGCAGTCTGGGGAGTTACAAATGGTATCAGAGCTAGACCTATCCTAGTACAATGTGGTTTGGGACGAACGAAAAGGAAGCTGGTGGGCATGTAACACCCGAGGACGAAGAGGTAGAATGGTGGTTACATGTAACACTCGAGGGAAAGAGAGTGGTTGTCAGTGCATGAGGCTGTGTAGGTATGTGACTGCATGGTTGAAAGAAGGTTTATAAGGATTAACTGGTACTACCTATACCAATAAGATGAATCTTCTTTTCAGTAGCTGAACATATAAGAACTCCATAGTTAAGCGTGCTTGACTTGGAGTAGTATTTGGATGGGTGACCTTCTAGGAAGTTTCCTAGAAAGCGTGTGAGTGAGGACAAAACATGCTGAAAATACCCATGTTGCTTTGTGGGGCCATTCAATAATCCTGAAAACATTATGGGGTGTTGTAAATGGTATCAGAGCCAAACCTCTCCCTATACGATGTGGTTTGGGGATGAACTAAGCGGTAGCTGGTGGACATGTAACACCGGAGGCCGAAGAGGGCGGAGAGTGGTTACATATAACACCCGATGGCGAGGGAGTGGTTGTCAGTGCATGAGGCATGACAATGAGACACTCATAGCAGCTTCTAGGGAAAATCTAAATTCACATCAGATTGAGAGGGATCTTGAGGCTGTGCAGGTATGGGATTGGATGGTTGAAAGAAGGTTTATAAGGATTAATTGGTACTACCTATACCAATAAGATACATCTTCTTTTCGATAACCTAACAGATAAGAACTCCATAGTTGGATGGGTGACATTCTGGGAAGTTTCCCAGAAAGCGTGTGAGTGAAGACAAAATACGCTGAAAAGACCCGTGTTGGTTTGTGGGGTCAGTCGGTAATCCTAAAAACATTTTGAGGTGTTACAAATGGTATCAGAGCAGACCTCTCCCAATACGATGCGGTTCAAGGACAAACCACACGGAAGCTGGTGAGCATGTAACACCCGAGGCCGAAAAGGGCAGAGAGTGGTTACATGTAAGACCCGAGGGCGAGAGAGTGGTTTTCAGTACACGATGCATGACAATGAAACACTCCTAGAAGCTTCTTGGGAAAAACCGAATTCACATCGGAATGAGAGGGATCTTGAGGCTGTGTAGGTATGGAACTGCATGGTTGAAACAAAGTTTATAAGGATTAATTGTAAAACCGAATTCACATCGGAATGAGAAGGATCCTGAGACTGTGTAGGTATGGAACTGCATGGTTGAAAGAAAGTTTATAAGGTTTAATTTATACTACCTATATCAACAAGATGCATCTTTTTTTCGGTAGCCTAACATATAAAAAATCCATACTTAAGCGTGCTTGACATGGAGTAGTATTTGGATGGGTGACCTTCTGGGAAGTTTCCCAGAAAGTGTGTGAGCAAGGACAAAATATTCTGAAAAGACCCATGTTGGTCTGTGAGGCCAGTAGATAATCCTGAAAACATTATGGGGTGTTACAGTTTGAATCCCCTCTTAACACATGACTGTCTGACTAGTATGGAACGAGTGTTCCATGCAGTGCCGTGTAATGAGGAGGATAAGGCGATGTTCGCAACACATATCTTGTGGGGTTCCATAACAAGATGGTGGGAAAGGGCATCAACTCGAATGACCACTCAAAGCATTTCAAAAATGGGGGATCGCTTCAAGGAAGTGTTCTTGGAGAAGTATTTCCTGGATAGCATAAGAGCTCAGAAGGAGTATGAATTCTAACAACTCTATCAAGGAAGCATGTCAGTGGTTGAATATGTAGAGAAGTTCGAGGATACGACTGCTTAGTCCAACAAAGCCTTGTATGCCCCAAATGATAAATGGAAGATAAATTAGTTCATGTTTAGTCTTAGAGGTGAGATTGAGCATGTTGTTGTACATTAGAGGTTTGATACCTATGCCGAGTTGTTGCAACAATGCTATGTTGCAAAAAATACTCTAAAGAAGATCCAAGTCTAGAAAGAGCAAACCAGATAGGGACACAAAAAGCATGAGAGATTTGGTCACCATCTGAAGCCTTGAGGCTCTCCATCAAAAAGGGATGAAATCTCAAGGTCGAAGGCCAATGCTACCACCTTAGTGTAGCATTTTCCAGAGGAACCATTTTGGGGAGTGTAAGCAAGAACTTTGGAGGTGTTTCCGATGTAACGAGTCATACCATATGGCGAAGGATTGTCCAATTCAGGGTACCCAAGGAAGAGGTGTCGGTCGAGTTTACATTATGGATGCTAAGAAGGCTAAGGGTAATAGTGGCCTAATTTCTGGTACGTGTTATGTGAATAATCAACCATTATTTGTTATATTTGATTGTGGAGCGTCTCACTCATTCATTTTGACCAAGTGTGCGTAACGACTTGGGTTAAAAGTCACTCCCTTCAGTCTCCGATGATTGTCACCATAACAATGGGCGACAATGTAGAGACCCATTGGATTTGTGAAAATTATTACACATCCATAATGGCCTTGTGTTTCAGATTGATATAATTTGCATACCTTTCAAGAATACCGATGTAGTTATGGGGATGTATTGGCTATATGCCAATTCAATGCATATCGACTGTAAGGAGAAAGTTCTTTTCATTCCTACCAATGAAGCTACTTCTAAAGACGCAATGGCTACACTTCTGAAAGGTACGTTAAAATGGTCAATTGTCTATTAGCTCGAGAAAAATATTTTCTTTTGATTCTCACCATGGATTTAAAGGATAAGGAGAATATCTTGGAAATTTCGGTAGTGTGTGAATTTCCTGATGTTTTCCCCGAGGTTGTCACTTCTTTACTTCTAGAGAGAGAGTGAAGTGGAATTTTCTATTTATCTTGTTCTAGGAACTGCTCCAGTTTCCATAGCTTCGTACCAGATGTTTGCGATTGAGCTAAAGGAATTGAAGAGTAAGGTAGAAGAGCTGCTAACAAAGCATTTTATCCGGCCAAGTGTATCTATGTGGGGTGCCTTTGTCTTGTTAGTGAAGAATAAGGATGGTGGCATGCGTCTGTGCATCGATTACTGCCAATCGAATAATGTCATTATCAAGAACAAATATTCCTTACCTTGGATTATTGACCTCCTAGATCAGTTGAAAGGAGCATGTGTGTTCTCTAAGATCAATCTACAATCAAGATACCAAATGATTCGAGTTAAGAGTTTTGACATAACAAAAACCGCTTTTAGGACTCAGTATGGCAACTACAAATTCCTTGTGATGCCATTCGGAGTGACCAATACCCCTACAATATTTATGGATTACACGAACATGGTTTTATAACTATATTGGAACAATTTATGGTAATCTTTACAGACGATATCCTAATCTACTCCCGTACTCTGGAAGAGCATGCAGAACGTCTGAGAATCATTCTAACAATCTTGCAAGAGAAGCAGTTGTTCGCGAAGCTTAGCAAGTGTGAGCTCTGGATGTCAGAGGTGAAATTCCTTGGTCATGTGATTATATCAAGGAGGTGTACCAATGGACCCGTCCAAGGTAGAAGCAGTAGTTGATTGGGAAAGACCTAAGAATGCATTTAAGGTTCAAAGTTTCTTGGGATTATAGGGGTATTATCGGAGGTTCATAATGGGATTTTCTCATCTAGAATTTCCTTTGACCAAGCTCACCCGTAAAGAAGTTCCATTCCATCTGGATTTCAATTGTGATCAAAGTTTTCAAAAGTTAACCACTGCCCCGATATTGGTAAATCCCGATCCTAATAAGACATATGAGGTATTCTGTGATGCGTCAAAGAAGTGTTTGGGTGGCACGCTTATGTAGAATGGTCAAGTCGTAGCTTATATATCTCAGCAGTTGAAGCCTCACAAAGATGATTATCCAAATCATGATCTCGAGCTAGCTGGTATTGTCTTCGCACTCAAGGTGTGGTGACATTATCTATATGGCGTCCATTTTGAGATGTTCAGTGATCATAAGAGTCTGAAGTATATCTTTGATCAGAAGGAGATGAATATGCGTCAACGAAGATGGATGAAGTACCTTAAGGATTATGACGTAATCATCCTGAAAAGGCCAATAAAGCGCCTGACACTCCAAGTAGAAAGGAAATTCATACAACCGAGCTGCTGATGCTAGAGTATGATCTGATGGAGAAATTCTAAAAACTTGACCTCTAGTTTATGTCGACTCAGTTCTACGTTTTAATCAACAACCTAAGTACCACAAGTGATTTAAGAGAAAGGATTTGGCAGAGGAAGTTGTCAAATGTTGAATTGCAGTCCAATAAAAAATTCCTGGTTTCACCCGAGCCACATATGGAGTTCTCCTGTTTAATAAGAGAATGTGCGTCCCAAATGATTCAGAGTTAAAGAGGTTAATCTTGGAGGAATCCCATAAGAGTGAATTATCAATTCACCATGGATCTTCAAAGATGTACCAATATTTGAAGAAAAGTTTATGATGGCCCAATATGAAGAAGGACATTGCAGTGTATGTTTAACAATGTTTGATTTTTCAGCAAGTGAATGTTGAACACTAGAGTCCAGACGATATGTTAAAACCTTCGGAAATTCCTGAGTTGAAATGAGATATCATTTATATGGATTTCTTAATTAGTTTTCCTTGTACTCTTGGTGGACATGATTCGATCTGGGTGATTATGGACAAATTAACCAAGTCTGCGCATTTCTTACCCGTCAAGACTACGTATAAGGTTGTCAACCTCGCAAGGTTATTCATAGTTGAAATTATCCAATTGCACGATGTTCCATCCAATATAGTAGTTGATCGATACCTAAGTTCACTTTGAGGTTTTGGAGAGCTTTCTATCACGTGATGGAAACAAATCTAAATTTAAGCACCACGAATCATCTACAATCTGATGGTCAGATGGAGAGAACCATTCAAATTGTTGAGGATATGTTAAGGGCATGTAACTTGGAAAGTGGAAGAAATTGGAAGAACCACCTACCATTGATAGAATTTTCCTACAATATTAGTTATCATGCAAGTATCGAGATGACTCCGTATGAAGCCTTGTATAGAAGGAAATGTCGATCACCGATGTGTTGATCAAAGTTAGTGAGAAAGGGATTCTTGGACTAGAGATAATCCAAGAATTCCAAGAGAGTTATGTGGATAGGTGAAAAAGCTCGTTGGAGTTTGAAGAGGGAGATCCCGTTTTCTTGAATGTCACCCCAAAGTTAAAGATGAAGGGACATTTCAAGTCACAAAATTTGAGTCCGAGATACGTTAGACCGTATCAAGTCATGAGTCGGGTAAGTGGAGGGGTGTACCCGTTAACATTACCACCTTCACTATCCGTGCTTCACGATGTACTCTATGTATTGCAACTTTCACTCCATTCTTCCAGATACGGTTGAAGTAGAAACAAATCTCTCCTTTCAACCATAACCGAGTCACATTGTGGATTACACAATCAAGACATTGTGAGATAAGGAGACACCCCTCGTGAAGGTTCCCTGAGAGGAATCGCATCCGGGCGAAGCCACTTGAGAGCTTGAGTCAGAGACATGAGATTTATATCCTTAATTGTTCGGGTAAATTCCTTAAATCCAGGGCAAAATTTTATTTAGGGGGGGGATGTAATGCCCTAATTCCTCATTAAGAAAAATCATTCCCTAGTGGTGAGAAAGTATGCTAAAAAGGAGTTTATTTCTTATAATTAAAGAATAAACCTTAGTTAGAATCAAACAATGGAATCATTAGTAAATAAAATTTCATGTGAAGGACAAATAAGTCTTTTTGCAAAACCATTATTTAAACCATTTAAACCATAATTTTTCTCATTTCTCATAATCTTTTTCTCTCTCATAAAATTAGAATTTAAGAGAGAACTATAAGAGAAAGTGAGGCGAGGGAGATGGCGCAACCCTTGAAGGAAGGAAAAGAGGAAATTGTTCATAATACATGCAAATTGTTAACCTAATAGTAAGTGGTCGATCAGATCTTAAAGAAGACTATGATATCATGTTAAGAAATGTGGTTGGGCCTAACTCAACCCTACAAAGTTGGTTGGTAGAGTGATAACTACCCCCACTTATAAACATATGTTCATGCCATATATTATCCGATGTGGGACTCTTAACATAAATTATTAAAGTTTTTGATTAAGAGGAAGCACAATCATCTTTGATCACCTTCTTTCTCCATCATTCATCATCAATTTTTAGAATCCATCAACTAGAGGTGGGCTCTAGTTAAGTTTCTATTGGAAATTATCACATGGGTTAATGCATGAGGGATTGGGGGTTGAATCCATGATGAATACATGATTTGTGTGCTTATGTATGTTTTGATTTTTCTTGCATGATTGTATGATGGAATGAGATTTCATGTGAACTATAATGGAATTAGTAATAAGTAAAGTGAACGCCTGGCCTTATGTGTATCTTTCGACTTGGTATGAAGCAACTATGTTCTCATGATGGTTGAAGAAACATGCCTTATAATATGCATGAATTAGAGCTAGTGATAGTGATTTAATCTTTGTTGGTTCTAATTATTGGTGGAAATGTTACCCTATGCTTAATTGAATACATATTCCTTATGTTAGTTGTCCATATATTAGAATTCACACAGGAAAAATATAGTTAGAAGTGAGAAAATCACACTTAAAGAGGGAGGCCCAATTTCTGGGCCTGACACGGGTCGTGCTACCTTGCACGGGATTCTCGTGCCGCTCTATAATTTTATTATGGAGGGCGTGTTGGGTGCATAATGTAACACCATAAACCCCAATAATTATTTGTAAAACATTACGGAAATATTGAGATGACATAAGGGTGTCACATTGACAAAACATTCAACTTTTATTCCAAAGGCGAAAAGTTAAAATTTAAAATATAACATAGTAATTCAGTTTAAAAACAAATTATAAGACATAGTATTCCCAACCCGATGTTACAATTGTCGTACCTCTAAAAATAAGATCCTTTGCGAACTGCATCGCCCGCTCGCAGAAAAATGATTCCCAATAGAGTTTCCAACTGTCGTACCTCATAAAATACGAACCTTCGCGAAACACATCACATGCTTGCGAAAGATGATTCAAACAAAGTCACCACCGAACTATATTTATTCTAATGAAAGAATAGGAAAACATTGATAAAATTTTTAAAAAAAGATGGTCGTCGCAACCAAATTCGGGTTTAGGAGTCGATTATGCAAGGGGAAGGTATTAACACCTCTCACGTCTGTTGTACTCAACATGAACCTTTTAGTTAAACTTGCGATTGAATGTTAGCATATTCTATTTGTTTCCTTTGAATGGTAAAGGATTAAAGAGAAAAAAGAAAGGGGTCACAAAAAGTTTTTTATTAGGGTGTTTGACGAGATTGCGGGTCTCGCTCCTATGTATCCTCTTGTAAAATGAGAAACTCAAACCTTCCTAGTTCAGGGTGAATGCTACGGTTATTGGTTTATTTTATTGAACAAGTGTTTATATCACATTCTAAAGGTTAAATATTGACTTGTTTGCTCACGGTGGAGACTTAAGCACTAGTTTGTATTCACATTAGAATGGACTAAACATGGGTGAGTAATTAGATTTGATTTGTTTGAGTATGTTTTATACTTGAAAGACGAACATTAATGACTTGCAAGCAATTACCACTCGAGTCTAATGTTTCGGGACTATAACTGGACCTTTCACCCAAGAGTCTTTTTCTTTCAACTTGTTTGTGAAAATGTTTAAATAGTTATAAGTATTTTGATTGAAAGACAAACACTTGAGCTTGCATGAAATTACTACTCGAGCTTAGTGTTCGAGACTATGACTGAACCTTTCACCCAGATAGTCTTTTTCTTTCGATTTATTATGAAATTGTGATGTGTTTGTATTTTTTTAGAGAAAGACAAAGTATTTATGGCTTGCGAGCAATTACTACTTGGGCCTAATACATCAGGACTATTTTCGGACCTTTCACCCAGGTAGTCTTTTTCTTTCATTATTATGGAAATGTCGAAGTATGGATTAATCATTTTGAAGTTGATTATGAAAGGAGCTTGACGTTGGATCAATAATTTGATTTTGCGTTTGAACAAATTATGAAAAATTGTTTGAAGTGTATTGGAGTCGATAGTGAAAATGGTTTGATTTGGGTTAGGAAAATGGTTTGATGTCGAAGTGATTATGAATAAAATCAGATTGATAGTTTAAAAATGATTGTTAAAATGACTAGTGAAAGGAGTCGATCAATTTTTAATTGACAAAAGTGAATTGATTAAAATTTGATTAAGTCACTTAATTAAGCTAATCAAAATTAATTATCACAATTGTTTGATCAAAGATTAATGTAATTAAATAATCAAGTTAATTAAAATTGATTAACAAAATTATCTAATTAAACAAAACTTTAATTAATCAATCAATCAAGCCGCAAGATCGAATGCGAAATAATCGAAGCAAGTTAACCACAATGTGCTCAAAGCCGATTTATACATAGTGACAAAGTAATTGAAGTGTCGTACGTAAGGACCGAAACGCGACGAAAATATCATATTGATGTATAGAATTTTTGGCGGCATAACAACATAAAATTACTGAATCTGTAGATTAAGAATCCGATTTAAAACACAATAAAGTAAAATAATAACAACTCAATGAAATCTACAATATTTACAATATGCACGATTTACAATTAAAAAAATCAGAAACAAACTAATATTGTTTACAAATATTAAACCATTACAAAATAATCAACAAGGTATGAACCAACTGAAATTAAGCTTTCCAACTCATAACCAAAAGAATACGCCACATGTCTAAACAACAAGCATACTTTTTTGAAACCGAAATACCCATAGCTATCCCCTAGAATCCTTAATGCTAAGAGATTTTATTATTCAAAGTTTAGTGATAATTTTTAAAAGAACAATAAGTTTGACCAGCATAAACTGGGAAAATATACCCATGGTAGTCCAAAATAAAATCAAAAGAAAAACTATGATAGAGAACCTATACAAATCTAATAGAATTGTAAACCAACTATATGCAATAACCAAATAGGTCAACATAACAAACATTTGATGAACCTGAAACTAGGGGAAATATACCCGAACGCATCGCACGCTCGAACATACAATAACGTCGCCATCAAACTTTATTTATTCCCGAAGGAAAAGGAAAACATCGATAAAATTCCGGGGAAAGAGATATGCTAGGTAAGGAAGTTGGTTATGCAAGGAGAATGTATTAGCACCCCTAACATCTATGGTACTCCATGGGAACCGTTTTGATTGTTCTTACTTTAATGAGTATTATATCTAAAGATTACTCACAAAAGAATGAGGGAAAAAGAAAGAAATAGTATATGTAATTCCAAAGAAAGTGTATCTGATATCAAAGAAATAGTATGTCACTTGGGTGAACGATTCAATTATCAAAGGTAGATCATGGATCGTGAAAGATATGGATGATTCCCTAAGGCAGAAGGAATAATTAGGATTATGCTCGCCAAGGATTCGCATCCTCGTACCTACGTATTCTCACTGTGCAATGAGAGAGTTAGAGCATTCATAGTTCATGGAACTACGAGAACAAAGGAAAAGATTGAAAGTGATAAAAAGTATAACTAGTATCAACAGAATGGCATCAAGGGAACCCACAAAGGGAGAGTGAACTTTGAACCGAAGAGTAAACTAGTGTCTTAGCCGAAAAAAATGCATTTAATGTTTGGGCACGATCCAAACTACTTTTGATTCACAAGATGGACTTCCGTTATATCGTCCTAAAAGGGTATATACGAGGCCCAAAATAAAGTATTGTTGTGTATAAGGAACAACATATCCATTGCTGGGGAACAAACAATTCGAGATCAAAGAAGAACGGTATCTTGGATCCATGGAAGGGATAGACTCTGAACCAGAGAGTAAACAAGCATCTTAGCTAAAAAATAATGAATTAAATGATTGGGGACGATCCAAATAACTCTTGATTCATGAGGTGGACTACCGTTATATCGTCCTATTAGGATGTACAAGGAGTCCAAGGATAAGTATATTTGATCTCAAAAAGATGGTATCGATTGAATAAATGAAGAGCGATGGATTAATAAATAAGGTAGCTCATGTAAGAACAAATTTAGTTCTACAATGTATCTCTAAGATTTTGATGATAACAAAGGATGAAACAAAAATGGCACCCTAACAAATTTTTTTCTAAGTGTACATGACTCTAATCAAAACAATCAGATAGACAATCATCAGATACAAAATGTAGCGCTAAGATGCTACTCAGAAGATATGTAACCAAAAGCTCTAACTCCGATCCAACGCAGGCGCTAGCAAAACTAAAGAAGTCAGACACTCTGAAAGAGAAGAAGGACTCCAGACTTTGAAGAAGTTGAATAAAGAGAAACTCGGATGACAGTCAAATACAAGCATCCTCTGAAGACAAAAATTGCTAAATGAAGACTCTGACTAAGATTCGCTGATTTAAGAAAGCTTAACATTGAAGAAACTTGCTTATGGAAAGAAACTATTTTTTAGAAAGAAGTTATTGCGCTCCATACTACTTTGTAAAGAACAAGGAAATTAATGGCGTTAATCAGTCTTCAATGCCCAAGATTCTGGCATTAACATCACCCAACTGTCTTCTCACTCTCCTATAAAAAGGATGGAAAGCTTCACAAGAAACACCTAAAACACACGAGAATACCATACTACCATCACTCTTGATTTTCATTCTCTCACGAGCTACTGCTCTAACGTGAGAACATTTCTTGTTATTATCTTATGTAATATCTGCTTATTGTTAGAAGCACTATTCATTACTGTAATCATATCATTGCTAAGATATTTCCTCAAGCGACTCTGTGAAGTCTGAATACTTGAGAGGGCTAAGGTATTATTTCACTTAGACGGTTATTTGTGTAATCTTTCAAGATTAGTGATTAAGTCCTTTTTAAAGGCGAAATCACCTTGACCGGGTGGACTGGAGTAACTTTGAATTTCAAGCGAACCCGTATAAAACTCTGTGTTGAATTCCTTTTTATTCTGCGTGTGTCCAAATTCTTAAAAAGTTTTATTTTCCTAAAACAATTCAAATCCCCCTTTCTTGTTTTTCTCTACCTTTAATTGGTATCAGAGCTTTGACTCTGTTATTGATTTTCTAATCAAACACTTAACATTGTAGAGAGATCCAGCGTGAGAAAAACACTATGACCAACACCAATGAAAGAGATGGTTACAATGGTAAACCTCCAACCTTTGATGGAGAAAAATTTGATTACTGGAAAGATAGAATTGAAAGTTTCTTTCTGGGATATGATGCTGATCTATGGGACATCGTCATAATTGGCTACACACCTCCAATGTCTGACGCTGGCGTTGCTATTGCCAGAAGTAAAATGACAGATGATCAGAAGCGCGACTTCAAAAACCATCACAAAGCTAGAATGATAGAGCTGAATTCCATTTCCTACTATGAATATGAAAAGATCACCAACAGGGAATCAGCTAAAGAAATACTTGACTCCCTAAGGATGACTCACGAAGGAAATTCTCAAGTCAAAGAGACAAAGGCTCTGGCTCTAATTCAGAAGTACGAAGCCTTCAAGATGGAGGACGATGAAGCTATAAAGGTAATGCTTTCTAGATTTCAAACTTTAATTGCAGGACTCAAAGTTTTGGACAAGGGCTTCACAACTGTAGATCATGTCAAAAAGATAGTCAGAAGTTTTCCAAAGAAGTGGAGACCAATGGTCACAACATTAAAATTGTCAAAAGATCTGAACAATATCAGTCTTGAGGAACTCGTTAGTTCACTCAGAAGTCACGAGATAAAACTTGAGGAAGATGAGCCTCAAAAGAAGATCAAGTATGTAGCACTAAAGTCCAGATCTAAAAGATACAAACCAGAAAGGAACTAAGCCTTCCAAGCTGAAGAGGAAGACAATGACGACTCTGAAAAGGAAGACCCTAACAATGAAGAAGAGTTATCCCTTTTGACCAGAAGAGTAAAACAACTCAGGAGAAAAAGGAATAATAACTTCAGAAGACCAAGACCCAAGGGAGATCACTCAGAATCAACTTCCAGAGGTAAGTCAAACAAAGAAATAACATGCTATGAATGTAAGGAAACATGCCATTACAGAAACAAATGTTCAAAGCTGAAGAAAGAAAGCTCTAGTAGAGAAAGTTTCAAGAAAAGCTCATTCAAAACAAAAAAGGGACTGATGGCCACCTGGGACGACAGTGGATCGGATTCCTCTGAATTAGACTCTGAAGAACAGGCAAATGTTGCATTTATGGCTACCACCTCTAGAAACACATCAGATGGAGAATCTGATCCTGAAGAGGTATTTTCTGATCTTTCTCGCTCTGACCTTGAATCATGCCTTTCTGAAACTCTAAGCTCATATCAGAAACTTAAACAAAAATTTAAAGCTATAAAAGGGGTTCTTGAAGGAACCGTCAAAGAATGTGATAAGCTTGAGATGACTGTTTCAGAACTAAAAGATGAAAATCAAACTTTGATAAACGAAAGAGACTCCATAAATAACCAATGTTTAAAACTTGAAGAAGCGTTATCTCAAGCCCCAAAAACTTCTAACACAATAATATATGAGTATGAAAAATCTTTTCAAAAGTTTCTGAAAAATGGTATAGAAAGAAGCAGAATGGCATCCATGATTTATGGAGTCAGTCAGAATAATAAAAGAGGAATAAGGTATATCCCTGGTGAAGATAAGTCTTCTACAGATGACAAACCCAAATCTCCTTTTTCTTATCACTACACACATGCACAAGCACAATGTTTTGATAATGCTAGAAAACCCAAAGTTCTAAGAAACTATGGGGAAACTAATCACAAAGGACCCAAAAGATTCTGGGTACCAAAGGATTAGATTGTTTATGTTGCAGATATCTTATGCCGTAGAGTTAAGACACCAATCATGGTACCTGGACTTTGGATGCTCGCAACACATGACGGGAAGAAAGTATATGTTCCAAAACCTGGAACTTAAAGATGCTAGCTTTGTAGGTTTCGAAGGAAATCATAAAGGAAGAATCAGAGGCTCCATAACTATTGGTAATGGAACTCTTCCCTCTATATCCGATGTTCTATATGTAGAAGGATTAATGCATAATCTGTTATCAATAAGTCAATTAAGTGATAACGGTTATGATGTAATCTTCAATCAAAAAACATGTAAAGCAATTAACCAAAACAATGGAATAGTTCTATTCACTGCCAAGAGGAAAAACAATATTTACAAAATAAATCTCTCAGATCTGAAAGATCAAAATGTAAAATGTTTGTTGTCTGTTCATGAATAGCAATGGGTATGGCATAGACGCTTGGGCCACATTAGCATGAGAAAACTCTCTCAGCTAAATAAACTCGAGTTAGTCAGAGGCCTACCTAAACTAAAGTATTCTTCAGAAGCTCTGTGTGAGGCATGTCAGAAAGGAAAATTTTCGAAAACATCTTTTGAAAATAAAAATATTGTTTCCACCTCTAAGCCTCTGGAACTTCTTCACATTGACCTTTTTGGGCCTGTTAAGACATCGTCAATTAACGGAAAGAAGTATGGACTAGTTATTGTTTATGATTTCAGTCGCTGGACATGGGTAAAATTCCTAAAGCACAAGAGTGAGTCTCACTTTGTATTCACTAGATTCTGTTCAAAAGTGTAAAATGAGTTTGACTCTAATATCATCAGAGTCAGAAGTGATCATGGTGGCGAATTCGAGAATAAATTTTTTGAGGAACTATTTGATTCTAATAGAATATCCCATGATTTCTCCTGCCTTAGAACTGCACAACAAAATGGAGTTGTAGAGAGGAAGAATAGGATACTCCAAGAGATCGCCAAGACCATGATCAATGAAACAAATGTGGCTAAGCACTTTTGGGCTGAAGCAGTAAATACAATGTATTATATTTAGAATAGAATCTCTATAAGACCTATTTTGGAAAAGACTCCCTATGAACTGTGTAAGGGAAGAAAACCCAACATTTCTTATTTCCATCCTTTTGGATGCTCTTGTTTTATTCTCAATACTAAAGAACATCTGAACAAGTTTGATTCAAAAGCACAAAAAGGCATGATGTTAGAATACTCAGAACACTCTAAAGGCTACAGAGTATACAATACAAAAACCAAAATTGTGGAAGAATCAATACATGTTAGATTTGATGATAAGCTTGACCCTGAAAAGTCAAAGCTAGTTGAGAAACTTGCAGATTTGGAGATCACTCTTGCAGGCTCTGACGAAAAGACTAAAGCACCAAAAAGTATCTGACAAACAAAGTCCAGATGCAACTAAAGCCTCAACTATCCAGAAAAGATCAAGAAGTCGCCCCAACATCTCTAAAGATTTGATTATGGGAAACAAGGATGAACCTGTCAGAACTAGGTCAACATTTAAAGCATCTGAAGAAAGTCCACTAGGACTAGTATCCCTGATCGAGCCTACTTTATGTGATGAGGCACTTCAAGACAATTACTGGGTTCTGGCTATGAAAGAAGAACTAGATCAATTCTCAAAGAATGACGTCTGGGATCTCGTCCCAAAGCCTAAAGGAACTCACATTATTGGAACCAGATGGGTGTTCAGAAACAAACTGAACGAAAAGGGAGAAGTAGTCAAAAACAAAGTACGACTGGTGGCACAGGGTTATAGTCAACAAGAAGGGATTGACTACAATGAAACCTTTGCCCCAGTCGCCAGGTTAGAATCTATTCGCCTACTTGTTTCATTTGCTGTAAATCATTCCACCAAACTATATCAGATGGATCTTAAGAGTGCATTCCTTAATGGCTATATATCAGAAGAAGTATATGTCGATCAACCTCCAGGATTTGAAAACTCTAAATGTCCAGAACACGTTTTAAAACTAAATAAATCACTGTATGAACTAAAACAAGCTCTTAGAGCTTGGTATGAAAGATAAAGTAATTTTCTTCTGGAACATGATTTTATTAGAGGAAAGGTTGACTCTACACTCTTCTGTAAAAACATTAGAAAAGATCTCATGATATGCCAGATATATGTTGATGACATTATCTTTGGTTCAGCTAACCCCTCTGTATGTCAAGAATTCTTTGAGCTAATGCAGGCAGAATTTGAAATGAGCTTAATGCAAGAACTAAAATTCTTTATGGGGATTCAAATCAATCAAGCTTCAGAAGCTACCTACGTATATCAAAGTAAGTACATAAAAGACATTATGAAGAAATTTGAAATGGCCAAATGCAAACCTGCCAAGACGCCAATGCATCCAACCTGCATTCTGGAGAAAGAAGAAACTAGCCAGAAAGTTTGTCAGAAGCTCTATCGTGGTATGATAGGCTCTCTTCTCTATCTGACGGCTACACGCCCTGATATTTTGTTTAGTGTATGTCTTTGTGCCAGATTCCAATTAGATCCTAGGGAATCTCATTTAACAGCTGTTAAAAGAATCCTCAGGTATTTGAAAGGAACCCCCTAACCTTGGCCTGATGTATGAGAAAACATCAGAGTATAGGCTCTCTGGTTATTGTGATGCAGATTATACAGGGGACAAAATGCAACGTAAAAGTACATCTGGGAGCTGTCAGTTCTTGGGAAATAATCTTATGTCGTGGGCCAGCAAAAGACAATCAACCATATCCCTGTCCACTGCAGAAGTAGAATATATATCAGCGTCACTCTGCACCACTCAGATGCTTTGGATGAAAAATCAACTTGAAGACCTTCTGATCTTTGAGAGTAATGTTCCTATCTTCTCTGATAATACTGCTTCCATTTGTTTAAGTAAGAATCCTATCTTGCATTCCAGAGATAAGCACATAGAAATAAAACATCATTTCATTAGAGACTATGTTCAGAAAGGGGTACTATCATTAAATATTTTTGATACAGACCATCAATGGGCTGACATCTTTACCAAACCCCTCGCTGAAGACAAATTCTCTTTTATTTTGAAAAATTTAACCATTCAAATTTGTCCAGAATAAATGTGCTTCTCTGAAATAGCAAAATAAGACTATGAATTAAACATCTGGTATCTAGATCTGATTATGATACTTCTACTAGTTAGGAGTCATCTGAATCAGAAATCCTCAGGACCCAACCCTTTGGTATTCCTGAAGATCAGATAAATCAACACGTGGGGCATCATGCGCCTGACCTTGAATCTTCTAGACAACTGTCTAGCAGAAATCAAGAGACAGACTCTTGAAATCTCCTCGAGCAGTGTGCTCATTTGGGGATTAGACCTCCATCATGGGCTGTAATCATTTCTCCCCTAAGCGTGTAAACTTGGATATCATGCATCAATTAATTCATAACCTCTAAACTACCTCTAACACAGTCGTTTTGCATTCATCTATTTGTGTATATATACTTCTCATTCATCACAAGCTCACACTTTACACTCACGCCCTACACAAACCCTTTTTCCTCTCTCAGTTCTTCATCATCTTCATCAAGGTTTTCTTCATCTTCAATAAGTTCTTCATCGCTCAAACCTCCTTCAAAATTGTTCTACATGGATGCTCAATAACAATCTGTCTACAACTACTCACAACAGATGGATTCAACGGATCAAACACCTATTTCTTTTCAACAAACAATTGCAACTACTGGCGTTGTCTCAACCTCCATCTATAGGGAACCCCACATTCTTGACTGTGAAACTCACATCCATCTTGCAACACCATTTGAGAAGCTTGAGGTACTGTACGAATCACTCGTGGATTTCAAAAATATGAAGAGAAATGGCGTAGACCCCACTAAGGAGTTAAAAATGAAAGGGTGGGAAACCTACTTTCAGAGACTCTACGACCTTGTGTACACATATCTGGTGAAGGAGTTCTGGCGCTTCGCAGATTCAGATGATCACTATATCGTCTCTCACGTTCTAGGAGTCAAAGTAGTCATCACCGAGAAATCAGTTGCCTCCCTTCTGAACATGGAAAAGACAGGAGGAGGAAGAATCTACAACATAAACCCTAGGGCAAAATACTTGTCCCAGGAAATAGCCCTCACCATTTTTCAACAGAACGCTGAGGGAAAACACTCCAAGAACAAAGAACTCCATCAGAACTCCATCACCACCCTTCATCAAACTCTTCTGACTACATCAACACAGATCAGAAGTGCATTTTATATTGCATCCACAAGAGGCTGAAACTGAGTCTGCCAACACTGCTCTTCAAGTATCTCAAAGACTCTGTCAAAGATACCAGAAATAACATGAAGACCAAAAACTACATTCCTCTGGGAAAACTTATCTCAGATGTTCTAATCAAGAGTGGCTTAGTGGATCATCTGATCCGTCACAATCTGATGGAAGATGTCACTGTTGACACTGGAAGACCTCTGAATGCTCGAAATCTGAAGAGTATGGGGATAATTGAGCAGGTCAGAGCTAAACCAACTCTAGACACTTCCTAGGAAGCACTGAAGGACCAAAGGAAGATCCCCAACGGTCTCTATCTGTTCTCCAAGATTGACCCTCAAGAAGTGGTAGCTTACTATCTACAAGATCTTGCAAACCAATGGGTGGAAATTTCTGAGTTCTTAGTGGACTGGCTACCTGAGCATCCACCAAACTTCATGAAGAGGATGCGAGAGCCCTCTGAGAAGTCAAAGAAGGCAAAGAAGCCTAAGTTGGGAGAAACCTCCGGGTCAAGACCTCCAGTACCTTTGGCTAATTCTCCAAGTAAGTCTATTCCTCCTTCTCGCTCTGTTAAATTAAAGTCTGTTGCTTCTTCTCACCCTTAAAACTCTCCCATTTACACCTCATCAGAAACACCTCCCTCAACCACCAGAACCACTAACCCACCATCCCTGAAATTCAATCTCGCAACCACTACACTACCCATTTCTGAAGCAGAAATGCTGAACGAAACTACCTCACCATCCTCCTCCTCTCCTTCATCCCCACCATACTATATTCTCTCATCTGAGAATGAACCTTATGACCCCCAATCTCCCACTCTAGCTCAGCTTCAAGCACATGCTCTAGCCTCTCAACAACCATCATAAACTGAACCTGAACCTGAAGTCACTTCTCCACCCCCTGAACTACAAAATCCACCTCCATCTGATCAACCTCAAACTCCACCACCTACACAACAAACTAATCCACCTCATGAACAACCAACACCCCCATCATCTGAAACTCAACCAAATCCATAACCTGAACAAACAACACCATATCCCTTTGATATTCCCCCACCACCAACCTCTGATGCCATCCTCACTCCCACTCATGATCCCGCTGACACCAATCCATATATACCACCCTCCCCAACCTCTAACTCTGAACCAGAAACTGCCTTCCCCACATTAGAAGAAGCAATAACTTTGTTTGCAGAGTCTTCAGTGGAGAAGATCAAGTCTCTGTCTATCAACTCTGGCATCAGTGATGATCCTTCTTCAGTAAGCATCCACTGGAATAGAGTGATCAGATGGATGACCTCTGAAGCCTTCAAACTGAAAGGCCTCTCTGAACAAGTCCACAACGACTTCATCAAAGACGCTGGAATTAGGCTACAAGCTGGCTTGGCTAGAGAGGCTGAGGAAGAGGCCAGGAAGGAAGCAGAATTGAAAGCTCGCCTGGAAGAAGAGCAAAGGATCAGAGAAGCTGAAGAAAAGGCTGCTGCTAAAGCTGCTGCTACTACGGCTGCTGCTAAGGCTGAGGAAAAAGCAAAAGCTGAAGTTGAAGAAGCAACACGCATTGCTACAGAGGAAGCTGCCAAGGCAAGTGCTGATGCTTTGACTCAGGGGGAGCAATCTACCTCCGGGTTTGCCTCTTTGGTCTTGAAGACTCTAGAGGAACTGTAAAAGGAACAACAAGTTGAACGTGCTAGGTTGGATCACCAGGATTCCGTCAACACCAACATTCAGAACCTGTTGACACATCTGCTCCAAAGGATGCCTCCACCCCCAAACCCTTAGGCACTTAGGCTCTTTATTTGTTGCTTTTCCTCTGATGTTTTTTTATGCTTTCTGATCTATGCTTTCCTTGCTGCCTATCTGTACCTGTTTTTCTCTTATATATATGAATATCCATTTTCTGCTTATCTTTCTGTCTTTTTGATTCTGACAAAAAGGGGGAGAATTAAAACAGCTCTGATGAAAACATATATCTAAAATCCCTCAAGGCACTGCGAACATTAATAAATCCTAATGACTTATGATAACTAAAGTTATGCAGGATAATAGCTAAGTTACAAAACCAACTCCACACAAGGAAGGTCCGGTAAGAACTTCTGTTAAATCTGATGATCTAACTCAGGGGGAGTCCATTCCCTTTATCTGGTTCTGAGATATTACGTACTGTTTCATCATTATTCTGACTTGTTTTATCATGATAAAAAAAGGGAAGATTGTAAGAACAAATTTAGTTCTACAATGTATCTCTAAGATTTTGATGATAACAAAGGATGAAACAAAAATGGTACCCTAACAAATTTTTTTCTAAGTGTACAGGACTCTGATCAAAATAACCAGATAGACAATCATCAGATACAAAATCAAGCGCTAATATGCTACTCAGAAGATACGTAACCAGAAGCTCTGACTCTGATACAACACAGACGCTAGAAAAACTAAAGAAGTCAGACACTCTGAAAGAGAAGAAGGACTCTAGACTCTGAAGAAGTTGAATAAAGAGAAACTCGGATGACAGTCAGATACAAGCATCCTCTAAAGATGCAAATTGCTAAATGAAGAGTCTGACTAAGATCAACTGATTCAAGAAAGCTTAACGTTGAAGAAACTTGCTTATGGAAAGAAACTATTTTTTAGAAAGAAGTTATTGCGCTCCATACTTCTTTGTAAAGAACAAGGAAATTAATGGCGTTAATCAGTCTTCAATGCCCAAGATTCTGGCATTAACATCACCTAACTATCTTCTCACTCTCCTATAAAAAGGATGGAAAGCTTCACAAGAAACACCTAAAACACACGAGAATACCATACTATCATCACTCTGGATTTTCATTCTCTCATGAGCTACTGCTCTACGTGAGAACATTTCTTGTTATTATCTTATGTAATATCTGCTTATTGTTAGAAGCACTATTCATTACTGTAATCATATCATTGTTAAGATATTTCCTACGGTGACTCTGTGAAGTCTGAATACTTGAGAGGGCTAAGGGATTATTTCACTTAGATGGTTGTTTGTGTAATCTTTCAAGATTAGTGGATTAAGTCCTTTTTAAAGGCGAAATCACCTTGGTCGGGTGGACTGGAGTAGCTTTGAATTTCAAGCGAACCAGTATAAAATTCTGTGTTAAATTCCTTTTTATTCTGCGTGTGTCCAAATTCTTAAAAAGTTTTATTTTCCTAAAACAATTCAAACCCCCCTTTCTTGTTTTTCTCTACCTTCAGCTTGCAAATAATCTGAATTCCCCTGCCTACATATTCTCAATTTGCAATGAGAAAATCATAGCTTTTGTAGTTTATCCCACTGGGGCTGACATCAAGAGGATTGATGATGAAAAAGAAGTGATTGATTGAATATTAAGAGACTTGATAGTTACTTGATAAGAACCACACTAAAATCTATGAGTAAAGGTGGATACGATGAGAAACTGGGTCAAGTCCCGTACCCTGAGATATCCCAAATGAGTTAATGGAATTCTCCACTATCGTCCATTCTTTACTGCTTAAGGCTCGTGGCATGTAATTCTCATCCTAACTTTCAAGTTGCCGGAGGAGAATCCTAGTTGCTCCCTGTGATGATGAAGACCTTATCAATAAATTGATTCAAATTGCACTAAAGTATAAGCAATTGGGTCAATCTTCCCTTACCCAAAGATACTCAAAATGAGTTAATGGAAGGTGACGAGAAAATATTCTCCACTCTTGCAGGGAAGATTGACCCAATTGCTCATCGTACGGGTCAGTTATTTATCCCTACTGATTTTGTTGTCATGGACATAAAAGAGGACAATGATATACCAATCCTTCTAGGTAGACCATTCTTATCGACTGCAGGAGCCATAATAGATGTCAAGAAAGGAAAGTTGACATTTGAGGTAGGTGACGAGAAAATAGAATTTATACTTTCGAAATTTCTTATGGCACCCGTGATGGGAGATTGGTGTTATGCCTTAGATATTATTGATGAATGTGTTAGAGAATTAGAACAAAAAGAAATTATAAAAACAATTAAGTTACCATCAACTCTCATAAGGGAAGATGATGACTTTAAGAAACCCTACATCGATGATAACCTTTACGAATGTTTATCCCTTACTCCAGATCCTATGCCATGCCCTAAGAAACCAACCTTAGAACTTAAGGAACTGCCTAAGAACCTAAGATACGAGTTCCTCGATGAAAAGATGAACCGTCCAATTATAGTTAGTACTACCTTGAGCCAAAAGGAAACGAACCAACTTTTAGACGTTTTACGAAGATATCCCTCAGCCTTAGGATATAATATCTCTGACATAAAAGGTATAATATCTCTAGGGAACATCAGAGAAGAATAAACCCTATAATGAGTGATGTTGTTAAAAAGGAAGTTCTTAAGTTACTTGAGGCAGGTATAATCTACCAGATCTCGGATAGTAAGTGGGTGAGCCCTGTGCATGTAGTACCTAAAAAGGGAGGCATCATAGTCGTGCAAAACGATAAAGGCGAACATGTAGCAAAACGTTTAGAAGGAGGATGGTGGATGTGTATAGATTATAGAAAATTAAATAAAGCAACTAGGAAGGATCATTTCCCTTTACCATTTATAGACCAGATGTTGGAGCGTCTAGCCAGACACTCTTACTTCTGCTATCTAGATGGATACTCTAGATTCTTCCAAATACCTATCCACCCCGAAGATCAAGAAAAACTACCTTTACATGCCCTTATGGAACTTTTGCATACAGACGAATGCCGTTCGGCCTCTGTAATGCCCCAGCTACTTTCCAACGCTGCATGATGTCAATCTTTGCAGATTACCTAGACGGTATCATGGAAGTGTTTATGGATGATTTCTCGGTTTGCGGATTCGATTTCCACAATTGTCTTGCTAACCTTGAGAAAATCCTGGAGAGATGCGTGGAGGTGAACCTCGTGCTAAACTGGGAAAAATGTCATTTCATGGTAACCGAAGGAATAGTCTTAGGACATATAATTTCTGAAAAATGTATAGAGGTAGATAAAGCTAAAATAGAAGTTATAGAAAACCTAAAACCCCCAAAAACCATCAGAGAAGTCCGAAGCTTTCTTGGACACGCTGGATTCTACCGGCGTTTCATTAAAGACTTCTCCAAAATAACTAAACCTTTAACCGGACTTTTAATGAAAGATGCTGAATTCATTTTTGATGAAAAATGTAATGACGCATTTAATCTTTTAAAGCAAGCATTAGTATCAGCACCCATTATGAAACCACCTGATTGGTCGGAACCTTTTGAGATAATGTGCGATGCTAGTGATTATGCAGTTGGAGCCGTTCTAGGACAAAGGAAAGATAAAAAATTACATGCCATTTATTATGCTAGTAGAACCCTAGATGCTGCCCAACTTAACTACGCAACAACTGAAAAAGAATTACTCGCTGTAGTTTTCGCTATAGACAAATTTAGATCTTATCTAGTAGGAGCAAAAATTATAGTTTACACCGATCATGCTGCCATTCGTTACCTATTAAGTAAAAAAGACGCCAAGCCCAGATTACTCCGATGGATTCTATTACTACAAGAGTTTGATTTAGACATTAGAGATAAAAAGGCACTGAAAATGTAGTAGCTGATCACCTTTCTAGGCTAGAACATCTAAAACCTGAACTAGTACCCATAAATGATGATTTTGCCTATGATAGACTGATCGCTAGAGTAGAAACCGTTGAAGATAATAACCTAGATCCTTATGAGCACCCTCAAAATTCCTTAGCAATAAGTAACGTACCCTGGTATACAGATTTCGTTAATTATCTAGCTGCTGATATAGTACCCCCTGATCTTGACTACCACCGCAAGAAGAAATTCTTCCACGATGTGAGAAACTTCTATTGGGACGAACCGCTCCTTTTCAAAAGGGGTAAAGATGGCATTTTTCACTGTTGCGTTCCAGAAGAAGAGGTAAATAGTATTATCGAGCATTGTCATTCTGCACCTTATGCTGGACATGCGAGCACCTCTAAGACATACGCCAAGATTCTTCAAGCTGGCCTATTCTGGCCTACCATGTGGCGTGATGTCTATGCTTGCATTGTCAAGTGTGATAGATGCCAACACACTGGAAACATTTCAAGGCGTGATGAAATGCCTCTAAGAAACATTCAGGAAGTAGAACTCTTTGACGTGTGGGGTATAGATTTCATGGGACCTTTTCCACTATCCTCAGGAAACAGGTATATCTTAGTAGCTGTATACTATGTGTCTAAGTGGATTGAAGCTATAGCTGCACCCACAAACGACACTAGGGTAGTAATCAAACTATTTAAAAACTATATATTCCCTAGATTTGGAACACCACGTTTAGTCATAAGCGATGGAGGATCACACTTTATATCGAGAATATTTGACAAACTTTTAAGAAAATATGGAGTTAGGCATAGAGTAGCAACACCATACCACCCACAGACTAGTGGCCAAGTAGAAGTATCTAATAGGGAGATAAAACAAATCCTAGAGAAAACCGTTTCTATTTCTAGGAGAGACTGGTCTCAAAAGCTTCAAGAAGCATTATGGGCCTATAGAACCGCTTTCAAAATCCCTATAGGAACTACTCCTTAACAACTAATTTATGGAAAATCCTGTCACTTACCTTTCGAATTAGAGCATAAGGCCTATTGGGCCATTAAAACTTTGAATTTAGACTACCTAGCCGCTGGAGAAAAGCGTACCCTAGACATTCATAAATTAGAAGAACTTAGGCAATCTGCCTACGAGAATGCAAAAATTTATAAAGAGAGGACAAAAGCCTATCACGACAAAAGAATAGTAAAGAAAAACTTCAATATAGGCGATCCTGTTCTCCTTTTTAACTCTAGGTTACGACTCTTCCCTAGAAAGCTACGTTCAAGATGGACTGGTCCTTTCGAAGTATCCAAGATTCTGAGATCCGGAGCCGTAGAAATCAAGAACGATACCTGTAGTCCATTCATTGTAAATGGACAAAGACTGAAGCTCTATGAAGGAGGAGATATTCCATCATACTACTCGAGCCACACCCTGATTGATCCGCCAATTCCTACTACTACAGGTGTATAAATTCTAATCGTCAAGCTAATGACGTTAAACAAGCGCTGCGTGGGAGGCAACCCATGGTTTTTCTTTCATTTTACTTTTTCGCATTTATTTATTTTTATTTTATTTTATCATATTTTGCATTGAGACTAAGATTTGAATGGTTTGTATTTTCAGGATCACTTTCTTAACTTTTACAGGATGCAGGATTTCGATGACATGCATGTGGCCTATAGAGATAATGCTCAGAGGGAGCGTTACATCGCTCTGTATCAGCGCCCTATGGCACCCACATGTTATCCTGATCAGTAGTGTATGAAGGCACTGGGTATCGAGCCGAGTATCCGATTCCTTAGCCACCAGCTTCACTGGGATGAGTTTGCTGATGACTTGAGTAACACATATAGGAACCTGACTTTGGGGTTCCTGAGTTCATTCGACTATGACCCATACTCTGGACCAGATGGGTATGCTGCTTTCAGGCTTTTCGGGGTTGAGTACTCCTTCATCCAGAAAGAGTTCGGCGACTTATTGGGCTTCTAGACTACTCCTGATGCTATCCCGGAGGCACCTATGGGATATTTCCTGGGTAAGGAGGTTGAGAAGTTTTGGAGTGATATATCGGGTGGCGGAAGCCAGGATCCATCTATGCAGCTGTCTCATGTCATACATAACCCTGCATTCAGGTACTTTCAGATGATATTAGCACATTCCTTCTTGGGAAGGCCGGATGCAGAGACACTACTAAGTGAAGAGGAGATCTTCCTATTATTTTATGCATCCCAGTCTCGCCCAATCGCATATGGGAACTTTTTATTATACAGTCTCAGCGGTATCTCCAGATCCACCGAAGGAGTCATCCATGTTGGCGGAATCATCACACAGATTGCTGTCGCTTTAGGTCTGTCTCGCAAGCTGTTACATCTTCAGACCTACTCTGGGTACACTACCATGGACATTGACTTCTGTTTGACCAGAGGGTTGATGTGGAGAGCCTCTTTCCACCCATGTCAGTTCCGATTGCTAGTCGACAGTGAGACTATTCATTAGTTCACATTGCCAGATCCTATGATGACCAATGTGCATGATCCAGCGAATTGGAGTTATGCTCTGGAGGGCCCGGGAGAGACCGTCGAGGAACCAAGATCACCACCCATTGCTGAATACACGCCTACACCACCATCTCCCAGAATCACTGTTTTCTCTAATAATCTTTCATTGCAGACACCCGACATCCACACTCAGATTGCCGAGTGTCGTAGAGAGATCGCAACGCTTAGACAGGAGGTGGCTGACCTCACTTTACAGATGAGAGTGTTTGATCTCACTCATGCTACTGAAGCCGACTGTCTATATCAGGAGATCGCAGAGCTCAAGCAAGAAGTAGCCATGCTCCGTGGTTCCTCTCAGGAAGATGACATCCCCACTGTATGATCTCACCATTTAATCTTATTTTATATCCTTTTTATATTTCTCGTATTTACATAACTCATCTTATATTATCGCATTTGGAATATTATAAAAAATCTATACATTAGTATTTCTATCTTTATCTATATATGTTCTATGTTTATTTTATTTGCATTTTAATTTTTCAATTATTTATTTATTTATATTTAATTTTTGTTTTTGTTTCAGTTTTAGTTTTATTTTTTGTTTTTACCTTTATAAAATTATGCAAGTCAATGATGCTAGGAAAATCACAAAACAAATGCTATCCGGACCCCTCAAAGCCAAAAGACAAGAGAAGCCCAAGCCAAAGGACCAAAATCCGGCCCAGCCAGATTTTGCCTTGTGGCGCCCGCCATAGACCCTGTGGCGCCCACCACAGCGTCTGTAAAAGGTCGGGGCAAAACCCCTTTCTTCACCATTTTTGCAACTTACAACCTCCCAAACCCATTTTTTCACCTTGGAAAAACATCATTGAACCCACAAAAAGCTCATACTTTTCTAACCACCACACTACACAAATCATTATTCCAATTTCCATTTTCGATTTCATCCGTCGGATTTTGTAAAAATCCAACCTTTTCACAAACCACTTCATCTTCTTCATCACTTCTCAAGAGCTTTCAAATGGAGTTTAACAGATTCATTCTTCGAGGAAGGAAACCGGGGGATAGACAAAGAAAATATATTGAACGGTTGCAAAATCGGGAAGTCCTCCCGACAAGGTATGTTGACGAAAACTGTCTCTACACTTTAGGTATCTATCATAGCATATTTCATTTATTAGATAATTTAGGGTTGCATAATTTCTTTTCCAATAAAGAACCTACCTATGAGCGGTTGACAATTGAATTTTTGAGTTCCTTAATTTATATTGTCAACCCTAACACTGCTAGCACAGTTGGTACTGTCAAATTTAGAATGTTTGCTGTTGAATACCAATTCAGTATCGACGAACTAGCCAGCTTGTTAGGAATCCCTCATGGGGACGGTGCTATTTGTGAGGCCCCTTTGGATTCCGAACGGTCTGTTGAGGTATTTTCCTTCTGGGAGCATCTATTAAACACTTCCATAAACTCTTTTGAAGGAGTTCTTGCCTCAACTGTCCATAACCCGACCATCAGAGTTTTTCGATATCTGTTGGCATGCACTATATTTGGCCGGGAGAATCCAAATAAGGTTAATGCTAGAAAGCTTCTATTTTTACAAGGGAGCCTCACAAATAGACGTATTAATTCGGTCCCGTTCATGCTTGCTCATATGACTTTAACTTTGAATAAAGCGGGACCGATTTCTTTTGGTGGATTGATTACATCTATTGCTCGGGCGCTTAACCTAAACGATGAGAAGGCTACCCTAGACCCCCTACCTCCTCGCACAATTAACCTAAATTTTTTGAGAGACATGAAACTGTGCCGTTCGAGGAGAGAAGGAGGCTATATGCTTATGGTTCATGGTGTAGCCATCCCATCTGTTGTTTTACCGTGCTCTAGACGTACGAGATGAAAGGAATTGGACCTACGCTTTAGATGCCCCACCTGTTTTGGGTCCTCTTCCTCCTAACATTCCTGATGAGGCGGGACATGACACTGATGATGAATATGATCGACGAGAGAGATCTCCCGTACCCCATGTGTCCCCCCATCATCCTTCACCACCACACACCGCACCATCTTCTTCTTCTTCTGCAGGTACCACTCCTGGCTTCTATATTACAGAGGAGATGTGGCGTGACCACATGGCTAGAGAGCAAAGGCGTGACGACCTACTCTCTACCATCCAGCAACAAATGACGGATAACATGAACTTCATGCGAGAGTCGCAGCGGAGGACAGACAGGTCCTATGACACTGTTCTACAGTCCCTACAAACGATCAAAGATACACAAGCCCGTCAACAAAACTACCACCAGAGACACATGACACTAATTGAAGCCACTCAAGGTTCCATTATAGGTAACCTTCGAGAGGTGAGGACCGCTCAGAATGCCCTGCAGGCGAGGATGGATCAGAGAGACCGTCGTCGTACCCGATCCCGTCGTCCACCTCAGAATGGCGAGGGCACTAGTGGTCAACAATAGGTTGTCAGGTAACTCTTTCCTTATCTTATTTCAAAACATTGGGGGATAATGTTCGATTTAAGTGTGCGAGGAGACTCTATCGTCTGTTCTTTCTTTTCTTTATTGCTTTTCTCGTTTTTCCTTTATCGCTTTTTCTTTACTGTTTTTAGATAGTTTATTTATTGTTATTTCCTTGTAGTTGTTTATTTTTCTTTTTAGTATAATGCATGAGTTTGACGAGTCACCAAATATAGTAGATCTTTAGTACAATCCTACCTCCCCATACCTTTAGCCCCACAATTTTTTTTTTCTGCAAAAGAAAATAGTGTTATTCAGAAAGTTTTCAGGTTTTAAAGACATGTTTTGAGTAAGGATGCGGTGACTTGGGAGAACTTTGCGAAACATCAGTATCTGTTTTAGCACCATAAGTTTCGTAAATATAGGAATCATTCCCGAAACCCCATATACCATGGCCTTAATCATCATTTGTGTATAAGTCCTCAGTAGTTTATCTCAGCAGTTAGCTCCGGCCTACGCATCCTCTACGTAGGGGACCGATGCAAATAAGTGAACGATCCAGAAAAACAAAAAATAAATAATAAAAGAAAGCAAAAAGGCAACTCCGCTATAGGTGACCCTCACAAAGTCATTTAAACCAAAGAATTGTAAAAAATTGCTACAAAAAGAAAAAGAAAAAGAAAAAGAAAAACTTACCCACTGTTAGTTGGTTCAGAGGTATCTGGCACTGAACTTGGTAGGGCGGATTACGATCCGATCCCCCACAACTACAGTTGGGTCCAATAAAAGGGTTTACACATAATTATGTGCCAAAAATCCCATGGTCAGATCATAATCACTAACAGGCCACTCTACTATGAAGCATGTACGGATAACGGGCTTAATGTGATTGCGCCTGAATGAAAAGGACACAAAAGAGATGAAGAGGCAGGCCTAGGTATTGTGGGATAATATGGGTTGGTTAATATAGGAATGAAGTTTATGTCCGTATTTGCGGATTAATGTCATCATGATACCCTTAGTTCACTCAGTTAGTACCTATCACTGTATCCCGACTTGAACTTAGAATTTTTACCTAAAACACTCATTTACACAAATTTTCTTTTATGAGCTTTTTAATGTTTTGCTTGAGGACAAGCAAAGGTTTAAGTGTGGGAGAGTTTGATAACACTAAAATTTACCGTATTTTCTACTCCGATTTCACATGCATTCTAGTTGTTTTATTATCATTTTGTTGTGTTATTGCTATGTTTTTCTTTGTTTTCAGGTTTTTACTTTAATCGGAGCCCCGATCGAGAAAAGGAGCGAAAAAGAGCCAAAAACCCTAAAATTCAGCATTTTGTTCTTGTGGCCTACCCCATGGCTGGCGCCATAGACCCTGCCATGAGGTGTCCAAGCTCAACTTCCCTCAACTCCCACGTTCCCCACTACCTCCACTAAGGCACCGCAGATTGGCCTTGTGGCGGGAGCCATGGCCTTGTGGCGGGCGCCACAAGAGGAAAATAGTTTCCCTCCCATTTTCAAGTTGAAGGGCATCCAAGTCATTTCCATCTTTTTACTTGCTTATAAATAGAAACTCGAATTCAGTTTTACAATCATCCAAACCTAGAGCAGAGGCAAACTCAGAGCAACTTTGTTTCACTTAGGCATATATTCAGTTTTATAAAGTGGTAATCGCTTCGCATTGGAGTGTTACCACAATTGTGTAATCGAGTCTGTGATAGAGTCTGTAATCGAGTTTGGAGCACTTTGGAAGGAAGTTAATCCTGCCGCCATTTTCATTTCCGCTTTGCAATTTATTCAACCCTCCGATTGGAGCAGGTTTTTATTACTTGTCTTTATCTTATTTATTTTCCCGCACTCGCTTTACTTTTATTTATTTCCCGCACTCGCTTTACTTTATTTATTTCCCGCACTCGCTTTATTTTTATTTATTTCCCGCACTCGCTTTACTTTTATTTATTTCCTGCACTCGCTTTACTTTATTTATTTCTCGCACTCGCTTTAAATTATTTATTTCCCCGCACTCGCTTTAAATTATTTATTTCCTCGCACTCGCTTTAAATTTTTTATTTCCTCGCACTCGCTTTAAATTATTTACTTTCCGCACTCGCACTACTTTTATTTATTTTAATGCACTTTTACTTTACCATGTCTAGCTAAATTTATAAGGTTAGAATGTAAGGATCGTAATTGAACCAGTAATCCGTACAATTGTTCGTAGAAACACTTAAGGGCTATTTTAACTTTCAACTTAAGTTTTCCCGCACTTCAATTCCGTTGGGTAAGATCGAAAGCCGTCCAACGTCTATTTAAACTTAATTGTTTTTAACTATTTCAAAAACAGCGAAAGCGCTTTGTTTAGTTCATTAGGAGATTTTAACATTAAGAAGAAAAGAGATTTTAAAACTATTTTCGGACGCGTTTATAAGTTTAGAGTCTGGTTCGTAAGAACCTCTTTTGGTTAAGAAATCCAGGTTATAATACTTTTCAACTTAGTCAAGATACTATATTTCTTAAAAATAGGTTTACTACTCTAACGCAATGCGCGCCTTTTTATAAGTGACAATAAGAGGGTTTGATTAGGGAGTACAACTCGGTTCTGAATACGCGAAAGCGACAGTTCCTGTTAAATTAGTTCTTTTCAAAGTAGGAAACACTGCCCATAAGTAGCTCTACTAGCAAGTACTTGGATTATCAATCGATTACGTGAATTACATTCGACCCTGTCTTTATTAATTAAATTTATTTCAATACTTTACTTTTCATTGCACACTCTAAAAAACACCTATTTTGATTACCTTTGATAAACACCATAACAATAGATAACGATAGATTGACACTTGGTCTCTGTGGATTCGACAATCTTTTATATTACTCTGACGCGTTCGTATACTTGCGAAACACCGCATCAATTACACTTTGGAATTATACATAATCAAAGGATTTAGTTAATCAAAATTGATTTTGATCAACTTGAATCGAGGGTTGGAATTAATTTTAAAATGACTAGTTAACCTAATCTAAGGGTTAGAATTATATTCATATGCTATTCTAAAGAGAGACATGCATTTGTTAATCAAAGACTTGATTTAAAACTGATTAAAATCCTAAGTCAAAATGAATCCTAAGGGAGCATGCATTTTCATGGCGAAAAGGATAACATAAGCCATTAGGGGAAAATGGCTATTTCACAAGGATTATCTCAATTAGGAACACAAAATTAATTCTAACTAGAAAATCTAATTAGAACCTAAAATTGATTAAATCCTAAAATCCATATTAACCTAATGTTAGAAGTTGATTGAACTCTAAAATCAATTAAAATTCTAATCCTAATTAAAATCTATACTAATCTCCTAAATTCTAATCAACCTAAGAATATAAAAAAACCTAAAAATGATTAACATCAGTAACCATGATTAACAAGAATAAATTCTATTAAGCTAAAAAATTAGAATTAAAATTCAATTATATTAAAGGAATTAATAGGGTGCAGAATTGGGATTGGGGTGTATGCAGCAACCAGGCCTTAGGCCATAAACTCATTTCCTAAAAAAAAGGCCCAAAGCTTGTAACAGGGGGTGTATTGGTGCACACTGGGATAATGATGGAAGAAAGAAGGTTGAGTCCATATCTGTAAGCCCAACATAAACAAGTCAAGGTTAATGCACATGTGAAATGTAGTCAGCAAAAGTGTATGAAGCCCAAGCATAAAGCCCACAACGAATCCAACAAATGGACATGGATAAGTCCAAGCTGATCTAGCCATGAGTCAGCAACACCTAGGATCATCTTAAGCACGTGCAACACATGCTTATGAAGCAATTCGATGTTAAAACAGAACGGCCGCATCTCTCTCTCCTCAACTCAGTTCTCCCTCTGCCGTGCCAGAGGCCATCCCCGACGACGGAGGTGCCTCTAAAATCAAACCAAGAACATTATCTAACCTGTTTCGATTCACCGAGTCTAAAAATGCTAACGAATTTCCCTAATTCTCTATGAGCTAAGCGAATCGAAGAAAAAACACGAAGAACCCTAACATGAAGAATCCAAGTTAAACGGCAACAATTGGGAATCAAGCCACCATTCATTGGGACTTTGATTCCCCTCGTAAAACTCTACATTCTGGTAACAAGTTAAAAGCAAAAGGAGGGAGAAAAATTAACCTGTGACATTCTCTGGTGGTGGTGGTGATGGCGACGGTGAAACAAAAACCGATATGTATCTTGATACTCCTTCTGCGAATCTTCTTCTTCCTTTGCTCTTCATCTTCTCTTTTCTTCTTCTCATTTCTTCTGCGATTTAAGAAATCGAGAGTGTGGGGGAACTAGAAGCAGAGAGTGCGTTGATGATGGAGCTTAGCACAAGCTAATTGAAGCTCTTATGATGAGCTTTAAAACTGTATTTTTTTGTTTTCTTTTGTAAAATGATGTAAATGCCAATTTGTTATGAATGATTGGGCATTGATTTGAATAAAATGTTCTTTATGATGGAATGGAAACATGACTTAGTTTAAAATGAAACTTTTCTTTCCATGTTTATGCTAAGGCCATAACTTACCATGAAACTTTTGAATGAGCTCATGGATTAAGAATGAACATTAAAACACTAAAATCAAAGTATCAAGACTATCTGATGGCATAATGGATTAAAGGACTATGAATCAAGGACAATAGACTAGGCACCACCCACCAATGCACTATAGACCAATGAATGCACCAAGAGACTTATCAATGTGACCATGAAGCATAATGGAACCAATGGAATAAATGGACCAAGAATAACAAAGGGTATGAAGCCATGCAATAAAGGATTAGATAGATGGGCTTGGATGGACATGACATGGATGAAATCTTGGACAAGGCTTTGTATGAGATGAACCCCCAAGTAGGTATGTAAAATGATCAGCTTATTCGAAATGGTTTCCATAAGAAAAAGAAAACTTGATAATTGATGACACATACCACAATGATCAACAACCATCCTCTAATGAATTAAGGTTCAAACAAACCTCAAAGTGAAAGGTCAAGCCAACAAGGCATACTAGAACTAGAGCCTCCTGATTAGGGTTTCAATAGCACCTCTTTCAATCAAAGCCTTTAGATGAGTTAGGAAACTTCATAAGCAAGTTATCAACACATATGAACCCCCAATTAGGGTTCAGAGGCCAGGATAAGACTCAAGGAACCACCATGAAGCCCCACCGCCAAATCATCAACAGATTAGGGTTTGAACCCTTTTGAAGAGTACCATGAAGGATCTTAGTTGAGTTTGAATCCCAAAGATCAGAGCCATTAGGGTTTGCCATCCCTTATGATTAAATGAATATCCAAGCCAAACCTCTTAGGTTTTATCCACATCAAAAATCCTAGCTTTGCAAGCCAAGAGCTTTGAATCTATCCTGATCAACCACTAGGTATGAAAGAATGATTGATGCACATGAATGAAACATGAGGGCATGCAAATGATTCTAAAGTTAAGGATTAAATGGGAATATGAAAAGGGGAGGGAAAATTTTGGGGTACTACAGCTGCCCCTATTTAATCTTCTTGAACCGGAATACAAGAATTGCGGAGGCTTCTTGGGTATTCAAGGTATAAGAGGATTAAACACTAACGTATCCAAAATTTTTCCACTACTGAGGGATATGTATTTCATATTCTGTGGGGAAACTATAGATGGAGAATATGATATGCATGTTGAAAGATGTATGCTTTATTTTCGTGATGCATGGGTGTTTATATGGTCAGATGGATGTCATTCACATGGTATGGTTCTTTGGTACGGGGGGAACTCTGACTCATCATCAATTATACTGAAGAAACTGATATTGTGAAATCAAGGGGTGTTAACACTGCTTCTAAGGATCTATCTGGCCCTGCTGAGGATCATAAGGATACATGATCTAACCGGTCAATCATCAAGCCGAATACTATGTTCAAGCAAAACCTTCAAACTACCGATCATCTTTTTAAGCTCTTCGGGAGTTTACAGTAATGCATAAAGTTTTCTTTTAATGTAGCTTTTATTATTCCCCAAGATTTTGAAGCATTATGTGATTAAAGTAAATCAGTTTTTTCCGCAAACAAAATGCAGGAGAAACAAAACCAATTGATAAAAGAAACTGAATTTTATTGATCATGAACAAAATCACACATATGGTATGTACAGAGATGCAAACATCCTTAAAGAGGACATTGCAAAAATTGAAAAATAAAAGAAATGGCAATGGGAAATATTTTTTGTATTTTTCCATTGATTACAACATTGACCGTTGTCCACTATAGGATCTGAATCCCAAGACCTCACTTCGATTGACGATTATTGAATTGATCTTTGACCATCTGAGATCTAGCTTATAGTGAAGTAGGCTCAATGAGCATAGTAAATGCCTTTATCCCTAACTTTTGCCTGGACTTTTCTAGTTTTTTTTTGTTCACCGGGATGCTCCTTTTTGCCTAAATCGCCCTTTCGAGATTTTGACTTAGCTAGCTTTATATTTTTATTTGCTCCCTAACTTTTGCAAGGACAATTCATTTTTTGGTCCATCGGTATAGCCATTTTTGCCTAGATTAATCTTGCGAGGATCAATCTAGCGGGCTTTTATCATCATTTCTTTTTAGGCATAATATTTTTTGACTATGTCTGCATTCACTGGCGATGAAAAATCTTACCCATCCATTGTTGTGAGGATTAGGGATCCACCTGAGAAAGCCTTCTTAATGATAAAAGGTCCTTTGTAGTTGGGAGTCCATTTGCCCTGAGGATCTGAGTGAATAGCAAAATACTGTTTGAGCACGAGTTCTCCCGAGCGGTACTCACGAGGAAAAACTTTCTTATCAAAAGCTCGTTTGAGGCGTCTTTGGTACAACTGACCATGGAAAACAATCGTCAAACGCTTTTCTTCAATCAGATTCAGCTGGTCATACCGAGATTGAACCTATTCAACTTCATCAGATCAACCTCCACGACGACCCTGAGTGAAGGAATCTCAACTTTAATTGGTAGAACGGCCTCTATCCCATACACTAATGAGTATGGAGTTTCCCTAGTAGATGTACGAACCGAGGTCCTATAACCATGCAGAGCAAAAGGTAGCATCTCGTGCCAATCCTTATATGTTTTGACCATTTTATGGACAATTCTTTTGATGTTCTTATTAGCTGCTTCTACGACACCATTCATCTTGGGCCGGTATGGTGAAGAGTTGTGGTGATCGATCTTAAATTTTTTGCACAACTCCTTCATCATATTATTGTTGAGATTACTGGCATTGTTAGTAATGATCTTGCTAGGGTTTCCATAACGATAAATTATCTCTTTCTTGATAAACCGAGTAACCACTTGTCGAGTGACGTTGGCATATGAAGCAACTTCGACCCATTTTGTGAAGTAATCAATAACAACTAGGATGAATCGATGCCCATTGGAAGCTTTAGGTTCTATCATCCCAATCAGGTCAATACCCCACATAGAGAAATGCCATGGAGACGTCAGAACATTCAACAAAGTTGGTGGCACAAAGATCTTGTCACCATATATTTGACATTTGTGGCATCTTTTAACAAAGTTGTAACAATCAACCTCCATTATTGTCCAGTAATACCCAACCTGGAGGATCTTCTTGGCCATAGCAGGACCTTTCGGTTGTACACCCTCGCAGATTTCATGTATAGATTTTATGATCGTGCTAGCTTCGTGTCTATCCACACATATGAGTAGCACGAAATCATAATTACTCTTGTATAACACATAGCTGTTTAAAAAAAACTTGGAAGAGAGTCTTCTCATGGCCTTCTTAGTAATATATATACCCTCGGAATATTGTTGTTTCTCTAGAAATATCTTTATGTCATAGAACCAGGGCTTATCATCAGGATCTTCCTTGATTGCTATACAATGTGTTGGTTAATCTAAGTGGTCAATATGGATAGCTGGTGATTCATTCTTCCATTTGACTTTAAACATAGATGCCAACATAGCTAGAGAATCCGCTAATTGATTTTCTTTCCTAGTAATATGATGAAAAGATATTTCATCAAAGTAGGGTATCAGTTTTCTGATGTGCTCTTTATAGGGAATCAATTTCCTATCCCGAGTTTTCCAATTACCTTTTACCTGACTTATTACCAGAGATGAATCTCCATACACCTCAAGAATTTCGATCCTTAAGTCAATGGCCACCTCCATACCATATATACACGCCTCATATTCTGCCATATTGTTGGTGCAATCAAAGCATAATCTAGCAGTAAATGGAAGGTGGAAACCAGTTGGAGAAGTGATAATTGCGCCTATTCCATGACCACAAGCATTGGAATCACCGTCGAACACGAGTGTCCATCGCGATCCTGGTCCGAGGCCTTCCTTGGAGCCTGGAATAGCAAAGTCTCTGACAAACATGATGTCTTCATCTGGAAAGTCAAACCTCAACGATTGATAACCCTCCACAGGTAAGTGAGCAAGGTAGTCAGCATAATGCTCCCCTTTATTGCTTTTTGAGTCATGTACTGGATATCATATTCGTTTAACAACATTTGCCACCGAGCAAATCTACCAGTGACGACAAACTTTTCAAATATATACTTTATCAGATCCATTTTGGATATCAATAAAGTGGTATGGAAAACCTTGTATTGTCTTAGGCGTCGAGCATCCCAAGCCAAAACACAATAAGTCATCTCTAAAAGTGAGTGTCTGGTCTCACATTCAGTGAATTTCTTGCTGGGGTAGTATATTGCATATTCTTTCTTGCCTGTACCATCATGTTGACCCAAAATGCAGCCCATAGATTCATCGAGTACCGTGAGATACATAATAAGAGGCCTACCAAGAATCGGCGGTATGAGAATTGGTGGTTCTTGCAAGTACTTTTTTATTTTGTCAAATTCCACTTGATAATCGTCGTTCCACACAATCGATTGATTCTTCCTCAATATTTTGAATATCGGTTCACAGGTAGCTGTTAAATGTGATATGAATCTGGAAATATAATTGAGTCGACCAAGGAAACCTCAAACTTCTTTTTCTGTTCGAGGAGGTGGCATATCTTGGATGGCTCGAACTTTGTTGGGATCAACCTCAATACCTTTCTGACTGACAATAAAGCCCAATAACTTACTAGTTCGGACCCCAAAAGTGCAATTTGCTAGATTCAAATACAACTTGAACTTCTGGAGCCTAGCAAACAACTTCCTTAGATTTTCTAAGTGATCATCTCCAGTTCTGGATTTTGCAATCATGTCGTCCACATAAACCTCAATCTCTTCATGAATCATGTCATGAAAGAGGGTTACCATGACACGTTGATATGTTTCCCTTGCATTCTTCAAGCCGAATGATGTTACTTTGTAGCAGTAAGTTCCCCAAGGTGTGATGAAAGTTGTCTTCTCCATATCATATGGTGACATCTTTATCTGATTATACCCTAGGAAACCATCCATGAAGGAAAAGATAGAAAACTAAGCTGTATTATCAACCAAAACATCAATATGAGGCAAATGGAAATCATCCTTTGGGATCACTTTATTGAGGTCTTAATAATCTACGCACATTCTGACTTTACCGTCCTTCTTCGGAACTAGAATGATATTAGCAACCCACTGTGGATACTAAGAAATAGCTAAAAAGCCAGCGTCAAACTACTTCTTAACCTCTTCTAGGATCTTGAGTGCCATGTCGGGTCTGGTCCTTCTGAACTTTTGCTTGACTGGAGGACATTCAGGCTTGAGTGGCAAGTGATGTTCAACAGTGTTAGTGTCTAACCCTGGCATATATTGATATGACCAAGCGAAGACATCAACATATTCATGTAATAACTTGACCAAATCAGAATGTACATGCTCGACAAGAGATGCCCCAATCTTTACTTCTTTTTTATCAGTTTCAGAACCCAAATTAATGACATCCACTGGTTCTTTGTATGGATAAATCTCAATTTCTTCATGCTCAAGGAGCCATGCTAGTTCAGTCGGTAATTCACAATCTTCCTCACTATCATCTTCAGCTTGGTTAATTGGAAATCCATACTTACAACCTATTCTTTCCATGTTGTTATCAATGGTTTTGTTTGCTCTACATGTTATGAGCTTATTTTTAGTATGATTTTTAATAAAGTGGAAAAAGAAAAAGAAACTTTTGCCTTTTCATTTTTGTGAAAAAGTAAAAATAACTGAAAGAAAAAAGGAACACAAATTTTGCATGCAAAAAAATACTTTCTTTATGTAATCACATAATACTTTTAAACATGGGGGCCCTTACAAGCTATCCTCTTGTCTCAGGCAAAGACAAGGGATTAAGAAAACAAAATGCATTATGTTTTCTCCGAATATACTATATGAATCACGGAGGCTATCCAGTTGGTGAGCTTGAATTCTGGAGAACATCTGCGTACAAGATTGGGAGTCTTCGGTTTGCTGCCACTAGATTCTCCAATGACTACTATAATGTGATCACCTTGGAAGCCTGCAGTGCTAAACCTGACAGAATTGAACTATTTCTTCCTCGGACTTGCTTTGCAAGCTGATGGGTGATATCCAATACCGAATCTATCGTGCTTCTCTACCATATTGACAACTTTACCCCAACTGGCTAATGAACCTTTCTCCAAAGTCTGCTTGGCACTTCTGACTGAAGATAGGATGGTAGAAGATGACTGATCATGATTAGAAGTAGCTGAACCGACCTCTTCAAATTCTAAACAGTGGAGTGGAATTTCAACAACCCCTTCATCTGTCTCGACATATCTGAACCAAGAAAGCTCACTAATTAATAAGTCTTCTTCACCACATACTATAACCAACTTGTCATTGATCAAGAATTTCAACCTTTGGTGCATTGTAGAAGTGACTTCCCCAGCAACATGAATCCATGGTCTATCCAACAAACAATTGTAGGCCGTGTTGGTGTCCATGACTTGAAAGGTGATAATGAATTGGTTAGGTCCAACAAAAATGGGTATATCCACTTCCCTAATGACCTATCTTCTGGAGCCATCAAAAGCTCGAACAATCAGTGCACTAGTCCTCATCTCGGATCCTTTAAACTGTAATTGACGTAATGTAGCTTTTGGCATTATATTAAGTGAGCAACCAGTATCGACAAGGACTCATGATAGAAGGGAATCTATACACATAACTGAAATATGTAATGCTTTATTATGAGCATTCCCCTCAGGAGGTAATTCTACTTCATTAAATCCTAAGTACCTGCTGGCAGTGATATTTGCAACCACATCATCAAATTGATCGACCGTGATATCCTACATCACATGAGAAGTATTCAGGACTTTCAACAATGCTTTATGATGAGCCTCAAAACTTATAAGTAAGTACAATATGGAGATTTTTGAAGGAGTCTTACCCAACTGATCAATAATCTTGAAGTCACTCTTCTTGATCAATTTGAGGAATTCTTGGCCTTCCTCAAAAGTGATACTTTTATTGTGACCTTCAACCTGTTCATCTTCAACCATCAACCCCTTCCCCTTAGAAGTTTCAGATTCTACAGCTTTATCGGGTATAATCTTTGTTAATACTGGAACAATTGTCATGGTCAAAGTGGCGGGTACAACTGCCCCTGCCTGCAGAGGAGGAGTAGGAAGGACCTTCTTCTTAGGCGGGAGAACTATGGGTGATGGAGACACCCTAGGAGCATATTTTGTAGCGAATACACGGCCATTCTGAGTCATGCCTCCCACTCCAGTTATATTAACAATTTCAGTGTCAGGGATTTGAAGCTCTTTTCCATCCACGTACGCAGTCATTTCATACTTCCAAGGCACCGCCTTGGTATTCTGATATGGGAACAGACCAGGAATACATATATGGATCAGATGAATCTTCTTAGGAGGAGATTCAACCTTCTTCTTCCTGTACATAATAGTTATAGGCTCAATCACTACAATTTCTTCAACTGTCTTAGATTGGGAAAACTGTATCAACCCTTGATTCATCAACTCTTACACACAGCCTTTCAGGTCATCAGAACTATCAGGGTCAAATTTACACGCAACACAATCTTCATGAATACCAACCAGAAACTCAAACCGTTCAAGCTTTTTCAACACTACCGACATTGGAGTCTTCACATCATCAACCCTCTTAACAAATTATGTGGTTTCCTTTTCAATTACAACACTGACTGCTGGGTCACCATGATTAGGCAGAGGGTTTGTTTTCACATTAGGCTTTTCTTATGAGAAAGACAAGATCTTCTGATTAATCAACTCTTGCATTTTATTTTTAAGGGTCCAATAGTCTTTTGTAGAGTGTCCTATATACCCGACATGGAAGGTGCACGAGGCATTAGGATTATGCTTAAGATGATAGGGAGGCATAGCCTGAGGAAGTTCCTTTGGTATGAGGTCCCTTATGTGAACCAGATATGGTACCAATTCAACATATGGTATCAGTATCTTATCAATGTGAGGACACTTTCTATAGTTATTCCTGTTGTTTTGGCCCTGGCCTTGACCCCTATACTCACGAGTACTATGTTGATTATGAGTATTCTGAGTCGCCGTTGGTTGTTGATTACGACTTTTTTGTTGATACTGACACAAAGGTTGTTGATACTGAGCGGTGACAACATACGAATACAGATAATATGGCATGGGAGACATAGGAAATTGATATTCGGGATGAACGCTTGTCTTTACAACACTTGCCTCCCCATCTTTATTATTTGTAAAGCCCCCACGCGGCTTCTTATTCGTGGTCTGCTGATCAATGATACTTGCAATCTTTCTCGATTTAACCCTATTTTCGACACTTTCACCGATGGTCATAAAATCTGCAAAGTTGGTGTAAGAACTACCAATCATTTTATCGAAGTACAACCGTGAAGAGTACCTAAAGATGTCAACTAGCTTATTGTCCGATAAAGCTGGCCTGACCCTAAAAGCCATTTCACACCAATGTTGAGCGTACTCCTTAAAAGTCTCGCTTGACTTCTTTGACTGATTCTGTAGCTACAATCTGGTTGGTGCCATATCGAGGTTGTACTTATAGTGCTTTAGGAACGCTTCAGATAAATCTCTTCAGGATCTAATCTTGGTACGCTCTAAACCCATGTATCAGTCCAAGGAAGCCCCTGATAGACTATCTCGGAAATAATGGATTAGCAAATCATCATTGTCAATATACGAGCCATTTTCCTATAGTACATTGTAATGTGGCTTTGAGGACAACTTAACCCCTTGTATTTTGGTAGATATGGTACTTTGAACTTCTGAGGGAGTACCACATTTGGAACCATACAAAGATCTCTTGCGTCTATGCCGAAGGCAGAGAAACCTTCGATAGCCCTTATTCTATCATCCAACAATTGGTAGTCCATCGGACGGGCCAGACTAGCAGTAGGAACGACGACATGATTGGCTGGTCGGGAGGTGTCCTGAGCCAATGTCTTAACAAGCACCGTTTGGGGAACAAACAACATCTATGGTGGATAAGAAAAACTGGGAGGCACAATTTAGGAAGCGACATGCATCATATGAGGGAATTGCCCTCTAGTCTGAGAATTAGGGGCCTGAGGTATCCCAACCTGCACATACTAGAGTGCAGGGTTGGCAGGTGCGTAAGGAAGCATAGGAACAAAAGTTTCCCCAGTTGAGGCAAATAGAGCAACTTGAAAGTGATTCAAATTCGCAGGCTGGGCGGCCTGAGAAGGAATCTGAAAATAGAGGCGTGGGCCTCAGTACTCAGTTTCATTGTCAGGGATTTCAGCAAGAACCTGACCTTGGGTGTCCTCAGGGTTGGCAACATCAATCGTCTGAGGAGTTTGGATCGTAGGCACACCCCATGGGAAAGCAGAATTCCCGGCAGCAGTAGGGACACTGAGAGCTTGATAAGGAATAAAGGCACCCCCATTAGCAAATTGAGCAGCGAAGTTCGAGGGAATCCCCCATGGGTAGGAAACATCAAGCCTATTAGAAGTAGAAGTGAACATGTGCAGATTCATAGCAGTCGGTACCACGGTCTCCACGAGAGTTTCGATAGTGGCAACGGCATCAACAATAGTAATGGTCACCATAACAACACCAGTGACATTTGCAGCAACAACGTTGGTAGAGGTAAAAGCCCTCTGGGTTTGGAGATACTCCATGATGGTTTCCATGTTTTCCTGGAAAAGATCCATTTTGCCTTGGAATTGGGCAAGAGTTTCATTGACAACAGCGTTGTCAGATTCGTAATCAACCATGAGCTTGGATTTGTTTGCACGAGTATAATAGCGATGACGAGTCATCATGGTTGCTGTAGAAAGATGGAGAGGGTAAGAATTTTGTTTTCCGGAGGCTTTAAGAAAATAAATGCATGAATGCATGCAAAAAGTTTTAACATATGCATATTTATTCATTTTTAACATTTATTTTTGTAAAGAAAAATTTCCAGGGAATCCTTGAGTTTTGTTCATCAACACAAGTAATTATAAAGCATAAAGAGAGAGACAATATATCAAGTCAATAACCAAGAAACTCTTTTATTCAATATCAGAAAGTGGAGTATAAATACACATCAAGAGTCTGCCTGACGGGCTACCATAAGCTCATCTTTAAATCTATCAAATCTGACTCTACAAACAGAAATGAAATGAAATACAACCCAAGGGACGTTATGAGGAAACACTACATCAAAAGCTTCTTTCAACAATTTTGGTAAGTCCTCCATGGCATGTTCAACAAATTGGGTCAGGCGTGCATGTCTTTCCCTCCAATACTGCGCGTCCTTAAGAAGGTTGTACATCAAAGTGTGATCAGGTTCATCTAGAAGATCTCTCAAAAACGTCTCCTTCTTGCCTAGGATCCTTTGAAGGTGTCCACTATGCCTTTCCTAATGATCATTCTCTTGTTTGAGTAGTTTGATGCTCTCTAGATTCTTATGTGCTTGATCCTTTAGCCCACGAATCTCTTCGAACCTCTGGTCTAACTCCCTCTGGCGCTGATGAAGAGTAACCTCTAGCTATTTGACACGACTTTGTTCATCTTTCAGCCCTTTCTTGCAAGCTTCTAGTTGGTCTTCAAGTTTCTTGATTCGCTCTTTGTAATTAAGCTCCACTTTACAAGCCTGGTATTGAGTTTCTGCGAGCTGCTTCTTCTTTACTGACAGACTAGCACAAGTTCCTTTTAGTGCTTCACCCACTTTTCTCCTTTTGTGCAACTCAGCTTGCACCTTATTGTCCTCTTGATGTGCTCTATCTCTCTTCTGATTTAGGTTGAACTTCAAGGTCTCCTTCTCTAATGACATCTTACCAAGACTAGATTTGAGATCCGCATTCTCTTTCTCTAGTGCCCTGATAATTCCCTTAAGCTCATCGACCTCGGAGATATGATTAATCGTAGGTTCAGGAGGCTTGATGCTCATAGATGGTTCAGGCGGAAATGGCAACAATATTTCTTTGACTCTGTATTTCACCCATATGGTATAAGCTTCTCTGGCTATTGTAGCGGGGTATTCGTTACTGTTAGAGATATTGACTAAATCCAAGGTAAACCATATAAGTCGAGTCGCCACCGCACTTCTATTTATCCAAAGGAATGGTTAGAAAGCGAACAAAAACCTAAAAGGTTTATCGGATCAAAAACTAGTAAAAATGTCAGAGATCTGGGTAAGGGGGTTGGTTATGCAATGGGAAGGTTTTAAGCACCCAAAACATCCTAGGTACTCCTAGGGAGCCCTTTTCATAAGTGTTGTTCTAGTTTAAAGGGTGTAGGTATATCTAAAGTACTATTTACTAAAAGGAAGGTTAAAAGAAAATGACTCGCAAGGATGTCGCATCCACTGCCTACGTATCTCATTTGAGTATGAGAATCAGAGTCTTCGTAGCTCGGCTACCTATGGGTTAAAGAGAAGTGTGCTCGGTAAGACGTCGCGTCTTATGCCTACGTATCTCATCTGGAATGAGAGTCAGAGCAAAACGTAGTTCGGCTAACTACGGGTTAAGGATTGCCATCTGAACATGGACTTATAAAAGAGAACACCAGCTGTGTCAAAGGAGGGTGGGCAGTGTGTTCAACGTCCTAGCAGTAGGTGTCGCAGCTCGCTGAATCGAGTCTTAGGCAGTTACCTCTTTGCAATAGAACGGATTGACATGCCACAAGATCGGAGACGCACAGAAGGTCTAAAAGTGGGGAAGCTCTGCTCTAGAGTTGTCATGCAATATGGACCTATGTGTTAGGATTTACAAAGGGGAATATCTACCTAATGTTAGCATGCAAAGAATAAGGGAATTCTACCTATGTTATCATACAAAGGGTTCTACCTAACGGGTGCTACCTAAACGGAACAAGAGTCGACGGATGGAGCGCGAAGAGAAGTTAGGGATAAGGGTAGATGGCGATGCCGGAGGCAATCAACTTATAGGTAGATGGCGATGCCTGAGGCAATCGACTTACAAGAGGATGGATGAATGCGTGCTGGTTCTGTTAAGTTTTGAAAGTGATTACTCGACGTTGGATCGAGCTTTTGATCTTATTTTGAAATGGTTATCGGATGTTCGTTTTAATTCTTGTATTAACAGGTGACTAAAGAAATAAAGAAATAAATATTATACACTTTATGGGAGAGGGGTACATTTGTTATGAATGGGGATTGTTCATGGCAAACAAACAATAAGAATATATGCCTCATACATCATACAAGTAGGCAACAGTTATCAATCAAATCAGATAAATAAACAATATATAATCAAACCAAAGAATCAAATAATGGAGCATTTAAACAATGCATGGGAGTATGAACATGTTAAATAATCAAGCAATAGAAAGCATGAATGAGAGAAACAAGTATAAAAGATAACAGATGAATCAAACAGATGAAATATACACACGAAGGGTCCACTGAATAACTTAATCAGGAAATGAGGTAAGGACCAAATAAAATCAAGGTAAAAGGCCTCTAATACATGGCATATGAGATGAACAAGGGAGGATCAAAAGATCTCTTCAATTGACATAAGCAATCCCTAAGTCAAACATCGATCATAAAGAAGTCAACTGAAAATTCAAGTCAACTTAAAAAATAACAAATAAATAGCAAATTAATCAAGAAAATTATGAAAAATTAAAATAAATAAGGTGGGGTCAGGACATCATCATCCCCTAAAAAGACTTTAAAAATAATGAAAATTGGCACGTGAATTAATTAAAACAAAACATAGGTCAAACCAAAATCAATTAATAAGACTAGGTTAGAAATAAATCAAGAATAAATAGTAAATTAATTAATAAAATTATGAAAAATTAAACTAAATAAGGTGAGGTCAGGACATCATCATCCCCCAAAAAGATTTTAAAAATAATGAAAATTGGCACGTGAATTAATTAAAACAAAACATAGGTCAAACCAAAAGTCAATTAATAAGACTAGGTTAGAAATAAATCAAGAATAAATAGTAAATTAATCAATAAAATTATGAAAAATTAATCTAAATAAGGTGGAGTTAGGACATCATCATCCTCCAAAAAGATTTTAAAAATAATGAAAATTGGTACATAAATTAATTAGAATAAAACAGAAGTCAAATTAAAAGTCAACCAACCAAACTAGGTCAAAAATAAATCCAAAATAAATTGAAAATGTGAAATAAATTTCCAAGAAAAGGTCAGGTTGACCATGAGACAGTGTTCAACCTTCATCCCAAAAATCAAATACTAACAATAAATTTAAGTCATAAAAATAAAATCAATTAAAAAAATTGTGTTAAAATGGACCAGTTAGAATAAATAATTAAAATAAAATATCAATATTAAAAAAAATACAAAAATAAAAATTATATAAACTTAAATATAACATTAGGAAAAACGAAAAATATTTTTGGGTAATTTTATGGACGAAGAAAATATTTTAAATAAGAAAAAGAAATATGAAAACGGAAGGATTAATGGTGATGAACATGGTAAGCAAGCATAGATATATCAAAACATGGCCATGGAAGAGACGATTACCTAAGGGAGAATAGAAGTGGAATGGAATCTGATATGTGATGAAGCTTTGCCTCCTTGCCACGAAATTCTAATGCTCCTTTAGGGTTAGGGTTTCAGCTTCTTAAGGTGTTCTCATGGGCTTTTTAATAAGTGATTTATCCATAAGAATAAAAGTGTGAAGTGAGGTGTAAAATGTTGTTATTTTGGGCAAAACTTAAGTGAATGGATGTCCAATGCATGGCCAAAAGAGGTAAAAAATGTGACTGGTTTGTGCAGCATGCTTAGAAAATCTGATTGGGCCAGTCAGGCCCAAAATCTGCCTAGAAAATCAAGTCATGGTGCCCACTTTAAATGAATGTATCTCTCAAACCATGGATCCAAATGAGATGATTCCAAAAGTATGTGAAATAGGACATGTCAAGGTACAATTTTTGTGAAGAAAGTATTTTCAAATAATGCCTTGAAGTGCAAGAAAACTGGCCAAGTCTTGACAAATTTTGAAGATTTTGTACTTAGAAATTTTTCTAAGTGTCCTAAAAAAATGTCTCACTTTGACTAGGCATAACTTTCTCAATTCTAATCTAAATGGAGAAAACTTTATATCTCTAGAAAGTTTGGAACAAGAGGAACAACTTTCATGTTGGAGAAATTTTCAAATGGATCTTTTATCTTGATGCAAAATGGGCTTAAAGTGAGTGCAACGATCATGAAAACTTGCCCTAAATGGAAAGTCAACCATTTCCAAATTAAGTAACTTTTCCAATTCCTGATTAAATGATGAATCCATGATCCAACCTTGATCAAATTTCACATGTAGGATCCCCTAGGCATGGATTTTGAGATTCCACTCTCAAAATGTCAGGAGTTGACTTTTCTGGCCCCACAGTTGACTTTTCCCAAACTGTCTGATTCCCGATTCCATTGATCAATTGAAGCACTTCTAGCTCAAATAAAGAGCTGATTTTTTGTATGTAGACCCTGGTGGACATATGGAGGGCCATGGAAAAGAGTTTCACCCAAAGAATCAGAAATAAACTGATTTTATACCAAACCCTAGTTTTAGGGCAAAATGATCAGGAACTGATTGCACTGATTGCCAATGGATCTTTCTGAGATAATTGTGAATCTTCCTAGGCCAAGATGCCTATCTAATCATAACATGGATGAGCTCCTCTACTTCCAACCAAAAATTTCCTGTTGCAGGTAGCCATGAAACCCTAATTTCTGATTAAATCCAGATGAACACTCTGATAGCTTTGAATCCTTCACTGATGAACTGAGGACTATAATAAGATACTTGGACCCCCCTGAGATCCTTGAGACCTGTATACTTAGAAAATGAAGTCCAATTCTCAATCTTTATTTGTGTGGGCTCCTTCTGTTAAGGAGTGATCGATCAAAACCTGATCTCCATGTCACTAATGCAGTATGCAATGAGTATGACCTAATATGATGCTAATGAAGTGTAAAACATAATCCCATGCTTCCAGGAAAAATGAAGGGTAAATTTTGGGGTATTACAGCTATGCAGTTCTTCTTACCCATTTTTTCTCTTCCTTGAGGACAAATATCTCCCCAAGCCTTGATAATCTTCTTGAGTAGCTCCCGATAATCAACCCCTTCGTGTAAAACAAAACCTTCCACACTCTTGGAATCAGGCTTGTCTAACATAGGGTATCCCAATTGTCATAATGCCAACCCCGGGTTATAGTTGACTCCTCCCTTTGTACCAAGAAGAGGTACATTAGTGAAAACACCAAAGTCGAGGATGAGTTTGACGTTATCATAAGCTCTAAAGTACCAGGAAATATCTTTGGTGTTTAAGGACATGATCCTTTGGAACCACTTCAGATTGTCTTTGTTCTCCAAGAAAGGACCTTTGCTGGGTAGATGCAAAATAAATCATCTATAAAACAAAGGGATATAACAAACAATTGTTCCCTTCTTCTTTTGAGTCCTTACATGAATGGAGTAGTAAGTGTCAGCAAGAATAGTGGGAACATGATTCTGATTTAGGAAAATATGGATGGAAACCAAGTCTATAAATTCTTCCATATTTGGAAACAATACGATCCCGTAGATAAGTAAAGCTAGAATGACGTTGAAAGTTGTCCAACTCTCAGCATTAGCGAAGGTAGTAGCCTTATCCACTAGAAATTTTGAGGTAAAACCATGGATTCTGTAAGACCCCAATTTTGACCCTAAGATCCCTCATGCAATCTCATCATATGCATTAGCATTGAGATCATACCTTGGCATCCTCCTTACCCCTCTTTCATTGGGTTTGTTTTGGGAGAGATCACCAGGCACCATATGATTGTATCATACTTGTACATTATCATTTTTACTAACCAAAATACCAAAAATATGTCTTTGCATTTGCCTAACTCTTTTGTAGGTAACACATGATCACCATTGATCTATCAAGTTCACATCTAGGGTTTTAGACCCTCATTGCCAAGATCTCAACCAAGGAATGATCCATAAAGGTTCTAGGCATCATATATGAATCCCCATGATCTCTACATGTTATTTTTATCAAGCATTCTTCAAGAGTTTGGAGTTTATTTGTCTTGGAAACCATAGTTCATCTAGGTATCTTGAGTAACTTCTTCAACAAGCATCTTCACCAATTGATCAAATTTCTCAAGGGACACTTCAAAATTCATCATCTTATACATATATGATCTACCATGAGCCTAAAAAGTCAAGAGAATTGCAAGTTAGCAAGTTGGTTGATGGTAGTTGGCCAGATGAATTCATCTGATCAAAACTGGGTCCCCCTAGACCCTTCCTACAATTTGCATCATATGAAAATGATTACAAGAGAAAAGTTACTCCAAATGGCGTTCCAAACAACCTTCATGTTGGGGTCTAGAGCTAATTTTTCTTGGAAAGTTATTTTCTATGTTGAAACATTATAGGTCATTTTGTCTAAACCCTAATTTGAAAGTCAACTTCCCAAGGTCATAACTTTCTCAATTTTTATGAAATGAAATATTTCTAAGTTGCACAATCAAATTCAAGATGTCTACTTCAAATTTTATGTTTTGAGTAAGATATAAATCAACTTTTATGAGCATATGATATGAGGATACATTATAGGTCATTTTGGACCAATACCATTGAACAAGTGATTTTCCTCAACTTCAAAAATGCATAACTCACTCATTATAAATCCAAATGATGCCAAATTGGTGAACATTTTGAAGGTCTTGGAAAGAGATACAACTTCGATGAATACACGTTTCTCATTTGGAGCTCACATAAAAAGTTAAGCAAGGTGGAATAATTTAATATGTGACTTGACACTTAGAAAATATTTTAACATGTTGAAATTTCCAAACTTCCACCTTAAAATTCATCATGATACAAGTTCCAAATGGAAAAGTGTTCAACATAAGAGTTGTTCCTCTTGATCTAAGATTTCCAAAGAGTCATAATTCATTCATTTTGGACTAAGTTTGATAGGTATGCACATGGTGTAAACAAACGTGTATCAGGTGGCAAAATTAAAGCTTCAAATGTTCAAACAACTTTGCCTTGCCATTCAAGCTTCATGCAGACCTCATTTCAGTTGATTATGGACCTAAATGGATTGCTTCATGGGCCTGCACACGCCCATACAAGCATGTGCATTGCATTACTAAATTTGGAGAATTTTTCAAGTGTGCAAATAACACTTCTCATGGCTATAAAAAGAGGTCCAACGCCTTAGTTCAAAGGACCTTGCGCGTCAGCTTTGCCCCCTACCTTCTAAACCCTCTCAATTCAAAGGAAAACCTGAGAAATTTCATTTGAAATTTGAGTTTGAATCTCACTGTTTGGAGATTCAAAAACTCTAGGATCCAAAGCTTTGATTTACTCTTAAGCCACTTCCACAAGCATAAGAAAGATCAAGCACGAATTGAAGCAAGAGAGATCCAGTTCTGCACAACATTGAAGGTATTTTTCCAGATTTTTCTTCTCTGCGATTCTCTCTCATTTCTCATCAATTCTCTTGGATCTTTGGTTGTCTGAAGTCCTACCAATGTAGGCAAGAAGATTGAGTTGCTTTGAGGTTAAATCGAAGTAACTCAGTTGACACACCTCAAAATTCAACTCCACGTATCTTCCTATATATTTGGAGTTAGTTAAAATTGAGGTGATATTCGTGATCTACGCTATTTCATCTTTAAGATCATGTCCTCTTTCTTCATTTATGATGTGGTGATGATTGAACCAGTCCGGCCAGGGACATTGGAGAAGATGACCGGCCTTTGGCTCCGGTGATGCGCTGGAAGTGTTCAAAGCCATTAGATGAGTTTGGAATGTTTTAATCATGAGCGTACATTGTGATTACCAGGCGTGTGGACATTTGACTCAAGCGTACCATGGAACATGCCCTCTCCACCACTTGACCTGCCACCTCAATTAATGAGGCAGATCAAGTGGTCCATGTTTTTTTGATTATCTGATTTTTATTTTATTCCTTTGATTTTCATTAATTCATATTAATTTTAGTATGGATTCAAAAATTATGAGAGTTTCACCAATTTTTTAAAAATAAAATCCTCTTTCATTTTCTGAATTAAAATTATTTTTTGGATCATTATTAATATTTTTCATGATTTAATTGATTTTGTGAATATTTTTAATTGTTTAAAAATACATTTAAGTTTCCAAAAATGCTGAATTTTTTTCTCCAAGGTCCTTTGACCTTGTTTGACCTATGATAAATCTCATGGCCATTTCTTTGGTGTTTTGATGAGGTTTTAGGAAATTGACCAACCATATTTAATTTAATGCATTATTTTTACTATTTTTAATTGATTAAATGCCAAATTAATTGTGTAGAGCCATTTTAATTGACTTTGTAAGTTTGACTTGTGTTGTTGGGCCTTGGTCAAGGTTGATTTGACTTTGTTAGGTTAATATCATTGGATTTAGGGGATTGATGGAATGTACATTCTATCTCCCAAAATGAATGAATGATCTTAACTTGGTAAGAGTCCTCCTTTGTCCAATTTGAGTTTGATCCATTTCCCCTCCCTCTTCATCTCATTCCTCTTATTTATGCATTCATGTCATGGACCTATGATACCTCAATATCCTAAGGCTAGTTGATTGCAAAATCAACATAAGTATGGATGAGATTAGATCCCCCCACTTTGCATATTCTTTTTGTGTGTGGTATGTTTCATGAGCATAGTTCATTATACTATGTCTCTAACATGCATTAACACAAAAATTCTTTTGCCCTACCTCAAATAGTTGTGAGTTCTACATAAGTCCAATTACTATTGCTTAACATAGCGCTAAATTTTAACACAGAGGCATAGCATTCTAGTTAGTGAGATTGTAAGTCTCCCATCTTTCATGGTATTATGTGGAAACTTGGCCTTTTTTCCTTCCTTTGGAAGATGTCTTGGTTCAAGGATCCAGGCTTGTGATACGTGGGTTGAGTGTTCTCCAAAGAATGACTTAAACAAAAAAAAGTGAAGCAAAAGCAATAATAAATTCTAACTTATTAACAACTAACATTTAATTTCATGTCCTTTATTTTAATGCACTTTATTTTTGAGCTTTATTAATTTGCCACTATTCATATCATTCTAATTGTTTATGTTAATGTCATTTTCATTTTGTCCACTTGGACCATATTGTGTGATATATTTTGTTTTGTGTATATTATGTTTGTTTGTCTGGTCTTTGACCATTAATGTACATAATAAGAATGAAAAACCCTAAAAAATATCTTGTGTGGACTGTTGGTTTGATCTGAGACAATTGGACTTATAATTTAGGCAACATTCCCTATGCAAAGGACTTGGCCAACGCCAACTTTCATGTAACCAAGTGCTTGTGATTTGAAACTTCATATGATACATCATTGAAGATCCATTTGAGTTCATCTGCAACATGATCATTATGAAGCTGTTATTTTGAACCTGTGATTTGTGCCAACTTGGAATTCATCTGCTAGATGGGAATCTTAAAGAAGATCATGGAGTTGCTAAGCTTGGATGTGGCCATCTTTATTTGATGCCTTGCTCTTCAAATTGCTATTTTGTGCATTGTTTGTTGCTTGATTCTAAAAGTCCAAGGGAATTTGGGTTTCTATATGACATTTTTGCCTATTGGATTGCAGCCCATTGGTCAGATCTTTTCAACTCTTAACTTTTAATTTTGTGCTTAGGATTAGTCTCTTCATCTCCTCTCCACTTCTTTAATTTCAAAATCTCCCCCTCCTTTAAAAAATAACTTCTTTGTTTGTGCTTGTTTTTCCAAACTTTGTCCACTTTACAAACTAGAAACCTTGGCCTTAAGCCATTGCATTTTCAAACTTCAATCAAACTTGTAAAGAGACTTAACTACACTTGACTTAAAAATTTCAAAATCCAAAAAGAACCAACTCATTCAAACCATTTTTAGGCCTTTGTGCCTTTCCAACTTAAATTTTTGTTAAAAGCAATGTACTCACTTTGATATTGATACCACGAACTACGAGGTTTTGATCCCTCATTTTTATGTTTGTACGTAGGAACAAGTCCGAAGGTTTTGTCAAACACAAAAATATAATTAATGAATTCTTTTCTCATCCCCCCATTCTATTTGCTTACAAACATCATTTGTACAAAAACACATATGCACACAAAAAAGGCTCCCTAGGAGTACCTAGGACACTTTGGGTGTTAACATCTTCCCTCTGTGTAACCAACCCCCTTACCTGTAATCTCTATCATTTTATTAGTTTTGATTTGAAAACTTCTTATCTTTTAGGTTTTGTTCGTACTTTTCCCTTTTCCCTTGGAAACAATAAAAGCGCGATGGCGACTCTTGTTTATTTGATGTCTAGCTTGTCCATAGCTTGATCGTCATGAATTTCCGGCTATAGAAATTAAGTGGCGACTCTGTTGGGGAGTAGTCTCCAATGGGTTTAGCTTGATGATCATGTATATTTGTTTGTATGATATAATCTGCTTGTTGTGCTTGGTGATCTCTGAGTGGTGAGATAAGTTCTAAGTCGCACTTGAGTGCAATTAAGATAGGAGGATGGTATAGTCATGTTCGACTTGTGTGGAGTAGTCCTTAACAAGTTGGCTTGAGACCCATCTACTCAGTGGAGACCCTTTTGGATTTAGGAATGTCACACAAGTATTTGTGGTTAGGCATTGCTATCTCTAATTTGGTGTCCGAGAACCTGAGGACCGTAGAACATTTAACCCCTCTTGGCCTATTTAGGACATAGTGCGGAGACTGTTCAAGTGTAGACTTGATAATAGTTGTTACGCGATACTACACTCAGACGAGTTTCTCTTCAGAATATTATGGGTTGATGAGTCAGTCATCCTAACCTGTAGTATCCGATAGATGAAATTAAGACTCTGGGAACTTTTTAGAACATGACCTATAGGTTTTTATCCTTAGTTCACTCCCTTGGGATGGTTCTTACCCAAACTCCATGGTCGTGACTCACAATAAACCCTTGATTCTTGGTTGATTCAATCAAGTCTTATCAATATCAATGGAACTTGGATGTTGATAAGGTGAAAACCATAATCCACCAGAATGGATGATTGATCTTGACAATGACTTGATTCATCCCTTGACCTTTGTTTGTTTGCCTTGTGTGTGATCCCTTATTTGTGATTGTTGCATTCATGCATTCATGCGCATCATAACATTCATCACACCAGAAATAGTTTCAAGGAACTGAGGTCTTATTTGAAAATATTTTCAGACCATGGATTATGCACGAAGGAACACTAAGAAGTACAGTTTCAGATGTCCCGACTTGAAAGAGTTAAGGAAGCTAGCATCTTTTGTATTAGATCCCTTGGATTTTAAATAATGCCATGGGAAGCTTCTGTCTATCTTGTTTGCTGATGTGGTTGAAGGACTTCTTAGTGTGTTGGTTCAATTTTATGACCCTCTCTACCGTTGCTTTACTTTTCCTGATTATCAGCTTGTGCCTACGTTAGAGGAGTATGCCCATCTTTTGGGAATACCTCTTTCTAACAAAGTGCCTTTTAGTGGATTAGAAGAGATTCCCAGATCTCATCTTATTGCCGAAGCTCTTCACTTGAAGAAGTCTGAGATAAAGGCTCATTGGGTGAAGAAAGGAGGATTGTTTGGGTTGCCTTCTGATTTCCTGATCAAGGAAGCTACTGCCTTTGCTTAAGCCGGTAGTGTGGACACTTTTGAAGCTATCTTTGTGTTGCTCATCTATGGATTAGCTTTGTTCCCTAACATTGATGTTTTTGTTGATGTTAACGCCATTAGAATTTTCTTGATTGGGAATCTTGTGCCTAATCTGTTAGGTGATATGTACTTATCTTTGCATCTAAGGAATTCTAAGGGCGGTGGAACGATTGTCTGTTGCATTCCTCTTCTATACAAGTGGTTTATTTTGCACTTTCCTCAGACACCCGCTTTTGTGGAGAACAAACAATGTCTACGGTGGTCTCAGAGACTTATGTCTCTCACTAATAATGATATAGTTTGGTATGATACTTCTTTGAGCAGTTTGGAGGTTATTGATAGTTATGGTGAATTCTCTAATGTGCCTCTCATTGGTACACAAAGAGGAATTAACTACAACCCTGCTTTGGCTCATCGTCAACTTGGGTTCCCCTTGAGAGACAAACCTAATAACACTTTGTTAGAAGGTCTTTTCTATCAAGAGGGTAAAGATCCCCAACATTTGAAGCATAAAATTATACATACTTGGCATAATGTGCATAAGAAAAGAAGATCTGAGCTTGGTCTATGCAACTGTGTAGCTTTGGAAGCTTACACTCTTTGGGTGAAGAAGAGGGCTTTGGAGTTGAAGATGATGTATGCTTGTGAGAGACCTATGTCTATGGTTGTGGCTGAGCCATTAACTCTCCCTAACCAAGATGTAGAGGAGTTGGAAGACGCACTCGCCAAGATGAAGCAAGAGAAAGAGATATATGGGAAGAGAATTTCCATGATTTGAGCCAAAAGCATGAGGAGTTGCAGCTTGAGTCTAAGGACAAAGATGCACTTATTGAGTTACTTGAAGACCGAGTGACAAAGAGACAGAGAGAGCCAGAGGTTTCATCTTCCTCTAGTATGCCTCAGCCTTCCGTCGCTTGGAAGAAGATTGCTGATCAGCTTGTCCTCGGGAAGACTCAGATAAAGGCTTCTTTTGGAACCGAGATCCGACGCATCCGAAGGAAGTACGCGCCTTCAACCAGATCTTCTGACGTTGTTGATAGGGATCCTTAGGATGACTAGTCTCCTTTTACCTTGTATTTTTATTTGGTTTCTGAAATTGTACTCAGTGTAATCCTTCCAATTATATAAATAAAAGAGATTTTTATGGTCATATCAAATTGTTGCAATTATTGTTGAATATATATATATATATATTTGCAAATAATATAGTAAGTTCCTTGAAAATAAAGACAATCAAGCATTGCATTTCATGCATCACTTGCATAAGCAGATTTCTCGTTTGCCAGATGTCTCATTGGTGTTTCTTCTGTGCTTCAGCCAAGCTGACTCATCGATACAATACTCGCGCCAATCATTCTAGAATCATGGAACATCTTGAGCAAGAGAATAGAGACTTGAAAGAAGAGATTTCCCGTCTGACTGCCATGATGGAGTCAGTCCTAGCTGCTCAGAGCCAATCTTCTCCAACGCCTACAACTCCTCCTCCTCAGAGGACCGTTATTCCAGAGGTGGCTACCTCTACCATTCCCGCAACTACTGCTCACTTTGCACCCAACATGCCTGTAGGATTCCCGTGGGGAATGCCAAATTTTATGCCCGAAGGCTTTGCGCCTACATTTGCTTCTATGCCGGCATCTAGCCCCGTCATGTCTGTACTGCCACCTGTTGTGCATACTCTGCCTCGTGTAGAAGACACCATCTATCATTCCGAGCCGTCTGAGGGCCCGAATGTGTATGAGAAGATGGATGAGATGAAGGATCAATTTCTTGAGCTGCGCAAGGAGTTGAAAACTTTGAGGGGTAAGGACCTATTTGGGAAGAGTGTTGCGGAACTGTGCTTGGTTCCAAATGTGAAGATTCTAGTGAAATTCAAAGTGCCTGACTTTGAAAAATACAAAGGGAATACATGTCCACCCAGTCATTTGGTGATGTATGCCAGAAAGATGTCTACTCAAACGGATAATGATCAGCTATTGATCCATTATTTTCAAGATAGTCTGACCAGTGCCGCTCTGAGGTGGTACATGGGGTTGGATAGTACGAGCATCCGCATATTCAACGATTTGGGCGAAGCATTTGTGAAGCAGTATAAATATAATGTTGACATGGCTCCCGATAGAGATCAGTTGAGATCGCTGTCTCAGAAGGACAAAGAGACATTCAAGGAGTATGCGCAGAGGTGGAGAGAACTTGCTGCTCAGATTACCCCTCCTTTAGAGGAAAAGAAGATGACCAAGATTTTTCTGAAGACCCTGAGCTCATTTTATTATAAGCGGGTGATTGCCAGTGCCCCCAGTGATTTTACCGAAATGGTAAACATGGGGATGAGGCTCGAAGAAGGTGTCCGAGAGGGACAATTATCTAGAGAGGAGGTGTCATCCAGCAAGAGGTATGGTAACAATTTTAACAAGAAGAAGGACAGTAAAGCTAATGCAGTTTCCGTTGGGAGGCAAAAGAGGCCTCAAATTACAAGAAATCAACCACCCCGTCAACATCATCATTAAGTATCTTCAGTTACTCCTGTATTTTCTGCAAATCAATCAACACCAGTTCAGCAACAACAACGTCAACAACAACAACCTCAACAACGAACAAACACCTACAACAACAACAATACCAATAATCATCAGCAACAAAATTGAGAGGAAGAAGGTCTCTTTCGACCCTATTCCCATGACATATGCAGAATTATATCCCTCTTTGGTTCTCAAGAACCTGTTACAACCAAGAAATCCTCCATAAACCCCGCACCACTTCCATTGTAGTACTTACCGGAACTCCATTGTGCTTTCCATCAAGGAGCTCCCGGACATGATATAGAGAATTGTTACCCTCTCAAATATGAAGTTCAAAAGCTGGTAAAGAATGGAATGGTGTCCTTTGAGGACCGCACACCAAATGTTAAAGCTAATCCTTTTCCCACTCATGGTAATTCATCTGTTAATATGGTGGACGGTTGTCCAGGAGAGTTCAAAGTATTTGACGTACGCTTCATTACGAGGTCCTTGGTGATGATGCACAAGGATATTTTCTTGGTTAGCGATTGTGAACACGACCATGATGGTTGTAAAGAGAGACATCCAACAGTTGATGGATGAAGGCTTAATCTAGATTGTTCAATCCCGTCACATGGATGATGATGTGAATGTTATTGTTCCCGTTTTCAAGAATCCTGAAAGAATAGTGATCTAATATGATAGCAGCAACAGTAACAATGTCAGCAAGAGATCGGTATCGCTGTTGGTTATATGGTTGACGGGTCCAGTCCCGTATGCATCCGATAAAGTTGTTCCTTATCAGTATAATGCAACTATGGTGAAAGATGGTCAAGAGGTTCCGTTACCTACGACCAGTTCTGTCGTAAGCATTGCTGATGTTACTAAGGTGATCCACAGTGGTTGTGTGTCTGGGCCGGTGTTCCTAAAGAATGTAGAAATTTTTCCAGTTGGTAAGAAGGTGGAAGTACCCGCAGTAGATCCAGTTAGCGCTCCAAAGTGTCAGTATGGTGAATCCAGCAATTTGAAGCCTAACGATGATTATGAGGTACTCAAGCTAATAAAGAAAAGTGAATTCAATATGGTGGAGCAGCTGCTCCAAACCCCCTTGAAGATTTTAGTACTGTCTCTGTTGATGAACTCAGAAGCGCACAAAGAAGCACTACAGAAAGTTATAGAGCAAGCTTTTGTGGAACATGATGTTACAGTGGATCAGTTTGATCATATTGTGGCTAACATCACTTCCTGTAATAATCTCAGCTTTTGTGATGAAGAACTCCCCGAGGAGGGTAGGAACCATAACTTGGCTTTGCATATCTCCATGAATTGCAAAGGTGACACTTTATCAAATGTGCTAGTTGATACTGGATCTTCGTTGAATGTGCTACCAAAGTCAACATTGTCGAAGCTTTCATATCAAGGAGCGCCTATGAGATATAGTGGCGTGATCGTCAAGGCTTTTGACGGTTCGTGCAAGATAGTGATTGGTGAAGTGGACCTTCCGGTGAAGATAGGTCCGAGTGACTTCCAGATTACTTTTCAAGTAATGGATATCCACCCGACCTATAGTTGTCTATTGGGAAGGCCATGGATTCACGAGGTGGGAGCTATTACCTCCACATTGCATTAGAAGCTCTGTTAAGAATGGAAAGCTAGTCATCATTGGCGGGGAGAAGGAACTGTTAGTCAGCCACCTGTCATATTTATATTATGTTGGAGCTGAGGATGAGGTTGGAACCCTGTTCCAAGCCTTATCTATTGCTGTTGGAAAAAGACTTGGGGCACATTGTCCTTATTTAAAGATGCAAGGAAGATTGTTGAAGATGGGAACATTGATCAGTGGGGACATATGGTAGAGGTCTCCGATAACAAGAACATATCCGGTTTGGGTTTCCAGCAAGGTCGTCAGCTGTCAGATCCTATGATGCGCAACTCAACTTCCGTAGCGAAGGGTTCATTCATGGCAATGGACAACACTTAGCTGATGTCCTAGAGGATGATGAAGAGGAAGAATGCACCAATTTTGTGACTCATGGAAAGGATTGCAACAATTGGACTGTTGTTGATATTCCCGTTATTATGCATCGATCTAAGTAATTGCTTTTATTTATTTTTGAAAATCCTTCTCCTACGCCTAAGGGAGAAATGGACATTGTTTGGGCATTTCAAATTGATCATTAATAAAATATAAATCTATTTATCCACATCTATGATGTTTTATTTTTACTTTTTGCTTTATTCTGAAAATGGTAATCACAAAAAACATAAATAAATGATAAATTATCCATCTGCATAATATTTGGTCACATATTCACTTCTCTAAAATCAAAAATCAAATCATTATGCATGTTAGTTTCTAACCCCATTGAATATAATGATCCTTCTCCTTCTCCAAATTTTGAATTCCCTGTGTTTGAGGCTGAGGAAGAAAGTGATGAAGAAGTGAGTGATGGATTGTCTCGTCTTCTTGAGCATGAAGGAAAAGCCATTCAGCCATTCGAAGAACAGATTGAGCTAGTCAACTTGGGTTCCGAAGATGATGTGAAGGAAGTCAAGATTGGGTCTCGACTGTGTCCAGATGTTAAGAAGGGGTTGGTTGATCTTCTCTGAGAATATTCAGATGTGTTTGCTTGGTCCTATCAAGACATGCCTGGTTTGGATTCTGGGATAGTGATGCATAGATTGCCGTTGAAGCTAGAATGCCCGCCATTCAAGCAGAAGTTGAGAAGAACTCATCTTGATATGGCAGTGAAGATCAACAAAGAAGTGCAAAAGCAGATTGATGCCGATTTTCTGGTGGCCGCTGAGTATCCGGAATGGGTGGCCAATATTGTGCTTGTTCCGAAGAAGGATGGAAAAGTCCGCATGTGTGTTGACTATAGATATTTGAATAAAACCAGTCTGAAAGATTATTTCCCTTACCACACATTTATATGTTGGTAGACAATACAACTAAATTCAAAGTCTTTTTGTTTATGGACGGATTTTCCAGATATGATCAGATCAAGATGGCACCCGAAGATATGGAGAAGACCACATTCATTACTCCTTGGGGAAAATTCTATTATAGAGTGATGCCTTTCGGTTTAAAGAATGTTGGTGCAACTTACCAAAGAGAAATGACTACTCTTTTTCATGATATGATGCATAAAGAGATTGAAGTTTATGTCGATGACATGATTGCTAAATCTATTGACGAAGAGGAACACGTTGAGCATTTGTTGAAGCTATTCCAGCGTTTGAGGAAGTATAAACTCCGGTTGAATCCCAATAAGTTTACTTTTGGTGTTTGTTCTGGTAAGTTGTTGGGCTTTATTGTCAGCGAGAAAGGTATTGAGGTTGATCATGCCAAGGTCAAAGCAATACAAGAGATGCTTGCGCCCAAAACTGAGAAGCAAGTCAGAGGTTTTCTTGGCCGCTTGAATTATATCTCAAGATTCATCTCACACATGACTGCCACATGTGTGCCTATATTCAAGCTTCTTTAGAAAGATCAGTCTTGTGATTGGACCGAAGATTGCCAGAAAGCGTTTGACATTATCAAGGAATATCTGCTTGAGCCTCCGATTTTGTCTCCACCTGTTGAAGGAAGATCGTTGATCATGTATTTGACTGTGCTTGAAGAGAGTATGGGTTGTGTTCTTGGTTAGCAAGATGATACTGGAAAGAAAGAATTTTCAATTTACTACCTCAGTAAGAAGTTCACCGACTGTGAGACTCGGTATTCTATGCTTGAGAAGACTTATTGCACATTGGCTTGGGCTGCTGAGCATCTACGTAAATATATGTTGAATCATACTGTAGCGGGAAATTCATGATCATCAAGCTATTGACAAGCTAGAGATCAATTAACAAGAGTCACCACCACGCTTTTGTTATTTCCAAGGGAAAAGGGAAAAAGTACGAACAAAACCCAAATAGTAAGAAGTTTTCAAATAAAAACTAATAAAAATCAGAGATCACAGGTAAGGGGGTTGGTTACACAGAGGGAAGGTGTTAGCACCCAAAGTGTCCTAAGTACTCCTAGGGAGCCCTTTTTGTGTGCATATGTATTTTGTACAAAGTGATGTTTACAAGCAAATAGAATGGGGGGATGAGAAAAGAATTCATTAATTATATTTTTGTGTTTGGCAAGACCTTCGGTCTTATGCCTACATACCAACATAAAAATGAGGGTTCAAAACCTCGTAGTTCGGGCTATAAATTTCAAAATGAATGTGTTAGTTTTAACAAAATTTTAAGTTTGGAAGGCACAAAGGCCTAAAATGATTTGAATGAGTTAGTTCTTTTTGGCTTTTTGAAAGATTAAGTCAAGTATTGTTAAGTTTATTTACAAGTTTTATTTAAGAAAATAAGTTTGAAAATGCAATGGCATAAAGCCAAAGTTTCTATCTTTTGCAAAAGTGGTCAAAGTTTAGAACAAATGTAGTTCACACAAAGAAGGTTTTGAAAATGGAGGGAGAGATTTTGAAATTAAAGAAATAGGGAGGAGATGAAGAGACTATCCTATGCACAAAAATTTAAAAGTTTAGAGATGAAAAGATCTGACCAAATGGGTAGCAATCCAATAGACAAGTATGTCAATAGAAACCCAGAATTCCCTTGGACTTTTAGAATCAAACAACACACAAATGCATAATTATATCAATCTTGAAGAGAAAACGCATCAAATAAATATGACCTCATCCAAGCTTATCCACTTCATGATCTTCTTCAAAATATCCCATGTAGCAGATGAATTCCACAAGTCACAGATTCAACATAACAGCTTAACAATGATCAATGTTACAGATGAACTGGAGAGATCTTGAATGATATATCAGATGAATTCAAATTGCAAACACTTGGTTCTTCAACAAATTGGCATTTGCCAAGTCCATTTAGCAAGGGAGTGTTGCCTAAGTTCTAAGTCCAATTGGGCAAGATCAAACCAACAGTCCACTCAAAAGTCTTTTAGGGTTTTTGTTATTATTATGTACATTAATGGTCAAAGACCAAACAAGCAAACAAAGTAACAGAAAAACAAAATATATCACACAATATGGTCCAAATGGACAAAGTGAAAATTACATTAACATAAACAATTAGAATGATATGTATAATGGCAAATGAAATAAAATGCTAAAAGTAAAGCGCATTAAAGTAAAGACTTGAAGTTAAAAGTTAATAGTTACTAAGTTAGTAGTTATTTTTGTTTTGCTTTTGATTTCAAGACATTCTTTGGAGAACACTCAACCCACTTGCCACAAGTATGGATCCTTGAACCAAAACATCTTCCAAAGGAAGGAAAGAAGGCCAAGTTTCCACACAATACCAGGGAAGAGGGGAGACTTCCAATTTCACTAACTAGAATGCTTATGCCTTTTATGTCACAGGTTTAGCGCTATGTTAAGCAATCGTAATTGGACTTATGTAGAAGTGACAACTATTTTAGGCCGGGCAATAAACTTTTGGTGTTAATGCATGTTGGAGACATAGTATTATGAACTATGCTCATTAAACATACCACACACAAAAATATGCAAAAGTGTGGCCTAATCTCATCCATACTCATGTTAATCTTTCAATCAACTAGCATTAGGATTTTGAGATATGATTAGCCAAATGGAAATGAATGGATGAAGAAGAGGAATTAGATGAAGGGGGAAAGGGATGAATGAGATCACAAATTTCTCAAAGGAGGACTTTTACCAAATTAATATCATTCATTCATTTTGGGAGATGGAATGTACATTCCATCAATCCCCTAAATCCAATGATATTAATTTGACAAAGTCAAATCAACCTTGACCAAGGCCCAACAACAAACAATCAAACTCAATTAAGTCAATAAAAATGGTCAACACAATTAAAATGGCATTTATTCAATTAAAAATAGTAAAATAATGCATTAAATTCAAATATGTTTTGTCCAAATCCTAAAATCTCATCAAAACACCAAAGAAATTGCCATGAGATTTATCATAGGACAAACAAGGTCAAAGGACCTTGGAGAAAAAAATTCATGATTTTTTGACACTTAAAAATATTTTTAAATAATTAAAAACAAATTTAAAATCAATTAATTCATGAAAAATATTAAAAATGATCCAAAAAATAATTTTAATTCAGAATATGAAAGAGAAAAATATTTGAATTTTTTGGGTGAAAGTCCCATATTTTTTGGATCAATATTGAATTTAACATGAATTATTGAAGAAAAGGCAATTAAAATAAAATTCAGAAAATCCAAAAATACGTGGACCATCAGATCTCCCTCATTAATTGAGGTGGCAGATCTGATGATCCAAAACGCGCGTTCCACAAAGACCTGAGTCAACCGTGTGGAACAAATGGTATTCACAAGGAACAGTTAAGATTAAAACGTGGAAGATGGATCCCATGGTTCAGACTCAATACACATCATCACCAGAGCCAGAGCTCCGGTTGTCTTCTCCGGTGAGTTCCACCGGACTGGTCAACATGAACCATCGCCAAAAAAAGAAATAGGGACATGATCTGAAAGAAAAAACATCACTGAACACGAATATGACCTCCAATTCCAAATATATTAAGAGATATGTGGAACTGAAAAATGAGGTTCATGATCTGAGTTGCTTCGATTTGGCCTCAAAGCAACTCAATCTTCTTGACTACATTGGTAGGACTTCATACAACCAAAGAATCAATGGAATTGAGTAAGAATTAAGGAGAATCGAAGAGTTTAAATTTTTTGCAAATTACCTTCAATGGAGTTCTGAACTTGATGGATCTTGATCTAAATTGTGCTTGGCTTCACTTCAATTACTTGCAGGAGAGGAATGGAAAGGTTTAGAAGCAATGGATTCTTGGAGAATTGAATTCCAAAACAGTGGAGATTCAAGCTCAAATTCAAATGAATTTATCAGGGTTATCCTTTGAGAGTGAAGGGTTTTCAATGGAGATTCAAAGCTGGCGCAATGTGTGTGTGATTTCTGAGCAAATGCAGCTGTATATATAGCCAAATCCATGTGATATTTGCACACTCTTTTCAACCTTCTAAATTTGGCAAATGATGATAGCATGGTGCATGGGCGCGCATAGGCCCATGTAATGATGGCTTGAAGTCGAAAAAGAATGATCAGATGTGTTGGAGCTAGCTTAGAATGCAAGGCAATTGAACATTGTTGCTTGAAGTTGGATCCATCCAAAATGATATCAGCCTGTTTAAGCCATGCGCAGCCTATGAATTTCTCATCCAAAATGAATTAATTTGAGCTCTTTGGAAATGTGAGATTAAGAGGAACAAGTTCGATGTTGAACATTTTTTCATTTGGCGCTTGGAACTTGGAGAAATTTGAGGTGGAAGTTTGGAAAAATTTGGCATATCAAATTTTTTCTAAGTGTCAAGCCATATGTCTCAATTTTCCACCTTGCTTAACTTTTTATGGGAGCTTCAAATGAGAAAAGTGTCTTCATCAAAGTTGTAGCTCTCTAAAATACCTTTAAATTAGTCACAAATTTCATGTCATTTGGATTTGAAATGATAGAGTTATGCATTTTTGAAGTTTGGAAAAATCACTTGATCAATGGTATAGATCAAAAGTGACCTATAATGTAGCCTCAAGCAAACAAAGTTGAATTAGCTCCCACTCCAAACATAAAAGTTGAAGTAGACACAATGAATTTGATTTTGCAACTTGTAAATATTTCATCTCATAAAAATTTAGCAAGTTATGGTCTTGGGAAGTTGACTTTCAAATTAGGGTTTAGACAAAATGACCTATAATGTTTCAACATAGAAAATGATTTTCCAAGAAAAAATAGCTCTAGGTCTCAACATGAAAGTTTTTTATACTGTCATTTAGAGTAAGATTTCTCTTTGAATAATTTTCATATGGTGAAAATTGTAGGTGATAGGGTCTAAGGAGACCCAGTTTTTATCAGATGAATTCATCTGGCCAACCACCATCAACCAACTTGCTAACCTTCAATTCTCTTGAATTTCTTGGCTAATGGTAGTTTATATATGCATAAGATGATGAATTTTGAAGTGTCCCTTGAGTAATTTGATCAATTGGTGAGATAGCTTGTTGGAGAAGTTACTCAAGATACCTAGTCAAACTAGGGTTTCCAAGGCAAATCACCCTCAAACTCTTGAAGCAAACTTGATCAATATAACATGTAGAGAACATTGGGACTCATATATGATGTTCATAACCATTCTTGAATCAATTCATGGTTGTGCTCTTTGTTCATGAGGGTCTCAAACCATATATGTGATCTTGATGAATCAATGAGATCATGCCCTACCTACAAAAGAGTTAGACAACTACAAAGACATATTTTTGGTATTTTGGTTAGTGAAATGATAAAATACAAGTATGATATAATCCCAAAGTGCTTGGTGATCTCTCCCAAAACAAACCTAATGAAGAAAGGGGTAAGAAGGATGCAAGGTATGATCCCAATGCTTATGCTTATGATGAAATTGCATGAGGGATCTTAGGGTCAAAATTGGGGTCTTACAGCTGCCCCTATTTAAGGACATTCTAACTGAGGAGGTGAAGGTTAAAATCTTCATATCGACTCAGTAGAATGGGCTTAATTAACAGCATAAAGAAACAAATTTTGGTCCCTAAGAGACCTAATGATGCAAATGATTTGAAAGTAAAAGCTAATGCTCTGTGGGAAATATTTCCATAAAGGAAAAGAAATCAAAGAGACCGAAAATCCACTGGAGCACAATGCACTCCATAAGGAAAACTCGTTGGGGAGATAGATACTCTGGGGGGGGGGGGTAAAAGGGGTTATGCGTAGGCCAGGCTACGACTTAAAACTAATGGGGAACTCGAGGAAATCCATATAAAAATGAAAAAACACAGCCAGGAAAACAAACAACATCTGCAGGGGATACGAATAAGTCAGGATAAAACTGAAGTATTCGACTCATGCAGGGGAACAACGGTTTCACTAAGGAAAACGCGCGCTCGACTCTACTGGGGAAGCATTACACTTTAACACAGGAGGAGCAAAAATCTATTATCTACTACCTGTTACTGGGTAAGGAAATAATAAAGATCTGACAGAGAGGACATCCGTCACCGGTTAAGATGAACATATCAAGGATGAATTGCTGAGGAAAAGCCAGGAGGGAATATTCGTTACCGGTTACTGGGTAAGAATAGCCTTGCTGGGGAAAACTGCAGAAAATAGGATTTACAACTACCAGTCACTAGGCAGAAGACCAAGGGGTGAAAGTATCCGTCATCGGTTAGGATGAACATATCAAGGATAAACTCGACAGGGAAGAAAATCCGTCACCGGTTAAGATGAACATATCAAGGATAAACTTGCCTGGGAATGTCAAGGAGGATACCCGTTATCGGTTAGGATGAACATATCAAGGATATACCAACTTAACAAAAAGGGAGGAATTACATCTATCAAAAACTAGATAGAAAATCGTTGGAGAGAAAATCCGTCACCGGTTAGGATGAACATATCAAGGATTAACTCTGCGAGGGGACAAAGTAGGATTTACAACTACCGGTTACTGGGAAGAAGACCAAACAAAGAGAAAATCCGTCACTGGTTAAAGTGAACATATCAAGGATTGACTCTGAAAAGGGGAACAAAAGTAGGGATTACATCTATCAGTTACTGGATAGAATACCAAAGAAGAGAAAATCCATCAATGGTTAAAGTGAACATATCAAGGATAAACTCTGCACAGGAGAAAAATTAGGATTTACAACTACCGGCTACTGGGTAGAAAACTAACAAGGAGAAGAAAACCCGTCATCGGTTAAGATGAACATATCAAGGATTAACTCTCTGAGAAACAAAATAGGGATTACAACTACCTTTTTATTGGGTAGAATACCAAAAGTGAGAATATCCGTCACTGGTTAAAGTGAACATATCAAGGATAGACTCCTGCAGGGGAAGAAAAGATATCTGTCACCGGTTAGGATGAACATATCAAGGATATACTTTTCAAGGAATAGATCCACCAGGGATTCTGCTGAGGAGAAAAAGGGTACTTTTGTCGGGTATTAGGCAAGAAGTAACAAACCTCAAACTAAGAAGAATATTACTGGTTACTGGGTAATAGACTCTTAGGGGACCAAAGTATATATCTAGGTAAGAGCTAGAAAGAACAATCAATCAAGACTTAACCCAATGAGGATACAACTCAAGGGGAGTAATTCCATCAAGAAAATCTACTGGAGAGGCAACTGAAATAATAATCATCCACGAGGAAAAAAACTCCGTGCGGAAATGGAGAAAGGTTAAAGTCTTTCTGCTTAAGGGGCTGACGCTTTATAATTGAAAGAGGACAAACATCAGATTTGATATGGGGATAAAGTACCGCCATAACAGAGAATGAAAATCTCACACCAATCAGATACGAAGATGCAGGATATGCAAATTATGAATGTGTGTCTACATGTATATATGATGATTATGCTGACAAAATGATCACAAAGGATACAAAGGTGTCGTAAAGAAATTGAACCACCGGTACAATCCTCGGTCAATCCACAAAACATGGAGACAAACTACTAGAGAACAAAGAGATCAACATCCCAAAGGCTCAACCCTGGCTGGGTAAAGATGAAGGAGATCTGTTGAGGATAAAACATCCAAACTGTAGGTAATTTTAGGTGAACACCACAAAAATGGGAGACAACCCTACTGGGGAAAAATCAACAAAATGCTGCTCGAAAACCAGGAGGAAACTCTGACTGGGAGCAAAGATACGACGATTGGTGGGACACCAAAGCGATCTACTGGGAAAAATCAAACATCTTCTGATGACGATCCACCTGCTGAGGAAACACGAACTCCGCTGGGGAAAGCCGAAACTCTGTTGGGGATGGAGAAAGAAACTCCACTGGGATGTACAAGCATCCTGTAGACTTCACTAGGGAAAACAAAACGCCACAGAGTATCTGAATCAACCAACTCAGTTGGGGAAAAAGAAAGAAGCTCCCTTGGGGGATCAAACACTCCACCGGGGAACTGAATCCGCTAGCTGGGGGATAACAGTACTCTACTGAGGAAATGAATCAACACTGATATCTAGGGATACCCGAAGAGTTACTGCTTGGGGAACCTCAGATGCTTCACACTTAAGGACTTGCTTTTCACTGAAATGCTGTTGATATTACTGTTACTTGCTTTGGAAAAGTTCTTGCTTTTATATATTAAAGAAAAGTTGATTTTGACTTAAAAATTTAATTTCAAAATGATCATAATAAAATTTAAAACTATTGGCTGAAGTAAATAAGAGTATAAACAATTGGATAAAAGCTCAACTTTATTTATTAGAATGGTAGTCTGTAAATGGCAAGACTCCATAGATTTTACAAAGTTAAAAATGGTAATTTACACGGAAAAGGGTTACATTGAATACAAATGATCCTTAATCCTTCTACCAAATCTTGATATCCACTGTGCTCTTGGCCGCCGCTGGGATGATGAATCGATGTCAACCCTTGTGCTCAAACAAGTCTTCAAAAATCACTGAAGATCAGCAAAATGCAGTTACTTGCCATAATCCCTAATTTTTGCATAAGTTTCCCCAAGGTGGGGTACTTAACTTATCGGGAAATTCTTTATGTTTTTTTTATGTCTCTAATTTTTTCCTGGACCGCCCTTTCAGGTTTTCAATCCACTGAGACGCTCATTTTTGCCTAAGCCGCCCTTTCGGGTTTTCAACTTAGCGAGTTGTTCTTTTTTATTTTCATTTTTTATTTTTTAGGCGAAGTATTTCTTGACTGCATCTGCGTTCACAGGACGAGTGAACTCTTCACCATCCATAGTTGTAAGAATCAATGCACCACCCGAAAAGGCTCTCTTTACAACATACGAGCCTTCATAATTGGGAGTCCATTTTCCTCTGGAATCTGGTTTGAACGTCTAAATCTTCTTGAGCACAAGGTCTCCTTCTCTGAACACTTGAGGTTTGACCTTCTTATCAAAAGCTTTCTTCATTCTCTGCTGATATAACTGGCCATGACACATGGCAGTCAATCTCTTCTCTTCAATCAAATTCAACTGATCAAACCTGGTCTGACACCATTCAACTTCAATCAACTTGGCTTCCATAAGCACACACAATGAAGGAATCTCAACCTCTATGGGGAGCACTGCTTCCATACCCTAAACAAGAGAGAAAACGGTTGCCCCGGTTAAAGTGCGGACGAGTGTACGATACCCATGCAAAGCAAATGGGAGCATCTCATGCCAATCCTTATATGTGACAACCATTTTCTGTATAATCTTCTTGATGTTCTTATTCGCAGCTTCAACAACCCCATTCATCTTGGGTCTGTAGGGAGAAGAATTATGATGTGCAATCTTGAAGTCTTTGCAAAGAGCTTCCACCATATTATTATTCAAGTTCGATCCATTATCAGTAATGATATTACTTGGCACACCATAACGGCATATGATCTGATTCTTGATAAACCTTACAATAACTTGCTTGGTTACATTTGCATATGATGCCGCTTCAACCCACTTGGTGAAGTAGTCAATTGCCACTAAAATGAAACGATGTCCATTCGAAGCTTTGGGCTCAATCATCCCAATCATATCAATTCCCCACATGGAGAAGGGCCATGGGGAAGAGATAACATTCAAAATTGTCGGAGGAACATGAATCTTATAAGTATATATTTGACACTTGTGGCATTTCTTCACAAACTTGCAACAGTCAGATTCCATTGTTAGCCAATAGTAACCTACTCGCAACATCTTCTTTGCCATTGCATGTCCATTGGAATGAGTACCAAAGGAACCTTCATGCACTTCGGTCATCAACAAGTTTGCTTCGTGTCAATCCACGCATCTGAGTAAAATCATGTTGAAGTTTCTCTTGTATAGTATATCACCATTCAAGTAGAAATTACCGGCTAATCTTCTCAAAGTCTTCTTGTCTTTCAAAGATGCCCCAGGTGGGTAAATCTGACTTTGAAGGAAACATTTGATGTCGTAATACCATAGCTTCTCATCTTTGATCTCTTCAACAGCAAACACATGAGCTGACCTATCAAGACGCATCACAGATAAATTGGGAACCTCATTCCAATACTTCACTACAATCATCGAAGCTAAAGTCGCAAGAGCATTTGCCATCCGGTTCTCATCTCGAGGAATATGATGAAATTCCACCTTTGTAAAGAAAGTTGAAATCCTCCTCACATAGTCTATATATGGTATCAAACCGGGTTGATTCGTCTCCCGTTCTCCTTTGATCTGATTCACAACCAAAGCAGAATCACCGAAAACATCCAAATACTTGATTCTGAGATTCATGGCCTCGTCAAGCCCCATAATGCAAGCTTCATATTCTGCCATGTTGTTTGTACAATTGAGGAGTAATAATCACTGCCCCAATGCCATTTCCATATTGATTAACAACTCCATCAAATACCATGCCCCAACGGGAACCAGGTTCTGACCCTTCTTCTAGCAATGGTTCATCACAATCTTTCATTTTCAAGTACAAAATCTCTTCATCCGGAAAATCATACTGCACTGACTGAGAATCTTCAATTGGTTGGTGAGCCAAATGGTCAGCCAAGATACTACCCTTGATCGCTTTCTGAGATCGGTATTCGATATCATACTCTGATAACAACATCTTCCAACGAGCAATCCTCCCAGTTAAAGCAGGCTTCTCAAATATATACTTGATTGGATCCATTTTGGATATCAACCAAGTGGTATGATTCAACATATACTGACGCAGACGCTTAGCATCCCAAGCTAATGCGCAACAAGTCTTCTCAATCATAGAATACCGAGTCTCACAGTCGGTGAACTTCTTACTGAGGTAGTAAATTGCAAATTCTTTCTTCCCAGTCTCATCTTGCTGACCTAGAACACAACCCATACTATCTTCTAACACAGTCAAATACATGATCAACGGTCTTCCTTCAACAGGCGGAGACAAAATCGGAGGCTCAAGCAAATATTCCTTGATACTATCAAATGCTTTTTGGCAATCTTCGATCCAATCACAAGACTGATCTTTCCGAAGAAGCTTGAATATAGGCGCACACGTGGTAGTCATGTGGGAAATGAATCTAGAAATGTAATTCAAGCGGCCGAGAAAACCTCTGACTTGCTTCTCAGTTTTGGGCGCATGCATCTCTTGTATTGCTTTGACCTTGGCAGGATCAACTTCAATACCCTTCTCGCTGACAATAAAGCCCAACAACTTACCAGAACGAACACCAAAACTACACTTATTGGGATTCAAGTGGAGTTTATACTTCCTCAAACGCTGGAATAGCTTTAACAAATGCTCAACATGTTCCTCCTTATCAATCGATTTAGCAATCATGTCAGCGACATAAACTTCAATCTCTTTATGCATCATATCATGAAAAAGAGTAGTCATTGCTCTTTGGTAAGTTGCACCAGCATTCTTTAAACCAAAAGGCATCACTCTATAACAGAATGTTCCCTAGGGTGTAATGAATGTGGTCTTCTCCATATCCTCGGGTGCCATCTTAATCTGATTATATCCGGAAAATCCATCCATGAACAAAAAGAATTTGAATTTAGTAGTATTGTCTACCAATATATTAATGTGTGGCAGAGGGAAATCATCTTTCAGACTGGCTTTATTAAAATCTCGATAATCGACACACATGCGGACTTTCCATCTTTCTTTGGCACATGCACAATATTGGCCACCCATTACAGATACTCAACGGTTACAAGAAAACCGGCTTCAATCTGCTTATGAACTTCCTCTTTGATCTTCACAGCTATATCAGGTTGCGTTCTTCTCAACTTCTGCTTGACTGGCGACATTCTGGCTTCAATGGCAATCTATGCTCCACAATATCAAAATCCAACCCAGGCATGTCTTGATAGGACCAAGCAAACACATCTGAATACTCTCGAAGAAGCTCAATCAACCCCTTCTTAGCATCTGGACACAGCCGAGACCCAATCTTGACTTCTTCACATCATCCTCGGAACTCAAGTTGACAAGCTCAATCTGCTCTTCAAACGGCTGAATAATCTTTTCATCTTGCTCAAGAAGACAAGACAATTCCTCACTCACTTCTACATCACTTTCCTCCTCGGCTTCAAACACAGGGAATTCAAAATTTGGAGAAGGAGAAGGACCATTGTATTCAATGGGGTTAGGAACCAACCTGCATAATGATTTGATATTTTGATTTTAGAGAAGTGAATTTGTGACCAAATATTATGCAGATGGATAATTATATTATTTATTTATGTTTTTTGTGATTACCATTTTCAGAATAAAGCAAAAAGTAAAAATAAACATCAAAGATGTGGATGAATAGAACTAATTTTGTTGATGATCAATTTAAAATGCCCAAACAATGTTCACTTCTCCCTTAGGTATAGGAGAAGGATTTTAAAATATAGAAGCAATTACTTAGATCGATGCAAAATAACAGGAATATCAACAGCAGTCCAATTGTTGCATGTCTTTCCATGCGTCACAAAGTTGGTGCAGTCTTCCTCTTTACTATCCTCTAGCACAACAGCTAAGTGTTGTTCATTGCCATGAATGAACCCTCCGCTACGGAAGCTGAGTTGCATCTCTTCAGGTCTAACGGTTGACGAGCCCTTCTGGAACCCCAAACCAGTTCTTCCTTTGTTGTCGGCGACCTCTACCATGCGCCCCCACTGATCAATAGGACCTTCTTCAACAATCTTCTATGCATCTTTCAGAGAGGACATAGGTGCCTCAACTCTCTTCTTAGTACCAATAGATAAGGCTTGGAACGGAGTTCCAACCTCATCCTTAACTTCCACATATGAGAAAGATGACAAATGGCTAACCAAAAACGCTTTCTGATGCAGAGTGGAAGTAACAACTCCTGCCTCATGAATCCATGGCCTTCCCAATAAACAACTTTAGGCCGGGTGAATATCCATTACCTGGAAAGTAATCTGAAAATCACTCGGACCTATCTTAACTGGAAGGTCCATTTCTCCAATCACCGTTTTGCGCGATCCATCAAAGGCTTTGACAATCACCCCACTATACCTCATGGGCGCTCCTTGATAAGATAACTTTGACAATGTTGATTTCAGAAGCACATTGAGTGATGACCCAGTGTCAACAAGAACGTTTGACAAAGCATCTTTTTGGCAGTTCATCGAAATATGCAAAGCCAGATTGTGATTTCTTCCCTCCTCAGGGAGTTCTTCATCGCAAAAACTCAGATTGTTGCATGAAGTGATGTTAGCTACAATATGATCAAATTGATCCACAGTAACATCTTGCTCCAGATATGCCTGTTCAAGAACTCTCTGAAGTGCTTCTCTGTGCACTTCAGAATTCAAAAGTAGAGACAACACGAAAATCTTTGAGGGGGTCTGGAACAACTGCTCAACCACATTAAATTCTCTCCTCTTAATCAGTCGGAGTACCTTATCATCATCATTGGCTTTCAAATTGCTGGGTTCACCAGACTTATCCTTTAAACAGCCAACAGGATCCACAATAGGCACCTCCGCCTACTTACCAACAACTGTTTCTTCTTTATTCTCCGGAAACAGCGGTCCAAAAACTCGACCACTGCGGTTCACCTTCGTAACATCTGCAATGCTCACCACTGAACTGGTCGTAGGTAACGGTACCTTTTGACCATTCTCCATCATTGTAGCATTGTATTGATACGGTACAGCTTTATCAGATGCATATGGGACTGGGCCTGCTAATTGTATTACCAATGACGAAACTGATTTATTGCTGACGTTCTTGCTGCTGCTGCTATCATACTGAATCACCAACCTCCCTGGTTGCTTGAAAATGGGCACTATGACATTGACATCATCATCTTCATGACGGGATTGAACAATCTGGATCCTTCCTTCATCCATCAGACGTTGGATGTCCCTTTTCACTACAACACACCCCCTGGGTTCACGCTACAAATATCACAACCATCGTGATCATGTTCACAGTCACTCACCTAACAGATATCTTTGTGCATCTGCACCAAAGATCTTCGGATAAACCGGACATCAAAAACTTTGAATTCACTAGGACAACCGTCCACCATATTAACTGAAGAATTCCCATGAGCGGGCAAAGGATTAGCTTTCACATTAGGCGCGCGGTCTTCAAAAGACACCATGCCACTCTTCATAAGCTTTTGCACCTCATACTTCAGCGGATAACAATTTTCAATGTCGTGCCCAGGTGCACCCTGATGAAAATCACAACGAAGCTCAAGTTTATACCACCATGGAAGTGGTTGTAGGATATACGGTGGGTTCCTCGGTTGAATCATGTTTTTGAGGACTAATGATGGGTACAGTTCTGCATATGACATAGGAATCGGGTCAAAAGAGACCTTCTTCCTCTCGAAGTTCTGTTGTTGGTGATGATTGTTGTTGGAATTGTTGTTGTTGTAGGTGTTCGTTCTTTGTTGTGGTTGTTGTTGTTGACGTTGATTTTGATACTGATGTTGTTGTTGTTGTTAAATTGGGGTTGTTTGCTTATTTGAAAATACTGGAATAACGGATGATACTTGATGATGGTGATGTTGACGGGGTGGTGGATTTCTTCTTGCTTGAGGCCTCCTCTGCCTCCCACTAGAAATTGCATTGGTCTCATTATCCTTCCTCTTACTAAAACTACTCCCATACTTCTTGCTCGTTGACGCCTCATCTTTTGACAATCGTCCTTCACGGACCCCTTCTTCAAGTCTCATCCCCATATTTACCATTTCGGTAAAATCGCTGGGGGAAATGGCAATCATATGTTTATAATAAAATGAACTCAGGGTTTTCAGAAAGATTTTTGTCATCTCTTTTTCCTCCAAAGGAGAAGTGATCTGGGCAGCCAACTCCCTTCATCTCTGGGCATACTCCTTGAATGTCTCCTTATCCTTCTGAGACATTGACCTCAGCTGGTCCCTATCCGGCGCCATATCCATGTTGTACTTGTACTGTTTCAGAAAAGCCTCACCTAGGTCATTGAAAGTGCGGATGCTTGCACTATCTAACCCCATATACCAACGAAGTGCAGATCCTGTCAAGCTATCCTGGAAATAGTGAATCAGCAATTGATCATTATCTGTTTGAGTTGACATCTTGCGGGCATACATCATAAGATGACTGAGTGGGAAAGAGTTCCCCTTATACTTCTCAAAGTCAGGCACTTTGAATTTCACTGGGATTTTCACATTGGGCACTAAGCACAGTTCAACAACACTCTTCCCAAACAGATCTTTGCCTCTCAGCGTCTTCAATTCCTTGCGCAGCTCAAGAAATTGGTCTTTCATTTCGTCCATCTTCTCATAAACTTCCGGGCCCTCAAATGGCTCGGAATGATAGATGGTGTCCTCTACACGAGGCAAAGTGTGCACAACGGGAGGTGGCACGGACATGACCGGGCTAGATGCCGACATGGAAGCAAAAGCAGGAGCGAAACCTTCTGGCACAAAATTAGGAGGCATTCCCCATAGGAATCCAACAGGCAGGTGTAATACCCCAAAATTTACCCTTCAATTTTCCTGGAAGCATGGGATTATGTTTTACACTTCATTAGCATCATATTAGGTCATACTCATTGCATACTGCATTAGTGACATGGAGATTAGGTTTTGATCGATAACTCCTTAACAGAAGGAGCTCACACAAAGCAAGATTGAGAATTGGACTTCATTTTCTAAGTATACAAGTCTCAAGGGTCTCAGGGGGGTTCAAGTATCTTATTATGGTCCTCAGTTCATCAGTGAAGGATTTAAAGCTATCAGCGTGTTCATCTGGATTTAATCAAAAATTAGGGTTTCATGGCTACCTACAACAGGCAATGTTTGGTTGGAAGTAGAGGAGCTCATCCATGTCATGATTAGAGAGGCATCTTGGCCTAGGAAGATTTACAATTGTCTCAGAAAGATCCATTGGCTATCAGTGCAATCAGTTCCTGATCAGTTTGCCCTAAAACTAGGGTTTGGTATAAAATCAGTTTATTTCTGATTCTTTGGGTGAAACTCTTTTCCATGGCCATCCATATGTCCACAAGGGTCTACATACAAAAAATCATCTCTTTATTTGAGCTAGAAATGCTTCAATTGATCAATGAAATCGGGAATCAGACAGTTTGGGAAAAGTCAACTGTGGGGCCAGAAAAGTCAACTCCTGACATTTTGAGAGTGGAATATCAAAATCCATGCCTAGGGGATCCTACATGTGAAATTTGATCAAGGTTGGATCATGGATTCATCATTTAATCAGGAATTGGAAAAGTTACTTAATTTGGAAATGGTTGACTTTCTATTTAGGGCAAGTTTTCATGATCGTTGCACTCACTTTAAGCCCATTTTGCATCAAGATAAAAGCTTCATTTGAAAATTTCTCCAACATGAAAGTTGTTCCTCTTGTTCCAAGCTTTCTAGATATATAAAGTTTGCTCCATTTGGATTAGAATTGAGAAAGTTATGCTTAGTCAAAGTGAGACATTTTTTTAGGACACTTAGAAAAATTTCTAAGTCCAAAATCTTCAAAATTTGTCAAGACTTCTTGGCCAGTTTTCTTGCACTTCAAGGAATTATTTGAAAATACTTTATTCACAACAATTGTACCTTTCCATGTCCTATTTCACATCCTTTTGGAATAATTTCATTTGGATCCATGGTTTGAGAGATACATTCATTTAAAGTGGGCATCATGACTTGATTTTCTAGGCAGATTTTGGGCCTGGCTGGCCCAATCAGATTTTCTAAGCATGATGCACAAACCAATCACGTTTTTTTTATCTCTTTTGGCCATGTTTTGGACATCTATTCACTTAAGTTTGACCCAAAATAACAATATTTTACACCTCACTTCACACTTTTATTCTTATGGATAAATCACTTATTAAAAAGCCCATGAGAACACCTAATCCACCCTATTTAAGAAGCTGAAACCCTAACCCTAAAGGGGCATTGGAATTTCGTGGCAAGGAGGCAAAGCTTCATCACATATCAGATTCCATTCCACTTCTATTTTCCATTAGGTAATCATCTCTTCCATGACCATGTTTTGATATATCTACGCTTGCTTACCATGTTCATCACCATTAATCCTTCCATTTTCATATTTCTTTTTCTTATTTAAAATATTTTCTTCGTCCATAAAATTACCCAAAAATATTTTTCACTTTTCTTAACGTTTTATTTAATTTTATATAAATTTTATTTTCGTATTTTTTTAATATTAATATTTTATTTTAATTATTTATTCTAACTGGTCCATTTTAACACACTTGTTTTATTGATTTTATTTTTATGACTTAAAATTATTATTAGCATTTGATTTTTGGGATGAAGGTTGACCACTGTCTCATGGTCAACCTGACCTTTTCTTGGAATTTTATTTCACATTTTCAATTTATTTTGGATTTATTTTTGACCTAGTTTGGTTGGTTGACTTTTAATTTGACTTCTGTTTTATTTTAATTAATTAACATACCAATTTTCATTATTTTTAAACTCTTTTTAGGGGATGATGATGTCCTGACCCCACCTTATTTAGTTTATTTTTTCATAATTTTCTTGATTAATTTATTATTTATTCTTGATTTATTTTTAACCTAGTCTTATTAATTGACTTTTGGTTTGACCTATGTTTTGTTTTAATTAATTCACGTGCCAATTTTCATTATTTTTAAAACCTTTTTGGGGGATGATGATGTACTGACCCCATCTTATTTAGTTTAATTTTTCATAATTTTCTTGATTAATTTACTATTTATTCTTGATTTATTTCTAACCTAGTCTTATTAATTGACTTTTGGTTTGACCTATGTTTTGTTTTAATTAATTCACGTGCCAATTTTCATTATTTTTAAAATCTTTTTGGGGGATGATGATGTCCTGACCTCGCCTTATTTAGTTGAATTTTTCATGATTTTCTTGATTAATTTGCTATTTATTTGTTATTTTTTAAGTTGACTTGAATTTTCAGTTGACTTCTTTATGATCGATGTTTGACTTAGGCATTGCTTATGGAAATTGAAGAGATCTTTTGATCCTCCCTTGTTCATCTCATATGCCATGTATTAGAGGCCTTTTACCTTGATTTTATTTGGTCCTTACCTCATTTCCTGATTAAATTATTCAGTGGACCCTTCGTATGCATATTTTCATCTGTTTGATTCATCTGTTATCTTTTATACTTGTTTCTCTCATTCATGCTTTCTATTGATTGATTATTTAACATGTTCATACTCCCATGCATTGTTTAAATGCTCCATTATTTGATTCTTTGGTTTGATCATATATTGTTTATTTATCCGATCTGATTGATAACTGTTGCCTACTTGTATGATGTATGAGGTATATATTCTTATTGTTTGTTTGCCATGAACAATCCCCATTCATAACAAATGTACCCCTCTCCCATAAAGTGTATAATATTTATTTCTTTATTTCTTTAGTCACCTGTTAATACAAGAATTAAAACGAACATCCGATAACCATTTCAAAATAAGATCAAAAGCTCGATCCAACGTCGAGTAATCATTTTCAAAACTTAACACAACCAACACACATTCATCCATCCTCTTGTAAGTCGATTGGCTCAGGCATCGTCATCTACCTGTAAGTCGATTGCCTCCAACATCGCCATCTACCCTTATCCGTAACTCCTCTTCGCGCTCCATCTGTCGACTCTTGATCCGTTTAGGTAGCACCCATTAGGTAGAACCCTTTGTATGATAACATAGGTAGAATTCCCTTATTATTTGCATGCTAACACTAGGTAGATGTTCCCCTTTGTAAATCCTAACACATAGGTCCATATTGCATGACAACTCTAGAGGAGAGCTTCCCCACTTTTAGACCTTCCGTGCATCTCCGATCTTGTGGCATGTCAGTCCGTTCTATTGCAAAGAGGTAACTGCCTAAGACTCGATTCAGCGAGCTGCGACACCTACTGCTAGAACATGAACGCATTGCCCACTTTCCTTTGACACAGCTGGTGTCCCCTTTTGTAAGTCCATGTTCAGATGGCAATCCTTAACCCCTAGTTTAGTCGAACTACGACAACTCTGATTCTCATGTTCAGATGAGATACGTAGGCACGAGATGCGATGTCTTGCCGAGTTTGACTGACGAATAACAACTAATCCTTGTTTGCTTTCGCCCTTGCTGCGATTCTTTTCTCTCGCCCTTGTTGCGATCGAGACCTTCTCTTTCTCTTGCCCTAGTTGCAATCGAGACCCTTGTTCCCGTAGTTATCCGAACTACGTTTTGCTCTGATTCTCATTCCAGATGAGATACGTAGGCATAAGACGCGACGTCTTACCGAGCACACTTATCTTTAACCCATAGGTAGTCGAGCTACGAAGACTCTGATTCTCATACTCAGATGAGATACGTAGGCAGTGGATGTGACATCCTTGCGAGTCATTTTCTTTTAACCTTCCTTTTGGTAAATAGTACTTTAGATATACCTACACCCTTTAGACTAGAACAACACTTATGAAAAGGGCTCCCTAGGAGTACCTAGGATGTTTTGGGTGCTTAAAACCTTCCCATTGCATAACCAACCCCCTTACCCAGATCTCTGACATTTTTACTAGTTTTTGATTCGATAAAACTTTTAGGCTTTTGTTCGCTTTCTAACCATTCCTTTGGATAAATAGAAGTGCGGTGGCGACTCGACTTGTATGGTTTACCTTGGATTTAGTCAATATCTCTAATGGTAAAGAATACCCCGCTACAGCAGGTTCGACGCGAAGTGGGTGGTGGCAGCAGGCACAGTAGAAGTAACCACTTCAGAAATAACTGTCCTCGCGGAAGGAGTTGCAGGCGTCGGAGAAGCTTGGCTCTGAGCAGCAAGAACTGACTCCATCATGGCAGTCAGCCGGGCAATCTCGTCCTTCAAATCTCGGTTCTCTTGCTCATGGTGTTCCATGATTCTTGGATGATTAGCTCTGGTGTTGTACCGGTGAGTCAGCTTGGCTAAAGCACAAGAGAACACCAATCAGACACCTGGAAAAAACCTGCTTATGCAAATGATGCATGAGATGCAATGCTTGATTATTTTTATTTCCAAGGAACTTACTATATCATTTGCAAATATATAATATTTAAATGGAAATTGCAATAATTTGATATGACCAAAAATTCTCTTTTTATTTATATAAATTGGAAGGATTACACTGAGTACAATTTCAGAAACCAAAATAAAAAGATACAAGAGAAAAGGAGACTAGTCATCCTAAGGATCCCTAACAACAATATCAGAATATCTGACTGAAGGCGCGTACTTCCTTCGAATGCGACGAATCTCAGTCTCAAAAGAAGCCTTCATCTGAGTCTTCTCGAGGACAAGCTGGTCAACAATCTTCTTCCAAGCAACGGAAGGCTGAGGCATGCTAGAAGATGAAACCTCTGGCTCTCTCTGTCTCTTCGTCACTCGGTCTTCAAGTAGCTCAATCAGTGCATCTTTGTCCTTAGACTCCAACTGCAACTCTTCATGCTTCTTGCTCAAAGCATGGAACGCTCTTCCCACATATCCTTCTCTTGCTTCATCTTGATGAGCACGTCTTCCAACTCCTCTACATCTTGGTTAGGGAGAGTTAATGGCTCAACCACAACCATATACATAGGTTTCTCACAAGGATAAGGCATCTTCAACTCTAAAGCTCTCTTCTTCACCCAAAGAGTGTAAGCTTCCAAAGCTACACAATTGCACGGACCAAGCTCGGAACTTCCTTTCCTATGCACATTATGCCAAGTGTATACAATCTTATGCTTCAAATGTTGGGGATCTTCACCCTCTTGATAGAAAAGACCTTCTAACAGAGTGTTATTAGGTTTATCTCTCAAGGGGAACCCAAGTTGACGACGAGCCAAAGCAGGGTTGTAGCTAATTCCTCCTTGTGTACCAATGAGAGGCACATTAGAGAATTCACCACAACTATCAATAATCTCCAAGCTACTTAAGGACGGATCATACCAAACTATATCATCATTAGTGAGAGACATAAGTCTCTAAGACCACCTTAGACATTGTTTGTTCTCCACAAAAGTAGGTGTCTGAGGCAAGTGCGAAATAAACCACTTGTACAGAAGAGGAATACAACAGACACTAGTTCCACCACCCTTAGAATTCCTTAGATGCAAAGAGAAATACATATCACCCAACAAAGTAGGCACATGATTCCCAATCCAGAAAAGTCTAATGGCGTTAACATCAACAAAACCGTCAATGTTAGGGAACAAAGCTAATCCATAGATGAGCAACACAAAGATAGCTTCAAAAGCATCCACACTACCATCTTGAGCAAAAGTGGTAGCTTCCTTGATGAGGAAAACATATGCAACCCAAATAATCCTCCTTTCTTCACCCAATGAGCCTCTATCTCAGACTTCTTCAAATGAAGAGCTTCAGCAATAATACTAGACCGAGGAATCTTCTCCAATCCACTAAAAGGTACTCTACTAGAAACAAGTATCCCCAAATGATGAGAATACTCCTCCAAGGTAGGCACAAGCTGAAAATATGGGAAAGTGAAACAATGGTAGAGAGGATCATAGAACTGCACCAACACATTCAAAAGTTCTTCAATCACATCAGCAGACAAAATGGACAGAAGCTTCACATGACGATGTTTGAAGTCCAAGGGATCTAATACAAAAGATGCTAGCTTTCTTAACTCTTTCAAATCTGGACATCTGAAACTGTACTTCTTAGTGTTCCTTCGTCCACAGTCCATGGTCTGAAAATATTTGCAAATGATGCCTTAGTTCCTTGAAATTTTGTGTGATGAATGTTATGATGCGCATGAATGCATGAATGCAACAATCACAAATATGGGATCATACACAAGGCAAACAAAGGTCAAGGGATGAATCAAGTCATTGTCAAGATCAATCATCCATTTTGGTGGATTATGGTTTACACCTTATCAACACCCAAGTTCCATTGATATTGACAAGACTTGATTGGATCAACCAACAATCAAGGGTTTGTTGCAAGTCACGAGCATGGAGTTTGGGTAAGAACCATCCCAAAGGAGTGAACTAAGGATAAAAACCTGTAGATCATGTTCTAAAAAGTTCCCAGAGACTTAATTCCATCTATCGGATATTACAGGTTAAGATGACTGACTCATCGACCCATAATATTCTCAAGAGAAACTCGTCTGAGTGTAGTATCGCGTAACAACTGTTATCAAGTCTACACTTGAACAGTCTCCGCACTACGTCCTAAATAGGCCAAGATGGGTTAGGTGTTCTAAGGTCCTTAACTTCTCAGACCCAATTAGAAATAGTAATGCCTAAGCACAAATACTTGTGTGACATTTCCAAATCCAAAGGAGTCTCCACTGAGTAGATGGATCTCAAGCCAACTTGTTAAGGACTACTCCACACAAGTCGAACATGACTATACCATCCTCCTATCTTAATTGCACCCAAGTTCAGGTTAGAACTTATCTCACCACTCAAAGATCACCAAGCACAACAAGCAAATTATATCATACATATATATACAAACATCACATATATACAAATATATTCACACAAAAAGTAGGCTAAACTCACTGGAGACTACTCCCAGCAGAGTCGCCACTTAATTTCTATAGCGGGAAATTCATGATCATCAAGCTATTGACAAGCTAGAGATCAATTAACAAGAGTCGCCACCGCGCTTTTATTATTTCCAAGGGAAAAGGGAAAAAGTACGAACAAAACCCAAATAGTAAGAAGTTTTCAAATAAAAACTAATAAAAATCAGAGATCACAGGTAATGGGGTTGGTTACACAGAGGGAAGGTGTTAGCACCCAAAGTGTCCTAGGTACTCCTAGGGAGCCCTTTTTGTGTGCACATGTATTTTGTACAAAGTGATGTTTACAAGCAAATAGAATGGGGGGATGAGAAAAGAATTCATTAATTATATTTTTGTGTTTGGCAAGACCTTCGGTCTTGTGCCTACGTACCAACATAAAAATGAGGGATCAAAACCTCGTAGTTAGGGCTATAAATTTCAAAATGAGTGTGGGTTTTAACAAAATTTTAAGTTTGGAAGGCACAAGGGCCTAAAATGATTTGAGTGAGTTAGTTCTTTTTGGCTTTTTGAAAGATTAAGTCAAGTATTGTTAAGTTTATTTACAAGTTTTATTTAAGAAAATAAGTTTTAAAATGCAATGGCATAAGGCCGAAGTTTCTATCTTTTGCAAAAGTGGTCAAAGTTTAGAACAAAAGTAGTTCACACAAAGAAGGTTTTGAAAATGGAGGGAGAGATTTTGAAATTAAAGAAATGGGGAGGAGAAGAAGAGACTATCCTATGCACAAAAATTTAAAAGTTTAGAGATGAAAAGATCTGACCAAATGGGTAGCAATCCAATAGACAAGTATGTCAATAGAAACCCAAAATTCCCTTGGATTTTTAGAATCAAACAATACACAAATGCACAATTATATCAATCTTAAAGAGAAAAGGCATCAAATAAAGATGGCCTCATCCAAGCTTATCCACTTCATGATCTTCTTCAAAATATCCCATATAGCAGATGAATTCCACAAGTCACAGGTTCAACATAACAACTTAATAATGATCAATGTTGCAGATGAATTGGAGAGATCTTGAATGATATATCAGATGAATTCAAATTACAAACACTTGGTGCTTCAACAAATTGGCATTAGCCAAGTCCATTTAGCAAGGGAATGTTGCCTAAGTTCTAAGTACAATTGGGCAAGATCAAACCAACAGTCCACTCAAAAGTCTTTTAGGGTTTTTGTTATTATTATGTACATTAATGGTCAAAGACCAAACAAGCAAACAAAGTAACACGAAAATAAAATATGTCACACAATATGGTCCAAATGAACAAAGTGAAAATTACATTAACATAAACAATTAAAATGATATGTATAATGGCTAATGAAATAAAGTGCTAAAAGTAAAGTGCATTAAAGTAAAGACTTGAAGTTAAAAGTTAATAGTTAGTAAGTTAGTAGTTAGTTTTGTTTTGCTTTTGATTTCAAGACATTATTTGGAGAACACTCAACCCACTTACCACAAGCATGGATCCCTGAACTAAAACATCTTCCAAAGGAAGGAAAGAAGGTCAAGTTTCCATACAATACCATGGAAGAGGGGAGACTTACAATCTCACTAACTAGAATGCTTATGCCTTTTATGTCACAAATTTAGCGCTATGTTAAGCAATTGTAATTGGAATTATGTAGAAGTCATAACTATTTGAGGCCGGGCAATAAACTTTTGGTGTTAATGCATGTTGGAGACATAATATTATGAACTATGCTCATTAAACATACCACACACAAAAATATGCAAAGGTGTGGCCTAATCTCATCCATACTCATGTTAATCTTTCAATCAACTAGCATTAGGATTTTGAGATGTGATTGGCCAAATGGAAATTGTTGATTCTAAGAGTTGGCAACAATTTTGGTAAAACAAAGAGTGTTCACAAGTTGTTATGTGTGATGTCTTAACATGAGATATCCTATGTACCTGCTGGAGTCAAAGAAGATATGCAAGCAGGATTGTTTCAGAATGCCACTTACAATGCTAAGGCTTCTGATATTGGATGTACCTGCTGAAGCTAAATTGGAAGACATATGCTGCAGGATTGTTTCAGTTGACATACTCATTGTCATGGTAACTGATATGGTTGTACCTGCTATAAAAGGAAATTGGATTATGCAGGATTTTTCCAGATGTCAGACCCGATGTCATGACATCCTGTACACAGAACATTCGGTATGAATGTCTGGTGTTTTGTGATTGCACAATTGGTGGAAATCATTGGTTGATTGAAGATATGGCTAGCTGGCGCAATCTATGAGGGATATCAACCAGATTTGTTTATTTTCCAAGGAGATCTTTACAGCTGATATGAAAAGATTTAATTGGAAAATATATTTAGGGTTTTCAAGCTGTCCAATGTTTCTATAAAAAGGGACTCAGAAAACCTGTTTGAATACACAACCAATACTGAGCGAAATTTAGAGAGAGAGCTAGGGTTTGTGTCTATAGGTCATTCAAGTCATCCATAGATGATTGAATTGGACTGATTTGTCTTCTTGATCAAAGCTTTGAAGCAAGATCAAGAGTGTGTCTTCTTGATTGAAACTGTGAAGTAAAATCAAGAATATTGTAATTGAAAAGTATTTTCTTTTCACAAGGGATTGTTGTTTAAAATCACAGGTGTGTGATTGTAAGGGAAGTGAGTGGGTTCTCATATCTAAGAGTGCTTAGGTAGAAATTGCACGGGTAGAGATTAGGTGAGAAAGACTGTAACTTGTTGAAGTGTACGGATAGTCTTCGAACTAATTCTATTATAGTGAATTTCCTTCCTAGCTTGGTAGCCCCCAGACGTAGGTGAGTTGCACCGAATTGGGTTAACAATTGCTTGTGTTGATTGCTTTACAATTCTGTTTTATTATCCATTGTGTATTAACGGATATTAGTGTCGTGATATTACCTTAGACATCTTATATTTGATACCAGAATTTCAATTGGTATTAGAGCAGGCATCCTGCTCTGGCTCTGGGTGAGATCTAGGGAGAATACTTTCTGGTACAATGGAGAGGGATAGAGGATCTGTTCATAGGCCACCTATTTTGGATGGTTCTATCTATGACTATTGGAAACCAAGAATGGTAGCCTTTTTAAAATCCCTTGATAACAAGGCGTGGAAAGCTGTGCTAACAGGTTGGGTGCATCCTGTCATTACTAAAGAAGGAGTAGCCACCACAGAGAAGAAGCCTGAAGAATAATGGTACAAGGAAGAGGATGATCTTGCCCTTGGAAATTCTAAAGCCTTGAATGCCATCTTCAATGGAGTGGACAAGAATATTTTCAGGCTGATAAATAACTTTGAAGTTGCCAAAGAGGCTTGGGACATTCTCAAGACCACTCATGAAGGCACCTTTAGGGTTAAGATGTCTAGATTTCAGCTGCTCACCTCCAAGTTTGAAAACTTAAGGATGAAAGAAGATGAAAACATTCAGGAATTTCATATGAGTATCCTTGAGATTGCTAATGCCTCTGGAGCCTTGGGGGAGAAGATGTCAGATGAAAAGTTAGTAAGAAAAATACTCAGATCTCTCCCTAAGAGATTTGCAATGAAGGTGACTACCATAGAAGAGTCTCAAGACATCTCCAACATGAGGGTAGATGAGCTAATTGGCTCCCTCCAAACCTTTGAGATGGGATTGATTGAGGGAACTGAAAAGAAAACCAAGAGCAACGCCTTTGTATCCAACACAGAAGAGGAAAACAGTCAAGATATGGATAAAGAGTGGGCCAATGAAGTTGCAATGCTGGGGAGACAGTTTAACAGATTGTTAAAGAAAATGGATGTCAGATCCAAGGAAAACATCAAAAACATCTCATCTGACATCAGCAATGGAAGAAGAGGAAGGTCAGAAGAAAAGCCAAAAGAAGTAAAGTGTTATGAATGTGATGGGTATGGACACATTAGAACAGAATGTGGTACATACCTCAAGAAGCAGAAGATGAGTCTTGCTGCCACCTGGTCAGATGAGAGTGATACAGAGGAGGCTGCAAATATTATGACTGCCTTGACAGGAAAATGGGGATCTGATGAAGACTCAAGTGATGATGAAGTAACCTTTGAAGAATTGGCCTCTACCTACAGAAAGCTGTGTCACAAAAGTGTAGAGCTGTGCAAACAGGTTGATAGCCAGAAGAAGGAAATTACTCAACTTGAGAATGAGAAGATGGAATACTTGGAAACCATCTCCAAATTAAAAACAGAAGCAGTGGTTCTGAATGCCAAGCTAGACAAAAATCATCAAGCTGAAAATCAGAAGATAGCACAGCTGGAAAGTGAGAAGGCAGACCATGCAAAAATCATCTCAAAATTAAAGACTGAAGTCATGTTTCAAAATTCGAAATTAGAAGAGATGACCAAGTATGTAAGGATGTTAAGCAATGGGTCTGAATCCTTAGACAAGATTCTTCAAACTGGACAAATAACAGGAGACAAATCTGGTATTGGGTATAATAACTCAAAACCTGAGAGCAGTAACACTGGTGTCAAACCTCAAGCAAAATTTAAGTGCATTCAAAAACCTGTGATGTCACATCATATGTCACAGCACCAAAGGAGGAGACAGTTGAAAGGAAAACACCAAAGATGGAGATGCCATTACTGTGGGAAGTTTGATCATCTAAATCCATTCTGCTATAAACTGTATGGCTATCCCAGGTCTGCTCAGGGTCACCATCAATTTAGACCCAAACATCACATGCCTATCATAAAAAAACAATGGGTCCCTAAGACTAATGTCACAAGTCTGATAGCTCACAGTCTCCTCAGAATCTCAACTAAAGAAGAATGGTACTTTGACAGTGGATGCTCCAGACACATGACTGGAAACCAAGACCTGCTAACTGATCTGAATCAACATACAATAAGTCATGTAACCTTTGGAGATGGAGCAAAAGGTGAAATCAAGGGAACATGTAAGCTTGATTGCCCTGGAGTACCTAGACTTGACAAAGTTCTACTAGTCAAAGGGCTAACTGCAAACCTCATAAGCATTAGTCAACTTTGTGATCAAGGTCTGAATGTTAACTTCACCAAAACTGAATGTCTAATCCTGGACATAAAGAGTGAAGTAATTATGAGAGGAGTCAGGACCAAAGACAATTGTTACATATGGAGTTCTCAATTGGAGTGTCCCTTAAACTATTGGGGGAGTACAAATGTCCTCAAGAGTGATGAAAAACAAGGCTGGGGAAAATGTCACACAAAGATGTCACACCAGAAGTCCAGAGGAGAAAAGATTATGATGGCTCAAAAAACTGAGAAGGTAGACCAAACAGGTGGACACTTGACCAGTCACAGGGAGAATGGAACTGTTGGGACTAAGCCACAAAGGACTCTGTGCAAACAGGCCAAGGATAATAAGGATAAGATATGGGTGACACCTGTGAAAGATAGCAGTTGGGCTCAACTGGGTTGGATGAACCTATTACTGTTTGACAATGTTACACGTGATGTCATAACATTGTATTATAACTTCCTGAATGCTGAAGCCAGGTCCAAAAATCAAATTCAACACAGATGGACGAAATACTCTTCTAGATATTATCACTTCATTAGGAATTTTGTGAAAGAAAAATTCAGAGGTCAAGAGTTTGAACTTGAACTAGTAGACAAGCTTGCAAGGAATTTGGGTAAAATTGATTATGAGGAAGGGAAATTAGGGATTTGGACTCTTGAGAAATTAAGGCAATTAAAAGAAAAAAATAAAAGAAATAAAAATAATGTCTGCCTTTTTAAAAGAAAGAGCCACATTAATGATAAATCATTCCCAAGCTTTGAAAACAGTATCTATTCCCTTAGCACACGCTACCCAAACTCAGCAACTGCCATTTCCATTCAATCTCTAAGAAAAGCTCAGCTAGGGCAAAAAAACCTTCCTCAAAAGTCCAACAACATGTCACAACATCCATCGTCATCTGGTTCCAAATCCTCCCAACATGCAAAGACTCCATCCATGGAGTTTGTAGATGATGATATAATGGACGTCACCCCTCTATGCATGATACCAGGCAACACCACAGGTACCTCCTCCAATGCTGGAGATAAGCAAGGTAATACCTCTGGTAACTCCTCTCTTCCTAAAGACATGTATTACACTGATCGCGCTATAAGGAGACTGGTTACTAGAATACTGAGTGAAGGACATAAAGTTGAAGGGGTCTCTACCCCTCTGTCCAGAAGGGAACCCTTTCCTGAGAGAGAACCCCATGCCGATAAAGATGATGATTCATCTAGATCAGAAAAAGAGGTGGCTGCTGAAGGGCTTCGCTCTCTAGGTAAAACCCAACCTAGCAAGAAACAAAATGTGCCTCAAGAAAATATTATTGACCTTGAGGAAGAAAGCACTGAAGGAGAAGATGATCCTTTGGTCCATCTGGTTAAACCTAGCGTGGCTGAAAAACTGAGAAGTAAGAAAGGAAAAAGCATGGCTAAAATGAGAGCTGCTAGAGTGAAGAAGACTGCAAGAGTAGGACCCTCTAAACCCTGGAGCAAGGTTGAGGTTGGAAAAAGAAAAGAGAGACACAACTCTGATTCTGAAGAGAATGTTAAAGATGATGTCCCAGACATCTCCCCTGCAAAAAGGCAAGCAGTTCAGAAATCTCCTAGCAAGGCTGCTACTGTCCATCTTGACAATATCTCCTTTCATTTGGAAGATGGAGCAACAAAGTGGAAATATGTCATTCAGAGACGTGTAGCCATTGAAAGAGAACTGGGTCAAGAAGCTGTGGAGGTAAAGGAGGTTATTGAGTTGATAAAAAATGCTGGACTCATGAAGACTGTGGCAACTCTACCCCAATGCTATGAGAAGCTGCTTAAAGAGTTTATTGTTAATATCCCTGAGGATATTCATGATAAGAACAACAGGGAGTTTTGCACAGTTTTTGTAAGAGGAAAATGTGTAAAATTCTCACCAAATGTCATCAACAAGTTCCTAGGAAGAGGAATGGATGGAGGAGTAGACTTAGAAACCACAGACAATGAGGTTTGTAGGGCTATCACAGCTGGCCAAGTTAAGGAATGGCCCAGTAGAAATCACTTATCAGCTGGAAAACTAAGTGTTAAATATGCCATCTTGCACAAGATTGGCTCAGCTAATTGGATTCCTACTAATCATGCCTCTACTATCTCCATCAATCTTGGAAGAATTATTCATGCTATTGGAACAAGGGTTAACTATGATTTTGGCAAGTTCATATTTGAACAAACCATTAGACATGCTTCTACAAATGCTGTGAAGTTACCCATTGCCTTCCCTTCCCTTATTTGTGGCATAATCCTAAGTCAACAACCAGGGATTCTGAGCACAAGTGACATACCAAGCAGGAGAAAATCCCCTCTGTCCATCCATTACAAGCTGTTTGAGGGAAGTCATGTCAATGATGTCATGACATCTGCTAAGAGGGAGTCTGCATCCAAAGGAAGCCTGATTGATCAACTAAAAGAGACATGCAAAGAACTGGACAATGGTATAAGGGTGGCCAAGGCCAGAAAAGAAGCTTTGGAAGCTCTCATCTGTAGCCTGGAAAGGGAAGACATAGAAAAGGTTGATAAGGATTCAAATGCAAGACCTAAATCTCAGTCCAGTTCTGGAAGCTTGGAAGACTCCGAAGGTGTAGCTGAAGATGAAGATGAAGGTGAAGGAGATACTTCTTCTTCTGATTAATGGTTCCTGGCTGAATTGAAGACTTGGAGGGGTGCTGGAAGGTGTGGTGGAAGTTGTTGCTGTTGGGAAAACTGATGTTCCTTCTGTTTTTTGTTTTTTGTGGCAGTCCTTATGATGCCTGTTTTGTAATATTTAGGGCTCTTAATGAGTTCCTTTGATTTGTGCATTATCTCAGCTGTCTGTTGTGCATAATGTTGTTGTGTACTTCCTGAATTTTTGTTTTAACATGCTTAATGTTATAACATCTGTTTTAAACTTTCTCTGCTAGACTAATAGACATTTATTTTGTCTGATTGGTCACCTTTGGTCAATTTTGACTAAAAAGGGGGAGAAGTGCTTGATATGGAAGTTGGTTGTGGCTGAACAAAAATACAGCTATTATTGGAAGAGGTGCACAGGTGCTGATGGAGAGGTGCACAGGTGCTGATGTTATAGCAGATGTCAGTATGACATTTTGGATGGTACATGTGCTGGAGTTACAGTAGCTGTTATTTGATGAATGCACATATTTAGGGGGAGAAGAAGTACCCTGGTGTATTGTGCATTTGTGTGTCTTACTAGTTGCATCCATAACTAGTAATTATGTTGTTTGTTGCACAGATTTAGGGGGAGGAGAAGTACCCTTGTGCATATGTGTATTATTAGTAGCCATAGCTAGTAATTGTTTTGCTTCTGCTGCTGATTAAACTACTGTTTAGTGGTTTAACTGCTGATAGTTTGCCTTGTGAACAAAAAGGACAGATATATATTTTAGCCAAAATTTGCCAAAGGGGGAGTTTGTTGATTCTAAGAGTTGACAGCAATTTTGGTAAAACAAAGAGTGTTCACAAGTTGTTATGTGTGATGTCTTAACATGAGATATCCTATGTACCTGCTGGAGTCAAAGAAGATATGCAAGCAGGATTGTTTCAGAATGCCACTTACAATGCTAAGGCTTCTGATATTGGATGTACCTGCTGGAGCTAAATTGGATGACATATGCTGCAGGATTGTTTCAGTTGACATACTCATTGTCATGGTAACTGATATGGCTGTACCTACTATAAAAGGAAACTGGATTATGCAGGATTTTTCCAGATGTCAGACCCGATGTCATGACATCCTGTACACAGAACATTCAGTATGAATGTCTGGTGTTTTGTGATTGCACAATTGGTGGCAATCATTGGTTGATTGAAGATATGGCTAGCTGGCGCAATCTATCAGGGATATTAACCAGATTTGTTTATTTTCCAAGGAGATCTTTACAGCTGATATGAAAAGATTTAATTGGAAAATATATTTAGGGTTTTCAAGCTGTCCAATGTTTCTATAAAAAGGGACTCAGAAAACCTATTTGAATACACAACCAATACTGAGCGAAATTTAGAGAGAGAGCTAGGGTTTGTGTATGTAGGTCATTCAAGTCATCCATAGATGATTGAATTGGACTGATTTGTCTTCTTGATCAAAGCTTTGAAGCAAGATCAAGAGTGTGTCTTCTTGATTGAAACTGTGAAGTAAAATCAAGAATATTGTAATTGAAAAGTATTTTCTTTTCACAAGGGATTGTTGTTTAAAATCATGGGTGTGTGATTGTAAGGGAAGTGAGTGGGTTCTCATATCTAAGAGTGCTTAGGTAGAAATTGCACGTGTAGAGATTAGGTGAGAAAGACTGTAACTTGTTGAAGTGTACGGATAGTCTTTGAACTAATTCTATTATAGTGAATTTCCTTCTTGGCTTGGTAGCCCCCAGACGTAGGTGAGTTGCACCGAACTGGGTTAACAATTGCTTGTGTTGATTGCTTTACAATTCTGTTTTATTATCCATTGTGTATTAACAGATATTAGTGTCGTGACATTACCTTCGACATCTTATATCTGATACCAGAATTTCAGAAATGAATGGATAAAGAAAAGGAATTAGATGAAGGGGGAAAGGGATGAATGAGATCACAAATTGCTCAAAGGAGGACTTTTACCAAATTAATATCATTCATTCATTTTGGGAGATGAAATGTACATTCCATCAATCCCCTAAATTCAATGATATTAATTTGACCAAGTCAAATCAACTTTAACCAAGGCCCAACAACAAATAATCAAACTCAATTAAGTCAATACAAATGGTCAACACAATTAAAATGGCATTTATTCAATTAAAAATAGTAATAAAATGCATTAAATTCAAATATGTTTTGTCCAAATCCTAAAATCTCATCAAAAACCAAAGAAATGGCCATGAGATTTATCATAGGTCAAACAAGGTCAAAGGACCTTGGAGAAAAAATTTCATGATTTTTGGACACTTAAAAATATTTTTAAACAATTAAAAACAAATGTAAAATCAATTAATTCATGAAAAATATTAATAATGAACCAAAAAATAATTTTAATTTAGAATATGAAAGAGAAAAATATTTGAATTTTTTTGGTGAAAGTCCCATATTTTTTGGATCAATATTGAATTTAATATGAATTATTGAAGAAAAGACAATTAAAATAAAATTCCGAAAATCCAAAAATACGTGGACCATCAGATCTCCTTCATTAATTGAGGTGGCATATCTGATGATCCAAAACGCCCGTTCCACAAAGACCTGAGTCAACCGCGTGGCACAAATGGTATTCACAAGGAACAATTAAGATTAAAACGTGAAAGATGGATCCTATGGTTCAGACTCAAGACACATCATCATCGGAGCTAGAGCTCCGGTTGTTCTCTCTGGTGAGCTCCACCGGACAGGTCAACATGAACCATCACCAAATAAAGAAACAAGGACATGATCTTAAAGAAAAAACATTACTGAGCACGAATATGACCTCCAATTCCTCCAATTCCAAATATATTAAGAGATATGTGGAATTGAAAAATGAGGTTCATGATCTGAGTTGCTTCGATTTGGCCTCAAAGCAACTCAATCTTCTTGCCTACATTGGTAGGACTTCAGACAACCAAAGAATCAATGGAATTGAGCAAGAATTAAGGAGAATCGAAGAGTTTAAAATTTCTACAAATTACCTTCAATGGAGGTCTGAACTTGATGGATCTTGATCTGAATTGTGCTTGGCTTCACTTCAATTGCTTGCAGGAGACGAATGGAAAGGTTTAGAAGCAATGGATTCCTGGAGAATTGAATTCCAAAACAGTGGAGATTCAAGCTCAAATTCAAATGAATTTATCAGGGTTATCCTTTGAGAGTGAAGGGCTTTCAATGGAGATTCAAAGCTGGCGCAATGTGTGTGTGATTTCTGAGTAAATGCAGTTGTATATATAGCCAAATCCATGTGATATTTGCACACTCTTTTCAAACTTCCAAATTTGGCAAATGATGATAGCATGGTGCATGGGCGCGCATAGTCCCATGAAGTGATAGCTTGAAGTCGAAAATGAATGATCAGATGTGTTGGAGCTAGCTTAGAATGCAAGGCAATTGAACATTGTTGCTTGAAGTTGGATCCATGCTAAATGATATCATCCTATTTAAGCCATGCGCAACCTATGCATTTCTCATCCAAAATGAATGAATTTGAGCTCTTTGGAAAGGTGAGATCAAGAGGAACACGTTTGATGTTGAACACTTTTTCATTTGGAGCTTGGAACTTGGAGAAATTTGAGGTGGAAGTTTGGAAAAATTTGGCATATCAAAAATTTTCTAAGTGTCAAGCCATATGTCTCAATGTTCCACCTTGCTTAACTTTTTATGGGAGATCCAAATGAGAAAAGTGTCTGCATGAAAGTTTTATCTCTATCAAAGACCTTTAAAATGGTCACCAATTTCATGTCATTTTGATTTTAAATGATTGAGTTATGCATTTTTGAAGTTTGGAAAAATCACTTGATCAATGGTAAAGGTCAAAAGTGACCTATAATGTAGCCTCATATCACATGCTAAAATAAGTTTAACTAGCTCCCACTCAAAACATCAACGTTTAAGTAGACACAATGAACTTGATTGTGCAATTTGGAAATATTTCATCTCATAAAAATTGAGCAAGTTATGGTCTTGGGCAGTTGACTTTCAAATTAGGGTTTAGACAAAATGACCTATAATGTTTCAATATAGGAAATAATTTTCCAAGAAAACCTAGTTCTAGGTCTCAACATGAAAGTTGTTTAGGATGTCATTTAGAGTAAGTTTGATCTTGGAATCATTTTCATATTGTGAAAATTGTAAGAGATAGGGTCTAGGGAGACCCAGTTTTGATTAGATGAATTCATCTGGCCAACCACCATCAACCAACTTGCTAACCTTTAATTATCTTGACTTTCTTGGCTCATGGTAGATCATATATGCATAAGATGATGAATTTTGAAGTTTCCCTTTATAAATTTGATCAATTGGTGAGATAACTTGTTGGAGAAGTTACTCAAGATACCCAGTCAAACTAGGGTTTCCAAGGCAAATCACCCTCAAACTCTTGAAGCAAACTTGATCAATATAACATGTAGAGAACATTGAGTCTCATATATTATGTTCATAACCATTCTTGAATCAATTCATGGTTTTGCTCTTTGTTCATGAGGGTCTCAAACCCTAGATGTGATCTTGATGAAAATAATGATATCATGCCCTACCTACAAAAGAGTTAGACAACTACAAAGACATATTTTTGGTATTTTGGTTAGTGAAATGATAAAATACAAGTATGATATAATCCCAAAGTTCTTGGTGATCTCTCCCAAAACAAACCTAATGAAGAAAGGGGTAAGGAGGATGCCAATGTATGATCCCAATGCTTATGCTTATGATGGAATTGCATGAGGGATCTTAGGGTCAAAATTGGGGTCTTACACATACCACTTGGTTGATATCCAAAATGGATCCAATGAAGTATATATTTGAGAAGCCTACTTTAACTGGGAGGATTTCCCGTTGGCAGATGTTGTTATCAGAGTATGGTATTGAATACCGATCTCAGAAAGCAATCAAAGGTAGTGTCTTGGCTGACCATTTGGCTCACCAACCAATTGAAGATTACCAGTCAGTGCAGTATGATTTTCCCGATGAAGAGATCTTGTACTTGAAAATGAAAGATTGTGATAAACCATTGCTTGAAGAAGGGCCAGAACCTGGTTCCCGCTGGGGCATGGTATTTGATGGATCTGTTAATGAATATGATAATGGCATTGGGGCAGTGATTATTACTCCTCAAGGCACGCATTTTCCATTTACAACTAGATTGACTTTCAAGTGTACAAACAATATGGCAGAATTTGAAGCTTGCATTATGGGGCTCGAAGAGGCCATTGATATCAGAATCAAGCATTTGAATGTCTATGAAGATTCAGCTTTGGTTGTAAATACAATCAAAGGTGAATGGGAGATGAATCAACCCGGTTTAATACCATATAGATATTATGCGAGGAGGATTTCAACTTTCTTTACAAAAGTTGAGTTTCATCATATCCCTCGAGATGAAAACCGGATGGCAGATGCTCCTGCAACGTTGACTTCAATGATTTTAGTGAAATATTGGAATGAAGTTCCCAATTTGACTGTGATGCGTCTTGATAGGCTAGCTCATGCGTTTTCTGTTGAAGAAGTCAAGGATGAGAAGCCGTGGTATTTTGATATCAAGTGTTTTCTCCAGAGTCAAATTTACCCGCCCGGGGCATCTTTGAAAGATAAGAAGACCTTGAGAAGATTAGCTGGAAATTTCTACCTGAATGGTGATATGCTTTACAAGAGAAACTTCGATATGGTCTTGCTCAGATGCGTGGCTAGACACGAAGCATACCTGTTGATGTCTGAAGTCCATGAAGGTTCCTTTGGTACTCATTCCAATGGACATGTAATGGCAAAGAAGATATTGCGAGCAGGTTACTATTGGCTGACCATGGAATCTGACTGTTCCAAGTTTATGAAGAAATGCCACAAGTGTCAGATTTATCCAGATAAGATTCTTGTTCCTCCGACACTGTTAAACGTCATTTCCTCTCCATGGCCCTTCTCCATGCGGGGAATCAATATGATTGGCATGATTGAGCCTAAAGCTTCGAATGGACATCGTTTCATTCTGGTGGCTATTGACTACTTCATAAAATGGGTTGAAACGACATCGTATGTGAATGTAACCAAGCAAGTTGTTGTAAGGTTTATCAAGAATCAGATCATATGTCGCTATGGTGTGCCAAGTAAGATCATTACTGATAATGGATCGAACTTGAACAATAATATGGTGGAAGCTCTTTGCAAAGACTTCAAGATCGCATATCATAATTCTTCTCCCTACAGACCTAAGTTGATTGGGGATGTTGAAGCTGCAAACAAGAACATATGGAAGATCATTTAGAAGATGGTTGTAAAGTATAAGGATTGCCATGAGATGCTCCCATTTGCTTTGCACGGGTATCATACATTCATCTGCACTTCAACAGAGGCAACCCCTTTCTCACTTATTTATGGCATGGAAGCAATGCTCCTCGTAGAGGTTGAGATCCCTTCATTGCGTGTGCTCATGGAAGCCAAGTTGACTGAGGCTGAGTGGTGTCAGACCAGATTTGATCAACTGAATTTGATTGAAGAGAAGAGGTTGACTGCCATGTGTCATGGTCAGCTATACCAGTAGAGAATGAAGAAAGCTTTTGCTAAGAAGGTCAGACCTTGTGTGTTCAGAGAAGGTGACCTTGTGCTCAAGAAGATTCTATCTTTCAAGCCAAATTCTAGGGGCAAATGGACTCCTAATTATGAAGGCCCATATGTTTTCAAGAGATCCTTTTCAGGCGGTGCTTTGATTCTCACAACTGTGGATGGTGAAGAGTTCACTCGTCCTGTGAACGCAAATGCAGTCAAGAAATACTTCGCCTAAAAAAGATAAGAACGGCTCGCTAAGTTGAAAACCCGAAAGGGAGACTTAGGCAAAAAAGAGTGTCTCGGTGGATTGAAAACCCGAAAGGGCGGTCCAGGCAAAAGTTAGAGACATAAAACAGAAAGAATTATCCCGATAAATTGAGTACCCCACCATGGGGAAATTTATGCAAAAGTTAGGGATTATGGCAAGTAAATGCATCCTGCTGATCTTCTGTTTTGAAGACATTTTCGAGTACAACGATCGATGTTGATTCATTGCCTTCAACAACCGTCAAGAGCATAGTGGATGTCAAGAGTCGGTAGAAGGATTAGTGATCATTGTATTCGATGTACCCCTTTTCCATGTAAATTGCCATTTTCAACTTTGTAAAGATCTATGGAGTCTTGTCATTTACATACTACCATTCTATTAAATAAAGTGGAGCTTTTATCCAATTGTTTCTACTCTTATTTATTTCAGCCAAATAGATTTAAATTTTAGGGTTAAATACACTTTTCCCCCCTGTAATGTTAGCGAGTTTAGGATTACCCCCCTGTAAAAATATTTTTTGTAAACCCCCCCTTATGTTATGTAGATTCCTTCATAGAACCCCCTAATATCCAGGTGGCATGGAATCTAATAAGAGGTCCTACACCTGGCATATTTTTAATTTTGTTAAAGTGATTATGTGTCATTTTACACTTTTTAATTTCAAATACCCCCTTAGAAAATTAGGGTTCTGAACATAGCAGGGAAGACGAAGAGTTAAGGCAGCCACCACCAAACTGGAAGGAGCTCCAGCGGCTGCATTTGGGCGGGAATAGGTATACTTCTAAGTTTATGAACGACATTTTCTTCAAGACCCGTCTTTGTGCTAACTTCATGTTTCGAAGCTGCAGAAACGGTGAAAATTGTAGCTATGCTCATGGGAAAGAAGAGTTAAGGCAGCCACCACCAAACTGGCAGGAGCTCCAATGGCAGCAGTTGGGCGGGAATAGGGATACTGCTAAGTTTATGAACGATTCTTGGAAAAAAAGAGAGTCCGCTGCAATCACCATTAGAACTATTGGTAATAATTTGGAAGGCAGTAAGACTGTGACCAAGCCACCTAGGGGTACTTATTGGAAGACTAAGATCTGTCCCAAGTCGAAGCATACCCGAAGCTGTACCTATGGTGATGACTGTAACTTTGCTCATGGAGATGCAGGTAATAAGATTGATTTTTTTTCTCATTAGAATCCTACTGTTTTATTTTGTTCAAGGATGTGCAGAAGGTCATTTTCTGTGATATGATGTACAATTCCAGTGTTTGAATGCGTGTTGTTTTTGTTGTTGTGTATGATGTTTTCATGTTTGATTTGGCATAAACTTGCTCTTCCTACTTGTTATCCCTTTGCCTTGTCTCCACAAAAAGTATCTTTCTTAGAAAGTTGATCAAATTCACTGGAACTTGATTTCACCTTTGGTATTTGTACATATGACAGATGTTGCTTCAGTTTTTAAGGAATGCGCCACCTGTCTGTATGATCAGTGATTACATTTTTGCCGTGTTGTCAAATTTCTGTCACAGCCACACCTTGGCGTGAGGGATGTTGTGCCTGCCGCGCAAACCCATGTTTATATGGTTAGTTTTTGGCTGGTCGCTGCAATCTGCCATCTGCTATTGATAGTAATTCTTTTCCCAAAGTTCAGATATCACTGTTGTTAAATGGCGGTGCTATAGCAGAATGGTGTGGCCAGTGTGGTCAATAGCAGATTGTCAAAAATCTGCTATGCAATAGTGTGTTATAGGTCTGTTATAATGACAATTTGACGACATTTTATGATAAATAACGTATCACGAAACAATAGCAGTTTGTCCAACTTCCGTTATGCTATAACGGTATTGTGCAGCACAGCGACTATCTAGCAACCTTGTGCATGGCGGATTTTTTGACAGCCACGAAAGGCAATTGGTAAAGGGATGGCCGCCATGGCGTCGCCACAGGCTGCAATGGCATGTTTATAAGGTGAATTTTTTAAGTTCTGTCAAGTTTTGCCATCCGCCATGGGCAACACCAATACTCCTTGTATCTTTACTGCGGCATACCAGATATTCGTCAGGTACTCGTGACATGTAGGCACCAAAATTACTTCTCAACGAATTTTTTGGTTACACTATTTTGGCACATGCCAAAAAATTAACTCTGCTAAATCTTGTTCATTTTCGTGTCATAACTTGAACACGCATTCTGTGAACAAAAATTAAAAGATGATTATAACAATTGAAACTGTTTGATTTGCATGTATTTTCAGAGTTACAAGTTCCTGGTGGAGGAGGCATTGAAGCTGAAGCTGCAGTTACTATGACAAATTCAACAAAATCTGTCACTCCAACTTTAAGAACAACACGTTCTTCTGCCAATTATGCACCTACATTACCAGATGAAGGGTTGAAAAAAAACCTATCATCAAAAGAAGGCAAAGTGAGAGGATCAAGTTGAGTTGGTTTAAAAGACCCATAACAGGTGAAGGAATATCTAGTGACAAACCAATTACCCTACCAGAAAATGAAGACATACCCACTTCAAAATGAGGGACTGATTATTATGTTTCTGCTATGTATTTTGTAATCCTTTTGGAAAACTCTTTTGTAATGCCAACTGATCTTTGAAGACATGTATTTTGTAATCCTTTTGTAACAAACATATGCACTTACTGTGATGATCAATTCTAATGTATCAGTTTAACATTATTGGTGTGTATTGTCTATAAAACACAATGGCTAGTCTGTCACATTTTTTTCTTGTTTTTCATAAACCATGAATTCTGCAGAGAGCCATGGCTAGTCTGTGCACTAATCTTACAACAAAACCATGAATTCAAAGTGTATATACTAAGAAAAAACAGAAATATAATATTTCCAATAACTGTATATACTGTAGTATATTTTCTTTCTAAGAATACAAAGTGTAAAATTTAATGTGGAAAAAAGTGTGAGAAAATATGGATGGTTATATTCCCTCTTATGGTTAAACCATCACATAAATAAGTTTCAAGTTGGAACAGTCAATAATTGGGAAGCGTTTGAATGTTGAAGGATTCAATGTCTGAATGTGCTGTTTTGTCAAAAAAGGAAATATAGCAACCATAGCCACAATTTCTATGGATGTACTTCACATCACAGCGATGAACTATTGCTTGTATACGAATATGTTCCAAACCACACTGTTGATTTTCATCTCCAATGTGATCTAGCAAAATGGAGGAGCAACCTAAGGCCTTAACTCATCAATTAGTCTTGAATACCAAATGCAACATTAGTCACATGGAGAAAAATTATTAAACAAAATGGACTTGGCTCTCATGTATAGAATAGAATAGAAGGAGGGAAGAAACTGTGGCGTACGGTTTGCATTTGCATGATTATTTTTGTATGGTGACAGACAGCACAGCAACACGAGTTTGTCATGTGCTTAGGTATTCATGGGAGGGTAGAGGCTTGTCCTGACTCCTAACTTATCAGAGGCTTTACCTACCTCTTGGGTTGTCATCCACATGTGTCTTCCTCAACTTGTTATGCTTTTTCTGCTATGTTTTATATTATATATTTGGTGGATAACAGTTAAAAAAAAGGTATTGTTCAGGATTCAAGAATAACCTTGCTCGTATAAATGAGAATATTTTTTTTGTTGTTTAACATTATTGGCAGACACCACCACCACCCTGCAGATTCCATTATTAGCAAGAATAGACACACTGCCTTGGCATATCAGGATGAAAATTGCTCTTTCATTATGATATAACTTGCTGAAAAACAATTACATGACAGTCACATTACAATTGCTGAAAAAAAATCACATTACAAGTTCAACATTACATTGCTGAAAAACACTAATGACATAACAATTACATGACAGACTCATTAGACTAACTTAACCATAGCTGCTATCAACATCCATGACAGACCAATTACAAACATTAACCATAAATTTTTCCTCTTTTCCATTGCAATCTTTTTCTTCAGTTTTTCTAACTTGTTAAGCTTTCCGACTCTGCAATCTATCTCCTCAACAATCTCTTTAGCAAATTCAATCAAATAAGCCTTGTTGACTTCACATTGGCGGCATCCGGACGGATTGGTTTCTTTCACTGCAAACTCACTGACCAAATCATCCCACAAAAATAAACCGCACCCATTCTGCAATTTGAGACAAACACCACCAACAATTAATTTCGAAATCAAACTCAAAATAATAAAATGCTTCAAAATTGCTCACCATATTATTCCTGCATTTCCAAAATTTGCGACCGGGGTTTTCAATTGACTTGGAGACCAACAACTTCATGGTTTCATTGCATCCACATCTTGGTAAGCCGTTTCCAACTTCACTCGTGGAAGATGCCTTGCTGCCACCCATAACCCAGATGAAGGGGACACAGACGAAGATGAAGAGAGGGATGGATTTGGGGTAGGGATGGATTTCACGAAGAGAGAGAGGGATGGATTTGGGATAGGGATGGATTTCACGAAGAGAGAGAGGGATGGATTTGGAACCCTAATTTCTAGTTTATGCCATGCTGGAGACCTAATGAAGATTCACATGTGAAAATAAAAAAATTAAAAAGCCACGTCTGAAATAAAAAACCAAGATTCCATGCCACCTGGATATTAGGGGGTTCTATGAAGGAATCTACATAACATAAGGGGGGTATTGAAAAAATAACTTTACCAGGGGGGTAACCCTAAACTCGCTAACATTACAGGGGGGTAAAGTGTATTTAACCCTAAATTTTATTATTATCATTTTTGAAATTAAAATTTTTAAATCAAAATCATTTTTCTTAAACATATAAAAGCATGAATTTTAAGCAATCGATTTCATTTAAAAGGAATATCAACAGTGATTCGAAAGCAGTAAGCCCTAAGTGTGGAGCATTATTGGTTCTCCCCAAGAAGTAGGCGCATTTTCTCTTTCATCCCCGACAACATTATTCAGCACTCGGTGATTATTGTTCTCCATTCCCCAGTGAAGTAGCCATTCGAGTTGGTTGTTTAGTCCTTTGCGGAGTGTTTATTCCCCAACCAAGTTCATATTTGGTTTCCAGTGGAGTAAGAACAGGTTTCCTCAGCTGTACGCGTGGTTTGCAGCAGAACTTCGGTTTCCCTATCAATCGCCGTCAGATTCGCTCCCAATCAGAGTTTCCTCCTGGTTTCTAGGGAGCTATTTGTGTTTATCCCCTACATGGTTGTCTCTCATTTAATATGGTGTTGACCTAAAATTCCCTGCAGACTCGATAACAATTTTCCTCAGAAGATTTCCTCCTTCCCAAGCTAGGGTTGAGCCTTTAGGATGTTGATTTCTCTTTTCTCTAGCAGTTGTCTCCCTCTTTTTGTTTTTTGACCGGGAATTGTATCGATGATTCAAATCTACGACACCTTTGTATCCTTTGCAATCATTTTGTCAGCATAATCATCATCATCATCATCATCATATACATATATATATACACACATTTACATATACACTCATATAATTTCATTATTGCATCATCGTACTTGTTGATTCATTCTCATGATTTTTAATTCTCTGCTATGGTGGTACTTTATCCCCATACAAGTTTAGTGTATTCCTTCCTTCAATTGTAGAGTGTCAGCCCCTTAAGCAGAAAAACTTTAACCTTTCTCCTTTCCCCACTGAGTTATTTCCTCGTGGATGGTTATTTCAACTTCCTCCCCAGTTGATTGTCTGGATGGAACCATTCCCCTTGGGTTATATCCTTCTTGGGTTGAGTCTTGATTGACCGTTTCTTTTTAGATCTTGCCTAGATAGATGCTTTGGGTCCCCTAAGAGATTATTATCCACTAACTGGTAATATTCTTCTTAGTTTGCAGTTTGTTACTTCTTTCCCAATACTCGGCAAAAGTAACCTTTTCTCTCCCCAGCGGATTCATTTTCATGTTTCCCTAGGAAGTATCCTTGATATGTTCATCCTAACCGATGACATATATTTTCTTCCCCTGCTTTGAGTCTATCCTTGATATGTTCATCCTAACCAATGACGAATATTTTCTCTTTGGTGTTCTACCCAGTAAGAAGGTAGTCGTAATCCCTACTTTTATTCCCCTAGAGATTTAATCCTTGATATGTCCATCCTAACCGAAAGCGGGTTTCCTTCTCTTTGCGGTCTTCTGCCCAGTAACCGATAGTTGTAAATCCTGCTTTTTCTCCTCTTTGTAGAGCTTATCCTTGATATGTTCATCTTAACCGATGACGGATATTCTCTTTCCGGTATTCTATCTAGTAGTCGATAGATATAATTCGTAACGTTTTTTCAAGCAGTTTATCCTTGATATGTTTACCTTAACCAGGTAACGAATACTCTTCCTAATGTCCCTAGGTAAGTCTATCCTTGATATGTTCATCTTAACCGATGACGGATATTCTTCCCTTTCAGTCTATCATTGATATGTTCACTTTAATCAGTGACAGATATTCTCTCCCTTCGGTCTTCTGCCTAGTAACCGGTAGTTGTAAATCCTATTTCTGCAGCTTTCCCCAGCAAGTCTATTCTTACCCAGTAATTGGTAATGAATACACCCTCCCGGTGGCCCTCATCGAGTCATCCTTGATATGTTCATCCTAACCGATGACGGGTGTCCTCTCTGTCAAATCTTTATTATCTCCTTACCCAGTAGCAGGTAGTGGATGATAGATTTTTGCTCCTCTTGCGTTGAAGTATATTTCTTCCCCAGTTGAGTTGAGTTCGTATTTCCATAGTGAAATCGCTTTTCCTGCATGATTCGAGTATTTCAGTTTTATTCTGATCTTCTCGTTTCCCCTGCAGATGTTCTTTTGTTCCCCCGGCTGAGTCTTTCCATTTTTATGGAATTCCTCTAGTCTCCCAGCAGTTTCTAAAAGTCGTAGCCTGACCTACACGCTGAAGGAGAAGGGCGATCCAAAATGCAGCGGAATTTAAAAATTTCTCCTTTAATGATCCTTACGATTGGGCATGAACAGTGATAGAATCGTTACCTCTTGTGGCGATCACGAACGTTGAATGATGACGACGCCTCTACTCAGTCCACACGAACGGATTCCTTCAATCTCAGTGCTAGCTGCTACGAATGAAGGCTTTGAGTGAGAGAGAGAGAAACGAAAATGCAAGAGTGACAATGCTTCTACCCAAGGGTTCTATTTATAGAACCACTTGTGTGGGCTTCAAGCTAAAAAGCCCACTTAAGTGTATTTTGGCCCACATCTCATAATATGCCCAAAATCACTTAAGCGTATGGTACCTTACCATATTTCGTATTCCATTTAAGTGCACCGTACCCTACGGTGTTCCTTAGTTACTCCATCTCTCATCAATTCGTCCTTTGTGTGTGACCCTGTAGGTTTTCGCGACATTGGCAATTATATTAAATCACGCATTTAACATAATAAACAGTGAGCGGTATCTAGCAAGACATCACTGCTACCCAAGACACGAAAATGTCATGTGATTTGACAAATCCTTCTGTGATAATAATTATGTGTATAATTACCCTTTTGCCCTTATGTCTATATTGAACACAAGGCATAGACCGTGTCATCCCTGTCCAGTTCAATATTGGGCCCATAGACATTTATCATGTTACGCAGGATGGGCAAATTCCATCTAGGTCACTCATGTCCCTTAGCATGCTTTGTGGAGTACCCATCAACTGTCTTTATGGTTATCCAGTTACGGACAACGTTGGATCAACAATAAAGCACTCGACTCTACATCTAGGGTCCATAGTGGTTTCAGGTCGAAGAGTCGTATACACCATTATCACCATGAGAATAACTTATGACACTTTGCATAACATTCTATATAGTATTCTCATAGCGGGTCAATCCAGTATAAATATTACTCTTAATATTCATACCTATGTTTGAGACTTGATAACTCCTTATCCATGATCCATGAGATGTGATCATCAGTCTATAAACATAATAGTCTTCATGCTTTAATGTTATCCCATTTCACAATAAAGCTCGACTACGGATACTTTAAGAATAGTGTCCTTATGTTTAATGTGATCTCATGATTAAGTCATACTTGATACATTAAACGGACTAGCTATTCTAGGGACTTTATTAAACAAACATAATAAAGAAAAAGCCTTTTATTATTAATAAATAATTCGATACAATTACCAAAAGTATTTCCCTCTAGGGCTTACACCAACAATCTCCCACTAGCACTAGAGCCAATCAGGCATACCTCTAATGCCCATAGATCTAGTATGGCCATCATGCTTCTGCTGCGCAAGAGGCTTTGTCAGTGGGTCAACAATATTGTCAAGTGTAGGTACTCTACATATTTTCACATCTCCTCTATCTATTATCTCTCGAATGAGGTGATAACGCCTAAGTATGTATTTGTATCGTTGGTGAGATCTAGGCTCCTTAGCTTGTGCGATAGCACCATTGTTATCACAATAGAGACCAATGGGATCCACAATGCTAGGAACTATGTCAAGTTCACTAATGAACTTTTTGATCCAAACAACTTCCTTTGTTGCACTTGAGGCAGCAATATACTCGGCCTCGGTTGTAGAATCAGCAACTGTATCTTGCTTTGATCTTTTCCAGCTCACAGCGCCACTGTTTAAGCAAAACACATAACCAGATTACGATCTAAAGTCATCCTTATCTGTCTGGAAGCTAGCATCAGTGTATCCAATTACAGCCAACTCTTCCTGACCTACATATATCAAGAATGAGTCCTTAGTCCTTCTCAAGTACTTAAGGATATTCTTGACAGCTACCCAATGGGCATCACCAGGATCAGATTGGTACCTACTCGTTGCACTTAAAGCATACGAGACATCTGGTCGAGTACATAACATGGCATACATGATAGATCCTCTTGAAGATGCATATGGAATCTTATTCATGCGATCCCTTTCTTCCTTAGTTGAAGGGGATTGTGTTTTTGATAGACACATGCCATGTTGCATAGGTATGAATCCTTTCTTGGAATCATGCATATTAAAGCGTCTCAACACTTTGTCTATGTACGTACTCTGACTTAGGCCAAGCATTTTTTGTGATCTATCTCTATAGATTCTGATTCCTAATATATAGGCTACTTCACCTAGGTCCTTCATAGAAAAACATTTCCCAAACCAAGACTTTACTTGTTGCAGGGTAGGGACATCGTTTCCAATGAGTAATATGTCATCTACATATAATACCAGGAAAACGATCATGCTCCCACTAACCTTCTTGTAGACACAAGGCTCATCTTCGTTCTTGATGAATCCATATTGTTTTACTGTTTCATCAAAACGAAGATTCCAGCTTCTGGAAGCTTGCTTCAATCCATAGATTGACCTTTGTAACTTACATATCTTTTGGGCTTCTTCTGGTATGTCAAATCCTTCAGGTTGTGTCATGTACACATCCTCAAGAAGATTCCCATTAAGGAAAGCAGTTTTGACATCCATCTGCCATATTTCATAATCATGATATGCAACGATAGCAAGTAAAATCCAAACAGATTTAAGCATTGCAACTGGTGAAAAGGTTTCATCATAGTCAACCCTATGAATTTGTTTATATCCTTTTGCAACCAGTCTTGCCTTATAGGTATGTACCTTACCATCCATGTCAGTCTTCTTTTTGAAGACCCACTTGCATCCTATAGGGTTAACTCCAACAGGAGGCTCTACCAAGGTCCAAACTTGGTTTGTGTACATGGAATCCATTTCTGATTTCATGGCTTCTAGCCACTTCTCAGACTCGGGACCAGTTATGGCCTCTTGGTAGGTCACAGGCTCATCTTGATACATGAGTAATACATCATCTTGATCTGTTATGAGATATCCATATCTCTCAGGTAGGTGACGTATCCTGCTTGACCTACGCTGGTCTTGTTCTACTTGAGCAGGTTGCTCTTCCACAACCACTTGTGTTTCCTGCTCTAATTCCTCCATAGGTGTATTGATGCTTTGTGATTCTTGAATTTCTTCAAGCTCTACTTTCCTCCCACTGATTCCGTTGGAAATAAAATCCTTTTCTAGGAAAACTCCAGTTCGAGCGACAAACACTTTGCCCTCAGAAGGATTGTAGAAGTAATACCCTCTTGTTTCTTTAGGATATCCCACAAATAAGCATTTGTCAGATTTGGGCTCAAGCTTAGTTGAAATTTGTCGTTTCACATAAACTTCGCAACCCCAAATCTTCATGTAAGCCATATGTGGTTTCTTACCACTCCGTATCTCATATGGTGTCTTCTCAACCTTTTTGGATGGAACACGGTTAAGTGTGTAAGTTGCTGTCAATAATGCATGTCCCCAAAAGGAGTTTGGAAGATCGGCGTGACTCATCATGGATCGGACCATGTCTAACAGGGTTCAATTTCTTCTCTCAGATACACCATTCCATTGGGGTGTTCCAGGAGGAGTGAGTTGGGATAGGATCCCACATTCTTTCAGATGGTCATCAAACTCTAGGCTTAAATACTCACCACCTCGATCTGATCGAAGAGTTTTAATATTCTTACCTAGTTGGTTTTGTACTTCATTCTTGAATTCCTTGAACTTTTCAAAGGACTCTGATTTGTGTTTCATTAAATACACATAACCATATCTACTGAAATCATCAGTAAATGTGATGAAGTACTGAAAACCTCCTCTGGCTGGTAGTTCTTAACATGGCTAGCAGTTCATGAAGAGATTTGTCCATATCATTTATATTGAAATTTAGGACAAATTGACTGACTCCATCTGGCAACGATTGCAAGATCAAATCAGTCGTAAGTTCCCTTCCAAGGGGAAAATCCAACCTTTCAAGGTTTTCCACATACCTAATCATCTTGAGCACATGGGGACTTACAGGGGCTCCCTCAGCTAACTTGCCTTGAAAAAGGGATTTTGAAACTTCAAACTTCTCATGCCTTGCTTGCTCTTGATAGAGCATCTTCAGGTGTTCGATCATATCGAACGCTGTCATGTTCTCATGTTGCTTTTGCAACTCTGAGTCCATGACATCCATCATGAGACAAGCAGTTTCATTTGCGTTATCGACATGCTTCTTATAAACATCTCTTTCTGCCTTAGGTGCAAAACTAGGAGGTTCCTCTTCAGGAACAGGTGTCTCCAAGACATACAACTTTCTATTATGTTTGAGGACAATCCTCATGTTTCGGTGCCAATCCAGAAAATTTATCAAGACAATTTATCTTTGTCAAGGATTGATCGCAAAGTGTCTGTTGTTTGTTGAGATTAATGAAAATATAAGTATCATTAACATATTTAATTAGGCCTTTAATTAAATATGCTCCCACTATTTTACTCAAAACAAATGATCCTCATCATTTGATTCGGAAAATCCCGTTGGAAGATTTTCTAGTGGGTCGAGATCCATATTTCACTTCGTTCTAAGTCCGCGTAGGCGGATTACACAAAACTAGGTTATTTAGGTAGGAACTCCTTCCAATTGTATCTCATACAACTCTCGAAAATTTCAGTTGGGTGAATAACTCCTTATTCCAATCCATCATATGGATCATTCCCAACTCTTGCTTCTAAACATATATAATATTCTCATAATTAAGTTTGACCCATCGTTTTAGCAGTTGGATGTTACAATTATCCCATCTCATCTTACTAATATAGAACATGCACCTCGCTTAGGCGAAACCTACATTATCCGATACTAATCTTGATGAGTGCTAAAACTTGGAAAGCAAATATATATAATATTATTATAATTTCTTTAGTTAAGTTTGACCCATTGTCTTAGCAGTTGGATATTACAATTATCCCATCGCACCTTACTAATATAGAACATGCACCTCGCGTAGGCGAAACCTACATTATCCGATACTAGTCTTGATGAGTGCTAAAACTTGGAAAGCATAAACTTAATATTTTAATTTGAGGGAATTTGAAATTATTCTGATCTCACCGGCTTATTTATCATATAAATCATCTCTCACATGCATCAACATACATACACATGCATCAACATACATATATAATGAAACAGTTATGGCCCCTAGCGCAATTGTTCTCCCAAGCCAATGAGAGAACCTAAGCTAACCTAATAACGATCTAAGCTTCTCCAAGCAAGATCTTCAAGGTTGTCCTCCTTTGGCACTGACTTTTTGCTTTCTTCATAACATTACATTACATAAAGAAACTCGTTTTTCATACAAGGGAGTGAGATGAGAAAAGAAGTTACATTGAGAGATTAAAAGAGAGGCACGACACGCAGGTCGTATTTTAAAACCCAAAACAAAATAAAGGAAAACTAAGGCCATAACCGATCACCACAAGACAATAATAAACACATTATTATTATTATCAATTTTAATTATTTTAATTAATTAAAACCAAATTAAATCTCGACGACCGCACATTACGCAGAGTTAGCCGAACGGGTGAATTTTGCCTTGCGTTAACCGGTTAACCATATACGTTAACCGGTTAACACTGTTTGAAAATATGTTCATAATTTGTATTCTGTTTTGCGTTAACCGGTTAACCGGTTAACACTGTTGAAAAACTGTTAGAAAGCTGTATTCCGTTTCGCGTTAACCGGTTAACCATATGCGTTAACCGGTTAACACTGTTCGAAAAAGTGTTTAGAAAGCACAACTCTTGTGCAGTCACAACCCCAATCGCATAAGTCTCTGACAACACAACCCTTGTGCCGTCACTAACCCTAATGCACCAATTTCAGACCGTCAAACACATCTCGATTGTTGATTCAGTATGATTGATCAACACGTCATTGCTTCACCATACTAATGTCGGATCAAGAAGCAAACGACCATTGATCGCTCAAAGGAAAATAACCATTAAGTGTTTAAATGAATGAAATGGGAACACTATATCATATATAATGTATTTTGCATCAGGATTACTTATATCATATATATAACTTGATCGATCTCAATTTAATCTTTGATTCATTCTGTCTTTAATCGTATTAATACAGAAAATAAACAGTTATCAGATTCATGGTTTCGTAAGTGGCTCTGATACCACTGAAGGAGAAGGGCGATCCAAAATGCAGCGGAATTTAAAAATTTCTCATTTAATGATCCTTACGAATGGGCATGAACAGTGATAGAATCGTTACCTCTTGTGGCGATCACGAACGTTGAACGATGACGACGCCTCTACTCAGTCCACACGATGGATTCCTTCAATCTCAGTGCTAGCTGCTACGAATGAAGGCTTTGAGTGAGAGAGAGAGAGAAAAGAAAATTCAAGAGTGACAACGCTTCTACCCAAGGGTTCTATTTATAGAACCACTTGTGTGGGCTTCAAGCTAAAAAGCCCACTTAAGTGTATTTTGGCCCATATCTCATAATATGCCCAAAATCACTTAAGCGTATGGTACCTTACCATATTTCGTATTCCATTTAAGTGCACCGTACCCTACGGGGTTCCTTAGTTACTCCATCTCTCATCAATCCGTCCTTTGTGTGTGACCCTGTAGGTTTTCGCGACGTTGGCAATTATATTAAATCACGCATTTAACATAATAAACAGTGAGCGGTATCTAGCAACACACCACTGCTAGCCAAGACACGAAAATGTCATGTGATCTGACAAATCCTTCTGTGATAATAATTATGTGTATAATTACCCTTTTGCCCTTATGTCTCTATTGAACACAAGGCATAGATCGTGTCATCCCTATCCAGTTCAATATTGGGCCCATAGACATTTATCCTATTACGCAGGATGGGCAAATTCCATCTAGGTCACTCATGTCCCTTAGCATGCTTTGTGGAGTACCCATTAACTGTCTTTATGGTTATCCAGTTACGGACAATGTTGGATCAGAAATAAAGCACTCGACTCTACATCTAGGGTCCATAGTGGTTTCAGGTCGAAGAGTGGTATACACCATTATCTCCATGAGAATAACTTATGACACTTTTCATAACATTCTATATAGTATTCCCATTGCGGGTCAATCCAGTATAAATATTACTCTTAATATTCATACCTATGTTTGAGACTTGATAACTCCTTATCCATGATCCATGAGATGTGATCATCAGTCGATAAACATAATAGTCTTCATGCTTTAATGTTATCCCATTTGTAAGACCCCAATTTTGTCCCTAAGATCCCTCATGGCATCATATCATACCATATCATTGCCTCAAGGATCTTTGTGCACCTTTGCTTCCCTCCTAGTGGGTGGGTTATCTTGTGAGTGTGGTTCTTGATCACCAAGCATGTATTGCATTTGTATATCATTGCTTTTCATCTGTCTATTAACCAAAAGTACAAAAATATTGTCATCTAACCATGTTACTTGCAGATGAAGCAAGCTAGGTCAAATCAGTCAAAACAGTCATTGAGCAATAGATGGTGGCCATTCTTGAAGAATTTGGGCACCATGATCATTCATCAAGAGTTCATATGGGTTGTGACATCATTTTGAATCAAGATCTCAAGTGGTAGGGGCTTGGAATTCATCAGAACATGGTTCAGTCAACCAAAACCCTAGCAAAGTCAACTGTGGTCAACTGTGCATTTAATCAGTGATTTGATGGTGGGAATTGGTTTGAGAGGTCTCATTCATGTCCATATAAGCCTCATATAACATGTCAAACATCCACATTGAAGAATTTGAGGTCAGACAAAAAATTTCCAAAAATAGTAAGTTGACCTGTAATTGGAATTTGCCAAAAATGGAAAGTTCTTCTCCTCAAAATTACTTCATCATACAAGCTTCAAATGAATTTTTGTCCAACATGCAAGTTGAAGAGCTTGTTCTCCCATTTCCAAAAAGTCCAAGAACACTCATTTCTCATGTGTGGTTGGCAAGTTATGATCAAATCTTTCTCAAACATTTTTGAACTTCAAAGTGAGATAACTTTCAAACCATTTGGCCAAATTGAGTGAGGTTTTTTGCTACAAGTCACATTTGACATGCTCTATCCAAATTCTTCATCACATTTCACCAAAAATCATCCAATCAAAATGGCCTTTTTCAAGTGCATTGAATTAAAAAAGAGAGGGGTGAAAAATGAACTTTCAAATTAAGCTTTGCCAATACATTCTACCAATTGCCAATGTTCAGAAATCACATTTGGAGATTGTTTAGGCCCATTTTCGCACTGTAGCATGCCATGCACATGCCATTTGAGTGGATTTCACCAATTAACCAAAACACTTCATTTGAGCTAAATGCAATTACCATTCCACTAACCAAGCTTATGCATTGTTAAACAGAGTATATATGACTCATTTCTGATTGAAAAACCCTAGCCACTATTCACAAAACTCAGATTCATCATTTCCTCTCAAAAAATTCTCATTCTTCACTTGGAACTTTTCTGGAAAATTGTCAAAGAGCTCGTGCCTTGGTCCATTGATTCACCATCTACTATCATTATTGAGGTCTTTGCAAGCATCATCCCCCAACTGTAGAGCCATTTCCAACACTGTTCCATTGAAGCTCTTCCATGGCAGTTGGACTTTGGAGCACGATTGAGTAAGAGTGAGCTAGAACCCTTCTTCCATTCACCTCCTGGAACATCATTGTGCATCTGTTTCAGCTCAACACGGCCAAATAACCAATGTTTCATCACTGCACCTTCAAAGAGGTTGGTTTTCGATTCTCTCTATTCCTGAAATCATGCTATGCTTATTAAAGATCCTCCCATGCTGATTATATTGAACTTTGAATCGTGAGAAATGGTTGTGTATTGAGAGAGACACATGGATTTAAAGTTTGTTGGTCAAATGTTGTTCTTGCTTATTTCTTTCTTGTTAGCTTCAATTAGTAAAAATCAAGGTTGGATTTGTGATGTACATTGTTGGATGATTGGAATGGTATATTTGTTTCCAAATTCTGGGAAAAAAGTTCATCACGATTGATGAACACGATGAACAGTAGCAGAAACCCTAAAATTTCTTAAACCCAGAATCGTGTTTGGCTGCTGGGATTTTCTTTTTTGCATGTTTTCACTGTTTCATTGCCATGAAGCCAATCAGTGCGCGACACACCCTTAAGTGAAACGCAGCGTTTCACTTAAGGGGCCGGTTATTTACGATTATGCCACTGTCCGTGTTAATTTCATTTAAATCATTTTCTTTTTTCAATTATTATTTCATTTGGTTTGGCAAACTTAGAAAATTCATAAGTTCTTCAATTTTAATCCAAATTTGATGGGATTTTTTGTGAGATGCTCCTCTTGATCTCTAGTTTATTATGGTGATTTTTCCAGATTTTTTGCACGTGTGGATTTTCAAATGTGCTAGGGTTTGTTCACGTGTGTCCATTTTGTGTATGCCATGCCATTTTGCTTGTGAAATGATGATACTTAATCCAATGCCTCTGAAATTGTTTGTGCTTAAACTAGACATGTTCATGGTGATTTTGGTGTAGAGTTTGTGAATTTATCATTGCTGGTTGATGAGATATGATTTTTTGAATAGAGGTGTGACAATTTGTGTCACACCATTCATGTCCAACTTCATGATTTTAATTACCATGCTTATTGAACTCAAAATGGTCTAGATTTTTGCATGAATATACTTATGGATGTTGAGAATACATGTGAACTTTTTCTGGAATTATTGATGGCATTTCCTATTTGATTTGGAATTTCTCCCCTGTTTGACCAAATTGTTGACTTTTTGTGATACATGATTTCATATGATTTGTGAAATCCTCATGCATTACTGGATGGACTCAAAATTTTACATGTGAATTTTAGACATCTTAAAGTTTATCATGGCTTTGGTCCCATTCATTTATCATGTGTTGTCACTGTTTTATGATTAATTGAAGTTGGTGCATGTTTTGATACTTTGTATGAGTTTGCTTGAACTTGCTTTGACTTTCTGATTTTTATTGACCTACTTCCTTTGATCCAAATGAGCTGAAATTTGGTATGCTTATCATGTTATGAATTATGTTTGATCATGATTTATTTGAGGATTTATTGAAATGTTTGTGACTGGATTTGAGTGAAGTCTTTCTGTTGACTTCTTTGAGGTTCTATATGACATGTTTTGACCTAATTTGTTTGTGAAATGATAATGATGAATGATATAAACATGAAACCACTTGGGTTTGTTTCTTAATTGTTTGAACTTGATTTTGGATATCTTTCACTTGCTGTTTTGGATTTTTTATCTCCTTTTGACCCTAGGCTTGTCCTAGTGGTCTTGTTTCTCATGTTTGAGTTTGCTTTTCAGGTTAAGAAGCAAATGCTTCAAGGAGATTAATGCAAGTTAATTAAGTTTGATTGATTATCATGAACTAACTTGTTTGTTTTGTAGGATGCTTAGCTCATATGCTTTGAGCTTTGTGCATTGCACATTTGACTGATTGTGTTGATTGTCGATCCTTATCTTATATTGGTTTTGAATTTGAATTGTATACTGATTTTGTTTGATTGATTTCAGGTATCATTAGTTGCTAATAGTTCTTTGAGAACTTGCATTGCTTTGCTTGATAGCATTTGCATTGAGGTAGAATCTCTTGTCTTCATGTAGTCTGGAAGACCTGGCCTGTTACTTGGCCAGGCAACTGTCTGAAGTCCTCCTTAAGAGGCGATGTTTTTGCTTGTTTACTTTTGTCCCAAGCAGGAAAAGTCCTTTAAACAAGGCAATTGGTAGAATCCAAGAGATATGTAACCTATCTCCTACTATTCTGTGTGTCACTCACCTTGCTCACACCACATGTGTTGATGCATAGTAAGTAAAAGCCCAAGATCTATCGAGTCTAATATGTGGAGAGAGTTCCTACTTTCTGAACTCCCACACCTTCTATCATTTGAAGCTCTCCCTGACCAGGGATAAGAGCATGAGGCACACCCCTCATATCCTTTCATCTGCTTCACCTTGGCTCTTAATGTCAAGGTTAAGAGCACCATTAACCCTATTCCAGTTGGCTTCAATGCCTACCCCTTTGTATGAGCCTCATTGTTTGGTTATAGAGTGTGCTGAATGACTTTGGTTGATTGATTACTTAGTTCATTTGTACATGTCTGCTTGCATGCTTTATGCATTTATCATCATTAATTGCTCATTAGTGCATGATCATTTCATTTGTCTTTGTGACATATCTTTGTTGTTTGCCCATTGAGGACAATTGTAAGACCATTTATTGGCCATTGTTCATATGATATGGAAGTGAGTATAAGACCATTTCATTGGCCACTCATCTTCTCTTTGCTTGATGCATTTGTTTGATTTATGTGAGGATACAATTGTAAGTCCATGTAATTTGGCATTTGTTTTCCCATGATCATATGTTGGAGGTTAGAGTAAGCCCAGATAGATTGGCATCTGACATCCAAGTGTTTGCTTTGTTTTTGTTGGAGATTGGTATAAGTCCAAATAGATTGGCATCCGGTATCCACTTTTGTTGACTTTCTTCCTTTGCTTTGCTTGTTTATTATTACTCATTGCCTATTTCAAAGGACGCACTTGAGTCATCTTCCATATGATTTCAAGAGGTGAACCTTCTAGGAAGTTTTACACTCCATCTTCATCCATTCATCCATTTTTTCCTAAACCTTTTCACACGTTGCTTTTAAAACTTGAGATAAATATTGTGCAAACATCTTCATGCTTTTAAATTAAAAAACCTGGACCCCAAGTCCTTGACTTTTTCAAACTCCATTTCATAATACTTTTGAATCAATCTTAATCATACTTTGACCCTCCTTTCATGAATAATCATAATCAATTAACTTCACCCATTCAATTGTTTTGTAGCTTTGTCCATTCTTGTTAAGTTTTCATACATTAGCCGTAGGTTTGATTTATCCTAGTTGGTTGATGTTAATCTCACCTATTTGTCCTTAGTTGATTGAATTGTAAGTCTTCCTTGCTTATTATAGGGTTAACCCCTCACTAGCAAGTTGAAGCGTTTCTCACATGGTGGACTCGTTGTTTGTATAAGTGACATACCCCAAAATTTGCCCATTTATATTTCAAGACATTTTTCAAGGCATTCCGACTCATTTTCATGACACTGATCTTACGGGAACGAAGGCCCAGCTCGCGAACGACCCAAACTGACCTATTCGCTACACGCTCGCCTAGTGATAACATGAAAGTGGTTTATTTGGAAGCACAAGTAAAATGGAGGAAAAGAGGTGCAAAAAGGAGAGAAAACGAACCAAATAGCAAAGCCCAGCCCAAAGCGCAAGCCACAAATGCTGTGCTTGTGACAGACGTCACGGAGGGCGTGACGAGCGTCACGCAAAGCAGCCTTGTGACGGACGTCACACATGGTGTGACGAGCGTCACACCACTACCCTACTTTTTGGGCGCACGTAACGCCTCAGAGACTTGAAGAGACGTTGAGGAGTATTGGGCCCTATATCCACGCCATGAAATTAGCCACGTTGAAGAGCTCTTGGCAGCAAGTAGTTACTTAATGGTACCAATATAAATAGCCACGAAGAAAACCTAGAACGGGGGGCTTTTTCCACAGTTTTCCTTTGCCGTTTTCACTTTTGCATATTTTCTTTTCCAGCAGCTTAGGCATTGTTTTTCCTACGAGTTCTACACTATTTTCCTTGCAATTTCCTATTTCTTTTTCAGCATTTAGTTAGTTCTATTCACACAATAGTTTCTACAAAGGAAACTATTGTGTACCTTTTTACCGGATCCAACCTTACGTTAGGATCTAGTTTATTTTCTTCGCTTTAATTTGTTGTTTATTTGACGAATCCAAGGACAAATCCTGCCGGCTTGTGGCGGAGTGTTCAGGACTACTGTTTAACTTATTCCGAGTAACCCTAAAGGAAACCCGGAAGGAAAAGCCTACGGCAGCAAGGTCACTTCCGCTCAATTCGATCCGATCGGCCAATTCGAGGTTGCAATTCAATTGCCAACAGGTTTGCGTTACTATCACCGCTTTTTCCTAATGCACATGTGATATCATAATTGAATTCATAAATATATTTGAGGTTTTGCATGTGGACTTAAGTATGCCTGGATACCTTGAATTATTGTAATGGATGCCGCTGTTTTTCGCTCTGTTTTGATCTTTGCCTATCTGACCTGTTTTATTATAACCATGCTTTATTTACCTGATACTATTACTGCTTTGGTGCAACTCTTGATTGCACCCTGATTTGGTACTCTAATCCGTTTGCTGAATTTTGTAAAGGTTCACCTGTCCCAGGAAAGGATTGTTGTCTAGGTCTTCCACTTTATTTGTGGGATACCCTTGTGGAGATTCGCCCTAAATTACTTGATTAATTTTAATGTGTTAATTTTAATGTATTAATTTTAATGTATTAATTTTAATGTGGAGATTCACCCTAATTACTTAATTAACTTTAAAATATGGACTTTCAATATGTGATCTTGGACCTCTCTTTTGCCTTACGATTACGGTATTACGGTCATGCCCCGCGAATGTAGGGATACACTTAGCAAAGACCCCTCGGTTAAATCATCATAAAATAAATCATGGTCCCTCGGATGTTGCCTTCGAAAATACGATTTTGTCCCCCGATGACCCTTCGGTGTAGCCTACGGTTAAATGATGATCGTCCCTTTGAATGCTAAGGTGTCCTTACAACTGTTGCCTTCAATGACCAATCGATAACCCTACGATGACCCTTTTACATCCAAAGGATAAAACTACTTACTTCTCAATAGTAAGGACAGTTTTACCCTCATAAGGATAGGAAATGCCCATAACGACCTTAGGAAGGTATAACTCTCAATTACTGGATCATAACCTAAAATATTTTCAATACCTCACACCTTTCAAAACCTCTTTTGGAAGATCACCACTTGGCATACATTCATACTAGAATCATTACCAAGTTATATTTTTCCAAACCATTTTCAAAACTAAACGAGATAACCACTTTGTATACATTCATACGAGGATCATTACAAAGTTAAATTCTCTTTTTCAAAACATTTTCTAAACAATTCACCAGCATTTTCCAGACAAAAATATAAGTGATCCAGCAATTAAGAGCCCATGGATAACCATGGATACAAAGGGTGCTAACACCTTCCCTTTGTATAATGTACCTCCCGAACCCAAAATCTATTGAGGTCTTTCCTGTTCTTTTCCACCTTTCCTTATTGGATAAAAGAAAAGTCGGTGGCGACTCTTGCTATCCGCGACATTGCGATAAAAAGCAAAATATCCCAAGTCAGTTCACCGTATGACAGAACTGGCGACTCTGCTGGGGACTCTTTAAAAAGAGAGGTTACCTTAAAACAAGATCACTTATTTGAATTGTTTGATTTACTTTTAAGGGATTGCTTGGGTATCCTATGCTTGAGTGAAAGATCCTACACCCGGATCTAGTGTACCTTAGGTAAGTAGCAATAGATCATCGCGACTATCCGGCGTATACTGGAATGGTTAAAATGATGGCTACGGTTAATGTGACACTTTGGTTGTCCTGATGGTCCTCATGTTATTTGAGGAAAAATTTGGCTTCCGCGTGGTGTCATCAAAGCATTAACCAGACCTTTAGAACCCTAATTGACTCATCCTGGCCATTAGAAAGTAGTGAGCTAACTGACTTCGGTTCCGACTGGGGCTTGGTTGAGACTCGATACTACACTCCTTGAGATTGGACTTTAGGGAAGCTTCGGTCAACCACTTGGTGTTGCACTGAAGTGGACTTAAAGGAAGGTCAATGATTGGAGATCCTTCTAGAACCCGGTTACTATTCTAGGACAGGTTGAACCAACCAAACTTCAGTGGGGAGGGTACTTACCTATGGAACTCATGCAAGCCTTTAAACCTAGGAATGATGGTTGTGTGACTTGTTTGTGCTTGTTGTTTACTTAACATCATAACATCATGGCATTGTACTAACCATTTCGAGGACTTAGGGATTTAACTTTGCTCTGTTTTGCAAAAAAAAAAAAAAAAAAGTTTCCTTTTTGTTGGCTTACGTAAAGTTAAATTCCAAAAGTCCTTGAAAACATTTCATACATTGCATAGCATAACATAACATTGCATGACAGGTGTTCCAAAGGACCATATTCTCACGGTCTGCCTCTTAAACAGAAAAATGGATCTCGAACAAACTGTCAAAGATCTCCAGACTCAAAATGCTCAGTTCAAGGAGATGATGCTAAGCCTATCCAAGGGGCAGGAGGAACTGAAGGCTCTTTTGGTCGAAAAGAAGAAAGACAAGAAGGCTGTGAGTTTCATTAACCCAGGAAGAAGGCGTAAAGGACAGGCTACGGGAATCAAATTTGGAATCCCGAACGGTCCAGAGGATGAGGCGGAGAATGATTCAGAGGAAGAGGATGCTGATTTCTCCAACCCTGAGGATGATGATGAGAAGTATGAAAATGAACAGTACTCTCCGAGAGATGATAAGTACAAGTTGTTGGAAGAACGTATGCTAGCTATGGAGGGTCAGAAGGCGCCTGGTCTGGATTTCGAAAGTTTGGGTCTGGTCTCCGATGTGACCATTCCTCGCAAATTCAAAATCCCCACTTTCACTAAGTACGATGGTGCATCCTGCCCTCAGATGCATTTAAGGGCTTATGTGAGAAAGATTCAGCCGCATACCACTGATAAGAAACTGTGGATCCACTTCTTCCAAGAAAGTCTGTCTGGCACTCAGTTGGAATGGATTATCAGCTCGAGAGCTCTGACATCCACACATGGACTGATTTAGCAACTGCTTTCTATAAGCAGTACCAGTATAATTCTGAGCTAGCGCCTACTCGGTTACAGTTGTAGAATATGGCTATGGGATCTAAAGAAAGCTTCAAAGAATATGCTCAGAAATGGAGAGATTTGGCCGGCAGGGTCAAACCCCCTATGACTGACCGAGAATTAGTAGACCTGTTCATGGGTACCCTGACTGGCCCATTCTACAGCCACTTACTGGGGAGTTCTTCATCCGGTTTCACTGAACTTATATTGACAGGTGAACGGGTGGAGAGCGGCATTCGAAGTGGAAAGTTACAGGCAGCTACTTCTACAAGCAGTAAAAAGTCCTATCATGGGAAGAATGAGTCAAATGATGTGTACGGTCAAAAGAATCATAATAAGAAAAATGGTGACCATGTCGTGGGAGCAGTGACAATCGCAGCCCCGCCAGCTCAAAACTTCCAGCAAAGACAAGACAGACCAAGAAGGCAGTTTACCAAGCTTAATATGACTTTAGCACAAGCACTGCAAAGTATGCTAAAGGCGAACTTAATCACTCTCAGAGGTCCTCCTGCAAATGTCAACACTGCTTCGCCTCGTTATAATCCCAATGCCAGGTGTGCATATCACTCCGATAGCCCCGGGCACGATACAAACGATTGCTGGCTGTTAAAGAATAAAATTCAGGATATGGTCGACGCTGGGGAAATTGAGTTCGAGCCTCCGGAGACTCCTAATGTCATCACTGCTCCTATGCCTAATCATGACAAGGCTGTTAATGCTCTCGATGACAATCCTCTCATCACTACCGTAGCGGACTTAACATCTCCTCTCCCGGTCATAAAGAGGAATTTATTGCAAGCTGGTTTATTTCCAGGTTGTACTGAAGATTGCAATCTCTGCATACTCCGGCCCGAAAACTGTTTGAAATTGAAGAATGGTATTCAACAGCTGATGGACGATCGTACAATTCTCTTTGAAAGGGTCTCTAAGGCGGAAAACCCTATTGAAGAAGTATCTGTGATTGCAAGGTCCAAAGGTCCAGTGAAGATTACTGCTCCCAGAGTACCTGTGAAGATTACTGCTAAGCCCAGGGTTGCTCCCCTAATCATTACTGCACCTGGCCCGATCCCGTATTCTTCAAGCAAAGCCGTTCCGTGGAATTATGGAGGTGATGTTTATGTCCATGGCGTAAAGCAAGTTGGTAATTCTGCTAATCCTAATGACATTGTTGGGACTAGTAAAGTTACCCGGAGCGGAAGGATCTTCTCCCCAGAAATCTCACCTCCGATTCCTGAAACTCGAGGAAAGGAACCAGTCAATCCTTCCCAGTCAGAGATACCGATCGAAGCTACTACTGAAGACGTTGCCAAACAAGAAATGGAAGAAGTGCTGAAAATCATTCGCAAGAGTGATTTTGATGTGGTAGAACAGTTGGGGCATACGCCGTCTAAGATCTCGATGTTATCCTTATTGTTATCTTCTGAGTCTCATGCCAATGCATTGATAAAATTCCTGAAGACCGCTCATGTACCTCATGAGACATCCGTCGATCAGTTTGAAAACTATGTAGCCAACCTGACTGTTGACAATGGCCTAGGCTTTTCCAATGCTGACCTGACACCCGCGGGAAAGAACCACAATAAAGCCCTGCATATCTCCATTGAGTGTAGGGGAATCACTTTGTCTCATGTGTTGATCGATAATGGCTCTTCCTTGAATTTGCTGCCGACAGCTGTGCTGGATAAGCTGGATTGTAAAAGCATTGAACTGAAACCTAGTGACATTGTGGTACGTGCTTACGATGGTGCGAAGAGTGTTGTCCATGGCGAAGTAGTCCTTCCTATCAAGATAGGACCTCAAGTCTTCAATACTACCTTCCATGTAATGAACATTCGTCCTGCCTATTCCTGCTTACTGGGACGCCCTTGGATTCATGGGGCAGGCGCTGTAGCCTCGTCTCTCCATCAAAAGTTGAGGTATCCCACAAAGGGCAAAATTGTCACCGTGTGTGGAGAAGAAGAGTACATTGTCAGTAGTGTGCATACCTTCAGATACGTCGAGATGGATGGTGAATTCATTGAGACTCCTTGTCAGTCATTTGAAGTAGTTCCTCCGACCGATCCTGTCCTTAAGCCAACTTCCTGTGTGCCCAAGGTTATTCGTGTTCCTCCTGCTATGATTTCTCTGAAGGAAGCTCAAGCCGTGGTTGAAGATGGTGGTCGTACTGGCTGGGGTCAATTGATCGACGTACCATACAAGTCTGACAAATTTGGCCTAGGGTTCAGCTCTGACAAGAGTCAAATTAATGCTGTAGAAGATGCTGACAGTGATTGCGACCTGGATAGCTGGATCTACCCAACAATTAGCGACGGACTCAATAATTGGAAGGCTGAAGACACTATCCCGATCTCCTTTAGTCAGGAGTAATTGTTATTTTTAGTCTTTAATTTTTCAACTGAACTTCTTAAAGCATTGTGTCTACGCCCGGGACACAATAGCTAATTTGTTAAGGGTTTTGTCATTTCATAAGCATATTCATATTCAATAAATCAATGGACTTTTTCGCATTCAAATATTGCGCTCTTTATTTTTCCTGTCGTCTTTCAAACAAGCTATGCTTTCTTACACACACTCACGTAACAAATTGCAGATCCGTATCCACTCTGGATCCTATTGATAATAATTCCGCTACTGTTCATTATGACTTTGAAAATCCAATCTACCAAGCCGAAGATGGAAGTGAGGAAGATTGTGAAGTCCCTGGAGAACTTGCCAGACTGCTACTGCAAGAGGAAAGGACTATACAGCCGCATGAAGAGTCACTCGAAATCGTAAATCTAGGTACTGAAGTGGACAGAAAAGAAGTCAAAATAGGAGCAGGTTTGGAAAACAGTGTCAAGGAAAGATTGGTTCAGATGTTACGCGACTATGTAGAGATTTTCGCTTGGTCTTATGAAGACATGCCGGGATTGGATACTGACATAGTAGTGCATCGACTGCCAACGAGGGAAGACTGCCGTCCTGTCAAGCAAAAGGTTCGCCGCATGCGTCCTGAAATGTCTGAGAAAATCAAAGCCGAGGTTATGAAACAATTTAACGCCGGTTTCCTAGCCGTTACTTCTTATCCTCAATGGGTTGCCAATGTGGTGCCAGTGCCAAAGAAGGATGGTAAGGTGCGAATGTGCGTAGATTACAGAGATTTGAATAAAGCGAGTCCCAAAGATGACTTTCCACTCCCGCACATCGATGTCCTGGTAGATAACACCGCTCAACACAAAGTATTCTCATTCATGGATGGATTCTCGGGTTATAATCAGATTAAGATGGCACCTGAAGACATGGAGAAAACTACGTTTGTGACACAATGGGGCACTTTCTGTTACAAAGTAATGCCATTCGGTCTAAAGAACGCCGGGGCAACGTACCAGCGTGCTATGGTGGTTTTGTTCCATGATATGATCCATCATGAAATAGAAGTATATGTGGATGACATGATAGCTAGATCTCATACTGAAGAAGAACATCTCGATCATTTATGCAAACTGTTCGAGAGGTTGAAGAAGTACAAGTTGAGATTGAATCCGAACAAATGCACTTTTGGAGTAAGATCTGGTAAACTCCTGGGCTTTGTTGTCAGTGGTAAAGGAATTGAGGTTGACCCAGCTAAAGTGAGGGCTATTCAAGAAATGCCGGTTCCCCGTACGGAGAAAGAGATCAGAGGCTTCTTGGGACGCTTGAACTACATTGCTCGATTTATTTCCCACTTGACCACTACCTGCAAACCCATCTTCAAATTACTGAGGAAAAATCAAGAAATGATATGGAATGACGAATGTCAAGAAGCTTTTGACAAAATCAAGAAGTATCTTCAAGAACCTCCAATTCTGATGCCACCAGTTGAAGGAAGACCTCTAATCATGTATTTAACCGTGTTAGAAAATTCAATGGGGTGCGTGTTGGGACAACATGACGAGTCTGGTCGAAAAGAGCATGCCATATACTACCTTAGCAAAAAGTTTACCGACTGTGAAACAAGATACTCACTGCTCGAGAGAACTTGCTGTGCTTTGGCTTGGGCTACTCGCCGACTAAGACAGTATATGTTGAATCATACCACTTTATTGATTTCTAAGATGGATCCTATCAAATACATATTTGAGAAACCCGCTCTCTCCGGAAGAATAGCAAGATGGCAGATGATTCTAACAGAGTACGACATCCAGTATACTACCCAGAAAGCAATCAAAGGAAGCGTGCTAGCCGATCAATTGGCTCATCAAGCAGTGGATGATTACCAATCTATGAATTTTGAGTTCCCAGATGAGGATGTCATGCTTGTTACTGATTATGAAGAACCTAAACTGTATGAAAGACCCGAACTGGGATCCCGATGGACTATGGTTTTCGATGGATCTTCTAATGCATTGGGCCATGGTGTTGGGGTTGTACTCATTTCTCCCGAGGGTTACCATACGCCCCTCACAGCTAGACTATGTTTTCATTGTACCAATAATATGGCTGAGTATGAAGCATGTATTTTTGGACTCAAAGCTGCTATGGATTGGCGAATCAAGTTTTTGAGTGTGTACGGAGACTCAGCATTAGTAATCAGTCAAATCAAAGGAGAATGGGACACTAAGCACCCGAATCTCATCCCTTACCGAGAACGGGTGATGACGTTGATCCCATACTTTAAAGAGATTACATTCGAACATATCCCACGAGAAGAGAATCAGTTGGCAGACGCATTAGCTACCATGTCATCTATGTTCAGAGTCAGATGGGGCAGCGAAGCTCCCATGATTACCCTTGGACGGTTAGATGAACCGGCATACTGTTATGAACTTAACACTGAGAGGGTACAGGAGAAACCTTGGTTCCACGACGTAAAAAGATACTTAGAAGATCAGGAATACCCTGAAGGGGCATCCATCAATGACAAAAAATTTCTGAGGAAATTCTCCGCTAAGTTCTTTCTGAGTAATGGAGTATTATACAAACGTAATCATGACTCAACTTTGCTTCGCTGTGTGGATAAAAAGGAAGCGGAAAAGATTATGGAAGACATGCATGATGGTATTTTCGGGACTCATTCTAGTGGGCATACGATGGCCAAGAAGATTCTGAGAGCAGGGTATTATTGGTCTACCATGGAAGCTGATTGCCACCATCACTCCAGAACCTGTCATAAGTGCCAGATCTATGCGGATAAAGTACATGCACCTCCTGCTCCATTGAACGTGTTGACAACACCTTGGCCCTTTGCAATGTGGGGCATCGATATGATTGGAGAGATTAAACCCACTGCTTCTAATGGACATCGCTTCATCCTTGTCGCTATTGATTACTTTACAAAGTGGGTAGAGGCCGCCTCATTCGCTTCTGTCACCAAGAATGTGGTGGCACGGTTCATCAAGAATAGCCTTATTTGTCGATATGGCATCCCTGAAAGAATTATCACTGACAATGGTACTAATTTGAACAACAAGATGATTACTGAACTCTGCACGCAGTTCAAAATTAAACACCATAACTCCTCTCCGTACCGGCCAAAGATGAATGGCGCCGTAGAGGCTGCTAATAAGAACATCAAGAAGATCATACAAAAGATGACAGTAACGTACAAAGACTGGCATGAGATGTTACTGTTTGCTCTCCATGGTTATCGCACTTCAGTATGCACTTCGACAGGGGCAACTCCTTTCTCTTTAGTCTATGGAACGGAAGCCGTTTTACCAGTGGAAGTCCAGATTCCCTCTCTAAGAATCATGAAAGAGGCGGGCTTAGATGAAGATGAATGGATCCAGACTCGACTCGATCAGATAAACTTGATTGACGAGAAGAGACTTGCGGCTGTTTGTCACGGGCAGATATATCAAAAGCGCATGACCCAAGCATTTAACAAAAGAGTCAAGAGACGAGTGTACCAAATCGGCGACTTAGTTATCAAGCGTATCATTCTACCACAAGGTGATCCCAGGGGCAAATGGACTCCCACATACGAAGGGCCATTTGTGGTTAAAAAGGTATTCTCCGGTGGAGCCATGATACTTGCTACAATGGATGGCGAAGACTTCCCACATCCTGTGAACGCGGACATAGTTAAAAAATACTACGCCTAACAGAGACCCGCTAGGTCGACGTACCTAGGCAAAAGTAAGGGCATCCCGGCGAACCAAAAGGGTTCGGGCAAAAATTAGGGATAAATATATAAAGACGTATACCCGGCAAGTCGAAAACCTGAAAGGGCGGCTTGGGCAAGAAGGGGTATCCCGGTGGACTGAAAACCCGAAAAGGCGGTCCAGGCAAAAATTAGGGATTAAAGCGTACGACTATGTCCCATTTTCTGTCAGCTTCGACCACGTTCCAAGGGACTGAACAAGCCAACCACCTCTATCCGACAACAAGGGATGAGATGCTTGAAGACATAATGGCAGTAGTGGAATTAAAGTCAATAGGACGTTTCCGGCATAGCTTTCTCTTTGTTTCTTGACAATTTCCTCTTACTAGGATTTCTGTCTCCTTGTACACAGATTGCCTGTTCATAGGTCCTCTTTCAAAATCAATGCAATTTTATTTTTACTTTCCCGTTTTGTTTGCACGAACGTCCATTGATTTAATTTGAATTGATATATGCGTTTGAATATGATCAATGTTTATCAAAAATACATGCATAAAATAACAATGACAATTACTACACGACTTCAGGATCGAAGAGAAGGTCTAACCAGGCTTTCCAATGAATCCGTTGCTAATTCGATTCCCCGGCAACGCCAATTATTCCCCAGAAGAGGTTGGCGTCACCAGACAGACTAGTCATCTCTTCCACTCCCAGCCAGGCTCTGTCGAATATTTCTACCATCGGACAAGGATCAAGTATCCCTAGCTAAGGAAGGGTCATCAATACAAATGTCTCCAACCAGAAGAATGAGATTTATTTTCCCAGTAGAGTCCCCTGGAAGAACGTTTCAGACACATAGTGCATTCATTACATCATTTCACATCACATACCTACATACAATTTTCGTTCCGCATCATATACATTACATCATTTCATAACATGCACATGTATACAATGCTCTCATTTATTCCAGACGCATAATTCACTCATTACATCATTTCACAGCAAACGCATGCATACAACATTTGCATCTCATGCATCATGACACGGCATGAAGCTAACTTTATTTTTCAGGTTAATCATCCTCTTGATACGGTCAAAACAAAGGCCCATTCAGACAGACATCTTTATCAATTACATTCAAGATTCAACTATATCCCTCAGATACTGCCTAGCATATGGTACATTCCGAGGTGTAGTCTAGCGTACGACTACTTTCTTCTTCAGATACATCTTTCAGATATACTCCATGTCAACATTCATTCTGACATCCTCCTAACGATGGCATCTATAAGCCCATCCCAAATATTCATTGCAAATACAACATATACAAATACTATCAGATATAGCCTAGCATACGGTTCATTCTGATTCAGCTCATCATATAACTCCTTCCACTCAGATACGATCTAACGGACGATCCATTCTGATCTTCAACTACTCCCAACACGGTCTAATGTATGACCCAGTTGGACCTTCAACAACTCAGATACGATCTAGCGTACGATCCATTCTGACCTTCTTCAACTCGAATACAGTCTAATGTACGACCAAGTTAGACCAGATGCTGCTCAAATACAGTCTAATGTACGACCAAGTTAGACCCTCATCCCTTGCTCAGGTGCTACCTTCGGACAGGTACATTCCTGAATGGTAGTCCGGTATACGGCTACTCCCCTTGCTCAGGTGCTACCTTCGGACAGGTACATTCCTGAATGGTAGTCTGGTATACGGCTACTCCCCTTGCTCAGGTGCTACCTTCGGACAGGTACATTCCTGAATGGTAGTCCGGTATACGGCTACTCCCCTTGCTCAGGTGCTACCTTCGGACAGGTACATTCCTGAATGGTAGTCTGGTATACGGCTACTCCCCTTGCTCAGGTGCTACCTTCGGACAGGTACATTCCTGAATGGTAGTCTGGTATACGGCTACTCCCCTTGCTCAGGTGCTACCTTCGGACAGGTACATTCCTGAATGGTAGTCTGGTATACGGCTACTCCCCTTTACTCAGATGCTACCTTCGGACAGGTACATTTCTGAATGGTAGTCTGGTATACGACTACTCCCTCTTCAAGCAGATTCAGCCTAACGGACGGCTCATTCTGCAATTCAGAACCGATCTAGCGTACGATCCGTTCTGATCTTTCATCCCCATCAAAGTCATCCGCCTAACGAACAGCTCACTCTGATTCCCAGATATGGTCCAGTGTATGATCCATTCTGATCCCTTATCCCCAGCAGCATATAGCATACTCTGACTCCCCAGCGAAGTCAACAGCATGATGGATGACTCACTATGCGGTCTATCGTATGACTCGGTACGACATCCATGTCTTCGGATATCGTCTAATGCACGACGTACTCTGAAATTCTCATCATCAAATTCCCTGGATGGCATCTTTAAGCCCATCTCCATCAAGACTAGCTCCTGGTTGACAAGCGCAAATTTTTGGGGCATTTTAGTGTTCAATAATCTTCCACCTCCAGACCACGAACGGTACACACCATTCTAACTCTCTCGGTTCAAGAATATTGAACAGGGGCAGCTGTCATACCCCAAAATTTGCCCATTTATATTTCAAGACATTTTTCAAGGCATTCCGACTCATTTTCATGACACTGATCTTACGGGAACGAAGGCCCAGCTCGCGAACGACCCAAACTGACCTATTCGCTACACGCTCGCCTAGTGATAACATGAAAGTGGTTTATTTGGAAGCACAAGTAAAATGGAGGAAAAGAGGTGCAAAAAGGAGAGAAAACGAACCAAATAGCAAAGCCCAGCCCAAAGCGCAAGCCACAAATGCTGTGCTTGTGACGGACGTCACGGAGGGCGTGACGAGCGTCACGCAAAGCAGCCTTGTGACGGACGTCACACATGGTGTGACGAGCGTCACACCACTACCCTACTTTTTGGGCGCACGTAACGCCTCAGAGACTTGAAGAGACGTTGAGGAGTATTGGGCCCTATATCCACGCCATGAAATTAGCCACGTTGAAGAGCTCTTGGCAGCAAGTAGTTACTTATTGGTACCAATATAAATAGCCACGAAGAAAACCTAGAACGGGGGGCTTTTTCCACATTTTTCCTTTGCCGTTTTCACTTTTGCATATTTTCTTTTCCAGCAGCTTAGGCATTGTTTTTCCTACGAGTTCTACACTATTTTCCTTGCAATTTCCTATTTCTTTTTCAGCATTTAGTTAGTTCTATTCACACAATAGTTTCTACAAAGGAAACTATTGTGTACCTTTTTACCGGATCCAACCTTACGTTAGGATCTAGTTTATTTTCTTCGCTTTAATTTGTTGTTTATTTGACGAATCCAAGGACAAATCCTGCCGGCTTGTGGCGGAGTGTTCAGGACTACTGTTTAACTTATTCCGAGTAACCCTAAAGGAAACCCGGAAGGAAAATCCTACGGCAGCAAGGTCACTTCCGCTCAATTCGATCCGATCGGCCAATTCGAGGTTGCAATTCAATTGCCAACAGGTTTGCGTTACTATCACCGCTTTTTCCTAATGCACATGTGATATCATAATTGAATTCATAAATATATTTGAGGTTTTGCATGTGGACTTAAGTATGCCTGGATACCTTGAATTGTTGTAATGGATGCCGCTGTTTTTCGCTCTGTTTTGATCTTTGCCTATCTGACCTGTTTTATTATAACCATGCTTTGTTTACCTGATACTATTACTGCTTTGGTGCAACTCTTGATTGCACCCTGATTTGGTACTCTAATCCGTTTGCTGAATTTTGTAAAGGTTCACCTGTCCCAGGAAAGGATTGCTGTCTAGGTCTTCCACTTTATTTGTGGGATACCCTTGTGGAGATTCGCCCTAAATTACTTGATTAATTTTAATGTGTTAATTTTAATGTATTAATTTTAATGTATTAATTTTAATGTGGAGATTCACCCTAATTACTTAATTAACTTTAAAATATGGACTTTCAATATGTGATCTTGGACCTCTCTTTTGCCTTACGATTACGGTATTACGGTCATGCCCCGCGAATGTAGGGATACACTTAGCAAAGACCCCTCGGTTAAATCATCATAAAATAAATCATGGTCCCTCGGATGTTGCCTTCGAAAATACGATTTTGTCCCCCGATGACCCTTCGGTGTAGCCTACGGTTAAATGATGATCGTCCCTTCGAATGCTAAGGTGTCCTTACAACTGTTGCCTTCAATGACCAATCGATAACCCTACGATGACCCTTTTACATCCAAAGGATAAAACTACTTACTTCTCAATAGTAAGGACAGTTTTACCCTCATAAGGATAGGAAATGCCCATAACGACCTTAGGAAGGTATAACTCTCAATTACTGGATCATAACCTAAAATATTTTCAATACCTCACACCTTTCAAAACCTCTTTTGGAAGATCACCACTTGGCATACATTCATACTAGAATCATTACCAAGTTATATTTTTCCAAACCATTTTCAAAACTAAACGAGATAACCACTTTGTATACATTCATACGAGGATCATTACAAAGTTAAATTCTCTTTTTCAAAACATTTTCTAAACAATTCACCAGCACTTTCCAGACAAAAATATAAGTGATCCAGCAATTAAGAGCCCATGGATAACCATGGATACAAAGGGTGCTAACACCTTCCCTTTGTATAATGTACCTCCCGAACCCAAAATCTATTGAGGTCTTTCCTGTTCTTTTCCACCTTTCCTTATTGGATAAAAGAAAAGTCGGTGGCGACTCTTGCTATCCGCGACATTGCGATAAAAAGCAAAATATCCCAAGTCAGTTCACCGTATGACAATAAGGTTGAGTTTTCTCCCGTGGATAACGTAAGACCTTAGGGTTTGTGTTTAAAATTGAATCCACTAACTTTTGGAAATCTTTTAGCCGAACTACGGCGTTTTGATCCTTACCCTTGATGGAAGGTACGTAGGCAACGGGTTCATCCGTTCGAACACAAAAATAATAAAAATTGTATATTCTTTTCTCATCATCCCAATCATGTTTGCACAATAAATATTTCATAACAAATAACAATTTTATACAACAAGTGTGAAAAGGGCTCCCTAGGAGTACCTAGGACGTAGTGGGTGCCTAACACCTTCCCATTGCGTAATTTACCCCTTACCCAGACTCTCTGATCTTTTCATTAGTTTTCTACGCGTAAAACTTCTTAGGCTTTTGTTCGTTTTTTAGCCAGTCCTTTGGATAAATAAAAGTGCGGTGGCGACTCGTTTCATTGTATGCTTTGCTTATGGTTTAATCAATAAATCATATAGCGACGAATACACCGCTACACCATTTCACAATAAAGCTCGACTACGGATACTTTAAGAATAGTGTCCTTATGTTTAATGTGATCTCATGATTAAGTCATACTTGATACATGAAACGGACTAGCTATTCTAGGGACTTTATTAAACAAACATAATAAAGAAAAAGCCTTTTATTATTAATAAATAATTCGATACAAGTACCAAAAGTATTGGCCTCTAGGGCTTACACCAACACACGCAACCCCTTCTATCCCCTAGAGTCTCTGTCTCCCCAGTGAGTTTTTGTTACGGAATGTATTATGCTCCTGCGGACCTTCGATCTCTCTGATTTCTTTTCCTTTGTGGCAACAGTTCCCCACAGGGAATTTTATTTTACATTCATGTCATATGCATCATGAGGTCTCTTAAGGACCAAAATTTGTTTCTATATCTTGTTATTTAAGCCCATTCTACTTAGTCGATATGAATATTTTAACCTTCACCTCCTTAGTTAGAATGTCCTTAAATAGGGGCAGCTGTAAGACCCCAATTTTGACCCTAAGATCCCTCATGCAATCTCATCATATGCATTAACATTGGGATCATACCCTGGCATCCTCCTTACCCCTATTTCATTGGGTTTGTTTTGGGAGAGATCACCAAGCACCATATGATTGTATCATACTTGTATATTATCATTTTTACTAACCAAAATATCAAAAATATGTCTTTGCATTTTCCTAACTCTTTTGTAGGTAAGGCATGATCACCAGTGATCTATCAAGTTCACATCTAGGGTTTTAGACCCTCATTGCCAAGAGCTCAACCAAGGAATTATCCACAAAGGTCCTAGGCATCATATATGAATCCCCATGATCTCTACATGTTATTTTGATCAAGCATTCTTCAAGAGTTTGGAGTTGATTTGTCTTGGAAACCCTAGTTCACCTAGGTATCTTGAGTAACTTCTTCAACAAGCTTCTTCACCAATTGATAAAATTTCTCAAGGGAAACTTCAAAAATCATCATATTATGAATATATGATCTACCATGAGCCTAAAAAGTCAAGAGAATTGCAAGTTAGCAAGTTGGTTGATGGTGGTTGGCCAGATGAATTCATCTGATCAAAATTGGGTCCCCCTAGACCCCATTTCCTACAATTTTCATCATATGAAAATGATTTCAAGAGAAAGGTTACTCTAAATGACATTCCAAACAACGTTCATGTTGGGGTCTAGAGCTAATTTTGCTCGGAAAGGCATTTTCTATGTTGAAACATTATAGGTCATTTTGTCTAAACCCTAATTTGAAAGTCAACTTCCCAAGGTCCTAACTTGCTCAATTTTTATGAGATGAAAGATTTCCAAGTTGCAAAATCAAATTCAATATGTCTAACTAAACTTTTATGTTTGGACTGAGAGCTAAATCAACTTTTATCAGCATGTGATATGAGGATACATTATAGGTCATTTTTGTCCAATACCATTAAACAAGTGATTTTCCTCAACTTCAAAAATGCATAACTCACACATTCTAAATTCAAATTATGCCAAATTTATGACCATTTTGAAGGTCTAGAAAATAGCCACAACTTTTATGAAGACACGTTTCTCATTTGGAGCTCACATAAAAAGTTAAGCAAGGTGGAATAGTTGAATATGTGACTTGACACTTAGAAAATATTTTAACATGTTGAAATTTCCAAACTTCCACCTCAAAATGCATCATGATACGAGTTCCAAATGGAAAACCTTTCAACATAAGAGTTGTTCCTTTTGATCTAAGCTTTCCAAAGAGTCATAATTCATTCATTTTGGACTAAGTTTGATAGGTCTGTGCATGGTGTAAACAGACCTGTATCAGTTGGCAAAATCAAAGCTTTAAATGTTCAAACAACTTTGCCTTGCCATTCAAGCTTCATGCAGACCTCATTTCAGTTGACTAGGGACCTAAATAGATTGCTTCATGGGCCTGCACACTCCCATGCAAGCATGTGCATTGCATTACAAAATTTGGAGAATTTTTCAAGTGTGCAAATAACACTTCTCATGGCTATAAATAGAGGTCCAATGCCTCAGTTCAAAGGAACTTGCGTGCCAACTTTTCCCCTAACCTTCCAAACCCTCTCAATTCAAAGGAAAACTTAAGAAATTTTATTTGAAATTAGAGTTTGAATCTCACTGTTTGGAGATTCAAAAACTCCAGGATCCAAAGCTTTGCTTTACTCTTAAGCCACTTCCACAAGCTCCATAAGCAAGATCATGCACGAATAGAAGCAAGAGAGATCCAGTTCTGCACAATATTGAAGGTATTTTTCCAGATTTTTTTCTCTTCGATTCTCTCTCAATTCTCATCAATTCTCTTGGATCTTTGGTTGTCTGAAGTCCTACCATTGTAGGCAAGAAGATTGAGTTGCTTTGAGGTCAAATCGAAGCAACTCAGTTGACACACCTCAAAATTCAACTCCACGTATCTCCCTATATATTTGGAGTTAGTTAAAATTGAGGTGATATTCGTGATCTACGCCATTTCATCTTTAAGATCATGTCCTCTTTCTTCATTTATGATGTGATGATGATTGAACTAGTCCGGCCAGAGTCATCGGAGAAGATGACCAGCCTTTGGCTCCGGTGATGCGCTGGAAGTGTTCAGAGCCATTAGATGAGTTTCGAATGTTTTAATTATGAGCGTACATTGTGATTACCAGGCGCGTGGACATTTGACTCAAGCGTACCATGGGACGTGCGCTCTCCACCACTTGATCTGCCACCTCAATTAATGAGGCAGATCAAGTGGTCCATGTTTTTTTGATTATCTAATTTTTATTCTTATTCCTTTGGTTTTCATTAATTCATATTAATTTTAATATTGATCCAAAAAATATGAGAGTTTCACCAATTTTTTAAAAATAAAATCCTCTTTCATTTTCTGAATTAAAATTGTTTTTTGGATCATTATTTATATTTTTCATGATTTAATTGATTTTGTGAATATTTTTAATTGTTTAAAAATACTTTTAAGTTTCCAAAAATGCTGAAATTTTTTCTCCAAGGTCCTTTGACCTTGTTTGACCTATGATAAATCTCATGGCCATTTCTTTGGTGTTTTGATGAGGTTTTAGGAAATTGACCAACCATATTTAATTTAATGCATTATTTTTACTATTTTTAATTGATTAAATGCCAAATTAATTGTGTAGAGCCATTTTAATTGACTTTGTAAGTTTGACTTGTGTTGTTGGGCCTTGGTCAAGGTTGATTTAACTTTGTTAGGTTAAGATAATTGGATTTAGGGGATTGATGGAATGTACATTCCATCTCCCAAAATGAATGAATGATCTTAACTTGGTAAGAGTCCTCCTTTGTCCAATTTCAGTTTGATCCATTTACCCTCCCTCTTCATCTCATTCCCCTTATTTATGCATTCATGTCATGAACCTATGATATCTCAATATCCTAAGGCTAGTTGATTGCAAAATCAACATAAGTATGGATGAGATTAGATCACCCCACTTTGCATATTCTTTTTGTATGTGGTATGTTTCATGAGCATAGTTCATTATACCATATCTCTAACACGCATTAACACCAAAATTATATTGCCCGACCTCAAATAGTTGTGGCTTCTACATAAGTCCAATTATGATTGCTTAACATAACGCTAAATTTTGACACAAAGGCATAACATTCTAGTTAGTAAGATTGTAAGTCTCCCCTCTTTCATGGTATTGTGTGAAAACTTGGCCTTTTTTCCTTCCTTTGGAAGATGTCTTGGTTCAAGGATCCATGCTTGTGATAAGTGGGTTGAGTGTTCTCCAAAGAATGAATTAAAAAAAAAAAAAAGCAAAGCAAAAGCAATACTAACTTCTAACTTATTAACAACTAACATTTAATTTCAAGTCCTTTATTTTAATGCACTTTATTTTTGAGCTTTATGCATTTGCCATTATTCATACCATTCTAATTGTTTATGTTAATGTTATTTTCATTTTGTCCACTTGGACCATATTGGACTGTTGGTTTGATATGAGACAATTGAACTTAGAATTTAGGCAACAATCCCTATGCAAAGGACTTGGCCAATGCCAACTTTCATGTAACCAAGTGCTTGTGATTTGAAACTTCATCTGATACATCATTGAAGATCCATTTGAGTTCGTCTGCAACATGATCATTGTGAAGCTGTTATTTTGAACCTGTCATTTGTGCCATCTTAGAATTCATCTGCTATATGGGAATCTTGAAGAAGATCATGGAGTTGCTAAGCTTGGATGTGGCCATCTTTATTTGATGCCTTGCTCTTCAACTTGCAGCCCATTGATCATATCTTTTCAACTCTTAACTTTTAATTTTCTGCTTAGGATTAGTCTCTTCATCTCCTTCCCACGTCTTTAATTTCAAAATCTCTCCATCCTTTAAAAAAGAACTTCTTTGTTTGTGCTTGCTTTTCCAAACTTTGACCACTTTACAAACTAGAAACCTTGGCCTTAAGCCATTGCATTTTCAAACTTCTTTTCTTAATCAAACTTGTAAATAGACTTAACTATAATTGACTTAAAAATTTCAAAAGCCAAAAAAGAACCAACTCATTCAAACCATTTTTAGGCCTTTGTGCCTTTCCAACTTAAATTTTTGTTAAAAGCAATGTACTCACTTTGAAATTGATACCACAAACTATGAGGTTTTGATCCCTCATTTTTATGTTGGTACGTAGGCACAAGTTCGAAGGTCTTGCCAAACACAAAAATATAATTAATGAATTCTTTTCTCATCCCCCCATCCTATTTGCTTGCAAACATCATTTGCACAAAAACACATATGCACACAAAAAGGGCTCCCTAGGATTACCTAGGACACTTTGGGTGTTAACATCTTCCCTCTGTGTAACCAACCCCCTTACCTGTAATCTCTATCATTTTATTAGTTTTGATTTGAAAACTTCTTATCTTTTGGGTTTTGTTCGTACCTTTCCCTTTTCCCTTGGAAACAATAAAAGCGCGGTGGAGACTCTTGTTTATTAGATGTCTAGCTTATCCATAACTTGATGATCATGAATTTCTCGCTACTGATTCCACCTTTAAGCTTCATGTTCAACTTCACTTCCTTCTTCCCTATATGAAGGGCTTCAGCAAGGATATGGTACTTAGGGAGCTCCTTAGTAAATACATAAGGAACTCGGTTCTTGATCCGAATACCCGAAATATAAGAGTACTCCTCCAAAGTAGGTGCCAATTTATAATCCTGAAAGGTAAAACATCTCAGTGGAGGGTCATAGAATTGAACAAGGGTGTGTACAATAGCGGTACTAACTTCGGTGTTCAAAATTCCTAGAAGGTTGCCATAAGACTTCTTGAATTCATATATGTTCCCAAGAACTAGATGTGCCCCTAATCCTCTCAAAACATTCAACAGTGGCTCCTCAAGCTTGTAACTGTGAATGCTCTTTCTTTCGGAAGTCATGCTTTGTATCAAATGCTTAGTCAATAAACTAGGCTCTTGGATTCCTGGAAAAGAAATGCATATGCAAAAATATTTGTCATGATGAATGATAATGTATGATGGGATGATATATATCACACAGATTCAAAGTTCTGATACATTCTGAATAATCTGTATATGCTATTTGTTGTAAGTTCAAAGGTTTGACGTAATATGAGAAATAAGGTATGTAGAGTCTATGGTTTCCTGCAAGAAAAACCCATATCCCCCTCACAGGTATGGAATATGCTCCAAGTTGGTCCCTAGAAGGTCTCCTAGAGTCATCGACTCGAAATGAAAATACCCTGCCATAATGAATTCTCACAGGACAAAAGTACTTCAAAGTGAATCTAGTTTGGGTATGGCTCTCGTGACAACCCAATGCACGAAACACAGGTGTACATGACTATCCACGAATCTATCCTATGTGTATACTAAGCTCAAGTATAGAGCTTCACTCATGTAGTATCAACCCAACCCAACAATAACATATATAGACATCTAATGTAATAAAATATGCAGAAATGCAAGGCAATAAAATAAATGACGAATAATATAAAGCGAGTAAGGTATAAAGATATACACCTAAAACTAGAGAGAAAAAAACCAAAACTAGGCCCGACCCCTTTTAGCGACTAGGAAGTACTCCAAGTAGCGAAGTATCCCTAGCAAAGTCGCGAGCTGAAGCTAGTGGAAATACAACAGAGTTGCCATTGAACTTTATTTATTCCCGAAGGAAAGGGAAAACATCGATAAAATCCATTTTGATTGTTCTTGCTCGAATGAGTGTTATATCTAAAGATTACTCAAAAAAGAATGAGGGAAAATGAAAGAAATAGATAAAGTGCTCGATAAGGATTATGGCCCTCATGCCTACGTATCCTCACAGTGCAATGAGGAATTCAGAGCTCCGTAGTTCATAGAAATAGTGGTGGGAGATGAAAAGAATTTGTGATCAAGGTATGGTTTGGACCAAAGGAATGTGTGTTTGAACTCCAACAAGGGACGAAATATGAACCCAAGAGTAAAACTGGTGTTGACCGATATATGGACTAGCCAGCAACGTCTGCCACTATATGGTATAGCTGAAAACAAAGGGCAATTAAGTGTTTGGCTGCGAGCTAAAGAACTCTTAGTTCACAAGGTGACACAAGATGGAGCTCAAAGACGTAGTGCATTTGGCTCAAAGATATAGGGTATATCACATGGAGTGAATGAAGGTAGAATATGAATGCATCATGGAGATGAATGGAGTGAATGACCAAAGTCACATAATAGAAGGATTTGGTAACAAGTGACAGAAAAGGTATAGTTTGAAACCAAATGAAAGGGTATATTGGAATTAATAGGGTGTAAAATTGGGATGGGGTGTATGCAGCAACTGTGCCTTAGGCCCTAAACTCATTTCCTTCAAAAAAAAGGCCCAAAGCTTGTAACAGGGGTGTAATGGTGCATGCTGGGATAGTGATGGAAGAAAGATGGTTGGACCCATATCTGTAAACCCAATAGAAATAAGTCAAGGTTAATGCACATGTGAAATGGAGTCAGCAAAAGTGTATGAAGCCAAAGCATAAAGCCCATAACGAATCCAACAAATGGACATGGATAAGGCCAAGCTGATCTGGCCATGAGCCAGCAACACCTAGGATTATCTTAAGCATGTGCAACACATGCTAATGAAGCAGTTCAATGTTAAAATATAACGACCGCATCTCTCTTCTCAGCTCAGTTCTTCCTCCGTCGTACCAGTGGCCGTCCCCGATGGCGGAGGTGCCTCTAAAGTAAAACCAAGAACATTATCCAACCTGTTTCGATGCACTGAGTCTAAAAATGCAAATGATTTACCCTAATTCTTTATGAGCTAAGTGAGTCAATGAAAAAGCAGGAAGAACCCTAACATGAAGAATCCAAATTAAACGCCAACGAAGGGGAATCAAGCTACCACTCATTTGGGCTTTGATTCCCCTGGTAAAAATCTACATTCTGGTAAAAAGTGGAAGGCAAAAGGAGGGAGAAAAACTCACCTGTGATGTTCTCCGGTGGTGGTGGTGATGACGATGAAAGAAAATCCGGTACGTTTCATGATACTTCTTATGCGAATCTTCTTCTTCCTTCCCGCTTCGTCTTCTCTTTTCTTCTTCTCAGTACTTCTACGATTTAAGAAATTGAGAGTGTAGGGGAACCAAAAGAAGAGAGTGTGTTGATGATGGAGCTTAGAACAAGATGATTGAAGCTCTGATGATGAGCTTCAATGGCTTCCAAGGAGTGCGTATAAGTGAGGTTGAGGGAGGGAGAATTGAGTTCAAAATGAGAGCGTGAGAGTGTGCAGAATCGACAAAGTGAGTCTTTTCTAATGCAGGGTGAAGGATTATATAGAGGTTAGAGGAGTTAACATAGGGGATTTAATCCTGTTAAACGATTAACTTTCAGTGTGAAAAAACTTGTTAGAGGTGGTTACAAGTTGATGAAAAATGGTTAGAGATTTTGGAGGATTAGTTAGTTGTGATTATGTTACCTAGGTTAGTTCATTTCAGTTATCATTCAGTTAAGATTTGGTTAGAGTGAAAAAAAGAGAAAGAAAGTTGGAAACTCTGAGTTTCCTGTTCTACCATCCTGCTGAATGATGAGTTAATTGGAATGATAAGTGGTTGCTAGTTGCCAATCTAAGTTCAAAGTGAAGCTAATTTTTGTTGAATGGTACTTAAGGTTAATTTACATAGCTATGCTAAAAAATTTACTAGCGATTGATGCGTTTTTGTTAGGGATTTTGCTAATTGATTTTGAAGTGTAACTTGTGAAATTATGACATGATGAAATTCAATTTGCTTAGACTCCGACTGTTAGATTAGAGGTTATTTGTTATGGGATTTGGTTCAACTAGTTAACTATTAGTTGGATGGTTTGGTATCGAGTCATGTTGTATCAATTTGCATTGCCTTACTTTTGAGAATGAATGTATTGTTGTTGATGAATGTTGCAAGACTGTCATGATGTAATGCATTACCATGTTATATGTTTTTTGTTGCTAGTTCGCATTGTATGTTCATGCCATGGTTTGATGTTAGGATATCCTAGTTTGCATTGGCTTTATCATGTTGAGCGCATAAAGTAATGAAAAGTTTGAAGTATGATGTGTTATATTTGTACTAGTTGAGATGTCTTGAAAGGTCCTGATAATGAAGTGAATTCAACTAGTACCAAAATTATGAAAACTGCAAAACTACTAAATAAATTGAAACTGGTTTATTAAATTGTGAAATGAATGCAATGTCATAAAACTTGAATGGTTTTGCATATGAGTCCATTAAAGCCAACTTCTAGGTGTCCATTTATTGTATTGCTCTATTAATGGATTGTTCAGCTTGTTCTATTATGCCTTGTTGCAGTCTGAAGGATACCTGAATGTTGAGCCGTAACCTATGTAATTGATGCTTGCTCGATGCTTGGCTCGATTTTAGGAACACATTGGCCTGCTCACTGATTCCTGCGTGCTGACTGTTGAAGGCTTATTGGCTATGAAATGATGACCATGATGTAGAGTTGTGCTTCTATGGCATCAGGATGTATTGAGTGCTACAATGCATGGAATGCTCATATCATGATACAGGTCATGTATGTGGAGGATAACAAGAATTAGTTTGGTTACACATTGCTTAAATTATCATGGCTTGGTGGTGAAAAGTCAAGGTCTTATGGTTTTGGTTGCTAGGCTTGAATTGTTTGATGGTATGCACCCATATGTCATTTGCAAATTGGTGAATCATGAATGCATTGCTTATTGGCTTGAATGACATGATGAAATTGGTATGTTTTTGTAGGTACGCCCATAGTTTCAAGGCAAGTTCCAAAACATGGCAAATTAACACATTAATGAGGTTTCTCATTCATGAAATCAATGACAATGGAACATAATGGATTGCAAGGATGATGAAGATTTAATGAGTTTTAGGGAATGAAAAACATGTTAGTTGACTTTGGTCAACTGTTTGAGCAAAAAGTCAATATTTGACCAAAAGTCAACCTTTTCAAAACTTGTATTTTTGTGTTTTCTTTTGTAAAGTGATCTAAATGACAATTTGTTATGAATGAATGGAGATTGATTTGAATAAAATGTTCTTTATGATGGAATGAAAACATGACTTATTTTAAAATGAAACTTTTCTTTCCATGTTTATGTTATGGCCATAACTTACCATGAAACTTTTGAATGAATTCATGGATTAAGAATGGACATTAAAACACTCAAATCAAAGGATCAAGACTATATGATGGCATAATGGATCAACGGATTATGAATCAAGGATAATAGACTAGGTATCACCCACCAATGCACTATAGACCAATGAATGCACCAAGAGTCTTATCAATGTGACCATGAAGCATAATCAAACCAATGAAATAAATGGACAAAGAATAACAAGGGGTATGAAGCAACGCAACAAAGGCTTGGATAGATGGGCTTGGATGCACTTAGACAAGGCTTTGTATGAGATGAACCCCTAAGTAGGTATGTCAAATGATCAACTTGTTTGAAATGGTTTCCATAAGCAAAAGCAAACTTGATAATTGATGACACATACCACAATGATCAACAACCATCCTCTAACGAATTAAGGTTTGAACAAACCTCAAAGTGAAAGGTCAAGACAACAAGGCATACTAGAACCAGAGCCTCCTGATTATGGTTTCAATAGCACCTCTTTCAATCAAAGCCTTTGGATGAGCTAAGAAGCTTCACAAGAAAGTTCTTAACACATATGAACCCCCAATTAGGGTTCAGAGGTCAGGATAAGACCCAAGGAACCACTATGAAGCCTCACCACCAAATCTCAACAAATTAGGGTTTGAACCCTTTTGAAGAGTACCATGAAGGAACTTAGTTGAGTTTAAATCCCAAAGATCAGAGCCATTAGGGTTTCCCAACCCCTATGATTAAATGAATATCCAAGCCAAACCTCTAGGGTTTCATCCATACCCAAAACCCTAGCTTTGCAAGCCAAGAGCTTTGAATCTATCCTAATCAGCCACTAGGTATGAATGAATGATTAATTCACATGAATGAAACACGAGGGTATGCAAATGATTCTCAAGTTAACGATTGAATGGGAAGATGAAAAGGGGAGGGGAAATTTTAGGGTACTACAGAACCCAAAATCAATACCGAACGAATCGACATAGCTACGGTGCCTGATGGAATTGAAGAAACAATTTTGCTCGCAAGTTAAGGGACCAATGGTTTCTGAATTTGTTGTTAAATCCGTGGTGGAATCAAAGTGTAGTTGAAAGGAATTCGTGGGTGAAGGTGAAGGTATGGTGTTGCTGTTGCTTGAAGACGGAGGGTGTTTGTAGGTTGTTATGGGCGACAAATTTTGTAGGCGATGATGGTTAGTGAGTTGAATAGTGGATCATAGGGGTTTGAAGGAGGTTCAAAGGTGGTTATAAGGTGCCAATTGGATGGTGAACGACTGAGGTGTTTTAAGTGGTGGAGGAAGAAGTAAAACATGAGTAAGGGAGACGATGGTGATTTAATGAACGTCGAGGAAATGAGAGATGTGAGATAGAAATGGCGGATGAAGAGAAAGAGGTTGGATCGCCAGATGTTGGTGAAAGTTATTTTGTTTCAAATTGGAAAAAGAGAAAAGGGTGGATTGAGGTTAGGATGAATATGTAGGAGGTATCAATGGTATGCTGTAGGACGATTGTGGAGAAGGAGAAATATGGGACTACGTAGAAGTTACAGATCAATTCTCCTTATTGAGAGAAAAGAGAGTTGCTGAGTGTTTTTATTGTTCGATGCGAGAGTATTTTTGTTTTATTTGTGAGAGAGAAAAAGTCAGGTCATGAGAGTGTGGTCCTCCTGGTGGTTTTTATCCTACATTCCCTTTTTTCGCTCCACTCTTTCATTAATTCCATTAGTCATTTGGGACACGTGTCCACTTGCTATTAATAAAAAATAAAAATAAAAATCACTCCTCTAATCCTTATGCGCCACATGTCCATTGAGAGAGGTGAGGAAATTCAGATTTCCACCCTCTTAGCATCAGTCACATGGGAGAGAGAAATTGACCAATTTTCTTATTTTAATTCATTTTCTTTATTATCATTATTATTTGATTTTTGATTGTATGATAGAATGCACATGTATAATCAATACAGGCCTTTGATTAATCCCGATGGTCGAGATTAAATCAAAGAAACACAAATGGTTGAATAATTCAAAATATCTAGAATGCCTTTTCTAGAAGCTTTAATTGATAAAATCAAATTAAATCAATTACATCAACTAAAAAATCACACCTTTTAAAATAAACACAATAAAAATAAAATGAAGACATGGAAAATTCTATTTTATTTTTCTAAATCTTTTGACAAAAGAATACAAATAAAATGACTGAATATGAATAAAAACCGAGTGCAAAAAGGCTCGAAAAAATAAAATGAATGCACTAAAGTGATCTACGCGAAATAAACTTCTAGAAAACAAACATGTTTTGATCAAGTTTTAAAGTAAAAAAAGGGCAGTTAAACAGGCCCAAGTTGATCAAAATGCGATCGAAAAAATAAAATGAGCACGCCAGGTTAAACTACACGAATCGTAGATAAACAAAATGATGTATGCAAGCTTGATTTCAAATTTTTTTGTCCGCTAAGTTTACATACATTTGAAAATTGATTCAACTGGTATGTTTATAGATCTGAAATTTATTCTGGCTGATATTTTAGGTATTATGTATGATGAAATGCATGTTATGTTATGCAAATGATGCAAAGTAAAGTAAAGTCAAATGTACGAAAGTTTTTAAAATGCCCGGACAAAATTGGTGTATGACAATAATATCAGAGCAAAATCTAGAATAATACTAATAATCAATGATTAACTGATAAAAAATATAAAATAAAACAAAATAAACTAAAGAGACAAACTATGCCATCCTCCACAAAACAACAATTATCACTCTAGTATGAACCTGAGAATTATCTGCATAAGGTACATATGTGGAAACATGGAAACAAGAAGGGGGTGAGAATATATTCCATCATTTAAATGGTGTAAATACAATAAGGATAACACAAAAAATCATTTATAGTTAAAATAAATATATAACTCACAACATAGACAAAATTAATTATGCAATACACATCTCTTATACTCCCATGCATGTGGTACCAATAACTGGATATCCGAGGTATATTACTGAGTGATCCAAAAAACTAGACCGAAGTCCTAAACACAATACCAAAGTCCTAAGCTAACTCAGATATACATGATGTATGATGCTACAAATAAAGCAAGTTTTCCATCCAAACCTCTTACACTAACATTAACACTGTCAATTAAGGCTAACACTAGTTCTTGCGAACCTAAACATATCAACAGTTTCCGTTAAGGATAACACTGGTTCTTGCGAACCTAAACTTATAAAACACTGCCAATGAAGGTTAACACTGGTTCTTGCGAACCTAAAAATATCAAACACTCCCGGTTAAGGATAATACTAGTTCTTGCGAACCTAAACATATCAAACACTATTTGTTAAGACTAACAATGGTTCTTGAAAACCTAAACATATCAAACACTATTTCTTATGAACCTAAACATGTCAACACTGCCGGTTAGGCTAAAACATTAGTTCACCTTGTAGCGGTAAATTAAGGACTATTAAGCTATGGATAAACTTAACGTCAATAAAACCAGAGTCGCCACCGCGCTTTTATTGTTTGTAAAGGAAAAGGGAAAAGTACGAACAAAACCCAAAGATACGAAGTTTTCAAATCAAAACTAAAAAAATGCCAGATATTACAGTTAAGGGGGTTAGTTACACAAAGGGAAGGTGTTAGCGCCCAAAGTGTTCTAAGTACTCCTAGGGAGCCCTTTTTCATGCGTGTATGTGTTTTTTTTTGGATAAAAGATGTTTGAAATAAATAGAGTATGGGGATGATAAGAGAATTCATTAATTATATTTTTGTGTTTGACAAGACCTTCGGACTTGTGCCTACGTACCAACCTAAAAATGAGGGATCAAAACCTCGTAGCTCGTGGTATCAATTTCAAAGTGAGTGAATTTCTTTTAACAAAAATTTAAATTTAAAAAGAGACACAAAAGGCACAAAAGGCCTAAAATAATTTGAATGAGTGTTAGTTCTTTTTGTCTTTTTAAATTTTAAGTCAATATGGTTAGATTCATTTAGAAGTTTGATTTAAGAAAATAGTTTAAAAATGCAATGGCATAAGGCCAAGGTTTCTAATTTGCGATAAAGTCTAAGTTTAAAAATCACAAGCAAAGAAGGTTTTTGAAAAAGGGGGGAGAGATTTAAAATTTAAGAGAATGGGAGGATATGAAGAGACTAATCCTAAGCAAAAATTTAAAAGTTAAGAGTTGGAAAGATCTGACCAATGGGAGGCGATCCAATAGACAAGAATGTCATATAGAAACCCACTTTTCCTTTTGACTTTAGAATCAAGCAATATCAATAAACAAGTATCCAGATGAAGAGCAAGGCATCAAATAAAGATAGCCACATCCAAGCAAGCAACTTCACAGTCCTCTTCTTAATCTTCCCATGTATCAGATGAACTACTCCTTGATTGGCTCAGAATAAGGTATTAGACTAGGTTCAAAATAACATTTGCATCAATACTATGAAGCGGATGAATTCATGTAGATCCCCATACTTGCATCAGATGGAAGCTCAACTCACAATAACTTGGTTTCATAAATGTTGGCATTGGCCAAGTCCTTTTGCATAGAGAATGTTGCCTAATTCTAAGTCCAAAGCTCATATCAAATCCGACAGTCCACACAAATATTTTTTAGGGTTTTTATTGTTTATTAAGTATTTTAAGGTCCTAAGACCACAAACACAAACAAGATACACAAACAAATATATACAACCACAATATATGGCTCAAGTGAGCAAAGTGAAAATGGCATAAACATAAACAAGTTAAATGATATGTAAATGACTTGAATTTAAATTGTATAAAGTAAATGACTTGAAAATAAAAAGCAAGATTAATAAAAGTTTTTCAAATGTTAGTTGATTATATAGTAGTGATGTTTTTCTTTTCAATTGATTAAGTCATTCTTGGGAGAACACTCAACCCTCTATTCACAAGCACGGATCCTTGAACCAAGACATCTTCCAAATGAAGGAAAAAAGGCCAAGTTTCCATATAATACCATTAAAGGGGGGAGACTTGCAATCTCACTTACTAGAATGCTATGCCTTTGAGTCAAAATTTAGCGCTATGTTAAGCAATAATAATTGGACGTATGTAGAAGTCACAACTATTTGAGGTTAGGTAATACATTTTTTGGTGTTAATGCATGTTAGAGATATGGTATAATGAACCATACTCATAAAACATACCACACACAAAAATAAAATGATCAAATGAAGGACTTAATCTCATCCATACTTGTATTGGTTCATCTAACACAAAGTTATTGATGAACCAATTAGCCTTAGGATATTGAGACTTCATTGGTCAATAAAAGGGATGATATAGAATGGGATTGAATATGAAGAGGGAAGGGAGATGCGATCAACACAAATTGGTCATGGGAGGACTTTTATCAAATAAAAATCATCCATTCATTTTGGGAGATGAAATGTACATTTCATCAATCCCCTAAATCCAATGATTTTAATCCAACAAAAGTCAAATCATCCTTGACCAAGACCCAAACACATACTCAAACATCACAAGTCAATAAAAATGGCTCAACATAATTTCTACAGAATTAAAAAATTTAAAATCAATTTAAAATGCATTTAAATTAAATAATATTTGGTCAAAAACCTAAAACCTCTTCAAAACACCAAATAAATGGCCAATAGATTTATCCTAGGTTAAACAAGGTCAAAGGACCTTAGACAAAAAATTTCATTATTTTTTGAAAGTCAGAAGTATTTTTAAACAATTAAAAATATGCACAAAAGCAATTAAATCATGAAAAATATCAAAATTAATCCAAAAAATAATTTTAATTCAGTAAATGAAACCGGAAAATATTAGTTTTTTTTTAGTAAAAGACCCATATCTTTTGGATTAAAAATGAAATTAATATGAATTAATAAAAAATAAGAGATTAAATGAAATAAACAGAAAAAAGAGTGCCATTTGATCTCCCCCATCAATTGAGGTGACAGACAAATGGCTTGAAACGCGTGTTCCAAATGCACACGAGTCAAACACGCTGCAGACATGGTAATCTGTTTGGACGCATGAGATTAAAACAAATCAAATGGATCAGATTTCCTGGATTGATCCAGTGCACCACCGGAGCCCTAACTTTGATCATCTTCTCTAGTGAGGGTCACCAGACTGGTCCAACCAAAACCTTATGAAAAATAAAAAGTGAATACACTAATTGAAAGAAAAATTCTCAGGAGCATAAATTTGGCCTCAATTTTGTCCAATTCCAAGTATATAAAAAGATACAGGGATTTAAATTTTGAGGATCATGAATTGAGTTGCTTCGATTTGACCTCAAAGCAACTCAATCTTCTTACCTACATTGATAGGACTTCAGAAAACCAAAAATCAACAAGAATGGTTAAGAATTGAGGGAGAATCGAAGAGATGAAAATTCTGAAAATTTACCTTCAATGGAGCTTCAGATTGGCATGATCTTGCTTTCAATTATGCTTGGCCTTGCTTTAGATGCTTAATGGAGGTGAAATGGATCAAGGAGAAGTATGGACTCTTGGAGTTTCAATCTCAAAACAGATGGAGAATTGAGACTCGATTTTCAAAATCCTCAAGTTTATCCTTCAATGGTGAGGGTTTGTGGTTGTAGGTTCAAAGCTTGGGCATGAGCTCCTTAATTTTGAGAAATGAGGGGTCTTATTTATAGCCAAGGATTATCATTTCCACACACTTCCAATTTTGGAAAAATTTCAAAATTCCCTTTGAATGGTTGCATGGGCGTGTGCTAGGCCCATGAAATGATGTGTTCTGATCCAAAAATGAGTGTGCATCATGCTGAATTCATGTTGGAAGGCCATGCAATTGTGTATGAAAAATGGAAGTGGAAAACATCCAAATGGTCCTTCAACTTGAACCCATGCACTAGTCCTTCATACTTTTTCCAAATGAGGTGATCCTGGACTTTTTGGAAAGGTGAGATTAAGGGGAACAACGTTCATGTTGAACACTTTTTCATTTGAAGCTTGGATCATGATAGACTTTGAGGTGGAAGTTTGGGGAATCAAACATATTTGAAAATTTTCTAAGTCCCAAGTCAAATGTTCACTTCTTCCACCTTGAATAACTTTTTCTATGGACTTAAAATGAGAAAGGTTCCTTCATTAAAATTGTATCTCTTTCAAACCTCTTCAATTTGGTCAAACCGTTGACCTTATTTGGATTTGGCATGAAGGATTTATGCATTGTAGAAGTTGAGGAAAATAACTTGTTCAGTGGTATTGGCCCAAAATGACCTATAATGTTTCCTATTGGCACATGCATTTGAAAGTTGAATTTGAACAAACTAGGGTTTAGACGAAATGACCTATAATCTTTCGTCATAAAAAATGACTTTCCAAGCAAAACTAGCTCTTGACTTCAACATGAAAGTTGTTTGGAATGTCATTATGAGTAATGTTTCTCTAGGAATGATTTTCATATGACAAAAATTGCAGGAGATAGGGTCTAGGGAACCCCAGTTTTGACTAGTTGACTTTCTCTGATCAACCACCATGAACCATCTTGCTAGCTTGACATTCTCTTGACTTTTGGGACTCATGGAGGATATTATATGCATAAGATGATGAAATATTAAGTATCACTTGAAATACTTGATCAATTGTTGAAGAAACTTGTTAAAGAAGTCACACAAGATACTCAGATGAATTAGGATTTTCAAGGCAAACAAACTCCAAACTCTTGATGATTTCTTGATCAAGATAACATGTGAAGATCATTGGGGTCCATATATGATACTTAGAGTCAATGTGAACCATTTATTTATTGCACTCCTTGCATTGAGGGTCTTAAACCCTAGATATGAGCTTGATAAAGCATGGGTGACCATACACATTACCTACAAAAGCAACAAACTATACATTGACATATTTTTGGTATTTTGGTTAGTAAACAAAGAAAAATGAAGTGTGATACAATCAAATATGCTTGGTGATCTCTCCCAATGCAAACCCAATGGATGAGGGGTAAGGAGGATGCCAAGGTGTGGTCCCAATGTTAATGCATATGATGAGATAGTCATGAGGGATCTTAGACAAACCCAAGATGTATTGTCTACCAACACATCAATGTGTGGTAGAGGAAAATCATCTTTTGGACTAGCTTTTTTTAAATCTCTATAGTCGACGCACATACAGACTTTTCATGCTTCTTCGGAATAAGCACAATATTAGCCAGCCACTGTGGATACTCAGCAGTAACAAGGAAACCGACATCGATATGCTTTTTCACTTCTTCTTTGATCTTCACTACCATACCAGGATGAGTCCTCCTCAACTTCTGCTTGACTGGCGGGCATTCTGGTTTCAACGGCAATCTATGCTCCACAATCTCAGAATCCAAACTAGTCATGTCTTAATAGGACCAAGCAAAAACATCTGAATACTCTCGGAGAAGATCGATCAACCCCTTCTTAACCTCTAGACACAGTTGAGACCCAATCTTGACTTCCTTCACATCATCTTCAGAACCCAAGTTGACTAGCTCAATCTGCTTTTCAAATGGCTGAATGGTTTTTCCTCGTGCTCAAGTAGACGAGATAGTTCATCAGATACCTTTTCATCAATTTCTTCCTCAGCCTCAAACATAGGGAAATCAAAGTTTGGAGAGGGAGTAGGATCATTGTATTCAATGGGTTTAGACACCAACTTGCATAATGATTTGATATTTTGATTTTAGAGAAATGAATTGTGACAAAATATTATGCAAATGGACAATTATTATTTATTTATGTTTTTTGTGATTACCATTTTCAGAAAAGCAAAAGGTAAAAATAAAAACATCATAGATGTGGATGAATAGAATTGCATTTTATTGATGATAATTTGAAAAATGCCCAACAATGTTCACTTCTCCCTTAGGCATAGGAGAAGGATTTTTCTTAAAAATAATGAAAAAATTAAATTACTTAGAACGATGGACAATAACAGGAACATCAACAGCAACACAATTGTTGCAAGTCTTGCCATGCGTCAAAAAATTGGCGCAATCTTCATCTTCATCACCCTGGATCACAGCAGTTGAGTGTTGTTCATTACCATGGATGAACCCTCCGCTACGGAAGCTCGGTAGAACTTCTTCAGCTTTGACATTGGACGACCCTTGTTGAAATTCTAATCCAATCCTGTTCTTGTTCTCGGCGACCTCTACCATACGACCCCATTGATCTGTACTGCCATCTTTAATAATTTTCTGCGCGTCTTTGAAGGAAACCATGGGTGCCCCAGTTTTCTTTACTTCAACAATATGCAAGGCTTGGAAATAAGTTCCTACCTCTTCCTCGGCTTCCACATATCAAAAGGACGACATATGGCTGACTAAGAGCGCTTTCTCTCCACCAACGATGACAAGCTTGCCATTCTTCACAAATTTCAACTTCTGGTGCAGAGTAGACGTTACAACTCCAGCTTCATGAATCCATGCCTTCCCAACAAACAACTATAGGCCGGGTGGATATCCATTACTTGAAAAGTAATTTGAGAATCACTCGGACCTATCTTCACTGGAAGGTCCACTTCTCCAATGACGGTTTTGCGAGAACCATCAAAAGCTTTGACGATCACGCCACTGTATATCATCAGGGCGCCTTGATAGGATAATCTAGACAAAGTTTATTTGGGGAGTACATTCAGAGAAGAACCGATATCAACCAACATGTTAGACAACGCATCCTCCTTGCAGTTCATCGATATATGCAGTTCCAGATTGTGATTTCTTCCTTCCTCGGGAAGTTCTTCATCACAAAAAATCAAGTTGTTGTAAGAAATAATGTTAGCCACAATGTGGTCAAACTGATCGACGGTCACATCATGCTCGACGTAGGCTTGCTCCAACACTCTTTGCAATATTTCTCTGTGCGCTTCAGAATTCATTAGCAGAGACAACACTGAAAACTTCGAAGGAGTTTGAAGTAGCTGCTCCACCATATTAAATTCACTCTTCTTGATTAGTCTTAGTACCTCATCATCATCATTAGGCTTCAATTTGCTGGATTCACCAGACTGATATATTGGAGCACTAACTGGGTTTACTGCAGGTACATCAACCTTCTAACCATCATCTAACATCTCTTTTGGAAAAATGGAACCATATACACGACCGCTACGAGTCACCTTCGCAATATCGACTATATTCATAACAGAATTGGTCGTAGGCAACAAAACCTCTTGACCATTCTCCACCATCGTGGCATTATACTGGTACAGAATAACTTTATCGAATGTATACGAGATGGGGCTCGCTAACCGTATCACTAACGGAGATACCGATCTGTTGACACTGTTACTATTGCTGCTATCAAATTGAATTACTACCTGCTCAGGGGTTCTATACACTGGAGCAATCACATTCACATCATCTATATCCCTAGACTATTGAATCTGGATTACATTCTCATTCATCAATTTCTGGATATCCCTCTTGACGATCAAACACCCACGGGGGTTTACACTGCAATTTTCACAACCATCATGGTTGTGCTGACAATCATTGATGGTACACAGGGTCCTATGCATCTCGACCAAGGACCGACGAATACGTCACATATCGAAGACTCGGAAGCTTCCTGGACAACCATCTACCATATTAACAGAGGAATTACCATGAGCGGGCAATGGGTTAGCTTTCACATTCGGTGCATGGTCCTCAATGGACACCATCCCACTCTTTACAAGCTTCTGGACCTCATACTTCAACGGGTAACAGTTTTCAATATCATGGCCAGGAGCTCCTTGATGAAAGGCACAACGGAGTTCAGGTTTATACCACCACGAAGGTGGTTATGGAATTTGAGGCAGATTTCTTGGCTGGAGTAGGTTCTTGAGAACCAGAGACGGGTAGAGTTCGGCGTATGTCATATGAATAGGGTCAAAAGAGACCTTCTTCCTCTCAAAATTCTATTGTTGCTGATTATTGTTGTTGTTGTATTTGTTTGTTCTTTGTTACGGCTATTGTTGACGTTGTTGTTGAACTGGTTCTGATTGATTTTTTGAAAATACTGGGATAACTGACGAGACTTAGTGATGATGTTGACGCGGTTGCAGATTTCTTTTGACATGAGGCCTCCTATGCCTTCCTACTGATACTATATTAGTTTCCCCTTCCTTCTTTCTGGCGAAAGTGCTTCCATATTTATTGCTTGATGACACCTCTTCTTTAGACAAATGTCCTTCACAGACTCCTTCCTCTAACCTCATCCTCATGTTTACCATTTCGAGAAAGTCACTGGAGGCACTAGCAAGCATTCGTTCATAATAAAATGAACTCAGGGTCTTAAGGAGAATCTTTGTCATCTCTTTCTCTTCCAATAGAGGATTGATCTGAGAAACAAGCTCTCTCCACCTCTGGGCGTACTCTTTGAATGTCTCTTTATCCTTCTGAGACATGAACCTCAGCTGGTCTCTCTCAGGCGCCATGTCCATATTGTACTTATACTGTTTCACAAAAGCTTCACCCAAATCATTGAACGTGCGAATACTTGCACTGTCTAGCCCCATGTACCATCTCAAAGCGGCACCATTCAGACTGTCTTAGAAGTAATGAATTAATAACTGATCATTATCAGTTTGAGTTGACATTTTCCTGGCATACATAACAAGGTGGCTAAGTGGACAAGTATTTCCCTTATACTTTTCAAAGTCAGGGACTTTCAGCTTCATCGGGATCTTAACGTTGGGTACCAAGCAGAGTTCAACAACACTTTTACCGAACAAATCTTTTCCTCTTAACGTCTTTAATTCCTTTCGCATCTCAAGGAACTGATCCTTCATTTCATCCATTTTCTCGTAAACATCCGGGCCATCAGATGGCTCAGAATGATAGATGGTGTCCTCAACACGAGGCAGAGTGTGAACAACTGGAGGTGGTACATACATGACCGAGCTAGATGCCGGCATAGAAGCAAATGTGGGTGTAAATCCTTCAGGCATAGATTTCGGTGGCATTACCCACGGGAATCCAGCAGGCATAGTGAACCGAATTGAGTAGTAGCAACAGGGACAATTGGGGTAAGACTGATTCTGGGGAGGAGGAGTGGCAGGAGTTGGAGAAGACTGATTCTGGGCAGCTAGAACAGAATCCATCATAGCAGTTAGGCGAGCAATCTCATCCTTTAGTTCTCAGTTCTCTTGCTCTAAGTGCTCCATGATTCTCGGTTGATTGGCGCGAGTGTTGTATCGGTGAGTCAGCTTGGCTGAAGCACAGAAGAATAACCGACAAGACATCTGGCGGAAGAAAACATGTTATGCAAATGATGCATGAAATGCAATATTTTTGATTGATTTTATTTTCAAGGAACATACTATTTTATTTGCAAATATATAATAACAATTTGATTGACCATAAAAATCTCTTTTATTCATATAATTTGGAAGGATTACACTGAGTACAATTGCATAAACCAGAGTACAAGTACAAGAGAAAAGGAAACTAATCATCCTCAGGGTCCCTTAGCAACGGTGTCAGATGATCTGGTCGCAGACACGTACTTCCTTCAGATGCTTTGAATCTCAGACTCAAAAGAAGTATTCATCGGAGCCTTCTCGAGGACAAGCTGATCAACAATCTTCTTCCAAGCACCGGAAGGCTGAGGCATACTAGAGGAAGATGGACCCTCTGGTTCTCTCTGTCTCTTTACTGCTCAGTCTTCAAGAAGTTCAATAAGTGCATCTTTATCCTTAGACTCAAGCTGCAACTCCTCATGCTTTTGGCTTAAAGCATGGAACCGCTCTTCCCACATATCCTTGTCTTGTTTCATCTTGGCGAGTGCGTCTTCCAACTCCTCTACATCTTGGTTAGGGAGAGTTAACGGCTCAAACCACAACCATAGACATATGTCTCTCACAAGCATACGACATCTTCAACTCCAAAGCTCTTTTCTTCATCCAAGTAGTGTAAGCTTCCAAAGCTACACAGTTGCACGAACCAAACTCAGATTTTCCTTTCCTATGCACATTATGCCACACATGTATCATTTTTTGCTTCAAATGTTGGGGATCTTTACCCTCTTGAAAGAAAACACCTTCTAACTGAGTGTTATTAGGTTTGTCTCTCAAGGGGAACCCAAGTTGACGACGAGCCAAAGCAGGGTTGTAGTTGATTCCTCGTGTACCAATGAGAGGCACATTAGAGAATTCACCACAACTGACAATAATATCCAAGCTACCTAACATAGAGTCATACCAAACTATATCATCATTAGTGAGAGATGGGCATACTCCTCCAACGTAGGCATAAGCTGATAATTGGGAAAAGTAAAGCAAAGGTAGAGAGGGTCATAAAACTGAACCAACACACTTAAGAGTCCTTCAACTACGTCAGCAGATAACACAGATAAAAGCTTCTTAAGACGTTGCTTGAACTCCAACTGATCTAATACAAACGATGATAACTTCCTTAATTCTTTTAAGTCGGGACATCTGAAACTATACTTCTTATTGTTCCTTCGTCCATAATCCATGGTCTGAAAATATTTGCAAATAAAACCTCAGTTCCTTGAAATTATTTTTCGTGTGATGAATGTTATGATGCGTATGAATGCATGAATGCAATAATCATAAATAAGGGATCACACACAAGGCAAACAAACAAAGGTTAAGGGATGAATCAAGTCATCGTCAAGGTCAATCATCCATTTTGGTGGATTATGGTTTTCACTTTATCAACATCTAAGTTCCATTGATATTGATAACACGTGATTGGATCAACCAAGAATCAAGGGTTTGTTGTGAGTCACGAGCATGGAGTCAGGTTAAGAACCACCCTAAAGGAGTGTATTAAGGATAAGAACCTGCAAATCATGTTCTAAAAAAGTTCCCAGAGTCTTAATTTCATCTATAGGATATTATAGGTTAGGATGACAGACTCATCAACCCATAATATTCTCAAGAGAAACTCGTATGAGTGTAGTATCGCGTAACAACTGTTATCAAGTGTACACTTGAACATTCTCCGCACTACGTCTAAAATAGGCCAAGTGGGGTTAAATGTTCTAAGGTCCTCAGCTTCTCGGACCCCAAATCAGAGAAAGTAATGCCTAATCACAAATAACTTGTGTGACACCAATAGCTCCAAAAGGGTCTCCACTGAGTAGATGGGTCTCAAGCCAACTTGTTAAGGACTACTCCACACAAGTCGAACATGACTATACCATCCCCCTATCTTAATTGCACTCAAGTTCGGGTTAGAACTTGTCTCACCACTCAGAGATCACCAAGCACAACAAGCAGATTATATCACACAAACAAGTATACAAACATCAAATATACAATTATATACACATAAAAGTAGGCTAAACTCACTAGAGACTACTCCCCGACAGAGTCACCACTTAATTTCTATAGCGGTAAATTCAGGACCATTAAACTATGGATAAACTTAACGTCGATAAAACCAGAGTCGCCACCGCACTTTTATTGTTTCCAAATGAAAAGGGAAAAGTACGAACAAAACCCAAGGATAAGAAGTTTTCAAATCAAAACTAATAAAATTCCATATATTACAGGTAAGGGGGTTGGTTACATAGAGGGAAGGTGTTAGCACCCAAAGTATCCTAGGTACTCTTAGGAAGCCCTTTTTTTATGTGTGTATGTGTTTTTTTTGGATAAAAGATGTTTGCAATAAATAAAGTGTAGGGATGAGAAGAGAATTCATTAGTTATATTTTTGTGTTTGACAAGATCTTCGGACTTGTGCCTACGTACCAACATAAAAATGAGGGATCAAAACCTCGTAGTTCGTGGTATCAATTTCAAAGTGAGTGAATTGCTTTTAACAAAAAATTAAATTTAAAAAGAGGCACAAAGGGCCTAAAAGAGTTTGAATGAGTGTTAGTTCTTTTTGTCTTTTGAAATTTTAAGTCAATATGGTTAGATTCATTTACAAGTTTGATTTAAGAAAAGAGTTTAAAAATGCAATGACATAAGGCCAAGGTTTCTAATTTGCAAAAAAGTCTAAGTTTAGAAATCACAAGCAAAGAAGGTTTCTGAAAAAGGGGGGAGAGATTTGAAATTTATGAGAATGGGAGGAGATGAAGAGACTAATCCTAAGCAAAAATTTAAAAGTTAAGAGTTGGAAAGATCTGACCAATGGAATGCGATCCAATAGACAAGAATGTCATATAGAAACACACTTTTTCTTTGGAGTTTAGAATCAAGCAATATCAATAAACAAGTAGCAAGATGAAGAGCAAGGCATCAAATAAAGATAGCCACATCCAAGCAAGCAACTTCACAATCCTCTTCTTAATCTTCCCATGTATCAGATGAACTACTCCTTGATTGGCTCAAAATAAGGCATTAGGCTCAGGTTCAAAATAACATTTGCATCAATACCATGTAGTAGATGAATTCATGTAGATCCCCATACTTGCATCAGATGGAAGCTCAACTCACAATAACTTGGTTTCATAAATGTTGGCATTGGCCAAGTCCTTTTGCATAGGGAATGTTGCCTAACTCTAAGTCCAATGCTCAGATCAAATCCAACAGTCCACACAAACATTTTTTAGGGTTTTTATTGTTTATTAAGTATTTTAAGGTCGTAAGACCACAAACACAAACAAGATACACAAATAAATATATACAACCACAATATATGGCTCAAGTGAGCAAAGTGAAAATGGCATGAACACAAACAAGTTAAATGATATGTAAATGACAAATGAAATGGTAAATGGCTTGAATTTAAATTGCATAAAGAAAATAACTTGAAAATAAAAAGCAAGATTAATAAAAGTTAGTCAAATGTTAGTTGATTATATATTAGTGATGTTTTTCTTTTCAATTGATTAAGTTATTCTTTGGAGAACACTCAACCCTCTATTCATAAGCATGAATCCTTGAACCAAGACATCTACCAAATGAAGGAAAAAAGGCCAAGTTTCCACACAATACCATGAAAGGGGGGAGACTTGCAATCTCACTTACTAGAATGTTATGCCTTTGGGTCAAAATTTAGCGCTCTGTTCAACAATCTTAATTGGACTTATGTAGAAGTCACAACTATCTGAGACCGGAAAATAATTTTTTTGGTGATAATGCATGCTAGAGATATGGTATAATGAACCATACTCATAAAATATACCATACAAAAAAAGAAAATGATTGGTTCACCTTACATAAAGTTATTGATGAACCAAGTAGCCTTAGGATATTGAGACTTCATTGGTCAATAAAAGGGATGACAAAGAATAGGATTGAAGATGAAGAGGGAGGGGAAATGAGATCAACACAAATTGGCCATGGGAGGACTTTTATCAAATTAAAATCATTCATTCATTTTGGGAGATGAAATGTACATTTCATCAGTCCCCTAGATCCAATGATTTTAATCCAACAAAAGTCAAATCAACCTTGACCAAGGCCCAAACACATAGTCAAACATCACAAGTCAATAAAAATGGGTCAACATCATTTCTACATAATTAAACAATTTCAAATCAAATTAAAATTCATTTAAATTAAATTATGTTTAGTCAAAAACCTAAAACCTCTTCAAAACACCAAATAAATGGCCAAGAGATTTATCCTAGGTTAAACAGGGTCAAAGGACCTTAGACAAAAAATTTCATTATTTTTTGAAAGTCAGAAGTAGTTTTAAATAATTAAAAATATGTACAAAACCAATTAAATCTTGAAAAATATCAATATTAATCCAAAAAATAATTTTAATTTAGAAAATGAAAGAGGAAAATATTATATTTTTTTTGGGAAAAGTCCCATATTTTTTGGATTAAAAATGAAATTAATATGAATTCAGAAATAATAAGAGATTAAATAAAATAAACAGAAAAAAAGAGCCATCTGATCTCCCCCATTAATTTAGGTGGCAGATCAGATGGCTAGAAACGCGCGTTCCACATGCACACGATTCAAACACGCTGCAGGCATGGTAATCTATTTGGACGCATGAGATTAAAACAAATCAAATGGATTAGATGATCTAGATTGATCCAGCGCACCAGCGGAGCCCTAGCTACGATCATCTTCTCCGGTGAGGGCCACCGGATGGTCCAACCAAAACCTTATGAAAAATAAAAAGTGAATACACTAATTTGAAGGAAAAATGCTCAGGAGCACGAATCTGGCCTCAATTTTGTCCAATTCCAAGTATATAAAAAGATACAGGGATTTGAATTTTGAGGATCATGAACTGAGTTGCTTCGATTTGACCTCAAAGCAACTCAATCTTCTTGCCTACATTGGTAGGACTTCAGACAACCAAAAATCAACAAGAATGGTGAAGATTTGAGGGAGAATCGAAGAGATGAGAATTCTGAAAATTCACCTTCAATGGAGCTTCAGATTGGCACGATCTTGCTTTCAATTATGCTTGGCCTTGCTTCAGGTGCTTAATGGAGGTGAAGAGGATCAATGAGAAGTATGGACTCTTGGAGTTTCAATATCAAAACAGACGGAGAATTAAAACTAGATTTTCAAAGAAAATCCTCAAGTTTATCCTTCAATGGAGGTTTAGGGTTGCAGGTTAAAACCTTGGGCATGAGCTCCTTAATTTTGAGCAATGAGGGTCTTATTTATAGCCAATGATATTGATTTCCACACCTCTCCAATTTTGGCAAAATTTCAAAATTCCCTTTGCATGGTTGCATGGGCGTGTGCTAGGCCCATGAAATGATGTGTTCTGATCCAAAAATGAGTGTGCATCATGCTGAATTCATGTTCGAAGGACATGCAAATGTGTATGAAAAATGGAAGTGGAAAACATGCAAATGGTCCTTCAACTTGCACCCAGGCGCAAGTCCTTCATACTTTGGCCAAATGAGGTGATCTTCGACTTCTTGGAAATGTGAGATCAAGGGGAACAACTTTCATGTTTAACACGTTTTCATTTGAAGCTTGGATCATGATGAATATTGAGGTGTAAGTTTGGGGAATCAAACATATTTGAAAATTTTCTAAGTCTCAAGTCAAATGTTCACTTTTTCCACCTTGAATAACTTTTTCTATGGACTTCAAATGAGAAAGGTTCCTTAATCAAAGTTGTACCTCTTTCAAACCTATTCAATTTGGTCACAATTTTGACCTAATTTTTATTTGGCATGAAGGCGTTATGCATTTTAGAAGTTGAGGAAAATCACTTGTTCAATGGTATTTGCCCAAAATGACCTATAATATTTCCTCTTGGCAAATGCATTTGAATGTTGAATTTGAACTTACTACAAACATAAAAGTTGAAGTAGACATATTTAATTTGATCATGCAATTTTAATGGCTTTCATATAATAAAAATTGAGGAAGTTATGGTCTTGGGAAGTTGACCTCCAAACTAGGGTTCAAACAAAATGACCTATAATCGTTCATCATAAAAAATGACTTTCCAAGAAACACCGGCTCTTGATTTCAACATGAAAGTTGATTGGAATGTGATTATGAGTAACTTTTTTCTTGGAATCATTTTCATATGACCAAAATTGTAGGAGATAGGGTCTAGGGAACCCCAGTTTTGACCAGTTGACTTTCTCTGATCAACCACCATGAACCATCTTGCTAGCTTGAAATTTTCCTGAATTTTGGGACTCATGGAGGATAATATATGCATAATGTGATGAAATATGAATTATACCTTGAAATATTGGATCAATTGTTGAAGAAACTTGTTGAAGAAGTCACACAAGATTCCCAAATGAATTAGGATTTCCAAGGCAACCAAACTCCAAACTCTTGATGATTTCTTGATCAAGATAACATGTGAAGATCATGGGGGCACATATATGATACTTAGAGTCAATGTGAACCATTTATTTATTGAACTCCTTGCATTGAGGGTCTTAAACCTTATATATGAGCTTGATAAAGCATGGGTGAGCATATACATTACCTACAAAAGCAACAAACTATACATTGACATATTTTTGGTATTTTGGTTAGTAAACAAAGAAAAATTAAGTGTGATACAATCAAATGTGCTTGGTGATCTCTCCCAATGCAAACCCAGTGGATGAGGGGTAAGGAGGATGCGAAGGTGTGGTCTCAATGCCAATGCATATGATGAGATAGTCATGAGGGATCCTAGGGTCAAAATTGGGGTCTTACACACCTCAAACCTAAACCATCAATATTCAACATGGCTACTCATGAGGTGACTATTAATTAAATTACTCATAAAAAACTGAACTCATGATTCACAATTCAGGTTACTCTTATACTCATCAAACACTAGGCTTCCATTTTTGAAGTTATGTTTCACAATTAGATATTTTATTACTCATTTACAATGTATGAGTTGTAGGGAAAAACCTTAAGGGTTCCGAGAACAACCCTATTTCTTATGAAATACTCTCAATCTCTCCAACCCTAAAATACGAATAACAAACTCAAATTCCTTAAATCAATCCAAGGGTTTCCTAAATCTACACCCTTATGAGTCACCCTTGAACGCTAGACTGTTGACTTAGCTCTTAAACTGTGTCACCATAATCAACAAGGTTACATTTTCCTAATTGTCAAAACCTAATAAATTCAATACAAGCCTAAAAAGCATAACCTCAAAAGCTAAAGGATCAGCAAAACAAAAAGAAAAGTCACGGAACACGAAAACAAGGAATCTGGCACGAAAACCCAAAAAAATCGAAATTGTACGGACAGGGCCGTAGACCACTGCCTTTGACTTGCCGTCGCCGACCCGTCAATGGCCCAATTTTCTTTCTCGATGGCGCGGCTCCGCAAATGTCCCTTCTCCCTCATGATCGTTTTGTTCCAACGGCGTAGATTCATCGCTGCCGCAACTGTTTTTTTCTCCTTGCGGGTTTGCAACTCGTCGACCCGCCATCGTGCAATTGATTTTCAGAGATTTTTTGATTTTTTGATTTTGAACCGATTTTTGTTTTTTCCTGACCTTTTGACTATTTTCAGCTTTTTTTTTTCGTTTTTCTAATTTTTCAACTTTTTTTTTAGTCTTAGAATTTTTTTGGCATTTCTTGACTTTTCAACTTTTTGTGTGACTTATTTCGACTATCCAAAACATAGAATTGAATACATACGAAGATACAACAATTTTCACATCTAAATAGTGAAATTTCAACACATAAAACCTCAACCATTCATCAAATTCTCAGATTCACATAAGAACATCAAGGATCCAAATTCATCACGTATTTATGGACGAAAAGGAATCAATTCATAGAAGAAAAGGAATCAATTCATAGAAGAAAAGAAAAAGGGGTTATGGGAGTCCCCACTATCCCGGAGCTTAAACACAAAAATTTAGAATAATAATCCCCTTTACCTCGATTTAGCAGAAAAAACTTGAGTTCTTGGTGATGGGAGATCTAATCTTGCCTTTCTCTTTCCTAGGGTCTGCCGCTTTTTCTGTTTTTTTTTCTCCAAACTGATACATATGATAAACTCCCCCCACTCTTATATAAATAACTCTAATTTTTATTTTATTCTCACTAATTCCCTTTATTTTTAATTATTCTCTTTTTCCACCTCTATTATTTTGTTATCCCGAAACCTCTAAATAATCACAATCCTTTAATTTCCTATTATTTTAAATATTTTCTTTTCGACTAACAAAATATTAATAATAGCAATATAAATAATAATAATAATAATAATAATAATAATAATAATAATAATAATATAAGACATCCAAAAAATCACACTATAATTAAAACAATAAATTGAATAAAAATCAGGGTGTTACAACTCTCTCTCCCACTTATTTAATTCCGGTAATAATTTTTTACCCGAAACGAACAAGTATGACTAAAACTCCTTCATTTGACTCTCTAGCTCTCACGTCACGCTATCGCTGCACTACTTTGAAGTCACATCTCCGACGCATGAAAAATTGATAGATAATACATAAATTATGCGACATCCTTTTTCATACTTAACCACCGAAGTATTTCCTTAATATCCTGATACATCTTTGTGGTTCTTGGTTGAATATTCAAACTACTCATGTGACCTTCTTCCAAACTCCTTTTTTTTAAGTTTTGACATACGACACATAAATTCTGTTCCGACACTTAATGATCCCATTCTTTGCTACCCTTGAAATCCTTTCCTTTTACTTGATTAATCAATACCAATTAAAAAGTAAATCCCAAATCCAACTTTTGACCTCCTTTGATTTCTGCTAGTACATTTCTAGTTAACTTCAACATACCAAACTTCACACTTCTTGGCGTCACCAGACACACCAAACTTAGATCTCTGAACTGCTCGATTAAATCCATCTCTTTAATCATTAGCGCCAACATATGTAAAGAATTCCTACTTAACACATATGCTACCGTGTTAGATTTACCCAATCGGTAATTCAACTCTATAAGACCCCAATTTTGACCCTAAGATCCCTCATGCTATCTCATCATATGCATTAGCATTGGGATCACACCTTGACATCCTCCTTACCCCTCATCTATTGGGTTTGCATTGGGGGAGATCACCAAGCACATTTTATTGTAAACATACTTCATTTTTCTTTGTTTACTAACCAAAATACCAAAAATATGTCAATGTATAGTTTGTTGCTTTTGCAGGTAGTATGTATGCTCACCTATGCTCTATCAAGCTCATATATAGGGTTTGAGACCCTCAATGAAAGGAGCACAATCAAGAAATGGTTCACATTGGCTCTAAGCATCATATATGGATACCCATGATCTTCACATGTTATTTTGATCAAAAAATCATCAAGAGTTTGGAGTTTGTCTGCCTTGGAAACCCTAATTCATCTGGGTATCTTATGTGACTTCTTCAACAAGTTTCTTCAACAATTGATTAAAAATTTCAAGGGATACTTCACATTAAATCATCTTATTCATATATGATCCTCCATGAGTCCCAAAAATCAAGATAATGTCAAGCTAGCAAGATGCATCATGGTGGTTGAATAGAGAAAGTCAACTGGTCAAAACTGGGGTTCCCTAGTCCCTATCTCCTACACTTTTTGTCATACGAAAATGATTCCAAGAGAAAGGTTACTCTAAATGACATTATACACAACTTTCATGTTGAAGTATAGAGTTAATTTTTCTTGTAAAGTCATTTTTTATGGTGAACGATTATAGGTCATTTTGTCTGAACCCTAGTTTGGAGGTCAACTTCGCAAGACCATAACTTGCTCATTTTTTATGATATGAAAGCCATTCAAATTGCATGATAAAATTCAAGATGTATAATTCAACTTTGATGTTTGTAGAAAAGTTCAAATTCAACTTGCAAATGCATGTGCCAAGAGGAAACATTATAGGTCATTTTGGGCTAATACCATTGAACAAGTGATTTTCCTCAACTTCTAAATTGCATAACTCCTTCATGTAAAATCCAAATGAGGTCAAATTTGTGACCAAATTGAATATGTTTGAAAGAGATACAACTTTTAGGAAGAACCTTTTCTCATTTGAATTCCATATAAAAAGTTATTCAAGGTGGAAGAACTGAGCATTTGACTTGGGACTTTAGAAAATTTTCAAATATGTTTGATTTCCCAAACTTCCACCTCAAACTTCATCATTATCCAAGCATAAAATGAAAAAGTGTTCAACTTGAAAGTTGTTACCCTTGATCTCACCTTTCCAAAATGTCAAAAATCATCTCATTTGGCCAAAGTAGGAAGGACTTACGCATGGGTGTAAGTTGAAGGACCATTTGGATGTTTTCTACTTCCACTTTTCATACACATTTGCATGTCCTTCCAACATGGTTTCAGCAGGATTAACATTCAATTTTGGACCTAAGTGCATCACTTGATGGGCCTATCACACGCCCATGCAAGCATGCAAAGAGGATTTTCATAATTTTCCAAATTTGGAAGTGTGCAAAAATTAATCTCATGGCCTATAAATAAGATCCTCATTGCTCAGAATTAAGGACCTCATGCCCAAGCTTTGAACCTGCAACCCCAAACCCTCATATTGAAGGTAAATTTGAGGATTTTTCTTTGAAAATCGAGTTTCAATTCTCCATCTATTTTGAGATTGAAACTCTAAGAGTCCATACTTCTCCTTGATCCATTTCACCTCCATTAAGCATCTGAAGCAAGGCCAAGCATAATTGAAAGCAAGATCGTGCCAATCTGAAGCTCCATTGAAGGTGAATTTTCAGAATTTTCATCTCTTCGATTCTCCCTCATTTCTTCACCATTCTTGTTGATTTTTGGTTGTATAAAGTCCTATCAATGTAGGCAAAAAGATGGAGTTTCTTTGAGGTCAAATTGAAACAACTTAGTTCATGATCCTCAAAATTCAAATCCATGTATCTTTTTATATACTTGGAATTTGACAACATTGATGCCAGATTTGTGCTCCTGAGCATTTTTTCTTAAAATTAGTGTATTCACTTTTCATTTTCCATTGAGTTGAGCTTGGACCAGACCGGCGGTGCTCGCCGGAGAAGATGACCGGAGCTAGGGCTCCGGTGGTGCGCTAGAACAATCCAGGCCATCTGATTTGGTTCTCACGTTTTAATCTCATCCATCCAATTTGATTACTACGCGTGTGGCACAGTTGACTGAGGCATTGGTGGAAAGCTAACGCTTGGCCATCAAATCTGCCACCTTAATTAATGAGGGAGACCTGATGGGCCTTGTTTTTTTTATTTATATTTTATTTTCTAATTTTTCATTTAATCCTTTTATTTTAATTGAATCATATCAATTTCATTTTTAATCCAAAATATATGGGACTTTCACCAAAGATTTTCAAATATTTTCCTCTTTCATTTTCTGAATTAAAATTATTTTTTGGATTAAGTTTGATATTTTTCATGATTTAATTGTTTTTGTGCATATTTTTAATTGTTTAAAAATACTTCTGACTTTTCAAAAATAATGAATTTTTTTGTCTAAGGTCCTTTGACCTTGTTTGACCTAGGATAAATCTCTTGGCCATTTATTTGGTGTTTTGAAGATGTTTTAGGTTTTTAATAAAACATTATTTAATTTAAATGCATTTTAATTTGATTTTTAATTGATTAATTGTGTAGAAATCATGTTGAGCCATTTTTATTGAGATATGAAGCCTGACTATGTGTTTGGGCCTTAGTCAAGGTTGATTTGACTTTTATTGGATTAAAATAATTGGATTTGGGGGATTGATGAAATGTACATTTCATCTCCCAAAATGAATGAATGATTTTAATTTGATAAAAGTTCTCCCATGACCAATTTGTGTTGATCTCATCTCCCCTCCCTCTACATCTTCAATCCCATTCTATCCCATCCCTTTCATTGACCAATGAAGTCTCAATATCCTAAGGCTAATTGGTTCATCAATAACTTTGTGTTAGATGAACCAATACAAGTATGAATGAGATTAGATCCATCCTTTGATCATTTTCTTTTTGTGTGTGGTATGTTTTAGGAGTATGGTTCATTATACCATATCTCTAACATGCATTAACACCAAAAACTTTATTACCCAGCCTCACATAGTTGTGACTTCTACATAAGTCCAATTAGGATTGCTTAACATAGCGCTAAATTTTGACCCAAAGGCATATAATTCTAGTAAGTGAGATTGTAAGTCTCCCTCCTTTCATGGTATTATGTGGAAACTTGGCCTTTTTTTACTTCTTTTGGAAGATGTCTTGGTTCAAGGATCCATGCTTGTAAATGACTTAATCAATTGAAAAGCAAAACTTCACTAAAATCTAATCAACTAACATTTGACTAACTTTTATTAATCTTGCTTTTATTTTAAAGTCATTTACTTTATGAAATTTATATTCAAGCCATTTACCATTTCATTTGTCATTTACATATCATTTAACTTATTTATGTTTATGCCATTTTCACTTTTCTCACTTGAGCCATATATTGTGATTGTGTATACTTGCTTGTATATTTTGTTTGTGATTGTGGTCTTAGGACCTTAAGATACTTAATAAACAACAAAAACCCTAAAAAATGTTTGTGTGGACTGTTGGATTTGATCTGAGCTTTGGACTTAGAATTAGGAAACATTCCCTATGCAAAAGGACCTGGCCAATGCCAACTTTTTTGAGACCAAGTTATTGTGAGTTGAGTTTCCATCTGATGCAAGTATGGGGATCCACTTGCATTCATCTACTACATGGTCTTGATGCAACTGTTGTTTTGGACCTGTGTCTAATGCCTTATTCTGAGCCAATCAAGGAGTATGTCATCTGATACATGAGAAGAAGAAGACTATGAAACTGCTTGCTTGGATGTGGCTATCTTTATTTGATGCCTTGCTCTTCATTTTGCTACTTGCTTATTGATATTGCTTGATTTAAAGTCCAAAGGGAAATTGGGTTTCTATATGACATTCTTGTCTGTTGGATTGCATCCTATTGATCAGATCTTTTCAACTCTTAACTTTTAAATTTTTGCTTAGGATTAGTCTCTTCATCTCCTCCCACTTCTTAAAGTTCAAATCTCCCCCCCCCCTTCAAAAACTTCTTTGCTTGTGATTTCTAAACTTAGACCTTATTGAAAATTAGAAACCTTGGCCTTATGCCATTGCATTTTAAACTCATTTATCAATCAAACTTGTAAATGAATCTAATCATATTTACTTAAAATTTCAAAATACAAAAAGAACTAACACATTAAAAATTTTGGGCCCTTTGTGCCTCTTTTAAATTTAACTTTTTTTAAAAGCAATCCACTCATTTTGAAATTGTTACCACGAACTACGAGGTTCTGATCACTTATTTTTATGTTGGTACGTAAGCACAAGTTCGAAGGTCTTGTCAAGCACAAAAATATAATCAATGAATTTTTTTAGAACATGACCTACAGGTTTTTATGCCAAACACCATTTTATACCAAAACACATACACACATAAAAAAGGGCTCCTTAGGAGTACCTAGGACACTTTGGGTGCTAACACCATCCCTATGTGTAACCAACCCCCTTACCTGTAATCTCTGGTATTTTATAATTTTTGATTTGAAAACTTCTTATCTTTGGGTTTTGTTCGGACTTTTCCCTTTTCGTTTGGAAACAATAAAAGCGCGGAGGCGACTCTGGTTTTATTGACGTTAAGTTTATCCATAAGTTAATGGTCATGAATTTACCGCTACAAAAATTAAGTGGAGACTCTGCTGGGGAGTAGTCCTCAGTGTGTTTAAGCTACTTTTGTATGTGTACATACTTATATATTTGATGTTTGTATACTTGTTTGTGTGATATAATCTGCTTGTTATGCTTGGTGATCTCTGAGTGGTGAGGTAAGTTCTAACCCGAACTTGAGTGCAATTAAGTTAGGAGGATGGTATAGTCATGTTCGACTTTTGTGGAGTAGTCCTTAACAAGTCGGCTTGAGACCCATCTACTCAGTGGAGAACCTTTTGGAGCTATTGATGTCACACAAGTTATTTGTGGTTAGGCATTACTTTCTCTGATTTGGGGTCCGAGAAGATGAGGACCGTAGAACATTTAACCCAACTTGGCCTATTTAGGATGTAGTGCAAAGACTGTTCAGGTGTAGACTTGATAACAGTTGTTACACGATACTACACTTAGACGAGTTTCTCTTGAGAATATTATGGGTTGATGAGTCAGTCATCCTAACCTATAATATCCGATAGATGGAATCAAAACTATGGGAACTTTTTAGAACATGACCTACAGGTTTTTATCCCTAGTACACTCCTTTGGGATGGTTCTTAACCTGACTTCATGCTCATGACTCACAACAAACCCTTGATTCTTAGTTGATCCAATCTAGTCTTGTCAACCTCAATGGAACTTGGGTGTTGATAAGGTGAAAACCATAATCCACCAACATGGATGATTGATCTTGACAATGACTTGATTCATCCTTTGACCTCTGTTTAATTGCCTTGTGTGTGATCCCTTATTTGTGATTGTTGCATTCATGCATTCATACGCATCATGACATTCATCACACAAAAAATAACTTCAAGGAATTGAGGTTTTATTTGCAAATATTTTTAGACCATGGATTATGGACGAAGGAACACCAAGAAGTACAATTTCAGATGTCTTGATTTGAAAGAGTTAAGGAAGCTATCATCCTTTGTATTAGATCCCTTGGACTTCAAGCAACTCCATTGAAAGCTTCTATCTGTGTTATCTGCTGATATGGTTGAGGGACTCTTGAGTGTTTTAGTTCAGTTCTATGATCCTCTCTACCGTTGCTTCACTTTTTTGAATTATCAGCTTATGCCTACGTTAGAGGAGTATGCCCATCTCTTGGGAATACCTGTTAATGACAAGGTGTCTTTTAGTGAATTGGAGGAGATTCCCAGATCTCATATCATAGCTGAAGCTCTTCATCTGAAGAAGTCTGAAATTGAGGCTCGTTGGTTGAAGAAAGGAGGAATGTATGGGTTGAATTCTAAGTTCCTCATTGGAAAAGCTATTGTCTTTGCTCAAGCCGGTAGTGCGGATGCTTTTGAAGCCATCTTTGTGTTGCTCATCTATGGTTTAGCTTTGTTCCCTAACATTGACGGTTTTGTTGATGTTAACGCCATTAGAAACTTCTTGATTGGGAATCCTGTACCTACTTTATTGGGTAATATGTACTTCTCCTTGTATTTGAAGAATTCTTAAGGTGGACGGACTATTGTATGTTGTGTTCCTCTTCTGTACAAGTGGATTATTTCACACTTGCCTCAGACACATGCTTTTATGGAGAACAAGCAATGTCTACGATGGTCTAAGAGACTTATATCCCTCACCAATGATGATACTATTTGGTATGACTCTGCTTTGAGTGTCTTGGATATTATTGATAGTTGTGGTGAATTCTCCAATGTGCCTCTCATTGGTACGCAAGGAGGAATCAACTACAACCTTGCTTTGGCTCGTCGTCAACTTGGGTTCCCCTTGAGAGAAAAACCTAATAACACTCAGTTAGAAGGTCTTTTCTATCAAGAGGGTAAAGATCCCCAACATTTGAAGCAGAAGATGATTCATGCATGGAATAATGTGCATAGAAAAGGAAGATCCGAGCTTGGTCTGTGCAACTGTGTAGCTTTGGAAGCTTACACTACTTAGGGTGAAGAAGAGAGCTTTGGAATTAAAGATGTCGTATGCTTGTGAGAGACCTATGTCTATGGTTGTGGCTGAGCCATTAACTCTCCCTAACCAAGATGTAGAGGAGTTGGAAGATGCACTCGCCAAGATGAAGCAAGACAAGGATATGTGAGAAGAGAGGTTCCATGCTTTAAGCCAAAAGCATGAGGAGTTGCAACATGAGTCAAAGGACAAAGATGCACTTATTGAACTTCTTGAAGACCGAGTAGTGAAGAGACAGAGAGAACCAGAGGGTCCATCTTCCTCTAGTATGCCTCAATCTTTCGATGCTTGGAAGAAGATTGTTGATCTGCTTGTCCTCGAGAACGCTCAGATGAAGACATCTTTTGAGTCCGAAACCCGACGCATCCGAAGGAAGTGTGCACCTGCAGCCAGATCATCTGACACTATTGATAGGGGATCCTTAGGATGATTAATTTCCTTTTCTCTTGTATTTGTATTTTGGTTTATGAAATTATACTCAGTGTAATACTTCCAAACTTTATGAATAAAAGAGATTTTATGGTCAATCAAATTGTTACTATTGTTATTATATATATTTGCAAATAAAATAGTATGTTCCTTGAAAAAAAACAAAAAAAAACATTGCATTTCATGCATCATTTGCATAAACATGTTTCTTCTGCCAGATGTCTTATCGGTTATTCTTATGTGCTTCAACCAAGCTGACTCACCGATATAACATCCGCGCCAATCAACCCAGAATCATGGAGCACTTAGAGCAAGAGAACCGACAATTGAAGGATGAGAATGCTCATTTAACTACTATGATGGAGTCTATTCTAGCTGCTCAGAATCAGTCTTCTCCATCTCCCGCAACTCCTCCTCCTCCTCAGAGGATTGTCATCTCAGAGCTTGCTACCTTAAGCATCCCTGTTGCTGCTACTCAATCTGGTCCAACTATGCCTGCTGGATTCCCATGGGGGATGCCACCAAATTTCATGCCTGAAGGGTTTGCGCCTACCTTTGCTTCTATGCCGGCAACTAGCCCGGTCATGTCCGTGCCTCCTCCAGTTGTTCATACTCTGCCTCGTGTTGAGGACACCATCTATCATTCTAAGCCGTTTGAGGGACCTAATGTTCATGAGAAGATGGATGAGATGAAAGACCAGTTCCTTGAGCTGCGAAAGGAATTGAAGACATTGAGAGGAAAAGATATGTTCGGTAAGAGTGATGTTAAACTCTACTTGGTACCAAATGTTAAGATCCCGATGAAGTTCAAAGTCCCTGACTTTGAAAATTATAAGGGAAATACTTGTCCACTTAGCCACCTTGTCTTGTATGCCAGGAAAATGTCAACTCAAACTGATAATGATCAGTTATTGATTCACTACTTCCAAGACAGTCTGACTGGTGCCGCTTTGAGATGGTACGTGGGGCTAAACAGTGCAAGTATTCGCACGTTCAATGATTTGGGTGAAGCTTTTGTGAAGCAGTATAAGTAATATGTGGACATGGCGCCAGATAGAGACCAACTGAGGTCTATGTCTCAGAAGGACAAAGAGACATTCAAAGAGTATGCCCAGAGGTGGAGAGAGCTTGCCACTCTATTTAATCCTCCATTGGAAGAGAAATAGACAACGAAGATTTTCCTTAAGACCCTGAGTTCGTTTTATTACGAACGCATGATTGCCAGTGCCCCTAGTGACTTTACCGAGATGGTAAACATCGGGATGAGATTAGAGGAAGGAGTCTAAGAGGGACGTTTGTCTAAAGAAGAGGTGTCATCAAGCAAGAAATATGGAAGCAGTTTTGCCAAGAAGAAGGAAGGAGAAACTAATGCAGTGTCTGTAGGGAGGCAGAGGAGGCCTCATGTCAAAATAAATTCGCAACGGCGTCAGCATCAACACCAGGTTTCGTCAGTTATCCCAGTATTTTCAAACAATCAATTAGTGCCAGTTCAACAACAACGTCAACAACAGGCGCAACAAAGAACCAACAACTACAATAACAACAACAACCAAACTTCAAGAGGAAAAAGGTCTCTTTTCACCCTATTCCTATGTCATACGCCAAACTCTACCCATCTTTGGTTCTCAAGAACCTACTCCAGCCAAGAAATACACCTCAAATTCCAAAACCACTTTCGTGGTGGTATAAGCCCGAACTCCGTTGTGCCTTTCATCAAGGAGCTCCCGACCATGATATTGAGAACTGTTACCCGTTGAAGTATGAGGTATAAAAGCTTGTGAAGAATGGGATGATGTCCTTTGAGGACCGTGCGCCAAATGTGAAAGCTAACCCATTTCCCGCTCATGGTAATTCCTCTGTTAATACGGTAAATTGTTGTCCAGGAAATTTCCGAGTATTCGATGTGTGACGTATTCGTAAGTCCTTGGTGGAGATGCATAGGACACTGTGTACCATCAGTGTTTGTGAGCATGACCATGATGGTTGTGAAATTCGTAGCGTGAACCCCTATGGGTGTTTGATCGTTAAGAGGGATATCCAGAAGTTGATGAATGAGAATGTAATCCAGATTCAACAGTTGAGAGATATAGATGATGTCAATGTAATTGTTCCACTGTTTAAAACCCCATTGCGGGTAGTGATTCAATTTGACAGCAACATCAGTAACAACGTCAATAGATCGATATCGTCGTTAGTGATACGGTTAGAGGGCCTCATCCCGTATGCATCTGATAGAGTTATTCCTTACCAGTATAATGCCACGATGGTGGAGAATGTGTAAGACCCTAATTTTGACCCTAAGATCCCTCATGGCATCATAATATTGCTCAATGCATTGCCTCAAGGATCATAACATGTGTGGCTCCTTAACCCTAAGGTGGGACTTGTGTGAGTTGGTTTTGAGAGCACCAAGCAAGCTTGTGTTGTATATTATTGCTTTTCTTATTTTAATTACTAACCAAAAGCACAAAAATATGTCACTAACTCTTTTTGTTTTGAAGCTCAAGTAATCATGTGTTCCTCTGCTCCTAGGAGGCTCCTATGCTCAATGAAGTGGCTAGATGAAGATGAAAACAAGCATGAAAATGGTCCACAAAGTTCCTAATCATCATATATGTCTCCCAAGTATCTCAATTTGTCAATTTTATCAAGATAATCCAAAGGGCTTGAGGATTGTTTCCCAAGGAAACCCTAATTCAACTGTGCCTCAACTGTGCCTTGCTCATGAAGCAACCTTAACCTATGATCAAATTCAATCAAGGGAAGTTCTTTAATTCATTATTTTATGCATATATGAGCTTGTGTTATGTTCCTCAATCACTCATTCATCAAGATTTGAAGTTTGGCCTTGAGAAGTTGACCAGTCAAGTCATCTGACTAAACTGAGAATCACTGAGACACAACGTTTGATATGTTTGTCAAATGAAGATGACCCCAAGATACAAAATGTTCTTAGGAACCATATTAACAACTTTCATGTTCATAAAAAATACATTTGAAACTTGGAAGGTCATCATTCATTTCAAAACATTATAGGTCGTTTTGACTGAAACCCTAATTTTGGGTCAACTTCCCAAGGACCTAACGTCTTTATTTTTTATGATTTTGAGGTGAGACCAATTGAATTGGAAATATTAAGATTACTAATTCAAATGTTATGTTGGACAAAATTTCATAATCCTAAAATAAACACATGTGATAATACAAAACATTATAGGTCACTTTGGACCAAAACCATTGAATTTGAAAAATGTCCAACTTCAAGTGCCAATAACTTTCTCATTAAAAATACAAATGATGCAAAATTGAAGTCCCAATTGATCATCTTTAAAATATCTACAACTTTGATGTTGGAGGTGTTTCCACTTGAGGCTTGCATCATTGAAACAAAAGGGCTTGAAGTTGATCACTTTTGGCAAAAAAATTCAAAGGGAACCTAGACATATTTTGTACCCCAAACTTCAAAGCCAGTTTTCATAAATTTCCAAACTCCAAATTAATTTTTTCCCAACATGACTTTTGTTCCTTATCTCAAGATCTTTCAACCATTACTCACATAACCATTTTTGGATTTTCCATATGGGAGTTTCGAAGGGCTTAATGTTTATGATCAATTATGCAATTCACATTAAAACTTCATATGCAAGCAAATACCAGGCCTTGTGCACGTCCAATTCACTTCAAAATGATCTCAGCATGCATTTCCGTTCAATTTTGGGCCTCACATGCGCCTATACAGGCCCATGCATGGAGGATCCAAAATTCATGCACACGAGCATTACACCTCCTTGCATCAAGCTCAACTATAAATAGTTGTGGTTGCTCATTCAAAAACCAACCGGAAGGAGATCTGAAACTCTGCTGAATTGAAACCTCACCCTCACTCAAAGGAATTTCAGTTTTCATTTCTTAATTTCAAGCTTGAATTTCAACATCCTTAGTTGATCTTCAAGTCTTAATTCCTTAGCCTTGCATCATCATTACATTTCCAGATCAAATTGGGGTCAAAAGCTTGAAGAGACCGTGATGTTCAAAGCTGCATTTCAGAGGTATATCACCAAATTATTTTGATTTGGATCTTGATATACAATGTGAATTGCTTGAGTTTGAACTGTTTTCTGAAGTCCTCATGCAAGAGGTGGGCCAGTGGTGGTCTTGATTTCATGAATTGTGACTGTTCAGATCAAACACCATGATCTTCAAGCTCTTGTTTCTCTCTAAATAGAAACATTGAGGAAGGTCCAAGGTTACAGGGGTGATGTACATCACCCCGACTTCATTTTGGTACCTGACTTATTTATCTTGGTTAAGTTTTGAAACCCTGCGCGTGGTGGCCGAAGTTGGTTGTCTGGCCGGAGAAGATTGTGGTTTCCACCACCATCCCCACGTGGGAGCTTCCAGGCCATTGGATCTTGGCAAAACGTTATAATTTTAGCCTTTGATTGTGTGGACTTGTTTTAAATACATGTGTTGCGCGCTTGACTTTAGAACATGGGGCATCAGCGCTTCTGAACCGTGTGATCATGCCACGTCAATTAATGAGATGGATCCAAGGGTGCTGGATTTTTGTTATTTTCTTATTTCTATTTTAATTTCATTTAATTCCTTTTAGTTTCAAAAATTCATAAATATTTAATTTGAAGTCACAAAAATATGAGACCAATACCAAAAATTTTCTTGAAAAATCTAGTTTCATATTTCGATTTTTAATTATTTGTGACTTCATTTAATAATTTTTGTGAATTATTTGTTTTTAATAGTTTTTAATTCATTTTAAATACTTTTTGATATTTGAAAAATCCCAAAATATTTTCTTAACACACATGGATCATGATAAGTCAATGAAAAATAGTCTCATCAATTTCTTAATTGATTTGAGATTTTAATTCATTTGTGTTATTTTTCATTATTTTTAATTGTTTTAAAATAGTTTCTGATTTCAAAAATTGTTGAAATTTTTTGTCAAACCTTGTTTGACCATGTTAGACCTATGGGAATTTAATTGGACTTGTTGAAGTTGATTTGAATTGAATTTGAGGTTTGACCATACTTTGTCCATTTTAATTTTGCATTTATTTTAATTCCAAAAATACAAAAAAAAAATATTTGACTTGTTGACTTTTAATCCTCATTTCTCTTCTGTTTACCATTGGTTGATGATGATTTTATTTACTTTTGACCAATTGTGTTTGACATTTTATTTCTCTTTCCATTTATTTCATCTTCATCTTCATTTCTTTTTATTTTTGGCCAATGAGTTAATGTCTTATGGATAGCCTTGACATATGAGAGATTTAACCTTCTTTGATCCAAATCAAACTCAACTTGATCCATGATCAAGTGAGTTGCTTTGTGTCTAAGATAGGTTGCTTTTTGGTCAAGCAAAAAACCTAAAGTCCATACAAGGCCTTTCTCTTTTCTTTTGGCATGGCAAGTTATAGGAGCTTGGCTTACTAGTCATGATCTCTAACTTGTGTTTATTTGCCTATAGTTTTATTGACCGGCCTCAGATAGGTGTGACTACTACATTAGTCCACTTACGATTGCTTAACATAGCGCTAAATTGTCTTATGACAAACTAACATAATCACTAATTACTAATTTTAATTTAAGCATTTAATTTCTTGCAATTTACTTTAATGCATTTTACTTCTTGCTCATTTATTCATATTGCTTTTTACTTTGCTCACTTGAGCTCATATTTTATGTTTATGTCATTTTCCTTTTGCTCATTTGAGCTCATTATTGTATATAAATATATTGTTGCTTTGTGTTTGTTTTGTGTTTGTTTGTGTGAACCCAATGCAAAAAGGAGAAAGGGCTTAGAATCAGGACTTTACCTATGCTTAAAGGAGTTCAAGAGAAACTAGGCCTCTTGCGTTTAGAATGCTAAATTTTTTGAAGAGAAACTAGGCCTCATGCCTTTAGAATGCTAAATCTCAAAGTTGACTTCAAAGGACCCCTAATCTAAACTCATCCTTTGTCCATTCCTCTTATTGTGTCGTGAACTTTTTGATGTTTTCTCTTGTGTGATAGGGATTCCATCTTGAGATAGTAAGAAGGACCATTGTCATGAGTAGCCAAGTTATGAGAGACAAGCCAAATGGAGATCCTAGGAGCTTGAGTGTGTATTTGTTTTGATTGCTTGTTGCTTGCTAAGTCCAAAGGAAAGGAGCATCTTGAATTATCTCTATGATTTCAAGAAAAGGAACTCCAAGGGTTTTATCTCTTCTCTCATCTTTGTATGATTTAGGACTAGCCCTTCTCTTCTTCTCTCCACTCTAACCCAAGCCAAACTCTTTTGTGCAAACTTTGACATTATTTTCAAACTAGAAACCTAGGCCTTATGCCTTTGACTTTTCAAAATCTTTTTATTAATACTCATTATGAATGAATCTTAATTCAACCTTGACTTCATGTTGTAAATACTTCTAACTTGTAAATACAACTCACTTCAAGTTGTTTTTGTGGTTCCAATGGCCACCTTTGTTAAAACCTTTTCATAAACATTAGTAATATGTTTGAGTTATCATAGTGGTTGATGTAAATCTCACCTCATCCTTAGTGATTAGATTATAAGTCTTCCATACTTATTATAGGGTTAACCCCTCACTAGTATGTTGAAGCCTTCCTCACATGGTGGATTGTTGGTTTAGGTTGAGTTTTCTCCCTTTGATAACAAAAGACCTCAAGGCTTTTGATCAAATCAATTCACCAATCTTTTGAGATTTTTTACCCCGAACTACGAGGTTTTGATCCTACCTTTGTGATGGTACGTAGGCAATGGGTTTATCCATTCAAACAACAAAATTGTAAATATCATTTATTCTCTTCTCATCCCCCCAATCTTGTTTGCACAAATCTTTTCACAAATACCAACCTACAACAAACATTTGCAAAAAGGGCTCCCTTAGAGTATTAAGGATGTTTTGGGTGCTTAAGACCTTCCCATTTCATAACCAACCCCCTTACCCAGATCTCTGACATTTTTATTAGTTTTTGATTTGATAAAACTTCTTACTTGGTTTTTGTTTGCTTTTTAACCTTTCCTTTGGATAAATAAAAGTGCGGTGGCGACTCGAATTGTATGTTTACTTTTGATTTAGTCAATAAATCTAGAGGTAACGAATACCCCGCTACAGAAAAGTGGAGACTCTGTTGGGGAAAAGATCTTCCTAGTGGGTTTAGCCTACTTTTTGCTTATGTGTGTTGTATATTTATATTTATTTGTGACATATTTTTGTGCAATTTGGGATGACTGTATTGTTTGTAACGTATGATTTGCTTGATATATACTACTTGCTTATATGTTTGGTAGTTTTTTTGTGAGATGAGTTCTATACCCGAACTCGAGTGCACTTATGATAGGAGAATCACATAGTCTTGTTGACTTGTGTGGAGTTATTCCTTAGCAAGTTGACTTGCAAGCCCATTCACTTGGTGGAGGTCTTGTTGGGATCAATAATGTCACACGAGTAGTCATGGTTAGGCATTACTCTTTCCAATATAAACCTTAGAAGCCAAGGACCTTAGATTACCTAGCCCATCTTGGCCTATTTTAGGATGTAATGCGAAGGTCGTTCAAGTGTAAGATTTGATACGATTGTTATGTGATACTACACTCATAAGAGTCTCTCTTGAGAATATTTTTGGAATACGAGTAGTCGTTTTATCCGATAATATCCGAAAGATGAGATGATGACTATGGGAACCTCTTTTAGAACATGATCGTCAGGTTTAACCATAGTACACTCCCTTTGGGTGGTTCTTAACCGAGACTCCATGCTCGTGACTTACAACAAACCCTTGATTCGTGGTTGATCTGTTCTCGTATATCCTCAATATCAATGGAACTTGGGTGTTGATAAGGTGTAAACCATAATCCACCAAAATAGATGATTGATATTGACAATGACTTGAGCCATCCCGTGACCTTTGTATGGCGTGACTTGCTTGATCCTTGAGTGTGATTGTTGCATTCATTTGCATCCATATCATCAACAAAGAGAATTTCAAGGAACTTGAGAGGTCTATTTGCAAATTTTCAAACATGGATAAGCAAAGAAGGAATACAAAGAAGTACAGTTTAAGACAACCCGACTTGAAAGAGTTAAGGAGTTTGACATCTTATGTATTAAATCCCTTGGAGTTCAAAGCTCGCCATGGGAGGCTTATGTCTATTCTGTCTACTCAGGTGGATGAGGGTCTGATGAGTGTGTTGGTGCAGTTCTAAGATCCTCTGTATCGGTGCTTCACTTTCCCGGATTTCCAGCTTTTGCTTACTGTCGCAACCTGAAAAATACAGGAGGTGCGAAAAAACAACCGGCGAGAAAGAAGTGACAGAAGAGTCGCCACCGTGCGTTATTTATCCCAAAGGAGGGAAAGGAAACGCTCGAAGTAAACCTGAAGAGAAAGGAAAGGAAAAGACAAGGTCTCGCAACCAAATCTTGGGTTCGGGAGTCGATTATGCGAAGGGAAAGTATTAGCACCCCTACGCATCCGTAGTACTCTACGGGATCCACTCTTGTTGTTTTTTTCTAAAGGGTGTGTGTTTATCTAATGTACTATTTACTAAAAGAGAGGGTCAAAGAAAATGAATCGCACGGATGTCGCATCCATTGCATACGTATCTCATCTGGAATGAGAATCAGAGTCTTCGTAGCTCGGCTACCTATGGGTTAAGGATAAGTGTGCTCGCTAAGACATCGCGTCTTATGCATACGTATCTCATCGGGAATGAGAATCAGAGCAAAACGTAGTTCAACCAACTACGGGAACAAAGGTCTCGATTGCAACTAGGGCAAGAGAAAGGGAAGGTTTCGAACGCAACAAGGGCGAGAGAAAGGATCGCAACGAGGGCGAAAGAAAACAAGGATTAGTTGTTAGTCATTAGTCAAACTCGGCAAGACATCGCATCTTGTGCCTACGTATCTCATCTGAACATGAGAATCAGAGTTACCGTAGTTCGGCTGCACGCACGCCAAACAAAACACACGCACAAAAAGGCAAACATGGAACCCGAACGCCAATCGCTGGACTTACATCAGCTTCCGAACCAAACATACCCACACTGGAAACCAGATGCCACTTGATGGACTTATACCGGACTCCAAGCACACATCAAGAGGATACGGAATGCCAATGGCTGGGCTTACATCCGTCTCCTACACACACAAGAACAAACAAGCAACAAGTTACTAAGGAGTCGGGAACTCGAGCCTAGCAACTGTCAAGCAAACACACACAAAAAAGGAAAAGGGTGCCCGGAGAGATCTCGCACGACCTCCTGCCTACGTACCTCATCTGGTATGAGGATCAGAGCAACGTAGTTCCCTTTTATAGGGATTGCCATCTGAATATGGACTTACAAAGGAGGACACCAGTTGTGTCAGAGGAGAGTGGGCGATGTGTTCACGTCCTAGCAGTAGGTGTCACAGCTCGCTGAATCGAGTCTTAGGCAGTTACCTCTTTGCAATAGGATGGACTACATGCCACAAGATCGGAGACGCTCGGAAAGGTCTAGAAGTGGGGAAGCTCTGCCCTAGAGTTGTCATGCAATATGTACTTAGGTGTTAGGATTTACAAATGGGAATATCTACCTATGTTATCATACAAAAGAATATGGGAATCCTACCTATGTTATCATGCAAAAGGATATGGGAATCCTACCTATGTTATCATACAAAGGGTTCTATCTAATGGGTGCTACCTAATCGGAACAAGAATCGACGAATGGAGCAAGGAGAAGTGTTAGGGATAAAGGTAGATGGCGATGCATGAAGCAATCGACTTACAAGGTTGATGGCGATGCATAAAGCAATCGACTTACAAGGTTGATGGCGATGCATAAAGCAATCGACTTACAAAAGGGTGGATGAATACGTGCTGGTTCTGTTAGGTTTTGAAAAAATGATTACTCGATGTTGGATCGAGGTTTTGATCTTGCTTTAAAATGGTTATCGAATGCTCATTTTAATTCTTGTATTTACAGATGAATAAAGAATGAAAAAATATTATACATTTCATGGGAGAGGGATACATTTGTTATGAATGGGGATTGTTCATGGCAAACAAACAATAATAATACATGCCTCATACACCATACAAGTAGGCCACAGTTAATCAAACAAGTAAGATATAAACAAGTATATAATCGAATAAAATAATCAAAGAATGAAATAATGAAGCATTAAACAATGTATGAGTGTAAGTGCAAGGGACATGTCTCACTGTAAGGAAGCCCAAGAGTAAGCTATGTGAGGTTGATGGCGATGCTTAAAAAGCAATCGACTTACAAGGGTATGAAAATGGGCTCGATATTAAATCGAGAAAAATATGATTTTTATAAGTTAAAAAAATGGTTTTGAATGAGTTTTTTTTATCAATGAGATTGAGATGATTTATCATGATTGTGACATAACTCACACATAAAGGCAAATAATTTGTACAAAATATAATAATCCCAAAAAATGAATAATCACATAAGTCATATTAAAAATAAAATAATAAAAATGAATAAATGATAGAAACATGTTAGTTAAATGGTAAGGCTAGATAATTAAATATGAGAATTAAAGAAAATATGGAAAAAACAAAATGTTGAAGAACCAACATAACACACCTAGGTATTGAACCCAGGACTAAAGGGGAGGTGAACTATCTCCATCTCCACCTGGCCATGAGTTGCCTGATGCTAGGCTTCGGCCAACAAAACCTAAATTCTAAGAGAAGAAAAACATTAAATAAATAAATAAAAATGAACCGCTGGATTTGGACGGTGGAATAGGGGGAGACACTAATGGTTAACTATCAGTCACCTTGGGAAGAAACTAGGTGGGACAACCGAAGGGACTGAGTAAATGGTGACGGCACACGCGTCACCTTCCCAAGGAAAAATGAAGAATACTAAATGCACGGAGTGGAAAGATAAAAAAAGAAAGCAGTAAAGCTGAACGACTCTCCTTCCTCTCTAAAACCAAACAAAACCTCTCTCACTACAAGATGCACTTCTCTGTTCTTCCCAACAGAAAAACGAAAACCATTTGGAAAATGCGAAGAATCAACACAAAGATTTGGCAATAAACAAAACCCAATACTCAAATCACGATGATACAAAAACAGGATCGGAGTCAGGTGAGAGCACCACCCTCCTATCATTCGATTGGCCCTAAAGAGGGGTGCATCATGAAATAAGGATGCAATAGAGATCAAGGATGAAGACTCACCTCTTGCAATGTGCTTGATCAATAAACCTTGACGACCAGGTACAACGTCTCCTTCAACCCCTCCGAGCGCTCTCCTTTTTTATATTTCGTTAGGGTTTTCCTCCGCCGCTCTCTAACCTTTCTCTCTTCTCTAGGGTTTTTCGCCTGATTTTTGTTGTCTTTCCGAACCTCTTCTGTGAACAGTGGACGCGCCTCCTTTTATACCCACCCTTTTAGGGTTTTTGGATTTTGCTATGGAGATCAAAAAGGTATCCCTTCGGAAGTCCTTTAAGGTGCTCACAGTTGTCTACCTCATTTGGTGTTTGGTCTGGAAAAGGTAACATGAGCTCCATACTTTCTTTTTTTTGAATTTGTCTCAATGCCAAATTGGAATGTTTCTTGAATTTTTACTGCTTTTGCTAATACCTTATTCTTATTACTGCAGTGACTTTTTTTTTGTGAAAACTCAAGAGCAGTTTCGGTTGAGGTTCAATGGCTTTGGAGGTTTGGCTTGGCTTCAATTTGCTTCTGCAACAGGGTTTCAAAACAGGTTCAACAACATGATTTCCACTGATGATGGATTGCATTTGTCAATTTATTTCATGTTGTTTTGGACTGAACAACTTGACTGCTTTCATTAAGAACCTCATTGTAGCTGTTATGCCTTGGCTTGATGATGAACATGGATGCTGTTGGCTCAAGTTGTTGCGTGATTTTGCAGTGCAGGTTGTGTTGGAGCTCCCTACTAGGCTAGAACTGGGTCTGACATGAGATTGTGGTTTTGCTGCAGGTCTGAACTAGTTTGTAGGCTTAAAACAAGTTGGTCATTGACACACATATTCATGGATTATGCATTGAGGTTTCTGGATGGTCGAGTTCATGCAGAGATGATTCTTTTGCTGCAGCTTTCATGAACCCTTCATCATTACAATTTTAAGGCCAAATGCAGGTGCTAGCATGTCTAAATAGTTATGTAAGTTCAACTGACTGTATGATTGCAGCTGGTAGCAGGTTCTTCTTTTCATCTTCACTGGTTTGACATGGTTTATTATTGATGTAGTTAGGCATGTTGCTGTGGCTTGGAAAAGATGCTATCCATCTGTAGAATTTTGGATTCGATGTAGACATCTAATGTAACAGGATCATAGCATGCCATAGGGCCAATTGTTGTATGCATTACCCCTGTCATGGTGAGTTTCAAGTGACCAAATGTATTACTCTATTAAGACATGTTTATGGAGAGTGATGTATGGTTGGCTCACATATTTGGATTGATGGCTGCAGGGTGTTTCCATGGCTTCATTGCAACCTCTGATATGGTTTTGTTGGCTAATTGTTTTGACCAGTTGTATTGCTATTTGATGGTGTTTGATGCTACTAATTTTGCTCTGCACCATTACCAGTTCTGTTGGCATGTTTGGAGTTTGTCTTGTTGATCCTTTCAGGTTCATTGCAGCTTTGTCATGCTTACTTGCATAGCTTATTTTGCATTGATTCTGACTTTGTATGATTTAGAACTCTTGACCATCTTCTTGCATTTCATGCCTTGCCTAGTTCTATCAAGCCTTCATTCATGTGCTGACTAAATTTTGTTATTATTTCTCACCATTAGTAGGTTGTGGCTTCAAGGAGGGTGGTGGTTGAACCATGGTAGTGAGCTGGTCTGTCTGCTGATAGTCATTTGTTGTGCAGGTTCATAAACTGCCTTAGGTTCGCTGCAAGTTAACTTGGTGAATGTTTGTATGCAGTTGTGTAATAACTGGTGAGATCTTAGGAGCTCCAAGAGTACAGTACAAGGAATGATTACAAGCTTAGTCATTTGATAGAAGCCGACAGAATTGAAGCCCAAGCTCAAATTCAAAAGTCCAATTGAGATTCCATTTAAAATCCCAAATCCGACAACAGCTTTCTGCTCAAAAGGTTTGTGCTCAAAGAATCTCATTTTAAGTGCCAAGTGAAGAGAACAAAATGTGACAAGTAGATGCCAGCTTGTCAAAGTTGTAGCAAAAACAAAATGCAATGAACTCATGAGCGCTTTATTGCAAATAACAATGGAGACAGAAGAAACCACAGAGGGAGTCAAAGCGCCAACAGTCCCCAGCTGAAAACGCTCACCTTCACCCATCTTCCTCTCTGCTCAAAACCCTAACCAATGAGAAATGAGTGAAAAGGGGTTTTGTGATTTAGATCGAATCAAGAGTTGTAAAGTAAGCAAGTGGAGGAATAATAATGATTGGGGTTTTTGGGTTGACTTTGGTCAAAGTTGACAAAAAAGTCAACTGTTGACCAAAGTCAACAATTGGTCAAAAATGTCAAATTTTGTATTTTCTTGTGTGGAATCGAATGTAATGGCTTAAAATGAAATGGATTGAAATGGTTTGAAATTTGTTTTTTTTTTGCAATTGGTTTATTTTATGACTTGAATGTTTGACTTTGAAAAGAACATGACTTGACTGATAATCTACATGAACAAGGTCATGAAATGAGACCATAAGGTTAGGGTTTTGACATAGTATCCATGAACCAATAACATGACTAGCAAGTGGCTTGAAACACAAGAAGCTCGGTTGTTCAGATGACCCAGACCATAGATGTATCCACAATCACATGAACAACACCATGACTTTGGACCAAGACCAATCCAAGCATGTTAAACAAAAATAAAAAACATAAAAAATTCAGGGCCAAAATCGGGGTATGACAGTTGCCCCTATTTAAGCGTCTTCAATTAGAGAATATGAAGCAGGACGTTCTTCATATGATCATAGTGGGAGATGATTAAATACTAAGAACACCCGGATTTTGATCCTGAATCCCTATGAAATAATTAACAATGCCTGTCAGAATCGGCAAAGAAACAATCTCAAAAGAAGAATCCGTCTGGTACGGTGAAAATCGGCCTGAGTACCGAAACAGAAAGTTGACCTGGATACCAAAATAAATGGTAACACAGGAATACCCATGGCCTGAACGCCGCATATTAGTCTGAACACTAAGCATCGGAATATGAGAGTATCAATGTTGGTCTAATCACCGGAAATCTGGTCTGAACACCACTTCGATCTGGAAATCGGAAAACTGGCCTGAATGCCACAATTACTTCGACTTGATCGTCGGAAACTTCTTTGATCTAAAAATCGGAAACTGGCCTGAATGCCACTTCGGTCTGGATACCGGAAACTGGCCTAAATGCCACTTCGGTCTGGATACCGGAAAAACTGGCCTGAATGCCACTTCGGTCTGAATACCGGAAAAACTGGCCTGAATGCCACTTCGGTCTGGATATCGGAAAAAACTGGCCTGAATGCCACTTCGGTCTGAATACCGGGAACTGGCCTGAATGCCACTTCGGTCTGAATACCGGAAAAACTGGCCTGAATGCCACTTCGGTCTGAATACCGGAAAAACTGGCCTGAATGCCACTTCGGTCTGAATACCGGGAACTGGCCTGAATGCCACTTCGGTCTGAATACCGGAAAAAACTGGCCTGAATGCCACTTCGGTCTGGATACCGGAAAAAACTGGCCTGAATGCCACAAGTTGCATCGACCTGAATGTCGGAAACTTCTTCGATCTGAATATCGAAAACTGGCCTGAATGCCACTTCGGTCTGAATACCAGAAAAACTGGCATGAATGCCACAAGTTGCATCGACCTGAATGTCGGAAACTTCTTCGATCTGAAAATCGGAAACTGGCCTGAATGCCACTTCGGTCTGGATACCGGGAACTGGCCTGAATGCCACAAGTTGCATCGACCTGAATGTCGGAAACTTCTTCGATCTGAATATCGGAAACTTTCATGCCTGCCAGCATCGGCAGAAATAGGGAACAAAAATAATTGAGGCGGCACGTGGGCCGACGACCCATGCTGGGGATAATGAGTCATGAACAACCTTCAGTCTGAGCACTGGAAACAAACTTCTGGCTTGTCACTTGGGATGCCGAGAATGTTTTATGCTTACATGCGTATGTTTAAATTTTTCAATGGCGTAATGCTCCATGAGAATGGAGATGCTACGCGATTTGGGAGGATGCAATGCAATATGATTCTACATGCAGGGATGCGAAATGCTGGGGAAAATGCCAAGCTGGCGCAAGGAATCCTGTTGTGGAAATGATCACAATCTTCTGGACCCCGGCACTACTGTTGGAGATGCACAGCATAATGAACTATGTGGGGAAATGACCGGCCGCGCGGTGTTCTGGCAATGGCGAGATACCGAGACTCTGACTGGGGAGAGAATGGTGCTGGAAACCTGTTGTTGGGGGAAGCGATAGTGGTTTTGGAAACCATAATCTACGAGAGATGACTCAGCAGGGGGAGGCAAACACCGATACGGTACCGAGGTTATGCTTCCAGGAAAGAGATCATCGATCTGGGATCGAAATCCTCGATCCGGCATCGAACTCTGAGGAGCAACTACTTCTGCTGGGAAGATACAGTCTGGTACTGTCAACTCCGCTGGGGATATACAGTCTGGCACTGTCAACTCCGTTGGGGATATACAGTCTGGCACTGTTAACTTTACTAGGGAGTGTATAGTCTGAAACAACCGCTTGGGGAGTACAGTGGTGAGAACCTGCTGGGGATTGAAGAATCCAACACTCTGATCAGCTCGGCAGGGATAAGACACCGGATTCGTCTGTTGGCGACTTCACTGGGGAAGATATTCACGATCATCTGTAGGGGATTTTAAGGAGATGCCCCGAGTGTACCTGTTCTGAATAGATGATTCAAAGCACTTAAAATTCACATCAACTTTAAATGTTTATTAAGCATATACCTGTAAAGCCCTTATGTGTCATGATGCAATGTTTATCAAAAATTCGGACGTCATTTTTGCAAACAAAACAGTAAAATGAAAATGAACACAGAGATGTACTGAATAACATGATTTTATTGATTGAATGGTCTCTGAATAGGCATTTACATCAGGAAGCAATCCCTGGAAAGAGGTAATCGCAAAACAAGAATTAATCTAATGGCAATGTGAAATGGATTTCTATTGGGTTCCAATTCTGCTATGACTTGCCCGTCTTCAAGATCTTCCAGATGATCAGCCTTCTGAAAAGGTGATTAGATTGTTTTCTTCCTTTTGAAAGTTTCCAGTCATTGACATGAGATGAGATTCAGAACTACTCAGAACGCAGTCATTCGCTTAATCCCTAACTTTTGCCTGGATCGCCCTTTCGGGTTTTCAATCCGCCGGGATACCCATTTTTGCCTAAGTTGCCTTTTCAGGTTTTCAACTTACCGGGTGTACAATCTTTTAATTTTAGTCCCTAACTTTTGCCCGAACCTTTTCATTTTCTTGGTTCGTCGGGATGCCCATTTTTGCCTGGACTGTTCTTTTTACCGTCCAGCGGGTCTATTTTATGCGAAGTATTTTTTAACTGCGTCTGAGTTTAACGGGGAAGTGAAGTCTTCACCATCCATCGTTGCAAGCATTAAGGCCCCACCGTCGAAAACCTTGGTGACAATATAAGGTCCCTCATAGTTAGGAGTCCACTTGCCCCTGTGATCCGTCTGAGGAGGAAGGATCCTTTTCAACACTAAATCTCCGACTTGGAAACAACGAGGACGCACTTTTTGATCAAAGGATCTCTTCATCCGACTCTGATACAACTGCCCATGACAAATGGCTGCCATTCGCTTCTCTTCAATAAGACTCAACTCGTTGAACCTTGTTCGAATCCATTCAGCTTCATCTAGCTTGACATCCAACAGGACTCTTAGGGAAGGAATCTCCACTTCAACAGGTAGGACTGCTTCCATACCATACACCAGGGAGTAAGGGGTCGCCCCGGTCGATGTACGTACTGAGGTGCGGTACCCATGCAAGGCGAAGGGTAGCATCTCATGCCAATCTCTGTACGTAACGACCATCTTCTGCACAATCTTCTTTATGTTCTTATTTGCTGCCTCAACAACACCGTTCATCTTAGGACGATAGGGGGAAGAATTGTGATGCTGAATGTTGAAGTTCTGGCACAACTCCTTCATCATTTTGTTATTGAGATTGGAACCATTATCAGTAATGATTCTCTCGAGAATCCCATAGCGACAAATGATTTCTTTCTTGATGAATCTGGCAACCACATGTCAGGTGACATTCGCGAACGACGCTGCTTCGACCCACTTGGTGAAATAGTCGATGGCAACAAGGATGAAGCGATGCCCATTGGAAGCAGTCGGCTCAATCTTTCCAATCATGTCAATGCCCCACATAGCAAATGGCCACGGCGAAGACATCACATTCAGAGGATTCGGCGGTACATGCACCTTATCAGCATAAATCTGGCATTTATGGCATTTCCGAGCATACTTGAAACAATCTGATTCCATGGTCATCCAGTAATAACCCTCCCTTAACAATTTCTTAGCCATTGCATGTCCGCCGGCGTGAGTACCGAAGGAGCCCTCATGAACTTCTTGCATCAACATGTCTGCTTCGTGTCTGTCCACGCATCTGAGCAAAACCATGTCGAAGTTCCTCTTATACAGCACATCGTCTTTGTTCAAGAAGAAACTGCCTGCCAATCTTCTCAAAGTATTTCTATCATTGTTGGATGCCCCTGCAGGGTACTCTTGATTTTTCAGAAAGCATTTGATGTCGTGATACCAGGGCTTGTCATCGACTACCAGTTCAGCAGCAAACACATATGCGGCTCTATCAAGGCGCATAACATCGATCCTAGGAGCATGGTTCCACCGACCCACCTTGATCATGGAGGATAGAGTAGCAAGAGCATCTGCCATCTGGTTCTCATCGCGAGGTATATGATACAGCTTTACTGTTGTGAAGAAAGTCAACAGTCTTCTCGTGTAGTCTCTGTACGGGACCAGAGTAGGCTGGAGAGTGTTCCAATCACCATTTACTTGATTGATCACTAGAGCTGAATCTCCGAAGATGTCCAGAGTCTTGATTCTCAAATCAATGGCTTGCTCAATACCCAAGATACAGGCCTCGTACTCAGCTTCATTATTGGTGCACTCGAAAGTCAGACGAGCGGTGAAAGGCATGTGGGCACCTTTCGGAGTAGTAATGACAGCACCAATTCCACTTCCTCTAGCATTGACAGCCCCATCGAACAACAAAGTCCATTTTTCATCTGGATCAGGTCCCTCTTCAACAACTGGCTCTGCATAGTCTTTTGTCTTGAGGAACATGATGTCTTCATCTGGAAAATCAAACTTCATCGGCTCATAATCTTCAACCGGCTGTTGAGCAAGATAGTCTGACAGAATACTCCCCTTGATGGCTTTCTGGGATGTATACTGGATATCATACTCTGTCAGTACCATTTGCCAACGAGCAACCCTTCCGGTGAGAGCTGGCTTCTCGAATATCTACTTGACTGGATCCATCTTGGAGATCAGTAAGGTTGTGTGAGTCAGCATGTATTGTCTCAATCGCTTAGCAGCCCATGCAAGTGCACAACATGTCTTTTCAAGCATTGAGTATCTCGACTTGCAGTCTGTGAATTTTTTACTCAGGTAGTAGATGGCATGCTCTTTTCTACCTGTCTCGTCGTGTTGACCGAGAACACAACCCATAGAATTGTCAAGTACTGTCAAGTACATAATCAACGGTCTCCCTGAGACTGGAGGCATAAGGATTGGAGGATTCTGCAAATACTCTTTTATCTTTTCAAAAGCCCTTTGACAATTGTCGTTCCACCTGATAGCCTGATCTTTCCTCAACAATTTGAAAATTGGCTCACACGTGGCTGTTAGGTGAGAGATGAACCTTGCAATGTAGTTCAACCTCCCTAAGAAACCACGGACTTGCTTCTCCGTTCTTGGCTCAGGCATTTCCTGTATTGCTTTCACTTTGTCAGGATCCACGTCAATCCCTTTTCCGCTAACAATAAAACCCAGCAATTTTCCAGACCTCACCCCGAAAGTGCACTTGTTCGGATTAAGCCTCAGCTTGAATTTCCTTAAACGCTCAAACAGCTTCTGCAGATTTACCAGATGTTCTTCTTCTGTCTGAGATTTGGCAATCATATCGTCCACATAAACCTCGATTTCATGATGAATCATATCATGGAATAGAGTCACCATAGCTCGTTGATATGTTGCCCCAGCGTTTTTCAGACCAAACGGCATCACCTTGTAGTAGAAGGTGCCCCATGGGGTTATGAAAGTTGTCTTCTCCTTGTCTTCTGGTGCCATCTTGATTTGGTTATAGCCAGAAAAACCATCCATGAAGGAGAATACCGAGAACTGAGCTGTGTTATCCACCAAAACGTCGATGTGAGGTAATGGGAAATCATCTTTAGGGCTAGCTCTGTTCAGATCCCGGTAGTCAACACACATCCGTACCTTTCCATCCTTCTTAGGTACTGGAACGATATTTGCAACCCATGGCGGATAATTGGTAACCGCTAGAAACCCTGCATCCAACTGTTTTCGCACTTCTTCCTTTATCTTGACAGCCATCTCTGGTCTTGTTCTTCTGAGCTTCTGCTTGACCGGAGGACAATCCTCTTTGAGAGGCAAACGGTGTACCACAATGTCTGTGTCAAGACCTGGCATGTCCTGATAAGACCAAGCGAAGACGTCAACATACTCTTGCAATAGTTCAATCAACCCCTTCTTCACATCATCTTCCAAAGCAGCCCCTATCTTGATTTCTTTCTTGACGTCCTCGGTTCCAAGATTAATCACTTCAGTAGACTCTTGATGTGGTTGAATGACCCTTTCCTCCTGTTTTAACAGCCTGGCAAGTTCCTCAGGGAGTTCACAGTCTTCGTCACCCTCTTCTTCAGCTTGGAAGATTGGGTTTTCGAAGTTGAAGCGAGCCATAGCAGAATCGTTATCAATAGAATCCGGTGATGTGCATCTGCATGAGTGATGGTATGTGCTTATGAGTGTGAACAGTGAGTGAAAACCAAACAAAACATTGCCAAATATTTTTATTCTTTTGAAATTTTGAAAACTGCAAGAAAAATAGAAAGACAGTGAACAAAATATTTGAATGCAAAAGACGTCCTTCATTTATGATAAACAATGCAGGTATTCACATAGATGAGCCCTACAATGAGTCATTACGCCCTGGGCGGAACGTAAGACTTGGACATGCATGAATAAACAAAGAAAAATTACTCCTCTAGAAGAGTGACTTGGACAATTTCCTCGGAAGACCAATTGTTGATGACTTCACCAGGGATCCTCGGACGCACCCAGTTGTCGATGTCACAATCACTATCTCCATTTTCATCGTTGATCGCAGAGATCTGGCCATATTGGATGACGCCAGCACTGGAGAAAGTAATCGGCCCCTAACGAGTTTGAAGTGATGAAGTTGTAGAAGTCAGCGCTAGTTGATACCCAATCCCGAACTTGTCGTCCTTCATTGGTAACTCCAACAGACGTCCCCAACCGGGAGCAACACCTGAATCCACCAAGGCTTGCGCCTGCTTGAAAGATGAGATAGGGGCTCCTGCTTTAGCCCCTTCCACCGGAGCTGCGTCCTTGATCTGAACTGACTCAAAGGCCTGACAGAGAGTCTCTTGAATTTCACCTTCCACCTCTACATACTTGAATGTAGACAGGTTACTGACCAGGATGTCCTCCTCACCACAGACAGTGATAATTCTTCCATTGACCGGGAACTTAATCTTCTGGTGTAGAGTTGAAGAGACTGCCCCAGCATTAAGGATCCAAGGACGACCCAGAAGGCAACTGTACGAGGGACTGATATCCATCACATAGAATACGGTGTTGAAGGTTTGTGACCCAACCTGAATTGGCAATTCTACCTCTCCAAACACCGACCTCTTAGAACCATCGAAGGCTCTCACCATGAGATCGGAAGGTTTCAAGATCAAACCTTCTACTTCTAACCTTGACAGGGCTCTCTTGGGTAGCACATTGAGAGAGGAACCTGTATCCACCAGCACATGAGATAACACGGTGTCTTTGCATTCCATTGAGATATGCAAAGCTTTGTTATGGTTGCGTCCAGCTGGTGTTAAGTCAGAATCAGTAAAGCCCAGCCCGTTGCTTGCATGAACATTTGCAATGATCCCTTCTAACTGGTTTACTGAGATCTCCTGAGGCACATATGCAGCATTAAGGACCTTCAGAAGTGCCTCCCTGTGTGCCTCTGAACACAGCAGGAGTGAGAGAATGGATATCTTAGACGGCGTCTGAATCAACTGATCGACTACCTTGTAATCGCTTTTCTTTATGATTCTCATAAGCTTGTCCACATCCTTCGCAAAAGTGGGCTCAGAGCCAGCTTGGGGTGCAGAGGTACCCTCATTTACAACTTGTTTGCCTTTGGCCTTAACCGCGGCATCAGTGCTCTCAGTTTGGGTAACGGGTGGCGAGAATAGTCTGCCACTCCTGGTGAATCGCCCGATTCCACCAACATTATCCACTACGGGACCTTCAACTTCGAGTTCAGACTTTTGACCCTCTTCTACCTTCAAAGGTCGTTCCACCCCATGATCGTGTGTGTATACACTCCCCCCATAATGCCACGGAATGGGCCTATCACTGGTGAAAGGTAAAGGACCAGGGGTTGTGATTGTCATAGCGGCCGGTCGCACTGGTGGCACTGGTTGCGCTTCTGGCACACTGATCTGATTAGTCAGGTAAAAGATGGTGATAGTAGCGACATCATAGTCATACTCAGGAACCTCATTCATTGAAACAAAAACATCCGGAACACCGGAATCAAGTTCAGTTACATCAAAATCAGACACATTGTTTGGTATATCAACAACAACATTTGAAAAATTAAATGCATCAATGGGAAATACACAATCAGCAGGAACAACATCTGTGAATTCTTCAACAGCGTCTTCAAACACCTCTTCAACTACCCCTTCAGCAAACTCTTTGGCAGACAAGTCTTCAACTTGGAGGGTACCATTGTCAAGCAAGACCTGGATACCCTACTGCAGCTTCAAACAATCCTTACCCTGTGTAGCGCATTCCGAACAACCTTTCCCACAACCGGGGAAGACATCGGCCTTCAACAAGCATTCCTTAATTTCCCACAACGGGGTCTTCAACTTCAACACATCCTTAACAGACTTGGCTTCCTTTTCCAGCATATTCACGTTTGCACCACCATGCTGTGGCATGGGATTGTTGACGACATTAGGAATCGGTGCAAGGCTGATGACCTTTGAATCAATGAGGTCCTGAACTACGTGCTTAAAAGCTTTGCAGTTCTTGATATTGTGGCCAGGTGCCCCAGAGTGGAAACTACACCTAGCATTGGCATCGTAACCCGCCGGAAGTCTACCAACCAGAGGAGCTAGAGTGCGTAGCTGCACAAGTTGTAGCTGTTGAAGACTACCAAGCAGTTGAGCGCACGACATTGGAAGAGTGTCGAAACGCCGGTCCATCATCCTCTGCCTCTGTTGATAGGTGGGTCTGTTACCTGGTTGTTGTTGTTGTTGATACTGAGCTGGCTGACGTTGTGGTTGTTGCTGATACTGAGTTTGCTGACGTTGTGGTTGTTGTTGTTGTAGTGGTGCTGCAGCTGGAATGGTCACAGCCGCAACATACGGTTGTTGATGATAGTTTTGAAAATTATTCCTCCTGTTTTGATATGAAGACACGGAATTCACACCCCCTTCCCTTTGCTTCTGTCCTCCCATAAATGGCTTCTTTACCCCTGATGAAGATCCACCTCCATTGTGGCTCTTGTAGGTCTTTAGGTAATTCTCTACCCTCTCTCCGGTAGAGACCACATCAGCAAAATTGGAGGCATTGCACCCCACCAGACGCTCCAGGTAAGGTCCAGGCAACGTATTCATGAACATGTTGGCCATTTCCTTTTCCAACATGGGAGGTTGAACACGGGAAGCTGTCTCCCTCCAGCGTTGAGCGTACTCCCTGAAGCACTCATTGCTTTTTAGAGACAGATTCTGGAGTTGAGTTCTGTCCGGGGCCATGTCTGCATTATACTGGTATTGCTTCACAAAAGCTTCCGCCAAATCCCTCCAGCAACGGATGTGGGCCCTATCCAACCTCATGTACCATTCCAAGAATGCCCCAGTTAGGCTGTCCTGGAAGAAGTACATGAGTAGCTTCTCGTCATCAGAGTATGCAACCATCTTTCGGAAGTAAGCTTGCACATGGGTCTTCGGGCAAGAGCTACCATTGTACTTGTCGAAGATTGGGACTTTGAACTTTGGTGGGACCCTCACGCCTGGGACCAATCCCATGTCAGAAACATCTACCCCCAGGGGGTTTTGTCCTTCTACCGCCTTCAGCCTCTCCTCTAATCTCCTGAACATGGGATCCATGCCATGGCCCATGCCAAAATCTTCTGGCAGCAAGAACTGATCATCTTGATCATCATGGAGGGGTTGTTGATCAAGGTTGTTATGTGGGATCGGGACAGACCCCGGTCCATTAACCTCTGCAATTGGAGGATCAGTCACGACCTCTGGTTGAGTAGTTGCAGGATTCCTTTGTATCATTTGTCTAATCTCTTGCTGTCCTTGCGCTACTCCCTGAACCACGTCCATGAACTGGTTCATGCGGACCCTCATCTCAGCAAGTTCTGCTTGTAGACCCTCCATAGCTTTCTGCTGGTTTCTGCGGGTTCCGTACCGGTGGATTCCTGAATCAGCTATCCTGTTAGTGGAACACCAAATAATATGAGAACACCGCGATGACACCTGTTATGCAAGAATATGCAAATGAATATGTTAATGCAATGACATGTTTATCACTTCCAAAAAGGTATTCTACCCCCTTGATTCCGGTCTCACGAGAAGATCGAGCCGTAGATAAACTTCGGAGATCAAGATGCAATAGAGAGCAGGTCTTCATATAGATAAATTCAAAGAGAATGGCCTTAGCCAATAGTACATCAAAAAAGGATCTCCACAACAAGCCTGTGGATCATCACTACACAACAACAAAACAATAAGTAATGGGAGGAGCAATAATCAGGATTCAGCCTCCTGTGTACAAACCGTAAGGACTGCTCCTCACTTCAGCCAGCAATGCTATCGTGTCAGGATGATCTGGCAATTCTATCAAACGCCGGATAAGCAGATTCCTTTGGTGAATAACTCCATCCAACTCGTTGATGTGTTCTCTGTAGTAATTCCCATCAGCAAAGTCTGGATTTCTTCAAACCTGCCAACACCTCAAGTTCTTCAATCTATCCTCGAGCCTCATTGAGTTGATCGGTGACGTAACCATTGGTAGAACGGGCGCACAGAAGCTCATTGTTCTTCTCCTTCAGCAAAGTCTTCAATTTCTCCATCTGTCCAGTCAGTTCGGTCACCATCTCCTCCTCCTTTTCCTTCCGAGAAGTTGAAAATGCATCCCATCGCTCTTGCCACCCAGCTAATTTACCATGAGCATCCATTAATTGTTGCTTGACTCGCCTCAACTCAGAACTGGATGATCCCAAGGCCTTGTCTGTCTTCCTGAAGAATTCCACCTCCACAGCTAATTTCCTCTCTGCTTCCTCTTGCAATCTGACGACTTCCCCCTTCTGATATTCTGCCTCATGGAATTGATGCATATAGTCTTGCAACTTCATACTTAACTCCGAGTTTTCAATTTGAAGCTCCTCCATGGCTTTCTTCAATTTGTCATACTCCTCTCGGCTCACCATTGTTGACTGCGCAGGAGTGGGTGGATACAAAGGTTCTTCTATAGGAAACGGCAGACCCAACTCTTCGACTCTTCCTTGAAGCCACTCTCCATACTGAGGGTAAGTTCTACAATCTCCTTTTCCAAGCACAGTTCTTCCTCTCTTGGTCACCTTGAGCCAGGCCTCAACTGCCTTACGGGATACAGTCAAATCAGGCGAAGAATGGAAAAACAGAGATTCTTCCACATCCTTTTCCAAAGGCGGAGTTCTTAAAGCATATCCAAACTGTCTGACTGCTAGAGAAGGATTATAGTTGATTCCTCCTCTTCTTCCTACCAACGGTACATTTGGGAAGTTCCCACACCTGTGAATAATATCCGCCCGAAGCAGGCTCCGGTCAGACCACCAAGAAATATCTTCAGCTCTCAACCCCATCAATCTCTTCGACCAACTCAATGAGTCCTCGACATCAATGAACGCTCCTGATTTGGGTAGGTGAGAACTGAACCACTTATAAAACAAAGGCGCACAACAATTCACCAATCCTCCTTTTCTATTCTCATTCCTGTGATGCACCGAATGAAAGAAATCTCCCAACAAGGTTGGCACTGGATTACCCAACACAAAAAGGCGTATTGCGTCTACGTCCACAAATTTGGCAACATTAGGGAACAGGACAATCCCATACACACAAAGAGCCAACACAGCATTGAAACCCCTCTGGTCACCATCTTCAATTTCTTCTTTGCTTCTCCCAATAAGAAACTCAAATGAAAACCACTGACTCCTCCCTTCTGACACATATTAGCCTTCAAGACTGATTTCCCCAAATATGTGGCCGAAGCAACCATGCTGAGATCGGGCAGAAACTCAGAACTGTAGAACAACAACTGTGACTTGATAGGAACTCTGAGAAAACTGGCAATCTCCTCCAAAGTAGGGACCAAAATATAATCCGGGAATGTGAAACACCTCAATGGAGGGTCATAGAACTGCAGCAGTGTGAATAAAGCATCATGTTGATCCTTGGAAAGAACCGTGACGAAACATAGAATCAAACCGTACTCCTTCCGGAATCCTTCTAGAGAATCGTGATCCATTAACTTCATCAGTTGTTGAATAGGCTCCAGACAGACCACTGGAAACTTGTAGGCGACATGTCTCTTTCTGCCAACGTCCATCGTAGAAAAACCAAAGAACCCCGACCGGAATCAAGAAGAAGATGTAAACCCCCTAGAAATGGATAAACATGTGTTAAATGATATGAATGCGGAATGATGTGATGCAATGCAGTGACATGGAAATCAGGACTGCTGTATCTGCTTGAACAACTGTCGGGTTGCACTGCCTGAAGAGAAAACCCACTGAAGAATATAATATAAGATCAAAACTCTGCTCCAGAAAACCGGGTTGGTTGGAGGTTAAGGTTTCCTGAATTTAGCCCGCCCCTCACTGGTAGGTTCTAAGAACAGAAGTTTGTCAGCTTTAGCCCTTCAGTCGAGAATAATACGTTTACCACTGAAGGTTTGGCATTATTACGGGATAAAAGGCCTATGTTGACTCCCCTCAACAGGATATCCTAAAGCAAGTTCCCAGTCTCGGGGTCCTCGGATTGAGCAGCGAGAATGCGCCCACCAGAGCTAACATAAACGCGTCTCGGAGGAGAGGCCTCGACTGAGTTCTCGGGAAATGGTCACCAGAGTCGATGATTTCTAAAGGAATATCTGTCGTTATGGAACACCCATAGGACAAAATATATCCAACAGAAACCTCGTCTGGAATGTGGGTCTCATGAACGACTTAACGTAGCAACATACCACGCAAGCCTCATGACTATCCACTCTAACACCTATGTGTACACTCAAGCCTGGGTAGTGGGCTTATCTCTCATAGAACAGTCCCAACCCAACAAACAAACAACCCACAGATACAGCAAACATATGTACATGAATGCAATAAGGTAAAGTAGGTAAATGCTGAAAATAAATAACTGTACAAAAGAATAAACACCCAACAAACAAGAAACCTACAAAAGCTAGGAGGGACTCGCTTAGGGAAACCGGATCCCCAGCAGAGTCGCCAGCTGTCGCAACCTGAAAAATACAGGAGGTGCGAAAAAACAACCGGCGAGAAAGAAGTGACAGAAGAGTCGCCACCGTGCGTTATTTATCCCAAAGGAGGGAAAGGAAACGCTCGAAGTAAACCTGAAGAGAAAGGAAAGGAAAAGACAAGGTTTCGCAACCAAATCTTGGGTTCGGGAGTCGATTATGCGAAGGGAAGGTATTAGCACCCCTACGCATCCGTAGTACTCTACGGGATCTACTCTTGTTGTTTTTGTCTAAAGGGTGTGTGTTTATCTAATGTACTATTTACTAAAAGAGAGGGTCAAAGAAAATGACTCGCACGGATGTCGCATCCATTGCATACGTATCTCATCTGGAATGAGAATCAGAGTCTTCGTAGCTCGGCTACCTATGGGTTAAGGATAAGTGTGCTCGCTAAGACATCGCGTCTTATGCCTACGTATCTCATCGGGAATGAGAATCAGAGCAAAACGTAGTTCAACCAACTACGGGAACAAAGGTCTCGATTGCAACTAGGCCAAGAGAAAGGGAAGGTCTCGATCGCAACGAGGGCGAAAGCAAACAAGGATTAGTTGTTAGTCGTTAGTCAAACTCGGCAAGACATCGCATCTTGTGCCTACGTATCTCATCTGAACATGAGAATCAGAGTTACCGTAGTTCGGCTGCACGCACGCCAAACAAAACACACGCACAAAAAGGCAAACATGGAACCCGAACGCCAATCGCTGGACTTACATCAGCTTCCGAACCAAACATACCCACACTGGAAACCAGATGCCACTTGATGGACTTATACCGGACTCCAAGCAGACAGCAAGAGGATACGGAATGCCAATGGCTGGGCTTACATCCGTCTCCTACACACACAAGAACAAACAAGCAACAAGTTACTAAGGAGTCGGGAACTCGAGCCTAGCAGCTGTCAAGCAAACACACACAAAAAAGGAAAAGGGTACCCGGAGAGATCTCACACGACCTCCTGCCTACGTACCTCATCTGGTATGAGGATCAGAGCAACGTAGTTCCCCTTTATAGGGATTGCCATCTGAATATGGACTTACAAAGGAGGACACCAGTTGTGTCAGAGGAGAGTGGGCGATGTGTTCACGTCCTAGCAGTAGGTGTCACAGCTCGCTGAATCGAGTCTTAGGCAGTTACCTCTTTGCAATAGGACGGACTACATGCCACAAGATCGGAGACGCTCGGAAAGGTCTAGAAGTGGGGAAGCTCTGCCCTAGAGTTGTCATGCAATATGTACTTAGGTGTTAGGATTTACAAATGGGAATATCTACCTATGTTATCATACAAAAGAATATGGGAATCCTACTTATGTTATCATACAAAAGGATATGGGAATCCTACCTATGTTATCATACAAAGGGTTCTATCTAATGGGTGCTACCTAATCGGAACAAGAATCGACGAATGGAGCAAGGAGAAGTGTTAGGGATAAAGGTGATGGCGATGCATGAAGCAATCGACTTACAAGGTTGATGGCGATGCATAAAGCAATCGGCTTACAAGGTTGATGGCGATGCATAAAGCAATCGACTTACAAAAGGGTGGATGAATACGTGCTGGTTCTGTTAGGTTTTGAAAAAATGATTACTCGACGTTGGATCGAGGTTTTGATCTTGCTTTGAAATGGTTATCGAATGCTCATTTTAATTCTTGTATTTACAGATGAATAAAGAATGAAAAAATATTATACATTTCATGGGAGAGGGATACATTTGTTATGAATGGGGATTGTTCATGGCAAACAAACAATAATAATACATGCCTCATACACCATACAAGTAGGCCACAGTTAATCAAACAAGTAAGATATAAACAAGTATATAATCGAATCAAATAATCAAAGAATGAAATAATGAAGCATTAAACAATGTATGAGTGTAAATGCAAGGGACATGTCTCATTGTAAGGAAGCCCAAGAGTAAGCTATGTGAGGTTGATGGCGATGCTTAAAAAGCAATCGACTTACAAGGGTGTGAAAATGGGCTCGATATTAAATCGAGAAAAATATGATTTTTATAAGTTAAAAAAATGGTTTTGAATGAGTTTTTTTTATCAATGAGATTGAGATGATTTATCATGATTGTGACATAACTCACACATAAAGGCAAATAATTTGTACAAAATATAATAATCCCAAAAAATGAATAATCACATAAGTCATATTAAAAATAAAATAATAAAAATGAATAAATGATAGAAACATGTTAGTTAAATGGTAAGGCTAGATAATTAAATATGAGAATTAAAGAAAATATGGAAAAAACAAAATGTTGAAGAACCAACATAACACACCTAGGTATTGAACCCAGGACTAAAGGGGAGGTGAACTATCTCCATCTCCACCTGGCCATGAGTTGCCTGATGCTAGGCTTCGGCCAACAAAACCTAAATTCTAAGAGAAGAAAAACATTAAATAAATAAATAAAAATGAACCGCTGGATTTGGACGGTGGAATAGGGGGAGACACTAATGGTTAACTATCAGTCACCTTGGGAAGAAACTAGGTGGGACAACCGAAGGGACTGAGTAAATGGTGACGGCACACGCGTCACCTTCCCAAGGAAAAATGAAGAATACTAAATGCACGGAGTGGAAAGATAAAAAAAGAAAGCAGTAAAGCTGAACGACTCTCCTTCCTCTCTAAAACCAAACAAAACCTCTCTCACTACAAGATGCACTTCTCTGTTCTTCCCAACAGAAAAACGAAAACCATTTGGAAAATGCGAAGAATCAACACAAAGATTTGGCAATAAACAAAACCCAATACTCAAATCACGATGATACAAAAACAGGATCGGAGTCAGGTGAGAGCACCACCCTCCTATCATTCGATTGGCCCTAAAGAGGGGTGCATCATGAAATAAGGATGCAATAGAGATCAAGGATGAAGACTCACCTCTTGCAATGTGCTTGATCAATAAACCTTGACGACCAGGTACAACGTCTCCTTCAACCCCTCCGAGCGCTCTCCTTTTTTATATTTCGTTAGGGTTTTCCTCCGCCGCTCTCTAACCTTTCTCTCTTCTCTAGGGTTTTTCGCCTGATTTTTGTTGTCTTTCCGAACCTCTTCTGTGAACAGTGGACGCGCCTCCTTTTATACCCACCCTTTTAGGGTTTTTGGATTTTGCTATGGAGATCAAAAAGGTATCCCTTCGGAAGTCCTTTAAGGTGCTCACAGTTGTCTACCTCATTTGGTGTTTGGTCTGGAAAAGGTAACATGAGCTCCATACTTTCTTTTTTTTGAATTTGTCTCAATGCCAAATTGGGATGTTTCTTGAATTTTTATTGCTTTTGCTAATACCTTATTCTTTTTACTGCAGTGACTTTTTTTTGTGAAAACTCAAGAGCAGTTTCGGTTGAGGTTCAATGGCTTTGGAGGTTTGGCTTGGCTTCAATTTGCTTCTGCAACAGGGTTTCAAAACAGGTTCAACAACATGATTTCCACTGATGATGGATTGCATTTGTCAATTTATTTCATGTTGTTTTGGACTGAACAACTTGACTGCTTTCATTAAGAACCTCATTGTAGCTGTTATGCCTTGGCTTGATGATGAACATGGATGCTGTTGGCTCAAGTTGTTGCGTGATTTTGCAGTGCAGGTTGCGTTGGAGCTCCCTACTAGGCTAGAACTGGGTCTGACATGAGATTGTGGTTTTGCTGCAGGTCTGAACTAGTTTGTAGGCTTAAAACAAGTTGGTCATTGACACACATATTCATGGATTATGCATTGAGGTTTCTGGATGGCCGAGTTCATGCAGAGATGATTCTTTTGCTGCAGCTTTCATGAGCCCTTCATCATTACAATTTTAAGGCCAAATGCAGGTGCTAGCATGTCTAAATAGTTATGTAAGTTCAACTGACTGTATGATTGCAGCTGGTAGCAGGTTCTTCTTTTCATCTTCACTGGTTTGACATGGTTTGTTATTGATGTAGTTAGGCATGTTGCTGTGGCTTGGAAAAGATGCTATCCATCTGTAGAATTTTGGATTCGATGTAGACATCTAATGTAACAGGATCATAGCATGCCATAGGGCCAATTGTTGTATGCATTACCCCTGTCATGGTGAGTTTCAAGTGACCAAATGTATTACTCTATTAAGACATGTTTATGGAGAGTGATGTATGGTTGGCTCACATATTTGGATTGATGGCTGCAGGGTGTTTCCATGGCTTCATTGCAACCTCTGATATGGTTTTGTTGGCTAATTGTTTTGACCAGTTGTATTGCTATTTGATGGTGTTTGATGCTACTAATTTTGCTCTGCACCATTACCAGTTCTGTTGGCATGTTTGGAGTTTGTCTTGTTGATCCTTTCAGGTTCATTGCAGCTTTGTCATGCTTACTTGCATAGCTTATTTTGCATTGATTCTGACTTTGTATGATTTAGAACTCTTGACCATCTTCTTGCATTTCATGCCTTGCCTAGTTCTATCAAGCCTTCATTCATGTGCTGACTAAATTTTGTTATTATTTCTCACCATTAGTAGGTTGTGGCTTCAAGGAGGGTGGTGGTTGAACCATGGTAGTGAGCTGGTCTGTCTGCTGATAGTCATGTTGTTGTGCAGGTTCATAAACTGCCTTAGGTTCGCTGCAAGTTAACTTGGTGAATGTTTGTATGCAGTTGTGTAATAACTGGTGAGATCTTAGGAGCTCCAAGAGTACAGTACAAGGAATGATTACAAGCTTAGTCATTTGATAGAAGCCGACAGAATTGAAGCCCAAGCTCAAATTCAAAAGTCCAATTGAGATTCCATTTAAAATCCCAAATCCGACAACAGCTTTCTGCTCAAAAGGTTTGTGCTCAAAGAATCTCATTTTAAGTGCCAAGTGAAGAGAACAAAATGTGACAAGTAGATGTCAGCTTGTCAAAGTTGTAGCAAAAATAAAATGCAATGAACTCATGAGCGCTTTATTGCAAATAACAATGGAGACAGAAGAAACCACAGAGGGAGTCAAAGCGCCAACAGTCCCCAGCTGAAAACGCTCACCTTCACCCATCTTCCTCTCTGCTCAAAACCCTAACCAATGAGAAATGAGTGAAAAGGGGTTTTGTGATTTAGATCGAACCAAGAGTTGTAAAGTAAGCAAGTGGAGGAATAATAATGATTGGGGTTTTTGGGTTGACTTTGGTCAAAGTTGACCAAAAAGTCAACTATTGACCAAAGTCAACAATTGGTCAAAAATGACAAATTTTGTATTTTCTTGTGTGGAATCGAATGTAATGGCTTAAAATGAAATGGATTGAAATGGTTTGAAATTTGTTTTTTTTTGCAATTGGTTTATTTTATGACTTGAATGTTTGACTTTGAAAAGAACATGACTTGACTGATAATGTACATGAACAAGGTCATGAAATGAGACCATAAGGTTAGGGTTTTGACATAGTATCCATGAACCAATAACATGACTAGCAAGTGGCTTGAAACACAAGAAGCTCGGTTGTTCAGATGACCCAGACCATAGATGTATCCACAATCACATGAACAACACCATGACTTTGGACCAAGACCAATCCAAGCATGTTAAACAAAAATAAAAAACATAAAAAATTCAGGGCCAAAACCGGGGTATGACACTTACGCTTGAGGAGTATGCCTATCATGTGGGTATACCTATCTTGGATCAGTTGTCGTTCAGTGGTTTGGAGAGGATTCCTTCTTCTCAAGAGATTGTTGATCTGCTTCATATAGATGTATCTGATATTGTTGCTCACATGACTACCAAAGGTGGAATTCAAGGTCTCCCATATGATTTTCTCATTGCCCAATCTACTTTGTTTGGGAAGGCCATGAGTGAGGACGCCTTTGAAGCCGTATTTGTACTTCTCATCTATGGCCTGGTGTTATTCCCCAACATCGACAATTTTGTGGATGTGAATGCTATTAGGATTTTCTCTGCTCTTAATCCTGTTCCGACTCTGTTGGGTGACACTTATTTCTCTTTGCATATGAGGAACGCAAAGGGTGGTGGATCCATTGTGTGTTGCCTACCTTTGTTATACAAGTGGTTTATTTCGCACTTGCCTCAGACGCTCGCCTTCAAGGAAAATAAGGGATGTCTACGGTGGTCCACGAGACTTATGTCTCTCACTAATGAGGATATCTCTTGGTACAACCGTGTTTATAATGGCGTTCAAATTATTGACTCTTGTGGTGAATTCTCTAATGTGCCTCTTCTTGGTACATGTGGTGGGATTAACTACAACCCTGTTTTGGCTCGCCATCAGCTTGGGTTCCCCTTAAAGGATAAACCTAACAACATCCTGTTGGAAGGTGTGTTCTTTCAAGAGGGTAAAGATCCCCAGAACTTGAAGGGCAGAATGGTCCGCGCCTGGCACAAAGTTCATAGGAAGGGAAGGAAAGAGCTTGGTTCGAAGAATTGCATTGCTTTGGAACCCTACACCGCTTGGGTGAGGAGGAGAGCCCTTGAGTACCAAATGCCTTATGATTATCCGAGACCTACCCCTATGATTATGGTTGGGCCTTCAACCCTCCCTAATCAAGGAATAGAGGAGTCGAGAGATGAAGACCAGTCGCGTGCTTGGGTTCGTGAGCGAGAGGAACTTCTTCAGCAGCTCAGAGATAAAGATGCAGTGATAGAGTTTCTAGAGCATCAGGTTATTGATGATCCTGATGATGTGGTTACTTCTCTTCTTCCTCAGTCATCCAGGTTTTGGAAGAGGAAGTACGATCGACTCGCCAAGGAGAAGGCTGATATGGAAGCAGCTTATGAGAGAGAGGTGAGGAGGCTTCGTACAACTTATCTTCCGGTCTCGAGGGCTTTGGACGATTGTTTCTAGGGCTCCATAGGATGTTTATTCTCCTTTTCTCTTGTATTGTATTTGGTTACCAAAACTGTACTACTTGATTGGTGTAAATTTTTTTCCAAATATTATTGCTATGAGTATTCCATATATGTCTTAAAAGATTAATATTTTCAAATATTTGCAAATAGATCTCTATAAAGTTCCTCCAATAAAAACAAATCATATGCGCAAACATTGCATGCATCATATGCATAAGCAGGTTTTGTTCAAAGCTCAGTGGTCTAACTCTTTGCTCTTCATTTATTTTGAAGACAAGCTGACGCACCGGTATAATACAAGGGCCAATCATCCAAGGATAATGGAGCATCTAGAACAAGAGAATCGGGAATTGAAAGAGGAGATAGCTAGCCTGACTGCCATGATGGAGTCAGTCCTAGCTGCCCAAAGCCAATCGTCGCTAACTCCTCCCACGGGGACGGTTACTTTTGAGATAGCTTCTTCAACTATGTCTGCTGCTACGGCCCATTTCACTCCTACCATGCCAGACGGGTTCCCTTGGGGAATGCCCGCCAACTTTGTGCCTGAGGGTTTTGCTCAAACTCTTGCTTCTCTGCCGACATCTAGCCCGGTTCTATCTGTGCCACCTCCGGTTGTGCACACCTTACCCAGAGTTGAAGACATCATCTATCATTCTGAGCCGTCTGAGGGCCCGGATGTTTATGAGAAGATGGACGAAATGAAAGACCAATTCCTTGAGTTGCGCAAGGAACTGAAGACTCTGAGGGGTAAATGCCTCTTCGGTAAGAGTGCTGCTGAGTTGTGCCTTATGCCCAACGTGAAGATCCCTGTTAAATTCAAAGTGCTTGACTTTGAGAAATACAAGGGAAACACTTGCCCGCTCAGCCATCTTGTGATGTATGCTCGCAATATGTCAACATGAACTGATAATGACCAATTTCTTATCCATTACTTCCAAGATAGTTTATCTGGTGCTGCGCTCCGTGTGTACATGGGGCTTGATAGTGTGAACATCCACTCTTTCAACGATCTTGGCGAGGCCTTCGTCAAGCAATACAAATATAATGTGGATATGGCTCCTGATATGGATCAGTTGAGAGCAATGTCCAAGAAAGAGAAAGAAACCTTCAAAGAATATGCCCAAAGATGGCGCGAGTTGGCAGCTCAGGTTGTGCCACCCCTGGAAGAGAAAGAGATGACAAAGATCTTTTTGAAGACTTTAAGCTCTTTCTACTATGAGAGGATTATAGCCAGCGCTCCCTCAGACTTCATCGAAATGGTAAATATGGGGATGAGGTTGGAAGAAGGGGTCCGTGAAGGACGATTATCCAGAGATGACAGCTCTTCGGCAAAGAGATATGGGAGATTTGCTAAGAAGAAGGAGGGAGAGGCACATGCTGTGTTCTCCCATATTAAAGGAAGAACATGCGTCCTGCCGTTAACCAACACCAGGTGGCTCATATAGCACCTACCTTTAGATAAGTTCACCAACAACAACAACAACAACAACAATATCAACAACATCGTCAGCAACAGTAGGCCTATCAGCCTCAAAACAACAATAACACCAACACTAGCAACTACGAGAGGAAGAGGGTAACTTTTGACCCGATTCTGATGTCATATGCTGAACTCTATCCTTCTTTGATCGATAGAAAACTGATCACTCCACGAGATCCTCCTTCTGTACCGACCAACCCTTAGTGGTGGTACAAGCTAGAATTACACTGTGTATATCATTCCGGTGCTCCCGGATATGACGTGGAAAATTGTTATCCGTTGAAGACCAAGGTGCAAGACCTTATGAGAAGCGGAATATTGTTTTTCATGGACGTAGGTCCTAATGTGAAGAAGAACCCATTGCCAGAGCATGGGAAAGCTGCTGTTAATATGGTCCAGGATTGCCCTGGCAAATACAAAGTCCTGTATGTTAATGATATCAGGAAATCTTTGGTCGAGATGCATAAACTGTTGTGTGGATACAGTCACTATGAGCATGACTATGATAGGTGCCAGGTGTGCACTATCAACGAAAGAGGATGTCGACAAGTAAGAAAGGACATCCAAGAGATGTTGGATCAAGGGATGATCGAAATACTTCAGAATCGAAATGAGGATGAAGTGGATGTTATCTCCCCTGTATTTAGAATACCAGAGTTTGTTGTTGTCAAGTATGATGGCAGCAAGAAGAAGGTGTCACCATCTCTTATGATTAAGCCAGCGGGCCGTATCCCGTACGTATCTGATAAGGCTGTTCCCTACAGATACAACGCAGTTATGCTAGAAGATGGAAAGGAGGTGTCGTTGCCCTCTGTAACACCCCTTTTTCTACCCATTAATACTTAACATATAATCAGAGTAAATAAGCACACATATAAACAAAAGGGCGTTACATCGACATTTTCAAAAACTAAAAGCTTTCAAAAACCAACATCATTCATCACCACTACACAATACACCTGGTCATTTAGAATAACACATTCCAATTATCATGAATATTCACGAATATGCATTCGCAGCGGAAAATAATGAATACTCATGCATTTCATCAAATGATCCATGTCCCATACCATGATCATCTCTCAATCATCTTTTCAAAATAAACGGAAACCATAATCAGAATATTTGGCATTATGGCCTCTCAACAGCAATTGCAAATAAGCAGGTTCGCAAGTAATAACATAATACTTATCCAAATAAGATACGAGTTCAATACTACTAATCTACCCAGTGTTACATGACCAGAGCATTGACTCATTACCTAGTCTTCAAACTAAAATACGGGAACTCTCCAGCTAATCTCGAGCGAGCTACCGTCCACTTACTTCAGCGCTACTACTCCTGGGTATCTGCACGATACCCATGTAAAGGTAACATTCAAACAGAAAGGGTGAGAATTCAAACCATTATGAAGGAGTAAAATCAAGCACAATGATTAAATAAACAATTAAAGGAATTCATCACACTTCACATAACCATGTAAATAATATTAATCAACATTTATTTCACATGTTTCAAACATTCATCAAAACGCAAAGAGTATAATATTAAATCCAATACTATATTCCCATAACTACAATTATCACACAATCACATAATTTGTCAAGTTATGTACTCAACCATCACCAAATTCAATTACCATATCTCATACACACATCACAATCACAACAATGCACACATTTAATTATCACACGACTCTAATGTGACTCAATGCAAGACATGTGACTCTATGCATGCGGTACCTCAATGTGAACCCAACGTTTCACCGCTTTCCGATTCAATATCTAGAATCCAAGCCACCACGTCTATTTCCAATTAAGGATCAACGTCTGCTACGCCTATTTCCAATTAAGGATCAACGTCTATATGGACCCAACGTTCCACCGTTTTCCGATTCAACATCTAGAATCCAAGCCACCACATCTATTTCCAATTAAGGATCAACGTCTGCTACGCCTATTTCCAATTAAGGATCAACGTCTATCTACCACGCCTATTTCTAATTAAGGATCAACGTGTGCTACCATGTGAACCCACAGTTTCACCGCTTCCACTATGAAGCCGACCATGCATGCCATGAATGAATGTACAAATACCAATACATATGTAATTAAGATCATCTCTACCATCTTAACATTCCACATATCACCATAATTCAACTCTATGAATTATCCACCAATGGTACATATACACATTCATAACAATATATCATTCACAATCCATCAATGATACATATACACATTCATAACAATATATCATTCATAATCCACCAATGGTACATAAACACATTCATAACAATATATCATTCACAATCCACCCATGGTACATATACACATTCATAACAATATATCATTCACAATCCACCAATGGTACATATACACATTCATAACAATGTATCATTCACAATCCACCAATGGTACATACGCACATTCATAACAATATATCATTCACAATCCTCCAATGGTACATATACACATTCATAACAATATATCATTCACATAATATCTATTAGAGTCACCTTTCTAATGCTTTAAACCCCAACCAAAAATGATTCACGAGTTGAAAGTTATGAATAAAACCGTGCACGAAGGCGTTACTAAAAAGTTGTTGTTTTCTAAAATTTCCAACATAATTTTCATCTTCTTCAACCCCAAAACGTCCATGAAATATTCTCCAAAATTATTTTATTCCTGAAACGAAGTAATAGCCTTCTGTTTCAGCTATCCAACACTTCAAACAGCACTCAATTTGGACTTACGGATCAAACGTTATGACCAAAACGATTTCGACAATAAAACATAAAAAAGGGTCGCGATTGTGACGGACAGCATGCAGAATTTTCTGCAGTTTTCATCGTTGGAGGGCTTCCGGACCTCCGATTTCGATTCCGTAAAAAGCCACACGTTCAGAAAATTATAACTCACATAATACTCTAAATATATAACATTAATTTGCAGTTTTAACACAATCAATCACCACAATCGAGCATACTCATCAAAACCTAACAATTCCAAACAACCATACAAAATTAGGGATTTTAACCTAAACATACATCTACCCATTGACCCAATCATACTAACCCATAATAATAAGGATTCCCCCCTTACCTCTTCAATTTTCTGAAAAACCCTAGCTCTTCTCTTTACTTTTCCTCTCCTCTTTCTCTATTGCCTTCAAATGATCAAATGAATCCTAATTCTCACTCTCCTCCCCTCTTATATACTAGTATTCTATTTAGGCTTAAAGCATGATACTTCTAATTTAATTAATAGGCCCAATAAGACCTAATATTTAAATATCTCTAATTAGTTCAATTAAATTAAACTAACCCCACATACACACTAAGTTAATTAATACAATTATTTAATTATATTTCATATCAACTAAATAATTAATTAACACACCAAAATTAATTAATATAATCAATTATTATACTACCTAACAAACAATTAATTAATTAACACTCCACATAATTAAAATAAAATAGTATAATAATAGTATAATAAATAAATACTAAAATTGGGTTGTTACACCCTCAACTTCCGTAGTGAGCATTTCTGACGTCAGTGGTGTGACCCGTAGTGGTCGTGTTTTCTCGACGCAGCCGAAACCCCATGAAGACGTTGTGAAGAAGGCTGTTGTTAATCCTGCCGGTCCTGTGGGGACTTCTTCTTCGAATAATCCTGTTGTGAAGGGTGTTGACCCTACTGTTGTTAATAACACTCCTATCCTGGTTGGCCAGTCTGACATGTTTAAAGAGGATGGTGATGAGATGCTGAGGCTCATCAAGAGGAGTGAATACAATGTTGTTGATCAGCTGCTACAAACTCCATCAAAGATATTTGTCCTATCTTTGTTGATGAATTCTGAGCCACACCGTGAAGCTTTGCAGAGGGTGTTGGACGTGGCATACGTAGATCACGATGTCACAATAGAGCAGTTTGATAGCATTGTTGCAAACATAACCGCTTGCAACAATCTGAGCTTTTGCGATGCTGATCTTCCCGAGGAGGGAAAAAACCACAATTTGGCTCTACACATTTCCTTGAACTGTAAGGATGATGCCTTGTCTAATGTGTTGGTAGACACAGGATCATCACTTAATGTGTTACCAAAATCCAATTTGGCTAAACTTTCATACCAGGGGCCTCCCATGAGGCAGAGTGGAGTGGTTGTAAAGGCTTTTGATGGATCGTGTAAAACTGTGATCGGCGAAGTAGAACTCTTGATCAAGATTGGACCTAGTGATTTCCAGATCACTTTCTAGGTCATGGATATTCATCCATCTTACAACTGTTTACTTGGCAGACCCTGGATTCACGAGGCAGGCGTCGTGACATCCACCCTACACCAGAAGTTAAAGTTTGTGAAAAATAAAAAATTGGTAGTGATAGGGGGAGAGAAGGCTCTCTTGGTCAGTCATTTATCTTCCTTTTCCTACATTGATGTTGAGGATGAGGTTGGGACTCCGTTCCAAGCATTGTCTATTGCTGAGCCTTCAAGGAAAGGACTTTCTTCATTTGTCTCCTACAATGATGCTAAGTTGGCCATTGAGCATGGCGCAACTACTGGTTTGGGGCAAATGATCAAGATGGAAGATAATAAATCCTGGGCTGGCATAGGGTATTCTTCAGGTATTTCCAATGAGCGTGGGTTGTTCCAGAGTGGTGGTTTCATCCACACTAGTGAAGATCAGGAAGCTGCTGTCGTTGTTGAAGATGGTGAAGAGGAAGACCTTGGCAACTTTGTCATACCAGGCGGAATCTGCAATAATTGGGCCGTTGTTGATGTTCCAACAGTTATCCATAAGTCCACGTAATGTGTTCATTTTGTTTAAAAACCCTTCTCCCATGTCAAAAGGAGAAGTGATGACATTGTTGGCATATTTGATTAATACAATGATATTCATTCAAAAATTACATGTTAAATGTTTGTTTTTCCAAATTATTTTTCCTTTTTGCTTTTTGCATGAAATTGGTGATCATCATAAAACCCTAAAAAGAGAATAAAATCAATATTTTCATCTGCATAATGATTTTCCTTGTTTGAATTCTGAAATCTCTTTTATACTCAAAATCCTTATGCAGGTTGATCAAACCCATTGAACATAATGATCCAACACCATCTCCCAACTTTGAGTTCCCTGTATTTGAGGCAGAAGAAGATGATGTTGAAGATATTCCTGATGAGATTACCCATCTTCTTGAGCACGAAGAGAAGATCATTCAACCACATCTTGAGAATCTGGAAACAATCAACTTGGGGTCTGAAGAATGCGTTCGTGAGGTGAAGATTAGGGCACTCCTTGAAGAGTCTGTTAAGAAGGGGTTGATCGAGTTGCTACGAGAATATGTCGACGTCTTTGCGTGGTCGTATGAAGACATGCCTGGTCTAGATACTGATATCGTGCAACATTTCTTACCGTTGAAGCCTGAGTGTGTGCCTGTGAAGCAGAAGCTGAGAAGAACTCATCCTGATATGGCAGTGAAGATTAAAGAAGAAGTTCAGAAGCAAATTGATGCAGGGTTTCTGGTGACTTCTACATATCCTCAATGGGTGGCCAATATTGTGCCCATTCCTAAGAAAGATGGAAAAGTCTGAATGTGTGTTGACTACCGTTACTTGAATAAAGCTAGTCCGAAAGATGATTTTCCTCTACCACACATGGATATATTGGTAGACAATACAACTAAATTTAATGTCTTCTCATTTATGGATAGACTTTCCGGTTATAACCAGATTAAAATGGCACCCGAGGATATGGAGAAGACAACATTCATCACACCTTGGGGAACATTTTCTGTTATCGACTGATGCCCTTCGGTTTGAAGAACGCCGGAGCCACGTATCAACGAGCTACGACTACCTTGTTTCATGATATGATGCACAAGGAGATCGAGGTATATGTTGATGATATGATTGCAAAGTTGAAAACGGAAGTTGAACATGTAGAACACTTGTTAAAGCTTTTCCAGCGTTTGAGGAAGTACAAACTCCACTTGAATTTGAACAAGTGTACATTTGAAGTCTGTTCCAGCAAGTTATTGGGCTTTATTGTTAGTGAAAGAGGTATTGAAGTTGATCCTGCCAAGGTCAAAGCAACAAAAGAGATGCCTGCACCCAAAACTGAGAAGCAAGTCCGTGGTTTTCTTGGCCGCTTGAATTACATTTCGAGATTTATATCCCACATGACTGCCACATGTGCACCAATATTCAAGCTCTTCCAGAAAGATCAGCGTCATGATTGGACCGAGGATTGCCAAAAGGCCTTTGATAGTGTCAAAGAATATCTGTCTGAGCCTCCGATTCTGTCTCCGCCTGTTGAAGGGAGACCATTGATTATGTACTTGATTGTGCTTGATGATTCCATGGGTTGTGTATTGGGTCAGCAAGATGAATCAGGGAAGAAAGAGTATGCAATATATTACTTGAGTAAGAAGTTTACTGATTGTGAGTCTCGGTACTCAATGCTTGAGAAGACATGATGTGTTTTGGCTTGGGCCGCTAAGCGTTTACGCCAATATATGTTAAATCATACGACTTGGTTGATATCCAAAATGGATCCAATCAAGTATATCTTTGAGAAACCCGCTTTAACTAGGAGAATTTCCCGTTGGCAAATGTTGTTGTCTGAGTATGACATTGAGTATCGAGCTCAAAAGGCTATTAAAGGTAGTATTTTGGCTAACCACTTGGCACATCAACCAATCGAAGATTATCAGTCGGTGCAGTATTGTAACACCCCAAAATTTGCCCTCCTCATTCATGCATTCATTTAGCATTTCATATTGCATTTCATCATGTCAATCAGAATTAGATCCAAAAAAAAAAAAAACGATAAAAAAGAAAACGAAAAAAAAACGAAAAAAAAACGAAAAAAAAAAGAAGAAGAAAACGAAAAAAAAAAAAAAAAACGATAAAAAAAAAAATTAATTAATTAATTAATTAAATAAATAAAATATAATAAAAAATTTTGGACTTGGGTCTCTCTCATTTGAGCCCACAAAACCATGAAATTCAGTCTATAAATACCAAGGCTTCACTTGAGAGAACACAAAACAAAAGGGGGATTTTGAAGAGAAGCAAAATACTCTGAGGTTTCCTTGGAACAAAACCCTGAGGAAAAAGATAGTGAGAGAAGACCTAACGGAGTTCAGAGCAGCCTCCAAACCCCGAAGGGAACTCAACTACACAGAATCACCTTTGCCTCACATAAACCCTGAAGATTGTTTTGTAAACCTCACGGGTGCAACTCGATTTCAATCAAGCTCTCCAATCAGGTTTGCCATTATTCCCATTACCTTTGCCCATGGGTTTAATATGTATATGAATGTATAAACAATGCCTTGAATGTTTAACCGTTTAATTTCTGAAATGTATGCCACAGGGTTTGAGTTTTTTGAAACCATACTGTTGATCATGAAAAAAATGCTTATGGTGTTTCACTAACCCTTTTGTTGAATTTTTGTGAGGGCTCACATGACTTTTGCAGGGATAACTTGTGTGGTTTCCCACTTTATTTGTGGGATAACCCCTGGAGTTTCATTCCGATTACCTGTACTGACTCACTTTTCTTTGATGGCATTAGCTTGGAAGGATCTCAGGGTTTCCCATTCCTCTAATTGCTGTTACTTCGGATCTTTATCCGCGTGGTACTTTTACATTTTTCCTGCATTTTACTGCTTTCCTAGCTGGAAGACCTCGATAGGAGGCAACGTTTGAGCCCCTTGGTGGCATTTTACTTTGAGATACATGTTTTGTGTAACACCCTTCAAAAATACCCCAATAATTAATTAAAACAACAAAATATGAATCAGAGTAGATATGCAATTTCAGGGTGTCACACTTGACACTTCACACCATTCACCAAAATAACTTGTCATGCTCATTTATTAATCAAAATAAAACATTGCACAATTCGCAGCGGATAGAAATCTAACAACATGCAAACCATGTAACACATTACATGTAAAATTGTTCAACAACCAAAAATGAAAACAAAGTAAAACATCCCGTCCTGATGTTACATATACCAGAGCATGACCCACTAAGGAACTACACTAGACTCCAAGCACTAGCTTCTACTCAATCACTGCTCGTTACCTGAAACATAGTTGTAAGGGTGAGTTCCTCAATCGATATAATAAGCATTATAAAATATCATGTAATGCTAAGTAAATTAACACATTCATCACCCTAATCATATCACACATTCAGCAACGGCAACATCAACTCATAATCATACTCAACACAAACACAAAACACACGTATAATATTGGAATACATCCATTCATATTATACGCCATACATACATTATGAAATGAGACTCCATGCATGCGGTACCGACTATTCGTGAACACATAGTTCAACCTCACCGATCAAACCCAGATACGGCTACCAAGCTCACTAGTCCCACTCATTTGAGACCTAGTGACTCACTCACTAATTCCTCATCATGGGAATTAGCTACCACCATAAAGGCTATGCTATGCACGCTAAATCACCTAGCATGCAAACATCAACAACAATCCACAATGGACATATGCTCACACTCTAAGCCATAAACAGTCCATCCACAATTGCATACATAATAGATATATTCACAGCATTATGCATACCATCATACATCATCAGCATATTTATCACAGAATCATATCATGTCATGCCAAAATAATAAATCACAGTATTAGCACACTCTACTAATACCTATACTTCTCAAAACAACGGGAAATGATCCCTACTATATCATACATCAGCTAAATTACATCACTCAACTGAAACGACCAAAACTGCACAACCAACAGCTCAGAAAAATCAAACTTCTGCCCATACACGTATGCCTCATGCCCATACGCGTATGGCACATTTCCTAGCCAAGCCCATACGCGTATGGCCTGTCTCATACGTGTATGATACGCGTACCACTTCTCCCATACGCGTACCAACAGAGACAAAACTACGTTAGAACATCATCTTCTTCATTCATATGCGTATGGCCTCACCCCATACGCGTACCACTCACAGGCTACGCGTAAGTACACGCGTATGGCGCGTATCAGCACCAGTCTCCTCCTCTCCAGGCCATCTCATACGCGTATGGCCTAGTGTCATACGCGTATGACCAGAAACCAAAATTCCAGATCTGCTATGGGTTCTTCTCTGCTACGAGATTTCTCAAATCCAACCTTCCACGGTCCAATTTTTACACAACATTCGTTCATATTATCTAACACAGATCATACCCATTCAATTTCACAATTTCTAACCTTATTACATCTAATTCCTACGAATTTTCTTCAATTATAAACCCATATCTCATTCATCCATAAGTTCACAATTTGCAGCATTCATCATCCTAATTAGAGTCAATTCAATGGCTTATTACTACCCATTACATGTTAACCCATAATGCCCATTAAACGACGATAAACCCCCCCTTACCTGAGTTAATCCGGCAAATCCTTTAACTTCAAGCTTTTCCCTTCTTCAACCCTTTTTCTCTTGCTCTTCCTTTTTGCCCTTTTTCCACTTTTTAGTCGCTTCTCTGTTTTCACGTGTAAAAACCTTTTTACTAAATGGGACTCTTTACTGATTCCAAAAATCGTTCCAATTCCAACTTTATTATTCCAATAATAATAATCCAATAATATTCCAATTATTTAATTAAATTAATAAATATACTAATAATAATATATATGAATGGTTTATCTTTTATTTTGAAAAATAATACCCTCTCATTCATATTATCATCATAATATACTATTAAACTTAAATTAAATAATTATCATATTTTATCGGGGTGTTACAACTCTCCCCCACTAAAAGAGTTTTCGTCCTCGAAAACATACCTCAAGCGAATAACTCTGGATAAGACTCCTTCATCTGACTCTCAAGTTCCCAAGTCACATTGCCACCTGCTGGTCCTCCCCAAGCTACCTTTACCAAAGCAATCTCTTTACCCCGCAACTGCTTCAACTCTCGATCCTCGATCCTCATAGGTGATGTTTCAACAGTCAGGTTATCTCTCACCTGTACATCATCTACTTGGACCACATGCGACGGATCAGGAATGTACCTCCTCAACTGAGACACATGAAAAACCTCATGCAAATTCGCAAGTGATGGTGGTAAAGCGATACGATAGGCTACCTCCCCTATCCTCTCCAAAATCTGATAAGGACCAATAAATCGAGGTGTCAACTTCTTCGACTTCAAAGCTCGACCAACCCCAGTTATCGGAGTAACACGAAGAAACACATGATCTCCCTCTTGAAACTCAAGTGACTTCCTCCTCTTGTCGTGATAACTCTTCTGACGACTCTGAGCAATCCTCATCTTCTCCTGAATCATCTTAATCTTTTCCGTAGTTTGTTGAACAATCTCCGGTCCAACCACAACACTCTCACTGGACTCATACCAACATAAAGGTGTCCGACATCTCCTACCATACAAAGCTTCAAACGGTGCCATACCAATGCTCGAATGAAAACTATTGTTGTAGGTAAACTCAATCAAAGGTAAATAACAATCCCAAGCACCTCCTTTTTCCAAAACACAAGCCCTCAAAAGATCCTCCAGTGACTGAATCGTCCTCTCAGTCTGACCATCAGTCTGCGGATGATATGCAGAACTCAATCTCAGCTTAGTTCCCAAAGCCCTCTGCAAACCTTCCCAGAACTTCGATGTAAATCTAGGGTCTCTGTCCGAAATAATACTCGACGGAATACCATGCAAACTTACAATTTTCTCAATATACAACTCAGCTAATCTCTCTAACGGATAATCCATTCTGATCGGAATGAAATGAGCCGATTTTGTCAATCTGTCAACAATCACCCAAATAGCTTCAAAATTCTTAATTGTCCTCGGTAAACCAGAAACAAAATCCATACTGATACTATCCCACTTCCACTCTGGAATAGCCAACGGTTGCATTAGCCCAGACGGCTTCTGATGCTCAATCTTTGACTTCTGACAAGTCAAACAAGAATAAACAAAACTCGCAATTTCTCTTTTCATTCCCGGCCACCAAAATAACTTTTTCAAATCATGATACATCTTCGTAGCCCCAGGATGAATACTCAGGCCACTACGATGTCCTTCCTCAAGAATACTCTTCTTAAGTCCGGTAACATCCGGAATACACACCCGATTACCAAATTTCAAAACACCATTCTCATCAACTCTGAATTCACCACCTTGACCTTGATTCACTAGAGTCAACTTATCAACCAAAAGCACATCGGATTTCTGACCCTCTCTAATCTCATCCAGAATACCACTCGTTAACTTCAACATTCCCAATTTAACACTATTGTGAGTACTCTCACACACCAAACTCAAGTCTCTAAATTGCTCAATTAAATCCAATTCCTTAACCATTAACATAGACATATGCAATGATTTCCGACTCAATGCATCAGCCACTACGTTTGCTTTACCCGGATGGTAATTCAAACCAAAGTCATAATCCTTCAGAAACTCTAACCATCTCCTCTGTCTCATATTCAGCTCTTTCTGATCAAACAAATACTTTAAACCTTTATGGTCACTGAAAACCTCAAATCTTGACCCGTACAAGTAATGCCTCCATAACTTCAGAACAAATACCACAGCTGCCAACTCTAAATCGTGTGTCGGATAGTTCCTCTCATGAACCTTCAGTTGTCTCGAAGCATAAGCTACAACCTGCTTATTCTGCATCAAAACACCACCCAAACCCAACAATGAAGCATCACAGTAAACCTCAAATGGTTCCGACGGACTTGGTAATATCAGAATAGGAACAGTAGTTAACCTTCTCTTTAACTCTTGGAAACCTTATTCACATTTTGAGTCCCAAACAAACGCTTGCCCCTTTCTAGTCAACATCGTCAACGGTAACGCCAACTTAGAAAATCCCTCAATGAATTTCCTATAATAACCTGCAAGTCCAAGAAAACTCCTTATCTCAGAAACTAACTTCGGAGCTTCCCACTTAGATACCGCTTCTATCTTAGAAGGATCAACAGCAACACCACCTCTTGAAACCACATGACCAAGAAAACTAACCTCTTCTAACCAAAATTCACACTTGGACAGTTTAGCAAATAACTCCTTTTCTCGTAGAACTCCTAAAACCACTCTCAAATGTTCAGCATGCTCTTCTTCAGATTTCGAATACACCAAAATATCGTCAATAAACACCACAACAAACTTGTCTAGGTACGGATGGAAAATCCTATTCATATACTCCATAAATACCCCAGGCGCATTAGTCACACCAAAAGGCATTACAGAATACTCATAATGTCCATACCTTGTTCTGAAAGCAGTCTTCTGAATATCCTCAGTTTTCACACGTATCTGATGATACCCCGATCTCAAATCTATTTTGCTGAACACACTCGCACCAACCAACTGATCCATCAAATCATCAATCCTCGGCAAAGGATACCGATTCTTGATCGTCACTTTATTCAGTTGCCTGTAGTCCACACACAACCTCATAGTACCTTCTTTCTTCTTAACCAATAACACTGGTGCGCCCCACGGTGACACACTCAGACGAATAAATTTCTTATCCAACAGATCTTCCAGCTGACTCTTCAATTCAGTTAACTCAACAGCAGACATACGGTACGGAGCCATCGATATCGGCCTAGTACCAGGTACCAAATCAATCGAGAACTCAACTTCACGCTCTGGCGGTAATTCATTCACTTCTTCAGGAAACACATCAGGAAAATCACACACCACGGCTAGATCGCAAATCACCAGTTTATCTTTAGCCTCCAAAGTCGCTAACAGCATAAACAACTCTGCCCCATCTGCTACTGCCTCATTCACCTGCCTTGCTGATAGAAACAAACTCTTTCCTTCCTCAATCTCAGGAAAGATCACAGTCTTATCAAAACAGTTGATATAAACTCGGTTAAACACCAACCAGTTCTTACCCAGGATAACATCAATCTGCACTAGTGGAAGACACACGAGGTCCATCCCAAAGTCTCTACCAAAAATACTCAAAGGACAATTTAAACAAACTGAAGTAGTAGTCACTGAACCCTTCGCAGGAGTATCAATCACCATACTCCCATGCATCTCAGATATCTCTAATTTAAGTTTCACAGCACAATCCAAAGATATAAAGGAATGAGTCACACCTGTGTCAATAATAGCTACAAGAGGAAAGCCATTACTATAACACGTACCTCGGATCAAACGATCATCTGCAGAAGTCTCAGAACCCGATAAAGCAAAGACCTTGCCTCCCGACTGGTTCTCTTTCTTCGGCTTAGGACACTGTGGACTGATATGACCCACCTCTCCACAGTTGAAACAAGTCATAGTCTTCAACCGGCACTCTGCAGCCAAGTGACCGCCTTTGCCACACTTGAAACACTTCTTCTCAGTACTGGTACACTCATGGATACGATGTCCAGCCTGACCACATCTGTAACACTTAGCAGGGGCACTGGAGTCTCCCCCACTAGGTCTCTTCATCCCACTCTGTCTCTGGAAACCTTTGCCAGCTGCATACGGTTTCCCACGATCATTCTGATTCTTGCCTTTCCTATCAACCCTCTACTGATAGCTCTCCGCTCTGGCCTTGGTATCCTGTTCAAAAATCCTGCAACAGTCAACCAAGTCAGAAAACACTCTAATCCGCTGATACCCAATAGCCTGCTTGATCTCGGGACGTAACCCGTTCTCAAACTTCACACATTTTGAAAATTCCCCAGTAGCCTCATCATAGGGAGTGTAATACTTCGACAGTTCTGTGAACTTAGCAGCATACTCAGTAACAGACCGGTTGCCCTGCTTCAATTCTAAGAACTCTATCTCTTTCTTTCCTCTGACATCCTCTGGAAAGTACTTCCTCAGGAATCTCTCTCTGAACACCGCCCAAGTGATCTCAGCACTCCCAGCAGCTTCCAACTCAGTGCGGGCAGCAACCCACCAATCATCTGCTTCCTCTGACAGCATATGCGTACCGAACCTGACCTTCTGGTTATCGGCACACTCAGTCACTCGGAAGATCCTCTCGATCTCCTTCAACCACTTCTGAGCACCATCTGGATCGTATGCTCCCTTGAACATTGGAGGATTGTTCTTCTGGAACTCACTCAGTTGACGAGCAGCTCCCAATCCCACAACATTCGGATTCCCTCCAAGTACTCCAGCTAGCATACCCAGAGCCTCAGCAATCGCAACATCGTCTCTACCTCTTCCAGCCATTTCTATTCTGAGTTAATCCAACAAGCTAAAACAATAAGTACTGATAGGGTTACACAACACCTATCACATACAGGGAAACAGAATAATTACGACTCGACTCGACCGACTATGCTCTGATACCACTGATGTAACACCCTTCAAAAATACCCCAATAATTAATTAAAACAACAAAATATGAATCAGAGTAGATATGCAATTTCAGGGTGTCACACTTGACACTTCACACCATTCACCAAAATAACTTGTCATGCTCATTTATTAATCAAAATAAAACATTGCACAATTCGCAGCGGATAGAAATCTAACAACATGCAAACCATGTAACACATTACATGTAAAATTGTTCAACAACCAAAAATGAAAACAAAGTAAAACATCCCGTCCTGATGTTACATATACCAGAGCATGACCCACTAAGGAACTACACTAGACTCCAAGCACTAGCTTCTACTCAATCACTGCTCGTTACCTGAAACATAGTTGTAAGGGTGAGTTCCTCAATCGATATAATAAGCATTATAAAATATCATGTAATGCTAAGTAAATTAACACATTCACCACCCTAATCATATCACACATTCAACAACGGCAACATCAACTCATAATCATACTCAACACAAACACAAAACACACGTATAATATTGGAATACATCCATTCATATTATACGCCATACATACATTATGAAATGAGACTCCATGCATGCGGTACCGACTATTCGTGAACACATAGTTCAACCTCACCGATCAAACCCAGATACGGCTACCAAGCTCACTAGTCCCACTCATTTGAGACCTAGTGACTCACTCACTAATTCCTCACCATGGGAATTAGCTACCACCATAAAGGCTATGCTATGCACGCTAAATCACCTAGCATGCAAACATCAACAACAATCCACAATGGACATATGCTCACACTCTAAGCCATAAACAGTCCATCCACAATTGCATACATAATAGATATATTCACAGCATTATGCATACCATCATACATCATCAGCATATTTATCACAAAATCATATCATGTCATGCCAAAATAATAAATCACAGTATTAGCACACTCTACTAATACCTATACTGCTCAAAACAACGGGAAATGATCCCTACTATATCATACATCAGCTAAATTACATCACTCAGCTGAAACGACCAAAACTGCACAACCAACAGCTCAGAAAAATCAAACTTCTGCCCATACACGTATGCCTCATGCCCATACGCGTATGGCACATTTCCTAGCCAAGCCCATACGCGTATGGCCTGTCTCATACGCGTACGATACGCGTACCACTTCTCCCATACGCGTACCAACAGAGACAAAACTACGTTAGAACATCATCTTCTTCATTCATACGCGTATGGCCTCACCCCATACGCGTACCACTCACAGGCTACGCGTAAGTACACGCGTATGGCGCGTATCAGCACCAGTCTCCTTCTCTCCAGGCCATCTCATACGCGTATGGCCTAGTGTCATACGCGTATGACCAGAAACCAAAATTCCAGATCTGCTATGGGTTCTTCTCTGCTACGAGATTTCTCAAATCCAACCTCCCACGATCCAATTTTTACACAGCATTCGTTCATATTATCTAACACAGATCATACCCATTCAATTTCACAATTTCTAACCTTATTACATCTAATTCCTACGAATTTTCTTCAATTATAAACCCATATCTCATTCATGCATAAGTTCACAATTTGCAGCATTCATCATCCTAATTAGAGTCAATTCAATGGCTTATTACTACCCATTACATGTTAACCCATAATGCCCATTAAACGACGATAAACCCCCCTTACCTGAGTTAATCCGGCAAATCCTTTAACTTCAAGCTTTTCCCTTCTTCAACCCTTTTTCTCTTGCTCTTCCTTTTTTCCCTTTTTCCACTTTTTAGTCGCTTCTCTGTTTTCACGTGTAAAAACCTTTTTACTAAATGGGACTCTTTACTGATTCCAAAAATCGTTCCAATTCCAACTTTATTATTCCAATAATAATAATCCAATAATATTCCAATTATTTAATTAAATTAATAAATATACTAATAATAATATATATGAATGGTTTATCTTTTATTTTGAAAAATAATACCCTCTCATTCATATTATCATCATAATATACTATTAAACTTAAATTAAATAATTATCATATTTTATCGGGGTGTTACATTTTGTGTTTTGTATTCATATCCCTACAGGTAGCGCGGTTCCTTCGTCAAGGACTGCCTTTTTTCCCTCGAGCATCCCAAACCCTAAAACCCAAAGCAACACGTTAACTCCTTCTACTACAGGCGAGTAAGTCTCCAAAGGTCGAGCATCCGGTAGATTGCGTAGTAACGTTGTTCGCCCAAAACCCAATCCATAACCCCGTAGTTAGCCGAACTACGTTTTGCTCTGATTCTCAGGCCAGATGAGATACGTAGGCATAAGACGCGATGTCTTAGCGAGCACACATCCCCCAACCCATAGGTCAGCCGAGCTACGAAGACTCTGATTCTCATATTCAGATGAGATACGTATGTAGTGGATGCGACATCCGCGCGAGTCACACCCTTTAGACAAGAACTACAAAAGTGGATCCCGTAGAGTACTACAGATGCGTAGGGGTGCTAATACCTTCCCTTCGCATAACCGACTCCCGAACCCAAGATTTGGTTGCGAGACCCCGTCTTGTCCTTTCCTTTTTCAGGTTTACTTCGAGCGTTTCCTTTCCCTCCTTTGGGATGAATAACGCACGGTGGCGACTCTTCTGTCATTTTCTTTCGCCGGTTGTTGTTTTTATTTCGCACTGTATTTTTCAGGTTGCGACAGCTGGCGACTCCACTGGGGACTTAAGAAGTTGACCTCTTGCTGGTCCATCTTCCCTAAGCGAGTCCCTCCTAGCTTTTGTAGTTTGTTTATTGGGTGTTCATGCTTTTGTACGGTTATTTATTTACCTGCTTTACCTTATTGCATTGTGTACATATCCTTGCTTTATTTGTTGGCTGGCTATGGCTGCTTGGTGATCTTTGTGAGATGAGTTCTATACCCGAACTCGAGTGCACTTAGGATAGGAGAATGGCATAGTCCTGTCGACTTGTGTGGAGTTATTCCTTAGCGAGTCGACTTGCAAGCCCATTCACTTGGTGGAGGTCATGTTGAGATCAATAATGTCACATAAGTAAGTTGTGGTTAGACATTACTTGTTCCAATATAGACCTTAGAAGCCGAGGACCTTAGTTTACCAAACCCATCTTGGCCTATTCGTAGGACGTAGTGCAAAAGTCGTTCAAGTGTAAGATTTGATACGATTGTTACACGATACTACACTCATAAGAGTCTCTCTTGAGAATATTGTTGGAATACGAGTAGTCGTTCCTTTGATAATATCCGAAAGATGGGATTATGACTATGGGAACCTTTTGTAGAACATGTTTGGCAGGTTTAAACCTTAGTACACTCCTTTTGGGTGGTTCTTAACCTAAACTCCATGCTCGTGACTTGCAATAAACCCTTGATTCATGGTAAATCCGATCAGGTATCCTTAATATCAATGGAACTCGGGTGTTGATAAGATGTAAACCATAATCCACCAAAATGGGTGGTTGATATTAAGGATGACATGATCCATCCCATGACCTTTGTTTGGTGTGCTCTTAATTTCTCTCCAGACAGTGCAACCCGACAGATGTTCAGGCAGATACATCAATTCTGATTGACATGCCTTTGCATTGCATAACATCATCTGCATATTTGCATCCAACATCTCATGCTTATTCATTTTCAGGGTATTCCCTTTCAAAACGGGGGTGCCTTAAAACTGAACAAGCATTGCATCGCATATCATGCATATTAACCCTTGTCTGTTTTGCAGGTGTCACCGCAGTGTCTAATGTTTGTTCCCTGTATCAGGCAGTTATTGGTCCCAAGCAAGTTCACAGATACCCGACAAAGGAAAACCGTCCACGGCTAGCGATGGACCAAGTACAGAAAGAGCTGGCTGATATGCGTGAAAGGATGGATCAGTTCATGACATTGATGACTGGTATGGCAGTAGGCCAAGAAAAGCTGAGGGAATTGGTTGAGCAACCGAGGCCCAATCCAGATTTGGAGATACCAAATGCTGAGGGAAACCCTGGTAACCCTGGGAACGCTGATAACCCTGTGAACACTAGTAACGCGGGTAACACAAATGTTGATGGAAACCCGGGTAATGTTGGCAACACAGGGAATGTTGGAAATGATATTGGCGGAAGGTACAATGTGAATCAAGGAATTCGGATTAACGGGCACCCCGTTACTGAAGATTGTCAGTGTGATCAATTTTCTTTGCACGACGAGGCCCTCGAGACCACTCGCCGTATGGATGAGCTTGCTGAGAAGCTCAAATCTTTGGAGTCTCAAAATTCCTTAGGTTTTGATGTCACAAATCTTGGTCTGGTTCAGGGAGTAAGGATTCCTCACAAGTTCAAACCCCCTACTTTTGAGAAATACAACGGGGCTTCTTGCCCACGCACTCATCTCCAATCTTATCTGGGAAGGTTGGGAGCTCACACGGAAGATGAAAAGCTGTGGATGTACTATTTTGAAGACAGTCTAACTAGAGCTTCTCGTGAATGGTATTCTCATTTGTCTCGTACTACCATCAAGAGCTGGAAAGACTTGGCAGAGGCTTTTATCAAGCAATATCAATACAACTTGGACATGGCTCCAAATCGGACCTTGTTGCAAGGTATGTCTCAGACTGCCAAGGAGACCTTTAGAGAATATGCTCAGCGTTGGAGACAGATTGTTGCGTCCGTCCAACCCCCTATGTCTGAAAGGGAGATGGCGGACATGTTCATGAACACTCTTCAAGGCAATTATATTGAGAGATTGGATGCTTGCCCGTCAATCAGCTTTGCAGAGATAGTAATTGCTGGAGAAAGAATCGAGAGTCTGTTGAAGATGGGCCGAATTCAAGACAATAGTGCTTCCAACTCATCAGGTCCCAAGAGACCGTTTGCTGGTAACGGTCAGCGAAGAAAAGAAGGCGAGACAAGCGTTGTGTATGCCAGCAAAGGTAGGGGTAGAGGACGCCCTAATTATTATCAAGATGAAGTGGCCGCAGTCACTATTCCAACACTTGTTCCTCAACCGCAATATCATCCACAACAACAACCCAGGTACAACAATCAACAACAAGGAGGTAATTCGGGTCAGCAGAGACACTATCAACAACGTCCAAGGCAAACGGATCGGGTCGTCGAGCCAATCCCAATGCCTTATTCAGTATTACTTCCCAAGTTGATTGACATGAATCTGGTTACGCTGAGAACTCTGGCTCCACCAATCGATCCCAATAATTTTCCTAGAGGTTATGATGTCAACGCCAGATGTGCTTTTCACTCCAACGCACCTGGCCATACTACAGATAATTGCAAGGCTCTCCAGTTAAAGGTACAAGATTTGAGAGATGCCCAGGCTATCAATTTTGCTCCGGTGCCTAATGTTATCCAGAACCCGATGCCGGCTCACGGCGGGCAGGGGATTAATGCTGTCGAAGTGGTTGAAGCTGGTAATGCCCAAGGCTGGGGCAAATTTGTGGAGCCAGTCATCAAAGAAGACAAGTTTGAATTGGGGTATGCTCCGGGATCTCAGAAGAATGAAACCGGTACTCTCTCCAGCGGGGGTTTGGTTTCTCCCCACGTCGTCAATGCTGCAGATGAAGACAAGGCTGACAGCGACTGTGACTTAGATAGCTGGATTCGCCCGTGTGTCCCGGGAGAAAAGCTCGACAATTGGTCGTCTGAAAAAACCGTCCGGGTTACTCTACCGAAAGAGTGATTTTTATTGTTTTCCTCTATTACATGCATAATAAAGTCTTACACTTTGCCCAAGGTGTAATGACTCATTTGTAGGGCCATCCATTTAGTTACGTTTTGCAATTATTTTTATCATCAATAAAGGAAGGTTTTTGCAAACAATTTTGTGTTCTCTTTCTTTCCTTTTTTTTTTACTTTTTACAAAAAAAATGGCAATGTTTCTTTTTTCGTTTTTCCTTTCTTTCAAAAAAAAATCTCTCATTCTAAGGTAAAGCATGATCCTCCATCATGCAGAGCCGACCACCCGGATCTCACTGCTAACGACACTGCTATGGCCAAGTATGACTTCGACAATCCTATCTATCAAGCTGAAGAAGGGGCTGAGGAAGATTTTGAATTGCCTGAAGGGTTAGCCAGATTGTTGAAACAGGAGGACCGAGCTATTACACCTTATCAGGAGGTGGTTGAGACCATCAACGTTGGTATCGAGGACGACAAGAAAGAGATTAAGATCGGGGCCAGTCTACAGGCCGAGAGGAAAGATCGTTGATCATGTACTTGACTGTGTTAGAAAGGTCAATGGGTTGTGTGCTCGGTCAGCATGACGAGTCAGGTCGAAAAGAGCATGCAATATACTACCTTAGCAAAAGTTTACCGCCTGTGAACAAAGATACTCATTGCTCGATAAAACTTGTCGTGCTTTGGCGTGGGCTACTCGCCGACTAAGACAGTATATGTTGACTCACACGACTCTATTGATATCAAAAATGGATCCAGTCAAGTATATTTTTGAAAAGCCATCACTTACCGGAAAGGTTACTAGGTGACAAATGATACTGACAGAGTATGACATCCAATACACTTCACAAAAAGCCATCAAGGGAAGTGTCTTGTCAGACTATCTTGCAGAGCAACCGATTGATGATTACCAACCTATGAGGTTTGACTTTCCTGATGAGGACATCATGTTTCTCAAATCGAAAGATTGAGAGGAACCACTCCCGGAGGAGGGGCCTGACCCTGAATCCAAATGGGTTATGATGTTTGATGGGGCGGTCCATGTCAATGGTCGCGGAGTTGGTGTAGTGTTGATCACACCGGAAGGGGGTTCATATGCCATTTGGTGCCAGAATAACTTTTCCCTGCACCAACAATGAAGCCGAATACGAAGCTTGTATCCTAAGACTTGAGGAAGTCGTCAAAATACAGATTAAATCCCTGGATATATACGGGGACTCAGCTTTGGTCATCAATCAAACCAACAGGGAAATGGTGCTATGCTGGAACTACGTACCCAGAATTGACGTATCTCGGTCAGAGACGAATGAAGAAAGCATTTGGTCAGAAAGTGCGCTCTCGGAGGTATCGAGTCGGTGAATTGGTACTCAAAAGATTTCTTCCTCCCAACACAGATCACAGGGGAAAATGGACACCGAACTATGAGGGTCCGTACGTGGTTAAAAGGATTTTCTATGGCGGAGCTTTGACGCTAACAACCATGGAGGGCGAAGGATTCCCGTCCCCTGTCAACTCAGACGCAGTTAAAAAATACTTCGCATAAAATAGACCCGCTGGACAGTAAAAAGAATAGTCCAGGAAAAAAAGGGGCATCCCGACGAACGAAAAAAAAAAGAATAAAGAGGTTCAGGCAAAAATTAGGGATATAAAAAAGAGTACACCCGGTGAGTCGAAAACCCAAAAGGGCGGCTCAGGCAAAAATGGGTATCCCGGTGGATTGAAAACCCGAAAAGGGGGCGATCCAGGCAAAAGTTAGGGAATAAGCGAATGACTATGATCTGAGTTCATCAGTGTTATATCACCGTTTCATTCAATCCGGCAACCTTCGAAGGTTAAAGATCGACTAATCATCCACTTCAGAAAGCAAGACGAGCAGAGCGTCTTGAGGACAAACGAGTCATAGCAGAGTCGAAACTCAATGGGACCCCGTTTCCACATTGCCATTAGGATAGTTCTCTTTTTTATTTATAGCGATCACCTCTTTTCAGGGATCAGCTTCCTGATGCCCTCGCCTATTCCTGGCACAAATTTTCTCCCCAGTAAGAGTCGAATAATTCAGTTAAAGAGCCTCTTTATTTTTCATTTATCAGTTTGTTTGCAAAAATGTCCGAATTTTTGATAAAACATATTGCATATGAACATAATGGTGGCTTTTGCAGATGATTTGCACAGGAAAACATTTAAAAATTGCTTTGAATGTGCTTAATCCCGGACGGTGAATTCAAACCGAGTAATTCCCCCGAGGCATACGTGTATTTTTGGTTGCAGGTCACAGGAACCGGATGCCAAGTCATGAATCCTCATCCCCAAGCGGTTGACAAAGTCTCTCCTCAGCAGAGCATGTTCCCCAACAGAGTTGACAGTATCCAGACTGTCTATCCCCAACAGAGTTGACAGTATCCAGAATGTCTATCCCCAGTAGAGTTGACAGTATCCAGACTATATATCCCCAGCGGAGTTGACAGTGTCAGATTGTATCTTCCTAGCAACAGCGGAGTGGTTGCATACCCAACGGACAAGAGGGTGGTGTTCCCAGTGTTCATCTTATCCCCAGCAGATTATTTCTAATAGATTTGTTCTAATCCCCAGCTAGAGGACGATTACCAAGTTCATATCCCCAGCAAAGGTCGTTTCCTACGACATTTCCCCAGGAAGTGTTTTCCCCACAGACTCTCCTCATAGAGCCTCGCCGAGAAAAGTTTCCATAGTTGATACTCCCCCCGCAAGGTCGACTTTTCAAGCAGCCAATTTATTTTTGGTGGCTCATTGGTCCCGGCAGACGGATCATTCGCCACAGAGCATTCAAGGATTGATACAGCGATCTGTTCCCTACCGGAGTTTGCTTCCCCAAGTAGATTTCTTTTTACACCATGCATAACATTTGCATTTCCATGCATATCATATCAAGCATACACATAAGCTGATAAACAGGTTCTTCCAAGCAGACTGAAGAATTACTTTACAACCAAGGTCATGAGATCCAGCTAGAGGATCAAGCGTGAGTGATCCAGCCTGAGGGTCATTTTGAAGATTCAGCCTGAGAATCGTTTTCCAGTGATCCAGCCTGAGGGTCCATTTCAAAGATTCAGCCTGAGAATCGTGTTCCAGTGATCCAGCCTGAGGGTCATTTCGAAGATTCAGCCTGAGAATCGTGTTCCAGTGATCCAGCCTGAGGGTCATTTCGAAGATTCAGCCTGAGAATCGTGTCCCAAGAGTCAGCCTGAGGCTCAATTTGAAGATTCCCCAGTGAAGTCGCCTACAAGCTTTATTTCCCCAGCAAGCCTAAGTCTAACTGAGGAGTCGTTACAACATGTTCTAGCCCGAAGAATATGTACGAAGCCCAAAAGTGGAATATTCTCGAAGCTGCATATCTAATATGAAGGTTGGGTTTAGATTTCAAAAGAAGGTCAACCAGCGCATGCCTCAGATGCGGGATCCTAATGACGGGAATTTATCATCAAAACAATCCAGATCTAGCCAGAAGATCGAAGTAGATTCAGCCAGAGAATCGAAATAAAGGAGATCTAGCTAGAAGATCGAAGAAGATCTAGCCAGAAGATCGAAGTCAGGTCTAGCCCGAAGACCGGAAATAGATTCAGCCAGAGAATCGAAACAATTCAGATCTAGCCAGAAGATCGAAGTAGATTTAGCCAGAGAATCAAAGGAAATAGATTCAGCCAGAGAATCGAAACAATTCAGATCTAGCCAGAAGATCGAAGTAGATTCAGCCAGAGAATCAAAGGAAATAGATTCAGCCAGAGAATTGAAACGGAGGAGATCTAGCCAGAAGATCGAAGAAGATCTAGCCAGAAGATCAAAATCGTATCCAGCCCGAGGATCAAAATTAATATCCAACCAGAGGACTAAATTGAGTATAGGTTCAGCCAGAGGATCGAAACTCCAGATTAAGCCAGAGGATCGGAAGAAAAATAAACAGCACGGTGTATTTCCGCATTTTTGTGGTGTTCTCGGAGCGCAAATTTTCGGTCCATCTTTGGTATTCAATCACAGCTCACCCCGTTTGTCTGATAAGCTGTTCGCTTTCATCCTACTCGGGTTAGCTGATGTTTGAATAGGGGCAACTGTAACACCCCAAAATTTGCCCTCCTCATTCATGCATTCATTTAGCATTTCATATTGCATTTCATCATGTCAATCAGAATTAGATCCAAAAAAAAAAAAAAAAAAAAGAAAAACGAAAAAAAAAAAAAAAAAAAAAAAAAAAAAAAAAAAAACGAAAAAAAAAAAAACGATAAAAAAAAAAAATTTAATTAATTAATTAATTAATTAATTAATTAAATAAATAAAATATAATAAAAATTTTTGGACTTGGGTCTCTCTCATTTGAGCCCACAAAACCATGAAATTCAGTCTATAAATACCAAGGCTTCACTTGAGAGAACACAGAACAAAAGGAGGATTTTGAAGAGAAGCAAAATACTCTGAGGTTTCCTTGGAACAAAACCCTGAGGAAAAAGATAGTGAGAGAAGACCTAACGGAGTTCAGAGCAACCTCCAAACCCCGAAGGGAACTCAACTACACAGAATCACCTTTGCCTCACATAAACCCTGAAGATTGTTTTGTAAACCTCACGGGTGCAACTCGATTTCAATCAAGCTCTCCAATCAGGTTTGCCATTATTCCCATTACCTTTGCCCATGGGTTTAATATGTATATGAATGTATAAACAATGCCTTGAATGTTTAACCGTTTAATTTCTGAAATGTATGCCACAGGGTTTGAGTTTTTTGAAACCATACTGTTGATCATGAAAAAAATGCTTATGGTGTTTCACTAACCCTTTTGTTGAATTTTTGTGAGGGCTCACATGACTTTTGCAGGGATAACTTGCGTGGTTTCCCACTTTATTTGTGGGATAACCCCTGGAGTTTCATTCCGATTACCTGTACTGACTCACTTTTCTTTGATGGCATTAGCTTGGAAGGATCTCAGGGTTTCCCATTCCTCTAATTGCTGTTACTTCGGATCTTTATCCGCGTGGTACTTTTACATTTTTCCCGCATTTTACGGCTTTCCTAGCTGGAAGACCTCGATAGGAGGCAACGTTTGAGCCCCTTGGTGGCATTTTACTTTGAGATACATGTTTTGTGTTTTGTATTCATATCCCTGCAGGTAGCGCGGTTCCTTCGTCAAGGACTGCCTTTTTTCCCTCGAGCATCCCAAACCCTAAAACCCAAAGCAACACGTTAACTCCTTCTACTTCAGGCGAGTAAGTCTCCAAAGGTCGAGCATCCGGTAGATTGCGTAGTAACGTTGTTCGCCCAAAACCCAATCCATAACCCCGTAGTTAGCCGAACTACGTTTTGCTCTGATTCTCAGGCCAGATGAGATACGTAGGCATAAGACGCGATGTCTTAGCGAGCACACATCCCCCAACCCATAGGTCAGCCGAGCTACGAAGACTCTGATTCTCATATTCAGATGAGATACGTATGCAGTGGATGCGACATCCGCGCGAGTCATTTTCATTTAAACTTTTTTTTTTTGTAAACAGCACAAGATAAACCCACACCCTTTAGACAAGAACTACAAAAGTGGATCCCGTAGAGTACTACGGATGCGTAGGGGTGCTAATACCTTCCCTTCGCATAACCGACTCCCGAACCCAAGATTTGGTTGCGAGACCCCGTCTTGTCCTTTCCTTTTTCAGGTTTACTTCGAGCGTTTCCTTTCCCTCCTTTGGGATGAATAACGCACGGTGGCGACTCTTCTGTCATTTTCTTTCGCCGGTTGTTGTTTTTTTTTCGCACTGTATTTTTCAGGTTGCGACAAGTATGACTTCCTTGATGAGGAGATTCTGTATTTGAAGATGAAAGATTGCGATGAGCCTACGCTCGATCAAGGGCCAGAGCCTGGTTCCCGATGGGGTATGGTATTCGATGGCGCTGTTAATCAGTATGGAAATGGTATTGGGGCAATGTTATTACTCCTCAAGGCACACATTTTCCTTTTACAGCAAGGCTAACTTTCAAATGCACGAATAATATGGCAGAGTATGAGGCATGTATTATGGGTTTGGAAGAATGTATTGATCTTAGGATCAAACATCTTGATGTTTATGGGGATTCGGCCCTTGTTGTTAATCAGATTAAGGGTGAATGGGAGACGAATCAGCCTGGTCTCATCCCATACAGAGATTATGCGAGGAGGATTTCAACTTTATTTACTAAGGTTGACTTCCATCATATTCCTCGAGATGAGAATCGGATGGCAGATGCTCTTGCCACACTTGCTTTGATGATTATGGTGAAATATTGGAATGAAGTCCCCAATATTACCGTGATGCGCTTGGATAGACCAGCTCATGTATTTACAGTTGAAGAAGTGAAAGATGATAAGCCATGGTATTATGATATCAAGTGCTTTCTCCAAAGTCAGACTTACCCGCCTGGGGCATCTGTTAAAGAGAAGAAGACTTTGAGGAGATTATCTGGCAGTTTCTACCTCAATGGTGATGTGCTTTACAAAAGGAATTTTGACATGGTTCTGCTCAGATGTGTGGATAGACACGAAGCAGACCTGTTGATGATTGAAGTCCATGAGGGTTCATTTGGTACTCATTCCAATGGACATGCTATGGCAAAGAAGATATTGAGAGAAGGCTACTATTGGCTGACAATGGAGTCTGACTGCTGCAAATATGTGAAGAAATGCCACAAGTGTCAGATTTATACGGATAAGATTCATATTCCCCCGACACTCCTGAGTGTTATTTCCTCACCATGGCCTTTCTCCATGTGGGGAATTGACATGATTGGCATGATTGAACCAAAGGCGTCTAACGGTCACCGTTTTATTCCCGTAGACATTGATTACTTCACTAAGTGGGTTGAAGCGACATCATATGCAAATGTGACCAGGCAGGTGGTTGTGAAGTTTATCAACAATCAACTCAAATGCCGATATGGTGTGCCAGACAAGATCATTACTGATAATGGACCAACTTGAACAACAAGATGATGAAATAACTGTGTAGCGAGTTCAAGATTTCACATCATAATTGTTCTCCTTATAGACCCAAGAGAATGGGGCTGTTGAAGCTGCTAACAAGAACATCAAGAAGATTATCCAGAAGATTGTTGTTACGTACAAAGATTGGCATGAGATGCTTCCATTTGCTTTGCATGGCTATCGTACATCTGTATGCACTTCAACAGGGGCAACCCCTTTCTCTCTTGTATATGGCATGAAGGTTGTACTCCGCGTAGAGGTTGAGATCCCATCTACGAGAGTCTTGATGGAAGCCAGTTGACTGAGGTTGAATGGGTTCAGAGTCGTTATGACCAACTGAACTTGATTGAAGAGAAGAGATTAACTGCCATGTGCCCTGATCAGTTATATCAGCAAAGGATGAAGAAAGCTTTTGATAAGAAGGTCAAGCCTCGTGTGTTTTGAGAAGGTGACCTCATGCTCAAGAAAGTTTTGTCTTTCGCGCCCGATTCCAGGGGCAAGTGGACTCCAAACTATGAAGGTCCATATGTTATTAAGAGAGCCTTTTCAGGCGGTGCTTTGATGCTTACAACTATGGATGGGGAGGATTTCACTCGTCCTGTGAATTCAGATGCAATCAAGAAATACTTCGCCTAAAAATAAAAACAGAATAGCTTGCTAAGTTGAAAACCCGAAAGGGCGGCTTAGGCAAAAATGAGCGTCTCGGTGGATTGAAAACCCGAAAGGGCGGTCCAGGCAAAAGTTAGAGACATGAAAAAAATGAATATATATATCCCGCTAGATTGAGTACCTCACCCTGGGGCAATCTAGGCAAAAATTAGGAATTTGGCAAGTAACTGCATCTTGACAAGACTTTGTTCTATAGCTGTCATCTGTCGAAGATTCTCACTCAGTCATCGTCAACTGAAGCTTCAAATACATTGGATTCATAGTTGGTGGAGAAATGGTAATTATGTTCAATGTAGCCCTTTTTCCAATATATATCACCAATTTCAAATTTGTAAAGATCCATGGAGTCTCGCCATTTGCGGGACTACCATTCTATCAAATAAATTTGAGCCTTTGTCCAATTCTTTGCACTCTTATTTGTTTCTGTTTAACAAATGTTTGCATGTTTGTTTTAAACAAATAAAGTTTTTATAAACTGTTTTTAAAGAAAGTGAACATTCACAAAGACTAAAAGGATAACTGGAATATCTTCAGTGCTCTCCCAAGTATAGTACGATTTCCAAAAGGTAAGGAATTTGTTCACATTTTGGCATGTTGATATCCTCTTCATCAGCTTTCAATTGTCTCCCCAACAAGCGCGGAAGGGGTGATAGATCACCTGCTTCCCAGAGAGTCTGATAGTTTGTGGATGTACATCAAACACACTCACGGATAGTTTGTTTGTTCATACATGTTTGTTTCCCCCACGGAGTCTTAGCAATCCGTGATTGACTGGATGGTTGATTTGTGGGTGATCCCTTCTGTTCCAGTTCTTGCCTTGAGATTTTAGAGATGTATATCCCTCTATATCAGGCACTAGCATTTGTGTTTTATCAATTATACGGTTGTCATCCCTTGTGTGGGCTGACCTAAAATACCTTATAATTGATAAAAGTTGGTATGATATCTATTCATGAGGAAGTTTTGTCTTTCCCCAGCATGAGTAGAAATCTCTAGCGGAGTAGGCATGTGTTCCCTACAAAGATATCTTTCAGTTATTTCCTCAACAGTAGTTGCGTAAGAGCAGTTGGTGAAAGGCTTTAGTCCCTTTTTCATCCCTAACACGGCTCGAAGGATTCGTTTCCGTTCCCATCAGTCGAGGTATCTCTTTTGAGAATGTTGGAAGCTTATCCCCAGTAGGGTTGCTCACAGGTTATCCCCAGTATGGTCGCCTACAGTCCATCCCCAGTGGAGTTGCCTGATCCGAACATGATAATTTGTTTCCCCTCCGCATTGGAAGATTTCTTCCGAATATAGAGCTGGTGGTGAAGATGTGTATTTCCTTCCCCAGCGGGGCAAATCGTTTTCTCTCTCCCCTTAGCAGAAATGTCTCTCCAGCAGATGAGAAGGAGTGCTTTGACTGTTGAAGTTTCTGTTTGGCGGTTGTTCCCCACAGAGTTTCATATCATTCCTTGATAAGCTTCCCCAGTAGAGTTTTTTCTACGACGGATCTTTTCCGTGTTAAATTCCCCAGTAGAGTTTCTTCTACGACGGATCTTATATATGTTCAACAGCAAATCCCCGACGGTGACTCTGCATGTTCCACAACTGAGACTTTGCCTATCCCCAACGGTGGTTTGTATCTCCTGGTATTAGATCATCCCCGTCAGAGTTAATTTCTCATGTGGGCCCGAACTTTCTCTTTTGAGATATTATACCGGATGTCCATTCGTGGCTCTTCAGCCTGTTTGTGTTAGATATGACTGTTTATCAACATTAATCATACATAAATCACGCATATACATACATAATCATAGCATTCAGATATTCATGATGCATTCTTTGCCATATATCTTTGCTTTTTATCTCCTGCTATTGGTGAAATATTCTTCCCTAAGCAGATGGTTGTGTCTGATCTCTCCATATAGAGTCATCCCCGTAGGCAGAAAGTGTCTATCTTTCTTTCTTTCTTCCCCACTGAGTTATGTCCTCGTGGATAATTATCATTTCAGTTTCCTCCCCAGTTGTGTATCTGGATGGAATTACTCCCCTGAGTTATATCCTCATTGGGTTGAGTCTTGTTTAATTGTGTCTCTCCAGATTGTTCCTGGATTGACTCATCTTCCTGTTATTCCCCTGCAGTTCCTTGTAGTTTAGGTGTTTAATTGCTCAGTAACCAATAATTATCCATCTTTTCCCTAGTGGATTTCGTGGCCCTCTACCCAGTAACCGGTAGTTGTAAGTCCTATTTCTATGGTTTTATACCCAGTAACCGGTAGATGTAATCCCCTCTTTGTTGGTTATCTTTATCCAATATCCAGTATCGATATTCCTTCGTTTTGAGTATACCACCCAGTAACCGGTGATATATCTCCTGGTTAATTGCTTTTGTTAAGCAATTCATCCCCCGCTGAGTCATCTTTCATTTACCCTTGTTTGGGTAATGATTGTTTCTCTTTCTGACTGGTCATCATTTTATGCCCAGTATTCGGTATCCCGATGTCCTTTCTTATCGGTCGATTTATCCTTTATTAACCCAGTAACCGGTTGTGGATAATCTTCCATGCGAGTATATTATCTACGTTATGACGGTAATAGATAATATGTCTCATGCGCTCTTCGGTCGAAGTCTTTTTCTTCCCCAGTTGAGTAAGATTCGTATCTCCTTGTGGAATCGAATGCCCGTCCTGTAAGTCGAGTTTGCTTTTTTAGCCCTCCTTTCGGATTATGAGTGTCTTGGATATGTTCCTAATTCACGCCTGGTTGGTCACCTATTATATGCCCAGTAACCGGTATCCTTGGTGTTCCTTCCTTCTGCTCCCTATTATGACTTTTTGTCCCCTGTGGAGTCAGATTTTCCTGAGTTGAAATATGCCTTTTAGGTATTCCTCAGATGTTTCGGATGATTGATATCTCTCACCCTTATACTTGTCTTAGATATTCTTTCTCCCTGAGCGTGTTGTTCTCTCACCCAGTAACCGGTGTTTTGATAGCATGTCTCTCTTTGAGTTTATTACCCGGTAGCCGGTAATATCTCATTGTTTCTTCCTCAGCTGAGTCCTTTGTGGACAGCTCCGTCTGAGTCCGGATTTTTATCCGAGGTATCCTTTGTGGATAGTTTTGCTGTATTGGCATAGTCCCCAATACATGCGTCTTTGCGTCAGCTCAAGTCATTCCACCGATTTATTTTTGGGGAATCCCTTCGTGTCTCCCAGCAAATTTTCAAGTCGTGGCCTGCTCACGCATTTTTACCTTTTTTCTCCCCAGAGTCTCTGTCTCCCTAGTGAGTGTGTTACTCCTACGGATTTTTCAGTTTCTCTTGATTTCTTTTTCTTCATGGCAATGATTCACCATGAAGATTTTCTTTGCGTGCATACATTTGCATCATGAGGTCTCTTAGGGACCAAAATTCGTCTCTTTGTTATTATTTAAGCCCATTCTACCTCGTCGAGACGATGATTTTAACCTTCATATATCCGGCTAGAATGACATTGAATAGGGGCATCTGTAAGACCCTAATTTTGACCCTAAGATCCCTCATGGCATCATATCATTGCTCAATGCATTGCCTCAAGGATCATAGCATGTGTGGCTCCTTAACCCTAGGCTGGGACTTGTGTGAGTTGGTTTTGAAACCACCAAGCATGCTTGTATTGTATATTATTGCTTTTCTTATTTTGATTACTAACCAAAAGCACAAAAATATGTCACTAACTCTTTTTGTTTTGAAGCTCAAGTAATCATGTGATCCCCTGCTCCTAGGAGGCTCCTATGCTCAATGAAGTGGATAGGTGAAGATGAAAACAAGCATGAAAATGGTCCAAAAAGTTCCTAATTATCATATATGTCTCCCAAGTATCTCAATTTGTCAATTTGATCAAGATAATCCAAAGGGCTTGAGGATTGTTCCCCAAGGAAACCCTAATTCAATTATGTCTCAATTGTGCCTTGCTCATGAAGCAACCTCAACCTATGATCAAATTAAATCAAGGGAAGTTATTTCATTAATTATTTTATGCATATATGAGCTTATTTGAGGTTCCTCAATCACTCATTCATCAAGATTTGAAGTTTGGCCTTGAGAAGCTGACCAGTCAAGTCATCTGACTAAACTGAGAATCACTGAGACACAACTTTTGATATGTTTGTCAAATGAAGATGACCCCAAAGGACAAAGTGTTCTTAAGACCCATACGAACAACTTTCATGTTCATCAAAAATCCATTTGAAACTTGGAAGGTTATCATTCATTTCAAAACATTATAAGTCATTTTAACTGAAACCCTAATTTTAGGTCAACTTCCCAAGGACCTAAATTCATTATTTTTTATGATTTTGAGGTGAGACCAATTGAAGTGGAAAGCTTAAGATGTCTAATTCAAATTTTATATTGGACAAAATTTCAGAATCCAAAAATAAACACATGTGATAATAAAAAACATTATAGGTCACTTTGGACCAAAACCATTGAATTTGAAAAATGTCCAACTTCAAGTGCCCATAACTTTCTCATTAAAAATCCAAATGATGAAAAATTTATTTCCAAATTTATCATCTTGAAAATATCTACAACTTTAATGTTGGAGGTTTTTCCATGTGAGGCTTTCATCACTGAAATAGAAAGGCTTGAGGTTGATCACTTTTGGCAAAAAAAATCAAAGGGAACCTAGACATGTTTTGTACCCCAAACTTCAAAGCCATCTTTCATAAATTTCCAAACTCCAAATGAATTTTTTCCCAACATGACTTTTGTTCCTTATGTCAAGAGCTTTCCAACCATTGCTCACATGACCATTTCTGGATTTTCCATATGGAAGTTTCGAAGGGCTTAATGTTTATGATCAATTATGCAATTCACATTAAAACTTCATGTGCAAGCAAATGCCAGGCCTTGTGCACGTCAAATCCACTTCAAAATGATCTCAGCATGCATTTCCATTCAATTTTGGGCCTCACATGCGCTTGTACAGGCCCATGCATAAAGGATCCAAAATTTATGCACACGAGCATTACACCTCCTTGCATCAAGCTCAACTATGAATAGATGTGCTTGCTCATTTAAAAACCAACCGGAAGGAGATCTGAAACTCTGCTGAATTGAAACCTCACCCTCACTCAAAGGAATTTCAGTTTTCATTTCTCAATTTCAAGCTTGAATTTCAACATCCTTAGTTGATCTTCAAGTCTTAATTCCTTAGCCTTGCATCATCATTACATGTCCAGATCAAATTGAGATCAAAAGCTTGAAGAGATTATGTTGTTCAAAGCTGCATTTCAGAGGTATATCACAAAACTATTTTGATTTGGATCTTAATATACAATGTGAATTGCTTGAGTTTGAACTCTTTTCTGAAGTCCTCGAGCAAGAGGCAGGCCGGTGGTGGTCTTAATTTCATGAATTGTGACATTTTAGATCAAACACCATGATCTTCAAGCTCTTGTTTCTCTCTAAATAGAAACATTGAGGAAGATCCAAGGTTACAGGGGTGATGTACATCACCCCAGCTTCATTTTGGTACCTGGCTTGTTTATTTTGGTTAAGTTTTGAAACCCTGCGTGTGGTGGTCGGAGTTGGTTGTCTGGCCGGAGAAGATGGTGGTTTCCACCACCATCCCTACGTGGGAGCTTCCAGGCCATTAGATCTTGGCAAAATGTTATAATCTCAGCCTTTGATTGTGTGGACTTGTTTTAAATACATGTGTTGCGCGCTTGACTTTGGAACATGGTGCATCAGCGCTTCTGAACCGTGTGATCATGCCACGTCATTTAATGAGACGGATCCAAGGGCGCTTGATTTTTTTTTCTTATTTCTGTTTTAGTTTCTTTTAATTCCTTTTAGTTTCAAAAATTCATAAATATTTTATTTGAAGTCACAAAAATATGAGACCAACACCAAAATTTTTCTTGAAAAATCTAGTTTCATATTTTGCTTTTTAATTATTTTTGTGACTTCATTTAATATTTTTGGTGAATTAATTGTTTTTATTAGTTTTTAATTCATTTTAAATACTTTTTGATATTTGAAAAATCCAAAAATATTTTCTTAACACACATGGATCATGATAAGTCAATGAAAAATAGTCTCATCAATTTATTAATTGATTTGAGATTTATTTGAGATTTTAATTCATTTGTGTTATTTTTCATTATTTTTAATTGTTTTAAAATAGTTTCTGATTTCAAAAATTGTTGAAATTTTTTGTCAAACCTTGTTTGACCATGTTAGACCTATGAGAATTTAATTGGACTTGTTGAAGTTGATTTGAATTGAATTTGAGGTTTGACCATACTTTGTCCATTTTAATTTTGCATTTATTTTAATTCCAAAAATACCAAAAAAATATATTTGACTTGTTGACTTTTAATCCTTATTTCTCTTCTGTTTACCATTGGTTGATGATGATTTGGTTCACTTTTGATCAATTGTGTTTGACACTTTATTTCTCTTTCCATTTATTTCATCTTCATCTTCATTTCTTTTTATTTTTGGCCAATGAGTTAATGTCTTATGGTTAGCCTTGACATATGAGAGGTTTAACCTTCTTTGATCCAAATCAAACTCAACTTGATCCATGATCAAGTGAGTTTCCTTGTGTCCAAGATAGGTTGCTTCTTGGTCAAGCAAAAAACCTAAAGTCCATACAAGGCCTTTCTCTTTTCTTTTGGCATGGCAATTTGTAGGAGCTTGGTTTACTAGTCATGATCTCTAACTTGTGTTTATTTGCCTATAGTTTTATTGACCGGCCTCAGATAGGTGTAACTACTACATTAATCTACTTACGATTGCTTAACATAGCGCTAAGTTGTCTTATGACAAACTAACATAACCACTAATTACTAATTTTAATTTGAGCATTTAATTTCTTGCAATTTACTTTAATGCACTTTACTTCTTGCTCATTTATTCATATTGCTTTTTACTTTGCTCACTTGAGCTCATATTTTATGTTTATGTCATTTTCCTTTTGCTCATTTGAGCTCATTATTGTATATAAATATATTGTTGCTTTGTGTTTGTTTTGTGTTTGTTTGTGTGAACCCAATGCAAAAGGGAGAAAGGACTTAGAATTAGGACTTTACCTATGCTTAAAGGAGTTCAAGAGCAACTAGGCCTCTTGCCTTTAGAATGCTAATTTTTTTGAAGAGCAACTAGGCCTCATGCCTTTAGAATGCTAAATCTCAAAGTTGACTTCAAAGGACCCCTAATCTAAACTCATTCTTTGTCCATTCCTCTTATTGTGTGGTGAACTTTTTGATGTTTTCTCTTGTGTGATAGGGATTCCATCTTGAGATAGTAAGAAGGACCATTGTCATGAGTAGCCAGGTTATGAGAGACAAGCCAAATGGAGATCCTATGAGCTTGAATGTATATTTGTTTTGATTGCTTGTTGCTTACTAAGTCCAAAGGAAAGGAGCATCTTGAATCATCTCTATGATTTCAAGAAAAGGAACTCCAAGGGTTTTATCTCTTCTCTCATCTTTGTATGATTTAGGAGTAGCCCTTCTCTTTTTCTCTCCACTCTAACCCAAGCCAAACTCTTTTGTGCAAACTTTGACATTATTTTCAAACTAGAAACCTAGGCCTTATGCCTTTGACTTTTCAAAATCTTTTTATTAATACTCATTGTGAATGAATCTTAATTCAACTTTGACCTCATTTTGTAAATACTTCTAACTTGTAAATACAACTCACTTCAATTTGTTTTTGTTGTTCCAATGGCCACCTTTGTTAAAAAAAATTCATAAACATTAGTTATAGGTTTGAGTTATCATAGTGGTTGATGTAAATCTCACCTCATCTTTAGTGATTGGATTATAAGTCTTCCATACTTATTATAGGGTTAACCCCTCACTAGTATGTTGAAGCCTTCCTCACATGGTGGATTGTTGGTTTAGGTTGAGTTTTCTCCCTTTGATAACAAAAGACCTCAAGGCTTTTGATCAAATCAATTCACCAATCTTTTGAGATTTTTTACCCCGAACTACGAGGTTTTGATCCTACCTTTGTGATGGTACGTAGGCAATGGTTTTATCCATTAAAACAACAAAATTGTAAATATCATCTATTCTCTTCTCATCCCCCTAATCTTGTTTGCACAAATCTTTTCACAAATACCAACCTAAAACACACATTTGAAAAATGGGCTCCCTTAGAGTACTAAGGATGTTTTGGGTGCTTAAAACCTTCCCATTTCATAACCACCCCCCTTACCCAGATCTCTGACATTTTTATTAGTTTTTGATTTGATAAAACTTATTACTTGGTTTTTGTTCGCTTTTTAACCATTCCTTTGGATAAATAAAAGTGCAGTGGCGACTCGAATTGTATGTTTAATTTTGATTTAGTCAATAAATCTAAAGGTAACGAATACCCCGCTATAGAATGGTCAAGAGGTTCAGTTGCCCCCAACCAATTCTATTGTGAATATTGCAGATATCGCGAAGGTGACCCGTAACGGTTGTGTTTTCGGTCCTGTTTTCTCGAAAGAATTGATTGAATATGTTTCAGTTGGTAAGAAGGTGGATGTACCTACAGTAAGCCCAGTTAGTGCTCTAATGTGTCAGTCTGGTGAATCCAGCAAATTGAAGCCTCATGATGATGATGAGGTAATAAGATTTATTAAGAAGAGTGAATTTAATATGGTGGAGCAGCTGCTCCAAACTCCTTCAAAGATTTGAGTGTTGTATCTGCTAATGAATTCTGAAGCGCACAGAGAAGCATTGCAAAGAGTGTTGGAGCAAGCCTACATTGAGCATGATGTGACTGTGGATCAGTTTGACCATATTATGGCTAACATTACTTCCTACAACAACTTGAGTTTTTGTGATGAAGAACTTCCCTAGGAAGGCAGAAATCACAATCTAGCACTGCATATATCGATGAACTGCAAGGAGGAGGCGTTGTCCAATGTGTTGGTTGATACCGGTTCTTCTTTGAATGTACTCCCCAAATCAACTCTATCAAGGTTATCCTATCAAGGCGCCCCGATGAGATACAGTGGCGTGATTGTTAAAGATTTTGATGGTTCTCGCAAGACTGTTATAAGAGAAGTGGACCTTCCAGTGAAGATATGTCCGAGTGATTTTCAAACTACTTTTCAAGTAATGGATATCCACCTGGCCTATAGCTGTTTGTTGGGAAGGCCATGGATCCATGAAGTTGGAGTTGGTAACATCTACTCTGCATCAGAAACTGAAGTTTGTGAAGAATCGCAAGCTTGTCATTGTAGGTGGGGAGAAAGTACTATTGGTGAGCCATCTGTCATCTTTCACGTATGTTGAAGCTGAGGAAGAGGTAGGAACTCCGTTCCAAGCCTTGTCTATTGTTGAGGTAAAGAAAACTGGGGCACCCGTGTCTTCTTTCAAAGACGCGCAGAAAATTATTGAAAATGGAAGTACGAATCAGTGGGGCCGTATGGTATAAGTCACCGAGAACAAGAATAAAGCCAGATTGGGATTCCAACAAGGGCCTTCCAATGTCAAGACTGAAGAAGTGCAACCGAGTTTCTATAGCAGAGGGTTCATTCATGGTAATAAACAACACTCAACTGTTGTGATCGAAGGCGATGAAGATGAAGACTGCGCCAACCTTGTGACACATGGCAAGACTTGCAACAATTGAGTTGCTGTTGATGTTCCTGTTATTGTCCATCGTTCTAAGTAATTTTCTTTTTTCATTTGTTTTAAGAAAAATCCTTCTCCTATGCCTAAGGGAGAAGTGAATATTGTTGGACATTTTCAAATTATCATCAATAAAATGCAATTTTATTCATCCATATCTATGATGTTTTATTTTTACTTTTTGCTTTTCTGAAAATGGTAATCACAAAAAACATAAATAAATAATTGTCCATCAGCATAATATTTGGTCACAATTAATTTCTCTAAAATCAAAATATCAAATCATTATGCAGTTTGGTTTCTAAACCCATTGAATACAATGATCCTACTCCCTCTCTAAACTTTGATTTCCCTGTGTTTGAGGTTGAGGAAGAAATTGATGAAGAAATGTCTGATGAATTGTGTCATCTACTTGAGCACAAGAAAAAAACTATTCAGCCATTTGAAGAGCAGATTGAGCTAGTCAACTTGGGTTCTGAAGGTGATGTGAAGGAAGTCAAGATTGGGTCTCAACTGTGTCCAGAGGTTAAGAAGGGGTAGATTGATCTTCTCCGAGAGTATTCAGATATGTTTTCTTGGTCCTATCAAGACATGACTGGTTTGGATTATGAGATCGGGGAGCATAGATCAAAGATATGGCCGTAAAGATCAAAGAAGAACTGCAAAAGCATATCGATGTCGGTTTCCTTGTTACCGCTGAGTATCCACAGTGGGTGGCCAATATTGTGCCTATTCTGTAGAAGGATCGAAAAGTCCATATGTGTGTCGATTATAGAGGTTTGAACAAAGGTAGTCCGAAAGATGATTTTGCTCTGCCCCACATTGATATGTTTGTAGACAATACAGCTAAGTTCAAAGTCTTTTCGTTTATGGACGGATTTTCCGGTTATAATTAGATCAAGATGGAACCCGAAGATATGGAGAAGATCATATTCATTACACCTTGGGGAACATTCTGTTATAGAGTGATGTCTTTCGGTTAAAGAATGCTTGAGCAACATACCAGAGAGCTATGACCACTCTTTTTCATGATATGATGCATAAGGAGATTGAAGTCTATGTTGATGATATGATCTCCAAATCAAGAGATAAAGAAGAGCATGTTGAGCATTCGTTGAAGTTATTCCAGCATTTGAGGAAGTATAAACTCCGCTTGAATCCCAATAAGGGTACATTTGGTGTTCGTTCTAGTAAGTTGTTGGGCTTTATCGTCAGCGAGAAATGTATTGAGGTTGATCCTACCAAGGTCAAAGCAATACAAGAAATGCCCGCATCCAAAACGGAGAAGCAAGTCAGAGGTTTTCTCGGCCGCTTGAATTACATCTCAAGATTCATTTCGCACATGACTGCCACATGTGAACCTATATTCAAGCTTCTTCAGAAAGACCAGTCTTGTGATTGGACTGAAGATTTCCAGAAAGCTTTTGATAGTATCAAAGAGTATTTGCTCGAGCCTCCGATTCTGTCTCCACCTGTTGAAGGAAGACCGTTGGTAATGTATTTGACTGTGCTTGAAGAAAGTATGGGTTGTGTTCTTGGTCACCAAGACGAAACTGGAAAGAAAGAGTATGCTATTTACTACCTCAATAAGAAGTTCACCGACTGTGAGACTCGGTATTCTATGCTAGAAAAAACTTGTTGCGCATTGGCTTGGGTTGCTAAGCGTCTGCGTCAATATATGTTGAATCATACTACTTGTTTGATATCCAAAATGGATCTAATCAATACATTTTTGAAAAGCCAACTTTAACTGGGAGGATTGCCCGTTGGCAGATGTTGTTATCAGAGTATGATATTGAATACCGATCTTAGAAAGCGATCAAAGCTAGTGTCTTTGCTGACCGTTTGGCTCACCAACCGATTGAAGACTATCAGACAGTACAATATGATTTTCCTGATGAAGAAATCTTGTACTTGAAAATGAAAGATTGTGATGAACCATTGCTTGAAGAAGGGCCCGAACTTAGTTCCCGTTGGGGAATGGTATTTGATGGAGCTGTTAATTAGTATGGTGATGGCATTGGGGCAGTGATTATTACTCCTCAAGGAACTCACTTTCCTTTTACAGTTATATTGACTTTCAAGTGTACAAATAATATGGCTGAGTATGAAGGTTGCATTACGGGGATTGAAGAGGCCATTGATCTCAGAATCAAATATTTGGACGACTATGGAGATTCAACTTTGATTGTGAATCAGATCAAAGGTCAATGGGAGACAAATCAACCCGGTTTGATACCATATAAAGATTATGCGAGGAGGATATCAACTTTATTTACAAAGGTGGAATTTCATCATATCCCTCGAGATGAAAACCGGATGGCAGATGCTCTTGTAACGTTGGCTTCAATGGTTGTAGTGAAATTTTGAAATGAAGTCCCTAATTTGATTGTGATGTGTCTTGATAGGCCAGCTCATGTGTTTGTTGTTGAAGAGATCAAGGATGAAAAGCAGTGGTATTTTGATATCAAGTGTTTCCTCCAAAGTCAGATTTACCCACCTGGGGCATCTTTGAAAGATAAGAAGACTTTGAGATGATTAGTTGGCAATTTCTACCTAAATGGTGATGTGCTTTACAAGAGAAACTTCGATATGGTTTTGCTCAGATGCGTGGATAAACATGAAGTAGACCTGTTGATGACTGAAGTACATGAAGGTTCCTTTGGTACCCATTCCAATGGATATGTTATGACTAAGAAGATGTTGAGAGCAGGTTACTATTGGCTGACAATGGAATCTGACTGTTTCAAGTTTGTGATGAAATGCCATAAGTTCCACATATATGCAGATAAAATTCATGTTCCTCCGACACTATTGAATGTAATTTCCTCTCCATTTCCATTCTCCATGCGAGGAATCGATATGATTGGCATGATTGAGCCAAACGCTTCAAATGAACATCGTTTCATTCTGGTGGCTATTGACTACTTCACAAAGTGGGTTGAAGCGGCATCGTATGAGAATGTAACCAAGCAAGTTGTTGTAAGGTTTATCAAGAATCAGATTATATGCCGGTATGGTGTGCCAAGTAAGATCATTACTGATAATGGATTTGACTTGAATAATAATATGGTGGAATCTCTTTGCAAAGACTTCAAGATTGCACATCATAATTCTTCTCCCTATAGACCCAAGATGAATGGGGCTGTTGAAGCTGCAAAAAAGAACATCAAGAAGATCATTCAAAAGATGGTTGTGACGTACAAGGATTGGCATAAGATGGCCCCATTTGCTTTGCACGGGTACCGTACATCTATCCGTACTTCAACAGGGGCAACCCCTTTCTCACTTGTTTATGGCATGGAAGTTGTGCTCCCAGTTGAGGTTGAGATCCCATCATGGCATGTCTTGATGGAAGCCAAGTTAACTGAGGCTGAATGGTGTCAGACTAGGTATGACCAATTGAATGTAATTGAAGAGAAGAGATTGACTGCCATGTGTCATGGTCAGTTATATCAGCAGAGAATGAAGAAAGCTTTTGATAAGAAGGTCAGGCCTCGTATGTTCAGAGAAGGTGACCTTGTACTCAAGAAGATTTTATCTTTCAAACCAGATTATAGGGGTAAATGGAATCCTAATTATGAAGGCCCATATGTTATTAAGAGAGCGTTTTCAGGCGGTGCTTTGATTCTTACAACTATGGATGATGAAGAGTTCAATCGTCATGTGAATGTCGATGCAGTCAAGAAATACTTCGCCTAAAAAAGAAAAGAACAACTCCCTAAGTTGAAAACCCGAAAGGGAGGCTTAGGCAAAAATAAGCGTCTCGGTGGATTGAAAACCCAAAAGGGCGATCCAGGAAAAAGTTAGAGACATAAAACAGAAAATTTATCCCGATAGATTAAGTCCCCCACATTGGGGAAATTTATGCAAAAATTTGGGATTATGGCAAGTAACTGTATTCGGCTGATCTTTAGTCTTGAAGATATTCTTGAGCACGTCATTTGGTTTTGATTCATCACTCTCAACCGAAGCCAAGAGCACAGTGGAGATTGAAGTTGGTAGAAGGATTAGTGATCATTGTATTCAATATAGCCATTTTCCATGTAAATTACCATTTTTAAACTTTTGTAAAGATCTATGAAGTCTTATCATTTACAGACTACCATTCTATTAAATATATTTGAGCTTTTTATCCAATTGTTTCTACTCTTATTTATCTTTCAGCCAAATAGAATTAAATTTTATGATGATCATTTTTGAAATTGAATTTAAAATAAAAATCATTTTTCTTAAAATAAAAGCAATTACATTTAATCAATTGGTATCAGTAAGGAATATCAACAGTAGTCTGAGAACAGGTGGGTCCCAAAATGCGAAACATTGTTAGTCTTCCCCAAGTACTTGGTTCAGCAAGTTAGTTTCCCCAGTTGAGTTTTAAGATCACCTCCCTAACTAATTTCAGGCATGTATTCTCAACGGTTTACACAGATTCAGTACAAATTTCATTTCCCCTCAGTTTGCCAGCAGATTTCACTCCTGATCCCCCAACAACACTGATTCTTGAGCAGTTTTAATAGTATCCCCTGCAAGGTTGTCTCCCATTTGATATGGTGTTGACCTAAAATTCTCCGCAGAGTTGATGGTTCGAATCCTTAACATATCCCATTGCTTTCCCCAGCCATGGTCAAGCCTTTGAGATGGGTGGTTTATGTCCATCCCTAACTCTTTTTATCCAGTTGATGCCTTCATCCTGTCGAGATTAGTCGAGTATTGTATCGATGATTCATACCGTTGACATGTGTATCCTTCGTGATTATCTTTGTCAGCATAATCATCAATCATATACATATACATATACACATACATTCATAGATTTCATTATTTCATTATTATTTCACTTTGTGATTCATTATTTTTCTGATCCTCTGCTATGATGGTATCCTTTCCCCCACGCAGACTTGGTATGTCTGTCCAACATGGGTGTAAGTTGAAGGATCATTTGGATGTTTTCTACTTCCATTTTTCATACACATTTGCATGGCCTTCCAACATGGTTTCAGCATGATTAATATTCAATTTTGGACCTAAGTGCATCACTTGATGGGCCTATCACACGCCCATGCAAGCATGCAAATAGGATTTTCAAAATTTGCCAAATTTGGAAGTGTGCAAAAATTAATCTCATGGCCTATAAATAAGATCCTCATTGCTCAGAATTAAGGGCCTCATGCCCAAGCTTTGAACCTGCAACCCCAAACCCTCACCATTGAAGGATAAACTTGAGGATTTTCTTTGAAAATCGAGTTTCAATTCTCCATCTGTTTTGAGATTGAAACTCCAAGAGTCCATACTTCTCCTTGATCCATTTCACCTCCATTAAGCATATGAAGCAAGGCTAAGCATAATTTAAAGCAAGATCGTGCCAATCTGAAGCTCCATTTAACGTGAATTTTCAAAATTTTCATCTCTTCGATTCTCCCTCATTTCTTTACCATTCTTGTTGATTTTTGGTTGTCCGAAGTCCTGTCAATGTAAGCAAGAAGATTAAGTTGCTTTGAGGTCAAATCGAAGAAACTCAGTACATGATACCATATCTCTAACATGCATTAACACCAAAAAATTTATTGCCCGACCTCCCATAGTTGCGACTTCTACATAAGTCCAATTACAATTGCTTAACATAATGCTAAATTTTGACCCAAAGTCATAGCATTCTAGTAAGTGAGATTGTAAGTCTCCCCCCTTTCATGGTATTGTGTGTAAACTTGGCCTTTTTTCCTTCCTTTGGAAGATGTCTTGGTTCAAGGATCCATGCTTGTGAATAGAGGGTTGAGTGTTCTCCAAAGAATGACTAAATCAATTGAAAAGCAAAACTTCACTAACATCTAATCAACTAACATTTGACTAACTTTTATTAATCTTTCTTTTATTTTCAAGTCATTTACTTTATGCAATCTAAATTCAAGCCATTTACCATTTCATTTGTCATTTACATATCATTTAACTTGTTTATGTTTATGCCATTTTCACTTTGCTCACTTGAGCCATATATTGTGATTGTGTATATTTGCTTGTATATTTTTTTCGTGATTGTGGTCTTTGGACCATAAGCTACTTAATAAACAACATAAACCCTAAAAACTGTTTGTGTGGACTGTTAGATTTGATCTGAGCTTTGGACTTAGACTTAGGCAACATTCCCTATGCAAAAGGCCTTGGCCAATGCCAACTTTTCTGAGACCAAGTTATTGTGAGTTGAGTTTCCATATGATGCAAGTATGGGGATCCACATGAATTAATCTGCTACATGGTCTTCATGCAACTGTTATTTTGAACCTGTGTCTAATGCCTTATTCTGAGCCAACCCAGGAGTATGTCATCTGATACATGAGAAGAATAAGACTATGAAGCTGCTTGCTTGGATATGGCTATCTTTATTTGATGCCTTTCTATTCATTTTGCTACTTGCTTATTGATATTTCTTGATTTAAAGTCCAAAGGGAAAGTGGGTTTCTATACGAAATTCTTGTCTGTTGGATTGCATCTCATTGGTTTGATCTTTTCAACTCTTAACTTTTAAATTTTTGCTTAGGATTAGTCTCTTCATCTCCTCCCACTTCTTAAATTTCAAATCTCTCCCCCTTTCAAAAACTTCTTTTCTTGTGATTTCTAAACTTAAACCTTATTGAAAATTAGAAACCTTGGCCTTATGTCATTGCAATTTTAAACTCATTTCTCAATCAAACATGTAAATGAATGTAATCATATTGACTTAAAATTTCAAAAGACAAAAAGAACTAACACTCATTCAAACTTTTGGGCCCTTTGTGCGTCTTTTAAACTTAAACTTTTGTTAAAAGCAATCCACTCATTTTTAAATTGTTACCATGAACTACGAGACTTTGATCCCTCATTTTTATGTTGGTACGTAGGCACAAGTCTGAAGGTCGTGTCAAACACAAAAATATAATAAATGAATTCTTTTTCTCACCCCCACACTCTATTTATCTGCAAACACCATTTTATACCAAAACACATACACACTTAAAAAAGGGCTCCCTAGGAGTAGCTAGGACACTTTGGGTGCTAACACCTTCCCTCTGTGTAACCAACCCCCTTACCTGTACTCTCTAGAATTTTATTAGTTTTGATTTGAAAACTTCTTATCTTTGGGTGTTGTTCGTACTTTTCCCTTTTCCTTTGGAAACAATAAAAGCGCGGTGGTGACTCTGGTTTTATTGACGTTAAGTTTATCCATAGCTTAATGGTCATGAATTCACCGCTACAAACTCGAATTCATAATCCTTCAAAACTAAAACCACTCCTCTTCCTCATATTCAACTACTTATGGTAAAACAAATATTTCCATATCTTATGATCGCTGAAAACTTCAAATCTCGAACCATAAAGATAATGCCTCAAAACGTTAAGTAAAAGAAACCACTGTTGCTAACTCCAATCATGGGAAGGATAATTCCTCTCACGAATCTTGAGTTTTCTAGAAGCACAAGCTACAACTTGACCTTTCTGCATAAGCACACTACTTAAACCCATCTTGGATGTGTAACACCCTAATTCCCCGACTCGACATTTAGTAAAATAGTTCAATTTTAACTATACACTTAGAGTGTCACACATGTTTCATCAAAAATAAAAACCAACAAATTATAATCATGTGAATTAAGCAGCATAAACAATAAAGTTTGACATATAAATTCTCCACAACAAATGAATAACAGAGTGGTTCAACAACTTCAAAGTGAATAAGACATGTAACAACGAAATATAGATGACCTATACCTAGTGCTACATATGATAGTGACTCCACTAAAGACCCGAATGATAAATAACTAAAGAGGCCTCAAAACCGTCCTCTAGCTTATGCAACTAATCTTCTACCTGATTGTCTGTATTCCAGATATGCACAAACACCACAACAAATAAACAAGGATAAGAATTCGCTCAAATATATTAATGGTGAAAAACATAACAAGGGTAGCATATTCATAATAATCATCAATCACATGCTTATACAAAACAATAAATGATTATAATGATTAGTCGAGCATACATGCACGTGGTACCAATTTAGGCATCAAATATATGTTACCGATTTTCGTCCATACTCACTCCTGATCCCCTTCTTTGAACTAGAGCCCACCATAATCACCATTGATCCCAACCACTAAATCAGTAACATTTCACTAATTCCATTACTGAAATTAGCTACTCGCTTCCGGTCCCCACTTCTGAACCATATATCACCATAATCATCACTATCCTCACTACTGAATCAATAACGCTTCATTTATCCCATTACTAAAATCAGTTACTCCCTCCTGGTCCCCACTTCTCAATCAGAGCTTACCACTGAACCAAAGTCCCTATACCATGATGCATGAACTCACCAACAACATGCAAATATAATCATTCACAACCGGCCCCATATCTTATAGTGTATATCACTAATAAGTCCATCACCTCAACACAACAAGTATGATATGCAAATATATTCAACAATACATAATCACACAATTATATCCATATTCCAAATGTTAATCAATTTCTAATAATATTTTATCACAATAATATCATCTCAACTCCAACACCAACATCCCTCCTCATGGTAATCATTAATTCAATTAATCATAACAATCAAAACAAAATGTTTTCATCACCATTAACCACTAATTAACGTTAATAACATGTAACACTGTTATCTTTCCAACGCTTCAAACTGCGCCTCAAACAGAGTCACGAAACTCAAGTTACATCATTTTTAATTCTATAATTTCCCACCAATATAGTGGTAACCGGTTACACTCAATGTGTAACCAGTTACAGGTACAAAAAATAGCCCAGAAACTCATTTTTCTCACAGGTAACCTATTACTAACAGCTAGTAACCGATTACCACTGCACCTAGAGTCCATATTCACCATTGGAGCCTTATCAAAGCTCCAATTTTAATCCCCAACCACCCAAATCAATCAGGAAACAACACACACACACACACACACACACACACACACACACACACACACACATATATATATATATATATATATATATTATATATATACAACAATCAAAACGTCATATTCACACCAATTAACATCCAAATACATCAATTAATCATGAATTCAAGACTTAATTTATAAAACCAAATACACAACAATGGTGATCATAACATTCATATTTATATCCATTCATCAAACATAAAATCCAGCAACACACAGGGCACAAATTTCATATCACATACATTGATAATCATAGATTTCACATGATTATATTCAAAAACTCATCAAATACATCAATGGAGAAAAACATAGAGAAGGGTCAGGATCCATCTTTACCCTTCATGCAATAACACTTAAATTAGAAAAGTTTCCCCTTACCTTAATTTTCAGCAAGAACAGGCTTTGGTTATGACTTCCTCCTCTCTCAAACCCTTGTTTTTCCTATTCTCACAATTTTCTATATCTCCTAATTTCATCCAATTCGCTCTTCCCCCAACTTATTCTTATTTTCACAGCATTCCCTTATTTTTCCAATCCTAATTTCCACCAAAATCTCATGAATTCACTATTTTCTTTTTATTTTAATCATTTAAAATTAACTAAAATTCTAAATAATTCTCACCACTCTCCATATATCCCATAAAATACCCAAGAACACTAATAATTAAATGAAACTAATCAATCATATAAATTCACCAATACTAAAAAAAAATAAAAAAATTCAACTAAATGATTAATTGAAAATTCGGGGCGTTACAACTCAACCCACTTAATGAACTTCCTTCCTTGAAAAGTACCTAAGGAAAAAGCTCTAGATAAGACTCTCTCATTCGACTCTCAAGCTCTCACATCACACTCCCACCAGCAGGTCATCCCCACACTACCTTCACCGAAACAATCTTATTTCCTCTCAAGTGCTTCGCTTCACGACTCTCAATCCGCAAAGGTGATGCGTCAAAATTTAATTTCTCTCTAACTTGCACATCATCCAACTGGATCACATGAGACGAATCAGGAATGTATTTTGTGACACATGAAATACATCATGAAGATTCGAAAGATACGGTGGCAATGCAACTCTGTAGGCCATCTCCACTACTATCTGGAGTATCTGATATGGACCAATGAAACGAGACGTGAGCTTTTGAGACTTCAACGCTCGATCAAAATCAGTTACCAGAGTAACTCTAAAAAAACATGATCTCCCTCTTGGAACATGTCATACCCTAAAACTTTCCCTACCCCATATCACATTCTTAAACCCTAATTCATAAGCATACATCTCATACATATCATCTCATATGCATTGACACTTAATGACCATAACAATCCACAAGCCCAGGGCATGGGATTCATCTGCAAGACCCCCTGATCATGCTGAGGTGTGCCCAAGACACCTCAACCCTGATTTCATCCTCAAGCACCCTACAAAGCTTGGAGGATCACTCCAGATATCTCACTCACTCCCCAAACCCAATTTGGGTAGTGAGTCCCCTTTGAAGAAGCTCCAAGATTCATCTGGTCACCCAAGGACCAAACCCTAGCTCTCGACCCTCCTTTGGCTTGTACAAGTATTTATTCCTAATGGATCCTGACCATTCCATTAAGGACCCCTCAAATCCAATTTTTTTCATGTCCTACACCCTTTGAACATCTTAATTTCGTCCTTACTCAGTTGGCTTTGGTTCTTAATGAAACTTGTGGCTCAAGAAACCATAGTTTGAGGATCCCTTGATCATTTACCTTGCTCATTTTTGGCCATACAATCACCCTAACATTCATTCAACATCATTTTGTGTACATTACAATTACAATCCACCATTTAAACATCCATTCAATCCATGTTACAAGTAGTTGGTTTGTTCTTGATTTTCCAACTTTCCAAGACTTGATCCATCCACCAATTTGACCTAAAATCATTCCACAAAAGTCCAAACCTCATTTACCATCATGGTATGATAACATGAACTCAAAACATCCATCATCATGCCTTGGAAATCAAGAAATCACAAAAAACCCAAAACTAGGTCATGTTGGTTGGTCACATTTTGGCAAGAATGGCCTTTGGGAAGTTCTAAAGACCATAGTTTTCTCATTTTTTGAGATTTTTAAATTCCACTTCGAGCCAAATATCATAAATGACTTCCTCTCCAACCTTTTTTCAAGGTTCAGGACCTAGTTCATTGAGGAAGGAGTTCAATTTTTCTATTGGCCAAGCTGGTCCACCATGCCCACCATGCCCTAAAATCATGTCATGACCACTCCTTTGATACATTTCCATTTCTAAACCACAAACCCTTTTGACCTTGTTATTTTTTCATTCAATAAAGTTCATGGAAAAGAACAAATGTCCCAAAATTGAGACAAAATGCACGAGCCAATTTTATTTGGACTTGGTTCAAAGTTGTTGACTTGCCTTGATGCACAAACCAGACATGGCCAAGTCAGATTTTGCAATTGGGTGCACCACGTCCTCAAACTCTTTCCTTATGATCCCAATGGTCAACAAAAACTTTTAAAATTGTATTTTGGTAGGATTGGAAGCCAGCTTGGACATGACTACCTCACAAAACAGAAAAATCAATGCCATGTGCAAAAATCAGCTTTTGCCCAAAATGGCAAAAAGCAATTTCTGTAGCAGACCAATTCAATACCTTTGGTTGTTCCAAATCCATGTTAGGAACCAAAACCAACTTGTCTGTGGTGAAAACAAGCTCAGAATGTAGTCGTTTCATTGTTCCTCAAGTCAACACCAAGCATGCTTCAAGTCACATGCCAATCTGAAGCAAACCTTCACAATCTCCCTCCAAAACCATCCACATACCTTCCCTATAAATAGGTGAAGGTGTTCCACTTTATAACCATGCTTAAAAAGGCCCCAAAATCATTATGAACATCTGTGTTGAACCTCTATTAATAGAGTATCGGGTTTTCATTTCCAGAGCACCTCAACCCCAAACAACCATCCAAAAACTTTCACCAAACGTCACTCAAGCTTTCCAAACACCTAAATCCCCTTCCCCAGGTCTCAACTAATCTGAGCCATACCGTCGAAAAACTTCCCTAAACTACTTCTGATCAGGTAGATTTCTCCACCCCCATCATCCAAAGAAGTTTCCACTTCCCTCGAAATCACTCAGTAATCATTTCCCTAAACTTTTAGATTTGATTGTCCCTTATCCACCATTTAATTTTTAAATTAGGTCAAGTCAGTCTTTTTGGTTCGTGATAAAGAACTCCACACTCAAAGCCAACCAAAAGATCATGATTATGGAGAATAATTTGTGTATGTTTATGCATTGAGATTCCAAGAAAAAATCCGGCTGATTTAGCTTATTTCCAGCTTTTGATTTTCAAAAATCTCGAGGTTGAAGACGACCCCGAGTCGTTACCTCGCCCGAATTTAAAATTCAAACAACAGTTGTGTCATGTCCTGATTGGATCTTCAGTGCATATCCATTTCATTTAGTCACTTGTTTTATTATTTCTTCATTCCAGTCTGTTTCATAACATAACCGGGCCTCTGGCCTAGTGGGTGAGGGGGTTGATCCCCCCATGACCCCAAGGTCAGGGGTTCAACCCCCAGCGTATGCATCCTGTTCATTTTATTTTTACTTTGTTGAATTTTATTTATTTATTTTCCCTATTTATTTCCATATTTATTTTATTTTTTAACCCTTTCATTTTTACTATTTTGTAAATATGTTAAACATAAACCCCCTTTATTTTTGTCTCTAGAATTTATTGGTGACTTGTTTTATTTCATTTGAATTATTCTTATTGGACTTATGAAGTCTTGAACTCATGGACTAATGGAATCTATTTAAGTCATGACAATGTTTGGATCAGGTTTGATTAAAACCTTCATTACTACAAACAAGCTCAGAATGTAGTTGTTTCATTATTCCCTAAGTCAACACCAAACATGCTTCAAGTAACATGTCAATCTAAAGAAAACCTCCACAATCTCCCCTCAAAACCATCCACGCACCTTCCCTATAAATAGGTGAAGGTGTTCCACTTCAGAACCATGATGAAAAAGGCCCCAAACTCATTCTGAACATCTGTGTTGAACCTCCATTAACAGAGTATCAGATTTTCATTTCCAGAGCACCTCAACCCCAAACAACCATCCAGAAAACTTCACCAAACATCACTCAAGCTTTCCAAACACCTAACTCCTCTTCCTCAAGTCTCACCTGAGCTGAGCCATACTGTCGAAAAACTTCCCTGAGCTACTTATGATCAGGTAGATTTCTCCACCCCCATCATCCAAGCAAGTTTCCACTTCCCTCGAAATCACGCACTGATCATTTCCCCTAAACGTTTAGCTTTGATTATCTCTTATCCACCATTTAATTTTTAAATTAGACCAAGTCAGTCTTTCTGGTTCATGAGAAAGAAGTCCAAACTCAGATCCAAGCAATGGCTCATGAGTGTGGATAATAGTTTATTTATGTTTATGCATTGAGATTCCATGAAAAACTCCGGTTGATTTTGCTTATTTCCAGCTTTTTATTTTCAAAAATCGCGAGGTTAAAGACGACCCCGAGTCATTACCTCGTGTGAATTTCAAATTCAAACAAAAGTTGTGTCATGTCCTGATTAGGCCTTCAGTGCACATATTTCATTTAGTCACTTGTTTTATTATTTATTCATTCCGGTATGTTTCATAACACAATTGGGCCTTTGGCTCACTGGGTGAGGGGGTTGATTACCCCCATGACCCCAAGGTCAGGGGTTCAACCCCCAGTGTGTGCATCCTATTCATTTTATTTTTTAACCCTTTCATTTTTATTATTTTACAAATACGTTGAACATAAACCCCCTTTATTTTTATCTCTAGAATTTATTGGTGACTTGTTTTATTTCATTTGAATTATTTTTAATGGACTTATGAAGTCTTGAAGTCATGGACAAATGAAATCTATTTAAGTCATGACATGTTTGAATTAGGGTTGATTAAAACCTTCCGTACCATTGGATGATCATGTATTCATCCATGGTAATTTGAAGTATGGATAGGTTGCCCTTACTTCAAATAACTTGGTCATTTTATTTGTGGATGAGGTCTTGCTTGTAACTTGGATTCATGTGATACATTGTTCCTCTTTTGTTTATACTCCAACCCCTTACTGACTTGTTAGTATTATGCCTTGTCCATATAACTTGCTAACTTAATCAATCATTAATCTTTCAAATTTGGGTTGTATAGTCTTCCTTATATCAATCTATTGATAGGTGAACTTGAGGTTGAATATATTTCTTTGTTACAAATCTATGGTAAGTTGATCCATTGATCATCTTCCATACTTTGTATCAATGACAAGTTATCCTTTGATGCGCCATATTTTGAATCTATTGACTTAAGGATAGATAATCCCCTAGTGTTGATCCATTGTTCATTATCTCAACCTTAACCTACCTTTGCTTTGATTATTATTAACCTTTTGTTATTCTTGTTGTCGTTGTATATTCATATTTACTTTCATGTCATTTGCATTCAAGTACTCATCATCATCATTATATAAACTTTATCATGCATGTTTATTTACATTGTCTTTACCTTAGTGTTATCAACACATTTAAAAACAACAAAAACATGATAAAATTATAAGACCAAAAAAAGAAATTCACTTCACTTAATCACTTGGACTTAGAGGAACCCATTTAGGAGCTTTACTTGGAGGCATTTTTCTTTTCTTTGTGATACTTTGTTTAAAACTTTGGGTTTCATCTGTACTTACATTCCGGTTGTAAAAATGGCATCATGGGAGCACCTTATGGGGACATGTTTGTAACACCATTATCCTTTGTTTAGAATATGTCAATTTTGCACACACAAGGTTTTCTCTTGGGCTACCTTAAAATGAGCTCTTTCTATTTTCTTGTTGGTTACTTTGCATTCATGTTGCATAAGCCAAATTTCTTAATCAAATAAGCAAACCCTTGATCCAATGTCAAGTGGCCTTTTCATAATCAAACTTAAAACACTTAATAACTATGATTAACATTGTGCACCACGAGCCTTAAGTGGTGGAGAATGAGTGAGAATGGAGCATTCCTACCCTCACTCTGATTATTTTGGACGCAAGATGCTTGGCTTGTTGTCTAGAATATTCACCTCTACCCCTAGACTTTAGTGCAATCTAATCACAAACTCTTTTCATAAACCCTTGTTTAAGGTAAAATCAACACAACCCATCAAACTTAATTCTTGTGCCTTAGAGAACCAACCTCAAAACCACTTTCTCAAAGGTAAAATCAATCAAACACACAATCATTTTCTACTCCGAACTACGGACCTCTGATTCCTCATCCCCAATTAGTGATACGTAGGCACAAGGGCCACAATCCTTGACGAGCACCATAATAAAAAACCAAAGACCCCTCTCTTTCACACACATTCTTTTGAAAAATAAACAATAACGAGATAAATCCCCGCGTACGTAAAATAACCCTAATGGTTCCCATGGAGTACCATGAACGTGAGGGGTGCTAATGCCTTCCCCTTGCATAATCGACTTCTAAACCCTAATCTCGATTGTGACACTGATACCTTATCCCTTCCTAGCGCTTCCCGTGCGCTTATCATTTTTTGAGGGTTTTATCGACTATTTCCCCTAATCCCTTCGATAGAGGCACACAAATAAAACTCGGTGGTGACTCTTATGATGTTGCCTCTTCCTCTTTAGGGAGATAGTTCTTTTGTTTAGTCTGTCCAGTTTCCTCATTAAATCCGAAACCGTAGTGGCGACAATTGGCGACATAATGCAAATGTTTTCCTCCACTTATCATGATAGCTCTTTTGTCGACTTTGAGAAGCTTTCATATTCTCTTGAATCATCTTGATCATCTCAGTAGTCTACTGAACAATCTCTGGTCCAAGTATAACACTTTTATCTGATTCATACCAACACAAAGGAGTCTTACACCTCATCCCATACAAAGCCTCATACAGTTCCATTTCAATACTAAAACGAAAACATTTGTTGTAGGTGAACTCAATCAATGACAAATAGCTATCTTGTTCTATAACATAATATCTCAATAAATCTTCCAGGGATTGGGTATTCCTTTTTGTAGGTGAACTCAATCTCAACTTTGTTACCAAAGATTCCTACAAAATCTTCCAAAACCTTGATATAAGCCTTGAATCTCTATCTGATACAATGCTCGAAGGAATACAATGCAACTTCACTGTAAGACCCCAATTTTGGGCCCTAAGATCCCTCATGGCCCATATCATATCATATCATTGCCTCAAGGATCATTGCATGCCTTTGCTTTCCTCCTAGTGGATGGTTTGCCTTGTGGGTTGATTTCTTGATCACCAAGCATACTTTGCATTTGTATATCTTTGCTTTCATATGTTTATTAACCAAAAAGTACAAAAATATTGTCAGTCTAACCTTTTTGCTTGCAGTTAAAGTAATCATCAGCAATTAGGTCAAAGATGGTCAACAGTCAGTCAAAGCAATGGATGATGGCCATTCTTGCAGAATTTGGGCACCATGATCATTAATCAAAGGTTCATACAACTTGAGACATCATTTGAAGTCAAGTTCTCAAGGAATTAGGGTTTGGAATTCATCAGAAATGCTTCAGTCATCCAAAACCCTAGAAAAGTCAAACTTGGTCAACTGTTGATTTAATCAGTGATTTGATGGATAGAATTGATTTGAAGGAGCTCATTCATGCTTGTATAAGTCTCATCTATCATGTCAAACCTCATCATGGAAGAAAATCAAGTCAAATCAGAAAATTTCCAGAAATAGAAACTGGACCTGTAATTTCAACTGCCAAAAATGGAAACTTCTTGATCTTAAACTTACATCATGATACAAGCTTTAAATGAATTTTTGCCCAACATGAAAGTTGAAGATCTTGTCTTCCCATTTTCAAAAAGTCCAAGAAATCCCAAATCCCATGTGTGGTTGTCAAGATATGATCAAATCATTTTCACCAATTTTTGAACTTCAACAAGCCATATCTCTCAAACCATAAGGCCAAATTTGGTGGGGTTTTTTCCTACAAACCACATTTTTCATCCTCTTTCCAAAAATATAAATTTCATGACCTAAAACCTTGCCATTCAAAATGGCATTTTTGGACCTTTTTCATTTAAATTCAAAGTTTGACCAAACTTTGACTTTTTGAATTAGGACTTTTTTCACCATTTTGCCATTTGAGATTGCTTCCATACATCATTTGTGATTTGTCTAAAGCCTTAAACCATGTTCATTTCACCCTTATGCCATCATTTTTGGACCAAAATGCTAAAACTTGAAAATTGGCAATTGGCTTCAAATAAGTGAAAGCAAGTACAGCAGTCAAAAGCAACAACAAACAGCAGAGTTTTGGTCTGCTAGCAGCCTGTGCCCAGCCCACTCGAGCAGCAAACATACCCCCATTTTCCACTTTGTCCAAAATTAGCAAGTTTGCAATTACACTCATTCAAGCTAATCAAGTTTAGTACTCCCTAATCCAACTCTAAACAGACCCTTATAAGGGATTTTTCAGCATTTCTAAACCTAGCTTGACAGCCTCCCTCGACCAAAACACTTCATCCTCTCATTCTTGCATTTTTGCATTTGAGATTTTTCTGCACAAAACACCAAAACCTTTGAACAATCCTCACTGTTTTCTTCATCTAGACAGCATTTAGGAGTCACTTAGATCATTAAATCCCAGCTTTTACTCCATTTTCAAGTTCTGTTTTCATTAAGCACACAACAATGGTGGAAGTTGGTTCAACCTACCTCGTGCACTTGTGAGCTGAAAAAGCTTCATCACCCCTCATTCCAAAGCATTGGGAGCAGCTGTTTCAGTCTGTATCGTCCAAACAACCAACATTCAACACTTTGCTTCAAATTCAAGTAAGTTTCCATCCTCTCCTTTTACCAAATCATGCTAGGCTTAGAGTAGGTCTTTGAATACTGGTCTGAAGGCAACTTGTTTCATTTAAAATGGTGGTCTCATGTTGGAGAAATCCGAATTTTCCTTTTTGTGTACAAATGAATTTTTGCACGATTTGCCTTGCTGGAAGAGATTCAATGAACTTTGATGATGCATTCTTGTTGTTTGATATGTGCTGATATTATGGGCTTACTTGATTTGGATTTCTGCACATTTTGAAATTTCAAGTTACACATTGATGTTGAACATATGCTGTTGTATTTAAACCAAACACTTTGCCCAGAAAACTCTCATGATTAGGCTTGTTTTGGTTGTTAGCTGATGATGCATGATGTTGGTATTTCATAAGTCGTGCTCCTTTGGTTGACTATGGTGTGTTGGTTGTTTGGTGGATGATTGAACATGATAGACATGAAGCCTTGCTGCTGTTTTAAAACCCTAGCTCTGCCCAGCTTGTCCATGAATCTTGTTTGGAATTTGTTTGGTGTAAAGTTATATGAACCTTGCTGTTTACCATGTTAAGTGATTTTGGGTTGATGTTGGTGATACCATGTTGAGCACCATGCTGTTTGCTTGTTGTTGCTTATGATGACTACATGATAATGATAAACATGCCCTGCTGTTGCTTTGAATATGCCCAGAAATCCATGTGAGTTGTGTTAGTTATGTTTGGTTTAGAGCTGCTTTGGACATTACATGAACTTTGTCATTGCCTTGTTGATTGCCATTGCCTTTCGAATTTTTGGTTGAGGATGTATATTGATGATGAACTTGTATTGATTACATGATACCATGCTGTGGTGTGATTTGCTGTTGTTCTTGTTGTTCGAAACTGGTTTTATGATGTTTAAATCCTGCTGCAGTTTTGAAACCTTATGAGCATTGTCCTGAAATCCATGTGAAACATTGTTGTATGCTGTTGTTTGGTTGCAGTAGGAACATTACCAATACCATGCTGTTGTTTGGTTGCAGTAGGAACATTACCAATACCATGCTGTTGTTTGTTTTGATTAGTTTGATGATGATTAAACATTGAGTGATGAATGATGCTTGCTGTTATGATGAATATACTTTGCTGCTGTTTTGAACTTGCTCATAAAATCCACATGTTGATGTTTGTTGTATTTGGTCATGGATGCTGGTTTGTTGTATGATCATTGCTACATGTTGCTGTTCATTTGTTGTTGGCTTTGATTGATTGATGAAGCTGAACATGATACCAATGCCATGCTGTTGTTTGTTTTGTTTCATGATGATGATAACATTGAGCAATGCCTTGGCCATGCTGTTAGAAACCCTAAGGGTTTATGTGAAAAACCAGAAATTTGAGCTTTTTAGCTGCGTGCACTGTTCCATTGGCTGAGAGCCAATAGGAACATTTCATTTCCTTCCCCAAAACTGTGTCGTTTGGATTAGTGAAGGAGTTAATTACAACTCTGCCATCGGTTGACCTTGGTTTGACCACTTTGCCATGCCATTTGTTCATATTGCATCCAATTATTTCCTCATCTTCCACAATTAATTTCTCTTTCAATTTTCATCCAAAAATTATGAAATTTTTTCCTCATGCTCATGAATGTGTCCTCTATTTTATGGTGAATTTTAATTAATTTTTCAGTGGCTGGATTTTAAATGATAATTGTTTTCCCAACATGTATGCCAAAATGATACATTGTGCCATTCCTTTTGTGAAATACTCATGTCATATCTTTTGAGCTTGAAATTTTTTGTGGTGAAACTAGACACATTGACCTTCATTTCCATATAAAGTTTGTGCATTTATCATTTGTGGATTGAGAGTTGTGATTTTCTGAAGTTATGTGTTACATTTGGTGCTATACCATGATCATGTATTTTCCCAATTTTTGTTCACATGCTTTCTCTTATCCAATGGACCCCAAATTATGCATGAATGACCTATCACATGTCTAGTTTGTGTATGAATTTTTCTTGGAATTAATCTTGCTGTTTTCCATTTGATTGAGAATTTTCTTCCATGCTTAGTCATTTGTTGACTTTTTGTGCTACACATTGCCAAATCTTTTGTGAAATTCTCATATCATATTGTATGTCCATGAAATTTCATATGTGATAACTAGACATCTCAAGCTTTCCATTGGTGTTAATCTCATTCATTTCTCTTCTGTTTTCAAATTGATATGATTTTTTGAAGTTGACCCATGCTTGTTGACTTTCACCATGCTTACTTAAATTTGATTTGACTTCATGATTTTACTTGAGTGCCTTCCTCTCATCCAAATGCCATGAAATTTTACATGTTTACCATGATGGATGTTAGGATTGAGTGTGATTTATTTCATAATTTTTGAGATTGTTTGAGTTGACTTTTGAATGAAGTCTTTGCTGTTGACTTTTGTATGCTTCTCTTGCCATGCTTTGCATCCTTTTGCATATGAAATGACCATGATGCATGATATAATTATGAATCCAATTGAGAATGCTTCTTGAATGTTTAGACTTGGTTTGGGTTGACTTTTCCTTGCTGCCTTGACTTTTTCTTTCATCTTTGACCCTAGGCTAGTCCTAGTGGTCTTCTAAGCTTATGTTGAGTTCATCTGTTTCAGGTTAAGCATCAATGCCTTGAGGATCATTCTAATGTGCTTGAGTTGAATTGTTTATATTGTGCTAACCTTTGTTTTGTAGGTGTGACTCACATACTTGAGTCTTTGTGCCTTGCACAATTGGTCCCTCTGTGGTTGACTTTTGTTTACCCATTTGCCTTTGATTTTGACTGTTGACTTGTTTACTAATGAGTTTGACTTTTTCAGGTACTTTAGTTGCCTAAGTTCTTTGAACTTGCTTGCTTTGCTATTTAGCATTTGCTTTGAGGTATAATTACTTCTTCTTCATGTAGTCTGGAGACCCGGTCTGTTATTTGACCGGGCAAACTGTCTGAAGTCCTCCTTAAGAGGCAATGCCTGTGTTTGTTTAAATTTGTCCTAAGCAGGAAAAGTCCTTCAAGTAAGGCAATTGGTGGAAGGTAGGGATAAGTAATCTATCCCCCACTATTCAGTGAGTCCTCTCTTTGCTCCCATTACATGGTTGAAGCATTGAGATAAATACCCAAGATCTAATCGAGTCAATAACGTGGAGAGAGTTCCTACTTTCTGAACTCCCACACTTTCTGATATGCTCTCCCTGATCAGGGATAGAAGCAATGAGGCACACCCCTCATCTCCTTTTCATCTGCTTCACCTTAGCCTCTCAATGGCAAGGTTAAGAGCGACTCTTACCTATTACAGTGGACTTTCAAAGTCAAACCCTCTTGTATGAGCCCCCTTGTCTTGGCTATAGAGTGTGCTGTTTGATATTCATTGATTGATTGATTGCTTCATATGCACTTATCTGCTTGTATGCTCTATGCATTTATCATCATCATCAATTGCCATTAATGCATGACCATCTCATTTGTCTTTGTGATGCTATCATTGTTGTTTGCCCATTGAGGACAACTGTAAGTCCATTGCTTTGGCATTTGCTCCTGTGATATGGAAGGATAGAGTGTAAGACCTCATTGGTCACTCATATCTTCTGTTTTATCTGTTTGTATGTGAGGATACAGTTATAAGTCCCTGTAAGTTGGCATCTGTTATCCTGTGATCATAATTTGATCTGTTTGATTTGTATGTGAGGATACAGTTATAAGTCCCTGTAAGTTGGCATCTGTTATCCTGTGATCATAATTTGATCTGTTTGATTTGTATGTGAGGATACAGTTATAAGTCCCTGTAAGTTGGCATCTGTTATCCTGTGATCATAATTTGATCTGTTTGATGTTGTATGTGAGGTTGCAGTTATAAGTCCCTGTAAGTTGGCATCTGCTTTCCTGTGATCATAGTTTGTTTTATCTGTTTGTATGAGAGGTTGCAATTATAAGTCCCTGTAAGTTGGCATTTGCATTCCTGTGATCATATTGTTGCTTTTGTTCTTGTATGTGAGGATCCATTGTAAGTCCCTGTAATGTGGCATTGGATTTCCTAGGACCATACTGTGGAGTTAACCTAAGTCCAGATAGATTGGCAGCTGACTTCCACATTTCGCTCTTTGTTTTCTTTTGAGGAGATTAGTGTAAGACCATTGAGTGGCTTCTGATATCCTATTCTGTTTTAGGAGACTGGTGTAAATCCATCTATTGGTATCCGGTATCCGCTTTTTATTTCTTTGCCTGAGGAGATTAGTGTAAGACCATTGAGTGGCCTCTGATATCCCATTTTGTTTTAGGAGATTGGTATAAGACCAGTGATTGGCATCCGGTATCCGCCTTGCTTGCTTTGTTTGTTTGTTATTATTAATTGCTATTCCAAAGGACACACTTGAATCATCTGCTATATGATTTCAAGAAGTGAACCTTCTAAGAAGTTTTACTTTCCATCTCCATCCATTCATCATTCATTATGTCCTAAACCTTTTCACACTTTATCTTTCAAACTTGACATAAGTGTTGTGCAAACATCTTCATGTTTTCTAACTAAAAACCTGGACTCAAGTCCTTGACCTCTTTTTTCAAACTCCATTTTCATAATACTTCTTTGAATCAATCCTAATCATACTTTGACCTCATTTTCATAAACACAATCAATTAACTTCACTCATTCACTTGTTTTGGCTTTGTCCATTAATCTTTTCACATTAGCCATAGGTTTCAATTATCTTTGTGGTTGATGTAAATCTTGCCTATCCTTAGTGAGTCGACAGTAAGACTTCCGTACTTCAAACAGGGCTAACCCCTCTAGTACGTCGAAGCTATCCTCGCATGGTGGATGTTGTTTTTGGTCGAGTGTTCTCCCATTGATAATGAAAAGCCTCAGTGCTTGTGTTTAAAACTGAATCCACCAACTTTTGGAAATCTTTTAGCTGAACTACGGCGTTTTGATCCTTACCTTTGATGGAAGGTACGTAGGCAGCGGGTTCATCCGTTCAAACACAATAACACAAAAATAACTAACTTGTATATTCTTTTCTCATCATCCCAATCATGTTTGCACAATATTTTTGTCATAACAAATAACAATTTAGTACAACAAGTGTGAAAAGGGCTCCCTAGGAGTACCTAGGACGTAGTGGGTGCCTAACACCTTCCCATTGCGTAATTTACCCCTTACCCAGAATCTCTGATCTTTTTATTAGTTTTCTACGTGTAAAACTTCTTAGGCTTTTGTTCGCTTTTTAGCCAGTCCTTTGGATAAATAAAAGTGCGGTGGCGACTCGAAAATTTCAACGTATCTCCTAGCTTATGATTTAATCGATAGATCATAGAGCGACGAATACACCGCTACAGAAAAGTGGCGACTCTGCTGGGGAACGAACCCAGAATCTCTGGTTGTATTGCCTACTTTTCACCCTTGTTGTGCTATATTGTTATCTATTATTTGACATATTTTTGTACAATTTGGGATCACTGTATTGATTGTAATGTGTGAATTGCTTGATATACATTGCTGTTTGCTTTGGTGATCTGTGAGATGAGTTCTATACCCGAACTCGAGTGCTCTCTAGGATAGGAGAATGGCATAGTCTTGTCGACTGGTGTGGAGTATTCCTTAGCCAGTTGACTTGCGAGTCCATTCACTTGGTGGAGGTCATGTTGAACTAATAATGTCACACAAGTTATTTGTGGTTAGGCATTATTCTTTCAATCATGTTCCGCAGAAGCCAAGGACCTTAGTTTACCAAACCCATCTTGGCCTATTTTTAGGACCGTAGTGCGGAGGTCGTTCAGATGTCAGTTCTGATACGATTGTTACGCGATACTACACTCATAAGAGTTTCTCTTGAGAATATTCTTGGAATACGAGTATTCGTTCCTCCGATAATATTCGAAAGATGGAACGATGATTATGGGAACCTCTGATAGAACATGTCTGGCAGGTTTAAACCCTAGTACACTCCCGTTGGGTGGTTCTTAACCGAGACTCCATGCTCGTGACTCTCAACAAACCCGTGATTCGTGGTTGAGTCGTTCAAGCATTGTTAATATCAATGGATCCCGGATCAGGTGTAAAACCTAAAATCCACCAAAGCGGCTGGTTGATATTAGGAATGTTTGAACCGGTTCATGTACCGTTAATATCAATGGAACTTGGGTGTCGATAAGGTGAAAACCTAAATCCACCAAAATGGATGATTGATATTAGGGATACATAGAGCTTTCCCACGACCTTTGTTTGGTGTGCTTTGCTTGATCCTTGAGTGTGTTTGTTGCATTCATACATTCACGCATTCATCCGCATTCATGTCATCAAAAAAGAGAAAATTTTCAAGGAACTTAAAGGGTTTATTTGCAAAATTTTCAGACATGGAAAGACCGAAAAGGCATACAAAGAAGTACAGCTTTAAGCAGCCCGATGTAAAAGAGTTAAGGAATCTGACATCATATGTATTAGATCCCTTGGGTTTCAAGGCTCGCTATGGGAAGCTTCTGCCGTTGCTGACTACTCAAGTGGATGAGGGATTGATGAGCACTCTTGCTCAGTTCTATGATCCGCTCTATCATTGCTTCTTATTTCCGGACTTCCAGTTATTGCCGACTTTGGAAGAATACTCTCACCTTATTGGGATTCCGATTCTGGATCAAGTGCCGTTCAGTGGCTTAGAGAGTATTCCATCTGCTCGAGAGATTTCCAGCCTGTTGCACATAGATGAAGATCTGATTAGAGCTAATCTAACTACCAAAGGCGGAATTCAGGGTTTTCCTTCCGAGTTCCTCATTGCCCAAGCAACCTTTTATGGGGAGGCCATGAGTGAGGATGCCTTTGAGGCTCTATTTGTGTTGCTCATCTATGGATTGGTGCTATTCCCCAACTTTGACAAGTTCGTGGACATGAATGCCATTAGGATCTTTTCAGTTCTTAATCCAGTTCCGACCTTGTTGGGTGATGCATATGTTTCCTTGCACCTAAGGAATATGAAGAATGGAGGAGTTATTGTCTGCTGTTTACCCCTGCTGTACAAGTGGTTTATTTCGCACTTGCCGCAGACAGTTGCTTTCAAGGAGAACAAGGGATGTCTATGGTGGTCTCAGAGACTCATGTCTCTCACCAATGATGATATCACCTGGTATGATCGCGTGTATGATACCGTTCAGATCATCGATTCTTGTGGTGAATTCCCCAATGTGCCTCTTCTTGGTACATGTGGTGGGATTACCTACAATCCTACGCTTGCACGTCGTCAGCTTGGGTTCCCCCTAAAGGATAAACCCCATAACATTCTGTTAGAAGGTGTATTCTTTCAGGAGGGTAAAGATCCCCAAGGCCTGAAAGCCAGATTTGTCCGCGCTTGGCGCAATATCCGCAAGAAGAGTAGGAATGAATTGGGTCCAAAGAACTGCATTGCTTTGGAGCCATACACCTCTTGGGTCAAACAGAGGGCTGCTACCTACCTGATGCCGTATGATCATCCAAGACCTACACTGTTGGATGTGGCTGGGCCTTCAACCCTCCCTACCCAACGTGTAGAGGAGTTGAGAGAAGAAGACCTTTCGCGTGCCTGGATCCGCGAGAGAGAGGAATTGCTGCAGCAGCTCAAGGAGAAGGATGCTATGATTGAATTTCTCGAGCACCGAGTGATCGATGATCCGAACGACACTTGGACTTCTCTGCTTCCTCAGTCTTCCAAATTCTGGAAAAGGAAGTATGATCAACTTGCAAAGGAGAAGGCTGATATGGAAGCCGCCTATGAGAGAGAGATCAAGAAGTTGTGCACTTCTCGTCTTCCAGCATCCCGAGCTGTTAGGGATCCATAGGATGTCATTTACCTTTTCTCTTTGTAATAATTGAATTCAAAAATGCTGTATTTCTTTGTTTCAATATATTTTGAAAGAAATATTTTCCATGAGCAATCAAAATGTTTAAAATTCAAAATATTGCAAATGTACCCTAAGGGTTCCTTGAAAACAAAGCATTTGCACAAGCATTTCATGCATCATTCTTGCATAAACAGGTACCCATTTTTCTGGTCTTCCGGTTCTAACATCTGCTCTTCATTTATTTTGAAGACAAGCTGACTCACCGGTATTATACGAGAGTCAACTCTGCAAGGATTATGGAGCAATTGGAACAAGAGAACCAGAGTTTGAGGGATGAAGTCGCCAGACTTGGCGCTCTGATGGAGCAACTTCTTGCTGCCCAGAATCAGCCTGCTCCTCAACCAGCAACTCCGGTTCAGCGGACGGTTATTTCTGAAGTGGCTACATCAGCGCTGCCTGTCAGTGCCCAACAGCCAAACGCCATGCCTCCCGGTTTTCCTTGGGGGATGCCTCCAGGCTTCATGCCTGATCTGCCAGCTCCTACGTTTGCTCAAATGCCGGCATCTAGCCCGGTCCCTATTCCCGTTCCTCCTGTCGTGCATACCATGCCTAGGGTAGACGACACCATCTATCACTCTGAAGCTTCTGAGGGCTCAGATGTTCACGAGAAGATGGATGCAATGAACGATCAATTCCTTGAGCTGAGAAAGGAATTGAGAACTCTCAGAGGCAAAGATCTCTTCGGCAAGTCAGCAGCCGAACTTTGTCTAGTTCCCGGCGTTAAAATACCAGTTAAATTCAAGGTCCCAGACTTTGAAAAATATAAAGGGAACACTTGTCCTTTGGCACACTTAGTCATGTATGCCAGGAAGATGTCCACGCAGACCGACAACGATCAACTCTTGATCCACTACTTCCAAGACAGTTTGTCTGGTGCTGCTCTCCGTTGGTATATGAGTCTGGACAGCGTCAACATCCGCTCTTTCAATGACCTTGGCGAAGCTTTCGTCAAGCAATATAAATATAACGTTGACATGGCGCCTGACAGAGATCAACTCAGGTCTATGTCACAAAAGGACAAAGAGTCGTTCAAGGAGTACGCCCAGAGATGGCGTGAGCTGGCAGCTCAAATCACTCCACCATTAGAAGAGAAAGAGATGACCAAGATCTTTTTGAAGACTCTTGGGTCATTTTACTATGAGAGAATGGTGGCCAGCGCTCCCTCTGATTTCACCGAGATGGTGAACATGGGGATGCGTCTTGAAGAAGGTTTCCGCGAAGGACGGTTGGCAAAAGATGATGGTTCTTCCTCTAAACGATATGGAGCGTTTAAGAGGAAAGAAGGTGAAACGCATGCTGTGCAGTCTCAGCCAAAGCATCGAAGACCCTCTGTTCAGAGGAAGCCTGCACATCGTGCCGGACATCAGCACCAGGTGGCTCATGTAGCGCCTGTATTCAAGGATAATGCTCAACAGTATCAGCATCAGCAGCAATATCCACAACCGCAATACCAGCAACAGCAGCGTCCACAGCAACAGGCTTACCAGCCTCGTGGAAGTACGACCAATCAAGCAAACATGAACTACGATAGGAAGAAGGTCAGCTTCGACCCTATTCCGATGACATATGCAGAGCTTTATCCCTCCTTGTTGGAGAGGAAGTTGGTTTCTCCCAAGGATCCTCCTGCTATTCCTGCCAACCCGCAATGGTGGTACAAGCCAGACCAGCATTGTGTCTACCATTCCGGTGCTCCGGGCCATAACGTTGAGAACTGTTTCCCGCTGAAGAATAAGGTTCAAGACCTTATGAGAAGTGGAATCTTGAGTTTTGAAGACTCAAACCCGAATGTCACCAGGAACCCATTGCCTTCGCATGGGAAATCTGTGAATATGATCCAGGAAGACCTTGGGAAATACAAGGTGAAGTATGTCAGTCATATCCGGCAATCGTTGGTTGATTTACATAAGATGCTGTGTCAGCACAGTTATTTGGAGCATAACCACGATAAGTGCCGTGTCTGTTCTGTTAACCGCTTGGGTTGTGATCAGGTTCGCCGAGAGCTTCAGAAGATGTTGAATGAAGGTACCATTGAGATTCTCCAGAATCGCAATGTTGATACAGTTGAACCCGAAGTGAATGTCATATCACCGGTGTTCAAGTTGCCAGAGCCCGTTGTTATTCGTTATAATAGCAACAAGCCCAAGGCTTCCCCTGCTTTGATCATCAAACCAGCCGGCCCTGTGCCTTATTCATCTGATCGAGCTGTACCATTCCGGTACAATCCTGTTGCTGTCCAGGATGGGGTTGAAGTACCTCTGCCGTCTACTTCCGTGACCAGTATTGCTGATGTTAGTGGGTTGACCCGCAGTGGTCGTGTCTTTTCTGCGCCTGCTAAGGCTGTTGCTTCTGATACTGTTGAGCGCCCTGTAGGGAATGCTGTGAATGTTCAGAATCCGGCACTTGATGTTGCCAAACCTTCCTCCTCCGTACCAAAGACTCCTATTTCTTCAGTTGGCCCGAGCGGCATTGTTGATGAAGAATCTGATGAGATGCTGAGGCTCATCAGAAAGAGTGAGTACAATATCGTAGACCAGCTTCTACATACGCCCTCCAAGATTTCCATTCTTTCTCTATTGCTGAATTCAGAACCCCATCGGGAATCTCTTCAGAAAGTCTTGGATCTGGCATATGTCGATCATGACGTCACCCTAGAACAATTTGATAGCATTGTTGCAAATATTACCGCTTGCAACACCCTGAGCTTTTGTGACGCTGATCTCCCTGAGGAGGGAAGAGACCACAACATGGCTTTACACATCTCTATGAATTGCAAATCTGATGCAATGTCCAACGTACTGGTGGACACTGGATCGTCCCTTAATGTATTGCCAAAATCCACACTCTCTCGTTTGTCATATCAAGGTCCTCCTATGAGGCAGAGTGGGGTTGTTGTAAAAGCTTTTGATGGGTCGCGCAAGACCGTGATTGGGGAAGTCGATCTCCCAATCAAAATTGGACCAAGTGATTTCCAGATCACTTTTCAAGTAATGGATATTCACCCATCATACAGCTGTCTCTTAGGCAGACCATGGATTCACGAGGCTGGCGCCGTGACATCCACCCTACACCAGAAGCTGAAGTTTGTGAAAAACAAGAAATTGGTTGTAGTAGGGGGAGAAAAGGCTCTCCTGGTCAGTAATCTATCTTCTTTCTCGTACATTGACGCAGAGGATGAAGTTGGAACTCAGTTCCAAGCTTTATCTATTGATGAACCAATCGAGAAGAAGTCTCCTTCATTCACTTCCTATCGTGATGCAAAGCTGGCCATTGAATGTGGTGCAGTTGCTGGTTTAGGGAAAGTGCTTGAACTTGAAGATAACCGTTCCCGGGGTGGCATTGGCTATGGTTCTGGGGCATGCAACGAGCAAGGTCTGTTCACCAGTGGAAGTTTCATCCATGCTGATCAACCTGCAGAAGAGGAAGCTGCTGCTATCATTGAAGAAGAAGATGCAGAAGATCTGAACAATTTTGTTATTCCTGGTGGCGTCTGCCACAATTGGGTCGCTGTGGATATTCCTACAGTTATCCATAGATCAGAGTAAATTGTTCACTTTTGTTTAAAACCCTTCTCCCATGCCAAAAGGAGAAGTGATGACATTGTTGGCAAAGCATATATACAATGATGTTTTCATTCAATTTTTGCATTGTCAAAACATTTGTTTTTCCTTTGTTTTCACTTTTTGCTTTTCTTTATGAAATCAGTGATCACAAAAACCATAAAAACAAAAACAAAAAGCAATAAAAGCAACATTTTTCATCTGCATAATGATTTGCTTGTTTAAAATTCTGAAGTTTTTTTCTTAACCAAAATCATTATGCAGGTTGATCCTAAAACCCATTGAACATAATGATCCAACGCCATCTCCCAATCTTGAAGTCCTTGTATCTGAGGCAGAGGAAGATGATGTTGAAGGGGATTCCTGACGAAATTACCCGCCTTCTTGAGCACAGAGAGAAGCTCATTCAGCTGTATCACGAGAATCAGCAAACCAGTCAAACTGGGGCATTGCAAATTCAAAAAAAAAAAAAAAAAAAACAACAAAAAAAAAATCAAAAAAAAAGAAGAGGGTGAAAAAGAAAGAAAAATCAAAAAACCAGGAAAATTTTTTCAAAATTTTTCCAAGGGAAAAAAGAAAGTATACCCTCAAGTCCCTAGTTGACTGATGCTGAATGGATTCAGAGTCGTTATGACCAATTGAATTTGATTGAAGAAAAACGATTGACTGCCATGTGTCATGGTCAGTTATATCAACAGAGAATGAAGAAAGCATTCGACAAAAAGGTCAAGCCTCGTGTGTTCCGAGAAGGTGACCTTGTGCTCAAGAAAGTTTTGTCTTTCGCGCCCGATTCCAGGGGCAAGTGGACTCCAAACTACGAGGGTCCATATGTTGTTAAGAGAGCCTTTTCAGGCGGAGCTTTGATGCTTACAACAATGGATGGGGAGGATTTCACTCGTCCTGTGAATTCAGATGCAGTCAAGAGATACTTTGCCTAAAAAAAAGTATATGCAAAAAAAAAAAAAAAAAAAAAAAAGAATAAAAAAAAAACAGAATAGCTCGCTAAGTTGAAAACCCGAAAGGGCGGCTTAGGCAAAAATGAGCGTCTCGGTGGAGAACCCGCAAGGGTAATCCAGGCAAAAATTAGAGACTTGAAAAAAGAGAATATTTGCATCCCGCTAGATTGAGTACCTCACTCTGGGGCAATCTAGGCAAAAATTAGGGATTTGGCAAGTAACTGCATCCTGACAAGACTTTCTGGTTTATCAGTCGTCATTTCGTCAGAAGATTCTCGATTCGTCGTCAACTGAAGCTTCGGATACATCGAGATTCAAATTGGTAGAGAAAGGATCATTATGTTCAATGTAGCCCTCTTCCAATATATATCACTGATTTCAAAATTTGTACAGATCTATGGAGTCTTGCCATTTGCAGACTACCATTCTATCAAATCAATTTGAGCTTTTTATCCAATTTATTTGCACTCTTATTTGTTTCAATTCAACAAATGTTTTGCATGTTTTAAATTGATAAAATATCATTGTTTTAAACAAATCAAATCTTTCAAATTTTTGTTTTAAACAAAGTGAACATTCACAAGATTGAAAGGATACTCAAGAATATCTCAGTGCTCTCCCGAGGGTGGCATGATTCCCAACAGGTAAGACATTTGTTCATATTCCTGGTTTGGTGGTATCTTCTTTCTTCAGATCTTTGTTGAGGTTGTTCCTCAAACAGAGTTGTTGTTGGGGTTGTTCCCCAGTATAATCGCAAGCAGAGTGTTGTTGAAGACTTCGTTTTCTCCAGCAGCAGTTTTCCCCTAGCATGGGTGTTTTCTTGAGAAGTTTCGGCGGTTGATGGTCTGTCATCTTGGTGCCCCGTCACTTTCTTCAGTGGATCGATACCCCTAGACTTTATTTGTCTCCTCAGCACAGTCATGAGTATAACTGATTGATTGATACTCCCCTCGGAGTCGCGAGTAGAGCTGTTATTAATATCCCCACCAGGGTTGCAAGTGGAGTTGTTACCGCTTTTCCCCGTGCAGTGTGCCAGCAGGATTTGTCTGTTTCCTCAGCATGATCGCTTTCTTTTGAAGACTCGGTAAGTCAGTGGTTTGATACCCGGTACTTTACCCTTTCCCCGGCGAAGTCGTCTGCGGATTTGTTGCTATCTCTCCGTCAGAATTATTCTCCTCAGCAGAGTAGGATTTATTTTCCTATACAGCGGTTGTTTGGGTTGACCTCCCAGTATTGCAACCATCTTTTCCTCAGCTTAGTCTGCAGAGTGTTTGTTGCGGCAGTTTCGCCAGTTGAATACTCCTTCAATCCCCGGTATGATCGGATGATGGCTCTAGCCTCCAGTGAACGGATTTGATTTCCTGACTGTTTGTGATCCCCAGTAGAGTGGCTTGTATTGCAGAATCTGCGTGTTGTGATCAGTTTGCTATGTATATTCTCCCCAAGTGGAGTGGTTCGTTGCAGAATCTACTTGTTTGATCTGTCCTCCTTCAGGTGGTTTGTTCCCAAGAGAGTAGCCGACAGTTTTCCCCAGTAGAGTTGCTTATGCAGTTAGATTCTATTTGGATGATATCATTCTCCCTCAGTTGGTTGTTCCCCAGCGGAGTTATGTGGATTTGCTTCTACAGCAGTTCGTGTTTGTGCTTGTGCAATGCACCTTTTTGTTTCTCAGTTGACACTGGGATCCCCTGCAGATACTTTGGGACTTCTCTTGTTCCCCTACAGATTTGTCTTGGTGGCTGTTTTGCCCGTTGTGACTTTCTGTAACCTGATTGGGTTGTTTCCTGATATTTTTGATTCTCTGCTTCTTCAGCAGTACCTGCAGATCTTTGCTTTACAGCATGTAGATCTCCGCAGATTGGCTCTCCAGCTGGTTTTTCCCTGGAAGTATAATACCGGACGTTTGTTCCTGACCTGTTGTGTTAGAACTGTCTGTTTTGTCAGCATTCATCAAACATAAATCACGCATATTCATGCATATTCATAAACATTCAGATATTCATGATGCATTTCTTGCCATATATCTTTTGTTTGTCGTGTCTCCTGCTATGGTGATACAGATCTTCTTTACAGACCTCCCCAAGCAGATGTCGGGTGTTATAAATCTCTCCATATAGAGTCAGCCCATAAGCAGAAAATGTTGTTTTTCCTTCTGCAGTTCCCCACTGAGATATATCCTCGTGGATGACGGTTTCTTCCGTTTCCTCCCAACACATATATTGGGATGGATTTTCCTATTTGAGTTACATCCTCATTAGGACGTGTCTTGATTCAGTCCGTCTTTTCGGATCATTCCCGAATTGGCTATTCGTCAAATGTCTTGTGTTTCCCAGCGGGTTGTTCCCCAGCGGAATGTTTTTGGGCCTCTGCCTACAAACCAGCAGTTGTAAGTCCTACTTTTCCTGGCTTTCTTAACAGAATTTGTGGTTATACACCTTTTATTCTCCAGCCAGAGTTTTGGTTTTCTACCTACTACCCGGTAGTTGTAAATCCTATTTTCCTGCTCTTCAGCAGTTTGTGGTTTGTTATAAACCCTATTTTGGTTTCCCGTGCGGATTTGTGATTTGTTCTATCCCCACGCGGAGTTGTTGGTCTTCTACCCCGTATTCGGTAGATGTAAACCCTAATTTTGTGGTTATCTTCATTCAATATTTAATGATGATTTTCCTTTTGCTTGGATAAGTTGCTCAGATCAGCACTTATATCCTCAGCAAGTCTTTTGCGGATAATTGCCGTATGCTAGCAATTTTATCCCCAGTGGGTCCTTTCACCGTTTGCTAGTGATTTGTTCCCCGGATCATTGGTTGTATACCAATGCATCCCCAGCTAGTCCCTGTGGATAATTGCCGGATGCTTGCAAATTATCCTCAGCAGCTCGCCTTTCATTTACCCTTTTGTCGGTAATGTCTGTTGCTCCTTTTGATTGGTCATCATTATATACCTATTCTGGTATCCCGATGCCTTTCTTTTTTGGATTTTTATCCTTAAACAACCCAGTAACCGGTTCAGGATAATCTTCCATGCGAGTATATTATTCACGGTCTGCCGGTAATGAATAATATGTCTCATGCGCTCTTTAGTTGGAATCCTTTGTTGATTTTCCCCAGCTGAGCAAGATTCGCATTCTTTGTAGAATCGAATGTCCATCCTTTAACCAGTTTGTGTTTTGGATGATGAGTGTTTTGGAACACACACCAATTCACGTTTTTTGTCCATCCTTTAAACAAGTCTGCTGTTCTAGCTTTCTTTCGGATGATGAGTGTTTTGGAACACACACCAATTCACGCTTTTTTGTCCATCCTTTAAACAAGTCTGCTCTTCTAGCTTTCTTTCGGATGATGAGTGTTTTGGAACACACACCAATTCACGTTCTTTTTATCCATCCTTTAACCAGTTTGCGTTTTGGATGATGAGTGTTTTGGAACACACACCAATTCACGTTTTTTGTCCATCCTTTAAACAAGTCTGCTGTTCTAGCTTTCTTTCGGATGATGAGTGTTTTGGAACACACACCAATTCACGCTTTTTTGTCCATCCTTTAAACAAGTCTGCTGTTCTAGCTTTCTTTCGGGTGATGAGTGTTTTGGAACACACACCAATTCACGCTTTTTTGTCCATCCTTTAAACAAGTTTGCTTTCGCTTTCTTTCGGATGATGAGTGTCTTGGAACACAAACCAATTCACGATTTCGGATCTTATCCTATAAACAACCCAGTAACCGGTTCAGGATAATTTTCCCTTCGAGTATATTATTCACGGTCTGCCGGTAATGAATAATATGTCTCGTTCACTCTTGGGTCAATCCTTTGTTGCTTTCCCCTCAGAGTAAGATTTGCATTCTTTACAGAATCAAATATCCATCCTATAAACAAGTTTGCTTTCGCTCACTTCAGGATGATGAGTGTTTTGGAACACACACCAATTCACGTCTTTGGTCGGTCACCTGTTACATACCTACCACCCGGTATCCTTGGTGTTCCCTCCTTTCTGCTCCCTATTATGACCTCGGTCCCCCTGTGGAGTCAGATTTTCCTGTTTTTTTGTTACCCTTATGCCTGGTAACGTCTCATTTTGTTTGTTACTTCCCCAGTGAAGTTTTTCTTTTGCTTCTCCCCCAGGAGTCAGTTTGTGTTTCTCCAATGGATTTATTTTCCTTTGGAATTCTTTTCCCCAGTGTGAGTTCTTCACTCCCCAGTGAGTTTTCCAGTCTGTTTTCTGTTTTTTCTAATCAGAGTCGTGTCTCGTTCACGCTGTGTCAGTTTTGTTTTTCCCAGTTTGGAGTCGTGTCTTGTTCACACATTTCTTTTTCTTTTATTATCCCCATAGAGTCTTGTTAGAGTCTCTGTTCCTGGTGAGTGTACCACTCCGATGGATCGTCTTTTCTTCTGTTGAATCATACTCCCCACAGAATTTGTGTCTTTTGCATACATACATTTGCATCATGAGGTCTCTTAGGGACCAAAATTTGTCTCATTACTGGTATTTAAGCCCATTCTACCACGTCGAGATGAAGATTTCTAAACTTCACTTCTCCGGCTAGAATGACCTTAAATAGGGGCATCTGTAAGACCCCAATTTTGGGCCCTAAGATCCCTCATGGCCCATATCATATTATATCATTGCCTCAAGGATCATTGCATGCCTTTGCTTTCCTCCTAGTGGATGGTTTGCCTTGTGGGTTGATTTCTTGATCACCAAGCATACTTTGCATTTGTATATCTTTGCTTTCATATGTTTATTAACCAAAAAGTACAAAAATATTGTCAGTCTAACCTTTTTGCTTGCAGTTAAAGTAATCATCAGCAATTAGGTCAAAGATGGTCAACAGTCAGTCAAAGCAATGGATGATGGCCATTCTTGCAGAATTTGGGCACCATGATCATTAATCAAAGGTTCATACAACTTGAGACATCATTTGAAGTCAAGTTCTCAAGGAATTAGGGTTTGGAATTCATCAGAAATGCTTCAGTCATCCAAAACCCTAGAAAAGTCAAACTTGGTCAACTGTTGATTTAATCAGTGATTTGATGGATAGAATTGATTTGAAGGAGCTCATTCATGCTTGTATAAGTCTCATCTATCATGTCAAACCTCATCATGGAAGAAAATCAAGTCAAATCAGAAAATTTCCAGAAATAGAAACTGGACCTGTAATTTCAACTGCCAAAAATGGAAACTTCTTGATCTTAAACTTACATCATGATACAAGCTTCAAATGAATTTTTGCCCAACATGAAAGTTGAAGATCTTGTCTTCCCATTTTCAAAAAGTCCAAGAACTCCAAAATCCCATGTGTGGTTGTCAAGATATGATCAAATCATTTTCACCAATTTTTGAACTTCAACAAGCCATATCTCTCAAACCATAAGGCCAAATTTGGTGGGGTTTTTTCCTACAAACCACATTTTTCATCCTCTTTCCAAAAATATAAATTTCATGACCTAAAACCTTGCCATTCAAAATGGCATTTTTGGACCTTTTTCATTTAAATTCAAAGTTTGACCAAACTTTGACTTTTTGAATTAGGACTTTTTTCACCATTTTGCCATTTGAGATTGCTTCCATACATCATTTGTGATTTGTCTAAAGCCTTAAACCATGTTCATTTCACCCTTATGCCATCATTTTTGGACCAAAATGCTAAAACTTGAAAATTGGCAATTGGCTTCAAATAAGTGAAAGCAAGTACAGCAGTCAAAAGCAACAACAAACAGCAGAGTTTTGGTCTGCTAGCAGCCTGTGCCCAGCCCACTCGAGCAGCAAACATACCCCCATTTTCCACTTTGTCCAAAATTAGCAAGTTTGCAATTACACTCATTCAAGCTAATCAAGTTTAGTACTCCCTAATCCAACTCTAAACAGACCCTTATAAGGGATTTTTCAGCATTTCTAAACCTAGCTTGACAGCCTCCCTCGACCAAAACACTTCATCCTCTCATTCTTGCATTTTTGCATTTGAGATTTTTCTGCACAAAACACCAAAACCTTTGAACAATCCTCACTGTTTTCTTCATCTAGACAGCATTTAGGAGTCACTTAGATCATTAAATCCCAGCTTTTACTCCATTTTCAAGTTCTGTTTTCATTAAGCACACAACAATGGTGGAAGTTGGTTCAACCTACCTCGTGCACTTGTGAGCTAAAAAAGCTTCATCACCCCTCATTCCAAAGCATTGGGAGCAGCTGTTTCAGTCTGTATCGTCCAAACAACCAACATTCAACACTTTGCTTCAAATTCAAGTAAGTTTCGATCCTCTCCTTTTACCAAATCATGCTAGGCTTAGAGTAGGTCTTTGAATACTGGTCTGAAGGCAACTTGTTTCATTTAAAATGGTGGTCTCATGTTGGAGAAATCCGAATTTTCCTTTTTGTGTACAAATGAATTTTTGCACGATTTGCCTTGCTGGAAGAGATTCAATGAACTTTGATGATGCATTCTTGTTGTTTGATATGTGCTGATATTATGGGCTTACTTGATTTGGATTTCTGCACATTTTGAAATTTCAAGTTACACATTGATGTTGAACATATGCTGTTGTATTTAAACCAAACACTTTGCCCAGAAAACTCTCATGATTAGGCTTGTTTTGGTTGTTAGCTGATGATGCATGATGTTGGTATTTCATAAGTCGTGCTCCTTTGGTTGACTATGGTGTGTTGGTTGTTTGGTGGATGATTGAACATGATAGACATGAAGCCTTGCTGCTGTTTTAAAACCCTAGCTCTGCCCAGCTTGTCCATGAATCTTGTTTGGAATTTGTTTGGTGTAAAGTTATATGAACCTTGCTGTTTACCATGTTAAGTGATTTTGGGTTGATGTTGGTGATACCATGTTGAGCACCATGCTGTTTGCTTGTTGTTGCTTATGATGACTACATGATAATGATAAACATGCCCTGCTGTTGCTTTGAATATGCCCAGAAATCCATGTGAGTTGTGTTAGTTATGTTTGGTTTAGAGCTGCTTTGGACATTACATGAACTTTGTCATTGCCTTGTTGATTGCCATTGCCTTTCGAATTTTTGGTTGAGGATGTATATTGATGATGAACTTGTATTGATTACATGATACCATGCTGTGGTGTGATTTGCTGTTGTTCTTGTTGTTCGAAACTGGTTTTATGATGTTTAAATCCTGCTGCAGTTTTGAAACCTTATGAGCATTGTCCTGAAATCCATGTGAAACATTGTTGTATGCTGTTGTTTGGTTGCAGTAGGAACATTACCAATACCATGCTGTTGTTTGTTTTGATTAGTTTGATGATGATTAAACATTGAGTGATGAATGATGCTTGCTGTTATGATGAATATACTTTGCTGCTGTTTTGAACTTGCTCATAAAATCCACATGTTGATGTTTGTTGTATTTGGTCATGGATGCTGGTTTGTTGTATGATCATTGCTACATGTTGCTGTTCATTTGTTGTTGGTTTTGATTGATTGATGAAGCTGAACATGATACCAATGCCATGCTGTTGTTTGTTTTGTTTCATGATGATGATAACATTGAGCAATGCCTTGGCCATGCTGTTAGAAACCCTAAGGGTTTATGTGAAAAACCAGAAATTTGAGCTTTTTAGCTGCGTGCACTGTTCCATTGGCTGAGAGCCAATAGGAACATTTCATTTCCTTCCCCAAAACTGTGTCGTTTGGATTAGTGAAGGAGTTAATTACAACTCTGCCATCGGTTGACCTTGGTTTGACCACTTTGCCATGCCATTTGTTCATATTGCATCCAATTATTTCCTCATCTTCCACAATTAATTTCTCTTTCAATTTTCATCCAAAAATTATGAAATTTTTTCCTCATGCTCATGAATGTGTCCTCTATTTTATGGTGAATTTTAATTAATTTTTCAGTGGCTGGATTTTAAATGATAATTGTTTTCCCAACATGTATGCCAAAATGATACATTGTGCCATTCCTTTTGTGAAATACTCATGTCATATCTTTTGAGCTTGAAATTTTTTGTGGTGAAACTAGACACATTGACCTTCATTTCCATATAAAGTTTGTGCATTTATCATTTGTGGATTGAGAGTTGTGATTTTCTGAAGTTATGTGTTACATTTGGTGCTATACCATGATCATGTATTTTCCCAATTTTTGTTCACATGCTTTCTCTTATCCAATGGACCCCAAATTTTGCATGAATGACCTATCACATGTCTAGTTTGTGTATGAATTTTTCTTGGAATTAATCTTGCTGTTTTCCATTTGATTGAGAATTTTCTTCCATGCTTAGTCATTTGTTGACTTTTTGTGCTACACATTGCCAAATCTTTTGTGAAATTCTCATATCATATTGTATGTCCATGAAATTTCATATGTGATAACTAGACATCTCAAGCTTTCCATTGGTGTTAATCTCATTCATTTCTCTTCTATTTTCAAATTGATATGATTTTTTGAAGTTGACCCATGCTTGTTGACTTTCACCATGCTTACTTAAATTTGATTTGACTTCATGATTTTACTTGAGTGCCTTCCTCTCATCAAAATGCCATGAAATTTTACATGTTTACCATGATGGATGTTAGGATTGAGTGTGATTTATTTCATAATTTTTGAGATTGTTTGAGTTGACTTTTGAATGAAGTCTTTGCTGTTGACTTTTGTATGCTTCTCTTGCCATGCTTTGCATCCTTTTGCATATGAAATGACCATGATGCATGATATAATTATGAATCCAATTGAGAATGCTTCTTGAATGTTTAGACTTGGTTTGGGTTGACTTTTCCTTGCTGCCTTGACTTTTTCTTTCATCTTTGACCCTAGGCTAGTCCTAGTGGTCTTCTAAGCTTATGTTGAGTTCATCTGTTTCAGGTTAAGCATCAATGCCTTGAGGATCATTCTAATGTGCTTGAGTTGAATTGTTTATATTGTGCTAACCTTTGTTTTGTAGGTGTGACTCACATACTTGAGTCTTTGTGCCTTGCACAATTGGTCCCTCTGTGGTTGACTTTTGTTTACCCATTTGCCTTTGATTTTGACTGTTGACTTGTTTACTAATGAGTTTGACTTTTTCAGGTACTTTAGTTGCCTAAGTTCTTTGAACTTGCTTGCTTTGCTATTTAGCATTTGCTTTGAGGTATAATTACTTCTTCTTCATGTAGTCTGGAGACCCGGTCTGTTATTTGACCGGGCAAACTGTCTGAAGTCCTCCTTAAGAGGCAATGCCTGTGTTTGTTTAAATTTGTCCTAAGCAGGAAAAGTCCTTCAAGTAAGGCAATTGGTGGAAGGTAGGGATAAGTAATCTATCCCCCACTATTCAGTGAGTCCTCTCTTTGCTCCCATTACATGGTTGAAGCATTGAGATAAATACCCAAGATCTAATCGAGTCAATAATGTGGAGAGAGTTCCTACTTTCTGAACTCCCACACTTTCTGATATGCTCTCCCTGATCAGGGATAGAAGCAATGAGGCACACCCCTCATCTCCTTTTCATCTGCTTCACCTTAGCCTCTCAATGGCAAGGTTAAGAGCGACTCTTACCTATTACAGTGGACTTTCAAAGTCAAACCCTCTTGTATGAGCCCCCTTGTCTTGGCTATAGAGTGTGCTGTTTGATATTCATTGATTGATTGATTGCTTCATATGCACTTATCTGCTTGTATGCTCTATGCATTTATCATCATCATCAATTGCCATTAATGCATGACCATCTCATTTGTCTTTGTGATGCTATCATTGTTGTTTGCCCATTGAGGACAACTGTAAGTCCATTGCTTTGGCATTTGCTCCTGTGATATGGAAGGATAGAGTGTAAGACCTCATTGGTCACTCATATCTTCTGTTTTATCTGTTTGTATGTGAGGATACAGTTATAAGTCCCTGTAAGTTGGCATCTGTTATCCTGTGATCATAATTTGATCTGTTTGATTTGTATGTGAGGATACAGTTATAAGTCCCTGTAAGTTGGCATCTGTTATCCTGTGATCATAATTTGATCTGTTTGATTTGTATGTGAGGATACAGTTATAAGTCCCTGTAAGTTGGCATCTGTTATCCTGTGATCATAATTTGATCTGTTTGATGTTGTATGTGAGGTTGCAGTTATAAGTCCCTGTAAGTTGGCATCTGCTTTCCTGTGATCATAGTTTGTTTTATCTGTTTGTATGAGAGGTTGCAATTATAAGTCCCTGTAAGTTGGCATTTGCATTCCTGTGATCATATTGTTGCTTTTGTTCTTGTATGTGAGGATCCATTGTAAGTCCCTGTAATGTGGCATTGGATTTCCTAGGACCATACTGTGGAGTTAACCTAAGTCCAGATAGATTGGCAGCTGACTTCCACATTTCGCTCTTTGTTTTCTTTTGAGGAGATTAGTGTAAGACCATTGAGTGGCTTCTGATATCCTATTCTGTTTTAGGAGACTGGTGTAAATCCATCTATTGGTATCCGGTATCCGCTTTTTATTTCTTTGCCTGAGGAGATTAGTGTAAGACCATTGAGTGGCCTCTGATATCCCATTTTGTTTTAGGAGATTGGTATAAGACCAGTGATTGGCATCCGGTATCCGCCTTGCTTGCTTTGTTTGTTTGTTATTATTAATTGCTATTCCAAAGGACACACTTGAATCATCTGCTATATGATTTCAAGAAGTGAACCTTCTAAGAAGTTTTACTTTCCATCTCCATCCATTCATCATTCATTATGTCCTAAACCTTTTCACACTTTATCTTTCAAACTTGACATAAGTGTTGTGCAAACATCTTCATGTTTTCTAACTAAAAACCTGGACTCAAGTCCTTGACCTCTTTTTTCAAACTCCATTTTCATAATACTTCTTTGAATCAATCCTAATCATACTTTGACCTCATTTTCATAAACACAATCAATTAACTTCACTCATTCACTTGTTTTGGCTTTGTCCATTAATCTTTTCACATTAGCCATAGGTTTCAATTATCTTTGTGGTTGATGTAAATCTTGCCTATCCTTAGTGAGTCGACAGTAAGACTTCCGTACTTCAAACAGGGCTAACCCCTCTAGTACGTCGAAGCTATCCTCGCATGGTGGATGTTGTTTTTGGTCGAGTGTTCTCCCATTGATAATGAAAAGCCTCAGTGCTTGTGTTTAAAACTGAATCCACCAACTTTTGGAAATCTTTTAGCCGAACTACGGCGTTTTGATCCTTACCTTTGATGGAAGGTACGTAGGCAGCGGGTTCATCCGTTCAAACACAATAACACAAAAATAACTAACTTGTATATTCTTTTCTCATCATCCCAATCATGTTTGCACAATATTTTTGTCATAACAAATAACAATTTAGTACAACAAGTGTGAAAAGGGCTCCCTAGGAGTACCTAGGACGTAGTGGGTGCCTAACACCTTCCCATTGCGTAATTTACCCCTTACCCAGAATCTCTGATCTTTTTATTAGTTTTCTACGTGTAAAACTTCTTAGGCTTTTGTTCGCTTTTTAGCCAGTCCTTTGGATAAATAAAAGTGCGGTGGCGACTCGAAAATTTCAACGTATCTCCTAGCTTATGATTTAATCGATAGATCATATAGCGACGAATACACCGTCACAGAAACAATCTCACTGACGTAAACCTATGCTAGCTTTTGCAATGGGTAACTATAGTTTTCGAAATACAATGATCCTATTTAGAATGTATATCGAGAATAACACAAATATAATCACTTCCCTTCTTCAACTTTGCGAAAACTGACACAAAGTCCATAGAAATGTCCCATTTCCACTCAGGAATTCTCAATGGTTGCATAAATCCTTATAGCTTCTGATTCTCGATCTTCAATTTATGATAAGTCAAACAAGAATAAACAAACCCAATAACATCCTTTTTCACACCCGACCACCAAAACATCTTCTTAAGGTCATGATGCATCTTCGTAGCACTAGGATGAATACTCAAACAAATTATGTGACCTTCCTTAAGACTCTTCTTCTTAAGCTCTAGAAAATGTGGTACACAACCATAATTTATGAACCTTATAACACCATTCTCATCAATTCTGAAATCCACCTCTTTACCTTGACTGATCAACACTAATCGGCCAATCAATCCCACATCTGATTTCTAGCCCTCTCGGGTCTCGTCTAGAACACTGCTAGTCAAATTTAGCATACCCAACATAACACTTTGCGACGTCACCTCACATACCAAATGTAAGACCCCAATTTTGACCCTAAGACCCCTCATGATATCTCATCGATTGCATTGGCTTTGGGATCACACCTTGGTATCCCTTTCACCCCTTATTCATTGGGTTTGCATTGGGAGAGATCACTAAGCACTTTTGATTGAAACATACTTTGTTTTCCTTTGTTTACTAACCAAAATACCAAAAAAATGTCTATGTGTAGCTTTGTTTCTTTTGCAGGTGTTTGTGTCCATCTATAACCCACCAAGTTCATATCTAGGGTTTGAGACCCTCAATGCAAGAGATCAATCAAGAAAAGATTCACAATGGTTATGAGTATCATATATGGATCCCCATGTACTTTATTTGGCAATTTGATCAAGAATTCATCAAGAGTTTGAAGCTTGTTAGCCTTGGAAGCCCTAATTCATCTAGGTATCTTGTGTGCCTTCTTCAGCAAGTTTCTTCAGCATTTGGTCAAAGATATCAAGGGATACTCCATTGAACTTCATCTTATGCATATATGATCCTCCATGATCCCCAAAGATCAAAATAACTTCAAGTTTGCAAGTTGGTTCAAGGAGGGTTGACTAGAAAAGTCAACTGGTCAAATCTAGGGTTCCCTAGACCTTATCACCTACAATTTTTGTCATATGAAAATGATTACAACATAAACGTTACTATTTATGACATCCCAAACAATTTTCATGTTGGAATCAAGAGCTAATGTTGCTTGGAAAATCATGTTTTATGGTGAAAGATTATAGGTCATTTTGTTTGTGCCCTAGATAGAAGGGAAACTTCCAAGAACCATAACTTGCTCAATTTGTGTGATATGAAGGCCATCCAAGTTTTATTATCAATTTCGATATGCCATATCCAACTTTTCTTCTTTTATAAATGTCAAATTCTACTTGCAAGGGCATGTACCAAGAGGAAACATTATAGGTCATTTTGGGCCATCATCATTGAACAAGCAATTTTCCTCAACTTCTAAAATCCATAACTACCTGATGGATGACTCAAATGGTGTCACATTTGTGACCAAACTAAATAAGAATAAAAGAGCTACAACTTTTAAGAAGGAACCATTTTCATTTTAACCTCATAGAAAAAGTTATTCAAGGTGGAAAAAGTGGTCATTTGACTTTTAACTTAGTAAATTTTCAACTATGTTTAATTTATCCAACTTCCACCTTAAAATTCATCATGATCCATGCTCCAAATGGAAAATGTTTCAACAGCAAAGTGGCTCCCCTTCATGTTACCTTTCCAAAGAGTCTAAGATCATGCCATTTGGAGTATTTTTGAGTGACTTACGCATGGGTGTAATGCATGGCCCTATTTGGAAGATTTCATGACCAATTTTCAAATCAACATTGCATGGTTCCATGTTATTGTTTCAACATCATTTGGATGTGAATTTGAACCTATTTGCATCATTTCATGGGCCTTGTACACACCCATGCAAGCATGCACCATGACATTGCTATTTTTAGAAAAATTTGAAATGGTGTGGAAGGTAATTGGTAGCCTATAAATACATGGTCCTTGAGCTCGGAATAAGGATCCCCTTGCCTAAGCTTTGACTTGCATCTTCCCTAACCTCCATTGAAAGGATAAACTTGAGGATTTCTATTGAAATCGAGTTTCAATTCTCATTCTGTTTTTGAATTGAAACTCAAATAATCCAAGCCCTTTGATCATCCATTTCACTTCCTGCAAGTTGTTAGAGGCAAGCCAAGGCAAATTGGAAGCAAGATCAAGCTCAATTAAAGTAAACCTAAGGTGAATTTTCTTGAATTTCTCTTCTTCGATTCGCCCTCAATTCTCCACTATTTTGCTTGTTCTTTGGTTTTTTGAAGACCTACCAATGTAGGAAACAAGATTGAGTTGCTTTGAGGTAAAATCAAAGCAACTTAGTTCATACTCCTCAATTTTCAATTCCACATATATTTCAATATAATGAGAATTGGAAAATTCGGAGGATAAATTTGGATTCCTGGCATTTTTCTCTTCTAAATAGTGTATGCATATTTTTTTTCTTCATGAAAGTTGGTGGTGGACCAGTCTGGTGAGGTCCACCGGAGCCCTAATTCCGGTGATGTGTTGACAATGTCCCAACCATGTGATCATGTCCCAACGTTCTAATCCTGATCATCCATTTTGATTACCTTTGTTCCCACGCGTTGACTAAGGTCTTTATTAGGCTGCACACACGTGGCCATCAGATCTTCCTCCTCAATTAATGAGGGAGATCTGATGGCCCTTGTTTTTTCATATATTTTATAATTTCTGATTTTATTTTAAATCCCTTTATTTTATGAGACTTTCACCAAAAATCTTTAAATATTTTCCTGTTCCATATTTTTAATTAAAATAAATTTTAGATTAATTTTGATATTTGTTGTGAATTAAATGATTTTGGACTTGTTTTTAAATATTTTAAAATACTTATGACTTTTCAAAAATTCTAATTTTTTTTGTCTAAGGTCCTTTAACCTTGTGTGACCTAGGATAAATCCCTTGACCATTTATTTGGTGATTTGAGGGATTTGAGGTTGTTACTTTTGAAAAATGCATTATAATTCATTTTTAATTTAATTGACTTTGTGATGTTTGACATTCTATTTGGCCTTGATCATGGTTGACTTGAACTTACATTTGATCAATACTATTGGATTTAGAGGGTTGATTAAATGTACATTTCATCCCCCAAAATGAACGGATAGTATTGATCAGATGAAATTCCTCATATGATCAATTTGAGTTTCTATCTCCCCTTCCCTCTTCATCTTCATCCCTATTCTTCCCCAATCCATCATTGACCAATGAATTCTCTTCAAGTCAAATGCTAGTTGATTCATCAATGACCTTGTGTAAGATGAATCAACATGAGCCTGACTGAGATAGGTCCGTCCCACTTTATTTTTGTGTGTGGTATGTTTGAGGAGTTTGGTTCTTTGTACCATGTCTTTAACATGCATTAACACCAATATTTTTATTCCCCGTCCTTAGATAGTTGTGACTTCTACATAAGTCCAATTCCGATTGTTTAACATAGAGCTAAATTTGACCAAAAAGGCATAACATTCTTGTAAGTGAGATTGTAAGCCTCCCATTCTTCATGGTATTGTGTGGAAACTTTACCTTTTTTCCATTCATAAGAGCTAGTGGCATACTTGTTGATTAATCCAAGTTGGAGCCCTTCTCATGGATGATGTCTTGGTTCATGCCTTCCTACTTGTGAATGAATGGTTGAGTGTTCTCCAAAGAATGACTTAAACAGGTTTAACTCTTCACTAACATTTGACTAACTCCTTATTAATATTTCTTTACTTTTAAGTCATTACTCAATACAATTTAAAATACTTAATAAACAACAAAAACCTTAAAAATGTCTTGGTGGACTGTTGGACTTGATCTGAACTTTTGGACTTAAAATAGGCAACCTCCCTATGCTTTGAGGACTTGATCAATGCCACTATTTGAGACTGAGCTATCCTTGATTGTGCCTTTCATCTGATGCAAACCTTGAGTGCCATTGGTTCATTTCTTATGTTGTCTCTATGTTTTATCAATTATTTTGACATTGTGATTGATGTCTGATGATTGTTTTTGAGAGTTTGCCAAGGAATATTTCATCTGATACATCAAAAGACATTGAAGACTGATTGCTATTGGAGTGCTTTCTTGGATGTTATGGCTATCTTTATTTGATGCCTTGGTCTTCATATCATTTTCTTGGATGTTTGCTTATGCTTATTGCTTACTCAGAATTTCAAAGGGAATTGGTTTCTATCTGACATTCTTGTCTTGTGGATTGTATCCCATTGGTCAGGTCTTTTCAACTCCTAACTTTTAATTTTTGTCTAAGGTAGTCTCTTCATATCCTCCCACTTCTTTAATTTCAAAATCCCTCCCTCTTTTCAAAACCTTCTTTACATGTGTTTTCAACTTAGACATGTTTTAATGATTAGAAACTTTGGCCTTATGACATTGAATTTTCAAACATTTTCTTAAGTCAAACTTGTAAATAAACTTAACCATATTGACTTTAATTTCAAAAGACAAAAACAACTAACAACCTCATTTAATTCTTTGGCCATTTTATGCCCTTTTCTTTTAAACCTTTGTTAAAATCAATCTACCAACTTCTTTGAAAATTTTACCACGAACTACGAGGTTTTGATCCCTCATTTTTATGTTGGTACGTAGGCATAAGACCGAAGGTCTTGTCATAAAAAATAAATAATAAATGAATTCTTTTCTCATCCCTCATTCTATTTTTATCAAACATCTTTTCAACCAAAACACTTACATATAAAAAAGGGTTCCCTAGGAGTACCTAGGACACTTTGGGTGCTAATACTTTCTCTCTATGTAACCAACCCCCTTACCTGTAATCTCTGACATTTTATTAGTTTTGATTTGAAAACTTCCTATCTTTGGGTTTTGTTCGTACTTTTTCCCATTTCCTTTGGAAATAATGAAAGTGCGGTGACGACTCTGGTTTTATTGACGTTGAATTAACCAATAGCTCAATGGTCATGAATTTACCACTACACCAAACTAAGATCTCAGAATTGCTCAATTAAGTCCATCTTACTAACCGTTAATGCCGACATATGCAAGGACTTTTTACTCAAAGTATCTTCCACCATATTAATTTCACCTGGATGATAACTCAACTCGAAGTCGTAGTCTTTCAAGAAATCAAGCCACCTTCTCTGTCTCATGTTCAACTCTTTCTGACCAAATAAGTATTTCATACTTTTATGACCACTGGAAATTTTAAATCTAGAGCCATACAGATAATGTCTCCAAACTTTAAGCATAAACACTACAACTGCTAACTCTAAATCATGGGTAGGATAATTACTCTCATGAACTTTCAGTTGTCTCAAAGGATAAGATACCATATTACTCTTCTACATAAGCATGTCACCTAATCCCATCATGGAAGCATCACAATATACAACGAAGGATTCATTAGCATCTGGTAGAACCAAAACTAAAGTTGTTGTCAACCTCTTCTTCAACTCTTGAAAGCTTACCTCACACTGAGCATCCCACACATAAGATTTCCTTTTTTGAGTTAACTGAGTCAAAGGTAAATCTAACCTTGAAAAGCCTTCTATAAACCTCCTGTAATAATCAACCAATCAAAGAAAACGTTTGATCTTTGTAAGAGGCTTAGGAGTCTCCCACTGCAACACCATGTCTACCTTAGACACATCGTCCACTATACCACCACTAGAAATCACATGACCAAGGAAGCTCACTTTACACAACCAGAACCCACACTTGGATAACTTTGCGTATAACTTATTCTCATGTAAAGTCTTCAACATAACTCTCAAATGCTCTACGTGCTCTTCATCTGACTTTGAATACACTAGGATGTCGTTGATTAATACCACAACAAACTGGTCCAAATAAGGATGTAATAATCTGTTCAGGTACTCCATAAATACACCTGGTGCATTAGACATGCCGAACGACATCACAAAGTACTCATACTTACTATATCAGGTTCTAAATATAGTCTTCAGAATATCTCCAGCCTTCACTTGAATATGATGATAACCTGATCTCAAATCAATCTTGTTGAAAACATAAATACCTACCAATTGATGCATAAGGTCATCAATTCTCAGAAGAGGATACTTATTCTTAATTGTGATCTTATTCAGTTGTCGATAGTTAACATGCAACCTCGTGCTACTATCTTTCTTGTTCACCAATAACCCTGGTGTTCCCCAAAGTGAAACACTAGGTCTACCAAACTTCTTCTCAAGCATATCTTCTAACTATTTCTTTAACTTGCCCAACTCTAATGCAAACATTCTATATGGAGCCTTCGACACAGGTCTAGTACTAGGTACTAAATCTATGGAAAACTCAACTTCACGTTCTGGAGGCAAGTCACCAATATCTTCATGAAAAACTTTAGAAACCTCAAACCACATGCATATTACTAGCCACAACATTGCTCTCCACTCTCAAAGAAGCGAACATCACGAGCACCTGATCATCCTCCCTCAAGGACATCTCAACCTGGCCGGTGGTTATGAATCTCGATTTCGTACTCTCTTCGAGTTTGGGAAACAACACAGTCTCATCCAAAACCCCTACTCTTGTAATCAGCAGAATGATGAACCAACCATCCACACCTGAAAGATCTCAGAGAAGCAGAATCACAACTCCAACTTATTTCAATCCCGCTCCTACTGGAAAGCGGTTACAAAAATAAACGAGCACCAGCAGTGTTTCACACACATGCCACATACTAGGGAACAAACAAAATTACACAACCTGGCCAAATGGACTGACCAACTCTGATACCACCATGTATCACCCTAACTCCCCGACTCGACATTTAATAAAATAATTCAGTTTTAACTCAACACATAGAGTGTTACACATGTTTCATCAAACATAAAAACCAACATAATATAATCATGTGAATGAAGAAGTGGAAGCAATAAAGTAGAACATATAACTTCCCCACTGTAGCACCTCAAATTTGCACCTATCATTATGCATACATTTTCATATTAGGTCATAGCATATCATGGTCCACTGCATAGCATTGCATTGCCTCTCTTGCCTCAAGTGCAAGCCAATCAAGGAATTAGGTCAAACTGATCAGGAGATCAGTCAGTCAAGCAAGCAAGCACAATTCTCAAGGAGCCAAGGCCCTAGGGTTTGTCCAACAAGTTCACATGACTTGGAGGTACATTTGAAGTGTTAAAGTCAAGGGTTGAAGGCTCAGAGGTCATCAGTTCATGCACAGACAGTCAAAAGTCAAAGAAAGTCAACAGTCAGTCAAAGCAGTGGATGGTGACCATTCTTGTGGAATTTGGGCACCATGATCAATAATAAAGAGTTCATACAACTTGGGACATCATTTGAAGTCAAATTCTCAAGGAATTAGGGTTTGGAAGTCCTCAGTCAATGAGCAGACAGCCAGAAACCCTAAAAGTCAACTGTTGGTCAACTGTCCATTTAATCAGTGATTTGATGATTGGAATTGGTTTGTGAGAGCTCATTCATGTCCAAATAGGCCTCATATATCATGTCAAACACCATGATGGAAGAATTTGAAGCCAGATCAAAAATTTCCAAAAATGGAAACTGGACCTGTAACTGAAACCTGCCATAAATGGAAAGTCTTGATCCTCAAACTTACATCATGATACAAGCTTCAAATGAATTTTTTCCCAACATGAAAGTTGAAGATCTTGTTCTCCCATTTCCAAAAAGTCCAAGAACTCTTAATTCCCATGTGTGGTTGGCAAGTTATGATCGAATCGATTTCAGAAATTCTTGAACTTCAAAAGGCCATATCTCTCAAACCGTTTGGCCAATTTTGGTGGGGTTTTTTTCTACAAGTCACATTTGATCCCCTCTTTCCAAAAATATAAATTTCATGAGCCAAAACTTCACCAATCAAAATGGCATTTTTTGACCTATCTCATTTAAATGCAAGTTTGACCAATGTTTGACTTTTTGAAATAAACATTTTTCTAACATTTGGCCAATTGGAACAGCTCAGAAAAGTCATTTAAAACATGTTTGCAAGCTCAATTATGCAGTACATGAAGCCATTCTTTAACTTGCTTGAAATGTGGCAAAAGTACAATTTCACCATGCTATCCATACTTGCATTTGAACCATGCCTTGGTACCTTCAAACAGAGTTTATACTGATCATTTTCTGTCAGTTTGAGACCTGATTAGCAGCCTAACCAACAGCAAAACAAGAGGCCATGTCCTAGTTGCTTAAGAATGGGCAAAAGTACATTTCATCCATACTTCCAAACCATGCTTTGTGCCATGACCATAGCAGACTTTTCACCATCATTTTTCTGTCATAGACACACACATAGGACAGTAGCAGCAACTGCAACCAGAAAAAAAAACCAACAGAAAAAACCTTACTTCACTTACTCCCTCGTTTTGGACCTGGCTTTGGGGGGACTCTTGCAAAAAAAAAATCTGTCACAACAGCCAACACATAATAGACCAAGAGCTTCATTCAAACAAAAAGAACCATGCTCCTACCTTGCTTTGCATTTTCTGTCCAAACCTTGTCCAAAATACCAAAAGAGCCTAGCCATTTTCCTCACCATTTCCTGCCATCAAAATGAACCAGCAGCAGCCTCTAACCACCCAAATCCTTACTCCCTCTCATTAGGCATTCCTCTCTCCAAATGGCAAGGACAGTTCAAAACAACATAGCAAATCTTAATATCATTTTCCTGTCATAACAAAACCAGCAAAAACAAAAAAGCCTAACTCATCCTAAAACTGCCCTCACCTTGCTATTTGATTTCCAATTCTTCTGTCCAAACACAATGAACTAAGCCTGGCTTGACAACATATCCTGCATCATCTCCTGTCACTTGTAGACAACAGCAGCCTTCACAAAAAACTCACTCATCCTAACTGCACTCACCCTTGCTTGGCATTTCTATTTTTTCTGTCCAAAGACACCCAAAGTGACAACCCTGCCTTGCCAACCAACAGCAGCAGACCAAACCACCTTCACTTACTCCCTCATTTTTGACCTTGCTTTGGCATTTAGCATTATCTGTCAAACTCAAAAGAACCAAAACATTGCAGAACCAACACCACAGACCAAGCATGCCCTTCTCTCATTTTCCTGTCATGGCCAAACCTCACTAAACAGCACCACATGACAGCAGGGTAAAGCCATCATTTTCCTGTCATGAAATTAGCATCAGTCACAACATCCAACAACAAGAAAAACTTGGTTACTTCACTCATTCTCCAAAAATCCCTCTCACTTGCATTTGTTCCAAACAGTCCAAACACAAAAGACTGAACCTTGCATTGCTATTTTCACTATGGTACTCAAAATGGCCTTGGCTTTGACCATCCACTCATCAAACCAAACTCAGAATTGCAGTCACAAGACAACAAGCCAACAGAAAAGCCTTGTGCTCTCACTCTCTCAAAAGAAGCACATTTTGGTCATTCCCATTTTCTGTCAATAAATCAACCCTAAGCTAGCAGCCACCAAACACATCACAGCAGATACTCATCCTAAAAACTTCATTGACCTTGCTTTGCATCTTTTCAAGAAAACCTGTAAAACTTCCAAAAAAGACAAAGCTTGCCTTGGCCAAGAGCAACATCCAACAGCAGTCCAAGGTTGAAGCCAAGCTAAGCATCCACAAGTCAAAGGGCCTTCACTAATCATCACTTGGAAGATTGTGCTTCAACTTTTTCACTCCGGCAACATCAAAAAGCATCTGCACCACAACTGCCCTTCCCAATTTGGTAAATTCTCAACCTCCCTATTTTGTCAAATTGATGCATGCTTAATGTAGATCTTTTGATGCTGATTTCATGGACGGTTTTAGTTTTAAGAATGGTCAAGTAATGGTTCAAACTTGTCTTACTTATTTCTCTTTGCCTAGCTTGATTCAATGAAAACCAATTTTAGGATGTTGTTGTTTGATGTTTGATGAACACAATGGTATGCTCAATTGAGATTTCTAGGCACTTTTTGAAAATCATGATTTGGGGATGGTGATGAACAGTAAAACCCTAATCCCAATTGTTCTTTCCCAGCTTTTCTTCACCATTTTCGTGCATGCATGCCTTCATTTCACCAGCCAATAGAAACATTTCAATCCTTGCCCAAAACGACTGTGTTTGGTTAAGTGAATCATGATATTACAACTTTGCCATTCTTGCTCCATTTATTTCATTTTAATTTCACATTTTATAACCAATCTTCCAAAAATCATAACTTGCTCATTTTTGATCCAAATTCAATGGGATTTTTTGTGTTGTGTTCATCATGATCTCTACATTTTTATCATTATTTTTCCAGAATTTTTGGATGAGTGGTTTTTAAATGTTGCTAGGGTTTGTGACATGTGACCAATTTTTGTACACTTTGCCAAAACATTTGTGAAATGATGAGAATGTATCCAATGGCTCCCAAATTTTTTGTGCTCAAACTAGACACATTCATGGTGATTTTGGTGTAGAGTTTGTGAATTTATCATTTGTGGTTTGTGAGTATTGATTTTTTGAATTAGGGTGTGACAATTTGTGTCACACCATTGATGACCAACTTCATGATTTTCATTACCATGCTTCTTGACCTCAAAATGGATTGAAATTTTGGATGAACCTACTCCTGTATGTCTAGTTTACATGTGAATTTTCTTGGAATTGTTTGAGGCATTTCCTCATTGTTTGAGATTTTCTCCCCTGGTTAGTCATATGTTGACCTTGTGTGACACTTGTTCCCATTTCATTTGTGAAATTCTCATACTTTATTAGATGGACATGAAATTTTACATGAGATAACTAGACATCTTCATATTTGCCATGGTTTTAGTCCCATTCATTTATCATACACCATCTCTGACTTATGATTTTTCTAAGTTGATGCATGTTTGGTTGACTTCATTGAGCATGTTCAAATTGGCTTTGACTTTCTGATTTCCATTGACTGCCTTCCACTTGTCCAAATGAGATGAAATTTGACATGCTTACCATGCTATGTGTTAGGATTGGTCATGATTTATTTGGTGATTTTTGGAAATGTTTGAGATTGGTTTTGATTCAAGTCTTGCTGTTGACTTCTATGAGCTTCTAAATGCCATGTTTTGACTTCTTTTGTTCATGAAATGATGATGATGATTGATATGAATATGAATCCAATTGGTTGTGTTTCTTAATTGTTTGAACATGATTTTGGATGCTTGTCCTTTGCTGTTTTGACTTTTTCATTCATTTTTGACCCTAGGCTTGCCCTAGTGGTCCTATTACTCACTTTTGAGCTTGTGTTTTCAGGTTGGCCAACAAATGACCAATGAGACCAATTCTTTTTGTTTGAGCTTGCCTAAATACCATGACTAACTTGTGTGTTTTGTAGGTGGCTTGGCTCACATGCCTAGAGCCTTGTGCCTTGCACATCCATGTGCCTCTAATTAACTGTTGGTGTCTGTTTCTTTTTGCTTTGTTTGAAGTTGCATACTAACATCTGCTTGACTGTTTCAGGTGCTTTTAGTTGCTTAGTTCCTTGTGAACTTTTTGCTTTGCTTTGCTTGTATAAGCAATTTGCATTGAGGTATGTCTCTTTTACTTCATGTAGTCTGGAAGACCTGGCCTGTTACTTGGCCAGGCAACTGTCTGAAGTCCTCCTTAAGAGGCAATGTTTGTGGATGTTTAATTTTGTCCTTGCATAGAGTCAAAGTCCTCCTAAGTGAAGAGGCAATTGGTGGAAGGTAGGGATATGCAATCTATCCCCCACTATTCAGTGTGTCATCTGCTTTGCTCACACCACTGTGTTGATGCATTACAGATAAAAACCCAAGATCTTGTGCAATTGCACAGTTGAGTCAGTCTTAAATGTGTAGAAGGGTTCCCACTTTCTGAACCCACACATTCTTGTCTTGAGCTCTCCCAGGCCAGGGATAAGAGCTGTGAAGTCTTATCTTCACTCACCTTTCATCTGCTTCACCTTAGCCCCTCAATGGCAAGGTTAAGAGCACATTCACCCATTTCCAGAGGTTTGTTTGTTGAGGTTGATATGACCCCTCGACTAAAACCTAACCCTTGTTTGAGCCACTTGTTTGTGTATAGTGTGTGCTATCTGTGCTTGTAGGATTGTTTGACTTGCTTCCTGTGCAAGTTAGGATTGTTTGACTTGCTTCCTGTGCAAGTTAGGATTGTTTGACTTGCTTCCTGTGCAAGTTAGGTTTGTTTGACTTGCTTCCTGTGCAAGTTAGGATTAGTTTAGACTTGCTTCCTGTGCAAGTTAGGTTTCGCTTGGCTTGCTTCCTGTGCAAGTTAAGTGTGTGTGGCTCGCTTCCTGTGTGAGCCATGCTTAGGATAGGTTGGCCCTTGTGCCATTTAGCTAGAAACCTTAACTTAGGGATGATTTGCATGATAACATCTAGGCTCGAGTCGTAGTCTCCCTAGTTGTGTCTCCCTCTGTTATCTGGTTAGGCTAAGTCCTTTATCCCTCTGTAGGGGAACTACATCGCCCTGATCTTCATACCAGATGAAGTATGTAGGCAGGAGATTGAGCTGATCTCTCCGGGCGCCCTTTTTCTTTTTTGTGTGAGTTGTCTGACAATTGCTAGGCTCGAGTGCCTGACTCCCTCGCAATTTGTTGTCTGTTTGTTTGAGTGTGTGCTTGACAGTTATAGGCTCGAGTCCCCGACTCCCTATCAACTTGTTGTGTTGTTGTGTGCTTGGAAGCTGATGTAAGTCCATCGAGTGGCAGTTAGGTTCCAGTGTGCGTGTGTTTGGTTCGGATGCTGATGTAAGTCCAGTGATTGGCATTCAGGCTCCACGTTTGCCTTTGCCTTTGTTTGTTTGTGTGCGTGTCAGCCGAGCTACGAATGCTCTGATTCTTCTTCGTCCAAGAAGATACGTATGCATAGGATGCGACATCCTAGCGAGCATGTGTCGTTTCCCCAGTCCGAACTACTTCGACTCTGATGTCTATGCCTGATAGACTAAGTAGGCCCAGGATGCGACATCCTGCCGAGTCAGTTTCAGTCAGTCTCTTTTGTCTCTTTCAGCCAGTGTGTGTGAGTATCTGAGCAGTGTTTAGCAACCAATTTATCCTTCCTTTTGTGCGTGGATCCCGTAGAGTACTACGGATGCGTAGGGGTGCTAATACCTTCCCTTCGCATAACCGACTCCCGAACCCATTCTCTTTGGTCGCGAGACCATGCTTTTTTCCCAGGTTTACTCTGAGCGTTTCCTTTCCCTCTTTTGGGATAAATAACGCACGGTGGCGGCTCTGTTGTTCTTTCTTTTCCCGCCGGTTTTTCGCGTGATGCGACAGCTGACGACTCTGCTGGGGACTATAGAGAAGTTGACCTGTGCTGGTCCGTCTTCCCTAAGCGAGTCTCCCCTAGCGCTCTCTAGGTTAGGGTTTGGTTGCTTTGTGCTGTGTTTATTTATTGCATTCATTATTTACTGTTTGCATTCATTGTCTGTTGTTTGCATTTATGTTTGTAATTATGTTTGCATTCATATTCATCTGTTCACCTGGCTGGTTGTCTGTTTCTCTCTGTTGGGGTGGGAGTTCTATGAGGTAAAAGGCCCAATACCCAGGCTATGAGTGAAATCTAGGAAACCTAGGAATAGAGTGATTCATGGGAAGCGGGTGGTGTACGCCACATAGCGGAACATTGATATCACGAGCAGTTCAGACTCTGATGGGGTATTATCGGTGCATACATCGGGTGTGCACAGGATGATGTTCTTGAAAGGGTTGTTTATCCTGCGTTTCTCTTGACCTTACCTTGGCCTAGACTACACCCGTGAGTGGGGAAGGGTTCATCATTACAGGTACTGTTGGTGACTTATGGTTCTGTTGGTGACTTTGGGTTCAGACAACAGTATATTCAGTTGACCTTGGGTTTTCAAGTTGGATTTGGGTTCTGAGTTTAGACCGAAGCTTCGACTTTGTGATCAGAGATGCACCGCCAGCCAGTTGTGTCTGCATCATGTGCATCATAGCATATTTATTTTCAAAAAGAAACGCAAAAAAAAAAAAAAAAAAAAAGAAAAAAAAAAGAAAAAAAAAGAAAAAAACTAATCCCTGCATGCATATCATTTCTCAGGTACATTCCAGAGCTTGTTCACTGATAGAGATGGCAACAGTCCCAGAGTTGAAGCGGAAGACTTGTATCTACGTTTTTCACCAGGAGCCTTTGACGCCTCTGATTGAGTTGGGCAGTCTTGTGACCAGTGATCGTCTGGGGGGTTTCGTGAATCAGTATGGGGATATCCTGACAGTGTTGAAGACAGTAGTTGACCCGGTGCCGTTGCAGACACTTCTTCAGTTCTATGACCCGGAGCTTAGATGCACTTCTTCAGTTCTATGACCCGGAGCTTAGATGTTTCACGTTCCAAGATTACCAGTTAGCACCTACTCTCGAGGAGTATTCTATACTGTTAAGCATCCCGATTCAGCATCAGGTTCCTTTCTTGGACGTACCAAAGGAGGTTGACTTTAAGGTTGTTGCCAGAGCTCTCCGGTTGAGTGTTAAGGAAGTTTGTGATAATTGGAAGCCCAGTGGGGGAGTTGTGGGTCTGCCGTTGAAGTTTCTTCTGAGAATAGCCAGAGATGAAGCAGAGAAGGGAAATTGGGAAGCTTTTCACGCACAGCTTGCCGCCTTGATATATGGGATCATCCTATTTCCCAGTATGCCAAATTTTGTTGACCATGCTGCCATCAGCATTTTCATCAGAGGAAATCCAGTCCCCACCTTGTTAGCTGATACTTACTATGCCATCCACAGTAGGCATGGTAAGGGTGGAGCCATCAGGTGCTGTCTACCTCTCCTGTTTAGATGGTTCATGTCACTCCTGCCTGGTAGTGGACCCTTTATGGACACTCAGAGCACTCTCAAGTGGACTCAGAGGGTCATGTCGCTCACCTCTTATGACATCAGATGGCAATCTTACCGGATGAATGTGAAGAATGTTATTATGAGCTGTGGAGAATTCCGGAATGTGCCACTCGTGGGGACCAAGGGTTGTATAAATTATAATCCAGTTCTTTCTCTTCGCCAGTTAGGTTTTGTTATGAGTAGAAGACCACTTGAAGCTGAGATAGCTGAGAGTGTGTACTTTGAGAAGAAGGATGACCCTGTTAGGTTGGAGCAGATTGGAAGAGCTTGGAAGTCCATTGGTGTCAGAGATGGATCCGTCCTAGGGAAGAAGTTTGCCATAGCCATGCCTGATTACACTGATTGGGTAAAGAAGAGAGTGGAAACTTTGTTGCTACCCTACGATAGGATGGAACCGTTGCAAGAGCAACCACCCTTGGTTCTTGCTGATAGTGTGCCTGCTGAGCACTATAAGCAAGCCCTGATGGAGAGTCGTCGGTTGAGGGAGAAGGAGCAGGACACCCATATGGAGTTGTACAAAGCTAAAGCTGATAGGTTGCACATGGCCCATCAACTCAGGGAAGTGCAAGGAGAAGATGCTAGCAGAGCAAGGAGCAAGAAGAGATCATATGAGGAGATAGAGTCTATGTTGGATGAGGAGCATAGGGAGCGCTTGAGACTGCAGAGAGCAGAAGCCAACTATCAGAAGAAGATCAGAGACTTGGAGAAGCAACTCAGAGATAAAGATATCCAGTTGAAGAAGGAAGTAGACTTGAGACAGGCATCAGAGAACCACCTTGGAGGAGAAGTCTTGGAGCTGAGAAGACAATTGAAGGAGAAGATTACCCCTCTACCAGAATGCTCAGAATGCTCACTGTTGATAGACCAGTGCCATTACCTGAAGACCCTCATTCCGGAAGACCGTCTGTCTTAGTTTGTATCTCTGATTGTATTTTGTTGAGAATCACCTCCAGGCTTGTTGGATGGGATTCATTTGCGTGTAAGCCATCTCTTGGATCTTTTGTTAAGAATCACCTCCAGGCTTGTTGGATGGGATTCTTTTTCTTTGTACGTTGTTTATTCAGATATTCTGTTGACATTGGTTGTATGCCTTTTTACCCTTATGTATATATAAGGATGTCAGCATTTCCTTGTATCTGTTTTGCTCTCTTGCTGCTGCAGGTTGCCATCTTTTCAGGATGGGTCAGGCTCTTTGAATGCCTGAGAAATGAGCATATCATGTGCATCATACGCATCATTAGCATCATACTCATATCATTTCGCATAACAGGTGTTCTTGGTCGTGACTTCTCACTCTTGGTTCCTGTTCAGGCAGGATAGCTGATCAACGTCCGCACCGCTACTCAACAAGACTGAATCAACAGAGAAGTATGGATCAATTTCAAGCTGAGTTGGCTGAGATGAAGGCTAGCATGGCCCAGTTTATGAATATGATGCAAGGGGTTGCACAAGGTCAAGAAGAACTTCGAGCTATGGTTCAGAGACAAGAGGCTGCAAATCCACCGGTCAACCACGCTCCGCCAGAGGGAGGCCCGGTCAATGATAACAATGTTGCTGCTGCTGTACCCGTCAACAACTATGCTGTAGGTGATGAGTTGGGGGGTATTCGAATCAACGGTCAACCTATTATTCCAGATGCCGCTAATGCCAGAGTAGTCCGTGCTCCGGCCCGTAATCCTGTTCCGATTGTTGACAGACAAGAGGATATGTTCTCTCTGCTCAGTGAAGACGAAGACGTTCTGGGAAGGGTTAGTGAGAGAGACCGCAAAGTTGAGGCTCTTGCTGAGAAGATCCGTGCTATGGAAAGTCAGAATTCTCTCGGTTTTGATGTTACCAATATGGGGTTGGTTGAAGGTTTGAGAATCCCTCACAAGTTCAAAGCACCGTCCTTCGACAAATACAACGGTACTTCTTGCCCTCGCACCCATGTGCAGGCTTATTATCGAAAGATCTCTGCGTATACCGATGATGAAAAGATGTGGATGTATTTTTTCCAAGATAGTCTATCTGGGGCTTCTTTGGACTGGTACATGGAATTGAAGAGAGATTTGATCCGCTGCTGGAGAGATCTGGGTGAAGCCTTCTTGAGGCAATATAAGCATAACATGGACATGGCGCCTAGCCGGACTCAGCTGCAGAGTCTATGTCAGAAATCCGGAGAGAGCTTCAAGGAGTATGCTCAGAGGTGGCGTGAACTGGCTGCTAGAGTTCAACCCCCTATGCTGGAGAGGGAGTTGACAGACATGTTTATCGGTACTCTTCAAGGTGTGTTTATGGACCGGATGGGGAGCTGCCCATTCGGTAGTTTTTCTGATGTTGTCATTTGTGGAGAGAGGACTGAGAGTTTGATTAAAACTGGGAAGATTCAGGATGCTGGTTCCTCTTCTTCTAGGAAGCCGTTTGTTGGGGCACCTCGTCGAAGAGAGGGTGAAACTAATGCTGTTCAACACCGCAGAGATCAGAATAGAAGTGAATACCGTCAAGCTGCTGCAGTAACCATTCCGACACCTCAACCTCGTCAGCAACAACAACAAAGAGTTCAACAACCGCAACAACAACAACAACAACAGCAACGTCCTTTCCAGCCTAGGCAGAAATTACAGGCTGATAGAAGATTTGATCCTCTGCCTATGTCTTACGCAGAGCTACTACCCGAACTACTCCGGTTAGGGTTTGTAGAGTTGCGTACGATGGCCACTCCAACAATGCTGCCTCCTGGCTATAATGCTAATGTTAGATGTGACTTTCACTCTGGGGCACCAGGGCATCATACTGAGAAGTGTTGGGCTCTCCAGCACAAGGTCCAAGATTTGATCGATGCCAAGGCGATCAACTTCGCTCCAGTGCCTAACGTCGTAAACAACCCTATGCCTCAGCATGGTGGGCATAGAGTGAACAATATTGAGGGGAAGGAAGCTGAAGATCTGGTTGTTAATGTTGATGATGTTTAGACTTCTCTGTTAGTTGTGAAGGGCCGTCTACTGAATGGGGGTGTCTACCCGGGCTGTGATGAGAATTGTTTGGGCTGTGCAGAATCCGAAAATGGTTGTGATCAGTTAAGGGCCGGTATCCAGGGTATGATGGATGAGGGTTGTTTGCAATTCAGTAGGGCTGTAAAAGATCGTGGAACAGTGTCAACTATCACCATTTACTTTAAACCGTCTGAAGAACGTGGACAAAGGGTCGTCAGTGCACCTGCAGCAAATGGTACCCCAGTTACCATTCCCGTGCCTGTAACCATCAGTGTTCCAACTACTATCGTGGCGTCTGAAAGAAGGGCTGTTGAGAATAGTAGAGTTGTGCCGTGGAAGTATGATAATGCTCACCGCAGTTACAGAAGGGCTGAAAGTCAGACAAGACCAGTGAATCAAACTCCAGTGACAATTGGCTTACCGAATAGAGTTCCTGCAACTGTTGGTCCGGCTGTGGATAATGTAGGAGGTCCAGGAGGTTTTACCAGAAGCGGTCGTCTGTTCGCACCGCAGCCTTTGAGGGACAATAATGCTGAGGCTTCTGCCAGAGCAAAGGGTAAGCAAGCTGTGGTTGAGGAAGAACCTGTCCAAAAGGAAGCGCCCGAGGGGTCATTTGAGAAGGACGTGGAGGAGTTTATGAAGATAATCAAGAAGAGTGACTACAAGATTGTGGATCAGTTGAATCAAACTCCGTCCAAGATTTCTATACTTTCACTGTTGTTGTATTCTGAGGCACACCGTAACGCCTTGCTGAAGATGTTAAACCTAGCTTACGTGCCTCAGGAGATTTCTGTCAATCAACTGGAGGGTGTGATGGCCAATGTGAGCACCAGGCATGGTGTGGGTTTCACCAATCTAGACTTACCGCCTGAAGGGCGAAACCATAACAAAGCCTTGCACATCACCATGGAGTGCAAGGGGGCAGTGTTGTCTCACGTATTGGTAGATACCGGGTCGTCGCTGAATGTGTTACCTAAGCAGATTCTGAGGAAGATTGATGCGGAAGGGTTTGTGCTTACTCCCAGTGACCTGATCGTTCGTGCTTTCGACCGATCCAAACGTTCTGTGTGTGGGGAAGTTACCTTGCCTGTGAAGATAGGTCCTGAGGTTTTTGATATCATCTTCTATGTTATGGACATCCAGCCCGCCTATAGTTGTTTGTTGGGGCGTCCATGGATTCATGCAGCAGGGGCAGTCTCGTCGACTCTCCATCAAAAGCTCAAGTATGTCTGGAACGGTCAGATTGTGACCGTGTGCGGTGAAGAAGAGATTCTGGTGAGTCATCTATCCTCGTTCAAATATGTTGAGGTGGATGGCGAGATCCACGAAACCTTATGCCAGGCGTTTGAGACTGTGGCTCTTGAGAAAGTGGCATACGCTGAGCAGAGGAAGCCAGGTGCTTCAATCACTTCTTACAAGCAGGCTAAGGAGGTTGTTGATTCTGGCAAAGCTGAAGGCTGGGGCAAGATGGTGGACTTGCCAGTTAAAGAAGACAAATTTGGCGTTGGTTACGAGCCTCTCCAAGCAGAGCAAAATGGTCAAGCGGATCCGAGTACCTTTACCAGCGCTGGGCTGATGAATCATGGTGACGTCTCCGCAACCGGTATTGAAGACTGTGACAGTGATTGTGATTTGGACAACTGGGTTCGCCCGTGTGCACCAGGGGGGTCTATCGACAACTGGACGGCTGAAGAAGTGGTTCAAGTTACTCTTCTGACAGAGTAATTTTCTGTTGTTTTGTCATTTTGCATGAAAATCCTACGTTCTGCCCAAGGCGTAGTGATTCATTTTTGTAGGGCCTCATCATGTTTTAATGATTATCATTAATGAAGGACATTTTTTTGCAATCAAACTTTGTGATCCCTGTCTTTCTATTTTTGTTTTCATTTTTCTTTTTCAAAAACAATAAAAATGGCAATGTTTTTTTGTTTTTGCGACTTCTTGAACTCTTTTTCTAAAAACAAAGCATTAAACATGCAGAAGCGATCTTATGGCATTCACTATGAACAGTTCTGTTATGGCTCAGTATGATTTCGACAACCCCATCTACCAAGCTGAAGAGGAGAGTGAGGAAGACTGTGAACTCCCTGCAGAATTGGTCAGATTGCTGAAGCAGGAGGAAAGGGTCATCCAACCTCATCAGGAGGAGTTGGAAACTATTAATTTGGGTACTGAGGACGCCAAAAGAGAAATCAAGATTGGGGCTGTTTTAGAGGACTCTGTCAAGAGGAGGCTGATTGAGATGCTGAGAGAATATGTGGAAGTGTTCGCCTGGTCATATCAAGATATGCCTGGTTTGGATACAGACATTGTGGTGCATCGTTTACCTCTTAGAGAAGGATGTCCTTCTGTCAAGCAGAAGCTTCGTAGAACGAGTCCTGACATGGCGACTAAGATCAAGGAAGAGGTCCAGAAGCAGTGGGATGCAGGTTTTCTGGCTGTTACAAGTTATCCGCCGTGGGTGGCCAACATCGTTCCTGTGCCGAAGAAGGATGGTAAAGTCAGAATGTGTGTCGATTACCGGGATTTGAATAGAGCGAGTCCGAAAGATGATTTCCCATTACCTCACATTGATGTATTGGTTGATAATACGGCTCAATCCTCGGTATTCTCTTTCATGGATGGTTTCTCCGGATATAATCAGATCAAGATGGCGCTAGAGGACATGGAAAAGACGACATTCATTACACCTTGGGGCACGTTCTGCTATAAGGTGATGCCGTTTGGGCTAAAGAATGCTGGTGCTACCTATCAGAGGGCTATGACGACTCTCTTTCATGACATGATGCACAAAGAAATTGAAGTGTACGTAGATGACATGATTGCGAAGTCGCAGACAGAAGAGGAGCACCTGGTTAATTTGCAGAAGCTGTTTGACCGGTTGAGAAAGTTCAAGCTGAGGTTGAATCCGAACAAGTGTACGTTTGGGGTGAGATCAGGGAAGCTTTTAGGCTTCATTGTCAGTGAGAAAGGGATTGAGGTTGATCCAGCAAAAGTCAAAGCTATTCAAGAGATGCCTGAACCGAAAACGGAGAAGCAAGTCCGTGGGTTTTTAGGGAGATTGAACTACATTGCAAGGTTCATATCTCATCTAACTGCTACGTGTGAACCAATTTTCAAACTGCTCAGAAAGAATCAAGCGATCAAGTGGAATGATGATTGTCAGAAAGCTTTTGACAAAATCAAGGAGTATTTACAGAAACCTCCAATCCTCATACCTCCAGTTCCAGGGAGACCTCTGATAATGTACCTATCAGTGACTGAGAACTCGATGGGGTGTGTATTGGGACAGCATGACGAGTCTGGTCGAAAAGAGCATGCCATATACTACCTTAGCAAAAAGTTTACCGACTGTGAAACAAGATATTCACTGCTCGAGAAAACTTGCTGTGCTTTGGCCTGGGCTGCTCGCCGACTGAGACAGTATATGTTGAACCATACTACCTTATTGATTTCTAAGATGGATCCAGTAAAGTACATCTTTGAGAAACCGGCTCTCACCGGACGCGTTGCCCGTTGGCAGATGATTCTAACAGAGTATGACATTCAGTACACGTCCCAGAAGGCCATCAAAGGTAGTATTCTATCAGACTATCTCGCCGAACAACCGATTGAAGATTATCAGCCTATGATGTTTGAGTTCCCTGATGAAGACATCATGTATCTTGAGATGAAAGATTGCGAAGAGCCTCTTGTCGAGGAAGGACCGGATCCGGATGACAAGTGGACACTGATGTTTGATGGGGCTGTGAATATGAATGGTAACGGTGTTGGGGCAGTATTGATCAATCCTAAAGGTGCTCATATACCTTTTTCTGCCAGATTGACGTTTGACGTCACCAACAACGAAGCTGAGTATGAGGCTTGTATCATGGGGATAGAAGAAGCCATTGATCTGAGGATCAAAACTCTTGATATATTTGGGGATTCCACTCTAGTGGTCAATCAAGTCAATGGAGATTGGAATACGAATCAGCCGCATTTGATTCCGTATAGAGATTACACCAGAAGAATACTGACGTTCTTCAAGAAGGTGAAGTTGTATCATGTCCCCCGGGATGAGAATCAAATGGCTGATGCCTTGGCTACTTTGTCGTCTATGATCAAAGTTCATTGGTGGAATCATGTGCCACATGTTGCGGTGAATCGACTCGAGAGGCCTGCGTATGTGTTTGCAGCCGAGACTGTTGTGACTGATGAGAAGCCGTGGTATTATGACATCAAGAATTTCCTCAAGACTCAGGAGTATCCTGAAGGTGCGTCGAAAAATGACAAGAAAACCCTGAGAAGGCTAGCTGGAAGCTTCTATTTGAATCAGGATGATGTGTTGTATAAGAGAAACTTTGACATGGTCTTGCTCAGATGTGTGGACAGACCCGAGGCAGACATGTTAATGCAGGAAGTTCATGAAGGTTCCTTCGGTACTCATGCCGGCGGACATGCAATGGCTAAGAAATTGTTGAGAGCGGGTTATTATTGGATGACTATGGAATCCGATTGTTTCAAGTATGCTCGGAAGTGCCATAAGTGTCAAATTTATGCTGATAAGGTGCATGTACCACCAAGCCCTCTGAATGTCATGAATTCGCCTTGGCCGTTTGCCATGTGGGGCATTGATATGATTGGAAAGATTGAGCCTACTGCTTCGAATGGACATCGCTTCATCTTGGTTGCGATTGACTATTTCACCAAGTGGGTGGAAGCAGCTTCCTATGCTAACGTTACCAAACAAGTGGTCACCCGGTTCATCAAGAAAGAAATCATCTGTCGTTATGGAGTTCCTGAGAGAATCATCACTGACAATGGTTCGAATCTTAACAACAAGATGATGAAAGAGCTTTGTAAAGATTTCAAGATTGAACATCACAATTCTTCTCCCTACAGACCGAAGATGAATGGTGCTGTAGAAGCGGCGAACAAGAATATCAAGAAGATTGTGCAGAAGATGGTCGTTACGTACAAGGATTGGAATGAAATGCTGCCTTTCGCTTTGCATGGGTACCGTACCTCAGTACGTACGTCGACCGGGGCAACCCCTTACTCCCTTGTGTATGGTATGGAAGCTGTCCTACCTGTTGAAGTGGAGATTCCTTCTCTGAGAGTTTTATTGGATGTCAAGCTGGATGAAGCCGAGTGGATTCGAACAAGGTTTAATGAGTTGAGCCTTATCGAGGAGAGACGGCTAGCAGCTGTATGCCATGGACAGTTGTATCAGCGAAGGATGAAGCGAGCCTTTGATCAGAAAGTGCGTCCTCGAAGCTATCAGATCGGTGATCTAGTTTTGAAGAGGATCCTCCCTCCCGGTACAGATAACAGGGGCAAGTGGACTCCTAATTATGAAGGTCCGTATGTTGTGAAGAAGGTCTTCTCCGGAGGAGCCTTGATGCTTACAACTATGGATGGTGAAGATTTTCCGTCTCCTGTTAACTCAGATGTAGTCAAAAAATACTTCGCATAAATTGACCCGCTGGACAAGAAAAAAGAGTCCAGGCAAAAAATGGGCATCCCGGCGAACCAAAAAACAGAAAGAAAAGGTTCGGGCAAAAATTAGGGATAAAAATAAAAAATGTGTACACCCGGCAAGTCGAAAACCCGCAAGGGCGGCTTAGGCAAAAATGGGTATCCCGGTGGATTGAAAACCCGAAAGGGCGATCCAGGCAAAAGTTAGGGATTAAAGCGAAGACTACAGTCTGAGTTGTCTGTGCTTCATCAAGCTTTGTCGTCTGCCATCTCGAAAGATGTGATCCGTCCAATCATTCTTCTCAGAAAGCAAGGAGTTGGGAGGAAAACTGATGATCTGTGAGTTATAACAGAATGGGGAAATAGTGGATGCCGTGTTCACGTTGCCATTAGGATAGATTTTTCCTTTTGTGCGCAATTACCTCTTTCTAGGAATTGCTTCCCAATGTATTCGCCTTTTCAGGCACATTTTCAATCAATAAAAGTCGTTATTCAGATAAGTAGCTTTTTCTGTTTTTATTTTTACTGTTTTGTTTGCAAAATGTCAGAATTTTTGATAAGCATTGCATATAAGAACATGAAGGCTACACAATAACGTGCAGAAAGATAAAACATTTGAAAGTCATTTTGAATGTTGAGGACACTTGAGCGTATCTTGTCCATGTGTCCCCTGGGGGCAATTTGTTGTGCTGTTTTTCAGATTGGCATCTGTGAGGACGTTTCCTCAACAGATATTTTCCCCAAGCAAGTTCGGAAGCTATCAGAGCTATGTTCCCCTGCAGAGACGTCTGTGGATAGTGCTTCCTATTTCCCAACAGATCTAAGGATTGCCTATCCCCAGCAGGCCTGTATTCGCCGATTTCCTCCCCGAGTGAGGCAGGTTCATTAAATTTATCTCCAGCATTTATCCTATCTGTGGACTGAAGGGTATCCCCAGCGGAGTTTACTTTTCCCCAGCAGCAGTGCTATTCTTCAACATGAGTGTGAAATCGCTTTACCATTCCTCAAGCAGAGTTCCCCGCAGAGTATTTCCCCAAGAGGAATCTCCCCACAGAGTCAGAGTATCTGATCATTTCGGCTCCCTATCCAGAGTTCATTTGCATTTTGCATGTAGTAATCATTGCATCCTCAAATTGCGTAGCATTCCCATTCAATATGGAGCATTACGCCATAGAAAAATTCAAACATATGCATTCATGTGTTAACTTCACCAGACCGTATCCCCGGCAGAGGCGGATCATTTCTTTCAACATCAGCACAGCAAGTCTGCTACAGTTGCTCTTGACAGCATTCAGGATTGATATCCCCATAGAGATTTATTTCCTCACCCGATGGCGACAGAAAGTTTGTTTCTCCCCAGTGAGACCCCCAGCAAATGATCAGCCTTGCCTTGACATATTTAAGATGTCGTTCTTGTGATACCGGTAAGTGTCATGCCAACACCCGCGTGTGTTTTTATTTGGTGTCGGTAAACGCCATTGTTTCGGTGTCGGTAAACATCGAGTTCTCCCCAGTCATCAGTAAATGTCTGGTCATCATTTTTGGTGTCGGTAAACACCATTGTTTCGGTGTCTGTAAACATCGAGTCTCACCCCAGTCATCGGTAAATGTCTGGTCATTTTTTGATGTCGGTAAACATCGAGTCTCACCCCAGTCATCGGTAAATGTCTGGTCATTTTTTTTGATGTCAGTAAACATCATCTTTCGATGTCGGTAAACATCGAGTCTTTTCTGCAGTCGTCGGTAAACGTCTGATAATCCCCAGCCGGAAATCCCCAGTAAAGTCATCGGTAAATGTCCTATCTGGTTTCCAGTTGCAAATATTTGTATCTCCCCAATAAATTTCTCATCCCAGTCATCGGTAAATGTCTGGTCATTCTTTTGATGTCGGTAAACATCATCTTTCGATGTCGGTAAACATCGAGTCTCATCCCAGTCATCGGTAAATGTCTGGTCATTCTTTTGATGTCGGTAAACATCATCTTTCGATGTCAGTAAACATCGAGTCTCATCCCCAGTCATCGGTAAATGTCTGGTCATTCTTTGGATGTCGGTAAACATCATCTTTCGATGTCGGTAAACATCGAGTCTCATCCCAGTCATCGGTAAATGTCTGGTCATGCCTTGTTTCCTTGTTAACAAAATCAAGATCCCCAGAAGTCGTCGGTAAACGTCTTGTCTGATTACACCACAAAGATTTTGTTCCTCCCCAAGTGGAGATGCCATCGGTAAATGGCCCCGTTTTCTTCGATATCGGTAAATATCGGATCCCCAGTTGCAGTAGCCATCGGTAAATGGTCGAGTTGAAGTTGATATCGGTAAATGTCAAGTTTCTTTGAAGCCACCATCGGTAAATGGTCTTGCTTCCTTTTACATCAGATTTGTTTCCCAACAGCCATCGGTAAATGGTCTTGCTGAAGTTGATATCGGTAAATATCAAGTTTCCAGTTCCCAACCATCGGTAAACGGTTTTGTTTTTCTGAAGCTGTCATGCAGTTGTCATCGGTAAATGACGTGGTTCTTTTTGTATCATATCCAGCTGTGCAAATTCTACGGTTCTTTGGTATTCAATCCCTGTTTACCCTGAAAGTCTGACAGCCGTTGCTCTCATCCATTCGGGTTCCCAGCTGATTGAATAGGGGCAGCTGTAGCACCTCAAATTTGCACCTATCATTATGCATACATTTTCATATTAGGTCATAGCATATCATGGTCCACTGCATAGCATTGCATTGCCTCTCTTGCCTCAAGTGCAAGCCAATCAAGGAATTAGGTCAAACTGATCAGGAGATCAGTCAGTCAAGCAAGCAAGCACAATTCTCAAGGAGCCAAGGCCCTAGGGTTTGTCCAACAAGTTCACATGACTTGGAGGTCCATTTGAAGTGTTAAAGTCAAGGGTTGAAGGCTCAGAGGTCATCAGTTCATGCACAGACAGTCAAAAGTCAAAGAAAGTCAACAGTCAGTCAAAGCAGTGGATGGTGACCATTCTTGTGGAATTTGGGCACCATGATCAATAATCAAGAGTTCATACAACTTGGGACATCATTTGAAGTCAAATTCTCAAGGAATTAGGGTTTGGAAGTCCTCAGTCAATGAGCAGACAGCCAGAAACCCTAAAAGTCAACTGTTGGTCAACTGTCCATTTAATCAGTGATTTGATGATTGGAATTGGTTTGTGAGAGCTCATTCATGTCCAAATAGGCCTCATATATCATGTCAAACACCATGATGGAAGAATTTGAAGCCAGATCAAAAATTTCCAAAAATGGAAACTGGACCTGTAACTGAAACCTGCCATAAATGGAAAGTCTTGATCCTCAAACTTACATCATGATACAAGCTTCAAATGAATTTTTTCCCAACATGAAAGTTGAAGATCTTGTTCTCCCATTTCCAAAAAGTCCAAGAACTCTTAATTCCCATGTGTGGTTGGCAAGTTATGATCGAATCGATTTCAGAAATTCTTGAACTTCAAAAGGCCATATCTCTCAAACCGTTTGGCCAATTTTGGTGGGGTTTTTTTCTACAAGTCAAATTTGATCCCCTCTTTCCAAAAATATAAATTTCATGAGCCAAAACTTCACCAATCAAAATGGCATTTTTTGACCTATCTCATTTAAATGCAAGTTTGACCAATGTTTGACTTTTTGAAATAAACATTTTTCTAACATTTGGCCAATTGGAACAGCTCAGAAAAGTCATTTAAAACATGTTTGCAAGCTCAATTATGCAGTACATGAAGCCATTCTTTAACTTGCTTGAAATGTGGCAAAAGTACAATTTCACCATGCTATCCATACTTGCATTTGAACCATGCCTTGGTACCTTCAAACAGAGTTTATACTGATCATTTTCTGTCAGTTTGAGACCTGATTAGCAGCCTAACCAACAGCAAAACAAGAGGCCATGTCCTAGTTGCTTAAGAATGGGCAAAAGTACATTTCATCCATACTTCCAAACCATGCTTTGTGCCATGACCATAGCAGACTTTTCACCATCATTTTTCTGTCATAGACACACACATAGGACAGTAGCAGCAACTGCAACCAGAAAAAAAAACCAACAGAAAAAACCTTACTTCACTTACTCCCTCGTTTTGGACCTGGCTTTGGGGGGACTCTTGCAAAAAAAAAATCTGTCACAACAGCCAACACATAATAGACCAAGAGCTTCATTCAAACAAAAAGAACCATGCTCCTACCTTGCTTTGCATTTTCTGTCCAAACCTTGTCCAAAATACCAAAAGAGCCTAGCCATTTTCCTCACCATTTCCTGCCATCAAAATGAACCAGCAGCAGCCTCTAACCACCCAAATCCTTACTCCCTCTCATTAGGCATTCCTCTCTCCAAATGGCAAGGACAGTTCAAAACAACATAGCAAATCTTAATATCATTTTCCTGTCATAACAAAACCAGCAAAAACAAAAAAGCCTAACTCATCCTAAAACTGCCCTCACCTTGCTATTTGATTTCCAATTCTTCTGTCCAAACACAATGAACTAAGCCTGGCTTGACAACATATCCTGCATCATCTCCTGTCACTTGTAGACAACAACAGCCTTCACAAAAAACTCACTCATCCTAACTGCACTCACCCTTGCTTGGCATTTCTATTTTTTCTGTCCAAAGACACCCAAAGTGACAACCCTGCCTTGCCAACCAACAGCAGCAGACCAAACCACCTTCACTTACTCCCTCATTTTTGACCTTGCTTTGGCATTTAGCATTATCTGTCAAACTCAAAAGAACCAAAACATTGCAGAACCAACACCACAGACCAAGCATGCCCTTCTCTCATTTTCCTGTCATGGCCAAACCTCACTAAACAGCACCACATGACAGCAGGGTAAAGCCATCATTTTCCTGTCATGAAATTAGCATCAGTCACAACATCCAACAACAAGAAAAACTTGGTTACTTCACTCATTCTCCAAAAATCCCTCTCACTTGCATTTGTTCCAAACAGTCCAAACACAAAAGACTGAACCTTGCATTGCTATTTTCACTATGGTACTCAAAATGGCCTTGGCTTTGACCATCCACTCATCAAACCAAACTCAGAATTGCAGTCACAAGACAACAAGCCAACAGAAAAGCCTTGTGCTCTCACTCTCTCAAAAGAAGCACATTTTGGTCATTCCCATTTTCTGTCAATAAATCAACCCTAAGCTAGCAGCCACCAAACACATCACAGCAGATACTCATCCTAAAAACTTCATTGACCTTGCTTTGCATCTTTTCAAGAAAACCTGTAAAACTTCCAAAAAAGACAAAGCTTGCCTTGGCCAAGAGCAACATCCAACAGCAGTCCAAGGTTGAAGCCAAGCTAAGCATCCACAAGTCAAAGGGCCTTCACTAATCATCACTTGGAAGATTGTGCTTCAACTTTTTCACTCCGGCAACATCAAAAAGCATCTGCACCACAACTGCCCTTCCCAATTTGGTAAATTCTCAACCTCCCTATTTTGTCAAATTGATGCATGCTTAATGTAGATCTTTTGATGCTGATTTCATGGACGGTTTTAGTTTTAAGAATGGTCAAGTAATGGTTGAGATATTTTGAAGTGAACATTGATGATCCAAACTTGTCTTACTTATTTCTCTTTGCCTAGCTTGATTCAATGAAAACCAATTTTAGGATGTTGTTGTTTGATGTTTGATGAACACAATGGTATGCTCAATTGAGATTTCTAGGCACTTTTTGAAAATCATGATTTGGGGATGGTGATGAACAGTAAAACCCTAATCCCAATTGTTCTTTCCCAGCTTTTCTTCACCATTTTCGTGCATGCATGCCTTCATTTCACCAGCCAATAGAAACATTTCAATCCTTGCCCAAAACGACTGTGTTTGGTTAAGTGAATCATGATATTACAACTTTGCCATTCTTGCTCCATTTATTTCATTTTAATTTCACATTTTATAACCAATCTTCCAAAAATCATAACTTGCTCATTTTTGATCCAAATTCAATGGGATTTTTTGTGTTGTGTTCATCATGATCTCTACATTTTTATCATTATTTTTCCAGAATTTTTGGATGAGTGGTTTTTAAATGTTGCTAGGGTTTGTGACATGTGACCAATTTTTGTACACTTTGCCAAAACATTTGTGAAATGATGAGAATGTATCCAATGGCTCCCAAATTTTTTGTGCTCAAACTAGACACATTCATGGTGATTTTGGTGTAGAGTTTGTGAATTTATCATTTGTGGTTTGTGAGTATTGATTTTTTGAATTAGGGTGTGACAATTTGTGTCACACCATTGATGACCAACTTCATGATTTTCATTACCATGCTTCTTGACCTCAAAATGGATTGAAATTTTGGATGAACCTACTCCTGTATGTCTAGTTTACATGTGAATTTTCTTGGAATTGTTTGAGGCATTTCCTCATTGTTTGAGATTTTCTCCCCTGGTTAGTCATATGTTGACCTTGTGTGACACTTGTTCCCATTTCATTTGTGAAATTCTCATACTTTATTAGATGGACATGAAATTTTACATGAGATAACTAGACATCTTCATATTTGCCATGGTTTTAGTCCCATTCATTTATCATACACCATCTCTGACTTATGATTTTTCTAAGTTGATGCATGTTTGGTTGACTTCATTGAGCATGTTCAAATTGGCTTTGACTTTCTGATTTCCATTGACTGCCTTCCACTTGTCCAAATGAGATGAAATTTGACATGCTTACCATGCTATGTGTTAGGATTGGTCATGATTTATTTGGTGATTTTTGGAAATGTTTGAGATTGGTTTTGATTCAAGTCTTGCTGTTGACTTCTATGAGCTTCTAAATGCCATGTTTTGACTTCTTTTGTTCATGAAATGATGATGATGATTGATATGAATATGAATCCAATTGGTTGTGTTTCTTAATTGTTTGAACATGATTTTGGATGCTTGTCCTTTGCTGTTTTGACTTTTTCATTCATTTTTGACCCTAGGCTTGCCCTAGTGGTCCTATTACTCACTTTTGAGCTTGTGTTTTCAGGTTGGCCAACAAATGACCAATGAGACCAATTCTTTTTGTTTGAGCTTGCCTAAATACCATGACTAACTTGTGTGTTTTGTAGGTGGCTTGGCTCACATGCCTAGAGCCTTGTGCCTTGCACATCCATGTGCCTCTAATTAACTGTTGGTGTCTGTTTCTTTTTGCTTTGTTTGAAGTTGCATACTAACATCTGCTTGACTGTTTCAGGTGCTTTTAGTTGCTTAGTTCCTTGTGAACTTTTTGCTTTGCTTTGCTTGTATAAGCAATTTGCATTGAGGTATGTCTCTTTTACTTCATGTAGTCTGGAAGACCTGGCCTGTTACTTGGCCAGGCAACTGTCTGAAGTCCTCCTTAAGAGGCAATGTTTGTGGATGTTTAATTTTGTCCTTGCATAGAGTCAAAGTCCTCCTAAGTGAAGAGGCAATTGGTGGAAGGTAGGGATATGCAATCTATCCCCCACTATTCAGTGTGTCATCTGCTTTGCTCACACCACTGTGTTGATGCATTACAGATAAAAACCCAAGATCTTGTGCAATTGCACAGTTGAGTCAGTCTTAAATGTGTAGAAGGGTTCCCACTTTCTGAACCCACACATTCTTGTCTTGAGCTCTCCCAGGCCAGGGATAAGAGCTGTGAAGTCTTATCTTCACTCACCTTTCATCTGCTTCACCTTAGCCCCTCAATGGCAAGGTTAAGAGCACATTCACCCATTTCCAGAGGTTTGTTTGTTGAGGTTGATATGACCCCTCGACTAAAACCTAACCCTTGTTTGAGCCACTTGTTTGTGTATAGTGTGTGCTATCTGTGCTTGTAGGATTGTTTGACTTGCTTCCTGTGCAAGTTAGGATTGTTTGACTTGCTTCCTGTGCAAGTTAGGATTGTTTGACTTGCTTCCTGTGCAAGTTAGGTTTGTTTGACTTGCTTCCTGTGCAAGTTAGGATTAGTTTAGACTTGCTTCCTGTGCAAGTTAGGTTTCGCTTGGCTTGCTTCCTGTGCAAGTTAAGTGTGTGTGGCTCGCTTCCTGTGTGAGCCATGCTTAGGATAGGTTGGCCCTTGTGCCATTTAGCTAGAAACCTTAACTTAGGGATGATTTGCATGATAACATCTAGGCTCGAGTCGTAGTCTCCCTAGTTGTGTCTCCCTCTGTTATCTGGTTAGGCTAAGTCCTTTATCCCTCTGTAGGGGAACTACATCGCCCTGATCTTCATACCAGATGAAGTATGTAGGCAGGAGATTGAGCTGATCTCTCCGGGCGCCCTTTTTCTTTTTTGTGTGAGTTGTCTGACAATTGCTAGGCTTGAGTGCCTGACTCCCTCGCAATTTGTTGTCTGTTTGTTTGAGTGTGTGCTTGACAGTTATAGGCTCGAGTCCCCGACTCCCTATCAACTTGTTGTGTTGTTGTGTGCTTGGAAGCTGATGTAAGTCCATCGAGTGGCAGTTAGGTTCCAGTGTGCGTGTGTTTGGTTCGGATGCTGATGTAAGTCCAGTGATTGGCATTCAGGCTCCACGTTTGCCTTTGCCTTTGTTTGTTTGTGTGCGTGTCAGCCGAGCTACGAATGCTCTGATTCTTCTTCGTCCAAGAAGATACGTATGCATAGGATGCGACATCCTAGCGAGCATGTGTCGTTTCCCCAGTCCGAACTACTTCGACTCTGATGTCTATGCCTGATAGACTAAGTAGGCCCAGGATGCGACATCCTGCCGAGTCAGTTTCAGTCAGTCTCTTTTGTCTCTTTCAGCCAGTGTGTGTGAGTATCTGAGCAGTGTTTAGCAACCAATTTATCCTTCCTTTTGTGCGTGGATCCCGTAGAGTACTACGGATGCGTAGGGGTGCTAATACCTTCCCTTCGCATAACCGACTCCCGAACCCATTCTCTTTGGTCGCGAGACCATGCTTTTTTCCCAGGTTTACTCTGAGCGTTTCCTTTCCCTCTTTTGGGATAAATAACGCACGGTGGCGGCTCTGTTGTTCTTTCTTTTCCCGCCGGTTTTTCGCGTGATGCGACACCCACAACAAATAAATACTGAAATTCTGGTATCAAATATGAGATGTCGAAGGTAATGTCACGACACTAATATCTGAACAATATAAACAGGATAAAAGATAAAGAAACAATAGTACAAGTGACACAAGCAATTGTTAACCCAGCTCGGTGCAAACTCACCTACGTCTGGGGGCTACAAAGTCAGGAAGGAAATCCACTAAACAAAATTAGTTCAAAGACTCTTAGTAAACAACTTCATGTTACAGTCTTTTCACCTAATCTCTACCCATGTGACTTCTATCTAAGAACTCTTAGATAAGAGACCCTACTCAACCCCCTCAATCACAACAGTGATGTAAAAATAAATATTACAAAGAAAGAAGACACTCTTCAAGAACACATACTTGATCTTGCTTAAAAGCTTCAACCAAGTAAACACACACTCATGCTTCAAAGTTTAGAGTGGACATATTACAACACAAAAGTCAGTCCAATTCAATCATCAATAGGATGAACGAATGACTCACAATACACAAGCTCACACAAGACTAAAACCCTTATTCTCTCTTAATATTTTGTTCGTTTCTTGTGTGTTAAAACCAGGTTTTACATGGCCTTTAAATAGAAGCATTTGAATGGGCTTGGACATCATAGACCCTAAATCTATTTTCCTTTTGTATCTCCTTATTCACGATAGCTGATCATATCTTATTGGAAAATAAATTAATTTGGTTTTAATTACTGCTTGAATGGCACGTTCAATCTCCACATCAATCACACACAGATTTGCATGAAAAGCGCAATCATAAGATATATAACATTCAGACTGAATGTTCTGTATACACATGTCTTAACATCGGGTATGACATCTCAGCTAAATCCTGCACAACCATATTTAAACACCCTGCAGGATGCTGATATCACATGTCAAGACAACACTCGTGACAACTTGTGATAACTCTAGGTTTTACCAAAATTGATGCCAACACATGGAACCAACAAACTCCCCCTTTGGCAAATTTTGGCTAAAACATACATCACAAGAAAATAATCATAGTATCAGTTCAGCAGCAGAAGTAAACAAACCCACATTACTAGCAAAAATAGCAACTAGTAAACACATAGTAAACACACATGCGTTTGTGCTCAGAACACACCACCTCCCCCTCCAGCTAGCACTAGCCTGCTCAACACAGACATAACACTTCCCCATCTAACATCACCTTCAACATCACCTATAACATACAGATCATCTCCAACATCATCTGTATCATACAGATCATCTCCAACATCATCTATTGCATAGCATATAGTATAACATAGCTACTTCTCCCCCTTTTTAGCCAAAAGAGACCAAAGAGACAAAATAAATGTCTATTCAGTCAAACACACAAAATGTCAAAGGTTAAGTATTACAGATCCAAGAACATACACAGCTTTAAACAAGCTGAGATAAAATCCAACAAAGGAACCAGAAAATCCAGAAAAATACACATCAAAGCAGCAGAACATGAATACAACAAAGGAACCAGAACATCCATCACAACAAAGAAAAAAACACCGCATCATAAGAATGGGGGCCAACTTCAAAAAGGGTTAATCAGAGGAGCTTGAGCTTGCATCTTCATCAGCATCAGAAACAGAATTGCCACTTGTCTCATCTTTAGTTGCAAACCTCTCACTAGAGGTTTGGGCTTCAGCTTCCTTGCCCTGTCCAATATTCTCTCTTTCAGCTTGCTCCAAGCTTGCAATCAGAGCCTCCAACACTTCTTTCCTGGCTGTTGCTGCCCTTATCCCTGTATCCAACTCTTTACAAGTTTCCTTCAGCTCAGCAATAAGATCACCTTTTGAGGATGGCTTTTTCACAACAGATGTCATGACAATGTCTTCGACATGACTGCCTTCAAACAATTTGTAGTGTACTGATAGAGGAGGTTTTATTCTACTTGGAAGGTCATTTATACTCAGAATCCCAGGGTGTTGACTCAGGATAATCCCACAAATCATTGAGGGAAAAGATATGGGCAGCTTTACTGCATTAGTAGAAGCATGCTTAACAATTTGTTCAAACATAAATCTACCATAATCAAATTTCAGCTTGGTTCCAACAGCAAAGATAAATCTTCCAAGGGCATTTGAAATTTTGGAAATGTGGTTGGTAGGCACCCAATTTGCAGACCCTATTTTATGCAATATGGCATACTTAACAGTCAGCTTCCCAATAGGGAGATGCTTTTTACTAGGCCACTCCTTCACCTGTCTTGCTGTAATTTCTCTACAGACCTCATTGTCTGTGGCTTCCAATTCACATGCACCTTCGGTACCTCTTCCCAGAAACTTGTTAATCACAGTGGGAGAAAATGTGATACACTTCCCTCTCACAAAAACTTTACAAAATTCCTTGCTGTTTTTATCAGCAATATCTTCAGGAATGTTGACAATGAATTCCTTAACCAATCCCTCATAGCACTGAGATAACCCAACCACAATCTTCATTAACCCAACATTTTTAATTAGGTCCATGACCTCTTTGACCTCAACAACATCCTTGCCTAACTCTCTATCTCTACAGCCATCCTTCTTTGGATCACAGACTTCCATTTTGCTGCTCCATCTTCAAGATGGAAAGAGATATTGTCCAAATGTACATCAACAACTTTCACAGGGGACTTCCTCACAATTTTCCTCTTCACTGGGGAGATGTCAGGGACATCTTCTTCAACATCTTCGTCAGACTCAGAAACATCTCTCACCTTCCTCTTCTTCACATCAACTTTGCTCCAAGATTTTGAGGGACCTTGAGTGGGGCATGTAGAATCAGATGCATACATGGGATGGTTTGAGTCAGGAGCTTCACTTGGAATAACAGACAGAGGAATCACATCCAAAATTTCTTCATCAAGAAAGTCCATTGAAGGCGTTCTATCCTTGTGAGTAGGCTTAGTAGTTTTTGAACCAGATGGTGTTTGATGTTGTGACATCTTGTTGTTTTTGTGGAAAGGTTTCAGTTGCCCTAGCAGAGGAGTTTGAGGAAGACGCAGGGAGTTGGAAATGTTTGAGTAGAGGTTGCGTGTGAAAAGGTAATAGATGGTATTTCCAATACTAGGTGATGATTACCATAAATGGGGCGCTTTATTTTAAGTAAGCAGACAATAATTTCATTACCTTTTCCACTCCAAATTAATTGCTACAAATTCTCATAAATACAAATCCCTAATTTCCCTATTAGAATTTCAAATTGATTTTCATCCAAGGCCTTTGTAAAAATATCAGCTAACTGCATCTCAGTAGCAACATGCTTTAGGGCTATAATTTTATCTTCCACTAGTTCTCTAATAAAATGGTGACGAATATCAATATGTTTTGTCCTGTTGTGCTGAATAGGATTCTTAGAAATATTTATAGCACTCAAGTTGTCACAGTACAATGTCATGACATCTTGCGTGACATTGTATTCAGCCAGCATCTGTTTCATCCATACCTGTTGAGAAGAACTACTTCCAGCTGCTATGTATTCAACTTCAGCAGTGGACAGAGACACACAATTTTGTTTCTTACTAAACCATGATATTAAGTTGTCCCCCAAGAAGAGGCATCCTCTTGATGTGCTTTTCCGATCATCAACACTTCGAGCCCAATCAGCATCACAGTATCCAGTCAGCACAGATCCCGATCAATGAGTGTACATCATTCCATAGTCACTAGTGCCATTGACATATTTCAGGATCCTTTTCACTTGGTTTATGTGACTCACCTTTGGTTCAGCTTGATATCTAGCACATACACCTACAGCAAAAGCAATGTCGGGTCTGCTTGCTATGATATATAACAGACTCCCTATCATGCTTCTGTAGAGACGTTGATCCACACTGACACCATTTTCATCTTTAGAGACTTTCAGATGAGTAGGAGCAGGTGTCCTTTTGTGACTTGCATTCTCCATGCCAAACTTCTTAACAATATTTTTGGCATATTTTCTTTGAGATAGAAAGATAGAATCTTCCATCTGCTTGACTTGTAGCCCAAGAAAATAGGCTAGTTCTCTAACAAGGCTCATTTCAAATTCAGACTGCATTTGTTTAACAAAATGTTCAACCATCTTATTTGACATCCCACCAAACACAATATCATCCACATATATCTGAGCCACCATGAGTTTTCCTCCTTCATTTTTGACAAATAAGGTCTTATCAATGCCTCCCTTCCTGTATCCATTGTTAATGAGAAACACTGTGAGTCTATCACACCAATCCCTAGGAGCTTGTTTCAACCCATAGAGGGCTTTCCTCAACTTATACACGTGCTTTAGAAGATTTGGGTCTGTAAACCCTTTAGGTTGTTCAACATACACTTCCTCATTTAAGTAACCATTCAAGAAGGCACTTTTTACATCCATTTGGAACAGTTTAAACTTTAGAATACATGCCACTCCGAGCACTAGTCTAATGGACTCCAGGCGAGCTACATGGGAAAATGTTTCATCAAAGTCAATTCCTTCAACTTGAGTGTATCCTTGTGCTACCAATCTTGCTTTAGTTTTAGTAACCACCCCTTGTTCATCAGATTTATTCTTGTAAACCCACTTTGTTCCAATAACATTTATTCCTTCAGGTCTTGGAACCAATTCCCATACTTCATTTCTCTTGAATTGGCCTAACTCTTCCTGCATGGCATTGATCCATAATTCATCAGTTAAGGCTTCTTTAACACTCTTGGGCTCAACCTTGGACACAAAACAACCATGTGAGATCACTTCCCTTGATCTAGTGGTGACCTCTTTATTTGGGTCTCCTATAATGAGATCTTTCGGATGATCCTTCTGATTTCTGATAGAGGGTCCCTTATTAATTTTATCAGCTTTAGGTTCAGCTTGAGTGGGTTCACTCTCATTACTTTTTGTCTAGGAGATCAGCTGGGGCATCATTTAAAGATGTTTCAACATCGTCTGTGACATTAGTCTATTGATCATCAACAACAACATTGATAGATTCCATCATTGCTTTTGTTCTGGAATTAAAGACCCTAAATGCTCTGCTGTTTGTTGAGTAACCCAAAAATATTCCTTCATCGCTCTTGGGATCCATTTTCCTTCTATGTTCACGATCAGTCAGGATATAACATTTACTACCAAACACATGGAAGTATTTGACAGCAGGTCTTCTTCCTTTCCAGACTTCATATAAAGTAGTTGGAGTCCCTTTCTTCAAGTTTACTCTGTTGTGAACATAGCAGGTTGTGTTCATAGCTTCAACGCATAAGTGGTAGGGCAACTTCTTAGCATGAATCATAGCTCTGGCAGATTCTTGGAGAGTTCTATTTTTCCTTTCTACCACACCATTTTGCTGAGGGGTAATGAGAGATGAGAACTCATGACTAATTCCTTCAGATGAATAGAATCCAACAAATTTATTGTTCTCAAATTCTTTCCCATGATCACTTTTGATTCTGATAACCTGACTTTCTTTTTCTCTTTGAAGTCTTAGGCAAAGATCTTTGAATACCTCAAATACATCAGATTTTTCCCTTACAAAATTTACCCAGGTGTATCTGGAGAAGTCATCCACCACCACATAGGCATACTTTTTCCCACCAAGACTTTCCACCTGCATAGGTCCCATCAAGTCCATGTGGAGAAGTTCCAGCACTCTGGATGTGGTGTGATGTTTGATCTTCTGATGTGACATCTTTGTCTACTTTCCAATCTGACACTCCCCACAAACTCTTCCTTCATCAATCTTTAATTTTGGGATTCCTCAGACAACTTCAACAGATATAATCCTCTTCATTCCTTTAAGATGCAGATGGCCCTGTTTTTGATGCCATGGTTTCACTTCTTCTTCTTTGGCTAGAGTACACATTGATGAATAACCAGTTTCTTGAGAACTCCACATATAGCAGTTGTCCTTAGACCTGACTCCTTTCATGATCACTTCATTTTTTTATTAGTAATCAGACATTCAGTTTTTGTGAAGTTCACATTTAGACCTTGGTCACACAGTTGACTGATGCTGATTAGGTTTGCAGTCAGTCCTTTCACAAGTAGCACATTATCAAGGTTAGGTACTCTAGGGCAGTTTAGCTTTCCAATCCCCTTGATTTCACCCTTTGCTCCATCACCAAAGGTCACATAGCTGGTGGCATGAGGATGAAGGTTAATTAGCAGGTTTTTACTTCCAGTCATATGTCTGGAGCATCCACTGTCAAAATACTAGTCTTCTTTAGCTGAAACATTGAAGGAAGTGTAAGCTATCAAGTTAGTAGCACTAGTCCTAGGAACCCACTATTTTCTGTTGACAGGGATGTGGTGTTTGGGTCTAGGTTGTTGATGAGTAGGACTAGGATAGCCATACAACTTAAAGCAGAATGGTTTTATGTGGCCAAATTTTCCACAGTAATGACATCTCCATCTTTGGTGTTTTCCTTTATGTTATCTTTCCTTGTGATTTTGGGACACCTGATGTGACATCTTTGGTTTGCTACCAGTGTGACTACACTCAGGAGTGGATTCACTGAACCCAAGGCCAGACTTGTCTCCTGCCATTTTTCCAGTTTAGAGGATTTTGTCTAAGGTGTCAGATCCACTGTTTAGAATTCTGACATACCTTGTCATCTCATCCAGTTTGGAGTTCAAGAACACGACTTCAATCTTCAACTTAGAAATGGTTTCCAAGTGTTCTGTCTTCTCATCCTCTACTTGTGTTATCAATTTCTTCTGATTCTACACTTGTTGACACACTTCTTCACTTCTGTATCACAAGTTTCTGTAGGTAGTGGCTAACTCATCAAAGGTTACTTCATCATCACTTGAGTCTTCATCAGAATCCCATCTTCCAGTCAAGGCAATCAAAAGATTAGGAGACTCTCCTTCTGTTTCACTTTCATCAGACCAAGTAGTAGCAAGACTCTTCTTCTGTTTCTTGAGGTAGGTCCCACATTCAGCTCTAATGTGTCCATACCCATCACATTCATGGCACTGAACTCCTTTTCCTTGTTTGGATTTTTCCTCAAATTTTGTTCTTCTTCCAGCATCATTGGACCTACTGATGTCAAATGAGTCGTTCTTGACATTAGACTTTGACCTTACATCCATCCTTTTCAGGAGTTTGTTGAACTGTCTCCCCAGTAATGCTACATCATTTTCCAGATCTTCATCAGTATCCTGACCACTTTCTTCCTCTTTCTCTTCAATGTTTGACATGAAGGCTATGCTTTTGGCTTTCTTTTCAGATCCATCACCCATCCCCAAATCAAATGTTTGGAGGGATCCAGTAAGCTCATCCACTCTCATATTGCAGATGTCTTGAGATTCTTCTATGGATGTCATTTTCTTGGCAAATCTCTTGGGAAGTGGCCTAAGAATTTTCCTCACTAGTTTTTCATCTAACATCTTCTCACCTAGGGCTCCTGAGGCATTAGCAATTTCAAGGATATTCATATGGAAGTCATGAATACTTTCATCTTCTTTCATCCTCAAATTTTCAAACTTGGTAGTAAGCAGCTGCAATCTAGACATCTTTACTCTAGAGGTACCTTCATGAGTGGTTTTGAGAATATTCCAAGCATCTTTAGCCACCTCACAGTTGTTCACCAGTCTGAATTCTTATCAACCCCATTGAACATATCATTCAATGCTTTAGAGTTTCCAAGAGCTAGTTCATCCTCCTCCTTGGTCCATTCTTCCTCAGCCTTCTTATCAGTTGTAACTTCTCATTCCTTAGTAATAACGGGATGTTCCCAGCCTGTTAGAACAACCTTCCAAGCCTTATTATCCAAAGATTTTGGGAAGGCTACCATTCGAGGTTTCTAGTAGTCATAGTTAGATCCATCCAGAATTGGTGGTCTGTGAACAGATCCTCCGTCTCTATCCATAACACTAGAAAGTAACGTCCCAAGATCTCAAACAGAACCAGAGCAGGATGCCTCCTCTAATACCAATTGAAATTCTGGTATCAGATATGAGATGTCGAAGGTAATGTCATGACACTAATATCTGAACAATATAAACAGGATAAAAGATAAAGAAACAATAGTACAAGTGACACAAGCAATTGTTAACCCAGTTCGGTGCAAACTCACCTGCGTCTGGGGGCTACCAAGCCAGGAAGGAAATCCACTAAACAGAGTTAGTTTGAAGACTCTCAGTAAACAACTTCAAGTTACAGTCTTTTCACCTAATCTCTACCCGTGTGACTTCTATCAATAGGATGAATGAATGGCTCACAATACACAAGCTCACACAAGACTAAAACCCTTATTCTCTCTTACTATTTCGTTCGTTTTCTTGTGTGTTAAAACCAGGTTTTACATGGCCTTTAAATAGAAGCATTTGAATGGGCTTGGACATCATAAACCCTAAATCTATTTTCCTTTAGTATCTCCTTATTCACGATAGTTGATCATATCTTATTGGAAAACAAATCAATCTGGTTTTAATTACTGCTTGAATGGCACGTTCAATCTCCACATCAATCACACACAGATTTGCATGAAAAGCGCAATCATAAGATGCATAACATTCAGACTGAATGTTCTGTATACATATGTCTTAACATCGGGTCTGATATCCAGCTAAATCCTGCACAACCATATTTAAACACCCTGCAGGAAACTGATATCACATGTCAAGACAATACTCGTGACAACTTGTGATAACTCTAGGTTTTACCAAAATTGATGCCAACACATAGAACCAACAAATAGCAAAGTGGTTCAACAACTTCAAAGTGAATAAGACATGTAAGAATGAAATATAGACATCTCATCAGTGCTACATATCAGAGCGACTCTATTAAAGACCCGAATTATAAATAACTAAAGAGGCCTCAACATCAACCTCTAGCTCAAGCAGGTAGTCCTATACCTGATTGTGTTTTCTCCAGAGGCTCACATATACCACAATAAACAAATAGATGTGAGAATTCACTCAAATATATTAATGGTTCAAAACATAGAAATGGTTGCATATTCATTACAATCATCAATCACACTTTCATACATAACAATAAACTATCGTAATGATTACTCGACCACACATGCAGATATGCATGCAAATATACCTACTACCCGACTCTACATGGATACGGTGTCGATTTCGACATCAGAGATACATTACTGATTTTCATCCATACTCACTCCCGCTCCCCTCTTCTGAACCAAAGCCCACCATAATCATCACTTATCCCTACCACTGAATCAATAACTCTTCACAAGTCCCATTATTGAAATGAGCTACTTGCTTATGGTCCCCACTTATGAACTAGAGCTCACAATTATCCTCATTGATCCCCACTACTGATTCAGAAATGCTTTACTGATCCCATTACTGAAATCAACTACTCGCTTCTGGTCCCCACTTCTAAACTAAAGCTCACCACCAAATCGAAGTCCGTACACCATGATGCATGAACTCAACAACAACATGCAAAAATGATCACTTCACAATCGGCCCCACATCTGACCGTGTATATCGCCAATAAGTCCATCACATCAACACAACAAGTATGATATGCAAATATATTCAACAATACATAATCACACAATTGTATCCATATTCCAAATGTTAATCAATTTCTCATAATATTTTATCACAATAGTATCATCTCAATACCAACATCAACATTCCCCCTCATGGTTGTCATTAATTCAATCAACCACAATAATAATAAAAAATGTTTTCATCGTCATTAGCATTACACAACATGTAACACCATGGAATCACGTCCTCAAGTACATTATTATCTTCTTATGGCCTTACTGAGGTAGTACTACATGTTAGCTTTCCAACATTTTAAACCGCGCCTCAAACAAAATCATTTTACATCATTTTTAAAATGCAATTTCCTACCCATAGAGTGGTAACCGATTATGCTCAGCGTGTAACCGGTTACAAGCAAGAAAAAGAGCCCAGAAACCCCCTTTTTTCACAGGTAACCGGGTACCAACTGCTAGTAACCGATTACCACTGCACCAAGTGTCCAAATCCACCATTGGAGCCCTATAAAAGCTCTGATTTTGACCACCAACCATCCAAATTGAATAGGAAACAACATATACATATTATACAACAATTAAACCATCATATATACACCAATTAAAACCAAAATTCATCAATAAACATGAATTCAAGACTTTATTCATAAAAGAAAATACACAACAATGGTGATTATAACATTCAGATTCATATTCATTCATCAAACATAAAATCCAGCAACACACATGGCACAAATTTCATAGCACATACATTGATTATCATAGATTTCACATGATTATATTCAAAAACTCATCAAACACATTGTAACGGAAAATTCATGACCATCAATCCACCGCGCTTTTATTATTTCCAAAAGAAAAGGGAAAAGTACAAACAAAACCCAAAGATAAGAAGTTTTCAAATTAAAACTAATAAAATGCCAGAGATTACAGGTAAGGGGATTGGTTACACAAAGGGAAGGTGTTAGCACCCAAAGTGTCATATGTACTCCTAGGGAGCCCTTTTTTATGTGTGCATGTCTTTTTGGTATAAATGATGTTTGATAAAAATAGAGTGTGGGGATGAGAAAAAAATTCATTGATTATCTTTTTGTGTTTGATAAGACCTTCGGTCTTATGCCATCGTAGCAACATAAAAATGAGGGATCAAAACCTCGTAGTTCATGGTAAAAATTTCAAATGAGTTGTTGAATTGCTTTTAACAAAAGTTCAATAAGAAAAGGCACAAAGGGCCAACAATTTGAATGGGGTTATTAGTTCTTTTTGTCTTTTGAAATTTAAGTCAATATGGTTAAGTTTATGTACAAGTTTGATTTAAGAAAAGAAGTTCAAAAATTCAATGGCATAAGGCCAAAGTTTTTAATCATTAAAATAATGTCTAAATTTGAAATCACGAGTACATACATGTTTTTGAAAAGAGGGAGAGATTTTAAAATTTAAGAAGTGGGAGGAGATGAAGAGGCTATCCTAAGCACAAATTAAAAGTTAAGAGTTGAAAAGATCTGACCAATGGGATGCAATCCAACAGACAAGAATGTCATATAGAAACCCATTTTCCTTTGGACTTTAATCAAACTATGATCAATAAGCAATGGGAAATATCTAGACATCATGAAGATCAAGGCATCAAATAAACATGGCCACATCCAAGCAAGCACCTCAGGAGATAACAATCTTTGTTATCTTCCCATGTACTAGATGAAATATTCCTTGATCAACTTAGAACAAAGCATCAGACACAAGATCAAAATAACAATTAAGCATAGAGACAGAGTAATAGATGAACCCAAGAAATTCTCAAGTATTGCATCAGATGAAAGCACAGTTTAAAGTAGCTCAGTCTCAAGATGTTTCCATTGGCCAAGTCCTTTAGCATAGGGAAAGTTTCCTAATTCTAAGTCCAAAGTTCAGATCAAGTTCAATAGACCACTAGATGTTTTTTAGGGTTTTTATTATTAATAGGTATTTTAAGGTCCTAAGACCACAAACAAAATCGAAACACACAAACAATATATACAATCACAAGATATGGCTCATATGAGCAAAGTGAAAAGGACATAAATATAAACAAGTTATATGAAATGTAAATGGCAATGAATGATAACGGACTGAAATTTAAATTGCATAATAGTAAATGACTTGAAAGTAAAACAATATTAACAAGAGTTAGTTAAATGTTAGTCAAAAGTTAGTGGTGATTTTTAGTTGATTAAGTCATTCTTTAGATAACACTCAACCATTCATTCACAAATATGAATCCTTAAACTAAGATATCCTCCATGAGAAGGGCTCCAACTTGGATAATTAAAGAAGTATGCCACTAGCTCCCATGAAAGGAAAAAATGTCAAATCTTCACACAATTCCATGAAGAATGGGAGACTTATAATCTCACTTACTAGAATGGTATGCCTTGAGGGTCAAATTTAGCTCTATCTTAAGCAATCTTAATTGGACTTATCTAGAGGTCGCAACTATCTGAGGCCGAGCAATAAAAATATGGGTGTTAATGCATGTTAGAGATTTGGTACAAGGAACCAAACTCTTAAAACATGCCACACACTAAAAAAATGGGAGAGACCTATCTCATTCATACTTGTATTGATTCATTTGACACAATGTCATTAATGAATCAATTAGCCTTTAGTCATTAGAGATTTCATTGTTCAAATGAGGGAATGGGAAAGAATAGGGATGAAGATGAAGAGGGAGGGGAAGGTAGAAACACAAATTGATCATGAGAGGAATTTCATAAAATCAAAACCATCCATTCATTTTGGGAGATGAAACGTACATTTCATCAATCCCCTAAATCCAATGGTTTTGATCCAACCAAAGTCAAATCAACCATAACCAAGGCCCAAACAGAAAGTCAAACATCACAAGAGAATAAAAATGTCTCAGCAATATTTTTAAACATTTAATCAATTAAAAATAAATATAAAAATGAATTAAAGTGTATTTTAATTTGGTTAAAACCTAAAATCCCTTCAAAACACCAAATAAATGGCCAAGGGATTTAACCTAGGTCAAACAAGGTCAAAGAACCTTAGACAAAAAATTTCATGATTTTTAAAAAATCAGAAGTGTTTTTAAACATTTAAAAATATGCATAAAAACATTTAATTCATGAAAAATTCCAAAATTAATCCAAAAAATAATTTTAATTTAAAATATGGAAGAGGAAAATATTTAAAGATTTTTGGTGAAATTCCCATATTTTTTGGATTAAAAATGAAATTAATATGAATAAAAAAAATAAAGGGACTAAATGAAAAATCAGAAAATAAAATGAAATTCAAAAAAACAAGTGCCATCAGATCTCTCTCATTAATTGAGGTGGTAGTGTAGCGGTGTATTCGTCGCTATACGATTTATTGATTAAACCATAAGCAAAGTATACAAAGAATCGAGTCGCCACCGCACTTTTATTTATCCTAAGGACTGGTTAAAAAGCGAACAAAAACCTAAGAAGTTTTACACGTAGAAAACCAATAAAAGATCAGAGAATCTGGGTAAGGGGTAAATTACGCAATGGGAAGGTGTTAGGCACCCATCACGTCCTAGGTACTCCTAGGGAGCCCTTTTCACACTTGTTGTATAAAAAAATGTTTATTTGTTTTTTGACATATTGTGCAAACATGAATGGGATGATGAGAAAAGAATGTGCATTTTATTATTTTTGTGTTTGAACGGATGAACCCGTTGCCTACGTACCTTCCATCAAAGGTAAGGATCAAAACGCCGTAGTTCGGCTAAAAGATTTCCAAAAATTAGTGAGTTCATTTTAAAACACAAGCTCTAAGGCTTTTCATTACCAATGGGAGAAAACTCAACCTGAATCAACAATCCACCATGCGAGGACGGCTTCAACATACTAGTGAGGGGTTAACCCTATAATAAGTATGGAAGACTTACAATCAACTCACTAAGGACAAGGTAAGATTTACATCAACCACTATGGTAACTGAAACCTATGGCTAATGCATGAAAACATATTAACAATGGACAAAGCCACAAAATATTTGAATGGGTGAAGTTAATTGATTATGAGTATTCACAAAATATGGTCAAGGTATGATTAAGATTGATTCAAAGAAGTGTTATGAAAAGTGAAGTTTGAAAAGTCAAGGACTTAAGGTCCAAGTTTCTAATTTGAAAAGACATGAAGATGTTTGCACAACAAGTCAAAAGTTTTTTGAAAGCAAAGTGTGAAAAAGTTTAGGACAAAGAGGGTATGGAGAATGGAGTGTAAAACTTCTCAGAAAGGTTCACCTCTTGAAATCATATAGAAGATGATTCAAGAGTGTCCTTAGGAATAGGCAACAAAACAAGCAAATAAAAGCAAGGTGATACCGGATGCCATCAATGGACTTATACCAATCTCACAAACAAAAGCGGATACCAGATACCAATAAATGGGTTTACACCAATCTCCTAAAACAAAACAATGATACTGGAAGCCAATAAATGGACTTACTCCAATCTCACAAAGCAAAAACCAAACATGGATTACAGATGCCAATCTATCTGGACTTATACCAACCTCCAAAGGATGATCATAGGAGTACAAATGCCAACAACATGGTCTTACAATTGCATCCTCACAAAGCAAACACAAACAAGAAAGTGGATGTCAGATGCCAATCTATCTGGGCTTACTCTAATCTCCAACAGATGATCATGGGAGTACAAATGCCAACGACATGGTCTTATAATTGCATCCTCACATTCAACAAACAAACAAGCACTAGGCAATGGACATGAGTAGCCAAATGAAATGGTCTTATACTTTATCCCTTCCAAATCATAGGAACAATGGCCAATGGATGGACTTACAGTTGTCCTCAATGGGTAAACCAAAGATGGATCACAAAGATATGAAATGATGATCATGCAATAATGAACAATTAATGATGATAAGTGCACAAAGGTATGCAAGCAAACATGATCAAATGAATCAAGCAATCAATCAAACAAAGTCATTTAGCACACACTATAACCAAGCAATTAGGCTCAAACAAGGGTTAGACTTTAAAGTCAACTGGAATGGGGTAAGTGGTGCTCTTAACCTTGACATTGAGAGCCAAGGTGAAGCAGATGAAAGGATATGAGGGGTGTGCCTCATTGCTCTTATCTCTGGTCAGAGAGAGCATTGAATATCAGAAGGTGTGGGAGTTCAGAAAGTTGGAACTCTCTCCACAAGTTAATGACTCGATAGATCTTGGGCTTTTACTCACTATGCATCAACACATGTGGTGTGAGCAAGGTGAGTGACACACAGAATAGTAGGAGATAGGCTACATATCTCTTCTATCTACCAATTGACTTATTAGAAGGACTTTTCCTGCTTGAGGACAAAGTTAAACAACCACAAACATTGCCTCTTAAGGAGGACTTCAGACAGGTGCCTGGCCAAGTAACAGGCCAGGTCTTCCAGACTACATGGAGACTGTCATACCCCAATTTTGTCCGGGCACATTTAAAGTTTTATACAATTGATTTCATTTTTATTTTTGCATCATACGCATACCATTACATACATTTGCATCATGAATAAATGCCTAAAATGTCAGTCAAAATAAATTTATTGGAGAATACAGACAAACCGGTTGAATTGTTGAAATTTGAGGAAAGACTGTATTTTTTTAATAAGTTTGTTTTGTGCCGACAAATTTAGTGTGACCAGTTCGATTTTTGAACAAAATTTGCATTCGATTTTTTTTTTTTTAATTGGTCAATATTTTTTTGGTTAGATATTTAATTAAAGAAATTAGAATGTGTTTAAAATAGATATTAGTTAATTTTTTTTTTTAAATATTAGTTAATTCAAATTAAATATTAGTTAATTGATTTTGTTATAAATAATAATTAGGGAAACTAAATATATGTATATATCTACATTGGATTCCCCTCACAGAAAAAACAAAAAAAAGGGAGAAATCTGATCTCTCTCTCACACAAAATCTCCCAACGTCTCTCTCGCTCCCAGCTCACTATCTCTCTCCACTCCACTACCTCACTCAGCTCACTTACGACAAAAACATCCATTTCATATATTCCCTCACCCACTACAACTACCTCGGGGGACTCCACTCTCATCGTCAAAAAAAAAATCTCTCTCAATCCTCTCACGATTTCCCTCACACAAACCCTCAGTAAACACACAATTCCATCTTCATCGTCCAAACACCACCATTAAACAACCACCAAAACCCCAAATCTCTCTTCAAAACCCTCGTCGCCGTTCCCATCATCTTCACACAAATCCGCCGGCGAATCCTTCCGTCTCCACTACCTTCAAAACCCTTAACTCCACACCGCCGTCACCTCCATTAAAACCACCGTCGTCCTCCTTACGAGTACATCTTCAAAACCTCAGCCACCACACCACCCTCGTCAAAACCCATTTACCAAAACTCACCCTCGCGCCTCAACCATCCCCTAAATCTCCGACCGCAAAGCCACTCCAAGAAGTATATCTTACTGGGTTTTTCGCCCTCTTCGATTTCTTGTGTACACGAAGGATCCATCGGATCCTTTTTCTTTTTTTCTGAAAAAAGTTGTTAAGAAAGAGGAAAGAAAGGAAATCGATTGGGATAGGCTGTTTTCTGCTATTGTGTTTTTGACTGTTTTTGCAGGAAAAAAGGATATCCACTGTTGGAGATGAGATCCATGTGATGGCCCCAAGATTTACCCAAATGCCTTCATCCGACACTACGCTGTGATATCAGGAGTACGCCAGATTTGCTATTGGAGTAGGATGAAGGCGGTTGAGTCAAACGCGAGGAAGCTTCAAAGGATCGAAAGCAACAACACAACACAGCAACACATATCATATGAATCGAGAAGAAATGCATGGCAATCACAAAACAAACGACAGCTACTACTCAGTACCAAGTTCAGCAAGACACCAACAACGGTTTACCGACGGTAACAATTCAAAATTAATTTTTCCTTTTATTGTTTGTTGTTCAGATTTTGCTTTAGGAACAATTTGATTATATTGTTTATTTGTAGCATTGTTGGTGTATATCTATTATGCTGCTGTAGTTCCGATTAATTCATGAAAGTTGTAGCGATTATGTTATATTAAGTTGCTGCAAATTTGCTGTCACATATATGTCAATTTGTTATCAGAAAACTATAGATATTCGTCTCAATTTGATTGCATTGCGTATCCACTATTGCGTGAAAATTTGTTTCGGTTTTGTACTCTTTTTAAAGTTGAATTTGTTTCAGGCTGTGTGTTGTAATAATTTGGTACTACCGTAAATAATGGTACAATTAGTAACTACCTACTGCAAGTTTTTCTTTCCCTTAACCATGTAATTTAGGTTGGTTTATATTGAAAGCTAATAATTAAAGCTTATTTCTTATTGGGGTACACATTGGCTTTGCAAGCAGGTTCTGACTTTTCAATGTTTACTTGATGATGATTATGATAAGTTGTTTTAGTTAGGTTTCATTTAATTTTGTATGTTGCTTGCTTGGTTTTTAATAAATTATATATTTTGCAAGTAGTACTCATCATGTGTGTAATTTTATACTCCATAAGCTAGTTATTTAAAATGGTGAATTTGTTAGTAGTGGTAAGTGTTTACACCGATGATGGTTTGGTTTTCTGTTCCCAAGTTGGTGTTTTTGTATCATTATGTATATGTTCTGCTGAATTTTTTTACTACGTTTGCTTTGTGTGTTGCAACGAGTTTGTGATTTTTGTAATCAAATTAAAGATAATTTTAATTATATTAAGTATTTGATTTAATCAAATAGTTTTGATAATTAAGTTTGGTTATATTAATTAAGTGGTTCATTTAACTTTTAATTAAAATTTTTGATTAATTAAATATTAATCACTATAGTAATTTCAAATCATTTTTTCTAAACAACTTAATTTCTAAAGAATATTCTTTTTATAATTTAAACTTGGGATGAAAAGGAGATAGGAAGTGTACGCTTCACTATTTCTCAATTACTCGAATAATTGGCGTACGCCATATTGCGCGAGTTCTTGTCACCCGATTAAATCTTAAATCACACAACTTCAAATCACTTTTTAAAATCAAATATAATTTCCAAATTCAAATTATTCAAACCACTTTTCAAACTATTCAATTTCAAAATAATTTTTCTTTTAAACATAAACTTCGGTTGAAAAGGAGATAGGAAGCGTACGCTTCACTATTTCTCAAGCACTTGAATAATTGGCGTACGCCATATTGCGCAAGTTTTTGTCGCCCGATTAAACCTTAAATCATAACAATTCCAAATCATAATATTTCAAATCATTTCTACAAATCCCAAATCCTTTTTATTCTACATTTCAGATGAAAAGAGGATAGGAGGCGTACGCCTCACTATCTTTCGATTATTCGAATAATTGGCGTACGCCATATTGCTCGAATCTTCGTCATCAAATTAAAACCTTGATTATATACATTCAAATCACATTTTCTAAATCAACTACAAATCCTACAACCATTTAATTCTATTTCAGATGAAAAGAGGATAGGAGGCGTACGCCTCACTATCTTTCGATTATTCGAATAATTGGCGTACGCCATATTGCTCGAATCTTCGTCATCAAACTTAAAACACAATCGAGTAAGCTCAAACCATCTTCAAATCCAAACCTACCAATCCAAAATTCAAACTATTTTCGTTAATCACATACTAATATCAAAACATATATTTTTTAAATTAAACCTCGGGTGATAAGAGATAGGAGGCGTACGCCTCACAGTCTCTCGATTATTTGGATAATTGGCGTACGCCATATTGCACAAATTATCGACTTCCGACTAAAACACGCTAAATAAACTTGGATAAGAGAATAGGTGGCGTACGCCTCATTATTCCTTGAATAAGCAAGTAGGAGGCGTACGCCTCACTACCGTGCGTATTCAACATCCACAAACAAACTTTCAAAATAATTCGAGCGAAAAAGGAATAAAAGGCGGACGCCTTATTATTCCTCGAAAGAATTGAACAATTGGTGAACACCACATTGCTCAACCTTTCGTCGTTCTCCAAAAACATCTTCAACAAATCAAACCTAACTTCTCGCCCCCGCGCGATTGAAACCAAACAAAACACCCAAACACATCAATTCAACTCGTCACCCCCGTGTGACCAAAACCCTTTTCAAAAGAACACTGTCAATCCTTTCTAATGCGCACAACAAACCAGTGCTTAAGCCTCCGCCGAGAGTAGACAAGCCAGCGTTTAGCCTTTAGGACGCGATCCATACAGTCGTTCATTAAAAGACACCAACAAACCGTAGTTCCCCGAACTACGAATGCTCTGATTTCCTTATTGCACTATAAGGATACGTAGGCAGGAGATTGCTGTATCTTCGCGAGCACACTAATAAAAAACCTCCCATTTCCCCCTCCTGAGGTCTTCATCCATATCTATCATCAATTCTAATTACCCGAAGAAAAACAAATAACAGTAAACTAATATTTAAATAGCAAATTGGACTAAAAGGTTCCCGTTGAGTACAACGGACGTGAGGGGTGCTAATACCTTCCCCTTGCGTAATCGACTCCCGAACCCGAATATGGTTGCGACGACCATTATTCTATTTTCTAAAAGGTTTTATCGATATTTTCCTATTCCTTCATTAGGATAAATAAAGTTCGGTGGCGACTCTGTTCGAACATAATTTTTCCGCGACCATCGCGAGGAATCGTATTTTTCGAGATGCGACAGATGGCGACTCTGCTGGGGAGATTAGCTCCATGCTAGAGAGAGTCAGGCCTAATTTAGTTCAAATTGCTATGAATGTTAAAATATTTGTTTTCTTCCTTATTACTTCTTTATATCTTGCTGTATTATTTATGCTATGTGATTTATTCTGCTATTATGTTGGGTGATATATGGTTTCTGACACATGTTGTGAGATAAGCTCCATACCCGAGCTTTGAGAAGAACTTAGAACCCGGAGTTGTGTAGTATTGAATCGGGGGGTGTACACCTCATTGGGACAATACGAGAACTCCACCTAGAGTAGATTTGTTCAGAATTTCCATCCTAATATGGCTAGCCCATTATTGCGAGGAAACGTTGAACATGGTCCATGACTCTGGGAACCTCATCTCAAACTGAAGTCCGTCTTCATGATTGGCGATCGTGTAGTATTGAACCGAAGGGTGTACACCCTGTTCGAACAATATAAGGATCCCACTTAGAGTAGACCGATTCAGAACTTCCATTTCAATGTGGCTAGCCCATTATTGCGATGGAAGACTGAACTTGGTCCATGACTCTAAGTTCTTATCATGAAAATGGATAACCTTAGGAGCCATCCTTTGTGTGGGGGGTAGAGAACATAGAACCTCTTTATAGAGTGTACCATATGATACTCGTGTTATCCTGGATCCTAACTATACCTAAATTACAGTTCCTTTGCATACCTAAATACAAAATTTCATGCATTCTCATCTCATCAGCATGAATTGCATATCATTTTCATACATAAAAAAACTCATCTCATCCTTTGTCCATAACCCGCAGTTGAATTCCCGACATTCGTATCAGACTTGAAGTAGCTCTGAAAAGATTATGGATCTGTTGGAGCAAAACCACATTGCATTGAGAGGAGATGTGGACTCAATGAAAAACCAGATAGACCAACTTGTAGAGGCTATGATAGCTTTAGCAAAGAGGGAGGACAACATTCAGCAAACTGCAGCTATCGAAAATGTTATTCTAGCTCCAGTAAATAGTCCTACCCAACCTCAGCTTACGAGAACCCCAGTTGATAACTCTGTTGTACAGGAACGTCATATCATTCGAGATTCCTCATATCATGATGATGTTGAGTATCATAGCTTTGCATTCTCCGTGCCAGATTCCCATGGGACAAGCCTTGTGGTTAATACTGAACAACTACAAGATGATGAGATTGCTAAAAGATGTTGCGTGCTAGAGAAAAGACTCAAGGCCATAGAAGGACAAGATACTGTTGAACAGAGTGCCTTAGACATGTGTTTGGTACCTGGCCTAGTTATACCTGCAAAATTCAAAGTACCAAAATTTGAAAAATACAGAGGGGATAGTTGTCCAAAGCACCATTTGGTGATGTTTTGCCGTAAAATGACCTCTCATGCCCACAATGATAAGTTAATGATTCACTATTTTCAGGACAGTTTGACTGGGGCATCATTGAATTGGTATATGAAGTTAGAAAGGAATCATGTTCAGTCCTGGATGGACCTAGCTAACGCCTTTTTGAATCAATACAAATACAATTTGGACATGGCTCCCGATCGCATGCAGTTGAGAGCCTTATCTCAGGAAAGCAACGAATCCTTTAGAGGGTACGCCCAAAGATGGAGAGAGTTAGCAGCTCGCGTTGAACCACCACTCTTAGACAAAGAAGTGATGGAATTATTCAGGGATACCTTGCAAAGTCCTTACTTTGAAAGGATGATCAGCAGTGCAGCATCAGACTTCGCTCACTTGGTGTCAATTGGAGAACGCATCGAGAATGGCCTCAAAAGTGGAAAAATCCAATGCGCCTCAAATAGCCAGAGCATTGAGAGTGAATTTATTGCGAGTTCCCAAAAGGAAGAAGAGGTTGAAGTTAATGCAGTCTGGGAAGCTCCACAAGCTCCATATCAGACACCATCCTCTCCACATGGTCAGTATCCTACAACTCAAGGACCTCCTCAATATCAATGATGGATTCCACCTCAGCAGCCACACAAACGACATAACACTCAACATCAGCAGCGCCAACATGCTCAACAGAGGCCAATGAAGCCAGAGAGACATATTGATCCGCTTCCAATGCCATACAGTCAATTACTTCCATATTTGATCAAGAGAGGACTGATAGTGCCAAAGGAGATAAAACCAGTAAGTCCTCCATATCCGCCAAGTTTTGACGCCAACTCCCGATGTGACTTCCATGCTGGGGCACAAGGGCATTCAACTGAAGACTGCAAGGTGCTCAAGAGTAAGGTACAAACTCTGCTTGATTCCAAGATGTTCTCATTTACGCCTCGAAGCTTGCAAATCAATAATACTTCTTCGCCTAGCTATGCGGGTCCATCAGTCCAAACCATGGAAGAGATTTACGAGAATATGTCTGAAGATGATTGTCATACTAGTCTCGACGAGCAGAACTACCACCACTATGAAGAAGGATAGCCCAACAGTGAACCAGGCCCGAGAGAGATTCCTCTGCACTGTCAAACATTTGGCTATTCCTCGCATTTCATTTGTATTTTTCTTTGCATGTTAAGTACTTATCTGCTTTCAAGTATTGTTGATTTCCTTTAATGGTAATATTAATGAAATGATTATGCATGTTTTGAATGAATCCTTTCGTATTCACTCATTTTTTCCATTGATATAAAAAAATATTTCTCCCATTCACTTATCAAACTGTTGTTTTAGCAAAGATTGAAGGGAGAATGACGAAAACGAAATACTCATAATCGTTGATTGTATGCTTTCGAATAAAACCTTGCTGATGATGTACAGGCATTGTTTCAAATCCCCAAACACTGGAGAGATAAGGAGTTAATCCCTAGTCAACCATTTCGAGCCTAGAAGTAGGAGTTTCTTTCGGATTTACAAACCCTTACATTTAACCTGGGGCAAGGTAGTGTTCAGTTAATTTGACTACACATCCAAATTACAAGACGGAGCATCCCGTCTGTGGATCAACCACATGATATTATTTGCACACATCCCGAAGTGTAGAAGGAATCTTGAAAAATACCAAATCTTATGTCGGTTATTCTTCAATGACCAATGACTTGGCAGTCACAAATTTAAAAAAAAAAAACAAAGAAAGAGCCCGCTAAGTCGAACACCCAAAGAGGCGATTTAGGCAAAAATAGGGGCAATCCCGGTGGACCAAAGCTTCAAAAAGCAGTCCAGGCAAAAGATAGGGATCAAAGCAAAAATCAAAAGAGGTAATGAAAAACCCTCAACAAAACAAAACAAAATTCGGTGACCACCATACCAAAATCTAAGGGTCACCAGCATCCATGAAGAGCAAAATAAGATGACTGCCATTTCAAGAGATCTTACACTTCCAAACTCCCTTAAAAGTTGAATGTGTGTGTTGACGTAACTGAACGTAGGATTGGAGATCATCATGAAGAAGGGGTAGGTTAAAATAAACTTTGATCCTTACATCCTTTGTTTCGATAACCATGAACCAAGCTACGTTACAACCCTTAAAAGACCTAATTGAGGTAGGGTTTATTCTGAAAGCATACTACAACGAGGCTGCGTAAACTGACTCCTAAATATTTGCTAATCACCTGTGTTGGTATCATATTCTCGGTGTATCTTTCACACACTAGCTAAATCAGCAATGTGTTTGAACTAATGGTTCATTCGCCACACACTATCACCATCACTTCAATAAATGATTTTTCAAACCTGCATGAAATGTCGCATTAAAATTACCATTTATTGAATAAACAATTTTAATTGCAAGTAAGTACTTGACATCAAGGAGCTTCAAAGAAGCAATCAGAAAAGAATTTGATCATTCGTCAAAGCTGACCCAAATCAAGACTACTTTCTAACCCTATGGATCAGGGGCATGGCATCCAATGACTATGAATTGGTTAATAAAAAAAAACTCCAAGCATCAGTTGATCAAGGAGGCAAATAATTTCAAAATATTCAGTCCATCTGGGGCAACTCATTCAAAAGCCTAACTTGGGAAAATTACTGAAAGACCCATACACTAGGGCAAATTTAGTTCAGGCCATGGTATAATCATTCACAAGGTTTCCTTTCAAAAGAGAATTCCTTCAAAGACCCTACAGGCTGGGGAAGACAAGGTCACAAAGAGCCTTAGGGCAGAGCAAGAGCATAATCATCATGCATTAATTATGTCGCTACGCTCATTAAATCATTTGCAAGCCGTCATGGCATATCAGGTAAAGAAGTTGAGGTTCTCTCAAGAACAAATACACAGTCTATCAGCAAATGATCAAACTTGGGGCACCAAAAGCATCCACATCTATCTTTTGATCATCGCATCGTCAAAATACAGAATGTCGGGAAGTCAAAACCTTTCACCAACCAAAGTCCAATCCAAATTGGCAATTACCAAAAAACAAAGTCCAATCCAAATTGGCAATTACAAGAAAAACACAAAGTCCAATCCCTATTGGCATCTCCAAAACCAAAGTCCAATCCCTATTGGCATCTTCAAAGCCAAAGTCCAATCCATATTGGCAACCACTGAAAGTCCACTTTGCTGGCATCTTCATAAACTCAAATCCAATCAACATTGGTACCCAGAAAGTCTCACCTTCAAAAGGGAGATCAATCCAGAAATAACCAATATTCATCTTGCATTACCACATGCATTGCATACAATAAACACACATGACTTTCCTTCCAAATAAGGAAGTTGCATATCAAAAATCTCCTACACAAAAAATGAGAAATTTTCATTAACATGCATCATATGCATACACAACATCATATTTCTTTCCCATCAACCCTTTGATGGACATAACCTGATCTTTCTTTTTCATCAGCCCTCTGATGATGATCATCTTTTCCACCAACCCTTTGGTGATGCCACTCCCTAGTGAGGTTTCTTTTCCACCAACCCTTTGGTGATGCCATTCCCTAGTGAGGTTTCTTTTCCACCAACCCTTTGGTGATGCCACTCCATAGTGAAGTCTCTTTTCCATCAGCCCTCTGATGACGATTATTCTTTTCCACCAACCCTTTGGTGACGACATCCTTTAGTTTCTTTCCGTCAACCCTTTGACGATGACAATTATTTTCCATCAACCCTTTGATGATGCCACTCCATAGTGAGGTTTCTTTTCCACCAACCCTTTGGTGATGACTTCTTTTAATTACTTCCATCAACCCTTTGATGATGTCACTCCATAGTGAAGTTTTGTTTCCATCAGCCCTCTGATGATGACAATCTTTTCCGTCAACCCTTTGACGATGACGAATCATTTTCCACCAACCCTTTGGTGATGACTTCTTTTAATTACTTCCATCAACCCTTTGATGATGCCACTCCATAGTGAAGCTTTTTTTTTCGTCAACCCTTTGACGATGATACTACATATATAATTCCTTTTCCACCAACCCTTTGGTGATGCCACTCCATAGTGAAGTCTCTCTTTCATCAGCCCTCTGATGACGATATTTTACAAAACTCCTTTCCACCAACCCTTTGGTGATGCCACTCCATAGTGAGGTTTCTTTTCCACCAACCCTTTGGTGATGCCACTCCCTAGTGAGGTTTCTTTTCCACCAACCCTTTGGTGATGCCACTCCCTAGTGAGGTTTCTTTTCCACCAACCCTTTGGTGATGCCACTCCCTAGTGAGGTTTCTTTTCCACCAACCCTTTGGTGATGCCACTCCCTAGTGAGGTTTCTTTTCCACCAACCCTTTGGTGATGCCACTCCCTAGTGAGGTTTCTTTTCCACCAACCCTTTGGTGATGCCACTCCCTAGTGAGGTTTCTTTTCCACCAACCCTTTGGTGACAACATCCTTTAGTTCCTTTCCGTCAACCCTTTGACGATGACAGTTGCCTTTCCATCAACTCTTTGGTGATGATATTCCCCAATAATCTAAAAAAATAAAACCCTACAAAAACATCCAGTTACCCAATTGCATTCCCACATGCATCACATGCATCATTCCATGCATAATTTTCCTGCCAATTAGGAAGATTCATCAAACACAATCCTATCAATCATCAGCATACCCATGCATAAGCACTCCCGTCAAAACGGAAATTTCATAAAAAAATGAATAAAATTACTCGCATTCATACATACACATCCTAAATATCCCCAACAATTGCATCCCTTCATGCATCTAATGCATCATCCCATGCATGGCGTTGCCACCCAAAGTGAAACATCATACAAACATAAAATATCAAGATTCAGGGTCGTCCATAAGTATCCCAGACTTTCCTCATTTTAATTCAATAAAGTTATTACCCTCCATGTGCTCGTGGAATTATTTCCCAGCCAGTCTTTCTTCAACTTTGTGATTAATAATGATATTTCCCAACATCTTTGCTATCATTGCTCCCCAAGCAGAGGTTACCCTAAAAAGTCTCTTATGAGCTTTTCCACTGCAGAGCATTTATAGTAAATCTCTTCCAAAAGGAGTCTTTTCTAAAAATTTCCCCCAACAGATAAACATCTGAGATACTGCTTCATTATATGGAGAATCTCAGTTGTCTGTTTGAGATGCTGCTTCATCAATATGAAGAGTCTCATTCAGTTTTTAGAGATACCGCTCTAGTATCCTCGAAGAGTCTTAGATTTAATTAAGGTATCATTCCCTTATTCGGAATATCTTAATTCTATCGTATAAGATGCTGCTTCGACTCGATACAGAGAATCTCATTTCTGCTGTTTGAGATGCTGCTTCATCAATATGAAGAGTCTCATTCATTTTTAGAGATACTGCTCTAGGTATCCTCGGAGAATCTTAGATACGGTTGAGGTATCATTCCCTTGTCGGAATATCTCAATTATATCATATAAGGTACTGCTTCGTTGATCCTCAGAGAATCTCGTGCGTTCAAATCGAGACATTGTTCTGCTAATTATCAGAAAGTCTTAGATACAGTTGAGGTATCATTCCATTATTGGAATATCTCGATTATGACATCCAAGATACTATTCTGACAATTCCCAGAGAGTCTTGACTGTTTCATTTTACCTTCTAATAACTTTTCTTACTGTATTTCTCACTGCATTTTCTTTCTGCATTTCGAAGGACAAAATTCGGGTCTTTTTTGTATTTAATTATCTTCCACCATGAACGTACGAAGACTGTTGTCTTTCATACTTTCTGGTTCAAGGTAATTAAATAGGGGCAGCTGTCATACCCCAATTTTGTCCGGGCACATTTAAAGTTTTATACAATTGATTTCATTTTTATTTTTGCATCATACGCATACCATTACATACATTTGCATCATGAATAAATGCCTAAAATGTCAGTCAAAATAAATTTATTGGAGAATACAGACAAACCGGTTGAATTGTTGAAATTTGAGGAAAGACTGTATTTTCTTAATAAGTTTGTTTTGTGCCGACAATTTTAGTGTGACCAGTTCGATTTTTGAACAAAATTTGCATTCGAGTTTTTTTTTTAATTGGTCAATATTTTTTTGGTTAGATATTTAATTAAAGAAATTAGAATGTGTTTAAAATAGATATTAGTTAATTTTTTTTTTTAAATATTAGTTAATTTTTTTTTTAAATATTAGTTAATTCAAATTAAATATTAGTTAATTGATTTTGTTATAAATAATAATTAGGGAAAATAAATATATGTATATATCTACATTGGATTCCCCTCACAGAAAAAACAAAAAAAAGGGAGAAATCTGATCTCTCTCTCACACAAAATCTCCCAACGTCTCTCTCGCTCCCAGCTCACTATCTCTCTCCACTCCACTACCTCACTCAGCTCACTTACGACAAAAACATCCATTTCATATATTCCCTCACCCACTACAACTACCTCGGGGGACTCCACTCTCATCGTCAAAAAAAAAATCTCTCTCAATCCTCTCACGATTTCCCTCACACAAACCCTCAGTAAACACACAATTCCATCTTCATCGTCCAAACACCACCATTAAACAACCACCAAAACCCCAAATCTCTCTTCAAAACCCTCGTCGCCGTTCCCATCATCTTCACACAAATCCGCCGGCGAATCCTTCCGTCTCCACTACCTTCAAAACCCTTAACTCCACACCGCCGTCACCTCCATTAAAACCACCGTCGTCCTCCTTACGAGTACATCTTCAAAACCTCAGCCACCACACCACCCTCGTCAAAACCCATTTACCAAAACTCACCCTCGCGCCTCAACCATCCCCTAAATCTCCGACCGCAAAGCCACTCCAAGAAGTATATCTTACTGGGTTTTTCGCCCTCTTCGATTTCTTGTGTACACGAAGGATCCATCGGATCCGTTTTCTTTTTTTCTGAAAAAAGTTGTTAAGAAAGAGGAAAGAAAGGAAATCGATTGGGATAGGCTGTTTTCTGCTATTGTGTTTTTGACTGTTTTTGCAGGAAAAAAGGATATCCACTGTTGGAGATGAGATCCATGTGATGGCCCCAAGATTTACCCAAATGCCTTCATCCGACACTACGCTGTGATATCAGGAGTACGCCAGATTTGCTATTGGAGTAGGATGAAGGCGGTTGAGTCAAACGCGAGGAAGCTTCAAAGGATCGAAAGCAACAACACAACACAGCAACACATATCATATGAATCGAGAAGAAATGCATGGCAATCACAAAACAAACGACAGCTACTACTCAGTACCAAGTTCAGCAAGACACCAACAACGGTTTACCGACGGTAACAATTCAAAATTAATTTTTCCTTTTATTGTTTGTTGTTCAGATTTTGCTTTAGGAACAATTTGATTATATTGTTTATTTGTAGCATTGTTGGTGTATATCTATTATGCTGCTGTAGTTCCGATTAATTCATGAAAGTTGTAGCGATTATGTTATATTAAGTTGCTGCAAATTTGCTGTCACATATATGTCAATTTGTTATCAGAAAACTATAGATATTCGTCTCAATTTGATTGCATTGCGTATCCACTATTGCGTGAAAATTTGTTTCGGTTTTGTACTCTTTTTAAAGTTGAATTTGTTTCAGGCTGTGTGTTGTAATAATTTGGTACTACCGTAAATAATGGTACAATTAGTAACTACCTACTGCAAGTTTTTCTTTCCCTTAACCATGTAATTTAGGTTGGTTTATATTGAAAGCTAATAATTAAAGCTTATTTCTTATTGGGGTACACATTGGCTTTGCAAGCAGGTTCTGACTTTTCAATGTTTACTTGATGATGATTATGATAAGTTGTTTTAGTTAGGTTTCATTTAATTTTGTATGTTGCTTGCTTGGTTTTTAATAAATTATATATTTTGCAAGTAGTACTCATCATGTGTGTAATTTTATACTCCATAAGCTAGTTATTTAAAATGGTGAATTTGTTAGTAGTGGTAAGTGTTTACACCGATGATGGTTTGGTTTTCTGTTCCCAAGTTGGTGTTTTTGTATCATTATGTATATGTTCTGCCGAATTTTTTTACTACGTTTGCTTTGTGTGTTGCAACGAGTTTGTGATTTTTGTAATCAAATTAAAGATAATTTTAATTATATTAAGTATTTGATTTAATCAAATAGTTTTGATAATTAAGTTTGGTTATATTAATTAAGTGGTTCATTTAACTTTTAATTAAAATTTTTGATTAATTAAATATTAATCACTATAGTAATTTCAAATCATTTTTTCTAAACAACTTAATTTCTAAAGAATATTCTTTTTATAATTTAAACTTGGGATGAAAAGGAGATAGGAAGTGTACGCTTCACTATTTCTCAATTACTCGAATAATTGGCGTACGCCATATTGCGCGAGTTCTTGTCACCCGATTAAATCTTAAATCACACAACTTCAAATCACTTTTTAAAATCAAATATAATTTCCAAATTCAAATTATTCAAACCACTTTTCAAACTATTCAATTTCAAAATAATTTTTCTTTTAAACATAAACTTCGGTTGAAAAGGAGATAGGAAGCGTACGCTTCACTATTTCTCAAGCACTTGAATAATTGGCGTACGCCATATTGCGCAAGTTTTTGTCGCCCGATTAAACCTTAAATCATAACAATTCCAAATCATAATATTTCAAATCATTTCTACAAATCCCAAATCCTTTTTATTCTACATTTCAGATGAAAAGAGGATAGGAGGCGTACGCCTCACTATCTTTCGATTATTCGAATAATTGGCGTACGCCATATTGCTCGAATCTTCGTCATCAAATTAAAACCTTGATTATATACATTCAAATCACATTTTCTAAATCAACTACAAATCCTACAACCATTTAATTCTATTTCAGATGAAAAGAGGATAGGAGGCGTACGCCTCACTATCTTTCGATTATTCGAATAATTGGCGTACGCCATATTGCTCGAATCTTCGTCATCAAACTTAAAACACAATCGAGTAAGCTCAAACCATCTTCAAATCCAAACCTACCAATCCAAAATTCAAACTATTTTCGTTAATCACATACTAATATCAAAACATATATTTTTTAAATTAAACCTCGGGTGATAAGAGATAGGAGGCGTACGCCTCACAGTCTCTCGATTATCTGGATAATTGGCGTACGCCATATTGCACAAATTATCGACTTCCGACTAAAACACGCTAAATAAACTTGGATAAGAGAATAGGTGGCGTACGCCTCATTATTCCTTGAATAAGCAAGTAGGAGGCGTACGCCTCACTACCGTGCGTATTCAACATCCACAAACAAACTTTCAAAATAATTCGAGCGAAAAAGGAATAAAAGGCGGACGCCTTATTATTCCTCGAAAGAATTGAACAATTGGTGAACACCATATTGCTCAACCTTTCGTCGTTCTCCAAAAACATCTTCAACAAATCAAACCTAACTTCTCGCCCCCGCGCGATTGAAACCAAACAAAACACCCAAACACATCAATTCAACTCGTCACCCCCGTGTGACCAAAACCCTTTTCAAAAGAACACTGTCAATCCTTTCTAATGCGCACAACAAACCAGTGCTTAAGCCTCCGCCGAGAGTAGACAAGCCAGCGTTTAGCCTTTAGGACGCGATCCATACAGTCGTTCATTAAAAGACACCAACAAACCGTAGTTCCCCGAACTACGAATGCTCTGATTTCCTTATTGCACTATAAGGATACGTAGGCAGGAGATTGCTGTATCTTCGCGAGCACACTAATAAAAAACCTCCCATTTCCCCCTCCTGAGGTCTTCATCCATATCTATCATCAATTCTAATTACCCGAAGAAAAACAAATAACAGTAAACTAATATTTAAATAGCAAATTGGATTAAAAGGTTCCCGTTGAGTACAACGGACGTGAGGGGTGCTAATACCTTCCCCTTGCGTAATCGACTCCCGAACCCGAATATGGTTGCGACGACCATTATTCTATTTTCTAAAAGGTTTTATCGATATTTTCCTATTCCTTCATTAGGATAAATAAAGTTCGGTGGCGACTCTGTTCGAACATAATTTTTCCGCGACCATCGCGAGGAATCGTATTTTTCGAGATGCGACAGAGACAACAGATCCTACCTCAATGCTAATGCTAAGCAAAGCAATAGAAAGTTCACAAAGGAACTATAGCAACTAAGGTACCTGAAATCAATCAAATATAATCAGTATACCAATCACAAAGTCAAAACAGACAGGATAAGAAACAACAGTCAACACAATCAATCACATGTGCAAAGCACAAACTCAAAGCAAATGAGCTAGCATCCTACAAAACAAACCAAGTTAGTCCATAACAATCAAATAAACCAAACTCAATCAACTTGAATTAATCTCCTTAAAGCAATTGCTTCTTCAACCTGAAAATCAAACTCAAACATGAGAAGTAAACCCTTAGGCCAAAGCCTAGGGTCCAAGATAGGGAAAAAATTTAAAACAGAACCTGAAAATTAACCAAAATCAAGATTAATCAAATAAGAACCAAGTCCAATTGGTCTCACATCAAAAGCTTTCACCAATTGCATTTCATAAGCAAATCATGCCAAACTAGGCAAGTTGGAATCACATTGGAGTAAACAGAATGAACACAAGCATATCAATACCAAAATGGCTCAATAAATTCCAGGAAAAATCATGCTCAAACAGAACACGTTGAATAAGCAACACACCAAATTTCATGGCATTTGGATAAGGGGAAGCAAGTCAATTAAAATCAACACGTCAAAGCATATTCAAGCAAGCTCATACAAGGCACCAAATCATACATCAAGTTCATGCAAGCATAAAACAGAAATGACATAAGATAAATGAATGAGACCAAAGCCATGGCAAACTTCAAGATGTCTATAATACACATGCCAAATTCCAAGTCCATCCAATAAGCCACAAGAATTTCACAAATCATATGATATCATGACTCACAAAATGTTCACAATTGACCAAACAAGGGGAAGATTTTCAAACAAATAGAAAATGCATTCAAAAATTCCAGGAAAAATCACAAGCAAACTTAACATCCATAAGTATTAACATGCAAAAATCCAGATCAATTCAAGTTCAATAAGCATGGTAAATAAAATCAAGAACATGAACAAGACATGGTGTGACATACATTGTCACACCTTCAAAGATCACATCATATCTCACAATCCAGAAATGCAAAAATAGCAAACCATATACCAAAATGACCAGGAGTGAGTCTAGATCATGCATGTAAAGTTTCATGTTCATATGTTCAAGCATCATGATTTCACAATTAAAATGGCAAAACATAGGCAAAAAGCATACATGATCAAAACCAATAGACCAAAACAAAAACAGGCCGTGCACAACTTTTGTTATCATGCCTATAAAACATTACAGGAAAAATGGAGATGAATGCAAAAATTCCCACTCAATTTGGATCAAGAATGAATGACTTATGATTTTTTGAAGATTAATCATGAAATGAAATAAAAATTTGGAAAATAAAATGAAAATAATGGAGCGCATGGCAAACTTGTAAATATCAAGAACATTCAAAACCGGCGCCAACATGCTACGCTGCGTTTCACTTAAGTGAAACGCTTGACCAATGAGAAGCTGGCAAGTGGACCAGTCCATGTGCAGAAAACAGAAACACGCATGCAGGCCAGGCTAAGGACGGATCAAAGCAAGATCTGGACACGAAACCCTAATGTTCTTCACAAACTCATCGTGTTCATCATCTCAAGATCCAAAGTTCACAGAAATTCATAATCCACATATCAATCGAAACGTCATGCATCACACATCATTAATCCAGCAATAACTTTTCCTAATTCTAAGCATGTTAACCAGATTGAGCAATGGAAGTTTCTCAGGTCAAAGTTCAAAACAGCATAGCTAACTCAAAACTTAACGAAATTGAAAGATCTAAGTTGCAGAATGCTCTATGTTCCAAGATCTATAAGAACCACATCAAGATTTTAAGAATTAGCATGATCGAATTTTACCTGGATGGAGATGCAGCTGCTGAATTCGTGTGAATCAAGGCCTGGATTGTGAAAACAGATCTTCAATGATGCTTGGATGGATGTATGGAAGCAAGGCTTTAGCTCAAAACAGCTCGATTCTCTTTAAAACTTCAACTGCCATGTGAAGGTTCAAGGTTCAATAGCTGCAATTCTTCAAGAATCTTCACACTTCTGCTTCAACAGATCTTCAACAATGCCTGTAGAAGATGAATAAACCAAGAACAATGCAAAAGCAATGCAGAAATTGATGAAAAGAAGTTGAAAAATTGAGAGAATTTGAGAGAATTTTGAGATGTTTTCAATTTGGATCTGAGATTGTGATTGTTGATTTCGATTTTCTGTTATGATTAAGGTCTTATAGTACCTGTTAATCCACTTGCTAAACATGATTAGGCCAAATGAAAATGGATTAGTGAAATGAAGCTTGTTATGCAAATTTGGCAAAAATGCCCTTTTTCAAATGCAACCAATGGAACAGTGTAATTCTTCTTGCAGCAAGTCACAAAACCTGTTTTAAAGCCATTTGAATTGGTTTGGCATGAAAATGATGCATGGTTTTCAAATTCACTATTTCCCTCCAAAAATTTAAATTGATTCACTTGAAAAATGGACTTTTTATGTGATGATTTTTGATGAAATGTGATGATGGATTATGATAGAGCATGTCAAATGGAGTTTGCTCAAAAAAGAATCACATGAATTGGCCATTTGGTTCCAGAGTTATGCCTCCTTGAAGTTCAACTTTTCTTGAAAATGATTTGATCATAACTTGCCAACCATACATGAGAAATGGATGTTCTTGGACTTTTTGGAAAGGTAAGAGCAAGATATTAAACTTTCATGTTGGACAAAATTTGATTTGAAGCTTGCTTGATGATGTAAAGTTGAGGAGAAGACCTTTCCATTTTTGGCAGTTGGAAATTACAGGTCACTTGCTATTTTGGGAAACTTTTTGTCTGACCTCCAATTCTTCAATGATGATCTTTGACATGTTATATGAGACTTATATGGACATGCATGAGACCTCTCCAACCATTTCCCACCTTCAAATCCCTGATTAAATGCACAGTTGACCACAGTTGACTTTGCTAGGGTTTTGGTTGACTGAGTCATGCTTTGATGAATTCCAAGCCTCTTCCACTTGAGATCTTGATACCAAATGATGTCACAAATCATATGAACTTCTTATGAATGATCATGGTGCCCAAATTCTTCAAGAATGGCCACCATCTATGGCTCAATGGCTGATTTTGATTGATTTGACCTAATTGCTTCATCTGCAAGTAACAAGGTTAGATGACATATTTTTGTACTTTTGGGTTAATAAACAAATGAAAAGCATTGATATACAAATGCTAAACATGCTTGGTGATCAAGAACCACACTCACAAGATAGCCCACCCACAAAGAGGGAAGCAAGGTGCACAATAATCCTTGAGGCAATGATGTGATATGATATGATGCCATGAGGGATCTTAGGGACAAAATTGGGGTCTTACAGGTAGATCTGATGGCCAAACATGCCTTCCATTAAACGCCTCAGTCAACGCGTGTACACGCGTGGAATTCACATGCAAGGGCCAGGAATAGAACGTGGATTCATGATCAGATGGTCTGGGCAATGCCAGCACACCACCGAAGCCCTAACTTCGGTCATCTTCTTCGGTGGACCTCACCAGACTGGTCGACCATAAACCACCACCAAAATAAAAAGTAAGGATATGATTTTAAAGGAAAAATTCCCAAGAGCACGAATCTAACCTCCATTTCTTCCAATTCCAAGTATATTGAAAGATACATGGATTTGAAATTTGAGGTTCACGATTTGAGTTGCTTCGATTTGACCTCAAAGCAACTCAATCTTGTTGCCTACCTTGGTAGGACTTCAGCCAACCAAAAATCAAAGAGAATGGTGAAGAATTGAGAAAGAATCGAAGAGAGAAAGTTTGATAAGTTTCACCTTCTAGTAGCTCTAAGTTGGCTTGATCTTGATCTGAATTTGCTTGATTCTTCCTCCTCTTGCTTGTAGTGATCAATTGAGATGAAAAAGGCTATAAATCCTTGGAGTTTGAACTTCAAAACAGAAGGTGAAATTCAAACTCGATTTCAAAGAAATCTTCAAGGAATTCTATGGTGTGAGGTGTTGATATCTCTTGGAAAACTTGGAAAACTGAATTCTATGAAAATGATTTGGGCCTAAAGAATGATGCAATCCAACTTCAATTCGTGCATAATGAGTACTGAGGTCATCACATGGAAGCATGCAAAGGGAAATGATCATTTGAATCCAAATCTTGCCAAAATAAACCCAACAAAGGAGCCATGCGCAAGTCCCTCAAATCTTGTGCAAATGAAGTAATTTTAGACTTTTTTGAAAGTTCAGACCAAGGGGAACAACTTTCATGTTTAACAATTTTCCATTTGAAGCTTGGATCATGATGAATTTTGAGGTGGGAGTTTGGGGAATCAAACATATTTGAAAATTTTCAAAGTACCAAGTCAAATATCCAATTCTTCCACTTTGAATAACTTTTGCTATGAGCTTCAAATGGAAAAAGTTCATTCATCAAAGTGGTATCTATTTAAGTCTTATTCAATATGGTCACAAATTTGACCTCATTTGGATTTGGAATGAAGGATTTATACATTTTAGAAGTTGACGAAAATTGCTTGTTCAATGGATGTCGAAAATGACCTATAATGTTTTCTCTTGGAACATGCCTTTTCAAGTTGAATTGGACATTTCTAAAATAATAAAAGTTGGAGAGGACATATTGAAATTGATCATGAAACTTCGATGGAATTCATCTCATACAAATTTAGAAAGTTATGGTCCTTGGAAGTTTACCTCCTAACTAGGGCATAAACAAAATGACCTATAATTTTTCACCATAAAAACTGACTTTCCAAGCAAAACTAGATCTTGACCATAACATGAAAGTTGTTTTTAATGTCATAAGGAGTAAACTTTCTCTTGTAATAATTTTCATATGAGAAACATTGTAGGAGATAGGGTCTAGGGAACCCCAGTTTTGACCAGTTGACTTCCTCTGGTCAACCTCTTTGAACCAACTTGAAAACTTGAAGTTCTCTTGATCTTTGGGACTCATGGAGAATCATATATGTATAAGATGATGTGAAATTAAGTATACCTTTATATGTTTGATCAATTGTTGAATAAACATGTTGAGGAAGTCACATAAGATACCTAGATGAATTAGGGCTTCCAAGGCAAACAAGCTTCAAACTCTTGATGAATTATTGATCAAAATGATAAATGAAGATCATGGGGATCCATATATGATGTATAGAACCATTGTGAACCATATATTGATTTATCTCCTTGCATTTAGGTTCTCAAACCCTAGATGTGATCTTGATAAAGCATGGGTGGATCCATACACTACCTATAAAAGAAGTAAAGCTATACATGGACATATTTTTGGTATTTTGGTTAGTAAACAAAGTAAAAAAAGTATGATACAATAAAATATGCTTGGTGATATCTACCAATGCAAACCCAATGAATGAGGGGTAAGGAGGATTCCAAGTGTGATCCCAAAGCCAATGCATATGATGAGATATCATGAGGGATCTTATGGTCAAAATTATGGTCTTACAACTTCCCCTATTTAAGGACATTCTAACTGAGGAAATACGCACTCTAACTCAACTGGGGAAGAATGTACTTCAACACAGGAGTACAAGAGATATATTATCTATTACCAGTTACTGGGTAGAAAGATAATATACTCTGACAGAGGGAAATCCGTTACCGGTTAAGGTAAACATATCAAGGATGAGTCGCTGAGAAAAGAGGTGTATCCATTACCGACCAACTAGGTAAGAATAACCTACTAGGTAGAGAAATTAAATAGGATTTACAACTACCGGTTATTGGGCATAAGACCATTGAGAGAGTATCAGTCACTGGTTAAAGTGAACATATCAAGGATAAACTTAAGGGAAGAATATCTGTCATCAGTTAGAATGAACATATCAAGGATAGACCACCTGGGGAAAGAAGAAGAATATCTGTTACCAGTTAGGGTAAACATATCAAGGATAGTCTGCCAGGGAGAAATAGGAATTATATCTACCAGTTACTGGATAAAATACCAAAAAGGAGAGAAAATTTGTCACCGATCAAAGTGAACATATCAAGGATAGACTCAACAGGGGAAAGTAGGAATTACAACTACCAGTTACTAGGTAGAATACCAAAAAGGAGAGAAAAATCGTCATTGATCAAAGTGAACATATCAAGGATAGACTCCCTGGGGAATAAATTAGGGATTAAAACTACCTTTTTACTAGGTAGAAAACCAAAAAGGAAGAATATCCGTCATCGGTTAGGATGAACATATCAAGGATAAACTTATTGGGGAAACATGAAAACGAATCTGCTGGGGAAAACAAAAGAAGTAGATTACTTTTTACCCGGTATTGGGGAAAAGTAATGTACTCATTATTGAGAAGAATATTACCAGTTACTAGGTAATAGATTCTCGGGGGACCAAAATATCTATATAGGAAATAACTAGAAAGAAACGGTCAAACAAAGACTCAACCCAATGAGGATATACTCAAGGGGACGGGTTCCATCCAGATAATTATCTGGGGAGGAAACTGAAATAATAGTCATCCACGAGGAAATAACTCAGTGGGGATTGAGAAAGGTTAAACTCTTTCTGCCTAAGGGGTTGACACTCTACAATTGAAGGAGGACAGACACACCAAATCTGCACGGGTAAATAATATTACTGGAGCAGGGGATCAGAAGAAAAAATAAAATGTGATAAAATGCATAATGAAATATATGATGTTGTGTTTTATGCTTGAATATGCATGTATATAATTGTGATTATGCTGACAAAACAACACAAAGGATACAAATAACAAAGATTTGAATCATCACTGCAACACTTGGCTAATCCCAACACGATGGAAACACCAACTGCAGAAATGCTAGGGATGAAAATAAATCATCTAGCTCTGCATAAATTAGCTCTGGCTGGGAAAGTCATAGAGAATATGCTTCCAATCAATCACGGCAAACTCGGAGGGGAGAGAGCACGACTAAAGGATGATTGTTCTAGCATGTCAAGGATGTAGAAGATTCTGCTGAGGACCAAATTGTCAACACTGCGAGGAATTTTAAGTTAACACCATGTTAAATGGGAGACAACCATGCAGAGGACCAAATCAAATACTACTCAGAATCAAACACTGCCGGGAAAGAGGGAACTTCTATCAGAAGATGAACTCCGCCGGGGAATACAAGAGATAAAATTTTGCATGAGGATTTAAGCAAATTGTTGGGGATGCTGTGACCAAGACCGTCACATTCCTCAATAATCATAGAATTTTCTTAGAAATTGGGAAATAAACCAATTCCAAGGCAAAGATAAAAATCAAATGCAAAATGGAAACCAAATAAAGGTTCCAGATCTCAAGGGTCTAATCACAAATCATAAGTATGGGGATACAAAACATGAGCACCTCATCTGGGGAATCTGGATTTGCAAAGGGGACCAATCATCGGTTCAATTGGAGATGATACCTACCAACTCTACTCGGGAGAGGAGATTAATCAGGGATAAACTCATCGACCAAGCTGGGGTTAAATGATAAATTGTTGGGGAGAAAAAGGGTTACCAAACCAATTGCTTGGGGAAGACCAACAATGCTTCACACTTCAAGACTTACATGTTCTCAGATTGCTGTTGACATTCCTTGCTGAAATCGATTATTCTTAAAGTGAATGTTTTTATTATTTAAAGAAAAATAAATACTCACTGATTTATTTCAAAATTATCATCGTAAAAATTCAATTTTATTTAACAGAAGTAAGTAAGAATAGAAATAATTGGATAAAAGCTCAACTTTATTTAAGAGAATGGTAGTCCGTAAGTGACGAGCCTCCATAGATATTTACAAAGTTTGAAAATGGTAATTTACATGGAAAGGAGCTACATTTAATACAATGATCACTACTTTCCCTACCAACTTTAACATCCATTGTGCTTGTCTTTGGTTGAAAATGATGAATTAGAACCAAATAACATGCTCAAAACCGGTCGAGTGCAGTTACTTTCCATAATCCCTAATTTTTGCCTAGATTGCCCCAAGGTGGAGTACTAAATATATAGGGATAAATTTTTTGTTTTATGTCTCTAATTTTTTCCTAGATTGCCCTTTCGGGTTTTCAATCCACCGAGACGCTCATTTTTGCCTAAGTCGCCCTTTCGGTTTCAACTTAGCGAGCTGTTCTTTTCCTTTTAGGCGAAGTATTTCTTGTCTGCATCGGCATTCACAAGACGCATGAACTCTTCACCATCCATAGTTGTAAGAATCAATGCATTGCCTGAGAAGGCTCTCTTAATAACATATGGGCCTTCATAATTAGGAGTCCATTTTCCCCTAGCATCAAGTTTGAAAGATAGAATCTTCTTGAGCACGAGGTCACCTTCTATAAACACACGAGACTTGGCCTTCTTATCAAATGCTTTATTCATTCTCTGCTGATACAACTGATTATGACACATGGCAGTCAATCTCTTCTCTTCAATCAAATTCATCTGATCATATCTGGTCTAACACCATTCAGCCTCTGTCAACTTGGCTTCCATCAAGACACACAATGATGGGATCTCAACTTCCACAGGGAGCACAACTTCCATACCATAAATAAGAGATAAATAGGTTACCTCTGTTGAAGTGCGGATGGATGTACGATACCCATGCAAAGCAAATGGGAGCATCTAATGCCAATCTTTGTATGTCATAACCATCTTCTGAATAATCTTCTTAATGTTCTTATTTGCAGCTTCAACATCCCCATTCATCTTTGGTCTGTAGGGAGAAGAATTATGATGCACAATCTTGAAGTCTTTGCAAAGAGCTTCTACCATATTATTATTCAAGTTTGATCCATTATCAGTAATGATCTTACTTGGCACACCATAACGGCATATAATCTGATTCTTGATAAACCTTACAACAACTTGCTTGGTCATATTTGCATACGATGCCGCTTCAACCCACTTTGTGAAGTAATCAATAGCCACTAGAATAAAATGATGTACGTTTGAAGCTTTGGGCTCAATCATGACAATCATATCAATTTCCCACATGGAGAAGGGCCATGGAGAGGAAATGACGTTCAATAGTGTCGGAGGAACATGAATCTTATCTACATAAATTTGACACTTGTGGCATTTCTTCATAAACTTGCAACAATTAGATTCCATTGCCAGCCAACAGTAACCTGCTCTTAACATCTTCTTTGCCATAACATGTCCATTGAAATGGGTACCAAAGGAGCCTTCATGGACTTAAGTCATCAACAGGTCTGCTTCGTGTCTATCCACGCATCTGAGCAATACCATATTGAAATTTCTCTTATAAAGCACATCACCATTTAGGTAGAAGTTGCTAGCTAATCTCCTCAAAGTCTTCTTATCTTTCAAAGATGCCCCAGGCGGGTAACTCTGACTTTGGAGAAACATTTGATATCAAAATACCAAGGCTTTTGATCTTTGACTTCTTCAACGGCAAACACGTGACCTAGCCTATCAAGACACATCACAGTCAAATTGGGAACTTCATTTCAAAATTTTACCATAATCATTGAAGCCCACGTTGCAAGAGCATCTGCCATCCAGTTTTTATCTCGAGGTATACGATGAAACTCAACCTTTGTAAAGAAATTTGAAATCCTCCTCGCATAGTCTCTATATGGTATCAAACCAGGTTAATTCGTCTCCCATTCACCTTTGATCTGATTCACAACCAATGCTGAATCTCCATAGACTTCAAGATATTTAATTCGAAGATCAATGGCCTCCTCAAGCCCCATAATGCAAGCTTCATACTCAGCCATATTGTTTGTACACTTGAAGGTCAATCTATATGTAAACGTAAAATGTGGGCCTTGAGGAGTAATATCACTTCCCCAATGCCATTACCATATGAATTAATAGCTCCATCAAATACCATGCCCAAACGGAAACCAGGCTCTGGCCCTTCTTCAAGCAATGGTTCATCACAATCTTTCATCATCAAGTACAAAATCTCTTTGTCAGGAAAATCATATTGCACTGACTGATAATCTTCAATGGGTTGGTGAGCCAAATGGTCAGCCAAGATGCTACCCTTGATAGCTTTTTGAGATCAGTATTCAATATCATACTCAGATAACAACATTTGCCAACGGGCAATCCTCCCAGTTAAAGCAGGCTTCTCAAAGATGTACTTGATTGGATCCATTTTGGATATCAACCAAGTAGTATGATTCAACATATACTGGCAAACGCTTGGCATCCCAAGCCAATGCGCAATATGTCTTTTCAAGCATAGAATATTGAGTCTCACAGTCGGTGAATTTCTTATTGAGCTAGTAAATTGCATATTCTCTTTTTCCATATTCATCTTGCTGACCAAGAACACAACCCATACTCTCATCAAGCACAGTCAAATACATGATCAACGATCTTCCTTCAACAGGAGGAGACAAAATCGGAGGCTCAAGCATAGACTTTTTGATACTATCAAAAGATTTATGGCAAACTTCGGTCCAATCACAAGACTGATCTTTTCGAAGAAGCTTGAAGATTCACGCACATGTGGCAGTCATATGCGATATAAATCTTGAGATATAGTTCAAGCGGCCGAGAAAACCTCTGACTTTCTTCTCAGTTTTGAGCGCAGACATTTCTTGTATTGCTTTAACCTTGGCAGGATCAACTTCAATACCCTTCTCACTAACAATAAAGCCCAACAACTTACCAGAACGAACACCAAAAGTACATTTATTAGGATTCAAGCGGAGTTTATATTTCCTCAAACACTGGAATAACTTCAACAAATGCTCAACATATTCTTCTTCATCACTTGATTTAGCAATCATATCATCAACGTAGACTTCAATCTCTTTATGCATCATCTAATGAAAAAAAGTGGTCATGGATCTCTGGTACGTTGCACCAGCATTCTTTAAACTGAAAGGCATCACTCTATAACAGAATGTTCCCCAGGGTGTAAGGAATATGGTCTTTTCCATATCTTCAAGTTCCATCTTGAATTGATTGTAACCGGAAAATCCATCCATAAACGAAAAGAATTTGAATTTAGTTGTATTGTCTACCAACATATCAATATATGGCATAGGAAAATCATCCTTCAGTCTGGCTTTATTCAAATCCCTATAATCAAGTCACATACAAACTTTTCCATCTTTCATTGGAACATGCACAATGTTGGCCACCCACTGCGAATACTCAGAGGTAATAAGAAAACCAACATCAATCTGCTTATGTACTTCTTCTTTGATCTTCACTGCCATATCTGGATGATTTCTTCTCAACTTATGCTTGACTGGCGGGTATTCTGGCTTCAACGACAGTTTATGCTCCACAATCTCAAAATCCAACCCAGACATGTCTTGATAGGACCAAGCAAACACATCAGAATAATCTTGAAGAAGATCAATCAACCCCTTCTTAGCTTCTAGACACAATTTAAACCCAATCTTGATTTCCTTCACATCATCATCGGAACCCAAGTTGACTAATTCAATTTGTTCTTCAAACGGTTGAATGGCTTTTTCCTCGTGCTCAAGCAAACATGATAACTCATCAGATGCTTCTTCATCATCAATCTCTTCCTCAACTTCAAACACAGGGAAATCAAAGTTTGGAGAGGGAGTAGGATCATTATATTTAATGGGTTCGGAACCAACCTGCATAATAATTTGATATTTTGATTTTAGTAAAGTGGAGTTCAAACAAATATTATGCAGATGGAAGATTATTATTTATTTATGTTTTTTGTTTCAGAAAAAGAAAAAATTATGAAAATAAAACATCATAGATGTGGATGAATAAAGTTGTAGGCCAGTTCGTTTTAGCTTTAAAAAAATGGATTTTTTCTTTGTATTTTTGAAAATGGATTCTATAAAAATATTTTTCAAAATATTACAAGTTTTTCTAAATTTGTTGTTTATAAATTAAAAGATTGAATTGTTCATTCTATAACATAAATATACATTATTGAAGATCAAAACTTAGTCAAAATCACAATTTTTTCAAAAATTTGTATCCTAAAAATGATTTTTATGAAAAACTATTTGAAATAGCTTCAAAATTAAGTGATTTTTTGAAAATTTGATATCCAAAAAAAGTTTCAATGAAATGATGAAATACCTAAAATAACATTTTAAGAATAACTATTCAAACAAATTCTTTATTTGAATCTTTTATGAAAAGTTTCTTTGTAAATTTTTTTTACACTAAAATATGTAACACTATAAAAATCATTTTTAAAAAAAGCCAAAACAAACAGGCCCTGTATTTCATTGATGATAATAAGGAAAATGCCCAACAATGTTCACTTCTCCCTTAGGCCTAGGAGAAAGGTTTTTCTTGAAAATAATAAAAATAAATTACTTAGAACGATGAATGACAATAGGAACATCAACAACAACACAGTTTTTGCAAATCTGGCCATGCGTCAGAAAGTTGACGCAAGCTTCGTCCTCATCACCACTGTCTTCAGTAATGGCATATGAGTGTTGATCATTCCCATGAATGAACCCTCCACTACAGAAAATTGGTTGCATAACTTTGACTTTGGCGTTGAATGGGCCTGGTTGAAATCCTAACTGACTCTATTCTTGTTTTCGGCAATCTCAGTAACACGACCCCACTTATCAATACTGCCATCCTGAATAGCCCCTCGTGCATCCTTCAAAAAGGACATGGGTACCCCAGTTTTCTTCAGTTCATCAGCAATAGATAAGGATTGGAACGGCGTTCCAACCTCCTCCTCAGCATCAACATACGTGAAAGATTATAAATGGCTTACTAACAATGCCTTCTCTCCATCAACAACGACGAGCTTGCCGTTCTTCACAAATTTCAGCTTTTGGTGAAGAGTAGACGTCATTGCTCCAGCTTCATGAATCCACGACCTTCCTAACCAGCAGCTGTAGGCCGGGAGGATATCCATTACCTGGAAAGTAATTTGGAAATCACTCGGACCTATCTTCACCGGAAGGTCCACCTCTCCAATGACAGTTTTACGAGAACCGTCGAACGCTTTGACAATTACGTTGATATACCTTATCGGGGAGCCTTGATAAGAGAGTCTTGACAAAGCTGATTTTGGTAACACATTCCATGATGACCCAGTGTCAACCAACACATTGGACAGAGCGTCCTCCTTACAGTTCATTGAAATATGTAATGCCAAATTGTGATTTCTGCCTTCCTCAGGATGTTCTTCATCACAAATACTCAAATTGTTACAAGAAGTAATGTTGGAAACTATATGGTCAAACTGATCCATAATAGCATCATGTTCAACATATGCATGTTCCAACACATTCTGCAACGCTTCTCTGTGCGCTTTAGAATTCATCAGCAATGACAACACATAGATCTTTGACGAAGTCTAGAGCAGCTGCTCTACAACATTGAATTCACTTGTCTTAATTAACCTTAACACCTCATCATCATCATCATTAGTCTTCAACTTACTGGACTCACCAGACTGACACGTTGGAGCACTAACCAGATTCACTACTGGAATCTCTGTCTTCTTACTCATGTAAGCATTTTCTACCACCTTAGGGTAAACTGGATTGAACACACGACCACTACGGGTCACCTTTGTTATATCTACAATATTCACCACTGAATATGTGACTGGTAGAGGAACCTCTTGACCATTTTCAATCATAGTGGCATTGTATTGATATCGCATAACTTTATCAGATGCATAAGGGACACGGACCGCTAACCGTATTACCAACGGTGATACCGATCTATTGACATTATTGCTGTTGCTACTATCAAACTGAATGACTACCCGCTCAGGGGTCTTAAACACTGGTACAATGACATTCACATCATCTCCCATATCCCTCGAATGTTAAATCTGGATTACATTCTCATCCATCAACTTCTGGATATCTCTCTTGACAATCATACACCCACGGGGATTCATATTGAAAATGACACAACCATCATGGTCGTATTCATAATTACTAATTAAACACAAAGTTCTATGCATTTACACTAGAGATATTCAGATACATCGTACATCGAAAACTATGAAATTCCCTGGACAATCGTTAACCATGTTGAAAGAAGCGCTACCATGAGCAGGCAACAAGTTGGCTTTCACATTTGGTTTTCTCTGTCCTCAAAGGACACCATACCACTCTTTACTAGCTTTTGAATTTTATATTTCAGTGGATAGAAATTCTCTATATCATGACCAGGGGCTCCCTGGTGAAAAGCACAATGAAGATTAGGCTTGAACCACCATGGTAGTGGCTCAGGAATTTGCGGAGGATTTCTTGGCTGAATGAGATTCTTGTGGACCAATGACGGGTATAAATTTGCATAAGTCATTGGAATAGGGTCAAAGGAGGCCTTCTTCCTCTCAAAGTTTTGTCGGTGATTATTGTTGTTGTTATAGTTGGTTCTTTGTTGCAGTTATTGATGTTGTTGTTCCTGAATTGGAACTGATTGATTAGAATTATTTGAAAAAACCGAAATTACTGAGGAAACTTGATGTTGATGTTGACGAGGTTGAGAACTCTTTCTGACATGAGGCCTCCTCTGCCAACCTACTGATACTGAATTAGCTTATCCCTCCTTCCTTTTAGAGAAACTACCACCGTACTTCTTGCTGGCTGACGCCTCTTCTTTAGAAAAACGTCCTTCACGGAGTCCTTCTTCTAGCCTCATCCCCATATTTTCCATTTCGGTAAAATCATTGGGGGAACTTGCAATCATATGTTTGTAGTAAAACGAACTCAACATCTTCAAGAAGATCTTCGTCATTTCTTTCTCTTCATGAGGTGGACTTATCTGAGCAGCCAATTCTCTCCATCTTTGGGCATATTCTTTGAATGTCTCCTTATCCTTCTGAGACATAGACCTCAACTGGTCTCTATCAGGCGCCATATCCACATTGTACTTATACTGCTCGACAAAGACCTCACCTCAGTCATTGAAAGTACGAACGCTTGCACTGTCCAAACCCATGTACCACCTCAAGGCAACTCCAGTTAAACTTTCTTGGAAATAGTGAATCATGAACTGATCATTATCAGTCTGAGTAGACATTTTTCTAGCATACATAACTAGCAAGCTTAGCGGGCAAGTATTCCCTTTGTATTTTTCAAAATCTGGGACCTTGAATTTCACCTGAATCTTAACATTGGGGACCAAGCAGAGTTCAACAAAACTCTTCCCAAACAAGACTTTCCCTCTTAGAGTCTTCAACTCTTTGTGCAACTCGAGGAATTGATCTTTCATTTCATCCATATTCTCGTATACATCTGGTCCCTTATACGACTCAGAATGGTAGATAATGTCCTTAACACGAGGAAGAGTGTGAACAACCAGAGGTGGCACTAACATGATTGGGCTAGATGCCGATAAAGAAACAAATGTGGGTGCATACCCTTTGGTCATAAAATTTGAAGGCATTACCCAAGGGAATCTAGCAGGCATAGAAGGGATGGATTGAATGGCAGCAAAAACTGGAACAGTTGAAGAAGCAACCTCATAAATGACAGTCCTCTAAGGAGGAGGAGTTGCAGGAGTTGGTGATGACTGATTCTGGGCAGCAATGACAGACTCTATCAACGCCGTAAGTCTGGCGATCTCGTCCGTCAGCTTGGATGATGCACAGAAGAAGAACTGATAAGACATCTGGCGGAAGAAACTTGTTATACAGATGATGCATGAAATGTAATGTTTTTTATTTTTTTTAATTTCAAGGAACATATGAAGTCCTATTTTCAAATCTATGTATTCAAGTAATAATAATAATAACAATTTGATTGCCCACAAAATCTCTTCTTATTCATAAAATTTGGAAGGATTACACTTAGTACAATTTCAGAAACCAAAGTACAAATATAAGAGAAAAGAAAATTTTCATCCTAAGGATACCTAGCAACTACATCAGATGATATGGCTATGGGTGCATACTTCCTTCGGATGCGTCAAATCTCTGACTCAAAGGATGTCTTCATCTGAGGTTTCTCAAGAACTAGTTAATCAACAATCTTCTTTCAAGCACCGGAAGGTTGAGGCATTCTAGAGGAAGATAAATCCTCTGGCTTTCTTTGTCTCTTGAATACACATTCTTCAAGAATCTCGATAAGTGCATCCTTGTCTTTCGACTCAAGCTGCAACTCTTCATGCTTTCGGCTCAAAGCATGTAACCGCTCTTCCTACATCTCTCTCTCTCTCTTGCTTCATCTTGGTGAGTGCGTCTTCCAACTCCTCTACATCTTGGTTAGGGAGAGTTGATGGCTCAGCCATAACCACATATATAGATCTTTCACAAGCGTACGACATCTTTAGCTCCAAAGCTCTCTCTTTCACCTAAATAGTGTAAGCTTCCAAAGCTACACAATTGCGTGGACCAAGCTCGAATCCTCCTTTCCTATGTACATTATACCAAGAATGTATCATCCTTTTCTTCAAATGTTAGGGATCTTTACCCTCTTGATAAAATATACCTTCTAACTGGGTGTTATTACGTTTACCTCTCAAGGGGAACCCGAATTGACGACGGGCCAAAGCAGGGTTATAGTTGATCACTCCCTGTGTACCAATGAGAGGTACATTAGAGAACTCACCACACCTATCAATAATGTCCAAGCTACACAATGCAGAATCATACCAAACAATATCATCAATAGTGAGAGACATAAGTCTCCGAGACCACCGTAGATATTGCTTGTTCTCCAAAAAAGCAGGCGTCTGAGGCAAGTGCGAAATAAACCACTTGTACAAAAGAGGAACACATCACACAATAGTCCCACCACCTTTAGAATTCCTCAAATGAAAAGAGAAATACATGTCACCCAACAGAGTAGGAACAGGATTCCCAATCAAGAAGATTATAATGGCGTTAACATCAACAAAACCGTCAACGTTAGGGAACAAAGCTAAACCATAGATGAGCAATACGAAGATAGCTTCAAAAGCATCCATACAATCGGCTTGAGCGAAAACAGTAGCCCTACCAATGAGAAACTCATAAGTCAGACCAAGAATTCCTCCCTTCTTTACCAAATGAGCATCAATCTCAAATTTCTTCAAATGGAGAGCTTCAGCTATGATAAGAGATCTGGGAATCTCCTCCAATACACTAAAATGTACCTTATCAGATACGAGTATACCCAAGATATGGGCATACTCTTCCAATGTAGGAACAAACTGATAATCAGGAAAAGTCAAGCACCAGTAGAGAGGATCATAGAACTGAACCAAAACACTCAGAAGTCCTTCAAGCACATCAGTAGATAATATAGACAAAAGCATCCCATGATGTTGCTTGAAGTCCAAGGGATCTAATACAAAAGATGACAACTTCCTTAGCTCTTTGAAATCAGGACATCTAAAATTGTACTTCTTAGTGTTCCTTCGTCCATAATCCATTGTCTGAAAATATTTGCAAATAAGACCTTAGTTCCTTAAATTTTATTTTATGTGATGGATGTCATGATGTGTATGTATGCATGAATGCAACAATCACATACAAGGGATCACATACAAGGAAAACACAAACAAAGGTCAAGGGATGGATCAAGTCATCATTAAGATCAATCATCCATTTTGGTGGATTACGGTTTTCACCTTATCAACACCCAAGTTCCATTAATATTAACAAGACTTGATCGGATCAACCAAGAATCAAATGGTTTATTGTGAGTCACGAGCATGGAGTCAGGTTAAGAACCATTCCAAAGGAGTGTACTAAGGATAAAAACCTGTAGATAATTTTCTAAAAAGTTCCCAGATCTTAATCCCATCTACTGAATATTATAGGTTAGGATGACTGACTCATCAACCCATAATATTCTCAAGAGAAAATTGTCTGAGTGTAGAATCATGTAACAACTGTGATCAAGTCTACATCTGAACAGTCTCCGCATTACATCCTAAATAGGCCAAGTTGGGTTAAATGTTCTACGGTCCTCAACTTCTCGGACCCCAAATCAAAGAAAATAATGCATATCCACAAATAACTTGTGTGACATCAGTAACTCCAAAAGGGTCTCCACTGAGTAGATGGGTCTCAAGCCAACTTGTTAAGGACTACTCCACACAAGTTGAACATGACTATACCATCCTCCTATCTTAATTACTTTCAAGTTTGGGTTAGAACTTATCTCACCACTCAGAGATCACCAAGCACAACAGAAAGATTCTATCACACAAACAATATACAAACATCAAATATACACATATATACACATAAAAAGGTAGGCAAAACCCACTGAGGACTACTACCTAGCAAAGTCGCCACTTAATTTATATAGCGGTAAATTCATGACCATCAAGCTATGGACGACCTTAACATCAATAAAACCAAAGTCGCCACCGCGCTTTTATTATTTCCAAAGGAAAAGGGAAAAGTATGAACAACACCCAAAGATAAGAAGTTTTCAAATCAAAACTAATAAAATGCCAGAGATTACAGGTAAGGGGGTTGGTTACACAGAGGGAAGGTGTTAGCACCCAAAGTGTCCTAGGTACTCATAGGGAGCCCTTTTTTATGTGTTCATGTGTTTTTGGTATAAATGATGTTTGATAAAAATAGAGTGTGGGAATTAGAAAAGTACCCATTGATTATCTTTTTGTGTTTGACAAGACCTTTGGTCTTGTGCCTACGTACCAACATAAAAATGAGGGATCAAACCCTCGTAGTTCGTGATAAAAATTTCAAATGAGTTAGTGAATTGCTTTTAACAAACGTTCAATAAGAAAAAGCATAAATGGCCAAAAATTTGAACGGGGTTATTAGTTCTTTCTGTCTTTTGAAATTTAAGCATATATGGTTAAGTTTATTTTGCACAAAGAATGAGGCCCATGCCCTAGGGATTTCGCAAAATTCAGCAGTTCTAACCCACAGTGCTAAGCCGCACTCAATCACTCATTCAAAAAGTATACATAAAGCATCAAGCATTTATTGGGCCATGGTTTCGTTTATAACACAATGCTTATATCTATAAGTCCTAAGAGCACATATGGGAGGAGGTTGAAGATTTAAAATAGAATTAATAGCACTAGCATAGTAGTCGATGTACTTACCTCGCACATATGAAGTATAAGAGCCCGCATCACTAAAAGCAACATTTGCATAAAAATAGAGGGCATGGTTTTATTGGTTTTCTGAATTAAATCATTAAAACTTACCCATTATCGTTGTTGCAACATTTCCGCCAATTCTTCGAAGCCTCTCAGTCATCGCATGCAAAACCTCTTTCTCTCATGATATCATATTCAACCAAATTTAAATAATTTTCCATCATTTGCTTCAGAAATAAACTTCAAATTTGAAAAAGTTGTAGCATTTGGTACGGGAGTAGCACGTGATGATGAACCTCTTGCAACTCTTCCTCTTTTTGATGCCATTATGCCTACAATAACATACAAAATTAACAGCTGCAATAGAGAAAATATTAAGTAGAAGATGGTGATTAGAAGAGATTTGAGGTTAAGAGATATTAGAGAAAAGGGTTACGAGGAAAAGAGATTTCAAAATATCTATTTAAAGGAAAATTTGCGTTCTCATCGCGCGCATGATGCTAACAGTTCTTTCAATGTCTCTATGCCAACGTCTCTATCATGCACGTCATGCGTCCATCGTGCGTGATACTAATGGATCCCAGATTCTCCAACATCTCTATCATGCATTTTATGAAAACATCGCATGCGATATATCCCTACCACGCGTGCGATAAACTGTATGATTTTTCTAAGGGCTTCCTTTTTTTCTCCTTTCTTCTTTTCCTTTCACCTGCCTGTTTTCTACTTTATTTATCACATGCATTATTTTATTGCTAGATAACATACAAAAATCAACATGTTTTAAATAAATAACATAAAATCAAAAATTAAAAAACATACTTATATATCCCACCCAGTGCTTCTTTACCGTCATTATCTTGATGGTCCTTGCCTAAGGCACGTCATACGCAAGGGATACCCTCATTCCAGATAATTGTCCTTTATTCCTTCCTTTGTCATCCTTGATACCTTTTTCTACAAACTGGTAGCATGTTTATAGATCATATGCATATGGTGTCCGTTCATAAGCATTAAACACCACTTTTTCATTATTGAACTTCAAGCTAAGTTTGCATGTTTCCAAATCTATTAACACTTTCCCAATCATCAATAATGGGTGTCCAAGAATAATTTAACCACCTGTGTCTCCATTCATATCTACTACCACAAAATATGCAAGAAAAACTAGACTGTCGACATGTACTAACACATCTTGTAAAACACCATGAGGATGAGTAACAGATAAATCAGCTAAGGTGAGAGTTATATTATTAGGCATGATCTCTTCCAACTTTAATTATTTCTCCTTATTAAGAGGAATTAAGTCGATACTCGACCCTAAATCACATAGAGAACGTGGGATCTTAACCCCACCAATAGTGCAAAAGATGGTAAACTTACCTAGATCATTCAGTTTTGTTGGTATTGTTTGGAGCAATCGCATCGCATTTCTCATTCATATTTACCTGCTCTTTATCCAGCTTCTGCTTTGCACCAGTTAATAACGCCTTCATAAATTTAGAAAATTTTGGCATTACCTCGAAAACTTCATGAAAATAAATACTTACCTAAAGCTTGGTTAACATCTCTTTAACCCTGATAAATAACCCAACCTCATATCCTTGTAGTGGTTTCGTCTTAATGAATGTATATGGAGGTTTTACCTAACCGGATAGCTTTGTTTTAGGGTCATTAAGAATTTTTTCTTAGTCCTTCTCCAAGGGGAGTTTTTTTCTATCAATTTCTCAATGGTGACCCCCTTCTAAACTTGGTCACTCTGGTTTTCACTCTCCTCTTTCTCAGACCCTACTTCTTCCTTTATAATCAAGACCTCTTCCATTACTTCATCCTCATCTATGTTGGCCATTACCTCAAAACCTGCTTCTAAAGCCTGGCATGTCTCATTTTTAGGATTATCCATAGTGTTACCTGTAAATCCTCCACTAGAACTAGGTAAATCAGGTATTTTCTGAGATAGCCGATGTAGTGGTAAATTCATGACCATTAAGCTATAAATAAACTTGACGTCAATAAAACCAGAGTCGCCACCGCACTTTTATTGTTTCCAAAGGAAAAGGGAAAGGTACGAACAATCCCAAAGATAAGAAGTTTTCAAACCAAAACTAATAAAATGCTAGAGATTACAGGTAAGGGGGTTGGTAACACAAATGGAAGGTGTTAGCACCCAAAGTGTCCTAGGTACTCCCAGGGAGCCTTTTTTTTATGTGTGAATGTGTTTTTGGTATAAATGATGTTTGATAAAAATAGAGCGTAGGGATGAGAAAAGAATTCATTGATTATCTTTTTGTGTTTGACAAGACCTTCGGTCTTGTGCCTACGTACCAACATAAAAATGAGAGATCAAAACCTCGTAGTTCGTGGTAAAAATTTCAAATGAGTTGGTGAATTGATTTTAACAAGAGTTTAAGAAAAAGGGCACAAAAGACAAAGGTTTAAATGGGGTTGTTAGTTCTTTTTATCTTTTTAAAATTTAAGTCAATATGGTTAAGTTTATTTACAAATTTGATTTAAGAAGAAGTTTGAAAATTCAATGGCATAAGGCCAAGGTTTCTAATTATTAAACAATGTCTAAGTTTGAAATCACAAGCAAAGAAATGTTTTTGAAAAGAGGGAGAGATTTTGAAATTTAAGAAGTGGGAGGAAATGAAAAGGCTATCCTAAGCATAAATTTAAAAGTTAAAGGTTGAAAAGATCTGACCAATGGGATGCAATCCAACAGACAAGAATGTCATATAGAAACCCATTTTCCCTTGGACTTTAATCAAGCAATAATCAATAAGTAATGAACACTATCCAGACATCATGAAGATCAAGACATCAAATAAAGATGTCCACATCCAAGTAAGCAATTTCCATAGCTAGCAGTCTTCTTTGTCTTCCAATGTATCAGATGAAATATTCCTTGACCAACTCAGAACAAAGCATCATACACAAGATCAAAATAACAATTAAGTACAGAGATAGAGTAGCAGATGAATTCAAACAAATCCCAAGGCTTGCACTAGATGAAGGCTCGGTTCACAATAGCTTGGTCTCAAAATGTTGGCATTGGTCAAGTCTTTTTTGTATAGGGAATGTTGCCTAATTCTAAGTCCAAAATTTCAGATCAAGTTCAACAGTCCACAAGATGTTTTTTAGGGTTTTTGTTATTAATAGGTATTTTAAGGTCCTAAGACCACAAACAAAACCAAAACACACAAACAGTATATACAATTACAAGATATGGCTCAAATGAGCAAAGTGAAAATGACATAAACATAAACAAGTTATATGAAATGTAAATGGCAATGAATGTTAAATGAATGAAACTTAAATTACATAAAGTAAATTACTTGAAAGTAAATAAATATTTAACAAGAGTTAGTCAAATTTTAGTCAAGTGTTAGTGGTGTTAGTAATGTTTTTTTTAATTGATTAAGTCATTCTTTGGAGAACACTCAACCATTCATTCACAAGTATGAATCCTTAAACCAAGACATCTTCCATGAGAAGGGCTCCAACTTGGATAATTCAACATGTATGCCACTAGCTCTCATGAAAGGAAAAAATGTCAAGTATCCACACAATGCCATGAAGAATGGGAGACTTACAATCTCACTTACTAGAATGCTATGCCTTAAGGGTCAAATTTAGCTCTATGTTAAGCAATCGTAATTGGACTTATATAGAAGTCACAACTATCTGAGACCGGATAATAAAAATTTAGGTGTTAATGCAAGTTAGAGGTTTGGTATGAAGAACCAAACTCCTAAAACATACCACACACAAAAAGAAAAGGTTAAGAGAGAGGGACCTATCTCAGTCATACTTGTATTGGTTCATCTGAGACAAGGTCATGTGTGAACCAATTAGCCTTTAGACATTGGAGATTTCATTGGTCAAATGAGGGAATGGGAAAGAATATGGATGAAGATGAAGGGGGAGGGGAAGATAGAAACACAAATTGATCATGGGATAAATTTCATCAAATCAAAACCATCCATTCATTTTGGTAGATGAAATGTACATTTCATCAATCCCCTAAATCCAATGGTTTTGATCCCAAAAAAGTCAAATCAACCTTGACCAAGGCCCAAACAGAAAGTCAAACATCGCAAGACCATGACAATGGCTCAACAATATTTTTAAACATTTAATCAATTAAAAAATCAATTTAAAAATGAATTAAAATACATTTTTATTTGATCAAAAGATAAGATCCCTTCAAAATACCAAATAAATGGTCAATGGATTTATCCTAGGTCAAACAAGGTCAAAGGACCTTAGACAAAAAATTTCACAATTTTTGAAAACTCAGAAGTATTTTTAAACAATTAAAAATATTCACAAAAACATTTAATTCATGAAAAATATCAAAATTAATCCAAAAAATAATTTCAATTCAGAATATGAAAGAGAAAAATATTTAAATATTTTTCGTGAAAGTCCCATATTTTTTGAATAAAAAATGAAATTTCTATGAATTAAACAAAATAAATGGATTAAATGAAAAATCTGAAATTAAAAAGATATTATAAAAAACAAGGGCCATTAGATGTCCCTCATTAATTGAGGTGATAGATCTGATGGCCACGCGGGTGCTATCCATGGTAGACTCAAGTCAATGCAATGCACGCGTGGTAATTCAAAAGAATGGTTCAGATTAAAAAATTCAAACATGATCAGATGGCTAGGAGGCGGGCCAACACACCACCGGAGCTAGGGATCCGATGATCTTCTCCAGTGAACTTCACCAAACCGTTCCACCTTCATCTCAATGAAAAATGAAAAAAAAGGACACTATTTCAAATAAAAAATGCTTAGGATCTCGAATTTGGCCTCAATTTTCTCTAATTCCAAGTATATCAAAAGATAAAGGGATTTGAATTTTGAGGATCATGAATTGAGTTGCTTCGATTTGACCTCAAAGCAACTCAATCTTGTTGCCTACATTGGTAGGACTTCAGTCGACCAAAAATCAAAGAGAATGGTGAAGAATTGAGAGAGAATCGAAGAGATGACGTTTCTGAAAAATCACCTTCGAGGGAGCTTGAATCTTGCTTCCAATTGGTATTGGCTTGACTTCAGAAGCTTTCAGGAAGTGAATTGGATCAAGGAAGGGCTTGGATTCTTGGAGTTTCAACTTCAAAACAGAAGTGAAATTGAAACTCGATTTTCAATTGAAAACATTCAAGTTTATCCTCTAATGGCGAGGGGTATGGTTGCAGGATCAAAGCTTGGGCAAGGTGTTCTCAGTTATGAGCAAGAGGGGTTGTATTTATAGGTAATGCAATTGATTTCCACACACTTCCATCAAAATGCCAAAAATAGTAAAATTCTCACTTGCATGGATGCATGGGTGTGTGATAGGCCCATCAAATGACGTCAAAAGGTCCAAAATTGATCATGAGCAATGCTGAAAGTGTGTCATGGAGTCATGCAATTAGAAATGAAAAATGGTCATGAGATTCATATAAATGGAACCTTGAAGAAAAGCCATGCGCAAGTCATTCAATCCTTGGCCCAATGAGATGATCTTGGACTTTTTGTAAATGTGAGATCAAGGGGAACAACTTTCATGTTAAACCCTTTTCCATTTGAAGCTTGTATAATGATGAATTTTAAGGTGGAAGTTTGGAAAATCAAACATAAATGAAAATTTTCTAAGTACCAAGTCAAATGCTCACTTCCTCCATCTTGAATAACTTTTGTTATCGGCTTCAAATGGAAAAAGTTCCTTCATCAAAGTTGTATGTATTTCAAAACTCTTCAATTTGGTCACAACTTTGACCTCATTTAGATTTGGCATGAAGGAGTTATGCATTTTAGAACTTGAGGAAAATTGCTTGTTAAATGGTTATGGCCCAAAATGACCTATAATGTTTCCTCTTGGCACATGCCTTTGCAAGTTGAATTTGAAGTTCTTTAAAGAATAAAAGTTGGAGAAGACATATTTAAATTGATCATGAAACTTAGATGGACTTAATCTCATACTAATTGATTAAGTTATGGTCCTTGGAAGTTCACCTTGTAACACCCCGATAAAATATGATAATTATTTAAATTAAGTTAATAGTATATTTATTAATTTAATTAAATAATTGGATTATTATTGGAATATTATTTGGAATTATTATTATTATTGGAATAATATAAATTGGAATAATAAAGTTGGAATATATATATAAGAGTTCCATTTGGTAAAAAGGGTTTTTTCACGTGGAAACCAGAGAAGCGACAGAAAGTGAGAAAAGGGCAAAGAGGAAGAGCAGGAGAAGAAGGTTGAATAAGGAAGAGCTTGAAGCTAAAGGATTTTCCGGATTAACTCAGGTAAGGGGGGTTTATCGTCGTTTAATGGGTATTATGGGTTAACATGTAATGGGTAGTAATAAGCCGTTGAATTGACCCTAATTGGGATGATGAGTGCTGAAAAATTGTGATGAATAAGTTATGTTAAAGCTGTAATTGAATCTATATTTGGGTGAGTTGTGATTTTCCAAACGTGTAGCTTTTTACGGAATTGGAATCGGAGGTCCGGAAGTCCTCCAACGGCGGAAAATGCGGAGAATTCGGCATTCTGCTTCGTGTTAGCGCAGGAACAGCTTTCTGTCTTGCGTTAACCGGTTAACCCAGGGTGTTAACTGGTTAACACTGTTATGAATTATGAGAAATTGCTGTCTGTCTTGCGTTAACCGGTTAACCCAGGGCGTTAACCGGTTAACACTGTTAAAATGTGCCAGGAAGCGTGTTCTGTGTTGCGTTAACCGGTTAACCCAGGGCGTTAACCGGTTAACACTGTTTGAAAAGTAGAAAAACTGATATTTTAAATATTGTGAACAATTGATGATTGGCCTATATTGGTGTATGGTATAGGAGGGATCAATTTCCCGTTGTTTTGAGCAGTGTAGGTATTAGTAGAGTGTGCTAATACTGTGATTGATTATGTGGCATGACATAATATGATTCTGTGATAATTGTATTGATGATGTATGATGGTGTGCATAATGTTGTGAATATATCTATTATGTATGCAATTGTGGATGGACTGTTTATGGCTTAGAGTGTGAGCATATGTCCATTGTGAATTGTTGTTGATGTTGCATGCTAGGTGATTTAGCGTGCATAGTATGGCCTTTATGGTGGTAGCTAATTCCCATGGTGAGGAATTAGTGATGAGTTATTGTGGATTGTTGTTGATGTTTGCATGCTAGGTGATTTAGCGTGCATAGCATAGCCCTTGGGGTGGTAGCTAATTCCCATGGTGAGGAATTAGTGATGTGAGTCACTAGGTCTCAAATGAGTGGGACTAGTGAGCTTGGTAGCCGTATCTGGATTTGATCGGTGAGGTTGAACTATGTGTTCACGAATAGTCGGTACCGCATGCATGGAGTCTCATTGCATAATGTATGTATGGTGTATAATATGAATGGATGTATTCCAATATTATACGTGTGTTTTGTGTTGTGTTATGTTGAATATGATTATGAGTTGATGTTGCCGTTGCTGAATGTGTGATATGATTAGGGTGATGAAATGTGTTAATTTACTTAGCATTACATGATATTTTATGATGCTTATTATATCGATTGAGGAACTCACCCTTACAACTATGTTTCAGGTAACGAGCAGTGATTGAGTAGAAGCTAGTGCTTGGAGTCTAGTGTAGTTCCTTAGTGGGTCATGCTCTGGTAGATGTAACATCGGGACGGGATGTTTACTTTGTTTTCAATTGTGGTTGTTGAACAGTTTTACATGTAATGTGATTACATGGTTTGCATGATTGATTAGATCTCTATCCGCTGCGAATTGTGCAATGTTTTATTTTGATGAATAAATGAGCATGACAAGTTATTATGGTGAATGGTGTGAAGTGTCAAGTGTGACACCCTTAAATTGCATATCTACTCTGATTTATATTTTGTTGAATTAATTGATTATTGGGGTATTTTAGAAGGGTGTTACATTAGTGGTATCAGAGCATAGTCGGTCGAGTCGAGTCGTAATTATTCTGGTCCCCGGTATGTGATAGGTGTTGTGTAACCCTATCAGTACTTATTGTTTTAGCTTGTTGGGTTTTCAGAATAGAGATGGCTGGAAGAGGCAGAGATGATGCTGCGATTGCTGAGGCTCTGGGTATGCTAGCTGGAGTACTTGGAGGGAATCCGAATGTTGTGGGATTGGGAGCTGCTCGTCAACTGAGTGAGTTCCAGAAGAACAATCCTCCAATGTTCAAGGGAGCATACGATCCAGATGGTGCTCAGAAGTGGTTGAAGGAGATCGAGAGGATCTTCCGAGTGACTGAGTGTGCCGATAACCAGAAGGTCAGGTTCGGTACGCATATGCTGTCAGAAGAAGCAGATGATTGGTGGGTTGCTGCCCGCACTGAGTTGGAAGCTGCTGGGAATGCTGAGATCACTTGGGCGATGTTCAGAGAGAGATTCCTGAGGAAGTACTTTCCAGAGGATGTCAGAGGAAAGAAAGAGATAGAGTTCTTAGAATTGAAGCAGGGCAATCGGTCTGTTACTGAGTATGCTGCTAAGTTCACAGAGCTGTCGAAGTATTACACTCCCTATGATGAGGCTACTGGAGAATTTTCAAAATGTGTGAAGTTTGAGAACGGGTTACGTCCCGAGATCAAGCAGGCTATTGGGTATCAGCGGATTAGAGTGTTTTCTGACTTGGTTGACTGTTGCAGGATTTTTGAACAAGATACCAAGGCCAGAGCGGAGAGCTATCAGCAGAGGGTTGATAGGAAAGGCAAGAATTAGAATGATCGTGGGAAACCGTATGCAGCTGGCAAAGGTTTCCAGAGACAGAGTGGGATGAAGAGACCTAGTGGGGGAGACTCCAGTGCCCCTGCTAAGTGTTACAGATGTGGTCAGGCGGGACATCGTTTCCATGAGTGTACCAGTACTGAGAAGAAGTGTTTCAAATGTGCAAAGGTGGTCACTTGGCTGCAGAGTGCCGGTTGAAGACTATGACTTGTTTCAACTGTGGAGAGGTGGGTCATATCAGTCCACAGTGTCCTAAGCCGAAGAAAGAGAACCAGTCGGGAGGTAAGGTCTTTGCTTTATCGGGTTCTGAGACTTCTGCAGATGATCGTTTGATCCGAGGTACGTGTTATATTAATGGCTTTCCTCTTGTAGCTATTATTGACACAGGTGCGACTCATTCCTTTATATCTTTGGATTGTGCTGTGAAACTTAAATTAGAGATATCTGAGATGCATGGTAGTATGATGATTGATACTCCTGCGAAGGGTTCAGTGACTACTACTTCAGTTTGTTTAAATTGCCCTTTGAGTATTTTTGGTAGAGACTTTGGGATGGACCTCGTGTGTCTTCCACTAGTGCAGATTGATGTTATCCTGGGTATGAACTGGTTGGTGTTTAACCGAGTTTATATCAACTGTTTTGATAAGACTGTGATCTTTCCTGAGATTGAGGAAGGAAAGAGTTTGTTTCTATCAGCAAGGCAGGTGAATGAGGCAGTAGCAGATGGGGCAGAGTTGTTTATGCTGTTAGCGACTTTGGAGGCTAAAGATAAACTGGTGATTTGTGATCTAGCCGTGGTGTGTGATTTTCCTGATGTGTTTCCTGAAGAAGTGAATGAATTACCGCCAGAGCGTGAAGTTGAGTTCTCGATTGATTTGGTACCTGGTACTAGGCCGGTGTCGATGGCTCCGTACCGTATGTCTGCTGTTGAGTTAACTGAATTGAAGAGTCAGCTGGAAGATCTGTTGGATAAGAAATTTATTCGTCCGAGTGTGTCACCGTGGGGCGCACCAGTGTTATTGGTTAAGAAGAAAGAAGGTACTATGAGGTTGTGTGTGGACTATAGGCAACTGAATAAAGTGACGATCAAGAATCCGTATCCTTTGCCGAGGATTGATGATTTGATGGATCAGTTGGTTGGTGCGAGTGTGTTCAGCAAAATAGATTTGAGATCGGGGTATCATCAGATACGTGTGAAAACTGAGGATATTCAGAAGACTGCTTTCAGAACAAGATATGGACATTATGAGTATTCTGTAATGCCTTTTGGTGTGACTAATGCGCCTGGGGTATTTATGTAGTATATGAATAGGATTTTCCATCCGTACCTAGACAAGTTTGTTGTGGTGTTTATTGACGATATTTTGGTGTATTCGAAATCTGAAGAAGAGCATGCTGAACATTTGAGAGTGGTTTTAGGAGTTCTACGAGAAAAGAAGTTATTTGCTAAACTATCTAAGTGTGAATTTTGGTTAGAAGAGGTTAGTTTTCTGGGTCATGTGATTTCAAGAGGTGGTGTTGCTGTTGATCCTTCTAAGATAGAAGCGGTATCTGAGTGGAAAGCTCCGAAGTCAGTTTTTGAGATAAGGAGTTTTCTTGGACTTGCAGGTTATTATAGGAAATTCATTGAGGGATTTTCTAAGTTGGCGTTACCGTTGACGATGTTGACCAGAAAGGGGCAAGCGTTTGTTTGGGACTCAAAATGTGAAGAAGGTTTCCAAGAGTTAAAGAGAAGGTTAACTACTGCTCCTATTCTGATATTACCGAGTTCATCGGAACCATTTGAGGTTTACTGTGATGCTTCATTGTTGGGTTTGGGTGGTGTTTTGATGCAGAATAAGCAGGTTGTAGCTTATGCTTCGAGACAACTGAAGGTTCATGAGAGGAACTATCCGACACATGATTTAGAGTTGGCAGCTGTGGTATTTGTTCTGAAGTTATGGAGACATTACTTGTACGGGTCAAGATTTGAGGTTTTCAGTGACCATAAAAGTTTAAAGTATTTGTTTGATCAGAAAGAGCTGAATATGAGACAGAGGAGATGGTTAGAGTTTCTGAAGGATTATGACTTTGGTTTGAATTACCATCCGGGTAAAGCAAACGTAGTGGCTGATGCATTGAGTCGGAAATCATTGCATATGTCGATGTTAATGGTTAAGGAATTGGATTTAATTGAGCAGTTTAGAGACTTGAGTTTGGTGTGTGAGAGTACTCACAATAGTGTTAAATTGGGAATGTTGAAGTTAACGAGTGGTATTCTGGATGAGATTAGAGAGGGTCAGAAATCCGATGTGCTTTTGGTTGATAAGTTGACTCTAGTGAATCAAGGTCAAGGTGGTGAATTCAGAGTTGATGAGAATGGTGTTTTGAAATTTGGTAATCGGGTGTGTATTCCGGATGTTACCGAACTTAAGAAGAGTATCCTTGAGGAAGGACATCGTAGTGGCCTGAGTATTCATCCTGGGGCTACGAAGATGTATCATGATTTGAAAAAGTTATTTTGGTGGTCGGGAATGAAAAGAGAAATTGCGAGTTTTGTTTATTCTTGTTTGACTTGTCAGAAGTCAAAGATTGAGCATCAGAAGCCGTATGGGCTAATGCAACCGTTGGCTATTCCAGAGTGGAAGTGGGATAGTATCAGTATGGATTTTGTTTCTGGTTTACCGAGGACAATTAAGAATTTTGAAGCTATTTGGGTGATTGTTGACAGATTGACAAAATCGGCTCATTTCATTCCGATCAGAATGGATTATCCGTTAGAGAGATTAGCTGAGTTGTATATTGAGAAAATTGTAAGTTTGCATGGTATTCCGTCGAGTATTGTTTCGGACAGAGATCCTAGATTTACATCGAAGTTCTGGGAAGGTTTGCAGAGGGCTTTGGGAACTAAGCTGAGATTGAGTTCTGCATATCATCCGCAGACTGATGGTCAGACTGAGAGGACGATTCAGTCACTGGAGGATCTTTTGAGGGCTTGTGTTTTGGAAAAGGGAGGTGCTTGGGATTGTTATTTACCTTTGATTGAGTTTACCTACAACAATAGTTTTCATTCGAGCATTGGTATGGCACCGTTTGAAGCTTTGTATGGTAGGAGATGTCGGACACCTTTATGTTGGTATGAGTCCGGTGAGAGTGCTGTGGTTGGACCGGAGATTGTTCAACAAACTACGGAAAAGATTAAGATGATTCAGGAGAAGATGAGGATTGCTCAGAGTCGTCAGAAGAGTTATCACGACAAGAGGAGGAAGTCACTTGAGTTTCAAGAGGGAGATCATGTGTTTCTCCGTGTTACTCCGATAACTGGGGTTGGTCGAGCTTTGAAGTCGAAGAAGCTGACACCTCGATTTATTGGTCCTTATCAGATTTTGGAGAGGATAGGGGAGGTAGCCTATCGTATCGCTTTACCGCCGTCACTTGCGAATTTGCATGAGGTTTTTCATGTGTCTCAGTTGAGGAGGTACATTCCTGATCCGTCGCATGTGGTCCAAGTAGATGATGTACAGGTGAGAGATAACCTGACTGTTGAGACATCACCTATGAGGATCGAGGATCGAGAGTTGAAGCAGTTGCGGGGTAAAGAGATTGCTTTGGTAAAGGTAGCTTGGGGAGGACCAGCAGGTGGCAATGTGACTTGGGAACTTGAGAGTCAGATGAAGGAGTCTTATCCAGAGTTATTCGCTTGAGGTATGTTTTCGAGGACGAAAACTCTTTTAGTGGGGGAGAGTTGTAACACCCCGATAAAATATGATAATTATTTAAATTAAGTTAATAGTATATTTATTAATTTAATTAAATAATTGGATTATTATTGGAATATTATTTGGAATTATTATTATTATTGGAATAATATAAATTGGAATAATAAAGTTGGAATATGTATATAACAGTTCCATTTGGTAAAAAGGGTTTTTTCACGTGGAAACCAGAGAAGCGACAGAAAGTGAGAAAAGGGCAAAGAGGAAGAGCAGGAGAAGAAGGTTGAAGAAGGAAGAGCTTGAAGCTAAAGGATTTGCCGGATTAACTCAGGTAAGGGGGGTTTATCGTCGTTTAATGGGTATTATGGGTTAACATGTAATGGGTAGTAATAAGCCGTTGAATTGACCCTAATTGGGATGATGAGTGCTGAAAAATTGTGATGAATAAGTTATGTTAAAGCTGTAATTGAATCTATATTTGGGTGAGTTGTGATTTTCCGAACGTGTAGCTTTTTACGGAATTGGAATCGGAGGTCCGGAAGTCCTCCAGCGGCGGAAAATGCGGAGAATTCTGCATTCTGCTTCGTGTTAGCGTAGGAACAGCTTTCTGTCTTGCGTTAACCGGTTAACACTGTTATGAATTATGAGAAATTCCTGTCTGTCTTGCGTTAACCGGTTAACCCAGGGCGTTAACCGGTTAACACTGTTAAAATGTGCCAGGAAGCGTGTTCTGTGTTGCGTTAACCGGTTAACCCAGGGCGTTAACCGGTTAACACTGTTTGAAAAGTAGAAAAACTGATATTTTAAATATTGTGAACAATTGATGATTGGCCTATATTGGTGTATGGTATAGGAGGGATCAATTTCCCGTTGTTTTGAGCAGTGTAGGTATTAGTAGAGTGTGCTAATACTGTGATTGATTATGTGGCATGACATAATATGATTCTGTGATAATTATATTGATGATGTATGATGGTGTGCATAATGTTGTGAATATATCTATTATGTATGCAATTGTGGATGGACTGTTTATGGCTTAGAGTGTGAGCATATGTCCATTGTGAATTGTTGTTGATGTTGCATGCTAGGTGATTTAGCGTGCATAGTATGGCCTTTATGGTGGTAGCTAATTCCCATGGTGAGGAATTAGTGATGAGTTATTGTGGATTGTTGTTGATGTTTGCATGCTAGGTGATTTAGCGTGCATAGCATAGCCCTTGGGGTGGTAGCTAATTCCCATGGTGAGGAATTAGTGATGTGAGTCACTAGGTCTCAAATGAGTGGGACTAGTGAGCTTGGTAGCCGTATCTGGATTTGATCGGTGAGGTTGAACTATGTGTTCACGAATAGTCGGTACCGCATGCATGGAGTCTCATTGCATAATGTATGTATGGTGTATAATATGAATGGATGTATTCCAATATTATACGTGTGTTTTGTGTTGTGTTATGTTGAATATGATTATGAGTTGATGTTGCCGTTGCTGAATGTGTGATATGATTAGGGTGATGAAATGTGTTAATTTACTTAGCATTACATGATATTTTATGATGCTTATTATATCGATTGAGGAACTCACCCTTACAACTATGTTTCAGGTAACGAGGAGTGATTGAGTAGAAGCTAGTGCTTGGAGTCTACTGTAGTTCCTTAGTGGGTCATGCTCTGGTAGATGTAACATCGGGACGGGATGTTTACTTTGTTTTCAATTGTGGTTGTTGAACAGTTTTACATGTAATGTGATTACATGGTTTGCATGATTGATTAGATCTCTATCCGCTGCGAATTGTGCAATGTTTTATTTTGATGAATAAATGAGCATGACAAGTTATTATGGTGAATGGTGTGAAGTGTCAAGTGTGACACCCTTAAATTGCATATCTACTCTGATTTATATTTTGTTGAATTAATTGATTATTGGGGTATTTTAGAAGGGTGTTACACACCTCCTAACTAGGGTTCAGACAAAATGACCTATAATCTTTCACCATAAAAAATGACTTTCCAAGAAAAACTAGATCTTAACCTAAACATGAAAGTTGTTTGGAATGTAATAAGGAGTAACTTTTCTCATGTAATCATTTTCATATGACAAAACATGTAGGATATTTGGTTTAGGAAACCCCGGTTTTGACCAATTGACTTTCTCTGGTCAACCACCCTGAACCAACTTGCAAACTTGAAGTTCTCTTAATCTCTTGGACTAATGTAGGGTCATATATGTATAAGATGATGTATAATGAAGTTCCCTTGAAATATTTGATCAAATGTTGAAGAAACTTGCTGAGGAAGTCACATAAGATACCCAGATGAATTAGGACTTCTAATGCAAACTAGCTTCAAACTCTTGATGAATTCTTAATCAAAATGATATATGAATAACATGAGGACCCATATATGATATATAGAACAGATGTAAACCATCCCTTGATTAATCTCCTTGCACTAAGGGTCTCAAACCCTAATTATGAGCTTGATGAGGCATTGGTGGATGCACACACTACCTACAAAAGAAACAAAGCTATACATGGACATATTTTTGGTATTTTGGTTAGTAAATAATGAAAAAAAGTGTGATACGATCAAATGTGCTTGGTGATCTGTACTAATGAAAACCCAATGAATGAGGGGTAAGGAGGATGCTAAGGTTTGATCCCAAAGCCAATGTATATGATGAGATAACATGAGGGATCTTAGGGTCAAAATTGGGGTCTTACAGCTGCCCCTATTTAAGGACATTCTAACTGAGGATGTGAATGTTAAAATCTTTGTATCAACTTAATAGAATGGACTTAAATAACAACATATAGAAACAAATTTTGGTCCCTAAGAGACCTTATGATGCATGTGATATGAATGTTAAAATAATCTTTGCGGGGAATATATTGCCACAAAGGAAAAGAATCCGGGGAGACTGGAAGTCCATAGGAGCATACTTCATTTCATAAGGAAAACTCACTAGGGAGACAAAGACTCTGGGGGGAATAAAAAGCCATGTGTAGGCCAGGCTACATCTTAAAAACTGATGGACACACGAGGGGATTTCCATGAAAATAAATCAATGGAAGGACTCGGTCTGGGGATAAAGGAATCTGCAGGGGATAGGAATAAATCAGAACAAAACTGAAGTACCCAAACCAAACAAAGGGTTAGAGATTCCACTAAGGAAATACGCACTCAAACTCAGCGGGGGAAAAATGAACTTCAACACAGGAGTACCAGAGGTATATTTTCTATCATCGGTTACTGGGTAGAAAGATAATATACTCTTATAGAGGGACACCCGTTACCGCTTAGGGTAAACATATCAAGGATGACTCGCTGAGGAGAAATAGGTGTATTCGTTACCTGTTACAGGGTAAGAATAACCTACTAGGGAGAGAACTCAAATATGATTTACAACTACCGGTTACTGGGCAGAAGACCAAAGAGAGAGTATTTGTCACCTAATTAAAATGAACATATCAAGGATAAACTTAATGGAAGAATATCCGTCATCAGTTTGGATGAACATATCAAGGATAGACCACCTGGGGAAAGATGAAGAATATCCGTTACCGATTAGGGTAAGCATATCAAGGATAAATTGCCAGGGAGAAGTAAAAATTATATCTATCAGTTACTGGATAGAATACCAAAGAGAGAATATACATCACTGGTTAGGATGAACATATCAAGGATAGGCTCAAAAGGGAAAGATAAAATAGGAATTACAACTACCGGTTACTGGGTAGAACACCGAAAGGGGAGAGAAAATCCGTCACCAGTTAAAGTGAACATATCAAGGATAGACTCTCTAGGGAATAATAATAGGGATTACAACTACCTTTTTACTGGGTAGAAAACCACAAAAGGAAGAATATCCGTCACCAGTTAGGATGAACATATCATGGATAGACTGCCTGGGGGAAATGTGAAAACGAATCCGCTGGGCAAAGCAAATGAAGTAAATTACATTTTACCGGGTATTTGGCAAAAGTAAAGTACTCAAGAATCGAGAAGAATATTACCAGTTACTGGGTAATAGACTCTTAGGGGACCAAAATATCTATCTAGGTAATAGCTAGAAAGAAACGGTCAAATAAAGACTCAACCCAATGAGGATATAACTCAAGGGGAATGGTTCCATCCAAATAATTAATTGGGTCGGAAACCAAAATAATCGTCCACGAGGAGATAACTCAGTGGGGAATGAGAAAGGTTAAACTCGTTCTGCTTGAGGGGCTGACACTCTATAATTAAAGGAAGACAAGCGCACCAAATCTGCATAGGTAAATGATATTGCCGAAGCATGGGATCAGAATAAAGAAATCAAATGCGATAAAATGCATAATGAAATATCTGATGTTGTGTTTTATGCATGAATATGCATGTATATGATTTATTATTATGCTGACAAAATAACACAAAGGATACATATAACAAAGATTTGAATCACTGCTGCAACACTCGGCTAATATCAACAAGATGGAAGCACCAACAGGAGAAAATGCAAGGGATGAAAATAAATCATCCGGCTATGAACAAATCAACTCTGGCTAAGAAAGTCAGGGTGAAAATGCTTCCAATCAATCACACATGTTGAGGATAGAGAAAATATATGCCGAGGATCAAAATTGTCAACACTGCGGGGAATTTTAGATCCACATCATATTCAATGGGGGACAACCCTGCAGGGGAGAAAAAACAGATACTGCTCAGAATCCAATACTGTCAGGAACAAGGGATCTTCATGCTAGAAGATGAACTCCGTCGGGGGACACAAGAGATAAAACTCTGTATGGAGATATAAGTAAATTTCTGGGGATGCTATGACCAAGATCATCACATTCCTCAATAATCAATAAATTCTTCTTGGAAATTGTGAAATAAACCAATTCCAAGGTAACGATAACCGGATCCGATTCACACAAAGGAGAAATTATCGAAGTTATGCAACCCAATTATGCAAATGGAAACTAAATAAAGGTTCCGGATCTCCAGGGTCTAATCATAATATTTGGGGGATACCAAACATAAACAACTCATCTGGGGAACATGAATTTGTAAAAGGGATCAATCATCAGCTCAACTGGAGATAAGACCCACTGGCTTTGCCGGGGATGATGAAATATTAGGGGAGAAACTCAACAACCAAGTCGGGGGTAAATGACGAATTGTTGGGGATGGAAAATAGTTACCAAACCAATTGCTTGGGAAAAACCAACAATACTTCACACATCGAGACTTACCTGTTCTCAGATTGCTGTTGACATTCCTTACTGAAATCGATTATTCTTAAAATGATTGTTTTTTTTATTTTAAGAAAAACAATTATTATTCATTAATTTATTTTAAAATTATCATCATAAAAATTCAATTTTATTTAGCAGAAGTAAATAAGAATAGAAATAATTGGATAAAAATCTCAACTTTATTTAATAAAATGGTAGTCCGTAAATGACGAGACTCCATAGATATTTACAAAGTTTGAAAACTGATAATTTACATGGAAAAGGGCTACATTAAATACAATGATCACTACTCTCCCTACCAACTTCAATATCATTGTGCTTGTCTTTAGTTGAGAATGATGAATCAGAGCCAAATGACTTGCTCAAAACTGCTTCACAGGATTAAGACCAATCGAATGCAGTTTCTTGCCATTATCCAAATTTTTTGCCTAGAATGCCTCAAGGTGGGGTACTAAATTTACCAATATAAATTTTCTGTTTTATGTCTCTAACTTTTTCCTGGATCACCCTTTTAGATTTTCAATCCATCGAGACGCTCTTTTTTGCCTAAGCCGCCCTTTCGGGTTTTCAACTTAGTGAGCTATTCTTTTCTTTCTTTTTTTAGGCGAAGTATTTCTTGACTGCATCGACATTCATATGACGAGTGAACTCTTCACCATCCATAGTTGTGAGAATCAAAGCACCACCTGAGAAGGCCCTCTTAACAACATATAGGCCTTCATAATTAGGAGTCCATTTTCCCCTGGAAGCAGGTTTGAAAGATATCATCTTCTTGAGCACGAGGTCCTCTTCTAGAAACACACGGGGCTTGACCTTCTTATCAAATGCTTTCTTCATTCTCTGCTAATACAACTGGCCATGACACATGGCAATCACTCTCTTCTCTTAAATCAAATTCAAATGGTCATATCTGGTCTGGAACCATTCAACTTTTGTCAACTTGGCTTCCATTAAAACACACAATGATGGGATCTCAACCTCCACGATGTCATACCCCAATTTTGTCTGACATTTCAATTTTTTTCATAAATTCAATTTTAATTTCAATTTGCATCAGTTGTACAGCATAACATGCATTTCATCATGAATAATACCGAAAATATCAGTAAGAATAAATTCTCGGATATACAGACAATTTGGTTAAATCATTCCTCAAGCACGTGCAAAATCAGTGGGTAAAAAGTTTCGAAATCAAGCTTATAGACGTCAGTATTATTAATCTACGGTTCGCGTAGTTTAACCTGCTGTGCTCGTTATATTTTTCGACGACTTTTTCAATGGCATTTTGATCCGTCTGAGCCTTTTAACCGGTCAAAATTTATTTCAAAATTAAAAGAAACAATGTATTTTTCCAATAAGTATATTTCGTGCTGATCATTTTAGTGCATCCGATTTAATTTTTCGAGCAAATTTTCGCCCGACATTTATTCTTTTTCAGTCATTTTATTTTTATTCTTTCGCCAAAATATTCAGAAAAAATAAATAGAAATGTCCATGGTCTTATTTTATTTTTATCACATTTATTTCCAAAGTTGTGAATTTTATTTGATTTAATTGGTTAAATTATTTTAAATCAATTAAATCATCTAGAAGGGGTAACTTTGTCATTTAAAATTATTTATGCTTCTTTGATTCAATCATAATCATCGATTCAGATTAATCCATGGTCCACATTATCAATCCTTGTCCATTCCAATTCATCCAATCAAAATTAGAAAAAAATCAAATGATAAACAATCAAGAAAATCATAAAATAAAAGAATTTATTCTCATGTCTAATGAGAAGCTGCCACGCGCCCCACCTACACATACTCTCCCTCACTTTTTTGTTGACAGCTAAGGATCTCTCTTTAGTTTCATGTGACCACTTCCAACAGACAAAAGGAAAACCCACTACTCTTTCATAATAAAAATTATTATTTTGCACCTACAAAAAAAAAGAGAGAAAATAATACTACTTGATCTCTCTCACTGATATAAAAAAAGGACTCTCACATACCAAAGAAAAAAAAATCACTATTTTTTCTGAACCTCTCTCACCGACTTCAAAAAGGAAGAAGAAGAAGAAAATCTCATAAATCCAATTTCACCTAACACCAAAACTCCACCTCCAACTACAACAACCACCGCATGAAACCTTCCAAAATCGTTCCCTTCATTATATCAGACCTAACTCATCACACACACAATAGAGAGAAAAAATTCCAAGAAGCTAATAATCAACACAGAGGTTCGAAAATTTTGAAGTGCTTTCAGGAAAATCAATTTCACAGTCGGAGATTGAGATTCTGAGAACCAAATCTGGAAACGCTTGAAGCACGCAGGTTTTTGAAGAAAAATCAATTAAACACCAATAAAAATTCAAAGATATATCCATATTCTGATATCTCTCTTTCATATGTCATCCCCGTCACTCTCCTTTCCTCGTTTCGATTCTCGCAAGAACTTCAATCTGATCAATTGGTAAATCATCTTCTCTTTCATTATTTTAAACTATTATATTTTAATTAGAAGAAATTATTTTTATGTTAGTGATGTGTTCTCTTTTGAATAATACATTTTAGAATATAATTTGTTCTCTGTTAGTTTTTTAGAACGAGGCCAAGATGTGTTAAAAATAAAGAACAAGATGTGCTATAATATAACTGTGCATAACTAAAGTTGATTCAGTATTAACTTCACGTTTGTTTTAATCTTTAATATGGTGGTATGGGTGTTTTGACTCGGTTTCACGTTCAATGCAGTAGATTGATGGAAATTTTACTTTAGAAACTATGTGTTTTGCATTTTCTCAATGTTACTTTGTCTTATGCATAAATATTATCTTCTTTTTTTTGTGTTAGTAATTTGTTCTCATTGTTAAATAATTATTTGTTAGCCATTTTGTTAGTAATTTGTATTTTGTTAGTAATTGATTGTTTCTCTGACAATAGTTTCTATATTTTGCAGTTAGTTTTTTTCATTTTATTTCCTAATTTCTCCATGATTAATATCATGAAGCAAAGGCTTATATATTTTATCTTATTTTATGATCCATTATCATATGAATTTAGATGGATTATTAGACTTTTATTCTTTATTTTAGGTCCATGAACCATTTTGACACTCTTAGATGTTGTAAATATTTTGTGAACGGTTGCTATTCGATTTCGATGTAATCCATGTGATATTGTAAATATAATATTGGGTTGTTGCCATTTTACTTTATTACGTATAAAGTCAGACTTTTATCGATGGACTCGGCAATTTCATATCATTATGCCACCAAACTTTCAATACATCAATATCATACTTTCGCCGTGTTTCGGTCCTTACGTACGACACTTCGATTACGTTGTCGCTATGTACAAACCGGCTATGAGCACATTATGCCTAACTTGCTTCAATCATTTTATCCCGATTTTGTCGCTTATTCCATTTTCATTTTAATTAAATTAATTAATTAGTTAAATTTTGGTTAATTAGATAATTTCGATTAATTAATTTTAATTAACTTGATTATTTTATTTAGTTAAATAATTTTGATAATTAAATTTAATTAATTTAATTATTCGATTTAATCGAATTTTAATCAATTAATTTTTTTAAATAAATATTGATCGACTTATTCCATCACCAATTCATAATCATTTCAAACAAACTCGGTTCCATTCAACTTCATCATCAAGTCAAAACCATGATAAGCCATTAAAATCACACAATTCTCGATTCAATATCGATCCCACATTTCCATACCTTTGTAAGTCGATCGCTTTTAGCATCGCCATCAACCTCACATAGCTTACTCTTGGGTTTTCCTACAATGAGACATACTCGATTTTAATTAAATAGAGTAGATGATTGATAGGCAAAGTATTTCTATCTAAATCTGATTAACCGTGCAAATTCAAATCATTTTTCGAATCAATATAACCTTTAAAGACTTCCTTTTATAACTTAAACTTGGGATGCAAAAGAGTGTAGGAGGCGTCTGCTTCACTGTCTATCGAATATTCGAATGATTGGCGTTCGCCATATTGCTCGAATTCTTGTCGCCCGATTAAAACCTTACCAAATGCAAATTCAAATCACTTTCTCAAATTAATATAATTTCTAAAACCTTTTTAAATTCTAAATTTTGGAGGAAAAAGGATGGGAGGCGTCCGCCTCACTATCTCTCGAATAATTGAATGATTGGCGCTCGCCATATTGCTCGAATCTTTGTCTTCCAATTAAAACACTTAAAAAAAACTTGGATGAAGGAATAGGTGGTGTACGCCTCATTATTCCTTGAGTAAGCAAGTAGGAGGCATTCACCTCACTACCGTGCATATTCGATTTCCGCAAACAACTTTCAATGACAATGTGAATGAAAAGGGAGTAAAGGGCGTTCACCTTATTATTCCTCGAATCATTGAACGATTGGTGTGCACCACATTGCTCAATCTTTCATCGTTCTTTTTCTAAAAAATAATAGATGCACTAAATTAAACTTCTCTCCCCGTGCGGCCAACAACTTAATTCTTTTCAAAAAAGAACACTAGTCAATCCTTTCTAACGTGCATAACAAACTAATGCTTAAGCCTCAGCCGAGAGTATACAAGCCAATGTTTAGCCTTTAGAACGCGATCTAAACATTTGTTCATTAAAAGACACCAACCAACTGTAGTTCCCCGAACTACGAATGCTCTGATTTCCTTATTGCACCATAAGGATACGTAGGCACGAGATTGCAAGATCTTGGCGAGCACACTAATAAAAAACCTCTCTTTTCCCCCCTTCTGAGGTTTCCATCCATCTCTTTTAAATCTTTTTATCACTCGAAGAAAACAAACAACATAAGCTAACATTTAAATCTCAAATTAGACTAAAAGGTTTCCGTTGAGTACACCGGATGTAAGTGGTACTAATACCTTCCCCTTGAGTAATCGACTCCCGAACCCGAATATGGTTGCGATGACCATTATTCTATTTTTTAAAGCTTTTATCGATATTTTCCTATTCCTTGATTGGGATAAATAAAGTTCGGTGGTGACTCTGTTCGAAATAGTTTTTCCATACCCATCGTGAGGAATCGTATTTTTCGAGATGCGACACACGGGGAGCACAACTTCCATACCATAAACAAGAGAGAAAGAGATTTCCCCTGTTGAAGTGCGGATGGATGTACGGTACCCATTGTAGCACCTCAAATTTGCACCTACCATTTGTATATACATTTTCATTTTAGGTCATTAACATTGCATTGCCATTGCATAGTCCATCATGTCATCAGTCAGACTGGTCAGGAGATTCAATTGTGCAAGGCAACAAGAGCATTCTCCATGAGATTAAAGCCTTAGGGTGGTTCCCATGAGTTCACATGATTCAAGGATCATTTTGAAGTGATTTGGCCAAGTATTGGAGGCTCAGGGATCATCAGACCATGTGCAAATCATCTGAAACCCTAAAAAGTCAACAGAAGTCAATTGTCAATTCAACTGTGGATTTGGAGGTGGGAGATGGTTAGAGACGCCTCATTCATGTGTAAACAAGTCTCATTTGACATCTCAAACATCAACATTGAAGAATTTGAAGTCAGATCAAGACTTTCCAAATATAGCAGGTGACCTGTAATTTGAACTTTCCAAAAATGGAAAGGTTTTAGATCAACTTCAACTCAAGATTACATCATCAAGAAAGCTTCAAATGAAATTTTGTCCAACATGAAAGTTGAATATATTTCTCTCCCATTTCCAAAAAGTCCAAGATCATGAACTTCTCATGTGTGGTTGATGAGATATGGTTCAAACATGGCAAAGTGTGGTTTAGACTTCAAATGAGTATAACTTTCAAACCAAAACTCCAAATTGAGTGGCTCTTTTTGCATATTGATCCTTGTAACATGTATTTTCCAAGCATGGCATCACTTGACATAAAATCTCATTTGCATGGCATTGGTTCAATCATGAAGATTTTTGTGAAAAATTGCATAAACTCATTTTGGTGTAACATGAGCATACCAAATCATTTCCAAAGTGTGCATGGGAAGTTTTTAAGTGGATTATGGGCCAGAACATGCACTGTTCACGTGCATGGAGGTGCATGGAGCATGAAATATTATTTTTTCATTTACACCACAAACTCACTAATCATATTTGCATTTGCCTTAAACCATCCCTAAACATGATTAGCATGGACTATAAAGCCTTAATCATAACTGTTTTTCACATTTTACCAATTCTAGATCTAGATTTCACAAATTCTCAAAAATTCTCTCTCACTTTTTTCTCCAAAATTCTTCAAACACAAGCACTTTCCATTTATCATTTCATCATCCTGAGCTATAATTGAGCATATTTGCACGTGGAAACAGAGGAAATCGTGTCTATTTTGTTCATGTTCAAGGTGTGAAGCTTCCATGGCAAGTGAAGATTGAGCAAGATTCGTGTGCATCCAAGCCTTCATTTCATCATCACTTACTTCAAGAAGCACATTGGAGAAGAATTGGAACATCAAGGACTTTGGAAACACGTGATTTCAGTTGCTGCTCATCAAGAGGTAGGTTTTTTGACCTCTTTAATTTTGCAATTCGTTATGGCTATCATGTAGATCTTTTAATGGTGATAAACCGGAGCTTTGAATGGAGTGATTTGGTGTTGAATTGAGTTAGATCCGTGCATTGGAAGTTTTGGATGATGATTTTTATTTCCTTCGATCGATGCGTTTGATGTTGTTTCTTGATGAATGATTCATGGAATCTTGTTGTATGATGCATGATAAGTTGAATGATGTGTTTAATTTTCGTTTCTGGAGCATTTGGCAAAAATCTGGAAAAGTTGGATGAAGATCTTCATGATCTTCATCGTGTTCTTCATTCTCCAGTTTTGCTGGAGATTTTCCTGCGAAATTTCCTGCGAAACGTATACAATTTCCTGCGGAACGCATAGGCCTTACCTGCGGATTTTCAAATCCCTGCATGCGCGCCAGATTAGGGTTTGACATCAAAACTACGTCGTTTTGATGTAGCGCGCGCTTGGTGATTCAAATGTGTACATGGATCGAATCCGGCTGGGAGCATATTCTCATTGGCCTTGTGTTTTCTTCATATTTTCATGCCTTGGCTCCAAAATCATCTTTCAAATTTCCTCAACTTCAAAAAATCATTTAAAATTGAAAACTCAACCAAATGATCTCCAATTTTTTGCATTATGTTCCTCATTTTGTCTATTATTTTTTGATCATTAAAATGAAATTGTGCTTGGCTGGATATTTTTTGGTGCTAGGATGTTTGAGTACATGTCCATATTTGACCTTCCCTTGCTATATCATTTGTGAAATGCTTGATTCTTATCCAATGCTTATGAAATTTTGCATGCTATAACTAGACACATTGCTTGACATTTTGGTGTTGATTTGGTATTTTTACCATGTGCCATTGCTGGTTTATGATCTTGTTAAGTTGGTGTGACAATTTGTGTCACACCTTGTGATGTTCAACTTGAATGATGTTCTTGCCATGCCAAATGATCTCCAATTGCCCTGATTTTTTGTGTGATACATGTTATAGATGTTTTGATTGCTCATGACTTTTTCTGGAATTATTTGGATCGTTTCTGATTTAATTGAGATTTTTCATTCTGGTTGGTCATATTTGAGCTTTAAAAGGGCTTTGAACTTCATCTGATCACAAAATGCTTGTTTCTTGTCCAATGTTTCTAAACTTTTGCATACTATTTCTAGACATGTTAAGTGTTGTTTTGGTTTTGGTTTGAGGTTTTTACCATGATCCATCTCTGTTTTATGCCTATGCTAACTTGGTGTGACAATTTGTGTCACACATGTGCTTGTTGTGCTTGTCTTGACTTATGCTATGTGATTGCCATGCTTAATGATGTCCAATGCCTCTAATTTTTGGTGTGATGATCATGTTGTATGTCCTGTTTACTCATGAATTTTACCAAGAGTATTGGAATCATTTTTGATTTAATGTGCATTTATTGCTTCTGATGTCACAATGTGGTCACAATTTGCATACCTTGCCATGCTTGGTTCATGAAATGCTTTTGGTTAATGATATTGATATGGGACCTTTTGGAATGTGTCAAGATGTGATTGAAGTTGATTCATGTTAAATTTCATGTTCTGTTTTGAATGTTTGACCTACTGTTGACCCTAGGCTTTGACCTAGTGGTTTGGACTCACTGTTTGGATTGTGGATTTCAGGTTAAGAAGCACATTGCCATGGTTGGATTGGTCCACTCATTTGAGTTGATTAATTGGTTGATGATTGGCTAACCTTATGTTGTTTTGTAGGTTGATGCCAAGTCATTTGTGTTGTGCCTATTGGCTTGTGGCTTGCACATTGTTGCCTAATGCCTTATCTGTCTGATTATGTGATTGACTGTTGTCTGTTTGATTGATTGAACTGTGTACTGATTGGGTTAGATTTTTTCAGGTACCTAAGTTGCTTTGAGTTCTTTTGAACTTGCTTTTGCTTTTCTTGGTTGCTTAACCATTGAGGTATAACTCTTCTGACTTCATGTAGTCTGGAAGACCTGTCCTGTTATGTGGGCATGCACCTGTCTGAAGCCCTCCTTAAGAGGCAATGCCTGTGTTTGTTTATCTTTGTGCCAAGAAGGAAAAGTCCTCTTATGAGGCAATTGGCAGATAAAAGAGATGTGTAATCCATCTCCTGCTATTCAGTGTGTCATTCACTTTGCTCACACACCTTGTGTTGATACAATATGGATAATAGCCCAAAATCTTTGTTGTGTCAGTCACATGTGGAGAAGAGTTCCTACTTTCTGAACTCCCACACCTTCTATTGTTTGAAGCTCTCCCAGGCCAGGGATAAGAGCTGTGAGGTCTTACCCTCACTTCCTATTTCATCTGCTTCACCCAAACTCTCAATGTTAGGGTTAAGAGCTAACAACACCCTTTTCCAGTTGGCTTGTTTGTCGAGGTTGACATGACCCCTCGACTAAAGCCTAGCCTTGATGTTTGAGCCCCTTGTTGGTATGTTTACTTCATGCTATATATGTTTGTGTGGTGTGATTGTATCCCCTAGGTTTGCTAGACTCCGCGTAGTCTCGTTTGCATGTCAATTAAGGTAGCACGGTTCCTTCGTATAGGACTTCCTTTCTTGCGTGAGCTTTCCTAAAACACAAACAAACATTATCCCCTCTTAAGGACACGTTAACTTCTTCTACTATAGGTGAGTAAGTCTCCAAAGGTCGAGCATCTGGTAGATTGCATAGTGATGTTGTCCACTTAAAAAACACAAACCAACAAGAATAGTTTAGCCGAACTACGACAACTCTGATTCTCATGTCCAGATGAGATACATAGGCACGAGATGCGATGTCTTGTCGAGTTTGACTAATAACTAACACTAATTCTTTTCTCTCGCCCTCGTTGCGATTGAGACCTTCTCTTTCTCTCGCCCTAGTTGTAATCGAGATCCTTCGTCTTCTTGTTTGTTTCTTGGAGTCTGACATAAGTCCAACGATTGGCAGTCGGTTTCATGTGTCTTGTTTATTTGTTGGAGTCTGACGTAAGCCCAGCGATTGGCAGTCGGTTTCCTGTGTGTGTTTGTTGGTTTGGAGTCTGACATAAGTCCAGCGATTGGCAGTCGGTTTCCTGTTTGTGTTTTGTTTGGCGTGCGTTAGCCGAGCTACGAGTGCTCTGATTCTTCTCTAGTTAGAGAAGATACGTATGCATAGGATGCGATATCCTAGCGAGCACGTTCCCCCTGTCCCGAACTACGTCGACTCTGATGTCTGCGTCTGACAGACTACGTAGGCCCAGGATGCGATATCCTGACGAGTCCGGTTTCTTTTGTCTTTCTGTGTTTCCTTCTAGTCTTGTGCGGTGTTTGAGCAGTTCTAGCAACCTTTCTTCTATTCTTTCTGAGCGTGGATCCCGTCGAGTACGACGGATGCGTAGGGGTGCTAATACCTTCCCTTCGCATAACCGACTCTCGATCCCATCGTTCTCTGGTCACGAGACCATTCCTTTCCAGGTTTACTTCGAGCGTTTCCTTTCCCTCTTTTGGGATAAATAACGCACGGTGGCGGCTCTGTTGTTTCGTTTTCCCGCCGGTTTTTCGCGCAATGCGACAGCTGGCGACTCTGCTGGGGACACTCAACAGAAGTTGACCTCTTGCTGGTCCATCTTCCCTAAGCGAGTCTCTCCTAGCGCTCTCTAGGATAGGGTTTGGTTGCTTTTGTTGTTTCATTTATTGCATTCATTTATTTATTGTTTGCATTTATGTTTGCATTTATGTTTGCATTCATCATATATTCATCTGTGCTGGCTGTGCTGTGTTTGTCTCTCTATTGGGGTGGGAGTTACATGAGGTAAAAGGCCCAATACCCAGGCTATGAGTGAAATCCAGGACACCTAGGAGTAGAGTGATTCTTGGGAAGCGGGTGGTATTGCGCCACTCTGCGGAACTTGACATCACGAGCAGTTCAGACTCTGATGGGGTATTATCGTTACATACTTCGGGTGTGTACATGATGATATTCTATGAAAGGGTTATTTATGCTACGTTTCTCTCGACCTTACCCTGGCCTAGATGACACCCGTGAGTGGGGAGGGAATGATCATTATTATAGGTACAGTTGGTGACTCGTCGGTGACTTGTTGGTGACTTGTGATCCTGTTGGTGACTTGGTTCAGAATTGGTGGGTCTCAGATGATTTTGGGTCTCAGATGATTTATGGTTCCGAGTTCAAGCCGAAGCTTTGATCTTGTGATCCGAGATACACAGCCAGCCAGTCTTGTCTGCATCATTTGCATCATAGCATGTTTATTTTCAAAAAAATAAAAAAAAATTGAAAAAAGATCAGAAAAGAAAAAAGCTAATCTCTTCATGCATATCATTTCTCAGGTTCATTCAGGAGTCTATTCACTGTGAGAGATGGCATTCGTTCCCGAGTTGAAGCGGAAGACTTGTTCCTACAGTTTTCACCGTGAGCCTTTGACATCTTTGATAGAATTGAGCAACTTGGTGACCAGCGGTAATCAGAAGGTGTTTGCTGATCAGTATGGGGATTTGTTGACACTGTTGAAGATGGTGGTAGATCCAGTGCCGTTGCAGACTCTTCTACAGTTTTACGACCCAGAGCTCCGTTGTTTCACCTTCCAAGACTATCAGCTAGCTCCTACTCTTGAAGAGTACTCCATTCTGTTGAATGTCCCGATTCGGTATCAGATTCCTTTCTTGGATGTGCCTAAGGAGGTTGATTTCAGAGTTGTCTCCAGAGCTCTTCATCTGAGTATCAAAGAGGTGAGTGATAATTGGAAGTCCAGTGGGGATGTTGTAGGGTTGCCTTTGAAGTTCTTGTTGAGGATGGCTAGAGAAGAAGCAAAGAAGGGAAATTGGGAGGCTTTTCATGCTCAGTTGGCTATCATGATTTATGGGATTGTCTTCTTCCTGAGTATGCCCAACTTTGTGGACTTTGCTGCAGTCACTATCTTTCTTGGAGGAAACCCATTTCCTACTTTGTTAGCTGACACTTACTATGCTATTCACAACAGACATGGTAAGGGTGGAGCTATCAGATGTTGCCTCCCACTTTTGCTCAGATGGTTATTGTCTCTCCTGCTAGTCAGTGGACCTTTTGTGGATGCTCAGAGCACTCATAAGTGGACTCAGAGGATTATGTCTCTTACCTCCTATGATATCAGGTGGTAGTCTTACCGGATGGATGTGCGTAATGTCATTATGAGCTGTGGAGAGTTTCGTAATGTGCCACTTGTGGGGACTAAGGGTTGCATCAATTACAACCCGGTTCTTTCTCTTCGCCAGTTGGGGTTTGTGATGAATGGAAGACCACTTGATGCTGAGATAGCTGAAAGTGTGTACTTTGAGAAACGGAGTGACCCTGCTAGATTGGAGCAGATAGGAAGAGCTTGGAAGACCATTGGTGTCAAGGATGGAGCTGTCCTGGGGAAGAAGTTTGCTATTGCTATGCCTGATTACACTGATTGGGTCAAGAAGAGAGTTGAGACTTTGTTGTTGCCCTATGATAGGATGAAGCCATTGCAAGAACAGCCACCTTTGATCCTTGCTGAGAGTGTACCTGCTGAGCAGTACAAACAAGCCTTGATGGAGAATCGTCGGTTGAAGGAGAAGGAGCAAGATACCCAGATGGAGCTGTACAAAGCCAAAGCTGATAAGTTGAACTTGGCTCATCAACTCAAGGACATGCAGGGTGAAGATGTTGCTAGATTGAAGGGTAAGAAGAGATCCTATGAGGAGATGGAGAACTTGTTGAATGCAGAACATCGTGAGTGCTTGAGGTTGCAGAGAGCTGAAGCCAGTTATCAGAAGAAGATAAGAGACTTGGAGAAGCAACTCAGAGACAAAGACATCCAGTTGAAGAAGGAAGTTGACTTGAGACATGCATCAGAGAGCCAGCTTGGAGGAGAAGTTGTGGAGCTCAGAAGACAACTGAAGGAGAAGATCACTCCTTTGCCAAAATGTTCAGAGTGCGACCTGTTGATAGACCAGTGCCATTATCTGAAGACTCTCATTCCTGGAAGCCGTTTGTCTTAGTTTGTATCTCTGTTGTTTATGTTATGAATCACCTTCAGGCTTGTTGGATGGGATTCGTTTGTTGTACCCCGATTATTTGGATCTTTGTTGACATTGTTGTATGATCCTTGTTGCTCATATCTATAGATGAGTTGGTTGTTGATGTTTCACCTGGTGCTCAGTTATCTTGTGTTGCTTTCTTGTTGTTTGCTGCAGGTTGCCATTTCTTGAAAGATGAATGGGCTCTTGAATGCCTGAGAAATGAACATATCATGTGCATCATACGCATCATAAGCATCATACACATATCATTTTGCATTACAGGTGTTCTTGCTCGAGACTTCTCACTTTGGTTCCTGTGTCAGGCAGGATAGCTGATCAGCGACCGCACCGCTACTCAACCAGACTAAATCATCAGAGGAACATGGACCAGGTTCAAGCAGAGTTAGCTGAGATGAGGGCTAACATGGCCCAATTCATGACAATGATGCAAGGGGTCGTTCAAGGGCAAGAGGAGCTGCGTGCCTTAGCCCAAAGACAGGAAGCTGTACTCCCACCACCCAGTCGTGCTTCACCAGTGGGTGTCCCGGTTCATGATAATGTTGTTGCTGCTCCCGTCAATGACTACGCTGTAGGGGATGAATTGAGGGGTATCAGAATCAACGGACAACCTCTTGCTGCAGAGACTGTTAATGCCAGAGCTACCCGGGCTCCGATTCGCCATCCTGCTCCGCTGGTTGACAGACAGGAGGACATGTTCACTCTGCTCAGTGAAGACGATGATGTAGTGAGAGTTGAAGAGAGGGACCGTAAAGTCGATGCCCTTGCTGAGAAAATCAGAGCTATGGAATGTCAGAACTCTCTGGGTTTCGATGTGACAAACATGGGTCTAGTGGAAGGGTTGAGAATTCCTTACAAATTCAAAGCGCCATCATTTGATAAATATAATGGTACTTCTTGTCCTCGCACCCATGTGCAGGCGTACTACAGAAAGATCTCTGCTTATACAGATGACGAGAAAATGTGGATGTATTTTTTCCAGGATAGCTTGTCTGGGGCTTCCTTGGATTGGTACATGGAGATGAAGAGAGAATCCATTCGTAGTTAGAGAGATCTGGGTGAAGCCTTCTTGAGGCAGTACAAACATAATATGGACATGGCGCCGAGCCGGACTCAAGTGCAGAGTCTTTGTCAAAAATCCGGTGAAAGTTTTAAGGAGTACGCCCAGAGGTGGCGTGAGTTGGCGGCACGAGTACAACCCCCTATGCTGGAAAGGGAGTTGACTGATATGTTTATCGGAACTTTACAAGGTGTATTCATGGACCGGATGGGGAGTTGCCCATTCGGTAGTTTCTCAGACGTTGTAATTTGTGGGGAGAGGACTGAGAGTTTGATTAAAGCTGGGAAGATTCAGGACGCTGGTTCCTCATCTTCAAAGAAACCATCTGCTGGGGACACTCAACAGAAGTTGGCGACTCTGCTGGGGAACGAACCAAGAAAGGAAGTCCTATACGAAGGAACCGTGCTACCTTAATTGACATGCAAACGAGACTACCCGGAGTCTAGCAAACCTAGGGGATACAACCACACCACACAAACATATATAGCATGAACTAAACATACCAACAAGGGGCTCAAACATCAAGGTTAGGCTTTAGTCAAGGGGTCATGTCAACCTCGACAAACAAGCCAACTGGAAAAGGGTGTTGTTAGCTCTTAACCCTAACATTGAGAGTTAGGGTGAAGCAGATGAAATAGGAAGTGAGGGTAAGACCTCACAGCTCTTATCCCTGGCCTGGGAGAGCTTTAAACAATAGAAGGTGTGGGAGTTCAGAAAGTAGGAACTCTTCTTCACATGTGACTGACACAACAAAGATTTTGGGCTATTATCCACAATGCATCAACACAAGGTGTGTGAGCAAAGTGAATGACACACTGAATAGCAGGAGATGGATTACACATCTCTTTTATCTGCCAATTGCCTCATAAGAGGACTTTTCCTTCTTGGCACAAAGATAAACAAACACAGGCATTGCCTCTTAAGGAGGGCTTCAGACAGGTGCCTGCCCACATAACAGGACAGGTCTTCCAGACTACATGAAGTCAGAAGAGTTATACCTCAATGGTTAAGCAACCAAGAAAAGCAAAAGCAAGTTCAAAAGAACTCAAAGCAACTTAGGTACCTGAAAAAATCTAACCCAATCAGTACACAGTTAAATCAATCAAACAGACAACAGTCAATCACATAATCAGACAGATAAGGCATTAGGCAACAATGTGCAAGCCACAAGCCAATAGGCACAACACAAATGACTTGGCATCAACCTACAAAACAACATAAGGTTAGCCAATCATCAACCAATTAATCAACTCAAATGAGTGGACCAATCCAACCATGGCAATGTGCTTCTTAACCTGAAATCCACAATCCAAACAGTGAGTCCAAACCACTAGGTCAAAGCCTAGGGTCAACAGTAGGTCAAACATTCAAAACAGAACATGAAATTTAACATGAATCAACTTCAATCACATCTTGACACATTCCAAAAGGTCCCATATCAATATCATTAACCAAAAGCATTTCATGAACCAAGCATGGCAAGGTATGCAAATTGTGACCACATTGTGACATCAGAAGCAATAAATGCACATTAAATCAAAAATGATTCCAATACTCTTGGTAAAATTCATGAGTAAACAGGACATACAACATGATCATCACACCAAAAATTAGAGGCATTGGACATCATTAAGCATGGGAATCACATAGCATAAGTCAAGACAAGCACAACAAGCACATGTGTGACACAAATTGTCACACCAAGTTAGCATAAGCATAAAACAGAGATGGATCATGGTAAAAACCTCAAACCAAATCCAAAACAACACTCAACATGTCTAGAAATAGTATGCAAAAGTTTAGAAGCATTGGACAAGAAACAAGCATTTTGTGATCAGATGAAGTTCAAAGCCCTTTTAAAGCTCAAATATGACCAACCAGAATGAAAAATCTCAATTAAATCAGAAATGATCCAAATAATTCCAGAAAATATCATGAGCAATCACAACATCTATAACATGTATCACACAAAAAATCACGGCAATTGGAGATCATTTGACATGGCAAGCACATCATTCAAGTTGAGCATCACAAGGTGTGACACAAATTGTCACACCAACTTAACAAAATCATAAAACAGCAATGGCACATGGTAAAAATACCAAATCAACACCAAAATGTCAAGCAATGTGTCTAGTTATAGCATGCAAAATTTCATAAGCATTGGATAAGAATCAAGCATTTCACAAATGATATAGCAAGGCAAGGTCAAATATGGACATGTACTCAAAATCCTAGCACCAAAAAATATCCAGCCAAGCACAATTTTCATTTTAATGATCAAAAAATCATAGAAAAAATGAGGAACATAATGCAAAAAATTGGAGATCATTTGGTTGAGTTTTCAATTTTAAATGATTTTTTGAAGTTGAGGAAATTTGAAAGATGATTTTGGAGCAAAGGCATGAAAATATGAAGAAAACACAAGGCCAATGAGAATATGCTCCCAGCCGGATTCGATCCATGTACACATTTGAATCACCAAGCGCGCGCTACATCAAAACGATGTAGTTTTGATGTCAAACCCTAATCTGGCGCGCATGCAGGGATTTGAAAATCCGCAGGTAAGGCCTATGCGTTCCGCAGGAAATTGTATATATTTCGCAGGAAATTTCGCAGGAAAATCTCCAGCAAAACTGGAGAATGAAGAACACGATGAAGATCATGAAGATCTTCATCCAAGTTTTCCATATTTTTGCCAAATGCTCCAGAAATGAAAATTAAACACATCATTCAACTTATCATGCATCATACAACAAGATTCCATGAATCATTCATCAAGAAACAACATCAAACGCATGGATCGAAGGAAATAAAAATCATCATCCAAAACTTCCAATGCACGGATCTAACTCAATTCAACACCAAATCACTCCATTCAAAGCTCAGGTTTATCACCATTAAAAGATCTAAATGATAGGCATAACGAATTGCAAAATTAAAGAGGTCAAAAAACCTACCTCTTGATGAGCAGCAACTGAAATCACGTGTTTCCAAGGTCCTTGATGTTCCAATTCTTCTCCAATGTGCTTCTTGAAGTAAGTGATGATGAAATGAAGGCTTGGATGCACACGAATCTTGCTCAATCTTCACTTTCCATGGAAGCCTCACACCTTGAACATGAACAAAACAGACACGGTTTCCTCTGTTTCCACGTGCAAATGTGCTCAATTATAGCTCAGGATGATGAAATGATCAATGGAAAGTGCTTGTGTTTGAAGAATTTTGGAGAAAAAAGTGAGAGAGAATTTTTGAGAATTTGTGAAATCTAGATCTAGAATTGGTAAAATGTGAAAAACAGTTATAATTAAGGCTTTATAGTCCATGCTAATCATGTTTAGGGATGGTTTAAGGCAAATGCAAATATGATTAGTGAGTTTGTGGTGTAAATGCAAAAATGATATTTCATGCTCCATGCACCTCCATGCACGTGAACAGTGCATGTTCTGGCCCATAATCCACTTAAAAACTTCCCATGCACACTTTGGAAATGATTTGGTATGCTCATGTTACACCAAAATGAGTTTATGCAATTTTTCACAAAAATCTTCATGATTGAACCAATGCCATGCAAATGAGATTTTATGTCAAGTGATGCCATGCTTGGAAAATACATGTTACAAGGATCAATATGCAAAAAGAGCCACTCAATTTGGAGTTTTGGTTTGAAAGTTATACTCATTTGAAGTCTAAACCACACTTTGCCATGTTTGAACCATATCTCATCAACCACACATGAGAAATTCATGATCTTGGACTTTTTGGAAATGGGAGAGAAAGATCTTCAACTGTAATGTTGGAAAAAATTTCATTTGAAGCTTTCTTGATGATGTAATCTTGAGTTGAAGTTGATCTAAAACCTTTCCATTTTTGGAAAGTTCAAATTACAGGTCACTTGCTACTTTTGGAAAGTCTTGATCTGACTTCAAATTCTTCAATGTTGATGTTTGAGATGTCAAATGAGACTTGTTTACACATGAATGAGGCATCTCTAACCATCTCCCACCTCCAAATCCACAGTTAAATTGACAGTTGACTTCTGTTGACTTTTTAGGGTTTCAGATGATTTGCACATGGTCTGATGATCCCTGAGCCTCCAATACTTGGCCAAATCACTTCAAAATGATCCTTGAATCATGTGAACTCATGGGAACCACCCTAAGGCTTTGATCTCATGGAGAATGCTCTTGTTCCCTTGCACAATTGAATCTTCTGACCAGTCTGACTGATGACATGATGGACTATGCAATGGCAATGCAATGTTAATAACCTAAAATGAAAATGTATATACAAATGGTAGGTGCAAATTTGAGGTGCTACAGCTGCCCCTATTCAATCAATTGGGAACCTGAACGGATGAGAGCAAGAAACCATTTGCTGGGGCAACTCGCAGGAGAGAGGGTGAAACCAATGTTGTGCAACACGGTAGAAGAAGTGAAAACAGGAATCAATATCGCCAGGTTGCTGCTGTAACCATTCCCGCACCTCAACCTCGTCAACAACAACAACAAAGAGTTCAACAACCACCACGACAACAACAACAACAACAACAACGTCCGTATCAGCCTAGATAGAGGATGCCTAATCGACGTTTTGACCCGTTGCCGATGACCTATGCTGAGTTGCTACCTGAGTTGCTCAGATTGGGATTCATGGTGTTGCGTACAATGGCTCGGTTGACAAAGATACCACCTGGGTATGATGCCAACGTGCATTGTGATTTCCACTCTGGTGCGCCGGGGCACCATATTGAGAACTGCCGGGCTTTCCATCATAAGGTCCAGGACTTAATTGACGCCAAAACTATCAATTTTGCTCCTGTGCCGAATGTTGTGAATAATCCCATGCCTCCGCATGGTGCGCATAGAGTTAACAATTTGGAAGGGGGTGAAGCTGAAGACTTGGTGGTCAGTGTTGAGGAGATTCAGACTCCGTTGGGTGTTGTGAAGGATCGTTTGTTGAATGGAGGGGTATTCCCGGGCTGTTGTGAGGACTGTGTAAACTGTGCAGAGTCAGAGAATGGTTGTGATCAGTTGAGGGCTGGTATTCAGAATCTGATCGATGAGGGTTGTCTACAGTTTTCTCGGGCCGTGAAAGATCGTGGGGTGGTGTCGACTGTCACCATTTATTTCAAACCGTCCGAGGGACGTGGCCTGAGGACTGTTAATGCGCCTACAACTAGTGGTACTCCTGTTACCATTTCTGCTCCTGTAACCGTCAGTGCTCCAACTACCATCGTTGCTTCGGATAGAAGGCCGGTTGAGAATAGTAGGGTTGTGCCGTGGAAATACAATAATGCATATCGCAGCAACAGAAGGGCTGAAAGTCAGGTCAGGCCAGTTCATCAAGATCCAGTGACGGTTGGGTTGCCAAGTAGGACTCCTATGGTTGCAAGTCCAGTTGTGGATAATGTTGGGGGACCAGGAGGGTTTACTAGAAGTGGTCGTCTGTTTGCTCCGCAACCATTGGGAGATAACAATGCCGAGGCTCTCGCCAAGGCTAAAGGTAAATAGGTTGTGGTTGATGAGGAGCCTGCTCAGAAGGAGGCGCCTGAGGGTTCGTTTGAGAAAGACGTGGAGGAGTTTATGAAGATTATAAAGAAGAGTGACTACAAGATTGTAGATCAGCTGAATCAGACTCCATCCAAGATCTCTATTCTCTCATTGCTGCTGTGCTCTGAGGCGCACCGTTATGCCTTGTTGAAGATGCTGAATCTGGCTTACGTACCTCAGGAGATTTCTGTCAACCAGTTGGAGGGTGTGATTGCTAATGTGAGTACCAGGCATGGTGTGGGGTTCACAGATTTGGACTTGACGCCTGAAGGTCGCAACCATAACAAGGCCCTGCATATCACTATGGAGTGCAAAGACGCAGTGCTGTCTCATGTGTTGGTAGACACTGGCTCGTCGTTGAACGTGTTGCCTAAGAAGATTCTGGGTAAGATTGATGTGGAAGGGGTTATCCTCACTCCGAGCGATCTGATTGTTCGTGCTTTTGATGGATCCAAACGGTCTGTTTTTGGTGAAGTCACATTGCCGGTGAAGATTGGCCCAGAGGTGTTCAGTATTGTCTTCTATGTGATGGACATCCAGCCAGCATATAGTTGCTTATTGGGGCGTCCTTGGAATCACGCAGCTGGGGCAGTTTCGTCAACTCTCCACCAGAAATTGAAGTATGTCTGGAACGGTCAGATTGTGACTGTGTGCGGTGAAGAAGATATTCTGGTGAGTCACCTATCCTCTTTCAAGTATGTAGAGGTGGATGGAGAGATCCATGAAACTTTATGCCAGGAATTCGAGACTGTTGCTCTTGAGAGGGTGGCTTTTGCTGAGCAGAAGAAGCCAAGTGCCTCAATTGCATCGTATAAGCAGGCAGTAGAAGTTGCCAACTATGGTAGTTCAGAAGGCTGGGGCAAGATGGTGGATTTGCCTGTCAAAGAAGACAAGTTCGGTATTGGCTATCAACCTCTGCAGGCGGAGCAGATTGTGCAGACAGGGCCGAGTACCTTTACCAGCGCTGGGCTAATGAATCACGGTGATGTCTTTGCAGCCAATAGTGAAGACAGTGACAGTGATTGTGATATAGACAACTGGGTTCGCCCCTGTGCACCAGGGGAGTCGATCAACAATTGGACAGCAAAAGAAGTGGTCCAAGTTACTCTTCAAACAAAGTAATTTTCTTTTGTTTTTCATTTTGCACAAAACCCTACGTTCTGCCCAAGGCGTAGTGGTTCATTGTAGGGCCTCATCATGTTTTTTCAATGATATCATTAATAAAGGACGTTTTGCAAACAATTTTGTGATCCCTGTCTTTCTGTTTTGTTTTTCACTTTTTCAAAACAATAAAAATGGCAATGTTTTTGTTTTTTGTGACTTTCTTGAACTCTTTTTTTAAAATAAAGCATTAAACATGCAGAATCGATCTTACGGACTCCACTATGAACAATTCAGTTATGGCTCAGTATGATTTCAATAATCCCATCTACCAAGCTGAAGAGGAGAGTGAGGAAGACTGTGAACTCCCCAAAGAATTGGTCAGATTGTTGAAGCAAGAGGAAAGGGTCATCCAACCTCATCAGGAGGAGTTGGAGATTATTAATCTTGGTACTGAGGACGCCAGAAAATATATTAAGATCGGGGCTGCTTTGAAGGAAGATGTCAAGAGAAGGTTGATTGAGATGCTGAGAGAGTATGTGGAGATATTCGCCTGGTCGTATCAAGATATGCCTGGGTTGGATACCGATATTGTGGTGCATAGGCTACCTCTTAGAGAAGATTGTCCTTCAGTCAAGCAGAAGCTTCGGAGAACTAGTCCTGATATGGCTGTTAAGATCAAGGAAGAGGTTCAGAAGCAGTTGGACGCAGGTTTTCTGTCAGTAACAACTTATCCCCCGTGGGTGGCCAACATCGTTCCCGTGCCGAAGAAGGATGGCAAAGTCAGAATGTGTGTCGATTACCGGGATTTGAATAGAGCGAGTCTGAAAGATGATTTCCCATTACCTCACATTGATGTATTGGTTGATAATACGGCTCAATCCTCGGTTTTCTCTTTCATGGACAGTTTCTCTGGTTATAATCAGATTAAAATGGCACCAGAGGACATGGAAAAGACGACATTCATTACACCTTGGGGCACGTTTTGCTATAAGGTGATGCCATTTGGGCTGAAGAATGTCGGTGCTACCTATCAGAGGGCTATGACGACTCTCTTTCATGATATGATGCACAAAGAGATTGAAGTGTATATGGATGATATGATTGCGAAGTCGCAGACAGAAGAAGAGCACCTGGTAAATTTGCAGAAGTTGTTTGACCGGCTGAGAAAGTTCAAACTGAGGCTGAATCCGAACAAGTGTACGTTTGGTGTGAGATCCGGGAAGCTGTTAGGCTTCATTGTCAATGAGAAAGGGATTGAGGTTGATCCAGCGAAAGTCAAAGCTATTCAAGAAATGCCTGAGCCGAAAACTGAAAAGCAGGTTTGTGGGTTTTTAGGGAGATTGAACTACATTGCAAGGTTTGTATCTCACCTAACTGCCACGTGTGAACCGATATTCAAATTGCTAAGAAAGAATCAAGCAATCAGGTGGAATTATGACTGTCAGAAAGCTTTTGACAAGATAAAAGAGTATTTACAGAAACCTCCAATCCTTATACCTCCAGTTCCTGGGAGGCCTCTGATAATGTACCTGTCGGTGACTGAGAATTCGATGGGGTGTGTATTGGGACAGCATGACGAGTCTGGTCGAAAAGAGCATGATATATACTACCTTAGCAAAAAGTTTACCGACTGTGAAATAAAATATTCGCAGCTTGAGAAAACTTGCTGTGCTTTGGCCTAGGCTGCTCGCCGACTGAGGCAATATATGTTGAACCATACTACCTTATTGATTTCTGAGATGGATCCAGTAAAGTACATCTTTGAGAAGCCGGCTCTCACCGGACGTGTTGCCCGCTAGCAGATGATCTTAGTTGAGTATGATATTCAGTACACGTCGCAGAAGGCCATCAAAGGTAGTGTTCTGTCGGACTACCTTGCCGAGCAACCGATTAATGATTATCAACCAATGATGTTTGAATTCCCTGATGAAGACATCATGTATCTTAAGATGAAAGATTATGAAGAGCCTCTTGTCGAAGAAGGACCGGATCCTGATGACAAGTGAATACTGATGTTTGATGGGGCTGTGAATGTGAATGGCAACGGTGTTAGGGCAGTGCTTATTAATCCAAAAGGTGCTCATATACCTTTTTCTGCCAGATTGACTTTCGACGTAACCAACAATGAGGCTGAGTATGAGGCTTGTATCATGGGGATAGAAGAAGCCATCGATCTGAGGATCAAAACTCTCGATATCTATGGAGATTCCGCTCTAGTGATTAACCAGGTCAATGGAGATTGGAATACCAATCAGCCGCATTTGATTCCTTACAGAGATTACACTAGAAGGATACTGACGTTTTTCAAGAAAGTGAAGCTGTATCATGTCCCCCGGGATGAGAATCAGATGGCCGATGCCTTGGCTACTTTGTCTTCTATGATCAAAGTTCATTGGTGGAATCATGTGCCACATGTTGCTGTGAATCGACTCGAGAGGCCTGCGTATGTGTTTGCAGCCGAGTCTGTTGTTGATGAGAAGCCGTGGTACTATGATATCAAGAACTTCCTCAAGAGTTAGGAGTATCCCGAAGGAGCGTCAAAGAATGACAAGAAAACCCTAAGAAGGCTAGCTGGAAGATTTTATTTGAATCAGGATGATGTGCTGTACAAGAGAAATTTTGACATGGTTCTGCTCAGATGCGTGGATAGACACGAAGCAGACCTGTTGATGCAAGAAGTGCACGAAGGATCTTTTGGTAACCATGCTGGTGGTCATGCAATGTCTAAGAAATTGTTGAGAGCCGGTTATTACTGGATGACTATGGAATCCGATTGTTTCAAGTATGCTCGGAAATGCCATAAATGCCAGATCTATGCTGATAAGGTGCATGTACCACCAAGCCCTCTGAATGTCATGAATTCGCCTTGGCCGTTCGCGATGTGGTGGGGCATTGATATGATTGGGAAGATTGAGCCTACTGCTTCTAATGGACATTGCTTCATCCTGGTTGCGATTGATTACTTCACCAAGTGGGTGGAAGCAGCTTCCTATGCTAACGTCACCAAACAAGTGGTTGCCCGGTTCATTAAGAAGGAAATCATTTGTCGTTATGGGGTTCCTGAGAGAATCATCACTGATAATGGTTCGAATCTCAATAACAAGATGATGAAAGAGCTTTGCAGAGATTTCAAGATTGAACATCACAATTCTTCTCCTTACAGACCAAAGATGAATGGTGATGTAGAGGCTGCAAACAAGAATATTAAGAAGATTGTGCAGAAGATGGTCGTGACGTACAAGGATTGGCATGAGATGCTGCCTTTTGCTTTGCATGGGTACCGTACCTCAGTACGTACGTCGACCGGGGCAACCCCTTACTCCCTTGTGTATGGTATGGAAGTTGTCCTACCAGTTGAAGTGGAGATTCCTTCTCTGAGGGTCTTGTTGGATGTCAAGCTTGGCGAAGCTAAATGGATTCGAACAAGGTTTAATGAGTTGAGCCTTATCTAAGAGAGACGGTTGGCAGCTGTGTGCCATGGGCAGTTGTATCAGAGAAGGATGAAGAGAGCCTTTGATCAGAAAGTGCGTCCTCGAAGCTATCAGACTGGTGATCTAGTTTTGAAGAGGATCCTTCCTCCCGGTACAGATAACAGGGGCAAGTGGACTCCTAATTACGAAGGTCCATATGTTGTTAAAAAGGTTTTCTCTGGTGGAGCCTTGATGCTTACAACTATGGATGGTGAAGATTTTCCGTCCCCTGTTAACTCAGATGTAGTCAAAAAATACTTCGCATAAATTGACCCGCTGGACGAAAAGAATAAAATAGTCCAGGCAAAAAAGGGCATCTCGGCGAACCAAACAAAAAGAAAAGGTTCGGGCAAAAGTTAGGGATAAAAGAATGAAAATAATTTGTACACCCGGTAAGTCGAAAACCGGCAAGGGCGGCTTAGGCAAAAATGGGTACCCCGGTGGATTGAAAACCCGAAAGGGCGATCCAGGCAAAAGAGGGATTAAAACGAAGACTACAATCTGAGTTATCTGTACTTCATCACGCTTCATGGTCTACCATCTCGAAGGGTATCATCGGTCCAGTCATTCTTCTCAGAAAGCAAGGAATTGGGAGAAAATTGATGATCCGTGAGTCATAACAGAATTGGGAAATAGTGGATGCCGTGTTCACATTGCCATTAGGTTAGATTTTTCCTTTTGTGCGCAATTACCTCTTTCTAGGAATTGCTTCCCGATGTATTCGCCTTTTCAGGCCCATTTTCAATCAATAAAAGTCGTTATTCAGATAAATTGCTCTCTTGTTTTTATTTTACTGTTTTGTTTGCAAAAACGTCCGAATTTTTGATAAACATTGCATATAAAAACATGAAGGCTAGACAATAACGTGCATAAAGATAAGACATTTGAAAATCATTTTGAATGTTGAGTACACTTGGGTGTATCTTGTCCATGCAATCCCCTGGGGCATGTTTATCGTGTTGTTTTGCAGGTCATCACCGTGGGATTCCTGGCTGAACGGTAAGCCATGGTTTGATCAGGGATGTTGTTAGCACTCTCTGGAAGTGCAGGAGGATGGGGATATTCCCCAGCAGTTGAAGCAAGTTCGAGACTGGTCTCCCCAGCGTAGTCAAGATCAGGAATTCCTCAGCCGGATTGAGGATGATTCCCCGGTAGGCTTGAAAGTGACTGTTTCCCCAAGCAAGTCGGAAGGCTATCAGAACTATTGTTATCCCCTGCAGAGACGTCTGTGGATAGTGTTTCCCCAGCAGGTCTAAATTTTTTAACTCCTTAGGTAGTCTGAAAGCTGACAAGTTCCCCGTTGAGTCTAAAGTGTTTTAATCCCCACCGAGTTGGAAGTATGAGGTATCCCCAGCGGAGGTGTCAGTGGAGTTTATTCCCCAGCAGTCTGGTTTGAAGTACTGCAAATCCCAGCGTGGTCGTGAATGCTTTTCCCCAGTAGTCTGGTTTGAAGTACTGTTATCCCCAGCGTGGTCGGGTATATTATCTCCCCAACAGAGTTATGCATTTCCCCATCAGGGTTGTGAAGGTTTTCCCCTAGCAGATCTCCCGAGCAGAGGTTTGTGTTGATGGTTTTCCCCAGTAGGTTCCCCGAGTGGATCATGTTCGTTGAAAATTATCTCCAGCAGAGTTCATTCTACCTGTGGATGGGTCGTCCCCAGTAAAGTCGCATTGGTTGTGTCCCTAGCGGAGTCCCCGAGTGGATGGGATCCAGTGAAGGTTGTCTCCGGTGGGATCTATTCTCTCTCCAGCAGCGATGCTTTCCCCAGCATGAGTGAGAAGTTGGTACTTTTCCCCCGCATAGCATATTCCTCAGACAGAGTCTCCCCACAGAGTTGGAGAATCTATTCAGTTTGTATGCTCAGCAGAGCAATCTGTTTGCTCCACAACAAGTGTGTTCATTTGCATTTTGCATGTAGTGATCATTGCATCCTCAAATCGTGTAGCATTTCCATGCAATATGGAGCATTACGCCATCGAAAAATTCAAACATATGCATTCATGTGTTAAGCCTAATCAAAACTATCCCCGGTAGAGGCAGATCATAGTTCAACATCTGTACGGCACGTTTGCTACAGTTGCTCCTGACAGCATTCAAGATTGATAACTCCCCCAGAGAGGTTTATTTCCTCACCCACCGAGTTGGAAGGGAAGCTTGATTCTCCCCAGTGAGGTCCCTAGCAAGTGTTTAGCCTTGCCTTGACATATGCAGATGTCATTCTTGTGATACCGGTAGGTGTCGTGTTTGCACCCGTGTGTGTCCTTTTTTTGGTGTCGGTAAACACCATTGTTTCGGTGTCGGTAAACATCGAGTCCCATTCCAGTCATCGATAAATGTCTGGTCGTCTTTGTTTTGATGTCGGTAAACATCATCTTTCGATGTACGTAGCATCTATCTTTTTCCCCAGGTCATCCGGTGATGTCTGGTCACCTCTCCGTTGGTGACGATAAACGTTGAGTTTTTCCCAAATCGTCCGTTGGTGTTTGGTTCTATTAGAGTTTTCCCCAGGTCATCCGTTGATGTCTGGTCACCTCTCCGTTGGTGTCGATAAACGTTGAGTTTTTCCTAGTCGTCCGTTGATGTATAGTTGTATCCCTTTCCCATGCATTGTTGATGTATGGTAACCTCTCCGTTGGTGTCGATAAACGTTGAGTTTTTCCCATTCGTCCGTTGATGTCTGGTTGCACATCCTATTCCCCAGTCATCGGTAAATGTCTGGTCGTCTTTGTTTTGATGTCGGTAAACATCATCTTTCAATGTCAGTAAACGTCGAGTATCTCCCCCGGTCATCGGTAAATGTCTGGTTGTTCCCCAGCCAGAGATCCCCAGTAGAGTCGTCGGTAAACATCCTATCTGGTTTCCGGTCGCAAGTATTTGTATTCCTTCCCCAGGGAAGTGTTCACCTCTCTGTTGGTGTCGATAAACGTCGAGCTTCTCCCTTTCGTCCATTGACGTCTGGTCGAGTGTTCCCATTCATCCGTTGATGTCTGGTCACCTCTCCGTTGGTGTCGATAAACGCTGAGTTTTTCCCATTCGTCCGCTGACGTCTGGTTGTACCTTTCCTTTGATAAAAATCAGAATCCCCAGTAGAATCGTCGGTAAACGTCTTGTCTAGCCGCTGCTGCAAATATCCTGTATCATATCCCGCAGAGTGCAAATTTCTACGGTTCTTTGGTATTCAATCCCTGTTCACCTTGAAGGTCTGACAACCGTTGCTCTCATCCGTTCAGGTTCCTAGTTGATTGAATAGGGGCAGCTGTAGCACCTCAAATTTGCACCTACCATTTGTATATACATTTTCATTTTAGGTCATTAACATTGCATTGCCATTGCATAGTCCATCATGTCATCAGTCAGACTGGTCAGGAGATTCAATTGTGCAAGGCAACAGGAGCATTCTCCATGAGATCAAAGCCTTAGGGTGGTTCCCATGAGTTCACATGATTCAAGGATCATTTTGAAGTGATATGGCCAAGTATTGGAGGCTCAGGGATCATCAGACCATGTGCAAATCCTCTGAAACCCTAAAAAGTCAACAGAAGTCAACTGTCAAATCAAATGATGGATTTGGAGGTGGGAGATGGTTAGAGATGCCTCATTCATGTGTAAACAAGTCTCATTTGACATCTCAAACATCAACATTGAAGAATTTGAAGTCAGATCAAGACTTTCCAAAAGTAGCAGGTGACCTGTAATTTGAACTTTCCAAAAATGGAAAGGTTTTAGATCAACTTCAACTCAAGATTACATCATCAAGAAAGCTTCAAATGAAATTTTGTCCAACCTGAAAGTTGAATATCTTTTGCTCCCATTTCCAAAAAGTCCAAGATCATGAATTTCTCATGTGTGGTTGATGAGATATGGTTCAAACATGGCAAAGTGTGGTTTAGACTTCAAATGAGTATAACTTTCAAACCAAAACTCTAAATTGAGTGGCTCTTTTTGCATATTGATCCTTGTAACATGTATTTTCCAAGCATGCCATCACTTTACATAAAATCTCATTTGCATGGCATTGGTTCAATCATGAAGATTTTTGTGAAAAATTGCATAAACTCATTTTGGTGTAACATGAGCATACCAAATCATTTCCAAAGTGTGCATGGGAAGTTTTTAAGTGGATTATGGGCCAGAACATGCACTGTTCACGTGCATGGAGGTGCATGGAGCATGAAATATCATTTTTACATTTACACCACAAACTCACTAATCATATTTGCATTTGCCTTAAACCATCCCTAAACATGATTAGCATGGACTATAAAGCCTTAATCATAACTGTTTTTCACATTTTACCAATTCTAGATCTAGATTTCACAAATTCTCAAAAATTCTCTCTCACTTTTTTCTCCAAAATTCTTCAAACACAAGAACTTTGCATTGATCATTTCATCATCCGGAGCTATAATTGAGCACATTTGCACGTTGAAACATAGGAAACCGTGTCTGTTTTGTTCATGTTCAAGGTGTGAAGCTTCCATGGCATGTGAAGATTGAGCAAGATTCGTGTGCATCCAAGCCTTCATTTCATCATCACTTACTTCAAGAAGCACATTGGAGAAGAATTGGAACATCAAGGACCTTGGAAACACGTGATTTCAGTTGCTGCTCATCAAGAGGTAGGTTTTTTGACCTCTTTAATTTTGCAATTCGTTATGCCTATCATGTAGATCTTTTAATGGTGATAAACCTGAGCTTTGAATGGAGTGATTTGGTGTTGAATTGAGTTAGATCCGTGCATTGGAAGTTTTGGATGATGATTTTTATTTCCTTCGATCCATGCGTTTGATGTTGTTTCTTGATGAATGATTCATGGAATCTTGTTGTATGATGCATGATAAGTTGAATGATGTGTTTAATTTTCATTTCTGGAGCATTTGGCAAAAATCTGGAAAAGTTGGATGAAGATCTTCATGATCTTCATCGTGTTCTTCATTCTCCAGTTTTGCTGGAGATTTTCCTTCGAAATTTCCTGCGAAACGTATACAATTTCCTGCGGAACGCATAGGCCTTACCTACGGATTTTCAAATCCCTGCATGCACGCCAGATTAGGGTTTGACATCAAAACTACGTCGTTTTGATGTAGCGCGCGCTTGGTGATTCAAATGTGTACATGGATCGAATCTGGCTGGGAGCATATTCTCATTGGCCTTGTGTTTTCTTCATATTTTCATGCCTTGGCTCCAAAATCATCTTTCAAATTTCCTCAACTTCAAAAAATAATTTAAAATTGAAAACTAAACCAAATGATCTCCAATTTTTTGCATTATGTTCCTCATTTTGTCTATTATTTTTTGATCATTAAAATGAAAATTGTGCTTGGCTGGATATTTTTTGGTGCTAGGATGTTTGAGTACATGTCCATATTTGACCTTCCCTTGCTATATCATTTGTGAAATGCTTGATTCTTATCCAATGCTTATGAAATTTTGCATGCTATAACTAGACACATTGCTTGACATTTTGGTGTTGATTTGGTATTTTTACCATGTGCCATTGCTGTTTTATGATCTTGTTAAGTTGGTGTGACAATTTGTGTCACACCTTGTGATGTTCAACTTGAATGATGTGTTTTCCATGCCAAATGATCTCCAGTTGCCCTGATTTTTTGTGTGATACATGCTATAGATGTTGCAATTGCTCATAGGTTTTGCTGGAATTATTTGAATCATTTCTGATTTAATTGAGATTTTTCATTCTGGTTGGTCATATTTGAGCTTTAAAAGGGCTTTGAACTTCATCTGATCATAAAATGCTTGTTTCTTGTCCAATGCTTCTGAATTTTTGCATACTATTTCTAGACATGTTGAGTGTTGTTTTGGCTTTGGTTTGAGGTTTTTACCATCATCCATCTCTGTTTTATGCCTATGCTAACTTGGTGTGACAATTTGTGTCACACATGTGCTTGTTGTGCTTGTCTTGACTTATGCTATGTGATTGCCATGCTTAATGATGTCCAATGCCTCTAATTTTTGGTGTGATGATCATGTTGTATGTCCTGTTTACTCATGAATTTTGCCAAGAGTATTGGAATCATTTTTGATTTAATGTGCATTTATTGCTTCTGATGTCACAATGTGGTCACAATTTGCATACCTTGCCATGTTTGGTTCATGAAATGCTTTTGGTTAATGATATTGATATGGGACCTTTTGGAATGTGTCAATATGTGATTGAAGTTGATTCATGTTAAATTTCATGTTCTGTTTTAAATGTTTGACCTACTGTTGACCCTAGGCTTTGACCTAGTGGTTTGGACTCACTGTTTGGATTGTGGATTTCAGGTTAAGAAGCACATTGCCATGGTTGGATTGGTCCACTCATTTGAGTTGATTAATTGGTTGATGATTGGCTAACCTTATGTTGTTTTGTAGGTTGATGCCAAGTCATTTGTGTTGTGCATATTGGCTTGTGGCTTGCATATTGTTGCCTAATGCCTTATCTGTCTGATTATGTGATTGACTGTTGTCTGTTTGATTGATTGAACTGTGTACTGATTGGGTTAGATTTTTTCAGGTACCTAAGTTGCTTTGAGTTCTTTTGAACTTGATTTTGCTTTGCTTGGTTGCTTAACCATTGAGGTATAACTCTTCTGACTTCATGTAGTCTGGAAGACCTGTCCTGTTATGTGGGCAGGCACCTGTCTGAAGCCCTCCTTAAGAGGCAACGCCTGTGTTTGTTTATCTTTGTGCCAAGCAGGAAAAGTCCTCTTATGAGGCAATTGGCAGATAAAAGAGATGTGTAATCCATCTCCTGCTATTCAGTGTGTCATTCACTTTGCTCACACACCTTGTGTTGATGCATTGTGGATAATAGCCCATAATATTTGTTGTGTCAGTCACATGTGGAGAAGAGTTCCTACTTTCTGAACTCCCACACCTTCTATTATTTGAAGCTCTCCCAGGCCAGGGATAAGAGCTGTGAGGTCTTACCCTCACTTCCTATTTCATCTGCTTCACCCTAACTCTCAATGTTAGGGTTAAGAGCTAACAACACCCTTTTCCAGTTGGCTTGTTTGTCGAGGTTGACATGACCCCTCGACTAAAGCCTAGCCTTGATGTTTGAGCCCCTTGTTGGTATGTTTACTTCATGCTATATATGTTTGTGTGGTGTGATTGTATCGCCTAGGTTTGCTAGACTCCGCGTAGTCTCGTTTGCATGTCAATTAAGGTAGCACGGTTCCTTCGTATAGGACTTCCTTTCTTGCGTGAGCTTTCCTAAAACACAAACAAACATTATCCCCTCTTAAGGACACGTTAACTCCTTCTACTACAGGTGAGTAAGTCTCCAAAGGTCGAGCATCTGGTAGATTGCGTAGTGACGTTGTCCACTTAAAAAACACAAACCAACAAGAATAGTTTAGCCGAACTACGGCAACTCTGATTCTCATGTCCAGATGAGATACGTAGGCACGAGATGCGATGTCTTGTCGAGTTTGACTAATAACTAACACTAATTCTTTTCTCTCGCCCTTGTTGCGATTGAGACCTTCCATTTCTCTTGCCCTAGTTGCAATCGAGACCCTTCGTCTTCTTGTTTGTTTCTTGGAGTCTGACATAAGTCCAGCGTTTGGCAGTCGGTTTCCTGTGTCTTGTTTGTTTGTTGGAGTCTGACGTAAGCCCAGTGATTGGCAGTCGGTTTCCTGTGTGTGTTTGTTGGTTTGGAGTCTGACATAAGTCCAGCGTTTGGCAGTCGGTTTCCTGTTTGTGTTTTGTTTGGCGTGCGTTAGCCGAGCTACGAGTGCTCTGATTCTTCTTTAGTTAGAGAAGATACGTATGCATAGGATGCGATATCCTAGCGAGCACGTTCCCCCTGTCCCGAACTACGTCGACTCTGATGTCTGCGTCTGACAGACTACGTAGGCCCAGGATGCGATATCCTGCCGAGTCCCGTTTCTTTTGTCTTTCTGTGTTTCCTTCCAGTCTTGTGCGGTGTTTGAGCAGTTCTAGCAACCTTTCTTCTATTCTTTCTGAGCGTGGATCCCGTCGAGTACGACGGATGCGTAGGGGTGCTAATACCTTCCCTTCGCATAACCGACTCCCGATCCCATCATTCTCTGGTCGCGAGACCATTCCTTTCCAGGTTTACTTCGAGCGTTTCCTTTCCCTCTTTTAGGATAAATAACGCACGGTGGTGGCTCTGTTGTTTCGTTTTCCCGCCGATTTTTCGCGCAATGCGACACCCATGCAAAGAAAATGGGAGCATCTCGTGTCAATCCTTGTATGTCACAACCATCTTCTGGATGATCTTTTTGATCTTCTTATTTGCAGCTTCAACATCCCCATTCATCTTAGGTCTGTAGGGAGAAGAATTATAATATGCAATCACGATGTCTTTGCAAAAAGCTTCCACCATATTATTGTTCAAGTTCGATCCATTATGAGTAATGATCTTGCTTGGCACACCATAACGACATATAATCATATTCTTGATAAACCTTACAACGACTTACTTGGTTACATTTGCATACGATGCCGCTTCAACCCACTTTGTGAAGTAATCAATAGCCACAAGAATGAAACAATGTTGGTTCGTATCTTTGGGATCAATCATACCAATCATATCAATTCCCCATATGGAGAAGGGCCATGGAGAGGAAATGACGTTCAACCGTGTCGGAGGAACATGAATATTGTTTGCATAAATCTGACACTTGTGGCATTTCTTCACAAACTTGCAACAGTCATATTCCATTGTCAGCCAATAGTAACATGCTCTCAACATCTTCTTTGCCATAGCATGTCCATTGGAATGAGTGCCAAAGGAACCTTCATGGACTTCAATCACCAATAAGTATGCTTCATGTCTATCCACACATATGAGCAGAACCATATCAAAGTTTCTCTTATAAACACATCACCGTTCAGGTAGAAGTTGCCAAATAATCTTCTCAAAGTCTTATTATCTTTCAAAGATGCCCCAAATAGGTAGATCTGACTTTGGAGGAAACATTTGATATCAAAATACCAAGTCTTTTCATCTTTGACTTCTTCAACATCAAACACATGAGTTGGTCTATCAAGACGCATCACAGTCAAGTTGGGAACTTCACTTTAAAATTTCACCATAATCACTGAAACCAACGTTGCAAGAGCATCTGCCATCCGGTTTTCATCTCGAGAGATATGATGAAACTCAACCTTTGTAAAGAAAGTTGAAATCCTCCTCACATAATCTCTATATAGTATCAAACCGGGTTGATTCGTCTCCTATTCACCTTTGATATGATTCACAACCAAAGCTGAATCTCCATAGACGTCTAAAGACTTTATTCTAAGATCAATGGCCTCTTCGAGCCCCATAATACAAGCTTCATACTCGGCCATGTTGTTTGTACACTTGAAAGTCAATCTAAGTGTAAATAGAAAATGAGTGCCTTGAGGAGTAATAATCACTGCCCCAATGCCATTACCATATGAATTAACAACTCCATCAAATACCACGCCCTAACGGGAACCAGGTTCTGGCCCTTCTTCAAGCAATGGTTCATCACAATCTTTCATCTTCAGGTACAAAATCTCTTCGTCAGGAAAATCATACTGCACTGACTGATAGTCTTCAATCGGTTGGTGAGCCAAATGGTCATCCAAGACACTACCTTTGATAGCTTTCTGAGATCAGTATTCAATATCATACTCAGACAACAACATCTACCAATGGGCGGTCCTCCTAGTTAGAGAAGGCTTCTCAAATATGTACTTGATTGGATCCATTTTGGATATCAACCAAGTAGTATGATTCAACATATACTGGCATAGATGCTTAGCAGCCCAGGCCAATGCGCAACATGTCTTTTCAAGCATAGAATACCGAGTCTCACAGTCAGTGAACTTCTTACTGAGGTAGTAAATTACATACTTTTTCTTCCCAGATTCATCTTGCTAATCAAGAACACAACCCATACTCTCATCAAGCATAATCAGATACATGATCAAAGGTCTTCCTTCAACAGGCGAAGACAGAATCGGGGGCTCAAGATAATACTCTTTGATACTATCAAAAGCTTTCTGGAAATCTTCGGTCCAATCACAAGAATGATCTTTTCGAAGAAGCTTGAATATAGGCGCACATGTGGCAGTCATATGCGATATAAATCTTGAGATATAGTTCAAGCGACCGAGAAAACCTCTGACTTGCTTCTCAGTTTTGGGCGCAGGCATCTCTTGTATTGCTTTGACCTTGGCAGGATCAACTTCAATACCCTTCTCACTGACAATAAATCCCAATAACTTGCCAGAAGGAACACCAAATGTATATTCATTGGGATTCAAGCGGAGTTTGTACTTCCTCAAACGCTGGAATAACTTCAATAAATGTTGAACATGTTCTTCTTCATCACTTGATTTGGCGATCATATCATCAACATAAACTTCAATCTCTTTATGCATCATATCATGAAAAAGAGTGGCCATAGCTCTCTGGTATGTCACACCAGCATTCTTTAAACCGAAAGGCATCACTCTATAACAGAATGTTCCATAGGGCTTAATGAAATGGTCTTCTCCATATCTTCAGGTGCCATCTTTATCTGATTATAACCGGAAAATCCGTCCATAAATGAAAAAACTTTGAATTTAGTTGTATTGTCTACCAACATATCAATGTGTGACAGAGGAAAATCATCTTCCGGACTAGCCTTGTTCAAATCTTTGTAATCAACACACATGCAGACTTTTCCATCTTTCTTGGAAACAGCACATATTGGCTACCCATTGCGGATACTCGGAGGTTACGAGAAAACCAACATCAATCTACTTCTTCACTTCTGTAAGACCCAAATTTTGTCCCTAAGATCCCTCATGGCATCATGACATTACATTTGCATTGCCTCAAGGACCATTGGCATCTTGGTTCCCTTTGTCCTTGGGTGGGACTTCTTGTGCGTGGTTTGAGATCACCAAGCATGCTTGAATTGTATATCATTGCTTTTCTCATTTTTGTTTACTAACCAAAAGCACAAAAATATGTCACTAACATCTTTTGTTTGTAGCTTAAGCAATCACAAGGTCAAAGCTTCTAGGAGATCATTTGTGCAATGATATGGCCAATAGGAGATGAAAGAAATCATGGTAATGGTTCCCAAAGCTCTCATCCATCAAATATGCCTTCCTAGCATCTCAATTCATCATTTTGATCAAAGCAAGTCAAGGGTTTGAGGTTTGTGCCCCAAGGAAACCCTAATTCATCTATGCACCACAATGCCTTGCTCGTGAAGCAACCTCAGCCCATGATCAAATACAATCAATTTAAGTTCTTTAATTCACCATTTCATGCATATTTGGGCTTATTTTAGTATCCTCAATCATCAATCCATCAAGATATGAGTCATGGACTTGAGAAGTTGATCAGTCAATTCATCTAACTATTTTGAAATGCACTAAGACCTAACTTTTTATGTGTTGGTCAAATGGAGATTATTACAAAAGCCAAAATGTTCTTAAGGACAATATGAACAACTTTCATGTTCATCAAAAATTGTTTTGAAGCTTGGAAGGTCATCTCCCATTCCAAGACATTATAGGTCATTTTGACTGAAACCCTAATTTTGGGTCAACTTCCCAAGGACACAACTCATTCATTTTTTATGATTTGGAGGTGGTATCAAATGCATTGGAAAGCTTACGATGTCTACTTCAAATGTTATGTTGAACAAAATTCCAAAATCGCAAAGTAAATACATGTGATAATACAAGACATTATAGGTCTTTTTGGACCAAATGCATTGAAAGGCAAAAAAGTCCAACTTCAAGTGCCCATAACTCTTTCATCAAAAATCCAAATGATGCAAAATTTAAGTCCATTTTGATTGTCTTGAAAAGATCTACAACTTTGATATTGGAGGTTTTTCATTTGAGGCTTGCATCACCAAAAAAGAAGGGCTTGAACATTGGCCAAATTTAGAAACTTTGCCTTGACATGTTTTGCACCTTGCACTTTAAACTCAAATTTCACCAATTTCCACATCCCAAATGGATTTTTGCCCAACATAACAATTGTTCCTTACATCCAAACCTGTCCAACCATTACTCGCATGATCATGTTTGGATTTGGCAAGTGTTAGTTTCGAAGAGGAGAAGTTTTTAGTTCAATTATGCATAACATGTGAGAATTCATTACACAAGCCTGTGCCTTTCAAATTACACGCCCATTTCACTTTGGTATGAGTTCAGATGTCATTTGGCTTTGGTTTTGGGCCTTGTGCATGATCATGCAAGCCCATGCAATGGATATCCAATTCCATGCACACGGATTGCATCACCTTCTCCTTGCCATTCCCTCTATAAATAGAAGCTCTATTCCATTCAAAATAGACACTGAAAACAACCTGAATTGCTGCAGAAATCAAAACCCAACCTCTCACCAAAGAATCTAGTTCATTTTTCTCTAAATTTTTCAGATCCAAAATTCAACTACATCTGGTTGAATCCTTGGATCTAAAGCTTCTAAACCTTCATCCTTTACTCCATTGATCTTCTGTTTTGATAAAGAAAGCAAGGAATCAAGCTCAAGCCTCCAGAAATCAAGGTCGTTATGCAACTGGTTTTTTCTTCGAAACTCATAATATATTGACATATTTGCTTGGATCTTGTGTTGGCTGAAGTCCTCTCAATAGAGGCATCATGATTGTGCATTTAATTTTTGAAATCCATTAAGTTCATGATGAACACCATATAACTTCCATCTCTGATTTCTCTCCACATAGAGATCGAGAGTGGAATTGAGTGGCACAAAGATGATGTACAGCATCCCAGCTTTCCAAAGATGTATAGATCGTGCATTTTGGTTAAGATTTGGTTGTCTGCAAAATTGGCCGGAATCTTCATGCTCACCGGAGAAGAAGGTGGCTCCGGTGGCCGTGCCATTGCCAGATGTGTTATGGATCGTTGGATTGAGTTTCCAGATCTAATCCTAGCCCTTGATTGTTATGACTTGTTTTAATACATTGTGCAGCACATTTGACTTTGGCCTATGGTAGGAGCGCGCATCTGGAGCTTGTGATCTACCAGCTCAATTAATGAGCTCAGATCTAACGCTCCTCGTTTTTTTCTAATTTTTATTTTTCTGATTTAATTTCTTTTATTTCCATTTATTTCAAAAATTCATAACTCTTTCATTTTTAATCCAAAAATTATGGGACCAATTGCATTAGTCTCCAAATAAATTCTAGTTTCTATTTCTGATTTTTAATATTTTTTATTTTGTCATTTGATATTTTTTGTGATTTTTCTCTTTTCTGGTTATTTTTAATTCATTTTAATTAGTTTTTAATACTCAAAAAATACAAAAAATATTTTTCTAACCTATTTGAATGATGATGGATCTATGAAAAATATTTTCATCAATTTTAAATTGATTTGAGATTTATTTGAGATTTTAGTTCAATTAGGTTATTTTTATTCATTTTTAATTGATTAAAAATAGTTTCTGACTTTTAAAAATGCTGAAATTTTTTGTCAAACTTTGTTTGACCTTGTTGAACTTGGGATAAATTACTTGGACCTTTCAAGGTTGATTTGAAGTGATTTTGAAGTTTGACCTTTCCATTATTTTTAATTCAAGTTTATTTTAATATTGAAAATGCCAAAAAATATTTTGTTCATTTCTTGACTTCCAATCTTCATCTCATTTCTATTTTTGATTGTTTGACTTTGACTTTCAATGTTATTGGTCAACATATGATGATTGGTACATTTTATTTCATTTAATGCATTTGTTTTTTTTTTTGCCATTTTATATCCATTCTCCATCTCCTTCTTCTTTTTCTTTCTTTTTGATCAATGAGTTAAAGGTTGATAAGTTAGCATTGATTAGGGGAGACTTAATCTTTTTTGATTCAAATCTAATTCATCTTGATCAATTGATCAAGTGAATGGCTTTGCATTAAGGATAGGTTGTTTTCTAAATCATGCAAAAGGCTTAAACCAATACAAGATCAATTCTCTTTTTTTCTTTTTGGCATGGCAAGTTATTGGAACTTGGTTCACTAATCAAGACTTCTAACTTGTGTTGTTGCCTACATTATTATTGACCGGCCTCAGATAGTTGTGACTTCTACATAAGTCCAATTATGATTGCTTAACATAGCGCTAAATTTGCCTTAGGGCACATTAACTACTAACACTAACAATTAACAATTAACATTTACTTTTTGCTATTTAATTTTATGCAATTTACTATTCTTGCACATATTATCCATTTGCTTTTCTCTTTGCTCACTTGAGCACATGTTTATGTTAATGCCATTTTCCTTTTGCTCACCTAAGCACATAATTGTGTATATATTATTGTGCTTGTGTTTTGTTTTATTTGTTGTGAACCAAATGCAAAGAATTGGACTTAGATTCTAGGACATACCCTATGCAAAGAATGGAGAAGTGGACTTAGATTCTAGGACTTTCCTTATGAAAAAATTGGAGTAAAAGGATCTTGATGATGAGTATGGATTAGAAGGACCAAATCTCTAAACTCACTCTTGTCCATTCTTGATTTACTTCATGAAACTTTTGATGTGTATGCTTTGTTGGCTAGGGGATTCTATGAGCTCAAATTGGAGGACCATTGCCATGTTCATTCAAAGTGAAAGACAAAACACATTGAGGATTTCTTAAGAGACTTGTTTGATTGCTTGAGCTTACTATTTTTGTGATTGCTTATTCCAAAGGATGGGAGCTACTTGGATCATCTATATGATCTAAAGAGAGGAACTCCATTGTGGTTTTATTTCTTCATCCCTCATCTTTTTGCTTTACTTAGGACTTAGCCATTCTTCTTCTTCTCTCCACTCTAACCCAAGCCAAAACCTTTTGTGCAAGCATTTAACCTTTGTTTTCAATATTAGAAACCTAAGCCTTATGCTTTTGATTTTCAAACCTTCCTTTCATAACACTTATTTTTGAATTGAATCCTTAAGTCAACTTTGACCATTTCTGTATATACTTCTAATTGGTAAATATAACCCATTCAAATGTCTTTCTGTGGGTCCAATGGCCACTTTCTTAATCAAATCTTTCATAACCTTTAGCTATTAGGTTTGAGTTATCTTGGTGGTAGATGTAATACTCACCTATATCCTTAGTGGTGGACAATGAGCCTTCCATGCTTATTATAGGGTTAACCCCTCACTAGCATGTTGAAGCTATCCTCACATGGTGGATTTGTGGTTTTAGGTTGAGTTTTCTCCCTTGGATAACAAAAGACCTTAAGGCTTTTGGACCAATCAATTCACCAACTCTTTTGAGATTTTTACCCTGAACTACGAGGTTTTGATCTTAATCTTTTTATAAGATGGTACGTAGGCAATGGATTTATCCATCCAAACACAAAATGTAAATAAACTTGTATATTCTCTTCTCCTCTCTTCAATCATGTTTGCACAAACAAATTTTCACAAAAACAAAAACCTTGCAACAAGTGTGAAAACGGCTCCCTAGGAGTACCTAGGATGTTTTGGGTGCCTAACACCTTCCCATTACATAACCAACCCCCTTACCCAGATCTCTGTCTTTCTTTTACTAGTTTTTGTTAAAACTATTAGGTTTTTGTTCGCTTTCTAACCATTCCTTTGGATAAATAGAAGTGCGGTGGCGACCCGACTTGTATGATTTACCTTAGATTTAGTCAATATCTCTAATGGTAATGAATACCCCGCTACAACTTCTTTGATCTTAACTGCCATATATGGATGAGTTCTTCTCAACTTTTGCTTGACCGACGAACATTCTGGATTAAACGACAATCTATGCTCCACAATCTCAGAATTCAAACCAGGCATGTCTTGATAGGACCAAGCAAACACATAGGAATATTCTCGAAGAAGATCAATCAACCCCTTCTTAGCTTCTGGACACAGTTGAGACCCAATCTTGACTTCTTTCACATCGTCTTCAGAACCCAAGTTGATTAGTTCAATCTGCTCTTTGAACGACTGAATGGATTTTTCCTCGTACTCAAGCAAACGAGATAATTCATCATAGACTTCTTCATCATCAATCTCTTCCTCAGCTTCAAACACAGGGAAATCAGGGTTTGGAGAGGGAGTAGGATCATTATATTCAATGGGTTTGAGAACCAACCGGCATAATGATTTGATATTTTGATTTTAGAGAAGTGAATTGTGACCAAATATTATGCAGATGGAAGATTATTATTTATGTTATTTGTGATTACCATTTTTAGAAAAGAAAAAAGTAAAAATAAAACACCATAGATGTGGATGAATAAAATTGTCTTTTATTGATGATAATAATAGAAATGCCCAACAACGTTCACTTCTCCCTTGGGAATAGGAGAAGGATTTTTCAAAAAAATTGGAAACAAATTACTTAGAGGAATGAATAACAGTAGGAACATCAACAATAACCCAATTATTGTAAGTCTGGCCATGCGTCACAAAGTTGGCACAAGCTTCATCTTCATCATCACTGTCTCCAATCCCGACAGCTGAGTGTTGATCATTCCTATAAATGAACTTTGTCCTACGGAAACATGGTTGCATAACTTCAGCTTTGACATTGAACGACCCTGGTTGAAATCCCAATCTCGCCCTATTCTTGTTCTCAGCAATCTCTATCATACGACCCCACTGATCAATGATGCCAGCCTCAATAGCCCTTTGTGCATCTTTTAAAGAAGACATGGGTTCCCCAGTTTTCTTCTCCTCAATAATAGACAAGGCTTGGAACAACGTTCCAACCTCCTCCTCAACTTCAACATAAGTAAAAGATGACAGATGGCTCACCAACAATGCCTTCTCTCCACCAACAACGACAAGCTTGCCGTTCTTCACGAATTTCAACTTCTGGTGTAGAGTAAATGTCACTACTCCAGCTTCATGAATCAATGGCCTTCCCAATAAGTAGCTATAGGTCTGGTGAATATCCATTACCTGGAAAGTAATTTGGAAATCACTCGGACCTATCTTCACTGGAAGGTCCACTTCACCAATGACAGTTTTTCGAGAACCGTTAAACGCTTTAACAATTATGCCATTATACCTCATTGGGGTGCCTTGATAAGAAAGCCTTGAGAAAGTTTACTTTGTAAGAACATTCAAAGATGACCCCGTGTCGACCAATACATTGGACATAACGTCCTCCTTACAATTCATTGAAATGTGCAATGCCAAATTGTGATTTCTACCTTCCTTAGGAAGCTCTTCATCACAAAAGCTTAGATTATTGCAAGATGTAATATTGGCAACAATGTGAACAAACTGATCCACAGTCACATCATGCTCAACGTATGCTTGCTCGATCGCTTTCTACAATTCCTCCCTATGTGCCTCAGAGTTCATTAATAGTGACAACACGGAGATCTTTGATGGAGTTTGGAGTAGCTACTCCATAACATTAAACTCGCTTCTTTTGATCAATTTCAAAACTTCATCATCATCGTTAGCCTTCAATTTGCTGGATTCCCCAGACTGACATATTGAATTACTAACTAGATTCGCTACTGGAATCTTTGCCTTCTTACTTGCTGCAACATCTTCTATCTCTTTCGGAAAAACCGGACCAAACACACGACCACTACAGGTCATCTTTGCAATATCAACAATGTTCACCACGGAGTCTATAACTAATAGAGGAATCTCTTGACCATTTTCAATCATTTATGGCATTGTATTGATAAGGCACAACTTTATCGGATGCATACGGAACAGGGCCTGCTAATCGTATAACCAACAGTGATACCGATCTTTTAACATTGTTGTTGTTGCTGATATTAAACTAGATAACTACCCGCTCAAGGGTTTTGAATACTGGCACGATCACATTCACATCATCTATATCTCTGGATTGGAAAACCTAAATAAGTCATTCATCCATCAACCTTTGAATATCCCTCTTAACAATAACACATCCTCGAGGGTTCACACTATAAGTCACACAACCATCATGGTCATGCTCACATTCATTGACCAAACATATGTCTTTATGAATTTCCACCAAAGATTGTATGATATGGCAAACATCATAAACCTTGAACTCACCAAGACAACCATCTACCATATTGACCAAAGCATTACCGTGAGCAGGCAATGAATTAGCTTTCACATTAGGAGCTCTTTCCTCAAAGGACACCATCCCGCTCTTTACAAGCTTTTGGACTTCATACTTCAATGGATAGTAGTTATCTATTTCATGGCCAAGGGCTCCCTTGTGAAAAGCACAGCGAAGTTCAGGTTTGAACCACCATGGAAGTGGCTCAGGAATTTGCGGAGGATTTCTAGGTTGAATGAGGTTCCTAAGAACCAAGGACAGGTATAATTCTGCATACGACATAGGAATAGGGTCAAAGGAGACCTTCTTTCTCTCAAAGCTTTGTTTGTTATTATTGTTGTTGTTGTAGTTGGTTCTTTGTTGCGGATGCTGTTGACGTTGTTGTTGCTGAATCAGAACTGATTAATTATTGGAATTGTTGAAAAATACAGGAATCACTGATGAAACTTGATGTTTATGTTGTCAAGGTTGAGAACTCTTTCTTACATGAGGCCTCCTCTACCTCTCCACTGATACTGAATTAGTTTCTCCTTCCTTCCTCTTGGAGAAACTCCCACTGTACTTCTTGTTGGATGATGCTTCTTCTTTAGACAGACATCCTTCACAGACTCCTTCCTCTAGCCTCATCCCCATATTTACCATTTCGGTAAAGTCATTTGGGGCACGCACAATCACGCGTTCATAATAAAACGAACTCATTGTCTTTAAGAAGATCTTCGTCATCTCTTTCTCTTCCAATGGTGGACAAATCTAGGCAACCAACTCCCTCCATCTCTGAGCATACTCTTTGAATGTCTCCTTATCCTTCTGAGACATAGACCTCAGTTGGTCTCTATCGGGCGCCATATCCACGTTGTACTTGTACTGCTTGACAAAGGCCTCGCCTAAGTCGATGAAAGTACTAACACTTCCACTGTCTAAACTCATATACCATCTCAAAGCGGCACTAGTTAAATTGTCATGGAAATAGTGAATCAGCAACTGATCATTATCAGTTTGAGTAGACATCTTTCTGGCGTACATCACAAGGTGGCTTAGAGGACAAGTGTTCCCTTTATACTTTTCAAAGTCGGGGGCCTTGAATTTCATCAGGATTTTCACATTGGGGACCATGCAGAGCTCATCAACAATCTTCCCAAACAAGTCCTTTCCTCTTAAAGTCTTCAACTCTTTGTGCAGCTCGAGGAACCAATCATTCATCTCGTCCATTTTCTTATACACGTCTGGACCCTCAGAGGGCTTAGAATGGTAGATGATGTCGTTAACACGAGGCAGAGTGTGAACAACCGAAGGTGGCACTGACATGACCGGGCTAGATGCTGACAGAGAGACAAAAGTGCGTGCATACCCTTCAGGCATAAAGTTGGATGGCATCCCCCAAGGGAATCCAGCAAGCATAGAAGGATCAGATTGACTAGAAGAAACATGAACAATTGAGGTAGCAACCTTAGAAATGACAGTCCTCTGGGGAGGAGTTGTAGGAGTCGGTGAAGATTGGTTATGTGCAGCAATGACAGATTCCATCAGCGTTGTTAACCTGGAAATCTCATCCTTCAGCTCTCTGTTCTCTTGCTCTAGACGCTCCATTATCCTTGGTTGATTAGTGCGAGTGTTGTATCAATGAGTCAGATTGCCTGAAGCATAGAAGAATAATCGATAAGACATCTGGCGGAAGAAAGCATGTTATACAAATGATGCATGAAATGCAACGTTTTTGATTATTTTCAATTTCAAGGAACATACGAAGTGCTATTTGAAAATATATAATAATAATAACAATTGGATTAATCATAAAATCCCTTTTTATTCATAAAATTTGGAAGGATTACACTGAGTAAAATTTCAGAAACCAAAGTACAAATACAAGAGAAAAGGAAACTAATCGTCCTAAGGATCCCTTAGCAACGATATCAGATGATCTGGTTGCGGGAGCGTACTTCCTTCGGATGCGTCGAATCTCGGACTCAAAGGATGTCTTAATCTCAGCCTTCTCAAGGACAAGCTGATCAACAATCTTCTTCCAAGCATCGGAAGGCTGAGGCATGCTAGAGGAAGGTAGACCCTCGGGCTCTCTCTGTCTCTTCACTGCACGGTCTTCAAGAATCTCAATAAGCGCATCATTTTCCTTAGACTCGAGCTGCAACTCTTCATGCTTTCAGCTCAAAGCATGTAATCGTTCTTCCCACATATCTTTCTCTTGCTTCATCTTGGTGAGTGCATCTTCCAACTCCTCTACATCTTGGTTAAGGAGAGTTGATGGCTCATCCATAACCTAAGACATAGTTATTTCACAAGTATACGACATTTTCAGCTCCAAAGCTCTCTTCTTCACCCAAATAGTGTAAGCTTCCAAAGCTACACAGTTACATGGACCAAGCTCGGATCTTCCTTTCCTATGCACGTTATGCCAAGCTTGTATCATCCTCTGCTTAAAATATTGGGGATCTTTACCCTTTTGATAGAAAAGACCTTCTAACTAAGTGTTATTAGGTTTATCTCTCAAGGGAATCCAAGTTGACGACGGGCCAATGTTGGGTTGTAGTTGATTCCTCCTTGTGTACCAATGAGAAATACGTTAGAGAACTCACCGCAACTATCAATGATATCCAAGCTACCCAATGGCGAATCATACCAAACAATATCATCATTAGTGAGAGACATAAGTCTTTGGGACCACCGTAGACATTGTTGGTTCTCCATGAAAACAGGCGTTTAAGGCAAGTGCGAAATAAACCACTTGCACAGAAGAGCAACATAATACACAATAGTCCCACCACCTTTAGAATTCCTCAAAAGCAAAGAGAAATACATGTCACCCAACAGAGTCGGGACATGATTCCCAATGAAGAAAATTCTAATGGCGTTAACATCAACAAAACTGTCAATGTTAGGGAACAAAGCCAGACCATAGATGAGAAATACGAAGATGGCTTCAAAAGCGCCCATAGTACCGGCTTGAGCAAAGACAATAGCTTTACCAATGAGGAACTTAGAAGTCAAGCAAAAAATACCTCCTTTCTTCACTAAATGAGCATTAATCTCATTTTCTTCAAATGAATAGCCTCAGCTATAATATGAGATATCGGAATCTCCTCCAATCCACTAAAAGGTACTTTGTCAGATATGGGTATACCCAAGAGATGGGCATACTCTTCTAACATAGGCACAAGCTGATAATCAGGGAAAGTGAAGCACCAGTAGAGATGATCATAGAACTGAACCAAAACACTTAGAAGTCCTTCAATCCCATCAGATGACAACACAGACAAGAGCTTCCCATGACGTTTCTTGATGTCCAAGGGATTTAATACAAAGGATGACAACTTCCTTAGCTCTTTCAAATCAGGACATATGAAACTGTACTTCTTAGTATTCCTTCGTCCACAATCCATGGTCTAAATATATTTGCAAATAAGACCTCAGTTCCTTGAAATTTATTTTTCGGTGATGAATGTTATGATGTGCATGTATGCATGAATGCAACAACCATAAACAAGGGATCACACACAAGGCAAACACAAACAAAGTTCAAGCGATGGATCAAGTCGTCATCAAGATCAATCATCCATTTTGGTGGATTATGGTTTTCACCTTATCAACACCGAAGTTCCATTGATTATGACAAGACTTGATCGGATCAACCCAAAGGAGTCAGGTTAACAACCATCCCAAAGAAGTGTACTAAGGATAAAAACCTATAGATCATGTTCTATCAAAGTTCCCAGAGTCTTAATCCCATCTATCGAATATTACAGGTTAGGATGACTAACTCATCAACCCATAATATTCTCAAGAGAGACTCGTCTGAGTGTAGTATCGCGTAACAACTGTTATCAAGTCTACACCTGAACAACCTCCGCACTACATCCTAAATAGGCCAAGTTGGGTTAAATTTTCTACCGTCCTCAGCTTCTCAGACCCCAAATCAGAGAAAGTAATGCCTAACCACAACTAACTTGTGTGACATCAGTAACTCCAAAAGGGTCTCCACCTAGTAGATGGGTCTCAAGCCAACTTGTTAAGGACTACTCCATACAAGTTGAACATTACTATACTATCCTCCTATCTTAATTGCACTCAAGTTCGGGTTAGAACTTATCTCACCACTCTGAGATCACCAAGCATAATAAACATATTATATCACCCAAACAAATATATAAACATTAAATATACAAATATGTAAACATAAAAAAGTAGGCTAAACCCACTGAGGACTACTCCCCAACAGAGTTGCCACTTAATTTCTGTAGTGGTACATTCATGACCATTAAGCTATGGATAAGTTAGACGTCAATAAAACCAGAGTCTCCACCGCACTTTTATTGTTTCCAAAGGAAAAGGGAAAAGTACGAACAAAACCCAAAGATAAGAAGTTTTCAAATCAAAACTAATAAAATGCTAAAGATTACAGGTAAGGGGGTTGGTTACACAAAGGGAAGGTGTTAGCACCCAAAGTGTCCTAGGTACTCCTAGGGAGCCCTTTTTTTGTGTGTATGTATTTTTGGTATAAATGATTTTTGAAAAAAATAGAGTGTGGGGATTAGAAAAGAGTTCATTGATTATATTTTTGTGTTTGACAAGACCTTCAGACTTGTGCCTACGTACCAACATAAAAATGAGGGATCAAAACCTCGTAGTTTGTGGTAACAATTTCAAAGTTAGTGAATTGCTTTTAAGGGCCAAAAATTTGAATGAAGTTATTAGTTCTTTTTTTATTTTGAAATTTTAAGTCAATATGATTAAGTTTATTTACAAATTTGATTTAAGAAAGAGTTTGAAAATCCATTGGCATAAGGCCTATGTTTGAAATCACGAGCAAAGAAAGTTTTGAAAAGGGGGAGAGATTTGAAACTTAAGAAATGGGAGGAGATGAAGAGACTATCCTAAGCATAAAAATTAAAAGTTAAGAGTTGAAAAGATATGACCAATGGGATGCAATCCAACAGACAAGAATGTCATATAGAAAACTCACTTTCCGTTTGGACTTTGAATCAAGCAATAATCAAGGAGCAATTAGCAATATCCAGACATTATGAAGATCAAGGCATCAAATGAAGATAGCCACATCCAAACAAGCAATTTCCATAACTAGCAATCTTCTTTGTCTTCCCATGTATCAGATGAAATATTCCTTGATCAACTCAAAGTAAAGCATCAGACACAAGGTCAAAGTAACAATGAGCATCAAGACAGAGTAGCAGATGAATTCAAACAAATCCCAAGACTTGCACCAGATGAAGGCTTAGTTCACAATAACTTGGTCTTAAAATGTTGGCATTGGCCAAGTCCTTTTTGCACAGGGAATGTTGCCTAATCCTAAGTCCAAGAGTTCAGATCAAGATCAATAGTCCACCAAACATTTTTTTAGGGTTTTTGTCGTTATTAAGTATTTTAAGGTCCTAAGACCACAAACAAAACCAAAATGCACAAACAATATATACAATCACAAGATATGGCTCAAATGAGCAAATTGAAAATGAGATTAACATAAACAAGTTAGATGGAATGTAAATGGCAATGAATGATAAATGACTGAAATTTAAATTGCATAAAGTAAATGAGTTGAAAGTAAAGAAGTATTAACAAGAGTTAGTCAAATGTTAGACAAAGGTTAGTCAAGTGTTAGTGGTAGTTTTTTTAAATTGATTAAGTCATTCTTTGGAAAACACTCAACCATCCATTCACAAGCATGGATCCTTAAACCAAGACATCTTCCATGAGAAGGGCTCCAACTTGGATAATTCAACAAGTATGCCACTAGCTCTCATGAAAGGAAAAAGGGTCAAGTTTCCATACAATACCATGAAGAATGGGAGACTTACAATCTCACTTACTAGAATGTTATGCCTTCAAGGTCAAACTTAGCTCTATGTTAAACAATCATAATTGGACTTATGTAGAAGCCACAACTATCTGATGTCGGGCAATAAAAATTTATGTGTTAATTCATGTTAGAGATTTGGTATGAAGAATCAAACTCCTAAAACATACCACACACTAAAATAAAACATCAAGAGGGATGGACCTATCTCAGTCATACTTGTATTGGTTCATCTAACACAAGGTCATTGGTGAACCAATTAGCCTTAAGATATTAGATATTTCATTGGTCAAATGAGGGAATCGGAAAGAATAAGGATGAAGATGAAGAGGGAGGGGAAGATAGAAACATAAATTGATCAAGGGAGGATTTTATCAAATTAAAACCATTCATTCATTTTGGGGGATGAAATGCACATTTCATCAATCCCTTAAGTCCAATGGTTTTAATCAAACAAAAGTCAAATCAACCTTGACCAAGGCCCAAAAAAATAGTCAAACATCATAAGACCATGAAAATGGCTCAACATAATTTTTACACATTTAATCAATTAAAAATCAATTTAAAAATGAATTAAAATACAATTTAATTTGGTCAAAACCTAAATTCTCTTCAAAACACCAAATAAAAGAGAAAAATATTCACAAAAATATTTAATTCATAAAAAATATTTACTCAGAAGTATATTTAAATAGTTAAAAATATTCACAAAAATATTTAATTCATAAAAAATATCAAAATTAATTCAAAAAATAATTTTAATTCAGAATATGAAAGAGAAAAATATTTATGGATTTTTGGTGAAAGTCCCTTATTTTTTGGATTAAAAATGAAATTATTATGATTTAAACAAAATAAAAGGATTAAACATAAAATCAGAAATTAAAATAAAAATAGAAAACACAAGGGCCATCAGATCTCCCTCATTAATTGAGGTGGCAGATTTGATGGCTACACGAGTGTGTTCCATGGTGGACTCTAGTCAACTCAATGTACGCATGATAATCAGATGCAACGATCCAAATTAGAAGATTAAAACTTGTTCAGATGGCCAGGAAGCGCGACAACACACCACTGGAGCTAGGGCTCCGGTCATCTTCTTCGGTGACCTTCACCGGACTGGTCCAACTTCATCTCAATGAAAAATGAAAAACAAGGACACTATTTCAAAGAGAAAATGCTCAGGATCACGAATCTGACCTCAATTCTCTCCAATTCCAAGTATATAAAAAGATACAAGGATTTGAATTTTGAGGATCATGAACTGAGTTGCTTCGATTTGACCTCAAAGCAACTCAATCTTGTTGCCTACATTGGTAGGACTTCAGCCAACCAAAAATCACAAAGAATAGTGAAGAATTGAGAGAGAATCGAACAGATAAAAATTCTGGAAAATCACCTTTGAGTGAGCTTCAAATTTGCTTGATCTTGCTTCCAATTGGCCTGGGCTTTACTTCAGAAGCTTGTAGGAGTTGAATTGGTTCAAAGAAAAGCTTGGACTCTTGGAGTTTCAATCTTAAAATAGAAAGAGATTTGAAGCTCTATTTTCAAATGAGAACCTTCAAGATTATCCTTTAATGGTGAGGGTTTGGATTGCAGGTTCAAAGCTTGGGCATGAGGTCCTTAATTCTGAGCCAAGAGGGTCTTATTTATAGGCTATGCATTTGATTTTCACACACTTCCAAAATGGGCCAAAAATAGCAATTCCCTTGCATGCTTGCATGGGCGTGTGATAGGCCCATCAAAAGATGCTATTAGGTCCAAAATCACTCATGTGCAATGTTGAAATCATGTCATGTGGTCATGGAAAGGAGATTGAAATGTGAATGTGAAATTCATCCAAATGAACCTTTGAAAAGAACCCAAGCGCAAGTCCTCCAATTCTTGTCCAAATGAGATGATCCTGGACTTTTTGGAAAGGTGAGATCAAGAGGAACAACTTTCATGTTGAACACTTTTCCATTTGAAGTTTGGATCATGAAGAATTGTGAGGTGGAAATTTTGGAAAATTAAACATATTTGAAAATTTTCCAAGTACCAAGTCAAATGTTCACTTCTTCCACCTTGAATAATTTTTGCTATGGGCTTCAAATGATAATAGTTCCTTCATTAAAGTTGTATATCTTTCAAACCTATTAAATTTGGTGAACAATTGTACCTAATTTAGATTTGGCATGAAGGAGTTATGCATTTTAGAAGTTGAGGAAAATCCTTTGTTCAATGGTAATGGCCCAAAATGACCTATAATGTTTCCTCTTGGCACATGCATTTGCATGTTGAATTTGAATTTCTTCCAATAATAAACGTTGGATAGGACATATTGAATTTGATCATGAAACTTGAATGGCTTTAATATCATACAAATTGAGCAAGTTATGGTCCTTGGAAGTTGACCTCCTAACTAGGGTTCAGACAAAATGACCTATAATCTTTCATCATAAAAATTGACTTTTCAAGAAAACCTAGCCCTTTACTTCAACACAAAAGTTGTTTGGAATGTCATAAGGAGTAACTTTTCTATTGTAATCATTTTCATATAACAAAAATTGTAGGAGATAGGGTCTAGGGAACCCCAATTTTGACCAGTTGACTTTCTCTGGTCAACCACCAGGAACCATCTTGAAAACTTGAAGTTTTCTTGATCTTTAGGACTCATGGAGGATCATATATGCATAAGATGATGTAATATGAAGTATCCCTTGAAATATTTTGATCAAATATTGAAGAAACTTGCTGAAGAAGTCACATAAGATACCCAGTTGAATTAGGGCTTCCAAGGAAAACAAGCTTAAAAATCTTGATGAATTCTTGATCAAAATGATATGTGAAGACCATGGGGATCCATATATGAGGTATAGAGTCATTGTGAACCATTTTTTGATTAGTCTCCTTGCGTTGAGGGTCTCAAACCCTAGATACGAGCTTGATGGAGTATGGGTGAACACACACACGACCTATAAAAGAAACAAACTATATATTGGCATATTTTTTGCATTTGGGTTAGTAAATAAAAAGAGTATGATACAATCAAATGTGCTTGTTGACCTCTTCCGACGCAAACCCAATGAATGAGGGGTAAGGAGGATGCCAAGGTGTGATCCCAGAAGCTAATGCATATGATGAGATAGCATGAGGGATCTTAGGGTCAAAATTGGAGTCTTACATACGACTTTTCATATCTGACTTCTTCAACAGCAAACACATGAGTTGGCCTATCAAGATGCATCACAGTCAAATCGGGAACTTTATTCCAAATTTTCACCACAATCATTGAAGCCAATGTCGCAAGAGAATCTGCCATCTGGTTTTCATCTCGAGGGATATTATGTAACTCAACCTTTGCAAAGAAAGTTGAAATCCTTCTTGCGTAATCTTTGTAGGGTATCAAATCGGGTTGATTCGTCTCCCGTTCACCTTTAATCTGATTCACAACTAAATTTGAATCTCCATATATGTCCATATACTTTATTCTAAGATCAATGGCCTCTTCGAGCCCCATATTCCAGGCTTTATACTCAGCCATATTGTTTGTAAACTTGAAAGTCAATCTAGCTGTAAACGGAAATTGAGTGCCTTGAGGAGTAATAATCACTGCCTCAGTCCCATTACCATATGAATTAACAACTCCATCAAATACCATGCCCCAACGGTAACCAGGTTCTAGCCCTTCTTCAAGCAACGGTTCATCACAGTCCTTCATCTTCAAGTACAAAATCTCTTTGTTAAGGAAATCATACTGCACTAACTGATAATCTTCAATAGGTTGGTGAGCCAAATGGTCAGCCAAGACACTACTCTTAATTGCTTTTTGAGATCGGTATTCAATATCATACTCAGATAACAACATCTACCAACGGGCAATCCTCCCAATTAAATCAGGATTCTCAAAGATATACTTGATTGGATCCATTTTGGATATCAACCAAGTTATATGATTCAACATATACTGGTGCATACGGCTAGCAGCCCAAGCAAATGCGCAACATGTCTTCCCAAGCATAGAATATCAGGTCTCACAGTCGGTGAACTTCTTACTGAGGTAGTAAATTGCATACTATTTCTTTCCAGATTCATCTTGTTGACCAAGAACACAATCCATGCTCTCATCAAGCACAATAAAATACATGATTAACGGTCTTCCTTCAACAGGTGGAGACAGAATCAGAGGCTCAAGCAGATACTCTTTGATACTATCAAAAACTTTCTGGCAATATTTGGCCCAATTAAAAGACTGGTCTTTCCAGAGAAGCTTGAAAATAGGCGCACATGTGGCAGTCTGCGCGATATGAATCTTGAGATATAGTTCAAGCGACCGAGAAAACCTCTGACTTGCTTCTCAGTTTTGGGCGCAAGCATCTCTTGTATTGCTTTGACCTTGGTAGGATCAACTTCAATACCCTTCTCCCTGACAATAGATCCCAACAACTTACCAGAATGAACACCAAAAGTACACTTATTAGGATTCAGGTGGAGTTTGTACTTCCTAAAACGCTGGAATAACATCAACAAATGCTCGACATGTTCTTCTTCATCACTTGATTTGGCAATCATATCATCAACATAGACTTCAATCTCTTTATGCATCATATCATGAAAAAGAGTGGTTATAGCTCTTTGGTATGTCGCACCAACATTCTTTAAACCGAAAGGCATCACTCTATAACAGAATGTTGCCCGGGGTGTAATGAATCTGGTCTTATCCATATCTCCAGGTGCCATTTTAATTTGATTATAACCGGAATATCCATCCATGAACGAAAAGACTTTGAATTTAGTTGTATTGTCTACCAACATATCAATGTGTGGCAGAGGAAAATCATCTTTCAGAATAGATTTATTTAAATCTCTATAATCAACACACATGAGACTTTTCCATCATTCTTAGGAACATGCACAATATTGGCCACCCACTACGGATATTAAGAGGTTACAAGAAAACCAACATCAATCTTCTTCTGCACTTCCTCTTTGATCTTAACTTCCATATTAGGACGAGTTCTCCTCAACTTCTGCTTGACCGGCGGGCATTCGGGTTTCAACGGCAATTTATGCTCCACAGTCTCAGAATCCAACCCAGGAATGTCTTGATAGGACCAAGCAAACACATCAGAATAATCTCGAAGAAGGTCAATCAACCCCTTTTTAGCTTCTGGACACAGTTGAGACCCAATCTTGACTTCCTTCACATCATTCTCGGAACCCAAGTTGACTAGTTCAACCTGATCTTCAAACGACTGAATGACTTTTTCCTCGTGCTCAAGTAAACAAGATATTTCATCAGATATTTCCTCATCATCATTCTCTTCCTAAACTTCAAACACAAGGAAATCAAAGTTTGGAGAGGGAGTAGGATCATTGTATTCAATGGATTTGAGAATCAACCTGCATAATGATTTGATATTTTGATTTTAGAGAAGTGGAGTGCAAACAAATATTATGCAGGTGGAAATATTATTATTATTTGTGTTTTTTGTGATTTCCATTTTTTCAGAAAAAGCAAAAAGTAAAAATAAGACATCATAGATGTGGATGAATAGAAATTGTATTTTATTGATGATAATAATAAAATGCCCAATAATGTTCACTTCTCCCTTAGGCATAGGAGAAGGATTTTCTTAAAAAAAATAAAAAAAATTACTTAGAATGATGAATGACATTAGGAACATCAACAACAATCCAGTTTTTGCAAGTCTGGCCATTCGTCACAAAGTTGGCGCAAGCTTCGTCTTCATCACCACTGTCTTCAATAATGGCAGCTGAGTGTTGATCATTCTCATGAATGAACCCTGCATTGCGGAAAATTGGTTGCATAACTTTGGCTTTGGCGCTGAATGTCCCTGGTTGAAATCCCAATCCAACTCTATTCTTGTTCTCGACAGTCTCCACAACACGACCCCACTTGTCAATGCTGCCAACTTGAATAGCCTCTTGTGCATCTTTCAAAGAAGACATGGGTGCCCCAGTTTTCTTCATTTCATCAGCAATGGATAAGGCTTGGAGCAGTGTTCCAACCTCATCCTCAGCATCAACATAAGTTAAAGATGACAAATGACTCACCAATAATGCCTTATCTCCACCTACAACGACAAGCTTGTTGTTCTTCACGAATTTCAGCTTCTGGTGTAGAGTAAACGTCACAACTCCTGCTTCATGATTCCATGGCCTTCCCAACAAGCAATTGTAGGCCGGGTGGATATCCATTACCTGGAAAGTAATCTGGAAATCACTCGGACCTATCTTCTTAGGAAGGTCCACTTCACTAATGACAGTTTTATGAGAACCGTCAAACGACTTGACAATCACGCCGCTGTGTCTCATTAGGGTACCTTGGTAAGAGAGTCTTGATAGAGTTGATTTCGTAAACACGTTCAAAGATGACCTTGTATTAACCAGCATATTGGACAAAGCGTCCTCTTTGCAATTCATTGAAATATGGAGTGCCAAATTGTGATTCCTGCCTTCCACAGGAAGTTCTTCATCACAAAAGCTTAGATTATTACAATAAGTAATGTTGGAAACTATGTGGTCAAACTGATCAACGGTCACACCGTGCTCAACATAAGCTTATTCTAGCACTTTCTGCAACGCTTCCTTATGTGCTTCAGAATCCATCAATAATGACAGTATGAAGATCTTTGACGGAGTCTGGAGCAGCTGCTCCACAATATTAAATTCACTCCTTTTTATTCTTAACAATTCATCATCATCGTTAGTCTTCAACTTGTTGGATTCACCATACTGACACGTCGGAGTACTAATTGGATTCACTACATGAATCTCTGCTTTCTTACTTGCTGCAATATCTTCTACTATCTTTGTAAACACGGTATTGAACACACGACCACTACGGGTCACCTTTGCAATATCTGAAATATTCACCACTGAGTTTGCGACTGGTAGAGGAACCTCTTGACTATCTTCAATCATAGTGGCATTGTATTGATATGGAACAGCTTTATCGGATGCATACGGGACAGGGCCCGCTAACCGTATAACCAACGGCGATACAAATCTATTAACATTATTGTTGTTGCTACTATCAAATTGGATAACTACCCGCTCAGGGGTCTTAAACACTGGTACAATAACATTCATATCACCTATATCCCTTGACTGTTGAATCTGGATCACATTCTCATCCATCAACTTCTAGATATTTCTCTTGACAACCATACACCCACGGGGGTTCACGCTACAGATTGCACAACTATCATGGTCATGTTCACAGTCACTGATTAAACATAAATTCTTATGCATCTCAACCAAAGATCTTCGGATATGTCGTACATCAAAAACTCTAAAATTTCCTGGACAACCATCCACCATGTTGGCAAAAGCGTTATCATGAGCAGGCAACATATTGGCTTTTACGTCTGGCACTATGTCCTCAAACGACACCATACCACTCTTTACGAGCTTCTGAACCTCATATTTCAATGGATAACAGTTTTCTATGTCATGGCCAGGGGCTCCATGGTAGAAAGCACAATGAAGGTCTGGTTTGAACCACCATGGTAGTGGCTCAGGGATTTGTGGAGGATTTCTTGGTTGAATGAGATTTTTGAGGACTAATGATGGGTACAATTCTACATAAGTCATAGGAATAGGGTCAAAGGACACCTTCTTCCTCTCAAAGTTTTGCTGATGATTATTGTTGTTGTTGTAGTTGGTTCTTTGTTGCGGTTGCTGCTGATGTTGTTGTTGCTGAATTGGAACTGATTGATTGTTGGAATTATTGGAAAAAATTGGGATTACTGAGGAAACTTGATGTTGATGTTGACGGGGTTGATAACTCTTTCTAACATGAGGCCTCCTCTACCTCCCTACTGACACTGAATTAGTTTCTCCCTCCTTCCTCTTGGAGAAACTCCCACCATATTTCTTGTTGGATGCTTCTTCTTATTTAGATAGACGTCCTTCATGGACTCCTTCTTCCAGCCTTATCCCCATGTTTACCATTTCGGTAAAGTCATTAGGGGCACTCGCAATCATACATTCGTAATAAAACGAACTCACCGTCTTCAAGAAGATCTTTGTCATCTCTTTTTCTTCAAGAGGTGGACTTATCTGGGCAACAAGCTCTCTCCATCTCTGGGCATAGTCTTTGAGTGCCTCCTTATCTTTCTGAGACATAGACCTCAACTGGTCTCTATCAGGCGCCATATCCACGCTGTACTTATACTGCTTGGCAAAGGCCTCTCCTAAGTCATTGAAAGTATGAATGCTTGCATTGTCCACACCCATATACCATCTTAAAGTAGCTCCAGTCAAAATGTCTTAGAAAAAGTGAATCAATAACTGATCATTATCAGTCTGAGTAGACATTTTTCTGGCGTACATCACAAGATGGCTTAGTGGGCAAGCACTCCCTTTGTACTTTTCAAAGTCTGTGACCTTGAATTTCATCGGGATCTTAACATTGGGGACCAAGCAGAGTTCAACAACACTCTTACCAAACAAGCCTTTCCCTCTCAAAATATTCAACTCTTTTCACAGCTCGAGGAATTGATATTTCATATCATCCATCTTGTCATATGCATCTGGACCCTCAGACGGCTCATACTGGTAGATAGTGTCCTCAACACGAGGTAGAGTGTGAACAACTAGAGGTGGCACTGACATGACCGAGCTAGATGCCAGTAGAGAAACAAAGGTGGACGCATACCCTTCTAGCATAAAATTTGATGGCATTCCCCAAGGGAACCTAACAGGCATAGAGGGAATGGATTGACTAGAAGCAACAACAGGAACAATTGAGGTAGTAACCTCATAAATAACAGTCCTCTGGTGAGGAGTTGGTGATGACTGATTATGTGCAACAATCACAGATTCCATCATAGGCGTCAACCTGGCGATCTCGTCCTTCATCTCTCGGATATCTTGCTCTAGATGCTCCATGATCCTTGGTTGATTAGCGCGAGTATTGTAATGGTGAGTTAGCTTGGCTGATGCACAAAAGAAGAACTGATAAGACATTTGACGGAAGAAAACCTGTTGTGCAAATGATGCACGAAATGTAATGTTTTTTATTTGTTTTTAATTTCAAGAAACATATGAAGTCTACTTTGCAAATATATTTAAATAATAATAATGAAAATTTGATTGACCATAAAATCTCTTTTTATAAATAAAATTTGGAACGATTACACTGAGTACAATTTCAATAATCAATAAGACATCTGGCGGAAGAAAAACTTGTTTATACAAATAATGCATGAAATGCAATGCTTTGATTGTTTTTATTTTCAAGGAACATACTATTTTATTTGGCGGAAGAAAAACTTGTTTATACAAATAATGCATGAAATGCAATGCTTTGATTGTTTTTATTTTCAAGGAACATACTATTTTATTTGCAGATATATAATAATAACAATTGTAACAATTTGATTGACCATAAAAATATCTTTTATTCATATAATTTGGAAGGATTACACTGAGTACAATTTCAGAAACCAAAATACAAATACAAGAGAAAAAGAAACTATCATCCTAAGGATCCCTTAGCAACTGCATCAGATGATCCGACCATAGGTGCATACTTCCTTCAGATGCGTCAAATCTCAGACTCAAAGGATGTCTTCATCTGAGCCTTCTCAAGAACTAGGTGATTAGCAATCTTCTTCCAAGCACCGGAAGGCTGAGGCATACCAGAGGCAACTAAACCCTCTAGCTCTCTCTGTCTCTTTACTACTCGGTCTTCAAGAATATCGATAAGTGCATCCTTGTCTTTCTACTCGAGATGCTTCTCCTCATGCTTTCGACTCAAGGCATGTAACCTCTCTTCCAACATATCTTTCTCTTGCTTCATCTTGGTGAGTGCGTCTTCCAACTCATCTACATCTTGGTTAGGGAGAGTTTATGGCTCAGCCATAACCAAAGACATAGGTCTTTCACAAGCGTACGACATCTTCCGCTCCAAAGCTCTATTCTTCACCCAAGTAGTGTAAGATTTCAAAGCTACACAGTTACGTGGACAAAGCTCAGATCTTCCTTTCCTATGCACATCATGTCAAGCACGTATCATCTTCTACTTCAAATGTTGGGGATCTTTACCCTCTTGATAGGAAAGACCTTCTAACTGAGTGTTATTAGGTTTATCTCTTAAGGGGAACCCAAGTTGACGACGAGCTAAAGCAGGGTTGTAGTTGATTCCTGCTTGTGTACCGATAAGAGGCACATTAGAGAACTCACCACAACTATCAATAATGTACAGACTACTCAATGTAGAATCATACCAAACTATAAGACCCCAATTTTGGCCCTAAGATCCCTCACGCTATCTCATCATATGCATTGGCTTTGGGATCAAACCTTGGCATCTTCTTTACCCCTCATTCATTGGGTTTGCATTAGGAGAGATCACCAAGCACACTTTTTATTGTACCATACTTTGTTTTTTATTATTTACTAACCCAAATACCAAAAATATGTCAATGTATAGTTTGTTACATTTGTAGATAGTGAGTGTGTTCACCCATGCTCATATCTAGTATATGAGACCTTATCTCCTACAATTTTTCTCATATGAAAATTATTACAAGGGAAAAGTTACTCCTTATGACATTCCAAACAACTTTCATGTTGAAGTCAAGAGTTATGTTTTCTTGGAAAGTCATTTTTAATGGTGAAAGATTATAGGTCATTTTGTCTAAACCCTAGTTAGGAGGTCAACTTCTAAGAACCATAACTTGCTCAATTTTTATGAGATGAAATCCATTCAAGTTCCATGATCAAATTCAAGATTTCCTTTCCAACTTTTATGCTTGGAATAAGTTCAGGTTCAACTTGAAAATGCATGTGCCAAGAGGAAACATTATACGTCACTTTGGACCATTACCATTGAACAAGTGATTTTCCTTAACATCTAAAATGCATAACTCCTTCATGCCAAATCCAAATGAGGTCAAATTGGTGACCTTGTTGAATAGGTTTGAAAGAGATACAACTTTGATGAAGGAATGTTTTTTTCATTTTAAGTCCATATAAAAATCTATTCAAGGTGGAAGAAGTGAACATTCGAGTTGGTACTTATTAAATTTTCAAATATGTTTGATTTTCCAAACTTCCACCTCAAAATTCATCATGATAAAAGTTTCAAATGAAAAAGTGTTCAACATGAAAGTTGTTCCCCTTGATCTCACCTTTAGAAAAAGTGCAAGATCACCTTATTTGGACAAAGAATGGGGGACTTAAGCATGGGTTCTTTTCAAAGGATCAATTGGATTATTTTCACTTTCACCTTTCAAACACAAATGCATGGCCACATGCCATGATTTCAGCATGATTCTCAAGCATTTTTTGACCTGATAGCATCACTTGATGGGCCTATCACACACCCATGCAAGCATGCAAGGTGAATTGCTAAATTTGGAAAAATTTGGAAGTGTGTGAAAATGAATCTCATGGCCTATAAATACAACCCCTCATGTTCAGAATTGAGGACCTCATGCCCAAGTTTTGAACCTGCAATCCAAACCCTCACCATTAAAGGATAGTCTTGAAGGTTTTCATTTGAAAATCGAGCTTCAAATCTCTTTCTGTTTTGAGATTGAAACTCCAAGAGTCTAAGCCATTTTTTGATCTTAATCACTTCCTACAAGTTTCTGAAACAAAGTAAAGCGCAATTAGAATCAAGATAAAGCAAGGTTGAAGCCCCCTCAAAGGTAATTATTCAGAATTGTCATCTCTTCGATTCTCCCTCAATTCTTCATCATTCTTTGTGATTTTTGGTTGGCTGAAGTCCTACCAATGTAGGCAAGAAGATTGAGTTGCTTTGACGTTAAATCGAAGAAACTCAATTCATGACCCTCAAAATTCATATCCCTGTATCTTCTAATATACTTGGAATTGGAGAAAATTGAGGCCAGATTCGAGCTCCTGGACATTTTTTCTTTAAATCCATGTCCTTGTCTTTCATTTTGGTGATGGTTGACGGTGACCCAGTCCGGCGAGGTCCATCGGAGAAGAAGACCGGAGCTCTAGCTCCGGTGGTGTGTTGTCACGCGTTGACTAGGGTGTACCATGGATGACACGCACGCAGCCGTCATATCTGCGACTTCAATTAATGAGGGAGATCTGATGGCTCTGGTTTTATCTATCTTTATTTTAATTTCTGATTTTATGTTTAATCCATTTATTTTGTTTAATTCAAATTAATTTCATTCTTAATCCATTTATTATGTTTAATCCATTTTCCTCTTTCATTTTCCGGATTAAAATTATTTTTTGGATTAAATTTGATATTTTTTATAAATTAATTGTTTTTGTGCATATTTTTAATTGTTTAAAAATACTTCTGACCTTGTTTTTGACCTTGTTTGACCTAGGATAAATCTCTTGGCCATTTATTTGGTGTTTTGAAGAGATTTTAGGTTTTAACCAAATTAAATTGAATTAAAATGCATTTTTAATTTGATTCTTAATTGATTAATTGTGTAAAAATTATGTTGAGCCATTTTTATTGACTTGTAATGCTCTACTATGTGTTTGGGCCTTGGTCAAGGTTGATTTAACTTTTTTTGAGTTAAAATAATTGGATTTGGGAGATTGATGAAATGTACATTTCATCTCCCAAAATGAATGAATGATTTTAATTTCATAAAATTCCTCCCATGACCAATTTTTGTTTCTCTCATCTCCCCTCCCTCTTCATCTTCAGTCCCATTCTTTCCCATCCCTTTCATGGACCAATGAAATCTCCAAATCCTAAGGATAGTTGGTTCATCAATAACCTTGTGTTAGATGAACCAATACAAGTATGGATGAGATGGGTCCACCCTTTGATATTTTTCTTTTAGTGTGTGGTATGTTTTAGGAGTTTGGTTAATTATACCAAATCTCTAACATGCATTAGCACCAAAAAATTTATTGCCCAACCTTAGATAGTTGTGACTTCTACATAGGTCTAATTATGATTGCTTAACATAGAGCTAAATTTGACCCTAAAGGCATATCATTATAGTAAGTGAGATTATAAGTCTCCCATCCTTCATGGTATTGTGTGAAAACTTGGCCTTTTTTCTTTCCTTTGGAAGATGTCTTGGTTCAAGGATCCATGCTTGTGAATAGATGGTTGGGTGTTCTCCAAAGAATGACTCAATCAATTGAAAAGAAAAACATCACTAACATCTAACTAACTAACATTTTGACTAACGTTTTACTAACATTGATTTACTTTAAAGTCGTTTACTTTATGCAATTTAATTTCAAGTCATTTATCATTTATTGCTATTTTCATTCCATTAAACTTGCTTATGTTTATGCCATTTTTACTTTGCTCATTTGAGCCACATATTGTGATTGTATACATTTATATATCTTGTTTGTGTTTGTGGTCTTAGGACCTTAAAATACTTAATAAACAACAAAAACCCCTAAAAAATGTTTGTGTGGATTGTTGAGTTTTATCTGAACTTCTGGACTTAGGATTAGGCAACATTCCCTATGCAAAAGGACTTGGCTAATGCCAAAAAAATTTAAACCAAATTATTGTGAATTGAGCGTTCATCTGATGCAAGTCTTGGGATTTATTTGAGTTCATCTGCTATATTGTCTTGATACCAACTGTTATTTTGATCTTGTGCCTAATGTCTTATTCTGAGGTTATCAAGGAATATTTCATCTGATACATGAGAAGACATAGAAGACTGTTAGCTATGGATTTGCTTGCTTGGATTTGGCCATCTTTATTTGATGCCTTGCTCTTCATATTGCTAATTGCTTGCTGATTATTGCTTGATTCAAAGTCCAAAGGGAAAATGGGTATTCTATATGACATTCTTGTCTGTTGGATTGTATCCCATTGGTCAGATCTTTTCAACTCTTAACTTTTAATATTATGCTTAGGATAGCCTCTTCATCTTCTCCCACTTCTTAAATTTCAAAATCTCTCCGCCTTTTCAAAAAGAACTTTCTTTCCTTGTGATTTCAAAAATTAGACTTTATTTCAAATTGAAACTTTGGCCTTATTCCTTTGCATTTTTAAACTCTTTTCTTAATCAAACTTGTAAATGAACTTAACCATATTGACTTAAAATTTCAAAAGACAAAAAGACTAACAGTCATTCAAACTTTTGGGCCCTTTGCTCCTATTTCAAACTTAAATTTTGATTAAAAACAACCCATTCACTTTTAAATTGATACCACAAACTACGTGGTTTTAATCCCTCATTTTTATGTTGGTACGTAGGCACAAGTCTGAAGTCTTGTCAAACATAAAAATATAATCCGTGAATTATTTTCTCATCCCCACACTCTATTTTTTCTCAAACATCTTTTTACACCAAAAAACACATACACATAAAAAAAAGGGCTCCCTAGGAGTACCTATGACACTTTGGGTGCTAACACCTTCCCTCTGTGTAACCAACCCCCTTACCTATAATCTCTGGCATTTTATTAGTTTTGATTTGAAAACTTCTTATCTTTGGGTTTTGTTCGTACTTTTCCCTTTTCCTTTGGAAACAATCAAAGCAGGGTGGTGATTCTGGTTTTATTGATGTTGAGTGTATTCATAGCTTAATGGTCATGAATTTATCGCTACAAAAATTAAGTGGTGACTATACTGGGGAGTAGTCCACAGTGGGTTTAGCCTACTTTTTATGTGTATATATTTGTATATTTGATGTTTGTATACTTGTTTGTGTGATATAATCTGCTTGTTATGCTTGGTGATCTCTGTTATGCTTGGTGATCTCTGAGTCGTAAGATAAGTTCTAACCCGAACTTGAGTGCAATTAAGATATGAGGATGGTATATTCATGTTCGACTTATGTGGAGTAGTCCAGAACAAGTTGGTTTAAGACCCATATACTCAGTGGAGACCCTTTTGGAGTTATTGATGTCACACAAGTCATTTGTGGTTAGGCATTACTTTCTCTGATTTGGGGTCCGAGAAAGCTTAGGATCGTAGAACATTTAACCCAACTTGGCCTATTTAGGACGTAGTACAAAGACTGTTCAGGTGTAGACCTGATAACAGTTGTTACGCGATACTACACTCAAACGACTTTCTCTTGAGAATATTAGGGGTTGATGAGTCAGTCATCCTAATCTATAATATCCGATCGATGGAATTAAGACTCTGGGAACTTTTTAGAACATGATCTACAGGTTTTTATCCTTAATACACTCCTTTGGGATAGTTCTTAACCTGACTCCATGCTCATGACTCACAATAAACCCTCTGATTCTTGGTTGATCCGATCAAGTCTTGTCAATATCAATGGAACTTGGATGTTGATAAGGTGAAAACCATAATCCACCAAAATGGATGATTGATCTTGATGACCACTTGATCCATCCCTTGACCTTTGTTTGTGTTTGCCTTGTGTGTGATCCCTTGTTTGTGATTGTTGCATTCATGCATTCATGCGCATCATGACATTCATCACACAAAAATAATTTCAAGGAACTAAGGTCTTATTTGCAAATATTTTCAGACCATGGATAATGGACGAAGGAACAATAAGAAGTACAATTTCAGATGTCTTGATTTGAAAGAGCTAAGGAAGTTGTCATCCTTTGTATTAGATCCCTTGGACTTAAAGCAACGTCATGAGAAGCTTTTATTTGTCTTATCTACTGATGTGGTTGAAGGACTTTTGAGTGTGTTGGTTCAGTTTTATGACCCTCTCTACCATTGCTTCACTTTTCCCGATTATCAGCTTATGCCTACGTTAGAGGAGTATGCCCATCTCTTGGGAATACCTATTTCTGACAAGGTGCGTTTTAGTGGATTTGAGGAGATTCCCAAATCTCATATCATAGCTGAGGCTCTTCATCTGAAGAAGCCTAAGATTGAGGCTCATTTAGTGAAGAAAGGAGGAATGTTTGGATTGACTTCTGAGTTTCTCATAGGAAAAGCTATTGTCTTTGCTCAAGCCGGTAGTATGGACGCTTTTGAAGCCATCTTTGTGTTGCTCATCATGGTTTGGCTTTGTTCCCTAACCTTGACAGTTTTGTTGATATTAACACCATTAGAATCTTCTTGATTGGGAATCCTGTTCCAACTCTGTTGGGGGATGTCTCCTTATCTTTGCACTTGAGGAATTCTAAATGTGGTGGGACTATTGTGTGTTGTGTTCCTCTTTTGTACAAGTGATTTATTTCCCACTTGCCTCAGACACCTGCTTTTTTGGAGAGCAAACAATGTCTACAGTGGTCTCAAAGACACATGTCTATCACTAATGATGATACTGTTTGGTATGATTCTACATTGAGTAGCTTGGATATTATTGATAGTTGTGGTGAATTCTCTAATGTTCCCCTCATTGGTACATAACGAGGAATCAACTACAACCCTGCTTTGGCTCTTCGTCAACATGGGTTCCCCTTGAGAGATAAAACCTAATAAAACTTAGTTAGAAGGTCTTTTCTATCAAAAGGGTAAAGGTCCCCAACATTTGAAGCAGAAGATGATACATGCTTGGCATAATATGCATAGGAAAGGAAGATCCGAGCTTGGTCTGTGTAGCTTTGGAAGCTTACACTACTTGGGTGAAGAAGAGAGCTTTAGAGTTGAAGATGCCGTATGCTTGTGAGAGATCTATGTATTTGGTTGTGGTTGAGCCATCAACTCTCCCTAACCAAGATGTAGAGGAGTTGGTAGACGCGCTCATCAAGATGAAGCAAGAAAGAGATATGTGGGAAGAGGGGTTCCATGCTTTGAGCTGAAAGCATGAGGAGTTACAGCTTGAGTCGAAGGAAAAAGATGCGCTTATTGAACTTCTTGAATACCGAGCAGTGAAGAGACAGAGAGAGCCAGAGGGTACATCTTTCTCTAGTATGCCTCAACCTTCCAGTGCTTGGAACAAGATTGTTGATCAGCTTGTCCTTGAGAAGGCTCAGATGAAGACATCTTTTGAGACCAAGATTCGACGCATCCGAAGGAAGTATGCGCCTGAAGCCAGATCATCTGACACAGTTTCTAGGGGATCCTTAGGATGATTAGTTTCCTTTTCTCTTGTATTTATACTTTGGTTTCCGAAATTGTACTAAGTGTAATCCTTCTAAATTTTATGAATAAAAAGGATTCTTATGGTCAATCAAATTGTTATTATCATTATTATATGTTTGCAAATAAAACAACTTGTTCCTTGAAATTAAATAAACAAAAACATTTCATTTCATGCATCATTTGCATAACAGGTTTCTTTTGCCAGATGTCTTATCGGTTACTCTTCTGTGCTTCAGCCAAGCTGACTCACCGATACAACACTTGCGCCAATCAACCCAGAATCATAGAACATTTGGAACAAGAGAACAGAGAGCTAAAGGATGAGATTGCACGGTTGACTGCCATGACAGAGTATGTTCTTGCTACGCAAAATCAATCTTCACTAACTCCCACAACTCCTCCCCAGAGGACTGTCATCTCCGAGGTAGCTACCTCGACCGTTCCTGTTGCTGCTACTCAATCTGGTTCATCTATGCCTGATGGATTCCCGTGGAGAATGCCACCAAATTTCATGCGTAAAGGGTTTTCACCTACCTTTGTTTCTATGTCGGCATCTAGCCCGGTCATGTCTGTGCCACCTCTAGTTGTCCATGCCTTGCCTCGTGTTGAGGACACCATTTACCATTCTGAGCCATCTGAGGGTCCAGATGTATATGAGAAAATGGATGAAATGAAAGATCAGTTCCTTGAGCTGCGCAAGGAGTTGAAGACATTGAGGGGAAAAGACATGTTCGATAAAAGTGCTTCTGAACTCTGCTTGGTACCGAATGTGAAGATCCCGATGAAGTTCAAAGTCCCTGAGGCCAATACTTTTGGTACTTGTATCGAATTATTTATTATTAATAAAAGGCTTTTTCTTTATTATGTTTGTTTAATAAAGTCCCTAGAATAGATAGTCTGTTTAATGTATCAAGTGTGACTTAATCATGAGATCACATTAAACATAAGGACACTATTCTTAAAGTATCCATAGTCGAGCTTTATTGTGAAGTGGGATAACATTAAAGCATTAAGACTATTATGTATATAGACTGATGATCACATCTCATGGGTCATGGATAAGGAGTTATCAAGTCTTAAACATAGGTATGAATATTAAGAGTAACATTTATACTGGATTGACCCGCTATGAGAATACTATATAGAATGTTATGCAAAGTGTCATAAGTTATTCTCATGGTTATAATGGTGTATACCACCCTTTGACCTGAAACCACTATGGACCCTAGATGTAGAGTCGAGTGCCTTATTGCTGATCAAACATTGTTCGTAATTGGATGACCATAAAGACAGTTGATGGGTACTCCACCAAGCATGCTAAGGGACATGAGTGACCTAGATGGAATTTTCCCATCCTGCGTAACAGGATAAATGTCTATGGGCCCAATATTGAACTGGACAAGGATGACACGGTCTATGCCTTATGTTCAATATAGACATATGGGAAAAAGGGTAATTATACACATAATTATTATCACAGAAGGATTTGTCAAATCACATGACATTTTCGTGTCTTGGGTAGCAGTGATGTGTTGCTAGATACCGCTCACTATTTATTATGTTAAATACGTGATTTAATATAATTGCCAATGCCGCGAAAAGCTATAGGGTCACACACAAAGGACGGATTGATGAGAGATAGAGTAAATACGGAATACCGTAATGTACGGTGCCCTTAAGTGAATTATAGAACATCGTAAGGTACGGTGTACTTCAGTAGAATACGAAATATGGGAAGGTACCACGCACTTAAGTGATTTTGGCATATTATAAGATATGGGCCATATACACTTGAGTTGGCTTTTTAGCTTGCAGCCCACACAAGTGGTTCTATAAATAGAACCCTTGTGTAGAAGCATTAGTGCAGTTGCAATTTCGTTTCTCTCTCTCTCTCTCTCTCTCTCTCACTCAAAGCCTTCATTCGTAGCAGCTAGCACTGAGATTGAAGGAATCTATTCATGTGGACTGAGTAGAGGCGTTATCATTATTCAACGTCCGTGATCGCTTTGTAGATTTGCATCAAAGGTTTCAATCGCCACAAGAGGTAACGATCCTATCACTGATCATGCCCATTCGTAAGGATCATTAAAGGAGAAATTTTAAATTCCGCTGCATTTTGGATCGCCCTTCTCCTTCAGTGGTATCAGAGCCACTTACGAAAACATGCATCTGATGGCTGTTTATTTTCTGTATTTTCTGTATTTTCTGTATTAATACGATTAAAAGACAGAATGAATCAAAGATTAAAGGAGTAATTAAATTGAGATCGATCAAGTGATATATATGATATAAGTAATCCTGATGCAAAATACGGTATATATGATATACTATTTCTGTTTCATTCATTCAAACATTTAATGGTTGTTTTCCTTTGAGCGATCAATGGTCGTTTTCTTCTTGATCCGACATTAGTATGGTGAAGTAATGATGTATTGATCAATCATACTGAATCAACAATCGAGATGTGTTTGACGGTCTGAAATTGGTGCTTTAAGGTTAATGACGACACAAGAGTTGTGTTGTCAAAGAGTTATGCAATTAGGGTTGTGACTGCGCAAGAGTTGTGCTTTAAAGTATCAAGTGTTGATGCGAAAAACACCCGTTCCCGCTGATCGGGCAGTGGACCCCCGGCTAACTCTGCATAGTGTGATCGGTCGCCGAAATTTAATTTGGTTTTAATTAATTAAAAGAATTAAAATTAATAATAATAATGTGTTTATTATTATTGTCTTGTGGTGATCGGTTATGGCCTTAGTTTTCCTTTATTTTGTTTTGGGTTTTTAAAATACGACCTGCGTGTCGTGCCTCTCTTTTAATCTCATAATGTAACTTCTTTTCTCATCTCACTCCCTCGTATGTAAAACGAGTTTCATTTATGTAATGTAATGTTATGAAGAAAGAGAAGAATTCAATATCAAAGGAGGACAACCTTGAAGATCTTACTTGGAGAAGCTTAGATCGTTATTAGGTTAGCTTAGGTTCTCTCATTGGCTTGAGAGAACAATTGCGCTAGGGGCCATAGCTGTTTCATTATGTATGTATGTTGATGCATGTGAATGTATGTTGATGCATGTGAGAGACGATTTATATGATTAATAAACCGGTGAGATCAAAATAATTGCAAATTCCCTCAAATTAAATATTAAGTTTATGCTTTCCAAGTTTTAGCACTCATCAAGACGAGTATCGGATAATGTAGGTTTCGCCTACGCGAGGTGCATGTTATATATTAGTAAGGTGCGATGGGATAATTGTAATATCCAATTGCTAAAACAATGGGTCGAACTTAACTAAACAAATTATAATAAGATTATATATGTTTAAAAGCAAGAGTTGGAAAGGATCCATGTGATGGATTGGAATAAGGAGTTATTCACCCAACTAAAATATTCGAGAGTTATATTAGATACAATTGGAAGGAGTTCCTACCTAAATAACCTAGTTTTATGTAATCCTCCTACACGGACTTAAAACAAAGTGAAATATGGATCTCGACCCACTAGAAAATCTTCCAACGGGATTTTCTGAATCAAATGGTGAGGGTCATTTGTTTTGAGTAAAATAGTGGGAGCATATTTAATTAAAGGCATAATTAAATATGTTATTGATACTTATATTTTCATTATCTTCATGTAGATTACCACGACAACAAACACCTCTAACAACATTTTGCGATCAATCCTTGACAAGGAAAAATTGTCTGGGACAAATTTTCTGGATTGGCACCGAAATCTGAGGATTGTCCTCAAACATGATAGAAAGCTGTATGTCTTGGAGAAACATGTTCCTGAAGAGGAACCTCCTAGTTCTGCACCTAAGGCAGAAAGATATGCTTATAAGAAGCATGTCGATGATGCCAATGAAACTGCCTGTCTCGTGCTAGCTACCATGAACTCAAAGTTGCAAAAGCAACATGAGAACATGGCAGCGTTCGATATGATCGAACACCTAAAGATGCTCTATCAAGAGCAAGCAAGGCATGAAAGGTTTGAAGTTTCAAAAGCCCTTTTTCAAGGCAAGTTAGCTGGGGGAGCCTCTATAGGTCCCCATGTGCTCAAGATGATTGGGTATGTGGAAAACCTTGAGAGGTTGGGTTTTCCCCTCGGAAAGGAACTTGCGACTGATTTAATCTTGCAATCGTTGCTAGATAGATTCAGTTAATTTGTCCTAAATTTCAATATGAATGATATGGACAAATCTCTTCCTGAACTGCTAGCCATGTTAAGAACTACTGAGCAGAATCTGAAGTAAGAAAGGAAGTCCATTCTAATGATCGGAAATGAAAAGAGACAGAACAAAAGGCCCACCAAGCAGGGTGATAAAGGGAAAGGCAAGGAAGTTTCCAAACCCAAACCCACTGTTGCTGCTTTGAAGCGTAGTGGAGGCATAGCAAAAGAAGGCACCTGCTTCTATTGTGGTAAGACCGGACAGTGGAAGAGAAACTGCCCAAAGTACCTGGAAGATAAGAAGAATGGAGTAGAGACTTCAACTTCAGGTATTTTTGTTATTGAAATTAATTTATCTACTTCTGCATCATGGGTATTAGATACTGGATACGGTTCTCACATTTGTACCAATGTACAAGGACTAAAAAGGAGTAGAGATTTGGCAAAAGGTGAAGTTGACCTACGAGTTGGCAATGGAGCAAAGGTTGCTGCTTTAGCCGTAGGAACTTATGTATTCACTTTACCTAGTGGTTTAATAATTCAGTTAGAGAACTGTTATTATGTACCTGCAATTAGCAGGAATATTATTTCTATTTCTTGTTTGGACAAGTTTGGTTTTTCATTTATAATAAAGAATAATTATTGCTCAATTTATTTGAATGATATATTCTATACTACTACACAAATGAACAATGGACTATATGTCCTTGATCTTGAAATGCCTATTCATGACATTAATACTAAAAGGATGAAACCTAATGAGTTAAATCCAACTTACCTTTGGCATTGTCGATTAGGCCACATAAATGAGAAACTCATTTCCAAACTCCATAAAGATGGACTGTTGGACTCTTTTGATTATGAATCATATGAGACATGCAGATCTTGTTTAATTTGAAAGATGACAAAGTCTTCATTCACAGGAAAAGGTGAAAGAGCTAATGATCTTCTGGCCCTCATACATACTGATGTATGTGGACCACTGAACATACCAGCCAGAGGAGGTTTTCAGTACTTCATCACATTTACTGGTGATTTCAGTAGATATGGTTATGTGTATTTAATGAAACACAAATCAGAGTCCTTTGAAAAGTTCAAGGAATTCAAGAATGAAGTACAAAACCAACTAGGTAAGAATATTAAAACTCTTCGATCAGATCGAGGTAGTGAGTATTTAAGCCTAGAGTTTGATTACCATCTGAAAGAGTGTGGGATCCTATCCCAACTTACTCCTCCTGGAACACCCTAATGGAATGGTGTATCTGAGAGAAGAAATCGAACCTTGTTAGACATGGTCCGATCAATGATGAGTCACGCCGATCTTCCAAACTCCTTTTGGGGACATGCACTATTGACGGCACTTACACACTTAACCGTGTTCCATCCAAAAAGGCTGAGAAGACACCATATGAGATATGGAGTGGTAAGAAACCACATATGTCTTACATGAAGATTTGGGGTTGCGAAGTTTATGTGAAACGACAAATTTCAACTAAGCTTGAGCCCAAATTTGACAAATGCTTATTTGGGGGGTATCCTAAAGAAACAAGAGGGTATTACTTCTACAATCCTTCTGAGGGCAAAGTGTTTGTCGCTAGAACTGGAGTTTTCCTAGAAAAGGATTTTATTTCCAAAGGAATCAGTGGGAGAAAAGTAGAGCTTGAAGAAATTCAAGAATCACAAAGCATTGATACACATATAGAGGAATTAGAGCAGGAAACAAAAGTAGTTGTGGAAGAGCAACCTGCTCAAGTAGAACAAGACCAGCGTAGGTCAAGCAAGATACGTCACCAACATGAGAGATATGGATATCTTATAACTGATTAAGGTGATGTATTACTCATGGACCAAGATGAGCCTGTGACCTACCAAGAGGCCATAACTAGTCTCGAGTCTGAGAAGTGGCTAGAAGCCATGAAATATGAAATGGATTCCATGTACACAAACCAAGTTTGGACCTTGGTAGAGCCTCCTGTAGGAGTTAACCCTATAGGATGCAAGTGGGTCTTCAAAAAGAAGACTGACATGGATGGTAAGGTACATACCTATAAGGCAAGACTAGTTGCAAAAGGATATAAACAAATTCATGGGGTTGACTATGATGAAACCTTTTCACTAGTTGCAATGCTTAAATCTGTTCGGATTTTACTTTCTATCGCTGCATATCATGATTATGAAATATGGCAGATGGATGTCAAAACTGCTTTCCTTAATGGGAATCATCTTAAGGATGTGTACATGACACAGCCTAAAGGATTTGACATACCAGATTAAGCCCAAAAGATATGTAAGTTACAAAGATCAATCTATGGATTGAAGCAAGCTTCCAGAAGCTGGAATCTTCGTTTTGATGAAACGGTAAAACAATATGGATTTGTCAAGAACGAAGATGAGCCTTGTGTCTACAAGAAGGTTAGTGGGAGCATGATCGTTTTCCTGGTATTATATGTAGATGACATATTACTCATTGGAAACGATGTCCCTACCCTGCAACAAGTAAAGTCTTGGTTGGGGAAATGCTTTTCTATGAAGGACCTAGTTGAAGTAGCCTATATATTAGGAATCAGAATCTATAGAGATAGATCACAAAAAATGCTTGGCCTAAGTCAGAGTACGTACATAGACAAAGTGCTGAGACGCTTTAATATGCATGATTCCAAGAAAGGATTCATACCTATCCAACATGGCATGTGTCTATCAAAAACACAATCCCCTTCAACTAAGGAAGAAAGGGATCGCATGATTAAGATTCCATATGCATCTGCAATAGGATCTATCATGTATGCCATGTTATATACTCGACCAGATGTCTCATAGGCTTTAAGTGCAACGAGTAGGCACCAATTTGATCATGGTGATTCTCATTGGGTAGATGTCAAGAATATCCTTAAGTATTTGAGAAGGACTAAGGACTCATTCTTGATATATGGAGGTCAGGAAGTGTTGGCTGTAATTGGATACACCAATGCTAGCTTCCAGACAGATAAGGATGACTTTAGATCACAATTTGGTTATGTGTTTTGCTTAAACGGTGGAGCTGTGAGCTGGAAAAGTTCAAAGCAAGATACAGTTGCTGATTCTACAACCGAGGCCGAGTACATTGCTGCCTCAAGTGCAGCAAAGGAAGCTGTTTAGATCAAAAAGTTCATTAGTGAACTTGGCATAGTTCCTAGCATTGTGGATCCCATTGGTCTTTATTGTGATAACAATTGAGCTATCGCACAAGCTAAGGATCCTGGATCTCACCATCGATCCAAACACATACTTAGGCGTTATCACCTCATTCGAGAGATAATAGATAGAGGAGATGTGAAAATATGCAGAGTACCTACACTTGACAATATTGCTGACCCACTGACAAAGCCTCTTGCGCAGCAGAAGCATGATGGCCATACTAGATATATAGGCATTAGGGGTATGCCTGATTGGCTCTAGTGCTAGTGGGAGATTGTTGGTGTAAGCCCTAGAGGCCAATACTTTTGGTACTTGTATCGAATTATTTATTAATAATAAAAGGCCTTTTCTTTATTATGTTTGTTTAATAAAGTCCCTAGAATAGATAGTCCGTTTAATGTATCTAGTGTGACTTAATCATGAGATCACATTAAACATAAGGACACTATTCTTAAAGTATCCATAGTCGAGCTTTATTGTGAAGTCGGATAACATTAAAGCATTAAGACTATAATGTATATAGAATGATGATCACATCTCATGGATCATGGCTAAGGAGTTATCAAGTCTTAAACATAGGTATGAATATTAAGAGTAATACTTATACTGGATTGACCCGCTATGAGAATACTATATAGAATGTTATGCAAAGTGTCATAAGCTATTCTCATGGTGATAATGGTGTATACCACCCTTCGACCTGAGACCACTATGGACCCTAGATGTAGAATCGAGTGTCTTATTGCTGATCAAACGTTGTCCGTAATTAGATGACCATAAAGACAGTTGATGGGTACTCCACGAAGCATGCTAAGGGACATGAGTGACCTAGATGTAATTTTCTCATCCTACGTAACAGGATAAATGTCTATGGGCCCAATATTGAACTAGACAAGGATGACACAGTCTATGCCTTATGTTCAATATAGACATAATGGTAAAAAGGTAATTATACACATAATTATTATCACAGAAGGATTTGTCAGATCACATGACATTTTCGTGTCTTGGGTAGCAGTGATGTGTTGCTAGATACCGCTCACTATTTATTATGTTAAATAAGTGATTTAATATAATTGCCAATCCCGCGAAAACCTATAGGGTCACACACAAAGGACGGATTGATGAGAGATAGAGTAACTAAGGAATACCGTAATGTACGGTGCCCTTAAGTGAATTATAGAACATCGTAAGGTACGGTGTACTTAAGTAGAATATGAAATATGGCAAGGTACCACGTGTTTAAGTGATTTTGGCATATTATAAGATATGGGCCATATACACTTGAGTGGGCTTTTTAGCTTGCAGTCCACACAAGTGGTTCTATAAATAGAACCCTTGTGTAGAAGCATTAGTGCAGTTGCAATTGCGTTTCTCTCTCTCTCTCTCTCTCTCTCTCTCTCTCTCTCTCTCTCTCTCTCTCTCTCACTCAAGCCCTTCATTCCTAGCAGCTAGCACTGAGATTGAAGGAATCCGTTCGTGTGGACTGAGTAGAGGCGTTGTCATTTTTCAACGTTCGTGATCGCTTTATAGATCTGCATCAAAGGTTTCAATCGCCACAAGAGTTAACGATTCTATCACTGATCATTCCCATTCGTAAGGATCATTAAAGGAGAAATTTTAAATTCCGTTGCATTTTGGATCGCCCTTCTCCTTCAATGTACTCCAGAAAAATGTGAATTCAAACTAATAATGATTAGTTACTGATTCACTACTTTCAAGACAGTTTTATTGGTGCTGCCCTGAGATGGTATATGGGGCTAGACAGTGCAAGTGTTCGTACTTTCAACGATTTCGGTGAAGCTTTTGTTAAGCAGTACAAGCATAATGTGGATATGGCGCCTGATAGAGACGAGCTGAGGTCTATGTCTCAGAAGGATAAAGAGACTTTTAAAGAGTATGCTCAAAGATGGAGGGAACTTGCTGCCCAGATTAATCCTCCACTGGAAGAGAAAGAGATGATGAGGATTTTCCTGAAGACTCCGAGTTCGTTTTATTACGAACGTATGATTGTCAGTTCCCCTAGTGACTTTACCGAAATGGTAAACATGGGGATAAGGTTAGAGGAGGGAGTCCGTGAAGGATGTCTGTCTAAGGAAGAAGCATCAGCTAGTAAGAAGTATTGAAGTGGTTTTGCCAAAAGGAAGGAAGGGGAAACCAACTCAGTATCTGTCGGGAGGCAGAGGAGGCCTCTTGTAAAAAGGAGTTATCAACCGCATCAACATCAGCATCAAGTTTCCTCAGTGGTTCCTGTATTTCCAAACAATTCCAATAATTAATCAGTTCTAATTCAGCAACAACAACGTCAACAACAACCGCAACGAGGAACCAACTACAACAACAACAATAACTAACAACAAAGATTTGAGAGGAAGAGGGTCTTCTTTGACCCTATTCCTATGACATATGCAGAATTGTATCCATCTTTGGTTCTCAAGAACCTACTTCAACCACGAAATCCACCTTAAATTCCCGAACCACTTCCATGGTGGTTCAAACCTGAAATACGTTTTTCCTTTCATTAGGGATCCCCTGGCCAGGACATTGAGAATTGCTACCCATTGAAGTCTGAAGTACAAAAGCTTGTGGAGAGTGGGATGGTGTCCTTTAAGGACCGTGCACCTAATGTGAAAGCCAATCCGTTGCCTGCTCATGGTATTGCCTCTATCAATATGGTGGATGGTTGTACAGGAAATTTCTGAGTCTTCGATGTACGACGTATCCGTAGATCTTTGGTGGAGATGCATAGGATTTTATGTTTGATCAGTGATTGTGAGAACGACCATGATGGTTGTGCAATCTGCAATATGTGCCCCCGTGGGTGTATGATCGACAAAAGGGACATCCAGAAATTGATGGACGAGAATGTAATCCAAATTCAATAGTCGAGGGATACATATGATGTTAATGTGATTGTTCTGGTGTTTAAGACCCCCGATCGGGTAGTAATTCAATAAAACAGTAGCAGCAATAACAACGTTAATGGATCGATATCACCATTGGTAATATGGTTAGCGGGCCCTGTCCCGTATGCATCCGATAAAGTTGTGCCTTATCAGTATAATTCCACCATGGTGGAGAATGGTCAATAAGTTTTGTTACCTGTAGCAAATTCTATGGTGAATATAGATGATATTGCAAAGATGACCCGTAGTGGTCGTGTGTTTAGTCCGGTCTTTTCGAAGGAAGTAGAGGATGTTTCGGCCAGTAAGAAGGTGGACGTACTTGTGATGAACCCATTTAGTGCTCCAGTATGTCATTCTGGTAAATCCAGCAAACTGAAGACTAATGATGATGATGAGGTATTGAGATTAATTAATAAAAGTGAGTTTAATGTGGTGGAACAACTGCTCCAAACTCCGTCGAAGATCTCAGTGCTGTCTCTGTTGATGAATTTTGAAGCACACAGAGAAGCATTGCAAAAAGTACTAGAGTAAGCCTATGTTGAGCACGATGTTACTGTGAATCAGTTTGACCACATTGTGGCTAACATCACTTGTAATAATCTGAGCTTTTGTGATGAAGAACTTCCTGATGAAGGTAGAAATCACAATCTGGCACTCCATATTTCGATGAACTAGAAGGAGGATGCATTGTCTAATATGTTGGTTGATACTAATTCTTCTTTGAATGTACTCCCGAAGTCAACTCTTTCCAGACTCTCCTATCAAGGCGCCTTTATGAGGTATAGTGGCATGATTGTTAAATCATTTGATGGTTCTCACAGAACCGCCATTGGTGAAGTGAACCTGCCAATTAAGATAGGTCCGAGTGACTTCCAAATTACTTTTCAAGTGATGGATATCCACCCGGCCTATAGCTATTTATTGGGAGGGCCATGGATCCATGAAGCATGAGCAGTGACATCTACTCTACACCAGAAGCTTAAATTTGTGAAGAACGGCAAGCTTGTCGTTGTTGTTGGAGAAAAGGTATTATTGGTAAGCCATTTGTCATCCTTTTCTTATGTTGAAGCTGAGAAGGAGGTTGGAACTCCATTCCAAGCCTTGTCTATTGCTGAAGTGAAGAAAACTGAGGCACCCATGTCTTCTTTGAAGGATGCCCGGAAAGCTATTGAGGTTGGCTGCATTGGTCAGTGGGGTCGCATGGTAGAGATTGCCGAGAATAAGAATAGGTGCGGATAGGGTTTTCAACTAGGGTCGTCCAACGTCAAAGTTGAAGATGTGCAACCAAGTTTCCGCAGTGGAGGGTTCATTCATGGTAATGATCAAACTCAACTGCTATGATCGAGGACGATGAAGACGAAGACTACACCAACTTTGTGACGCATGGCAAGACTTCTGACAATTGGGTTGCTGTTGATATTCCTGTTATTGTTTACCGCTCTAGGTAATTTGTTTTCATTTTAAAGAAAAATCCTTCTCCTATGCCTAAGGGAGAAGTGAACTTTGGTAGGCATTTCAATTATCATCAATGAAATACAATTTTATTCATAGACATCTATGATGTTTTATTTTTACTTTTTGCTTTTCTGAAAATGGTAATCACCAAAAACATAATTAAATAAATGATAATTATCAATCTATATAATATTTGGTCACAATTCACTTCTCTAAAATAAAAATATCAAATAATTATGCAGGTTGGTTCTTGTAGCGGTAAATTCATGACCATTAAGTTATGGATAAACTTAACGTCAATAAAACCAGAGTCGCCACCGCGCTTTTATTGTTTCCAAAGGAAAAGGGAAAAGTACGAACAAAACCCAAAGATAAGAAGTTTTCAAATCAAAACTAATAAAATGCCAGAGATTACAAGTAAGGGGGTTGGTTACACAGAGGGAAGGTGTTAGCACCCAAAGTGTCATAGGTACTCCTAGGGAGCCCTTTTTTTATGTGTGTATGTGTTTTGGCATAAAATATGTTTGCAATAAATAGAGTGGGGAGATGAGAAAAGGATTCATTAATTATAATTTTGTGCTTGACAAGACCTTTGGGCTTGTGCCTATGTACCAACATAAAAATGAGGGATCAAAACCTCGTAGTTCGTGTTAACAATTTCAAAGGGAGCTGGTTGATTTTATCAAAAGTTTAAGTTTAGAAGAGGCACAAAAGGCCTAAAAGAGTTTGAATGAGTGTTCGTTCTTTTTGTCTTTTGAAATTTTAAGTAAAGTATGGTTAAGTTCATTTACAAGTTTGATTAAAAAAGAGGAGTTGAAAAATGCAATGGCATAAGGCCAAAGTTTCTAATTTTCAATAAAGGATCTAAGTTTAAAAATCACAAGCAAAGAAGATTTTGAAAGGGAAGAGATATTTGAAATTTACGAAAGGGGAGGAGATGAAGAGACTAATCCTAAGCAAGAATTTAAAAGTTAAGAGTTGAAAATTCAAGAAATGGGAGGAGATGAAGAGACTAATCCAATAGACAAGAATGTCATATAGAAACACACTTTTCCTTTGGACTTTAAAATCAAGAAATATCAATAAGCAAGTAAGATGAAGAGCAAGGCATAAAATAAGGATAGCCACATCCAAGCTAGCAACTCCATAGTCTTCTTCATAATCTTCCCCATGTATCAGATGACATACTCCTTGAACGACTCGGAATAAGGCATTAGACACAAGTTCAAAGTAACATTTGCATCAAGACCATGTAGCAAATGAACTCAAAAGGGATCTCAATACTTGCATCAGATGAAAGTTCAATTTACTATGGCTTGGCTTCAGAAAATTTGGCATTGGCCAAGTCCTTTTGCATAGGGAGTGTTGCCTAATTCTAAGTCCAAGTCTCATATAAAATCCAACAGTCCACACAAACATTTTTTAAGGGTTTTTGTTGTTATTATGTACATTAAGGTCCTAAGACCACAAACACAAACAAGGTACAAAGATAAGTATATACAATCACAATATATTAACAATATATGGCTCAAGTGAGCAAAGTAAAATTGGCATTAAAATAAACAAGTTAAATGATATGTATAATGACAAACGATAAATGGCTTGAATTTAAAGTGCATAAGGTAAATTACTTGAAATTAAAAGTTAGTCAAATGTTAGTGTATTAGTGTAGCGGTAAATTCATGACCATTAAGCTATGGATAAACTTAACGTCAATTAAACCAGAGTCTCCATCGCGCTTTTCTTGTTTCTTAGGGAAAAGGAAAAAGTACGAACAAAACCCAAAGATAAGAGTTTTCAAATAAAAACTAATAAAATGCCAGAGATTACAGGTAAGGGAGTTGGTTACACAGAGGGAAGGTGTTAGCTCCCAAAGTGTCCTAGGTACTCCTAGGGGGCCCTTTTTTGTTTGTACATGCGTTTTGGTATAAAATGATATTTGCAATAAATAGAGTGTGGGGATGAGAAAATAATTCATTAATTATACTTTTGTGTTTGACAAGACCTTCGGACTTGTGCCTACGTACCATACTAAAATGAGGGATTAAAACCTCGTAGTTCGTGGTAACAATTTCAAAGTGAATGAGTTGCTTTTAACAAAAGTTAAAGTTTAAAAAAGGCACAAAAGGCCTAAGAAGGTTTTAATGAGTGTTAGTTCTTTTTGTCTTTTGAAATTTTAAGTCAAATATAGTTAAGTTCATTTACAAATCGGATTAAGAAAAGAGTTTGAAAATACAATGACATAAGGCCAAAGTTTCTAAGTTTAGAAAACACAAGCAAAGAAGATTTTTAAAAGGGGGTAGAGATTTGAAATTAAAGAATGTGGAAGGATATGAAGAGACTAATCCTAAGCAAAAATTAAAAGTTAAGAGTTGAAAAGATCTGACCAATGGGATGCAATCCAATAGACAAGAATGTCATATAGAAACCCAATTTCCCTTGGACTTTAAAATTAAGCAATATCAATACGCAAATGGCAAGGTGAAGAACAAGGCATCAAATAAAGATAGCCACATCCAAGTTTAGCAACTCCATGATCTTCTTCATAATCTCCCATGTATCAGATGACATACTCCTTGAATGGTTCAGAAATAGGCATTAGACACAGGTTCAGAGTAACAACTTCATCAATACCATGTAGCAGATGAACTCAAAAGGGATCTCTATACTTGCATCGGATGAAAGTTCAGTTCCTAATGACTGGCTTCAGAAAAGTTGGCATTGACCAAGTCCTTTTACATAGGGAATGTTACCTAATCCTAAGTTCAATGTCTTAGATAAATCCAACAGTCCAGACAAATCTTTTTTAGAGGTTTTGTTGTCATTACGTACATTAAGGTCAAAAGACCACAAACACAAACAAAATACACAAACAAGTATATACAATCATAATATAATCACAATATATTGCTCAAGTGAGCAAAGTGAAAATGGCATTAACGTAACAAGTTAAATGGTATGAGTGTAGGACCCTAATTTTGACCCTAAGATCCCTCATGGCATCATATCATTTCTCATTGCATTGCCTCAAGGATCATAACATGTGTGGCTCCTTAACCCTAGGGTGGGACTTGTGTGAGTTGGTTTTGAGACCACCAAGCATGCTTGTATTGTATATTATTACTTTCTTTATTTTTATTTACTAACCAAAAGCACAAAAATATGTCACTAACTTCTTTTTGTTTTGAAGCTCAAGTGATCATGTGCTCCAATGCTCCTAAGAGGCTCCTAAGCTCAATGAAGTGGATAGATGAAGATGAGAACAAGCATGAAAATGGTCCACAAAGGGCTTGAGGATCTCAATTTGCCGATTTGATTAAGATAACCCAAAGGGCTTGAGGATTGTTTCCCAAGGAAACCCTAATTCAACTGTGCATTGATTGTGCCTTGCTCATGAAGCAACCTCAACCTATGATCAAATTAAATCAAGGGAAGTTATTTCATTCATTATTTTATGCATATATATGAGCTTATTTGAGTATCCTCAATCATTAATTCATCAAGATTTGAAGTTTGGCCTTGAGAAGTTGACCAATCAAGTCATCTGACTAAACTGAGAATCACTAAGACACAACTTTTGATGTGTTTGTCAAATGAACATGACCCCAAGAGAAAAAATGTTCTCAAGAATCATATGAACAACTTTAATGTTCATTCAAAATACATTTTAAACATGGAAGGTCATCATTCATTTCAAAACATTATAGGTCATTTTGACTGAAACCCTAATTTTTGGTCAACTTACCAAGGACCTAACTTCCTTATGGTTTATGATTTTGAGGTGAGACCAATTTCATTGGAAAGCTTAAGATGTATACTTCAAATTTTAGGTTTGACAAAATTTCAAATCCTAAAAGAAACACATGTGATAATACAAAATATTATAGGTCACTTTGGACCAAAACCATTGAATTTGAAAAATGTCCAACTTTAAGTGCCCATACCTTTCTTATTAAAAATCCAAATGATGCAAAATTTAGGTCCAAATTGATCATATTTAAAAGATATTCAACTTTGATGTTGGAGGTTTTTTGCATTTGAGGCTTGATCATTGAAACAGAAGGGCTTGAAGTTGATCACTTTTGGTAAAAAAATTCAAAGGGAACCTAAACATGTTTTGTACCTCAAACTTCAAAGCCAGTTTTCATAAATTTCCAAACTCCAAATGGATTTTTGCGAAACATATCTTTTATTCCTTATTCCAAGAGATTTCCAACCATTACTAACATGACCATGTTTGGATTTTCCATGTGGGATTTTCGAAGAGCTTAATGTTTAGGGGCATTTTTGAATTTCACATCATAACTTGAAATGCAAGCTTGTGAAGCTCTAATTACACGTCCAAATCTTCTACATGAGACTTCAGTAGGCATTTCCATTCATTTTTGGGCTTTGCACGCGCCTGTACAGGCCCATGCATGGAAGGTCCACTTTTCATGCACACGAGCATTGCATCACCTTGCCTCAAGTTCAGCTATAAATAGAAGGGCTTACTCATTTAAAATTAAACCTGAAGGAGATCTGAAACTCTGCTGGATTGAAACCTCACCCTCACTCAAAGGAATTCCAGTTTTCATTTTCCAATTTCAAGCTTGAATTTCAACATCCTTAGTTGATCTTCAAGTCTTAATTCCTTAGCCTTGCATCATCATTACATCTCCAGATCAAATTTGGATCAAAAGATTGGAGAGATCGTGCTGTTCAAAGTTGCATTTCAGAGGTATATCACCAACTATTTTGATCTGGATCTTGCTATACAATATGATATGCTTGAGTTTGAACTGTTTTCTGAAATCCTCGAGAAAGAGGCAGGCCAGTGGTGGTCTTAATTTCATGAATTGTGACATTTCAGATCAAACACCATGATCTTCAAGCTCTTGTTTCTTTCTAAATAGAAACATTGAGGAAGGTCCAAGGTTACATGGGTGATGTACATCACCCCAACTTCATTTTGATACCTTGCTTGTTCATTTTTGTTAACTTTTGAAACCCTGCGCGTGGTGGCCAGAGAAGATGGTGGTTTCCACCACCACCCCCACGTGGATGCTTCCAGGCCATTGGATCTTGAGGGAACGTTATAATCTCAGCCTTTCTTTTGTTTGAATTATTTTAAATACATATGCTGGGCGCTTGACTTTGGTCCATTGTGCATCCGCGCTTATCAGCCTTAGGATCTTGGCCACGTCATTTAATGAATGATCCAAGCGCTCTGGATTTTTGCTATTTTCTTATTTCTGTTTTAATTTCTTTTAATTCCTTTTATTTTCAAAAATTCATAAATATTTTATTTGAAGTCACAAAAATATGAGACCAACGCTAAAACTTTTCTTGAAAAATATATCTTCATATTTTGATTTTTAATTATTTTTGTGACTTCATTTAATATTTTTTGTGAATTATTTGGTTTTTCATAGTTTTTAATTCATTTTAAATACTTTTTCATATCTGAAAAATCCAAAAATATTTTCTTAACACATATGGATCATGATAAGTCAATGAAAAATACTCTCATCAATTTCTTAATTGATTTGAGATTTATTTGAGATTTTAATTCATTTGTGTTATTTTTCATTGTTTTTTAATTGATTTAAAATAGTTTCTGATTTCAAAAATTATTAAGAAAATTTGTCAAACTTTGTTAGACCATGTTAGACCTATGTGAATTTAATTGGACTTATTGAAGTTGATTTGAATTGAATTTGAGGTTTGACCATATTTTATCCATTTTAATTTTGCATTTATTTTAATTCCAAAAATACCAAAAAAAATATATTTGACTTGTTGACTTTTAATCCTCATTTCTCTTCTATTTACCATTGGTTGATGATGATTTGGTTCACTTTTGACCAATTGTTTTGACACTTTATTTCTCTTTCCATTTATTTCATCTTCATCTTCATTTCTTTTTATTTTTTGCCAATGAGTTAATGTCCTATGGTTAGCCTTGACATATGAGATGTTTAACCTTCTTTGATCCAAATCAAACTCAACTTGATCCATGATCAAGTGAGTTGCTTTGTGTCCAAGATAGTTTGCTTCTTGGTTAAGCAAAAAAACCTAAAGTCCATACAAGGCCTTCCTCTTTTCTTTTGGCCTGGCAAGTTGTAGGAGTTTGGCTTACTAGTCATGATCTATAACTTGTGTTTAGTTGCTTATAGTTTTGTTGACCGGCCTCAGATAGGTGTGACTACTACATTAGTCCACTTACGATTTCTTAACATAGCGCTAAATTGTTTCATGACAAACTAACATAACCATTAACTACTAACTTTAATTTGAGCATTTAATTTCTTGCAATTTACTTTAATGCAATTTACTTTCTTGCTCATTTATTCATATTGCTTTTCATTTTGCTCACTTGAGCACATATTTTATGTTTATGTCATTTTCCTTTTGCTCATTTGAGCTCATTATTGTATATAAATATATTGTTGTCTTGTGTTTGTTTTGTGTTTGTTTGAACCCAATGCAAAAAGGAGAAAGGACTTAGAATTAGGACTTACCTATGCTTAAAGGAGTTCAAGAGCAACTAGGCCTCATGCCTTTAGAATGCTAAATTGGTTGAAGAGCAACTAGGCCTCATGCCTTTAGAATGCTAAATTGAAAAGGTTCACTTCAAAGGACTTCTAATCTAAACTCTTTCTTTGTCCATTTCTCTTATTGTGTTGTGAACTTTTTTATGTTTGCTCTTGTGTGATAGGGATTCCATGTTGAGATAGTAAGAAGGACCATTGTCATGAGTAGCCAAGTTAAGAGAGACAAGCCAATTGGAGATCCTAGGAGCTTGATTATAAATTGTTTGATTGCTTGATTGTGTTTGCTAAGTCCAAAGGAAATGAGCATCTTGAATCATCTCTATGATTTCAAGAAAAGGAACTCCAAGGGTTTTATCTCTTATCTTATCTTTGTATGCTTTAGGATTAGCCCTTCTCTTCTTCTCCTCACTCTAACCCAAGCCAAACTCATTTTGTGCAAACTTTGACATTGTTTTCAAATTAGAAACCTAGGTCTTATGCCTTTGACTTTTCAAAATCTTTTCATCAATACTCATTGTGAATGAATCTTAATTCAACTTTGACCTCACTTTGTGAATGCTTCTAACTTGTAAATACAACTCACTTCAAGTTGTTTTCATAGTTCCAATGGCCACCTTTGTTAAAACCTTTTCATAAACATTAGTCATAGGTTTGAGTTATCATAGTGGTTGATGTAAATCTCACCTCATCCTTAGTGATTGGATTATAAGTCTTCCATACTTATTATAGGGTTAACCCCTCACTAGTATGTTGAAGCTCTCCTCACATGGTGGATTGTTGGTTTAGGTTGAGTTTTCTCCCTTTGATAACAAAAGAACTTAAGGCTTTTGACCAAATCAATTCACCAATCTTTTGAGATTTTTTACCCCGAACTACGAGGTTTTGATCCTACCTTTGTGATGGTACGTAGGCAATGAGTTTATCCATTCAAACAACAAATTTTTTAATCATAACCTATTCTCTTCTCATCCCTCCAAACTTGTTTGCACAAATCTTTTCACAAATACCAACCTACAACACACATTTGCAAGAAGGGCTCCCTTAGAGTACTAAGGATGTTTTGGGTGCTTAAAACCTTCCCATTTCATAACCAACCCCCTTACCCAGATCTCTGACATTTTTATTAGTTTTTGATTTGATAAAACTTACTTGGTTTTTGTTCGCTTTTTAACCTTTACTTTAGATAAATAAAAGTGCGGTGGAGACTCAAATTGTATCTTTACTTTTGATTTAATCAATAAATCTAAAGGCAACGAATACCCCGCTACAAAAAAATGGGGACTCTGCTGGGGATAAACTTTCCTAGTGGGTTTAGCCTACATTTTACTTGTGTGTTGTATGTTTATATTTATCTGTGACATATTTTTATGCAAAATTTTGGATGACTGTATTGTTTGTAATGTATGAATTGCTTGATATACCAATTGCTTGTATGCTTGGTGGTTTCTTGTGAGATGAGTTATTTACCCGAACTCGAGTGCACTTATGATAGGAGAATGACATAGTCTTGTTGACTTGTGTGGAGTTATTCCTTAGCAAGTTGACTTGCAAGCCCATTCACTTGGTGGAGGTCTTGTTGGGATCAATAATGTCACACGAGTAGTCGTGGTTAGGCATTACTCTTTCCAATATAAACCTTAGAAGCCAAGGACCTTAGATACCTAGCCCATCTTGGCCTATTTTAGGATGTAGTGTGAAGGTCGTTCAAGTGTAAGATTTGATACGATTGTTACGCGATACTACACTCATAAGAGTCTCTCTTGAGAATATTTTTAGAATACGAGTAGTCGTTTTATCCGATAATATCCGAAAGATGAGATGATGACTATGGGAACCTCTTTTAGAACATGATCATCAGGTTTAACCATAGTACACTCCCTTTGGGTGGTTCTTAACCGAGACTCCATGCTCGTGACTTACAACAAACCCTTGATTCTCGGTTGATCCGTTCTCGTATATCCTCAATATCAATGGAACTTGGGTGTTGATAAGGTGTAAACCATAATCCACCAAAATGGATGATTGATATTGATGATGACTTGAGCCATCCCGTGACCTTTGTGTGGTGTGATTTGCTTGATCCTTGAGTGTGATTGTTGCATCCATGCATTCATGCATTCATTTGCCTCCATATCATCAACAAGTAAATTTTCAAGGAACTTAAGAGGGCTATTTGCAAATTTTTAGACATGGAGAAGCAAAAAAGGAATACGAAGAAGTACAATTTCAAGACAACCCGACTTGAAAGAGTTAAGGAGTTTGACATCGTATGTATTAGAGCCTTTGGAGTTCAAAGCTCGCCATGGGAAGCTCTTGTCTATTCTTTCTACCAATGTTGATTAGGGTCTGATGAGTGTGTTGGTGCAGTTCTATGATCCTCTGTACCGTTGCTTCACTTTTCCGGATTACCAGCCTTTGCCTACACTTGAGGAGTATGCATATCATGTGGGTATACCTATCTTGGATCAGTTGTCGTTCAGTGGTTTGGAGAGGATTCCTTCTTCCCAAGAGATTATTGATCTGATTCATATAGATATCTGATATTGTTGCTCATATGACTACCAAAGGTGGAATTTAAGGTCTCCCATCTGATTTTCTCATTGCCCAAGCTACTTTGTTTGGGAAGGCCATGAGTGAGGACTCCTTTGAAGCCATATTTGTACTTCTCATCTATGGGCTAGTGTTATTTCCCAACATCGACAACTTTGTGGATGTGAACGCTATTAGGATTTTCTCTACTCTTAATCCCGTTCCGACTCTGTTGGGTGACACATATTTCTCTTTGCATATGAGGAATGCAAAGGGTGGTGGTGCCATTGTGTGTTGTTTGCCTCTGTTGTACAAGTGGTTTATTTCGCACTTGCCTCAAACGCCCGCCTTCAAGGAAAACAAGGGATGTCTACGGTGGTCCACGAGACTCTTGTCTCTCACTAATGATGATATCTCTTGGTATAACTGTGTTTATGATGGCGTTCAGATCATTGACTCTTGTGGTGAATTCTCCAATGTGCCTCTTCTTGGTACATGTGGTGGGATTAACTACAACCCTGTTTTGGCTCGCCGTCAGCTTGGGTTCCCCTTAAAGGATAAACCTAACAACATCCTGTTGGAAGGTGTGTTCTTTCAAGAGGGTAAAGATCCCCAGAATTTAAAGGGCAGAATGGTCCGCGCCTGGCGCAAAGTTCATAGGAAGGGAAAGAAAGAGCTTGGTCTGAAGAATTGAATTGCTTTGGAGCCCTACACCGCTTGGGTGAGGAAGAGAGCTCTTGAGTACCGCATGCCATATGATTATCCAAGACCTACCCCTATGGTTATGGTTGGGCCTTCAACCCTCCCTAACCAAGGAGTAGAGGGGTTGAGAGATGAAGACCGTTCACGTGCTTGGGTTTGTGAGCGAGAGGAACTTCTTTAGCAGCTCAGAGATAAAGATGCAGTAATAGAATTTCTAGAGCATCAGGTTATTGATGAGCCAGATGATGTGGTTACTTCTCTTCTTCCTCAGTCATCCAGGTTTGGGAAGAGGATGTATGATCGACTCGCCAAGGAGAAGGCCGATATGGAAGCAACTTATGAGAGAGAAGTGAAGAGGCTTCGTACAGCTTATCTTCCAATCTCGAGGGTTTTGGACGATTGTTTCTAGGGTTCCATAGGATGTTCATTCTCCTTTCCTCTTGTATTGTATTTGGTTACCAAGACTATACTACTTCTTTGGTGTAAAGATTTTTCCAAATATTATTGCTATGAGTATTCCATATATGTCTTAATATTTTCAAATATTTGCGAATAGATCTCTATTAATTCCTCAAATAAAAAACAAATCATATGCACAAACATTGCATGAATCATATGCATAAGCAGGTTTTGTTCAGCTCAGTGGTCTAACTCTTTGCTCTTCATTTATTTTAAAGACAAGATGACGCACCGGTATAACACGAGGGCTAATCATCCGAGGATAATGGAGCATCTTGAGCAAGAGAACCGGGAAATGAAAGAAGAGATAGCTAGGCTGACTGCCATGATGGAGTCAGTCTTGGCTGCCCAAAGCCAATCGTCGCCAACTCCTGCAACTCCTCCCACGAGGACGGTTATTTCTGAGATAACATCGTCTACTGTGCCTGCCGCAACAGCCCACTTTGCTCCTTCTATGCCAGCCGGGTTCCCCTGGGGAATGCCCGCCAATTTTGTGCATGAGGGTTTTGCTCCTACTCTCGCTTCTCTGCCGGTATCTAGCCCGGTCATTTCCGTGCCACCTCCCATTGTGCACACCTTGCCCCGAGTGGAAGACACCATCTATCATTCCGAGCCATCTGAGGGCCCGAATGTTTATGAGAAGATGGACGAAATGAAAGACCGATTCCTTGAGCTGCGCAAGGAAGTGAAGACTCTGAGGGGTAAGGACCTCTTTGGTAAAAGTGCTACTGAGTTGTGCCTTGTGCCCAATGTAAAGATCCCTGTTAAATTCAAAGTACCTGACTTTGAGAAGTACAAGGGAAACACATGCCCGCTCAGCCATCTTGTGATGTATGCTCACAAGATGTCAACACAGACCGATAATGACCAGCTGCTTATCCATTACTTCCAGGATAGCTTATCTGGTGTTGCACTCCGGTGGTACATGGGACTTGATAGTGCGAACATCCGCTCTTTCAACGATCTTGGCGAGGCCTTCGTCAAACAATACAAATATAATGTGGATATGGCTCCTAATAGGGACCAGTTGAGGGCAATGTCCCATAAAGAGAAAGATACCTTCAAAGAATACGCTCATAGATGGCGCGAGTTGGCAGCTCAAATAGTGTCACCCCTGGAGGAGAAAGAGATGACAAAGATCTTTTTGAAGACTTTAAGCTCTTTCTACTATGAAAGGATGATAGCCAGCGCTCCCTCAGACTTCACCGAAATGGTGAATACGGGGATGAGGTTGGAAGAAGGGGTCCGTGAAGGACGTTTGTCTAGGGATGACAGCTCTTCAACAAAGAGGTATGGGAGCTTTGCTAAGAAGAAAGAGGGAGAGGCACATGTTGTGTCCTCCCATATCAAAAGAAGGCCCTTTATGAAGAGGAAGAATATCCGTCCTGTCGTTAGCCAACACCAGGTGGCTCATATAGCACCTGCCTTTAGAGAAGTTCATCATCACCAACAACAACAACATCAACAATATAAACAACAACATCGTCAGCAACAACAGGCCTATCAGCCTTAAAACAACAATAACACCAACACCAGCAACTACGAGAGGAAAAGGGTAACTTTTGACCCAATTCTGATGTCATATGCTGAACTCTATCCTTCTCTGATTGATAGAAAATTAATCACTCCACGAGATCCTCCTGCTGTACCAATCAACCCTCAGTGGTGGTATAAGCCTGAATTACATTGTGTATATCATTCCGGTGCTCCCGGACATGATGTGGAGAATGGCTACCCGTTGAAGACCAAGGTGCAAGACCTTGTTAGAAGCGGTATATTATTTTTCGAGGACGTAGGTCCTAATGTGAAGAAGAACCCATTTCCCGAGCATGGGAAGGTTGCTGTTGATATGGTCCAGGGATGCCCTGGCAAGTATAAAGTCCTGTATGTTAATGATATCAGGCAATCTTTGGTCGAGATGCATAAACTGTTGTGTGGATACAGTCACTATGAGCATGACAATGATAGGTGCCAGGTGTGCACTATCAACGAAAGAGGATGCCGACAAGTAAGAAAGGACATCCAAGAGATGCTGGATCAGGGGATGATCGAGATACTTCAGAATCGTAATGAGGACGAAGTTGATGTTATAACCCCGGTGTTTAATATTCCTGAACCTAGTGTCGTCAAGTATGATGGCAGCAAGAAGAAGGTATCATCAGCTCTTGTAATCAAGCCAGCGGGCCCTGTCCCGTACGTATCTGACAAAGTTGTACCCTACAGATACAATGCAGTTATGCTAGAAGATGGAAAAGAGGTGTCGTTGCCCTCAACTTCCGTAGTGAGCATTTCTGACGTCAGGTGTGTGACCCATAGTGGTCGTGTTTTCTCGGCGCCGCCGAAACCCCACGAAGATGTCTTAAAGAAGACTGTTGATAATTCTGCTGGTCCTGTGGGGACTTCTTCTTCCAATCCTGCTGTGAAGGGTGTTGACCCTGTTGTTGATAGATCCCTTAAAACTCCTATCCTGGATGGCTAGTCTGGCATGTTTAAAGAGGATGGTGATGAGATGCTAAGGCTCATCAAGAGGAGTGAATACAATGTTGTTGATTAGCTGCTACAAACTCCATCGAAGATATCTGTCCTATCTTTGTTGATGAATTCTGAGCCACACCACGAAGCTTTGTAGAGGGTGTTGGACGTGGCATACGTGGATCACAATGTCACAATTGAGCAGTTTGATAGCATTGTTGCAAACATAACCGCTTGCAACAATCTGAGCTTTTGTGATGTTGATCTTCCCGAGGAGGGAAAAGACCACAATTTGGCTCTACACATTTCTATGAATTGTAAAGATGATGCCTTGTCTAATGTGTTGCAGAGGGTGTTGGACGTGGCATACGTGGATCACGATGTCACAATTGAGCAGTTTGATAGCATTGTTGCTAACATAACCGCTTGCAACAATCTGAGCTTTTGTGATGCTGATCTTCCCGAGGAGGGAAAAGACCACAATTTGGCTCTACACATTTCTATGAATTGTAAAGATGATGCCTTGTCTAATGTGTTGGTAGACACAGGATCATCGCTTAATGTGTTGCTAAAATCCACTTTGGCATAACTTTCATACCAGGGGCCTCTCATGAGGCAAAGTGTAGTGTTTGTGAAGGCGTTTGATGGATCGAGGAAAACTGTGATCGGTGAATTAGAACTCCCGATCAAGATTGGACCTAGTGATTTCCATATCAGTTTTCAGGTCATGGATAGTCATCCATCTTACAATGGTTTGCTTGGCAGACCATGGATTCACGAGGCAGGCGCCGTGACATCCACCCTACACCAGAAGTTGAAGTTTGTGAAAAACAAGAAGTTGGTGGTGATAGGGGGAGAGAAGGCTCTCTTGGTCAGTCATTTATCTTCCTTCTCCTATATTGATGTTGAGGATGAGGTTGGGACTCCGTTCCAAGCCTTGTCTATTGTTGAGCCTTCAAGGAAAGGGCTTTCTTCATTTGTCTCCTATAATGATGCGAAGTTGGCCATCGAGCACGGTGCAACTACTTGTTTGGGGCAAATCATCAAATTGGAAGATAATAAATCCCGAGTTGGCATAAGGTATTCTTTAGGCGTTTCCAATGAGCGTGGGATGTTCTAGAGTGGAGGTTTTATCCACACAGTTGAAGACCAAGAAGCTGCTGCCATTGTTGAAGATGATGAAGAGGAAAATCTGGGCAACTTCGTCATACCTGGTGGAATCTGCAATAATTTGGATGCTATTAATGTTCCAACAGTTATCCATAAGTCCACGTAATATGTTCATTTTGTTTAAAAACCCTTCTCCCATGCCAAAAGGAGAAGTGATGACATTGTTCGCATATTTGATTAATACATTGATATTCATTCAATAATCACATGTTAAATATTTGTTTTTCCAAATTATTTTTGCTTTTTGCTTTTTGCATGAAATTGGTGATCACCATAAAACCCTAAAAAGAGAATAAAATCAATATTTTCAACTGCATAATGATTTGCCTTATTTGAATTCTGAAATCTCTTTTATACTCAAAATCATTATGCAGGTTGATCAAACCCATTGAACATAATGATCCAACACCATCTCCCAACTTTGAGTTCCCTGTATTTGAGGCAGAATAAGATGATGTTGAAGAGATTCCTGATGAGATTACCTGTCTGCTTGAGCACGAAGAGAAGATCATTCAACCACATCTTGAGAATCTGGAAACAGTCAACTTGGGGTCTGAAGACTGCGTTCGTGAAGTGAAGATTGGGGCACTCCTTGAAAAGTTTGTTAAGAAGGGGTTGATCGAGTTGCTACGAGAATATGTCGACGACTTTTCCTGGTCGTATGAAGACATGCCTGGTCTAGATACTGAAATCGTGCAACATTTCTTGCCATTGAAGCCTGAGTGTGTGCCTGTGAAGCAGAAGCTCAAAAGAACTCATCCTGATATGGCAGTGAAGATTAAAGAAGAAGATCAGAAGCAAATTGATATGGGGTTTCTGGTGACTTCTACATATCCTCAATGGGTGGCCAATTTTGTACCCGTACCTAAGAAAGACGGAAAAGTCCGAATGTGTGTTGACTATCGAGACTTGAATAAAGCTAGTCCGAAAGATGATTTCCCTCTACCACACATTGATATGTTGGTAGACAATACAACTAAATTCAATGTCTTCTCATTTATGGATGTATTTTCCGGTTATAACTAGATTAAAATGGCACCCGAGGATATGGAGAAGACAACATTCATCATACCTTGGGGAACATTCTGTTATCGAGTGATGCCCTTCGATTTGAAGAACGTCGGAGCCATGTATCAACGAGCTATGACTACCTTGTTTCATGATATGATGCACAAGGAGATCGAGGTATATGTTGATGATATGATTGCAAAGTCAAAAACGGAAGTTGAACATGTAGAGCATGATCAGTCACCATTTATGCTAGGTATTTCACTATTTAACCGTAAATAAGTCAGGTAAACTGCGTAAACTGAAGCATTTTTAGTTAGATATAAGCTCAATTCTATAATATGAAGTGTGTTGTTACTTATGAATTTCTTGAGGATATTTTACACTTTTGGGTATGTTAGTAGGTAAAAAACTAGTCTGGAAGCTCAGGGAATCAAACGTCAGATGCGAAATTAAGCTCGAGCAAGAAAACGGAAGAAAAAATCAATTCTTGGAGAACTTGCTGTCCATACGCGTATGGCCTTACATGATACGCGTATGGACCTTCCCAGTACGCGTAGCATACGCAAATGACCAGAGGGGTTGAAAATCAAGCAAAAAGACAAGCTTCTGGTGATACGCGTACCAAACTGGTGATACGCATACCAGACTGGGCAATACGCGTACCAGACCGGGCAATACGCGTATCAGAGGTTGTCTTACGTGCAATACGCGTACCAGACTGGGCAATACGCATATGAGACTAGGCAATACGCGTATAAAGCCCAGAATCAGGAAAAGCCCAACTGAATAGCTATTTAGAGGGGAGAAAATGATTTTTCAAGGGTTGGACAATTTTTAGAGAAAAAGAGACGCGTTTGAGACCTGGAGACTCTACGATTATCAGAGGATTCATATGTTCAAGAGTTTTCCGACGATTGAAGATTGATTCCTCACGAAATTCTGTAATGACAACACTGTTAATCTTTGTTTTTATTTCGATTATGAGTAGGTAAACCCCCCATTGCTAGGGGGTGACCCTGATTCTGAATGTGACAGATCTTATGTTTATGAGTGCATTGACTATTTCTTCTTTTCCAGTGATTTGTTCTTATTACCGTTCTTTATGCTTTATTCGTCGGACCAACGAATGATGATTACTATGAATAGTTTAAGCTGGACAGCAATTATTCATTGATATGTATAAGAATTTTGGATAGTAAAAATAACCTAGGACTAGGGATTTTCTATCTGACCGGTAATTCTTGATATTCGAATGCTTGAGTATGAACTTAATTATTTATGGACATAGTAATTAGGTTACATAATCAAAGGTCTTTTCACTAAGGAATTAGGAATAGATACCCTTGAGAACCGGAATTAATTGGACAAGAATATTGTCTAAGCCTTCATAAATTATATCTGTTACAGGAAGTTTCATTCACCGAACCCTAGCAATCTTCTCTCATTTGTATCTCGTTCAACCTTTTTACTTGTTTTATTTATTTACAATTGGTAGTATAATTACTCACAACACAAAAACCAAAGGCTTTTGTCTAATTGAAACAATCTATAAACTCTGTATCGTCAAGCAGTCCTTGAGATCGACAAACGGGGAATTTCCCTTTTATTACTACAGTGAGAAAAATAGTACACTTGCTATTTTCCCATCAAGTTTTTGGCGCCGTTGCCGGGGACTGCCAAAGATAATAGAGTTTATAAATTTATTTTCAATTAGAATTTTGTTGCTCTACATCCAAAATTTTATTTACTGTTAATTTTTTTTTATTGTTACTATAACTAATTTCTGTCTAATCTGTGTTTGCGAGGTAAGGGCTCAGCTGATTTTCATTTTGACGCAGAACCAGAGAGAACATTGCGCGCAAAGCTCAGAGAAGCTAGAAGAAAGAAACTAGCAAACTCTGACACCGAAGAACCGGCCACACTTAGCACACCAGCCTCTGTTCACTCCGAAAAATCTGAGTCAGACACAGATTCACATCCAGACACTATTAACATGGCTGCAGACCCACCCCCAGCGGAAAGACTTTTAGGTGACTATGGCAGACAGAATAACCCAGCAGTGCGGTTGACCATTGTTAATCAACCTGTTAATATTGCTCACTTCCAGTTACACCCCTCAACTATCCGTCAGTTAGAAAGCAAACCTTTTGCAGGAAAGATCAATGAGGATGCAAACAAGCATCTGCAGAGGTTTCTGACTATGACTACATCATTAAAAATTGATGGGCATTCTGAAGAGGCAAAGAGATTGGTAATGTTCCCATTCACGTTATCTGAGGACGCTGAGGAATGGTTCTATTACCTACCTGCAGGAAGCATTACTACGTGGCAACAAATGGAAACAACATTCTTGAACGAGTATTTTCCTGCTTCTGTGTATATCCGTAAGAGGTATGACATTGTGAATTTCAAACAGAAAGACGGAGAGACACTTGGAGATGCATACAAAAGATTCAAGAGATGTTTAGTTGCATGTCCTACACATAATCTGGATGAAACTGAACAAATGCATAATTTTGTAAACGGGCTGAAGATGAGAATTAAGCAACTCATTGATACAGCTGCTGGTGGCTCATCTAATTTTTCAACAGCAACCGGTATCAAAAAAATCATCGAAGCTATTGCAGCGAATGAGCATTTGGAATTATATGACCGTACTGTAAATCAGCCGGAGGGAAAAATTGACTTGAAATTAGCAAATCAGGTAGTGAAAATGGAAGACCAGATTGCAGCTGAGGTTGAAAGAAGATTGAAAGCTATGAATTTAGGTACCCAGACTGTTGCTCAAGTTCAACCGGTTCCGACCATGATTTGTGAGATTTGTAGTGGACCACACTTTGCCATGCATTGTGTTGCAACCGCAGAACAAGTGCAAGCTATAAATTACCTGAGGCAGAATAATCCCTACTCAAATACGTATAATCCGGGGTGGAAAAATCATCCTAATTTCTCTTGGAAAGATCAGCAAGGTAATATTCAGAACCAAGGACCTCCACAATAACAACCACCTTACCAACCACAATATCAGTCGCAACAACAACATTATCAGCAACAAGTACCAAAGAAAGCGGATTGGCAGATTGCTACGGAGAAGATGGCAACTCAGGTTATGCAATTTCAAGAAGAAACCAAGAAGAATCAGAAGAGCACCAATGCATCCATTAAAAACCTGGAGATTCAATTGGGTCAGATAGCACAACAGATAAAAAAATTTCAAACACCGGGCGCATTACCTAGTGCAACAGTGACAAATCCGAGGGAGCACAATAATGTGAGTGCGGTAACAACAAGAAGCGGAAAATCTGTTGAAGATCTTAAGAAGAATGAAGAAGAAGATCAATTGCTTGAAGTGGACCTGGAAATCTTAGAAAACAAGACACCACCTGAGGAAGAAAGTGTGATACTTCCGGTGGTACAAGAAAAGCTACCTGAACCAAAGCCCATCATTAAGCTTCCATTCCCACAAAGAAACAAAAAGAAGAAGCAAGATGAGAAAAAATTTCAGAAATTCCTGGAGTTGTTCAGGAAATTAGAAATCAATATTCCATTCTCTGAGGCACTCGAGCAGATGCCTATCTATGCGAAATTCATGAAAGACATCATCTCCAAGAAGCGCACCACTGACACTGACCCTGTTATACTAACTGAAACTTATAGTGCTATTTTGCAGGGTATGAAGATTCCAGTGAAGAAGCCAAATAGAGGTTCTGTGACCATCCCGTGTACCATTGGAGATAGGTCCTTTAAAAGGGAGCTGATTGATTTGGGGGCTAGTGTTAGCCTTATGCCTTTGTCTATTTACAGGAAGCTAGGAATTGGAAATGTTCAAGATACCAGAATGACACTTCAATTTGCTGACCACTCAGTGAAAAGACCTTTTGGGGTAGTTGAGGATGTTCTGGTCAAAGTTGATAAATTTGTTTTTCCTAGTGATTTTGTAATTTTGGAAATGCCAGAAGATGAAGAGATACCTCTGATTCTGGGCAGACCTTTCTTAGAAACAGGTAGATGCATGATAGACATTGAGGGAGGTACCTTGACCCTAAAGGTATATGATGAAGAGCTCAGAATTGATGTCCGAGATACTATGAAACATAAAGAGGATATGTGTACAAACCACTCTGTGGAAGTAATTGATCAGATTGTAACTAGCACAATTCAAAGAAAGTTTCCTGAATTACCTTTTGAAAGAGTTCTTAGTATACCGGTCAGAGAGATTGAAGAGAAGGATGATGAAAAAGAAAAAGAAGTGCTTGCTATGCTGGATACACAACCCCTTTGGATGAAATCCAAACCACGCAGGTGGGAGGATCTGAGAGCTTCACTAGAATTAGAAGATGAAAAGGTACTGAAGAAACATGAAAGTGCTATTAGTAGGACTATTGAGGATTTAAAAGGGATTAGTCCCACAGTATGCATGAATAAGATACTGATGGGGGATAATCAGAAACCAGTAGTACAACCACAAAGGAGGTTAAATCCAGCGATGAAAGAAGTGGTAAGAAAAGAGGTTGTAAAGTTGTTAGATTCGGGAATGATTTACCCCATTTCTGACAGCTCGTGGGTAAGTCCTGTGCATGTGGTACAAAAGAAAGGGGTAACCACAGCAGTTTTAAATGAGAAGAATGGCGATACTTTCAAGGCTAATGGTCAGAGGTTGAAACCATATTATCCCGGTGAAGGGGGACCAATTGAAACTGTTAAACTCATCTGAGTATGAGGTGTCCCATCGAGCCATGCGACATTAAACGAAGCGCTGCTTGGGAGGCAACCCAAGGGAGGTTTGAAATTTTTTTATTTTAATTTTGTCGAGTCAGTTGAAATTTGAATTTTAGTTTTATTTAGCATTTGTTCATGTCATTTGAGTCAGTTTTTATTTTCTTTTGCTTTGATGTAATCACCTATTATGGGTTGTTTTAATCTAATGAATTTGATTTTGTTTACCTCCAGTTTCCTGTTTATTTCGTTAGATATGTGACTATGTCTGGCTATTGGTTATCTTAATCACTTACACCAAATACTTGGGCGTCCTCTCTTTCAGTCCCCTGACTGTAGATACTGTTGTTTATGATTGGACGCACTGGTTAAGATTAACATCAGAACCACAAGCATGAGCTTTGAACTCAGAGGTATGATAGAACAAGTCAGCTTAACCCGTCCTGGTGAGATCCGAAAAAGCCAAACACTTATCATCATATGAGAGATATCAGGTATGTCTTTATCAATCTTGGTTTGCGTATGTTCTTTTGTTATTATTAGCTGTACGAATACACACACTGAGGCATGTTTTTGTTTATCCCCTAGAGCCTTTCTAGCCATCCCATTATTATTATTATCCATTGTTTCACCCTGTTGAGCCTGTTAATCATTTATTTCTGATATACCCGTTTTTCTCAACCCATGACCTTGTAACTATCCTACCCTGTTCAGAGTATGTGAGGATTGATTTCATCTCTACGTTTCTATCTAAGTTTGGGGTTGCTTTCGAATAGCAACCTTTAAGTTTGGGGTAGCTTTGCAGTAAGTGAATAGTAAGTGAATGTAGTATATAAAAAAAAAAGAAAAAAAATAAAAACAACAACATGAAAAGAAAGAAAGAGAAAAGCGAAAAACAATAAAAGAACAACTTTTGAAAAATGCTACATTCACTATAGAAAAAAAAAAGGAAAAGAGGATTACAAAACCCTATAGGAATAATAGGAAAGAAACGTAGTGAGAGAATGATTTCATATACTCTGAACCAAAAACCTTTGTTCAAATTTCACACCCCACCTAAACCAAAGCCCCGTTACCACCCAAAAGACCTCAAAAAGTGTGTGTGATTGTACATGTTGATAGGATGAGAGAATTTATTCAAACTTCTGATTTGATATTGCATATTGTGATTTGAGAGTGATAACATTTTAACCCAGAGAGACTTGGTGAGAGTGTGATATAAGCTGACAGGTAAAGTCATATCTCTGAGGGAAAGAGTTTCTAGCTCGTTGGCTATGTGGAAAAATCAGAAAACCTGAAAAAACATCAAGAGGTCCAGTGCGAAAGATTTCAGCAGTATTGTGGCAAGAACTGTTTTACAGTAAGTTTGGGGTGACATGATCTTTGATGGTAATAAAATGTTACTTGAGGACAAGTAACAAGCTAAGTTTGGGGTTGTGATCAGTCACCATTTATGCTAGGTATTTCACTATTTAACCGTAAATAAGTCAGGTAAACTGCGTAAACTGAAGCATTTTTAGTTAGATATAAGCTCAATTCTATAATATAAAGTGTGTTGTTACTTATGAATTTCTTGAGGATATTTTACACTTTTGGGTATGTTAGCAGGTAAAAAACTAGTCTGGAAGCTCAGGGAATCAAACGTCAGATGCGAAATTAAGCCCGAGCAAGAAAACGGAAGAAAAAATCAATTCTTGGAGAACTTGCTGTCCATACGCGTACGGCCTTACATGATACGCGTATGGACTTTCCCAGTACGCGTACGGCCTTACATGATACGCGTATGGACTTTCCCAGTACGCGTAGCATACGCAAATGACCAGAGGGGTTGAAAATCAAGCAAAAAGACAAGCTTCTGGTGATACGCGTACCAAACTGGTTATACGCATACCAGACTGGTCAATACGCGTACCAGACCGGGCAATACGCGTATCAGAGGCTGTCTTACGTGCAATACGCGTACCAGACTGGGCAATACGCGTATCAAGCCCAGAATCAGGAAAAGCCCAACTGAATAGCTATTTAGAGGGGAGAAAACGATTTTTCAAGGGTTGGACAATTTTTAGAGAAAAAGAGACGCGTTTGAGACATGGAGACTCTACGATTATCAGAGGATTCATATGTTCAAGAGTTTTCCGATGATTGAAGATTGATTCCTCACGAAATTCTATAATGACAACACTGTTAATCTTTGTTTTTATTTCGATTATGAGTAGCTAAACCCCCCATTGCTAGGGGGGTGACCCTGATTCTGAATGTGACAGATCTTATGTTTATGAGTGCATTGACTATTTCTTCTTTTCCAGTGATTTGTTCTTATTACCGTTCTTTATGCTTTATTCGTCGGACCAACGAATGATGATTACTATGAATAGTTTAAGCTGGACAGCAATTATTCATTGATATGTATAAGAATTTTGGATAGTAAAAATAACCTAGGACTAGGGATTTTCTATCTGACCGGTAATTCTTGATATTCGAATGCTTGAGTATGAACTTAATTATTTATGGACATAGTAATTAGGTTACATAATCAAAGGTCTTTTCACTAAGGAATTAGGAATAGATACCCTTGAGGACCGGAATTAATTGGACAAGAATATTGTCTAAGCCATCATAAATTATATCTGTTACAGGAAGTTTCATTCACCGAACCCTAGCAATCTTCTCTCATTTGTATCTCGTTCAACCTTTTTACTTGTTTTATTTATTTGCAATTGGTAGTATAATTACTCACAACACAAAAACCAAAGGCTTTTGTCTAATGGAAACAATCTATAAACTCTGTATCGTCAAGCAGTCCTTGAGATCGACAAATGGGGAATTTCCCTTTTATTACTACAGTGAGAAAAATAGTACACTTGCTATTTTCCCATCAGAGCACTTGTTGAAGCTTTTCCAGCGTTTGAGGAAGTACAAACTCCGCCTGAATCCGAACAAGTGTACATTTGGAGTCCGTTCCGGCAAGTTATTGGGCTTTATTGTCAATGAAAGAGGTATTGAAGTCGACCCTGCCAAGGTTAAAGCAATATAAGAGATGCCTGTGCCCAAAACTGAGAAGCAAGTCCGAGGTTTTCTTGGCCGCTTGAATTACATTTCAAGATTTATATCCCACATGACTGCCACGTGTGTGCCTATATTCAAGCTCCTCCAGAAAGATCAAGGTCATGATTGGACCGAGGATTTCCAAAAGGCCTTTAAAAGTATCAAAGAGTATATGTCTGAGCCTCCGATTTTGTCTCCGCCTGTTGAAGGGAGACCATTGATTATGTACTTGATCGTGCTTGATGACTCCATGGGTTGTGTCCTTGGTCAGCAAGATGAATCAGGAAAGAAAGAATATGCAATCTACTACTTAAGTAAGAAGTTCACTGATTGTGAGTCTCGATACTCAATGCTTGAGAAGACATGATGTGCTTTGGCTTGGCCTTCTAAGCGTTTGCGCCAGTATATGTTAAATCATACAACTTGGTTGATATCCAAAATGGATCCAATCAAGTATATCTTTGAGAAGCCTGCTTTAACTGGGAGGATTGCCCGTTGGCAGATGTTATTGTCTGAGTATGACATTGACTAACGAGCTTAGTAAGCTATTAAAGGTAGTATCTTGGCTGACCACTTGGCACATCATCCAATTGAGGATTATCAGTCTGTTCAGTATGACTTCCCTGATGAGGAGATTCTGTATTTGAAGATGAAAGATTGCGATGAGCCTACGCTCGATGAAGGGCCAGAGCCTGGTTCCCGATGGGGTATGGTGTTCGATGGCGCTATTAATCAGTATGGAAATGGTATTGGGGCAGTGATTATTACTCCTCAGGACACACATTTTCCTTTTACAGCAAGGCTAACTTTCAAATGCACGAATAATATGGCGGAGTATGAGGCCTGGAAGAGTGTATTGATCTTTGAATCAAACATCTTGATGTTTATGGCGATTCAGCCTTTGTTGTTAATCAGATTAAGGGTGAATGGGAGACGAATCAGCCTGGCCTCATCCCATATAGAGATTATGCGAGGAGGATTTCAACTTTCTTTACTAAAGTTGATTTCTATCATATTCCTCGAGATGAGAATCGGATGGCAGATGCTCTTGCTACGCTTGCTTCAATGATTGTGGTGAAGTATTGTAATGAAGTTCCCAATATTAATGTGATGCGCTTGGATAGACCAGCTCATGTATTTGCAGTTGAAGAAGTGAAAGATGATAAGCCATGGTATTATGATATAAAATTCTTTCTCCAAAGTCAGACTTACCCGCCTGGGGCATCTTTTAAAGACAAGAAGACTTTGAGGAGATTATCTAGCAGTTTCTACCTCAATGGTGATGTGCTTTATAAGAGGAATTTTGACATGGTTCTGCTCAGATGCGTGGATAGACACGAAGAAGACCTGTTAATGACTAAAGTCCATGAGGGTTCATTTGGTACTCATTCCAATAGACATGCCATGGCTAGGATGATGTTGAGAGCAGGCTACTATTGGCTGACAATGGAGTCTGACTGCTGCAAATATGTGAAGAAATGCCACAAGTGTCAGATCTATGCAAAGAGTCATATTCCCCCGACACTTCTGAATGTTATTTCCTCACCATGGCCCTTCTCCATGTGGGGAATTGACATGATTGGCATGATTGAACCAAAGGCGTCAAACGGTCACCGTTTTATTCTCGTAGCTATTTATTAGTTCACCAAATGGGTAGAAGCGGCATCGTATGCAAATGTGACTAGGAAAGTGGTTGTGAAGTTTATCAAGAACCAACTCATATGCCGATATGGTATGCCAGACAAGATCATTACTGATAATGGATCTAACTTGAACAACAAGATGATGAAAGAGTTGTGTAGCGAGTTTAAGACTGCACATCATAATTCTTCTCCTTATAGACCCAAGATGAATGGGGTTGTTGAAGCTGCAAACAAGAACATCAAGAAGATTATCTAGAAGATGGTTGTTACGTATAAAGACTAGCATGAGATGTTGCCATTTGCTCTGCATGGCTATCATACGTAATTTCTCACTTCAACAGGGGCAACCCCTTTCTCCCTTGTATATGGCATGGAGGATGTGCTCCCCGTGGAGGTTGAGATCCCATCAATGAGAGTCTTGATGGAATCCAAGTTGACCGAGGTTGAGTGGGTTCAGAGTCGTTATGACCAGTTGAACTTGATTGAAGAGAAGAGATTAACTGCCATGTGCCATGGTCAGTTGTATCAGCAAAGGATGGAGAAAGCCTTTCATAAGAAGGTCAAGCCTCGTGTGTTCCGAGAAGATGACCTTGTGCTCAAGAAAGTCTTGTCTTTCGCGCCCGATTCCAGGGGCAAGTGGACTCCAAACTATGAAGGTCCATATGTTGTTAAGAGAGCCTTTTCAGGCGGTGCTTTGTTGCTTATAACTATGGATGGGGAGGATTTCACTCGTCCTGTGAATTCAGATGTAGTCAAGAAATACTTCGCCTAAAAATAAAAACAGAATAGCTCACTAAGTTGAAAACCCGAAAGGGCGGCTTAGGCAAAAATGAGCGTCTCGGTGGATTGAAAACCCGAAAGGGAGGTCCAGGCAAAAGTTAGAGACAATAAAAAAAGAATATATATCTCGATAGATTGAGTACCTCGCCCTGGGGAAATCTAGGAAAAATTAGGGATTTGGCAAGTAACTGCATCTTGACAAGACTTTGCTCTACAAGTTGACATCTGTCAGAGATTCTCGCTCAGTTATCGTCAACTAAAGCTTCAAATACATCGGATTCAGAGTTGGTGGAGAAACGATCATTATGTTCAATGTAGACCTTTTTCCAATATATATCACCAATTTCAAATTTGTAAAGATCCGTGGAGTCTCGCCATTTGCAGACTACCATTCTATCAAATAAATTTGAGCCTTTATCCAATTATTTGCACTCTTATTTGTTTATATTTAACAAATGTTTGCATGTTTTAATTGATAAATATCATTATTTTAAAAAATAAAATTTTAATAAACTGTTTTTAAACAAAGTGAACATTCACAAAGACTAAAAAAGGGTAATTGGAAAGTCTTCAGTGCTCTCCCAAGGATAGTACAATTTCCAAAAGGTAAGAAATTTGTTCATATTTTGCCATTCTTATATCCTCTTCATCAAGCTTTCATTTGTCTCCCCAGTGAGCGCGGAAAGAATGATACATCATCAGCTTCCCAGAGATTCTGGCACTAGCATTTGTGTTTTATCGATCATATGGTTGTCATCCCTTGTGTGGACTGACCTAAAATCCCTTATAGATTGATAAAAATTGATATGCTATCTATTCATGAGGAAGTTTTGTCTTTCCCCAACATGAGTAGAAATCTCCATCGGAGTAGGCATGTGTTCTCTACAAAGCTATCTTTCTGTTATCTCCTCAGTAGGAGTTGCCTAGAGCAGTTGGTGAAAGGCTTTGGTCTCTTTTTCATCCCCAACATGGCACGAAGGATTCGTTTCCATTACCCTCAGCCGAGGTATCTCTTTTGAGAATATTGGCAATTTATCCCTAGTAGGGTTGCTCATAGGTTATCCCCAGTTTGGTCACCTATAGTCCTTCCCCAATGAAGTTGCCTGATCCGAGCCTGATAATTTGTTTCCCCACCGCATTAGAAGATTTCTTTCGAATATAAAGCTGGTGGTGAAGATGCATATTTCCTTCCCCAGTGGGGAAAATTGTTCTCTCTCCCCTTAGCAGAGATCTCTCTCCAGCAGATGAGAAGGAGTGCTTTGACTGTTGAAGTTTCTGTTTGGCGGTTGTTCCCCATAGAGTTTCATATCATTCCTCGATAAGCTTCCCCAGTAGAGTTTCTTCTACGAAGGATCTTATCCATGTTAAGTTCCCCAGTAGAGTTTCTTCTACGACGGATCTTATGTCTGTTCAACAGCAAATCCCCGGCGGTGACTCTGCATGTTCCCCAACTGAGACTTTGCCTATCTTCAGCGATGGTTTGTATCTCCTGGTATTTGGACCATCCCCGCCAGAGCTGATTTCTCTTGGCCTTTCTCATTTGAGATGTTATACCAGATGTCCGTTTGTGGCTCTTAAGCCTGTTTGTGTTAAGATATGTCTGTTTGTCAGCATTAATCATACATAAATCACGCATGTACATTCATAATCATAGCATTCAGATATTCATGATGCATTCTTTGCCATATATCTTTGCTTGTTATCTCTTGCTATTGGTGAAATATTCTTCCCTAAGCAGATGGTTGTGTCTGATCTCTCCATATAGAGTCAGCCCCGTAGGCAGAAAATGTCTATTTTTTCCTTCATTATTCCCCACTGAGTTATATCCTCGTGGATGATTATTGTTTCAGTTTCCTTCCCAGTTGTGTATCTGGATGGAATTACTCCCCTGAGTTTTTATCCTCATTGGGTTGAGTCTTGTTTGATTGTGTCTTTCTTGTTTGTTCCTAGATTGACTCCTTTCTTGTTATTTCCCTTGCTGTTCCCTGTGGTTTAGGTGTTCAATTGCTCAGTAACCAGTAATTGTCCATCTTTTCCCCAGCAGATTTTTGTGGCCTTCTACCTAGTAACCAGTAGTTGTAAGTCATATTTCTGTGGTTTTCTACCCAGTAACCGGTAGATGTAATCCCCTCTTTGATGGTTATCTTTATCCAATATTCGGTATTGATATTCCTCCACTTTCGAGTATACCACCCAGTAACCGGTGATATATCTCTTGGATAATTGCTCTTGTCAAGCAATTTATCCCCCCTGCGAGTCATCTTTCATTTACCCGTATTTGGTAATGATTGTTTCTCCTTTTGATTAGTCATCATTTTATACCCAGTATTCGGTATCCCGATGTCCTTTCTTTTCAGTCGATTTATCCTTTATTAACCCAGTAACCGGTTGTGGATAATCTTCCATGCGAGTATGTTATCTACGTTATGACGGTAATAGATAATATGTCTCATGCACTCTTCAGTGAAAGTCTTTTTCCTCCCCAGATGAGTAAGATTCGTGTTTATTGCGAAATCGAATGCCCATTCTATAAGTCGAGTTTGCTTTTTCAACCCTCCTTTCGGATGATGAGTGTCTTGGATATGTTCCCAATTCACGCCTAGTTGGTCACCTATTATATGCCCAGTAACCGGTATCCCTGGTGTTCCTTCCTTCTACTCCCTATTATGACTTTTTGTCCCCTGTGGAGTCAGACTTTCCTGAGTTGAGATATGCCTTTTTGGGTCCTCCTCAGATGTTTCGGATGATTGATATCTCTCACCCTTATACCAGTCTTAGATATCCTTTCTCCCTGAGCATGTTGATTCTCTCACCCAGTAACCGGTGTTTTTAGGACATGTCTCGTTTTGAGTATATTACCCAATAACCGGTAATATCTCGTTGTTTCTTCCTCAGCTGAGTCCTTGGTGGACCTCCCCGTCCGAGTCCAGATTTTCATCCGAGGTATCCTTTATGGATAGTTTCTCTGTATTGGCATATTCCCCAATACATGCATCTTTGCATCAGCTTGAGTCTTTCCATCGATTTATTTTCGTGGAATCCCATCGTGTCTCCCAGCAAGTTTTCAAGTCGTGACATGCTCACGCATTTTTACCTTTGTTTCCCCCTAGAATCTCTGTCTCCCTAGTGAGTGTGTTACTCCTATGGATTTTCAGTTTCTCCTGATTTATTTTCCTTTGTGGTAATTACTCACCATGAAGATTTCATTTTTTGCATGCATACATTTGCATCATGAGGTCTCTTAGGGACCAAAATTCGTCTATTTGTTATTATTTAAGCCCATTCTACCTCGTCGAGATGAAGATTTTAACCTTCATATCTCCGGCTAGAATGACATTAAATAGAGGCATCTGTAGGACCCTAATTTTGACCCTAAGATCCCTCATGGCATCATATCATTGCTCATTGCATTGCCACAAGGATCATAGCATGTGTGGCTCCTTAACCCTAGGGTGGGACTTGTGTGAGTTGGTTTTGAGACCACCAAGCATGCTTGTATTGTATATTATTTCTTTCCTTATTTTTGTTTACTAACCAAATGCACAAAAATATGTCACTAACTTCTTTTTGTTTTGAAGCTCAAGTGATCATGTGCTCCAATGCTCCTAGGAGGCTCCTAAGCTCAATGAAGTGGCTAGATGAAGATGAGAACAAGCCTGACAATGGTCCACAAAGTTCTTAATCATCACATATGTCTCCCAAGTATCTCAATTTGCCAATTTGATCAAGATAACCCAAAGGGCTTGAGGATTGTTTCCCAAGGAAACCCTAATTCAACTGTGCATTGATTGTGCATTGCTCATGAAGCAACCTCAACCTATGATCAAATTCAATCAAGGGAAGTTATTTCATTAATTATTTTATGCATATATGAGCTTATGTGAGTATCCTCAATCATTCATTCATCAAGATTTGAAGTTTGGCCTTGAGAAGTTGACCAGTCAAGTCATCTGACTAAACTGAGAATCACTGAGACACAACTTTTGATGTGTTTGTCAAATGAAGATGACCCTAAGAGAAAAACTGTTCTCAAGAACCATATGAACAACTTTCGTGTTCATCCAAAATCCATTTGAAACTTGGAAGGTCATCATTAATTTCAAAACATTATAGGTCATTTTGACTAAAACCCTAATTTTGGGTCAACTTCCCAAGGACCTAACTTCCTTATTGTTTATGATTTTGAGGTGAGACCAATTTCATTGGAAATATTAAGATGTATATTTCAAATGTTATGTTGGAAACAATTTCATAATCCTAAAAGAAACAATGTGATAATACAAAACATTATAGGTGACTTTTGACCAAAACCATTGAATTTGAAAAATGTCCAACTTCAAGTGCCCATACCTTTCTCATTAAAAATCCAAATGATGCAAAATTTAAGTCCAAATTGATCATATTGAAAATATATACAACTTTGATGATGGAGGTTTTTCCATTTGAGGCTTGCATCATTGAAACAGAAGGGCTTGAAGTTGATCACTATTGGTAAAAAAATTCAAAGGGAACCTAGACATGTTTTGTACCTCAAACTTCAAAGCCAGTTTTCATAAACTTCCAAACTCCAAATGGATTTTTGCCAAACATAGCTTTTGTTCCTTATTCCAAGAGATTTCCAACCATTACTAACATGACCATGTTTGGATTTTCCATGTGGGATTTTCGAAGAGCTTAATGTTTAGGTGCATTTTTGAATTTCACATCATAACTTGAAATGCAAGCTTGTGCAGCTCTAATTACACGTCCAAGTCTTCTACATGAGACTTCAGCAAGCATTTCAATTCATTTTTGGGCTTTGCACGCGCCTGTACAGGCCCATGCATGGAAGGTCCAATTTTCATGCACACGGGCATTACATCACCTTGCCTCAAGTTCGCTATAAATAGAAGGGCTTCCTCATTCAAAATTAAACCTGAAGGAGATCTGAAACTCTGCTGGATTGAAACCTCAACCTCACTCAAAGGAATTCCGGTTTTCATTTTCCAATTTCAAGCTTGAATTTCAACATCCTTAGTTGATCTTCAAGTCTTAATTCCTTAGCCTTGCATCATCATCACATCTCCATATCAAATTTGGATCAAAATCTTGGAGAGATCGTGATGTTCAAAGCTACATTTCAGAGGTATATCACCAAACTATTTTGATCTGGATCTTGCTATACAATGTGAATTGCTTGAGTTTGAACTATTTTCTGAAGTCCTCGAGCAAGAGGCAGGCTAGTGGTGGTCTTAATTTCATGAATTGTGACATTTCAGATCAAACACAATGATCTTCAAGCTCTTGTTTCTCTCTAAATAGAAACATTGAGGAAGATCCAAGGTTACAGGGGTGATGTACATCACCCCAACTTCATTTTGATGCCTTGCTTGTTCATTTTTGTTAACTTTTGAAACCCTGCGCATGGTGGCCGGTGTTGGTTGTCTGGCTGGAAAAGATGGTGGTTTCCACCACCACCCCCACGTGGATGCTTCCAGGCTATTGGATCTTGAGGGAATGTTATAATCTAAGCCTTTCTTTTGTTTGACTTATTTTAAATACATATGTTGCGCGCTTGACTTTGGTCCATTGTGCATCCGCGCTTATCAGCCTTAGGATCTTGGCCACGTCATTTAATGAATGATCCAAGCGCTCTGAATTTTTTCTATTTTCTGATTTCTATTTTAATTTCTTTTAATTCCTTTTACTTTCAAAATTTCATAAATATTTTATTTGAAGTCACAAAAATATGAGACCAACGCCAAAAATTTTCTTGAAAAATCTAGTTTCATATTCTGATTTTTAATTATTTTTGTGACTTCATTTAATATTTTTTGTGAATTATTTGGTTTTTAGTAGTTTTTAATTCATTTTAAATACTTTTTGATATATGAAAAATCCAAAAATATTTTCTTAACACATGTGGATCATGATAAGTCAATGAAAAATAGCATCATCAATTTCTTAATTGATTTGAGATTTATTTGAGATTTTAATTCATTTGTGTTATTTTTCATTGTTTTTTTATTGATTTACAATAGTTTCTGATTTCAAAAATTATTGAGAAAATTTGTCAAACTTTGTAGACCATGTTAGACCTATGAGAATTTAATTGGACTTATTGAAGTTGATTTGAATTGAATTTGAGGTTTGACCATATTTTGTCCATTTTTATTTTGCATTTATTTTAATTCCAAAAATACCAACAAAAATATATTTGACTTGTTGACTTTTAATCCTCATTTCTCTTCTGTTTACCATTGGTTGATGATGATTTGGTTCACTTTTGACCAATTGTGTTTGACACTTTATTTCTCTTTCCATTTATTTCATCTTCGTCTTCATTTCTTTTTATTTTTGGCCAATGAGTTAACGTCTTATGGTTAGGCTTGACATATGAGAGGTTTAACCTTCTTTGATCCAAATCAAACTCAACTTGATCCATGATCAAGTGAGTTACTTTGTGTCCAAGATAGGTTGCTTCTTAGTCTAGCAAAAACACCTAAAGTCCATACAAGGCCTTCCTCTTTTCTTTTGGAATGGCAAGTTGTATGAGCTTGGCTTACTAGTCATGATCTCTAACTTGTGTTTAGTTGCCTATAGTTTTATGGACCGATCTCAGATAGGTGTGACTACTACATTAGTCCACTTACGATTGCTTAACATAGCTACTACATTTAATTTCTTGCAACTTACTTTCATGCAATTTACTTTAATGCAATTTACTTTCTTGCTCATTTATTCATATTGCTTTTCATTTTGCTCACTTGAGCACATATTTTATGTTTATGTCATTTTCCTTTTGCTCATTTGAGCTCACTATTGTATATAAATATATTGTTGTCTTGTGTTTGTTTTGTGTTTGTTTGAACCCAATGCAAAAAGGAGAAAGGACTTAGAATTAGGACTTACCTATGCTTAAAGGAGTTTAAGAGCAACTAGGCCTCATGCCTTTAGAATGCTAAATTGGTTGAAGAGCAACTAGGCCTCATGCCTTTAGAATGCTAAATTGAAAATGTTAACTTCAAAGGACTTCTAATTTAAACTCTTTCTTTGTCCATTCCTCTTATTGTGTTGTGAACTTTTTGATGTTTGCTCTTGCGTGATAGGGATTCCATCTTGAGATAGTAAGAAGGACCATTTTCATGAGTAGCCATGTTAAGAGAGACAAACCAATTTGAGATCCTAGGAGCTTGATTCTAAATTGTTTGATTGCTTGATTGTGTTTGCTAAGTCCAAAGGAAAGGAGAATCTTGAATAATCTCTATGATTTCAAGAAAAGGAACACCAAGGGTTTTATCTCTTCTCTTATCTTTGTATGCTTTAGGACTAGCCCTTCTCTTCTTCTCCTCACTCTAACCGAAGCCAAACTTATTTTGTGCAAAGTTTGACATTGTTTTCAAATTAGAAACCTAGGCCTTATGCCTTTGACTTTTCAAAATATTTTCATCAATACTCATTGTGAATGAATCTTAATTCAACTTTTACCTCACTTTGTGAATACTTCTAACTTGTAAATACAACTCACTTCAAGTTGTTTTCGTGGTTCCAATGGCCACCTTTGTTAAAACCTTTTCATAAACATTAGTCATAGGTTTGAGTTATCATAGTGGTTGATGTAAATCTCATCTCATCCTTAGTGATTGGATTATAAGTCTTCCATACTTATTATAGGGTTAACCCCTCACTAGTATGTTGAAGCTCTCCTCACATGGTGGATTGTTGGTTTAGGTTGACTTTTCTCCCTTTGATAACAAAAGACCTTAAGGCTTTTGACCAAATCAATTCACCAACCTTTTGAGAGTTTTTACCCCGAACTACGAGGTTTTGATCCTACCTTTGTGATGGTACGTAGGCAATGGGTTTATCCATTCAAACAACAAAATTTGTAAATATAACCTATTCTCTTCTCATCCCTCCAATCTTGTTTGCACAAATCTTTTCACAAATACCAACCTACAACACACATTTGCAAGAACGGCTCCCTTAGAGTACTAAGGATGTTTTGGGTGCTTAAAACCTTCCCATTTCATAACCAACCCCCTTACCCAGATCTCTGACATTTTTATTAGTTTTTGATTTGATAAAACTTCTTACTTGGTTTTTGTTCGCTTTTAAACCTTTCCTTTGGATAAATAAAAGTGCGGTGGCGACTCGAATTGTGTGTTTACTTTTGATTTAGTCAATAAATCTAAAGGTAACGAATACCCCGCTACAATGAGTAATGGCAAATGAATAAACACTTGAATTTAAAATGCAATAGGTAAATGACTTGAAATTAAAAGTTAGTCAAATGTTAGTTGATTAGAAGTTAGTATTGCTTTTTCTGTTTCAATTGTTTAAGTCATTCTTTGGAGAACACTAAACCCTCTATTCAGAAGCAGGGATCCTTGAACAAAGACATCTTCCAAAGGAAGGAAAAAAAGCCAAGTTTCCACACAATACCATGAAAGGGGGAAGACTTACAGTCTCACTTACTAGAATGCTATGCTTTTTGGGTCAAAATTTAGCGCTATGTTAAGCAATCGTAATTGGACTTATGTAGAAGTCACAACTATCTGAGGTTGGGCAATAAATTTTTTAGTGTTAATGCATGTTAGAGATATGGTATAATGAAGCATACTCCTAAAATGTACCACACTTAAAAGAAAATGGCAAAAGGGTGGACCTTATCTCATCCATACTTATGTTGATTTTGCAATCAAATAGCCTTGGGATATAGAGATATCATAGGTCAATGAAATGGATAGAGATAAAATGGGATTAAGATGAAGAGGAAGGGGAATGAGATCAACACAAATTGGTCAAAGGAGGACTTTTATCAACCATCGTCGGAGCCAGAGCTCCGGTCTTCTTCTCCAGTGGACCTCACCGGACTGATCCACCCGCATCCATCACCAAAATAAAAAAGGAGGAGATGAATTTAAAGTAAAAATTCTTAGGAGCTCGAATATGGCCTCAATTTCAACTAACTCCAAGTATATTGAAAGTTACAGGGAGTTGAATTTTGAGGATCATGATCCGACTTGCTTCAGTTTGACCTCAAAGCAACTCAATCTTGTTGCCTACATTGGTAAGACTTCAGACAACCAAAAAACAACAAGAATTATGGAGAATCAAGTGAGAATCGAATAGATGAAAATTTCATAAATTCACCTTTATTGCGGTTCAGATGGACACGATCTTGCTCTCAATTGTGCTTGGCCTTGCTTTGGATGCTTGATGGAGTGGAAATGGATCAAGAAAGAAGCAGGACTCTTGGAGATTTGAATATCAAAATTGTGGAGATTCAAACTCGATTTTCAATGAAAATCCTCAAGGTTATCCTTTGAATGTGAGGGTTTAGGGTTGGAGATTCAAAGTTGGCGCGCAAGGGACCTCAATTCTGATCATAGACACTTCTATTTATAGGCCAAGGCAATGATATTTTCACACTTCTTTTCAAAGTTCAAAAATAGTAAAATGCCTTTGCATGGATGCATGGGCGTGTGATAGGCCCATGTAATGATGCATTCAGGTCCAAAATCATGTGCAAGCAATGCTGAAGTCATGTTAACAAGCCATGCATTCGTGTGCGGAAAGTGGAAGTTCAAATATGCCAAATGGTCATCCAACTTTAAGCCATGCGCAAGTCACTCATTATTTGTCCAAATGGGATGAATTTGGACTTTTTGGAAAGGTTAGATCAAGAGGAACAACTTTCATGTTGATCATTTTTCATTTGAAGCTTGGATCATCATGAATTTTGAGGTGGAAGTTTGGAAAATCAAACATATCAAAAAAATTCTAAGTACCAAGCCATATGTTCACTTTTCCACCTTGAGTAACCTTTTCTATGGGCTTCAAATGAGAAAAGTTCCTTCATCAAAGTTGTAGCTCTCTCAGATTCCTTCAATTTGGTCACAAATTTGATCTCATTTGTATTTATCATGAAGGAGTTATGCATTTTAGAAGTTGAGGAAAATCACTTGTTCAATGGTATTGGCCCAAAATGACCTATAATGTCTCCTTATATCACATGCATTTAAAAGTTGAATTTACTCTTCCCCCAAACATCGAAGTTTAAGTAGACATCTTGAATTTGATCATGCAATTTAATAGCTTTCATCTCATAAAAATTGAGCAAGTTATGGTCTTGGGAAGTTGACCTCCAAATTAGGGTTTAGACAAAATGACCTATAAGCTTTCCCCATAAAAAATGACTTTCCAAGCAAAACTAGCTCTTGACCTCAACATGAAAGTTGTTTGGAATGTCATTTAGAGTAACGTTTCTCTTTGAATTATTTTCGTATGACAAAAATTGTAGTAGATAAGGTCTACGGAACCCCAATTTTGATCAGTTGAATTCCTCTAGTCAACCACCATGAACCAACCAGCTAGCTTGACATTCTCTTGACTTTTGGGACTCTTGGAGGATCATATATGCATAAGAGGATGAAATTTGGAATATCCCTTGAAATATTTGATCAATTTCTAAAGAAACTTGTTGAAGAAGTCACATAAGATACCCAGATGAATTAGGGTTTCCAAGGCAAACCAACTCCAAACTCTTTATGATTTCTTGATGAAAATAAAATGTGAAGATCATGGGGATTCATATTTGATGCTTAGAGCCATAGTAAACCAATTCTTGATTGAGCGCCTTGCAATGAGGGTCTTAAGCCCTATATGTGAGCTTGATAGAGCATATGTGAGCATGTGCACTACCTACAAAAGAGTTAAATTATACAATGACATACTTTTGGTATTTTGGTTAGTAAATAAAGAAAAAATGAAGTATGATATAATCAAATGTGCTTGGTGATCTCTACCAATGTAAACCTAATGAATGAGGGGTAAGGAGGATGATAAGGTATGATCCCAATGCCAATGCATATGATCAGAATAGAATGAGGGATCTTAGGGTTAAAATTGGGGTCTTACAATTAGGTGTTAGTATTGTTTTTGATTTTCAATTGTTTAAGTCATTCTTTGGAGAATACTCAACCCTCTATTCACAAAAATGGATCCTTGAACCAAGACATCTTCCAAAGGAAGGAAAAAAGGCCAAGTTTCCACACGATACCATGAAAGGGGGAAGACTTACAATCTCACTTACTAGAATGTTATGCTTTTGGGTCAAAATTTAGCGTTATGTTAAGAAATCGTAATTGGACTTATGTAGAATTCACAACTATATGAGGCCGAGCAATAGAAATTTTAGTGTTAATGCATGTTAGAGATATGGTATAATAAACCATACTCCTAAAACATACCACACTTAAAAGAAAATGGCAAAAGGGTGGGTCTAATCTCATCCATACTTGTATTGGTTTATCAACCAATTAGCCTTCGGATATAGAGATATCATATGTCAATGGAATGAATGGGATAGAAGGGGATTGAAGATGAAGGAAGGGGAAATGAGACAAACACAAATTGGACAAAGGAAGGATTTTATCAAATTAAAATCATTCATTCATTTTGGGAGATGGAATATACATTCCATCAATCCCCTAAATCCAATGATTTTAATCTAACAAAGTAAAATTAACCTTGACCAAGACCTAAACACATTAGTCAAACTTCACAAGTCAAAAAAATAGCTCAACGCAATTTATTCACAATTAAACAATTAAAAATCAATTAAAAAATGCATTAAATAAAATCATGTTTGATCAAAAACCTAAAACCTCTTCAAAATACCAAATAAATGGCCAAGAGATTTATGATAGGCAAACAAGGTCAAAGAATCTTGGAGAAAAAATTTCATTATTTTTGGAAATGCAAAAGTATTTTTAAACAATTAAAAATATGCGCAAAAACAATTAAATCATGAAAAATATTAATATTAATCAAAAAAATTATTTTAATTCAGAAAATAAAAGAGAAAAATATTTGAAATTTTTTGGTGAAAGTCCCATATTTTTTGGATCAATATTAAAATGAATATGAATTAATAAAAATAAAGCAATTAAAATGAAAATGAGAAATTACAAAAATACGTGGACCATCTGATCTCCCTCATTAATTGAGGTGGCAGATCAAATGGTCTCTAGTGCGCGTTGAACATGTGGTAATCAAGACCAACGCCTAAGATTAAAACAAAATGAATGGATCATGTGGTTCAGAGACACGCCAACACATCTCCGGAGCCAGAGCTCCGGTCTTCTTCTCCGGTGGACCTCACCGGACTGGTCCACCTTCAACCATCGCCAAAATGAAAAAGGAGGACATGAATTTAAAGAAAAAATGCTCAAGAGCTCAAATCTGGCCTCAATTTTGTCTAACTCCAAGTATATAGAAAGATACATGGAGTTGAATTTTGAGAATCATGATTTGAGTTGCTTCGATTTGACCTCAAAACAACTCAATCTTCTCGCCTATATTGGTAGGACTTCAGACAACCAAAAATCAACAAGAATAATGGAGAATTGAGTGAGAATCGAAGAGATGAAAAATTCTGAATATCACCTTCACTAGAACTTCAGATTGGCACGATCTTGCTCTCAATTATGCTTGGCCTTGATTCAGATGCTTGATGGAATGGAAATGGATGAAAGAAAGGGATGAACTCTTGGAGTTTCAATCTCAAAAATAGTAGGAGATTCAAACTCGATTTTTAAAGAAAATATTCAAGCTTATCCTTTAACGGTGAGGGTTTAGGGTTGCTGATTCAAAGCTTACGCGCCAGGGTCCTCAATTCTGAGCAAGAGAGCTTCTATTTATAGCCAAGGAGATTGATAATTGCACACTTCCATTTTTGGCTAAAGTTGAAAATCTCACTTATGCTTGAATGGGTGTGATAGGCCCATCAAATGATGCACTTAGGTCCAAAATTATGTGTAAGCAATGCTGATATCATGTTGACAAGCCATGCACTCGTGTATGAAAAGTGGAACTTCAAATTATCCAAATGGTCCTTCCACTTTAAGCCATGCGCAAGTCATTCATACTTTGTCCAAATGAGATGATTTTGGACTTTTTGGAAAGGTTAGATCAAGAGGAACAACTTTCATGTTTAACACTGTTTAATTTAAAGCTTGGATCATGATGAAGTTTGAGGTGGAAGTTTGGAAAATCAAACATATCAAAAAACTCTCTAAGTACCAAGCCATATGTTCACTTCTTCCACCTTGAATAACTTCTTCTATGGGTTTCAAATGAGAAACGTTCCTTCACCAAAGTTGTAGCTATTTCAAATCCGTTCAATTTGGTCACAAATTTGACCTCATTTGTATTTGGCATGAAGGAGTTATGCATTTTAGAAGTTGAGGAAAATCACTTGTTCATGGTATTGGCCCAAAATGACCTATAATGTTTCCTCTTGGCACATGCATTTTCAAGTTGAGTTTGCACTTCCTCCAAACATCAAAGTTAAAGTAGACATATTTAATTTGATCATGGAGTTTTAATGGATTTCATATCATACAAAATGAGGAAGTTATGATTGTGGGAAGTTGACCTCTAAATTAGGGTTTAGACAAAATGACCTATAATCTTTCACCATAAAAAATGTCTTTCCAAGAAAAACTAGCTCTTAACCTTAACATAAAATTTGTTTGGAGTGTCATTTAGAGTAACGTTAATCTTCTAATCATTTTCATATGGTAAAAATTGAGATAGGGTCTAGGGAACCCCGGTTTTGACAAGTTGAAATCCTCTGGTCAACAACCAGGAACCAACTTGCTAGCTTGATATTATCTTGACTGTTGGGACTCATGGAGGATCATATATGCATAATATGATGTAATGTGAAGTATCCCCTGAAATTTTTGATCAATTGTTGAAGAAACTTGTTGAAGAAGTCACATAAGATACCTAGATGAATTAGGGTTTCCAAGGAAAACCAACTCCAAACTCTTGATGATTTCTTGATCAAAATAACATGTGAAGATCATGGGGATTCATATATGACAAAGTAAACCAATTTTTGATTGAGCTCCTTGCAATGAGGGTCTCAAACCCAAGATATGAGCCTGATAGAGCATAGGTGAGCATGTACACTACCTACAAAAATAATAAACTATGCATTGACATACTTTTGGTATTTTGGTTATATAATAATCAAAAACAAAGTATGATACAATTAAAAGTGCTTGGTTATCTCTCCCAACGCAAACCCAAGGAATGAGGGGTAAATAGAATGCCAAGGTGTGATCCGAATGCCAATGCATATGATGAGATAGCATGATGGAGCTTAGGGTCAAAATTGGGGTCTTACAGTTCCCAAACCCATTGAATAAAATGATCTTACTCCCTCTCCAAACTTTGAATTCCCTATGTTTGAGGATGAGGAAGAGACTCATGATGAAGAAGTATCTGATGATTTGTCTCGTCTACTTGAGCATGAGGAAAAAACCATTCAGCCTTTTCAAGTGCATATTGAATTAGTCAACTTGGGTTCTGAAGATGATGTGAAGGAAGTCAAGACTGTGTCTCAACTATGTACAGAAGCTAAGAAGGGGCTGATTGATTTTCTTCGAGAATATTCAGATGTGTTTGCTAGGTCCTATCAAAAGATGCCTGATTTGGATTTTGAGATTGTGGAGCATCGATTGCCGTTGAAGCCAGAATGCCCGTTAGTCAAGACAAAATTGAGGAGAAGTCATCCTGATATGGCAGTGAAGACCAAAGAGGAAGTGCAGAAACAAATTGATGCTGGTTTTCTTGTTACCGCTGCGAATCCGCAGTGGGTGGCCAATATTGTGCTTGTTCCGAAGAATGATGGAAAAGTCCCTATGTGTATCGATTATAGAGATTTGAGCAAAGCTAGTATGAAATATTATTTCCCTTAGTCACAGATTGACATGTTGGTAGAAAATACATCTAAATTCAAAGTCTTTTCATTTATGGACGGATTTTTCGGTTATAATCAAATCAAGATGGCACCCAAAGATATGGGGAAGACCACATTCATTACGCCCTGGCGAACATTCTGTTATAGAGTGATGCCCTTCGGTTTAAAGAATGCTGGTGCAACCTACCAGAGTGCTATGACTACTCTTTTTCATGATATGATGCATAAAGAGATCGAAGTCTATCTTGATGATATGATTGCCAAATCAAGTGATGAAGAAGAACATGTTGAGCATTTGTTGAAGTTATTCCAGCGTTTGAGGAAGTACAAACTCCGCTTGAATCCCAATAAGTGTACTTTTGGTGTTCGTTTTGGTAAGTTATTGGGCTTTATTGTCAGTGAGAAGGGTATTGACGTTGATCCTGCCAAGGTCAAATCAATACAAGAATTGCCTGCACCAAAACAGAGAAGTAATTCAGGGGTTTTCTTGGCCGTTTGAACTATATCTCAAGATTTATATTGCATATGACTGCCACATGTGCGCCCATATTCAAGCTTCTTCGGAAAGATCAATCTTGTGATTGGACAGAAGATTGCCATAAAGCTTTTGACAGAATCAAAGAGTATCTGCTTGAGCCTCCGATTCTGTCTCCACCTGTTGAAGGAAGACCATTGATCATGTATTTGACTGTGCTTGATGAAAGTATGGGTTGTATTCTTGGTCAGCAAGATGAATTTGGGAATAAAAAATATGCAATTTACTACCTCAGTAAGAAATTCACCGACAATGAGACTCGGTATTCTATGCTTGAAAAAACTTGTTACGCATTGACTTGGGCTGCTAAGCGTCTGCGCCAATATATGTTAAATCATACTACTTGGTTGATATCCAAAATGGATCCAATCAAGTACATTTTTAAGAAACCTGCTTTAATTGGGAGAATTGCCCATTGGCAGATGTTGTTATCTGAGTATGATATCGAGTAGCGATCTCAAAAGCGATTAAGGGTAGTGTCTTGGTCGACCATTTGGATCACCAACCAATTGAAGATTATCAGTTAGTGCAGTATGATTTTCCTAATGAAGAGATTTTGTACTTGAAAATGAAAGATTGTGATGAACCATTGCTTGAAGAAGGTCCAGAACCTAGTTCTTGCTGGGGCATGGTATTTGATGGAGCTGTTAATCAATATGGTAATGGAATTGGAGCAGTGATTATTACTCCTCAAGGCACTCATTTTCCGTTTACAACTAGATTGACTTTCAAATGTACAAACAATACGGATGAGTATGAAGCTTGCATTACAGGGCTTGAAGAGCCCATTGATCTTAGAATAAAATATCTTGACGTTTATGGAGATTCAACTTTCATTGTGAATCAAATCAAAGGTGAATGAGAGATGAATCAACCCGGTTTGATACCATATAGAGATTATGCGAGGAGGATTTCAACTTACTTTACAAAGGTTGAGTTTCATCATATCCCTCGAGATGAAAACCGGATGGCAGATGCTCTAGCAACGTTGGCTTCCATGATTGTGGTGAAATTTTGGAATGAAGTTCCCAATTTGACTGTGATACATCTTGATAGGCCAACTTATTTATTTGTTGTTGAAGAAGTTAAAGATGAAAAGGCATGGTATTTTGATATCAAATGTTTCCTCCAAAGTCAGATTTACCCGTCTGGGGAATCTTTGAAAGATAAGAAGACTTATAGAAGATTAACTGGAAACTTCTACCTGAATGGTGATGCGCTTTACAAGAGAAACTTCGATATGGTTCTGCTCAGATGCATGGATAGACACGAAGCAGACTTATTGATGACTAAAGTCCATGAAGGTTCCTTTGGTACTCATTCCAATGGGCATGCTATGGCAAAGACGATGTTGAGAGCAGGTTACTATTGGCTGACAATGAAATCTTACTGTTGTAAGTTTGTGAAGAAATGCCACAAGTGTCAAATTTATAGAGATAAGATTCATGTCCCCCCGACACTGTTAAATGTTATTTCCTCTCCATGGCCCTTCTCCATGTGGGGAATTGATATGATTGGCATGATTGAGCCTAAAGCTTTGAACGGACATAATTTCATTTTGGTGGCTATTGATTACTTCAAAAAGTGGGTTGAAGCGACATCATATGCGAATGTAACCAAGCAAGTTGTTGTAAGGTTTATCAAGAACCAAATTATATGTTGTTATGGTGTGCCAAGTAAGATCATTAATGATAATGGATCGAACTTGAATAATAATATGGTGGAAGCTCTCTGCAAAGACTTCAAGATTGCACATCATAGTTCTTCTCCCTACAGACCTAAGATGAATGGGGGTGTTGAAGCTGCGAACAAGAACATTAAGAAGATCATTCAGAAAATGGTGGTAACCTACAAAGATTGGCATAAATGCTCCCATTTGCTTTACATGGGTACCGTACATCTATCCGTACTTCAACATGGGCAACCCCTTTCTCACTTGTTTATGGTATGGAAGTTGCGCTCCTATTAGAGGTTGAGATCCCATCATTACGTGTCTTGATGGAAGCCAAGTTGACTGAAGCTGAATGGTGTCAGACCAAATATGATCAATTGAATTTGATTGAAGAGAAAATATTGACTGCCATGTGCCACGGTCAGTTGTACCAGCAGAGAATGAAGAAAGCTTTTGATAAGAAGGTCAGGCCTTGTGCATTCAGAGAAGGTTACCTTGTGCTCAAAAAGATGCTACCTTTTGAAACCAGGTGCTAGGGGAAAATGGACTCCCAATTATGAAGGTTCATATGTTATTAAGAGATCCTTTTCAGACAATGCTTTGATTCTTACAACTATGGATGGTGAAGAGTTCACACGTCCTATGAATGTCGATGCAGTCAAGAAATGCTTCGCCTAAATAGAAAAGACCAACTCGCTAAGTTGAAAACCCGAAAGGACGGCTTAGGCAAAAATGAGCGTCTCGGTGGATTGAAAACTCGAAAGGGCGATCTAGGCAAAAATCAGAGACATAAAACAGAAAATTTATCTCGGTAGGTTGAGTACCCCACTTTGGGGAAATCTAGGAAAAAATTAGGGATTATGGCAAGTAACTGCATTCGGTTGATCTCTAGTGGATATTGAAGTTGGTAGAAGGATTAGTGATCATCATCCTCAACCAAAGCCAAGAGCATAGTGGATATTGAAGTTGGTAGAAGGATTAGTGATCATTGTATTCAATGTAGCCCTTTTCCATATAAATGACCATTTTTCAATTTTTGTAAAGATCGGTGGAGTCTTGTCATTTCATTTACAGACTACCATTCTATTAAATAAAGTTGGGCTTTTAATCCAATTGTTTCTACTCTTATTTATTTTTTAGCCAAATAGAATTGAATTTTTATGATGATAATTTTTAAAGTGTGAAATAATAAAATAAAAATCATTTTTCTTAAAATAATAAAAGCAATTACTTGAAAAGGCAATCGATTTCAGTAAGGAATATCAACAACAATATGAGAATAGGTGAGTCCTAAAGTGCAAAGCATTGTTTGTCTTCCTCAAGCAGTTGGTTTGGTCACTTTTTCCTCCCGAATGACAAATCACTTTTCCCAGCTAAGTAGTAATCGCTTCCCCAGCTGAGTTGTAGGCTCACATCCTCAAGGGTTTGCATGGACCCAACCCAGAGTTTTATCTCCTGTAAGTCCCCATTGAAGTTCATTTCTGATCCCTGGCAATGTTGATTCTTGAGCATTATTTGATTTGGTCCCCTGCGAGGTTGTCTTATTTGATATGATATTGACATAAAATTCTCGGTAGAGTTGACAATTCCGGTCCTCAACAAATCTTCTCTCTCTATCCCCAGCCAGGTTTGAGTTATTCAGAGATGGATGACTTATGTTCATCCCCAACATTTTTCTCTAGTTGGTGTTTCCATCTTGTCGAGATTAGCCGAGTGTTGTAAAGGATGATTCAAATCAGTGACACTTTTATCCTTTGTGACTATTTTGTCAGCATAATCATCAACCATATACATGCACATTCGTACATCATATAGTTCATTATGCATGCTATTGCTTTTAATTCTTTATTTTATGATCCTCTACTATGGTGATATTTTTTCTCCATGCAGATTTGGTGCGCCTGTCCTCTTTCAAATGTGGAGTGTCAACCCCTTAGGCAAAAAGAATTTAACCTTTCTCATTCCCCATTGAGTAATTTCCTCATGGATGCTTATTATTTCAGTTTCCTCCCAGTTAATTATCTATATGGAATCACTCCTCTTGAGTTATATCCTCATTGGGTTAAGTCTTTGTTTAACCGTTTCTTTCTAGATCTTACCTAGAAAAATAGTTTTGGTCCCCCGAAGTACATTACCCAGTAACTGGTCATATTCTTCTCAATTTGTGAGTACTTTACTTTTACCCAATACCCGATAATATTAATCTACTTCCTATATTTTTCCAGTGGATTCATTTTCACGTTTCCCCAGGCAGTCTATCCTTGATATGTTCATCCTAACCGGTGACTGATATTCTCCCTTTTGGTTTCTACCCAGTAAAAAGGTAGTTGTAATCCCTATTTCATTTCCCAGCGAGCTAATCCTTGATATGTTTATCTTAACTGATGACGGATTTTCTCCTCTTTTTTGGTATTCTATCCAGTAACCCATAGCTATAATTCCTACTTTTTCCAGGTAGTCTATCCTTGATATGCTTACCTTAACCGGTAACGGATATTCTCCCCGTTTCCCCAGGTGGCCTATCCTTGATATGTTCATCTTAACCGATGACGGATATTCTTCCCTTGAGTCTATCCTTGATATGTTCACTTTAATTGGTGACGGATATTCTCTCTTCGGTCTCCTGCCTAGTAGTCGGTAGTTATAAATCCTATTTGATATTTTTCCCCAGTAGGTTGTTTCTTACCCAGCAACTGGTAATGGATACACCTTTTGTTTCCCTCAGCGAGTCATCCTTAATATGTTTACTCTAACCGGTAACGAGTGCCTCTCTGTCAGATTATGTTATCTTACTATCCAATAACTGGTAATAGATAATGTAATTTTGGTACTCCTGAGTTGAAGTTCATTCTTCCCCTGTTGATTTTGGGTGCGTATTTCCTTAGTGAAGTCGCCAATTCCCTACTCGGTTTGAGTATTTCGATTTATTCTGATTTACCCGTTTCCCCTGCAGATTTTCCCTTATCCCCAGACCGAGTCCTTCCATTGATTTATTTTCATGGAATCCTTTTCTGTTTCCAGCAGTTTTTAAGTCGTAGCCTGGCCTACGCACAATCTTTTATCCCCATAGTCTCTGTCTCCCTAGTGACTTTTCCTTTTGGAATGCATTATGCTCCTGTGGACTTTCAGTCTCTTCGGATTGTTTTCCTTTATGGTAACATTTTCCCCACAGAGATTATTTTTAACATTCATAGCATATGCATCATGAGATCTCTTAGGGACCAAAGTTTGTCCCTATTGTTGTTATTTAAATCCATTCTACTGTGCCAATATGAATATTTTAACCTTCACATCCTCAGTTAGAATGTCCTTAAATAGGGGCAGCTGTAAGACCCCAACTTTTGCCCTAAGATCCCTCATGCTATCTCATCATATGCATTGGCTTTGGGATCAGACCTTAGCGTCCTCTTTACCCCTCATCCATTGGGTTTGCATTAGGAAAGATCACCAAGCACACTTTTGATTGTATCATACTTTGTTTTTCATTATTTACTAACCCAAATACCAAAAATATGTCAATGTATAGTTTGTTACTTTTGTAGGTAGTGTGTGTGTTCACCCATGTTATATCAAGCTCATATATAGGGTATGAGACCCTCAATGCAAGGAGTTCAATCAATAAATGGTCCATATTTACTCTAGAAATAATATATGGGTCCCTATTATCTTCACATGTCATTTTGATCAAGAATTCATCAAGAGTTTGAAGATTGTTTGCCTTGGAAACCCTAATTCATCTCGGTATCTTGTGTGACTTCCTTAACAAGTTTCTTCAACATTTGATCAAATATTTCAAGGGATACTTCATATTAAATCATATTACACATATATGATCCTCCATGAGTCCCAAATATCAATAGAATGTCATGTTTGCAAGATGGTTCATGGTGGTTGACTAGAGAAAGTCAACTGGTCAAAACTGGGGTTCCCTAGACCCTATCTCCTACAATTTTTCTCATATGAAAATTATTACAAGGGAAACGTTACTCCTTATGACATTCCAAACAACTTTCATGTTGAAGTCAAGAACAATTTTTTCATGGAAAGTCATTTTTTATAGTGAAAGATTATAGGTCATTTTGTCTAAACCCTAGTTAGGAGGCCGACTTCCAAGGACCATAACTTGCTAAGTTTTTATGAGCTGGAGTCCATTAAAGTTCCATGATCAAATTCAAGATGTCCTTTCCAACTTTTATGTTTAGAATAATTTGAAATTCAACTTGAAAATGCATGTGCCAAGAGGAAACATTATAGGTCACTTTGGACCATTACCATTGAACAAGTGATTTTCCTCAACTTCTAAAATGCATAACTCCTTCATGCCAAATCCAAATGAGGTCAAATTTGTTACCAAATTGAATAGGGTTGAAATAGATACAACTTTGATGAAGGAACTCTTTTCATTTGAAGTCCATATCAAAAGTTATTCAAGGTGGAAGAAGTGAACACTTGACTTGGTACTTAGAAATTTTTCAAACATATTTGACTTTCGAAAATTCTGCCTCAAAATTCATCATGATCCAAGCTTCAGATGAAAAAGTGTTCAACATGAAAGTTTTTCCCTTTGATCTCACCTTTCCAAAAAGTTTATGATAACCTCATTTGGCCAAATAATGAAGGACTTGTGCATGGGTTCTTTCCAAAGGATAAATTGGATGATTTTCACTTTCACATTTCGAACACAAATGCATGGCCGCATGACATTATTTCAGCATGATTCTCAAGCATTTTGGGACCTGATATCATCACTTGATGGGCCTATCACACGCCCATGCAAGCATGCAAGGTGAATTTCTAAATTTGCCAAAATTTGGAAGTGTGTGAAAATGAATATCATGGCCTATAAATCCACCTCTCATGCTCAAAATTGAGGACCTCATGCCCAAGATTTGAACCTGCAATCCAAACCCTCACCATTAAAGGATAATCTTGAAGGTTTTCATTTGAAAATCGAGCTTCAAATCTCATTATGTTTTGAGATTGAAACTCCAAGAGTCCGAGCCTTTTTCTGATCTTAATCACTTCCTACAAGCTTCTGAAACAAAATCAGGCCCAATTGGAATCAAGATCAAGCAAGGTTATAGTTCCCTCGAAGGTAATTTTTCAGAATTTTTATCTCTTCGATTCTCCCTCAATTCTTCACCATTCTTTGTGATTTTTGGTTGGCTGAAGTCCTACCAATGTAGGCAAGAAGATTGAGTTGCTTTGAGGTCAAATCGAAGCAACTCTGTTCATGATCCTCAAAATTCAAATCCATGTATCTGCTTATAAACTTGGAATTGGAGAAAATTGAGGTCTGATTCGAGCTCCTGAGCATTTTTTCTTTAAATCCATGTCCTTGTTTTTCATTTTGGTGATGGTTGATGGTGGACCAGTTCGATGAGGTCCACCGGAGAAGAAGACCGAAGCCCTAGCTCCGGTGGTGTGTTATCACGCCTCTCATTCATCAGATCTGTTCAATTTGTTTTAATCTTGGCCTTTGGTTTTAAATACCATTGCTGCAACGCGTTGACTAGGGTGTACCATGGATAACACGTGCACAACCATCAGATCTGCCACCTCAATTAATTAGGGATATCTGATGGCTCTGGTTTTTTCTATTTTTATTTTAATCTCTGATTTTATCTGTAATCCATTTTTTTTGTTTAATTCATAATAATTTCATTCTTAATCCAAAAAATATGGGGCTTTCACCAAAAATCTTTAAACATTTTCCTCTTTCATTTTCTAAATTAAAATCATTTTTTGGATTAAATTTGATATTTTTTATGAATTAATTTTTTGTGCATATTTTTAATTGTTTAAAAATACTTCTAACTTTTCAAAAATCATGAAATTTTTTGTCTAAGGTCCTTTGACCTTGTTTGACCTAGTATAAATCTCTTGGCCATTATTTGGTGTTTTGAAGAGATTTTAGGTTTTGACCAAATTAAATTGAATTAAAATGCATTTCTAATTTGATTTTTAATTGATTAATTGTGTAAAAATTATGTTGAGCCATTTTTATTGACTTGTGATGCTTGACTATGTGTTTGGGCATTGGCCAGGGTGGATTTGACTTTTGTTGAGTTAAAATCATTGGATTTAGGGGATTGATGAAATGTACATTTCATCTCCCAAAATGAATGAATGATTTTAATTTCATAAAATTCCTCCCATGACAAATTTTTATTCTCTAATCTCCCCTCCCTCTTCATCTTCAATCCCATTCTTTCCCATCCCTTTCATTGACCAATGAAATCTCCAAAACCTAAGGCTAATTGGTTCATCAATAATAATCTTGTGTTAGATAAACCAATACAAGTATGGATGAGATAGGTCCACCCTTTGATATTTTTCTTTTAGTGTATGGTATGTTTTAGGAGTTTGATTCATTATACGAAATCTCTAACATGCATTAGCACCAAAAAAAAATTTGTCCGGCCTCAGATAGTTGTGACTTCTACATAAGTCCAATTACAATTGCTTAACATAAAGCTAAATTTGACCCTAAATGCATATCATTCTAGTAAGTGAGATTGTAAGTCTCCCATCTTTCATGGTATTGTGTGGAAACTAGGCCTTTTTCTTTCCTTTGGAAGATGTCTTGGTTCAAGGATCCATGCTTGTGAATAGATGGTTGAGTGTTCTCCAAAGAATGACTTAATCAATTGAAAAGCAAAACATGACTAACATATAACTAACTAACATTTGACTAACTTTTTATTAACATTTATTTACTTTCAAGTCATTTACTTTATGCAATTTAATTTCAAGTCATTTATCATTCATTGCCATTTTCATTCCATTAAACTTGTTTATGTTTATGCCATTTTTAATTTTCTCATTTGAGCCCCATATTGTGATTGTTTACATTTGTATATCTTGTTTGTGTTTGTGGTCTTAGGACCTTAAAATATTTAATAAACAACAAAAACCCCTAAAAAATGTTTGTGTGACTGTTGAGTTTGATCTGAACTTTTGGACTTAGGATTAGGCAACATTCCCTATGCAAAAGAACTTGGCCAATGCCATCATTTTTGAAACCAAGTTATTGTGAATTGAGCCTTCATCTGATGCAAGTATTGGGATTTATTTGAGTTCATCTGCTACATTGTCTTGATACCAACTGTTATTGTGATCTTGTGCATAATGTCTTATTATTAGTTGATCAAGGAATATTTAATCAGATACATGAGAAGACAAAGAAGACTGTTAGCTATGGATTTGCTTGCTTGGATGTGGCCATCTTTATTTGATGTCTTGCTCTTCATATTGCTAATTGCTTGCTGATTATTGCTTGATTCAAAGTCCAAAGGGAAAGTGGGTTTTCTATATGACATTCTTGTCTGTTGGATTGCAACCCATTGGTCAGATATTTTCAACTCTTAACTTTTAATTTTATGCTTAGGATATCCTCTTCATCTTCTCCCACTTATTAAATTTTAAAATCTCTCCCCCTTTTCAAAAAAAAATTCTTTGCTTGTGTTTTCAAAACTTAGACTTTATTGCAAATTAGAAACTTTGGCCTTATGCCATTGCATTTTAAAACTCTTTTCTTAATCAAACTTGTAAATGAACTTAACCATATTGACTTAAAATTTCAACAGACAAAAAGAACTAACGCTCATTCAAACTTTTGGGCCCTTTACGCCTCTTTCAAACATAAATTTTGATTAAAAATAACTCACTCACTTTGAAATTGATACCACAAACTACGAGGTTTTGATCCCTCATTTTTATGTTGGTACGTAGGCACAAGTCCGAAGGTCTTGTCAAACCCAAAAATATAATCAATGAATTCTTTTCTCATCCTCATACTCTATTTTTTCTCAGACATCTTTTTCTACCAAAAAACACATACGCACATAAAAAAGGGCTCCCTTGGAGTACATAGGACACTTTGGGTGCTAACACCTTCCCTATGTGTAACCAACCCCCTTACCTGTAATCTCTGGCATTTTATTAGTTTTAATTTGAAAACTTCTTATCTTTGTGTTTTGTTCATACTTTTCCCTTTTCCTTTGGAAACAATCAAAGAGCGGTGACGACTCTGGTTTTATTGACGTTAGGTTTATTCATAGGTTAATGGTCATGGATTTACCGATACACAAACAATATCATCATTAGTGACAGACACAAGTATCTGAGACCACCATAGACATTGCTTGTTCTCCAAAAAAGCATGCGTCTGAGGCAAGTGCGAAATAAACCACTTGTATAAAAGAGGCACACAACACATAATAGTCCCACCACCTTTAGAATTTCTCAAATGCAAAGAGAAATACATGTCACTGTTGAAAAGTATATTTTTGGCAAATATTTTAATATTGTATCCACAGAGATTGGTTGTTATTATCGCCGTTCTATAATCCAAATTGTTATAAGATTAGAAAGTAACCAAGTTGTTTTGTTTGAAAAGTTATATTTTGAGTAAAATGTCACTAAAACAATAAAATAGTTTTAATCAAATGTAAGACGCTTGGCAAGATTGGAGTTCACTATTCAAATTTCTTATTATTCCTTATGACAACTATATAGATTTAAGATTGTTGATGATGTTCAAGTATCCTCTCAATATCATTTATGTTTAATGATATTGTGATAATCACTATATTAATCTTTAGACGATTTCTCCACCTAACTATCAATATAGCAATCTTTAATGGTTGATACAAAAGAAGAGTAGTGAATAAATATATTTCTACAACTTATTCACTACTTGAAAATATATTTTATGTCAAGACTTAAATAATCTCTTTCAACAACTACTCAAATCTAATATTCAACTGAGGGCAAAAATATCATTCAATACATCAACAATATTTTATCATATATAAGAGTCAAATGAAATACATAAACAATAGGAATAACTACTACCTCCAATCTTGAAAAGATAGGATTTAGCTCCTCATCATCATTTTGGAGAGCAAAAGGCAATGGTAAGAAATCTTTTTTTTCTTACAAAATATCAAAACTATGAATGAATGCATGAACATTTTCCATTCTGTTTTCTTAAAGGGTTGACCTTTCCTAAAATGCTCATTTTCATCTAAAACTGAAAAGCCCCCTAAAACAGATACAAAATTGTCAAAACACAGCTGGCATTGAAAACAGCACACTTGGCCAAAACAGCTTGCTGGATTCGCAAGGTTCGCGGTGCGAACTGAAGCTACTTCAACTTCCTTGCCTTGCAAGATTCATCCAAAGATTCTTCGAAATGTTAATCTTCAAAAATAGGCCTCCAAATTGCATTTAACACTTCTTTCAAATTACGATTATGCATTCTGAAGCTCTCTTGTCCAAAAATTCTACAAAACTAACAAATATGTGAAATAACTACTCAAAACAACATCAATTAAACCTAATTGCATTTATACAAAATAGTGAGAGTAAAAGTGTGTAAATACATCAAAAATTGGAAGGTTTACTTTCACTCATCCAAGCAATTAAATCAACAACAACTCAAATCATGCGGTTATCAAAACAAATACCAAATCATGTGAAAAATGAGAATCAAGAGGTCTTTCAAGGGTTGTAATGTGGCTTGGGTTACAAGAAAGGATATGATTAAGAGAATTCAACAAAGTTGTCTATCCTAAGGGAGCATTCCCATACATTCAACTCTATACAATTTCCATTTCTTTGATCCTCGTCTTTTTCTTTTCTTTTTCTTTTTACATCCACACAACCATGAGCTTTTTCTTTGTTTTTTCTATCTTTTTTTTTTCTTTGCTCTATGGTTTCAAGGGTGATTTCTTTTTCTTGTTTCTTTTCATATTTTCACCCTTTCATAAAAACTCACTTTTCCAAGTTTCTAATCAACTCTTTTTACTTTACTCTCCCCACTTTAGATTCCAAAACCAAATTTGTTCAATAATGCTCCCTACTTAGACATAAGCAAAAGGCAAAATTTGCAAACAACTCGGTTTGAGGGTTCAATTGACACGAAAGAAATTAGGATTCACTTATTCACAAAATTTTCAATTGATTTTACACTTATCAATCAAATGAATCCTAAAGTAAGCTCAAATGGGGTTAACTAAGGATCATTCCTCACAAGGTTAGTTGATTCAAAACTTTTTGTTCAAGTGGCTTTTCTCATAAAAATAACGCCTCTATCATTTTCAATATTTTCACACAAAAAATAGATTCATGCATGATTTACCATGATAAGAATGAGTTGAAATAATGTTCGGTTTCCCGCATTTTAGTGTACAATGGAAAGCCTCCTCACAATTGGTTATGTCCTATTTTGATTCAAAAATGACATGTATTTCAATGAATTTATGATATGGAATTTGCACACACCATGAAACTAATGATGTTAAGTTTAGAAAGCGATAAAGTGTACCTTGAAATGCCGACACTAATTCTTATCATCACCACTCGAAGTGTCCTATGCTTCTTTCTTTGCGAACATTTCTTGGTTGCTTTAAGCTTGACTTAAGAGTAAGAACAATTAAACAAAAAAGATGTTGGTAAACAAAATTCATTGTAACAAACTTAAATCTCACAGAGTATTCATGCAATTAACAAAACAAACTAACAAACCAATGTTTTGGTGAACTAGAGCCACCCAAAAGTACAATAATCTTTTTTACAAAAGCAATAATAATACAAAGAAAACTCAAAATAAAAGCAAACTCTAAAATTCACAAACTCCTCAATCTTCCTCCTCTTGGCCACCACCAACAGATCCAAGGACGTCCTCCATCTCATCGTCATGGGTCGCACCACCTCCTGCACCCCCCATAAAAGCTGGCCTGCCCTCGGGCCAATTAGCATAAGCAACATATTCCGCTTGGGAAGGAAATATGCGGGCTTCAGGTGCAAGGAAAGTGTTCTGAAATTGTTGCTGCATAGCATCAAAGATGAATGATCGAGACCTCCTAGAGGCCTCAAAGATCTCATAACAATAATTAGCAAACGCCATCTGATCGAATGTTGGAGTAGTGCGGGCTCGGGGTCTAGAGGACGAAGTCCCAGCTCCTTCGGCTCTGTCCATCTGGCTCTGGCAGAACCTATTCAAATAAGCATCATTAATAACACTAGTAATAGACAAATGTACCTCATCCGGAATGGGAACATTTGCCCTTCAGCAAAGTCCCATAATCAGCCTCGGGTATGCAAGAACACCTTCTTTACCACCAAACTTTGTTTCGCTTATAGCCATCTTGCGCATTTCCCCCGCAATAACGGATGCTACATCAACATATTTTCCTATCATGATGTAATACAATAAACACCCTACATCCAAAGGGATAGTGGTGTTGTGGCTCCTTGGCGTGATATTGTTCAACAGCAGCACCAAAAATGCCCTTGCTTCTAGATTCAGATTTTCTCTTTTCCATGACTTTGGAAACCCTTGATCATTTAAGTCATATGTCTTTCCTTCAAGGCATAAAGTAGCGCTCACCGTTGGAAGGTCCCAATCGTTGGCCAATTCTTTGGTACAATACTCGCACCGCTCATTCTCTCCCAAGGTGAGAGGATTACCAAGATATGTGTTAATTGCATCTCTGCCGAAAGAAATAATCTTGCCTCTCACTCTTGTTTGGTAATGGAAAGCTACTTCCTCTTCAAGATGCAGAGCATTGGCATAAAACTCTCGCACAATATCGTAATTTATTGCTGACTCTAGTTCACACAGTTTGCTCCAACTTCTCCTCTCAATATTTGATACCAAATTCCGATAAGTTCCACCTGGCAACAATCGGATGAATCTCTCGGGTTGGATGGTTCGCTTGATTAATTTTTCAAATCTTTCTTCATGTTTATCACTTGTGAACCGTCTCAATGAACGAGAAGGACCAGGATACATGGTTTTTGTTCTTTTAGACATCTGCAATAAAAATCAGAACAACCACACAGCAAACCATAAAGTGAGTTAGCAATCAAAAGCATAAAACATGAGACTGGAATTTCCCAGTTCACGGCGCGAAGGCCCGTTCGCAGCGCGAACCCTGCGAACCAGGAAAATTCCAGGAGCCTTCTAGGGTTCCTAAGGTTTGCACCACCACAGTCATAATCACAATCCCTATCCTAATCCTAATCTGAATCCAATTTAGACATGCAAGGTTATTTCAAGTATCAAATTCCAATCTTTGCAAAACCCTATTCATACCTAAGTGAGAAACCCAAAAGGAATGGAGAGGAAATGAAGAGAACAAACATACCTTGTTGAAGTTGAATTGGTTCTTTGTTAACAAGTTGGGATTTGGGAGATGGAGAGGGAAATTTTTTTGAGTTTTGGAAGTGGGAGTGGAAAAGTTGTTGTTTTGTGAAAACGAGAGTGGGCAGAAAAATAACCTAAACAGAACTTAAGTGGTTCTGCCACGCTCAGTTCACCGGGCGAACTTTGTTCGCGGCGCGAACTGAAGTTTTCCATTCAGTTTGCGGGGCGAAAGATGATCGCGGGGCAAATTGAAGGAATTTCTAAAAAAATTAATTTGCAGTGGATAGAACTCAAGTTTCACAATAAAAGACACAACAAAATATCATAACAGCAGAATTGAGAGAATTTAAAATGCAGACTTACAACGTTGGGTTGCCTCCCAACAAGCGCTTTGTTTAACGTCGTTTTGAGCTCGACTGTTCAATGATTCTCTTCACGATCCGGCTTTGTTGAGCAACTTACTCCAGGGCTTTGTTGTCTTCAAGAGGTTCTTGATGAACCTTTGATAAAATCCGATACCACCCTTTTTTGGAACTACTTACACCAGACTCACCCATTCACTATCGGAGATAGGACAAATCATCCCGGTCTCCAATAGTTCGACAACTTCCTTCTTTTTCAGCACTCGTATCAATTGATTCTCCTCTTTTGTGGACAAGGTATTGCTAATGATCACCAGTTTAGTACAATCATCACCAAGGAACACATACTTCAAGTGTGGCTCTAGTTTTGGCTCTTCCACTTTCTTTGTCATATCCAAGCCTTCATTTGTCTCTTCATGATAAACAAGCTATCCACAAGACTCTAATTCATGCAACATTGCTTCAATCTGTTTTCCTTCATTTTCGGTCGAAACTTTGTAGACTCCGATAAGAAATCTCTCTGATGGATTAGAAACATGAACCTGGTTTGCGATCTCCACTAGTTCCTCCTTGGTGGCATCGATTCGGAAAGAATCATGCTTATCATTAGGATACTTTTTTGGCTTCAAAAAGATTGAAGGCTACCTCTTCATCTTGCACCCTTACTTTCATTAGTCCATCATCAATGTCAATCATCATTCGGGCCGTTTTCATGAATGGTCTTCCAAGAATTAGAGGAACATCACGATCCTCATCCATGTCTACTATCACAAAATCTACCGGAAACAAGAATTTGTCCACCTTCACTAACATCTCTTGAGCAACTCCATATGGTGAAGTGGTAGACTTATCAACTAGTTATAAAGTCATCCTTGTAGATTTGATCTCAACATTCCCCAATCTTTTAACAATGTATAGGGGGATTAAATTGATGCTAGATCCCAAGTCAATCAAGCCATTACCAATGTAGGTGTCTCCAATGGTTACCGGTAAAACGACTCGGCCCGGATCAGATTCTTTTCTTGGGAGATTTTTTTGAATGACGACACTACAACGTGCATCAAGCAAGATTGTCTCGTCTTCCACATGTATCCTTTTCTTTATGAGAATATCCTTCATGAACTTTGCATACCGTGGCATTTGCTCTAATGCATCGGCAAATGAAATATTAATTTGAAGTTGTTTGAATATGTCCATAAACCGTGCATAGTGTCTAGCATTATCCTTCTTTGATGGTGCGTGCGGATAGGGTAGATGTTGAACTGGAATGACATTCACTCATTTGTCTCTTTTTTTCTTCTTTCTCGGTTCGATTTCCTTCTTCATTTCCGCTTCACACTGTTGTTCTGCTATCAATTGCTGGTTCTGCTTTTTTCATGGCGCGAACTGAACAGATTCTGCCACTTTCTCGTTTTCACAATCCACACCCTCATTTTCATATACAACACCCATCTCATTCTCTACTGTAATCTCCTCACTTTTTCCACTTGTCAACTCTCTACCGCTTCTAGTAAATATTGCTTTACAATGCTCCTTTGGATTAGTTTGAGTGTTAGCGGAGAAGGAAGATCCCGCAGTTTGTTTTACAAGTTGACCTACTTGGTTTTCCAAATTCATGATTGCTGCCTCGTTGCTCTTCTGATTTGCCATGGAGGCTTGCATGAATTGTTGGAGAGTGTCTTCTAGCTTTGAATTTCCTCCTTGTGATTGTTGTTCTTGAGAATTTGGGTGTTGATAAGGACTTTGTTGCTGAAAATTTTGGTTATTGAACCTAGATGATTGATAACCTTGATTGATCCTTTGATATGAATTGTTGTTGGGTGGAGGTTTCCTTTGATAGCCTTGATTTTGATTGTTCACATAACTCACTTCTTCTAATGAAGGACAAAACCCGGTTGGATGATCTCCTTGACATAATTCGCAACATGCTACTTGATGTCGAACTTGAGACCCTTGAATTTCCTTCATTTGTTGTGGAAGCTTAGCCATTTATTGAGTAAGCAACTCCACTTGTTGAGAAAGTAGCTTGTTTTGAGCAAGAATGGCATCATTGGTATTTAACTCAAGAACTCCTGGTTTACGTTGTGAAGGACTACGGTCATGTTGACTTTAACGATCATTGAGTGCCATCCGGTCAATAATGACTTTAGCTTCTTCCGCATTCTTTGACATAAGAGAACCACCCGCGGTAGCATCCAAAAGTGTCTGTGAGTTGATTGGAGCCCATTTAGAAAAATATGGATTTGAGTGAGCTCATCAAAACCATGGCCCTTGCATTTTCTCAACATTGACTTGAATCGTTCCCAAGCCTCATTTAGAGACTCATTGCTTCCTTGAGTGAATACCGCAATAGCCGTTTTGGCTTCCATGAATCGGGATTGAGGGAAATATCTTTCTAAGAACTTTTCTTCTAGCAAATTCCAATCCGTCATCACTTTTGGTGCTTGATCAAGGTACCACTCTTTTGCCTTTCCCACTAAGGAGTGTGGGAACATCCTCTTGAATAATGCTTCTTCACCCATTTCATCAATTCCCGTAGAACCCGCAATCTCATAGAAATTGATGAGATGGGTATACGGATCTTCATGGTCCATTTCGGTGAATGGATTTGCATAGAGAAGTTGGAGGATTCCGGTCTTCATCTCCGTATTCCTTCCTCCACGAGCAAATTGAGCATTCCTTCTTGGACTATTAGCGTACATTTCGGTAGGAGTGTCATCCACCATGTTTCCGTCACAAGCCTCTACAACCACTTCTTCGATTTGAACAAGTGCGGGAGTAGATGCTTCTTCTCTCCGGTTCCTCTCTTCGGCTAGTTTCCTTCTTCTTCATGTTTTACTATTGAGCTTTCGAAGTGTTCTTTCAATTTTTGGATCGAATTGAAATTGCTCCTCGGTAGCTTTTCCCCGCATGCACTAGAATCTATACAACTAACAAACCAAGTGAAACACAAGAGTGATAGTAAATACAAAACTTAAAATAATGAATTATTGCAATGCTTGTAATATCGAACACCAATCCCCGACAACGGCGCCAATTTGTTGAAAAGTATATTTTCGGCAAATATTTTAATATCGTATCCACAGAGATTTGTTGTTATTACCGCCGTTCTATAATCTAAATTGTTATAAGTTTAGAAAGTAACCAATTTGTTTTGTTTGAAAAGTTATCTTTTGAGTAAAATGTTACTAAAACAATAAAATAGTTTTAATCAAAGGTAAGAGGCTTGGAAAGATTGGAGTTCACTATTCAAATTGCTTATTATTTCTTATGACAACTATATAGATTTAAGATTATTGATGATGTTCAAGTATCCTATCAATATCATTTATGTCTAAATGATATTGTGATAATCACTATATTAATCTTTAGATGATTTCTCCACCTAACTATTAATATAGCAATCTTTAATGGTTGATACAAAAGAAGAGTAGTGAATAAATCTATTTCTACAACTTATTCACTACTTGAAAATATATTTTATGTCAAGACTTAAATAATATCTTTCAACAACTACTCAAATCTAATATTCAACTGAGGGCAAAAATATCATTCAATACATCAACAATCTTTTATCATATATAAGAGTCAAATGAAATACATAAATAATAGGAATAGCTACTACCTCCAATCTTGACAAAATGGGGTTTAGCTCCTCATCATCATTTTGGAGAGCAAAAGGCAATGGTAAGAAATTTGTTTTTTTCTTACAAAATATCAAAACTATGAATGAATGCATGAACATTTTCCATTCTGTTTTCTTAAAGGGTTGACCTTTCCTAAAATGCTCATTTTCATCTAAAACTAAAAACCCCCTAAAACAGATACAAAATTGTCAAAACACAGCTGGCATTGAAAATAGCACACTTGGCCAAAACAGCTTGCTGGATTCGCAAGGTTCGCGGCGCGAACTGAAGCTACTTCAGCTTCCTTGCCTTGCAAGCTTCATCCAAAGATTCTTCCAAATGTTAATCTTCAAAAATAGGCCTCCAAATTGCATTCAACACTTCTTCCAAATTATGATTATGCATTCTGAAGCTCTCTTGTCCAAAAATTCTACAAAACTAACAAATATGTGAAATAACTACTCAAAACAACATCAATTAAACCTAATTGCATTTATACAAAATAGTGAGAGTAAAAGTGTGTAATTACATCAAAAATTGGTATAAGGGACCAATAAAATTATATAAAAAGTAGTACTAATTGGTCCCTAACAGTCACCCAATAGAGTAGAAACACGATTCCCAATCAAGAAGATCCTAACGGCGTTAACATCAACAAAATCATCAATGTTAGGGAACAAAGCTAGACCATAGATGAGAAATACAAAGATGGCTTCAAAAGCATACATACTATCGGCTTGAGTAAAAACATTAGCTTTACCAATGAGGAACTCATAAGTCAACCCAAAAATACCTCTTTTCTTCACCAAATGAGCATCAATCTCATATTTCCTCAGATGAAGAGTTTCATCTATGATATGAGATATGGGAATCTCCTCCAATCCACTAAAAGGTACCTTGTCAGATACAGGTATTCCAAAGAGATGCGCATACTCCTCTAACATAGGCTCGAGCTGATAATCAGGAAAAGTGAAACACCGGTAGAGAGGATCATAAAACTGAACCAACACACTTAGAAGTCCTTTAACCACATCAGCAGATAACACAGATAAAAGCTTCCCAATACGTTGCTTGAAGTCCAAGGGATCTAATACAAAGGATGACAATATTCTTAGCTATTTCAAATCAGGACTCCTGAAACTATACTTCTTAGTGTTCCTTAGTCCATAATCCATGGTCTGAAAATATTTGCAAACAAGACCTTAGTTCCTTGAAATTTATTTTCTATGATGAATGTCATAATGTGAATGTATGCATGAATGCAACAATCACACACAAGGGATCACACACAAGGCAAGCACAAACAAAGGTCAATGGATGGATCAATTCATCATCAAGATCAACCATCCATTTTGGTGGTTTATGGTTTTCACCTTATCAACACCCAAGTTCCATTGATATTGACAAGACTTGATCGGATTAACCAAGAATCAAAGGGTTTGTTGTGAGTCACGAGCATGGAGTCGGGTTAAGAAGCATCCCAAAGGAGTGTAGTAAGCATAAAAACCTGTAGATCATGTTCTAAAAAGTTCCCAGAGTCTTAATCTCATCTATCAGATATTATAGATTAGGATGACTGACTCATCAACCCATAATATTCTCAAGAGAAACTTGTCTGAATGTAGTATCGTGTAACAACTGTCATCAGGTCTACACCTGAGCAGTCTCCGCACTACGTCCTAAATAGGCCAAGTTGGGTTAAATGTTCTACGGTCCTCAACTTCTCAAACCCTAAATCAAAGAAAATAATGCCTATCCACAAATAACTTGTGTGACATCAGTAACTCCAAAAGGGTCTCCACTGAGTAGATGGATCTCAAGCCAACTTGTTAAGGACTACTCCACACAAGTTGAACATGACTATACCATCCTCCTATCTTAATTGCACTCAAGTTCGGGTTAGAACTTATCTCACCACTCAGAGATCACCAAGCACAACAGATAGATTATATCACACAAACAAATATATAAACATCAAATATACAAATATATACACATAAAGAAGTAGGCTAAACCCACTAAGGACTACTCCCCAGCAGAGTCTCCACTTAATTTCTGTAGCGGTAAATTCATGACCATCAAGCTATGGATAAACTTGACGTTAATAAAACCAGAGTCTCCATCGCGCTTTTATTGTTTCCAAAGGAAAAGGGAAAGGTACGAACAAAACCCCAAGATAAGAAGTTTTCAAATCAACACTAATAAAATTCCAGAGATTATAGGTAAGGGGGTTGGTTACACAAAGGGAAGTTGTTAACACCCAAAGTGTCTTAGGTACTCCTAGGGAGCCTTTTTTTATGTGTGCATGTGTTTTTGGTATAAATGATGTTTGATAAAAATAGAGTGTGGGGATGAGAAAAGAATTCATTGATTATCTTTTTGTGTTTTACAAGACCTTCGGTCTTGTGCCTACGTAGCAACATAAAAATGAGGGATCAAAACCTCGTAGTTCTTGGTAAAAATTTCAAATAAGTTGGTGAATTGATTTTAATAAGAGTTTAAGAAAAAGGGCACAAAAGCCAAAGGTTTGAATGGGGTTGTTAGTTCTTTTTGTCTTTTTGAAATTTAAGTCAATATGGTTAAGTTTATTTACAAATTTGATTTACAAAGAAGTTTGAAAATTCAATGGCATAAGGCCAAGGTTTCTAATTATTAAACAATGTCTAAGTTTGAAATGACAAGCAAAGAAATGTTTTTGAAAAGAGGGAGAGATTTTAAAATTTAAGAAGTGGGAGGAGATAAAGAGGTTATCCTAAGCATAAACTTAAAAGTTAAGGGTTGAAAAGATCTGACCAATGAGATGCAATCCAACAGACAAGAATGTCCTATAGAAACCAATTTCCCTTGGACTTTAATCAAGCAATAATCAATAAGAAATGAACACTATCCAAACATCATGAAGATCAAGGCATCAAATAAATATGGCCACATCCAAGCAAGCAATTTCCATAGCTAGCGGTCTTCTCTGTCTTCCAATGTATCAGATGAAATATTCCTTGACAATTCGGAACAAAGTAGCAGAGACAAGATCAAATTAACAATTAATTACAAACACAAAGTAACAGATGAATTCAAACAAATCCCAAGGCTTGCACCAGATGAAGGCTTGCACCAGATGAAGGCTTAGTTCACAATAGGGTGGTCTCAAAATGTTGGCAATGGCCAAGTTTTTTTTATAGGGAATGTTGCCTAATTCTAAGTCCAAAAGTTCATATCAAGTTCAACAATCAACCATATGTTTTTTAGGGTTTTTGTTATTATTAGGTAATTTAAGGTCCTAAGACCATAAACAAAAACAAAACACACAAACAATATACACAATCACAAGATATGGCTCAAATGAGCAAAGTGAAAATGACATAAACATTAATAAGTTATATGAAATGTAAATGTCAATGAATGATAAATGACTAAAATTTAGATTGCATAAAGTAAATGACTTGAAAGTAAATAAATATTTAACAAGAGTGAGTCAAATGTTAGTCAAGTGTTAGTGGTGTTAGTAATGTTTTTTTAATTGATTAAGCCATTCTTTGGAGAACACTCAACCATTCATTCACAAGTATGAATCCTTAAACCAAGACATATTCCATGAGAAGGGCTCCAACTTGGATAATTCAACAAGTATGCCACTAGCTCTCATGAAAGGAAAAAAGGTCAAGTCTCCACACAATGCCATGAAGAATGGGAGACTTACAATCTCACTTACTAGAATGTTATGCCTTGAGGGTTAAATTTAGCTCTATGTTAAGAAATCGTAATTGGACTTATATAGAAGTCACAACTATCTGAGGTCGGGCAATAAAAATTTAGGTGTTAATGCATGTCAGAGATTTGGTATGAAGAACCAAACTCCTAAAACATACCACACACTAAAACAAAAGATTAAGAGGGAGGGACCTATCTCAATCATACTTGTATTGGTTCATTTTACACAAGGTCATTGATGAACCAATTAGCCTTTAGACATTACAGATTTCATTGGTCAAATGAGGGAATGGAAAAGAATAGGGATGCAAATGAAGAGGGAGGGGAAGATAGAAACACAAATTGATCATGGGAGGAATTTCATCAAATCAAAACCATCCATTCATTTTGGGAGATGGAATGTACATTTCATCAATCCCCTAAATCCAATGGTTTTGATCCAACAAAAGTCAAATAAACCTTGACCAAGGCCCAAACAGAAAGTAAAACATCACAAGACCATAACAATGTCTCAACAATATTTTTAAACATTTAATCAATTAAAAAATCAATTTAAAACTGAATTGAAATACATTTTTATTTGACCAAAATATAAAATCCCTTCAAAACATCAAATAAATGGCCAAGGGATTTATCTTAGGTCAAATAAGGTCAAAGGACCTTAGACAAAAAATTTCACTATTTTTGAAAAGTCATAAGTATTTTTAAACAATTAAAAATATGCATAAAAACATTTAATTCATGAAAAATATTTAAAGATTTTTGGTGAAAGTCCCATATTTTTTGGATAAAAAATGAAATTTCTATGAATTAAACAAAATAAATGGATTAAATGAAAAATCAGAAATTAAAAAGAAATTAGGAAAAACAATGGCCATTAGATCTCCCTGATTAATTGAGGTGGCAGATCTGATGGCCACACGCGTGTTATCCATGGTGGACTCAAGTCAATGCAATGCACGCGTCGTAATTGTAAGACCCCAAATTTGACCCTAAGATCCCTCATGCAATTTTATCATATGCATTAGCATTGTGATCATACTTTAGCATTCTCCTTACCCCTCTTTCATTGGGTTTGTTTTGGGAGAGATCACCAAGCACCATGTGATTGTATCATACTTGTATTTTAGCATTTGACTAACATAAATACCAAAAATATGTCTTTGTATTTGCCTAACTCTTTCGTAGGTAAGGCATGATCATCAAATTTCATCAAGTTCACACCTAGGGTTTGAGAACCTCATGGCTAAAAACACAACCAAGGATTGATCCACAATGTCTCAAAGCATCATATATAAGTCCCAATGATCTCTACATGTTATATTGATCAAGTTTTTTTCAAGAGTTTGTAAGTGATTTGCCTTGGAAACCCTAGTTTGACTGGGTATCTTGAGTAACTTCTCCAACAAGCTATCTCACCAATTGATCAAGTTTTTCAAGGGGAACCTAAAAATTCATCATCTTATGATTACGTGATCTACCATAAGCCTAGAAAGTCAAAATAATTGAAGGTTAGCAAGTTGGTTGATGGTGGTTGGCCAGATGAATTCATCTGATCAAAACTGGGTCCCCTTGGACCCTATCTCATACAATTTTCACCATATGAAAATGATTCCAAGAGAAGCGTTACTCTAAATGACATTCCAAACAACTTTCATGTTGAGACCTACAACTAGTTTTGCTTGGAAAATCATTTTCTATGTTGAAACATTATAGGTCCTTTTGTCTAAACCCAAATATGAAAGTCAACTTCCCAAGGCCATAACTTGCTCAATTTTTATGAGATGAAATATTTCCAAGTTTCACAATCAAATTCAAGATGTTTACTTAAACTTGGATGTTTGGAGTGAGATCCAATTCAACATTTATAAGCATGTGATATGAGGATACATTATAGGTCATTTTTGACCTATACCATTGAACAAGTGATTTTCCTCAACTTCAAAAATGCATAACTCTATCATTCTAAATCCATATGACATGATATTGGTGACCATTTTGAAGGTATTCGAAAGATATACAACTTTGATGAAGACACGTTTCTAATTTGAAGCTCACATAAAAAGTTAAGCAAGATGGAATATTGAGATACATGGCTTGACACTTAGAAAAAATTTCAACATGTTGAAATTTCCAAACTTCCACCTCAAAAGTCACCACGATCCAAGTTCCAAATGAAAAAGTGTCCAACATCAAAAAGTTTTCCCCCTTGATCTAAACTTTCCAAAGAACCTAGTCTCATGCATTTTGGATAAGGATTGATAGGGTTGCGCATGGCTTTAATAGGTTTGCATGATTTGAAGAAATCAAATGCCAAAAATCACATTTCACATTGCCTTGACATCCAAGCCTCATTTGAACTTCAGAATGATTGTACATGGATCAAATTGGATTGCTTCATGGGTTTGTACACACCCATGCAAGCTTGTGCATGAAATGTCCAAATTTAGCAATTTTTCAAGTGTGCAAATATCAGTCCCAATTGCTATAAATATAGGCCCTTGGAGCTCAATTCAAACACACCTTACGCACCAGCTTTGCCACCCAATTGAAACCCTCACCATTCAAAGGAAAACCTTAGAATTTTCAACTTGAAAATTGAGTTTGAATCTCACTGTTTGGAGATTCAGAAACTCCAGGATCCAAAGCTTTGTACCATTGCCAAACATTTCCTGCAAGCTTCTCAAGTGTGATCAGATTAAGTTTGAAGCAAGCAAGATCCATTTCTGCACAACATTGAAGGTAAATTTTAGAAAACTTCATCTCTTTGATTCTCACTCAATTCTCATCAATTCTCTTGGATCTTTGGTTGTCTAAAGTCCTACCAACGTAGGCAAGAAGATTGAGTTGCTTTGAGGTCAAATCATAGCAACTCAGTTGTCATACCTCAAAATTCAACTCCTCATATCTTTTCATATATTTGGAGTTAGTTGAAATTGAAGTCAGATTCGTGCTCTACGCCATTTTTCTTTCAGATCATGTCCTCCTTTTTTATTTTGGTAATGGTTGAGGGTGGACCAGTCCGGTGAGGTCCACTGGAGAAGAAGACCTGAGCTCTGGCTCTGGCGGTGTGTTGGCACGTCTCTAGACCACAGGATCCATTTGAAATGTTTTAATCTTAGGCGTTGGTTTTGATTACCACGTGTGTGGTGCGCTAACTAAGTTCCACCATGGAATGCGCACGCTGATCCACTTGATCTTCCATCTCAATTAATGAGGGAGATCAAGTGGCTCACGTTTTTTTGATTGTTTTATTTTTGTTTTACTTCATTTGCATTTCATTAATTCATATTAATTTTAATATTGATCCAAAAAATATGAGAGTTTCACCAAAAAAAATCAAAAAATGTCCTCTTTCGAATTTTGAATTAAAATTATTCTTTGGATCATTATTAATATTTTTCAAGATTTTTTTGATTTTGTGATTATTTTTTAATTGTTTAAAAATACTTTTAAGTCTTTAAAATTTTCTGAAATATTTTCTCCAAGATCCTGTGACCTTGTTTGACCTATGATAAACCTCATGGCAATTTCTTTGGTATTTTGATGAGGTTTTAGGAATTTAACAAACCATATTTAATTTAAATGCATTATTTTAGTATTTTTAAATTGAATAAATGTCAAATAATTGTGTAGACCTCTTGTGATGGTTTGTGTATGTTTGACTTGTGTTTTGTTGGGCCTTGGTCAAGGTTGATTTGACTTTGCTAGGTTAATATCATTGGATTTAGGGGATTGATGGAATATACATTCCATCTCCCAAAATGAATGAATGATATTAATTTGGTAAAAGTCCTCCTTTGACCAATTTGAGTTATGATCCATTCTCCTCCCTCTTCATCTAATTCCCCTTCTTTATGCATTCATTTCATTTGGCCTATGACATCTCAAAATCCTAAGGCTAGTTGATTGCAAAATCAACATAAGTATGGATGAGATTAGGCCACCTCTTTTGCATATTCTTTTTGTGTGTGGTATGTTTCATGATCATAGTCCATTATGCTATGTCTCTAACATGCATTAGCACCAAAATTCTATTTCCCGACCTCAAATAGTTGTGACTTCTACATAAGTCCAATTACGATTGCTTAACATATCGCTAAATATTTGACACAAAAAGGAATAGCATTCTAGTTAGTGAGATTGTAAGTTCCCCCACTTTCATGGTATAGTGTGGAAACTTGGCCTTTTTTCCTTCCTTTGGAAGATGTCTTGGTTCAAGAATCCATGCTTGTGATAAGTGAGTTGAGTGTTCTCAAATGAATGACTTAAAACAAAACAAAAAGCAAAAGAAAAACAATACTAACTTCTAACTCATTAACAACTAACATTTAATTTCAAGCCATTTACTTTAATGCCATTTAATTTCAAGTCTATATTCATTTGCCATTATTCATACCATTCTAATTGTTTATATTAATACCTTTTCACTTTGTCCATTTGGACCATATTGTGTGATATATCTTGTTTGTGTATATTTTGTCTGTTTGTGTGGTCTTTAACCATTAATGTACATAATAACAACAAAAAACCCTAAAAAAACTTTTGTGTGGACTGTTGACTTGATCTTGGACAATTGGACTTAGAGTTTTAGGAAACATTCCTATGCTAAAGGACTTGGCCAATGCCATTTTTTTCAAAACCAAGTGCTTGCAATTTGAAACTTCATCTGATACATCTTTGAAGATCCCTTTGAGTTCATCTGCAACATGATCATTATGAAGGTGTTATTTTGAACCTGTGACTTGTGGAATTCATCTGCTACATGGCAAAATTTGAAGAAGATCATGGAGTGGCTAAGGCTTGGATGGGGCTATCTTTATTTGATACCTTGCTCTTCAAGATTTATATTGTATTCATTGTTTGTGGCTTGATTCTAATATCCAAGGGAATTTGGGGTTTCTATAAGACATTCTTGTCTATTGGATTGCTACCCATTGGTCAGATCTTTTCAACTCTTAACTTTTAATTTTGTGCATAGGATTAGTCTCTTCATTTCCTCCTCACTTCTTTAATTCCAAAATCTCTTCCTCCTTTTAAAAATTCTTCTTTGCTTGAACTAGTTTTGTTCTAAACTTTGACCACTTTGCAAACTAGAAACTTTGGCCTTATGCCATTACATTTTCAAACTTCTTTTCTTAATCAAACTTGTAAATAAACTTAATTATACTTTGTAGCAGGGTATTCGTTACCTTTAGATTTATTGACTAAATCAAAAGTAAACCATACAAGTCGAGTCCCCACCGCACTTCTATTTATCCAAAGGAAAGGTTAGAAAGCGAACAAAAACCGAGAAGTTTTATCGAATCAAAAACTAATAAAAATGTCAGAGATTGGGGTAAGGGGGTTGGTTATGCAATGGGAAGGTTTTAAGTACCCAAAACATCCTAGGTACTCCTCGGGAGCCCTTTTCACACTTGTTGTAAGGTTGGTATTTTTGTGAAAAAATCGTTTGTGCAAAGATGATTGGGGAGATGAGAAAGAGAATATACAAGTTATTTACAATTTTTGTGTTTGAATGGATAAACCCATTGCCTACGTACCATCTTAAAAAATATTAGGATCAAAACCTCGTAGTTCGGGGTAAAAATCTCAAAATAAGTTGGTGAATTGATTGGTCCAAAAGCCTTAAGGTCTTTTGTTATCCAAGGTAGAAAACTCAACCTAAAACCAAAAATCCACCATGTGAGGATAGCTTCAACATGCTAGTGAGGGGTTAACCCTATAATAAGCATGGAAGACTCATTGTCCATCACTAAGGATATAGGTGAGTATTATATCTACCTCAAGGATAACTCAAACCTAACAGCTAAAGGTTATGAAAAGTTTTTGATAAGAAGTGGCCATTGAAACCACAAAATATTTGAATGAGTTATATTTACCAACGAAAAGTATTTATAAAACATGGTCAAAGTTGACTTAAAGATTCAATTCAAAATAAGTGTTATGAAAAGAAAGTTTTAAAATCAAAAGCATAATGCTTAGGTTTCTAGTGTTTGAAAACAAATGTTAATGTTTGCACAAAAGTTTTGGCTTGGGTTAGAGTGGAGGGAAGAAGAAGAATGGCTAAGTCCTAAACATACAAGAGATGAAGGATAAGAAACAAGACCACACATGGAGTTCCTTTCTTGAGATCATATTGATGATCCAAGTAGCTCTCGTCCTTTGGAATAAGCAAGCAAATAAGTGTACACTCAAGCAATCAATCAATCAAGCAAAGCTCTTAGGAATCTTCGAATGGCTCTTGTATCTCTCACTTTAGAACCACATGACAATGGTTCTTCAATTTGGCTCAAATAGGAATCCCCTAGCACAAAAGAACACACATCAAAAGGTTCCATGAAGAAAATCAAGAATGGACAAGAGTGAGTTTAGAGATTTGGTCCTTCTAATCCATCTTTAACATTAAAGCCTTTTACTCCATTTTGCATAGGGAATGTCCTAGAATCTAACTCCTTTTAGTCCATTTTTTGCATTTGGTCCACAACAATCAAAACAAAACACAAGTACAATAATATATACACAATTATGTGCTCAAGTGAGCAAAAGGCAATTGCATTAACATAAACATGTGCTCAAATGAGCAAAGGGCAAGAGCAAACGAATAATGTGTATAAGAATAGTAAATTGCATAAATGTAAAGTGCAAGAATTAAATGTTAATGGTTAATGGTTAGTGTTAGAGTTAGTGTGCCATAAGGCAATTTAGCACTATTGTAGCGGGGTATTCGTTACCATTAGACATATTGACTAAATCTACGGTAAACCATACAAGTCGAATCGCCACCGCACTTCTATTTATCCAAAGGAATGGTTAGAAAGCGAACAAAAACCTAAAAGTTTTATCGAATCAAAAACTAGTTAAAATGTCATAGATCGGGGTAAGGGGGTTGGTTATGCAATGGAAAGGTTTTAAGCACCAAAAACATCCTAGGTACTTCTAGGGAGCCCTTTTCACACTTGTTGTAAGGTTGGTATTTTGTGAAAATTTGTTTGTGCAAACATGATTGAAGAGATGAGAAGAGAATATACAAGTTTATTTACAATTTGTGTTTGGATGGATAAACCCATTGCCTACGTACCATCTTGAAAAAGATTAGGATCAAAACCTCGTAGTTCGAGGTAAAAATCTTAAAATGAGTTGGTGAATTGATTGGTCCAAAAGCCTTAAGGTCTTTTGTTATCCAAGGGAGAAAACTCAACCTAAAACCACAAATCCACCATGTGAGGATAGATTCAACATGCTTGTGAGGGGTTAACCCTATAATAAGCCTGGAAGACTCATTGTCCATCACTAAGGATATAGGTGAGTATTACATCTACCTCAAGGATAACTCAAACCTAATAGCTAAAGGTTATGAAAAGTTTGATTAAGAGAGTGGCGATTGAAACCACAAAAAGTTATTTAAATGAGTGATATTTACCAATGAAAAGTATTTACAAAATATGGTCAAAGTTGATTTAAAGATTCAATTCAAAATAAGTGTTATGAAAAGAAAGTTTGAAAATCAAAAGCATAAGGCTTAGGTTTCTAGTGTTTGAAAAAATGTTAAATGTTTGGACAAAAAGTTTTGGCTTAGGTTAGAGTGGAGGGAAGAAGAAGAATGGCTAAAGTCCTAATCATACAAGAGATGAGGGATAAGAAACAAGACCGCAAATGGAGTTCCTCTCTTGAGATCATATTGATGATCCAAGTAGCTCCCATCCTTTGGAATATGCAAGCAAAATAAGTGTAAGCTCCAGCAATCAACATAATCAAACAAGCTTCTTAGAAGATCCCCAATGTCTCTTGTATCTTTCACTTTGGATGAACATGGCAATGGTTCTTCAATTTGAGTTCTCACTGGATTCCCTAGCACAAAAGCACACACATCAAAGAGTCTTATGAAGTAAATTAAGAATGGACAAGAATGAGTTTAGAGGTTTGGTCCTTCTAATCTATCTTCACCATTAAGGTCCTTTTACTACAATTTGCATAGGGAATGTCCTAGAAACTAAGTCCATTTGTCCATTTCTTTGCATTTGGTTCATAACAATCAAAACAACACAAGCACAATAATATGTACACAATTATGTGCTCAAGTGCGCAAAAGGCAAATTGCATTAACATAAACATGTGCTCAAATGAGCAAAGTAAAAAGCAAATGAATAATATGTACAAGAATAGTAAATTGCATAAATGTAAAGTGCAAGAAGTAAATGTTAATGGTTAATGGTTAATGTTAGTAGTTAGTGTGCCATAAGGCAAATTTAGCGCTATGTTAAGCAATCGTAATTGGACTTATGTAGAAGTTACAACTATCTGAGGCCGGTCAATAATAATGTAGGCAACAACACAAGTTAGAGGTCTTGATTAGTGAATCAAACTCCAAGAACTTGCCATGCCAAAAAGAAAATGAGAAATGATCTTGTATTGATTTAGGTTCTTTTCATGATTTAGGAAGCACCATATCCTTAATGCAAAGCCATTCACTTGATCTATGATCAAGATGAATTAGATTTGAATCAAGGAAGAGTAAACCTCCCTAATCAATGCTAACCACCAATCCTTAACTCATTGATCAAAAAAGAAAAAGAAGAAGGAGAAGAAGAAGATGAAGAATTAAAGTGCATTAATGGAAATGGTATGTATTAATACACAAGCATTGACCAAAGATAGAGAAGATCAAGGTCAAACAATAGAAAGTAGAAGCAAAATGAAGATTAGAAGTTAAGAAACAAATAAAATATTTTTGGCATTTTTTAATATTTAAAATAAAACTTGAATTAAAATAATAAAAGAAAGGTCAAACTTCAAATTCACTTCAAATCAACTTTGAAAAGTCCAAGTGAATTATCCCAAGTTCAACAAGGTCAAACAAAGTTTGACAAAAAATTTCAACATTTTTAAAAGTCAGAAACTGATTTAAATCAATTAAAAATTCATAAAAATAACCTAATTGAATTAAAATCTCAAATAAATCTCAAATCAATTAATAAATTGATGAGAATATTTTTCATAGATCTATCATCATTCAAAGAGGTTGAAAAAATATTTTTGTATTTTTTGGATATCAAAAACTAATTAAAATGAATTAAAAATAACCAGAAAAGAGAAACTTATTAAAAAAAATAGCAAATGATAAAATAAAAAATATTACAAATCATTTTTAGAAACTAGAAATTAAAAGAGAAATAATACAATTGGTCCCATAATTTTTGGATCCATAATGAGAGAGATATGAATTTTAGAAATAAAATGGAATTAAAAGAAATAAAAGAAAATAAAATCAGAAATTAGAAATTATGGAAAATCCACACGCGTTGGATCCAAGCTCATTAATTGAGTTGGAGCATCAGACGGTTGTGGCATGCGCGCGCATCATGATCCTTAGTCAACTGAATAACCCAAATATTTAAAAAAAGTCATTAGATCCAAGAGCCCTGATTCAATCTGGGAATCATCATCAACGCCCTAGATCAAAACGGGCAAACAGACGGTGGTCAGCCCCATCGTCTTCTCCGGCTAGCTCCGGCGAAGGTCCAAATTTGCAGAGGAGAAAATGTCAACCAAAATGCACGATCCAGGTATCAAACGAAAGGTGGAGTGATGTACATCACTCCTGTACCAACCAAATTCACTCTAGATTCCTATTGAGAGAGAAATCAGAGGTTGAATTTCATGGAGTTCAACTGAAACTTGTTGGATTTTGAAAATTCAAAGCATGAAATGATTGCCTCTATGAAGAGGACTTCAGACAACACAGCAACAACAAGAAACAAGGCAATATATGAGTTGATTCGAAGAAATTAAAATCAGAAGTAAACCTCTGATTTCTAGAGCCTGGATTCACAATTCCTTGGTGCTAAAGCTTGCAGTTCACTCCATGGATGAAGGTAAAGAGGTCTAGGAACTTTTAGATCTGAACTTTCAATCGAGGAAATCAAGATTCAGATCTGAAATTTGAGAGAAAAGTGAGATAGTTCCTTTGGTGTGAGGGTGGGATTTCAGTTGTACAACATGTAGGGCGCCTTCAGGTTGAGAAATGAGAGGCCAAGCATTCCTATATATAGCAATTGGCAAGGTAGAAGCATGAACAAAGCATTGCATGGGTGAAGAGGGCCTCCATGCATGGGCTTGTACAGGCGCATGGAGGGCCCAATTCCACTTGATTTGGCAAGCTGAGATCACAATTTAATGAAATGGACAGGAATATTGTGTGTTAATGGATCATGCAATGCAAATTTAAATGATTTTCCAAAATGTGCCATAATGTTCAAGCCTTTGAAAATACCATGTCCAAACTTGAAATGCTACCTTATGATTAATGGTTGGAAAGCTTGTTGCATAAGGAACAAATGTCATGTTGATCAAAACTCCATTTGGGCCTTGGAAATTAATGAAACTTGAGCTTGAAGTGTAAGGTGCAAAACATGCATATGTGAAATTTCCAAAATTGGCCAATGTTCAAGCCCTTCTGTCTCCATGATGCAAGCTCCAAATGATAAAACCCTCAACATGAAAGTTGTAGATCTTTCCAAGGCAATAAATTCGGACTCAAATTTTGCATCATTTGGATTTTTTATGAAGACGTTATGAGCACTTGAAGTTGGACTTTTTCACATTTCAATGCATTTGGTCCAAAGTGACCTATAATGTTTTGCCTTATCACATGTATTGCCTTTGAGATTTTGCAATTTTTCTCAACATAACATTTGAAGTAGACATCTTAAACTTTCTAATTCACTTGGTTTCAGCTCCAAATCATGAAAAATGAATGAGTTATGTCCTTGGGAATTTGACCCTAAATTAGGGTTTCAGTCAAAATGACCTATAATGTCTTGGAATGGATGATGACCTTCCAAGCTTCAAATCAATTTTTGATGAACATAAAAGTTGTTCATATAGTCCTTAAGAACACGTTTTCTCTTGATGTCATCTCCATTTGACAAACACATAAAATGTTAGGTCTCAGTGTATTTCAAAATAGTTAGATGAATTGATTAATCAACTTCTCAAGTCCAAAACTAATATTTTGATGAATTGATGATTGAGGACACTCAAATAAGTTCAAATATGCGTGAAATGATGAATTAAAGAACTTCCCTTGATTGTATTTGACCATGGGTTGAGGTTGCTTCATGGGTAAGGCACTGTTGATGAATAGATGAATTAGGGTTTCCTTGGGGAACAAGCCTCAAACCCCTTGTTTTACTTTGATCAAAATGATGAATTGAGATACATGGGAGGCATATATGATGGATGAGAGCTTTGGGATCCATTCCCATGCTTGCTTTCATATTCTCTTGGCCATATAAATGCACATAGGGTCTCCTAGAAGCCTTAGACCTTTTGACTGCTCAAGCTACAAACAAGAGATGTTAGTGACATATTTTTGTGCTTTTGGTTAGTAAATAAAAATGAGAAAAGCAATAATATACAATTCAAGCATGCTTGGTGATCTCAAACCACTCACAAGAGGTCCCACTCAAAGGCAAAGAGCCAAGATGCTTATGATCCTTGAGGCAATGTAAATGCAAATGTAATGATGCCCTGAGGGATCTTAGGGTCAAAATTAGGGTCTTACAGATGCCCCTATTTAAGGTCATTCTCGCCGGAGAAGTGAAGGTTACAATGTTCGTCTCGACAAGGTAGAATGGGCTTAAATAATAACAAAGAGACGAATTTTGGTCCCTAAGAGACCTCATAATGCAGATGTATGTATGCAAAAAGGTAATACTCTGTGGGGGTATGTGTCCACAAAGAAGAAAAGAAATCCTGAGAAACTGACAATCCATATGAGTAATTCACTCCATAGGACAGAGGCTCTGGGACTCTTATGGGGATAAGAAAGGAGATAAATTGCGTGAGCAGGTCACGACTTGAGATTAGCTGAGAGATACGAGAGGAATTCCATAAATTAATGGAAGGACTCGAGCTAACTCAAAGGTGCATGTATCGGGGAATATGCCAATACAGTGGAACTATCCACAAAGGATACTTCGGATGAAAATCCGGACTCAGATGGGGAAAATCCACTAAGGGACTCCATTGAGGAATGTCCAAACAAGACTACTCTGGGGAAACACCAGGGCGAGGTATTACCGGTTACTGGGTAATAAGCTCCAGGAGACATGTGATCAAAGCACCGGTATGAGGGTGAAAGAACAACGTGCTCGGGGAGAATGAATATCTAAGACCGGTATAAGAGTGACAGATATCAAACATCCAAAATCATCTGAGGAAAACCTAAAAAAGGTATATCTCAACTCAGGAAATCTGACTCCACAGGAGACACAAGTCATAATAGGGAGCAGAGAGGAAGGAACACCAGGGATACCGGTTACTGGGCATATAATAGGTGACCGACCAAGGCGTGAATTGGGGAATATTTCCAAGACACTCATCGTCCAAAAGAGGGCTAAAAAGCAAACTCGATTACAGGACGGACATTCGACTCCGCAAAAAGGGGATACGAATCTTACTCGACTAGGGAAGAGCAAAAGACTTCAACCAAAGAGTGCATGAGATATATTATCTATTACCGTCAGAACGCAGATAACACACCCGCATGGAAGATTATCCACAACCGGTTACTGGGTTAATGAAGGATAAATCAACCGAAAGAAGAGAGCATCGGGATACCAAATACTAGGTATAAAATGATGACCAAATCAAGGGGAGAAACAATCATTACCGACAAGGATAAATGAAAGATGACTCGCTAGGGATAATTTGATTGATCAAAGCAATTATCCAAGAGATATATCATCAGTTACTAGGAGATATACTCAGAAGGTGAAGGAATATCAATACCGAATATTAGATAAAGATAACCGTCAAAGAGGGGATTACATCTACCGAATACTGGGTAGAAAACCACGGAAGAGTAACTGTCATCGGTTAGGATGAACAAAAAGGTTAGCTCTGCAAAGGGATAAGATAGGGTTTACAACTACCGGTATGAGGGTAGAAAACCACAGACTCCGTCGGGGAAAACTCAAGAAGCCGATCTAGGATCAAACTAGAGAGGCACGATGAACAAGACTCATCCCTCAGAGGATATAACTCAAGGGGAACTCCATCCCAATATATGTGTTGGGAGGAAACAGAAACAACCATCATCCACGAGGACATAACTCAGTGGGGAATATGGAAGAAAGGATAAACATTTTCTGCTTATGGGGCTGACTCTACATGGGGAGATCAAACACAAACATCTGCTTGGGGAAATATATTACCAACTAGCAGGAGATAACAAACAAAGATATATATCAAAGAATGCAACATGAATATCTGAATGTTAAAATTATATGCATGTATGTGTGGTTTATGTATGATGAATGCTGACAAAATAGACATATCTAACACAAACAAGGTCCCATATTGATGAATCAAACATCTGATACTACATCTCGAGAGAGAAAGCCAAGCCCATTAGAGAACATCCAATCTGATGGGGGCAAGAGATATTCGGAAACAAAGATCTTTGCAGGGGAACGAGCATCAATCATTCCAGCTAGGGATAAGATCATCACACAGATAAGATCCGCCATAGAAGCAACTCACTAGGAAAATTATCAGAGGGGATAATGGAACTCTGGTGGGGAACAACTAACCAACAACAACTTCCAGAGTCACCACCATATATCGTACTACTGACGAAATCACATCTGCTGAGGAGGAACCAATCAACCCCGCCGAAGGAAAGATAAACCTCTTCATCAACCACTCTGCTCGGGAGGAAACCACACACAGGCTCTGAAGGAAGGGGATACAAACATGCCAGGAATAGGAACAAATGTCTTACCCTGTTGGGAATCATACCATCTTTGGAAGAGCACTGAAAACCTCCTAACTATCCTTTTGTCATTGTGAATGTCCACTTTGTTTAAAAACAAATTATGCAAAATTTATTTATTTTAAAACAATGACATTTCTCAATTAAAACATGCAAAACATTTGTTGAATAGGAACAAATAAGAGCGCAAATAATTGGATAAAGGCTCAAATTTATTTGGTGGGATGGTAGTCTGCAAATGGCAAATTTCCATGGATCTTTACAAATTTGAAATTGGTGATATATATTGGAAAAGGGCTACATTGAACATAATGATCATTTCTCCACCAACTCTGAATCCGATGTATTTGAAGCTTCAGTTGACGATGACTGAGCGAGATTCTCTGATAGATGACAGTTTGTAGAACAAAGTCTTTTCAGGATGCAGTCACTTGCCAAATCCCTAATTTTTTCCTAGATTGCCCCAGGGTGAGGTACTCGATCTAGCGGGATACATATTCATTTTTTATGTCTCTAACTTTTGCTAGGATCGCCTTTTCGGGTTTTCAATCCACCGAGACGCTCATTTTTGCCTAAGCCGCCCTTTCGGGTTTTCAACTTAGCGAGCTATTCTGTTTTTATTTTAGGCAAAGTATTTCTTGACTGCATATGAATTCACAGGACGAGTGAAATCCTCCCCATCCATAGTTATAAGTATCAAAGCACCACCTGAAAAGGCTCTCTTAACAACATATGGAACTTCATAGTTTGGAGTCCACTTGCCCCTGGAATCGGGCGCGAAAGACAAGACTTTATTGAGCACAAGGTCACCTTCTCGGAACACACGAGGTTTGACCTTCTTATCAAAGGCTTTCTTCATCCTTTGCTGATATAACTGACCATGGCATATGGCAGTCAATCTCTTCTCTTCTATTAAGTTCAGCTGGTCATAACGACTCTGAACCCATTCAACATCAGTCAACTTGGCTTCCATCAAGACTCTCATTGATGGGATCTCCACCTCTACTGGGAGTACAACCTTTATGTCGTAAACAAGAGAGAAAGGGGTTGCCCTTGTTGAAGTGCGGACAGATGTATGATATCCATGCAAAGCAAATGGCAGCATCTCATGCCAATCTTTGTACGTAACAACCATCTTCTAGAAAATCTTCTTGATATTCTTATTAGTAGCTTCAACAACCCCATTCATCTTGGGTCTATAAGGGGAAGAATTATGATGTGTTATCTTGAACTCGCTACACAACTCTTTCATCATCTTGTTGTTCAAGTTAGATCCATTGTCAGTAATGATCTTATCCGGCACACCATAACGACATATGAGTTGATTCTTGATAAACTTCACAACCACCTGCCTGGTCACGTTTGCATATGATGCCGCTTCAACCCACTTGATGAAGTAATCAATTGCTACGAGAATAAATTTGTGACCGTTGGACGCTTTCGGCTCTATCATGCCAATCATGTCAATTCCCCACATAGAGAAAGGCCATGGTGATGAAATACAATTTAGAAGTGTCGGGGGAATATGAATCTTATCCGCATAAATCTGACACTTGTGGCATTTCTTCACATATTTGCAGCAGCCAGACTCCATTGTCAGCCAATAGTAGCCTGCTCTCAACATCTTTCTAGCCATGGCATGTCCATTGGAATGAGTACCAAATGAACCTTCGTGGACCTCAGTCATTAATAGGTCTACTTCGTGTCTATCCACGCATCTGAGCAGAACCATGTCAAAATTCCTCTTGTAAAGCACATCGCCATTGAGGTAGAAACTGCCTAATAATCTCCTAAAAGTCTTCCTATCTTTCACAGATGCCCCAGGCGGGTAAATCTGGCTCTGAAGAAAGCATTTGATATCATAATACCATGGCTTATCATCTTGCACTTCCTCTACTGCAAATACATGAGTTGATCTGCTCAAGCGCATCATAGTGATATTGGGAACTTCATTCCAAAGTCTAACCACAATCATTGAAGCAAGAGTAGCAAGAGCATCTCTATATGGGACGAGGCTAGGCTGATTCGTCTCCCATTCACCCTTAATCTGATTAACAACAAGGGTCGAATTACCATAAACATCAAGATGCTTGATCCTAAGATCAATACACTCTTCCAATCCCATGATACAAGCCTCATACTCAGCCATAATATTCGTGCATTTGAAAGTTAGCCTTGCTGTAAAAGGAAAATGTGTGCCTTGAGAAGTAATAATCACTGCCCCAATACCATTCCCATATTGATTCATAGCGCCATCAAAAACCATGCTCCATCGGGAACCAGGTTCTGGCCCTTCATCGAGCGTAGGCTCATCACAATCCTTCATTTTCAAATACAGGATCTCCTCATCTGGGAAAAAATACTAAATTGACTGATAATCCTCAATTGGTTGATGTGCCAAGTGGTCAGCCAAGATACTACCTTTTATAGCCTTCTGAGCTCGATACTCAATATCATACTCAGACAACAACATCTGCCAACAGGAAGCAGGCTTCTCAAAGATATACTTGATTGGATCCATTTTGGATATCAACAAAGTTGTATGATTCAACATATATTGGCATAAGCGCTTAGCAGCCCAAGCCAAAGCACAACATGTTTTCTCAAGCATCAAGTATCGAGACTCACACTCAGTGAACTTCTTACTCAGGTAGTAGATATCATATTCTTTCTTTCCTGATTCACCTTGCTTACCAAGGACACAACCCATCGAGTCTTCAAGAACTGTCAGATACATAATCAACGGTCTACCTTCCACAGGTGGAGACAGAATCGGAGGCTCAGACAAATACTCTTTAATACTGTCAAAGGCTTTTTGGCAATCCTCGGTCCAATCATGAGACTGATCTCTCCGGAGGAGCTTGAATATCGGCGCACATGTGGCAGTCATGTGGGATATAAATCTGGAAATATAATTCAAGCGGCCAAGAAAACCTCGGACTTGCTTCTCGGTTTTGGGCGCAGGCATCTCTTGTATTGCTTTGACCTTTGCAGGATCAACCTCAATACCTCTCTCGCTGACAATAAAGCCCAATAACTTGCCGGAATGGACTCCAAATGTACACTTGTTAGGATTCAGATGAAGCTTATACTTCCTCAAACGCTGAAAAAGCTTCAACAAGTGCTTTACATGTTCAACTTCCGTTCTTGACTTTGCAATCATATCATCAACATATACCTTGATCTCCTTGTGCATCATATCATGAAACAAGGTAGTCATAGCTCGTTGATACGTGGCTCCGACGTTCTTCAGACCAAAGGGCATCACTCGATAACAGAATGTTCCCCAAGGTGTGATGAATGTTGTCTTCTCCATATCCTCGGGTGCCATCTTAATCTGATTATATCCGGAAAATCCGTCCATAAACGAGAATACATTGAATTTAGTTGTATTATCTACCAACATATCAATATGTGGTAGAGGAAAATCATCTTTCGGACTAGCTTTATTCACGTCTCTATAGTCCACACACATTCGGACTTTTCCATCTTTCTTAGGCACGGGCACAATATTGGCCACCCATTGAGGATATGTAGAAGTCACCAGAAACCCCGCATCAATTTGTTTCTGAACTTCTTCTTTGATCTTCACTATCATATCGGGATGAGTTCTTCTGAGCTTCTGCTTTACAGGCACGCACTCAGGCTTCAAAGGCAGGAAATGTTGCACGATATCTATATCCAGACCAGGCATGTCTTCATACGACCAAGCAAAGACGTCAACGTATTCTCATAGCAACTCAATCAACCCCTTCTTAATAGACTCTTCCAGGAGTTCCCCAACCTTTACTTCTCTAACACAATCTTCAGACCCCAAGTTGATTGTTTCTAGATTCTCAAGATGCGGCTGAATGATCTTCTCTTCAGGCTCAAGTAGACGGGTAATCTCGTCAGGAATCTCTTCAACATCGTCTTCTTCCGCCTCAAATACAGGGAATTCAAAGTTGGGAGATGGTGTTGGATCATTATGTTCAATGGGTTTGATCAACCTGCATAATGATTTTGGATAAAGAGATTTTAGAATTCAAACAAGGCAAATCATTATGCAGATGAAAAGATTGATTTGATTCTTATTTTTTAGGGTTTTTTGTGATCACCAATTTCATGCAAAAAAGCAAAAAGGGAAAATAATTTGAAAAATAAACATTTAACATGAATTTATTGAATGAAAATATCATTGTATTTATGAGCCAACAATGTCGTCACTCCTCCTTATGGCATGGGAGGAGGGTTTTTAAACATAATAAACATTACTTTGACTTATGGATAACTGTTGGCACATCAACAGTGACCCAATTATTGCAGATCCCTCCAGGGATGACGAAGTTGCCAGAATCCTCCTCTACATCCTCTTCCACAATGGCAGCAGCCTCTTCATCTTGACCGGTGTGGATGAATCCACCACTCTTGAACATCCCTTGCTTGTTGAAGACACCAGAAGAATACCCTAAGCCAGCCCGGGATTTGTTGTCTTCTAGCTTAATCATTTGCCCCAAACCAGCTGTTGCACCATGCTCAATGGCCAACTTTGCATCTTTATAGGAAGCAAATGAAGAAGTTCCTTTCTTAATAGGCTCAACGATAGATAAAGCTTGGAACGGAGTTCCAACTTCATCCTCAACGTCTATATAAGAGAAGGAAGACAAATGGCTAACCAGGAGAGCCTTTTCTCCCCCTACCACCACCAGCTTCTTATTTTTGACAAACTTCAAATTTTGGTGTAGGGTGGATGTCACAGCGCCTGCCTCATGAATTCATGGTCTTCCCAATAGGCAGCTATATGATGGGTGAATGTCCATGACCTGGAAGGTGATCAGGAAGTCACTTGGTCCTGTCTTGACTGGGAGCTAAACCTCTCCAATCACAGTTTTACGGGACCCATCAAAAGCTTTCACTACCACTCCACTCTGCCTCATGGGAGGCCCCTAATATGACAATTTTGCAAGAGTGGACTTTGGCAACACATTCAATGATGACCCAGTGTCCACCAGCACATTGGACATGGCATCATCTTTGCAGCTCATCGATATTTGTAATGCCAAGTTGTGGTCTCTTCCCTCCTCGGGGAGATCAGCATCACAAAAACTCAAATTGTTACAAGCGGTGATGTTTGCAACAATACTGTCAAGTTGTTCAATTGTGACGTCGTGATCCACATACGCCACATCCAACACCTTCTGCAGAGCTTCTCGGTGTGGTTCCGAATTCATCAACAAGGATAGCACAGAGATCTTTGACGGCGTCTGTAGTAGCTGATCTACCACATTTTACTCACTTCTTTTGATAAGCCTCAGCATCTCATCATAGTCTTCTTTCGCATTGCCACTCTGGCCAACAGAGATAAAAGTTTTTAGCGTAGAGGTAGGTTTGGCAACAAGTGCCGGATTCGGAGCGTTCACAGTGTTCCCAACCGAGAGTTCAGCATAATCAGTCACATCAGCTCTTCGATCATCAACTTGAGGTTTCGGTGGAGCCGAGAAGACACGACCGTATCGGTCAGGCCGCTGACGTCGGTAATATTAACAACAGATGTAGAGGGCAGGGGCACCTCTTTCCCATTCTCTAATACCACAACATTATAGCGATAGGGGACCGCTTTCTCAGAAGAGTATGGCACAGGGCCAGCTGGTTTAATGGTCAAAGCAGGAGAAGCCTTTTGCTTGCTACCATCATACTTGATGACAACAGGCTCAGGGATCCGAAATACTGGAGAAATTATATTGACTTCATCAGCGTCTTCGTCAACATTTTTGTTCTGAAGTATCTCAATGACTCCTTCATCCAACATTTCTTGAACATCTTTGCGCACTTGGCGACATCCTCTTTGATTGATAAAACAAACTCGGCATCTGTTGTGGTCGTGCTTGTAATGACTGTACTCACACAACAATCTATGCATCTCGACCAGAGATTGTCGAATATGGCTGACATATTTGACTTTGTATTTACCAGGGAAACCCTAGACCATGTCGACAAATTTCCCATGCTCGGACCTACGTCCTCGAAATACAGAATACCACATCTCACAAGGTCTTGAACCTTGGTCTTCAGTGGGTAGCAGTTTTCCACGTCATGTCCGGGAGCACCGGAATGATGAACACAGTGTAGCTCGAGCTTATACCACCACTGAGGGTTGGTAGGTATAGCCGGTGGGTCTCGTGGAGTAATCAATTTCCTCTCTATCAAAGAGGGATATAATTTTGCATAGGTCATCGGAATAGGATCGAAGGTGACCCTCTTCCTCTCATAACTTGTACTGGCTTGATTACTGTTTCGAGGCTGGTAGGCCTGCTGTTGAGGACGGTGTTGTTGTTGTTGATATTGCAGATGTTGTTGTTGCTGATTATTGTTGTGATGCTGATATTGTTGATTGTCTCTGAAAACAGGTGCTATGTGAGCCACCTGGTGCAGGTTACCGGCAGGACGCACGGTCTTCCTCCTTACTGAGGGTCTTCTTGGTTTAGGATGGGAGGTCACAGCATGTGCCTCGCCATCTTTCTTCTTTCCAAACGTCCCATACCATTTGGTAGAAGAGCCTTCTTCTCTGGTCAGGCGCCCTTCCCTGACTCCTTCTTCCAAACGCATCCCCATATTCACCATCTCGGTGAAGTCAGAAGGAGCGCTGGCAATCATCCGCTCGTAATAAAAAGAACTCAAGGTCTTCAGAAAGATCTTGGTCATCTCTTTCTCCTCCAGCGGGGGCATAATCTATGTTGCTACCTCTCGCCACCTCTGGGCGTATTCTTTAAAAGTTTCCTTGTCCTTCTGGGACATAGCTCTCAATTGATCCCTATCGGGAGCCATATCCACGTTGTACTTGTATTGCTTGACGAAGGCCTCGCCAAGGTCATTGAAAGATCGGATGTTCACACTGTCCAAGCCCATGTACCATCTTAGGGCAACACCAGACAAACTGTCCTGAAAGTAGTGAATAAGAAGTTGGTCGTTGTCGGTCTGAGTCGACATCTTCCTGGCGTACATGACCAGGTGGATGAGAGGGCAAGTATTTCCCTTGTACTTTTTAAAGTCAGGGACCTTGAAGTTTATAGGGATTTTCACGTTCGGAACCAGGCAGAGTTCAGCAGTAGACTTGCCAAAAAGATCCTTTCCTCGAAGAGTTTTCAATTCCTTGCAGAGCTCAAGAAATTGGTCATTCATAGCATCCATCTTTTCATAGACATTTGGGCCCTCAGAAGGCTCAGAATGATAGATGATGTCGTCTACTCTAGGCATAGTATGCACGACAGGAGGAGGAACAACAAGGACTGGGCTAGATGCCGGCAGAGAAGCAAAGGTAGGTGCAGGACCCTCAAGCATGAAATTGGGAGGCATCCCCCACGGAAACCCGGCTGGCATAACAGTTGGTGAATAGTGGGCGCTGGCCGCAGGCACAGTTGAAGAGAAAATCTCAGAGATGACTGTCCTCTGGGGAGGAGTTGAAGGTGTCGGAGATGATTGGCTCTGGGCAGCCATGAATGACTCCATCAGGGCAGTCAATCTGGCTACTTCCTCCTTAAGCTCACGGTTCTCTTGTTCCAAATGATCCATTAGTCTTGATGTGTTGGCTCGGGTGTAGTACCGGTGAGTCAGCTTGTCTTCAAAATAAATGAAGAACACAGAATTAGACCATAGAACAAGAAGCCTGGAGCAAAACCTGCTTATGCACAAGATGCATGCAATGCATATGATTTAATTTTTATATCAGAGGAACTTTAGAGTCCTATTTGCAAATATTGGAACTAATAAACATTTGTCACATATGGAAATATCACATCAAATAATATTTGGAAAATATTTTTTACACCAAAGAAGTACAGTCTTGGTAACCAAATACAAGAGAGAAGGAAAATGAACATCCTATGGAACCCTAGAAGCAATCATCTAAAGCTCTGGATACAGGAAGATAAGATGCACGAAGCCTCTTCACCTCTCTCTCGTAGGCTGTTTCCATGTCTGCCTTCTCTTTGGCAAGTAGATCATACTCCCTCTTCCAAAACATGGAAGACTGAGGAAGTAGAGAAGTCCAAGCAAAAGCAAAACAATACTAACTTTTAACTCATTAACAACTAATATATAATTTCAAGTCATTTGCTTTAATTCCATTTAATTTCAAGTCTATATTCATATGCCATTATTCATACCATTCTAATTGTTTATATTAATGCCTTTTCACTTTGTCCATTTGGACCATATTGTGTGATATATCTTGTTTGTCTATATTTTGTGTGTTTGTGTGGTCTTTGACCATTAATGTACATAATAACAACAAAAAACCCTAAAAAACTTTTGTGTGGAATGTTGACTTGATCTTGGACAATTGGACTTAGAGTTTTAGGCAACATTCCTATGCTAAAGGACTTGGCCAATGCCAACTTTTGTGAAAACCAAGTGCTTGCAATTTGAAACTTCATCTGATATATCTTTAACGATCCCTTTGAGTTCATCTGCAACATGATCATTATGAAGTTGTTATTTTGAACCAGTGACTTATGGAATTCATCTGCTACATGGGCAAATTTGAAGAAGATCATGAAGTGGCTAAGTCTTGGATGGGGCTATCTTTATTTGATGCCTTGCTCTTCAATATTAATATTGTATGCATTGTTTGTGGCTTGATTCTAATATCCAAGGGAATTTGGGGTTTATATAAGACATTCTTGTCTATTGGATTCCTACCCATTGGTAAGATCTTTTCAACTCTTAACTTTTAATTTTGTGCATAGGATTAGTCTCTTCATCTCTTCCCCACTTCTTTTATTTCAAGATCTCTCCCTCCTTTTAAAAATTCTTCTTTACTTGAACTAGTTTTGTTCTAAACTTTGACCACTTTGCAAACTAGAAACTTTGGCCTTATGTCATTACATTTTCAAACGTCTTTTCTTAATCAAACTTGTAAATAAACTTAATTATACTTGACCAAAAATTTCAAAATCCAAAAAGAACTAACTCATTCAAACCATTTCTAGGCCTTTAATTTAAGCCTTTCAAACTTATTTTTTATTAAAAACAATGCATCCACTTTGAAATTTATATCACGAACTACGAGGTTTTAATCTCTCATTTTTATGTTCGTACCTAGGCACAAGTCCGAAGGTATTGTCAAACACAAAATATAATTAATGAATTCTTTTCTCATCCCCCCATTCTATTTGTTTGTAAACATCACTTTGTACAAAATACATATGCACACAAAAAAGCACTCTCTAGGAGTACCTAGGACACTTTGGGTGCTAACACCTTCCCTCTGTGTAACCAACCCCTTACCTGTAATCTCTGACATTTTATTAGTTTTGAATTGAAAACTTCTTACTTTTGGGTTTTGTTCGTACTTTCCCTTTTCCCTTGGAAACAATAAAAGCGCGGTGGCGACTCTTGTTATTTGATGTCTAGGTTATCCATAGCTTGATGATCATGAATTTACCGCTACAATAATTCAAAAGAATGGCTCAAATTAAAACATTCAAACATGATCAGATGGCCAGGAGGCGTGCCAATACACAACCGGAGCTAGGGCTCCGATCATCTTCTCCGGTGAACCTCACCCGACTGGTCCACCTTCGTCTCAATGAAAAATGAAAAACAAGGACACTATTTGAAAGAAAAAATGCTTAGGAGCTCGAATCTGGCCTCAATTTTCTCCAATTCCAAGTATTTTAAAAGATATAGGGATTTGAATTTTGAGGATCGTGAACTGAGTTGCTTCGATTTGACCTCAAAGCAACCCAATTGGTGAAGAATTGAGAGAGAATCGAAGAGATGAAGTTTCTGAAAAATCACCTTCGATGGAGCTTGAATCTTGCTTGATCTTGCTTCCAATTGGTCATGGCTTGACTTCAGAAGCTTGCAGGAAGTTAGTTGGATCAAGAAAGGGCTTGGATTCTTGGAGTTTCAACTTCAAAATAGAAGTGAATTTGAAACTTGATTTTTAATTGGAAACCTTCAAGTTTATCCTCTAATGGTGAGGATTATGGTTGCATGATCAAAGCTTGGGCAAGGTGTCCTCAATTCTGAGCAAGATGGGTTGTATTTATAGGCAATGCAATTGATTTCCACACACTTCCACCAAAATGCCAAAAATAGTCATTCTCACTTGCATGGATGCATGGGCGTGTGATAGGCCCATCAAATGATGTCAAAAGGTCCAAAATTGATCATGAGCAATGATGAAAGTGTGTCATGGAGTCATGCAATTGGAAATGAAAAGTGGTCATGAGATTCATCCAAGTGGAACCTTGAAGAAAATCAATACGTAAGTCATTCAATCCTTGGCCAAATGAGGTGATCTTGTACTTTTTGGAATGATGGGATCAATGGGAACAACTTTCATGTTGAACACGTTTCCATTTGAAGCTTGTATCATGATGAATTTTGAGGTGGAAGTTTGGAAAATCAAACATAAATGAAATTTTTCTAAGTACCAAGTCAAATGTTCACTTCCTGCATCTTGAATAACGTTTGTTATGGGTTTTAAATGGAAACAGTTACTTCATAAAAGTTGTAGATCTTTCAAACCTCTTCAATTTGGTCACAATTTTGACCTCATTTGGATTTGGAACGGAGGAGTTATGCATTTCAGAACTTGAGGAAAATTGCTTGTTCAATGGTAATGGCCCAAAATGACCTATAATGTTTTCTCTTGGAACATGCCTTTGAAAGTTGAATTTTAAGTTCTTCAAAGAATCAAAGTTAGAGAGGAAATCTTGAAATTAATCATGAAACTTGGATGGCATTCATCTCATAAAAATTGAGCAAGTTATGGTCCTTGGAAGTTGACCTTCTAACTTGGGTTCAAACAAAATGACCTATAATTTTTCACCATAAAAAATGAATTTCCAATCAAAACTAGCTATTTCCCTCAATGTCAAATTTGTTTGTAATTTTATAAGGAGTAACTTTGCTATTGGAATCAGTTTCATATGACAAACATTGTAGGAGATTTGGTCTAGGGAACCCCAATTTTGACTAGTTGACTTTCTCTGGTCAACCATCATGAACCAACTTACAAACTTGAAGTTATATTTATCTCTTGGAATAATGTAGGATTATATGTGTAAAATATGATGTATAAGTCTCCCTTGAAATATTTGATCAAATGTTGAAGAAACTTGCTGAGGAAGTCACACAAGATACCTAGATGAATTAGGGCTTCCAATGCAAACTAGCTTCAAACTCTTGATGAATTCTTGATCAAAATGATAAATGAAGAACATGGGGATCAATATATGATGTCTAGAACCAATTTAAACCATCCCTTGATTAATCTCCTTGCACTGACGGTCTCAAACCCTAATTGTGAGCTTGATGAGGCATTGGTGGATGCACACATTACCTACAAAAGAAACAAAGCTATACATGGACATATTTTTGGTATTTTGGTTAGTAAAAAATGAAAAACAAAGTGTGATACAATAAAATGTGCTTGGGGATCTCTCCCAATGCAAACCCAATGAATGAGGGGTAAGGAGGATGCAAAGGTGTGATCCCAAGTCAATGCATATGATGAGATAACATGAGGGATTTTAGGGTCAAAATTGGGGTCTTATAGCTGACCAATTTGCATCTCCAATTTTTTTATAGATGTATCATGGTTCTTACGCATTGTTTCATGCTGTTTATTTACTTGTTCAAAACTACTATGAGTGGCCTGGATGAATTTGTTGAGGGTATCCTCAAGGGGTGAAGGTTTTCTTTGGGTTGGAGCCTGTTCATTTTGCTGAACACCCTTATTAGAACTTGTATTCTGATTATTGCTCCATGTGAAGTTTGGGTGATCCTTCCATCTAGGATTTGAGGTGTTAGAATGTGAATTATTTTTCTGGAAATTTGCAAATTGAGCTTCTTCACTCGACCCTTCCAAAGAGCACATTCCATTTGCATGCCCCTCTCCATAGATATCACATTTCAATGCTTGTACCTGACTCATGTTAGCTTGACTAAAGCTGCTTTCAACTACCTTTTTATTCACTAATTCAATTTGAGCTAAAAGTGTAGTATGAGTGTCAATAGCTAACATACCTGTTGGTATGCCTGCAATTTCAGTTTTCACTGATCTTTCACTCTTTCAACGATATTCATTTAAGCACATATTTTCAATCAAGTCTTTAATCGGTGGGTCTGTCATAGTTCTTATTGTGCCTTATGCGGAAGCATCTAGAAGCATGCGTGTTTGACCCTTGAGACCTTTAATAAAATTATGCATTTGTTCCATAAAAGTTTAAACCTTTCCCATGAGTCATACAACGATTCAATATCTTGCTGCTCAAAGTTAGTGATTTTAGCTCTTCGTTCATTAAATTGAGTGGTGGTGAAAAATATCTCCAATAATTTATCCTCCAGCTCTTTCCATGTCCAAATAGTTCCACTTGGAAGTAAAATCAAACAATATTTAGCTCTTCCAATTAGCGAGAAAGTAAATAGCCTCTGCTTGACTTGGTCTTCAGTGACATCAGTTGGCCTGCATATTAAGGCTATTTTGTAGAAGCGAGCAAGGTGTTCCCATGAGTCTCGAATTGCGTTCTCGTCGAACGGATTGTCTCTCAAACCTGAAAGAACATAATTTTCTATGTCAAAGTTAACAGGGTTTGCTGGTACAAACCCTCTAGAAACATGTCCTTCATCAGTCCTTTTGTAGTAATCCCCCATAGTGGGTGGTGGTGGTACGTATTCCATGATGATTTCCTCGTCATAGTCCTAAGAAATTAGTGAATTTTCTTCTACTAACGTCCTTTGAGTTATAGTCGCTTCTCTAACCGCTCTCCTGATGGCACGTGTAGTCCTTTCAATTTCGGGTCAAGAGGTGTCAATTCCGATCCTGAGTTGCACATACATAAACAAGAAATACCTCAGTAGCACTATAATTAAACAATTTACGAGAAAACTAAAATAAAAACTAAATTTAAAAACGTTGCACAAGCGTTGCCTTGTTGAAATCATCAACAGTCCTCGACAACGGCGCCAAAAATTTGATGACTTCTCGGCAAGTGTACCGATAGTGACATAGTAATAAAAAGAGTATTGAATCCACATGTACTTCTATTTAACAAAGCAATAGTTGTGTGATCACGAATTTATGAGTCTATCGGATTATCTAACTACAATTATACAATCTATCGCGTAGTTTTAAAAGGTATCGAACCCACAAGGACTAATAATCAATCTACTGTTAGCCATTGGTACAATGTAAAGCTAAAGCTATTGATTACTTAATTCACACATAATTAAAAACTAGAATTGGAAATGGATTTAGGAAAATATGAAGAAAGGGAAGTCGGAATATGGATTTCGTGCACCTTAGGGACTCTGTAATTCATTGGCGTTTGTTTTTTGTTAAGCTGCTTTCAGTAAGAAATACTAGTTTAAAAACTCTATCTCACACTCTCGCGTTATTTATTAAAGCTACACCCCCTAACCATGAGATTTTTCTCTCGCTCGCCAATTTCATTTAAGAAGCATTTTTTGAAAATTAAATAAGTCCTAATTGATGTCTTAAGGGCTCTCGTTGTATTTAGGATCAATGCCCAGTTTCAACTACCGGTTCAACTCTCACATTCTCGGGCTATCGACTCGAACCTTAATTTTTTTTCACTCTCATGCAAAAACTTTTAACTAGACTTAAAAACTAAAGCCAGAAAAATAGTTTAAGAAAAGTTTATGCCAAATTCATTACTGAGTCTCGTCGGAACGATGGTCCTCATATACTGGACTCAAAGACGTTTAGCTAGACATGGAATTAAACTTAAACAAACTAAACATGCTAATTGAAATTAAAGACAACACGGTAATCTAATTAAAGTGCGATAAACGGAAATATAAAGCAATAACGTAAAATCCTGAAAACTTGAATTAAATTGCGAGAAATTTCAAATAACACGAATGGAAATAAATGACTTCAATTATGCTGGCAGACTTGTGATCCAAGAGTACAAAAAATTAAACTAAAGCTGCGATAACCTCTCGATGTGAGCGGTTATCACTTTGAATGTAATATATGCCTACAACTAAAAACAACAGGGCTTTCGTGCCATACTTGGATCCCCAAAACTCTTGAAAATAATGTCTTATATAAAGTCCTAATGTTGCAGAACCCTTTCCAAACGTGTAGAGTTTCGTTGAGAGAATGTAGGACGGTGGGAAAAAATGAGTCAAGTTGGTTTTTCCACTTTCTATTACTGCACATGTATGGAGACCGCCATTAGGATCATGGGAAACGCCATGAACTTAAGTTGGAGGATGATGTGGCTGAGTGCATGGCGAACTCCATGCACCAGAAACTTGTTTTTTCTTCATTTTTCTCCCTTTTCTTGCTCCTTTTCCGGTTTCTATGGATGGATACTCTATAACCGACAAGTACCTAAAATGAAAACAAAACATGACGTAAAAGTAATAAAACATGATAAAACGACACTAAATAGCATGTGAATCGGGTCAAAATATACAATATGTTTTTGGTGTTATCAAATTCCCCCACACTTAGACCATTGCTTGTCCTCAAGCAATCTACCAACACAGTAAAACAAAATAAGCTCGGCTTGAAACAAAGGCACAATGAAACTCTAATCATACCAAGGATACCATAATGACACATATCTGCATCTCACAGTCAACCCCCCCCCCCCCCCCTTATGCGAATTAATCCAAGTCATGGCACTATACCCAACCTAGATCCTTTATTCTTTTTCACTCAATTTCATTCAAGTGCAATCACATTAAGCCTGTTATCCTGGAACGTACATGGTAAGTAAACCTGTTGGTGATCAATGATCTCATTGTTATTTCATTTTTCTCTTTTTTTTCTTTTTCATTGTGTGATAAAGAGTTTACACCATTGGGCTAAATGATCGGGTTAGCATCACCTAACTTAGAGGGGACATATCTTATCAGCCATTTTTTTCATTGTTTTCTTTTCTTTTCATTCGAGATCAGAGGTCATACACTTATTTGCATCGGTTTCTTACTTAGTGTGTGCTTTAGGATGGTGCTGACTGCTAAAATAAACTACTAAGGAGTTACTTAAAGATTGAGCTTAAGGTCTCGACATAATGGGTACTCAAATTGATTTCGTAAAATTAGGGAGTTCAAGGTGTCGGGACGGTATCGATGTTATCGAAACCTTCCCAAGTCTCTTTAGCATAGCCTAACATCCTATATACTCTCGGAGTGTCATGCCATGAATTGAAACAATTTTTTTATTGGGGTCAAAGTTTATGGAAAATCCGATGAACAACCGAAAACCACGCATAAAGACTCGACAACACATGCAATGACTCAATAAAATGCCAAAAATAGACAAGATTCTAAAAAAAAAAACTAGAAAATGATAAAGTAGAAAGCGATAGAATTCCTCCCCCACACTTAAACCATACATTATCCCCAATTTTTTTATAAAAGGTGGAAAAGGAATGAAAAACCTGTATGATGGCTACTGACGGCCTTAACCTCATGCTCGTCCCTTTCCACCTCTACCAAGTTGTGGAGGTGGCACTCCCACATGGTGCATATACTCAATAAAACCCTCCACACCTACTCGGAATTCTTCCATCTCATCAATCAAGCCCGACATGTTTTGCTTGGTTCTCCCTGCATAGTCAAGCTAGTACTCTTGTAGCTGTTAGATGTGTGTCATCATGTCAACCTGCTAATTGTGCATATCTTTGATCAGATGATCACGTTAGACATCTAAGGTGTTATGGTGCCGCAGCTTGCTGAGGATATCATCTAGTGCGGTCCTGATGGAGGCATAGTCATTCCCATCACGAGAATGGTGTCCGAAGGACGTACCTGCAAAAGTATCAATGGTTCCGTTTGTCATGTGTGGGTGGCTCAGGAGCATCATGCTCCATATCATCAATATCATCATCAATGGAATTACCCTCATTACCTTGGATTTTAATGTTATAGCCAAGCTTTGGGGCGTTCAAATTATATGACCAATTGTTCCTATCTTGCATGTTAGTGCATGCGGAATTGCGTAAAATAATACTATTAATAGCACAATTACTATAAATGAAGAACGTCATGAGACTTTTGGAGAATGCCATTGGCCTTGGACATACAAAAATTAAGTTTAAGGCATTTAAAAGTGATGATGTAAGTGAAATGAATAGAGAAATCCGGTCGAGCTATAAATCAAAAGAAAAAAATAACAAAAATAATAATGAATAGAAAAAGGAGAGTTTCAATAATTAATGGAGAAAATGAAAATTTTGCATTATAAAAAAATTTAAAAATAACAAGAAAGCAATGAAAAATACTTCTGTCCCCACACTTTAAACGGTGCAGTGACCTCACTGTCTAAGGGTAAGGTAGGAAATACGGCAGTATCAAATATAATCAACCACTACGGCGATGGATAGGCTGGAAATGTCTTATGATGGAGTGAATTTCTTGGAAAATATGATTGAATTGTTCATTAGTTACATCCATGAAGCCGTGGAAATCCATGTGTAAGGTGGAGAATTCTCCTCTAAGAGAAACAACTTATGTCCTAAGGGCATCATCAGAGAGAGGAGTAGGGAGGTTTTCATAGACCTGAGGTGTATCAAGTGGAGTTGGTGACTCGTTTTTATCTTCCAATTCATAAAGCCAATTATTTCTATTGTGCATAATGGTCCATTCATTGTTAGGTATTGTAAAATGATGTACCACCTCATTATCAATCAATAAATTAAACTCATGTGGTCATAGGTTCCCTATAAGGCCTCGATTAAAATAGAAAGTAAGGTGCATGGGTTGGATACCTCGTAAAGGGGTTAAACTGTTAAGTGAGTATCTCAGTCCAATTGCCGAAGCAATCATAGTAACTAGGGTTCCTATCAGGATAATACCATTGGTATCTCGTGAAATTCGATCTAGGTTAGCTAGCATGAAGGTGGTAACATTATTAGGTCTAGACTAGAAGGCACATAATATAATAAATAATTCATCTCTAGACACATAAGTGATGTTCTCCTCTTTCCCAAAAAGGGTATGGGCTAGGATTTTATCGAAATAACGGATGGCAGGGTTATGGATGTTGTCGGAGTACATGGAATTTGGTTCAGGATGATGGTTTCCAACAATACTACCCCAAAATAAATCTAGTTCAAGCTCCATAAACACATCTTCTTGGGCTTCAGTGAATACATCTGGGCCACTGGGGAATCCTAACAGGTTAGCCATCTCAAGGTGGGTAAAATGATAGTTAGCCCCAAACAATCTAAAGGTAGCTAGGCCTATATTAAACCCTAACCCCCTGTTAGGGTCATAGAAGAATGAACTTAGAAATTTGAGGGTTATCCTATGATAGGTGTTATATCTTCTCCTCACAACAAAATTTTCCCAACAATTCTGTTTAAGCATATACATGACACTGTCTCTAATTCCTAAAGTGGTCATGGTAGGTCCATCAGGGTATATGGATAATTCCATCTCTCTCAGAGCAAGAACCTCAAAATCCCGCCTCCGGGCTTCGTTTTTGAAAGTAATATCCATGTTATCTACTAACTGCATCTCTAAAGTTAGTATGAAATGTTAGCCTATGCTAAGTAGCCTGAAAGTAGACATAAATCAAGTTAGTAGTGATCAAAATAATTGAATATCCCGCGAATAATATTTGAGGGGGAAATAAAAACTAAAACCTAAAAAACCGTGGGTTGCCTCCCACGCAACACTTCATTTAATGTCAGTAGCTCGACACTTTTCAATGAAACTATTCTTGTGAAAGAGCGAGCAACTCTTCTAATTTGTAACTGGTGTAGTAATCTTTGTTTTCTACACCGTGATAATGCTTAAGTCGTTGCCTGTTCACAAAGAATGTCTCCTTCGATTGACTTTTTATTTCAATAGCTCCGCTTTGGAATACTTTTGTAACTTCAAAAGGTCCAGACCATCTATAACAAAGTTTGCCTGGAAATAGTTTTAATCGAAAGTTGAAGAGAAGTACTACCTCACCTTCATTAAATTCTCTTCTTGCTGTGCGTTTATAATGCCACTATTTAGTCCTTTCCTTATAAATACGGGCATTTTCATAGGCATCTAACCTAAGTTCTTCTAATTTATGGATGTCAAGAATTCAGTTTTCTCCTGTGGCTGTATAATTCATATTTAGGGTCTTAATGGCCCAATAGGCTTTATGTTCTAATTCAACAGGCAAGTGACATGATTTACCATAAACTAGTTTAAATGGAGTGGTTCCAATTAGTGTTTTATAGGCTGTTATGTAGGCCCACATAGCCTCGTGAAGTTTGGAAGATCAATCCTTCCTAGAGATTGCAACAGTTTTCTCTAATACTTTCTTAATTTCCCTATTGGAAATATCAACTTGTCCACTCATTTAAGGGGGGTAGGGTGTTACTACTCGGTGTCGGACTCCGTACTTGAGCAACAACCTTTGAAAGATATTTGAAATAAAGTGAGATCCACCTTCACTAATGACGAGTCTCGGCACACCGAATCTAGGAAAAATAGTATTCTTAAAGAGTTTAACCATTACTCGTGCGTTGTTTGTAGGAGAGACTACAACCTCGATCCATTTTGATACATAATTAACCGCAACGAGTATGTATTTGTTACCAAAGGAAGATGGAAAAGGGCCCATAATGTCAATACGTCATACGTCAAAAACTTTTACTTCTAAGATGCCTTTTAGTGGCATCTCTTCGCGTCTAGAGATATTTCTAGTGCGTAGGCACCGGTCGCAATTTATAACCACGGTGTGGGTATCTTTCCATAAGTTAGGCCAAAAGAGGCTGAATTGTAAGATCTTTGCGCAACTTATTGACGTGCTGGTATGCCCTCCATAGGGTGCATAATGGTAATGAGATATAATATTTATTACCTCCTCTTCAGGGACACAAAGACGAAAAATACCATTGGCGCCATTCTTGAAAAGAAGGGGCTCATCCCAGTAGTAATGTTTCAAATCATGGAAAAACTTCTTTTTTTGTTGGTAAGTTAATTCTAGTGGAAGCACTCTGACGGCTAGGTAGTTAACAAATTCAGCATACCATGGCACAATGGATTTAGTAAAGACTGCTCGCACAACTTCTTTATCTGTAATTTCAGGATAATTTTGAGAGCATTAATTATTTCATTTGGGTTACTTCCTAACTAGGCCAAAATTCAGTCATATGGGAAATCATCGTTGATGGGCACTTGTTCGTTTTTTATATTCTCAAGTCTAGAAAGATGATCAGCTACGACATTTTCAGAGCCATTTTTATCTTTGATCTCTAGATCAAGTTGTTGAAATAGTAATTTCCATCTCAAGAGTCTTGGCTTGGCGTCATTTTTACTTAAAAGGTACCTAATAGGACCTTGGTCAATGTAGACAATTATCTTAGCTCATACCAAGTAAGAACATAATTTATCTAGCGCGAAAACGATAGATAAAAGTTCCTTTTATGTCATGGAGTAGTTCATTTGGGCTTCATCTAAGGTTCTGCTTGTGTAGTAAATCACATGAAGCTTCTTATCTTTTTATTGTCCTAAAACTGCTCATATGGCATGGTCTCTAGCGTCACACATTATTTCAAAGGGTCTTAAATATCTAAGTTGAAATATACCTTTTTAGGTTTTCCTCAGATGATTTTGGATGTTTAATATCTCTCACCCTTATATCGGTCTTAAATATTCATTCTCCCCGAGCATGTTGTTCTTTCACCCTCATACCGGTGTTTCGACCACATGTCTCCTTGAGCTTACTACCCAGTAACCGGTAATACCTCATCCTGTTGTTTCTTCAGGTGAGTCCTGTTTGGACCCTCCCCAGCGAGGTCCCTTAGTGTATTTTCCCCATATGAGTCCGGATTTTCATCCGCAGTATCCTTCGAGAATAGTTCCACTGTATTGGCATATTCCCCAATATGTGCATCCTTAGGTCAGCTCGAGTCTTTCCATTGACTTATTTTCATGGAATTCCCCTCGTGTCTCTCAGCAAGTTCTAAGTCGTGACCTGCTCACGCAATTTTTTCCGTTTCTTATCCCCGTTAGAGTCCCTAGAGTCTCTGTCCCATGGAGTGTATTACTCATATGGGTTGTCAATTTCTCCAGATTTCTTTTCTTCTTTGTGGACACATATCCCCACAGAGTATTTCCTTTTTTGCATACATACATTTGCATCATGAGGTCTCTTAGGGACCAAAATTCGTATCTTTGTTATTATTTAATCCCATTCTACCTCGTCGAGACGAAGATTTTAACCTTCACTTCTCCGACTAGAATGACCTTAAATAGGGGCATCTGTAAGACCCTAATTTTGACCCTAAGATCCCTCATGGCATCATAACATTGCATTTACATTGCCTCAAGGATCATAAGCATCTTGGCTCATTACCTTTAGGTGGGACCTCTTGTGAGTTGCTTGGAGATCACCAAGCATACTTGAATTGTATATCATTTATTTTCTCATTTTATTCACTAAACAAAAGCACAAAAATATGTCACTAACACCTCTTGTTGTAGCTTGAGCAATCACAAGGTCAAAAGCTTCTAAGAGATCCTAGGTGCATTGATATGGTCAAGAGAAGATGAAAGCAAGCATGGCTATGGTTCTCAAATCTCTCATCCATAAAATATGCCTCTCAAGTATCCCAATTCATCATTTTGATCAAAGCAAATCAAAGGGTTTGAGGCTTGTATCCCAAGGAAACCCTAATCCATCTTTTCATCAACTGTGCCTTGCTCGTGAAGCAACCTCAACCCATGGTCAAATATAATCAAGGGGAGTTATTTAATTCATCATTTCATGCATATTTGAACTTATTTGAGTTCCCTCAATCATTAATTCATCAAGATATGAGATTTGGACTTGAGAAGTTGATCAGTCAATTCATCTAACTATTTTGAAATACACTGAGACCTAAATTGTTATGTGTTTGTCAAATGGAGATGATCCCAAGAGAAAAACGGTTCTTAAGGACCATATGAACAACTTTCATGTTCATAAAAAATTTATTTGAAGCTTGGAATATCATCATCCATTCCATGACATTATAGGTCATCTTGACTGAAACCCTAATTTTGGGTCAACTTCCCAAGGACTTAAATCCTTCATTTTGTATGATTTTGAGGTGAGATAAAATTAATTGAAAAGCTTAAGATGTCTAATTCAAATGTTATGTTGAGTAAAATTGCAAAATCTCAAAATAAATACATGTGATAATGCAAAACATTATACGTCACTTTGGACCAAATGCATTGAAATGTGAAAAAGTCCAACTTCAAATGCCCATAACTTCTTCATAAAAAAATCCAAATAAGGCGACATTTAAGTCCAAATTGATTGCCTTGAAAAGATCTACAACTTTCATGTTGAAAATGTTGTTATTTGGAACTTTCATCATTGAGACAGAAGGGCTTGAACTTTGGCCAATTTTGAAAATCTCACATATGCATGTTTTGCACCCTACACTTCAAGTTCAATTTTCATTAATTTCCAAGTCCCAAATGGAGTTTTGATCAACATAACATTTGTTCCTTATGCAATAAGCTTTCCAACCATTACTCATAAGGTTGTATTTTAATTTTGGACATGGCATTTTCGAAGACTTCAATGTAATAGTGAATTTTTTGGAAGTCATTTCAATTGCCATGCATGAGCTAATACAACCCAATTTGCACGTCCATTCTACTTACAACATGCATAAGCTTTCATTTCCATTCATGCAAGTTTTGATTCATGCATTCAGCAAGTTTTGATTCATGCATTCAGCATTGCTTCAGCTATAAATACAAGGCCTTTGCTTCATAATTTCACAACCTGAAGGCGCCCCAATTGCTACTGAATTGAAACCCTAGCAATCACTAAAGGAACTATCTCATTTGTCTTAAAATTTTTCAAATCTGAATTTTGATTTTATTGATCAATCTTCAGATCTCAAAGTTCCTAAACCTTCTCCTCTTTATCCATAGTGCCTACTGTTAGCAAAAGCATCCAAAGATCTTGACTCAAATCCTTGCAATTCAAAGGTTTACTTCAACTGATATTTGCTTTGAACCAGCTTGTATATTGATCTATTTGCTTTGTTATTGTGTGATCTGAAGTCCTCTGCATAGAGGCAACATTGCTATGCTTTCAATTTTTGAAAATCATGAAGTTCACATGAACACCACAGAATTTCCACTTCTGATTTCTCTCAATCTAGAGATCTAGAATGGAATTGAGTGGTACAGGGGTGATGTACATCACCCCAGCTTTCGAATGATACCTGGATCGTGCATTTTGGTTAACATTTTTTCCTCTGCAAATTTTGAACCTCGCCGGAGCTAGCCGGAGAAGACGGTGGCGCTGGTCACCGTCTGGTCTCCAGATTCAATCAGGATCTTCCATTTGTTTTTCCAGAGTGAATCTCGTGCATCCATTGTTATGACTTCATTAAAGGCTGAGTGTGTCTCATTTGACTAAGGAGTTTGGTGAACGTGCGCTTCTAGGTCGTGTGATGATCCACGTCAATTAATGAAGGATGATCCAATGGCTCACGCTTTTTCCTATTTTCTAATTTCTGATTTTAAATTTTTTTATTTCTTTTAATTCCATTTTATTTCTAAAATTCATATCTCTCTCATTATTGGTCCAAAAATTATGGGATCAATTTCATTCTTCTCCTTTTAATTTCTACTTTCTAAAAATGATCTTTAATATTTTTTATTTTATCGTTTGATATTTTTTAGTATTTTTCTCTTTTCTGGTTATTTTTAATTCATTTAAAATAGTTTTTGATATTCAAAAAATACAAAAATATTTTTCCAACCTATTAATTGATTTGAGATTTATTTGAGATTTTATTTCAATTAGGTTATTTTTATGCATTTTTAATTGATTTAAAATAGTTTCTGACTTTTAAAAATGCTGAAATTTTTTGTCAAACTTTGTTTGACCTTGTTGAACTTGGGATAATTCACTTGGACTTTTCAAAGTTGATTTGAAGTGAATTTGAAGTTTGACCTTTCTTTTATTATTTTAATTCAAGTTTTATTTTAAATATTAAAAATGCCAAAAATATTTTATTTGTTTCTTGACTTCTAATCTTGTTTTTGCTTCTGTTTTCCATTGTTTGACCTTGATCTTCTCTATCCTTGGTCAATGCTTGTTGATTAATACATGTCATTTCCATTAATGTACTTGAATTCTTCATCTTCTTCTTCTCCTTCTTTTTTTCTTTTTCTTTTTGATCAGTGAGTTAAAGATGGGTGGTTAGCATTGATACATGGAGGTTTAATCTTCCTTAGTTCAAATCTAATTCATCTTGATCATGGATCAAGTGAATGGCTTTGCATTAAGGATAGATTGCTTCCTAAATCATGCAAAGAACCTAAATTAATACAAGATCATTCTCATTTGCTTTTTGGCATGGCAAGTTGTTGGAGTTTGATTCACTAATCAAGACCTCTAACTTGTGTTGTTGCACCAGCCTCAGATAGTTGTGACTTCTACATAAGTCCAACTACGATTGCTTAACATAGCGCTAAATTTGCCTTATGGCACACTAACTATTAACACTAACCATTAACCATTAACATTTACTTCTTGCTCTTTACATTTATGCAATTTACTATTCTTGTACATATTATTCATTTGCTTTTCCCCCTATGCTCACTTGAGCATATGTTTATGTTAATGCAATTTGCCTTTTGCGCACTTGAGCACATAATTGTGTATATATTATTGTGCTTGTGTTTTGTTTTGATTGTTGTGGACCAAATGCAAAGAAATGGACAAATGGACTTAGTTTCTAGGACATTCCCTATGCAAAGTTGGAGTGAAAGGACCTTAATGATGAAGATGGATTAGAAGGACCAAACCTCTAAACTCACTCTTGTCCATTCTTGATTTGCTTCATAAAACTCTTTGATGTGTGTGCTTTTGTGTTACGGGGTCCTATGAGAGCTCAAATTGGAGAATCATTGCCATGTTCATCCAAAGTGAAATATACAAGGGACATTGGGGATCTTCTAAGAGCTTGTTTGATTGTGTTGATTGCTCGAGCTTACACTTATTTTGCTTGCATAGTCCAAAGGATGGGAGCTACTTGGATCATCAATATGATCTCAAGAAAGGAACTCCATTTGTGGTCTTGTTTCTTATCCCTCATCTCTTGTATGATTAGGACTTTAGCCATTCTTCTTCTTCCCTCCACTCTAACCCAAGCCAAAACTTTTTGTGCAAACATTTAACACCTGTCTTGAAACATTAGAAACCTAAGCCTTATGCTTTTGATTTTCAAGCTTCCTTTTCATAACACTTATTTTGAATTGAACTTTTAAATCAACTTTGACCATATTTTATAAATATTTCTCATTGGTAAATACCACTCATTCAAATACTTTTTGTGCTTTCAATGGCCACTCTCTTAATCAAAACTTTTCATAACCTTTAGCTATTAGGTTTGAGTTATCCTTGAGGTATATGTAATACTCACCTATATCCTTAGTGATGGACAATGAGTCTTCCATGCTTATTATAGGGTTAACCCCTCACTAGCATGTTGAAGCTATCCTCACATGGTGGATTTGTGGTTTTAGGTTGAGATTTCTCCTTTGCATAATAAAAGACCTTAAGGCTTTTGGACCAATCAATTCACCAACTCATTTTGAGATTTTTACCCCGAACTACGAGGTTGTGATCCTAATCTTTTTTAAGATGGTACGTAGGCAATGGGTTTATCCATCCAAACACAAAATGTAAATAATTTGTATATTCTCTTCTCATCTCTTCAATCATGTTTGCACAAGCAAAATTTTCACAAAATACCAACCTTACAACAAGTATGAAAAGGGCTCCCTAGGAGTACCTAGGATGTTTTGGATGCTTAAAACATTCCCATTGCATAACCAACCCCCTTACCCTGATCTCTGACATTTTTACTAGTTTTTGATTCGATAAAACTTTTAGGTTTTTGTTCGCGTTCTAACCATTCCTTTGGATAAATAGAAGTGCGGTGGCGACTCGACTTGTATGGTTTACCTTGGATTTAGTAAATATCTCTAATGGTAACGAATACCCCGCTACACATCTTCATCCCTTTCTTTACATCAATGGCCAATGAGTTAAGTTCTCATGGTTGGTCTTGACAAATGAGAGGTTTAACCTTCTTTGATCCAAACCAAACTCAACTTGATCCATGATCAAGTGAGTTGTTTTGTGTCCAAGATAGGTTGCTTCTTGGTCAAGCAAATAACCTAAAGACAATACAAGGCCCTTCCCCTATTGTTTGGCATGGCAAGTTTATGGAGCTTGGCTTACTAGTCATGATCTCTAACTCGTGTTATTTGCCTATATTTTTATTGATCGGCCTCAAATAGGTGTGACTACTACATTAGTCCACTTACGATTGCTTAACATAGCGCTACATTGTCTTATGACAAGCTAACATAACTTCACTAATTACTAACTTTAATTTGAGCATTTAATTTTCTTGTCATTTACTTTTAATGTCATTTATTTCTTGCTCATTATTCATATTGATTTTCCCTTTCCTCACTTGAGTATATATTTTATGTTTATGTCATTTTTCTTTTGCTCATTTGAGCTCATTATTGTATATAAATATATTGCTATCTTGTGTTTGTTTTTGTGTTTGTTTTTGTGTTTGTTTTGTGTGAACCAAATGCAAAAGGGAGAAAGGACTTAGAATTAGGATTTACCTATGCTTAAAGGAGTTCAAGAGCAACTAGGCCTCATGCCTTTAGAATGCAAAACTTGTTGAAGAGCAACTAGGCCTCATGCCTTTAGAATGCTAAAATTAAAAGTTGACTTCAAAAGACTTCTCATCCAAACTTATTCTTTGTCCATTACCCTTATTGTGTTGTGAACTTTTTGATGTTTACTTTTGTGTGATAGGGATCGTACGTTGAGATTGTGAAAAAAGGACCATTGTCATGAGTAGCCAGGTTAAGAGACAAGCCAAGTGGAGATCCTAGGAGCTTGAATTCAAATTGTTTGATTGCTTGTTGTATGCTAAGTCCAAAGGAAAGGAGCATCTTGAATCACTCCAAGGGTTTATCTTTCCTCTGTTATCTTTGTTTGCTTTAGGACTAGCCCTTCTCTTCTTCTCCCCACTCTAACCAAGCCAAAAAATCTTTTTCCTCAAACTTTGACTCTGTTTCAAACTAGAAACCTAGGCCTTATGGCTTTGACTTTTCAAAACCATTTCCATAAATACTCATTGTGAATAAACCTTAATCCAACTTTGACTTTATTTTGTAAATAAATCTAACCTGTAAATATAACTCATTTCAAGTTGTTTTTGTGGTTCCAATGGCCACCTTATTAAAACCTTTTCATAAACATTAGTCATAGGTTTGAGTTATCATGGTGGTTGATGTAAATCTCACCTCATCCTTAGTGATTGGATTATAAGTCTTCCATACTTATTATAGGGTTAACCCCTCACTAGTATGTTGAAGCCTTCCTCACATGGTGGATTGTTGGTTTAGGTTGAGTTTTCTCCCTCTGATAACAAAAGACCTTAAGGCTTTTGGTCAATTCAATTCACCAATTCTTTGAGATTTTTACCCCGAACTACGAGGTTTTGATCCTCCTTTGTGATGGTACGTAGGCAATGGGTTCATCCATTCAAACAACAAAATTTGTAAATATAATATATTCTCTTCTCATCCCTCCAATATTTTTGTGCAAATCTTTTCACAAATACCAACCTACATCACATATTTGGAAAAAGGGTTCCCTTAGAGTACTAAGGATGTTTTGGGTGCGTAAAACCTTCCCATTTCATAACCAACCCCCTTACCTAGATCTCTGACATTTTTATTAGTTTTTGATTAGAAAAACTTCTTACCTTGGCTTTTGTTCGCTTTTTAGCCTTTCCTTTGGACAAAATAAAAGTGCGGTGGCGACTCGAATTGTATGTTGACTTTTGGTTTAGTCAATAAACCTAAAGGTAACGAAAAACCCCGCTATAGAAAAGTGGCGACTCTGCTGGGGACACAAACTTCTCTAGTGGGTTTAGCCTACTTTTTGCTTATGTGTGTTGTATGTTTATATTTATTTGTGGCTTATTTTTGTGCAAATTTGGGATGAATGTATTGTTTGTAATGTATGAATTGCTTGATATATTAATTCCTTGTATGCTTGGTGGTCTCTTGTGAGATGAGTTCTATACCCGAATTCGAGTGAACTTATGATAGGAGAATGGCATAGTCTTGTTGACTTGTGTGGAGTTATTCCTTAACAAGTTAACTTGCAAGTCGATTCACTTGGTGGAGGTCTTATTGGGATCAATAATGTCACACGAGTAGTCGTGGTTAGGCATTACTCTTTCTAATATAAACCTTAGAAACCAAGGACCTTAGATACCTAGCCCATCTTGGCCTATTTTAGAACGTAGTGCGAAGATCGTTCAAGTGTAAGACTTGAGGAACTTCGGTGTTGATAAGGTTTAAGCCATAATTCGTCAAAATGGATTATTGATATTAATAATAACTTGAGCCATCCCGTGACCTTTGTGTGGTGTGACTTGCTTGATCCTTGAGTGTGCTTGTTGCATCCATGCATTCATGCATCCATCAGCATTCATGTCATCAACAATAAGATTTTTCAAGGAACTTAAGAGGTCTATTCGCAAATTTCCAGACATGCATAAGCAAAGAAGGAATACGAAGAAGTACAATTTCAGAAAACCCGACTTGAAAGAGTTAAGGAGTTTGGCATCTTATGTATTAGAGCCTTTGGAGTTCAAAGCTCGCCATGGGAAGCTTATGTCTATTCTTTCTACCAAAGTGGATGAGGGTCTGATGAGTGTGTTGGTGCAGTTCTACGATCCTCTGTATCGGTGCTTCACTTTCCAGATTTCCAGGTTCTGCCTACATTGGAGGAGTATGCCTATCATGTGGGTATACCTATTCTTGATCAGTTGTCGTTCAGTGGTTTAGAGAAGATTCCGTCTTCTCCAAAGATTGCTGATATGCTTCATGTGGATGTATCTAACATTGTTGCCAATATGACTACCAAAGGTGGAATTCAAGGTCTCCCGTCTGATTTTATGATTGCCAAAGCTACTTTATTTGGGGAGGCCTTGAGTAAGGAAGCTTTTCAAGCCATATTTGTACTCCTGATCTATGGGCTAGTGTTATTTCCCAACATCGACAACTTCGTGGATGTGAACGCTATTAGGATTTTCTCTTCTCTTAATCCCGTTCCTACTCTGTTGGGTGACACTTATTTCTCTTTGCATATGAGGAATGCAAAGGGTGGTGGTTCCATTGTGTGTTGTTTGCCTCTGTTGTACAAGTGGTTTCTTTCGCACTTGCCTCAAACGTTTGCCTTCAAGAAGAACAAGGGATGTCTATGGTGGTCTGCGAGACTTATGTCTCTCACTAATGATGATATCTCTTGGTATAACCGTGTTTATGATGGTGTTCAAATTTATCCACTCTTGTGGTGAGTTCTCCAATGTACCTTTTCTTGGTATATGTGGTGGAATTAACTACAACCCTGCTTTGGCTCGCCGTCAGCTTGGGTTCCCCTTAAAGGATAAACCTAACAATGTTTTGTTGGAAGGATTGTTCTTTCAAGAGGGTAAAGATCCCTATTACTTGAAGGATAGGATGGTCTGCGCCTGGCGCAAGGTTCATAGGAAAGGGAGGAATGAACTTGGTCCGAAGAATTGTGTCGCTTTAGAACCTTACACCTCTTGGGTAAGGAAGAGAGCTCTTGAATACCGTATGTCGTACGAGTATCCGAGACCTACCCATATGGTTATGGTTGGGCCTTCAACCTTTCCTAATTAAGGAGTAGAGGAGTTGAGGGATGAAGACTGTTCGCGTGCATGGGTTCGTGAGCGTGAGGAACTTCTTCAGCAACTCAAAGATAAGGATGCAATGATAGAGTTTCTAGAGCATCAGGTTATTGATGAGCCTGATGATGTAGTTACTTCTCTCCTTCCTCACTCATCCAGGTTTTGGAAGAGAAAGTATGATCAACTCGCCAAGGAGAAAGCCAACATGGAAGCAGCTTATGAGAGAAAGGACATCCAAGAGATGCTAGATCAAGGGATGATTGAGATACTTCAGAATCGTAATGAGGATGAAGTCGATGTTATTACCCCCGTATTCAAAATTCTTGAGCCTGTTGTTATCAAGTATGATGGCAGCAAGAAGAAAGTATCGCCAACTCTTGTGATTAAGCCAGCGGGTCATGTCCCGTATGTATCAGACAAAGCGGTCCCGTACCGATATAATACAGTCATGTTGGAAGATGGAAAGGAGGTGTCGTTGCCCTCAACCTCTGTCGTGAGCATTTTTGACGTTAGTGGAGTGACCCGTAGTGGTCGTGTTTTCTCGGCTCAGCCGAAATCCCACGAAAACATTGTGAGGAAAGATGTTGTCAATCCTGCTGGTCTGGTGGGGACTTCTTCTTCAAATTTGTTTGTTCCTGTTGTGAAGGGTGTTGAGCCTGTTGTTGTTAAAACCAATAATACTCCTATCCTGGTTTGCTAGTCTGGCATGTTAAGAGAGGATGGTGATGAGATGCTAAGGCTCATCAAAAGGAGTGAATATAATGTTGTGCATCAGTTGCTTCAAACTCCATCAAAGATATTTGTCTTATCTTTGTTGATGAATTCAGAGCCACACCGCGAAGCATTGCAGAGGGTGTTGGACATGGCATACGTAGATCACGATGTCACGATTGAGTAGTTTAATAGCATTGTTGCAAATATAACTGCCTGGAACAATTTGAGCTTTTGTGATGCTGATCTTCCCGAGGAGGGAAAATACCACAATTTGGCTTTACATATCTCTATGAATTGTAAAGACGATTCCATGTCCAATGTGTTGGTGGACACAGGGTCATCACTCAATGTATTGCCAAAATCCACTCTCGCTAAACTTTCATACCAAGGGCCTCCCATGAGGCAGAGTGGAGTGGTAGTAAAAGCTTTCGATGGATCGCGCAAAACTGTGATTGGTGAATTAGAACTCCCGATCTAGATTGGACCTAGTGATTTTAAGATCACTTTCCTGGTCATGGATATTCATCTGTCTTATAGCTATTTGCTTGGTAGACCATGGATTCACGAGGCAGGCGCCGGGACATCCACCCTGCACCAAAAGTTGAAGTTCGTGAAGAACAAGAAGTTAGTGGTGATAGAGGGAGAGAAGGCTCTCTTGGTCAGCCATTTATCTTCCTTCTCCTATATTGATGTTGTGGATGAGGTTGGGACTCCGTTCCAAGCCTTATCTATTTCCGAGCCTTCGAGGAAAGGACTTTCTTCATTTGTCTCCTATAATGATGCAAAGTTGGCCATTGAGCATGGTGCAACTACTGGTTTGGGGAAAATGATCAAGTTGGAAGATAATAAATCCTGGGCTGGCATAGGGTACTCTTCTGGTGTTTCTAATGATCTTGGGTTGTTCAAGAGTGGAGGTTTTATCCACACCGTTGAAGATCATGAAGCTGCTGCCATTTTTGAAGATGATGAAGAGGAAGACCTTGGCAACTTTGTCATACCTGGAGGAATCTGCAATAATTGGGTCGTTCTTAATGTTCTAACAGTTATCCATAAGTCAACGTAATGTGTTCATTTTGTTTAAAAACCCTTCTCCCATGCCAAAAGGAGAAATGGAGACATTGTTGGCATAATTTGATTAATACAATATTATTTATTCAATAATCACATGATAAATGTTTGTTTTCTCAAATTATTTTTCCTTTTTGCTTTTTCATGAAATTGATGATCACCATAAAACCCTAAAAAAGAGAATAAAATCAATTTTCATCTACATAATGATTTGCCTTGTTTGAATTCTGAAATCTCTTTTATACTCAAAATCATTATGCAGGATAATCAAACCCATTGAACATAATGATCCAACACCATCTCCCAACTTTGAGTTCCCTGTATTTGAGGTAGAAGAATATGTTGTTGAAGAGATTCCTAATGAGATTACCTGTCTGCTTGAGCACGAGGAGAAGATCATTCAGCCGCATCTTGAGAATCTGGAAACAGTCAACTTGGGGTCTGAAGATTGCATTCGTGAAGTGAAGATTGGAGCACTCCTTGAAGAGTCTGTTAAGAAGGGGTTGATTGAGTTGCTACGAGAATATGTCGACGTCTTTCCCTAGTCGTATGAAGACATGCCTGGTCTAGATACTGATTTCGTGCAACATTTCTTGCCGTTGAAGCCTGAGTATGTGCCTGTGAAGCAAAAGCTCATAAGAACTCATCCTAATATGGCAGTGAAGATTAAAGAAGAAGTTCAGAAGCAAATTGATGTTGGGTTTCTGGTGACTTCTACATATTCTCAATGGGTGGCCAATATTGTTCCCGTACCTAAGAAAGATGGAAAAGTCCGTTTGTGTGTGGATTACCGTGACTTGAATAAAGCTAGTTTGAAAGATGATTTTCCTCTGCCACACATTGATATGTTGGTAGACAATACAGCTAAATTCAATGTCTTTTCATTTATGGACGGATTTTCCGGTTATAATCAGATTAAAATGGCACTTGAGGATATGGAGAAGACAACATTCATCACACCCTGGGGAACATTCTGTTATCGAGTAATGCTTTTCGGGTTGAAGAACGTCAGAGCCACGTATCAACGTGCTATGGCTACCTTGTTTCATGATATGGTGCACAAGGAGACTGAGGTGTATGTTGATGATATGATTGCAAAGTCGAAACCACAAGTTGAACATGTAGAGCACTTGTTGAAGCTATTTCAGCGTTTGAGGAAATACAAATTCCGCCTGAATCCGAACAACTGTACATTTGGAGTCCGTTCCGGCAAGTTATTGGGCTTTATTGTCAGCGAGAGATGTATTGAAGTTGATCCTGCCAAGGTCAAAGCAATACAAGAGATGCCTGCGCCCAAAACTGAAAAGCAAGTCCGAGGTTTTCTTGGCCGCTTGAATTACATTTCGAGATTTATATCCCACATGACTGCCACATGTGCGCCAATATTCAAGATCCTCCGGAAAGATCAGTGTCATGATTGGACTGAGGATTTCCAAAAGGCCTTTGACAGTATCAAAGAGTACATGTCCAAGCCTCTGATTCTGTCTCCGCCTGTTGAAGGGAGACCTTTGATTATGTACTTGACAGTGCTTGATGATTCTATGGGTTGTGTCATTGTTCAGCAAGATGAATCAGTAAAGAAAGAATATGCAATGTACTACTTGAGTAAGAAGTTTACTGACTTTGAGTCTCGGTACTCAATGCTTGAGAAGACATGATGTGCTTTGGCTTGGGCTGCTAAGTGCTTATGCCAGTATGTGTTGAATCATATGACTTGGATGATATCCAAAATGGATCCGATCAAGTATATCTTTGAGAAGCCTTCTTTAACTGGGAGAATTTCCCGTTGGCAGATGTTGTTATCTGAGTATGATATTGAATATCAAGCTCAAAAATCTATTAAAGGTAGTATCTTGGCTGACCATTTGGTGCATCAACCAATTGAAGATTATCAGTCTGTGCAGTACGACTTTCCTGATGAGGAAATTCTGTATTTAAAGATGAACGATTATGATGAGCCTACGCTCGATGAAGGGCCAGAGCCTGGTTCCTAATGGGGTATGGTGTTCGATGGTGTTGTTAATCAGTATGGAAATGGTATTGGGGCAGTGATTATTACCCCTCAAGGCATACATTTTCCTTTTACAGCAAGTCTAAGTTTCAAATGCACGAATAATATGACGGAGTATGAGGCTTGTATTATATGTTTGGAAGAGTGTATTGATCTTAGAATCAAACATCTTGATGTGTATGGCGATTTGGCCTTTGTTGTTAATCAGATTAAGGGTGAATGGGAGACGAATCAGCCTGGCCTCATCCCATATAGAGATTATGCGAGGAGGATTTCAACTTTCTTTACTAAAGTTGACTTTCATCATATTCCTCGAGATGAGAATCGGATGGCGGATGCTCTCGCTACGCTTGCTTCAATTATTGTAGTGAAGTATTGGAATGAAGTTCCAAATATTACTATGATGCGCTTGGATAGACCAGCTCATGTGTTTGCAGTTGAGGAAGTGAAAGATGATAAGCCATGGTATTATGAAATCAAGGGTTTTCTCCAAAGTCAGACTTACCCATTTGAGGCATCTGTTAAAGATAATAAGACTTTAAGGAGATTATCTGGCAGTTTCTACCTTAATGGTGATGTGCTTTACAAGAGGAATTTCGACATGGTTCTGCTCAGATGCGTGGATAGACACGAAGCAGACCTGTTGATGACTGAAGTCCATGAGGGTTCATTTGGTACTCATTCCAATGGACATGCTATGGCTAAGAAGATGTTGAGAGCAGGCTACTATTGGCTGACAATGGAGTCTGACTGCTGCAAGTATGTGAAGAAATGCCACAAGTGTCAGATTTATGCGGATAAGATTCATATTCCCCCGAAACTTCTGAATGTTATTTCCTCACCCCTGGCCTTTCTCCATGTGGGGAATTTACATGATTGGCATGATTGAACCTAAGGCGTCGAACGGTCACTATTTTATTCTCGTAGCTATTGATTACTTCACCAAGTGGGTTGAAGCGGCATCGTATGCAAATGTGACCAGGCAGGTGGTTGTGAAGTTTATCAAGAACCAACTCATATGCCGATATGGTGTGTCAGACAAGATCATTACTGATAATGGATCTAATTTGAACAATAAGATGATGAAAGAACTGTGTAGTGAGTTCAAGATTGCACATCATAATTCTTCTCCCTATAGACCCAAGATGAATGGAGCTGTTGAAGCTACTGACAAGAACATCAAGAACATTATTCAGATGATGGTTGTTACGTACAAATATTGGCATGAGATGCTGCCACTTGCTTTGCATGGCTATCGTACATCTGTCTGCACTTCAACAGGGGAAACCCCTTTTTCTCTTGTATATGGCATGGAGGTTGTGCTCCCCGTAGAGGTTGAGATCCCATCAATGAGAGTCTTGATGGAAGCCAAGTTGACTGAGGCTGAATGGGTTCAGAGTCGTTATGACCAACTGAATTTGATTGAAGAGAAGAGATTAACTGCCATGTGCCATGGCTAGTTGTATCGGTAAAGGATGAAGAAATCTTTTGATAAGAAGGTCAAGCCTCGTGTGTTCCGAGAAGGTGACCTCGTGCTCAAGAAAGTCTTGTCTTTCGCGCCCGATTCTAGGGGCAAGTGGACTCCAAACTATGAAGGTCCATACGTTGTTAAGAGAGCCTTTTCAGGCGGTGCTTTGTTGCTTACAACTATGGATGGGGAGGATTTCACTCGTCCTGTGAATTCAGATGCAGTCAAGAAATTCTTCGCCTAAAAATAAAAACAGAATAGCTCGCTAAGTTAAAAACCCGAAAGGGCGGCTTAGGCAAAAATGAGCGTCTCGGTTGATTGAAAACCCGAAAGGGCGATCCAGGCAAAAGTTAGAGACATGAAAAAAAAAAAGAATATATATATCCCGCTAGATTAAATACCTCACCCTAGGGAAATGTAGGCAAAAATTAGGGATTTGGCAAGTAACTGCATCCTGACAAGACTCTGTTCGACAATTGTCATTTGTCAAAGATTCTCGCTCAGTCATCATCAATTGAAGTTTCGAATACAGTGGATTCAGAGTTGGTGGAGAAACAGTCATTATGTTCAATGTAGCCCTTTTTCCATATATATCACCAACTTCAAATTTGTAAAGATCAATGGAGTCTCGCCATTTGCGGACTACCATTCTATTAAATAAATTTGAGTCTTTATCCAATTCTTTGCACTCTTATTTGTCTCTGTTTAACAAATGTTTCCATGTTTTAATTGATAAATATCATTATTTTAAACAAATAAAGTTTCATAAATAAACTATTTTAAACAAAATGAACATTCACAATGACTGAAAGGATAAGTGGGATGTCCTCAGTGCTTTCCCAAGGATAGTATGATCACCAAAGGGTAAGACATTTGTTCATATTCTGGCATTTTCATATCCTCTTCATCAGCTTTCAAGTTGTCTCCCCATCGAGCACAGAAAGAATAGTACATCATCAGCTTCCCAGGGGGTCTGGTATGAGACGATCTCTTTGATGGCAGCAAATTTGATCTATCTTATTGGACTGCTTTCTCCTAGCAGAATTTATGGATATTCATCCAACGCATTCTTGGATAGTTTGTTTGTGCATACGTGCTTGTTTCCCCCGCGAAGTCTTAGCAATCCATGTTTGGTTGTAGGGTTGATCTGTGGAGGATCCCTTCTGTTCTAATTCTTGCCTTGATTTTTTTTAGAGATGTGTATCCCTCTATATCAGGCACTAGCATTTGTGTTTTGTCAATTATATGGTTGTCATCCCTTGTGTGGACTGACCTAAAATCCCTTATAGATTGATAAAAGTTGATATGTTATTCTACTCACGAAGAGGTTTGTCTTTCCCCAACATGAGTATAAGTCCCCAAGTAGAGTAAGCATGTATTCCCTGCAGAGCTATCTTTTCAGATAATTGTCTCCTCAATAGGAAGTTGCCTAGAGCAATTGATGAAAGGGATTGTCTCCCTTTTCACCCCCAACATGTTGTTTGTTGACATAGGTTTCCTCAGACATAGGTTACCAGATCAGAGTTTGATGTTTGTATCCCCTCTGAGTCTGAAGATTTCTTTTAGCATTGAACCTGGTGTTGAAGATGTGTTTATTTCCTTCCCCAGTGGAGCAAAATGCTATTTTTCCCCTTTGCAGAGTTTCCTCTCCAGCTGATAGAATGGAGTGTTTTGATTGATGTGCATCTGGTTGGTGGTTCTTCCCCATGGAGTTTCATATCGTTCCTTGATAAGCTTCCCCGGTAGAGTTTCTTCTCCGTCGGATCTTATCATTGTTAACCATTTGTCCTCGAGAGATTTGATGGAAACTCCCTGGCAAAGCTTCTGCATCTTCTTTATGACAGAAGGGTTTGCCCCTGGAAGACTCCTCCTATGCAAAATGTTGTTTTCTTCAAGTGGAAGCTGTGACTTTGCCTAGTCCCCCAACTTTGGTCGACGTCTTCCCGTGATTATTCTTCTTCCAGAGATAATCCCCGCCAGAGTTGAGTTCTCTATTTTTCTTTTCTTTTGCTGCTCTTGAGTACATCTTCTTTGTATCCTCAGTGAGTGTAGCTTTGGGATAGAGTTTGACATCCTCGATGATTTATTTTCATCCTACTCGGGTTGTTCCCAAGTTGAGTTCTCCGATAAGTTTTGCCCTTCTTGTTGAGATGTTGTGTCGGGTGTCCGTTCGTGATTCTTGGACCTGTTTGTGTTAGATATTGTAGCGGTGTATTCGTCGCTATATGATTTATCGGTTAAACCATAAGCAAAGCATACAATGAAATTTCGAGTCGCCGCCGCACTTTTATTTATCCAAAGGACTGGCTAAAAAGCGAACAAAAGCCTAAGAAGTTTTACACGTAGAAAACTAATAAAAAGATCAGAGAGTCTGGGTAAGGGGTAAATTACGCAATGGGAAGGTGTTAGGCACCCACTACGTCCTAGGTACTCCTAGGGAGCCCTTTTCACACTTGTTGTATAAGATTGTTATTTGTTATGACATAAGTATTGTGCAAACATGATTGGGATGAGGAGAAAAGAATATACAATTTTTATTATTGGGTTTGAACGGATGAACCCGCTGCCTACGTACCTTCCATCAAAGGTAAGGATCAAAACGCCGTAGTTCGGCTAAAAGATTTCCAAAAGTTGGTGGATTCAATTTTAAACACAAGCACTGAGGCTTTTCATTATCAATGGGAGAACACTCGACCAAAAACAACATCCACCATGCGAGGATAGCTTCGACGTACTAGAGGGGTTAGCCCTGTTTTCAGTACGGAAGTCTTACTGTCGACTCACTAAGGATAGGCAAGATTTACATCAACCACAATGATAATTGAAACCTATGGCTAATGCATGAAAAGATTAACAATGGACAGAGCCAAAACAAGTGAATGGGTGAAGTTAATTGATTGTGATTATGAAAATGGGGTCAAAGTATGATTAAGATTGATTTGAAAGAAGTATTATGAAAATGGAGTTTGAAAAAAAGTCAAGGACTTGGGGTCCAGGTTTTTGGTTTGAAAACATGAAGATGTTTGCACAATATCTATCTCAGGTTTGAAATCAAAGTGTGAAAAGGTTTAGGACATAATGAATGATGAATGGATGGAGATGGATTGTAAAACTTCTTAGAAGGTTCACTTCTTGAAATCATATAGGAGATGATTCAAGTGTGTCCTTTGGAATAGACAATGGATAATAACAAACAAACAAGAAAGTCAACAAAAGCGGATATCGGATGCCAATCACTGGGCTTATACCAATCTCCTAAAACAAAACTGGATATCAGATGCCACCAATGGTCTTACACTAATCTCCTCGAACAAAGAAATAAAAGGTGGATACCGGATACCAATAGATGGATTTACACCAGTCTCCTGAAACAGAAATGGATATCAGAGGCCACTCAATGGACTTATACTAATCTCCTAAAAACAAAAAGAAACTTGGATACCGGATGCCAATCTGTCTGGACTTATACCAATATCCAACACATGATTCTAGGAAAGCAAATGCCAACTTGCAGGGACTTACAGTTGCATCCTCACATAAACAAAGAAAAGCAAAACATGGACGTCAGATGCCAATCTTTCTGGGCTTACTCTAACCTCCACAGTATGGTCCTAGGAATACAAATGCCAACTTGCAGGGACTTACAGTTGTATCCTCACATACAAACAAAACAACATGTGATCATAGGAAAGCAAATGCCAACTTACAGGGACTTACAATTGCAACCTCACATACAATCAAATGCATCAAGCAAAGATAAGATGAGTGGCCAAGGTGATGGTCTTATACTCACTTCCATATCATAGGAGCAATGGCCAATGAATGGTCTTACAATTGTCCTCAATGGGTAAACAGCAATGACAATATCACAAAGACAAATGAGATGATTGTGCATTAATGAGCAATTAATGATGATGATAAATGCATGAAGCATACAAGCAAACATGTGCATATGAAGCAATCAATCAATCAATGAATATCAAACAGCACACTCTATAGCCAAACAAGGAGGCTCACACAAGAGGGTCAGGCATTGAAGCCAACTGGAATAGGGTCACAGGTGCTCTTAACCTTGCCATTGAGGGGCTAAGGTGAAGCAGATGAAAGGAGATGAGGGGTGTGCCTCATTGCTCTTATCCCTGATCAGGGAGAGCATTTGAATATCAGAAGGTGTGGGAGTTCAGAAAGTAGGAACTCTCTCCACATATTATTGACTCGATTGATCTTGGGCTTGGATCTCAATGCTACAACCATGTAATGGGAGCAAGGAGAAGACTCACAGAATAGTAGGGGATAGGTTGCTTATCCCTTTGATCTACCAATTGCCTTATTTGAAGGACTTTTCCTGCTTGGGACAAAATTAAACACACACAAGCATTGCCTCTTAAGGAGGACTTCAGACAGTTGCCTGGCCAAGTAACAGGCCAGGTCTTCCAGACTACATGAAGAAAAAGGGATTATACCTCAAAGCAAATTGCTAAATAGCAAAGCAAAGCGAGTTCAAAGAACTAAGCAACTAATGGTACTTGGATTTGAAGAAACTTGAGATGCAGTGGTTATTTGGGTGCCTTAGCTTGAAACAGATCTTCCTTATGGTTCAGAATGATGGATGCTTGAAGTAATCGAGCTCAGCAAGGCTTGGGAGTGTCCAAATCTAATTTCACCATTGTTGGTCCATGGAGAAAACAGAACATGAAATGCCTTACAGTAGGAGAATGGAGCTTGAAATGGTCTCCAAATGATGTCCAGATGATGGAACAATGAAGAGAGGCTCGAGGTTTTTGAGAGTTTTGCTCAGAAATTCCAAATCGTGAAAATGCCAAATTGAGAGAATGAGAGTTTTTCTGTCGTGTAAAGGCTGCAGCTAGGTTTAGAATGACAGAAAACTTCCTTTATATTTGCTGTTTAGCATTGGTTAATGAAGTGTTAAGTTTGGTTAACTCCAAATGAAGCCAAATGCCAAATTGCTAATTTTCAACATAAGCACATGGAGGGTGTAAGGTCCTGCACGAATTGGGCCTCAAGCAAGTTTCAAATATCAATTAAAACAAGTTCCAAATGGCCAAATGTGCTGAAAATGTTTAATTCCAAAAGTCAACTTTTTCCACACTTGAAATTTAATGAAGTCAAGTCCAAAATGGCATTTTGCATGGTGAGGTTTTGGTGAAAGATGAATGAATTTTTGGAAAGAGGGGAACAAATAGAGCTTGTAGGAAAAAACCCCACTAAAATTGGCCAAATGGTTCATGAGATATGGCCTTTTGAAGTTCATGAAATTGTGAAAATGAATTGATCATATCTTGACAACCATACATGGGATTTGAGAGTTCTTGGACTTTTTGAAAATGGGAGAACAAGATCTTCAACTTTCATGTTGGGCAAAAATTCATTTGAAGCTTGTATCATGATGAAAGTTTAAGATCAAGAAGTTTCCATTTTTGGCAGTTAAAATTACAGGTCCACTTTCTATTTTGGGAAATTTCTTGTTTGACTTCAAATTCTTCCATGATGAGGTTGGACATGATATATGAAGCTTATATAAGCATGAATGAACTCCTTCAAATCAATTTCATCCATCAAATCACTGATTAAATCCACAGTTGACCAAGTTTGACTTTTCTAGGGTTTCGGATGACTGAAGCACCTTCTGATGAATTCCAAACCCTAATCCTTGATATTTTGATTCCAAATGATGTCACAAGACATATGAACTCTTGATTATTGATCATGGTGCCCAAATTCTGCAAGAATGGCCACCATCCACTGCAATGACTGACTTTGACTGTTTTTGACCTAATTGGTTGATGATTGCTTCAGCTGCAAGTAACATGGTTAGATGACAATATTTTTGTACTTTTTGGTTAGTAAATATATGAAAAGCAAAGATATACAAATGCAAGACATGCTTGGTGATCAAGAACCACACTCAAAAGGCAATCTACCCACTAGGAGGGAAGCTAGGGCATGCAATGATCCTTGAGGCCATGATATGATATGTTATGGGCCATGAGGGATCTTAGGGCCAAAATTGGGGTCTTACAGATATGTCTGTGTGTCAACATTAATCATACAAAAATCATGCATATACATGCATAATCATAGATTCAGATATTCATGATTGCATTCTTTTACATATACCCTTGCTTGTTATTTCCTACTATTGGTGAAATATTCTTCCCCAAGCAGATGATTGTGTCTCATCTCTCCATATAGAGTCAGCCCCATAGGTAGAAGGTGTCTATTGTTTCCTCTTTATTCCCCACTGAGTTATGTCCTCGTGAATGATTATTGTTTCAGTTTCCTCCCCAGTTGTATACCGGGATGCAATTACTCTCCTGGGTTATATCCTCATCGGGTTGAGTCTTGTTTGATTGTGTCTTTCTAGTTTGTTCCTAGATTGATTTTCCTTTCTCGTTATCCCCTGCAGTCCCCTGTGGTTCGTTTGTTCAATTGCTCAGTAACCAGCAATTGTCCATTCTTTCCCCAGTGGATTATGTGGCCTTCTACCCAGTAACCGGTAGTTGTAAGTCCTACTTCTGTGGTTTTCTACCCAGTAACCGTTATATATAATCCCCTCTTTGTTGGTTATCTTTACCCAGTAATCGGTATTGATATTCCTTCGTTTTTTAGTATACCACCCAGTAACCGGTGATATATCTCTTGGATAATTGCTTTTGTCAGACAATTTATCTCTAGCGAGTCATCGTTCATTTACCCTTGTTTGGTAATGATTGTTTCTCCTTTTGATTAGTCATCATTTTACACCCAGTAGTCGGTATCCCGATGTCCTTTCTTTTCGGTTGATTTATCCTTCATTAACCTAGTAACCGGTTGTGGATAATCTTCCATGTGAGTATGTTATATACGTTATGACGGTAATAGATAATATATCTCATGCACTCTTCAGTCGAAGTCTTTTTCTTCCCTAGTTGAGTAAGATTCGTATTTCCTCATGGAATCGAATGCCCATCCTGTAAGCCGAGTTTGCTTTTCCAACCCTCCTTTTGGATGATGAGTGTCTTGGATATGTTCCCAATTCACGCCTGGTTGGTCACCTATTATATGCCCAGTAACCGGTATCCCTGGTGTTCCTTCCTTCTGCTCCCTATTATGACTTTTTTTGTCCCCTGTGGAGTCAGATTTCTCCCTGAGCATGTTGTTCTCTCATCCAGTAACCGGTGTTTTGATAACATGTCTCACTTTGAGTTGATTACCCAGTAACCGGTAATATCTCGGTATTGCTTCCTCAGCTGAGTCCTTTGTGGACCTCCCCGTCTGAGTCCGGATTTTTATCCGATGTCTCCTTTGTGGATAGATTTGTTGTATTGGCATATTCCCCAATACATGCATTTTGCGTCAGCTCGAGTCTTTCCATCGATTTATTTTCAAGGAATCCCTTCGTGTTTCCCAGCAAGTTTTCAAGTCGTGACCTGCTCACGCGTTTTTACCTGATTTCCCCCTAGAGTCTTTGTCTCCCTAATGAGTGTGTTACTCCTACGGATTTTTCAGTCTCTCCTGATTTCTTTTCCTTTATGGCAATTATTCACCGTGAAGATTTTATTTTGCATGCATACATTTGCATCATGATGTCTCTTAGGGACCAAAATTCATCTCTTTGTTATTATTTAAGCTCATTCTATCTCATCGAGGCAAAGATTTTAACCTTCATATCTCCGGCTAGAACGACCTTAAATAGGGCCATCTGTAAGACCCTAATTTTGACCCTAAGATCCCTCATGGCATCATGTTATTGCACAAGTGCATTGCCTTAAGGATCATAGCATCTTTGGCTCCTTAACCCTAGGGGTGGGACTTGAGTGAGTGGTTTGAGACCACCAAGCATGCTTGTATTGTATATTATTGCTTTTCTTATTTGTTTACTAACCAAAAGCACAAAAATATGTCATTAACTCTTTTTGTTTTGAAGCTCAAGTGATCATGTGCTCCAATGCTCCTAGGACGCTCCTAAGCCCAATGCAATGGCTAGATGAAGATGAGAAAAATCATGACAATGGTCCACAAAGCTCCTAATCATCATATATGTCTCCCAAGTATCTCAATTTGCCAATTGGTCAAGATAACCCAAATGTCTTGAGGATTGTTTCTTAAGGAAACCCTAATTCAATTGTGCCTTGATTATGCCTTGCTCATGAAGCAACCTCGACCTATGATCAAATTTAAAAAGGGAAGTTATTTAATTCATTATTTTATGCATATATGAGCCTACTTGATTCCCCTCAATCATTTATTCATCAAGATTGGAAGTTTGGCCTTGAAAAGTTAACCAGTCAAGTCATCTGACTAAACTGAGCACCACTGAGATGTGACTTTTTATGTGTTTGTCAAATGAAGATGAACCCAAGATAAACAATGTTCTTAAGAACCATATGAACAACTTTCATGTTCATAAAAAATCCGTTTGAAACTTGGAAGGTCATCATTCATTTAAAAACATTATAGGTCATTTTGACTGAAACCCTAATTTCGGGTCAACTTACCAAGGGAATAACTTCTTTAATTTTTATGATTTTGCGGTGAGACCAAATTAATTGGAAATCTTGAGATGTCTACTTCAATTGTTATGTTGGACACAATTTCATAATCTTAAAATAAACACATGTGATAATACAAAACATTATAGGTCACATTGGACCTAATTCATTGAATTTGAAAAAGTACCCATCTTCAAATGCCCATAACTTTGTCATAGAAAATCCAAATGATGCAAACTTTGATTCTAAATTTCTCATATTGAAAAGATCTACAACTTGTTTGTTGAATGTTTTTTTATTTAAAGCTCGCATCATGAAAAAAGAGGGGTTTGATTGGGCCTACTTTTTGTGAAAATTTTCAAATGTGACTTAAACATGTTTTGTACCTGAATTTTCCAATCCAGTTTTCATTAATTTCAAAATTCCAAATGATTTTTTTCCCAACATGACTTTTGTTCCTTATTTCAAGGGCTTTCCAACCATTAGTCACATTACTTTTTTGGACTTACCATTTGGGAGTTCCAAAGACTTCTTCATTTATGTTAATTTTGGCATTTTATGATGAAACTTAATGTGCAAGCTAGTTCCCTCCTAAATGCACGTCCAAATCCATTCCAGGTGAACTCAGCATGATTTTGCACCCATAATTGGGCCTCACACGCGCCTGTACAGGCCCATGCATCCAATTTCCATTTGACATGCACACATGAGAAGTGTGATCATTTGAGACTTTCAGCTATAAATAAAGCTTCCATCTCATTCATTCATCAACCTTTTGGAGATCTGAATTGTTACAGCATTGAAACCATAGCCATACCAAAGGAATTTTTCAGAAATTTTTCTCACTTTCGAGCTTGAAATTCAACATCATTAGTTGATCTTCAAAGCTTAATTCCTTAGCCTTTCATCTCCACTGCATCCCTAGAGCAAAGAGGAGTCAAGATCTTGAAGGATTCGTGGCCTGAAGAGCTTCAATTCAGAGGTATACCTTCAAACTTTTTGGATCTAGAACTCTCATATCAATGTAGTATCCTTGTATTTGTGTGGTTTTCTGAAGTCATCACACTTGAGGCAAGCCAATGGTGGTTTCAATTTTCCATTTCGTGCACTTTCAGTTTGAACACCATGATCTTCCACTTCACATTTCTCTCAATATAGGAAGAGTGAGGAAGATCCATGGATATAGTGTTGATCTTCATCACACGAGCTTCAATTTCATGTCATCACTTTCCATTTTTGTGAAGTTTTTTTCTCTGCAACAGGTGGCTGGAGATTGTTGTTCCACCGGAGAATACAGTGGTTTCCACCACCACCACAACATGTCTTGCTTCCTGGCCCTTGGATCTGGCTTCCACATTTTAATCTCATTCATCCATTGTGTTTACTTATTTTAATTCAAGTTATTGCGCGCTTGACTAATGTACACCATGCGCCATCAGATCTGAGCCATCCATATATAATACCCTCTTGTTTCTTTAGGATACCCCACAAATAAGCATTTGTCAGATTTGGGCTTAAGCTTAGTTGAAGTTTATCGTTTCACATAAACTTCGCAACCCCAAATCTTCATGTAAGACATATGTGGTTTCTTACCACTCCATATCTCATATGGTGTCTTTTCAACCTTTTTGGATGGAATACGGTTAAGTGTGTAAGCTGCTTTCAATAGTGCATGTCCCCAAAAGGAGTTTGGAAGATCGGCGTGACTCATCATGGATCGGACCATGTCTAACAAGGTTCGATTTCTTCTCTCAGATACACCATTCCATTGGGGTGTTCCAGGAGGAGTAAGTTGGGATAGGATCCCACACTCTTTCAGATGGTCATCAAACTTTAGGCTTAAATACTCACCACCTCGATCTGATCGAAGAGTTTTAATATTCTTACCTAGTTGGTTTTAACTCGTTAGGTTTCACCCTTTAGTATTAATGTTATAAATAGGCATTTCGAGATCAAGGACATATAATCCATTGCTCATTTGTGCAGTAGCATAGAATATATCATTCAAATAAATTGAGCAACAATTGTTCTTTATTATAAATGAAAAACCAAACTTGTCCAAACAAGAAATGGAAATAATATTCCTGCTAATTGCAGGTACATAATAACAGTTCTCTAACTGAATTATTAAACCACTAGGTAAAGTCAATACATAAGTTCCTACGGCTAAAGCAGCAACCTTTGCTCCACTGCCAACTCGTAGGTCAACTTCACCTTTTGCCAAATCTTTACTCCTTCTCAGCCCCTGCACATTTGTACAAATGTGAGAATCGCATCCAGTATCTAATACCCATGATGCAGAAGTAGATAAATTTATTTTAATAACAAAAATACCTGAAGTTGAAGTCTCTACTCCATTCTTCGTATCTTGAAGGTACTTTGGGCAGTTTCTCTTCTAGTGTCCGGTCTTACCGCAATGGTAGCAGGTGCCTGCCTTTGCTATGCCTCCACTAGGCTTCAAAGCAGCAATAGTAGGTCTGGGTTTGGCAACTTCCTTGCCTTTCCCTTTATCACCCTGCTTGGTGGGCCTTTTTTTCTGTCTCTTTCCATTTCCGATCATTAGAATGGACTTCCCTTTTGTCTTCAGATTCTGCTCAGCTGTTCTTAACATGGCTAGCAGTTCAGGAAGAGATTTGTCCATATCATTCATATTGAAATTTAGGACAAATTGACTGAATCCATCTGGCAAGGATTGCAAGATCACATTAGTCGCAAGTTCCTTTCCGAGGGGAAAACCCAACCTTTCAAGGTTTTCCACATACCCAATCATCTTGAGCACATGGGGACTTACAGGGGCTCCCTCAGCTAACTTGCTTTGAAAAAGGGCTTTTGAAACTTCAAACCTCTCATTCCTTGCTTTCTCTTGATAGAGCATCTTCAGGTGTTCGATCATATCGAACGCTTCCATGTTCTCATGTTGCTTTTGCAACTCTGAGTTCATGGTAGCTAGCATGAGACAAGAAGTTTCGTTGGCACCATCGACATGCTTCTTATAAGCATCTCTTTCTGCCTTAGGTGCAGAACTACGAGGTTCCTCTTCAGAAACAGGTTTCTCCAAGATATACAGCTTTTTATCATGTTTGAGGACAATCCTCAGATTTCGGTGCCAATCCAGAAAATTTGTCCCAGACAATTTTTCCTTGTCAAGGATTGATCGCAAGATGTTGTTCGAGGTGTTTGTTGTCATGGTAATCTACATGAGAATTAATGAAAATATAAGTATCATTAACATATTTAATTAAGCCTTTAATTAAATATGCTCCCACTATTTTACTCAAAACAAATGACCCTCATCATTTGATTCGGAAAATCCCGTTGGAAGATTTTCTAGTGGGTCGAGATCCATATTTCACTTCGTTCTAAGTCCGTGTAGGCGGATTACACAAAACTAGGTTATTTAGGTAGGAACTCCTTCCAATTGTATCTAATACAACTCTCGACAATTTCAGTTGGGTGAATAACTCCTTATTCCAATCCATCATATGGATCATTCCCAACTCTTGTTTCTAAACATATATAATATTACTATAATTTGTTTAGTTAAGTTTGACCCATTGTCTTAGCAGTTGGATATTACAATTATCCCATCGCACCTTACTAATATAGAACATGCACCTCGCGTAGGCCAAACCTACATTATCCGATACTAGTCTTGATGAGTGCTAAAACATGGAAAGCATAAACTTAATATTTAGTTTGAGGGAATTGCAATTGTTCTGATCTCACCGGCTTATTTATCATATAAATCGTCTCTCACTGCATCAACATATATTCACATGCATCAACATACATACACATGCATCAACATACATAATGAAACAGTTATGACCCCTATTGCAATTTTTCTCCCAAGCCAATGAGAGAACCTAATCTAACCTAATAACAATCTAAGCTTCTCCAAGCAAGATTTTCAAGGTTGTCCTCCTTTGATCTTCAAGGTTGTCCTCCTTTGATATTGAAATCTTCTCTTTCTTCATAACATTGTCTTCTTCTCTTTCTTCATAACATTACATTACAGAAGAAACTCGTTTTACATACGAGGGATTGAGATGAGAAAAGAAGTTACATTAAGAGATTAAAAGGAGAGGCATGACTTAGCCCATAACTGATAACCACAAGACAATAATAATAAACACATTATTATTATTAATTTTAATTCCTTTAATTAATTAAAACCAAATTAAATATCGGCGACCGATCACACTACGCAGAGTTAGCCGAGGGTTCGTTGCCCGGTCAGCAGGAATGGGGTTTCCGCTGCCCGGTCAACACAACTCTTTTGCAGTCACAAAACAGAAACCCCGAGAATTCTGACTCTGTGAATGTGACGACCGTCACCAAGCCCATGAAGAACATCACGCCCAGCTTGTTACGACCGTCACAGGCCCATGACGAACGTCACGCGGCCAAAATAACAGAAACGCCTAGAATTCTGGATCTGTGAATGTGACGACCGTCACAAAGCATGTGACGATCGTCACGTCCAGCTTGTTACGATCGTCACAAGTCTATGACGATCGTCACGCGGCCAAAAAAACCAGCGCTTTGAAACAGTCAACAGACGTGTTCCAACAAGCCCTCAATCCATAACTCTTTGACGGAACAACCCTTGGACCGTCACTAACCCTAATGCACCAATTTCAGACCGTCAAACACACCTCGATTGTTGATTCAGTTTGATTTATCAACAGGTCATTGCTTCATCATACTAATGTCGGATTCCAAAGCAAATGACCATTGATCGCTCAAAGGAAAACAACCATTTAGTGTTTGAATGAATGAAACCAAAACAGTATATCATATATACTGTACTTTGGATTAGGATTACTTATATCATATATAAGTTGATCGATCTCAATTGCGTAACCCATGGACGATCGATGTATCGCTGCTTCACCATACTAATGTCGGTTCCGAAGCATAGTCAACATCAATCATCCAACTCGTACACTCATGATGCCAAATTTAATAACTCGTTTAATTAATTAATTCATTATGTCTTTTAATCATATTAATACAGAAAATACACAGCTATCTGATTCATGGTTTCGTAAGTGGCTCTGATACCACTGAAGGAGAGTGGCGATCCAAAACGCAACGGAAATTAAAATTTGCTCCTTTAGTCATCCTTACGAATGGGCATGATTAGTGATAGAAAGGTTACCTCTTGTGACGATTGAAATCTTTGATGCAGATCTCTTGTGACGATTGAAACCTTTGATGCAGATCTACGGAGCGATCACGAACATTGAACGATGACAACGTCTCTACTCAGTCCACACGAACGGATTCCTTCAATCTCAGTGCTAGCTTTTATGAATGAAGGCTTTGAGTGAGAGAGAGAGAGAGAAAGAAAACGAAAATGCAACCTCGCTTAATGCTTCTGCACAAGGGTTATATTTATAGAACCACTTGCGTGGGCTGCAAGCTAAAAAGCCCACATAAGTGTATTTTGGCCCATATCTTATAATATGCCCAAAATCACTTAAGCGTGTGGTACCTTACCATATTTCGTATTCTACTTAAGTACAGCGTACCTTACGATGTTCTATAATTCACTTAAGTGCACCATACCTTACGGTGTTCCTTAGTTACTCTATCTCTCATCAATCCGTCCTTTGCGTGTGACCCTGTAGGTTTTCGCGATGTTGGCAATTATATTAAATCACGCATTTAACATAATAAACAATGAGTGGTATCTAGCAACACATCACTGCTACCCAAGACACGAAAATGTCATGTGATCTGACAAATCCTTCTGTGATAATACTTATGTGTGGAATTACCCTTTTTCCGTTATGTATATTTTGAACACAAGGCAAAGACCGTGTCATCCTTGTCCAATTCAATATTGGTCCCATAGACATTTATCCTATTATGCAGGATGTGCAAATTCCATCTAGGTCACTCATGTCCCTCAGCATGCTTTATGGAGTACCCATCAAATGTCTTTATGGTTATCCAGTTACAGACAACGTTTGATCAGCAATAAAGCACTCGACTCTACATCTAGGGTCCATAGTGGTTTCAGGTCGAAGGGTGGTATACACCATTATCACCATGAGAATAACTTATGACACTTTGCATAACTTTCTATATAGTATTCTCGTAGCAGGTTAATCCAATATAAATATTACTCTTAATATTCATACCTATGTTTAAGACTTGATAACTCCTTATCCATGATCCATGAGATGTGATCATCAGTCTATATACATAATAGTCTTAATGCTTTAATGTTATCCCACTTCACAATAAAGCTCGACTACGGATACTTTAAGAATAGTGTCCTTATGTTTAATATGATCTCACGACCAAGTCACACTTGATACATTAAACGGACTAGCTATTCTAGGGACTTTATTAAACAAACATGATAAAGAAAAAGCCTTTAAATAATTCGATACAAGTACCAAAAGTATTGGCCTCTATGGCTTACACCAACATGGCCACCTTATTAAAACCTTTTCATAAGCATTAGTCATAGGTTTGAGTTATCATAGTGGTTGATGTAAATCTCACCTCATCCTTAGTGATTAGATTATAAGTCTTCCATACTTATTATAGGGTTAACCCCTCACTGGTATGTTGAAGCCTTCCTCACATGGTGGATTGCTGGTTTAGGTTGAGTTTTCTCCCACTGATAACAAAAGACCTTAAGGCTTTTGGTCAAATCAATTCACCAATTCTTTGTGATTTTTACCCCGAACTACGAGGTTTTGATCCTCCTTTGTGATGGTACGTAGGCAATGGGTTCATCCATTCAAACAACAAAATTTGTAAATATAATATATTCTCCTCTCATCCCTCCAATCTTTTTGTGCAAATCTTTTCACAAATACCAACCTACAACACATATTTGCAAAAAGGGTTTCCTTAGAGTACTAAAGATGATTTGGGTGTGTAAAACCTTCCCATTTCATAACCAACCCCTTACCTAGATCTCTGACATTTTTATTAGTTTTTTATTTAAAAAACTTCTTACCTTGGCTTTTGTTCGCTTTTTAGCCTTTCCTTTGGACAAATAAAAGTGCGGTGGCGACTCGAATTGTATGTTGACTTTTGGTGTAGTCAATAAACCTAAAGGTAACGAAAAACCCCGCTACAAATAGGTGTAGTAATTAGGGTTTTTTCTAGTAACTGGAATGCCTCTAAGCATTTTTCATCAAAGATGAATTCAACGTCTTTCATCAACATGCCAGTTAGTGGTTTGGTTATCTTAGAGAAATCTTTAATGAATTGTCGGTAAAAACCGGTGTGTCCTAAGAAACTACATATTTCTCTAACGGTCTTCGGAGGTTGAAGGTTTTCTATAACTTATAGCTTAGCTTTATCGACTTTAATCCCTTTATCAGACACTATGTGTCCAAGCACGATTCCTTGTCGGACCACGAAATGATATTTTTCCAAATTTAGTACAAGATTGACCTTTACACATCTCTAAAGTAGCATTTCTAGGTTCGATAGAAATCCTTCAAAACTCTACCCACATACGGAAAAATCATCCATAAATACTTCGATGATGTTATCCAGAAAGTCTACAAAGATTGCCATCATGCATCTTTGAAATGTTGTCGGAGCGTTACATAATCCAAACGACATTTTTTGGTAGGTGTATGTACCATAAGGATATGTGAAGGTGGTGTTTTCTTCATCATCAGGATGAATTGGAATTTTGAAGAATCCTGAATATTCGTCTAAGTAACAGGAATGAGAGTGTTTAGCCAATCGTTCAAGCATTTGATCGATAAAAGGTAGAGGAAAGTGATCTTTATGAGTGGCTTTATTTAATTTTCTATAGTCAATGAACATTCTCCGTCCACATTCAACATGTTTTGTTACAGCTTCGCCTTTCTCAATTTTGACAATTTTAACCCCTCCTTTCTTGGGTACGACATGTACTGGGCTGACCTATTTACTGTCGGATACCGGGTATATAATTCCTGCTTCTAACAACTTTTATATCACTCTCTTGACTACATCACTCAGAATTGGGTTAATTGTCCTCTGGTGTTCTCTAGAGGTTCGACAATCCTCTAGCATAATGAGATGCATGCATACAGAGGGACTAATTACTTTTAGGTCTGAGATGTTATAGCCTAAAGCTGCAGGGTATTTCCTTAAGACACGTAATAATTTCTCAGTTTCTATCTGTCCTAAGTCCGTGTTGACTATTACTGGGCATTCGAGTTCCGCGTCTAGGAATTCATACCTCAGATTTTTGGGTAATATCTTAAGTTTTATAGAGGTTTTTTTTATGCAAGGCATATGATCTTGAGTCAATGCAATACATTCACTTAGACTCAGATCTACATATGGCTTCCGCCATTCATCATCTTCAAATATAGGAGGTGTTGGAATCTTTAGTACTTTAATATACTTAGGTGGTTCCATCTCCATTTCTCTTACGCGTTCGTTGATGATGTCTAAGAAACAACAAGAGTCATTTATACCTGGTGCCTTCAGAAATTGTGAAAGAATAAATTCAACTTTCTCTTCACCAACCTCAAAGGTTAGCTTTCCTTTCTTCACATATATAATGGCGCCAGCTGTGGCCAAAAAGGGTCTTCCTAAAATGATTGGAATGTTGGAATCCTCCTTTATATCCATAATTATAAAGTCGGTAGGGATGCATAATTGACCTATTTGAGCGGGAACTTTCTCTAACATACCTACGGGGAACTTAACGAAACGGTCAGCTAGTTGGAGAGACATTCTCGTGGGTCTTACTTCTCCTAATTTGAGTTTTTCATAGATGGAAATGGGTATTAAACTAACACTGGCTCCTAAATCGTAAAGTGCTTTATCTTTGAAAAAATTTCCTATTACGTAAGGTATGGAAAAACTACACGGATCTTTTAACTTTGGAGGCATATTATTTTGAATTATAACGCTACACTCAGCGGTCAGCGTCACAATTTCATTATCCTTGAGCTTTTTCTTGTTGGAAAGAATTTCTTTAAGGAACTTAGCATACAAAGGGATTTGTGCGATGGCTTCTGTGAAAGGAATTGTGATATTCAACTGTGTAAGAAGATCTACAAATTTCTTAAACCTCCCTTAATTTTTAGACTTAGAAAGTCTTTGAGGATAAGGGATAGGTGGTTTATAGGGTGGTGGGGGCACATATGGTTTTTCTTCATCTAAGTCCTCTTTGTTGTTGTCTCTCTTCCCATTGTCAGTTGATTCATCTTGTTGATCATTGTTTGTTACTTTTTCCACTTCTTTTCCAGAATTCCAATATATGGGTGGATTTTGAAGTCTCGAATCTACTGGCCCATCTAATTTTGTGCCACTTCATAATGTGATAGCCTTAGCATGACCTTTCGGGTTAGGTTGTGGTTGGCCAGGAAATAGTCCAGCTGGGGTTGCTATTGCTGCTTGTTGTTGGAATACCTAAGAAATTTAGGTTTCTAACATTTTGTTGTGGGTATCCATAACATCAAGCTTACTTGATATTTGTTTCATCAAATCATTTGTGTGAACATGCTGGTTAGCAAACTCTTTATTCTACTGAGTTTGGGTTGCGATAAAGTTCTCCAATAGTAGTTCAACATTTGACTTTCTAGGTGCTTGGGGAGCAGCGGGGGCTTCTTTTTGATAACCTGGAGGAACTGTAGGTGTTAGGTTTGGAGCAAACAAAGCATTTATGCTCTTGTAGGAAAAATTAGGATGGTTTCTCCAGCCAGGGTTATAGGTGTTTGAGTATGGGTTGCCTTAGGCATAATTTACTTGGTCGGTTGGAATACCAGTCAATAAATGACATTCAACAGTGTTGTACCCAGGTGTTCCACATAATTCCCAGTTGGGTGTCATAGCAGCTATGGTAGCTGCTGGAGTTACGATCAAACTTTCAATCTTTTGGGTAAGTGCATCCACTTTAGCATTGACACGGTTTATATGATTAACTTTATACATTCTACTCTTTATTGGTGGTTTCTTTATAGGTGTTCAACCACCTCCCCATTGGAAGTGATTTTGGGTCATGTTTTGATTAAGTTGATATACTTCTTCATAGGGTTTATCCATTAGAGCATCGCCAGTGGCAACGTCTAAATTCTGCTTAATGTTGTACATGAGACCAATATAGAAATTATGGATAATGAGCCACTGCTCAAATCCATGATGGGGACAAAGCCTCAGCATATCCTTGTATCTCTCCTAAGCTTCAAAAAGAGATTCATTGTCTTTCTGCCTAAATCCGTTGATTTGGGCTCTTAGCATATCAGTTTTTCTAAGTGGGAAATATTGTGCTAAGAAGACTTTCTTCAACTCGTCCCACATAGTGATAGAGTTGGATGGTAGATACTGCAGCCAAGCTCTTCCTCTATATGTTAAAGAAAAAGGAAAGATACATAGTCCTATGGATTCGGGATTAACACCATTTGCTTTCACTATGTCTGTATATTGTAGAAACACTGATAAATGAAGATTCAAATCATTCGTAGGGCTACCAGAAAATTGGTTTTGTTGTACGACTTGTAACAGCGAAGGTTTCAACTCGAAATTGTTTTGGTCGATGGCAGGGGAAACAATGATATTGTGTGGCTCTTCTTGCGATGGAGAAGTATAGTCCAGAAGAGGACGGTTTGGATTTTCGGCCATAATCGGTTCAGGAATATCCGGGTCATGGATTTTGTATTTCAAACGAAAATCTTTGATTCGACGACTTAGTATTATAAAATGCTCTACTTCGTCAATTGGTTTTTCCAACTCTTCAACTTGTGAACGAGTGTTTGGCATACAACCGACAAATAAATGGTTGCCTTAGTCTATAAGGTGCAACAATGAAATCACACTATTGACTAAATTATTCTCCGATAACGGCACCAAAAACTTGATCGCGATATTATGATTCTATCAGATTATCTAATTGCAAGTATACAGTCTATCACGTAGTTTTAAAACATATCGAACCCACAAGGACTAATAATAAATCTAGTGTTATCAATTGATGTAATGTAAAGCTAAAGCTATTGATTACTTAATTCAGACATAATTAAAAACTAGAATTGGAATAGCATTTAGGAAAATATCAAGAAAGGGAGGCTGAAATATGGATTTCGTGCACCTCATGGACTATGTAATTCATTGGCGTTTGTTTTATGTTAAGCCTCTTTCAATAGGAAATAATAGTTTAAAAACTCTATCTCACACTCCCGTGCTATTGATTAAAGTTACACCCCCTAACCATGAGATTTTGCTCTCGCTCGCCCATTTCAATTAAGAAGCATTTTATTGAAAACTACATAAGTCCTAATTGATGCCTAAAGTGCTCTCGCTGTATTTAGGATCAATGCCCAGTTTCCACTATCCGGTTCAACTCTCACACTCTCGCGCTATCAACTCGAACCTTAATTGTTTTTAACTCTTGTGCAAAAAGGTTTGAATTAGATTTGAAAATTAAAGCCAAAAAATAGTTTAAGAAAAGTTTACGCCAAATTCATTACTGAATCCCGTCGGAACGACGGTCCTCACATATCGGACTCAAAGACGTTTAGCTAGACATGGAATTAAGCTTAAACAAACTAAACATGGTAATTGAATTTAAAGACATCATGGTAATCAAATTAAAGTGTGATAACTGAAAATATAAAGCAATAATGTAAAAACCTAAAAAATTGAATTAAATTGCGAGAAACATCAAATAACACGAATGGAAATAAATGACTTCAATTATGCTGGAAGGCTTATGATCCAAGAGTACAGAAAATTAAACTAAATTTGTGATAACCTCTTGATGTGAGCGTTTATCATTTTGAATGTAATATCTACCTAAAACTAAAAACAACAGAGCTTTCACGCAATACTTGGATCCCCAAAACTCTTGAAAATGATGTCTTATATAGAGTCCTAATGCTGCAGAACCCTTTCCAAACGTGTAGAATTTCGTTGAGAGAATGTAGGAAGGTGAGAAAGAAGGAGTCAAGTTGGTTTTTCCACTTTCTGTTACTATGCATGTGTGGCGACCTCCAGTAGGCTCATGGCGAACCCCATGAACTTAAGTTGGAGGATGATGTGGCTGAGTGCATGGCAAACGTTATGAACTTAAGTTGGAGGATGATGTGGCTGAGTGCATGGCGAACGCCATGCACCAGAAACTTGCTTTTTCTGCATTTTCTCATTTTTCTTGCTCCTGTTCCGATTTCTACGCGTGGACACTATATAATTGGTAAGTACCTGAAAGGAAAACAAAACAAGACATAAAAGTAATAAAACATGATAAAACAAAACTAAATAGCATATGAATCGTGTCTAAATATACGACACGTTTTCGCGTTATCATTGTGCAAGTATAAAAAGTAACAATTGGGAGTATTTTTAAGTTTACAGTTGAAAATAAAAGAAGTGTTCTAACAATTTAGAGAAAGTTGTCAAGTTTTTCCTAGAATCCCCTATTTCTCCCCTGTTGATGTTTAATGCATTAATTAAATCAAGCGTCGTTATATTTCCACGGCGAGTTAACAAGACCAGTATACCAAATCCCTTGGTGTATAGATTACTGATTCCTACTAGAGATTCATGTCTCTATTCAATCGACGTAAGTGAAATCAGACAATGTTATAATATGTTAACTCTAAGGCCACTACTCAAGGTATCATATCCCTACTCAATCGATGTAAGTATGTTAACTGCCCTAGATTAGACGCATAGGCTAAGGGTCAGTATTTCTTATACGTCCATAATCAAATTCATAGAGTATCTCAAATAATGTGCTTTAAGTAAAAGAAGTAATTAAATAGAAATATAACTAAGATAATTTATGCAACATCAAATTAAACATATGTCCTAACAGGTTCGAAACAGGTTCATCAGACAGGTTCGAAACATATGTCTCAAATAATGTGCTTTAAGTAAAAGTGTTTAACTACTCATACTGATAAAATTACAATACCAATTGATAACAATAGGATTACATAACATTTCCTTGAATATATGGCCTCTAATGGCTTTGAATGTGCTCGAAAACTCACTTTTGGTGTTATAAATCGCACTCTCCAGTCTCTAATCGCAAAACACCAAAAATTCCAAAGTCTGCCTTTTTATAGCCATCAAATTATACCAGAACGCATCAGAAATTGCCCAGAAAAGTGCTCATCGCACGTAATAGACTACATCACGCATGCGATACCTCTCTGGCAACTCTTCCACACGCGTGATGCCATTTTTCCTCTTTTTCTCGCGTGCACGATACGCCTGATGCAATGCATCCAATGGCTTGCTCGATTTTGCTTCTTTTTCAACCGAATTTCTCTAAGTCCCCAATTCTTCATACTTGGTATTTTTTTCGTTCTTTGGCCATTATTCATCAAATTTGATTCTCTTAGACTTGTTTTTCTTTGTTTCTTCGACAGAAAACATAAAATCATATAGTGTCATCATTCTTTAACTCAAATCATGAATTACTATTGATTGAAATCTAACAAACTTTTCAACCATATTTTGTGCTTAATCTCAAGCACATGTAAAATATTTTTGTCATCATTTTTCAAAAAATGAATTAAGAAAAATTCATAACCATTATTGTGTGATTCTGTGAAAAATCAACATCCCCTATTTTTGAAAGTTCAAAGCTCTTGCAACGAATTGATTGAAGAAGACGCTGTCTTAAAACTAATTGTTATTGAATATTTTTTTGATATTTTCAGGTAGCTTGCAAGATTGAGGTTGTTGTTATTGGCACTAACAAATTCCAGTGAAAAGAAGGAGGTTCTTCTCTCCAAATTGCCTTGGTAGTGACTGTGTGGAAGGCTTCGGATAAGACAAAGTTCTTCTCAAATCTCTGTATAATTCGTCGCTCAAGGATCAATAGGAATGATGGTTTGATTTCTACACACGAAGGCTTGGAGAAGATTAATGATATTGGAAGATTCGAGAAGTGTTAATTGAGTAAAAATTACGTAAAAGAGTTTGACATTACGATGTATACAAGTCAAGATCCTAAAAGGAGGTTTTATATTTATTAGCATTATTTTGGATTGGTGATTGTATAAACTCTTTCCAATATTTGTCAAATAAAAAGGAACAATGCAAGTTCCAATGGGAAAATATTGAAGAGTGCACATTGGCAAAGCAAGGACGAACGCCGAAACACTATAAATCCCGATGAAATTTCTCTCCCTTACTCATGCATTTAATTTTTGTATGATATGCATGCTTAGGCATTTCTATTCTAACGTAGTTTATCAGTTATTCAATTGATAATGATTTATCATGTAAGGTTAGGCTTTGTTAGAATTTGTGTCTAATCTAGCTACATTGGTGATTAAAATCTGAGAAATAATTGGGTTAGAATTCATTGTAATTGAATCATTGTATAATCACATTTTGTGAAATATACAATTGAATCAATCTTATACCTTTGTGTATCATCATGAAAACCATCATTTGGTATTTGTAAATTGATCTGTAAGCATGATTAAGTTTCAATAAACGTATAATTTTCATGTTTTCGCTTAAAACGTACGGCTCACATATTTTGAAAAACTCTGGTACTCTTTTTTAAAAAGTGGTTTAACTTTTTTTAATAAGGGTCTATTCAACCCTATCTAGACCATTTTTCTACTTCCTTATTCACACCCAACAAGGTCCACTTTCATACCACCACAAGAGATCACATGCCCCAGGAAACTTACCTCTTTTAACCAAAATTCACACTTGGATAACTTGACGTATAACTTCTTGTCCTTTAAAGTCTGTAACAAAAGTCTTAGATGTTTTGCATGCTCTTCGTCTGACTGGGAGTATAATAGGATATCATCTATAAACACCACAACAAACTGATCTAAATGAGAGTGAAAGATCATATTCATATACTCCATGAATACTCATGTGCATTAGACACACCAAAAGGCATAACCAAATACCCAAATACTTATAATAACCATAACGGGTTCTGAACAAAGTCTTAGATATATCGTCCAACTTCAACCGAATTTGTTAGTAACCTGATCTCTAATCAGTCTTGCTAAACATACGAGGTCTCACCAACCGATCCACGAGATCATTGATTCTAGGAATATGACAATGATTATCAATAGTAACCTTTTTCAACTGATGGTAATCAACATGCAATCTCACGGTCCTATCTTTCTTCTTAACCAGCAACACATGCATACAACACTGCCATCATCCCACGCTGATCCATTTTCAAGCGCCGCGGCTCCACCGTTTGTCGACCCGCCGCCGTCGCGGATCATCCACCACACATTTGGTTTTTTAAAGAATTTTTCGATTTTGTAATCTTAAGTCTAGTCTCGCCGATTTTCGATTTTTCCCAACTTTTATATTTTTTTTTACTTATTCCGGCTTTTCAAGTTTTTTTGGACTTATTTTGAATATCTAAAACCTAGAATTCAATAGATATGAAGATACAATAATTTTCACATAATAATAATGAAATTTAACATATAAAACCCCAATCATTCATTTTATTATCAGATTCACATAATAACATAAAGGATCCAAATTCATCACATATTTATAGACGTAAATGAAGCAATTCATAAAATAAATGGAAAAGGAATTGAAGGAATACCCATTATCCCGGAACTTAAACACAAGAATATAGAATAATCTCCCTCTTACCTCGATTATGCAGAAAAACCTTGAGTTCTTGGTGATGGGAGATCTAATCTTTCTCTTCTCTTTCCTAACGCCTATGTAACAACCCGTATAATATATATCTAGAATAATATCATACAAATGTTAATTTTTGGTACTGATACAATAGAAGTGCCTAATAACAACATTACATACACATGTCCAAACTAAAAGACAATCTATGGCACATGTTATACAATAATGCCTAAAAATAAAATCTAAGAAATGTGTACAATCTTTTCTTTGCATACAATCCATAGCGGAAGATGACAACAGTCATAAACCTTTGAAACATCATCCCACAACTTCTCTTGGGTTCAACCTGTAAATAATACATGAAAAACAACAACGATAATGGGATGGGATAATAATATTAGTTAGTTCCCCTATCATATGGGTCCATCAGCTCTACAAGTTTTCTACTCGATTTCTAACTAAAGTATTCACCTTCTGTTACTTCTATATCGCTCACACATTGTAATTAGGACTTAAGTATCAAAGGGATATTCATAATATATGGAAACATGCAACCTGGGTTCTCATAACTCAGTCGATCACTATTCAGAAGCCACGAAATATCCATCCCCGGATGGACATACGTCCAGGCCAAGCTGGATTCATGCATGCTCATATGATTTGACTTTCGTGATGCATATCGGGAACACTATGGGTCTCAAACCCAATTCAAGAGACTATCACTCGTATTGAACTCGAACCCACTTGGAGTATCTTTCACCATATGAGACTCTAACCCACTTAGGTGTCCACCTTTCCCCCATAACCTTCACGGTTAGGACTCAAACCCAATTAAGGTACAAATAATTAGTGCCACATTCCCATTTACCGCTCTACATAAGCCTCCGAAATGGTATGTGCACCATCATTATCAAAATACATGATTAGCTCACAACAATAATAGGACTTTCGGAGCAATGATCCTCACCAAAATGTCAAACTCATTCCTCATGGTATTCATCGAATACTAGGTACATTCACCAATTGACGTATATTTCCATCAAAATACCTGGTGATCATCCATCCATCACATGTTGTTCTACATGTTCCATGCAAAGCATATTGATTTGGTAATCAAACGATTACTTGTTGTCGCAACTGGTGCGAAAAAACAACCGGCAAAGGAAAAGAAAACAGAAGAGTCACCACCGTTCGTTATTTATCCCAAAGGAGGGAAAGGAAACGATCGAAGAAAACCTAAAGAGAAAGGAAAAGACAAGGTCTCGCAACCAAATCTTGGGTTTGGGAGTCGATTATGCGAAGGGAAGGTATTAGCACCCCTACGCATTCGTAGTACTCTACGGGATCCACTCTTATTGTTCTAGTCTAAAGGGTGTAGGTATATCTAATGTACTATTTACTAAAAGAAGGTTAAAAGAAAAAGGAAAATGACTCGCAAGGATGTCGCATCCACTGCCTACGTATCTCATCTGAGTATGAGAATCAGAGTCTTCGTAGCTCAGCTACCTATGGGTTAAAGAGAAGTGTGCTCACTAAGACATCGCGTCTTATGCCTACGTATCTCATCTGGAATGAGAATCGGAGCAAAACATAGTTCAGCTAACTACGGAAACAAAGGTCTCGATTGCAACTAGGGCAAGAGAAAGGGAAGGGTATCGATCGCAACGAGGGCGAGAGAAAAGAATCACAACAAGGGCGAAAGCAAACAAGGATTAGTTGTTAGTCGTCAATCAAAAACTCGGGAAGACATCGCGTCTCGTGCCTACGTATCTCATCTGAACATGAGAATCAGAGTTGACGTAGTTTGACTAACTAGGGGTTAAGGATTGCCATCTGAACATGGACTTACAAAAGAGGACACCAGTTGTGTCAAAGGAAAGTGGGCAATGTGTTCACATCCTAGCAGTAGGTGTTGCAGCTTCCTGAATCGAGTCTTAGGCAGTTACCTCTTTGTAATAGAACTGACTGACATGCCACAAGACCGGAGACGCACGGAAGGTCTAAAAAGTGGGGAAGCTCTGCGATAGAGTTGTCGTGCAATGTGGACCTATGTGTTAGGATTTACAAAGGGGTACATCTATCTAATGTTAGCATGCAAAGAATAAGGGAATTCTACCTATGTTATCATACAAAGGGTTCTACCTAATGGGTGCTACCTAAACGGAACAAGAGTCGGCGGATGGAGCAAGGAGAGGAGCCACAGATAAGGGTAGATGGCGATGCCTGAGGCAATCGACTTATAGGTAGATGGCGATGCATGAAGCAATCGACTTACAAGAGAAATGGCGATGCCTGAGGCAATCGACTTACAAGAGGATGGATGAGTACGTGCTGGTTCTGTTAAGTTTTGAAAATGATTACTCGACGTTGGATGGAGCTTTTGATCTTGTTTTGAAATGATTATCGGATGTTCTTTTTAATTCTTGTATTAACAGATAAAGAATGAAATAATAAATATTATACACTTCATGGGAGAGGGGTACATTTATTATGAATGGGGATTGTTCATGGCAATCAAACAATAAGAATATATGCCTCATACATCATACAAGTAGGCAACAGTTATCAATCAAATCAAATAAGTAACCAGTGTATAATCAAATCAAAGAATGAAAGAATGAAATAATGGGGCATTAAACAATGTATGGGAAGTATGAACATGTTAAACAATCAAACAATAGTAAGCATATATGAAAGAAACAAGTATAACAAATGACAGATGGATCAGACAGATAAAAAGATGCACAAAAGGTTCACTGAAATAATTTAATCAGGAAATGAGGTAAGGATCAAATAAAATCAAGATGAAAGGCCTCTAATACATGACATATGAGATGAACAAGGGAAGATCAAAAGATCTCTTTAATTTCCATAAGCAATCCCTAAGTCAAACACCGATCATAAAGAAGTCAACTGAAAATTCAAGTCAACTTAAAAAATATGAAATAAATAATAAATTAATCAAGAAAATTATGAAAAACTAAACTAAGTAAGGTGGGGTCAGGACTTCATTATCCCCCAAAAAGATTTTTAAAATAAGGAAAATTGGTACATAAATTAATTAAAATAAAACAGAGGTCAAAACAAAAGTTAACCAACCAAACTAGGTCAAAAATAAATCCAAAATAAATTGAAAATGGGAAATAAAATTCCAAGAAAAGGTCAGGTTGACCATCGGACAGTGGTCAACCTTCATCCCAAAAATCAAAAGCTAAAAATAATTTTAAGACATAAAAATAAAATCAAGAAAAAAATGTGTGTTAAAATGGACCATTTAGAATAAATAATTAAAATAAAATATTAATATTAAATAAATACGAAAAAAAAATTAAAAAAAATTAAATAAGATATTAAGAAATGTGAAAAACATTTTTTGATATTTTTATGGACAGGAAATATTTTAAAATAATTAAAATCAAAACAGCAAAATAGATGTGAATTAAAAAAAGAAAATAAAAGTGGGAATGGATTAGTCTTGATGGGCCTGGAAAAGGAGGTGTGAAGAGTAACTAGCGCAGGCCCAGTCCAAGCAATTAAACCCAGGCGTGACAAGGTGTAATAACATTTTATTAAAATAAATCATGTAAACCTCATGTCATTTTGTCACACTGAACTTAAGTCACTACAGGACAAAACAACACGAATGGCCAGGATTAAAACAAAAGCAAGTGATCCAAGGGTTATTAGGGTGCCACATCATCGTCTTCTTCATGAAGACAAACCCTAGCCATGCAGCCACGAAAATGTGAAAAAAAACAGTGGATTTTTTCAATTTTCCACTCAAGAATGCAAGCGCTATAGTGCACCAAATGCCACGAAATAAAAACCAAAATTCAAGTACGAAATGTGTAGATTAACATGGTATCTTTGTTTGAGTAAAATGATGGCTTGATCGTGGAGGAATATTGACAATAAGATGACAATATGGGAACGACATAATGGAAAATCACAACACAAATCCATAACATCAAGAACACAAGCATAAGATTGGCATTATAAACAAACATGAAACAACATGAGCATCTAATTGGCATGGCAAACAATAATGATAATAATGGTAAGCAAGCATAAGAATGAGGAAAACAATGGCCATGGAAGATGGAGTAAGATGGTTACCTTTCCTTGCTTTCCACGAAAATTCACCAATGCCTCTTAGGTTTAGGGTTTGCCTCTTTTAAATATGTAGGTCAAATGCTTAATGGGCTTTAACATGAATGATTTATCTATAAGCAAAAATAATGCCAAGTGAGGTGTAGAAAGAGGGCATGTGAAATGTGTTATTTTTGGCCAAACTTAAGTGAATGGATATCCAATGCATGGCCAAAAGAGGTAGCAAAAACAAGGGTTGGTTTGCAGCATAACTTGGCAAGCAAGAAATCCATTCCAAGGTGGTGACTTTAAGGCCATGTAACTTGATGATCAAGCCACCAATTGGTGAGACAATGCAAACAGTAGAAAGACCTCATGGAGCATAGCATCTTTCATGTTGAGCACAAGTTGAAATGATGAGTGGAACAAGGTGAAAAATGGCCTCAAAGAACAGGTCTCACCATGCAAAACTGGTTAGGCCAGCTAGGCCCAAAATCTGCCTAGAAAATTAAGTCATGGTGCCAACTTCAAGTGAATGCATCTCTCGAACCATGAATCCAAATGAGATGATTCCAAAAGGATGTGAAAGAGGACATGGCAAGGTACAATTGTTGTGAAGAAAGTATTTTCCAATAATGCCTTGAAGTGCAAGGAAATTGGCCAAGAAGTCTTGACAAACTTTGAAGATTTCGAGACTTAGAAATTTTTCTAAGTGTCCTAAAAATATGTCCCACTTTGACTAAGCATAACTTTCTCAATATTTATCCAAATGGAGCAAACTTTATATCTCTAGAAAGCTTGGAACAAGAGGAACAACTTTCATGTTGGAGAAATTTTCAAATGGAGCTTTTATGTTGATGGAAAATGGGCTTAAAGTGAGTGCAACAATCATGAAAACTTGCCCTAAATGGAAAGTCAACCATTTCCAAATTAAGTAACTTTTCCAATTCCTGATTAAATGATGAATCCATGATCCAACCTTGATCAAATTTCACATGTAGGATCCCCTAGGCATGGATTTTGAGATTCCACTCTCAAAAAGTCAGGAGTTGACTTTTTTGGGCCCATAGTTGACTTTTCCCAAACTGTCTGATTCCGATTCCAGTGATCAATTGAAGTACTTCTGGCTCAAATAAAGAGAGGATTTTTTGTATGTAGACCCTTGTGGACATATGGAGGGCCATGGAAAAGAGTTTCACCCAAAGAATCAGAAATAAACTGATTTTATACCAACTCCTAATTTAGGGCAAAATTGATCGGGAACTAATTGCACTGATTGCCAATGGATCTTTCTGAGATGATTATGAGTCTTCCTAGGCCAAGATGCCTCTCCAACCATGACATGGATAAGCTCCTCTACTTCCAACCAAACATTGCTTGTTGCAAGTAGCCATGAAACCCTAATTTCCTGATTAAATTTAGATGAACTCTCTGATAGCTCTGAATCCTTCACTGATGAACTGAGGACCATAATAAGATACTTGGAGCCCCCTGAGACCCTTGAGACTTGTATACTTAGAAAGTGAAGTCCAATCCTCAATCTTGCTTTGTTTGGGCTCCTTCTGTTGAGGAGTGATCAATCAAAACCTGATTTCCAAGTCACTAATGCAGTATGCAATGAGTATGACCTAGTATGATGTCAATGAAATGTAAAACATAATCCCATGCTTCCAGTAAAATGAAGGGTAAATTTTGGGGTATTACAGCTGCCCCTATTCAATCAACTGGAGACCCGAAAAGAAGATAGCAACGGCTTTCGCACTTTTGAGGTATCAAGGGATTGAATACGATAATAGCCCGAAAATTTACACTGAAGTGAAAAATGAAGTAATAATGCCTGTCAGGATCGGCAGAGAGGTGGTCTTAATCTAAGCATCTACAAAGAATCCGTGTGGTACGGTGAGAGTCAGTTTGAACACCGAAAAAAGAATGTTAGCCTGAATACCAAAATAAATGGTAACACAGAAATAACCATGGCCTGAATGCCGCTCATCAGTCTGAATATTGGAAATGACTTCGATCTGAACATCAGAAAACTAGCCTGAACGCCACTTCGGTCTGAATACCGGAAAACTGGCCTGAATGCCACAAGTTGCGTCGACCTGAACGTCGGAAACTTCTTCGATCTGAACATCGGAAAACTGGCCTGAATGCCACTTCGGTCTGAATACCGGAAAACTGGCCTGAATGCCACAAGTTGCGTCGTCCTGAACGTCGGAAACTTCTTCGATCTGAACATCGGAAAACTGGCCTGAATGCCACTTCGGTCTGAATACCGGAAAATTGGCCTAGATGCCACAAGTTGCGTCGACCTGAACGTCGGAAACTTCTTCGATCTGAATATCGGAAATTGGCCTGAATGCCACAAGTTGCATCGACCTGAACGTCGGAAACTTCTTCGATCTAAACATCGGAAAATTGGCATGAATGCCACTTCGGTTTGAATACCGGAAAACTTGCATGCCTGTCAGTATCGGCAGAAATAGGAAAAATGATAATTGAGGCGGCACGTGGGCCAACGACCCCTGCTGGGAATAATAAAGGATAAGTTGTGAACAAACTTCAGTCTGAGTACTGGAAACAAACTTCTGGCTTATCACTTGGGATACCGAGAATGTCTTATGCTTTACATGCGTATGTTTGAATTTTTCAATGGCGTAATGCTCCATGAAAATGGAAATGCTACGCGATTTGGAAGGATGCAATGCGATATGATTCTTCATGCAGGGATGCGAAATGCTTGGTTAAAGAGAACGCCAAGCCGAGGCAAGGAATTCTGTTGGGGAAATGATTACAATCTTCTAGACCCTGGCAATGTTGTTGGAGACACACAGCGCAATGAACCCTGTGGGGACAAGACCAGCCACGCGGTGTTCTGGTAATAACAGAATAACGAGACTCTGACTGGGGAGAGAATGGCTCTGAAAGCTTGCTGCTGAGGAAAGCGGTCGTGGTTCTGGAAACCATAATCCGCGAGAGAGACGACTCAGCAAGGGAAGTAAACACCGATACGGTACCAAGATTCTGCTTCAAGGAAAGAGACCATGGATCTAGCGTTGAAATCATCGATCTAGCATCGAACTCTGAGGAGCAGCCGCTTCTGCTGGGAAGATACAGTCTGACACTGTAAACTCCGTTGGGGATATACAGTCTGGCACTATCAACTCTACTGGGGAGTGTATAGTCCGAAACAAACGCTTGGGGAAGTACAGTAGTGAGAACCTGCTGGGGATTGAAGAATCCACTGCTCGGACCAACTTTGCTGGGATAAAATACCAAATACCAAATGTTGAGGAAAAACATCCGCGATCATCTGGGAACATTAAGGAAATGCCTCGAGTGTACCTGTTCTGAATAGACGATCCAAAGCACTTAAAATTTACAGCAATTTTAAATATTTATTAAGCATGTACCTGTAAAGCTCTTGTGTTTCATGATGTAATGTTTATCAAAAATTCGGACGTCATTTTTGCAAACAAAACAGTAAAATGAAAATGAACACAGACGATATACTGAATAACATGGCTTTATTGATTGAATGGCCTCTGAATAGGCATTTACATCAGGAAGCAATCACTGGAAAAAGGTAATTGCACAAAAGATAAAAATAGAAGTTAATCTAATGGCAATGTGAAATGGATTTCTATCGGGTTCCAATTCTGCTATGACTTGCTCGTCTTCAAGATCCTCCAGATGATCAACTTTCTGAAAAAGATGATTGGACTGTTTCCTATCCTTCGGAATTTTCCAGTTATCGACATGACATGAGATTCAAAACTACTCAGAACGCAATCGTTCGCTTAATCCCTAACTTTTTCCTAGATCGCCCTTTCGGGTTTTCAATCCACCGGGATACCCATTTTTTGCCTAAGTTGCCTTTTTCAGGTTTTCAACTTACCGAGTATACAATCTTTTCATTTTTAATCCCTAACTTTTGCCCGAACCTTTTTTCATTTTCTTGGTTCGCCGGGATGCCCATTTTTTGCCTGGACTATTCTTTTTATTGTCCAGCGGGTCTATTTTATGCGAAGTATTTTTTTAACTGTGTCTGAGTTCACAGGGGAAGTGAAGTCTTCACCATCCATAGTTGCAAGCATTAAAGCTCCACCATCAAAAATCTTGCTGACAATATATGGTCCATCATAGTTAGGATTCCACTTTCCCCTGTGATCTGTCTGAGGAGGAAGGATCCTTTTCAACACCAAATCTCCGACTTGGAAGCATCGAGGACGCACTTTCTGATCAAAGGCTCTCTTCATCCGACTTTGATACAACTGCCCATGACAAATGGCTGCCATTCGCTTTTCTTCGATAACACTCAACTCATTGAACCTTGTCCGAACCCATTCAGCTTCGTGTAACTTGACATCCAACAGGACTCTTAGAGAAGGAATCTCCACTTCAACAGGTAGGACTGCTTCCATACCATACACAAGGGAGTAAGGGGTTGCCCCAGCCGATGTACATACTGAAGTACGGTACCCATGCAAGGCGAAGCGTAGCATCTCATGCCAATCTCTGTACGTAACGACCATCTTCTTCACAATCTTCTTTATGTTCTTATTCGCTGCCTCAACAGCGCCGTTCATCTTAGGACGATAAGCGGAAGAATTGTGATGTTGAATGTTGAAGTTCTTGCACAACTCCTTCATCATTTTGTTATTGAGATTAGAACCATTATCAGTAATGATTCTTTCGGGAATCCCATAATGACAAATGATTTATTTCTTAATGAATCGGGCAACCACATGTCTGGTGACCTTCGCAAATGACGCTGCTTCGACCCACTTGGTGAAATAGTCGATGGCAACAAGGATGAAGCAATGCCCATTGGAAGCAGTCAGCTCAATCTTTCCAATCATATCAATGCCCCACATAGCAAACGGCAACGGCGAAGACATCACATTTAGAGGATTTGGCGGCACATGCACCTTATCAGCATAAATCTGGCATTTATGACACTTCCGAGCATATTTGAAATAATCAGATTCCATGGTCATCCAGTAATAACCCGCTCTTAACAATTTCTTAGCCATTGCATGTCTGTCGACATGAGTACCGAAGGAGCCTTCATGAACTTCCTGCATTAACATGTCCGCTTTGTGTCTATCCACGCATCTGAGCAAAACTATGTTGAAGTTCCTCTTATGCATCACATCGTCTTTATTCAAGAAGAAACTGCCTGCCAATCTTCTCAAAGTCTTTTTATCATTGTTGGATGCCCCTGCAGGGTACTCTTGATTCTTCATAAAGCACTTGATATCGTGATACCAGGGCTTGTCATCAACTACCAGTTCAGCAGCAAACACATACGCAACCCTATCAAGGCGCATAACATCGATTCTGAGAACAAGGTTCCACCGAATCACCTTGATCATGGAGGATAGAGTAGCAAGAGCATCTGCCATCTGGTTCTCATCACGAGGTATATGATACAGCTTTACTGTTGTGAAGAAAATCAACAGTCTTCTCGTGTAATCTCTGTAGGGGACCAAATTAGGCTGGAGAGTGTTCCAATCACCATTCACTTGGTTGATCACTAGAGTTGAATCTCCGAAGATGTCCAAAGTCTTGATTCTCAAATGAATGGCTTGCTCAATACCTAAGATACATGCCTCATACTCAGCTTCATTATTGGTGCACTCAAAAGTCAGACGAGCGGTGAAAGGCATGTGGGCACCTTTCGGAGTGGTAATGACAGCACCAATTCCACTTCCTTTGGCATTGACGGCCCCATCAAACATTAAAGTCCACTTTTCATCTGGATCAGGTCCCTCCTCAACAACCGGCTCTTTGAAGTCTTTCATCTTGAGGAACATGATGTCTTCATCCGGAAAATCAAACTTTATCGGCTCATAATCATCAATCGGCTGCTGAGCAAGATAGTCTGACAGAATACTGCCTTTGATGGCTTTCTGGGACGTATACTGGATGTCGTACTCTGTCAGTACCATTTGCCAACGAGCAACCCTTCCTGTGAGAGTTGGCTTCTCGAATATATACTTGACTGGATCCATCTTGGAGATCAGTAAGGTTGCGTGAGTCAGCGTGTATTGTCTCAATCGCTTAGCAGCCCATGCAAGTGCACAACATGTCTTTTCAAGCATTGAGTATCTCGACTCGCAATCTGTGAATTTTTTACTCAGGTAGTAGATGGCCTGCTCTTTCCTACCTGTCTCGTCGTGTTGACCGAGAATACAACCCATGGAATTATCAAGTACTGTCAAATACATAATCAGCGGTCTCCCTGGGACTGGAGGCATAAGGATTGGAGGATTCTGCAAATACTCTTTTATTTTCTTGAAAGCCCTCTGGCAATCATCATTCCACCTGATAGCCTGATCTTTTCTTAACAACTTGAAAATTGGCTCACACGTGGCTGTTAGGTGAGAGATGAACCTTGCAATGTAGTTCAACCTTCCTAAGAAACCACGGACTTACTTTTCTGTTCTTGGCTCAGGCATTTCCTGTATCGCTTTTACTTTGGCCGGAACCACCTCAATCCCTTTTTCACTAACAATAAAACCCAACAGTTTTCCAGATCTCACCCCGAAAGTACACTTGTTCGGGTTAAGCCTCAGCTTGAATTTCCTCAAACGCTCAAATAGTTTCTGCAAATTCACCAAATGTTCTTCTTCCGTCTGAGATTTGGCAATCATATCATCAACATAAACCTCAATTTCATGATGCATCATATCATGGAAAAGAGTTACCATAGCTCGTTGATATGTTGCCCCAACATTTTTCAGACCAAACGGCATCACCTTGTAACAGAAGGTGCCCCATGGGGTTATGAAAGTTGTCTTCTCCATGTCTTCCGGTGCCATCTTAATTTGATTATAGCCAGAAAAGCCATCCATGAAGGAGAATACCGAGAACTGAGCCGTATTATCCACCAAAACGTCGATGTGAGGTAATGGGAAATCATCTTTAGGACTAGCTCTATTCAGATCCCGGTAGTCAACACATATCCGTACCTTTCCATCCTTTTTAGGTACTGGAACGATGTTTGCAACCCATGGCGGATAATTCGTAACCGCTAGAAACCCTGCATCCAACTGTTTTTGCACTTCTTCCTTTATCTTGACAGCCATCTCTGGTCGTGTTCTTCTGAGCTTCTGCTTGACCGAAGGACAATCCTTTTTTAGAGGCAAACGGTGTACCACAATATCTGTGTCAAGCTCCGGCATGTCCTGATAAGACCAAGCGAAGATGTCAACATACTCTTGCAGCAATCCAATCAGCCTCTTCTTCACATTATCTTCCAAAGTAGCCCCTATCTTGATTTCTCTCTTGACGTCCTCGGTGCCGAGATTAATCACTTCAATAGACTCTTGATGCAGTTGAATGACCCTTTCCTCCTGTTTTAAAAACCTGGCAAGTTCTTCAGGGAGTTCACAGTCTTCATCACCCTCTTCTTCAGCTTGAAAGATTGGATTTTCAAAGTCGAAGCGAGTCGTAGCAGAACCGTTATCAATAGGATCCGGTGACGTGCATCTGCAAGAGTGATGGTATGTGCTTATGAGTGTGAACAAGGAGTGAAAACTAAACAAAACATTGCCAAATGTATTTTTTTGTTTTTTTTTTGAAAACTGCAAAAATAGAAAGACAGTAAACGAAATATTTGAATGTAAAAATACGTCCTTTATTTATGATAAAAAATGCAGGTATCCACATAGATGAGCCCTACAATGAGTCATTACGCCCTGGGCGGAACGTAAGACTTAGATATGCATGAATAAACAAAGAAAATTACTCTTCAAGAAAAGTGACTTGGATAATCTCTTCAGAAGACCAATTGCGGAGAACTTCACCCGGGACCCTTGGACGTACCCAGTTGTCAATGTCGCAATCACTATCCCCATCTTCTTCGTTGATTGCAGAGATCTGGCCATACTGAATGATGTCAGCGCTGGAGAAAGTGATCTGCCCCTGACGAGTCTGAGGCGTTGAAATTGTAGAAGTCAATGTTGGCTGATACCCAATCCCGAACTTGTCTTCCTTCATAGGTAAATCCAACAGACGTCCCCAACCGGGAGCAACACCTGAATTTACCAAGGCTTGTGCCTGCTTGAAGGACAAAATAGAGGCACCTGCTTCAACCTCTTCCATTGGAGCTGCATCGTTGACTTGAGCTGCCTCAAAGGCCTGACACAGGGTCTCATGAATCTCACCTTCTACCTCTACATACTTGAATGCAGACAGGTGATTGACCAGAATATCCTCCTCACCACAGACAGTGATAATTCTTCCGTTGACCGGGAACTTGATCTTCTGATGCAAGGTCGAGGAGACTTCCCCAGCATTGTGGATCCAAGGACGACCCAGCAAGCAGTTATACGAAGGACTGATATCCATCACATAGAAGACGGTGTTAAAGGTTTGTGATCCAATCTGAATTGGCAATTCTACCTCTCCAAACACCGACCTCTTAGAACCATCGAAGGCTCTCACCACAAGATCGGAAGGCTTCAAGATCAAACCTTCTACATCTAACTTTGACAGGGCTCTCTTGGGTAGCACGTTGAGAGAGGAACCTGTATCCACCAGAACATGGGATAGCACAGTGTCTTTACACTCCATCGAAATGTGCAAAGCCTTGTTATGATTTCGTCCAACTGGTGTCAAGTCAGAATCAGTAAAACCCAACCCGTTGCTTGCATGAACATTTGCAACAATCCCTTCTAGTTGGTTCACTGAGATCTCCTGAGGTACATATGCAGCATTAAGGACCTTCAGGAGTGCCTCCCTGTGTGCCTCCAAACACAGCAGGAGTGAGAGAATAGATATCTTAAACGGCGTCTGAATTAACTGATCGACTACCTTGTAGTCGCTTTTCTTTATGATTCTCCAGAGCTCGTCCACATCTTTCGTAAAAGCAGGCTCGGAGCCAGCCTGTGGTGCAGAGGTACCCTCATTCACAACTTGCTTGCCTTTGGCCTTCACCGCGGCGTCAGCACTATCAGGTTGGGTAACCGGTGGTGAGAACAGTCTACCACTTCTGGTGAATCGCCTGATTCCACCAACATTGTCCACTGCAGGATCTTTTACCTCAAATCCAGGTTCAGACTTCTGATCCTGCACCTCTTCTACTTTCAGTGGCTGCTCCACTCTATGATCGTGCGTGTACACACTCCCCCCGTAATGCCAAGGAATGGCCCTTTCGTTGGTGAAAGGTAAAGGACCAGGGGTCGTGATAGTCATAGTGGATTGATGCGGTCGCACTGGTGACACCGGCTGCGCTACTGGCACACTGATCTGAGCGGTTGGGTAGAAAATTGTGATAATGGCAACATCACAGTCATACTCAGAAATCTCATTCATTGAAGTACAAACATCCAAAACATCGGAATCAAGTTCAACAAGTACATCAGAATCAAGCACAATGTTTGGAATATTAGCAACAGCATCAAAAAAATTAAATACATCATCAGGAATTACAAGATCAACAGGAACAACATTTGTAAATTCTTCAGCATCTTTAGGAAAAAGAGCATCAACATTTGCATTCTCAACAACCCCTTTAACAGACCTTTAGGCAGATAGGTCTTCAGCTTGAAGGACACCATCGTCAAGCAAGGCCTGGATACCCTGCTGCAGCTTCACACAACCCCCACTCTGTGCAACACAACCCAAACAACCGCTCCCACAACCGGGAAAAACATCTGCCTTAGCAAGTATTCTTTGATTTCCAACAATAGAGTCTTTAATTTCAGCATATCCTCGACTAATTTGACTTCTCCTTCAACCATGTTAACATTTGCTCTACCATGCTGCGGCATAGAATTGTTGACAACATTAGGAGTCGGCGCAAAGTTAATGGCCTTTGAGTCAATAAGGTCCTGAACTACGTGCTTAAAAGCTTTGCAGTTCTCAATAGTGTGTCCAGGTGCCCCAGAGTGGAACTCACATCTAGCATTGGCGTCATAACCCACTAGAAGCCTGCCAACAGGAGGAGCCAAAGTGCGTAACTGCACAAGTTGCAACTGTTGAAGGTTGGGAAGCAATTGGGTGTACGACATCGGAAGAGTGTCGAAACACCTATCCATCATCCTCTGTCTCTGTTGATAAGCAGGTTTGTTACCCTGTTGTTGTTGGTATTGATTTTGTTGACGTTGAGGTTGTTGTTGTTGCACTGGTGCTGCAGCCAGAATGGTCACAGCTGCAACATAAGGTTGCTGATGGTAATTCTGAAAATTGTTCCTCCGGTTACCTCTGCTCTGATAAGAAGATATGGCATTTGCATCCTCTTCTCTCCTCTTTTGTCCTCCTATAAATGGCTTCTTCGTCCCTGATGATGATCCAACCCCATTTTGGATCTTACACGTCTTCAAGTAGTTTTCCACCCTCTCACTGGTAGAGACCACATCAGCAAAATTCGAGGCGTTGTAACTCACCAGACGCTCCAAATAAGATCCAGGCAGTGTGTTCATAAACATGTTGGCCATCTCTTTTTCCAACATCGGAGGCTAAACACGGGAAGCCATCTCTCTCCAGCGTTGAGCATACTCTTTGAAGCACTCGTTGCTCTTGAGAGACAGATTCTAGAGTTGGATCCTGTAAGGTGCCATATCCGCATTGTACTGATATTGCTTCACAAAGGCCTCATCCAAATCTCTCCAACAGCGAATATAGGCTCTGTCCAACCTCATATACCACTCCAAGGATGCCCCAGCTAGACTGTCCTGGAAGAAGTACATGAGCAGCTTCTCGTCATCGGAGTATGCAACCATCTTGCGGAAGTAGGCATGCACATGAGTCTTCGGGCAAGAGTTGCCATTGTACTTATCAAACACAGGGACTCTGAACTTTGGTGGAACTCTCACACCTGGGACCAGCCCCAAGTTAGCAACATCCACACCAAGAGCATTCTTCCCTTCCATAACCTTCAATCTCTCTTCCAGTCTCCGAAACATAGGGTCCATACCATGGCCCATGCCAAATTCCTCCTGAAGCAGGGGGAACTGATCCTCCTGATCATCATGGATGGGTTGTTGATCAAGGTTGACATGTGGTGTCGGGATAGGCCTCGGTCCATTGGGTCCATTAGCCTCTCCAGCTGGAGGATCAGCCACAACCTCTGGTTGAGTAGTAGGGGGATCCCTTTGTACCAACAATCTTAGCTTCTGCTGTCCCTGAGCCACTCCTTGGACCACTTCCATGAACTCATTCATGTGAATCCTCATATCAGTGAGCTCTGCTTGTAGACCTTCCATTGCTCTTTGTTGATTTCTTCGGGTACCGTATCGGTGAATGCCTCAGTCAACTATCCTGCTAGTGGAATACCAAACAAAATGAGAACACTGCGGCGGTACCTGTTATGCAAGACATGCTAATGAATATGCAAATGCAATGGCATGTTTATTAATTCCAAAGGGTATTCTACCCCTTAATTCCAGTCTCTTAATAGATAAACAGTGTAAGAAGATCGAGTCGTGGATAAACTTTGGAGACCAAGATGTAATAAAGAGAAACCGTCATACAAATGATTTCAAAGAGAAGGGCCTTAGCCAACGGTACATCAAAAGAGGATCTCCACAACAAGCCTGTGGATCATCACTACAAAGCAACAAAGAAACACAACAAGTAAAAGGAGGAACAAAAATCAGGAATCATCCTCCTGTATATAACCCATAAGGACTGCTCTTAACTTCAGCCAGCAGTGCTACCGTGTCAGGATGATATGGGGATTCTGTCAAACGCCGGATAAGCAAATTCCTCTTGTGAACAATCTCATACATTTCTTTGATGTGCTCTATGTAATAATCCTCATTATCCTTCCCGAACACCTCTTCAAGTCTAGATTTCTTCAAACCCGCCAGCACTTTGAGTTCTTCAATCTGTTATTGAGCCTTGTCGAGTTGATCTGTGATGTAACCATTGGTTGTACGGGCACACAGGAGCTCATTGTTCTTCTCCTTCAGCAGAGTTTTCAACTTCTCCATCTGACCAGTCAATTGGGTCACCATCTCCTCCTCCTTTGCTTTTCGAGAAGCTGAAAATGCATCCCATTGTTCTTGCCACCCTGCTAACTTACCACGGGCATCTGTTAACTGCTGCTTGACTCGCCTCAACTTAGAACTGGATGACCCCAAGGCTTCGTCAGTTTTCTTGAAGATGTTCACCTCCACAGCCAATTTCTTCTTCGCTTCCTCTTGCAATCTGACAGCTTCCCCCTTCTAATATTCTGCCTCCTGATATAGATGCACAAAGTCTTGCAACTTCACACTCAGCTCCGAGTTTTCAGTTTGAAGCTCCTCCATGGCATTCTTCAATTTGTCATACTCCTCTCGGCTCACCATTGTTGACTGCCCAGGAGTAGATGGATACAAAGGTTCTTCAATAGGAAAGGACAGACTAAACTCTTCGACTCTTCTCCGAAGCCAATCTTCATACTGAGGGTAAGTCCTGCAATCCCCCTTTCCAAGCACAGTCCTTCCTCTCTTGATTACCTTGAGCCAGGCCTCAGCTGCCTTATGGGATACAGTCAGATCAGATGAAGAATGGAAAAACAGAGATTCTTCCACATCTTTTTCCAAAGGCGGAGTTCTTAAAGCATATCCAAACTGTCTGACTGCTAGAGAAGGATTGTAGTTGATTCCTCCTCTTCTTCCTACCAACGGCACATTCGGGAAGTTCCCGCAACTATGAATAATATCCGCCCGAAGCAGTTCTGGTCAGACCACCAAGAAATATCTTTATCTCTTATCCCCATCAGTCTCTTCGACCAACTCAACGAGTCCTTGAAATCAACGAACGCTCCTGACTTGGGCAGGTGAGAACTGAACCACTTATAAAACAAGGGTGCACAATAATTCATCAATCCTCCTTTTCTATTCTCATTCCTATGATGCATTGAATGAAAGAAATCTCCCAGCAAGGTCGGCACTGGATTTCCCAAACGAAGAGGCGTACTGCATCTACGTCCACAAATTTTGCAACATTAGGGAACAGGACAATCCCGTATAGACAAAGAGCCAACACAGCATTGAAACCCCTCCAATCACTATCTTCCAGCTTCTTCTTGGCTTCTCCCACTAAGAAACTCAGATGAAAACCACTGACTCCTCCTTTCTGACACATATTAGACTCCAAGATTGATTTCCCCAAATATGTGGCTGAAGCAACCATGCTGAAATCGGGGAGAAACTCAGAACTGTAGAATAGCAACTCTGACTTGATAGGAACTCTGAGAAAACTGGCAATCTCCTCCAAAGTAGGGACCAAAATATAATCTGGGAACGTAAAACACCTCAATGGAGGGTCATAGAACTGCAGCAGTGTAAAGAGAGCATCATGTTGATTTTTGGAGAGAATCATGATCCATTAACTTCATCAGCTGTTGAATGGGATCCAAACAAACCATAGGAAACTTGTAGGCGACATGTCTTTTTCTGCCAATATCCATCTGAGGAGAACCAGAAAACCCCGACTAGAATCAAGAAGAAGATATAAACCCCTGGGAATAGATAAACATGTGTTACATGATATGAATGCGAAATGATGTGATGTAATGCAGTGACATGGGAATCAGGATTGCTGTATCTGCTTGAACAACTATCAGGTCGCGTTGTCTGAAGAGAAAACCACTGAGGAACATATAAGAGATCAAAGCTCTGCTCCAACAAGAATAACAGAAAACCGGGTTGGTTGAAGGTTAAGGTTTCCTGAATTTAGCCCGCCCCTCACTGGTAGGTTCTAAGAACAGAAGTTTGTCAGCTTCTAACCCTTCAGTCGAGAATAATACGTTTACCACTGAAGATTTGGCATTATTATGAGACAAAAGACCTCCACTGACTCCCCTCAATCGGACATCCTAAAAGCAAGTTCCCAGCCTCGGGTCCTCGGATTGAGCAACGAGAATGCACCCACCAGAGCTAACATAACCGCGTCTCGGAGGAGAGGCCTCGATTGAGTCCTCGGGAAATGGTCACCAGAGTCGATAATTTCTAAAGGAATATCATGTCGTTACGGAACACCCGTAGGACAGAATATATCCAAAAGAAACCTCATCTGGGTGTGGGTCTTCATGAACGACTTAACGTAGCAACATGCTACGCAAGCCTCGTGACTATCCACTCAAAAACCTGTGTGTACGCTCAAGCCTGGGTAGTGGGCTTATCTCTCATAGAACAACCCACCCCAACAAACAACCCACCCCACAGATCCAACAGATACAACAGTCATATGTACACAATGCAATAAGATAAAGCAGATAAATATTGGAAGTAAATAACTGTACAAAAGAATAAACACCCAACAAACAAGAAACTCACAAAAGCTAGGAGGGACTCGCATTGGGAAACCAGATCCCCAGCAGAGTCGCCAGCTGTCGCAACTGGTGCGAAAAAACAATCGGCGAAGGAAAAGAAAACAGAAGAGTCGCCACCGTTCGTTATTTATCCCAAAGGAGGGAAAGGAAACGATCGAAGAAAACCTGAAGAGAAAGGAAAAGACAAGGTCTCGTAACCAAATCTTGGGTTCGGGAGTCGATTATGCGAAGGGAAGGTATTAGCACCCCTACGCATCCGTAGTACTCTACGGGATCCACTCTTATTGTTCTAGTCTAAAGGGTGTAGGTATATCTAATGTACTATTTACTAAAAGAAGGTTAAAAGAAAAATGAAAATGACTCGCGAGCATGTCGCATCCACTGCCTACGTATCTCATCTAAGTATCAGAATCAGAGTCTTCGTAGCTCGGCTACCTATGGGTTAAAGAGAAGTGTGCTCGCTAAGACATCGCGTCTTATGCCTACGTGTCTCATCTGGAATGAGAATCAGAGCAAAACGTAGTTCAGCTAACTACGGGAACAAAGGTCTCGATTGCAACTAGGGCAAGAGAAAGGGAAGTGTCTCGATCGCAACGAGGGCGAGAGAAAAGAATCGCAACAAGGGCGAAAGCAAACAAGGATTAGTTGTTAGCCATCAGTCAAAAACTCGGCAAGACATCGCATCTCGTGCCTACGTATCTCATCTGAACATGAGAATCAGAGTTGACGTAGTTCGACTAACTAGTGGTTAAGGATTGCCATCTGAACATGGACTTACAAAAGAGGACACCAGCTGTGTCATAGGAAAGTGGGCAATGTGTTCACATCCTAGCAGTAGGTGTCGCAGCTCGCTGAATCGAGTCTTAGGCACTATCACTACCCGAATACGTGATTAGATCATAATAACAATAGGACTTTTGGAGCAAAGCTCCACACCAAAATGTCAAACCCATTCCTCATAGTATTCATCTAATACTAGGTGACACATTCACCAATTGGCATATATTTCCATCAAAATATCGGGTGATCATCCACCTATCACATGTTGTTCCATATTTTCCATGCAAAGCATATTGATTTGGTAATCAAGCGATTACTTGTCCGCGATACACACCGAGGTACCTTGCATCAAAGCATTACAACCTAAGTCATTTCCATAAACTAAGTTATCTTTCTACTTCATTCATCTAGTTATACTCCTAGGTTTTCTCACTTATCATATAAGGTTTTAATCATAATATACATTCAATACAAGTAACCAATCCATTGAATGTTTCATGATACACACATGGTAATTCATACGCATATAAATCACAACATGATACATCATATTATAGTTCATCACCAAATATTCAACCAATAAATGAGAACATATACATGGTTTAATTGTCCTTATTCAATATCACGTGTCATAGTATAAGTAGTAAATCATAGCATAACATCACCAATAATGTAATATTTGGCATTTAAAACTTAACTTGTAACATACTATCAAACCATGAGCCCATAATATGTTACAAGATATCATATAGTAGTGATATTTAATCACCATAAGATAATACATGGAATTAGCTTCCCAACGCATCCAACCGCGTCCAAAATGGACTTATAACACACTCAAATATCTATAATTCTAACCTAATCAAGGTTTTAGGTTAAAACGTATTCATTGCATAAATATTCAACAACAAGAGCCTTAGCCTAGTGGTAAGGCATGCACCATGCTAAGAAGGTCTAGGGTTCAACCCCCCTTGGTAGCAACATTTTCATTTTTCAAAGAATTAACTGCGTCAATCAATTTACTAAGTCGAACAATCGAATGAATTCTCACAAATTAGGATGAAAAATCGATTGGTTCTACGTTTTCTTCACAAATCTCTTTTTCAAAAACCTCCTATTCCAACAACCATATAAAACCTTTCCAACATGACAACCCGAACCATTCAAGGATTATAAAGTATAACTCAAGAACCAAAACACATGAACAATATATAATCAAAGACTACAACCATAATAACAAAAACATGGGAGCAACATCATCACAAAATCCTAGTTTCCCCTCATGAAATTCTCCCACCCAAGGCTAATCTAACTGGGAACTCACCTTATGAAGAATATTGATGATGAAATTGAGATGAATTGGTGGTGATAATGATGACTTCCAACTCCTTCTTCTTTCCAAGTTCTTCCTCTTCTTCTTATTTTTCTCTCCTTTTTCCCCTTCCCTTTCTCTTTCTCTTTTTCCTTTTCTGGTTTTCTCTCTTTCTCTTCTTCTTATCCACTTTTCCTTGTCTCTCTTATAACCACACAAATATGATATAAAGAAGGAGAAGAAAATATCTAGATTGATATTTTGTCTTCTAGTATCAATTGGCCAATAATTAGTGTCACCGAAATGTTCCATCTTGTACTTATTAATAATGGCTAGTCTCAAATAATAAGGACTGGTCTCTTCAGAGTCCACTGATTACTCTATTTGTCCAAACTGACAAGTTTTAGAGCACTTAAAGGTATATGGGATATTACAGTCTGTCTCTTTTTCTCCAAACTGATACATATGATCAACTCACTTCACTCTTACATAAATAACCCTAATTTTATTTTATTCTCACCAATTCTCTTATTTCTAATTATTCTCTTTTTTTCTATTATTTTTAATATTTTCTTTTCGACTAATAAAATATTAATAATAGTGTTATCAATAATAATAATAATAATAATATCACACATCCAAAAAATCACACTATAAGTTAAATAAAAAATTGAATAAAAATCGGGGTGTTACAAAGCATGGCCTTGCTGGCCAACACGACCCAGTCGTATTTCCCTCTATTTCCCTCTGGTCCATGTATGAGACGGGGTGTTGAGCCCAACATGGGCCGTGTCACCTGACACATGTAGCCCGTGTCAGCACCATTGAATTCCCCGTTTTGTCCATTCTTGATCCCTAGTTGGGCGGTTGGATGTGAATCGTTCCATATGATTAAAGTGAGTGAGCTTAGCCTACAATAATTAGTGGATAATGCTTTGAAACTCACTCGGTTTCTTGTGAAATGTATAGTATTGTAAGTGGTAATAAGAACGCAAACACACTAAGACGTGTATGCAAGATCGAGAAAGTGGTCCTAGGACTCGGAAACCCATGATACACATGTATTATTGTAATACTTAGCATTATGGTTGTGTGTGAAGTCGATCCTTGAATTGACAATATTATTAGCGTTAATCTCTAAGAGTCATTACTTAGGATAATATTGAAATCCTTGTAATGTGATTGTGGTTGCTTACTTAAAGAATGATAAATGGTAAGTGAGTAAACCTAAGATGAGTATAGAATACGACAATGAGATAAGTCCCGACTGAAAGAAGACAGGTAAACTAGGAAGACCTTACCTCGAGGGATTCGTTCCTAAAAGAAGGAAAACAGGTAAACTTAGAAGATCATACCTTGAGGGCGGCATAATAGTAAGTCTCGACAGAAGTAAGGCAAGTAAGCCTGAAATACCTTACCTTGAGGGATTCATTCTCAAAAGCAGTAAAACATTTAAACCTGTAAGACCTTCCCTTGAGGGCAACCTAATAATAAGTCTCAAAAACAGGAAGACAGGTAAACCTAGAAAATCTTACCTTGAGGAAATGGTTTTCAAAAGAAGGAAGGCGGGTAAATTCGGAAGACCTTATCTTGAGGGCAATGTATTAATAAGTCGTCATTTCCTTGTTTTGTATCCGAGCACAAATGTGTAGTGCTACTGAAAGGAAATGAGGATAGTAAACCCTGTAGGACCGAGCAGATTTCATGGTAAAGTCTAGAATTCACTGATATTAGTATCTCATTCTACTTACGTTGTATATTTCAGGTACTTCGAGGCAGGAGAAAAGCAAAGACAAGATGACCTTAATCGGATGTGTAGATATTTTATTTATTTTGTTTCCGTTGTATTTTGGATCTTTTGTAATTCTGTATGGATGTCAGTTATATTTTTATCTATTTAATTATTATCTATTGTAGCGTACATGACTTATGATTTCATCTAGATACTTATGGATGATTTTAGTAGCAGTTTAATGCTATATACAGTACTATTCTAGATATGTGTTGGATGAGGTGTTACTGTCTAATTATTGCTGTTCGGGTGTTCACTGATCTAATTCAATGCAGGGTTTACAATGATATTCATTGGTATTCTTTGACATCTATTAATCCTTTCATGGATGATTATAATCCAAAGGATCATATGTTTGTCGATGAGTTCAATTGCATAGGTATTTTCAAATCACTCTTACAATGTGCCTTGTATGTTAATTAAGGGTTCTATTTTATATTCTATTAATGTTAATGTAACTATTCTATTATATCGTTTAAGATAATTCAACATTTTCTTAACAGTACCAGACTCTTTGAAAGTTGCCATTTCTTAGGTTTGGACCAAACTGCTTAAACACAAACATAATGATTACTAAATTTACATAAATGAGGGATGTCTTAAAAATATGAATCTTTGTATATAGAAATGACTTTAATCTATCACATATTGCTTCCAACAATGGCTCATTCGTTTTCTCAAACAGTGGCACCCAATGCAAAATTAAAGAACATGAAATGTTCATTATACATGTACAATATATATCATATATTCGTGGACGAAAAATGATTTCATGGTGAGATGATTATGAATTATACTCACTTTTTAAACTAAAGCTAAGATAAGATACATATTAGCTATTTGGAGAACATTATTTATTTGTTTTATCCATAGTTATAAATACCAGATAAATACGAGACAGTAAATAGTAAGATTTTTAATAGTGATTTTTTAGATATTGAATTTGTAACATATTAATTACTATTTTACCTGTGAATTAACTATCCTTTATGGATTTAAATATGATGTTGACCTTAGTCATATGGTATGCCACGTCACCATGTTGGTATTATCTACATGTATATCCCATTCATCAAAAAGCCTATCAATTTCTATTAATAGTTATTGATAACAGAAATCAAACATATGCATGGAAAATATCAGAAGGATCATTGTTCAAATAAATTTTTTGAGGACTCAAATTGTAATAGAACCTATTGTTATAGAAAAAAAAACATCTTTAACAATGTGTAATATGATATAACATGTTAATATATGATAATATTATAAAAAAAATGTAACTAAATCATAACAAATTCATAATGAAAGAAAACAATTCTAAAAAAAATGCATCTTGTTAGATACACGAGAACTACCGACCTTCGTCTAATCCCCTTTGTATAGTTCCAAAAAAGAGCAATATTACTGCCATGTCTCCGATATACGCGTATACAGGGACGTAACAACTTGCACTGCCACCCTCCCAACCTCCTACGCAAGGGCTTCATTCATAGATCATGTATAATCTAACAAAAAAAAAAAAAGAAGTAGATGTTAGCCACCATGTGGGAGGCTGAGTGACATGTCTAGTTCTCGACTACCTTATCTTATGATAGAAGACTATCTATGTGTTTCTATTTATTATTAAATATGATAAACAAAATAAGTTTTTATTAATATTTAAAAGATCTCGAAACATATTTGTGTGAATTATGACTTTTGAATATATTGATATTGAAATCGAAATGTAATGTTTGAGATGATAATTGGAACTAGACTAAAATCGAAATGTGAAAGCTTTGAAAGTAAAGTGACTGAAATCGAAACCTAAAATTTTTTAAAGTAAAATGACTGAAAGTAACTTAAATCCAAGAATGGCTTGAATGTAAAAAACTTGAAATTTATAAATGTGGAACGCACACTGATAACCATATAATATACCGTATTTTCCGACTCGATGCACTTAGCATTTGATGTTATTTTGTCACTTTTTGTAGTGTATGCTGGTAATATGTGTTTGTTTCAGGTACTTTATAGGTAGGAGTCGGTACACAAGAAAACGGGATGAAAACAGAAAAAAAATAGAGGAGAAATGAAGAAAATGCACTAGTGACAACCTCCCAGGCGCTCGCCATGACGTGGCAGCCATGTGGCGCCACCCACTTTGAAGGAAATACAAATAAAATGGGCACTGAATTTGACAGGGTTCGACATCAGGGACATGGAGTTCGCCATGACCTCCCAATGTTCACAGTTCCACACTCATGGTGTCCGCCATGGGCTTCGTGACCTGAAAAATAACAACAGTTTTACCCAGTCTCCTCGCACTTCAGCAGGATTTTCTCCACTACTCCCACACGAATTGGCTCACTTTCAGCAGTTGGAACACTATATATAATATTAGTTTATAGGTTTTGAATATCTAAGTTTTTAGAATTCAAATAGGCAGAAAAGTTACTCATTGAAAAACACTTATTTGCTCATATCGAGTGATAAGTGCACCCTAGATTTAGGATTTGAAGATTTGTAGACTTTGCTTGGATAGTTCGTTTTGTACGTGCCGCCATACTAATTTCAGAATTTTCATTTACAAGTTTTCCTTTTCAATTTCGCAGTTGTCTCTATTTATAGTACACATTCCTATATTATTTTAATTCTGCATTTTATCATTTTAGTATTCACTATTATAATTGTTAGCTTTGATTGTTTTATTGCTACTATTTTGATCAGAAGTTTTACATGCATAACTGTCCACTAGTATCACTTGCATAAATGTATCAAATTGAATTAACATGTATTGTACGGATACATTCATATTACCTACTAGTTACTACTACTACTCACTATTATCATTATATCATTATGCTTAGATTTCTATTTGGTATGCATAATATGAATATCATGTCAAATCTAGGATCCGGAATGTGAGGACCGTCGTTTCGACAATACTCGCATCTAAGTTGGAAATTACCGGTTAAATTGGGACTCGTTCTAAACTGGAATTAATTACCGTGAACGCGCTAAACTTCAAGATATCGGTTCCATTTTGAAAGAGAGGAACCCATATCTGAGCTAGAAAATAAAAATCAGATTTTAAATTAAATCAATTGCGACAACAAGACTTATTTTAAATTGCAAGAATAATCATTTTCAAAAATAGAGTTTTAAAGAATCAATGTGTTGCGACAACAGACATTTGTAAGTTTAGACTCTGGTGCTACGCGAGCGACAACCGGTATCGCCCTTAAACTTGTTTTTCATCCGATCCGAGTTTTTAATTAATTAGAAGTTCTTGATTTTTATGAATATAAGTTTTATACTTTAACACGTTGAACAACGACATCGACAATATCTATTTTAGAATAAAGCTAGGTTCCGATTTAGCGAACGCAAACGGTTCATTTAAATTAAGTTTCTTCCTATTAAAGAGAAATATTGTCCCGAGTTAATTAATCAGTCTAATTTAGCTGTGAGTCCTATCGATCAATGCAAGTCATATTTCGGTCTGGCTTTTATTAAATATTTTTAAACCAACTTGATTTACCTTCTACTTTAATTTTCCTTCTCATCTAAATTCGATTAGCCTTAAATTTACATAGCAACAATAAATAGCGATAGATTGACGATTATTCTCTATGAGTTCGACAACCTTTTATATTACCCCGATACATTCTGTGCACTTCTAAAAAGTATCATAGAGAAGGAACACATCAAATGTTTGGCGCCGTTGTCGGGGGAGACAATTTAGTCAATATCGTAACTCCATTGTTGCACTGTATATATTAAGGCAATATTTATATTTCTATTCATCAGTTGTATTCCCAACACTCGCTCAGCCGGTGACGAGTTAGAACAACCGATCCTTGAAGTCGAGCATTACATTCACATAAAACGCCGAATACGTGAACTTGGAGCAATATTTACTCCTATGGCTGAACCAGATACAAAACCTCTTAAAGATTACGTCGCTTCGTCTTAGGACGAACCGCACTCAAGCATTCCTGCAATCCAGGCGAACAATTTCGAATTGAAACAGTCTCTACTACAAATCATGCAACAGAACCAGTTCTCTGGAAATCCCACCGAGGACCCATATCTTCATTTGTCAGTGTTTGTAAAATATGCAGACACATTAAAGAGTAATGGTGCCAATCCAGAAGCCATTCGATTACGTCTATTTCCATTTTCCCAGAGAGATAGAGCCAGAGCATGGCTATAGTCTCTACCTGCAAACTCAATCACTACTTGGAATGAACTCAAGAGGGTATTCTTAGCCAGATATTTCCCACCAAGCAAGACGAAAATATTGACAAATCATATAACTACGTTTAAACAAGTCAAAAGAGAATCATTTTTTGATGTATTGGAAAGATATAAAGATATAATAAGACTATATCCTCATCACAGATTAGAACAATGGCTTATTATCCATACCTTATACAATGGTCTACTATACAACACAAAAATAACCATAGACGTTGATGCTGGCGAAACCTTAATGAATAAACCCTTTGATGAAGCTTACCATCCTATCGAGAACATGGCCTATAATCATTACCAATGGGGAACTGAACGAGTTCAAGTCGAGAAAACCCAACAGAAAGGAGGAATGTTAAAAGTCAATGGAATTGATAATGTAAATGCTAAAGTCGAGGCACTTACCCAAAATATCAATAACTTAACTATAACCACTCTAGCCATCGTGGTTGTTGTAACCCCAAATTGCGAAATTTACGTAGTCCAAGGACATACAGCCACTGATTTCCAAATATTGACTGGAATTGCATCTTCCCAAGTTAATTATGCGCAAGGAAATCCCTATTCCAACACCTATAATCCTGGATGGAGAAACTATCCCAAATTTTATTACAAGAACAATAACACATTCTTTGTGCCAAGCCCTTCACCTTCAAACCCTCCAGGTTTTCAAAAAGGAGCCCATGTCACTCCTCATTATCTTAGAAAGTGAACTCATGATGGAGAACTTCATCACCTCTTAGACCCAACAAAACAAAGAGTTCATGAATCAAAATGTTCATACTAACGAGCTGGTAAAACAATTGGAAAACAAGGTTGAAGCCATTTCTACACATGATAAGATGCTTGAGACCCAAATCTCTCAAGTTTTCAAACAATGGGTGGCCATTGCCGCTCTTGCTGGCGCATTTCTATGCCAACCTTAACCAAATCCTAACGGTGGAATCAGTAGCAATTTGATGTGCTTTGTTCCAGTGGTGGGATCGGGAGCGAGTAGCCAACTTCCGTATAAAGGGAATGGTGAAGCGTTATTAATTTAGTGGTGGAATCAATAACAATTTGATCTTCTCTGGTCCATTGGTGGGATCGGGAGCGTGTGGACAATGTTAGTAACATACCTCTAATGTCCAATGAGTCGGTACTCCAGTTGCATGTAGATTTGAGGTGGTGTCACATTGCATATATACCTGCATCGTGAATGAACTAATATTAATGATGTGTAATATCTGTGAAGTGTGTAATATTTGATGATGTATGAGTAATTGGTGATGAATAAATGATTGTGATTCTTGGGTGATCGATGAATACGTGGTGTTGTTGTGATATGATGATGTGTATGTTTATGATATGCCCTTTTTATGTATTGCACCTCTATATTATTCGAGCGTATTCTTACCTCCTTTTGTTGTTGTGGCGTGTGTGCTCCTCTAGAGTACACAAAATTAGGTACAAGAGTAGTTGCTTGAATTAAAGGACGTCATTGATGCCTTTGTAGCTATTTTTCTTTGAGTCTTATAGAAGTCGCTCTGGTATGTAGCATTACATATGTGTTTTTCACTTTTTTTTGTTTTATTCCCTGCTTATCTTGAAGTTTTGTTGTTCGTTTGATGTTGAAACTTATATGTCAAACTTAATGATTTTCCGTTGTTGAGTTTTAATGAGTATGTTATGTTGATGTTTTTATGCTATGGTGAAACATGTGTGACACTCTAATCATGAAGTTTTATTTGAATTATTTTATTAATTATCGAGTCGGGAATTAAAATGCTACATTACACACATGTTGGCTCTTATCCTTGCGATCTCCATCTCAATGTAGTATTCAACAACATTTTTGGTCCATTGATTGAATCTCTGTGACTTGTTATTCAAATTCCTATGGTAATAGGATGACACAAATAGTTTTCTCATGAGCTTCTTTATCTCATCCCATGTTTCAATGGGTGTCTCCTCATATCTCTTCCTTTTTTTACATTTGATCCCACCATATCAATACATACTCTTAAAATTCAAGGACAATAACCTGCACTTTTTTGAATATTATAATAAATATTAGAAATACAAATTTGTTCAATTTTTATTATCCACTCTAAGTAAATCTTTGAATATTTTTTCCTTTTACAAGATGATAATTTAATTTTTATGCCACTCAAGATCTCCTCCCTATACCCCTTCCATGTCTTATCCTCATTCTCCCCTCATCATTGCCATTAGGGATGAAATTTTATATGTCATCAATCCTTTCATATAATACATATGTTGTTCTCTCAACATTCTTTATATTTGATTTGTGAAAGCCTCCAACAACAACCTATTTGTAAATTGTAAGTATTTAATTACCAATGATTTTGTTTACGTAAATAATATAATTTATTATGTATATTTTGTCATCGACTTTTTGATATTACATTTTCATTATGGTATAAAGAGTTAATGAAGGGATGAAAGGGGAGATGGAGATGAAAATTATTAAAATTAATCAGGTTGATTTGCAAAAACTCTATTAATAAGTATAAAAGAGGATTTTGCAATCATTCTTACATATATTATTTTAATTTTTTTGACTAAAAGTATTTTTTAATTGAAAATATATTTTGGAGAATTTTATTAATTAACAAAATATGATGAACATTTGATAACTTATTGATTATTTCTTAGAGTTTATTTATTTTTAAAGAAAATAAGTCACTTTCTATTTGTCTAAGGTAATAAAAATTATATATTTGTATTTTTTTTTAATTTATTTGGATACAACAATGTAGAAATCAAGTGATTATGCTCAAGTAGTTAATAAGTTAAAATAAAAATAAAAATAAATAGTTTTGGATATTCAAAATCTTGTTGGAAGATTCTTTTGGCTAAATTTTAGTTAGCTTTTTAATTGGAGTGGAGAAATAAGTTAGATTAAGATAGGGTTGCAATTCTATGTTTAGTCAGATACTAAAGTATAAAGTCTTGAATCTGGTTGTTATCTATCATAGATTTGAGTCATTCTTTTTAATATTGATTTATAATAGGATTATTTTTATATATGTGTCTATCTTTTTCAAAAGTATACTAATCTATTATCCTATTTAAAAGTTTTTAATTATGATATGCAGAGAGCATGACTTTATAATTATACAATATACTATGCTGAAATTAATTATTTTGGGTTGGCCAAAGTCCAATAAGACATGTCTAATTTAGAGGTTCAATCCAGTCAAATCACTCCATTATCACACAGTAGGTAGACCTTCTGCACCAAAGCACAATATGAGAGTAAGGCCTAGCCTACATCTTAGTTATTGGTGCTCATACAACATGCCTCCGCATCTCATGTCAGACCATCCGATGACAATTCTAACTGACACTTGTTAGATACACGCTTGCAAGTTTTACCTCTCTTATTTTACTTAATTAAGCGTTTACATGTACCCTCCCCCCTCTCCCATCACAAAAGGTCATTACCATTACACCAATCACTACTTCACGATGGTAATTATTTTTTTGTTCCAATATAGAATAGTGGTGTCGTCTGTGGAAATCATCATTTAATTCTTACATTTTTCCATCATGTTCCTTTGATTTTCTCTGTTGCGCCTCCATAATCGTTTATATTATGTATCCAACTATTGTAATCGCCTATGCTATCAATTCTAACTACTATTACCCTCCTTGCGAGTGTTTCATGTTTTCATCTCTGATGGTATCTAAGGAAACTCTATCAACGACTCACCATAACATTATTCCTATCTCCGACGTTTGATCAATGCTTCAAATTCTACAAGACACCACCCTACTAATTCTAACTCTAACAATAGAAGAACCTCTTCAACATCAAAATGTATAATCTATAATCTTAATTATTTCATTAGTCATAACACCATGCTAGATTCTAACTTCTCGACCAATCAGTTAAGAATCTTTCCAACTTTTGTCATTCTAGTTTCATCCTCCACCGTCACTATTTTAATCCTCTACAATGGGATTGTCACACAACCTCCAATAACTCTAAGTCCTACTAAGAATGCCTGGTGCTAATGAAACCGTGACGATCATATACAATTTAGTATAACAAAAAAATATGTTTCTCCTCTATGAGAATCTCGTCTACATTTAAGAGAATTAACAAAAAGTCCTTTTTCATATTTCAACTTAGCTAAAGGTGTTGCAACAAGTGTTGACCAAGTGATTTTAATCATGAGAGAGGATTGAATTATGTTTTATGGATTTTGATTTTTTTTTCACAAAAGATTGATTTTAAACGTTGATCAATTTTAAGAAATAAGATGAAGTAGAGAATTACGCATGGGAAATAAAATGTTTAAATATAAAAGAGAAGAGTTAGAAAGAGCATGCCAAGACATATACCACTCTGACCTTAAACCACACAACTTAATCTATCCCTACACCTAAAAAATTTACTCAAGTTTATATTGCATATTTATATCACTTACAATATTTATATCACTTGCATGTTTATCTATCCCCAACAATTTTCCCTTGAAATTTCCACTAACAACTTTGAGCTTTTATACTGCGATCAAACAACCTCCCTACACCCAAAAATTTACTCAAGTTTATATTGCATATTTATATCACTTACAATATTACAAGACAAATAAGGTCTTGATTTAAAATTACAGCACAATATGATTTAAACAACAAAATTACACAACTCTAACTTTAATTATTTCCCTCTCTCTAAGTACTAAAATAATGAATAGTCTATAAAAACAGTTTATGGAAAGAGAGTGAGTAGAAGAGAAGAATATACAATCATATTTTCGTGCTTAGAGGATTGCACAAGGATTCCTTTATATAGAAGAAAAAAATTGGCCAAGAAAGAAAGTAATCCAAGGAAAATGATCAGAATCATGTGTAAAATTTGATCAGAATCAAATGATTGGGTTTCACTTCTATCTAATTTGATCAAGATAAAAATTCAGTGTAATTCTGAATGATTCAAATCAATCTTGTAAAAACTCAAAATTTTAAATTTTCAAAAACATTTTGAGATTTTACAATTGAATCAACTTTGACCAAAAACACAAAATGATTTCATCCACTAACATATGCTATTGATCAAAGGACATTTAGATCAAGATCAAATCTAACCAAGATTTTATGCATGCTAAAAACTGTAAGACCCCAATTTTGACCCTAAGATCCCTCATGCTATTCTCATCATATGCATTAGCATTGGGATCACACCTTGGCATCCTCCTTACCCCTCATTCACTAGGTTTGCATTGGGAGAGATCACCAAGCACATTTTATTGTATCATACTTCATTTTTTCTTTATTTACTAACCAAAATACCGAAAATATGTCATTGTATAGCTTAACTCTTTTGTAGGTAGTGCACATACTCACCTATGCTCTATCAAGTTCATATCTAGGGTTTGAGACCCTCATTACAAGGAGCTCAATCAAGAAGTGGTTTCTATGGCTCTAATTATCATATATGAATCCCCATGATCTTCACATATTATTTTGATCAAGAAATCATCAAGATTTTGGAGTTGGTTTGCCTTGGAAACCCTAATTCATTTGGGGTCTTATGTGACTTCTTCAACAAGTTTCTTCACCAATTGATCAAATATTTCAAAGGATACTTAATATTACATCATATTATGCATATATTATCCTCCATGAGTCCCAAATGTCAAGAGAATATCAAGATAGCAAGTTGGTTCATGGTGGTTGACCAGAGAAAGTCAACTGATCAAAACTGGGGTTCCCTAGACCCTATCTCCTACAATGTTTATCATATGAAAATGATTCCAAGATCAAAGTTACTCTAAATGACATTCGAAACAACTTTCATGTTGAGGTCTAGAGCTAGTTTTTCTTGGAAAGTCACTTTTTATGGTGAAAGATTATAGGTCATTTTGTCTAAACCCTAATTTGAAGGTCATATTCCCAAGACCATAACTTGCTCAATTTTTATGATATGAAATCTATTAAAGTTTCATGATCTAATTCAATATGTCAACTTAAAATTTTATGTTTAGAGGAAATGCAAATTCAACTTTTAAATGCATGTGATATGAGGAAACATTATAGGTCATTTTGGGCCAATATCATTGAACAAGTGATTTTCCTCAACTTATAAAATGCATAACTTCCAAACATTATAGATTTTTTTTTGATATGTTTGATTTTTCAAACTTCCACCTCAAAATTCATCATGAACCAAGCTTCAAATGAAAACGTGTTCAACATGAAAGTTGTTCCTCTTGATCTAACCTTTCCAAAAAGTCCAAATTCGTCCCATTTAGACAAAGAATGAATGACTTGCGCATGGCTTAAAGTTGAAGGACCATTTCGAAGATTTGAAGTTCCATTTCTCATACACGAATGCATGACCTTTCCACATGACTTTAGCATTGCTTACACTCATTTTTGGACTTGAATGCATCATTACATGGGCCTGTCACACGCCCATGCATCCATGCAAAGGCAATTACAATTTTTGGAGTTTTGAGAGAAGTGTGCAATTATCAATGACTTTGGCTATAAATAGAAGCCCTTTCACTCAGAATTGAAGACCCTTGCGCGCCAGCTTTGAAGCTACAACCCTAAACCTCCAAATTCAAAGGATAAGCTTGGTGATTTTCATTGAAAATGGAGTTTGAAATCTCCCACTGTTTTGAGATTCAAACTCCAAGAGTCCTTCTTCTTCTTGGATCCATTTCCACTCCATCAAGCATACAAAGCAAGGCCAAGCACAATTGAGAGCAAAATCGTGTCCATCTGAAATTGCAGTGAAGGTGAATTTCTGAATTTTTCATCTCTTTAATTCTCCCTCAATTCTCCACTATTCTTGTTGATTTTTGGTTGTCTGAAGTCCTACCAGTGTAGGCAACTCAGATCATGATCCTCAAAATTCAACTCCCTGTATCTTTCTATATACTTGGAGTTAGGTGAAATTGATGCCAGATTCGAGTTCCTGAGCATTTTTATTTTAAATTCATGTCCTTTTTTATTTTGGTGATGGCTGAAGGTGGACCAGTCCGGTGAGATCCACCGGAGAAGAAGATCAGAGCTCTGGCTCCGGCGATGTGATGACATGTCTCTAGACCACATGATCCTTCTATTTTGTTTTAATCTTGAGCGTCCAAATTGATTACAACACGTGTGGAACATTGACTAAGACTCACCATGGATAGCCTACTATGATCCACTTGATATGCCACCTCAATTAATGAGGGAGGTCAAGTGGTCCATGTTTTTCAATATTTTAATATTTTCATTTTAATTGACTTATTTATTAATTCATATTAATTTTAATATTGATCCAAAAAATATGGGACTTTCACCAAAAAATTTCAAATATTTTTCTCTTTCATTTTCTGAACTAAAATTATTTTTTGGATCAATATTAATATTTTTCATAATTTAATTGTTTTATGCATATTTTTAATTGTTTAAAAATACTTTTAAGTTTCCAAAAATTATGAATTTTTTTCTCCAAGGTCCTTTGACCTTGTTTGACCTAATGTAAATCTCTTGGCCGTTTATTTGGTGTTTTGAAGGGGTTTTAGGATTTTGACCAACCATAATTTAATTTAATATATTTTTTTAATTGATTTTTAATTGTGTAATTGTAAATAAATTGTGTTGAGCTATTTTTGATTGACTTATTGAGTTTGACTTTTGTTATTGGGCATTGGTCAAGGTTGATTTGACTTTTTTGGATTAAAATCATTGGATTTAGGGGATGGATGAAATATGCATTTCATCTCCCAAAATGAATGAATGATTTTAATTTGATAAAAGTCCTCCCGTGACCAATTTGTGTTTGTTTCATTTCCCCTTCCTCTTCACCTTCAATCCCATTCTATCCCATTCATTTCTTTGACCTATGATATCTCTATATCCTAAGGCCAGTTGATTGAAAAATCAACATAAGTATGAATGAGATTAGGTTCACCATCTTTCCATTTTCTTTTAAGTGTGGTATTTTTTAGGAGTATGGTTCATAATACCATATCTCTAACATGCATTAACACTAAAAAATTTATTGCCCGACCTCAAATAGTTGTGACTTCTACATAAGTCCAATTACAACTGCTTTACATAACACTAAATTTTGACCCAAAAGTAAGCATTCTAGTAAGTGAGATTGTAAGTCTCGCCCCTTTCAATGGTATTGTGTGGAAACTTGGCCTTTTTTCCTTCCTTTGGAAGATGTCTTGGTTCAAGGATCCATGCTTGTGAATAGAGGGTTAAGTGTTCTCCAAAGAATGACTTAAACAATAAAAAAGCAAAAGCAATACTAAATTCTAACCAACTAACATTTGACTAACTTTTAACTTCAAGTCATTTACTTTATGCCCTTTAAATTCAAGTCTTTATAATTTGCCATTATTCATACCATTTGACTTGTTTACTTTAATGTCATTTTCACTTTGCTCACTTGAGCCATATCTTGTGATTATATTGTGATTGTATATACTTGTTTGTGTATTTTGTTTGTGTTTGTGGTATTTTGAGCTTAATGTACATAATAACAACAAAAAATCCTTAAAAATGTTTGTGTGAACTGTTAGATTTGATCTGAGACATTGGACTTAGAATTAGGCAACATTCCCTATGCAAAAGGACTTAGCCAATGCCAACTATTCTGGAGCCAGTCATTGAGAATTGAACTTTCATCTGAAGCAAGTATTGAGATCCCTTTTTAGTTCATCTACAACATGGTCTTGATGAAAATGTTACTTTAAACTTGTGTCAATTGCCTTAGTATGAGCCATTCAAGGAGTATGTCATCTGATACATGGGGAAGCTTATGAAGAGGATCATGGAGTTGCTAAGCTTGGATAGGGATATCTTTATTTGATGCCTTGCTCTTCACCTTGATATTGTGTGTATTGATATTGCTTGATTCTAAAGTCCAAGGGAAAATTGGGTTTCTATATGAAATTCTTGTCTATTGGATTGCATCCCATTGGTCAGATCTTTTCAACTCTTAACTTTTTATTTTTTTCTTAGGATTAGTCTCTTCATCTCCTTCCCACTTCTTAAATTTGAAATCTCTCCCCCTTTTCAAAATCTTCTTTGCTTGTGATTTCTAAACTATGACTTGTTTGCAAATTAGAAACTTTGGCCTTATGTCATTGCATTTTCAAACTCTTTTTCTTGATCAAATTTGTAAATAAACTTAACCATACTTGACTTAAAATTTCAAAGGACAAAAAGAACTAACACTCATCCAAACTCTTTTAGGCCCTTTGTGCCTCATTCAAACTTAAAATTTTGTTAAAAGAAACTCACTCACTTTGAAATAGTTACCACGAATTACGAGGTTTTGATCCCTCATTTTATGTTGGTACGTAGGCACAAGTCCGAAGGTCTTGTCAAACACAAAAATATAATTAATGAATTATTTTCTCATCACCATACTCTATTTATGGCAAACATATTTTCATACCAAAACACATGTGCACACAAAAAAAGGCTCCCTAGGAGTACCTAGGACACTTTGGGTGCTAACACCTTCCCTTTATGTAACCAACCCCCTTACCTGTAATCTCTGGAATTTTATTAGTTTTGATTTGAAAACTTCTTATCTTTGGGTTTTGTTCGTATTTTTTCCCTTTTCCCTTGGAAACAATAAAAGCGCGGTGGCGACTCTGGTTTTGTTGACGTCAAGCTTATCCATAGCTTGATGGTCATCAATTTACTGCTACAAAAACTAATCATTTCAAACTCGATTCTGAGAAATGCAATCATGAAGGAGACTCAACGAGTCGAAATAAAAACAAAGATGAAAGCGATAAGACAAGCAACAAAATAAACAGAAATAATCTCCCCCTGAGTGAAGTAGGGACATGAAACAACAATCTCCCCTTTTTTGATGCTTGGCAAGCTTTCACTTGGAATTGAGTCAAACTTTACAGTATAATGTGTATACTCCCCTTGAAACATTGCACAAACTACTCATAACATAAAAACGCATAAAATAGTTTTAGACCCATTACAACTTCTCTCCTTTTGATAACATAAAAAAGAGATAGTTCGAAATGCATCTAAAACCATTGAAAACAACCAAAAACAGATAATTCCAATGAACATAAGAGCTAAACGGCTAAGAAGCATATACAACAACAATTATCACACATATAACAAAGATAGAAATGTCACAATCAACATAATGCAAAGATACATGTAACACAACATTCAACAACTAACAATAAAGTGATCAAACTTATAAATAAAGGTATGCATTAACAATCATAAATAGTGCATGAACAAGTAACCAAACATTTCTAATGCACATAATTAGCAACACGCATTTAAAATACTTAAATGCAAGTAAGAATAATCAAATACATAAGCTAGAGATGAATGAATTAAATATGAAGGAAATAAGCAAACCAATGCATAACTCTAACACAAATATATAGAAAGATACAAGGGTTATGGAGACATACCATTGTAGTTTGGTAAAAACTACGATTTGCTAAAAAAAGTGTTAGTACAATAAAAATATATATAGCACACAAAAATAAAAGGCAAATCCTTTTTCTATTTACGGAATAAAGAGTCTAAGACTCCCAAAATCTCTACAAATCTTGTGGAAGGATTCTGATGATAATGGTTTTGTAAAAATGTCAGCAAGCTGACTTTTGGTGTCAACGTACTAAAAAACAACATCTCTTTTCTCCATATGATCTCTTAGGAAATAGTGTCGGGTTTCAATGTGTTTAGTCCGTGAGTGTAATACCAAATTCTTAGTAATACTTATAGCATTAGTACTATCGCACTTGATTGGAACACAACCATGTTTTAAATTGTAGTCCAACAATTGTTGCTTAAGCCATAGGATTTGTGCACCAAAACTACCGGTAGCTACATATTCAGCCTCAGAGGTAGAAAGAGAAACACTATGCTCCTTCTTACTATGCCAAGAAACTAAGTAGCTTCAAAATAAGTGGTAGGTACCACTAGTAATCTTCCTATTCACTTGCACCCCACAAAATCAGAATCATAATGGCCTACTAAGCTGCAAGCACTTCCTTTAGGATACCAAAGATCGTGATTGGAGGTTCCATTTAGATACCTTAGAATACGTTTAACAATATTAAAGAGTGAATCCTTAGGCGGTGCTTGATATCTAGCAGACATGCATACACTAAACATGATACCAGACCTACTTGCGGTTAAATAGAGTAAGGATCCGATTATACCTTGATACTTGGCTACATCGAAATCCACACCTCTTTCATCTTTGTCAATAAGAATATTTGAGGCCATTGGTGTCGAGATAGTCTTGGAATCTTTCATCTCAAACTTCTTGAGAAGATCTGGATAATAATTCATTTGACTTATGAAAGTTCCTTCTTTGTCTTTCTTGATTTACAATCCTAAGAAGTGTGTTAACTCTCCCATAAGTGACATCTCAAACTCTCCCTGCATCAAATTAGCAAATACTTAAGAAAGAGATTCATTAGTAGACCCAAACATGATATCATCTACATATATTTGAACTAAGAGAATATGTTTTTTCTTATGTCTTATAAACAAAGTGGCGTTGACTTTCCAAAGAGAATCTTTGTTTGATAAAAAAATCCACTCAATCCCTTCTGCCAAGATCTAGGAGCTTGTTTGAGACCATAAATGTCTCCTTTCAACATAAAAACATGATTGGGGTTATTGTGATCCTCAAAACCCAGAGGTTGTGAGACGTACACCTCTTCATTTATATGGCCATTTAGAAAAGAAAAATTAATGTCCATTTGTAAAGCTTAAAATCCAAGAAACAAGTGAATGCCAAAAGGAGTCTAATGGCTTATAGGCATGCTACAAGAGCATAAGTCTTCACGTAGTCTATCCCTTCAGTTTGATTATATCCTTTTACCACTAACCTATCTTTATTTCTCATAATTACTCCACTTTTATCCATCTTATTCCTAAATACCCATCTTGTGCCTATGATAGTTTTATCAATCGGACGTGGAACAAGGTCCTAAATGTCATTTCTTTTCAATTGGGTTAGTTATTCTTGTATAGAAAGTAACCATCCCTCGTCAAGTAAGGCATCACATATCGATTTAGGTTCAATATGAGAAATGAAAGCAGAGTACTTACAAAAAATTGTTAACACGTGTCCTAGTAATTACTCCCCTTTTTAAGTCTCCCGGGATTTCATGTAACAAATGATCCTTTGTGATTTTCCAATCTCGAGGTAGCTGGTTCAAGGTCTCTTGTTTATCATCCTCATGTAATATTTCCTCTTTATCTTTCATAATTTTCTTATCCTTTATTTTTCAGATCAGGAACCTCTTTTGATTTCGTTGGCAATCAATCTTTTCGTTATTATACCTGAAACATCATAACAAATAACCTTCCCTGACTTTTGGGGTGAGGAATCATCAAAAGCAACATAAATTAACTCTTCTGCATAAGAATTCCTATGATTGTAAACCTTATAAGCCTTAATCGTAGATGAGTACCCTAAGAATATACCTTCATCAGATTTTACATCGAATTTGTCAAGGTTATCTTTTTCTTTAATCAAAATAAAGAATTTACAACCGAAAACTCGAAAATATGAAATATTATGTTTTCTACCCTTAATATCTCATAACCAAATGTCTTATCTAGGATAGGTCTTACGATTACCCTGTTTAACACGTGGCATGCGGTGTTAATCGCATTCGCCCAAAAATACTTAGGTAGGCTCATCTCATTTATCATAGTCCGAGCTAGTTCTTCCAAAACACAGTTTTTCCGATCCACAACACCATTTTGTTGTAGAGTTCTCAGACATGAGAAATTATGAGCAGTACCAGTTTTGGTGTAAAAGTTTTGAAAATGATGGTTCATGAATTCCCCACCATGACCACTACGAAGAGTGATGATTTTAAAACCAAAACCATTTTGAACAACCTTATCAAAGTCAACAAAAGCTTTAAGAGTATCATCCTTATGGGCTAAAAACAACGCCCACATAAATCTATAGTAGTCTTCAACAATCACAAATTTGTAGTAGTTGCCATCTAGACTTCTTATCTACACAGGGCTAAACAAGTCTAAATGGAGAAGCTCAAGAGGTTTTGATATCGAAATAACCTTCTTCGATTTAAGCCACGCTCTTTATTTTAGGAAGACCAACTACTAGACTTTTGGATGCTATTTTATTTAGCAAGTAAAAATGCACATGGCTTAAGCGTCTACTCTGTAACCAAGAATCCTCATTATTAGCTACTAAACACTTAGTCCCATGCATTGAGACATCATATAGATCAAGCAAATAGACATTTTCAATCATACAAACCTTAAACACAAAGTCCTTACTAGTCTTATGCTCAATTACACTACTAAGAGTATCAAAAGCAACTAAATACCCTTTGTCACATAATTGGTTAATACTTAGCAAGTTGTGTTTAAGCCCTTTCACTAACAACACATTTTAAATGGGTAATTATGGGGGGATTTCCCATAATACCTTTAGCACTCGTATGATGTGAAATCGAATAGAACACTTTAACACTTAGTGCTGAAATAATTATGTTCCTCGCTTTCAAATCATATGAAGCCTTTTTGGTTTCATTCTTATTCCAATCTTTTGGATGTTTCACAACTTTGTCATCGTCCTTGGGAATATATGGTCCCTTGGTGACGACACACCATATATTTTTGTAAACTGATGACAATTGTACATGCATAATCGAATTCCAATATGTATAATTTTCTCCTATGAAAACTGCTGCTCTATTAAAGGCCCCCCTTAGGATCATTGTCTTCATACATATTCCCAAACTTTTGGATGTTAATTAGACACAATAAAAAAAACCAGCTCTGATACCAATTGTTGGGTGTGAATATGGAAGTAGAAAAACAGTCTAGAGGGGGGGGGGGGTGAATAAACCAAAATTAAAAATTGAAACTGCCATTTAATAAAATCAAAGTGTTTAAAAATTGAGTCGCGAGCGGAAATTTTTATGCAAAAATGAAAATTCTACAAATAAATGTTAATCAAGCTAACACAGTTTGTTTTACAAATATCAAAGGTTATAATGATTGAAACGCTTGGTATGAATTTATTCAATTTATGTAGTCACAAGAAGTGTGTGCAATGATTCAATTTGTGGAGTTCTAAATTCAATTCCTTTCCAGATTATCAATCACAAGACTACCTTGGCAAGTTATCAAATTCTAATAAAATTTAATGCTTACGTAATAAATCGCTATTAACAACAAACGATATAATATGACAGAATTGAAAAAACCTAAGCATGCAATCACTAAGAATTTAAATGCAAGAGTAAGAGAGAGATAGAGAGAGAGAGAGAGAGAGAGAGACCGAGACCGAGATTTATAGTGCTTCGGCGTTCGTCGTCGCTTTTCCTACATGCACTCTTCAATGATTTCCAATTAGAACATGCATAGTTCCTTGTTATTTGTCAAATATTTTTAAGAGTTCATACAATCACCAATCAACAATACAGTTGAGAAAATAAATGTCATAATTTGGATCTTTGACTTATATATAACAATCTTGTCAAAATCTTCCACGTAATCTTTACTCGAATACGTTTCTTGAATATTCCAATAACACCAATTCTTATTCAAGCCTTCGTGTGTAGAAATCAATCCCTTGATCCTACTGATTCCTTGAGCGGTGAAATTATCCGAAGATCTGAGAAGAACTCTTCCTTATCTATAGTATTCCACGCAGTCACAACTAAGTCAATTATGGACAGAAGAACCTATTTATTTTCAATGGAATTTGTCACCATCATTGGCGATCCCTCAACCTTGCTAACAACTTGAAATTCTCAACAAGATCTCCAAGAATAGTTTGTTTCAAGTGCGCGCCTCCTTTAATTAATCTCAGAACTCTCGTAATCAAGATCTGAACTCAATTGGAGTCGAGGATCCAATAATTTTGTAGCAAGATATTGAACACTCAAAATAGAGGAAATTGATTTTCACTAAAAAATAAACTGACAAATCTTAATAGAGTGATTGATTGATGATGAGAAATGATGGAGAAAAAGGCTTTATATGGACTTGAGACTAAACACACAAAATGGTTAAAAAGGTAGTTAGATTTGAATCAAGAAAAATATGATTTGAATCAAATGAGAAAAATGAAGTGGAATGGAAGAAATAACCAATTTTTGTAAAAATTGCCAGTTGGTTCGGATCAGAGAAAGTATGATTCAAATCAAATGCCACGTGATTTGAATCATGTTTAAAATTTGATTCGAATCAAATGCCACAGAACTGAAAAGGAATTTTGAAAAATGAAATTGATTCGGATAATGTACAAATATTGATTAAATTCAAATCAAACATAATTTGTCCACAGGAAAATGATCAAAATCAAGTGTAAAATTTGATCAAACCTAAATGACTGGGTTTCACTTCTGTCCAATTTGACCAGGATCGAAAATTCAGTGTAAAACTGAATGATTCTAATAATATAAAAACTCAAAATTTTGAAATTTTGAAATCTTTTTTAGATTTTACAATTGAATCAACTTTGACCAAAAACACAAAATAATTTCATTCCATTAACATATGCTATTGATCAAAGAACATTTAGATTAACATCAAATTTAACCAAGGTTTTATGCATGCTAAAAATAAAGCATTTCAAACTCGATTCTGAGAAATGCAATCATGAAGGAGAATCAACAAATATAAATAAAAACAAAGATGAAAATGATAAGACAAGAAACAAAATAACTGGATAGAAGCTCCCCCTGAGTAAAGTAGGGACATGCAACTACAATTTGTATGGTTTGAATGTTTTATGATGGTTTGCATATTTCAGGTTAACAGTTCTTGTATGGTTATGGTTAGGATTGACAATCCAGCAAGGAAAAAGGAGTTTCTTTTCTCATATATTGTTTCGGTAGAACTGTGTGAAAGTTGCTACTTACAAAACAGGGGTTTCTATTACCTTCATACAAGGGTCAGACAAGGAAGCGATAGGACTTATGAGAAGTTGTTGTGGAATGGGAACTTGGAGAAAAACTCTTGAATCTAGAAGGAGGAAGTCAATATGAAGTGAAGATTTTGCATAGATCAGTTTAAGACATTATATACATTCGAAGAGAAGATTCAAATTGAAGATTGTTTAATTTTCAACATTATATTGAGCCTAATGATTGTAGTAATATTCCTGTTAAAATTATCAAATTATAAAGGAAGACTACAAATTTTCAATAAGAAACCACTGGTGATAGGATTAGGCACAAAGCAAGGACATACATGTTGAACCATTATATATAAATTTGGTGCTCTCTCTCTCTCTCTCTCTCTCTCTCTCTCTCTCTCACACACACACACACACACACACACACACACACACACACGCACACATACACACACACACACACTCACTCATGTTTTGTTTAAAATGTATGCTTAGGATTTATCGTTTTCTTAGAAATTGCATGTTGTTAGGTCTTACCATTTTCATAGGGATTTCTTGTATAAAACTAGGTTTGTCTTAATCAATTGAAATATACACATCTGGTGGAAAACATATTTAGATTAATTGAGGCATTGATTACTTTGCCTTATTCATCACTTAACTATTTTGTTTTACAATATAAGTGTATATGACAATCATTCCATTCACATATATTGTACAAAATAATGCTATATTGAACGATTTAATAGCACTTTGATTTTGAAAAGAAAATGTTTTTTAAATTTGGTCTTTTTTGGAACAGTCTATTCAACCTGTCTTCTAGACCATTCGAGTCCATATTCTTCCATAATGATATTTTCGTAGAACATTTTTACCAGTCTTGGATACACCTATTCGGGTTTGTTGCATATGATTGTATACACCAAAGAATTCAAAATATCTAAAATTTCTCTCATAAATGAAGTGAGGTTTGAGAAGTGAACGATTGAGGAAATGCTTGTTGAAGTAGTTTTCTTGAATCGATGAAGAAAAATCCTCCAACTCATAGTATGCTAAAGATGTGCTTCCAGAGGTTCAAATTGTTTTTGGGGCCATTGATGATGTGATAGAACAACAAGTAAATGAAATATATAGAAAAAAAAAGAGATAAGAAGATTTAAGTGATGAAATAAAAAGGAGAGATAAGTACTTTTTATAGGCGTATTTTAATCGATTAGAAGATGTCCTAACCGATTACAACTTTAGTGCAATTGATTAGCCGATGAAATGGTTGTAGGCTTTTGAAAATATAATCGATTAGATATTTGGTCTAAATGATTAGCAGACACTAAATTTGAATTTTGAAATGGTGTATACAATCAAATTGGAAGGATTAATTACCTATTTAGCACTTGTTAAAATAGTACACGGTTAGTTATAAAAACAAATTGAAATGATTAACCTATCTACCACTTGTTAAAAAAATATACGTGACTTTTCTTACTATTTTATTAACAAGTGGCTTACCTTTTTCTTTCCATTACACACACATTTAGGGAACACTTTTCCCTTTGCTGTATTAGAAGTCAAGTTTCCTTCTTTTTTCTATAATTTTTGTAACTTTTTAATACGAAGATAATTTTCAATTTCTTTCTCTAGAGCTTTATTTTTAGAAATTTCAAAGATTTCTTTATAAATGGAGTTATCTCCCACATTGAAGTAGATGATAGAAACTTATCAACCTCTCTTGACAAATGCTTTGGACAACCACATTTATTTTATTGTTTAGAGCTTGACCTTGCAAATCATTCATCATCGTCTTTGTAGTTTGTCATAAGACAAGGTTTTCCTCATTCTCTTGTTCCGATTCATCAAATGAGTGTAAACGATCACTTTCTTTAGTAGAAGTGTTTTTGTTTTCTTTTATGTCATTTTGATCCTTACATTTTTGCACAAATTATTTCTCTTTATAAGTCTATAGTTCACCATACCTGCCTCCCTTCCCCCACTTTTATAACTAACCGTGTACTATTTTAACAATGTTCAAATGAAGTAGGCTTTTAAATAGGCTACTAGGTCAATCAAACCTTTGAAAAGGCTAGGCTCATACCTAAAAATAGGCATATAACAGGCTACAAGTCAGACTTACACTTTGAATTTTATAGTAGGGCTTGCTCTGGATCGGAAAATCCTAACTCAGCCCAACCTATTCCCACCCCTAAGATTTATATGGAAAAATCGTGAGTGGCAAAGGATTTTTCCCAGTGTCAAACTTCGGGGTTGAGGTTTTGGCTGCCATTGTTGAAGTTAGTAGCATTTTGCAAGAGAAAGTGAAGGGTTTTTTCTGCAAAAGAGAGAGAGCCAAGGAGATGCGTGAACAAATAAGATGAGAAGGAGAATGAGTTGGGTATTTATAGAGTCTCAATTTCTGTTCAGAATCAGACACATGACATACGCGTTGAGGTAATGGATCGTTTTTGTGTATTACGAAGTGGCATCATTGATGTGAATGGAATAGTTGGTGGCGACGTGATGATAAGATTCTGAAAAGATCTTATGGAAATGGCAACGCGTAGTAAAGTGGCAATGATAATGATGGTGTCAGTGGAGAAGTTGAAACAATATTGAAAATACACTAAAAAAATACAACCTTTCTCTTTTTCGATTTAAATTGAAATATGGCATTTTGGGGAAACATTTGTTACCTTGGATTTTCGACATAGATATTAATGGTAAGTAAGACCCACGGGCATGCCATGGTGAGGTGTGAAGTTGAATATGTTCAATCAAGATCGTAGGTTGATATGATGACTTCGATTTGTCGAAAAAGGGCTTGGCAATTCCCAGTCGAATCCTAGTCAAAGATCAAGAGGTATTTGTGGAGTTTCGGAGTTAGTGAATTTCAAATATTTGGCTTGGTTTTTTTGATTAGTCGAATGAGTTAGAATTGGATAAGCTAAGGTGATTATTCAGAGACACGTGGAAATCTGTCGAGGACAAGGTTTACATGGAAGCGAAATGTGGCACGATGTGTTTAGTAGACTGTTGTGGGCAGTTATTTTAGACTAGTATTTAAGTAGACACTTGCTTACGTTGTAAGGGTCCGCAATTGTACTAAAAATCCTACAAACTCAAAGTACTTGTGTTGTTGAGAAACAAGTGAGGAAATGTACGTATATGATGTGTTCCTTTTTTATGATGCTTTCCGCAAGTGCACGGAATGTACCAGGGTAATATAAAAGGTTGTCAAACCCATAGAGAACAATAATCAATCATATTGCTATCTATTATTGTTATGTAAATTTAAGGCTAATTGGATTTAGATGAGAAGAAAAATTAAAGTAGAAGGTAAAGCAAGTTAATTTAAAATATTTACTAAAAGCGATTTCGGAGTATGGCTCACATCGATTAATAGTACTCACAGCTAAATCAGATTGATTAATTAAATCGGGACAATATTTCTCTTTAATAGGAAGAAACTTAATTTAAATGAACTGTTTGTATTCGCTAAATTGGAACCAAGCTTTATTCTAAAATCTATATTGTCGCTATCGCGGTTCAGCGTGTTAAAGTATAAAACTTATGTTTTTGAAAATCAAGAACTTTTAATTAATAAAAAAGTCGTTTCGGGTGAAAACAAGTTTAAAGGCGATACCGGTTGTCACTCACGTTGCACCAAAGTCTAAACATACAGATGCCTGCTGTTGCAACACATTTATTCTTCTAAACTCTATTTTTGAAAATGATTACTTTTTCAATTTAAAATAAGTCTTACTGTCGCAGTTGATTTAATTTAAAATTTGATTTTTATTTTCTATCTTAGATACAGATTCCTCTCTTTCAAAACGGAATCGATATCTCTAAGTTTAGCGCTTTTGCGGTACTTAGTTTCAGTTTAAAGCACTATAAAAATGAGTCCAAAAAAAGAGTCCCAATTTAACCGATAATTTCCAACTTAGATGCAAGTACCATCGAAATGACGGTCCTCACATTCCGGACCCTAAATGGTTTTAGCCTAATAGATTTGATATAACATTCATACTATGCAGACTAAATAAAAATCTAAACATAATGATATAATGATAATAGTGAGTAGTAGTAGTAACTAGCATGCAATATGGATGCATAAGTATAGTACGTGTTAATTCAATTTAATATATTTATGCAAGTGATACTAGTGGATAATTATGCATGTTAAACTTGAGATAAAAACAATAGCAAAAAACAGTCAAAGCTAACAATTATATTACCAAATACTAAAATGATAAAATGAAGAATTAAAATAATAGAGGAATACATACTATAAATAGAGACATCTGCGGAATTGGAAACATAACACTTGTAAATGAAAATTCTAAAATTAATATGGCGGCACAATTACAAAATGAACGATCCAAGAAAAGTATGCAAATCTTCAAATCCTAACTCTAGGGTGCACTTATTACTTGATGTGAGCAAATAAGTGTTTTTCAATTAGTAACTTTTCTACCTACTTGAATTCTAAAAACTTGGATATTGAAAATCTAAAAAATAAGACTATATATAGTGTTCCAACTACTGAAAACTGAGTCAATTCATGTGAGAGTAATGGAGAAAATCCCGCTGAAGCGGGAGGAGACTGGGAAAAACTAATGCTATTATTCAGGTCACGAAGCCCATGGCGGACTCCATGACCTCATAGCGAACACCATGAGTATGGAATGGGGAACATGGCCCCTGATTACGAAACCATCAACTTCAGTGCCCATTTTATTTGTATTTCCTTCAAACTGGGTGACGCCCCATGGCTGCCACTTTATGGTGAGCGCCATGGAGGTCTCCACTAGTTCATTTTCTTCATTTCTCCACCGTTTTTTGCTATTTTCATCCTGTTTTCTCGTGTATCGACTCCTACCTATAAAGTACCCAAAACATACACAAATTACTAGCATAACACTATAAAAAGTGACAAAATAACATCAAATGCTAAGTGAATCGAGTCGGAAAATGTGGTATATTATGTGCAACGATAATTTTTTTGAGATTAAGCTATTGATTAACTTAACTCCCAAAGCAAGAGTCGCCAACATGCTTTTATTATTTTCAAGGAAAGGAGAAAAGTAAGAACAAAACCCAAAGAAGTTTTAAAACAAAACTAACTAAAGAAGATAAAGGTCAAAGGGTTAGTTATGCAAAGGGAAGGTATTAACACCCTAAACATCTATAGTACTCTATAGGAACCTCTTTGAAAATATATGCATTTTGACTTTAAATGGTGTTGTTTGCAAAATATTGGAGTGATGAGAAAAGAAATGTTTTTATAATTTTTTGTGTTTGCCAAGACTTTCTGAGTCTCATGCCTACGTACCAACAAAATGCAATGGAGGATCAAAACCTCGTAGTTCATGGTAAAAATAACAAAAATGTTTGTTTTTATTCATTTTTATTGAAAAGACATTTTGTCATCTTAAGGAGAAAACTCAACTAGTCACCCATAAGTATGAGAACTTTACATCACCATAAAGAAGGGCTCCAACTTAGATAAAGATCAATAAGTATGCCACTAGCTCTCTTAGATGGAAAAGAATTATCATCAATACTATGGGGATAGTAGAATTATATCTCAACTATGGAAATTACTTATGTCTAAACTTTAAAAAAAAAGTTTAAAAGAAAAAGTGCACAATAATTTGAACGGGTTATGCATTTTTTAGTTTCTTTGAAATTGGTCTAAATATGCTTAAGATATGTTAGCATTTATTAAAAAAGTTTTGAAAATCACTTGATAAAAGTCAAGGTTTTATTAAGAAAGTGGTTCAATTTTGAAAGCAATAAATTTTTAGAAAAAGAGAGAAGATTTTGAAAATTAAAGAAGGAGAGGAGAAGATGAGACTATACTAGAGCATAAATTATAAGTTAGAGAGGAAAGATATAACCAAGAGATATCAAGCTTTATGACATAAGTCAAGCAATAACTCCCTCTTTTGGATAAGCCTCAAGCAAGCCAAATAAGCAAAGAATAAATTATGCATCAGATGAAACCAGAGTAACTAAGTCAAGTCTTCAAAAGAAGTCCAAAGTCAAAGGTACTAGATGAATCCCAAGGTATCAAAATCACAAAATCCCAAAGAAAGGGTCAAGGTCCTAGTTCTAAGTCCATAACTCCACAACAATTCTAAGGATAATAACCATAAGTCCATGAATCAAAAGAACCATTTTTAGAGGTTTTTCCTTTATTAATGTCTTTGAAGGAAAGTGAAATCCAAATGGACAAAGAACAAATAATATAAGCACAAACAATATGATATGAGATACTAAAAATAAAAGCACAAAGTAAATGACAAAAGAATAAAGAGCATAAGATAAATGACATTAAAGTAAAAGTTAATACACAATAATTTTAGTAAATGATGTTAGTAATTAAAAAGGGAAAGACAATTTGTCATTTGTTGGAAAACGCTCAAGTATTCACCCACAAGCATGGAAATATGGAGCTTTACATCACCTATGATAAGGGCTCCAACTTGGATAAAATTAACAAGTATGCCATTAACTCTCATAAGTGAAAAGTAAGCAATATTTTCATACAATACCGTGATGAGTAGGAGACTTATAATCTCACTTATAAAATCGACTTACTTTCGGGACAAATTTAGCGCTATGTTAAACAATCGTAATTGGACTTATGTAGAAGTAATAACTGAGGCTGGTCAATAATGATATTTGTGTTAATACATGCTAGAGAAATGATATGCAAATCATTCTCCTGAAGGTATGCCACACGAAGAAAAAAAATAGAATTGGTCAAGCACAAAGGCTAGGAGAGTGGTCCATTACATCAATCCATACTTCATAGTACTTAGGACAAACTTATGCATCAATCCAAAGTACCTTAAATGATCCATGATCAATTAAGAGGTAGATCTGAAATGATGAAAGTTCATCATACGTCAATCCACACATCATGAACACGATGGATACAAACCATCCAATTGATCAAAAGGAAAAGAAAGAGATGAAGAAGAATAGGACAAAAGAGATCACACTCAAATTAGATCAAAGGTTTGATTAAGTCATCATCAAAATTAATCATCCATTTTGTTAGATTTGGGTTTTCACCCCATTAACACCCAAGATCCACTGATTTTGATGAGACCTATGATCAAAACCACCATGATCCAAGGCCAACTGAAGTCAACAAAGGTCAAACAAATATAAAATGCGATGAAATAAAATAAAATGCATAAAAACATTATTAAAATGAATTTTAAAAGGGAAATAAAAGAGAAAATTCATAAAGTCCTTCAAAACACCAAATAAATGACCAAGCAAATTATGGAAGGTTGGAAATAAAATAAGAAGCAGATAGTAAATTTTTCAGAATTTTAAAATGCATAAAAGTATTTTAAAACCAATTAAAACAAAGGAGATAGAAAAATCAAGAAAATAGAAGATAAAAAAATGTTGAAAAATAAAAATCAAATGAAGAAAAATAAAAGAAAATTTTAGAAATTATTTTGGCATTTTTTGGATGTAAAATGAATTTTCTATGAATTTTAAAAGAAAATGAAATTTAAAATAAAAAATAAAAATAAATAAAAATCAGAAAAAATATGGAGTATTGGATATGACTTCATTAATTGATGTGGCAGATCCAACAATCACAAGGCTGAGGCGCACGATGGAAATTAGCTAAAATAAAACACGGGATCTAATTCAAATTGGACCAATAAAAAATTTCAAATATCTAGCGTGTCTCCAAACTCAGATTACCTGAGATAAAATTCGACCATCTTTCGGAATGATCTCTCACGGGAGTTTCATCGTTTGGTAACTTCAGAACATAAGACCACCACCAATGTGATCGCCTCCTCATCACGAATTCCACCTCATGCTTCAAGTTTATTTATCTAAATTGAGCATGGGGAATTTCAGAGAAGTTTTAGAAGCAAGCAAGCCACGAAAATTAAAATTAAATGATGAACATGATCAATCAACACCAGATAAATTAGGAGAAAGCATCAGGGAGTGAATGACTATATTATAGTAACTTGTTTGAGTTCAAATGATGCTCAGAACTACCTTGTCCAAATGGTGATCAGAAGTTGATGAAGGTCGATCTTGTTAGAGAACTTTAGAAGGTCGTGGACTTTGGGAATTATTGCAAAAGCTTCAGAGAAGACCAAAGATGCTAATGGAATCAAGAAATAGGATTGAAACAAGCTGGAGTTCAAAACACAATAGTTCAATTTTATGGAAAACTTTCAGAGTGAAGCAAGGCTTTCTTGGCTCTCAAAAGCTTGGAAATGAATGCAGTAGCTTCCTCTACTTATAAGGAATGTGTTTGGATCCAAATATGTGTAGAATCAAGCTTAATTCGTGCAAAACAAATTTGATCAGAATGTGTGGAAAGTGTGACTTACAATCCATCAAAACTCAGTCAAATCATGTGTTTCAAGGGTCAATTAACTTATTGAGACTTGAATAAACATGTTTAGGTCCAAAATGTGTGGTGATTTGGCTTGCAATTGAGAATTAGTGAAGTTGAAATTCGGACCATGGTGATTTCTTCAGTTTCAAGTCACCATGTTCAACTTAATGGGGCATCTTGCTCAGGAAGCTTTTTGATCCCATTTTTCTTGAAATGTGTTGACATCATAACAAAGATGAAAATGTTCCAATAAAGATTGCATTTGGATGCTTGAGCACAAAGTTATGGCATGTTGAAGTTGGCACGAAAAACTGGTCATAAAACTTAGAAAATTCTAAGTCCCAAACGGCTGAAAATCACTTGTAATGTTTCAAAGAAATCCATGGCCTTCAAAGCATAATTTGACATTGATCTTTGAAAAAAAACTTGTAGAGGGCATAACAAATAATATTTTGCAAAAAGAATCCGCCTCAAATGTTAAAAACTGAAGAAGTTGTAAACCTTTAAAGTTGAGAAAAAGTCACTTGAAAATAGGTCAAATTTCACAAAGTCCAAAACTGACCTATAATGTCTCCAAACTTTTGATGCTCCTACAAGCATAATTGGATATTATCAGGTAAATAGAAGTTGTATAGGATATTGATAAGACTCATATGCAAAAAGAAGCATTCAAAATTGTTTATAATTGAAGGTGTTGTGATCCTTGGAACTTTGACTTCAAATGTTGACTTTTTGGTCAAACCTCTTGGAATAAACTTGTGCACTTGGACTTTTCTTGAATTTCAAATTACATGGATGATCATATGATCTCAAAACAAGATTTTCTTAAATTTATCTTGATTAGATTGCTAAAATTTTGAAATAAATAGTTGAAGAAGGCATGGAAATAAACACAAGAACCTTTGATTTTTCTTGAGAAACAAACCATAAAACTTTGAGATGCTATTAATCCAAATGAGATTCAAAGGTGCTTTAGAACCTTAGAGATCATGCTTTGAGATATATACCTTTGAGGATCAATGGTTGATCAAACTTTGACTTTAGGATTTTGCTCAATTATATTTTTAGAGTTTATACTCTGATTTTTGTGGCTTGGTGGGCTCAAATGAAGAAGTTTCAAGTCCATGATCATTTTGGCTATTTTTGGAAATGGCCCCCCTTATTTGCACATGAACAACCTTGTTTAATGCATTAATCCTCTCTTGAGACTTGATTAATCATGATTATATGAAATAAATAACACAAGATGATGTTTAATGACAATTTTACAAAGGTGTAATTTTTGTGCATGTATGACTTTTCCACACATGTGGGAATGCATGGGCTCAAATTCCAAGGTGGATTTGGCCCAAAAAACAATGCTGAATAAATTCCCAATGATTGGCACGTGAGAATATTCCATGATGTCATCTTGTGTCCTTTTGACTTTTCATGAAAGAAAGCTTGAAAAATGACTTGCACCATTGATGAATCATGTAAAATTATAGGTCATTTTGCATGCCATTTTGAAGTACTTCTCAAAACAAAACCATAGCAAAAAGAGCCACACCAATTGAACTTGTCAACCTCAAGTTATGACTCTTTAAAGCCTTCATGCACACTTCGTCATTCAAGAACCATAACTCTTCAACCATTCTTCATATGGCCTTGAAATAGGACTTTTTGGAAAGGGGAGACAAAGATCTACAACTTTCATGTCTGAGAAAAAGTTCAAAACCTCCCTTGCTTTTGATGATTTGCTTGGTACAACAGCAAGCTCGCTAGGCGAGTGAGGTAGCGAAGGGCTCGCTAGGCGAGCACTCAGCGAGGTTCCAGCGAACACTACCAGACTTGGATAAAAGCATAGCTAGAAGGTAGCGAGTAATTCTAGTAGCAACATCATCAAGGCTCGCTGGAGCGAAGGAGGAAGCGTGGGCTTCGCCTAGCGAAGGATTGTTCGCCTAGCGAACATATGCAACTTTTCTGGGAAGTTTCTTTTGGGCGCAGGTGCCTCTGGTGGCTTATTTTGGGGCTCGCTAGGCGAACCATTCTGCTCGCCTAGCGAGCATGACAGCTCAGGGACCAGCCCTATAAGTAGCAGGGGCTACTTTTTGGAAAGGGGAGACAAAGATCTACAACTTTCATGTTTGGGAAAAAATTCATTTGGAGCTTCCTTGGTGATGAAAAATCAAGTTGAAGCTAGGTAAAAATCCTTCCAAATTTGGAAACTTCACAATACAGGTTGTCGCAACCTGAAAAATACAGTGTGCGAAAAAAACAATCGGCGAAATAAAATGACAGAAGAGTCGCCACCGTGCGTTATTCATCCCAAAGGAGGGACAGGAAACGCTCGAAGTAAACCTGAAAAAGGAAAGGACAAGACGGGGTCTCGCAACCAAATCTTGGGTTCGGGAGTCGGTTATGCGAAGGGAAGGTATTAACACCCCTACGCATCCGTAGTACCGTACGGGATCCACTTTTGTAGTTCTTGTCTAAAGGGTGTGAGTTTATCTTGTGCTGTTTACCCAAAAAAAAAGGGTTAAATGAAAATGACTCGCGCGGATGTCGCATCCACTGCATATGTATGTCATCTGAATATGAGAATCAGAGTCTTCGTAGCTCGGCTGACCTATGGGTTGGGTAATTGTGCTCGCTAAGACATCGCGTCTTATGCCTACGTATCTCATCTGACCTGAGAATCAGAGCAAAACGTAGTTCGGCTAACTACGGGGTTATGGATTGGGTTTTGGACGAACGACGTCACTACGCAATCTACCGGATGCTCGACCTTTGGAGACTTACTCGCCTGTAGTAGAAGGAGTTAACGTGTTGCTTTGGGTTTTAGGGTTTGGGATGCTCAAGGGCAAAAAGGCAGTCCTTGACGAAGGAACCGCGCTACCTGCAGGGATACAAACACATACAAAACAAACATGTATAAAGTAAATGTGCCAACAAGGGGCTCAGAAGTAAATAAAAAAAGAAAACAAATGCCTCCTATCGAGGTCTTCCAGCTAAGAAAGCGATAAAATGCGGAAAAGAGGTAAAAGTACCACACGGATAAAGATCCGAAGTAACAGCAATTAAAGGAATAAGAAACCCAGGGATCTCCCAAGCTAATGCCATCAAAGAAAGGTGAGTCAGTACAGGTAATTGGAATGAACCTCCAGGGGGTATCCCACAAATAAAGTGGGAAAACCACGCAAACCATCTCTGCAAGAGTCTGTGAGCCCTCACAAAAACTCAACAAAAGGGTTAGTGAAACACGATAAGCATTTTTTTCATGGATAACAGCATGGTTTCAGAAACCTCAAACCCTGTGGCATACATTTCAGAAGTCATGTGATTAAACATTCAAGGCATAGGTTTCACCCATTCATGCATAATTAAACTTGTGGGCAAAAACATAATGAAATTCATCCATCATACCTCATACATTCAGATGATCCAGATTAAGAGCATAAAATTATGGGAATGAGGCAAACCTGATGGGAGAGACCGGTTGAAATGTTAGGGTTTGCGTGAGATGAAAGTGTGTGAGTCAAATTGAATTTTCAGAGCTGCCTGGGGGTTGCTCTGAGTTCTCTGTCAGGTTTCTCTTCAGGTTTTGTCCAGGGTTTTGTTTCAAGGAAACCTCAGAGTATTTTGCTTCTCTTCCTTTTTCTGTCTGATCTCCCTCTTTTATAACCTGATTTTCATGGCTTTGTGGGCTCAAATGAGAGAGGACCAAGTCCATGTTTTTTCTATTATATTTTATTTATTTTTATTTATTTATTTATTTAATTTTTTTCATTTTTTTTCGTTTTTTTTTTAAAAAAAATAAAGTTTCTTGGATCTAATTCTGATTGACATGATGAAATGCAATATGAAATGCTAAATGAATGCATGAATGAGGAGAGCAAATTTTCGGGTGTTACAGCTGCCCCTATTCAATCATCAACTAACCCGAGTAAGATGAAAGCGGACAGCTTATCAGACAAACAGGGTGAGCTGTGATTGAATACCAAAGACAAACCGAAAATTTGCGCTCCGAGAACACCACAAAAATGCGGAAATACACCGCGCTGTTTATCTTTCTTCTGATCCTCTGGCTGGATCTGAATCAGCCTTCTGGCTTAATCTGGAGTTTCGATCCTCTAGCTGAACCTATACTTAATTTAGTCGTCTGGTTGGATATTAATTTTGATCCTCGGGCTGGATACGATTTTGATCTTCTGGCTAGATCTTCTTCGATCTTCTGGCTAGATCTCCTTCGTTTCGATTCTCTGGCTGAATCTATTTCCTTTGATTCTCTGGCTGAATCTACTTCGATCTTCTGGCTAGATCTGAATTGTTGCGATTTTCAATCTTCTGGCTAGATCTTCTTTGTTTCGATTCTCTGGCTGAATCTACTTCGATCTTCTGGCTAGATCTGGATTGTTCTGATGATAAACTCCCATCATTAGGATCCCGCATCTGAGGCATGTGATGGTTGACCCTCTTTTGAAATCTACACCCAACCTTCATATTAGATACGCAACTTCGAGAATATTCCACTTTTGGGCTTCGTACATATTCTTCGGGCTAGAACATGTTGTAACGACTCCTCAATTGGGCTTGCTGGGGAAATAAAGCTTGTAGGCGACTTCACTGGGGAATCTTCAAATTGAGCCTTAGGCTGGCTTACTGGAACACGATTCTCAGGCTGAATCTTCGAAATGACCCTCAGGCTGGAACACTGGAACACGATTCTCAGGCTGAATCTTCGAACTGACCCTCAGGTTGGATCACTGGAAAACGATTCTCAGGCTGAATCTTCGAAATGACCCTCAGGCTGGATCATTGGAAAACGATTCTCAGGCTGAATCTTCGAAATGACCCTCAGGCTGGATCATTGGAAAACGATTCTCAGGCTGAATCTTCAAAACGACCCTCAGGCTGGATCACTGACGCTTGATCCTCTGGCTGGATCTCATGACCTTGGTTGTAAAGTAATTCTTCAGTCTGCTTGGAAGAACCTGTTTATCAGCTTATGTGTATGCTTGATATGATATGCATGCAAATGCAAATGTTATGCATGGTGTAAAAAGAAATCTGCTTGGGGAAGCAAACTCCGGTAGGGAACAGATCGCTGTATCAATCCTTGAATTCTCTGTGGGGAATGATCCGTCTGCCGGGACCAATGAGCCACCAAAAATAAATTGGCTGCTTGAAAAGTTGACCTTGCGGGGGGAGTATCAACTATGGAAACTTTGTTCGGCGAGGCTCTGTGAGGAGAGTCTGTGGGGAAAACACTTCCTGGGGGAATGTCGTAGGAAACGACCTTTGCTGAGGATATGAACTTGCTAATCGCCCTCAAGTTGGGGATTAACAAATCTGTTAAAAATAATCTGCTGGGGAATGAGATGAACACTGGGAACACCACCCTCTCTTCTGTTGGTTATGCAACCACTCCGCTGTTGCTAGGAAGATACAGTCTGACACTGTCAACTCCGCTGGGGATATATAGTCTGGATACTGTCAACTCTGCTGGGGAACATGCTCTGCTGAGGAGAGACTTTGTCAACCGCTTGGGGATGAGGATTCATGACTTGGCATCCGGTTCCTGTTACCTGCAACCAAAAATACACGTATGCTTCGGGGGAATTACTCGGTTTGAATTCACCGTCCGGGATTAAGCACATTCAAAGCAATTTTAAATGTTTTCCTGTGCAAATCATCTGCAAAAGCCACCATTATGTTCATATGCAATATGTTTTATCGAAAATTCGAACATTTTTGCAAACAAACTGATAAATGAAAAATAAAGAGGCTCTTTAACTGAATTATTCGACTCTTACTGGGGAGAAAATTTGTGCCAGGAATAGGCGAGTGCATCAGGAAGTTGATCCCTGAAAAGAGGTGATCGCTATAAAAAGAGAACTATCCTAATGGCAATGGGGATACGGGGTCCCACTGAGTTTCGACTCTACTATGGCTCGTATGTCCTCAAGACGCTCTGCTCATCTTGCTTTCTGAAGTGGATGATTAGTCGATCTTTAACCTTCGGAGATTGTCGAATTGAATGAAACGGTAATGGAACAGAGGTGAACTCAGATCGCAGTCGTTCGCTTATTCCCTAACTTTTTCCTGGATCGCCCCTTTTCGGGTTTTCAATCCACCAGGATACCCATTTTTTCCTAAGTTGCCTTTTCAGGTTTTCAACTTACCGGGTGTACGATCTTTTCATTTTTAATCCCTAATTTTTTCCCGAACCTTTTCATTTTCTTGGTTCGTCGGGATGCCCATTTTTGCCTGGACTATTCTTTTTACTGTCCAGCGGATCTATTTTATGCGAAGTATTTTTTAACTGCGTCTAAGTTGATAGGGGACGGGAATTCTTCACCACCCATGGTTGTTAGCATCAAAGCTCCTCCATAGAAAATCCTTTTAACCACGTACGGACCCTCATAGTTCGGTGTCCATTTGCCCCTGTGATCTGTGTTGGGAGGAAGAAATCTTTTGAGTACCAATTCAACGACTTGATACTCCCGAGGGCGCACTTTCTGACCAAGTGCTTTCTTCATTCGTCTCTGACCGAGATACGTCAATTCTGGGTACGTGGTTCCAGCATAGCACCTTAATCATCGAAGACAAGGTAGCCAAAGCATCAGCAAATTGGTTTTCTTCATGAGGAATGTAATACAGCCTCACCGTCGTAAAGAAAGTCAACCATCTTCTCGTGTAGTCTCTGTAAGGAGCCAAATGAGGCTGAGGTGTATACCATTTCCCGTTGGTTTGATTGATGACCAAAGCTGAATCCCCGTATACATCCAGGGTTTTAATCTGTATATTGACGGCTTCCTCAAGTCTTAGGATACAAGCTTCGTATTCGGCTTCATTGTTGGTGCAGGGAAAAGTTATTCTGGAACCAAATGGCATATGAACCCCCTTCCGGTGTGATCAACACTACACCAACTCCGCGACCATTGACGTGGACCGCCCCATCAAACATCATAACCCATTTGGATTCAGGGTCAGGCCCCTCCTCCGGGAGTGGTTCCTCTCAATCTTTCGATTTGAGAAACATGATGTCTTCATCAGGAAAGTCAAACCTCATAGGTTGGTAATCATCAATCGGTTGCTCTGCAAGATAGTCTGACAAGACACTTCTCTTGATGGCTTTTTGCGATGTGTATTGGATGTCATACTCTGTCAGTATCATTTGTCACCTAGTAACCTTTCCGGTAAACGCTGGCTTTTCAAAAATATACTTGACTTGATCCATCTTTGATATCAATAGAGTCGTGTGAGTCAACATATACTGTCTTAGTCAGCGAGCAGCCCATGCCAAAGCGATGAGTATCTTTGTTCACAGTCGAGAAACTTTTGCTTAGGTAGTATATTGCATGCTCTTTTCGACCTGACTCGTCATGCTGACCGAGCACACAACCCATTGACCTTTCTAACACAGTCAAGTACATGATCAACGGTCTTTTCCTCTCGGCCTGTAGACTGTCCCCGATCTTGATCTCTTTCTTGTCGTCTTCGGTACCAATGTTGATGGTCTCAACCACCTCCTATTAAGGTGTGATAGCTCGGTCCTCCTGTTTCAACAACCTGGCTAACTCCTCAGGCAATTCACAATCTTCCTCAACCCCTTCTTCGGCTTGATAGATAGGATTGTCGAAGTCATACTTGGCCATAGCAGTGTCGTTAGCAGTGAGATCCGGGTGACCAGTTTTACGAGGTGTTTTTTGGAAAGAAAAATGAAAAAGAAACATTGCCGTTTTTGTAAAAGTAAAAATAATTGAAAGAAAGAGAACACAAAATTGTTTGCAAAAGCTGTCCTTTATTGGTGATGAAAATAATTGCGAAATGTAACTAAATGGATGGCCCTACAGATGAGTCATTACACCTTGGGCAAAGTGTAAGACTTTATTATGCATGTAATAAACAAAAATCACTCTTTCAGTAGAGTAACCCGGACGGTTTTTTCAGACGACCAATTGTCGAGCTTTTCTCCCGAGACACACGAGCGAATCCAGCTATCTAAGTCACAGTCGTTGTCAGGCTTGTCTTCATTTGCAGCATTGACGATGTGGGGAGAAACCAAACCCCCGCTGGAGAGAGTACCGGTTTCATTCTTCTGAGATCCCGGAGCATACCCCAATCCAAACTTGTCTTCTTTGATGACTGGCTCCACAAATTTGCCCCAGCCTTGGGCATCACCAGCTTTAACCACTTCGACAGCTTGCTTGTATGAAGAGATAGAAGTCCCGACCTTCTCAAACTCAGGTGAAAAGACAGCTTCGGGCGCGACCTCATTGATGTTTATGGCTTCGAAGCCTTGATACAGCATCTCGTGCATCTCGCCGTCCATCTCTACATACTTAAATGTAGATAGGTGGCTAACAAAAATATCCTCTTCACCACAGACAGTGACGATCTGACCTTCTAGTTCATATTTGAGCTTCTGGTGGAGGGTAGAAGTAACAACACCGACAACATGAATCCAAGGCCGACCTAGCAGACAGCTGTAGGCAGGCTGGATATCCATCACATAAAAGGTGCTCTTGAACACCTGCGGTCCAATCTTAACTGTCAATTCAACTTCGCCAAAGATAGCTCTCTTAGAGCCATCAAAAGCCCTCACAACTAAGTTACTTGGCCTCAGGATGGTGTCATCGCAATCCAACTTCATTAAGGCTTTCTTTGGAAGAGCATTCAGAGAAGAGCCTGTATCAACCAAAACATGGGAAAGCATCACCCCTTTGCACTCCATTATGATATGCAAGGCTTTGTTGTGATTCCTGCCCTCAGATGTCAAGTCATTATCGATGAAACCTAGCCCCTGGCTAGCGTTTACATTGGAAACTACAGACTCCAGCTGATTAACAGTTATCTCCGGTGGAACATAGGCCATATTCAGTACTTTCAACAAGGCTACTCTGTGCGCCTCAGAGCACAGCAATAGTGAGAGAATGGAGATCTTTGAAGGTGTCTGATTTAGCTGGTCGACTACCTTGTAGTCACTTTTCTTGATAATCCTCATAAACTCATCCACTTCCTTCTCGAATGCGGTCTTAAGAGGATCTTCCTCAGTAGTAACCTCTTCGGCGGCCATCTGTTTCCCTTTAGCCTTGGCAGCTGCCTCGGCTTCAGTATTCGCGCGTAATGTTGATGGTGCAAATAGGCGTCCACTGCGAGTGAAGCCACCAATTCCTCCAACATTGCCTACAGCGGAGCTACCAATGTCAATGTCTTCTTCGTTAACTTTCTGCCCCTGGCAGTAGATATCAGCCCCATAGTGCCACGGGATAGCACTGTCTTTCTCATACGGAACGGGTCCTGGTATTGTGATGGTGATCGGACCAAACAAAAGTCGGTTGAGGGTTGTTAGAGTAAATTGGTGCCGGACTTTCTGGGAAATATATTGTTGTCGGAGCGAGTCTCTCGGGAACATATATTTCTTCAGGAGTGAAATAAAACGTCACCGTCGATACATCATTCTTCACTGGACGGGCCTGATCAAACTAAAGACAACCTTCATCTATCAGTTGCTGAATACCCCTTCTCAAACTGTCATATCCGTTTTTGGCAGCTTGACAATTTCTGCATTCTTCCCCACAGCCCGGGAAAATCTGTCCTTTCAGAAGTCGGTCTTTAACCACCGATAGCGAAGTCTTCACCTTAGTCACATCAGAAACCAAATTTAAAGTTTCCCCACTATCAACAGCATTAATCCTCTGCCCGCCGTGAGCCGGCATCGGGTTCTGGATAACATTAGGCACCGGAGCAAAATTGATAGTCTGGGCATCTCTCAAATCTTGTACCTTTAACTGGAGAGCCTTGCAATTATCTGTAGTATGGCCAGGTGTGTTGGAGTGAAAAGCACATCTGGCATTGACATCATAACCTCTAGGTAAATTATTGGGATCGATTGGTGGGGTCAGAGTTCTCAACGTAACCAGATTCATGTCAATCAGCTTGGGAAGTAATACTGAATAAGGCATTGGGATTGGCTCGATGACCCGGTCCGTCTGCCTTGGACGTTGTTGATAGTGTCTTTGTTGACCCGGATTACCTCCTTGTTGTTGATTGTTGTACATGGGTTTCGGTTGTGGATGATATTGCGGTTGAGGAACAGGTGTTGGAATAGTGACTGTGGCCACTTGATCTTGATAATAATTAGGGCGTCCTCTACCCCTTCCTCTGCTGGCATACACAACGCTTGCCTCGCCTTCTTTTCTTCGCTCACTGTTACCAGCAAACGGTCTCTTGGGACCTGATGAGTTGGAAGCACTATTGTCTTGAATTCGGCCCATCTTCAACAGACTCTCAATTCTTTCTCCAGCAATTACAATCTCTGCAAAGCTGATTGACGGGCAAGCAACCAATCTCTCAATATAATTGAATGAACATGTCCTCCATCTCCCTTTCAGACATAGGGGGTTGGACGGACACAGCAATCTATCTCCAACGCTGAGCATACTCTCTAAAGGTTTCCTTGGCATTCTGAGACATACCTTGCAACAAGGTCCGATTTGGAGCCATGTCCAAGTTGTATTAATATTGCTTGACAAAAGCCTCTGCCAAGTCTTTCCAGCTTTTGATGGTAGTACGAGACAAATGAGAATACCATTCACGAGAAGCTCCAGTTAGACTGTCTTCAAAATAGTACATCCACAACTTTTCATCTTCCGTGTGAGCTCCCAACCTTCCCAGATAAGATTGGAGATGAGTGCGTGGGCAAGAAGCCCCGTTGTATTTCTCAAAAGTAGGGGGTTTGAACTTGTGAGGAATCCTTACTCCCTGAACCAGACCAAGATTTGTGACATCAAAGCCTAAGGAATTTTGAGACTCCAAAGATTTGAGCTTCTCAGCAAGCTCATCCATACGGCGAGTGGTCTCGAGGGCCTCGTCGTGCAAAGAAAATTGATCATACTGATAATCTTCAGTAACGGGGCGCCCGTTAATCCGAATTCCTTGATTCACATTGTACCTTCCGCCAATACCATTTCCAACATTCCCTGTGTTGCCAACATTACCCGGGTTTCCATCAGCATTTGCGTTACCCGCGTTACCAGTGTTCACAGGGTTATCAGCGTTCCCAGGGTTACCAGGGTTTCCCTCAGCATTTGGTATCTCCACCTCCGGATCGGGTCTCGGTTGCTCAACCAATTCCCTCAGCTTTTCCTGGCCTTTTGCCATACCAGTCATCAATGTCATGAACTGATCCATCCTTTCACGCATATCAGCCAGCTCTTTCTGTACTTGGTCCATCGCTGGCTGTGGACGATTTTCCTTTGTCGGGTACCTGTGGACTCGCTTGGGACCAATAACTGCCTGATACAGGGAACAAACATTAGACACTGCGGTGACACCTGCAAAACAGACAAGGGTTAATATGCATGGTATGCGATGTACTGCTTGTTCAGTTTTAAGGCACCCCCGTTTTGAAAGGGAATACCCTGCAAATGAATAAGCATGAGATGTTGGATGCAAATATGCAGATGATGTTATGCAATGCAAAGGCATGTCAATCAGAATTGATGGATCCGCTTGAACATCTGTCAGGTTGCACTGCCTGGAGAGAAATTCACCGAGGAATATAATACAAGACCAAAACTCTGCTCCAGAAAACCGGGTTGGTTGGAGGTTAAGGTTTCCTGAATTTAGCCCGCCCCTCACTGGTAGGTTCTAAGAACAGAAGTTCGTCAGCTTCAGCCCTTCAGTCGCGAATAATACGTTTACCACTGAAGGTTTGGTATTATTACGGGACAAAAGACCTCCATTGACTCTCCTCAACAGGACATCCTAATAGCATGTTCCGAGTCTCGGGATCCTCGGATTGAGCAACGAGAATGCGCCCACCAGAGCTAACATAATCACGTCTCGGAGGAGAGGCCTCGACTGAGTTCTCGGGAAATGGTCACCAGAGTCGACGATTTCTAGAGGAACATCCTGCCGTTACGGAACACCCGTAATACATAATATATCCAAAAGAAACCTCGTCTGGGTGTGGTTCTTCACGAACGACTTAACGTAGCAACACGCCACGCAAGCCTCATGATTATCCACTCTAAAACCTGTGTGTACACTCAAGGCTGGGTAATGGGCTTATCTCTCATAGAACACCCCATCCCAACAAACAAACAAACATATCCAACAGATACAACAGATGCATGCAAGCAGGTAAGCAAATAAATGTACAAGAGCATGAACACCCAATAAACAAGAAACCACACAAGCTAGGAGGGACTCGATTAGGGAAGATGGACCAGCAAGAGGTCAACTTCTTTCAATCCCCAGCAGAGTCGCCAGCTGTCGCAACCTGAAAAATGCAGTGCGCGAAAGAAAATGACAGAAGAGTCGCCACCGTGCGTTATTCATCCCAAAGGAGGGACAGGAAACGCTCGAAGTAAACCTGAAAAAGGAAAGGACAAGACGGGGTCTTGCAACCAAATCTTGGGTTCGGGAGTCGGTTATGCGAAGGGAAGGTATTAGCACCCCTACGCATCCGTAGTACTCTACGGGATCCACTTTTGTAGTTCTTGTCTAAAGGGTGTGAGTTTATCTTGTGCTGTTTACAAAAAAAAAGGGTTAAATGAAAATGACTCGCGCGGATGTCGCATCCACTGCATACGTATCTCATTTGAATATGAGAATCAGAGTCTTCGTAGCTCGGCTGACCTATGGGTTGGGTAATTGTGCTCGCTAAGACATCGCGTCTTATGCCTACGTATCTCATCTGGCCTGAGAATCAGAGCAAAACGTAGTTCGGCTAACTACGGGGTTATGGATTGGGTTTTGGACGAACGACGTCACTACGCAATCTACCGGATGCTCTACCTTTGGAGACTTACTCGCCTGTAGTAGAAGGAGTTAACGTGTTGCTTTGGGTTTTAGGGTTTGGGATGCTCAAGGGAAAAAAGGCAGTCCTTGACGAAGGAACCGCGCTACCTGCAGGGATACGAACACATACAAAACAAACATGTATAAAGTAAATGTGCCAACAAGGGGCTCAGAAGTAAATAAACAAAAGAAAACAAATGCCTCCTATCGAGGTCTTCCAGCTAAGAAAGCGATAAAATGCGGAAAAGAGGTAAAAGTACCACACGGATAAAGATCCGAAGTAACAACAATTAATGCAATAAGAAACCCAGGGATCTCCCAAGCTAATGCCATCAAAGAAAGGTGAGTTAGTACAGGTAATTGGAATGAACCTCCATGGGGTATCCCACAAATAAAGTGGGAAAACCACGCAAACCATCTCTGCAAGAGTCTGTGAGCCCTCACAAAAACTCAACAAAAGGGTTAGTGAAACACGATAAGCATTTTTTTCATGGATAACAGCATGGTTTCAGAAACCTCAAACTCTGTGGCATACATTTCAGAAGTCATGTGATTAAACATTCAAGGCATAGGTTTCACCCATTCATGCATAATTAAACCCGTGGGCAAAAACATAATGAAATTCATCCATCATACCTCATACATTCAGATGATCCAGATTAAGAGCATAAAATTATGGGAATGAGGCAAACCTGATGGGAGAGACCGGTTGAAATGTTAGGGTTTGCGTGAGATGAAAGTGTGTGAGTCAGATTGAATTTTTCAGAGCTGCTTGGGGGTTGCTCTGAGTTCTCTGTCAGGTTTCTCTTCAGGTTTTGTCCAGGGTTTTGTTTCAAGGAAACCTCAAAGTATTTTGCTTCTCTTCCTTTTTCTGTCTGATCTCCCTCTTTTATAACCTGATTTTCATGGCTTTGTGGGCTCAAATGAGAGAGGTCCAAGTCCAAGTTTTTTCTATTATATATTTTTTTATTATTATTATTTTTATTTATTTATTTTTTTTCGTTTTTTTTTTCGTTTTTTTTTTTTTTTTTTTTTGAATAAAGTTTCTTGGATCTAATTCTGATTGACATGATGAAATGCAATATGAAATGCTAAATGAATGCATGAATGAGGAGAGCAAATTTTGGGGTGTTACACAGGTCATCTTTCCAAATTTGGTAACCTGTGCACTGGACCTTTGTTCCTTCAAGATTAATGTTTTGAATGATGAATAGACCCCATTTGAACATGTTGGAAGTATCTCAAGTCATTCCCTAGCCATTTGACCCTCAGTTGACCAACATTTGACTTTTGACTTCAAAGTTGAATTTTGAACTGTATTGAGCCCATTAAGCTTGATCCTTTAAGGAAAACCTCTGAAAATGAAACCCTAGCTCCCAAGAGCTCTACACAACATCCATAAGACCTTCAAACCAAGAATGCATCTCAATCCTTGAGGAACCCTACTTTGACTACTTAAGTAGACCAAAGTTGACCAGAGGTCAAACCCTAATTCAGATGAGCATTGCTGATAAGAAATGAAAATTTGAGGAAAGAAAGATCATGAGGATGGTGATGCACCCTTGATACCCAGATGAATATAAACTTCCTTGAGTGTTGAGAAAAACCCTAGTTGATGCACAATTTCCCTTGTGTTGACTGATCATTCAGATAGAACCCACAAAGTGACTTGGATGATATCCAAGCTTCTTGGAAGACAAACTCTTGGAGCTAATTCTGATTGACATGATGAAATGCAATATGAAATGTACCTATTATGACTAGTGACCGGTATCCTTGGTGTTCCTTCCTTCTGCTCCCTATTATGACTTTCGTCCCCTGTGGAGTCAGATTTTCCTGAGTTGAAATATACCTTTTTAGGTCTTCCTCAGATGTTTTGGATGATTGATATCTCTCACCCTTATACCGGTCTTAGATATTCATTCTCCCCGAGCGTGTTGTTTTCTCACCCTTATACTGGTGTCTTGATCACATGTCTGTTTGAGCTTATTACCCAGTAATTGGTAATACCTCATTTTTTTTTCCTCAGCTGATTCCTTTATGGATATCCCCGCCCGAGTCCCTTAGCGGATTTTCCCCATCCGAGTCCGGATTTTTATCCGAAGTATCCTTTGTGGATAGTTTTGTTGTATTGGTATATTCCCCAAAACATGCATCTTTGCGTCAGCTCGAGTCTTTCTATTTATTTATTTTCATGGAATCCCTTCGTGTCTCGCAACAAATTTCAAGTCGTGACCGGCTCACGCATTTCCCCCTTTTATTCCCCAGTAAAGTCCCCAGAGTCTTTGTCCCATTTATGAGTGTATTACTCATATGGATTTTCAATTTCTCCTGATTTCTTTTTCCTTTGTGGATATATATCCCTACAGAGTATTAACTTTTGCATACATACATTTGCATCATGAGGTCTCTTAGGGACCAAAATTCGTCTCTTTGTTATTAATTAAGCCCATTCTACCTCGTTGAGACGAAGATTTTAACCTTCACTTCTCCGGCTAGAATGACCTTAAATAGGGGCATCTGTAAGACCCTAATTTTGACCCTAAGATCCCTCATGGAATCATATCATTGCACATTGCATTTGCCTCAAGGATCATAGCATCTTGGCTCCTTAACCCTTGGGTTGGGACTTGTGTGAGTTGGTTTGAGACCACCAAGTGTAGCACCTCAAATTTGCACCCCCCATTCATGCATTCATTTCATTTTTTAGGTCATAAATCATTTCATATTGCATTGCATCTTGGCAGTTAGCATTGGCATCAAGAGAGTCCTCAGTGCAAAAGAGCAAGTTTTTCCTTGAGGTGAAGGCCACATGATTATTCTAGAAAGCTTATATGAGCCAAGGTTCATTTTGAAGCAACTTTTCCAAGTGGTAGAGGTCCAAAGTCATCAGTGCATTTTCAGGTCATCTGAGGCCCATACAAGTCAACTGTGCAGTCAACTGAGGGCTAGGAGGTGGAGAAATGGTTTGAGACACTTCATTTCTGTCCAAAAGAGGCCTATTCATCATGTCAAGCATCTACCTTGAAGATTTTGAAGTCAGATCAAAAGTTTCCCAAAATGGAAAGTGACTTGTAATTTCAAGTTTCCAAAAATGGCAAGTTTTTAGACCACATTGAACTTGACTTTCCAACATCAAAGAAGCTTCAAAGGAAATTTTGGTCAACATGAAAGTTGAAGATCTTTCTCTCCCATTTCCAAAAAGTCCAAGATCATGAGCATCTGATGAATGGTTAAGGAGTTATGAACAAATGATTGCAAAGTGTACATGGAACTTCAAAGTGACATATCTTTTGATTCAAAATTCCAAATTTAGTCACTCTTTTTGCAAAATTCATTTCATGACCAATATTTTCCAAATCTATCATTGCATTGCATGAAATAAAATCGTATGATCATTGGCTTACACAAGTGCATTTTGGAGGGAAAATTGGTAATTTAAATTTGGTGCATTACATGAGCTAAACTCTAATCCAATTGTGTTCATGAGTTGATTTTAAGTGAAAATACACCTCCACAAGGTACTGTTCACGTCCATTTTCTCCATGCACCCTCATTTTGCATTTTTGGTCATACACCTCATATTTCATTAATTTTTCATTAGCCATGCTTAAACTTAATTACAACATGATTAAGGAGGAGTATATAAGCTTAATTCTAACAGAATTGCTCAGTTTTCACAATTTCTAGATCTAGATTTTCTTTCCCTCTAAATTTTCTCTCAATTGAAACTTCAAATTTTTGCACATAACACATCAAGATCCTTGCATATTCTGGATTTTTGAGCATTGTTGATGAAGGATCAAGCTGTGGATTGAAGATTTTGGCCAAGAATCAAGCAAGTTGAGCTCATGAAGTTGAACATGGAACTTGAAGATTAAGCTGCGTACAAGCCATTTCAAGCATCGAATCGTGCATAAAGCTTCAGTACACAAGTGGAGGAGAAGATTTGGATACTTTTGAGGCCTCAAATCCACTGAATCAACTCACTGTTCTTCAAGAGGTTAGAAATTCGATCATCTTAATTCTTCATTTTATGCACATGATCATGTAGAACTTTGGATGCTGAGAATTCTGATATAAATTTCATTGAATTTGGTGAAGTATTGATTGAGTTATGGTAAATTCAAGTTTGATGCATGAATTTTCTTTCCTTCGATTCGCGTTCGTTATTAAGAATTAGGCTTAGATATTGGTAGATTCGTGTTCCTCTCGTTGAGACCTTTCCATTGATGTATCATATGCATGTTTCTGGAAAAATTTATGATGAAGTTCATCGTCTCCGCCGTGTGTTGGCCGGAGAAGACGACCGGAATCACTATTCCGGCCGTCTGATGCAAGCGCTAGGGTTTGCCCTGTGTGCGCCACGCGTGCATCCTCATGTCAAAATGATTGGTTGTGGTTCTGTTGACCGTTTCCACGAGTACCTGGACTTGTTGAGTTGGCATGCCAACTCAATTAGTGAAACGACAGTGTTTTATGAATGCGCCTCCAACCTCCCTTCGATTCCTGGCCGTGTACAATTCTGAATTTTGTTGTTTCAGCGCCTCTATTTTCATGTGAACATGGTTCGATCCTTGGCAATGTTGTTTCTATTTTTTTTCCTTCATTTCATTTTCCATTATTCCATGTTAATTCATTTTATTTTCATTCAAATTGAAAAAATCCTAAAAAATAGAATACTAATCCAATTTAACTCAAATTTTTTTCCACATGATCATTGGAATGTCTATTATTTTGTGATGCTGATTTCTTGATTTTATCATTGCTGGAATTTGAAATATGCTTGATTATTTGAACATGATGTAAAATGTGACATGTTGTATCAATTCTCTTGTGAAATGCTCATACATTGTCCAATTGCCATGAAATTTGGTATGCTGATACCTAACATGTTACATGATCTATGAGGCTTGGTTGTGCATTTTTAGCATATTCCATTTCTGTTTTAGACACATGAATGTATGGTGTGACAATTTGTGTCACATATTTGGGTGATGCTTTTGTTCATTTTCATTGACATGTCAATTGAGCTTTTCTGATTCCAATTTTTTGCATGTGTAGCACCTCAAATTTGCACCTATCATTGTACATACATTCTCATATTAGGTCATAACATAACATGGTCCACTGCATAGCATTGCATTGTCCCTTTTGCCTCAAGTGCAAGCCAGTCAGAAGAATTAGGTCAAACTGATCAGGAGATCAGTCAATCAAGCAAACAAGTACAATTTCCATTGAGCCAAGGCCCTAGGGTTGGTCTAACATGTTCACATGACCTAGGGGTCCCTTGGAAGTGGTTTGGTCAAGCATTGGATGTTCAAGAAGTCATCAGTCAATGCACAGTTTGCCAGAAACCCTAAAAAGTCAACCATAGTCAACTGTGCCTGATTTTATGGTTTTGATGGTGGGATTTGGTTTGATAGGGCTCATTCATGTCCATATAGGCCTCATATAACATGTCAAACATCATCATGGAAGAATTTGAAGCCAGACAAGAAATTTCCAAAAATAGAAAGTTGACCTGTAATTGGAATTTGCCAAAAATGGAAAGTCTTGATCCTCAAACTTACGTCATGATACAAGCTTCAAATGAATTTTTTCCCAACATGAAAGTTGAAGATCTTGTTCTCCCATTTCCAAAAAGTCCAAGAACACTCAATTCCCATCTATGGTTGGTAAGTTATGATCAAATCATTCTCACAAATTTTTGAACTTCAAAAGGCCATATCTCTCAAACCATTTGGCCAAATTGGGTGGGGTTTTTTGCAACAAGTCACATTTGATCTCCTCTTTCCAAATATGTAACCATCATTCACCAAAACATCATAGATCAAAATGGCCTTTTTGGAATGGCTTTGAATTATTTCAAGTGTGGTACAAAAATGAATTTTTGAATTAAACATTTTCCATCACTTTGGCCAATTGGGAACATTTGAAACATGTTTTTAAGCCCAATTCGAGCTGCAGCCATCATACACCTCACCACTTAAGTGAAATTGGCAAAATTAGCAAAAGAGGTCATTTTACAAATTTGGATTACCACCTTGCTAAACACACTTAACCAATCATAAACAGAAGTATATAAGATCATTTTCTTTCTGATTGAAGCCCTAGCAGCCACAGTATCACACAGAAAAAATCATTTTCTCTTAATTCTCATCTTCCTTCATTTTGAAATTTCTGTCAACAAACTTCAAGCACACGACCTGGCCTTTGCTTGCTTCATCACTCCTCACCATTTTGAGCACATTTCAAGCCTGAATCTCCAGCTGTAACCTCATCTTCAAGGTCTGTTTCTCTAAGCATTCATCCATGGCAGTTCAAAGTATGTATCATTTCAAGCCTTGCTGAGCTAGGATCTTCCTCTATTCATCATTGGAAGCTTGAAGTAGCAACTGTTTCGAGCATTTGGCATCCATACATCACTGTTTCATCAATTCTTCAAAATCAAGTAAGTTTTCGATTTTCTCCATTTGCCAAACTATAATATGCTTATGAAAGATTTCCTTGCCATGGTTACAATGAGCCTTAAATTACATGAAATGGTTGTGTATTTTTGAAGATATGCTGATCTGAAGTTTGTTGTTCATATTTGTTTTTGCTCGATTCTTGATGTTTAGTTTGATTCAATGAAAATGAATGATGGATTCGTGTTGTGTGATGTTTGCTGAGTCCAATGATGCATTCAATTTGAATTTCTGGAAAATTATTTTCGTGAGTTGATTGTTGAAGATGATGATACTGTTCATGTAAACCCTAAGTTCGTGTGCTGCCCAGAAAATCCTCTTTCACGTTGCATGACACTGTGCATTCATACTGGCCAATCACGTTATTTCATTCTCATGTACCAAAGCGCTGCGTTTTGATTAGTTGGTCCGGTATTTACAAATTTGCCATCGCCCGTGCCACTTGACTCATTAAATCATATTTGTTTTCAATGTTTATTTCAATTTGATACACAAACTTGCAAAATCCATAAGTCTTTCATTTTAAATCCAAATTTCATGGGAATTTTTGCATTGTGTTCATCACAATCTCTAGTTTATTATCATATTTTTTCCTGATTTTTTGGATAAGTGGATTTTAATTGGTATTAGGGTTCGTGACATGTGACAATATTTTGTACCTTTTACCAAAACATTTGTGAAATGATGAAACTTTGACCAATGGCTCCCAAACTTTTTGTGCATAAACTAGACACATTCATGGTGATTTTGGTATAGAGTTTATGAATTTATCATCTCTGGTTGTTGAGTTATGATTTTTTGAAGTAGGGTGTGACAATTTGTGTCACACCATTGATGTGCAATTTGATGATTTTCATTACCATGCCTCTTGACCTCAAAATGCTTTGATTTTTTGCATGAATTCACTTGAGTATGTCTAGCTTACATGTGATTTTTCTTGGAATTATTTGTGGCATTTCCTAATTGATTGAGATTTTTGTCCCCTGTTTGGTCATATGTTGACTTTTTGTGACACTTGTTCCCATTTCATTTGTGAAATTCTCATACTTTATTAGATGGACATGAAATTTTACATGTGATTAGTAGACATCTTAAGCTTTGTCATGGTGTTAGTCCCATTCATTTAGCATTTGTTATCACTGGTTTATGATTTTTTGAAGTTGATACATGTTTGGTTGACTTCTTTGAGCATGCTTAAACTTGCCCTGCCTTTCTGATTTTCATTTCCCTACTTCCCATGATCCAATTGAGCTGAAATTTGACATGCTTACCATGCTATGGATTGTGTTTGATCATGATTTATTTGATGATTTTTGGAATTGTTTATGATTGGTTTTGAGTTGAGTCTTGCTGTTGACTTCTATGAGCTTCCATATGCCATGCTTTGACTTCTTTTGCTTATAGAATGATGATGATGATTGATATAAATGTAAACCCAATTGAGTTTGTTTCTTGATTGTTTAAATATGATTTTGATTGGAGTTCATTTGCTGTTTTGACTTTCTCATCCCCTTTTGACCCTAGGCTTGTCCTAGTGGTCCTGTTGCTCATGTTTGAGTTCATTTTTTCAGGTTAAGAAGAAATTGCCCAAAGAAACTTATACAAGTTGAATGAGTTTGATTTGATTATCATGACTAACTTGTTGGTTTTGTAGGTTGCTTGGCTCATGTGCCTTGAGCCTTGTGCATTGCACATTTAATTGATTGTGTGACTGTTGATCTCTATCTCTTTCTGCTTTAACTTTGACTTGTATACTGATGTTGTCTGACTGGTTTCAGGTACCTTTAGTTGCTTTTAGTTCCTTGTGAACTTTGATTTGCTTTGCTTGAATAGCAATTTGCATTGAGGTATAATTTCTCATCTTCATGTAGTCTGGAAGACCTGGCCTGTTACTTGGCCAGGCAACTGTCTGAAGTCCTCCTTAAGAGGCAATGTTTGTGACTGTTTACATTTGTCCTTGTATAGAGTCAAAGACCTCCTAAGTGAAGAGGCAATTGGCAGAACCCAAGGGATATGCAACCTATCCCCTGCTATTCTGTGTGTCATTTGCTTTGCTCACACCACTGTGTTGATGCATTACAGATACAAACCCAAGATCTTGTACAATTGTACAGTTGAGTCAATTTCAAATGTGTAGAAGGGTTTCCCCTTTCTGAACCCACACATTCTTGTCTTAAGCTCTCCCAGGCCAGGGATAAGAGCTGTGAAGTCTTATCTTCACTCACCTTTCATCTGCTTCACCTTAGCCCCTCAATGGCAAGGTTAAGAGCTAACACTACCCAGTTCTAGTGGTTTGTTTGTTGAGGTTGATATGACCCCTCGACTAAAACCTAACCTTGATTGAGCCCATTTGTTTGCATATAGTGTGTGCTACTTGTGCTTGCGTGTTTGTTTGACTTGCTTCCTGTGCAAGTTAGGTTTAGTTTAGCTTGCTTCCTGTGCAAGTTAGGTTTAGTTTAGCTTGCTTCCTATGCAAGTTAGGTTTGGTTTGGCTTGCTTCCTGTGCAAGTCATGTTTAGGATAGGCTTGCTTCCTGTGCAAGTTAGCTAGAAACCTTAACTTAGGGACGACTTTGCATGACAACATCTAGGCTCGAGTCGTAGTCTCCCTAGTGTTGTGTCTCCCTCTGTTATCTGGTTAGGCTAGTCCTTTTTCCCTGCGTAGGGGAACTACGTCGCCCTGATCCTCATACCAGATGAGGTACGTAGGCAGGAGATGAGCTGATCTCTCTGGGCGCCCTTTTTCTTTTTCCACCTTTGTGTCTTCGCCCTTTTTGTTTTGTTTGTGTGAGTTGTTTCTCCTCTTCTGGTTGGAGTCCGACGTAAGTCCAGCGATTGGCAGTTGGTTTCCTGTGTTTGTTTTGGTTCAGATGCTGATGTAAGTCCAGTGATTGGCAGTCAGGCTCCACGTTTGCCTGCTTTTGTTTTTGTGCGTGTTAGCCGAGCTACGAATGCTCTGATTCTCCTTTGTCCAAGGAGATACGTATGCATAGGATGCGACATCCTAGCGAGCATGTGTCGTTTCCCCGGTCCGAACTACTTCGACTCTGATGTCTATGCCTAATAGACTAAGTAGGCCCAGGATGCGGTATCCTGCCGAGTCAGTTTCAGTCTGTTTTCTTGTGTCTCTTTCAGCCAGTGTGTGTGAGTTTGAGCAGTGTTTTAGCAACCATTTTTCCTTCCTATTGTGCGTGGATCCCGTCGAGTACGACGGATGCGTAGGGGTGCTAATACCTTCCCTTTGCATAACCGACTCCCGATCCCATTCTCTCTGGTCGCGAGACCATGTTCTTTCCAGGTTTACTCTAAGCGTTTCCTTTCCCTCTTTTGGGATAAATAACGCACGGTGGCGGCTCTGTTGTTCTTATTTTCCCGCCGGTTTTTTGCGTAATGCGACAGCATGATGCTTGTGTTTAACATGTTGTGTGCACATAAAATTTTTCATGATCATTGGACTCATTTCTGTTTTAATGTGGATTTTTTATGTTTGATATCCAATTGTGTGCTTTGTAAATGCCTTTTCCTTATCATGATCAATAGATGGCTTTGCCTTAGGATTTGAGTTTGGTCCTTTTTAGGACATGTTCTTATTTGAATAAATATGCTTCATGTTGAATATCAACTTCTGTTTTGACTTTTTGCATTGCCTTTGACCCTAGTCTTGGTACTAGTGGTTTGTACTCACCTTTTGAGCTTTGTATTTCAGGTTCAAGCAATTAACTCTAATGATGGATGTTGATCTCATTACTTGAGATGCAACTTACATTGTCCACTAACCTTGATTGTGTTGTAGGTCCTTGGGTGGTGAACTCACTTGAGTTGTTTGCACATAGGACTTGTATTGTGTACATATTGGTTGTAACACTGTTGATTGTCTCTTTGGTTTCTCTGAATGTGAATATTGACTTGTTTGACTTTTGTACAAGTACATTAGTCGCTTTAGCTCATTGCTTGAGCTTTGCTTTGCTTGTGGTTGGTATACCACCTAGGTAATCATCCTCTAACTCCATATAGTCTGGAAGCCCTGTCGTTTCTTTTGGCAGGCATTTGGCTGAAGTCCTCCTTAAGAGGCAATGACATTGTTTGTTTATGTTTGTGCTAAAGACCTCCTTGTCGAGGCATGTCACTTAAGTCCTCCTAAGTGAAGAGGCAATTGGCAGATAGAAGGGATTAGCAATCAATCCCCTGCTAATCGTTTGAGTCGTTCATTATGCTCGCACTACGTGCTGATGCTCTTGAACCTAACCCAAGATCCTTGTATATAGAGTCAGTTAAGTGGAGTAGGGTCCCTCATTCTGGATCCCCACGTCTTCATTGATTCAAGCTCACCCAGGCCCGGGTTAAGAGCTATGAGGTCCAATCCTCATTACCTTTCATCTGCTCACCCTGACGGTCAATGTCAGTGGTCAAGAGCCCTCAGATACCCTTCCAGTTGGCTTGTTTGTCGAGGTTGATATGACCCCTCTTGACTAAAGCCCGACTTGTTTGTCGAGATTGATATGACTGCTTGACTAAAGCCTTACCCTTGGATGTTTGAGCCCCTTGTTGGTGTGTTTATTTCATGTTATATGTTTTTGTGTGGTGTGATTGTATCCCCATAGGTTTGCTAGACTTCGCATAGTCTCTCGTTTGCATGTCATGTAAGGTAGCACGGTTCCTTCGTCTAGGACTTCCTTTCTTGCGTGAGCATTCCTAAAACACAAACAAACTTTATCTTCTCTTAAGGACACGTTGACTCCTTCTACTACAGGTGAGTAAGTCTCCCAAGGTCGAGCATCCGGTAGATTGCGTAGTGACGTTGTTCACCTAAAAAACACAAAAAAAATAGAAATAGTTTAGCCGAACTACGGCAACTCTGATTCTCATGTCCAGATGAGATACGTAGGCCCGAGATGCGATGTCTTGTCGAGTTTGACTGACGACTAACATTAATCCTTCTTTTCTCTCGCCCTCGTTGCGATTGAGACCTTCCTTTTCTCTTGCCCTAGTTGCAATTGAGACCCTTTCTTTTTTTAGTGTGTGTTTGTCACTTGCTTCTTTTGTTTGGTTGTTAGGAGTCGGATGTAAGTCCATTTATTGGCATTCCGTTTCCTGTTTGCGTTTGTCTGTTCGGAGTCGGATGTAAGTCCATTTATTGGAATTCCGTTTCCTATTTGCATTTGTTTGTTCGGAGTCAGATGTAAGACCAGCCATTGGCAGTCTGTTTCCGTTTGTGTGTCGTTCGACGTCTCAGCGTCTTTTTTTTTTCAACGTTTTGTTTCGGTGTGCGTTAGCCGAGCTACGAGTGCTCTGATTCTTACTCTGGTTAGAGAAGATACGTATGCATTGGATGCGAGGTCCTAGCGAGCACGTTTCCCCATTTCCCCGAACTACGTCGACTTTGATGTTTGTGTTTGACAAACTACGTAGGCCTAGGATGCGACATCCTACCGAGTCCACTTTCTCCGTCTTCTTTCATCCTGTTTATTAATCCAGTGTGTGTGCATTCTTTGAGCAGTTTATTTAGCAACTTTTTCCTATTCTTTTGAGCATGGATCCCGTCGAGTACGACGAACGTGAGGGGTGCTAATACCTTCCCCTTGCGTAACCGACTCCCGATCCTAGCAATCTCTGGTCGTAAGACCATTCCTTTCCTTTCTAGGTTTACTTCGAGCGTTTCCTTTCCCTCCTTTGGGATAAATAACGCACGGTGGCGGCTCTGTCTCTTTTCCCGCCAGTTGTTTTTCGCGTATGCGATAGCTGGCGACTCTGTTGGGGAACTAACAGAAGTTGACCTCTTGTTGGTCCATCTTCCCTAAGCGAGTCAATCCTAGCGCTCTCTAGGATGGTTTTGGTTGCTTTTACTGCTTTATTTATGGCATTTATGATTATTATACGGTGATTGTATATATTTGCATATATGTTTGCATGCATCATATTATCATTGTGCTGGATTCTGTATAGGTTTGGTTCCTTTGATTTGGGGTGGGTGTTCTGAGTGGGGCTAAAACCCAGGCCCGAGTATACACCTAGGATTAGCATGGTGTCACGTTCCTCACATGTTGGGTTGACATGATTGTTGCGACGTGACATACCACAAGCCGGACGAGGTTCTTCTGAGAGGGCTCTTCCTTATGGAGTTTCCACTATGGTTGAGTTTTATCTCTTTGGAGCTGTTGACTTCGGTGACCGTTCTTTCCCGGATCTTTGGTTTAGACAATCTTATGAGAGCTGCAGCGGCACACCCGAAAGGGCAAACCCGTTGAGTATCTTGTCCGATTGTCGAGATCATTATCCGCCTTAGGATGACCTTATTAGAATTCACCTGTGAGGGGAGGGGTTTGATTCCTACAAGTACAGCTTCCGTCAGTGATTCTGTGATGGTGACTTTGGTTCAGTCGGTTATGGATCTTTATTTCTGGACGCAGGAGGTTTGTCCGTGGTATTTATCAGCGGGTTCCGTTTATTTCGGATCCCCGGGCTGAATCTGTTGGAACTTGTTCAGACGATGACTTGCTCTGTTGATGATCGTGGATTCTGATGCCGAAGTTCTGAACCTATGCCTTGTGATCCACAGCCAAGCTTCCATGGCTTCATCATTTTGCATCATAGCATGTTTATTTTCAAAAAATAATAGTGCATAAAAAAGGAAAAGAGTTAACCCGCATACGCATATCCTTTTTCAGGATCATTCATGATAAAACAACATGCGCATCATACACATATCATTCTTGCATTACGGGTATTCTTGAGTAAGATTTCTCATTCTGGTTTCTGTTCTAGGCAGGATTGCTGATCATCGTCCTCACCAGTACGCGACAAGGTTGAATAAACAGAGGAATATGGATCAAGTTCAGTATGAATTAGCAGAGATAAGGGCTAACATGGCCCAATTCATGAATATGATGCAAGGGGTTGTGCAAGGGCAAGAGGAGCTTCGAGCCTTGGCCTAGAGACAAGAAGCTGTGATTCCACCTGTCAGTCGGAATTCGCCAGAAGTAGCCCCTATTAATGACACTGTTGCTGCCACCATCCCTGTCAATAACTATGCTGTGGGTGACGAATTGAGGGGTATCAGAATCAACGGACAACCTATCACTGCAGAGACTACTAATGCTCGAGTGGCCCGTGCTCCAGCTCGCCATCCTGCTCATTTGGTTGATAGACAGGAAGATATGTTCACTGTCGTCACTAATGATGATGAAGTAGGAAGGACTGAAGAGAGGGATAGAAAAGTTGACGCCTTAGCTGAAAAGATCCGAGCCATGGAATGCCAGAATTCTTTGGGCTTTGATGTTACCAATATGGGTCTAGTTGATGGATTGAGGATCCCTTACAAATTCAAAGCGCCATCCTTTGACAAATACAATGGCACTTCTTGTCCTCGCACTCATGTTCAGGCTTATTACAGAAAGATCTCCGCATACACTGATGATGAGAAGATGTGGATATACTTTTTCCAAGACAGCTTGTCTGGAGCGTCTTTGGACTAGTACATGGACTTGAAGAGAGAATCTGTTAGAAGCTGGAGAGATTTGGGTGAAGATTTTCTGAGACAATACAAGCACAACATGGATATGGCTCCGAGCAGAACTCAGCTGCAGAGTTTGTTCCAGAAGACTGGTGAGAGCTTCAAAGAGTACGCCCAGAGGTGGCGTGAATTAGCTGCAAGAGTGCAACCTCCGATGTTGGAGAGAGAACTGACTGACATGTTCATTGGGACCCTGCAGGGTGTGTTCATGGACCGTATGGGAAGTTTCCCGTTCGGTAGCTTTTCAGATGTTGTAATCTGCGGAGAGAGAACTGAGAGTCTTATCAAAGCAGGGAAGATTCAAGACCCTGGTTCCTCCAGTTCATCGAGTTCTAAGAAACCGTTTTCGGGGGCACCCAGAAGGAGAGAGGGTGAGACAAATGTTGTACACCATTGGAGAAATATGAACAGAGGACAATATCGTCAAGTCGTTGCTGTGACTATTCCAACAACTCAACCTCAACAACAACAAAGAGGACCACCACCACAACAACAACAGCAACGCCCGTTTCAGCCAAGGCAGAGAATGCCAGAGCGTCATTTTGATGCGTTGCCGATGACATATGCTGAATTGCTCCCTGAACTGCTCAGGTTGAAGTTTGTGGAGCTTCGCACTATGGCTCCATTGACGAGGATTCTTGCTGGGTAAGATGCTAACGTCCGTTGTGATTTTCATTCCGGTGCACCAGGGCATCACATTGAGAATTGTCGGGCTTTTCATCATAAAGTTCAGGACTTGATTCATGCTAAGACAATTAACTTTGCTCCTGTTCCTAATATGGTGAATAATCCTATGCCTCATCATGGTGGGCCTAGAGTGAACAGTGTGGAAGATGAGGAAGCTGTGGATTTGGTAGTTGATGTTGATGATGTTCAGACTTCGTTGTTTGTGGTAAAAGAACGTCTGCTGAAAGAGGGAATGTTCTCGGGCTGTGATGAAAGTTGTTCAGATTGTGATGAACACGAGAACGGTTGTGGGAAGTTGAGAAGAGGTATCCAGGGTTTGATGGATGAGGGTTGCTTACAATTTGGTCGTGTTGTGAAAGATCGTGGAGTGGTATCAACTGTCACCATTTACTTCAAACCGTCCGAGGGTCCTGGACGTGCTCCAAGAACTGTTAATGCACCTGTAACTATTGGTACTCCTATGACCATATCTGCACCAGTAACTGTTGGTACTCCTACCACCATTGCTGCTTCTGGTGAAAGACTTGTTGAGAACAGTAGATCATTTCCTTGGAAGTATGACAATGCTTTCCGCAGTAACAGAAGGTCAGAGAATCAGATCAGACCGGTAAATCAGGCTCCAGTGACCATTGGTTTGCCAGGTAAAACTCCCGTAACCGTTGGTCCGGCTGTGGATAATGTGGGAGGACCCGGAGGGTTTACAAGAAGCGGTCGTTTATTTGCACCACAGACTCTGAGGGATAGCAGTGCTGAGGCTCTTGCGAAAGCAAAAGGGAAACAAGTTATGATTGAGGAAGAACCGGTGCAGAAGGAGGTGCCTGAGAGGTCTTTTGAGAAAGATCTAGAGGAATTCATGAAAATCATCAAGAAAAGTGATTATAAGATTGTGGATCAGCTGAACCAGACACCGTCGAAAATCTCTATTCTCTCGTTGTTAATGTGTTTTGAGGCACACCGTAATGCCTTGCTGAAAATGTTGAATTTGGCTTACGTGCTTCAAGAGATTTCGGTCAACCAACTCGAGGGTGTTATTGCAAATGTTAGCACGCGACACGGTTTGGGGTTCACAGATCTGGATCTGACACCTGAGGGTCGCAATCATAATAGAGCCCTACATATCACTATGGAATGCAAAGGCGCAGTGCTGTCACATGTGTTGGTTGACACCGGCTCTTCCTTGATTGTGTTGCCCAAGAAGGCTCTGATTAAACTTGATGTTGAAGGGGTTGTCCTCACCCCAAGTGATCTTGTGGTCCGTGCTTTCGATGGATCCAAGCGATCTGTTTTCGGTGAAGTCACGTTGCCCGTGAAGATTGGCCCAGAGGTGTTTGATATTGTCTTCTATGTGATGGATATTCAACCAGCACATAGTTGTTTGTTGGGGCATCCCCGGATACATGGGGCCGGGGAAGTTTCTTCAACTCTCCATCAAAAGCTGAAGTATGTGTGGAACGGTCAGGTTGTGACTGTGTGTGGCGAAGAGGACATTCTTGTGAGTCATCTATCCTCCTTCAAATATGTGGAGATGGATGGAGAGATTCATGAAACTCTGTGCCAAGCCTTTGAGACCATTGATATTGAGAAGGTGGCTTTTGTTGAGCAGAAGAAGTCGGGTGCCTCAATTGCGTCATACAAGCAAGCCTTGGAGGTCGTTAACTCTGGTAACGCAGAAGGCTGGGGCAAGATGATTGACATGCCCGTGAAAGAAGACAAATTTGGCATTGGTTATCAGCCTCTTCAGGCAGAGCAGGGTGTTCAGAAAGGGCCGTGTACCTTCACCAGCGCTGGATTGATGAATCATGGTGATGTCTTTGCAGCAGGCAGTGAAGACGATGACAGTGATTGCGATATGGACAACTAGGTGCGCCCGTGTGCCCCAGGGGGGATAATCAACAATTGGACAGCCGAAGAAATAGTCCAAGTTACTCTTCAGACAGAGTAATTTTCTTTTTTTTTTCATTTTGCACAAAAACCCTACCCTCTGCCCGAGGCGTAGTGGTTCATTGTAGGGCCACATCATGTTTGAACTTTCAATGATTATCATTAATAAAGGACGTTTTGCAAACAAATTTGTGCTCACTGTCTTTCTGTTTTTCTTTTCATTTTCAAAACAATAAAAATGGCAATGTTTTTTGTTTTGTGACTTTCTTGAACTCTTTTCTAAAATAAAGCATTAAACATCGTTCATGCAGAATCGATCTTGTGGAATCCACTAAAAACAGTTCTGTTATGGCTCAGTATGATTTCGATAATCCCATTTACCAAGCCGAAGAGGAGAGTGAAGAAGATTGTGAACTCCCCAAAGAATTGGTCAGACTATTGAAACAGGAGGAAAGGGTCATCCAACCTCATCAGGAAGAGTTGGAGATTATTAACCTTGGTACTAAGGACGCCAGGAAAAAGATCAAGATAGGGGCTGCTTTAAAGGAAAATGTCAAGAGAGTGCTGATTGAGATGCTGCGAGAATATGTGGAGATATTCGCATGGTCGTATCAAGATATGCCTGGGTTGGATACATATATCGTGGTGCACAGGCTACCTCTCAGAGAAGATTGTCCTTTGGTAAAGCAGAAGCTTCGCAGAACAAGTCCTGATATGGCTGTCAAGATCAAAGAGGAGGTTCAAAAGCAGTTGGATGCGGGTTCTCTGGCAGTTACCAACTATCCCCCGTGGGTGGCCAACATCGTACCCGTGCCGAAGAAGGATGGTAAGGTCAGGATGTGTGTCGATTACCGAGATTTAAACAGAGCCAGTCCGAAAGATGACTTCCCATTACCTCACATTGATGTATTGGTTGATAACACGACTCAATCCTCGGTTTTCTCTTTCATGGATGGATTTTCTGGCTATAATCAGATCAAGATGGCGCCAGAAGACATGGAAAAGACGACATTCATTACACCTTGGGGCACGTTCTGCTATAAGGTGATGCCATTTGGGCTGAAGAATGCCGGTGCTACCTATCAGAGGGCCATGACGACTCTCTTTCATGACATGATGCATAAAGAAATAGAATTGTACATGGATGATATGATTGCGAAGTCTCAGACAGAAGAGGAGCACTTGGTAAATTTGCAGAAGGTGTTTGAAAGGCTGAGAAAATTCAAACTGAGGCTGAATCCAAACAAGTGTACGTTTGGAGTGAGATCTGGAAAGCTGTTGGGTTTCATTGTCAGTGAGAAAGGGATTGAGGTTGATCCAGCAAAAGTAAAAGCTATTCAAGAAATGCCTGAACCAAGAATGGAAAAGCAGGTTCGTGGGTTTTTAGGGAGATTGAACTACATTGCACGGTTCGTATCTCACCTAACAGCCACGTGCGAACCGATATTCAAATTGCTGAGAAAAGATCAAGCAATCAGGTGGAACAATGACTGTCAGAAAGCTTTTGATAAGATAAAAGAATATTTGTAGAAACCTCCAATTCTCATACCTCCAGTTCCTGGGAGGCCTTTGATAATATACCTTTCAGTAACAGAGAATTCGATGGGGTGTGTATTGGGACAGCATGACGAGTCTGGTCGAAAAGAGCATGCAATATACTACCTTAGCAAAAAGTTTACCGACTGTAAAACAAGATATTCACTGCTCGAGAAAACTTGCTGCGCTTTGGCATGGGCTGCTCGCCGACTAAGACAGTATATGTTGAACCATACTACCTTGTTGATTTCTAAGATGGACCCAGTAAAGTACATCTTTGAAAAGCCGGCTCTCACCAGGCGAGTGGCTCGTTGGTAGATGATTTTAACAGAGTATGATATCCAGTATACGTCGCGAAAGGCTATCAAGGGTAGTATTCTGTCTGATTACCTTGCCCAGCAACCAATTGAGGACTATCAGCCGATGATGTATGAATTCCTCGATGAAGACATCATGTACTTAAAGATGAAAGATTGTGAAGAGCCTCTTGTCGAGGAAGGACCGGATCCTGATGACAAGTGGACACTGATGTTTGATGGGGCGGTAAACGTGAATGGAAATGGTGTTGGGGCAGTACTCATCAATCCTAAAGGTGGACACTTACCTTTTTCGGCCAGGTTGACTTTTGAAGTAACCAACAATGAGGTTGAGTACGAGGCTTGTATCATGGGGATTAAGGAAGCCATCGATTTGAGGATCAAAACTCTGGACATCTATCGAGATTCCGCTCTAGTGATTAACCAAGTCAATGGAGACTGGAATACTCATCAACCGCATTTGATTCCTTACAGAGATTACACCAGAAGGATCCTGACTTTCTTCAAAACAGTGAAGTTATATCATGTACCCCGAGATGAAAATTAGATGGCTGATGCCTTGGCTACTTTGTCTTCTATGATTAAAGTCCATTGGCCGAATCATGTGCCACACGTTGCTGTGAATCGACTCGAGAGGCCTGCGTATGTGTTTGCAGCCGAGTCTGTTGTTGATGAGAAGCCGTGGTACCATGATATTAAGAATTTCCTCAAATGCCAGGAGTATCCTGAAGGAGCAACAAAGAATCACAAGAAGACCCTGAGAAGGCTAGCTGGAAGCTTTTATTTGAATCAGGATGATGTGTTGTACAAGAGGAACTTTGACATGGTTCTGCTCAGATGCGTGGATAGACACGAAGCAGACATGTTAATGCAAGAAGTACACGAGGGGTCTTTCAGTACCCATCCTGGTGGTCATGCAATGTCCAAGAAGTTGTTAAGAGCCGGTTATTACTGGATAACCATGGAGTCTGACTGTTTCAAATACGCTCGGAAGTGCCATAAATGTCAGATCTATGCAGATAAAGTGCATGTACCACCAAACCCTCTGAATGTCATGAATTCTCCTTGGCCATTCGCGATGTGGGGCATCGATATGATTGGGAAGATTGAACCTACTGCTTCTAATGGACATCGCTTCATCCTGGTCGCGATTGATTACTTCACCAAGTGGGTGGAAGCAGTTTCCTATGCTAATGTTACCAAGCAAGTGGTTGCCCGATTCATTAAGAAGGATATTATCTGTCGTTATGGGGTTCCTGAGAGAATCATCACCGATAATGGTTCAAATCTCAACAACAAGAAAATGAAAGTGCTTTGCAAAGACTTTAAGATCGAACACCACAATTCTTCTCCTTACAGACCAAAGATGAATGGTGCTGTAGAGGCGGCAAACAAGAACATTAAGAAGATTGGGCAGAAGATGGTCGTGACGTACAAGGATTGGCATGAGATGTTGCCTTTCGCCTTGCATGGGTACCGTACCTCAGTGCGTACATCGACCGGGGCAACCCCTTACTCCCTTGTGTATGGTATGGAAGCAGTCCTACCTGTTGAAGTGGAGATTCCTTCTCTAAGAGTCTTGTTGGATGTCCAATTGGACGAAGCTGAATGGATTCGGACAAGGTTCAATGAGTTGAGCCTTATTGAGGAAAAGAGATTGGCACCCGCGTGCCATGGACAACTATATCAGAGAAGGATGAAGAAGGCCTTTGATCAGAAAGTGCGTCCTCGAAGCTATCAGACAGGTGATTTGGTTTTGAAGAGGATCCTTCCTCCCGGTACAGATAACAGGGGCAAGTGGACTCCGAATTATGAAGGTCCATATGTTGTTAAAAAGGTTTTCTCTGGTGGAGCCTTGATGCTTACAACTATGGATGGTGAAGATTTTCCGTCCCCTGTGAATTCAGATGTAGTCAAAAAATACTTCGCATAAATTGACCCGCTGGACGAAAAGAATAAAAGATTCCAGGCAAAAAAGGGCATCCCGACGAACCAAGAAAAAAGAAAAAGGTTCGGGCAAAAGTTAGGGATAAAGAATGAAAAAGATAATGTACACCCGGTAAGTCGAAAACCTGTAAAGGCGACTTAGGCAAAAATGGGTATCCCGGTGGATTAAAAACCTGAAAAGGCGATCCAGGCAAAAGAGGGATTAAAGTGAAGACTACAGTCTGAGTTATCTGTACTTCATCGCGCTTCAGTGTCTACCATCTCGAAGGATATGACCGGTCCAATCATTCTTCTCAGAAAGCAAGGAATTTGAGGAAATTTAGGATATACGAGTCATAACGGAATTGGAAAATAGTGGATGCCGTGTTCACATTGCCAATAGGGTAGTTTATTTCCTCTTTTGACGCAATTACCTCTTCCTAGGAATTGCTTCCTGATGTATTTGCCTTTATAGGCTATTTTCAATCAATAAAAGTCGTTATTCAGTCAAATTGCGCTCTTGTTTTTATTTTTACTGTCTTGTTTGCAAAAAACGTTCGAATTTTTGAGAAACATTGCATTTAAAAAACATGAAGGCTAGACAATAACGTGCGGAAAGATAAACATTTGAAAATCATTTTGAATGTTGAGTACACTTGAGTGTATTTTGTCCATGCGATCCCCTGGGGCATGTATGTCTTGCTGTTTTGCAGGTTACTATCTTTGATTGCTGGCTAAAGCGGATGAGCCACAGTTTGTTCAAAGGTATTTTAACACTGTCCAGTAGTGTGAGGAGTTGGGTTGTCCAAAGCAAGTTCAGGGCTTGTATCCTCAGCAGCCGAGCCTGAAGGTTGCCCTTTCCCCAGCAAGACTGAGGATCGTTAGTTCCCCAGAGAGTCTGAAGGTTGCTATTTCCCCAGCGGAGGACTGCGGGTAGTTTGTTCCTCAGCAGCCAGGTCTGGAGTTCGCTGTAATCCCTAGCAGGGTTGAGAATGTTATTTCCCCAGCAAGTCTGTACGTTGCTGTTTCCCCAGTGGAGGTGGGCGTTGTTTGTTTTCCCCAGCGAAGTCCCCAAGCGGATCTGGTTCAGTGGAGATCGTCCCCAATGAGGATTATCCTTTCCCCAGCAGCAGTGTTATTCCCCAGTATGATCGAGAGGTTGGTGTTTTCCCAACAAGTGGCTCCCCAGTTGAGTTGGTTTCTCTGCCGTTCCGAGAATGTCAGATCAGTAAGTCCTCAGCAGAATTGTTGTGTCCCCACAGAGTTGGAAGGTCAAAACAGAATTGTGTGCCCAGCAAAGCGATTGTGTGCTTCCCCAGCAGGAGTTTTCATCCCTTTGATTCTTGCATATAGTAATCATCATTTGCATTCGCATTCTCAAGTCGCGTAGCATTTCCATTCGATATGGAGCATTTCCATTCAATCCTCTCCCACCTTGAACGATTGAAGGCTATCGCTTTTTCAACCTCTCATGTGTAAGAAAATTGAATAGGGGAAGATGTTGTACCCTAAAATTTACCCTCTTCTTTTCAACCATAATTTGCTTATGTTTTATCATCATATGCATTCATGCATATCATTGGTTCTATGGTTATGAGATCAAGGCATCTCTCTTATGACATTCTTCAAACTTTTGAGGGAAGAGCTGTGACAATCAGTGCAAGAAGGGTGAGATATCCTCAGCTTCACATTCACTCAAGCTACAATAGTTTTCTTATACCCTAAGATGTATCAATTGGTCCATTACTTCATCAGTTGATTGAGAATTATAAGATATTGGAAGTTGATCACACTCTTTTGTCTCTTGGTCCTTGAGCTAGGGGTGTGGATTATCTCAGGGATTGACATACCCATAGACTCTTTTGAATCATCTTCATCATGAAGTTATGCAAGACATCTTTGTTCAAATGTATCTTCATTTTTGCTAGAGGAATCAAGGTTGTGAAGTGGTGCACTCATCTCTTGTCCTTTTGGATTGAAACTACGGTTTGTGATAAAATCAGTTTATTTCTAATTTTTTGAGCAAGACTTGATTCCATGGTATTCTATGTGTCCCTAAGTATCTATGAGTAGAAGATTGGCCATCAATTTCATTCATAAGAGGTTCAATTGCTCAAATGACCAATGGTTTGATTCAATTGGGGAAAAGTCAACTGAGCAGATTAAAAAGTTAACTCTTGATTTCTTTGGTCAAATTTGTATTCCACAAGTCAAGTATAGTCCATGGTTGATATTTGATCAATAAAGGTCAAGAGATCCATCAAAAATCAAGGATTTTGAAAAGTTACCTAAATTAGGAAATTAGGGTTTTAGAAACATACTATTTTTGGCAAGTTTGATATTAATGAGCAACTACCTTCATGGCCAATTTTACTATGACCAAGACTCCAAATAAAATTGCCCTTAACATGAAATTTGTTCTCCTTTCTCCAAGCTTTAAGGAGGTACCAAGACTGAAGCATTTGGATCATCATGGCTCACGATATAGTCATTGGAAGTTTGGTATTTCAAATTCATTCAATTGTCCCAACACCCTGAAAATTTCAAAGTGTCCCTAGCCAAGATTTCCAAGTATATTCATGATAGTTTTAAGGGATGTTAGAGACTTCATCTCAGGTATGGCATAGACGCTTGGGTCACATTAGCATGAGAAGGATTTCTCAGCTAAATAAACTCGAGTTAGTCAGAGGTCTACCTAGACTGAAGTTCTCTTCAGATGCTCTGTGTGAGGCATGTCAGAAAGGAAAAATTTCAAAAACTTCTTTTAAAAAGAAAAATGTTGTTTCTACCTCTAAGCCTCTAGAACTTCTTCACATTGACTTGTTTGGACATGTTAAGACAATTTTAGTCAATGGAAAGAAGTATGGATTGGTCATTGTTGATGACTTTAGTCGCTGGACATGGGTAAAATTTCTAAAGCACAAAAATGAGTCACACTCTGTATTCAATAGCTTCTGTTCTAAAGTGCAAAATGAATTTGACTCTAAAATCATCAGAGTCAAAAGTGATCATGGTGGCGAATTCAAAAATAAGTTTTTTGAAGAACTCATTGATTCAAATGCAATATCCCATGATTTCTCCTATCCTAGAACTCTACAACAAAATGGGGTTGTAGAAAGGAAGAATAGGACACTCCAAGAAATGGCCAGAACCATGATTAACGAAACAAATGTGGCTAAGCACTTTTGGGCTGAAGCAGTAAATACATCGTGCTATATTTAGAATAGAATCTCTGTAAGACCTATTTTGGAGAAGACTCCTTATGAAGCGTGTAAGGGAAGAAAACCCAACATTTCTTACTTTTATCCTTTTGGATGCTCCTATTTTATTCTTAATACTACAGAACATTTGAACAAGTTTGATTCAAAAGCACAAAAAGGTATTATGTTAGGATACTCAGAGCGCTCTAAGGGCTACAAAGTATACAATACAGAAACCAGAATTATGGAAGAATCAATACATGTCAAATTTGATGATAAGCTTGTCTCTGAAAAGTCAGAGCTAGTTGAAAAGCTTACAGATCTGGAGATAACTCTTGCAGGTTCTGAAGAAAAGACTAAAGAATCTAAGGAAGCTGAAAAGCAAAATCCAGAAACAACTAAAACCTCAACTATATAGAAAAGATCAAAAAATCATCCAAACATCTCTGAAGATTTGATTCTGGGAAACAAGGATGAACCTGTCAGAACAAGGTCTACATTCAAAGTATCTGAAGAAACCCTTCTGGGATTAGTATCTCTGATAGAACCTACTTCCTGTGATGAGGCACTTCAAGACAATGAATGGATTATGGCAATGGAAGAAGAACTTGCTCAATTTGCAAAGAATGACGTCTAGGATCTGGTACCAAGACCAAAAGGAACCCACGCCATTGGAACAAGATGGGTATTCAGAAATAAACTAAATGAAAAGGGAGAAGTAGTAAAAAAAATCACGATTGGTATTACAAGGTTACAGTCAACAAGAAGGCATTGACTACAATGAAACCTTTGCTCCATTCGCCAGGTTAGAATCCATTCGCTTACTTGTATCATTCGTGTGAATCATTCCCTCAAATTATATCAGATGGATGTCAAGAGCGCATTTCTAAATGGTTATATCTCAGAAAAAGTGTATGTTCACCAACCTCCAGGTTTTGAAAACCCTAAATGTCCAGAACATGTTTTTAAACTAAAAAAATCTATGTATGGTCTAAAACAAGCTCCTAGAGCTAGGTATGAAAGACTAAGCACATTTCTTCTGGAACATGGTTTTATTAGAGGAAAGGTTGATTCTACACTCTTCTGTAAAAACATTAGAAATGATCTCATGATATGTCAGATATATGTTGATGATATAATTTTTGGTTCAGCTAACCCCTTTGTTTATCAAGAATTCTCTGAGCTAATACAGGCAGAACTTGAAATGAGTTTGATGCAAGAACTAAAGTTCTTTCTGAGAATTCAAATCAACCGAGCTTCATAAGCCACATACGTATATCAAAGTAAATACGTAAAAGACATTCTAAAGAAAATTTAAATGTTAGAATGCAAACAAGCAAAGACACCCATGCATCCAACCTGCATTCTAGAGAAAGAAGAAGTAAGTCAAAAGGTTTGTCAGAAGCTCTATCGTGGTATGATAGGCTCTCTTATCTATCTGATGGCGACACGACCATATATTCTTTTCAGTGTATGTGTTTGCGCCAGATTCCAATCAGATCCAAGGGAATCTCATCTAATAGTAGTTAAGAGAATCCTAAGGCATCTGAAAGGAACACCTAACCTTGGCCTGATGTATGAGAAAACATCAGAGTATAGGCTCTCTGGATATTGTGATGCAGATTATGCCAGAGACATAGTGGAACGTAAAAGCACATCTAGAAATTGTCAGTTCTTGGGAAACAATCTTATATCTTGGGCCAGTAAAAGACAGTCAACCATTGCACTCTCTAATGCAAAAGCATAATATATATTGGCTTCATTATGCACTACTCAGATGCTCTGTATGAATAATCAACTAGAAGATCTTCATATATATGAGAATAATGTTCCTATCTTTTGTGGTAATACAGATGCCATATGTTTAAGTAAGAACCCTATTCTACATTCTAGAGCAAAGCACATAGAAATAAAACATCATTTTATCAGAGACTATGTTCAGAAAGGGGTAATTTCTTTAAAATTCATAGATACAGACCACCAATGGGATGATATCTTCACAAAACCCCTTGCTGAAGATAGATTCTCATTCATTCTGAAACATTTAAAAATTGAAAATTGTCCAGAATAAATCAAACTTGTGCTTCTCTGAAATGTCAAAATAGGCTTTAAACTTAACATCTGGTGTCTGGATCTAAATCTGATACTTCTACTAGTTAGAAGTCATTTGAATCAGAAATCCTCAGAATCTAATCTCTTGGGATTCCTGAAGATCAGATAGATCAACATGTGGTCTCTCTTGCCTCTGACTTTCGATCTTCTAGACAACTGTCTAGCATAGAACTCAAGAGATAGACCTTTGAGATTTCCTCGAGCAGTGTGATGATTTGTGGATTAGACATCCATCATTAGCTGTAATCAATTCTCCCCTAGTGTGTCAACTCTTTTTCTGTGCCATCATTAATTTACTAATTCTTATTACCATCTAACGATGTTGTTTTGCATGCCTAAACTTATGTATTTATAGTTACCACACTTCACACTTTCACACTTTTTCACTCACATCTTACACACACCTTGGTTCTCTCTCTCTCTCAAGCAATCTCAACATCTTCAAGTGTTCTTTAGCAACTTTATCTTCTTCGTGGATTCCCAGCAACAATCTGTTTACAACTATTCACAACAAATGGAATCAACGGAACAACCTCCAAACTCTTCCCAGCAAACCACTACAATAACTGCTGCTATTTCTACTCCCATCTACAAGGAACCCCATATTTTGTATCGTGAACCCCACATCAATATTGATTTCCATTTAACAAACTAGAAGGGCTTTGGGAATCGTTGGTTAATTTTGAGAACATGAAGAGGAATGGGATCAACCTCACTGAAGAACTTAGAAAGAAAGGGTGGGAAAACTATTTCAAAAGCTCTATGGTCCTATCTACACCTATCTGTTCAAGGAATTTTGGAGATTTGTAGATTCAGACGACCACTACATTGTATCTTATTTTCTAGGGGTTAAGATCGTCATCACCAAGAAATCCATCGCTACCCTTCTGAAAATGGGAAGACAGGGGGAAGAAGAATTTACAACACTAACCCTAGGGCAAGATACATGTCCCAATAGATTGTCCCAACCATCTTCAAACAGAACACTGAGGGAAACTCGTCCATGAACAAGGAACTTCACCAAAACCGAAGAGTCTGGCTGAAGATCATTCTAGGGACTATTCATCACCGCCCAACGTCTAACTTGTCAGATTATATCAACATTGGGCAGAAGTGTATCCTTTACTGCCTCCACAAAGGGCCCAAGCTGAATCTGCCAGCTGTGATATTCAAATACCTAAGGGAATCTGTCAGAGACACCAGGAACAATATGAAGCCCAAAACTTACATACCTATGGGAAGGATGATCTCTGATGTTCTGATAGAAAGTGGCTTGATGGATCATCCGATTCATCACAATCTGATGGAAGATGTGACAGTCGACATCCGAAGACCTCTGAACTCCATAAACCTCAAGAGGATGGGAATAATAGAGAAGGTTTTGGTCAGGCCCTCCTTAGACACCTCCTGGGAAGCCCTGAAAGATTAGAGGAAGATACCCAATGGCCTCTACCTCTTCTACAAGATAGATTCCCCAAAAGTGGTTGCGCACTACCTGTAGGATCTGACAAATCAATGGGTCGATATCTCATACTTTTTTATGGACTAGCTGCCAGAATATCCACCGAATATCATGAAGAGAATGCGAGAACCATCTGAAAGGAAGACGAAGAAGAAATCCCAGAAGCTGGGAGAAACTTCTGTCTCTAGACCACTTGTGCCTCTGGCCTCCTCCTCCTCTACAAGTAAGTCTCTGCCTTCTGACTCTCCCTCTATTCATTTAAGGCAACTGTCTTCTTCCCTACCTCTACCCTATCCCATTTACACACCCTTTGAACCTATACCTTCCACCACTAAGCCCTCTGAAACACTTACTTCTAACCTACCATCACCGCCCCTTCAAAAAATTTACCTTACCACCACCACTTTGCCCATATCTGAGGTCCAAATGTTCAATGAACCCATATCACCACCTTCATCCCCACCTTACTATACCATTTCCTCCGACTCTGGGCCTTCTGACCCCCAATCCCCCACTCTAGCGCAACTTTAGGCTCGTGCCCTCTCCACCCACAACCAACCTGAACCAGAAACAAACATTCCATCACCATCTGAACATCCACCAACACCTCCATCTGAACCACACATCGGAACTCCCACTGAAAATCCCATCTCCTATCATTTTGAACCTCCCACTGAAACCATTCCCACACCACCAGAACCTACATCCCCAACCTATGAACCAGAACCCACCTTTCCCACCCTGGAAGAAGCAATAACTTTATATGCAGAGTCTTCAGTGGAAAAGATCAGATCATTATCTGAAAACTCTGGTATTAGTGATGATCCCTCTGAAGTGTGGATTCATTAGAACAGAGTGATCAGATGGATGACTTCTGAGGATTTCAAGATGAAAGGCCTCTTTGAACAAGTCCGTAACGACTTCATCAGAGAAGCTGGAGAGAGACTACAGGCACGTTTGTCTAGAGAGGAAGAAGAGAAGGCTAGAAGAGAAGCTGAAGAGAAGGCTCGTCTGAAAGAAGAAGAAAGAGCAAGATAAGTTGCAGAGAAGGCCGCTATTGAGGCTGCTGCTGAAGAAGCAGCACGCATAGCTGCAAAAGAAGCTTCTAAGGCAAGGAATAACACTCTGACTCATGGGGAGCAATCTCACTCTGACTTTTCTCCTCTAGTGTTGAAGACTCTAGAAGAGCTATAGAAGGAGAATACGATTGTACGAGTCATACTGGATCAAAAGGACTTTGTTAACTCCAACATTCAAAACCTACTCACTCAGTTGCTTTAGAGGATGCCACCACCTCCGAACCCTTAGGCACTTAGGATTTATTTTGTTGTTTTCTCTACTTTCCTATCTGATATGTATTCTCTAAGTGTTTTTATCTTTGTTCTGTAGTTCTATTTCCCATATATGAATCAAAATTTGCCTACTCTATTTTTGGTAAGTCTTTTTTGAGTCTGACAAAAAGAGGGAGAATAAAAACAACTCTGATCAAATAACATCTAAACCTCTTGCTACATTGTGCACATTTAAATTATGAAATTCTAAGCTATGCAGGAAGTATCTAAGGTAAAAACTGGCTACTATGCAAGGAGATCTGGTAAGAACATCTAAAGTTTATTATGATCTATCTCAGGGGGAGTCATCACTCATCTGACTTTGAGATGATTTTCTTAAAATCCTTGTTGATGTATCATTGTTTCATCATCACTCTGAGGTTTTTGTCATCATAAAAAAAGGGGGAGATTGTAAGAACAAGATTCTGTGTCTACAATTAATCTCTAAGGTTTTGATGATAACAAAGGATGAAACAAATTGGTACCCTAACATGACTTATCTAAGTGTGAAGGACTCTAATCGAAAAAGGATCAGATAGACATACATCTGGTAATCGCATAAGTCCAGAATGACCACTTAGAAGATACTCAAGCAGAGGTTATGACTCTGAACAAAAGAAAGCGCACAGAGTTCTACGTAGAGAGAAGAATCAGACGCTCAGAATCTGAACAGTGCACTCAATAGATCTGATGACTTTACACTCTAAAGTATTCACTATCGGAAAGACATCAAGAACCTCTAAAGTCAGTCAGCCTTCAGTAACTATCTGAAGTTACACACGCTGAACAAGTAACATATGAGCTCCACGTACTCTAACTCAGAACATCACAAAGACTTAGCTGTGAAGTCTTTCGTTTTTGGTATGAATCTATTTTTGGAAGAGATTTAACATACTCCAATTGCTATGGAAAGGACAAATAGATTAATGACATTAAAAGTCCATCATTGACAAGATATCCATGAATGCCTCAACTAACGGTCTCTTTATCTAATCTCTATATAAAGGTTGGATCATCTTCATACAAGACAACAAAGCATACGAGAATACTACAAACAATTCATAAATCTATTTTATTCATGTTCATTTTTGTTCACACGAGTTGTTATTCTAAGTGTGAAATATCTTTGTTCTTATATTGTGTAACTACTGCTTATCTAGAAGCACTAAGCATATTACTGTATTTTCATTACTTGCTGAATATTCCTCAAGTGACTTGTGAAGTCTGTAAACTTGATAGGGCTAAGAGATCTTTATCTTCTTAGACGCTATTTGTTGTAATATTTCAAGATTAGTGGATTAAGTCCTTGTTAAAGGAGAAATCACCTTAGCCGGGTGGACTGAAGTAGCTTTGAATTTCAGGAGAACCAGGATAAACTTCTATGTTGTTATCCTTATTTTTCGCGTGTGTTTTATTTGTAAAAGTTTTTATTATTTGTGGAAACAATTCACCCCCCCTTTCTTGTTTTTCTCTACCATCAGTTTCTTCATCAATTAGTAAAATATATCAAAGGATGCTTCACTATACATCATATTATGCATATATGATTCTCCATGAGTCCCAAAGATCAAGAGAACTTCAAGTTTGCAAGTTGGTTCAAGGAGGTTAACCAGAAAAAGTCAACTGATCAAAACTGAGGTTCCCTAGACCCTATCTCCTACAATATTTGTCATATGAAAATGATTCCAATAGAAAGGTTACTCTTTATGACATTCTAAACAACATTCATGTTGACATAAAGAGAAAATTTTGCTTGTAAAGTCATTTTTTATGGTGAAAGATTATAGGTCATTTTGTTTGTGCCCTAGTTAGAGGGCCAACTCCCAAGGACCATAACTTGCTCAATTGTTATGATATGAAGGCCATCCAAGTTTCATGATCAATTTCAATATGTATTCTCCAACTTTGATTCTTTGATAAATGTCAAATTCAACTTGCAAGGGCATGTTCTATGAGGAAACATTATAGGTCATTTTGGACCATCATCATTGAACAAGCAATTTTCCTCAACTTCTAAAATCCATAACTCCCTCATGCCAAATACAAATGGTGTAAATTTTTTGACTAAATCGAATAGGAATGAAGGAGATATAACTTTGATGAAGAAACCATTTTCATTTGAAGCTCATAGCAAAAGTTATTCAAGGTGGAAGAAGTGGTCATTTGACTTTGTACTTAGAAAATTTTCAACCATGTTTGATTTCTCCAACTTCCACCTCAAAATTCATCCCAATCCAAGCTCCAAATGGAAAAAATTTCAACATCAAAGTTGTTCCCCTTGACGTCACCTTTCCAGATCATCCATGATTACTTCATTTGGTAAGAATTGAGGTACTTGCATATGGTTCCTTTGTTGGGTTTGTTTTGGCAACTTTTGCACTCAAATGAATGATTCCTTTTGCATTCTTCCATGTGATGACTTTAGTATCAAATGTGCAAGAATTAGAAGTGGATTGGATCATTGGTTGGGCCTAATTCAATTCCCATGCACAACATTGTTATTTTTGACATTTTTTGGATTGGTGAGAAATGAATCATGTAGCCTATAAATACAAATGCTTTGCTTCAGAAATCACACACACATATTGCCCAAGCCTTGCCAAGCAAACTCAGAACCCTACTCTATAGAATTCCTTGATGATTTCTTTGAAATTGAGTTTGAATTTCTTCTTCTGTTTTAAGATTCAAACTCCAAGGATTCATTTCCATTTTCATCACAATTGATCACTACAAGCAAGAGGAGGAAGAACCAAGTGAATTCCCATTGAGATCAAGCCAAATCACTGCTACCCAAAGGTGATTTTTCCAAAACATCAAGCCTTCGACTCTCTCTCAATTATCCATTATTCTCTTTGTTTATTGGTTGTCTGAAGACCTACCAATGTAGGCAATAATAAGATTGAGTTGCTTTGAGGTCAAATCAAAGCAACTAAGATCGTGTACCTCAAAATTAAATTCCTCATATGTCTCAATATATTTGGAATTGGACAAAATTGAGGCTAAATTCGAGCTCTTGAGATTTTTCTCTTTAAAATAGTGTCCTTACTTTTTATTTTCTTGATAGTTTAGGGTGGACCAGTCCGGTGAGGTACACCGGAGAAGACAACTGGAGCTAGGGCTTCGGTGATATGTTGGCATGTCTCCAACCATCTGATTTGTTTAAAACATTTTAATTTGGGCTTCTCCTTTTGATTACCACTCATGTGACGCATTGACTGAGGACCAAAGTAAATAGCTCGAGCTTGGCCATCAGATCTGCCACCTCAATTAATGAGGGAGATCTGATGGCCCTCGTTTATCAGTTTTATTTTTTAATTCTGATTTTTCATTTAATCCATTTATTTTGTTTAATTAATGAGGGAAATCATTTGATGTAGTTGCTAGGGATCCTTAGGATGACATTTTCCTTTTCTCTTATATTTATATTTGGTTTCTGAAATTGTACTCAGTGTAATCCTTCCAATTTTATGAATAAAAAGAGATTTTATGGTTAATTGAATTATTATTAATGTTGATTATTGTTATATTTGCAAATAAGACTTCATATGTTCCTTGAAATTAAAAAAAAAGAAGTCAAAAACATTGAATTTCATGTATCATTTGCATAACACGTTTCTTCTGCCAGGTGTCTTATAAGTACTTCTTTTATGTATTAGCCAAGTTGACTCATCACTACAACACCCGAGCTAATTGACTAAGAAGAAAGGAGCATCTTGAACAAGAGAACAGAGAGTTGAAGGATGAGATCGCCAGACTCATGACATTGATGGAATATGTAATAGCTGCTCAGAACCAATCGTCTCCACCTCCTGTAACTCCTTATCCTCCTCAGAGGACTGTCATTTTAGAGATTGCTTCATCGTCTGTACTTGTCATTGCTAGCCAGTCGGTTCCTTCTATGCCTGCTGATTCCTCTTGGAGAATGCCACCAAACTTTTTACCTGAAGGGTACGCGCCTACATTTTCTTCTCTATCGGCATCTAGCTCGGTCTTGTCTATGTCTCCTCCTATTATTCAGGCTCTCCCTCGTGTCCAGGAAACCATTTACCTCTCTGAGTCGTCTGAAGGTCCAGATGTTTATGAGAAGATGGATGAGATGAATGATCAGTTTCTTGAGCTGGGCAAGGAATTGAAGACCCTGAGAGGGAAGGATTTGTTTGGCAAGAGTGCTATTGAATTATGCTTAATTACTAATGTCAAAATTCCGGTGAAGTTCAAGGTGCCTAACTTTGAAAAATACAAAGGCAATACCTATCCGTTAAGCCATCCTGTCATGTATGCTAGAAAGATGTCTACTCAAACTGATAATGATCATCTGTTTATTCACTACTTCCAGGATAGTCTGACTGGAGTTTCCCTTAGATGGTATATGGGCCTGGACAGTGCCAATATCCATACTTTTAACGACTTGGGCGAAGCCTTCGTCAAGAAGTATAGGTACAATGTTGACATTGCACTAGATAGAGATCAGTTGAGATTAATGTCTCAGAAGGACAAAGAGACATTTAAAGAATATGCTCAAATATGGAGGGAGTTAGTTGCCCAGATTAGTCCTCCTTTGGAAGAAAAATAGATGACCATGATTTTCCTGAAAACACTGAGTTCATTTTATTATGAACGTATGATCGCAAGTGCCCCCAATGATTTTATTGAGATGGTAAAGATAGGGATTAGATTAGAGGAAGGAGTCTGTGAAAGACGTTTGTCCAAAGATGAGGTGTCATCGAGCAAGATGTATAGTGGTAGCTTCTCCAAGAAGAAGGAACGAGAAACTAACGCAGTATCAGCAGGGAGGAAAAGAAGACCTCATGTGAGGAAAAGTTCCCAGTCCCGTCCACATCAGCACCATGTATCATCAGTAATTCTAGTTTTTTCCAACAATTCAACCAATCAATCAGTTCCAATTCAACAATAACATTAACAACAACCACAACAACTAACCAACTACAACAACAACAACAATCATCAGCAGAACTATGAGAGGGAGAAGGTCTCTTTTGACCCTATTCCTATGACATACGCAGAGCTATATCCGTCCTTGGTAGTCAAGAATCTTATCCAGCCAAGGAACCCACCTCAAATTCTTGAGCCCTACCATGGTGGTTCAAACCAGATCTTCATTATGCTTTTCACCGAGGAGCTCCTGGTCACGATATTAAGAACTGTTATCCACTGAAATATGAAGTTTAGAAGCTTGTCAAATGTGGTATGGTGTCCTTTAAGGACAAAGCGCCGAATGTCAAAGCCAATCTGTTACCTGCTCATGGTAACACTTTTGTAAACATGGTAGACAGTTGTCCTGGGAGTTTCAGGGTATTTGATGTGTGTCGTATCCTTAGGTCCTTGGTGGAGATTCACCGAAACTTATGCCTGGTAAGCCATTGTGAACATGACAATGATGGTTGTGTTATTTGTAGTGTGAACCCTCGAGAGTGTGTGATTATCAAAAGAGATGTTCAAAGGTTGATGGATGAGAATGTTATTCAGGTTCAACAATCGAGGTATATGGGAGATGATGTGAACATCATTGTGTTGTTGTTCAAAACCCCTGAGTGGATAGTCATTCAATATGATAGCAGCAACAACAACAATGTCAATAGATCGGTATAGCCGTTGGTTATACGGTTTGCGGACCCTGTCCCCTATACATCCGATAAAGTTATGCCATACAAGTATAATGCCACCTTGATAGAGAATGGTCAAGAGGTTTCTCTACCAATTGCAGATTCTATGGTGAATATTGCAGATATAACGAAGGTGGCCCGTAATGGTCATGTGTTTAGTCTGGTGTTTCCAAAGGTTGTGGAAGATGTTTCCATGGGTAAGAAGGCAGAGATTCAGGAAGTTGATCCAGTTAGTGCTCCGACGTGTCAGTCTGGTGAATCCAGCAAGTGGAAGGCTAATGATGATGATGCGGTGTTGCGCCTAATCAAAATAATTGAATTTAACGCGATGGAGCAGTTACTTTAAACACCGTCGAAAATTTATGTGTTGGCATTGCTGATGAATTTTGAGGCACACAAAGAAGCTTCACAGAGGATATTGGAAGAAGCTTATGTGGAACACGATGTTACTGTGGATCAGTTTGACCATATTGTTTCCAACATCACTTCTTGTAACAATTTGAGCTTCTGTGATGAATAACTTCCCGAGGAAGGCAGAAATCACAATTTGGCGCTGCATATTTCAAAGAGTTGAATGGATGACACTTTGTCCAATGTTTTGGTTGACACTAGTTCATTATTGAATGTGTTTCCAAAGTCAACTCTAACAATACTTTCTTATCAAGGCGCCCCGATGAGGTACAATGGCATGGTTGTTAAAGCGTTTGACGGTTCTCGTAAAACTGTCATTGGAGAGGTGGACCTTCCAGTTAAGATAGGTCTGAGTGATTTCCAAATTACTTTTCAGCTAATGGATATTCACCCGTCCTATAGTTGTTTGTTGGGAAGGCCATGGATCCATGAAGCTGAAGCTGTAACGTCTACTCAACACCAAAAGCTGAAATTTTTGAAGAACAACAAGCTTGTCATTGTTGGTGGAGAGAAAGCATTATTGGTAAGCCATTTGTCATCCTTTACTTATGTTGATGTTGAGGAGGAAGTTAGAACGTCGTTTAAAGCTTTATCCATTGATGATGAATTAAAGAAGGTTGGGGCACCCATGTCTTCTTTGAAGGATGCACAAGAGGCTATTCAGGCTGGTAGCACCGATAAGTGGGACCGTGTTATAGATTTCGTTGAGAATAAGAACAGAGAAGGGCTGGGATTTCAGCAAGGGCCATTCAACGCCAATGTCAAGACTATGCAACCAGTTTTCCATAATGGAGGATTCATTCATGAGGATGATAAACACTCAACTGTCATTATTGAAGACAGTGATGAAGACAAAGTTTGTGACAACTTTGTGGCTCACAGCCAGACTTGCAACTACTGGATTATTGTTGATGTTCCTGTTGTTATGCACCATTCTAAGTAATTTGTTTTCATTATTTTAAGAAAAAACCTTCTCCTATGCCTAAGGGAGAAGTGAACATTATTAGGCATTTTCCTTATTATCATCAATGAAATATAATTTTATTCATCCACATCTATGATGTTTTATTTTTACTTTTTTATTTTTTGCTTTTTTCTAAAAATGGTAATCACAAAAAACATAAATAGATAATAATCATTCCATATGCATAATATTTATTTGCACTTCACTTCTCTAAAATCAAAATATCAAATCATTATGTAGGTTGGTTCTCAAACCCATTGAATATAATGATCCTACTCCCTCTCCAAACTATGATTTCCCCGTGTTTGAAGCTGAGGAATAGAATGATGATGAAGAAGTATCTGATGAATTATCCTGTTTGCTTGAGCACGAGGAAAAAGACATTCATCCGTTTGGAGAGAAGATTGAATTACTCAACTTAGGCTTCGAGGATGATGTGAAGGAAGTCAAGATTGGGTCTCAACTGTAAAAAGAAGCTAAGAAGGGGTTGATTGATCTTCTTCAAGGGTATTCTGATGTATTTTCTTGGTCCTATCAAGATATGCCTGGTTTGGATTTTGAAATTTTGGAGCATAGATTTCCTTTGAAGCCAGAATGCCTGCCGGTCAAGCAAAAATTGAGAAGAACTTCTCCCGATATGGAAGTAAAGATTAAGGAGGATGTGCAGAAGCAGATTGATGCTGGATTCCTTGTTACCTCCGAGTATTTGCAATGGGTGGCCAATATTTTGCCTGTTCCTAAGAAAAATGGAAAAGTCTTTATGTGTGTTGATTATAGAGATTTGAATAAAGCCTGTCCGAAGGATGATTTTCCTCTACCACACATTGATATGTTGGTAGAAAATACAACAAAATTTAAAGTCTTTTCGTTTATGGACGGATTTTCTAGTTATAATCAAATCAAAATGGGACCCGAAGATATGGAGAAAACTACATTCATTACACCTTGGGGAATATTCTGTTATAGAGTGATGCCTTTCGGTATAAAGAATGTTGGTACGACATACCAGAGAGCAATGACCACTCTTTTCCATGATATGATGCATAAAGAGATCGAAGTTTATGTTGATGATATGATTGCTAAATCAAGTGATGAAGAAGAGCATGTTAAGCATTTGTTGAAGTTATTCTAGCGTTTGAGGAAGTATAAACTCCGCTTGAATCCCAATAAGTGTACTTTTGGTGTTTATTCTAGTAAGTTGTTGGGCTTTCTCGGTCGCTTGAACTATATCTCAAGATTTATATCGCATATGATGGTCACATGTGCACTAATATTCAAGCTTCTTCGGATAGATCAGTCTTATGATTGGACCGAAGATTTCCATAAAGCTTTTGATAATGTCAAAGTGTATCTGCTTGAGCCTCCGATTTTGTCTCCTCTTATTGATGGAAGACCTTTGATCATGTAACTGGTTGTGCTTGATGAAAGTATGGGTTGTGTTCTTAGTCAGCAAGATGAATCTGGGAAGAAAGAATATGCAATCTACTACCTCAGTAATAAGTTCAACTGTGAGACTCAGTATTCTATGCTTAAGAAAACATGTTGCGCATTGGCTTGGGCTGCTAAGCGTCTTCCCAATATATGTTGAATCATACTACTTGGTTGATATCCAAAATGGATCCAATAAATTACATTTTTGAGAAGCCTGCTTTAACCGGGAGGATCTCCCGTTGGCAGATGTTGTTATCTAAGTATGATATTGAATACCGATCTCAGAAAGCTATTAAAGGTAGTGTCTTGGGTGACCATATGGCTCACCAACCTATTGAAGATTATCAGTCAGTGCAATATGATTTTCATGACGAAGAGATTTTGTACTTGAAGATGAAAGATTGTGATGAAGCATTGCTTGGAGAAGGGCTAGCACCTGGTTTCCGTTGGGGCATGGTATTTGATGGAGCTGTTAATTTGTATGGTAATGGCATTGGGCCGGTTATTATTACTACTCAAGGCACTCATTTTCCGTTTATAGCTAGATTGACCTTCAAGTGTACAAACAATATGGCTAAGTATGAAGCTTCCTTTATGGGGCTTGAAGAGGCCATTGATCTCAGAATAAAAATATCTTGATGTCTATGGAGATCCAACTTTAGTTTTGAGTCAGATCAAAGGTAAATGGGAGATGAATCAACCTGGTTTGATACTGTATGGCAGATGCTCTTACAATGTTGGCTTCCATGATTGGGGTTAATTTTTGGAATGAAGTTCCCAATTTGACTGTGATGCGTCTTGATAGGCCAACTCATGTGTTTGATGTTGAAGAATTCAAAGATGAAAAGTCATGGTATTTTGATATCAAATGTTTCCTCCAATGTCAGATTTACCCGTATGGGGCATCTTTGAAAGATAAGAAGATTTTGATAAGATTTGCTGGCAACTTTTACCTGAATGAAGATCTACTTTATAAGAGAAATTTTGATATGATTCTGCTCAGATGTATGGATAGACACGAAGCAGACATGTTGATGGCTGAAGTCCATGAAGGTTCCTTTGGTACTCATTCCAATGGATATGATATGGCGAAGAAGATGTTAAAAGCAGGTTACTATTGGCTGATAGTGGAATCTGACTGTTGTAAGATTATGAAGAAATGCCACAAGTGTCAAATTCGTGCGGATAAGAATCATGTTCCTCCGACACTGTTGAATGTCATTTCATCTCCGTGGCCCTTATCCATGTGGGGAATTGATATGATTGGCATGATTGAGCCCAAAGCTTCGAACGAACATCGTTTCATTCTGGTGGCTATTGACTATTCCACAAAGTGGGTTGAAGCGGCATCGTATGCAAATGTGACCAAGCGAGTTGTTGTAAGATTTATCAAGAATCAGATTATATGCCGTTATGGTGTTCCAAGCAAGATCATTACTGATAATGGATCAAACTTGAATAATAACATGGGGGAAGCTCTTTGGAAACACTTCAAGATTGTACATCCTAATTCTTCTCCCTACATACCTAAGATGAATGGGGTTGTTGAAGTTGCAAATAAGAACGTTAAGAAGATTATTCAGAAGATGGTTCTGACATGGGTACCGTACATCTCTTGATTAACCTCCTTGCATTGATGGTGTTAAACCCTAGATATGAGCTTGATGAGGCCTTGGTGGATGCACACACTACCTACAAAAGAAGTAAAACTATACATAGACATATTTTTGGAATTTTGGTTAGTAAACAAATAAAAATGAAGTATAATACAATCAAATGTGCTTGGTGACCTCTCCCAATGCAAAGCCAATGAATGAGGGGTAAGGAGGATGCCAAGGTGTGATCCCCAAAGCCAATGCATATGATGAGATAGCATGAGGGATCTTAGGGTCAATATTGGGGTCTTACAGGCTTGACCTTCTTATCAAAAGTTTTCTTCATTCTCTGCTGAGATAAATGACAATGACACATGGCAGTCAATCTCTTCTCTTCAATTAAATTCAGCTTGTCATATCTCGTCTCACACCATTCGGCCTCTGTCAACATGGCTTCCATCAAGACACGCAATGATGGGATCTCAACCTCCACGGGGAGCACAACTTCCATGCCATAGATAAGAGAGAAAGGGGTTTCCCCTGTTGAAGTGCGGATGAATGTACGGTACCCATGCAAAGCAAATGAGAGTGTTTCATGCCAATCTTTGCATGGGTACCGTACATTCATCCGCACTTCAACAGGGGAAACCCCTTTCTCTCTTATCTATGGCATGGAAGTTGTGCTCCCCGTGGAGGTTGAGATCCCATCATTGCGTGTCTTGATGGAAGCCAAGTTGACAGAGGCCGAATGGTGTGAGACGAGATATGACAAGCTGAATTTAATTGAAGAGAAGAGATTGACTGCCATGTGTCATTGTCATTTATCTCAGCAGAGAATGAAGAAAACTTTTGATAAGAAGGTCAAGCCTGTAAGACCCCAATATTGACCCTAAGATCCCTCATGCTATCTCATCATATGCATTGGCTTTGGGGATCACACCTTGGCATCCTCCTTACCCCTCATTCATTGGCTTTGCATTGGGAGAGGTCACCAAGCATATTTGATTGTATTATACTTCATTTTTATTTGTTTACTAACCAAAATTCCAAAAATATGTCTATGTATAGTTTTACTTCTTTTGTAGGTAGTGTGTGCATCCACCAAGGCCTCATCAAGCTCATATCTAGGGTTTAACACCATCAATGCAAGGAGGTTAATCAAGAGATGTCTCAAATTGGCTCTATACATCATATATGGGTCCCCATGATATTCATTTATCATTTTGATCAAGAATTCACCAAGAGTTTGAAGCTTGTTTGCCTTGGAAGCCCTAATTCATCTAGGTATCTATTGTGACTTCCTCAGCAAGTTTCTTTAATATTTGATCAAATATTTCAAGGGATAATTCATTATACATAATATTATGCATATATGATCCTCTATGAGTCCCAAAGATCAATAGAACTTCAAGTTTGCAAGTTGGTTCATGATGGTTGACCAGAGATAGTCAGCTGGCCAAAACTGGGGATCACTAGACCCTATCTCCTACAATATTTGTCATGTGAAAATTATTCCATGAGAAACGTTACTCCTTAAAAAATTAAAAATAACTTTCATGTTGATGTCAAAAGCTAGTTTTTCTTGGAAAGTCATTTTTCATGATGAAAGATTATAGGTCATTTTGTCTGAACCCTAGTTAGGAGGTCAACTTCCAAGGACCATAACTTTCTCATTTTTTATGATATGAAGGCCATCCAAGTACCATGATAAATTTCAATATTTCTTATCCAACTTTTATTCTTTGAGAAACTTCAAATTCAAATTTCAGGGCATGTGCCAAGCGGAAAAATTATAGGTCATTTTGGGCCATTACCATTGAACAAGCAATTTTCCTCAATTTCTAAAATGCATACCCCCTTCATGCCAAATCCAAATGAGGTCAAGTTTCTGAACAAATTTAATAGGTTTAAAAGAGATACAACTTTGAGGAAGGAATGTTTTCCATTTGAAGCCCATAGCAAAAGTTATTCAAGATGGAAGAAGTGAACATTTGACTTGGTACTTATAAAAATTTCAATTATGTTTGATTTTCCAAACTTACACCTCAAAATTCATCATGATCCAAGCTTCAAATGGAAAAGTGTTCGACATGAAAGTTGTTCCCCTTGATCTCAACTTTCTAAAAATCCAAAATCACTTCATTTGGCCAAGGTTTGAATGACTTGCGCATGGCTTTTCTTCAAGGTTCCATTTGGATGAATTTCATGACCACTTCTCAATTCCAAATGCATGGCTTCATGTCACACTTTCATCATCACTCATGATCAACTTTGGACCTTTTGACATTACTCCATGAGCCTATCACACGCCCACGCATCCATACAAGTGAGAATTTCTATTTTTGGCATTTGAATGGATGTGTGTGGAAATCAATTGCCTAGCCTATAAATACATTGTCTCATGCTCAGAATTATAGACACCTTTCCCAAGCTTTTCTCCTGCAACCTTCCCTTCACCATTAGAGGATAAACTTGAAGATTTTCAATTGAAAATCGAGTTTCGATTTCACTTCTATTTTGAAGTTGAAACTCCAAGAATCCAAGCCCTTCTTTGATCTAATTCACTTCCTGCAAGCTTCTGAAGTCAAGCCAAGGAAAATTGGAAGCAAGATTAAGCAAGATTCAAGCTCCTCGAAGGCGATTTTTCAGAAACATTCTATTTGGTTGACTGAAGTCCTACCAATGTTCGAAACAAGATTGAGTTGCTTTGAGGTCAAATCGAAGTAACTCAGATCATGATCCTCAAAATTCAAATGCTTGTATCTTTCAATATACTTGGAATTAGAGAAAATTGAGGCCAGATTCGAGATCCTGAGCATTTTCCCTTTAAAATAGTGTCCTTGTTTTTCATTTTTCATTGAGTTGAGGGTGGACCAGTCCGGTGAGATCCACAAGAGAAGATGACCGAAGCTAGAGCTCCGGTGGTTAGTTGGCTTCCTATCATCCATCTGATCTTGGTCCAAGGATCTAATCTCAGCCTTTGGTTTGAATTCTCATAATTCCCACGTGTTGACTAAAGACCATGGTAGATAGCACGCACATGGCCATCAGATCTGCCACCTCAATTAATGAGGGATATCTGATGGCCCTTGTTTTTTGATTTTTATTTTAATTTATATTTTTCTTTTAATTGCTCCTATTTTATTTAATTAATAGAAATTTCATTTTTAATCCACAAAATATGGGACTTTCACCAAAAATCTTTAAATATTTTTATCTTCCATATTCTGAATTAAAATTATTTTTTGGATTAATTTTGATATTTTTCATGAATTAAATGTTTTTGTGCATATTTTTAATTGTTTAAAAATACTTCTGACTTTTCAAAAATAGTGAAATTTGTTGTCTAAGGTCCTTTGACCTTGTTTGACCTAGGATAAATCCCTTGGCCATTTATTTGGTGTTTTGAAGGGATTTTAGGTTTTGACCAAATGAAAATGTATTTTAATTCATTTTTTAAATGGAGTTTTAATTGATTAAATGTTTAAAAATAATGTTGAGTCATTTTTATGGTATTGTGATGTTTGACTTTCTGTTTGGGCATTGGTCAAGGTTGATTTTACTTTTGTTGGATCCAAACCACTGGATTTAGGGGATTGATGAAATGTATATTTCATTGTTGAGATAGGTCCTTCCCCCTTGATCTTTTTCTTTTAGTGTATGGTATGTGTAGATGTTTTTGATTGGCTGCATTTTGTGTTAAAACCCTTACTGTACTTAGATGTCTTGACTGATGTCATGACATGCTTAAGTAGTATGTTGCAGGATTAGCTAATACAGGATTTACTGGATGTCAAACCGAATGTTATGACATTCATCCCTGACAGCAGATGCTAAAGTATAGGCCAATTAGTCTTTTCTGTTATATTTCAGTATTTATCTCAGGCTGATTTTCAGAAACTAACAGTTGTGCTAAAATTAAGAGACCTAGCATATAGCCTATTTTCTGGATGTCAAACTGAATGTTATGACATTCATCCCTGACAGCAGATGTTAAAGTATAGACTAGTTAGTTTTTCTGTTATGTTTCAGTATTTATCTCAGGCTGTTTTTCAAGAATCTAACAGCTGTGTTAAAATCCAGGAAACTAACAGCTGTGCTAAAATTAAGAGACCTAGCATATAGCCTATTTGTTAGCACCCTAATGTGTGGAAATTAGGTTAACTTGCTTGACCTTAATTTTAGGAAATTCAAGTACAAGGCCCAAGTGCTGCATTATAAAAGGATGGCAATCCTACTTTCAGCAACTCAGGGGTTTGAAGCGTGAAGATTTAAATATATCAGTATAGATCCTTGATGTACTTTTATTGTGTCTTGAATTAGGTTGTACTTGTGAGCCAAGCAATTATCACCTAGATGATTGCATTGGACTAGGGTGTTTATTGAGTTGTAATTGTTGTGTTACTCTAAGATTTTAAGCGTGAGTGTTGTGTTTCTTGATTAAAGCTTTTAAGCACAATCAAGAGTTGTTTGAAGTATATCTTCACCACTGACTTTAAAATTATTAAAGGTTGTAATCACTGCTGTGATTGAGGGGGAGTGAGTAGGTACTCAGGTCTTAGTTTAGATTGAAATTGCATTGGGTAGGTCTTAAGTGATAGGATTAAACTGGTGGTTTAAGTCCTGAATTAATACCTCTTATAATGGATTTCCTCCCTGGCTTGGTAGCCCCCAGACGTAGGTGTCTTTGTCACCGAACTGGGTAAATAATTCTATGTGTCATTTACTGCTTTTTACATTTACCTTCTGCATACATTACCTGTCTGCGCAAAATTGGATGTCATAACATCCAGTGTGACATTGATAGTCTGTTTCTAGAATTTCAATTGGCATCAGAGCAGGCACCTTGCCTGTTAATTTCTGGGTGAGATCTAGGGACGTTACTTTCTAGTACCATGGACAAGGATGTAGGATTCTCAAATAGACCACCCATGCTGGATGGTTCTAACTATGATGACTGGAAACCTCGTATGATAGCCTTCTTGAGGTCTCTGGAGAGCAAGGTCTGGAGAGCTGTCAACAAAGGATGGGAACATCCAACGAAGACAGGTAAAGATAGAGTCATTATGCAAATTCCTGAAGAAGAATGGGACAAAGAGCAAGAGGCATTAGCCCTTGGAAACTCTAAGGCCTTGAATGCACTGTTCAATGGGATAAATAAGAACATTTTCAGACTGGTGCATCCCTGTGAAATGGCTAAAGAAGTTTGGGATACCCTCAAAACAACTCATGAAGGTACCTCTAAGGTAAGGATGTCTAAATTCCAGATGCTGACTACTAAGTTTAAAAATCTGAGGATGAAAGAGGATGAGACTATTCATGACTTCCACATGAATATTCTTGAAATTGCCAACACTTCTGGAGGCTTAGGAGAGAAAATGTCTGAAGAAAAACTTGTAAGAAAGATTCTCCGATCATTGCCCAAGAGATTTGTCGTGAAGGTTACTGCTATAGAAGAGGCTCAAGATATCTGCCATATGAAGGTTGATGAGCTTATTGGGTTTCTTCAAACTTTTGAAATGGGCTTATGTGAGAATGTTGAAAAGAAAAACAAAAGCATAGCTTTTGTATCAAATACTGAAGACGATTCAGAAGAAGGAAATATTGGAGGTGATGAAAGTATATCAAAAGCTATAGCCATGCTTGGAAGACAGTTCAACAAGTTCATAAAGAAGGTTGATCAAAAAGGTAGACCAAATGTCAAGAACACTTCATCTGACATCAATAGAAGATCAAAATCTGAAGAAAAATCCAACCAAGGCAAGGGAATCCAGTGTCCTGGATGTGAAGGTTTTGGACATATTAGAGTTGAATGTCCTACCTTTCTCAAGATGCAAAAGAAGGGACTATCTGTCACCTGGTCTGAGGGAGACTCTGAGAGTGAATCAGAAGGAGAATCTGCAAAACATGTCACTGCACTAACTAGTGTCTGTGTCTCTGATGACGACTCAAGTGGAGATGAACTTACATTTGATGAACTTGCTGCTTCATAAAAAGAGTTATATGTCAAAAGTGTAGAAGTGTGTCTACAAGGAGAAAAGCAGAAGAAACTTATCAAGGAACTGGAAGTTGAGAAGAAGAAGCATCTGACAGTCATAGATGATATAAATGGTGAGATAACCCTGTTGACCTCTAAGCTAGATCAAATGACAAAATCCATCAGAATGCTGAATAAAGGAACTGACACTTTGGAAGAAATTCTATAGGTAGGACAGAAATCAGGAACCATGTCTGGTTTAGGCTTTGTTAAGGAATCCTCATCTGAATTCAAAAGCTCAAAGGCTGAAGTTCAGAAAATCAAGCAGAACTCACCACCAATGTCACAACATCATGGAAACAAGAGGATTAACCATCAAAAGAAGAAATTTCAAAGATGGAGATGCCACTACTGTGGTAGATTTGGTCACATAAAACCCTTTTGTTACAGGTTGTATGGTTATCCTAACGAGACCACTCAAGTCAGACCTAAGCAGAAGGCATCTAAGCATAATGCCCCCATTAAGAAACAACAATGGGTTGCTATATTAGCTCATACATCTCTAAGGGAATCTACCAGAGAAGACTGGTATTTTGATAGTGGTTGCTCAAGACATATGACTCGGATGAATAACTTATTGGTAGATATACAACCTCATACTACCAGTTATGTGACCTTTGGTGATGGAGCTAAAGGAAAAATCAAAGGTGTTGGTAAGTTGGACAGTCATGGAGTTCCAGAACTGAATAATGTGTTGTTAGTAAAAGGACTAACTGCTAATCTCATCATCATAAGCCAGCTATGTGATCAAGGCTTCAATGTACAGTTCACTAAGGAAGAATGTGTTGTGAAAAATGGAGAAAATCAGGAAGTTATGAGAGGATCAAGATCTAAAGATAACTGCTATCTATGGGAACCTAAAGTCTCAAACTACTCCTCAATGTGCTTCTTAGCCAAGGAAGAACAGGAAGTGAAGCTGTGGCATAGAAGACTTGGACATCTTCATTTAACAGGAATGAAGAAGATCATATCCAAGGAAGGAGTGAGAGGAATCCCAAAGCTGCTTATTGATGAAGGAAAAGTGTGTGGAGCATGTCAGGTTGGCAAGCAAACCAAGATGTCACAGCCTAAGCTTGAACATCCTACAACATCCAAAACTCTAGAACTTTTGCACATGGACTTAATGGGACCTATGCAGGTTGAAAGTCTTGGTGGGAAGAGATATGCTTATGAGGTTGTTGATGAACATTCCAGATACACATAGATAAGCTTCATCAGAGAAAAATCAGATGCATTTGATGTCTTCAAATATCTATGCATAAGACTCCAAAGAGAAAAGGATAGTAGTGCTGTCAAAATAAGAAGTGACCATGGAAAGGAGTTTAAAAATTCCAAGTTTGATGATTTCTGCTCATCTGAAGGAATAAGTCATGAGTTGTCCTCACCTATTACTCCTCAGCAAAATGTAGTAGTTGAAAGGAAGAAACAAAACTGTGTATCATTATCCACTGCAGAAGCTGAGTACATAGCAGCTGGTAGCAGTTGTTCCCAACTGGTATGGATGAAACAGATGCTGACTGAGTACAATGTCACTCAGAATGTCATGACATTGTTTTGTGACAATCTCAGTGCCATCAACATTTCAAATAATCCTATCCAACACAGCAAGACCAAACTTATTGACGTTAGACATCACTTCATAAGAGATCTGGTAGAAGACAAAGTGATTACCTTGGAACTTGTGGCAACTAAACTACAACTTGCTGACATATTTACAAAGGTTTTGGATGCTACTCAGTTTGAAAATTTAAGGGGCAAGTTGGGAACATGTCTTTCTGAGGAATTATAGCAACTAATGATGTTAGGAATTTACTGTTTAATATTTCAAATTATTAAACAATTGAGAGTATGCTCTGATTGGTCATAAAATAATAGCTATTACTCTTGCAACAAGCGTTACCTCTTCCATCTTTTCAACTTTCATTCACGCAAGCATCCTCTTAGAGAAACTTTTCATTTCGCCTCTAAGATACTCATCATGTCTCAACAATCCAACTCATCTTCTTCCAAGAACATGTCTGGTTCTGCTAGCGCTGAACCAAGCAACCCTAACAGAGAAGATCCTGTTGTTGACTCTGCGAATACCCCACATGCAAGAAGACCTAAAGAAATTGTATCAGGCTTCTCCTCAACCATCGCTCTTGAAGAACAAACCAAAGAAGGTTCCACGTATGTTCACAATGCCATTGCCACTATGGTGACTGGAATACTGTCTGGTAATCATAAGGTCCTTGGGGTTTCCATTCCCTTAAACATTATTGAACCTGATAGTGTTACTTATCAAGAAAATACTGAGTCTTTAGGAAAGAATATCTTTGATGATGTTGAGCAAACAAATGCTCTTAAGGAGTCAAATGTTGACAAACCCTTAGATAATGTGGCTGGTGGGGAAGTTCATGTCACTCATGATGTTAGTGACAACCCTAACTGTGAGGCTGAAACAGTAGACCTGGAGGAATTTTCTGATAATGAGTTGTTGTCCTCTATCCTCCCTAACATAGCCAAAAGGGTTAGGAATAGGAGAGAAAAGAAAATTGTGGCTCAAAGGTCCCCCAGAAAGAAGATTGATGTTCCAACCTCTTCCAAGACAACGGTGGCAGTCGAGAGTTCCCTCAAGAGGAAAGTTCATGGTCCAACCAAATCTTAGAGCAAAGGGGTGCCCAAGAAAAAGAAGACCAAGTCTGTTGTTGTTGAGTCTGACTCAGATGTTCCGTGTAATGTGTCTGACACTCTGTCAAAGAAGAAGCCAACCACCAGCAATCTTGCAGCTAGTGTCCCTGAGGTACCAATTGACAACATATCTTTTCATTTTGCTTCAAGTGTAAACAGGTGGAAATATGTTTATCAGAAAAGACTGGCTTTGGAAAGGGAATTAGCTCAGAATGTCCTAGACTGTAAGGATATTATGGACCTTATTCAAGAGGCTGGTTTAATAAAGATTGTGACTCAGTTCTCAAAGTGCTATGAGATGTTCGTAAAGGAATTTATTGTTAATTTGTCTAAAGAATGTGTTGATGGCAAGTCTAAGGAATTCAGGAAAGTGAATGTGAGAGGCAAGTGTGTAAATTTCCCTCCCTCAGTGATCAACAAGTATTTGGGAAGGCCTGATGTAGCTCAACCTGAGCTTGAGGTGACTGACAACAAAATCTGCCAAGTCATCACTGCTAATCAAGTAAGGAAGTGGCCTCTCAAGGGAAAATTGGTGGCCAGTAAACTGAGTGTTAAATATGCAATGCTACATAAGATTGGAGCTGCTATCTGGGTGCCCGCCAATCATAAATCTACAGTTGCGGTAATGCTTGGAAAGTTTATATATATTGTTGGAACCAAAGCCAATTTTGACTATGGCTCCTATATTTTTGATCAAACTTTGAAGCATGCAGGAAGCTTCAGTGTGAAGGGTCCTATAGCCTTTCTTTCTCTTATATGTGGTATTGTTTTGAATCAGTTTCCAAACATCTTAACAGAGAATGATTCTGTGAAGAAAAGAGACAACCCTATGTCCTTCAATCATAAGTTTTTCCTAGGTACCCATGTTTCTAACGTTGTCATGACAACAGGTGAGACATCACGTGTAAGCAATCAACCAGGTAAAGTTGTTGTCATTGCAATTCCTAAAGAAACTTGCAGGGAGTTAGAGGCAAGGAAGCTGAACTTGGAAAATTTGATTAGCACTTTGGAGATGACTGAAGGTGATGTGTTTGGTGAAGCTGCTGGTGGTGCAGAAGAAGCTGGAAGACAGGGTGAAGAGGGAGAAGCAGATGCCAGTCCTGATGATGGCACAGATGATGATGCTGACTCTGAGTCATATGACTAGAACATTTCCTGTGTTTCTGAAATTTGCTTGTAATTTTATTTTTGTTGGTCTGTAATATTAAGTGTTGCTTTGGCAACATTTTTGACAAAAAGGGGGAGTAACACCTGTACCCCAGGACAACAGATTTCTTTGAAGTTGAAGGTCCTCTAAACAAAAGGTTATGTTGATGTTTACTATCTGCTTGATCTTCTCTTGTGCTGTTGCTGTTTGAAGTTTAACATCTATGTTTGCTAAGTGTATTAGCTAATTTGATTCTCTGCTTGGATGTGTGCTTTCTGCTGCTGTGAACTCTGTTGTGATGCCAAGTTGTTTTAGCCAAAAATTTGCCAAAGGGGGAGTTTGAAGATGTTTTTGATTGGCTGCATTTTGTGTTAAAACACTTACTGTACTTAGATGTCTTGACTGATGTCATGACATTCTTAAGTAGTATGCTGCAGGATTAGGTAATACAGGATTTACTGGATGTCAAACTGAATGTTATGACATTCATCCCTAATAGAAGATGCTAAAGTATAGGCCAGTTAGTCTTTTCTATTATTGAAATTCTGGTATCAGATATAAGATGTCGAAGGTAATGTTCCGACACTGATATCTGCTAACACACAATGGATAAAATTAACAGAATGGTAAAGCAAATAACACAAGCAATCGTTAACCCAGTTCGGTGCAACTCACCTACGTCTGGGGGCTACCAAGCCAGGAAAGAAATTCACTAAAATAGAATTAGTTCAAAGACTCTCCGTACACTTCAACAAGTTACAGTCTTTCTCACCTAATCTCTATCCGTGCAATTTCTACCTAAGCACTCTTAGATATGAGAACCCACTCACTTCCCTTACAATCACACACTAGTGGTTTTAAACAATAATCCCTTGTGAAAAGAAAATACTTTTCAATTACACACTCTTGATTTTACTTCACAGTTTCAATCAAGAAGACACACTCTTGATCTTGCTTTAAAGCTTTGATCACGAAGACACACACTCTTGCTTAACAGGTTTAGAGTGACAAATTACAACCACAAATCAGTCTAATTCAATCATCAATGGATGACTTGAATAACCTACAAGTCTTACGACTAAATAGACACAAACCCTAGCTCTCTCTCTATATTTCGCTCAGTATTGGTTGTGTATTCAAACAGGTTTTCTAAGTCCCTTTTTATAGAAGCATTCTGCTGGGCTTGGACATCTTGAAAACCCTAAATCTATTTTCCAATTAAATCTTTTTATAACAGCTGTTTAGATCTCCTTGGAAAATAAGTAAATCTGGTTGTAATCCATGATTGAATGCACCAGCTAGCGATATCTTAAATCATCCAAAGATTTCCATTAATTATGCAATCACAAAACACCAGACATTCATACAGAATGTTCTATGTACAGGATGTCATGACATCGGGTCTGACATCCTGGAAAAATCCTGCATAATCCAATAATTTCTTTTATAACATCCAGCAGGTACAACCATATCAGATGTCATGACATTGTGTATGTCATCTGAAACAATCCTGCATGAACATGTCTTTCATTTAAGCTCCAGCAGGTACATCCAATATCAGAAGCCATGGCATTGTATGTGGCATTCTGAAACAATCCTGCATGTACATGTTCTTGAACTCCAGCAGGTACATAGGATATCTCATGTTAAGACATCACACATAACATCTTGTGAACCCTCTTTGTTTTACCAAAATTGCTGCCAACACTTAGAATCAACAAACTCCCCCTTTGGCAAATTTTGGCTAAAACATATATTTGTCCTTTTTGTTCACAAGGTAAACTATCAGCAGTTAAACAACATAACAGTAGTTTAATCAGCAGTAGAAGCAAAACAATTACTAGCTATGGCTACTAGTAATACACACATGCACAAGGGTACTTCTCCTCCCCCTAAATATGTGCAACAAACAGAATTACTAGTTATGGATGCAACTAGTAAGACACACAAATGCACAATGCACAAGGGAACTTCTTCTCCCCCTAAATCTGTGCATTCATCAAATAACAGCTACTGTAACTCCAGCACCTGTACCAGCCAGAATGTCATACTAACATCTGCTTCAACATCAACACCTGTGCACCATATCAGACATCCTGTTTGACATCTGTTAACAGAACAACATTCTGTTGTAGCATCTGTGCACTTTTTTCAATAATAGCTGTCCTTCTGTCCAGCCACATCCAACTTCCATAACAACTTCAATATCAAGCACTTCTCCCCCTTTTTAGTCAAAATTGACCAAAGGTGACCAATTAGAGAAAAGAAATGTCTATTAGCCTAGCAGAGAATGTTAGATCAGATGTTATAACATTAAGCATGTTAAAACAAAACATTCAGGAAGTACATACCATCATTATACACAGCTGAAAGCTGAGACAATGAAAAAATCCAAGGAACTCCTTAAGAGCCCTAAATATTACATAACAAGAATAAATAAGGACTGCCACAAAATACATAATAAAAAAAAACAATCAAGACAACAACCTTCCAAATAGCAACCCAACTTTCACCACACCTCCCAGTCTTCAATTCAGGCAGGAACCATTAATCAGAAGAAGAAGTATCACCTTCACCTTCATCTTCATCTTCAAAACCCTCAGAGCTTCCAGAGCTGCCACTGGATTGTGCTTTTCCATCTGAATCCTTACCAGCCTTCTCTAACTCTTCCTTCTCCAGGCTACAAATCAGAACTTCTAATGCTTCTTTTCTAGCCTTGGCCACCCTTATCCCATTTTCCAATTCCTTGCAGGTTTCTCTTATTTGATCAACCAAGCTCCCTTGAGATGTAGACTCCCTTTTGGCAGATGTCATGACATCATTGACATGACTTCCCTCAAACAGCTTATAATGAATGGACAGAGGTGGTTTTCTCCTACTTGGAATGTCACTTGTACTCAGAATGCCTGGTTGTTGGCTCAGGACAATGCCACAAATAAGGGAGGGGAAAGCAATGGGTAACTTCACAGCATTTATAGAAGCATGTCTAATGGTTTGATCAAATATGAACTTGCCAAAATCATAGTTAACCCTTGTTCCAATTGCATGAATGATTCTTCCAAGATTAATGGAGATAGTAGAGACATGATTAGTAGGAATCCAATTAGCTGAGCCAATCTTGTGCAAAATGGCATATTTAACACTGAGCTTTCCAGCTGATAAGTGATTCCTACTAGGCCATTCCTTAACTTGGCCAGTTGTGATAACCCTACAGACCTCATTGTCTGTAGTCTCTAGGTCTACTCCTCCATCTGTTCCTCTTCCTAAGAACTTGTTGATGACACTTGGTGAGAATTTCACACATTTTCCACGTACAAACACCCTGCAGAACTCCCTGCTGCTCTTTTCCTGAATATCCTCAGGAATATTAACAATAAACTCTTTTACCAACCCCTCATAGCATTGGGGTAGAGTTACCACAGTCTTCATGAGTCCAGCCTTTTTGATCAACTCAATTACCTCCTTTACCTCTACAGCTTCTTGTCCAAGCTCTCTTTCAATAGCTACTCTCCTCTGAATGACATATTTCCATTTTGTTGCCCCATCTTCCAAATGAAAGTAGATATTGTCTAAGTGCACAGCATCAGTCTTGCCAGGAGACTTCTGAACAGCCTGCCTTTTTGCAGGGGAGATGTCTGGGACATCGCCTTTGACATCTTCCTCAGAGTCAAAGTTATCTCTTTCTTTCCTTTTCCTAACCTCAACCTTGCTCCAAGCTTTTGAGGGTCCTATACTAGCCGTCTTTTTCACTCTTCCTGTTCTCATTCTTGCCACACTTTTCCCTTGCCTAGTTCTCAGTTTCTCAGCAACACTCGGTTTTACAAGATTAACCAAAGGTTCATCCTCCTTCTCAGAGCTTTCTTCCTCTAGGTCAATAACATTCTCCTGAGACATATTTGCTGGTTTCTTGCTAGGTAGGGTTTTACCTAGAGAGCATAGCCCTTCAGCAGCAGCTTCTTTTTCTGATTTAGATGAGTCCTCATCTTTATCAGCATGAGGTTCCTTCTCAGGAGAGGGTTCCCTTCTAGACAGAGGGGTAGAAACCCCTTTGACTTCATGCCCTTCTCTTAGAATCCTAGTGACTAGGTTCCTTATTGCACGATCAGCATAATGCATGTCTTTTGGGAGAGAGGAGTTACCAGAGGTATTACCTTGCTTATCTCCAGCTTTGGACGAGGGACCTGGGGTGTCGCCTGGTATCATGCAAAGTGGAGTGACGTTCATCACATCTTCATCTACAAACTCCATTGAGAGAGTTTTTCCATGGTGAGAAGATGATGAATGTGAACTAGTTGATGATGAATGTGAACTAGTTGATGATGAATGTTGAGACATGTTGTAGGAATTTTGAGAAAAGTTTCTTTGCCCTAGCTGAGCTTTTCTGAGAAGATGAATGGAGAGGGAGATTGCTGCGTTTAGGTAGAGTGTGCTAAGGGAATAGATACTATTTTCAATGCCAGGGAATGATTTATCATTAATGTGGCTCTTTCTTTTAAAAGGGTAGACACTATTTTTATTTTCTTTATTTTTCCACTTTAACTGCCATAATTTCACAAGAGTCCAAATCCCTAATTTCCCTCCCTCATATTCAATTTTACCCAAATTCCTTGCAAGCTTGTCTACTAGTTCCAGTCCAAGCTTTAGACTTCTGAATTTGTCTTTCACAAATTTTCTAATGGAGTAATAATAGCAAGAATAATCCTTTGTCCATCTGTGCTGAATCTGATTTTTGGACCTAGTTTCAGCATTCAGGAAGTCATAATACAATGTTATGACATTGTGTGTGACATTGTATGCAATCAGCAATAGTTTCATCCAACCCAGTTGAGCCCAACTACTATCATATTCTATACCTTTCACAGGTGTTATCCAACTCTTCTCCATACTGTCCTTGGCCTTTTTGCATAGAGTCCCTTGTGGATTAGTTCCAACATTTCCATTCTCCCTGTGACTGGTCATATGTCCACCTGTTTGATCTAACCTCTCAGTTTTTTGAGCCATCATAACCTTTTCTCCTCTGAGCTTCTGGTGTGACATCTTTGTATGACATTTCCCCCAACCTTGTTTTTCATCACTCTTGAGAGCATCTGTACTCAACCAATACTTAAAGGGATAATCAAGTTGAGAGCTCCATATGTAGCAATTGTCTTTGGTCCTGATTCCTCTCATAATTACTTCACTATTTATGTCAAGGATTAGAGATTCAGTTTTGGTGAAGTTAACATTCAGACCTTGATCACATAGTTGGCTGATGCTTATGAGGTTTGCAGTCAAGCCTTTGACTAGTAGAACCTTGTCAAGTCTAGGTACTCCAAGGCAATCAAGCTTACCTGTTCCCTTGATTTCACCTTTTACTACATCTCCAAAGGTTACATGACTTATGGTATGATGATGCAGATCAGTTAGTAGGTCTTGGTTTCCAGTCATCTGGAGCATCCACTATCAAAGTACCATTCTTCTTTGGCTGAGATTCTTAGGGGAATGTGAGCTATCAGACTTGTGACATTAGTCTTAGGGACCCGTTGCTTCTTGATGCTAGGCATGTGCTGTTTGGGTCTGAATTGATAGTGATCCTGATGATGAGAAGGCCTAGGATAGCCATACAGTTTATAGCAGAAAGGCTTCAGATGACCAAATTTCCCACATTAATGGTGTAGCACCTCAAATTTGCACCTATCATTGTACATCTCATTTCATATTAGGTCATAGCATAGCATAATCCATTGCATAGCATTTGCATTGTTCCTCAGTTGCCTCAAGTGCAAGCAAGCAGGAATTAGGTCAAACTGATCAGGAGGTCAGTCCACCATTCAAGCAAAGTTGTTTCACAAGGAGCAAAGGCCCTAGGGTTTGTCCATCAAGTTCACATGCCTTGGGGGTCTTTTTGAAATGTTCAAGTCAAGGGTTGAAGGCTCAGATGTTATCAATCAATGCAAAGCCAGGTCAGAAACCCTAGATATTCAACAGTCAATCAAAACAGTGGATGGTGGCCATTCTTGTGGAATTTGGGCACCATGGTCAATTATCAAGAGTTCATATGTCTTGGGACATCATTTGAAGTCAAAATCTCAAGGAACTAGGGTTTGGAATTCATCAGAAGTGCACAGTCAAGTCCAAAACCCTAGAAAGTCAAAGTTGGTCAACTGTGGTTGATTCTTTGGATTTGATAGATAGAAATGGTTTGAAGGAGCTTATTCATGTCCTAATAGGCCTCATATATCATGGCAATCAATATCATTGAAGAATTTGAAGCAAATCAGAAAAATTCCCAAAATAGAAAGTGGACCTGTAATTTCAACTGCCAAAAATGGAAACTTCTTGATCTTAAACTTACATCATGACACAAGCTCCAAATGAATTTTTGCCCAACATGAAAGTTGAAGATCTTGTCTTCCCATTTTCAAAAAGTCCAAGAACATCAAAATCCCATGTGTGGTTGTCAAGACATGATCAAATCATTTTCACCAATTTTTGAACTTCAACAAGCCATATCTCTCAAACCATAAGGCCAAATTTGGTGGGGTTTTTTCCTACAAACCACATTTTTCACCCTCTTTCCAAAAATATAAATTTCATTCATCAAAACCTCACCATTCAAAATGGCATTTTTGGACCTATTCCTTTAAAATTCAAAGTTTGACTCAAGTTTGACTTTTTGCTTCTTTGACTTTTTCTTAATTTGGCCAATTGGGAAATGTTTAGAATCACATTTGAGACATGCTCCAATTCCAAAACCATCATCATACCACCATTTTACCACATTTTTGACCATAGTTACATAAGTTGTCATTTTGTGCAATTGGCTTCAAAGAGTAAAAATAAGGTTAGCATTTCACAAGTACATACAAAACAGCATTTGGAACAGTCTGTATGCAGCCTGTCCAGGCCCAGCTCGTGGCAAACATACACCTCCACTTCCACTTGACAAAAATTAGCAAAAGTGCAATTGATCCATTTTGAATTAGGCAAGCTTAGGCATTGGTTTAGCAGTGTTAAACAGACAATATAAAGGCATTTTTCTGCACATTCCAAACCCTAGAAACTTGGTAGCAGCTTTTACACACAAAAAAACTTCTCATTCTCTCATTTTTCGATTTTGGACATATTGCATTTTTCTGCTCCAAAACTTCAAAGGCCACGAGTTCCTTTCTTTGTTCCATGATTTAGCCATCAATTGGAAGCTGCTTGCAGCATCAAATCACACCTGTATAGCCCTCTCCACGTTCTGTTTTCTTCAAGCCATAGCAATGGTGAATCAAGTTTTGAAGGAATCCAGGAGTTGCTGAGCTAATCTACCTCAAGAATCCATCACTATACACCATAAAGGGGATCTGTTTCAAGCTATTACCATCAATCCATCACTGTTCCATCTTTGCTCCAAAATCAAGTAAAAATTCGAATCTTATTAGTTGCTAAACTATGGTATGACTCGTATAGATCTTTGCTTGCTGGTTTGGATAAGCTTTAAATCATGTTATTTGGTTGCTTGAGTCGAGAGAAATATAGCTTTTAAGTTATGCATCTAAACTTGTTTGTGCTTATGTGTTTCTTTGTAGTTCAAATTAGTGATTATGGTTGTTGTAGTATTGATGCACAAAGTTAGAGGAACACATTGATATATTGGGTGTTGAGTTTGATTGACAAAAATTATTGCTGGAAATTTAAAGATGAGTTACTGTTGTTAGAATTTGCTGTGATGAGCTTATGATACTGAAGTGTTGTTGCTGTACACGATACTGGGATTTCCATTATGCATAGCAAAACCCAGATTTTTGTTCCTGTAGCAGTGCCTTTGGATTGGTAGTTTTTTTTTATATACATGTCGCTGTGCATTTTGTTTTTTAGAAAAAAGGGGTTTATTTTAATTAGTTGGGATTTTTTGTCTGCTGTTGCTGTGGTATTCTCGATATGCATTTTGGTTGTCAAAGGGTATTTTATTTAGTCATGGTTTTGTCCCCTGTTGCCATTGGCCATGCAGACGTAACAGTGGGCCATGCACTTCCAAGTGGCCGCGGGCCCCACCATTTGAAATCCCAAAAATTCTGTCAATTTTGAAACAACAGCCACTGCGCGACAGGCTGTCTGTTGCTACTTTTGGCTTTCATTATCCATCTTCATTTATTTTACCATGCATGATATTTGTTAGAAAGAAATAATAAATGGCCGTGGGCCCATCGCCTGGGACTTAGAATCCCATCAAGGCATTTTCGGTGCTACCTATGAAGCATAGCATTTAATGCATTTGCTTTCTACTGTAGCCATACTTTTTCAGATTTATAGGACAGTACTGCTGTGCATGTCGGTTTGTAGAGGAATATTTTAATTGTTTGTTGCTTGGTCCGCTGCTACCATTGGTTAATCGCTGTGCCGTGTAACAACTATTGGTTACTTTTCCTATTTCCTTCTCAACTATCACATTGGGCCAGACAAGCGCATTTTATTTTCTTTTTTTTTTTCTTTTTTTAAATAATTATTAAATAATCATTTAATTCATTTTTTATTTGGCAATGTTTATTTCATTTTGTTTACTCAATTTCAACAATTGATTTCTCATTCATTATTCATCCAACTTTACAAATCCATTTCTCTTTCAATTTTTATCCAAAAATTATGATTCTTTTTCCACAATGTCCATGATTGAGTCTAGTTTATAATTATGATTTTTAATCATCTTTTCATTGACTGGATTTTTATTGACAATTGTTTTCCCAATATGTGTGCATAAATGATACATCTTACCATTTCAATTGTGAAATACTCATGTTATGTCCAATGACTTTGAATTTTTTTGTGATGAAACTAGACATGTTCACCTTCATTTTGGTATAAAGTTTGTGGATTTCCCATTTGTGGTTCGCTGGTTGTGATTTTTTGAAGTCATGTGTTACATTTGTTGCTACATGAATGATGTGTATTTTCCCTAATTTTGTTGACATGCTTCCCTACATCCAAATGCCCCCAATTTTTGCATGAAGGATCCTTTGTATGTCTATTTCATGTATGAATTTTCTTGGAATTTATCTTGCTGTTTTCCATTTGATTGTGATTTTTCTTCCCTGCCTAGTCCATGGTTGACTTTTTGTGCTACATGTTGCCAAATCTTTTGGGAAATTCTCATAACATATTGTATGATCATGAAACTTCATATGTGATAACTAGACTCTTTGAGCTTTGCATTGGTGTTAATCTCATTCATTTCTCTTCTGTTTTCAAATTGATATGATTTTTTGGAGTTGACCCATGCTTGTTGACTTTCACCATGCTTACTTGAATTTGATTTGACTTCATGATTTTATTTGACTGCCTTCCTCTCATCCAAATGCCATGAAATTTTACATGTCTACCATGTTAGATGTTAGGATTGAGTGTGATTTATTTCATAATTTTCGGAATTGTTTGAGTTGACTTTTGATGCAAGTCATTATGTTGACTTTTGTATGCTTTCCTTTGCCTTGTTTTGGTTTCAAATGTTCATGAAATGATAATGATGCATGATTTGAATGTGGGCCCAAGTGTGTTAGCTTCCCAAATGTTTGACTTTGACTTTGAGTTGACTTTTCCTTGCTGCCTTGACTTTTTCTTTCATGTTTGACCCTAGGCTAGTCCTAGTGGTCCTTTGGACTTATGTTGAGTTCATCTGTTTCAGGTTGAGCACAATGCTTCAAAGATCACTCAAACTTGTTTGAATTTGATTTGTTTATCCCATGCTAACCTTTGTTTTGCAGATAGTTTGACTCATAACTTGAGTCTTATGCTTTGCTCAGTTGATCCCCTGTGTTGACTGTTTGCCATTTCTTTTGATTTAAACTTTTGACTTGTTTACTAATAAGTTTGACTTTTTCAGGTATTTTAGTTGCCTAAGTTCTTTGAACTTGCTTGCTTTGCTATTTTAGCATTTGCTTTTGAGGTATAAATATTTCTTCTTCATGTAGTCTGGAGACCCGGTCTGTTATTTGACCGGGCAAACTGTCTGAAGTCCTCCTTAAGAGGCAATGCCTGTGTTTGTTTAAATTTGTCCTAAGCAGGAAAAGTCCTTCAAGTAAGGCAATTGGTGGAAGGTAGGGATAAGCAATCTATCCCCCACTATTCAGTGTGTCCTCTCTTTGCTCCCAGTACCTGGTTGAAGCATTGAGATAAATACCCAAGATCTAATCGAGTCAATAATGGGGAAAGAGTTCCATCTTTCTGGACTCCCCCACTTTCTATTTGATGCTCTCTCTTATTTGAGATAGAAGCAATGAGGCACACCCCTTATCTCCTATTCATCTGCTTCACCTGAGCCCCTCAATGGCCAGGTTAAGAGCGACTTTCACCCATTACAGTGGACTTTCAAAGTCAAACCCTCTTGTGTGAGCCCCCAATTGTTTGGCTATAGAGTGTGCTGTTTGCTATTCATTGACTGATTGCTTGCTCTATGTGCATTTGCTTGCCTATATGTTATGCATTTATCACCATCAATTGTCATTAATGCATGAGCATCTCTTTTGTCTGTTTGACATCATTATTGTTGTTTACCCATTGAGGACAATTGTAAGTCCCACAAGTTGGCATTTGTTCCTATGATATGGAAGTGAGTATAAGACCATCACATTGGCCACTCATCTTACTTTTGTTTTGTTGCCTTGTTTCTTTGTATGTGAGGATACAATTGTAAGTCCCACAAGTTGGCAGTTGTTTTCCTAGGATCATACTGTGTGTTAGAGTAAGTCCCACAAGTTGGCGTCTGACATCCTTGTTCTGCTTTCTTTGTTTGTGAGAGGATGCAATTGTAAGTCCCACAAGTTGGCATTTGCTTTCCTATGATCATGTGTGGAGTTAACCTAGGTCCCACAAGCTGGCAGTTGACTTCCATATTTCTTCATTGTTCTCTTTTTGAGGAGATTAGTGTAAGACCATTGAGTGGCCTCTGATATCCAGTTCTGTTTTAGGAGATTGGTGTAAACCCAGCCATTGGTATCCGATATCCGCTTTTGTTTGTGAGATTGGAGTAAGACCATTGAGTGGCATCCGGTATCATTTGTTTGTTTGCTTTATTACTTACTTTCCATTCCAAAGGACACCCTTGAATCATTTCTCATATGATCTCAAGAAGTGAACCTCCTGAGAAGCTTTACTTTCCATCCTCACTCATTCATCCTCATTGTGTCCTAGAACCTTTTCACACTTTGATCTTAAACTTGACATAGACATTGTGCAAACTTCTTCATGTTTTCAAACTAAAAACCTGGACTCAAGTCCTTGACTTTTTTTCAAACTCCATTTCATAATACTTCTTTTGAATTAATCTTAATCATACTTTGACTTCACTTTCATAATCACAATCAATTAACTTCATTCATTCACTTGTTTTGGCCATGTCCATTAATCTTTTCATGCATTAGCCGTAGGTTTCAATTATCATTGTGGTTGATGTAAACCTCACCTTATCTTTAGTGAGTCGACAGTAAGACTTCCGTACCGAAAATAGGGTTAACCCCTCTCGTACGTCGAAGCTATCCTCGCATGGTGGATGTTGGTTTTGGTCGAGTGTTCTCCCATTGATAATGAAAAGCCTCAGTGCTATTGTTTAAAATTGAATCCAACTCACTTTTGGAAATCTTTTAGCCGAACTACGGCGTTTTGATCCTTACCTTTGATGGAAGGTACGTAGGCAGCGGGTTCATCCGCTCAAACCCAATAAAACTTGTACATTCTTTTCTCATCATCTCACTCCTGTTTGCACAATGCATATGTCTTAACAAATAACAATCCTTTACAATAAGTGTGAAAAGGGCTCCCTAGGAGTACCTAGGACGTAGTGGGTGCCTAACACCTTCCCATTACGTAACTTACCCCTTACCCGGAATCTCTGATCTTTTATTAGTTTTCTACGTGTAAAACTTCTTAGGCTTTTGTTCGCTTTTTAGCCAATCCTTTGGATAAATAAAAGTGCGGTGGCGACTCGAAACTTCATTGTATTGCTTTGCTTATGGTTTAATTGATAAATCATATGGCGACGAATACACCGCTACAGAAAAGTGGCGACTCTGCTGGGGACTCTAGTTTCCTTGGCGGTAGTGCCTACTTTTCACCTTTGTTGTGATATAGTGTTATTTGTTATTTGATTTATTCTTGTACCATTTGGGATCACTGTATTGATTGTAATGTGTGAATTGCTTGATATACAATGCTGTTTGCTTTGGTGGTCTGTGAGATGAGTTCTATACCCGAACTCGAGTGCACTCTAGGATAGGAGAATGGCATAGTCTTGTCGACTGGTGTGGAGTATTCCTTAGCCAGTTGACTTGCGAGCCCATTCACTTGGTGGAGGTCATGTTGAACTAATAATGTCACACAAGTCATTTGTGGTTAGGCATTATTCTTTCAATCATGTGCCGCAGAAGCCAAGGACCTTAGTTTACCAAACCCATCTTGGCCTATTTTTAGGACCGTAGTGCGGAGGTCGTTCAGATGTCAGTTCTGATACGATTGTCACGCGATACTACACTCATAAGAGTTTCTCTTGAGAATATTCTTGGAATACGAGTATTCGTTCCTCCGATAATATTCGAAAGATGGAACGATGATTATGGGAACCTCTGATAGAACATGTCTGGCAGGTTTAAACCCTAGTACACTCCTTTTGGGTAGTTCTTAACCGAGACCCCATGCTCGTGACTCTCAACAAACCCTTGATTCGTGGTTGAGTCGTTCAAACACCGTTAATATCAATGGATCCCGGATCGGGTGCAAAACCTAAAATCCACCAAAGCGGCTGGTTGATATTAGGGATGTTTGAACCGGTTCATGTACCGTTAATATCAATGGAACTTGGGTGTCGATAAGGTGAAAACCTAAATCCACCAAAATGGATGATTGATATTAGGGATACATAGAGCTTTCCCACGACCTTTGTTTGGTGTGACTTGCTTGATTCTTGAGTGTGTTTGTTGCATTCATACATTCATGCATTCATCCGCATACATGTCATCATCAGAAAAAGAAAATGTTCAAGGAACTTAAAGGGTTTATTTGCAAATTTTTCAGACAATGGAAAAACCAAAAAGACATACAAAGAAATACAGCTTCAAGCAGCCTGATGTAAAAGAGTTAAGGAATCTGACATCATATGTATTAGATCCTTTGGGTTTCAAAGCTCGCTATGGGAAGCTTCTGCCTCTGCTCACCACTCAGGTTGACGAAGGGTTGATGAGTACTCTTGCTCAGTTCTACGATCCGTTGCATCGTTGCTTCTTATTCCCAGACTTCCAGCTACTGCCGACTTTGGAAGAATACTCTCACCTCATTGGGATTCCGATTCTGGATCAAGTGCCGTTCAGTGGCCTAGAGAGTATTCCATCTGCTCGAGAGATTGCTAGTCTGTTGCACATAGATGAAGATCTGATTGAAGCTAACCTGACTACCAAAGGCGGAATTCAAGGTTTTCCTTCCGAGTTCCTCATTTCCCAAGCTACTTTTTATGGGAAGGCCATGAGTGAGGATGCCTTTGAGGCTCTGTTTGTGCTACTCATCTATGGGTTGGTGCTGTTCCCCAACTTCGACAAGTTCGTTGACATGAACGCCATTAGGATCTTTGCAGTCCTTAATCCAGTTCCGACCTTGTTGGGTGATACATATGTCTCCATGCACCTGAGGAACATGAAGAATGGAGGAGTCATTGTCTGCTGTTTACCCCTGCTGTACAAGTGGTTTATTTCGCACTTGCCGCAGACAGTCGCTTTCAAGGAGAATAAGGGATGTCTACGGTGGTCTCAGAGACTCATGTCTCTCACCAATGATGATATTACCTGGTATGATCGCGTGTACGATACCGTTCAGATCATCGACTATTGTGGGGAATTCCCTAATGTGCCTCTTCTTGGTACATGTGGTGGGGTTACCTACAATCCTATTCTTGCACGACGTCAGCTTGGGTTCCCCCTGAAGGATAAACCTAATAACATTCTGTTAGAAGGCGCGTTCTTTCAGGAGGGTAAAGATCCCCAAGGCCTGAAAGCCAGATTTGTCCGTGCTTGGCGCAGTATTCACAAGAAAAGTAGGAATGAATTGGGTCCAAAGAACTGCATTGCTTTGGAGCCCTATACCTCCTGGGTCAGACAGAGAGCTGCCACCTACCTGATGCCGTATGATCATCCAAGACCTACACCGTTGGATATGGCTGGGCCTTCAACCCTCCCTACCCAACGTGTAGAGGAGTTGAGAGAGGAGGACCTTTCGCGTGCCTGGATCCGTGAGAGGGAGGAATTGCTGCAACAGCTCAAGGAGAAGGATGCTATGATTGAATTTCTCGAGCACCGAGTGATCGACGATCCGAACGACACTTGGACTTCTCTGCTTCCTCAGTCATCCAAATTCTGGAAGAGGAAGTATGATCGACTTGCCAAAGAGAAAGCTGACATGGAGGCTGCCTATGAGAGGGAGATCAAGAAGTTGTGCACTTCCCGTCTTCCAGCATCCCGAGCTTCTAGGGATCCATAGGATGTTATTTACCTTTTCTCTTTGTAATGAATCAGAAACGCTGTATTTCTTTGTCTCAAAATATATTGAATGAAATATTTCCGTGAGCAAACAAAAATGTCTAAATATTCAAAATATTGCAAACAATACCCTAAGGGTTCCTTGAAAACAAAGCATTTGCACAAGCATTGCATGCATCATACTCATCTCATTTGCATAACAGGTGTTCTCAGGCCATCTTCTCACTTTGATTCCTGTGTCCAGACAGGATAGCTGACCAAAGGCCGCACCGCTACTCAACAAGGCTCAACCATCAACGCAACATGGATCAAGTACAAGCCGAGTTGGCAGAAATGAGGGCAAGCATGGCCCAATTTATCCACATGATGCAAGGGGTTGCGCAAGGCCAAGAAGAACTCCGAGCAATGGTCCAGAGGCAAGAAGCTACATTGCCACCGCCCAACCAGCCTCTGCAAGAAGGAAACCCGGTTCCTGAAGTCCCTGCCGCTGCTATTCCCGTCAACGACTATGCTGTAGGTGAAGAGTTGAGGGGTATCCGAGTCAACGGCCAACCGATTGCTCCGGATGTTGTTAGTCCCAGAGTCATCCATGCTCCGGTCCGTAATAGAATTCCAATTGTTGACAGACAAGAGGATTTGTTTACAATGCTCAGTGAAGACGACAACATGTTGGGTAGAAATGACGCGAGAGATCGCAAAGTAGAGGCCCTAGCTGAGAAGATCCGGGCAATGGAATGTCAAAACTCCCTCGGTTTTGATGTTACAAACATGGGATTAGTTGAAGGACTTAGGATCCCGCATAAATTCAAGGCGCCGTCATTCGACAAATACAACGGTACCTCTTGCCCTCGCACCCATGTGCAGGCGTACTATAGAAAAATATCCGCATATACAGACGATGAGAAGATGTGGATGTATTTCTTCCAGGATAGTCTATCTGGGGCATCCTTGGATTGGTACATGGAATTGAAGCGGGATTCAATTCGGTGCTGGAGAGACCTGGGTGAGGCCTTCCTCAGGCAGTACAAGCACAACATGGACATGGCTCCAACCAGAACTCAGTTACAAAGCTTATGTCAGAAGAACAATGAAAGTTTCAAAGAGTACGCCCAGAGATGGCGCGAACTAGCTGCGAGAGTTCAACCCCCTATGCTGGAAAGGGAGTTGACTGACATGTTCATTAGCACTCTGCAAGGTGTTTACATGGACCGGATGGGAAGTTGCCCATTCGGAAGCTTTTCTGACGTCGTTATCTGCGGCGAAAGAACTGAGAGCCTGATCAAGGCTGGGAGGATCCACGATACTGGTTCCTCATCGTCATCAAAGAAACCCTTCTCTGGGGCACCTCGCCGTAGAGAAGGAGAAACCAATGCTGTACAGCACAGAGGGAGTGCTTACAGAGCCAACAACAGGGACCAGTATCGTCCAATCGCCGCAGTGACCATTCCTGCGCCTCAACCGCGTCCACAACAACAAAGAGTTCAACAACAACCGCAACAACCGCAACGACCTCAACAACAGCAGCAACAGCAGCAACGTCCTTTTCAGCAGAGACAGAGATTGAATCCTGATAGGAGATTTGACCCTCTGCCCATGTCGTACGCAGAACTACTACCCGAGCTACTCCGGCTAGGGTTTGTAGAGTTGCGTACGATGGCAACTCCTACTGTGCTGCCACCCGGCTACGATGCCAATGTAAGATGTGACTTTCACTCTGGGGCACCAGGCCACCATACTGAAAGATGCCGGGCGTTTCAGCACAAGGTTCAGGATCTGATTGATTCCAAGACAATCAACTTCTCTCCGGTTCCGAATGTGGTAAACAATCCTATGCCGCAACATGGGGGGCATAGGGTTAATAACATTGAAGATGGAGAGGCTGAAGATCTGGTTGTGAATGTTGAAGATGTCCAGACTTCCTTACTGATTGTCAAGGACCGATTGCTAAAGGGGGGTGTTGACCCAGGTTGTTCAGAAGATTGTTTGGGCTGTTCAGAGGCCATGGACGGTTGTGACCAGTTGAAGACTGGTATTCAGAGGTTAATGGACGAAGGCTGTCTACAGTTTAGCCGTGCTACCAGAGATAATGGGGCAGTGTCTACTGTCACCATTTTTTATAAGCCGGCTGAAGGAAGAGGACGTGGGGCTGTCAGTACACCCACCACCAGCAATACTCCGGTTACCATTTCTGCTCCGGTAACCATCAGAGCACCTGCTACTATTGTGGCGTCCGGCAGAGGACAAGTTGGAAATAGTAGAGCTGTGCCCTGGAGTTATGACAATGCCTATCGCCGAGATAGGAGGGCTGGTAACCAGACAAGGTCGGTTGTTCAAACGCCAGTTACGATCAGTGCTCCTGTGAGGATCCCTGCTGTTACAAGTCCTGTGGTGGACAATGTCGGAGGACAGGGAGGCTTCACAAGGAGTGGACGACTGTTTGCGCCTCAGCCTGTGAGGGAGGCTGCTGCGGAGTCATCCGCAAGGGCTAAGGGCAAACAGGCAGTGGTTGACGAAGAACCGGCTCAGAAGGAGGCTGAGGGTTCTTTCCAGAAAGATGTTGAGGAGTTCATGAAGATCATCAAAAAGAGTGACTACAAAATTGTGGATCAGCTCAACCAAACTCCGTCAAAAATCTCGATACTCTCCTTGCTGATGTGTTCTGAGGCACATCGGGACGCTCTGTTGAAGATGCTGAACATGGCATACGTCCCGCAAGAGATATCCGTCAACCAGCTGGAGGGTGTACTAGCAAATGTGAGTACCAGGCATGGTGTAGGTTTCACTGACCTAGACCTAACGCCTGAGGGTCGTAATCACAACAAAGCCTTGCACATCACTATGGAGTGCAAGGGCGCTGTTCTATCTCACGTGCTAGTGGACACCGGGTCGTCCCTGAATGTCCTTCCGAAGCAAATACTGAAGAAGATTGATGTCGAGGGAGTCGTGCTCACTCCCAGTGACCTGATCGTGCGTGCATTCGACGGATCCAAACGGTCTGTGTTTGGTGAAGTCACATTGCCAGTGAAGATAGGTCCTGAGACCTTTGACATCGTATTTTATGTGATGGACATTCAGCCTGCTTACAGCTGTTTGTTGGGGCGTCCTTGGATACACGCCGCTGGAGCAGTCTCGTCAACTCTCCATCAGAAACTCAAATACGTCTGGAACGGTCAGATTGTGACCGTCTGCGGTGAAGAGGAGATTCTGGTGAGTCATCTCTCCTCATTCAAATATGTTGAGGTGGATGGCGAGATCCATGAAACCCTGTGCCAGGCATTTGAGACTGTGGCATTGGAAGGTGTAGCTTGTGCAGAGCAGAGGAAGCCGGGCGCTTCAATTTCATCGTACAAGCAAGCCAAGGAGGTTGTTGACTCCGGTAGAGCAGAAGGCTGGGGCAAGATGGTTGACTTGCCAGTAAAAGAAGACAAATTCGGCATTGGGTACAAGCCTCTCGCAGCAGGGCAGAGCGTACAAGCAGGTCCGAGCACCTTCACCCGCGCTGGGCTGATGAACCATGGGGACGTCTTTGCTACTGATGGTGAAGACAGTGAGCATGATTTGGATGTCTGGGTCCGCCCTTGTGCACCAGGCGAGGTCATCAACAACTGGATAGCTGAGGAAGTGGTCCAAGTTACTCTACTGACAGAGTAATTTTCTTTTGTTTTTTCATTTTTGCATGAAAACCCTACGTTCCGCCCAGGGCGTAGTGGTTCATTGTAGGGCCACATCATGTTCGCAATGTTTATAAATAAAGGACGTTTTTTCAATCAAATTTTGAGATCTTTGTCTTTCTATTTTCTGTTTTTCCACTTTTTCAAAACAGTAAAAATGGCAATGTTTTTGTTTTTTGTGACTTTATTGAAATCTTTTTCTAAAAAACAAAACATTAAACATGCAGAAGTGATCTTTTGGCACCCACTGTGAACGACTCTGTTATGGCTCAGTATGATTTCAACAATCCCATCTACCAAGCTGAAGAGGAGAGTGAGGAAGACAGTGAACTCCCTGCAGAATTGGTCAGACTACTGAAGCAAGAGGAAAGGGTCATCCAACCTCACCAGGAAGAGTTGGAAATTGTCAATCTGGGTACCGAAGACGCCAGAAGAGAGATCAGAATTGGGGCTGCTTTAGAAGACTCTGTCAAGAGGAGGCTAATCGAAATGCTAAAAGAATATGTGGAAATATTCGCCTGGTCATACCAAGATATGCCTGGGTTGGATACGGACATTGTGATGCATCGGTTACCTCTCAGGGAAGAGTGCCCGTCGGTTAAGCAGAAGCTTCGCAGAACTAGTCCTGATATGGCTGTCAAGATCAAAGAAGAGGTTCAAAAGCAGTGGGACGCAGGTTTCCTGGCTGTTACAAGTTACCCACCTTGGGTTGCCAACATCGTTCCAGTGCCAAAGAAGGATGGCAAAGTCAGAATGTGTGTCGATTACCGGGATCTGAACAGGGCAAGTCCAAAAGATGATTTCCCATTACCTCACATCGATGTATTGGTGGATAATACGGCTCAATCCTCGGTATTCTCTTTCATGGACGGTTTCTCAGGCTACAACCAGATCAAGATGGCGCCAGAAGACATGGAAAAGACGACATTCATTACACCTTGGGGCACGTTCTGCTATAAAGTGATGCCATTTGGGCTGAAGAATGCCGGTGCTACCTATCAGAGGGCAATGACGACTCTCTTTCATGACATGATGCACAATGAAATCGAAGTGTACGTGGATGATATGATTGCGAAGTCGCAGACGGAAGAGGAGCACCTGGTTAATCTGCAGAAGTTGTTTGACAGACTGGTCAAGTTCAAACTGAGGCTGAATCCGAACAAGTGCACGTTTGGAGTGAGATCCGGGAAGCTCTTAGGCTTCATTGTCAGTGAGAAAGGGATTGAGGTAGATCCAGCTAAAGTCAAAGCTATTCAAGAGATGCCTGAACCGAAGACGGAAAAGCAAGTCCGTGGGTTTTTAGGGAGATTGAACTACATTGCAAGGTTCATATCTCATCTAACTGCCACATGTGAACCAATTTTCAAACTGCTCAGAAAGAATCAGGCGATCAAATGGAATGATGACTGTCAGGAAGCTTTTGACAAAATCAAAGAATACTTGCAAAACCCTCCAATCCTTATCCCTCCAGTTCCAGGGAGACCACTGATCATGTACCTATCAGTCACCGAGACTTCGATGGGGTGTGTATTGGGTCAGCATGACGAGTCTGGTCGAAAAGAGCATGCCATATACTACCTAAGCAAAAAGTTTACCGACTGTGAAACAAGATATTCACTGCTCGAGAAAACTTGCTGTGCTTTGGCCTGGGCTGCTCGCCGACTAAGGCAGTATATGTTGAACCATACTACTCTGTTGATTTCTAGGATGGATCCTGTGAAATACATCTTTGAGAAGCCAGCTCTCACCGGACGTGTTGCCCGATGGCAGATGATCTTAACAGAATATGACATTCAGTACACGTCTCAGAAGGCCATCAAAGGTAGTATTCTGTCAGACTATCTTGCCGAACAACCAATCGACGACTATCAGCCTATGATGTTTGAATTCCCTGATGAAGACATCATGTATCTGAAGACGAAAGACTGTGAAGAGCCGCTTGTCGAGGAAGGACCGGATCCTGATGACAAGTGGACACTGATGTTCGATGGGGCCGTGAATATGAACGGTAACGGTGTTGGGGCAGTGTTGATCAATCCCAAAGGTGCTCATATACCTTTCTCTGCCAGATTGACATTCGACGTCACCAACAACGAAGCTGAGTATGAGGCTTGTATCATGGGAATAGAAGAAGCCATTGATCTGAGGATCAAAACACTTGACATATTTGGAGATTCAGCTCTAGTGATCAATCAGGTCAATGGAGATTGGAATACGAACCAGCCACATCTGATTCCGTACAGAGATTACACCAGAAGAATACTGACGTTCTTCAAGAGGGTGAAGTTGTATCATGTCCCCCGAGACGAGAATCAGATGGCTGATGCTTTGGCTACTTTATCCTCTATGATAAAGGTTCATTGGTGGAATCAGGTGCCACATGTTGCTGTGAATCGACTCGAGAGGCCTGCATATGTGTTTGCAGCCGAGTCCGTTAATGCTATTGATGATAAGCCGTGGTATTATGACATCAAGAACTTCCTCAAGACTCAAGAGTATCCTGAGGGTGCGTCGAAGAATGATAAGAAGACCCTGAGAAGGCTTGCTGGAAGCTTTTATCTGAATCAGGATGATGTGCTGTATAAGCGGAACTTTGACATGGTCTTGCTCAGATGCGTGGATAGACACGAAGCAGACATGTTAATGCAAGAAGTGCACGAGGGTTCGTTTGGTACCCACGCTGGTGGTCATGCAATGTCGAAGAAATTGCTGAGAGCCGGATATTACTGGATGACTATGGAATCCGATTGCTTCAAATATGCTCGGAAATGCCATAAGTGTCAAATCTATGCTGATAAGGTGCATGTACCACCAAGCCCGTTGAATGTCATGAACTCGCCTTGGCCGTTCGCCATGTGGGGCATTGACATGATTGGGAGGATTGAACCAACTGCCTCGAATGGACATCGCTTCATCTTGGTTGCGATCGATTACTTCACCAAATGGGTGGAAGCAGCTTCCTATGCCAACGTCACCAAACAAGTGGTTGCTCGGTTCATCAAGAAAGAAATCATCTGTCGTTATGGAGTTCCCGAGAGAATCATCACTGACAATGGTTCGAATCTCAATAACAAAATGATGAAAGACTTATGCAGAGATTTCAAGATTGAACATCACAACTCTTCTCCTTACAGACCGAAGATGAATGGTGCTGTAGAGGCAGCAAACAAAAATATCAAGAAGATTGTGCAGAAGATGGTCGTTACGTACAAGGATTGGCATGAGATGTTGCCTTTCGCTTTGCATGGATACCGTACCTCAGTACGTACGTCGACCGGGGCAACCCCCTACTCCCTTGTGTATGGTATGGAAGCAGTCCTACCAGTTGAAGTGGAGATCCCTTCTCTGAGGGTACTATTGGATGTCAAGCTGGACGAAGCCGAGTGGATTCGTACAAGGTTTAATGAGTTAAGCCTTATCGAAGAAAGACGGTTAGCAGCTGTGTGCCATGGGCAGTTGTATCAGAGGAGGATGAAGCGAGCCTTTGATCAGAAAGTGCGTCCTCGGATATTTCAAACTGGCGATCTAGTTTTGAAGAGGATCCTTCCTCCCGGTGCAGATAACAGGGGCAAGTGGACTCCTAATTACGAAGGTCCATATGTTGTGAAGAAGGTCTTCTCCGGTGGAGCCTTGATGCTTACAACTATGGACGGTGAAGATTTTCCTTCCCCTGTCAACTCAGATGTAGTCAAAAAATACTTCGCGTAAATTGACCCGCTGGACGAAAAGAACAAAAGAGTCCAGGCAAAAATGGGCATCCCGGCGAACCAAAAAACAGAAAGAAAAGGTTCGGGCAAAAGTTAGGGATAAAAATGAAAAACGTACACCCGGTAAGTCGAAAACCCGCAAGGGCGGCTTAGGCAAAAATGGGTATCCCGGTGGATTGAAAACCCGAAAGGGCGATCCAGGCAAAAGAGGGATTAAAGCGAAGACTACAGTCTGAGTTATTTGTACTTCGTCATGCTTCGTCAGCTACCATCTCGACAGATGTGATCGGTCCAGTCATTCTTCTCAGAAAGCAAAGAATTGGGAGGAAACTGAGGATCTATGAGTTATAACAGAGTTGGGAAACAGTGGATGCCGTGTTCACATTGCCATTAGGATAGTTTATTTTCCTTTTGTGCGCAATTACCTCTTTCCAGGAATTGCTTCTCAATGTACTTGCCTTTTCAGGCACATTTTCAATCAATAAAAGTCGTTATTCAGATAAATTGCTCTCTTGTCTTTTTATTTTTACTGTTTTGTTTGCAAAAACGTCCGATTTTTGATAAACATTGCATATAAAAACATGAAGGCTAAACAATGACGTGCAGAAAGATTAAAACATTTGAAAATCATTTTGAATGTTGAGGACACTTGAGCGTATCTTGTCCATGTACTCCCTGGGGCATCTGTCGTTCCGATTCGCAGGTCGTCACCTGTGAGTATTCTCCCCGGTAAGGTCGTCGCCTGTGAGCACTCTCCAGCAGTGCTTTCCCCAGACAGAATCATTACCCTAGTCTATGGATTGTTCAAGCCTTCCCCAGCGAAGCAGTCATTTCTCCAGCGGAGATTATCCTACCAGAGGATTGGATGAGTTATCGTGGCAGATCGATATCCGCATCCCCAGCTGAGTTGATTTCTACTCGTGAATATTGTGGGTCGTCCCCGGCGGAGTAGCGGTTATTTCCCAAAGCAGTCTGTTTTATCTGAGGGTTGCATGAAGCCTCATCCCCAAAGAGTCGTTTCCCTTTGCTTTCCCTTAGCAGAGTTGATTCATTTTTCTCCAACAGAGTTGCTTTATTGCTCCCCAGCGTGTTGCTGTGTCTTCCCCTAGTGGATTTATACTGTCAGCTCCCCGGCAGTCGTGTTGCTTCCCCCAGTAGATTTCATCTTGAAGATTTCTCAGCACAGTCGACCTGTGTTTTTCTCCCCGCAGAGCTCGCATCATATTGCATTGCATATAGTAAATCATTGCATCCTCAAAACTGCGTAGCATTTCCATTCCATATGGAGCAGTACGCCATAGAAAAATTCAAACATATGCATTCATGTGTTCGAAACCACATCAGACCGTATCCCCCGGCAGAGGCGGATCATCCTGTTCAACATCAGTACCAGTCTGCTACAGTTGCTTCGTCAGCATTCAGATTTGATTATCCCCACAGAGGTATTTCATCACCCGATGGTGACAGAGGTTTATTTCCTCACCCGATGGTGACAGAGGTTTATTTCCTCACCCGATGGCGACAGATAGTCTGTTTCTCCCCAGTGAGATTCCCAGCAAGCGATCAGCCTTGCTTCAACATATCAGATTTGTTTCTTGTGATACCAGTAAGTGTCATGTCAACACCCGCGTGTGTCTTCTTTGTTTTGGTGTCGGTAAACACCATTGCTTCGGTGTCGGTAAACATCGAGTTCCACCCAGTCATCGGTAAATGTCTGGTCATTTCTTTTGATGTCGGTAAACATCATCTTTCGGTGTCGGTAAACATCGAGTTCCACCCAGTCATCGGTAAATGTCTGGTCATTTTTTGGTGTCGGTAAACGCCATTGTTTCGGTGTCAGTAAACATCGAGTCTTTCCCTCAGTCATCGGTAAATGTCTGATAATCCCCAACAGAAATCCCCAGTAGAGTCATCTGTAAATGTCCTATCTGGTTTTCAGTTGCAAATATGTGTCTGTCTCTCACCAATAAATTTCTCATCCCAGTCATCGGTAAATGTCTGGTCATCTCTTTTGATGTCGGTAAACATCATCTTTCGATGTCGGTAAACATCGTGTCTCACCCCAGTCATCGGTAAATGTCTGGTCATTCTTTTTGATGTCGGTAAACATCATCTTTCGATGTCGGCAAACATCGTGTCTCATCCCAGTCATCGGTAAATGTCTGGTCATTCTTTGTTCTCTTGCTAATAAAATCAAAATCCCCAGAAGTCGTCGGTAAACGGTTTGTCTGGTATCACCACAAAGATTTTTGTTCCTCCCCAAGCGGAGATGCCATCGGTAAATGGCCCAGCTTTTTCGATATCGGTAAATATCGAGTTCCCAGTTGCAGCAGCCATCGGTAAATGGTCTTGCTAAGTTTGACATCGGTAAATGTCAAGTTTCTTTGAAGCCACCATCGGTAAATGGTTTTGCTTCCTTTTCAACATCAAACTATTCCCCAGCCGCCATCGGTAAATGGTCGTGCTGAAGTTGATATCGGTAAATATCAAGGTCCCAGTTTTAACCATCGGTAAATGGTTTGGTTTTTCAGAAGTTTGTTTTCTCCAGCCGCCATCGGTAAATGGTCGTGCTGAAGTTGATATCGGTAAATATCAAGGTTCCAGTTTCTTCAACCATCGGTAAATGGTTTTGCTTTCCTGAAGCTGTCATGCAGTTTGTCATCGGTAAATGACGTGGTTTTCTTTGTATTATATCCAGTCGGTGCAAATTTTTACGGTTCTTGTGTATTCAATCCCTGTTTACCCTGAAAGTCTGACAGCCATTGCTATCATCCGTTCGGGTTCCCAACTGATTGAATAGGGGCAGCTGTAGCACCTCAAATTTGCACCTATCATTGTACATCTCATTTCATATTAGGTCATAGCATAGCATAATCCATTGCATAGCATTTGCATTGTTCCTCAGTTGCCTCAAGTGCAAGCAAGCAGGAATTAGGTCAAACTGATCAGGAGGTCAGTCCACCATTCAAGCAAAGTTGTTTCACAAGGAGCAAAGGCCCTAGGGTTTGTCCATCAAGTTCACATGCCTTGGGGGTCTTTTTGAAATGTTCAAGTCAAGGGTTGAAGGCTCAGATGTTATCAATCAATGCAAAGCCAGGTCAGAAACCCTAGATATTCAACAGTCAATCAAAACAGTGGATGGTGGCCATTCTTGTGGAATTTGGGCACCATGGTCAATTATCAAGAGTTCATATGTCTTGGGACATCATTTGAAGTCAAAATCTCAAGGAACTAGGGTTTGGAATTCATCAGAAGTGCACAGTCAAGTCCAAAACCCTAGAAAGTCAAAGTTGGTCAACTGTGGTTGATTCTTTGGATTTGATAGATAGAAATGGTTTGAAGGAGCTTATTCATGTCCTAATAGGCCTCATATATCATGGCAATCAATATCATTGAAGAATTTGAAGCAAATCAGAAAAATTCCCAAAATAGAAAGTGGACCTGTAATTTCAACTGCCAAAAATGGAAACTTCTTGATCTTAAACTTACATCATGACACAAGCTCCAAATGAATTTTTGCCCAACATGAAAGTTGAAGATCTTGTCTTCCCATTTTCAAAAAGTCCAAGAACATCAAAATCCCATGTGTGGTTGTCAAGACATGATCAAATCATTTTCACCAATTTTTGAACTTCAACAAGCCATATCTCTCAAACCATAAGGCCAAATTTGGTGGGGTTTTTTCCTACAAACCACATTTTTCACCCTCTTTCCAAAAATATAAATTTCATTCATCAAAACCTCACCATTCAAAATGGCATTTTTGGACCTATTCCTTTAAAATTCAAAGTTTGACTCAAGTTTGACTTTTTGCTTCTTTGACTTTTTCTTAATTTGGCCAATTGGGAAATGTTTAGAATCACATTTGAGACATGCTCCAATTCCAAAACCATCATCATACCACCATTTTACCACATTTTTGACCATAGTTACATAAGTTGTCATTTTGTGCAATTGGCTTCAAAGAGTAAAAATAAGGTTAGCATTTCACAAGTACATACAAAACAGCATTTGGAACAGTCTGTATGCAGCCTGTCCAGGCCCAGCTCGTGGCAAACATACACCTCCACTTCCACTTGACAAAAATTAGCAAAAGTGCAATTGATCCATTTTGAATTAGGCAAGCTTAGGCATTGGTTTAGCAGTGTTAAACAGACAATATAAAGGCATTTTTCTGCACATTCCAAACCCTAGAAACTTGGTAGCAGCTTTTACACACAAAAAAACTTCTCATTCTCTCATTTTTCGATTTTGGACATATTGCATTTTTCTGCTCCAAAACTTCAAAGGCCACGAGTTCCTTTCTTTGTTCCATGATTTAGCCATCAATTGGAAGCTGCTTGCAGCATCAAATCACACCTGTATAGCCCTCTCCACGTTCTGTTTTCTTCAAGCCATAGCAATGGTGAATCAAGTTTTGAAGGAATCCAGGAGTTGCTGAGCTAATCTACCTCAAGAATCCATCACTATACACCATAAAGGGGATCTGTTTCAAGCTATTACCATCAATCCATCACTGTTCCATCTTTGCTCCAAAATCAAGTAAAAATTCGAATCTTATTAGTTGCTAAACTATGGTATGACTCGTATAGATCTTTGCTTGCTGGTTTGGATAAGCTTTAAATCATGTTATTTGGTTGCTTGAGTCGAGAGAAATATAGCTTTTAAGTTATGCATCTAAACTTGTTTGTGCTTATGTGTTTCTTTGTAGTTCAAATTAGTGATTATGGTTGTTGTAGTATTGATGCACAAAGTTAGAGGAACACATTGATATATTGGGTGTTGAGTTTGATTGACAAAAATTATTGCTGGAAATTTAAAGATGAGTTACTGTTGTTAGAATTTGCTGTGATGAGCTTATGATACTGAAGTGTTGTTGCTGTACACGATACTGGGATTTCCATTATGCATAGCAAAACCCAGATTTTTGTTCCTGTAGCAGTGCCTTTGGATTGGTAGTTTTTTTTTATATACATGTCGCTGTGCATTTTGTTTTTTAGAAAAAAGGGGTTTATTTTAATTAGTTGGGATTTTTTGTCTGCTGTTGCTGTGGTATTCTCGATATGCATTTTGGTTGTCAAAGGGTATTTTATTTAGTCATGGTTTTGTCCCCTGTTGCCATTGGCCATGCAGACGTAACAGTGGGCCATGCACTTCCAAGTGGCCGCGGGCCCCACCATTTGAAATCCCAAAAATTCTGTCAATTTTGAAACAACAGCCACTGCGCGACAGGCTGTCTGTTGCTACTTTTGGCTTTCATTATCCATCTTCATTTATTTTACCATGCATGATATTTGTTAGAAAGAAATAATAAATGGCCGTGGGCCCATCGCCTGGGACTTAGAATCCCATCAAGGCATTTTCGGTGCTACCTATGAAGCATAGCATTTAATGCATTTGCTTTCTACTGTAGCCATACTTTTTCAGATTTATAGGACAGTACTGCTGTGCATGTCGGTTTGTAGAGGAATATTTTAATTGTTTGTTGCTTGGTCCGCTGCTACCATTGGTTAATCGCTGTGCCGTGTAACAACTATTGGTTACTTTTCCTATTTCCTTCTCAACTATCACATTGGGCCAGACAAGCGCATTTTATTTTCTTTTTTTTTTCTTTTTTTAAATAATTATTAAATAATCATTTAATTCATTTTTTATTTGGCAATGTTTATTTCATTTTGTTTACTCAATTTCAACAATTGATTTCTCATTCATTATTCATCCAACTTTACAAATCCATTTCTCTTTCAATTTTTATCCAAAAATTATGATTCTTTTTCCACAATGTCCATGATTGAGTCTAGTTTATAATTATGATTTTTAATCATCTTTTCATTGACTGGATTTTTATTGACAATTGTTTTCCCAATATGTGTGCATAAATGATACATCTTACCATTTCAATTGTGAAATACTCATGTTATGTCCAATGACTTTGAATTTTTTTGTGATGAAACTAGACATGTTCACCTTCATTTTGGTATAAAGTTTGTGGATTTCCCATTTGTGGTTCGCTGGTTGTGATTTTTTGAAGTCATGTGTTACATTTGTTGCTACATGAATGATGTGTATTTTCCCTAATTTTGTTGACATGCTTCCCTACATCCAAATGCCCCCAATTTTTGCATGAAGGATCCTTTGTATGTCTATTTCATGTATGAATTTTCTTGGAATTTATCTTGCTGTTTTCCATTTGATTGTGATTTTTCTTCCCTGCCTAGTCCATGGTTGACTTTTTGTGCTACATGTTGCCAAATCTTTTGGGAAATTCTCATAACATATTGTATGATCATGAAACTTCATATGTGATAACTAGACTCTTTGAGCTTTGCATTGGTGTTAATCTCATTCATTTCTCTTCTGTTTTCAAATTGATATGATTTTTTGGAGTTGACCCATGCTTGTTGACTTTCACCATGCTTACTTGAATTTGATTTGACTTCATGATTTTATTTGACTGCCTTCCTCTCATCCAAATGCCATGAAATTTTACATGTCTACCATGTTAGATGTTAGGATTGAGTGTGATTTATTTCATAATTTTCGGAATTGTTTGAGTTGACTTTTGATGCAAGTCATTATGTTGACTTTTGTATGCTTTCCTTTGCCTTGTTTTGGTTTCAAATGTTCATGAAATGATAATGATGCATGATTTGAATGTGGGCCCAAGTGTGTTAGCTTCCCAAATGTTTGACTTTGACTTTGAGTTGACTTTTCCTTGCTGCCTTGACTTTTTCTTTCATGTTTGACCCTAGGCTAGTCCTAGTGGTCCTTTGGACTTATGTTGAGTTCATCTGTTTCAGGTTGAGCACAATGCTTCAAAGATCACTCAAACTTGTTTGAATTTGATTTGTTTATCCCATGCTAACCTTTGTTTTGCAGATAGTTTGACTCATAACTTGAGTCTTATGCTTTGCTCAGTTGATCCCCTGTGTTGACTGTTTGCCATTTCTTTTGATTTAAACTTTTGACTTGTTTACTAATAAGTTTGACTTTTTCAGGTATTTTAGTTGCCTAAGTTCTTTGAACTTGCTTGCTTTGCTATTTTAGCATTTGCTTTTGAGGTATAAATATTTCTTCTTCATGTAGTCTGGAGACCCGGTCTGTTATTTGACCGGGCAAACTGTCTGAAGTCCTCCTTAAGAGGCAATGCCTGTGTTTGTTTAAATTTGTCCTAAGCAGGAAAAGTCCTTCAAGTAAGGCAATTGGTGGAAGGTAGGGATAAGCAATCTATCCCCCACTATTCAGTGTGTCCTCTCTTTGCTCCCAGTACCTGGTTGAAGCATTGAGATAAATACCCAAGATCTAATCGAGTCAATAATGGGGAAAGAGTTCCATCTTTCTGGACTCCCCCACTTTCTATTTGATGCTCTCTCTTATTTGAGATAGAAGCAATGAGGCACACCCCTTATCTCCTATTCATCTGCTTCACCTGAGCCCCTCAATGGCCAGGTTAAGAGCGACTTTCACCCATTACAGTGGACTTTCAAAGTCAAACCCTCTTGTGTGAGCCCCCAATTGTTTGGCTATAGAGTGTGCTGTTTGCTATTCATTGACTGATTGCTTGCTCTATGTGCATTTGCTTGCCTATATGTTATGCATTTATCACCATCAATTGTCATTAATGCATGAGCATCTCTTTTGTCTGTTTGACATCATTATTGTTGTTTACCCATTGAGGACAATTGTAAGTCCCACAAGTTGGCATTTGTTCCTATGATATGGAAGTGAGTATAAGACCATCACATTGGCCACTCATCTTACTTTTGTTTTGTTGCCTTGTTTCTTTGTATGTGAGGATACAATTGTAAGTCCCACAAGTTGGCAGTTGTTTTCCTAGGATCATACTGTGTGTTAGAGTAAGTCCCACAAGTTGGCGTCTGACATCCTTGTTCTGCTTTCTTTGTTTGTGAGAGGATGCAATTGTAAGTCCCACAAGTTGGCATTTGCTTTCCTATGATCATGTGTGGAGTTAACCTAGGTCCCACAAGCTGGCAGTTGACTTCCATATTTCTTCATTGTTCTCTTTTTGAGGAGATTAGTGTAAGACCATTGAGTGGCCTCTGATATCCAGTTCTGTTTTAGGAGATTGGTGTAAACCCAGCCATTGGTATCCGATATCCGCTTTTGTTTGTGAGATTGGAGTAAGACCATTGAGTGGCATCCGGTATCATTTGTTTGTTTGCTTTATTACTTACTTTCCATTCCAAAGGACACCCTTGAATCATTTCTCATATGATCTCAAGAAGTGAACCTCCTGAGAAGCTTTACTTTCCATCCTCACTCATTCATCCTCATTGTGTCCTAGAACCTTTTCACTCTTTGATCTTAAACTTGACATAGACATTGTGCAAACTTCTTCATGTTTTCAAACTAAAAACCTGGACTCAAGTCCTTGACTTTTTTTCAAACTCCATTTCATAATACTTCTTTTGAATTAATCTTAATCATACTTTGACTTCACTTTCATAATCACAATCAATTAACTTCATTCATTCACTTGTTTTGGCCATGTCCATTAATCTTTTCATGCATTAGCCGTAGGTTTCAATTATCATTGTGGTTGATGTAAACCTCACCTTATCTTTAGTGAGTCGACAGTAAGACTTCCGTACCGAAAATAGGGTTAACCCCTCTCGTACGTCGAAGCTATCCTCGCATGGTGGATGTTGGTTTTGGTCGAGTGTTCTCCCATTGATAATGAAAAGCCTCAGTGCTATTGTTTAAAATTGAATCCAACTCACTTTTGGAAATCTTTTAGCCGAACTACGGCGTTTTGATCCTTACCTTTGATGGAAGGTACGTAGGCAGCGGGTTCATCCGCTCAAACCCAATAAAACTTGTACATTCTTTTCTCATCATCTCACTCCTGTTTGCACAATGCATATGTCTTAACAAATAACAATCCTTTACAATAAGTGTGAAAAGGGCTCCCTAGGAGTACCTAGGACGTAGTGGGTGCCTAACACCTTCCCATTACGTAACTTACCCCTTACCCGGAATCTCTGATCTTTTATTAGTTTTCTACGTGTAAAACTTCTTAGGCTTTTGTTCGCTTTTTAGCCAATCCTTTGGATAAATAAAAGTGCGGTGGCGACTCGAAACTTCATTGTATTGCTTTGCTTATGGTTTAATTGATAAATCATATGGCGACGAATACACCGCTACAAATGGCATCTCCATCTTTGGTGTTTTCCTTTCAACTGTTTTCTCCTCTGGTGTTGTGACATAGGATGTGACATCACAGGTTTTTGAATGCACTTAAGTTTGGCTTGAGGCTTGCACCAGTGTAACTGCTCTCAGGCTTTGAGTTATTATACCCAATACCATATTTGTCTCCTGTTATTTGTCTAGTTTGAAGAATCTTGTCTAAGGAATCAGACCCATTACTTAACATTCTTACATACTTGATCATTTCTTCCAATTTAGAATTTTGTAACATGACTTCAGTCTTCAATTTAGAGATGGTTTTTACATGGTCTGCCTTCTCACTTTCCAGCTGTGCTATCTTCTGATTTTCAGCTTGTGGATTTAGCTTGGCATTCAGAACCACTGCTTCTGTTTGTAACATGGAGATGGTTTCCAAGTATTCTGCCTTCTCATTCTCAAGTTGAGTTATTTCCTTCTTCTGGCTTTCAACCTGTTTGCACAACTCTACACTTTTGTGACACAACGTTCTGTAGGTAGAGGCCAACTCTTCAAAGGTTACTTCATCATCACTTGAGTCTTCATCAGATCCCTATCTTCCTGTCATTGCTGTCACAAGATTTGCAGCCTCCTCTGTTTCACTTTCATAAGATCAAGTGGCAGCAAGACTCATCTTCTGTTTCTTGAGGTAGGTTCCACATTCAGTCCTGATGTGTCCATACCCATCACATTCATAGCACTGAACCTCTTTTCCTTCTTTGAGCTTCTCATCTGATCTTGCTCTTCTTCCAGTATTGTTGGATTTACTGATGTCAAATGAGATGTTCTTGACATTTGCCCTTGATCTTACATCCATCTTTTTTCAACAGTTTATTGAACTGCCTTCCCAACATTGCTACTTCATTGACCAGATCTTCATCATCCTCCTGACTCTCATCCTCTTCTGTGTTTGACATAAAGGCAATGCTATTTGTTTTCCTTTCAACACCATCATTTAATCCCAACTCAAAGGTTTGGAGGGAACCAATTAGCTCATCTACCCTCATGTTGGAGATGTTTTAAGACTCTTCTATGGCAGTCACCTTCATTGCAAATCTCTTAGGGAGTGACCTGAGTATTTTTCTTACCAACTTTTCATCTGCCATCTTCTCTCCCAGGGCTCCTGAAGCATTAGCAATCTCAAGGATACTCATGTGAAATTCATGAATGTTTTCATCTTCTTTCATCCTTAAGTTTTCAAACTTGGAGGTGAGCAACTGAAGTCTAGACATCTTTACCCTATAGGTGCCTTCATGAGTGGTCTTGAGAATGTTCCAAGCATCTTTGGCCACTTCACAGTTATTTACCAGCCTGAAAATATTCTTGTCTACCCCATTGAATATTGCATTCAAGGCTTTAGAGGTTCCAAGAGCAAGATCATCCTCCTCCTTGGACCATTGTTCTTCAGGCTTCTTCTCAGTGGTGGCTTCTCCTTCTTTAGTAATGACAGGATGCACCCAACCTGTTAGCACAACTTTCCAAGCCGTGTTATCAAGGGATTTCAGAAACGCTACCATTCGAGGTTTCCAGTAGTCATTTTGTTAGAACCATCCAAAATTGGTGGCCTATGAACAGATCCTCCATCTCTCTCCATTGTACCAGAAAGTATTGCCCCTTGATCTCACCCAGAACCAGAGCAGGATTCCTGCTCTGATACCAATTGAAATTCTGGTATCAGATATAAGATGTCGAAGGGAATGTTACGACACTGATATCTACTAACACACAATGGATAAAATAAACAGAATGGTAAAGCAAATAACACAAGAAATTGTTAACCCAGTTCGGTGCAACTCACCTACGTCTGGGGGCTACCAAGCCTGGAAGGAAATTCACTAAAATAGAATTAGTTCAAACACTTTCCGTACACTTCAACAAGTTACAGTCTTTCTCACCTAATCTCTACCCGTGCAATTTCTACCTAAGCACTCTTAGATATGAGAACCCACTCACTTCCCTTACAATCACACACTAGTGATTTTAAACAACAATCCCTTGTGAAAAGAAAATACTTTTCAATTACACACTCTTGATTTTACTTCACAGTTTCAATCAAGAAGACACACTCTTGATCTTGCTTCAATGCTTTGATCAAGAAGACACACACTCTTGCTTAACAGCATTAGAGTGACAAATTACAACGACAAATCAGTCTAATTCAATCATCAATGGATGACTTGAATGACCTACAAGTCTTACGACTAAACAGACACAAACCCTAGCTCTCTCTCTATATTTTGCTCAGTATTGGTTGTGTATTCAAACAGGTTTTCTAAGTCCCTTTTTATAGAAGCATTCTGCTGGGCTTGGACATCTTGAAAACCCTAAATCTATTTTCCAATCAAATCTTTTTATAACAGCTTTTTAGATCTCCTTGGAAAGTAAGTAAATCTGGTTGTAATCCATGATTGAATGCGCCTGCTAGCCATATCTTCAATCATCCAAAGATTTCCATTAATTGTGCAATCACAAAACACCAGACATTCATATTGAATGTTCTGTGTACAGGATGTCATGACATCGGGTCTGACATCCTGGAAAAATCCTACATAATCCAATAATTGCTTTTATAACTTCCAGCAGGTACATCCATATCAGATGTAATGACATTGTGTATGTCATCTGAAACAATCCTGCATGAACATGTCTTTCATTTAAGCTCCAGCAGGTACATCCAATATCAGAAGCCATGGCATTGTATGTGGCATTCTGAAACAATCCTGCATGCACATGTTCTTGAACTCCAGCAGGTACATAGGATATCTCATGTTAAGACAACACATATAACATCTTGTGAACCCTCTTTGTTTTACCAAAATTGCTGCCAACACTTAGAATCAACAGTTATATTTCAGTATTTATCTCAGGCTGATTTTCAGGAAACTAACAGTTGTGCTAAAATTAAGAGACCTAACATATAGCCTATTTTCTGGATGTCAAACTGAATGTTATGACATTCATCCCTGACAGCAGATGCTAAAGTATAGGCTAGTTAGTTTTTCTGTTATGTTTCAGTATTTATCTCAGGCTGTTTTTCAGGAATCTAACAATTGTGCTTAAATCCAGGAAACTAACAGTTGTGATAAAATTAAGAGACCTAGCATATAGCCTATTTGTTAGCACCCTAATGTGTGGAAATTAGGTTAACTTGCTTGACCTTAATTTTAGGAAATTCAAGTACAAGGCCCCAGTGCTGCATTATAAAAGGATGGCAATCCTACTTTCAGCAACTCAGGGGTTTGAAGCGTGAAGATTTAAATATATCAGTATAGATCCTTGCTGTACTTTTATTGTGTCTTGAATTAGGTTGTACTTGTGAGCCAAGCAATTATCACCTAGATGATTGCATTGGACTAGGGTGTTTATTGAGTTGTAATTGTTGTGTCACTCTAAGCTTTTAAGCGTGAGTGTTGTGTTTCTTGATTAAAGATTTTAAGCACAATTAAGAGTTGTTTAAAGTATATCTTCACCATTGACTTTAAAATTATTAAAGGTTGTAATCACTACTGTGACTGAGGGGGAGTGAGTAGGTACTCAGGTCTTAGTTTAGATTGAAATTGCATTGGGTAGGTCTTAAGTGATAGGATTAAACTGGTGGTTTAAGTCCTGAATTAATACCTCTTATAGTGGATTTCCTCCTTGGCTTGGTAGACCCCAGACGTAGGTGTCTTTGTCACCGAACTGGGTAAACAATTCTCTGTGTCATTTACTGCTTTTTACATTTACCTTCTGCATACATTACCTCTCTGCGCAGAATTGGATGTCATAACATCCAGTGTGACATCGATAGTCTGTTACTAGAATTTCAGTATGTTTTAGGAGTTTGGTTCTTCATACCAAATCTCTAACATGCATTAACACCTAAATTTTTATTGCCCGGCCTCAGATAGTTGTGAGTTCTACACAAGTCCAATTACGATTGCTTAACATAGAGTAAAATTTGACCTTCAAGGCATAACATTCTAGTAAGTGAGATTGTAAGTCTCCCATTCTTCATGGCATTGTGTGGAGACTTAACCTTTTTTTCCTTTCATGGGAGCTAGTGGCATACTTGTTGAAATATCCAAGTTGTATCCCTTCTTATGGAAGTTGTCTTGGTTTAATGATTCATACTTGTGAATGAATGGTTGAGTGTTCTCCAAAGAATGACTTAATCAAATTTAAATTTTCGTCATTTATCATTCATTGCCCTTTACATTTCATATAACTTGTTTATGTTTATGTCATTTTCACTTTGCTCACTTGAGCCATACTTTGTGATTATATATATTTGCTTGTGTGTTTTGATTTTCCTTGTGGTCTTAGGACCTTAAAATACCTAATAACAAGAAAAACCCTAAAAATATTTGGTGGACTGTTGAAATTGATCCGAACTTTTGGACTTAGGATTAGGCAACATTCCCTGTGCAAAAAGGACTTGGCCAATGCCAACATTCTGAGACTGAGCCATTGTGGAATGAGCTTTCATCTGATACAAGCCTTAGGATTTATTTGAATTCCTCTGCTACTTTGTCTTTGTGTTTAACTGTTATTTTAATTTTGTGTCTGATGCTTTGCTCTAAGTTGATCAAAGAATATTTCATCTAGTACATGGAAAGACAATGAAGACTGCTAGCTATGGGAATTGCTTGCTTGGATGTGGCTATCTTTATTTGATGCCTTAATCTTCATGATGTCTGGATATTTCTCATTGGTTATTGATTATTGCTTGATTAAAGTCAAAAGGAAATGGGTTTCTATATGACATTCTTATCCGTTGGATTGCATCCCATTGGTTAAATCCTTTCAACTCTTAACTTTTAGATTTGTGCTTAGGATAGCCTCTTCATCTCCTTCCACTTCATAAATGTCAAAATCTCTCCCCCTTTCAAAATCTTCTTTGCTTGTGATTTCAAACTTAGACTTTGTTTTAATGATTAGAAACTTTGGCCTTATGCCATTGAATTTTTTTGAACTTCTTTTCTTAAATCAAATATGTAAATAAACTTAATCATATTGACTTAAAATTTCAAAAAGACAAAAAGAACTAACAACTTTATTCAAACTTTTGGCCCTTTGTGCCTTTTCTTATTAAACTATTGCTAAAAAGCAATTCACCAACTTATTTGAAATTTTTACTAAAAACTACGAGATTTTGATCCCTCATTTTTATGTTGGTACGTAGGCACAAGTCCGAAGGTCTTGTCAAACACAAAAATATAATCAATAAATTCTTTTCTCATCCCCACAGTCTATTTTTCTCAAACGTCTTTTATACCAAATACATAAAAAAAGGGCACCCTAGAAGTACGTAGGACACTTTCGGTGCTAACACCTTCCTTCTGTGTATCCAACCCCATTACTTGTAATCTCTGGAATTTTATTAGTTTTGATTTGAAAACTTCTTATCTTTGGGTTTTGTTCATACTTTTCCCTTTTCCTTTGGAAACAATAAAAGCGCGTTGGCGACATTCATTTTATTGACGTTAAGCTTATCTATAGCTTGATGGTCATGAATTTACCGCTATAGAAATTAAGTGGCGACTCTGCTGGGGAGTAGTCCTCAGTGTGTTTAACCTACTTTTTTTATGTGTATATATTTGTATATTTGATCTTTGTATATATTGTTTGTATGATATAATTTGTCTGTTGTGCTTGGTGATCTCTGAGTGGTGAGATAAGTTCTAACCCGAACTTGAGTGAAATTAAGATAGGAGGATGGTATAGTCATGCCCAATTTGTGTGGAGTAGTCCTTAACAAGTTGGCTTGAGACCCATCTACTCAGTAGAGACCCTTTTGGAGTTATTGATGTCACCCAAGTTATTTGTGGATAGGCATTACTTTATCTGATTTGGGGTCCGAGAAGCTGAGGACCATAGAACATTTAACCCAAATTGGCCTATTTAGGATGTAGTGCGGAGACTATTCAGGTGTAGACCTGATAATAGTTGTTACGCGATACTACACTCAGACGAGTTTCTCTTGAGAATATTATGGGTTGATTAGTCAGTCATCCTAACCTATAATATCTGATAGATGGGATTAAGACTCTGGGAACTCTTTAGAACATGATCTACAAGAATTATCCTTAATACACTCCTTTGAGATGGTTCTTAACCTAACTCCATGCTCGTGACTTACAACAAACCCTTTGATTCTCGGTTGATCCGATCAAGTCTCATCAATATCAATGGAACTTGGGTGTTGATAAGGTGAAAAACATAATCCACCAAAATGGATGATTGATATTGATGATGACGTGATCCATCCCTTGACCTTTGTTTGTGTTTGCCTTGTGTGTGACCCCTTATGTGTGATTGTTGCATTCAAGCATACATGCGCATCATAACATTCATCACAAAAAAGTAAAATATCAAGGAACTAAGGTCTTATTTGCAAATATTTTCAGACCATGGATTATGGACGAAGGAACACTAAGAAGTACGGTTTCAGATGTCCTGATTTGAAAGAGCTATGGAAGTTGTCATCTTTTGTACTAGATCCTTTAGACTTCAAGCAACGTCATGGGAAACGTTTGTCTATATTATCTACTGATGTGGTTGAAGGACTTCTGAGCATTTTGATTCAGTATTATGATCCTCTCTACCAGTTATTCACTTTTCCCAATTATCATCTTGTACCTACGTTAGAGGAGTATGCCCATCTCTTGGGAATACCTATATCTGACAAAGTACCTTTTAGTGGATTGGAGGAGATTCCCAGATCTCATATTATAGCTGAAGCTCTTCATCTGAAGAAATCTGAGATTGATGCTCATTTGGTGAAGAAAGGAGGTATTCTTGGGTTGACTTATGAGTTCCTCATTGGTAAAGCTATTGTCTTTACTCAAGCCGGTAGTATGGATGATTTTGAAGCCATCTTTGTATTTCTCATCTATGATTTAGCCTTGTTCCCTAACATTGACGGTTTAGTTGATGTTAATGTCGTTAGAATCTTCTTGATTAGGAATCTTGTTCCAACTCTGTTGGGTGACATGTATTTTTCTTTGCATTTAAGGAATTCTAAGGGTGGTGGGACTATTGTATATTGTGTTCCTCTTCTGTATAAGTGGTTTATTTCTCACTTGCCTCAGACGCCTACTTTTTTAGAGAACAAGCAATGTCTACGGTGGTCTTAGAGACCTATGTCTCTCACTAATTATGATATTTTTTGGTATGATTCTGCATTGAGTAGTGTGAATATTATTGATAGTTGTCGTGAATTCTCTAATATGCCTCTTATTGGTACACAAGGAGGAATCAACTAAAACCCTTCTTTAGCTCGTCATCAACTTGGGTTCCCTTTGAGAGATAAACCTAATAATATCCAGTTAGAAGGTTATTCTATTAAGAGGGTAAAGATCCCCAACATTTGAAGCAGAGGATGATACGTGCTTGATATAATATGCATAAGATAGAAAGATCCGAGCTTGGTCAACGCAAATGTATAAATTTGGAAGCTTATACTATTTGGGTAAAGAAGAGAGCTTTGGAGCTCAAGATGACGTAAGCTTGTGAAAGACCTATGTTGGTGGTTATGGTTGAGCCATCAACTTTCCTAACCAAGATGTATAGGAGTTGGAAGATGCACTCACCAAAATGAAGCAACAGAAATATATGTTAGAATAGCGGTTCCACGCTTTGAGCCGAAAGCTTGAAGAGTTGCAACTTGAGTCAAAAGACAAGGATGCGCTTATTGAGATTCTTGAAGATCGTGTAGTGAAGAGCCAGAGAGAGTTATAGGGTTAACCTTCCTCTGATATGCCTCAACCTTTTGGTGCCTAGAAGAAGATTGTTGATCAGCTAGTTCTTGAGAAGGCTTAGATGAAGACATCCTTTGAGTCTGAGATTCGATGCATCCGAAGGAAGTATGCACCCATAGTCAGATCATCTGATGCAGTTGCTAAGGGTTTCTTAGGAAGATAGTTTCCTTTTCTCTTGTATTTGTGTTTTGGTTTATGAAATTGTACTCAATGTAATCCTTCCAAAAAATTTATGAATAAAAAGAGATTTTACGGTCAATCAAATTATTTTTACTATTATTCATATATATATATATATATATATATATATATATATATATATATATATATATATATATATATATATATATATTTGCAAAGTAGACTTCATATGTTACTTGAAATTAAACAATCAGAAACATTGCATTTCATGCATCATTTGCATAATAGGTTTTCTTCTAACAAATGTCTTATCAGTTCTTCTTTTGTGCATCAACCAAGCTTACTCACCGTTACGACACTCGCTCTAATCAACCAAAGATCATGGAGCATCTAGAGCAAGAGAACTGAGAGCTGAAGGATGAAATCGCCAGATTAACGGCGCTGATGGAATCTATCATTGTTGCACAGAATCAGTCATCACCCACTCCTACAACTCCTCCTGTCCAGAGGACTGTCATTTCTGAGGTTGCTACCTCAATTGTTCCTGTTGCTACTGCCAGTTAATCCATTCCTTTTATGCCTTCTGGATTCCCTTAGGGAATGCCATCAAATTTTATGCCATAAGGGTATGCGCCCACTTTTATTTCTCTACCGGCATCTAGCCTGGTCATGCCAGTGCCACCTCTAGTTATTCACACTCTGCCTCATGTTGAGGATACTACCTACCACTCTGAGTCGTCTAAGGGCCCAGATATATATGAGAAGATGGATGAGATGAAAGATCAATTCCTCGAGCTACGAAAAGAGTTGAAGACTCTGAGAAGGAAAGACTTATTTGGGAAGAGTGTTGCTGAACTCTGCTTGGTCCCCAATGTTAAGGTCCCAGTGAAATTCAAAGTCCCAAACTTTGAAAAGTTCAAAGGGAATACTTGCCCACTAATCCATCTTGTGATGTACACCATAAAAATGTCTACTTAAACTAATAATGATTAGCTGTTGATTCACTATTTCCAAGACAATTTAATTGGAGTTGCCTTGAGGTGGTATACGGGTTTGGATAGTGCCAGCATCCGTAGTTTCAATGACTTAGGTGAGGCCTTTGTCAAGAAGTATAAGTACAACATGGATATGGTGCCTGATAGAGACCAATTGAGGTCTATGTCTCAGAAGGATAAAGAGACATTCAAAGAATATACCCAGAGATGGAGAGAACTGGCTTCCCAGATAAGTCCACCTCTTGAAGAGAAAGGAATGACGAAAATCTTCTTGAATAGGCTGAGTTCGTTTTACTATGAACGTATGATTGCGAGTGGCCCCGATGATTTTACTTAAATGGTAAACATGAGGATGAGGCTAGAAGAAGGAGTCCGTGAAGGACGTTTTTCTAAAGAAGAAGCATCAGTCAACAAGAAATATGGTGGGAATTTCTCCAAGAGGAAGGAAGGAGAAACCAACTCAATGTTAGTGGGGAGGCAGAGGAGGCCTCATGTCAGAAAGAGTTCTCAACCCCGTCAACATCAACATCAAGTTTCTTCAGTAATTCCGGCTTTCTCCAATAATTCCAATCAATTTGTTCCAATTCGCAACAACAACATCAACAACTGCAACAAAGAACCACCACCACCACCAACAACAATCATCATCAACAAAATTTCGAGAGGAAGAAGGTCTCCTTTGACCCTATTCCTATGACGTATGCAGACTTATACCCATCATTGGTTCTCAAGAACCTCATTCAGCCAAGAAATCCTCTGCAAATTCCTGAGCCATTACTATGGTAGTTCAAACCTGACCTTCATTGTACTTTTCACCAGGGAGCCCCTGACCATGACATAGAGAATTGTTATTCGTTGAAGTACAAAGTTCAAAATCTTGTGAAGAGTGGTATGGTGTCCTTTGAGGATAGAGCGTCGAATGTGAAAGCCAATTTGTTGCCTGCTCATGGTAACGCTTTTGTTAACATGGTAGACGACTGTCCAAGGAATTTCCGAGTTTTTGATTTGAGACGTATCCGAAGATATCTGGTGGAGATGCATAAGACTTTGTTATTAATCAGTGACTATGAACATGACTTTGATGGTTGTGCAATCTATAGCGTGAACACCCGTGGGTGTATGGTCGTCAAGAGAGATATCCATAAGTTGATGGATGAGAATGTAATCTAGATTCAACAGTCGAGGGATATGAGAGATGATGTGAATGTGATTGTTCCAGTGTTCAAGACCCCTGAGCGGGTAGTCATTTAGTTTGGTAGTGGCAGCAACAACAATGTCAATAGATCGATATCATCGTTGGTTATACGGTTAGCGGGCCATGTCCCCTACTCATCCGATAAAGCTGTACCATATCAATATAATGCCACTATGATAGAAAATGGTCAAGAGGTTCCTCTACCAGTTGCAGACTCAGTGGTGAATATTGCAGATATAGCAAAGGTGACCCCTAGAGGTCGTGTATTCAGTCCATTATTTCCAAAAGAAGCAGAAGATATTTCTGCAAGTAAGAAGGAAGAGATTCCAGTAGTGAATCCAGTTAGTGTTCCAATGTGTCAGTCTGGTGAATCCAGCAAATTGAAGACTAACGAGGATGATGAGGTGCTAATGTTGATTAAGAGAAGTGGATTCAATATTGTAGAGCAGCTGCTCCAGACTCCATCAAAGATCTCTGTGCTATCCTTACTAATAAATTTTGAAGCACATAGGGAGGCATTGCAGAAAGTGCTAGAACAGGCTTATGTTGAGCATGATGTGACCGTGGATCAGTTTGACCACATAGTTGCCAACATTACTTCTTGTAATAATTTGAGTTCTTTTGATGAAAAGCTTCTTGAGGAAGGCAGGAATCACAATTTGGCGTTACACATTTCTATGATTTGCAAGGAGGACGCTTTGTCCAACGTGTTGGTTGAAATCGAGTCATCATTGAATGTGTTACCAAAATCAACTTTGTCAAGACTCTCTTATTAAGGAGCCCCAATGAGATATAACGGCGTGGTTGTCAAAGCGTTCAACGGTTCTCATAAAACTGTCATTGGTGGTGTACCTTCCAATGAAGATAGGTCCGAGTGATTTCTAGATTACTTTCCAGGTAATGGATATCCGCCCGGCCTACAGTTGCTTCTTGGGAAGGCCATGGATTCATGAAGCTGGACAAGTGACGTCTATTCTACACCAAAAGCTGAAATTTACGAAGAACGACAAGATTGTTGTTGTTGGTGGAGACAAGACATTGTTAGTGATTCATTTTTCATCTTTCACATATGTTGATGCTAAGGAGGAGGTTGAAACACCGTTCCAAGCCTTATCTATTGCTGATGAATTGAAGAAAACTATGGCACCTATGTCTTCTTTAAAAGATGCACAAGAGGCTATTCAAGGTGGAAGAATTGACAAGTAGGGTCGTGTTGTGGAGGTCGCCGAGAACAAGAACAGAGCCAGACTAGGATTTCAACCAGGGCCGTTCAACGCCAAAGTCAACATTATGCAAACAATTTTCTGCAGTGGAGGGTTCATTCATGAGAATGATCAACACTCATTTGCCATTGTTATACAGTGGTGATAAAGACGAAGCTTGCACTAACTTTGTGACGCATGGCCAGAGTTGCAACAATTGGGTTGCTATTGATGTGCCTGTTGTCATTCACCGTTCTAAGTAATTTGTCTTTTGTTATTTTAAGGAAAAATCCGTCTCCTATGCCTAAGGGAGAAGTGAACATTGTTGGGCATTTTTATTATTATCATGAACAGAATACAATTTTATTCATCCACATCTATGATGTTTTATTTTTACTTTTTGCTTTTACTGAAAATGGTAATCACAAAAAACATAAATAAATAATGATCTTCCATCTGCATAATATTTATTCGTACTCCACTTCTCTAAAATCAAAATCGAAAATCATTATGCAGGTTGGTTCCCAAACCCATTGAATACAATGATCCTACTCCCTCTCCAAACTTTGATTTCCCTGTGTTTGAAGCCGAGGAAGAGAATGATGCTAAAGAAGTATCTGATGAATTATCTCGTTTACTTGAGCATGAGGAAAAAGGCATTCATCCGTTTGAAGAGCAGATTGAACTAGTCAACGTGGGTTCCGAGGATGATGTGAAGGAAGTCAAGATTGGATCTCAACTGTGTCCAGAAGCTAAGAAGGGGTTGATTGATCTTCTTCGAGATTATTCTGATGTATTTGCTTGGTCCTATCGAGATATGCGTGGTTTGGATTATGAGATTGTGGAGCATTCATTCCTGTTGAAGCCAGAATGCCCGTCGGTCAAGCAGAAATTGAGAACAACTCATCCTGATTTGATAGTGAAGATCAAAGAGGAAGTATAAAAGCATATTGCTGTTGGTTTTCTTGTAACCTCCGAGTACCCGCAGTGGGTGGCCAATATTGTGTCTGTTACGAAGAAAGATGGAAAATTCTGCATGTGTGTTGATTATAGAGATTTGAATAAAGCTAGTCTGAAAGATGACTTCCCTCTTCCACACATTGATATGTTGGTAGATAATACAACTAAATTCAATGTATTTTCATTTATGGATGGATTTTCTGGTTATAATCAAATCAAGATGGCACCTGAGGATATGGAGAAAACCACATTCATTACACCCTGGGAACATTCTGTTATAGAGTGGTGCCTTTTAGTTTAAAGAATGTTGGTGCGACATACCGGAGAGCTATAACCACTCTTTTTCATGATATGATGCATAAAGAGATTGAAGTTTATGTCGATGATATGATTGCAAAATCAAGTGATGGAGAAGAACATGTTGAGCATTTGTTGAAGTTATTCTAGCGTTTGAGGAAGTATAAACTCCACTTGAATCCCAATAAGTGTACTTTTGGTGTTCGTTCTGGTAAGTTGTTGGGGTTTATTGTCAGTGAGAAGGGTATTGAAGTTGATCCTGCCAAGGTCAAAGCAATACAAGAGATGCCTGCGCCCAAAACTGAGAAGCAAATCAGAGGTTTTCTCGGCTGCTTGAACTATATATCAAGATTTATATCACATATGACTTCCATATGTGCGCTTATGTTCAAGCCTCTTCAGAAATATCCGTCTTGTGATTGGACCGAAGATTGCCAGAAAGCTTTTGATATTATAAAAGAATATCTGCCTGAGCCTCTGATTCTGTCTCCCCCTGTTGAAGGAAGACCGTTGATCATGTATTTGATTGTGTTTGATGAGAGTATGGGTTGTGTTCTTCGCCAACAAGATGAATCTGGAAAGAAAGAGTATGCAATTTACTACCTCAGTAAGAAATTCACCGAATGCGAGACTAGGTATTCTATGCTTGATAAGACATGCTGTGCATTAGCTTGGGCTACTAAGCGTCTATGCCAGTATATGTTAAATCATACTACCTGGTTGATATCCAAAATGGATCCAATCAAGTACATCTTTGAGAAACCTGCTTTAATTGGGAGGATTACCCGTTGGCAGATGTTGTTATCCGAGTCTGATATTGAATACTGATTCCAAAAAGCTATCAAGGGTTGTGTCTTGGCTGATCGTTTGGCTCACCAACCAATTGAGGATTACCAGTCAGTACAATGTGATTCTCCTGATGAAGAGATTTTGTACTTGAAGATGAAATATTGTGATTAACCATTGCTTGAAGAAGGGCCAAAACCTGGTTCCCGTTGGGGCATGGTATTTGATGGAGCTGTTAATTCGTACGGTAATGGCATTGGGGAAGTGATTATTACTCCTCAAGGCACTCATTTTCCGTTTACACCTAGATTGACTTTCAAGTGTACGAACAATATGGCTGAGTATGAAGCTTGCATTATGGGGCTTGAAGAGGTCATTGATCTTAGAATCAAATATCTTGACGTTTACGGAGATTCAACTTTGGTTGTGAATCAAATCAAAGGTGAATGTGAGACGAATAAACCTGGTTTAATACCATATAGACACTATGCGAGGAGGATTTCAACTTTCTTTACAAAGGTTGAGTTGCATCATATCCCTCGAGAATAAAACCGGATGGAAGATGCTCTTGCCACGTTGGCTTCAACGATTGTGATAACATTTTGGAACGAAGTTCCCAATTTGACTGTGATGCATCTTGATAGGCCAACTCATGTGTTTACCGTCAAAGAAGCCAAATATGAGAAGCCTTGGGATTTTGATATCAAGTTTTTCCTCCTAAGTCAGAGTTACCCTCCTGGGGCATCTTTGAAAGATAAGAAGACTTTGAGAAGTTTAGCTGGCAACTTCTACCTGAATGGTGATGTGCTTTATAAGAGAAACTTTGATATGGTTCTACTCAGATGCATGGATAGACATGAAGCAGACATGTTGATGACTGAAGTCCATGAAGGTTCCTTTGGTACTCATTCCAATGGACATGTTATGGCTAAGAAGATGTTGAGAGCATGTTACTATTGGCTGACAATGGAATCTGACTGTTGCAAGTTTGTGAACAAATGCCACAAGTGTCAAATTTATATAGATAAGATCCATGTTCCTCCGGCACTGTTGAATGTCATTTCCTCTCCATGGCCCTTCTCCATATGGGGAACTAATATGATTGGTATGATTGAGCCCAAAGCTTCGAACGAACATTGTTTCATTCTGGTGGCTATTGATTACTTCACAAAGTGGGATGAAGCGGTATCGTATGAAAATGTGACCAAGCAGGTTGTGGTCCGATTTATCAAGAATCAGATTATATGTCATTATGGTGTGCCAAGCAAGATCATTACTGACAATGGATCTAACTTGAATAACAATATGGTGGAAGCTCTTTGTAAAGACTTCAAGATTGCACATCATAATTCTTCTCCCTATTGATCTAAGATGAATGGGGTTATTGAAGCTACAAACTGTAGCGAGAAATTCATGATCATCAAGCTATTGACAAGCTAGAGATCAAATAACGAGAGTCGCCACCGCGCTTTTATTGTTTCCAAGGGAAAAGGGACAAAGTACGAACAAAACCCAAGAGTAAGAATTTTTCAAATCAAAAATAATAAAAAGTCAGAGATCATAGGTAAGGGGGTTGGTTACACACTGGGAAGGTGTTAGCACCCAAAGTGTCCTAGGTACTCCTAGGGAGCCCTTTTTGTGTGCATGTGTATTTTGTACAAAGTGATGTTTACAAACGAATAGAATGGGGGTATGAGAAAAGAACTAATTAATTATATTTTTGTATTTGACAAGACCTTCGGTCTTGTGCCTACGTACCAACAAAAAAATGAGGGATCAAAACCTCGTAGTTCGTGATACAAATTCTAAAGTGGATGCATTGTTTTTAACAAAAAATAAGTTTGAAAGGCACAAAGGCCTAAAAATGGTTTGAATGAGTTAGTTCTTTTTGGCTTTTTGAAAGTTTAAGTCAAGTATAGTTAAGTTTATATACAAGTTTGATTTAAAAAATAAGTTTGAAAGTGCAGTGGAATAAGGCCAAAGTTTCTATCTTTTTTGCAAAAGTGGTCTAAGTTTAGAACAAAAGTAGTTCACACAAAGAAGATTTTGAAAAATGGAGGGAGGGATTTTGAAATTAAAGAAATGGGGAGAAGATGAAGAGACTATCCTATGTACAAAATTAAAAGTTTAGAGTTGAAAAGATCTGACCAAATGCGTAGCAATCCAATAGACAAGAATGTCAATAGAAACCCAGAATTCCCTTGGAATTTTAGAATCAAGCAACACACAAATGCACAATTATATTATCTTGAAGAGCAAGGCATCAAATAGAGATGGCCACATTCAAGCTTATCCATTCCATGATCTTCTCCAAAATAGCCCATGTAACAGACGTATTCCACAAGTCACAGGTTCAAAATGCCAGCTTCACAATGATCATGTTGCAGATGAACTTAGAAAGGTATTCGAAGATGTATCAGATGAATTTCAGATTACAAACACTTGGTTTCTTCAACAAGTTGGCATTGGCCAAGTCCTTTAGCATAAGAAGGTTGCCTAGATTCTAAGTCCAGTTGTCTAAGATCAAGCCAAGAATCCACTCAAAAGTTTTTTAGGGTTTTTGTTATTATTATGTACATTAATGGTCAAAGACCACTCAAACAAGCAAAGTATTCACAAACAAAATATATCACACAATATGGTCCAAATGGACAAAGTGAAAATTGCATTAACATAAACAATTAGAATGATATGAACAATGGCAAATGAAATAGAGTGCTAAAAGTAAATTGCATTAAAGTAAAAGCTTGATATTAAAAGTTAGTAGTTAATCGGTTAGTAGTTAGTATTGTTTTGCTTTTGCTTTTCATTTCAAGATATTCTTTGGAGAACACTCAATCCACTTATCACAAGCATGAATCCTTGAGCCAAAATATCTTCCAAAGGAAGGAAAGAAGGCCAAGTTTCCACACAATACAATGAAAGATGGGAGACTTATGTCACAAATTTAGCGTTATGTTAAGCAATCGTAATTGGACTTATGTAGAAGTCACAACTATTTGAGGTTGGGCAATAGAATTTTGGTGTTAATGCATGTTAGAGACATAGTATAATGGACTATGCTCATGAAACATACCACACACAAAAGAATATATAAAAGGTGTGGTCTAATCTCATCCATACTCATGTCAATCTTTCAATCAAGTAGCATTAGGACTTTGATATATCATAGGCCAAATGAAATTAATGGATGCAGAAGAGGAATAAGATGAAGTGGGACGGGAATGGATCAAAACACAAATTGGTCAAAGGAGGACTTTTACCAAATTAATATCATCCATTCATTTTGGGAGATGGAATGTACATTCCATCAATCCACTAAATTCAATGATATTAATTTGACAAAGTCAAATCAACCTTAACCAAGGCCCAACAACAAGAGTCAAACATAAACAAGTCATCATAATTGGTCAACAAATTTCTTTGGCATTTATTCAAATTAAAATAATAATGCATTTAAATTAAATATGGTTTGTCCAATTCCTAAAATCTCATCAAAACACCAAATAAATGGCCATGAAATTTATCATAGGTCAAACAAGGTCAAAGGACCTTGGAGAAAAAAATTCACAATTTTTGGACATTTAAAAATATTTTTAAATAATTAAAAACAAATTCAAAATTAATTAATTCATGAAAAATATTAATAATGATCCAAAAAATAAATGTAATTCAGAATATGAAAGAGAAAAATATTGGAAATTTTTTGGTGAAAGTCCCATATTTTTGGATCAATATTGAATTTAATATGAATTATTGAAAATAATGCAATAAAAATTAAAATTAAAATATCAGAAAAAACGTGGACCACTTGATCTCCCTCATTAATTGAGGTGGCAGATCAAGTGGCCAGAAACGCGCTATCCACAGTCGACATTAGTCAGCGCGCCACAACATTGGTATTTAAAAGGGACGATCGTGATTAAAACAAATGAGATGGATCCTATGGCTGTGAGATATGCCAACACATCGCCGGAGTTGTAGCTCCGGTCTTCTTCTCCGGTGGACCTCACCGGAGTGGCCCACCATCAACCATCACCAAAATTAAAAACAAGGACATGATTTCAAAGTAAAAATGGCACTGAGCTTGAATCTGGCCTCAATTCACTCTAACTCCAAGTATATTGAGAGATACATGGAGTTGAAATTTGAGGTACATGAACTGAGTTTCTTCGATTTGGCCTCAAAGCAACTCAATCTTCTTGCCTACATTGGTAGGACTACAGACAACCAAAGAACCAATAGAATTGAGCAAGAATTTGAGAGAATCAAAGATATCAAAAATTTTGGAAAATACTTTCAATTGAGGTCTGGATTCAACTATTCTTGATCTTGCTTGTGCTTGATCTCACTCCAGTTGCTTGGAGAAGAAGGATTGAATGCTTTAAATGTTGTGGATTCTTGGAGATTTGAATTTCAAAACAGTGGAAATTCAACTTCAAATTCAAATGAATTTCTCAAGATTATCCTTTGCAAAGTGAGGGTCAGAGATGAGGGATCAAAGATGGCACGAATGTCCCTTCATTGCTGAGCATATGAGGCTCTATTTATAGCTGAAACCATTGATATTTGCACACTTGAAATTACTTTCTAAATTTGGTCATTGATGATGCATGGATGCATGAGCGCACATAGGCCCATAAAATCATTGCCATAAGTCCACAAATGAATGTTAGATAGTTTGAATTCAACTTGGATTGCAAGGCAAATGTGCTTTTGGATTTGAAGTTTGATCTTTGCCAATTGATGACACCATGTTCATGCCATGCGCAACCTATGCATTCCTTGTCCAAAATGAATGAATTTGAGCTTTTTGGAAAGGTGAGATCAAGAGGAACAACTTTTATGTTCAACACTTTTTCATTTGGATGTTGGAACTAGGAGAAATTTGAGGTGGAAGTTTGGAAATGTTTGACATATCAAAAAAATTCTAAGTGTCAAGCCATATGTCTCAATATTCCAACTTGCTTAACTTTTTATATGAGCTTCAAATTGAAATTCTGGTATCAGATATGAGATGTCGAAGGTAATGTCACGACACTAATATCTGAGTAAAACAATCAGGATAAAGATAAAGAATAGTAATGCAAGAGACACAAGCAATTGTTAACCCAGTTTGGTGCAACTCACCTACGTCTGGGGGCTACCAAGCCAAGAAGGAAAACCACTAAATAGAATCAGTTGAAAGACTCTCAGTACACTCCACAAGTTACAGTCTTTTTCACCTAATCTCTACCCGTGTGACTTATACCTAAGAACTCTTAGATATGAGAACCCACTCACTCCCCCTCAATCACACCTGTGATATTAAACAACAATTACTTATGAAAAGAAGACACTCTTCAAAGACACACACTTGATCTTACTTAGCAGCTTCAATCAAGTAGACACACACTTGATCTTACTTAACAACTTCAATCAAGTAGACACACACTTGATCTTACTTAATAGCTTCAATCAAGTAGACACACACTCATGCTTAAAAGCTTAGAGTGATAAATTATAACTCACAAATCAGACCAATTCAATCATCTATGGATGAATTGAATGGCTTACAAGTCACATGACCACACACGACACAAACCCTTATTCTCTCTCAATATTTCGCTCTGTATTGGTTGTGTAAAAAATCAGGTTTTCCATGTCCTATTTATAGAAGCATTCAGCTGGGCTTGGACATCTTGAAAACCCTAAAACTATTTTCCAATTAAATCTTCTCATGACAGCTTGTTAGATCTCTTCGGAAAATAAGTAAATCAGGTTGTAATTAATGATTGAATGCGTGTGTAAATAAGATCTTCAATCATACATAGATTTCCATTAAATGCGTATTCACATAACACATAACATTCACATTGAATGTTCTGTGTATAAATGTCATGACATCGGGTGTGACATCCTGCATAATTCCATTTATAATTTCCAGCAGGTACATAATATCAGATGTCATGACATCGTGTATGACATCCTGAAACAATCCTGCATAATTATATTTTCAAACTCCAGTAGGTACAAGATATCTTATGTTAAGAAATCACATGCAACATCTTGTGAACACTCTTTGTTTTACCAAAATTGCTGCCAACACTTAGAACCAACAAACACCCCCTTTGGAAAATTTTGGCTAAAACATATATCAGTCCATTTTGTTCACAAGAAAAAACCATCAGCAGTTAAACATCATAACAGCAGTTTAAGCAGCAACAGAAGCAAACAAAATTACTAGCTATAATAGCAACTAGTAAAACACACAAATGCACAAGCGTACTTCTTCTCCCCCTAAGTCTGTTCAATACAGACACCTCTTTTAACAATAACAGCACCTGTAATAACAGCACCTGTAACAATCAGAATATCCTTCTGACATCTCCTTCAACATCTGTAACATTCAGAAACACATCTGACATCTCCTTTAACATTACAGAACAGAACATCATTCTGTCCCACATCAGACATCTCCTCCAACATCAGTTGCACAGAACATGAGACATCTCCTCCAACATCACAAAACATCACACATCTCCTTCAACAACAGTTGTTCACCTGTTTAGCCTAACTAGCTACAATAGCATTGCAGATCTCCATAATCCACACATTTAACAACAACTCTCCACATAATCATTTCTCCCCCTTTTTAGTCAAAATAGACCAAAGGTGACCAATTAGACAAAATAAATGTCAATCAGCCTAGCAGAGAATGTCACAAGAGATGTTATAACATATAAAATGTTAAAACATAAATGTTAGGATTACCAAATATTACATCAAGGCATCAGTAAGGATTGCCACAAATTACAAACATTTCAACAGAAAAACAACAAATTATCCAGCATCCAAAACAGCCAAACCACCAGGGGGACCATTCTTCATAATAGCACACAGCACACACAGTCTTCATAACAGGGGGAACCATTACCACTCAGTCTGAGGAAGTAGCATCATCTTCACCTTTAGAATCAGAACTGCCACTAGATTGAGCATTGGACCTCTCACTTGAGGTATTGGCATCTGAATCCTTGGTTTCACCAACCTTATCCATCTCTTCCTTCTCTAAACTACTAATAAGAACCTCCAATGCCTCTTTCCTTGCCTTGGCAACCCTAATACCAGTCTCTAGCTCCTTACAAGTTTCCTTCAATTGATCAATTAAGCCACCTCTAGAGGCTGACTCCTTCCTTGCAGATGTCATGACAACATCATTGACATGGCTTCCTTCAAACAACTTGTAGTGAATGGACAGTGGAGGCTTCCTTCTGCTGGGAATATCACTTGTATTAAGAATGCCTGGTTGTTGGCTTAAGATAATTCCACAGATGATAGACGGAAAGGAAATAGGCAGCTTTACTGCATTAGTGGAGGCATGTCTAACAACTTGATCAAACATAAACCTCCCAAAATCAAAGTTTATCCTGGTTCCAATAGCATAGATGATTCTTCCAAGACCATTAGAGATGGTTGAGATATGGTTTGCAGGCACCCAGTTTGTTGAACCAATCTTGTGCAAGATGGCATATTTAACAGTTAACTTGCCAGCTGATAGATGCTTCTTACTAGGCCATTCCTTGACTTTGCCAGCAGTAATAGTCCTACAGACTTCATTATCTGTAGCCTATAACTCCACACCTCCTTCAGTTCCTCTCCCTATGAACTTGTTGATTATGGTTGGGGAGAACCTCACACATCTACCTCTCATAAAGACCTTGCAGAATTCCTTGCTACTCTTTTCAGAAATATCCTCTGGGATATTCACAACAAACTTTTTCACTAACCCTTCAAAACATTGGGGCAAAGCAACAACAGTTTTCATCAGACCAGCATTCTTGATCAATCCATCACTTCCTTCACTTCTACAACCTCCTTTCCTAGCTCCCTTTTGTCGCAACCTGAAAAATACAGTGCGCGAAAAAACAACCGGCGAAAGAAAAATGACAGAAGAGTCGCCACCGTGGGTTATTCATCCCAAAAGAGGGAAAGGAAACGCTCGAAGTAAACCTGAAAAAGGAAAGGACAAGACGGGGTCTCGCAACCAAATCTTGGGTTCGGGAGTCGATTATGCGAAGGGAAGGTATTAGCACCCCTACGCATCCGTAGTACTCTTTGGGATCCACTTTTGTAGTTCTTGTCTAAAGGGTGTGGGTTTATCTTGTGCTGTTTACCAAAAAAAAGGGTAAAATGAAAATGACTCGCGCGGATGCCGCATCCACTGCATACGTATCTCATCTGAATATGAGAGTCAGAGTCTTCGTAGCTCGGCTGACCTATGGGTTGGGGGGATGTGTGCTCGCTAAGACATCGCGTCTTATGCCTACGTATCTCATCTGGAATGAGAATCAGAGCAAGCCGTAGTTCGGCTAACTACGGGGTTATGGATTGGGTTTTGGACGAACGACGTTACTACGCAATCTACCGGATGCTCGGCCTTTGGAGACTTACTCGCCTGTAGTAGAAGGAGTTAACGTGTTCTTAGGAGAAGAAGAATCAATGAAGGGTTAGGGTTTGGGATGCCCATGCAAAAAGGCAGTCCTTGACGAAGGAACCGCGCTACCTGCAGGGATACGAACACATACAAAACAAACATGTATAAAGTAAACATGCCAACAAGGGGCTAAGAAGTAAATAAACAAAAGAAAACAAATGCCTCCTATCGAGGTCTTCCAGCTAAGAAAACGATAAAATGCGGAAAAGAGGTAAAAGTACCACACGGATAAAGATCCGAAGTAACAACAATTAAAGGAGTAAGAAACCCAGGGATCTCCCAAGCTAATGCCATCAAAGAAAGGTGAGTCAGTACAGGTAATCGGAATGAACCTCCAGGGGGTATCCCACAAATAAAGTGGGAAAACCACGCAAACCATCTCTGCAAGAGTCTGTGAGCCCTCACAAAAAACTCCACAAAAGGGTTAGCGAAACACGATAAGCATTCTTTTCATGGATAACAGCATGGTTTCAGAAACCTCAAACCCTGTGGCATATATTTCAGAAATCATGTGATTAAACATTCAAGGCATAGGTTTCACCCATTCATGCATAATTAAACCTGTGGGCAAAAACATAATGAAATTCATCCATCATACCTCATACATTCAGATGATCCAAATTAAGAGCATAAAATCATGGGAATGAGGCAAACCTGATGGGAGAGACCGATTGAAATCCAATGGCACGGCTGGATTTACAAGGCAATGTTAGGGTTTGCGTGAGATGAAAGTGTGTGAGTCAGATTGAATATTTCAGAGCTGCCTGGGGGTTGCTCTGAGTTCTCTGTCAGGTTTCTCTCCAGGTTTTGTCCAGGGTTTTGTTTCAAGGAAACCTCAGAGTATTTTGCTTCTCTTCCTTTTTCTCAAGTGAAGCCTTGGTATTTATAGACTGAATTTCATGGCTTTGTGGGCTCAAATGAGAGAGACCCAAGTCCAAAATTTTTTGTTATATTTTATTTATTTATTTATTATTATGTTTATTTATTTATTTATTTATTTATTTATTTTTTATTTTATTTATTTATTTATTTATTGATTTATTTATTTATTTTTATTTTTTTGGATCTAATTCTGATTGACATGATGAAATGCAATATGAAATGCTAAATGAATGCATGAATGAGGAGGGCAAATTTTGGGGTGCTACACCTTTCAACAGGAACCCTCCTTTGAATGACAAACTTCCACTTGGCAGCACCATCTTCCAGATGGAAAGAGATGTTGTCTAAGTGCACAGCTGCAACTTTGGCTGGAGACTTTTTCACAGTCTGCCTTTTAGCAGGAGAAATGTCTGGGACATCGTCTTCGACATCATCTTCAGAGTCAGAACTCTCTCTGACCTTCCTCTTCCTAACCTCTACTTTACTCCATGATTTGGAGGGTCCTACACCAGCAACCTTTTTACCTTTTCTTGTTGTCATCATTTCAGCCACAATCTTCCCTTTTTTGGTCTTCAATTTCCTAACAACACTTGGTTTTACATGATGAACCAAGGTGTCATCTTCTTCTTCTGAATTCTCTTCCTCCAGATTAATAACATTCTCAGCAGTTTCATGAGAAACATTTGCTGGTTTCTTACTAGGCAAGGTTTTACCTAGAGAGCATAATCCCTCAGCAACCACTTCTTTCTCTGATCTAGATGAATCATCATCTTTCTCAGTTTGGGGTTCCACCTCAGGTGAGGGGTCCCTTCTAGACAGAGGGGTAGAAACACCCTTGACTGCATGCCTTTCTTTTAGAATCCTAGTTACTAGGTTCCTAATGGTACGATCAGTAAAGTGCATGTCATCCTTATGAGGAGGTTTATCAGGAATGTTACCTTGATTACTTCCAGCCGTGGAAGAAGGGCCAGGGATGTCGCCTGGAATAATAGAGAGGGGAATAACCTCCAGAATATCTTCATCCAGAAACTCCATGGAGGGAGTCCTTCCTTTTTTAGTGGGTTTTGATCCTGAGGATGAGGGATGTTGTGACATTTTGTTGAACTTTTGATAAAAATCTTTTTGCCCTAGCAGAGGTTGTCTGAGAAGTTGGATGAAGATGGAAATGGTTGTGTTAAGGTAACGTGTGGAAATGGCATAGATACTAGTTCCAATACTAGGTAATGATTTATCATAAATGTGGCTCTTTCTTTCAAGTGTGCAGACAATATTTTTATTACCTTTTCCACTCCACTTTAATTGCTATAACTTCACAAGAATACAAATCCCCAATTTCCCTCTTAAACATTCAAACTGATTATCATCCAAAACCCTTGCAAATTTGTCAGCTAATTGCATCTCATGCTTTAGTGCTATGGTTTTGTCTTCTACAAATTCTCTAATGAAGTGGTGACAAAAATCAATGTGCTTGGTCCAGTTGTGCTGAATAGGATTTTTGGACATAGTTGTAGCACCCAGGTTTTCATAGTACAATGTCATGACATTGTGTGTGACATTGTATTCAGCCAACATTAGTTTCAACCAACCCTGTTGAGAACAGCTACTTCCAGCTGCTATATATTCAGCTTGATATATAGCACAAACTCCATTTTCATCTTTCAAATGTGTAGGAGCAGGTGTCCTTTCACTCTCCATCCCAATCTTCTTAACATTGTTCTTGGCACATTTGCTTTGAGAGAGACATATAGACCCTTCTATCTGCTTGACTTGTAGCTCAAGTCCAACAAAGTTCTTTCCAACTTCGGATTGCATTTGACTAGCAACATGTTCAACCATCTGATCCAACCTCCTATCTATTTGAGCCACCATGAGCTTTTCTCCTGGTGGTTTTAGACAAATATCTTTGAAGATTTCAACCACATCAGATTTGTTTTTGGTCCAGGTGTATTTGGAGAAGTCATCCACCACTGCATACTTCTTTCCACCAAGGCTTTCCACCTGCATGGGTCTCATCAAATCCATATGGAGGAGTTTCAAACCTTTGGAAGTGATGTCATGTATGAGTTTCTGGTGTGACATCCTTGTCTGACATTTCCCTCAGACTTTTCTTTCATCAATCTTCAATTTGGGAGTTCCTCTAGCATATATAATCATCTTCATCCCTTTTTCTTTGACTAAGGTGCACTTTGAGGAATAAACAATTTTAGAGATCCATATGTAACAATTGTCTTTGGTTCTGACTCCTTCAATGATCACTTCACTTTCTTTGTTAGTAATCAGACATTCAGTTTTAGTGAAGTTAACATTTAGACCTTGGTCACACAGTTGGTTGATGCTTATTAGATTTGCAGTCAAGCCCTTAACAAGTAGGACATTGACAAGGTCAAGAACTCTAGGGCAATCAAGCTTACCAATCCCATTGATTTCACCCTTTTCTACATCACCAAATGTTACATAACTCATGGCATGAGGGTGAAGGCCAGTTAGCAGGTCTTTGTTTCCAGTCATGTGTCTGGAGCACCCACTGTCAAAATACCAATCTTCTTTGGCTGAAGCTCTGAAGGAAGTGTGAGCTATTAGACTTGTAACATTAGTCTTAGGAACCCATTGCTTTTTGTTGGCAAGTTTGTGATGTTTGGGTCTAGGTTGATAGTGAGTCTGACGATGAACATGGCTAGGATAACCATACAGCTTATAGCAGAAGGGCTTCAGGTGGCCAAATTTTCCACAGTAATGGCATCTCCATCTTTGGTGTTTGTTTTTCTGCTGTCTTCCCTTCTGATGTTGTGACATCTCAGGTTTGCTTTTAATATGGCTGCACTTAGGTTTGGATTTAGGTTTGCCACCAGTGTAACTGCATTCAGGCTTAGATTCATTAAACCCAATGCCAGATTTGTCTCCTGTTATTTCTCTAGTCTGGAGAATCTTGTCTAATGAGTCAGATCCATTGTTTAACATTCTTACATACTTGGTCATCTCTTCCAGTTTAGAGTTCAAGAACACAGCTTCAGTTTTTAACTTGGAGATGGTTTCCACATGTTATGCCTTCTCATTCTCAAGCTGTACTATCACTTTCTTCTGGCTTTCAACTTGTTGACTTTCATCCAGCTTGGCATTCAGAACCACTGCTTCTGTTTTTAATTTGGAGATGGTTTCCAAGTGTTCTACCTTCTCATTCTCAAGTTGAGTTATTACCTTCTTCTGGCTTTCAACCTGTTTACACACCTCTGCACTTTTATGGCACAACTTTCTGTAGGTAGTGGCCAACTCTTCAAAGGTTACTTCATGATCACTTGAGTCTTCATTAGAACCCTATCTTCCCGTCAAGGCAGTCACCAGATTTGCAGACTCTTCTGTTTCACTCTCATATAACCAAGTGGCAGCAAGACTCATCTTCTGTTTCTTGAGGTAGGTTCCACATTCAGTTCTAATGTGTCCATACCCATCACACTCATGGCACTGTACTCCTTTTCCTTCTTTGGGCTTATCATCTGACCTTGTTCTTCTTCCAGCATTATTTACTGATGTCAGATGAGATGTCCTTGACATTAGCCTTGGATCTTATATCCATCTTTTTCAACAGTCTGTTGAACTGTCTTCCCAGCATTGCTACATCATTTGCAAGATCTTCATCAATCTCTTGACCACCTTCCTCATCTTCCCCTTCAGTGTTTGACATGAAGGCTATGCTTTTGGCTTTCTTTTCAGATCCATCACATATTCCTATCTCAAATGTTTGGAGGGAAACAAGTATCTCATCAACTCTCATATTTGAGATGTCTTGAGATTCTTCTATGGCTGTCACCTTCATAGCAAATTTCATAGGGAGTGACCTGAGTATTTTCCTTACTAGTTTTTCATCTGACATCTTCTCTCTCAGATCTCCAGAGGCATTGGCAATTTCAAGGATATTCATGTGAAATTCATGAATATTTTCATCTTCTTTCATCCTTAAATTTTCAAACTTGGTAGTGAGCAACTGCAATCTAGACATCTTCACCCTAGAGGTGCCTTCATGAGTGGTCTTGAGAATGTCCCAAGCATCTTTAGCCACCTCACAGTTGTTTACCAATCTGAAGATATTCTTGTCTACTCCATTGAATATTGCATTCAATGCTTTAGAATTTCCAAGGGCTAGATCATCCTCCTCCTTGGACCATTGTTCTTCAGGTTTCTTATTAGTTGTGGCTTCTCCTTCCTTAGTAACTACTTATCAGTTCCCAGCCTGTTAACACAGCCTTCCAAGCCTTATTATCAAGAGATTTGAGGAAGGCAACCATTCGAGGTTTACAATAGTCATAATTAGATCCATCCAAAATTGGTGGCCTGTGCACAGATCCTCCATCTCTCTCCATGGTACCAGAAAGTATTGTCCCTATATCTCACCCAGAACCAGAGCAAGATGCTTGCTCTGATACCAATTGATATTCTGGTATCTAATATGAGATGTCGAAGGTAATGTCACGACACTAATATCTGAGTAAAACAAACAGGATAAAGATAAAGAATAGTAATGCAAGAGACACAAGCAATTGTTAACCCAGTTCGGTGCAACTCACCTACGTCTGGGGGATACCAAGCCAGGAAGGAAATCCACTAAATAGAATTAGTTCAAAGACTCTCAGTACACTCCACAAGTTACAGTCTTTTTCACCTAATCTCTACCCGTGTGACTTCTACCTAAGAACTCTTAGATATGAGAACCCACTCACTCCCCCTCAATCACACCTGTGATATTAAATAACAATTACTTATGAAAAGAAGACACTCTTCAAAGACACACACTTGATCTTACTTAGCAGCTTCAATCAAGTAGACACATACTTGATCTTACTTAACAACTTCAATCAAGTAGACACACACTTGATCTTACTTAGCAACTTCAATCAAGTAGACACATACTTGATCTTACTTAACAACTTCAATCAAGTAGACACACACTTGATCTTACTTAACAGCTTCAATAAAGTAAACACACACTCATGCTTAAAAGCTTAGAGTGACAAATTACAACTCACAAATTAGACAAATTCAATCATCTATGGATGAATTGAATGGCTTACAAGTTACACGACCACACACGACACAAACCCTTATTCTCTCTCAATATTTCACTCTGTATTGGTTGTGTAAAAAATCAGGTTTTCCATGTCCTATTTATAGAAGCATTCAGCCGGGCTTGGACATCTTGAAAACCTAAAACTATTTTCCAATTAAATCTTCTCATGACAGCTTGTTAGATATCTTTGAAAAATAAGTAAATCAGGTTGTAATTAATGATTGAATGTGTGTGTAAATCAGATCTTCAATCATACATAGATTGCCATTAAATGCGCAATCACATAACACATAACATTCACACTGAATGTTCTATGTACATATGTCATGACATTGGGTCTGACATCCTGGAACAATCCTGCATAATTCCATTTATAATTTCCAGCAGGTACATAATATCAGATGTCATGGCATCGTGTATGACATCCTGAAACAATCCTGCATAATTATATTTTCAAACACCAGCAGGTACAAGATATCTTATGTTAAGACATCACATGCAACATCTTGTGAACACTCTTTGTTTTACCAAAATTGTTGCCAACACTTAGAACCAACACAAATGGGAAACGTATCTTCATCAAAGTTGTAGATCTCTCAAAGACCTTCAAAATGGTCACCAATTTCATGTAATTTGGATTTGAAATGATAGAGTTATGCATTTTTGAAGTTTGGAAAAATCACTTGATCAATGGTATAGGTCAAAAGTGACCTATAATGTAACCTCATATCACATGCTCAAAAAAGTTGAATTAGCTCCCACTAAAAATATCAAAGTTGAAGTAGACACATTTAATTTGATTGTGCAACTTTGAAATAGTTCATCTCATAAAAATTGAGAAAGTTATGGCCTTGGGAAGTTGACTATGAAATTAGGGTTTAGACAAAATGACCTATAACGTTTCAACATAGAAAATGATTTTACAAGAAAAACTAGCTCTAGGTCTCAACATGAAAGTTGTTTGGAATGTCATTTAGAGTATGTTTTCTCTTGGAATCATTTTCATATGGGGAAAAGTGTAGGAGATAGGATCTAGGGAGACCTAGTTTTGATCATATGAATCCATCTGGCCAACCACCATCAACCAACTTGCTAACTTCCAATTCTCTTGACTTTATTTGCTCATGGTAGATCATATATGCATAAGATGATGAATTTTGAAGTGTCCCTTGAGAAATTTGATCAATTGTTGAGATAGCTTGTTGGAGAAGTTACTCAAGATACCTAGTCAAACTAGGGTTTCCAAGGCAAATCACCCTCAAACTCTTGAAGAGAACTTGATAAATATAACATGTAGAGAACATTGGGACTCATATATAATGCTCATAACCAAACCTTGGATCAATTCTTGGTTGTGCTCTTTGTTCATGAGGGTCTCAAACCCTAGATGTGAACTTGATGAATCAATAGATATCATGCCCTTCCTACAAAAGAGTTAGGCAAATGCACAGACATATTTTTGTATTTTCGTTAGTAAAATGATAAAATACAAGTATGTTACAATCACAAAGTGCTTGGTGATCTCTCCCAAAACAAACCCAATGAAAGAGGGGTTAGGAGGATGCCAAGGTATGATTCCAATGCTAATGCTTATGATGGAATTGCATGAGGGATCTTAGGGTCAAAATTGGGGCTTACAGCTGCCCCTATTTAAGGACATTCTAACCGAGGAGGCGAAGGGTAAAATCTTCATGTCGACTCAGTAGAATGGGCTTAAATAACAACAGAGAAACAAATTTTGGTCCCTAAGATACCTCATGATGCATATGACATGAATGCAAAAGTTAATACTCTATGGGGAAATATTGTCACAAAGGAAAAAGAAATCAGAGAGACCGAAAAACCGCAAGAGCATAATGCATTCCGTAAGGAAAACTCACTGGGGAGACAGAGACTCTTGGGGGGGGGGGGGGTAAAGGAGTTATGCGTAGGCCAGGCTACGACTTAAAACTACTGGGGGACTCGAGGAATTCCATGCAAACATGGAAAAGACTCAGCCAGGGAAATAACAACATCTGTAGAGGATAGGAGTAAGTCAAGATAAAATGGAGGTACTTGAATCATGCAGGGGGAAACAATTTCACTAAGGAAATGTGCACTCAACTCAACTGGGGAAGATAAACTTCAACACAGGAGGAGCAGAAATCTGTTATCTACTACCTTATACTGGGTAACGAGATAATAAAGATCTGACAGAGAGAACATCCGTCATCGGTTAGGATGAACATATCAAGGATGACTCGTTGAGAATTCCAGGAGAGGAAATTCATTACCGGTTACTGGGTAAGAATATCCTTGTTGGGGAAAATTACAGAAAAAATAGGATTTACAACTACCAGTTACTAGGCAGAAGACCAAGGGTGAGAGTATCTGTCATCGGTTCGGATGAACATATCAAGGATAAACTCGACAGGGAAGAAAATCCGTCACCCGTTAAGATGAACATATCAAGGATAGACTTTCCTGGAAATGCCAAGGAGGATACCCGTCATCGGTTAGGATGAACATATCAAGGATATACCAACTGAACAAAAAGGGTGGGAATTACATCTATCGAAAGCTGGATAGAAAACCATCGGAGAGAAAATCCGTCACCGGTTAGGATGAACATGTCAAGGATAGACTTTGTGAGGGGACAAAGTAGGATTTACAACTACCGGTTACTGGTTAGAAAACCAATCAAAGAGAAAATCCGTCACCGGTTAAGATGACCATATCAAGGATAGATTCTGAAAAGGGGGTGAAGTGGGATTTACAACTACCAGTTATTGGGTAGAAAACCACAAAGAGAAGAAAACCCGTCATCGATTAGGATGAACATATCAAGGATTAACTCTCTGAGGAACAAAATAGGGATTACAACTACCTTTTTACTGGGAAGAATACCAAAAATGAGAATATATGTCATTGGTTAAAGTGAACATATCAAGGATAGACTCAGGCAGGGGAAAGAAAGATATCTGTCACCGATTAGGATGAATATATCGAGGATATATTTCCTGGGGAATATATCAACTAGGGACTCTACTGAGGAGAAAAATAAGGGTACTTTTGTCGGGTAATGGGCAAGAAGTAACAAACTGCAAACTAAGAAGAGTATTACCAGTTACTGGGCAATAGACTCTTAGGGGATTCAAAGCATCTATCTAAGTAAGATCTAGAAAGAAACGGTCAATCAAGACTCAACCCATTGAGGACATAACCCAAATGGAGTGTTTCCATCCAGATAATTAACTGGGGAGGAAACTGAAATAACAATCATCCACGAGGAAACAAACTCAGTGGGGGAAAGGAGAAAGGTACATGAACTGAGTTGCTTCGATTTGACCTCAAAGCAACTCAATCTTCTTGCCTACATTGGTAGGACTTCAGACAACCAAAGAATCAATAGAATTGAGCAAGATTGAGAGAGAATTGAAGAGATCAAAATTTCTGGAAAATACCTTCAATGTAGGTCTGGATCCAACTGTTCTTGCCTTGGCTCGTGCTTGATCTCAATCCAAATGCTTGTAGAAGAAGAATTTAACACACAAGAGGTCTTGGATCCCTGGAGTTTTGAATTTCAAAACAGTGAAAATTCAAACTCAAATTCAAGTGAATTTATCAGGATTATCCTTTGGAATGTGAGGGTTAGAGGTTGGGGATCAAAGCTGGCGCCAATGTCTCCTCAATGCTGAGCATATGAGGCTCTATTTATAGCTGAAACCATTGATATTTGCACACTTGAAATCACTTACCAAATTTGGTCATTGATGCTGCATGGGTGAATGGGCGCATACAGGCCCATGAAATCATTGCCTTAGGTCCACAAATGAGTGTGAGAAAGTTTAAAAACAACTTGGATTGCAAGGCAAGTGTGTGTGAAGATTTGAAGTCTGATCCTAGCCAAATGATGATACCATGTTCAAGACATGCGCAACCTATGCATTCCTTGTCCAAATTGAATGAATTTGAGCTCTTTGGAAAGGTGAGATCAAGAGGAATAACTTTCATGTTCAAAAAAAATTTCATTTGTTCAACACTTTTTCACTTTCTCTTAGAATCATTTTCATATGGGGAAAAGTGTAGGAGATAGGATCTAGGGAGACCTAGTTTTGACAGATGATTCCATCTGGCCAACCACCATCAACCAACTTGCTAACTTCCAATTCTCTTGACTTTATTTGCTCATGGTAGATCATATATGCATAAGATGATGAATTTTGAAGTGTCCCTTGAGAAATTTGATCAATTGGTGAGATAGCTTGTTGGAGAAGTTACTCAAGACCTAGTCAAACTAGGGTTTCCAAGGCAAATCACCCTCAAACTCTTGAAGAGAACTTGATCAATATAACATGTAGAGAACATTGTGACTCATATATAATGCTCATAACCAACCTTGGATCAATTCTTGGTTGTGCTCTTTATTCATGAGGGTCTCAAGCCCTAGATGTGAACTTGATGAATCAATAGAGATCAGCCCTTCTTACAAAAGAGTTAGGCAAATGCACGAACATATTTTTGTATTTTTGTTAGTAAAATGATAAAATACAAGTATGTTACAATCACAAAGTGCTTGGTGATCTCTCCCAAAACAAACCCAATGAAAGAGGGGTAAGGAGGATGCCAAGGTATGATGCCAATGCTAATGCTTACGGTGGAATTGTATGAGGGATCTTAGGGTCAAAATTGGGGCTTACAGCTGCCCCTATTTAAGGACATTCTAACTGAGGAGGCGAAGGTTAAAATCTTCATGTCGACTCAGTAGAATGGGCTTAAATAACAACACAAAAACAAATTTTGGTCCCTAAGAGACCTCATGATGCAAATGATATGAATACAAAAGTTAATGCTCTATGGGGAAAACATTGCCACAAAGGAAAAGAAATCAGAGAGAGAGCAAAAGTCCGCAGGAGTAAAATGCATTCCGGAAGGAAAATCACTAGGGAGACAGAGACTCTGAGGGGGGTAAAAGAGGTTATGCGTAGGCCAAACTACGACTTAAAAACTATTGGGGGACTATAGGAATTCCATAAAATGGAAAAACTCAGTCGGGGGACACAAAACATCTGTAGGGGAAACAAGTAAGTCAGAATAAAACTGAAATACTTGAATCATGCAAGAAAAAGTGATTTCACTAAGGAAATGCGCACTCAACTCAACTGAGGAAGAAATAAACTTCAACACAGGAGGAGTAGAAATCTATTATCTACTACCTGTTAATGGGTAAGGAGATAATAAAGATCTAACAGAGAGAACATTTGTCATCGGTTAGGATGAACATATCAAGGATGAGTCGCTGAGGATTCCAGGAGGGAGTATTCATTACCGGTTACTGGGTAAGAATAGCCTTGCTGGGGGAAATTGCAGAAAATAGGATTTACAACTACCAGTTACTGGGCAGAAGACCAAGGGTGAGAGTATCCTGTTGGTGTAAGCCCTAGAGGCCAATACTTTTGGTACTTGTATCAAATTATTTATTAATAATAAAAGGCATTTTTCTTTATTATGTTTGTTTAATAAAGTCCCTGGAATAGATAGTCCGTTTAATGTATCAAGTATGACTTAATCATGAGATCACATTAAACATAAGGACACTATTCTTAAAGTATCCGTAGTCAAGCTTTATTGTGAAGTGGGATAACATTAAAGCATGAAGACTATTATGTTTGTAGACTGATGATCACGTGTCATGGATCATGGATAAAGAGTTATCAAGTCTTAAACATAGGTATGAATATTAAGAGTAATATTCATACTGGATTGACCCGCTATGAGAATACTATATAGAATATTATGCAAAGTGTCATAAGTTATTCTCATGGTGATAATGGTGTATACCACTCTTCGACCTGAAACCACTATGGACCCTAGATGTAAAGTCAAGTGCTTTATTGTTGATCCAACGTTGTCCGTAACTGGATAACCATAAAGACAGTTCATGGGTACTCCACGAAGCATGCTAAGGGACATGAGTGACCTAGATGGAATTTGCCCATCCTGCGTAACAGGATAAATGTCTATGGGCCCAATATTGAACTGGACAAGGATGACACGGTCTATGCCTTGTGTTCAATATAGACATAAGGGCAAAAGGGTAATTATACACAAAATTATTATCACAGAAGGATTTGTCAGATCACATGACATTTTCGTGTCTTGGGTAGCAGTGATGTGTTGCTAGATATCGCTCACTGTTTATTATGTTAAATGCGTGATTTAATATAATTGCCAACGTCGCGAAAACCTACAGGGTCACACACAAAGGACGGATTGATGAGAAATAGAGTAACTAAGGAACACCATAAGGTACCGTGCACTTAAGTGGAATACGAAATATGGTAAGGTACCACACGCTTAAGTGATTTTGGGCATATTATAAGATATGGGCCAAAATACACTTAAGTGGGCTTTTTAGCTTGAAGCCCACACAAGTGGTTCTATAAATAGAACCCTTGGGTAGAAGCATTGTCACTCTTGCATTCCGTTTCTCTCTCTCTCAATCAAAGCCTTCATTCGTAGCAGCTAGCACTGAGATTGAAGGAATCCGTTCGTGTGGACTGAGTAGAGACGTTGTCATCGTTCAACGTTCGTGATCGCCACAAGAGGTAACGATTGTATCACTGATCATGCCCATTCGTAAGGATCACTAAATGGAGAAATTTTTAAATTCCGCTGCGCCTTGGATGGCAACTCTCCTTCATATCCGTCATCGGTTAAGATGAACATATCAAGGATAAACTCAACAAGGAAGAAAATCCATCATCGGTTAGGATGAACATATCAAGGATAGACTTGCCTGGTAAAAGTCAAGAAGGATATCCGTCATCGGTTAAGATGAGCATATCAAGGATAAACTAACTGAATAAAGAGTAGGAATTACATCTATCGAATGCCGGATAGAATACTGTAAAAGAGAAAATTTGTCACCGATTAAGATGAACATATCAAGGATAGACTCTGTGAAGAGATAAAATAGGAATTACATCTATCAGTTACTGGATAGAATACCAAGAAAGAGAAAATCCGTCACCGGTTAAGATGAACATATCAAGGATTGACTCTCTGGGGAACAAAATAGGAATTACAACTACCTTTTTACTGGGTAGAATACCAAGAAGAGAATATCTGTCATCAGTTAGGATGAACATATCAAGGATAGACTCAAGAAGGGGAGAGAAAGATATTTGTCACCGGTTAGGATGAACATATCAAGGATATACTTCCAGGGGAAACAAAAGTGAATCCACTAGGGACTCCACTGCTGGGAAAGGTGGGGTACCTTTGCCGGGTATTGGGCAAGAGCACACGCAATTAAGGAATCTCAACCTCTACGGGAAGCATTGCTTCCATACCATACACAAGAGAGAAAGGGGTTGCCCCTGTTGAAGTGCTGACAGATGTACGATACCCATGCAAAGCAAACGAGAGCATCTCATGCCAGTCTTTGTACGTGACAACCATCTTCTGAATAATCTTCTTAATGTTCTTGTTTGCAGCTTCAACAGCCCCATTCATCCTGGGTCTGTAGGGAGAAGAATTATGATGTGCAATCTTGAAGTCTTTACAAAGAGCTTGCACCATATTATTATTCAAGTTCGATCCATTATCAGTAACGATCTTGCTTGGCACACCATAACGACATATGATCTAATTCTTGATAAACCTTACAACGACTTGCTTGGTTACATTTGCATACGATGCCGCTTCAACCCACTTTGTGAGGTAGTCAATTGCCACTAAAATGAAACGATGTCCATTCGAAGCTTTGGGCTCAATCATTTTTAATTCCCCACGTGGAGAAGCGCCATGGGAAAGAGATAACATTCAATAGTGTCGGAGGAACATGAATCTTATCAGCATAAATTTGACACTTGTGGCATTTCTTCACAAATTTGCAACAGTAAGATTCCATTGTCAGCCAATAGTAACTTGCTCGCAACATCTTCTTCGCCATTGCATGTCCATTGGAATGAGTACCAAAGGAACCTTCATGCACTTCAGTCATCAACAAGTTTGGTTCGTGTCTATCCACACATCTGGGCAAAAGAAGATGCCGCTTCAACCTATTTTGTGAGGTAGTCAATTGCCACTAAAATGAAACGATGTCCATTCGAAGCTTTGGGCTCAATCATTTCAATAACGATCTTGCACCATATTATTATTCAAAGAGCTTGCACCATATTATTATTCAAGTTCGATCCATTATCAGTAACGATCTTGCTTGGCACACCATAACGACATATGATCTGATTCTTGATAAACCTTACAACGACTTGCTTGGTTACATTTGCATACGATGCCGCTTCAACCCATTTTGTGAGGTAGTCAATTGCCACTAAAATGAAACGATGTCCATTCGAAGCTTTGGGCTCAATCATTTCAATTCCCCACGTGGAGAAGCGCCATGGGAAAGAGATAACATTCAATAGTGTCGGAGGAACATGAATCTTATCAACATAATATTTTGACACTTGTGGCATTTCTTCATAAATTTGCAACAGTAAGATTCCATTGTCAGCCAATAGTAACTTGCTCGCAACATCTTCTTCGCCATTGCATGTCCATTGGAATGAGTACCAAAGGAACCTTCATGCACTTCAGTCATCAACAAGTTTGGTTCGTGTCTATCCACACATCTGAGCAAAAGAAGATGCCGCTTCAACCCATTTTGTGAGGTAGTCAATTGCCACTAAAATGAAACGATGTCCATTCGAAGCTTTGGGCTCAATCATTTCAATAACGATCTTGCACCATATTATTATTCAAAGAGCTTACACCATATTATTATTCAAGTTCGATCCATTATCAGTAACGATCTTGCTTGGCACACCATAACGACATATGATCTGATTCTTGATAAACCTTACAACGACTTGCTTGGTTACATTTGCATACGATGCCGCTTCAACCCATTTTGTGAGGTAGTCAATTGCCACTAAAATGAAACGATGTCCATTCGAAGCTTTGGGCTCAATCATTTCAATTCCCCACGTGGAGAAGCGCCATGGGAAAGAGATAACATTCAATAGTGTCGGAGGAACATGAATCTTATCAGCATAAATTTGACACTTGTGGCATTTCTTCCCAAATTTGCAACAGTACGTTCCATTGTCAGCCAATAGTAACTTGCTCGCAACATCTTCTTCGCCATTGCATGTCCATTGGAATGAGTACCAAAGGAACCTTCATGCACTTCAGTCATCAACAAGTTTGGTTCGTGTCTATCCACACATCTGGGCAAAAGAAGATGCCGCTTCAACCTATTTTGTGAGGTAGTCAATTGCCACTAAAATGAAACGATGTCCATTCGAAGCTTTGGGCTCAATCATTTCAATAACGATCTTGCACCATATTATTATTCAAAGAGCTTGCACCATATTATTATTCAAGTTCGATCCATTATCAGTAACGATCTTGCTTGGCACACCATAACGACATATGATCTGATTCTTGATAAACCTTACAACGACTTGCTTGGTTACATTTGCATACGATGCCGCTTCAACCCATTTTGTGAGGTAGTCAATTGCCACTAAAATGAAACGATGTCCATTCGAAGCTTTGGGCTCAATCATTTCAATTCCCCACGTGGAGAAGCGCCATGGGAAAGAGATAACATTCAATAGTGTCGGAGGAACATGAATCTTATCAGCATAAATTTGACACTTGTGGCATTTCTTCCCAAATTTGCAACAGTACGTTCCATTGTTAGCCAATAGTAACTTGCTCGCAACATCTTCTTCGCCATTGCATGTCCATTGGAATGAGTACCAAAGGAACCTTCATGCACTTCAGTCATCAACAAGTTTGGTTCGTGTCTATCCACACATCTGGGCAAAAGAAGATGCCGCTTCAACCTATTTTGTGAGGTAGTCAATTGCCACTAAAATGAAACGATGTCCATTCGAAGCTTTGGGCTCAATCATTTCAATAACGATCTTGCACCATATTATTATTCAAAGAGCTTGCACCATATTATTATTCAAGTTCGATCCATTATCAGTAACGATCTTGCTTGGCACACCATAACGACATATGATCTGATTCTTGATAAACCTTACAACGACTTGCTTGGTTACATTTGCATACGATGTTGCTTCAACCCATTTTGTGAGGTAGTCAATTGCCACTAAAATGAAACGATGTCCATTCGAAGCTTTGGGCTCAATCATTTCAATTCCCCACGTGGAGAAGCGCCATGGGAAAGAGATAACATTCAATAGTGTCGGAGGAACATGAATCTTATCAGCATAAATTTGACACTTGTGGCATTTCTTCATAAATTTGCAACAGTAAGATTCCATTGTCAGCCAATAGTAACTTGCTCGCAACATCTTCTTCGCCATTGCATGTCCATTGGAATGAGTACCAAAGGAACCTACATGCACTTCAGTCATCAACAAGTTTGGTTCGTGTCTATCCACACATCTGGGCAAAAGAAGATGCCGCTTCAACCTATTTTGTGAGGTAGTCAATTGCCACTAAAATGAAACGATGTCCATTCGAAGCTTTGGGCTCAATCATTTCAATAACGATCTTGCACCATATTATTATTCAAAGAGCTTGCACCATATTATTATTCAAGTTCGATCCATTATCAGTAACGATCTTGCTTGGCACACCATAACGACATATGATCTGATTCTTGATAAACCTTACAACGACTTGCTTGGTTACATTTGCATACGATGTTGCTTCAACCCATTTTGTGAGGTAGTCAATTGCCACTAAAATGAAACGATGTCCATTCGAAGCTTTGGGCTCAATCATTTCAATTCCCCACGTGGAGAAGCGCCATGGGAAAGAGATAACATTCAATAGTGTCGGAGGAACATGAATCTTATCAGCATAAATTTGACACTTGTGGCATTTCTTCATAAATTTGCAACAGTAAGATTCCATTGTCAGCCAATAGTAACTTGCTCGCAACATCTTCTTCGCCATTGCATGTCCATTGGAATGAGTACCAAAGGAACCTACATGCACTTCAGTCATCAACAAGTTTGGTTCGTGTCTATCCACACATCTGAGCAAAAGAAGATGCCGCTTCAACCCATTTTGTGAGGTAGTCAATTGCCACTAAAATGAAACGATGTCCATTCGAAGCTTTGGGCTCAATCATTTCAATAACGATCTTGCACCATATTACTATTCAAAGAGCTTGCACCATATTATTATCCAAGTTCGATCCATTATCAGTAACGATCTTGCTTGGCACACCATAACGACATATGATCTGATTCTTGATAAACCTTACAACGACTTGCTTGGTTACATTTGCATACGATGCCGCTTCAACCCATTTTGTGAGGTAGTCAATTGCCACTAAAATGAAACGATGTCCATTCGAAGCTTTGGGTTCAATCATTTCAATTCCCCACGTGGAGAAGCGCCATGGGAAAGAGATAACATTCAATAGTGTCGGAGGAACATGAATCTTATCAGCATAAATTTGACACTTGTGGCATTTCTTCATAAATTTGCAACAGTAAGATTCCATTGTCAGCCAATAGTAACTTGCTCGCAACATCTTCTTCGCCATTGCATGTCCATTGGAATGAGTACCAAAGGAACCTTCATGCACTTCAGTCATCAACAAGTTTGGTTCGTGTCTATCCACACATCTGAGCAAAAGAAGATGTCGCTTCAACCCATTTTGTGAGGTAGTCAATTGCCACTAAAATGAAACGATGTTCATTCGAAGCTTTGGGCTCAATCATTTCAATAACGATCTTGCACCATATTATTATTCAAAGAGCTTGCACCATATTATTATTCAAGTTCGATCCATTATCATTAACGATCTTGCTTGGCACACCATAACGACATATGATCTGATTCTTGATAAACCTTACAACGACTTGCTTGGTTACATTTGCATACGATGCCGCTTCAACCCATTTTGTGAGGTAGTCAATTGCCACTAAAATGAAACGATGTCCATTCGAAGCTTTGGGCTCAATCATTTCAATTCCCCACGTGGAGAAGCGCCATGGGAAAGAGATAACATTCAATAGTGTCGGAGGAACATGAATCTTATCAGCATAAATTTGACACTTGTGGCATTTCTTCCCAAATTTGCAACAGTACGTTCCATTGTCAGCCAATAGTAACTTGCTCGCAACATCTTCTTCGCCATTGCATGTCCATTGGAATGAGTACCAAAGGAACCTTCATGCACTTCAGTCATCAACAAGTTTGGTTCGTGTCTATCCACACATCTGGGCAAAAGAAGATGCCGCTTCAACCTATTTTGTGAGGTAGTCAATTGCCACTAAAATGAAACGATGTCCATTCGAAGCTTTGGGCTCAATCATTTCAATAACGATCTTGCACCATATTATTATTCAAAGAGCTTGCACCATATTATTATTCAAGTTCGATCCATTATCAGTAACGATCTTGCTTGGCACACCATAACGACATATGATCTGATTCTTGATAAACCTTACAACGACTTGCTTGGTTACATTTGCATACGATGTTGCTTCAACCCATTTTGTGAGGTAGTCAATTGCCACTAAAATGAAACGATGTCCATTCGAAGCTTTGGGCTCAATCATTTCAATTCCCCACGTGGAGAAGCGCCATGGGAAAGAGATAACATTCAATAGTGTCGGAGGAACATGAATCTTATCAGCATAAATTTGACACTTGTGGCATTTCTTCATAAATTTGCAACAGTAAGATTCCATTGTCAGCCAATAGTAACTTGCTCGCAACATCTTCTTCGCCATTGCATGTCCATTGGAATGAGTACCAAAGGAACCTACATGCACTTCAGTCATCAACAAGTTTGGTTCGTGTCTATCCACACATCTGAGCAAAAGAAGATGCCGCTTCAACCCATTTTGTGAGGTAGTCAATTGCCACTAAAATGAAACGATGTCCATTCGAAGCTTTGGGCTCAATCATTTCAATAACGATCTTGCACCATATTACTATTCAAAGAGCTTGCACCATATTATTATCCAAGTTCGATCCATTATCAGTAACGATCTTGCTTGGCACACCATAACGACATATGATCTGATTCTTGATAAACCTTACAACGACTTGCTTGGTTACATTTGCATACGATGCCGCTTCAACCCATTTTGTGAGGTAGTCAATTGCCACTAAAATGAAACGATGTCCATTCGAAGCTTTGGGTTCAATCATTTCAATTCCCCACGTGGAGAAGCGCCATGGGAAAGAGATAACATTCAATAGTGTCGGAGGAACATGAATCTTATCAGCATAAATTTGACACTTGTGGCATTTCTTCATAAATTTGTAACAGTAAGATTCCATTGTCAGCCAATAGTAACTTGCTCGCAACATCTTCTTCGCCATTGCATGTCCATTGGAATGAGTACCAAAGGAACCTTCATGCACTTCAGTCATCAACAAGTTTGGTTCGTGTCTATCCACACATCTGAGCAAAAGAAGATGTCGCTTCAACCCATTTTGTGAGGTAGTCAATTGCCACTAAAATGAAACGATGTTCATTCGAAGCTTTGGGCTCAATCATTTCAATAACGATCTTGCACCATATTATTATTCAAAGAGCTTGCACCATATTATTATTCAAGTTCGATCCATTATCATTAACGATCTTGCTTGGCACACCATAACGACATATGATCTGATTCTTGATAAACCTTACAACGACTTGCTTGGTTACATTTGCATACGATGCCGCTTCAACCCATTTTGTGAGGTAGTCAATTGCCACTAAAATGAAACGATGTCCATTCGAAGCTTTGGGCTCAATCATTTCAATTCCCCACGTGGAGAAGCGCCATGGGAAAGAGATAACATTCAATAGTGTCGGAGGAACATGAATCTTATCAGCATAAATTTGACACTTGTGGCATTTCTTCCCAAATTTGCAACAGTACGTTCCATTGTCAGCCAATAGTAACTTGCTCGCAACATCTTCTTCGCCATTGCATGTCCATTGGAATGAGTACCAAAGGAACCTTCATGCACTTCAGTCATCAACAAGTTTGGTTCGTGTCTATCCACACATCTGGGCAAAAGAAGATGCCGCTTCAACCTATTTTGTGAGGTAGTCAATTGCCACTAAAATGAAACGATGTCCATTCGAAGCTTTGGGCTCAATCATATCAATAACGATCTTGCACCATATTATTATTCAAAGAGCTTGCACCATATTATTATTCAAGTTCGATCCATTATCAGTAACGATCTTGCTTGGCACACCATAACGACATATGATCTGATTCTTGATAAACCTTACAACGACTTGCTTGGTTACATTTGCATACGATGCCGCTTCAACCCATTTTGTGAGGTTGTCAATTGCCACTAAAATGAAACGATGTCCATTCGAAGCTTTGGGCTCAATCATTTCAATTCCCCACGTGGAGAAGCGCCATGGGAAAGAGATAACATTCAATAGTGTCGGAGGAACATGAATCTTATCAGCATAAATTTGACACTTGTGGCATTTCTTCCCAAATTTGCAACAGTACGTTCCATTGTCAGCCAATAGTAACTTGCTCGCAACATCTTCTTCGCCATTGCATGTCCATTGGAATGAGTACCAAAGGAACCTTCATGCACTTCAGTCATCAACAAGTTTGGTTCGTGTCTATCCACACATCTGGGCAAAAGAAGATGCCGCTTCAACCTATTTTGTGAGGTAGTCAATTGCCACTAAAATGAAACGATGTCCATTCGAAGCTTTGGGCTCAATCATTTCAATAACGATCTTGCACCATATTATTATTCAAAGAGCTTGCACCATATTATTATTCAAGTTCGATCCATTATCAGTAACGATCTTGCTTGGCACACCATAACGACATATGATCTGATTCTTGATAAACCTTACAACGACTTGCTTGGTTAAATTTGCATACGATGTCGCTTCAACCCATTTTGTGAGGTAGTCAATTGCCACTAAAATGAAACGATGTCCATTCGAAGCTTTGGGCTCAATCATTTCAATTCCCCACGTGGAGAAGCGCCATGGGAAAGAGATAACATTCAATAGTGTCGGAGGAACATGAATCTTATCAGCATAAATTTGACACTTGTGGCATTTCTTCATAAATTTGCAACAGTAAGATTCCATTGTCAGCCAATAGTAACTTGCTCGCAACATCTTCTTCGCCATTGCATGTCCATTGGAATGAGTACCAAAGGAACCTTCATGCACTTCAGTCATCAACAAGTTTGGTTCGTGTCTATCCACACATCTGAGCAAAAGAAGATGCCGCTTCAACCCATTTTGTGAGGTAGTCAATTGCCACTAAAATGAAACGATGTCCATTCGAAGCTTTGGGCTCAATCATTTCAATAACGATCTTGCACCATATTACTATTCAAAGAGCTTGCACCATATTATTATCCAAGTTCGATCCATTATCAGTAACGATCTTGCTTGGCACACCATAACGACATATGATCTGATTCTTGATAAACCTTACAACGACTTGCTTGGTTACATTTGCATACGATGCCGCTTCAACCCATTTTGTGAGGTAGTCAATTGCCACTAAAATGAAACGATGTCCATTCGAAGCTTTGGGTTCAATCATTTCAATTCCCCACGTGGAGAAGCGCCATGGGAAAGAGATAACATTCAATAGTGTCGGAGGAACATGAATCTTATCAGCATAAATTTGACACCTGTGGCATTTCTTCATAAATTTGCAACAGTAAGATTCCATTGTCAGCCAATAGTAACTTGCTCGCAACATCTTCTTCGCCATTGCATGTCCATTGGAATGAGTACCAAAGGAACCTTCATGCACTTCAGTCATCAACAAGTTTGGTTCGTGTCTATCCACACATCTGAGCAAAAGAAGATGCCGCTTCAACCCATTTTGTGAGGTAGTCAATTGCCACTAAAATGAAACGATGTTCATTCGAAGCTTTGGGCTCAATCATTTCAATAACGATCTTGCACCATATTATTATTCAAAGAGCTTGCACCATATTATTATTCAAGTTCGATCCATTATCAGTAACGATCTTGCTTGGCACACCATAACGACATATGATCTGATTCTTGATAAACCTTACAACGACTTGCTTGGTTACATTTGCATACGATGCCGCTTCAACCCATTTTGTGAGGTTGTCAATTGCCACTAAAATGAAACGATGTCCATTCGAAGCTTTGGGCTCAATCATTTCAATTCCCCACGTGGAGAAGCGCCATGGGAAAGAGATAACATTCAATAGTGTCGGAGGAACATGAATCTTATCAGCATAAATTTGACACTTGTGGCATTTCTTCCCAAATTTGCAACAGTACGTTCCATTGTCAGCCAATAGTAACTTGCTCGCAACATCTTCTTCGCCATTGCATGTCCATTGGAATGAGTACCAAAGGAACCTTCATGCACTTCAGTCATCAACAAGTTTGGTTCGTGTCTATCCACACATCTGGGCAAAAGAAGATGCCGCTTCAACCTATTTTGTGAGGTAGTCAATTGCCACTAAAATGAAACGATGTCCATTCGAAGCTTTGGGCTCAATCATTTCAATAACGATCTTGCACCATATTATTATTCAAAGAGCTTGCACCATATTATTATTCAAGTTCGATCCATTATCAGTAACGATCTTGCTTGGCACACCATAACGACATATGATCTGATTCTTGATAAACCTTACAACGACTTGCTTGGTTAAATTTGCATACGATGTCGCTTCAACCCATTTTGTGAGGTAGTCAATTGCCACTAAAATGAAACGATGTCCATTCGAAGCTTTGGGCTCAATCATTTCAATTCCCCACGTGGAGAAGCGCCATGGGAAAGAGATAACATTCAATAGTGTCGGAGGAACATGAATCTTATCAGCATAAATTTGACACTTGTGGCATTTCTTCATAAATTTGCAACAGTAAGATTCCATTGTCAGCCAATAGTAACTTGCTCGCAACATCTTCTTCGCCATTGCATGTCCATTGGAATGAGTACCAAAGGAACCTTCATGCACTTCAGTCATCAACAAGTTTGGTTCGTGTCTATCCACACATCTGAGCAAAAGAAGATGCCGCTTCAACCCATTTTGTGAGGTAGTCAATTGCCACTAAAATGAAACGATGTCCATTCGAAGCTTTGGGCTCAATCATTTCAATAACGATCTTGCACCATATTACTATTCAAAGAGCTTGCACCATATTATTATCCAAGTTCGATCCATTATCAGTAACGATCTTGCTTGGCACACCATAACGACATATGATCTGATTCTTGATAAACCTTACAACGACTTGCTCGGTTACATTTGCATACGATGCCGCTTCAACCCATTTTGTGAGGTAGTCAATTGCCACTAAAATGAAACGATGTCCATTCGAAGCTTTGGGTTCAATCATTTCAATTCCCCACGTGGAGAAGCGCCATGGGAAAGAGATAACATTCAATAGTGTCGGAGGAACATGAATCTTATCAGCATAAATTTGACACCTGTGGCATTTCTTCATAAATTTGCAACAGTAAGATTCCATTGTCAGCCAATAGTAACTTGCTCGCAACATCTTCTTCGCCATTGCATGTCCATTGGAATGAGTACCAAAGGAACCTTCATGCACTTCAGTCATCAACAAGTTTGGTTCGTGTCTATCCACACATCTGAGCAAAAGAAGATGCCGCTTCAACCCATTTTGTGAGGTAGTCAATTGCCACTAAAATGAAACGATGTTCATTCGAAGCTTTGGGCTCAATCATTTCAATAACGATCTTGCACCATATTATTATTCAAAGAGCTTGCACCATATTATTATTCAAGTTCGATCCATTATCATTAACGATCTTGCTTGGCACACCATAACGACATATGATCTGATTCTTGATAAACCTTACAACGACTTGCTTGGTTACATTTGCATACGATGCCGCTTCAACCCATTTTGTGAGGTAGTCAATTGCCACTAAAATGAAACGATGTCCATTCGAAGCTTTGGGCTCAATCATTTCAATTCCCCACGTGGAGAAGCGCCATGGGAAAGAGATAACATTCAATAGTGTCGGAGGAACATGAATCTTATCAGCATAAATTTGACACTTGTGGCATTTCTTCCCAAATTTGCAACAGTACGTTCCATTGTCAGCCAATAGTAACTTGCTCGCAACATCTTCTTCGCCATTGCATGTCCATTGGAATGAGTACCAAAGGAACCTTCATGCACTTCAGTCATCAACAAGTTTGGTTCGTGTCTATCCACACATCTGGGCAAAAGAAGATGCCGCTTCAACCTATTTTGTGAGGTAGTCAATTGCCACTAAAATGAAACGATGTCCATTCGAAGCTTTGGGCTCAATCATTTCAATAACGATCTTGCACCATATTATTATTCAAAGAGCTTGCACCATATTATTATTCAAGTTCGATCCATTATCAGTAACGATCTTGCTTGGCACACCATAACGACATATGATCTGATTCTTGATAAACCTTACAACGACTTGCTTGGTTACATTTGCATACGATGTCGCTTCAACCCATTTTGTGAGGTAGTCAATTGCCACTAAAATGAAACGATGTCCATTCGAAGCTTTGGGCTCAATCATTTCAATTCCCCACGTGGAGAAGCGCCATGGGAAAGAGATAACATTCAATAGTGTCGGAGGAACATGAATCTTATCAGCATAAATTTGACACTTGTGGCATTTCTTCATAAATTTGCAACAGTAAGATTCCATTGTCAGCCAATAGTAACTTGCTCGCAACATCTTCTTCGCCATTGCATGTCCATTGGAATGAGTACCAAAGGAACCTTCATGCACTTCATTCATCAACAAGTTTGGTTCGTGTCTATCCACACATCTGAGCAAAAGAAGATGCCGCTTCAACCCATTTTGTGAGGTAGTCAATTGCCACTAAAATGAAACGATGTCCATTCGAAGCTTTGGGCTCAATCATTTCAATAACGATCTTGCACCATATTACTATTCAAAGAGCTTGCACCATATTATTATCCAAGTTCGATCCATTATCAGTAACGATCTTGCTTGGCACACCATAACGACATATGATCTGATTCTTGATAAACCTTACAACGACTTGCTTGGTTACATTTGCATACGATGCCGCTTCAACCCATTTTGTGAGGTAGTCAATTGCCACTAAAATGAAACGATGTCCATTCGAAGCTTTGGGTTTGTAGCGGTGTATTCGTCGCTATATGATCTATCGATTAAATCATAAGCAAGAGATACATTGAAATTTCGAGTCGCCACCGCACTTTTATTTATCCAAAGGATTGGCTAAAAAGCGAACAAAAGCCTAAGAAGTTTTACACGTAGAAAACTAATAAAAAGATCAGAGAGTCTGGGTAAGGGGTAAATTACGCAATGGGAAGGTGTTAGGCACCCACTACGTCCTAGGTACTCCTAGGGAGCCCTTTTCACACTTGTTATGCTAAATTGTTATTTGTTACGACATAAAGATTGTGCAAACATGATTGGGATGATGAGAAAAGAATATACAATTTTTATTGGGTTATTGGGTTTGAACGGATGAACCCGCTGCCTACGTACCTTCCATCAAAGGTAAGGATCAAAACGCCGTAGTTCGGCTAAAAGATTTCCAAAAGTTGGTGGATTCAGTTTTAAACACAAGCACTGAGGCTTTTCATTATCAATGGGAGAAAACTCGACCAAAAAACAACATCCACCATGCGAGGATAGCTTCGACGTACTAGAGGGGTTAGCCCTGTTTGAAGTACGGAAGTCTTACTGTCGACTCACTAAGGATAGGCAAGATTTACATCAACCACAATGATAATTGAAGCCTATGGCTAATGCATGAAAAGATTAATGGACAAAGCCAAAACAAGTGAATGTGTGAAGTTAATTGATTGTGATTATGAAAGTGGAGTCAAAGTATGATTAAGATTGATTCAAAAGAAGTATTATGAAATGAGTTTGAAAAAGAAGTCAAGGACTTGAGTCCAGGTTTTTAGTTTGAAAACATGAAGATGTTTGCACAACACTTATGTCAAGTTTGAAAGATAAAGTGTGAAAAGGTTTAGGACATAATGAATGATGGATGAGGATGGAAAGTAAAAACTTCTTAGAGGGTTCACTTCTTGAAATCATATAGCAAATGATTCAAGTGTGTCCTTTGGAATAGCAATTAATGATAACAAACAAGCAGAACAAGCAAAAGCGGATATCGGATGCCAATCACTGGTCTTATACCAATCTCCTAAAACAAAACGGGATATCAGATGCCACTCAATGGTCTTACACTAATCTCCACAGGCAAAGAAATAAAAGCGGATACCGGATACCAATAAATGGATTTACACCAGTCTCCTAAAACAGAAATGGATATCAGAAGCCACTCAATGGTCTTATACTAATCTCCACAGAAGAAAACAAGAATGAAACATGGAAGTCAACTGCCAATCTATCTGGACTTAGGTTAACTCCACAGTATGGTCCTAGGAAACCCAATGCCACATTACAGGGACTTACAATGGATCCTCACATACAAGAACAAAAGCAACAATATGATCACAGGAATGCAAATGCCAACTTACAGGGACTTATAATTGCAACCTCTCACACAAACAGATGAACAAACTATGATCACAGGAAAGCAGATGCCAACTTACAGGGACTTATAACTGCAACCTCACATACAAACCAGACAGATCAAATTATGATCACAGGATAACAGATGCCAACATACAGGGACTTATAACTGTATCCTCACATACACACAGATAAACAGAAGATATGAGTGACCAATGAGGTCTTGCACTCTATCCTTCCATATCACAGGAGCAAAGGCCAAAAGAGATGGACTTACAATTGTCCTCAATGGGCAAGCAACAATGATAGCATCACAAAAGCAAATGAGATGATCATGCATTAATGGCAATTGATGATGATAAATGCATAACATACAGGCAAACAAGTGCACATGAAGTAATCAATCAATCAATGAATATCAAACAGCACACTCTATAGCCAAACAATGGGGGCTCACACAAGAGGGTTTGACTTTGAAAGTCCACTGTAATAGGTGAAGGGTCGCTCTTAACCTTGCCATTGAGAGGCTAAGGTGAAGCAGATGAAAAGGAGATGAGGGGTGTGCCTCATTGCTTCAATCTCAGATCAGAGAGAGCATCAAATAATAGAAAGTGGGGGAGTTCAGAAAGATGGAACTCTTTCCCCTTTATTGACTCGATTAGATCTTGGGTATTTATCTCAATGCTTCAACCATGTAATGGGAGCAAAGAGAGGACACACTGAATAATGGGGGATAGATTGCTTATCCCTACCTTCCACCAATTGCCTTACTTGAAGGACTTTTCCTGCTTGGGACAAATATAAACAAACACAGGCATTGCCTCTTAAGGAGGACTTCAGACAGTTTGCCCGGTCAAATAACAGACCGGGTCTCCAGACTACATGAAGAAGAAAGGTTTATACCTCAAAGCAAATGCTAAAAAGCAAAGCAAGCAACTAAAGCAACTAAAGTGTACCTGAAAAAGTCAAACTCATTAGTAAACAAGTCAACAATCAAAATCAAAAGGAAATGAACCAATAGTCAACCACAGAGGGACCAATTGTGCAAGGCACAAAGACTCAAGTATGTGAGTCACACCTACAAAACAAATGTTAGCACATGAAACAATCAAACTAAAACACATTTGAGTGATCCTCAAGGCATTGGTGCTTAACCTGAAACAGATGAACTCAACATGAGCTTAGAAGACCACTAGGACTAGCCTAGGGTCAAAGGTGAAAGAAAAAGTCAAGGCAGCAAGGAAAAGTCAACCCAAACCAAGTCTAAACATTCAAGAAGCATTCTCAATTGGATTCATAATTATATCATGCATCATGGTCATCTCATACACAAATGAATGCAAAGCATGGCAAGAGAAGCATACAAAAGTCAACAGCAAAGACTTCATTCAAAAGTCAACTCAAACAATCTCAAAAATTATGAAATAAATCACACTCAATCCTAACATCTAACATGGTAGACATGTAAAATTTCATGGCATTTGGATGAGAGGAAGGCAGTCAAGTAAAATCATGAAGTCAAACCAAATTCAAGTAAGCATGGTGAAAGTCAACAAACATGGGTCAACTTCAAAAATCATATCAATTTGAAAACAGAAGAGAAATGAGTGAGATTAACACCAATGCAAAGCTCAAGGTGTCTAGTTATCACATATGAAATTTCATGGTCATACAATATGGTATGAGAATTTCACAAAAGATTTGGCAAGGCATAGCACAAAAAGTCAACAAATGACCAAGTATGGAAGAAAATTCTCAATCAAATGGAAAACAGCAAGATTAATTCCAAGAAAATTCATACACAAACTAGACATGTGATAGATGGTTCATGCAAAATTTGGGGTCAATTGGATAAGAGGAAGCATGTGAACAAAAATTGGGAAAATACATGATCATGGTATAGCACCAAATGTAACACATAACTTCAGAAAATCACAACTCTCAATCCACAAATGATAAATGCACAAACCTTATATGGAAATGAAGGTCAACGTGTCTAGTTTCACCACAAAAAATTTCAAGCTCATAGGATATGACATGAGTATTTCACAAAAGGAATGGCTCAATGTGTCATTTTGGCATACATGTTGGGAAAATAATTATCATTTAAAATCCAGCCACTGAAAAATTAATTAAAATTCACCATAAAATAGAAGACACATTCATGAACATGAGGAAAAAATTTCATAATTTTTGGATGAAAATTGAAAGAGGAATTAATTGTGGAAGATGAGGAAATAATTGGATGCAATATGAACAAATGGCATGGCAAAGTGGTCAAACCAAGGTCAACCGATGGCAGAGTTGTAATTAACTCCTTCACTAATCCAAACGACACAGTTTTGGGGAAGGAAATGAAATGTTCCTATTGGCTCTCAGCCAATGGAACAGTGCACGCAGCTAAAAAGCTCAAATTTCTGGTTTTTCACATAAACCCTTAGGGTTTCTAACAGCATGGCCAAGGCATTGCTCAATGTTATCATCATCATGAAACAAAACAAACAACAGCATGGCATTGGTATCATGTTCAGCTTCATCAATCAATCAAAACCAACAACAAATGAACAGCAACATGTAGCAATGATCATACAACAAACCAGCATCCATGACCAAATACAACAAACATCAACATGTGGATTTTATGAGCAAGTTCAAAACAGCAGCAAAGTGTATTCATCATTGTTATCACAACAGCAATAGACCAAACATTCATGAGAAAATTCTGTGCATACTCATCATAACAGCAAGCATCATTCATCACTCAATGTTTAATCATCATCAAACTAATCAAAACAAACAACAGCATGGTATTGGTAATGTTCCTACTGCAACCAAACAACAGCATACAACAATGTTTCACATGGATTTCAGGACAATGCTCATAAGGTTTCAAAACTGCAGCAGGATTTAAACATCATAAAACCAGTTTCGAACAACAAGAACAACAGCAAATCACACCACAGCATGGTATCATGTAATCAATACAAGTTCATCATCAATATACATCCTCAACCAAAAATTCGAAAGGCAATGGCAATCAACAAGGCAATGACAAAGTTCATGTAATGTCCAAAGCAGCTCTAAACCAAACATAACTAACACAACTCACATGGATTTCTGGGCATATTCAAAGCAACAGCAGGGCATGTTTATCATTATCATGTAGTCATCATAAGCAACAACAAGCAAACAGCATGGTGCTCAACATGGTATCACCAACATCAACCCAAAATCACTTAACATGGTAAACAGCAAGGTTCATATAACTTTACACCAAACAAATTCCAAACAAGATTCATGGACAAGCTGGGCAGAGCTAGGGTTTTAAAACAGCAGCAAGGCTTCATGTCTATCATGTTCAATCATCCACCAAACAACCAACACACCATAGTCAACCAAAGGAGCACGACTTATGAAATACCAACATCATGCATCATCAGCTAACAACCAAAACAAGCCTAATCATGAGAGTTTTCTGGGCAAAGTGTTTGGTTTAAATACAACAGCATATGTTCAACATCAATGTGTAACTTGAAATTTCAAAATGTGCAGAAATCCAAATCAAGTAAGCCCATAACATCAGCACATATCAAACAACAAGAATGCATCATCAAAGTTCATTGAATCTCTTCCAGCAAGGCAAATCGTGCAAAAATTCATTTGTACACAAAAAGGAAAATTCGGATTTCTCCAACATGAGACCACCATTTTAAATGAAACAAGTTGCCTTCAGACCAGTATTCAAAGACCTACTCTAAGCCTAGCATGATTTGGTAAAAGGAGAGGATCGAAACTTACTTGAATTTGAAGCAAAGTGTTGAATGTTGGTTGTTTGGACGATACAGACTGAAACAGCTGCTCCCAATGCTTTGGAATGAGGGGTGATGAAGCTTTTTCAGCTCACAAGTGCACGAGGTAGGTTGAACCAACTTCCACCATTGTTGTGTGCTTAATGAAAACAGAACTTGAAAATGGAGTAAAAGCTGGGATTTAATGATCCAAGTGACTCCTAAATGCTGTCTAGATGAAGAAAACAGTGAGGATTGTTCAAAGGTTTTGGTGTTTTGTGCAGAAAAATCTCAAATGCAAAAATGCAAGAATGAGAGGATGAAGTGTTTTGGTCGAGGGAGGCTGTCAAGCTAGGTTTAGAAATGCTGAAAAATCCCTTATAAGGGTCTGTTTAGAGTTGGATTAGGGAGTACTAAACTTGATTAGCTTGAATGAGTGTAATTGCAAACTTGCTAATTTTGGACAAAGTGGAAAATGGGGGTATGTTTGCTGCTCGAGTGGGCTGGGCACAGGCTGCTAGCAGACCAAAACTCTGCTGTTTGTTGTTGCTTTTGACTGCTGTACTTGCTTTCACTTATTTGAAGCCAATTGCCAATTTTCAAGTTTTAGCATTTTGGTCCAAAAATGATGGCATAAGGGTGAAATGAACATGGTTTAAGGCTTTAGACAAATCACAAATGATGTATGGAAGCAATCTCAAATGGCAAAATGGTGAAAAAAGTCCTAATTCAAAAAGTCAAAGTTTGGTCAAACTTTGAATTTAAATGAAAAAGGTCCAAAAATGCCATTTTGAATGGTGAGGTTTTGATGGATGAAATTTATATTTTTGGAAAGAGGATGAAAAATGTGGTTTGTAGGAAAAAACCCCACCAAATTTGGCCTTATGGTTTGAGAGTTATGGCTTGTTGAAGTTCAAAAATTGATGAAAATGATTTGATCATATCTTGACAACCACACATGGGATTTGAGAGTTCTTGGACTTTTTGAAAATGGGAAGACAAGATCTTCAACTTTCATGTTGGGAAAAAATTCATTTGAAGCTTGTATCATGATGTAAGTTTAAGATCAAGAAGTTTCCATTTTTGGCAGTTGAAATTACAGGTCCACTTTCTATTTCTGGAAAATTTCTGATTCTACTTCAAATTCTTCCATGATGAGGTTTGACACGATAGATGAGGCTTGTACAAGCATGAATGAGCTCCTTCAAATCAATTCCATCCATCAAATCACTGATTAAATCCACAGTTGACCAAGTTTGACTTTTCTAGGGTTTTGCACTGACTGAAGCATTTCTAATGAATTCCAAACCCTAATTCCTTGAGAACTTGACTTCAAATGATGTCTCAAGTTGTATGAACCTTTGATTATTGATCATGGTGCCCAAATTCTGCAAGAATGGCCACCATCCATTGCTTTGACTGACTGTTGACTGTCTTTGACCTAATTGCTTCATCTGCAATCAACAAGGTTAAACTGACAATATTTTTGTACTTTTTGGTTAGTAAATATATGAAAAGCAAAAATATACAAATGCAAAGTATGCTTGGTGATCAAGAAACAAACCACAAGGCAATCTATCCACTAAGAGGAGGCAAAGGCATGCAATGATCCTTGAGGCCATGATATGAATGATATGGGCCATGAGGGATCTTAGGGCCCAAAATTGGGGTCTTACAGATGCCCCTATTTAAGGTCATTCTAGCCGGAGAAGTGAAGTTTAGAAATCTTTATCTCGACGCGGTAGAATGGGCTTAAATAATAGTAATGAGACAAATTTTGGTCCCTAAGAGACCTCATGATGCAAATGTATGCATGCAAAAGACACAAATTCTGTGGGGGAATTTGATTCACACAGAAGAAAAGACGATCCATCGGAGTAGTACACTCACCAGGAACAGAGACTCTAACAAGACTCTATGGGGATAATAAAAGAAGGAGAGATGTGTGAACGAGACACGACTCCAAACTGGGGAAAAAACAAAACTGACACAACGTGATCAAAACACGACTCTGATTAGGAGAACAGAAAACAGACAGGAGAACTCACTGGGGAGTGAAGAACTCGCACTGGGAAAAGAATTCCAAAGGAAAATAAATCCATTGGAGAAACACAAGCTGACTCCTGGAGGAGAAGCAACAGAAAACTTCACTGGGGAAGTAACAAAGAAATGAGATGTTACCAGGCATACGGGTAACAAACTCAGGAAAAACTGACTCCACAAGGGGACCGAGATCAAAATAGGGAGCAGAAAGGAGGGAACACCAAGGATACCGGTTACTGGGTATATAATAGGTGACCGACCAAAGCGTGAATTGGATTTCACTTCCAAAACACTCATCACCCTGAAGAGAGCTAAAAAAAAGCAAACTTGTTTATAGGATGGCTATTCAATTCCACAAGGAAAATGAATCTTACCCTGAGGGGAAACAATCAAAAGATTGACTCAAGAGCGAACGAGATATAATATCCATTACCGTCGGAACGTGGATAGAATACTCAGATGAGACATATTATTCATTACCGGCAGACCGTGAATAATATACTCGAAAGGAAAATTATCCTGAACCGGTTACTGGGTTGTTTATAGGATAAAAATCCGAAGACGTGAATTGGTTTTCACTTCCAAAACACTCATCATCCGAAAGGAGGGCTTGAAAAAGCAAATCGACTTACAGGATGGGCATTCGAATCCACAACGGGAAAACGAATCTTACTCAAATGGGGACACAAACCCAAAGAGTGCATGAGATATAATATCCATTACCGGCAGACCGTGGATAAGAAACTCGCATGAGATATATTATCTATTACCGTCAGAACGTAGATAATAAACTCGCATAGTAAGAAACACCAGAGATACCGGTTACTGGGTATATAATAGGTGATCTACCGAAAACGTGAATTGGTTTTCACTTCCAAAACACTCATCATCCAAAACACGAACTGGTTAAAGGATGGCCATTCGATTCTACAAAGAATACGAATCTTGCTCAGTTGGGGAAAATCAACAAAGGATTCCAACTAAAGAGCGCATGAGATATATTATTCATTACCGGCAGACCGTGAACAATACACTCGAAAGGAAAAGACACCAGAGATACCGGTTACTGGGTATATAATAGGTGACCTACCGAAACGTGAATTGGTTTTCACTTCCAAAACACTCATCATCCAAAACACGAACTGGTTAAAGGATGGCCATTCGATTCTACAAAGAATACGAATCTTGCTCAGTTGGGGAAAATCAACAAAGGATTCCAACTAAAGAGCGCATGAGATATATTATTCATTACAGGCAGACCGTGAACAATACACTCGAAAGGAAAAGACACCAGAGATACCGGTTACTGGGTATATAATAGGTGACTAACCAAAAAGAGAGACGATCGATACCAAGCATACGGGTAAACGAAAGACAACTCAAAGGATATATTGCAAGCATCCGGCAATTATCCAACAACAAAAGGAATATTCGACTCCGCGAAGGGAAATAGCGAATCTTACTCGACTGGGGAAACGCAAAAGGTTTCGACTGAAGAGTGCATGAGACATATTATTCATTACCGGCAGACCGTGAACAATATACTCGCATGGAAGATTATCCACAACCGGTTACTGGGTTAATAAAGGATAAATCAACCGAAAAGAAAGGCATCGGGATACCAAATTAGGCATATAATGATGACCATTCAAAGGGAGCAACAGACATTACCAACAAAAGGGTAAATGAAAGGCGAACTGCTGAGGATAAATTGCAAGCATCCGGCAATTATCGACAGGGACTAGCTGGGGATGCATTGGTATACAACCAATGATCCGGGGAACAAATCACTAGCATACGGTGAAAAGACCCACTGGGGATAAAATTGCTAGCATACGGCAATTATCCACAAAAACTTGCTGAGAATATAAGTGCTGATCTGAGCAACTTATACAAGCAAAGGAAAATCAACATCAAATATTGACTGAAGATAACCACAAAAATTAGGGTTTACATCTACCGAATACGGGGTAGAAGACCAACAACTCCGCGTGGGGATAGTACAAATCACAAATCCGCACGGGAAACCAAAATAGGGTTTATAACAAACCACAAACTGCTGAAGAGCAGGAAAAAACAGGATTTACAACTACCGGGTAGTAGGTAGAAAACCAAAACTCTGGCTGGAGAATAAAAAGGTGTATAACCACAAATTCTGTCAAGGAAGCCAGGAAAAGTAGGACTTACAACTACCGGTTATGAGGGTAGAGGCCCAAAAACATTCCGCTGGGGAACAACCCGCTGGGAAACACAAGACATTTGACAAATAGCCAATTCGGGAATGATCCGAAAAGACGGACTGAATCAAGACACGTCCTAATGAGGATGTAACTCAAATAGGAAAATCCATCCCAATATATGTGTTGGGAGGAAACGGAAGGAACCGTCATCCACGAGGATATATCTCAGTGGGGAACTGCAGAAGGAAAAACAGTATTCTCTGCTTATGGGGCTGACTCTATATGGAGAGATTTTAAACACCCGACATCTGCTTGGGGAGATCTGTAAAGAGATCTATATCACCATAGCAGGAGATACGACAAACAAAAGATATATGGCAAGAAATGCAACATGAATATCTGAATGTTTATGAATATGCATGAATATGCGTAATTTATGTTTGATGAATGCTGACAAAACAGACAATTCTAACACAAACAAGTTCAGGAACAAAACGTCCGGTATTATACTTCCAGGGGAAAAACCAGCTGGAGAGCCAATCTGCGGAGATCTACATGCTGTAAAGCAAAGATCTGCAGGTACTGCTGAAGAAGCAGAGAATCAGAAATATCAGGGAACAACCCAAAACAGGGTACAGAAAGTCACAACGGGCATAACAGCCACCAAGACGAATCTGTAGGGGAACAAGAGAAGTCCCAAAGAATCTGCAGGGGATCCCAGTATCGACTGAGAAATAAAAAGTGCGTTGCACAAGCACAAACTGCTGTAGAAGCAAATCCATATAACTCCGCTGGGGGAAAACCCACTGAGGGAGAATGATATCATCCAAATAGAATCCAACTGCATAAGCAACTCTACTGGGGAAAACTGTCGGCTACTCTCTTGGGAACAAACCACTGTGGGAGGACAGATCAAACAAGTATATTCTGCAACAAACCACTCCACTTGGGGAGAATATACACAGCAAACTGATCACAACAAGTAGATTCTGCAATGCAAGCCACTCTACTGGGGATCACAAACAGTCAGGAAATAAATCCGTTCACTGGAGGCCAAAGCCATCATCCGACCATACTGGGGATTGAAAGAGTATTCAACAGGAGAAACTGCCACAACAAACATTCTGCAGACTAAGCTGAGGAAAAGATGGTTGCAATATACTGGGATGTCAACCCGAACAACCACTGAGTAGGAAAAATAAATCCTGCTCTGCTGAAGAGAATAACTCTGATGGAGAGATAGCAACAATTCCGCAGACGACTTCGCCGGGGAAAGGGTAAAGTACCGGGTATCAAACCACTGACTTACCGAGGTCTTCAAAAAGAAAGCGATCATGCTGAGGAAACAGACAGTTCCGCTGGCACACTGCATGGGGAAAAGAGGTAATAACTCCACTTGCAACTCTGGTGGGGATATCAATAACAGCTCTACTCGCGACTCCGAGGGGAGTATTAATCAACGGTTATACTCATGACTGCGCTGAGGAGACAAATAAAGTCTGGGGCATACGACCCACTGGAGAGAGTGACGGGGCACCAAGATGACAAACCATCAACCGCCGAGACTTCTATAAGGAAAACACCCATGCTAGGGGAAAACTGCTGCTGGAGAGCACGAAGTCTTCAACAACACTCTGTTTGCGACTGTACTGGGGAACAACCCCAACAACAACTTTGTTTGAGGGACAACCCCAACAAAGGTCTGGAGAAAGAAGATACCACCAAACCAGGAATATGAACAAATGTCTTACCTGTTGGAAGTCATGCCACCCTCGGGAGAGCACTGAGATATTCTTGAGTATCCTTTCAATCTTGTGAATGTTCACTTTGCTTAAAACAAAAATTTTGAAAAATTTGATTTGTTTAAAACAATGATATTTTATCAACTTAAAACATGCAAAACATTTGTTGAATTGAAACAAATAAGAGTGCAAATAATTGGATAAAAAGCTCAAATTGATTTGATGGAATGGTAGCCTGCGAATGGCAAGACTCCATAGATCTGTACAAATTTGAAATCAGTGATATATATTGGAAGAGGGCTACATTGAACATAATGATCCTTTCTCTACCAATTTGAATCTCGATGTATCCGAAGCTTCAGTTGACGACGAATCGAGAATCTTCTGACGAAATGACGACTGATGAACCAGAAAGTCTTGTCAGGATGCAGTTACTTGCCAAATCCCTAATTTTTGCCTAGATTGCCCCAGAGTGAGGTACTCAATCTAGCGGGATGCAAATATATTCTTTTTTTCAAGTCTCTAATTTTTGCCTGGATTACCCTTGCGGGTTCTCCACCGAGACGCTCATTTTTGCCTAAGCCGCCCTTTCGGGTTTTCAACTTAGCGAGTTATTCTGTTTTTTTTCATTTATTTTTTCATTTGCATATACTTTTTTTTAGGCAAAGTATCTCTTGACTGCATCTGAGTTCACAGGACGAGTGAAATCCTCCCCATCCATTGTTGTAAGCATCAAGGCACCGCCTGAAAAGGCTCTCTTAACAACATATGGACCCTCGTAGTTTGGAGTCCACTTGCCCCTGGAATCGGGCGCGAAAGACAAAACTTTCTTGAGCACAAGGTCACCTTCTCGGAACACGCGAGGCTTGACCTTCTTGTCGAATGCTTTCTTCATTCTCTGTTGATATAACTGACCATGGCACATGGCAGTCAATCATTTTTCTTCAATTAAATTCAATTGGTCATAACGACTTTGAATCCATTCAGCATCAGTCAACTAGGGACTTGAGGGTATAATTTTCTTTTTTTCTTTTGGAAGAAATCTTGAAAAAAATTTTTGCTGATTTTTGATTTTTCATCTTTTTCACCCTCCTTTTTTTTTTTTTTTTTTTTTGTTTATGCCCCAGTTTGACTGTTTTGCTGATTCTCATGATACAGCTGAATGAGCTTCTCTGGTGCTCAAGGAGGTGGGTAATCTCGTCAGGAATCCCCCTTCAACATCATCTTCCTCTGCCTCAGATACAAGGACTTCAAGATTAGGAGATGGCGTTGGATCATTATGTTCAATGGGTTTAGAAATCCCTGCATAATGATTCTGGATAATGAAAAGCTTTTGAATTTAAACAAGCAAATCAATTATGCAGATGAAAAATGTTGTTTTTGTTTTTCTGGGTTTTTTGTGATCACTGATTTCATGCAAAAGCAAAAAGTGAAAACAAATGGAAAAACAAATGTTTAACAATGCATTAATTGAATGAAAACATCATTGCATTAAATGCTGCCAACAATGTCATCACTTCTCCTTTTGGCATGGGAGAAGGGTTTTAAACAAGGTGAACAATTCACGCTGACTTATGAATGACCGTAGGAACATCCACAGCGACCCAACAGTGGCAGACACCACCAGGTATGATGAAATTGTTCAGGTCCTCTGCATATCCTCTTCAATGATAGCAGCAGCTTCCTCTTCAGGTTGATCAGCACGGATGACTCCTCCACTTGAATAAACCTTGCTCATTAAGTGCCCCAGAACAGCAGCCAATGCCAGCCCGGGATTGGTTAACCAGGAATAAATCCATCAACAGGAATAAATCCATCAACAGGAATAAATCTATCAAAAGCACTTGGTCTGGCAAATTCCTCCTCGAGTTCACAATCCTCTTGCTCAATATGATCCATCAATCTGGCAGAGATGGCTCTGGTATAATACCGGCAAAGTGCGTCTTCAAAATAAATGAAGATCGCAGGGTCAGACCACAGGACGGGAGACCGGAACAAAACACCTGCTTATGCAAATGATGCATGAAGTGTTTGTGCATATGCTTGTTTTTTATTTCAAAGGAACCCGAGGGTTTTATTTGCAAACTTTGAAATATTTAAGCATTTTGATCATACATGAGAATATCTCATCAGATATATCAGGTGAAAAAATTTTCCCGGTTTTTTCATGTTTGAAAATTTTTGCAAATAAACTCCTTTGAGTTCCTTGAAAATTTTCTTTTTCTGATGATATGGATGCAGATGAATGCGTGAATGCATGAATGCAACAAACACACTCAAGGATCAAGCAAAGCACACCAAACAAAGGTCGTGGGAAAGCTCTATGTATCCCTAATATCAATCATCCATTTTGGTGGATTTAGGTTTTCACCTTATCGACACCCAAGTTCCATTGATATTAACGGTACATGAACCGGTTCAAACATTCCTAATATCAACCAGCCGCTTTGGTGGATATAGGTTTTACACCTGATCCGGGATCCATTGATATTAACAATGTTTGAACGACTCAACCACGAATCACGGGTTTGTTGAGAGTCACGAGCATGGAGTCTCGGTTAAGAACCACCCAAAGGGAGTGTACTAGGGTTAAACCTGCCAGACATGTTCTATCAGAGGTTCCCATAATCATCGTTCCATCTTTCGAATATTATCGGAGGAACGAATACTCGTATTCCAAGAATATTCTCAAGAGAAACTCTTATGAGTGTAGTATCGCGTAACAATCGTATCAGAACTGACATCTGAACGACCTCCGCACTACGGTCCTAAAAATAGGCCAAGATGGGTTTGGTAAACTAACGGTCCTTGGCTTCTGCGGCACATGATTGAAAGAATAATGCCTAACCACAAATAACTTGTGTGACATTATTAGTTCAACATGACCTCCACCAAGTGAATGGACTCGCAAGTCAACTGGCTAAGGACTACTCCACACCAGTCAACAAGACTATGCCATTCTCCTATCCTAGAGTGCACTCGAGTTCGGGTATAGAACTCATCTCACAGATCACCAAAGCAAACAGCAATTGTATATCAAGCAATTCACACATTACAATCAATACAGTGATCCCAAATTGTACAAAAATATGTCATACAACAAATAAACAAATATCATACAACAATGGTGAAAAGTAGGCACTACAACCAGGGATTCTGGTGAGATGTCCCCAGCAGAGTCGCCACTTTTCTGTGACGGTGTATTCGTCGCTATATGATCTATCGATTAAATCATAAGCAAGAGATACATTGAAATTTCGAGTCGCCACCGCACTTTTATTTATCCAAAGGATTGGCTAAAAAGCGAACAAAAGCCTAAGAAGTTTTACACGTAGAAAACTAATAAAAAGATCAGAGAGTCTGGGTAAGGGGTAAATTACGCAATGGGAAGGTGTTAGGCACCCACTACGTCCTAGGTACTCCTAGGGAACCCTTTTCACACTTGTTATGCTAAATTGTTATTTGTTACGACATAAAGATTGTGCAAACATGATTGGGATGATGAGAAAAGAATATACAATTTTTATTGGGTTATTGGGTTTGAACGGATGAACCCGCTGCCTACGTACCTTCCATCAAAGGTAAGGATCAAAACGCCGTAGTTCGGCTAAAAGATTTCCAAAAGTTGGTGGATTCAGTTTTAAACACAAGCACTGAGGCTTTTCATTATCAATGGGAGAAAACTCTACCAAAAAACAACATCCACCATGCGAGGATAGCTTCGACGTACTAGAGGGGTTAGCCCTGTTTGAAGTACGGAAGTCTTACTGTCGACTCACTAAGGATAGGCAAGATTTACATCAACCACAATGATAATTGAAGCCTATGGCTAATGCATGAAAAGATTAATGGACAAAGCCAAAACAAGTGAATGTGTGAAGTTAATTGATTGTGATTATGAAAGTGGAGTCAAAGTATGATTAAGATTGATTCAAAAGAAGTATTATGAAATGAGTTTGAAAAAGAAGTCAAGGACTTGAGTCCAGGTTTTTAGTTTGAAAACATGAAGATGTTTGCACAACACTTATGTCAAGTTTGAAAGATAAAGTGTGAAAAGGTTTAGGACATAATGAATGATGGATGAGGATGGAAAGTAAAAACTTCTTAGAGGGTTCACTTCTTGAAATCATATAGCAAATGATTCAAGTGTGTCCTTTGGAATAGCAATTAATGATAACAAACAAGCAGAACAAGCAAAAGCGGATATCGGATGCCAATCACTGGTCTTATACCAATCTCCTAAAACAAAACGGGATATCAGATGCCACTCAATGGTCTTACACTAATCTCCACAGGCAAAGAAATAAAAGCGGATACCGGATACCAATAAATGGATTTACACCAGTCTCCTAAAACAGAAATGGATATCAGAAGCCACTCAATGGTCTTATACTAATCTCCACAGAAGAAAACAAGAATGAAACATGGAAGTCAACTGCCAATCTATCTGGACTTAGGTTAACTCCACAGTATGGTCCTAGGAAACCCAATGCCACATTACAGGGACTTACAATGGATCCTCACATACAAGAACAAAAGCAACAATATGATCACAGGAATGCAAATGCCAACTTACAGGGACTTATAATTGCAACCTCTCACACAAACAGATGAACAAATTATGATCACAGGAAAGCAGATGCCAACTTACAGGGACTTATAACTGCAACCTCACATACAAACCAGACAGATCAAATTATGATCACAGGATAACAGATGCCAACATACAGGGACTTATAACTGTATCCTCACATACACACAGATAAACAGAAGATATGAGTGACCAATGAGGTCTTGCACTCTATCCTTCCATATCACAGGAGCAAAGGCCAAAAGAGATGGACTTACAATTGTCCTCAATGGGCAAGCAACAATGATAGCATCACAAAAGCAAATGAGATGATCATGCATTAATGGCAATTGATGATGATAAATGCATAACATACAGGCAAACAAGTGCACATGAAGCAATCAATCAATCAATGAATATCAAACAGCACACTCTATAGCCAAACAATGGGGGCTCACACAAGAGGGTTTGACTTTGAAAGTCCACTGTAATAGGTGAAGGGTCGCTCTTAACCTTGCCATTGAGAGGCTAAGGTGAAGCAGATGAAAAGGAGATGAGGGGTGTGCCTCATTGCTTCAATCTCAGATCAGAGAGAGCATCAAATAATAGAAAGTGGGGGAGTTCAGAAAGATGGAACTCTTTCCCCTTTATTGACTCGATTAGATCTTGGGTATTTATCTCAATGCTTCAACCATGTAATGGGAGCAAAGAGAGGACACACTGAATAATGGGGGATAGATTGCTTATCCCTACCTTCCACCAATTGCCTTACTTGAAGGACTTTTCCTGCTTGGGACAAATATAAACAAACACAGGCATTGCCTCTTAAGGAGGACTTCAGACAGTTTGCCCGGTCAAATAACAGACCGGGTCTCCAGACTACATGAAGAAGAAAGGTTTATACCTCAAAGCAAATGCTAAAAAGCAAAGCAAGCAACTAAAGCAACTAAAGTGTACCTGAAAAAGTCAAACTCATTAGTAAACAAGTCAACAATCAAAATCAAAAGGAAATGAACCAATAGTCAACCACAGAGGGACCAATTGTGCAAGGCACAAAGACTCAAGTATGTGAGTCACACCTACAAAACAAATGTTAGCACATGAAACAATCAAACTAAAACACATTTGAGTGATCCTCAAGGCATTGGTGCTTAACCTGAAACAGATGAACTCAACATGAGCTTAGAAGACCACTAGGACTAGCCTAGGGTCAAAGGTGAAAGAAAAAGTCAAGGCAGCAAGGAAAAGTCAACCCAAACCAAGTCTAAACATTCAAGAAGCATTCTCAATTGGATTCATAATTATATCATGCATCATGGTCATCTCATACACAAATGAATGCAAAGCATGGCAAGAGAAGCATACAAAAGTCAACAGCAAAGACTTCATTCAAAAGTCAACTCAAACAATCTCAAAAATTATGAAATAAATCACACTCAATCCTAACATCTAACATGGTAGACATGTAAAATTTCATGGCATTTGGATGAGAGGAAGGCAGTCAAGTAAAATCATGAAGTCAAACCAAATTCAAGTAAGCATGGTGAAAGTCAACAAACATGGGTCAACTTCAAAAAATCATATCAATTTGAAAACAGAAGAGAAATGAGTGAGATTAACACCAATGCAAAGCTCAAGGTGTCTAGTTATCACATATGAAATTTCATGGTCATACAATATGGTATGAGAATTTCACAAAAGATTTGGCAAGGCATAGCACAAAAAGTCAACAAATGACCAAGTATGGAAGAAAATTCTCAATCAAATGGAAAACAGCAAGATTAATTCCAAGAAAATTCATACACAAACTAGACATGTGATAGATGGTTCATGCAAAATTTGGGGTCAATTGGATAAGAGGAAGCATGTGAACAAAAATTGGGAAAATACATGATCATGGTATAGCACCAAATGTAACACATAACTTCAGAAAATCACAACTCTCAATCCACAAATGATAAATGCACAAACCTTATATGGAAATGAAGGTCAACGTGTCTAGTTTCACCACAAAAAATTTCAAGCTCATAGGATATGACATGAGTATTTCACAAAAGGAATGGCTCAATGTGTCATTTTGGCATACATGTTGGGAAAATAATTATCATTTAAAATCCAGCCACTGAAAAATTAATTAAAATTCACCATAAAATAGAAGACACATTCATGAACATGAGGAAAAAATTTCATAATTTTTGGATGAAAATTGAAAGAGGAATTAATTGTGGAAGATGAGGAAATAATTGGATGCAATATGAACAAATGGCATGGCAAAGTGGTCAAACCAAGGTCAACCGATGGCAGAGTTGTAATTAACTCCTTCACTAATCCAAACGACACAGTTTTGGGGAAGGAAATGAAATGTTCCTATTGGCTCTCAGCCAATGGAACAGTGCACGCAGCTAAAAAGCTCAAATTTCTGGTTTTTCACATAAACCCTTAGGGTTTCTAACAGCATGGCCAAGGCATTGCTCAATGTTATCATCATCATGAAACAAAACAAACAACAGCATGGCATTGGTATCATGTTCAGCTTCATCAATCAATCAAAACCAACAACAAATGAACAGCAACATGTAGCAATGATCATACAACAAACCAGCATCCATGACCAAATACAACAAACATCAACATGTGGATTTTATGAGCAAGTTCAAAACAGCAGCAAAGTGTATTCATCATTGTTATCACAACAGCAATAGACCAAACATTCATGAGAAAATTCTGTGCATACTCATCATAACAGCAAGCATCATTCATCACTCAATGTTTAATCATCATCAAACTAATCAAAACAAACAACAGCATGGTATTGGTAATGTTCCTACTGCAACCAAACAACAGCATACAACAATGTTTCACATGGATTTCAGGACAATGCTCATAAGGTTTCAAAACTGCAGCAGGATTTAAACATCATAAAACCAGTTTCGAACAACAAGAACAACAGCAAATCACACCACAGCATGGTATCATGTAATCAATACAAGTTCATCATCAATATACATCCTCAACCAAAAATTCGAAAGGCAATGGCAATCAACAAGGCAATGACAAAGTTCATGTAATGTCCAAAGCAGCTCTAAACCAAACATAACTAACACAACTCACATGGATTTCTGGGCATATTCAAAGCAACAGCAGGGCATGTTTATCATTATCATGTAGTCATCATAAGCAACAACAAGCAAACAGCATGGTGCTCAACATGGTATCACCAACATCAACCCAAAATCACTTAACATGGTAAACAGCAAGGTTCATATAACTTTACACCAAACAAATTCCAAACAAGATTCATGGACAAGCTGGGCAGAGCTAGGGTTTTAAAACAGCAGCAAGGCTTCATGTCTATCATGTTCAATCATCCACCAAACAACCAACACACCATAGTCAACCAAAGGAGCACGACTTATGAAATACCAACATCATGCATCATCAGCTAACAACCAAAACAAGCCTAATCATGAGAGTTTTCTGGGCAAAGTGTTTGGTTTAAATACAACAGCATATGTTCAACATCAATGTGTAACTTGAAATTTCAAAATGTGCAGAAATCCAAATCAAGTAAGCCCATAACATCAGCACATATCAAACAACAAGAATGCATCATCAAAGTTCATTGAATCTCTTCCAGCAAGGCAAATCGTGCAAAAATTCATTTGTACACAAAAAGGAAAATTCGGATTTCTCCAACATGAGACCACCATTTTAAATGAAACAAGTTGCCTTCAGACCAGTATTCAAAGACCTACTCTAAGCCTAGCATGATTTGGTAAAAGGAGAGGATCGAAACTTACTTGAATTTGAAGCAAAGTGTTGAATGTTGGTTGTTTGGACGATACAGACTGAAACAGCTGCTCCCAATGCTTTGGAATGAGGGATGATGAAGCTTTTTCAGCTCACAAGTGCACGAGGTAGGTTGAACCAACTTCCACCATTGTTGTGTGCTTAATGAAAACAGAACTTGAAAATGGAGTAAAAGCTGGGATTTAATGATCCAAGTGACTCCTAAATGCTGTCTAGATGAAGAAAACAGTGAGGATTGTTCAAAGGTTTTGGTGTTTTGTGCAGAAAAATCTCAAATGCAAAAATGCAAGAATGAGAGGATGAAGTGTTTTGGTCGAGGGAGGCTGTCAAGCTAGGTTTAGAAATGCTGAAAAATCCCTTATAAGGGTCTGTTTAGAGTTGGATTAGGGAGTACTAAACTTGATTAGCTTGAATGAGTGTAATTGCAAACTTGCTAATTTTGGACAAAGTGGAAAATGGGGGTATGTTTGCTGCTCGAGTGGGCTGGGCACAGGCTGCTAGCAGACCAAAACTCTGCTGTTTGTTGTTGCTTTTGACTGCTGTACTTGCTTTCACTTATTTGAAGCCAATTGCCAATTTTCAAGTTTTAGCATTTTGGTCCAAAAATGATGGCATAAGGGTGAAATGAACATGGTTTAAGGCTTTAGACAAATCACAAATGATGTATGGAAGCAATCTCAAATGGCAAAATGGTGAAAAAAGTCCTAATTCAAAAAGTCAAAGTTTGGTCAAACTTTGAATTTAAATGAAAAAGGTCCAAAAATGCCATTTTGAATGGTGAGGTTTTGATGGATGAAATTTATATTTTTGGAAAGAGGATGAAAAATGTGGTTTGTAGGAAAAAACCCCACCAAATTTGGCCTTATGGTTTGAGAGTTATGGCTTGTTGAAGTTCAAAAATTGATGAAAATGATTTGATCATATCTTGACAACCACACATGGGATTTGAGAGTTCTTGGACTTTTTGAAAATGGGAAGACAAGATCTTCAACTTTCATGTTGGGCAAAAATTCATTTGAAGCTTGTATCATGATGTAAGTTTAAGATCAAGAAGTTTCCATTTTTGGCAGTTGAAATTACAGGTCCACTTTCTATTTCTGGAAAATTTCTGATTCTACTTCAAATTCTTCCATGATGAGGTTTGACACGATAGATGAGGCTTGTACAAGCATGAATGAGCTCCTTCAAATCAATTCCATCCATCAAATCACTGATTAAATCCACAGTTGACCAAGTTTGACTTTTCTAGGGTTTTGCACTGACTGAAGCATTTCTAATGAATTCCAAACCCTAATTCCTTGAGAACTTGACTTCAAATGATGTCTCAAGTTGTATGAACCTTTGATTATTGATCATGGTGCCCAAATTCTGCAAGAATGGCCACCATCCATTGCTTTGACTGACTGTTGACTGTCTTTGACCTAATTGCTTCATCTGCAATCAACAAGGTTAAACTGACAATATTTTTGTACTTTTTGGTTAGTAAATATATGAAAAGCAAAAATATACAAATGCAAAGTATGCTTGGTGATCAAGAAACAAACCACAAGGCAATCTATCCACTAAGAGGAGGCAAAGGCATGCAATGATCCTTGAGACCATGATATGAATGATATGGGCCATGAGGGATCTTAGGGCCCAAAATTGGGGTCTTACAGGGTTCAATCATTTCAATTCCCCACGTGGAGAAGCGCCATGGGAAAGAGATAACATTCAATAGTGTCGGAGGAACATGAATCTTATCAGCATAAATTTGACACTTGTGGCATTTCTTCATAAATTTGCAACAGTAAGATTCCATTGTCAGCCAAGAGTAACTTGCTCGCAACATCTTCTTCGCCATTGCATGTCCATTGGAATGAGTACCAAAGGAACCTTCATGCACTTCAGTCATCAACAAGTTTGGTTCGTGTCTATCCACACATCTGAGCAAAAGAAGATGCCGCTTCAACCCATTTTGTGAGGTAGTCAATTGCCACTAAAATGAAACGATGTTCATTCGAAGCTTTGGGCTCAATCATTTCAATAACGATCTTGCACCATATTATTATTCAAAGAGCTTGCACCATATTATTATTCAAGTTCGATCCATTATCATTAACGATCTTGCTTGGCACACCATAACGACATATGATCTGATTCTTGATAAACCTTACAACGACTTACTTGGTTACATTTGCATACGATGCCGCTTCAACCCATTTTGTGAGGTAGTCAATTGCCACTAAAATGAAACGATGTCCATTCGAAGCTTTGGGCTCAATCATTTCAATTCCCCACATGGAGAAGCGCCATGGGAAAGAGATAACATTTAATAGTGTCGGAGGAACATGAATCTTATCAGCATAAATTTGACACTTGTGGCATTTCTTCACAAATTTGCATCAGTAAGATTCCATTGTCAGCCAATAGTAACTTGCTCGCAACATCTTCTTCGCCATTGCATGTCCATTGGAATGAGTACCAAAGGAACCTTCATGCACTTCAGTCGTCAACAAGTTTGGTTCGTGTCTATCCACACATCTGGGCAAAAGAAGATGCCGTTTCAACCTATTTTGTGAGGTAGTCAATTGCCACTAAAATGAAACGAATTCCATTCGAAGCTTTGGGCTCAATCATTTCAATAACGATCTTGCACCATATTATTATTCAAAGAGCTTGCACCATATTATTATTCAAGTTCGATCCATTATCAGTAACGATCTTGCTTGGCACACCATAACGACATATGATCTGATTCTTGATAAACCTTACAACGACTTGCTTGGTTACATTTGCATACGATGCTGCTTCAACCCATTTTGTGAGGTAGTCAATTGCCACTAAAATGAAACGATGTCCATTCGAAGCTTTGGGCTCAATCATTTCAATTCCCCACGTGGAGAAGCGCCATGGGAAAGAGATAACATTCAATAGTGTCGGAGGAACATGAATCTTATCAGCATAAATTTGACACTTGTGGCATTTCTTCATAAATTTGCAACAGTAAGATTCCATTGTCAGCCAATAGTAACTTGCTCGCAACATCTTCTTCGCCATTGCATGTCCATTGGAATGAGTACCAAAGGAACCTTCATGCACTTCAGTCATCAACAAGTTTTGTTTGTGTCTATCCACACATCTGAGCAAAAGAAGATGCCGCTTCAACCCATTTTGTGAGGTAGTCAATTGCCACTAAAATGAAACGATGTCCATTCGAAGCTTTGGGCTCAATCATTTCAATAACGATCTTGCACCATATTATTATTCAAAGAGCTTGCACCATATTATTATTCAAGTTCGATCCATTATCAGTAACGATCTTGCTTGGCACACCATAACGACATATGATCTGATTCTTAATAAACCTTACAACGACTTGCTTGGTTACATTTGCATACGATGCCGCTTCAACCCATTTTGTGAGGTAGTCAATTGCCACTAAAATGAAACGATGTCCATTCGAAGCTTTGGGCTCAATCATTTCAATTCCCCACGTGGAGAAGCGCCATGGGAAAGTGATAACATTCAATAGTGTCGGAGGAACATGAATCTTATCAGCATAAATTTGACACTTGTGGCATTTCTTCACAAATTTGCAACAGTAAGATTCCATTGTCAGCCAATAGTAACTTGCTCGCAACATCTTCTTCGCCATTGCATGTCCATTGGAATGAGTACCAAAGGAACCTTCATGCACTTCAGTCATCAACAAGTTTGGTTCGTGTCTATCCACACATCTGAGCAAAAGAAGATGCCGCTTCAACCCATTTTGTGAGGTAGTCAATTGCCACTAAAATGAAACGATGTCCATTCGAAGCTTTGGGCTCAATCATTTCAATAACGATCATGCACCATATTACTATTCAAAGAGCTTGCACCATATTATTATCCAAGTTCGATCCATTATCAGTAACGATCTTGCTTGGCACACCATAACGACATATGATCTGATTCTTGATAAACCTTACAACGACTTGCTTGGTTACATTTGCATACGATGCCGCTTCAACCCATTTTGTGAGGTAGTCAATTGCCACTAAAATGAAACGATGTCCATTCGAAGCTTTGGGTTCAATCATTTCAATTCCCCACGTGGAGAAGCGCCATGGGAAAGAGATAACATTCAATAGTGTCGGAGGAACATGAATCTTATCAGCATAAATTTGACACTTGTGGCATTTCTTCATAAATTTGCAACAGTAAGATTCCATTGTCAGCCAATAGTAACTTGCTCGCAACTTCTTCTTGGCCATTGCATGTCCATTGGAATGAGTACCAAAGGAACCTTCATGCACTTCAGTCATCAACAAGTTTGGTTCGTGTCTATCCACACATCTGAGCAAAAGAAGATGCCGCTTCAACCCATTTTGTGAGGTAGTCAATTGCCACTAAAATGAAACGATGTTCATTCGAAGCTTTGGGCTCAATCATTTCAATAACGATCTTGCACCATATTATTATTCAAAGAGCTTGCACCATATTATTATTCAAGTTCGATCCATTATCATTAACGATCTTGCTTGGCACACCATAACGACATATGATCTGATTCTTGATAAACCTTACAACGACTTGCTTGGTTACATTTGCATACGATGCCGCTTCAACCCATTTTGTGAGGTAGTCAATTGCCACTAAAATGAAACGATGTCAATTCGAAGCTTTGGGCTCAATCATTTCAATTCCCCACGTGGAGAAGCGCCATGGGAAAGAGATAACATTCAATAGTGTCGGAGGAACATGAATCTTATCAGCATAAATTTGACACTTGTGGCATTTCTTCCCAAATTTGCAACAGTACGTTCCATTGTCAGCCAATAGTAACTTGCTCGCAACATCTTCTTCGCCATTGCATGTCCATTGGAATGAGTACCAAAGGAACCTTCATGCACTTCAGTCATCAACAAGTTTGGTTCGTGTCTATCCACACATCTGGGCAAAAGAAGATGCCGCTTCAACCTATTTTGTGAGGTAGTCAATTGCCACTAAAATGAAACGATGTCCATTCGAAGCTTTGGGCTCAATCATTTCAATAACGATCTTGCACCATATTATTATTCAAAGAGCTTGCACCATATTATTATTCAAGTTCGATCCATTATCAGTAACGATCTTGCTTGGCACACCATAACGACATATGATCTGATTCTTGATAAACCTTACAACGACTTGCTTGGTTACATTTGCATACGATGCCGCTTCAACCCATTTTGTGAGGTAGTCAATTGCCACTAAAATGAAACGATGTCCATTCGAAGCTTTGGGCTCAATCATTTCAATTCCCCACGTGGAGAAGCGCCATGGGAAAGAGATAACATTCAATAGTGTCGGAGGAACATGAATCTTATCAGCATAAATTTGACACTTGTGGCATTTCTTCCCAAATTTGCAACAGTACGTTCCATTGTCAGCCAATAGTAACTTGCTCGCAACATCTTCTTCGCCATTGCATGTCCATTGGAATGAGTACCAAAGGAACCTTCATGCACTTCAGTCATCAACAAGTTTGGTTCGTGTCTATCCACACATCTGGGCAAAAGAAGATGCCGCTTCAACCTATTTTGTGAGGTAGTCAATTGCCACTAAAATGAAACGATGTCCATTCGAAGCTTTGGGCTCAATCATTTCAATAACGATCTTGCACCATATTATTATTCAAAGAGCTTGCACCATATTATTATTCAAGTTCGATCCATTATCAGTAACGATCTTGCTTGGCACACCATAACGACATATGATCTGATTCTTGATAAACCTTACAACGACTTGCTTGGTTACATTTGCATACGATGTCGCTTCAACCCATTTTGTGAGGTAGTCAATTGCCACTAAAATGAAACGATGTCCATTCGAAGCTTTGGGCTCAATCATTTCAATTCCCCACGTGGAGAAGCGCCATGGGAAAGAGATAACATTCAATAGTGTCGGAGGAACATGAATCTTATCAGCATAAATTTGACACTTGTGGCATTTCTTCAAAAATTTGCAACAGTAAGATTCCATTGTCAGCCAATAGTAACTTGCTCGCAACATCTTCTTCGCCATTGCATGTCCATTGGAATGAGTACCAAAGGAACCTTCATGCACTTCAGTCATCAACAAGTTTGGTTCGTGTCTATCCACACATCTGAGCAAAAGAAGATGCCGCTTCAACCCATTTTGTGAGGTAGTCAATTGCCACTAAAATGAAACGATGTCCATTCGAAGCTTTGGGCTCAATCATTTCAATAACGATCTTGCACCATATTACTATTCAAAGAGCTTGCACCATATTATTATCCAAGTTCGATCCATTATCAGTAACGATCTTGCTTGGCACACCATAACGACATATGATCTGATTCTTGATAAACCTTACAACGACTTGCTTGGTTACATTTGCATACGATGCCGCTTCAACCCATTTTGTGAGGTAGTCAATTGCCACTAAAATGAAACGATGTCCATTCGAAGCTTTGGGTTCAATCATTTCAATTCCCCACGTGGAGAAGCGCCATGGGAAAGAGATAACATTCAATAGTGTCAGAGGAACATGAATCTTATCAGCATAAATTTGACACTTGTGGCATTTCTTCATAAATTTGCAACAGTAAGATTCCATTGTCAGCCAATAGTAACTTGCTCGCAACATCTTTTTCGCCATTGCATGTCCATTGGAATGAGTACCAAAGGAACCTTCATGCACTTCAGTCATCAACAAGTTTGGTTCGTGTCTATCCACACATCTGAGCAAAAGAAGATGCCGCTTCAACCCATTTTGTGAGGTAGTCAATTGCCACTAAAATGAAACGATGTCCATTCGAAGCTTTGGGCTCAATCATTTCAATAACGATCTTGCACCATATTACTATTCAAAGAGCTTGCACCATATTATTATCCAAGTTCGATCCATTATCAGTAACGATCTTGCTTGGCACACCATAACGACATATGATCTGATTCTTGATAAACCTTACAACGACTTGCTTGGTTACATTTGCATACGATGCCGCTTCAACCCATTTTGTGAGGTAGTCAATTGCCACTAAAATGAAACGATGTCCATTCGAAGCTTTGGGTTCAATCATTTCAATTCCCCACGTGGAGAAGCGCCATGGGAAAGAGATAACATTCAATAGTGTCGGAGGAACATGAATCTTATCAGCATAAATTTGACACTTGTGGCATTTCTTCATAAATTTGCAACAGTAAGATTCCATTGTCAGCCAATAGTAACTTGCTCGCAACATCTTCTTCGCCATTGCATGTCCATTGGAATGAGTACCAAAGGAACCTTCATGCACTTCAGTCATCAACAAGTTTGGTTCGTGTCTATCCACACATCTGAGCAAAAGAAGATGCCGCTTCAACCCATTTTGTGAGGTAGTCAATTGCCACTAAAATGAAACGATGTTCATTCGAAGCTTTGGGCTCAATCATTTCAATAACGATCTTGCACCATATTATTATTCAAAGAGCTTGCACCATATTATTATTCAAGTTCGATCCATTATCATTAACGATCTTGCTTGGCACACCATAACGACATATGATCTGATTCTTGATAAACCTTACAACGACTTGCTTGGTTACATTTGCATACGATGCCGCTTCAACCCATTTTGTGAGGTAGTCAATTGCCACTAAAATGAAACGATGTCCATTCGAAGCTTTGGGCTCAATCATTTCAATTCCCCACATGGAGAAGCGCCATGGGAAAGAGATAACATTTAATAGTGTCGGAGGAACATGAATCTTATCAGCATAAATTTGACACTTGTGGCATTTCTTCACAAATTTGCAACAGTAAGATTCCATTGTCAGCCAATAGTAACTTGCTCGCAACATCTTCTTCGCCATTGCATGTCCATTGGAATGAGTACCAAAGGAACCTTCATGCACTTCAGTCGTCAACAAGTTTGGTTCGTGTCTATCCACACATCTGGGCAAAAGAAGATGCCGTTTCAACCTATTTTGTGAGGTAGTCAATTGCCACTAAAATGAAACGAATTCCATTCGAAGCTTTGGGCTCAATCATTTCAATAACGATCTTGCACCATATTATTATTCAAAGAGCTTGCACCATATTATTATTCAAGTTCGATCCATTATCAGTAACGATCTTGCTTGGCACACCATAACGACATATGATCTAATTCTTGATAAACCTTACAACGACTTGCTTGGTTACATTTGCATACGATGCTGCTTCAACCCATTTTGTGAGGTAGTCAATTGCCACTAAAATGAAACGATGTCCATTCGAAGCTTTGGGCTCAATCATTTCAATTCCCCACGTGGAGAAGCGCCATGGGAAAGAGATAACATTCAATAGTGTCGGAGGAACATGAATCTTATCAGCATAAATTTGACACTTGTGGCATTTCTTCATAAATTTGCAACAGTAAGATTCCATTGTCAGCCAATAGTAACTTGCTCGCAACATCTTCTTCGCCATTGCATGTCCATTGGAATGAGTACCAAAGGAACCTTCATGCACTTCAGTCATCAACAAGTTTTGTTTGTGTCTATCCACACATCTGAGCAAAAGAAGATGCCGCTTCAACCCATTTTGTGAGGTAGTCAATTGCCACTAAAATGAAACGATGTCCATTCGAAGCTTTGGGCTCAATCATTTCAATAACGATCTTGCACCATATTATTATTCAAAGAGCTTGCACCATATTATTATTCAAGTTCGATCCATTATCAGTAACGATCTTGCTTGGCACACCATAACGACATATGATCTGATTCTTAATAAACCTTACAACGACTTGCTTGGTTACATTTGCATACGATGCCGCTTCAACCCATTTTGTGAGGTAGTCAATTGCCACTAAAATGAAACGATGTCCATTCGAAGCTTTGGGCTCAATCATTTCAATTCCCCACGTGGAGAAGCGCCATGGGAAAGTGATAACATTCAATAGTGTCGGAGGAACATGAATCTTATCAGCATAAATTTGACACTTGTGGCATTTCTTCACAAATTTGCAACAGTAAGATTCCATTGTCAGCCAATAGTAACTTGCTCGCAACATCTTCTTCGCCATTGCATGTCCATTGGAATGAGTACCAAAGGAACCTTCATGCACTTCAGTCATCAACAAGTTTGGTTCGTGTCTATCCACACATCTGAGCAAAACCATGTCAAAGTTTCTCTTGTATAGTATATCACCATTTTAGTAGAAATTATTGGCTAATCTTCTCAAAGTCTTCTTATCTTTCAAAGATGCCCCAGGCGGGTAAAGCTGACTTTGGAGGAAACACTTGATGTCATAATACCACGGCTTCTCGTCTTTGATCTCTTCAACAGAAAACACATGAGATGGCCTATCAATATGCATCACAGATAAATTGGCAACTTCATTCCAATACTTCACTATAATCATTGATGCCAATGTTGCAAGAGCATCTGCCATCCGATTTTCATCTCAAGGGACATGATGAAACTCAACCTTTGTAAAGAAAGTTGAAATCCTCCTCGCATAATCTCTATATGGTATTAAACTGTGTTGATTAGTCTCCCATTCTATTTTGATTTAATTCACAACCAAAGTCGAATCACCGAAGACATCCAAATACTTGATTATGAGATTCATGGCCTCTTCAAGCCCCATAATGCAAGCTTCATATTCTGCCATGTTGTTTGTGCACTTGAAAGTCACTCTAGCTGTAAATGGTAGATGCGTGCCATGAGGAGTAATAATCACTGGCCCAATGCCATTTTCATATTGAATAACAACTCCATCAAATACCATGCCCCAACGGGAACCAGGTTCTGGCCCTTCTTCAAGCAATGGTTCATCACAAGCCTTCATTTTCAAGTACAAAATTTCTTCATCAGGAAAATCATATTGCACTAACTGGTAATCTTCAATTGGTTGGTGAGTGTCGCATTACGCGAAAAACCGGCAGGAAAACGAAAACAACAGAGCCGCCACCGTGCGTTATTTATCCCAAAAGAGGGAAAGGAAACGCTCGAAGTAAACCTGGAAAAGACTTGGTCTCGCGACCAGAGAGAGATGGGATCAGGAGTCGGTTGTACAAAGGGAAGGTATTAGCACCCCTACGCATCCTTCGTACTCGACGGGATCCACGCACAAAAGAAAGGATAAGGTTTCTAAACACTGCTCAAACAAACTGCACACACAGGCTGAAAGGAGACACAGAAAGACAAAAGAAACTAACTCGGCAGGATATCGCATCCTGGGCCTACGTAGTCTGTCAGGCACAGACATCAGAGTCGACGTAGTTCGGGACAGGGGGAAACGTGCTCGCTAGGATATCGCATCCTATGCATACGTATCTTCTCTGACTGGAGAAGAATCAGAGCACTCGTAGCTCGGCTAACGCACGCCAAACAAAACACAAACAGGAAACCGACTGCCAATCGCTGGACTTACGTCAGACTCCACACCAACAAACACACACACAGGAAACCGACTGCCAATCGCTGGACTTATGTCAGACTCCAACAAGCAAACAAGACACAGGAAACCAACTGCCAATCGCTGGACTTACGTCAGACCCCAGCAAACAAACACACACAGGAAACCAACTGCCAATCGCTGGACTTACGTCAGACTCCAAACACACACAAAGGGTGGAAAAAGACAAAGGGCGCCCGGAGAGATCAGCTCATCTCCTGCCTACGTACCTCATCTGGTATGAGGATCAGGGCGACGTAGTTCCCCTACGCAGGGAAAGAACTTCTAACCTAACCAGAGACTGGGAAATGACAAACTAGAAGGGAGACTGACTCGAGCCTAATAGTTATCATGTAAATTCACCATGGTCCTAGGTTGAGGTTTCTATCTAACTTGCACAGGGAGCAAGCTATCCTAAACAGCACAGGCAAATACATACAAGCATAAAAAGCAAGCACACACACTATATGCACACAATTGGGCTCATACAAGGTTAGGTTGTGAAACACAAGCCAACTGGAATCGGGTGTAGTTAGCTCTTAACCCTAACATTGAGAGTTAGGGTGAAGTTGATACAATGGGAAGTGAGGGTAAGACCTCACAGCTCTTATCCCTGTCCTGGGAGAGCTTCAGACAAATGAAAGTGTGGGAGTTCAGAAAGTAGGAACTCTTCTCCACATATGACTGACACAACAAAGATCTTGGGTTAATATCCACAATGCATCAACACATGGTGTGTGAGCAAAGTGGATGACACACTGAATAGTAGGAGATGGATTACACATCTCTTTTATCTGCCAATTGCCTCATAAGAGGACTTTTCCTGCTTGGCACAAAAGTAAACAAACACAAGCATTGCCTCTTAAGGAGAGCTTCAGACAGGTGTCTGCCCACATAACAGGAAAGGTCTTCCAGACTACATGAAGTCAGAGAGTTATACCTCAATGGTTAAGCAACCAAGCAAAGAAAAAGCAAGTTCAAAAGAACTCAAAGCAACTTAGGTACCTGAAAAAATCTAACCCAATCAGTATACAATTCAAATAAACAGACAGACAACAGTCAATCACACAATCAGACAGATAAGGCATTAGGCAACAATGTGCAAGCCACAAGCCAATAGGCACAACACAAGTAACTTGGCATCAACCTACAAAACAACACAAGGTTAGTCAACATCTAGAGCAAATATCAATGCTCAAGTGAGGAAGCATCATCAACTATGGACTTGGATGTATAAACATGAAATCAAAGCTCAACTGTGAGTCACAAACCACTAGGTCAAGGCCGAGGGTCAAAGATGGAGAAAAAATTCAAAACAGAACATGAAATTTGACATGAATCAACCTCATTCAATCAAGAACACAATCCAAAATGTCCCATATCAATATCATTAACCAAAAGTATTTCATGAACCAAACATGGCAAGGTATGCAAATTGTGACCACATTGTGACATCAGAAGAAACAAATGCACATTAAATAAAAAATGATTCAAATAATCTTGGAAAAATTCATGAGAAAACATAACATACAACATGATCATCACACAAAAAATTAGAAGCATTGTACATCATTAGGCATGGCAATCACATAGCATAAGTCAAGACAAGCACAACAAGCACATGTATGACACAAATTGTCACACCAAGTTAGCATAAGCATAAAACAGAGATGGATTATGGTAAAAACCTCAAACCATAGCCAAAACAACCCTAAACATGTCTAGCAATAGTGTGCAAAATTTCACAAGCATTGGATAAGGAACAAGCATTTCACAATCAAATGAAGTTCAAGGCAATTTGGAAGCTCAAATGTGACCAACCAGAATGAAAAATCTCAATTAAATCAAAAATAATCTCAAAAATTCCAACAAATATCATGAGCAATCACAACATCTATACAAAAAATCAAGTTAATTGGATATCATTTGGCATGGCAAACACATCATTCAAGTTGAACATCACAAGGTGTGACACCAATTGTCACACCTAACTTAGCATGATCATAAAACAGCAATGGTAATTGATAAAAATACCAAATCAACACCAAAATGTCAAGCAATGAGTGTAGTTATAGCATGAAAAATTTCATAATCATTGGACAAGAATCAAGCATTTCACAAACGATATGGCAAAGCAAGGTCAAGAATGCAAACATGTTCAAGCCTCCTAGCACAAAAAATTATCCAGCCGTGCACAATTTATGGAAAAATGATAAAAAAATAATAGACAGAAAATGCAACATAATGCAAAAAATCTCATAATTTTTGGATGATTTTTCAAATTAATATGAATTTTGCAAGATGAAGAAAAATTAAAAAATGAGATGTGAAGCATGTATATGAAATAGGAGGGAAATGGAAAAAATAAGTGAACATTTGAAATATTGTCATGGTGCGGAATCGAAGCATGTGCTAATTTGAATGAGAAAGAGCGCCAACATGAAACTCTGCGTTTCATTTATGCGCTGGACTGGTCAAAGGCGCGGTCAACGGAGGGAACCAATCAGAACGCAGCATGGCAATTTGAATGGATCAATCAGAATGCAAGCCCTAACAACACATGCAGCAACAGATTTTCGTTCTCTAAGGATCTAAAACCGTGGCCTAAACTGAAACTCATCTTCTTCATTACACGCCATGCATGAACAGTGGATTTCTCAAGAACATCAAGAACAATATTTCCAGAATTTGAAATTAAGCACATCAATGTGAAGATCCTTCAACATACATCACAAATCCATAAACAACTAAACCTAATTCCACATGTTAAGAGAGAATCGAGCACATGAACATTCACACACAAAACTTTAAATCAACCTAGTTCACTCAATAGTGCATGGATTTTTATGATTCGAAGCTCAGCATGACCACAACAACAAGATCTACAACAATAGCATAATACATTTGAGAAATAGAGAGATCGATTTGGAACCTCTTGAAGTGCAGATCTGGAAATCACGAGCTATAGGCCATGGCAATGCTTTACAGCTTCTCTTCAATGATTATTGAGGTGATTGGAAGGAAAATTGAAGTTCAATTGCTCTTGATTTCACCAGAATTGGAATTCACCATTAATGTTCAAGGCTTCGAGCATGCTTCCATTCAGCACCAAATTTCTTGATTCCTTGTGCCAAATTGCTCAATGATACTTCAGGATGATGAATCAAGCAAGAGAAATGGATGTTGTTTGAAGAAATTTGAAGAAATTTTTGAGAGAAAATTTGATGAAAATTTCTAGATCTGAAAAATGAGTTGTTGTTAATGCTGAAACAGTTAGGGTTTTAGCTTTATACCTCCTACTAATCACTCCTTAATCATGTTTAGGCCAATGGTTAAGTGGAATTAACAAAATGTGGTGTAAATGCAAATTGGGATTTTCACCCTATGCATAAAAATCATGAATGAACAGTACACGAACTCTATTTATTTTCACCTAGAATGCATTTTAAAAATCATTGGTGAAGGCAAAATGTCTAAATAATGCACCAATTTTAAACTTCAATTTCCCTCCAAAAATCAAGTGAATTGGAAAATGTGCATGTGATGATAATTGGTGTAATGCAATGCATGATCTGGAATTTAGAGGTCAAAAGAAGAATTTAGCAAAAAGAACCACTTGAATTGGAGCTTTGGTTGAGAAGTTATGCCCATTTGAATCTTCAAGTACACTTTGCCATGTTTTGATCATATCTCTTCAACCACACATGAGAAATTCATGATCTGGGACTTTTTGGAAATGGGAGAGAAAGATATTCAACTTTCATGTTGGACAAAATTTCATTTGAAGCCTTCTTGATGATGTAATCGTGAGTTGAAGTAGGTCAAAAACCTTTCCATTTTTGGAAAGTTCAAATTACAGGTCACCTGCTATTTTTGGAAAGTCTTGATCTGACTTCAAATCCTTCAATGTTGATGTTTGAAATGTCAAATGAGACTTGTTTACACATGATTGAGGCATCTCTAACCATCTCCCACCTCCAAATCCACAGTTGAACTGACAGTTGACTTCTATTGACTTTTTAGGGTTTCAGATGATTTGCACATGGACTGATGAGCTATGAGCCTTCAATTCTTGGCCAAACCACTTCAAAATGATCCTTGGGTCACATGAACTCATTGTACCAACCCCAGGGCTTTGATCTCATGGAGAATGCTCCTGTTGCCTTGCACAACTGAATCTCCTAACCAGTCTTGCCTGATGACATGATGGACTATGCAATGTCAATGCAATGTTAATGACCTAAAATGAAAATGTATATACAAAATGGGAGGTGCAAATTTGAGGTGCTACAGCTGCCCCTATTCAATCAGTTGGGAACTTGAACGGATGAGAGCAACGGTTGTCAGACCTTCAAGGTAAACAGGGATTGAATACCAAAGAACCGTAGAAATTTGCACTCTGCCGGATATAATACAGGATATTTGCAACAGTGACCAGACAAGACGTTTACTGACGACACTACTGGGGATTTTGATTTTTATCAAAGGAAAGGTACAACCAGACGTCAACGGACGAATGGGAAAAACTCAACGTTTACCGACACCAACGGAGAGGTGACCAGACATCAACGGATGAATGGGAAGACTCGACCAGACGTCAACGGACGAATGGGAGAAGCTCGAAGTTTATCGACACCAACGGAGAGGTGACCAGACATCAATAGATGACTGGGAAAGACTCGACCAGACATCAACGGACGAATGGGAGAAGCTCGACGTTTATCGACACCAACGGAGAGGTGACCAGACATCAACGGATGACTTGGAAAGACTCGACCAGACGTCAATGGACGAAAGGGAGAAGCTCGACGTTTATCGACACCAACGGAGAGGTGAACAGACATCAACGGATGACTGGGAAAGACTCGACCAGACGTCAACGGACGAAAGGGGGAAGCTCAACGTTTATCGACACCAACGGAGAGGTGACCAGACATCAACGGATGACTGGGAAAGACTCGACCAGACGTCAACGGACGAAAGGGAGAAGCTCGACGTTTATCGACACCAACGGAGAGGTGAATACTTCACTGGGGAAGGAAAACAAATATTTGCAACCGGAAACCAAATAGGATGTTTACCGACGACTCTACTGGGGATTTCTTGCTGGGGAACAACCAGACATTTACCGATGACTGGGGAAAATACTCGACGTTTACCGACATCGAAAGATGATGTTTACCGACATCAAAGAAAGGCGACCAGACATTTACCGATGACTGGGATGAGACTCAACGTTTACCGACATCGAAAGATGATGTTTACCGACATCAAACAAAAAAAGACCAGACATTTACCGATGACTGGGAAACAAGATATACAACCAGACGTCATAGGACGAATGGGAAAAACTCAATGTTTATCGACACCAACGGAGAGGTGAACTCTGGGGAAAAATTAACACAACCAAACGTCAGCGGACGATCGGGAAAAACTCAACGTTTATCGACACCAACGGAGAGGTGACTCCTGGGGAAGGGTACAGCTATACGTCAACGGACGAATAGGAAAAACTCAGCGTTTATCGACACCAACGGAGAGGTGAACAGACATCAACATATGACCTGTGGGGAAGATACAACTAGACGTCAACGGACGAATAGGAAAAACTCATCGTTTATCGACACCAACGGAGAGGTGAATTCTGCACTAGGAGAATGATGTTACGAACATCGAAAGATGATGTTTACCGACATCAACAAAGAAGATCAGACATTAACGAATGACTGGGGATGGACTCGATGTTTACCGACACCGAAAGAATGGTGTTTACCGACACCAAAGAAAGAACACACGCGGGTGTTGACATGACACTTACCTAGTATCACATATGTCGAGGCAAAGCTAAACACTTGTTGGGGATCTCACTGGGGAGAATCAAGCTTTCCTTTCACGGACGGGTGAGGAAATAAACCTCTCTGGGAAATATCAATCATGAATGCTGTCAGGAGCAACTGTAGCAAACGTGTTGTACAGATGTTGAACAATGATCCGCGTCTGCCGGGGATATGGTCTGATTAAGTTTCAACACATGAATGCATATGTTTGAATTTTTCTATGGCGTAATGCTCCATATTGAATGGAAATGCTACGCGATTTGAGGATGCAATGATCACTACATGCAAAATGCAAAATGATGAAAACTCCTGCTGGGGGAGCAAAATGATTAGATTCTCCAACTCTGTGGGGAAACTCTATCTGAGGAATGCTCTACGGGGAGTAGCACTGACTTCTCACTCATGCTGAAGAATAGCACTGCTACGGATAGATTCCACCAGGGAACAAACTTCACTGGACCCAATCCACTCGGGGACTCTGCTAGGGACGCAACCAATGTGACTTTACTGGGGACGACCCATCCAATTCACAGGTAGAATAAACTCTGCTGGAGATAACTTTCACCGAACTTGATCCACTCGGGGAACTGCTGGGGAAAACCATCACCACAAACCCTCTGCTAGGGAGATCTGCTAGGGGAAAAACCTTCACAACCCTGATGAGAAAGGTCTACACCACTCTGCTGAGGAAATAATATACCAGGCCACACTGGGGATAGACATCCACAACCCTGCCGGGGACAAGCGTTCACGACCACGCTGGGAGTAGCAGTACTTCAAACCTAACTGCTGGGGGGATATAACCGCTCCACTGACACCTTTGCTGAGGATACAACATCCTTCCAACTTTGTGGGGTACTGCCAACTTCAGAATAGCTAAGGACTTAACAATCCTTAGCTCTGCTGGGGATAGAAGGCACTATCCACAGACGTTTCTGCAGGGGATAAGAATAGTTCTGATAGCTTTCAGACTTGCTTGGGGAAACAGCCACTTCCAAGCCTGCTGGGGAATCATCCTCGATCCGGCTGGGGAAATCCTGATCTTGAATATATGCTGGAGAGAAAAGTCTCGAACTTGCTTCATCTACTGGGGAACATCCCCATTCTCTCACACTGCTGAGGAATCAACCGTGGCTTATCTGCTTCAGCCAGGGATCAAAAGGTAACAACCTGCAAAACAGCACGACAAGCATGCACCAGGGAATTGCATAGACAAGATGCGCTCAAGTGTCCTCAACATTCAAAATGATTTTCAAATGTTTTATCTCTCTGCACATTATTGTCTAGCATTCATGTTTTTATATGCAATGTTTATCAAAAATTCGGACGTTTCTTGCAAACAAAATAGTAAAATAGAAACAAGAGAGCAATTTATCTGAATAACGACTTTTATTGATTCAAAATGGGCCTGAAAAGGCGAATACATCGGGAAGCAATTACTAGAAAGAGGTAATTGCGCACAAAAGGAAAATAAGTTATCCTAATGGCAATGTGAACACGGCATCCACTATTTCCCAATCCTGTTATGACTCACAGATCCTCAGTTTTCCTCCCAAGTTCCTTGCTTTCTGAGAAGAATGACTGGACCGATCACATCTTTCGAGATGGCAGACGAAGAAGCGCGATGAAGTACAGATAACTCAGACTGTAGTCTTCGCTTTAATCCCTCTTTTGCCTGGATCGCCCTTGCGGGTTTTCAATCCACCGGGATACCCCTTTTTGCCTAAGCCATCCTTTCGGGTTTTCGACTTACCGGATGTACAAATTCTTTTCCTTCTTTATCCCTAACTTTTGCCCGAACCTTCTCTTTTTTTTTTGGTTCGCCGGGATGCCCTTTTTTGCCTGGACTCTTTTATTCTTTTTGTCCAGCGGGTCAATTTATGCGAAGTATTTTTTGACTACATCTGAGTTAACAGGGGACAGAAAATCTTCACCATCCATAGTTGTAAGCATCAAGGCTCCACCGGAGAAAACCTTCTTAACAACATATGGACCTTCATAATTAGGAGTCCACTTGCCCCTATTATCTGTACCGGGAGGAAGGATCCTCTTCAAAACTAGATCACCGATCTGATAGCTTCGAGGACGCACTTTCTGATCAAAGGCTCTCTTCATCCTTCTCTGATACAACTGCCCATGGCACACAGCTGCTAACCGTCTTTCTTCTATAAGGCTCAACTCATTAAACCTTGTTCGAATCCATTCAGCTTCGTCAAGCCTAACATCCAACAAGACCCTCAGAGAAGGAATCTACACTTCAACTGGTAGGACAACTTCCATACCATACACAAGGGAGTTCGGGGTTGCCCCGGTCGACGTACGTAGTGAAGTACGGTACCCATGCAAAGCGAAAGGCAGCATCTCATGCCAACCCTTGTACGTCACGACCATCTTCTGCACAATCTTCTTAATATTCTTGTTTGCCGCCTCTACAGCACCATTCATCTTCGGTCTGTAAGGAGAAGAATTGTGATGTTCAATCTTGAAATCTCTACAAATCTCTTTCACCATCTTGTTATTGATATTCGAACCATTATCAGTGATGATTCTCTCAGGAACCCCATAACGACAGATGATCTCCTTCTTGATGAACCGGGCAACCACTTGTTTGGTAACATTAGCATAGGAAGCTACTTCCACCCACTTGGTGAAGTAATCAATCGCAACCAGGATGAAGCGATGTCCATTAGAAGCAGTAGGCTCAATCTTCCCAATCATATTTATGCCCCACATGGCGAACGGCCAAGGTGAATTCATGACATTCAAAGGGCTTGGTGGTACATGCACCTTATCAGCATAGATTTGACATTTATGGCACTTCCGAGCGTACTTGAAACAATCGGATTCCATAGTCATCCAGTAATAACCGGCTCTCAACAATTTCTTTGACATTGCATGACCACCAGCATGGGTATCAAAAGATCCTTCGTGCACTTCTTGCATCAACGTGTCTGCTTCGTGTCTATCCACGCATCTGAGCAGAACCATGTCAAAGTTCCTCTTGTACAACACATCGTCCTGATTCAAATAAAAGCTTCCAGCTAGCCTTCTTAGGGTTTTCTTGTCATTCTTTGACGCACCTTCAGGATACTCCTGGCTCTTGAGGAAATTCTTAATATCAAAGTACCACGGCTTCTCATCAACAACAGACTCGGCTGCAAACACATACGCAGGCCTCTCGAGTCGATTCACCGCAACATATGGCACATGATTCCACCAATGAACCTTGATCATAGAAGACAAAGTAGCCAAGGCGTCAGCCATCTGATTCTCATCCCGGGGGACGTGATACAACTTCACCTTCTTGAAGAAAGTCAATATTCTTCTGGTGTAATCTCTATAAGGAATCAAATGCGGATGATTGGTATTCCAATCTCCACTGACCTGATTGATCACTAGAGCGGAATCTCCAAAAATGTCAAGTGTTTTGATCCTCAGATCGATGGCTTCTTCTATCCCCATGATACAAGCCTCATACTCAGCCTCATTGTTGGTGACGTCAAAAGTCAATCTGGCAGAAAAAGGTATATGAGCACCTTTTGGATTGATAACCACTGCCCCCAACACCGTTACCGTTCACATTCACAGCCCCATCAAACATCAATGTCCACTTGTCATCAGGATCCGGTCCTTCCTCGACAAGAGGCTCTTCACAATCTTTCATCTTAAGATACATGATGTCTTCATCAGGGAATTCAAACATCATCGGCTGATAATCATCAATCGGTTGCTCGGCAAGGTAGTCTGACAGAATACTACCTTTGATGGCCTCTGCGACGTGTACTCAATATCATATTCTATTAAAATCATCTGCCAACGGGCAACACGTCCGGTGAGAGCCGGCTTCTCAAAGATGTATTTCACTGGATCCATCTTAGAAATCAATAAGGTAGTATGGTTCAACATATACTGCCTCAGTCGGCGAGCAGCCCAGGCCAAAGCACAACAAGTTTTCTCGAGCTGCGAATATTTGATTTCACAGTCGGTAAACTTTTTGCTAAGGTAGTATATGGCATGCTCTTTTCGACCAGACTCGTCATGCTGTCCCAATACACACCCCATCGAGTTCTCAGTTACTGATAGGTACATTATCAGTGGTCTCCCAGGAACTGGAGGTATGAGGATTGGAGGTTTCTGTAGATACTCTTTTATTTTGTCAAAAGCTTTATGACAGTCATCATTCCACCTGATTGCTTGATTCTTTCTTAGCAATTTGAATATTGGTTCACACGTGGCAGTTAGGTGAGATACAAACCTAGCAATGTAGTTCAATATCCCTAAAAACCCACGAACCTGCTTTTCTGTTTTCGGTTCAGGCATCTCTCGAATAGCTTTGACTTTTGCTGGATCAACCTCAATCCCTTTCTCACTGACAATGAAACCTAACAGCTTACCGGATCTCACCCCAAACGTACACTTGTTTGGATTCAGCCTCAGTTTGAACTTTCTCAGCCGATCAAACAACTTCTGCAAGTTTACCAGGTGCTCCTCTTCTGTCTGCGACTTCGCAATCATATCATCCACGTACACTTCAATCTCTTTGTGCATCATGTCATGAAAGAGAGTCGTCATAGCCATCTGATAGGTAGCACCGGCATTCTTCAGCCCAAATGGCATCACCTTATAGCAGAACGTGCCCCAAGGTGTAATGAATGTCGTCTTTTCCATGTCCTCTGGTGCCATCTTGATCTGATTATAGCCAGAGAAACCGTCCATGAAAGAGAAAACCGAGGATTAAGCCGTATTACCCACCAATACATCAATGTGAGGTAATGGGAAATCATCTTTCGGACTCGCTCTGTTCAAATCCCGGTAATCGACACACATCCAGACTTTGCCGTCCTTCTTCGGCACGGGAACGATGTTGGCCACCCACGGGGAATAAGTAGTCACTGACAGAAAACCCGCGTGCAACTGCTTCTGAACTTTTTCTTTGATCTTAACAGCCATATCAGGACTCGTTCTCCGAAGCTTCTGCTTGACTGAAGGACAATCTTCTCTGAGAGGTAGCCTATGCACCATAATATCGGTATCCAACCCAAGCATATCTTGATACGACCAGGCGAATATCTCCACATATTCTCTCAGCATCTCAATCAACCTTCTCTTGACATCTTCCTTCAAAGCAGCCCCGATCTTAATATCTTTTCTGGCGTCCTCAGTACCAAGATTAACAATCTCCAACTCCTCCTGATGAGGTTGGATGACCATTTCCTCCTGCTTCAACAATCTAACCAATTCTTTAGGGAGTTCACAGTCTTCCTCACTCTCCTTTTCAACTTGGTAGATGGGATTATTGAAATCATACTGAGCCATAACAGAATTGTTCATAGTGGAGTCCGTAAGATCGCTTCTGCATGTTTAATGCTTTATTTTAGAAAAAGGAGTTCAAGAAAGTCACAAAAAACAAAAACATTGCCATTTTTATTGTTTTGAAAAATGAAAACAAAAATAGAAAGACAGGGATCACAAAATTGTTTGCAAAACGTCCTTTATTAATGATATCATTGAGAAAACATGATGAGGCCCTACAATGAACCACTACGCCTTGGGCAGAACGTAGGGTTTTGTGCAAAATGAAAAACAAAAGAAAATTACTCTGTTTGAAGAGTAACTTGGACCACATCTTCTGTTGTCCAGTTGTTGATCGACTCCCCTGGTGCACACGGGCGAACCCAGTTGTCCAGATCACAATCACTGTCCCCGTCTTCACTACTGGTTGCAAAGACATCACCGTGATTCATCAGCCCAGCGCTGGTAAAGGTACTCGGTCCTTTCTGCTCAATCTGCTCTACCTGCAGAGGTTGATAACCAATTCCGAACTTGTCTTCTTTGACAGGCAAATCCACCATCTTGCCCCAGCCTTCTGCTTTACCGGAGTTGACAACCTCCACTGCCTGCTTGTACGATGCAATTGAGGCACTTGGCTTCTTCTACTCAGCAAAAGCCACCCTCTCAAGAGCAACAGTCTCGAATGCCTGGCATAGAGTTTCATGGATCTCACCATCCACCTCTACATACTTGAAAGAGGATAGGTGACTCACCAGAATATCTTCTTCACCGCACACAGTCACAATCTGACCGTTCCAGACATACTTCAGCTTCTGGTGGAGAGTTGACGAAACTGCCCCAGCTGCGTGAATCCAAGGACGTCCCAACAAACACTATATGCTGGCTGAATATCCGTCACATAGAAGACAATGTCAAAAACCTCTGGGCCGATCTTCACCGGCAATGTGACTTCACCAAAAACAGACCGTTTGGATCCATCAAATGCACACACAATCAGATCGCTCGGAGTAAGGACAACCCCTTCAACATCAATCTTACCCAAAATCTTCTTAGGCAACACGTTCAACGATGAGCCAGTGTCTACCAACACATGTGAAAATACTGCACCCTTGCACTCCATAGTGATATGCAGGGCCTTGTTATGGTTACGTCCTTCAGGCGTCAAGTCCAGATCTGTGAACCCCACACCATGCCTGGTACTCACATTAGCAATGACACCCTCCAATTGGTTGACAGAGATCTCTTGAGGCACGTAAGCCATATTCAGCATCTTCAACAAGGAATTACGGTGTGCCTCAGAGCACAGGAGCAATGAGAGGATAGAAATCTTGGACGGAGTCTGATTCAGCTGATCTACAATCTTGTAGTCACTCTTCTTAATTATTTTCATGAACTCCTCCACATCCTTCTCAAATGAGCCCTCAGGCGCCTCCTTCTGAGCAGGTTCTTCATCAACCACAGCCTGTTTACCTTTGGCCTTGGCGAGAGCCTCGGCATTGTTATCCCTCAAAGGATGTGGAGCAAACAGACGTCCACTTCTGGTGAAACCTCCGGGTCCCCCAACATTGTCCACAACTGGACTTGCAATCACAGGAGTCCTACTAGGCACACCAATAGTCACAGGAGACTGATTCACTGGCCTAACCTGACTTTCAGCCCTTCTGTTGCTGCGATAAGCATTGTCATACTTCCACGGCACAGCCCTACTATCAACAACCCTTCTTCCCGAAGCAACAATAGTAGTTGGAGCACTGACAGTCACGGGAGCAGAAATGGTAACAGGGGTACCAACTGTTGTAGGCGCACTAACAACCCTCTGGCCACGTCCCTCTGACGGTTTAAAATAAATGGTGACAGTTGACACCACCCTATGATCCTTCTCGGCCCGACTAAACTGTAAACAGCCCTCATCGATCAAATTCTGAATACCAGCCCTAAACTGTACACAACCATTCTCTGACTCTGCATAGTCTACACAGCCCTCACAACAGCCCGGGAACACTCCCCCATTCAATAGGCGGTCTTTCACAAAAAACATCGATGTCTGAACATCATAAACACTGACCACCAAGTCTTCAGCTTTACCGTCTTCAACATTGTTCACTCTGTGTGCACCATGCGGAGGCATAGGATTGTTTACAACATTCGGCACAGGAGCAAAATTGATAGTTTTAGCGTCAATTAGGTCCTGGACCTTATGATGAAAAGCCCGGCAGTTCTCAATGTGGTGCCCCGGTGCACCAGAATGGAAATCACAACGGACGTTGGCATCATACCCAGGTGGTACTTTTGTCAACGGAGCCATGGTGCGCAACTCCACAAAACCCAATCTGAGCAACTCAGGTAGCAACTCAGCATAGGTCATCGGCAACGGGTCGAAACGTCGATCCGGCATTCTCTGTCTAGGCTGATACGGACGTTGTTGTTGTTGTTGTTGTGGTGGTGGTGATTGTTGAACCCTTTGTTGTTGCTGTTGACGAGGTTGAGGTGCTGGAATAGTCACAGCAGCAACCTGGCGATATTGCCCTCTGTTTACACTTCTTCTACCGTGTTGCACAACATTGGTTTCACCCTCTCTCCTGCGAGGTGCCCCGGCAAATGGTTTCTTAGAAGACGAGGAACCAGCATCCTGAATCTTCCCCGCTTTAATCAAACTCTCTATCCTCTCTCCACAAATTACAACGTCAGAGAAACTACCGAATGGGTAACTTCCCATCCAGTCCATGAATACTCCCTGTAAGGTACCGATAAACATGTCAGTCAACTCCCTCTCCAGCATGGGGGTTGTACTCGTGCAGCCAACTCACGCCACCTCTGGGCGTACTCCTTGAAGCTCTCGCCAGATTTTTTGACAAAGACTCTACAACTGAGTCCGGCTCGGTGCCATGTCCATGTTATGTTTGTACTGCCTCAAGAAGGCCTCCCCCAAATCTCTCCAATTTCGGATAAAATCTCTCTTAAGCTCCATGTACCAATCCAAGGAAGCCCCAGACAAGCTATCCTGGAAGAAATACATCCACATTTTCTCGTCATCTGTGTAAGCAGAGATTTTCCAGTAATACGCCTGCACATGGGTGCGAGGACAAGAAGTACCGTTGTATTTATCGAACGAGGGTGCTTTGAATTTGTAGGGAATTCTCAACCCTTCCACCAATCCCATATTCGTCACATCAATACCCAGGGAGTTCTGACATTCCATAGCTCGGATTTTCTCAGCAAGGGCATCAACTTTCCGATCCCTCTCTTCAACCCTCACTACATCATCGTCTTCACTGAGGAGTGTGAACGTATCCTCCTGCCTGTCAACAAGCGGAGCAGGATGACGAATCGGAGCCCGGGTATCTCTGGCATTAAAAGTCTCTGCAGCAAGAGGCTGTCCGTTGATTCTGATACCCCTCAATTCATCCCCTACAGCGTAGTCATTGGCGGGAGCAGCAGCAACAACATTCTCATGAACCGGGTGTAACACGGTGGGAGAACTGACTTTAGTTAAATGTTGCGGATAGCAAGAGTCGCCCCCGACTTTTATTTTATCCAAAAGGAAAGGACATAAAAGAACAGGAAAGACCTTAAAAAGATTTTGAGTTCGGGGGGTAGGTTATACAAAGGGAAGGTATTAGCACCCTTTATATCCATGGTTATCCATGGGCTCTTAGTTACTTAGCTCACTTTGTTTGTTTGCAAGAGTGTAGTGTGTGATTAGAAAAATTTCTGTAAGTACTTTGTAATGACCCTCGTATGGGTGTATACAAAGCCTAGTTTAGAAATTGTGAGGTGTAAAAGTAATTTTGAAAAGTGTGAGCAAGTAACTATGAGATACCTACCCTAGATTAAGTCTTTCGTGTTCTCGTATATTCTTTCAATGGTAAGACTGCCCCTATTATTAAGGAATAGGTAGTCATTACCTTGGATGTGTTTAAGGGACGGGCGTAGGGTCATCGTATGGTCAATGAAGGCAACATAAGGGGTGTCTTTAGCAACTCGTAGGGACTATCATCATATTTACCGAAGGGACAAGATCATTATATCGTAGGCAACCTCGTAGGGACTTGATCTTTTAAGTTTATAGGGACTTGATGATTTTTCTGTTTGAAGGGACTTTGCTTAAGACACCCCTATTTTCGAGGGACTTGACCATTTAAAGAAGGCAACCAAGAGGAATACCCTAGGAAGTACAGATGGCGATCAAAGATCGACTTACGTGTGAGTGTTATTTTTAAGATATTTGTCTTGAATTTAATTTTCTAAGTTCAATTATTTACAGTTAGTTTTTTGCACTCCCTAAATTACTAACCACGCAATAAATATTTACAAAAATAAAAGCAAGAAAAATAAATTCCTAAACTATTACATGGCTATGGGACAGATACATAATAATCAGGCGAGAAAGAATAAATTTACAACCTATACATTTGTTCCTAATATTATAAATAAAACAAAATTAAAATAAGGAAAATAATGAAGCAAAAATAGAAACGATAAAAGCAAATAATAATAAAATAATAATAAACAACAGTAATAAAGCAATAATAAAATAACAATAATAATAAAGTGATAATAAAAAGGTTAGAATTTTAAAAGAAATTATTTTAGGTTAAACAAGTTAGATTTTTTTAGAAGTTATTAGAAAAATATGAGTTTAAAATAAATTAGTAATAATAAAAGAATTTAAAATACATTAATGTACAAATTATAAAATAAAAGAGTTATATGAAAAATATTAAGTTAGTTATTTACAAAATAAATAAAGATTATAGAAAATATCAAATTATTATATTAATAGGTTTATTATTATTATTCAATTAGAAAAATGGTCAATTAGATTTTATTTACAAAATATATAAGGATTTATTATTATAAGTAAGTAATAAAAAAAGTTATTAAAATAGTTAGTATTTATTATTTATTTACAAAAAATATAAAGGTTATAGAAAAATATTAAATAATTAATTTAGTAGGTTTTCACACCCTACATTACTAAACCACGCAGTTAATATAGGATCAATGGCAGGAATTTAAATGGCAGAAAAATAAATGGCAGAAAAATAAAATGGCAGAAAATAAATGGGAGAAAAATAAAATGGCAGAAAATAAATGGCAGAAAATAAAACCCTAATTATTACAACGCTTTGGTGCAGTTACATAATAAAGATGGCGAAAAGTAAAACTGAAAATATTACAAGTTAAAACTTAAAATATTACAAGGGCGAAGCAGTTACAGTGTATGAATAACATAAATAAGAGTGAAAATAGGAAATAATAATAAGGTTTGTTAAGGTTTAAAGAAAAGGTTTATGGTTTAAAGGAAATAACACGGTTAAAGTTTTAGGTTTGAAATTTAGAGTTTGTGGCGAAATTGTCAGGGTTTAGGAAAAATCAGGGTAGTTAGTTATGAAAAAAAATGTGCAGATCTAAATATATGTATATAAAAAAAATATGAATTAAAAAAACAACGGCGTTGCTAGCGCAAAATTGCGATCATCGCAACTGGATCGGATAACACAAATGTCACGCCTCATACACGTATATGTGAAAACGGCGTATTGACACGATCCGATCCGAAAACATAATCAAATTATAACATAAAATAGAAATATATATATATTTAACACACTAGTTACATATATGAACATGTATTTGAAACACAGTAACAAATATATCAACAAAATAGATAAAGTATATATCATATATAAACCATTACCAAACTGTGTGTACGATAGTATAGATCAGCCACTCTCAGTTTCTCTTTTTTGTTCTGTCTTTCTGCCTCCCTCTATCAGTCATGCTAGTAAATATATATAGGAACAAATTAGGTTAATGATAATGGGCCTAAGTTTATTTTGAAACCCAATATTAAATTAAAAACTGAATAAATTTAAATAATTAAAATAGTTAAAATTAAAATAAAAATTAATTAACCTATTTATTTATTCTAGACCCAATATAAAAATAAATAGACTAAAAAAATAAAAGTCGGGCACCAAAATGCTCGAAAAAATAAAATGAACACGTCAAAATAATCAGCGCGAAATAAATGACTCGGAAAAATACAGCGTTTGGTCGGATTTTGAAATAAAAATTATGACCGTTTAAACTGCTCAGACTGATCAACATATGACCAAAAATAGTCGTAAAAATATTTTTAGCATGTCAAATTAAATCACGTGAACCGCAGATTAGTGTTACCGACATTTGCAAACTTAAACTTGACATTTTTTTGTTGACTAATTTTAGGCACAGTTAAAAAGTTAATTTGACCAGTCTGTTTGTAAATTCCGAGAAATTATTCCGGCTAATATTAAGACAGAAAAAATGTTATGCTATGAAGATGATGCAAATGAATGTGAAACAAAAAATTGGTTAGAGTTAAAAATAGAGGGCAAATTTTGGGGTGCAACAGCTTCCCCTGTTCAATTTTCTGAAACCTGAGGAGTTAGATTGGTTTGTGTGCCATTCGTGACTTGGAAGGTTGAAGGGTATTGAAAACAAAAGCCCAAAAATTTGCATTCGCCGGTGCGTAAAGTAACACTGATGACTAGTTGTATATGCTTAAGTGGGCTTGAAGATGCCACTTGGAAGAACTGGAGATGGGCTTATAGATGCCATCCATAATATCAGGAGGTGATAATATCTTCATGTTGATACTGGATATCAGTACTAGGTCTTCGTATAGGTCGTCTCTGAATCGTATCTAAGAACATACTTTTAATTTAAGTGTCAGAACCAAATCTTCGTGGCGATTTCTTTCTGAATTAAGTATCAGCACTAGACCTTCGTATAGATCGTCTCTGAACTGTTTTGAATAGACCAGTAGAAATAAATCTTCGTGATGATTATCTCTTCTGGAAATATCCTGGATTAGGGAATAGATCTTCCTATAGACCGTTTGCCTACTATCCAAGAACAAAAGAATATCAGGATTAAATCTTCTGAAAATATCCTGGACTAGGGAGTAGATCTTCGTATAGACCGTTTGCCTACTATCCGAGGACAAAGGAGTATCAGGATTAACTCTCCTGAAAACATCCTGGACTAGGGAATAGATCTTCGTATAGACCGTGTGCCTACTATCCAAGGACACCTTGAGTAATGATTAAGTATCAGCACTAGATCTTCGTATAGATCGTTTCTGACCTGTTGTGAATTGTTGATAGTATTTTATCTGTATATAACCATCCTGCAAGGAAAAGGTTAGTTTATGCAATATGTATGCATGCATGGCATGGTGCATCTAAGTAAATGTATTATGCACTTATGGATATGCTATGGTATGATGTAAGTGATGTATGTATGAATCATGCGGCCTGAAGCGTCCGGATATCTTTGTATAACAATTGCTGGCTAGGGAAAATAAATCCCGATTCGTTGCTGAAGAATATGAGGAACTCGTTCCCGTCTTGTTTGATAGTATAGTATTTGTCACTTCCCGTATTCGTTCGTCGTACTTCTATTGAAGGAATAAGTTCCTGAGTATCCCGACTGAGGATAAAAGAGATGGACATAAATTCAAGGGGAGACGTAATTCGAAGCATCTATAAAGATAGATTTGCTCTACTGGGGATTTGTAGTGGGGATGAACCGGCGAAGCTTCGTTGAACTATTACCCTCGTTCGTCCTTAGTAAATACTATTACTGCATTTTATGCATTTCTGGTAAACATCAATCGTATTCAAAAGCATACATACATTCAAACACAACCAATGGACGTTTTCGCTTATGTAAATAGAGTAAAAGTAAATCTGGATTCAAAGATGAAATTTTATTTATATCACAAAGTGACCTATACATAGGCAAGTTTGTACAAGGAGACAGAAATCCTAGTAAGAGGAATTCGTCGTAAATTTTTTATAAAACAAAGAAAACAGCTATGTGAAAAATGATCCTATTGAGTTTCAATTCTACTATTGCCATTATCTTCAAATATCTCATCTTCTGCTGTTGAGACAGAAACGATTGGATTGATCTTTATCTGTTTGAACTTGATTTAGGTAGCACCATCAGTTGAAGTTACATGAGTGATCCAAACGAGACATAGTGATACGCTTTAATCCCTAACTTTTGCCTGGATTGCCCTTTCAGGTTTTCAATCCACCGGGATACCCTTTTTTGCCCAAGCCGCCTTTTCAAGTTTTCGACTTGCCGGGTGTACATTTTTTTTATATATATCCCTAATTTTTGCCCGAACCCTTTTGGTTTGCCGGGATGCCCTTATTTTTGCCTAGGCCAGTCAACCTAGTGGGTCTCTTTTTATGCGTAGTATTTTTTAACTATGTCTGCATTTACAGGCTGTGGAAAGTCTTCACCATCCATAGTAGTAAGCATCATGGTACCTCCTGAGGATACTCTTTTGACCACAAATGGTCCTTCATATGTAGGAGTCCACTTGCCCCTAGGATCACCCTGTGGTAGTATGATACGCTTGATTACCAAGTCACCGGCCTGATATACCTTTGGCTTAACCTTCTTATTGAAAGCTTTGATCATCCGTTTCTTGTACATCTGACCATGACAAACAGCTGCCAACCTCTTCTCATCAATCAAATTTATCTGGTCGAGTCGAGTCTGAATCCACTCATCTTCATCCAAGCCTGCATCCTTCATGATTCTTAGAGAGGGAATCTGAACTTCCACTGGTAACACGGCTTCCATTCCGTAGACCAAAGAGAAAGGAGTTGCCCCTGTCAAAGTGCGTACTGAAGTGCGATAGCCATGAAGAGCAAAGGGTAACATCTCATGCCAGTCTTTGTATGTTACTGTCATCTTTTGTATGATCTTCTTAATATTCTTATTAGCAGCCTCCACGATGCCATTCATCTTTGGCCGGTACGGAGAAGAGTTATGGTGTTTTATTTTGAACTGCGTGCAGAGTTCAGCAATCATCTTGTTGTTCTTCCGGAGAGAGCAGGTTTCTCAGATGTATATTTGATAAGATCCATCTTAGAAATCAATAAAGTGGTATGATTCAACATATATTGTCTTAGTCGGCGAGCAGCCTAAGCCAAAGCATAGCAAGCTTTCTCGAGCTGTGAGTATCTTGTTTCACAGTCGGTACCTTTTGCTAAGGTAGTATACTGCATGCTCTTTTCGACCAGACTCGTCATGTTGCCCCAACACACACCCTATTGAATTTTCTAACACGGTCAAATACATGATTAGAGGTCTTCCTTCAACTGGTGGCATCAGATTTTTAGGTTCTTGGAGATACTTCTTGATTTTGTCAACAGCTTCTTGACATTCATCATTCCATATCATCTCTTGATTTTTCCAGCGAAAACCTCAACATAGTTACGTAACATCCGACTCAATCTTTCTTTGACACTGTTTTCCAAGCCTGCTCCTATTTTGACTTCTTTCTTGTCTACTTCAGTACCCAGATTTACAACCTCATATGATTCCTCAAGCGGCTGTGTAACTTTCTCTTCTTGTTGTAATAACCTAGCAAGCTCTACAAGTACTTCACAATCTTCATCCTTTCCATCTTCAGCTTGATAGATCGAATTCTCGAAATTATAATTGGCAATAGTAGAACTGTTATCAACAGGATCCAGAGTGGATGAGGATCTGCATTTTAGTGATGTGGGTGTGTGTAAGAACACATAGCTGATGAAAATAAAATAAAAGAAAAACAAAGAGCCCAATATTTACGAAAACGAAACGTCCATTGATTTTTATTGAATGAAGTATGCAAATGAAATGACATCCCGAAACAAGCATACCATTGTGCCCTGGGTAAGGCACAAGGCTTAAAAATAACAACGCAGTAATAGTATTTACTCCTGACTAAAGGAGATAGGAATAACGTCTTCAGTCTTCCAATTGTTGAGCCCATCACCCACAGTAGGAAAAATCCAGTTATCCAGATTGTAGTCTTCATTATAGTCACCCATAGCATTGATTTGATCTTTCATGTTCCCTGGATTGGTGATACGAACAGCACGAGCACGACGAACAGCCTTCTGGGACTCTGCAGTGAAACCCAAACCAAACTTGTCAGACTTGTAAGGAATGTCGGGCAGCTGACCCCAAATAGTGCAACCACCTTCTTCAACCACAGCTCTAGCATCTTTGAGGGAAGCCATTGTAGGAGGTACTCTGGTAACCACAGGAACTCTTTTAACCACAGGAGGAGCTTCAGTAGCGGGAACGACCCAAGGAACTACTTCAAATGTCTGGCAAGGAGTCTCAACATATTCACTTTCCACTTCAACATACTTAAATGTATTCACATGACTGACCATATATTCTTCCTCTCCATAAACAGTTACGATCTTTCCCTTCACTAGATATCTCAGCTTTTGATGTAGAGTGGAGGTCACAACACCTGCCCCGTGGATCCAGGGGCGCCCAAGCAAACAAGAGTACGCAGGACGAATATCCATTACATAGAAGGTAGAATCGAAGACTTGAGAGCCTACTTTGATCGGGAGATCTATTTCTCCATGCCCCACTCTTCTTGAACCATCAAAGGCTCTCACCACTATATTACTTGATCTTAACACAGCATCTTCAGGACTGAGCTTGTTCAGAACCTCTTTGGGAAGTACATTCAATGAAGAGCCATTGTCTATCAACACATGAGTCAAGGTAGTGCCCCTACATTCAATGGAGATATGTAAAGCTCTGTTATGGTTTCTTTTGGCAGGAGTCAAGTCAGCATCAGAAAAACCTAACCCATTATCATAAGTCAGATGTGCAACAAAATTTTCAAATTGATCCACAGAAATTTCATTTGGTACATGAGCAGTCCTTAAGAATTTGATCAAGGCTTTAGCATGAGCCTCAGAACACAGCAACAAAGACAACATGGAAATTTTGGAGGGAGTATGCCCCAACTGGTCAACAATATCATAATCACTCTTACCAATGATCTTCAGCACTTCTTCCATCTGTTTAGAGAGATTTTCAGCAGTCGGTGCTTCAGCTTGCACAGGTTCAACCACATGACCTTTGCCTCGAGCATCAGTACTTGGCTCAGAAGTGGAGGTAGTAGTTGGAAGAACTGTATTTTTTGAGGTAGCTGGAGGAGAGAAAATTCTTCCACTTCTGGTGATCTTACTAGATCCAACAATATTATCAACATCAAGGTTATCATCAGTAACAGGTGTATCAGTCAAAGGTTCCTGCTTAACACCATGGATATAAACATCAGAATCGTAATTCCAGGGTATAACTTTATCAGAAGTATAAGGAATAGGGCCAGGAGTGGTAATAATCATGGGAGGCACTCTAACTTCAGCAACAGTCTTCACCAGGCCTTCAACAGTAATTTTGATAGGACCCTTGGAAGTGATCTTGACAGGGCCTTTGGAGCCATTTCTGCTGAAATAAACAGCGAGAAGATAAGATACCTGTTCATAAGAAACCTGTGATGCAATAATATGGTATGTAGATGCTTATGCAATGTTTTCAAGGACCGTAGGATTTAAATTTGTTTAAACCACCAAAAAGTAAACTTTTATTAGTAATAAACTTGTTTGCCCCTTGGGCTTACAATAAAAATGAAATGAATACAAAAAATGGGGTTTTAAGTCTCCCATGGACGTTTCCTCTTTGTGTTGAGGTATGAGTTGAGATTCCGCTCCTCGTGAAGTTGTTTTGTTAGCTCCAGGATTCTTTCCTGACTTGTCTTGTAATGAGTCTCAAAAGTATATTTTTGCTTCTTCAACTGGATCCAGGACCTCTGTAACTCTTCCATGTCAGTGGGCATGTCTGGATGAAGAATGATGTAAGAAGTATCTCCTTCAGCAACAGGCTCCATGGTAACTGGCAGGATAGCAGGATATGGCATCATAAGAGTCTGAGCACGAGATCGTACCCATCTGAGATATGGTTCCATAGGAATAGTGTACTTGGGTTCCAGAGTCTTGCTGTCAACCTTGTTCACTTTACCCCATGCTCGTATGAACCTTTGACGGTAACCTTGAAGATCGTTGTCGTAGTCGAACACAATACCCTGAATAAGCATGTCATGAGGACCATCAGTCCGAGCGTAACCAAACTGCCGTAGAGCTAAAGAAGGGTTGTAGGTAATGCCCCCTCTTATGCCAAGGAGTGGCACATTAGGGAACTCCCCACAACGGTCAATGATGGTAACATTCTCCATAGATCTAGAGCACCAATGAATATCTGAATGAGAAAGTGACATAATCCTCTTGGACCACCTGAACCCTTGTTCATTCTTCATCACTGATCGAGGAAGGTGAGAAATAAACCACCTAGATAATAGAGGTATGCAACACATCAGAGTTCCTCGTGCCTTCGTAGTACGGGTATGAAGAGAGTGTAAGATGTCTCCAAGTAATGTAGGCACTGGATTGCGAGTCAGAAATATGTTGATGGCGTGTACGTCTATGAACTGGTCTGGATTGGGGAACAGTACTAAGCCATAAATCAATAGGGCTAAGATCTCCTCAAAAGCATCATAACTCATAGCCTTCAGGAATACTTGAGCTTTCTCCACCAATACCTTAGCAAGAATACCCTTAACTCCACTCCTTGTTTCTAGGACAATGTCTGATTTCTTTAAATGTAAGGCTGTAGCAATGACTTCAGGTTTAGGCTCTTTATCCAAGCCTGTGAAGGGTTTCTGATCAAGAATAGGTATACCCAGAAGCTTGGAGAACTCTTCCGTTGTAGGAACCAGCTGATAGTCGGGAAATGTGAAGCAATGATGTTTAGGGTCAAAGAACTGAAACAGGACACTCATCATGTCTTCATTGAACCCTGAAGTGACTAGATCCAGTAGGTGATCATGCCTCTTGATGAATTGGGAGTTTTCAGAAACTTGAGAGACCAATTCCTTAAGCTTAGGAGGTATTCCTACAAAGTTGATCCGGATAGTATTCCTACGAGTAGAAGCCATAACCTGCAACAAAGAACAAAGATAAATCCTTTGGTCCTTGAAATGGTTAGTGAAAATGCTATGCTTATGATGCATGATGATGCTATGATGTTATGCTCAATCACAAACATGTGGCACATACAAACAAGTCACACAATAGCCCTAGGTTTGAAGGCTTGCATGAGGTTTAAAGGTAAATACCCTCCCCTGAAGTTTAGTTGATTCATCCTGTCCTACAAAAGTAACCAGGTTCTAAGGGATCTCAAAATCATTGATTCTTCACAAGGGTGGTTGTTCAGTAGGCAACTTACTTGCCAACCAAAACCCTCCAAGTTTAGGATCTCAATGAGTGTAGTATCGAGTATCAACCAACTTCAGTCTTCACCAAAGCCGGTTATCTCACTACTTTCTAAAGGCCAAGATGGGATGACTAGGGTTCTAAAAGTCAGTTAGTGTATTGACAACATATGGCAGCCTCATATTATCCTCAACTTGCTTAAGGAACATAAGCACCAACCAAGAAGTCACACTAACTATGGCCACCAGATCAACCATATCGATATACGCCGTACAGTTTCCTTGGTCTATTGCCATTTACCTAAGGTACACTAGATCCGGGTTAGGGTCTTTCACACATAAGAGCACCCAACAGATAAGTATAAAGCAAACAAGGCAAACAATTTTAAAGTGATCTAATTCCTAAGGGTACCCCTCTTTTATTAAATCCCCAGCAGAGTCGCCAGTTCTGTAACACGGTGGGAGAACTGACTTTAGTTAAATGTTGCGGATAGCAAGAGTCGCCACCGACTTTTATTTTATCCAAAAGGAAAGGACATAAAAGAAAAGGAAAGACCTTAAAAAGATTTTGAGTTCGGGGGGTAGGTTATACAAAGGGAAGGTATTAGCACCCTTTATATCCATGGTTATCCATGGGCTCTTAGTTACTTAGCTCACTTTGTTTTTTTGCAAGAGTGTAGTGTGTGATTAGAAAAATTTCTTTAAGTACTTTGTAATGACCCTCGTATGGGTGTATACAAAGCCTAATTTAGAAATTGTGAGGTGTAAAAGTAATTTTGAAAAGTGTGAGCAAGTAACTATGAGATACCTACCCTAGATTAAGTCTTTCGTGTTCTCGTATATTCTTTCAATGGTAAGACTGTCCCTATTATTAAGGAATAGGTAGTCATTACCTTGGATGTGTTTAAGGGACGGGCGTAGGGTCATCGTATGGTCAATGAAGGCAACATAAGGGGTGTCTATAGCAACTCGTAGGGACTATCATCATATTTACCGAAGGGACAAGATCATTATATCGTAGGCAACCTCGTAGGGACTTGATCTTTTAAGTTTATAGGGACTTGATGATTTTTCTGTTTGAAGGGACTTTGCTTAAGACACCCCTATCTTTCATCTCCTCTATCTTCTCATAAACATCCGGACCCTCAAACGACTCAAAATGATAAATGGTGTCCTCTACGCGAGGCAAGGTGTGAACAACGGGAGGTGGCACAGACATGATCGGGCTAGATCCCGACATGGAAGCAAAGGTAGGCGCAAAGCCTTCTGGCACAAAGTTGGACGGCATTCCCCACGGGAATCCGGCAGGCATACTTGGCGCAAAATGGGCGGCAGCAGCAGGCACAATAGAAGTAACCACTTCTGAAGTAACAGTCCTTGCGGGAGGAGTTGCAGGCGTTGGAGAAGATTGACTCTAAGCAGCAAGAACTGACTCCATTATGGCAGTCAGGCGGGTGATCTCGTCCCTCAGCTCTCTCTTCTCTTGCTCTAAGTGCTCCATGATTTTCAGATGATTGGCTCGGGTATTGTACCGGTGACTCAGGTTGGCTAAAGCACAGAAGAAACACCATCAGACACCTGGCAAAAACCTGCTTATGCAAATGATGCATGAAATGCAATGCTTGATTACTTTTTATTTTTCAAGGAACTTACTATATCATTTGCAAATATATATATTTAAATGGAAATTGAAATAATTTTATATGACCAAAATCTCTTTTTATTTATATAAATTGGAAAGATTACACTGAGTACAATTTTAGAAACCAAATGAAAAATACAAGAGAAAAGGAGACTAGTCATCCTAAGGTTCCCTAACAACGATGTCAAAAGATCTGCCTGTAGGCGCGTACTTCCTTCGAATGCGACGAATCTCTGTCTCAAAAGAAGCCTTCATCTGAGTCTTCTCGAGGACAAGCTGATCAACAATCTTCTTCCAAGCAACGGAAGGTTGAGGCATGCTAGAAGATGGAACCTCTGGCTCTCTCTGTCTCTTCATCACTCGGTCTTCAAGTAGCTCAATAAGTGCATCTTTGTCTCTCAAGGGGATGTAAGACCCCAATTTTGACCATAAGATCCCTCATGTAATTTCATCATAAGCATGAGCATTGGGATCATACCTTGGCATCCTCCTTACCCCTCTTTCATTGGGTTTGTTTTGGGAGAGATCACCAAGCACTTTGTGATTGTATCATAATTTTATTTTATCGTTTCACTAACCAAAATACCAAAAATATGCCTTTGAATTTGTCTAACTCTTTTGTAGGAAGGGTATGATTCCATTGATTCATCAAGTTCACATCTAGGGTTTGAGACCCTCATGAACAAAGAGCACAACCATGAATTGATCCAAGAATGGTTATGAGCATCATATATGAGTTTCATTGATTACTACTTGTTATATTGATCAAGTTTTCTTCAAGAGTTTGGAAGTGATTTGCCTTGGAAACCCTAGTTTGACTGGGTATCTTGAATAACTTCTCCAACAAGCTATCTCACCAATTGATCAAATTTCTCAAGGGACACTTCAAAATTCATAATCTTATGCATATATGATCTACCATGAGCCAAGAAACTCAAGATAATTGGAAGTTAGAAAGTTGGTTGATGGTGGTTGGCCAGATGGATTCATCTGATCAAAACTGGGTCTCCCTAGACCCTATCTCCTACAATTTTCACCATATGAAAATGATTCCAAGAGAAAACTTACTCTAAATGACATTCTAAACAAATTTCATGTTGATACTTAGAGCTAGTGTTGCTTGGAAAATAATTTTATATGTTGAAACATTATAGGTCATTTTGTCTAAACCTAATTTGAAAGTCAACTTCCCAAGGCCATAACTTGCTCAATTTTTATGAGATGAAAGATTTCCAAGTATCACAACCAAATTAAATTTGTTTAATTCAACTTTGATGTTTGGAGTGGGAGCTAATACAACTTTTTTGAGCATGTGATATGAGGTTACGTTATAGGTCACTTTTGACCTATACCATTGATCAAGTGATTTTTCCAAACTTCAAAAATGCATAACTCTATCATTTCAAATCAAAATGATATGAAATTTGTAACCATTTTAAAGGTCTTTGAGAGAGCTACAACTTTTATGCAGACACCTTTCTCATTTGATGCTCATATAAAAAGTTAAGCAAAGTGCAATATTGATTCATATGGCTCGACACTTAGAAAAATTTTGATATGTCAAAAATTTCCAAACTTCTACCTCAAATTTCTCTAAGTTCCAAGCTCCAAATGAAAAAGTGTTGAACATGAAAGTTGTTCCTCTTGATCTCACCTTTCCAAAGAGCAACGCTGCGCATGGCATGAACATGGTGTCATCACTTGGCAAAGATCAAACTTCAAATCCAAATGCATACTTGCCTTGCAATCCAAGTTGAATTCAGACTATCTAACATTCATTTGTGGACTTATGGCAATGATTTTATGCGCCTATGCACACCCATGCACCCATGCATCATCAATGACCAAATTTGGAAAGTGATTTAAAGTGTGCAAATATCAATGGTTTCAGCTATAAATAGAGCCTCATATGCTCAGCAATGAACGGACACTCGCGCTAACTTTGATCCCCCATCTCTAACCCTCACTTTGCAAAGGATAAACATGAAAAATTCATTTGAATTTGAGGTTGAATTTCCACTGTTTTGAAATTCAAATCTCCAGGAATCCACAACCTTGTAAGCATTCAATCCCTCTTCTGCAAGCATTTGGAGTGAGAACAAGCACGAGCAAGATCAAGATCAGTTGAATCTATACCTCCATTGAAGGTATTTTCCAGAAATTTTGATCTCTTCGATTCTCTCAAATTCTTGCTCAATTCTATTGATTCTTTGGTTGTCTGAAGTCCTACCAATGTAGGCAAGAAGATTGAGTTGCTTTGAGGCCAAATTGAGGCAACTCAGTTCATGCACCTCAAATTTCAACTCCATGTATCTCTCAATATACTTGGAGTTAGAGTGAATTGAGGCCAGATTCGAGCTCAGTGACATTTTTACTTTGAAATCATGTCCTTGTTTTTAATTTTAGTGATGGTTGATGGTGGACCAGTCCGGTGAGGTCCACCGGAGAAGAAAACTGGAGCTACAGCTCCGGCCATGCGCTGGCATGTCTCACAGACGCAGGATCTATGTAATTTGTTTTAATCACGATCGTTCCTTTTGAATACCAATGTTATGGCGCGCTGACTCATGTGTACAGTGAAACGCGTGTTTCTGGCCACTTGATCTGCCACCTCAATTAATGTGGGAGATCAAGTGGTCCATGTTTTTTCTGATATTTTAATTTTCATTTTAATTGCATTATTTTCAATAATTCATATTAAATTCAATATTGATCCAAAAACTATGGGACTTTCACCAAAAAATTTCAAATATTTTTCTCTTTTATATTCTGAATTAAAATTATTTTTTGGATCATTATTAATATTTTTCATGAATTAATTGATTTTTCATTTGTTTTTAATTATTTAAAAACATTTTTAAATGTCCAAAAATTATGAAACTTTTTCTCCAAGGTCCTTTGACCTTGTTTGACCTATGATAAATCTCATGGCCATTTCTTTGGTGTTTTGATGAGATTTTAGGAATTTGACAAACCATATTTAATTTAAATGCACAATTTTAGTATTTTTTAATTTGAGTAAATGCCAAATAAATTTGTTAATAAATTGTGATGACTTGTTTATATTTGACTCTTGTTGTTGGGCCTTGGTTAAGGTTGATTTGACTTTGTCAAATTAATATCATCGGATTTAGGGGATTGATGAAATGTACATTCCATCTCCCAAAATGAATGGATGATATTAATTTGGTAAAAGTCCTCCTTTGCCCAATTTGTGTTTTGATCCATTCCCCTCCCACTTCATCTTATTCCCTTTCTTCATTCATTCATTCCCTTTGGCCTATGATATCTCAAAGTCCTAATGTTAGTTGATTGAAAAATTGACATGAGTATGGATGAGATTAGGCCACACCTTTTTGCATATTCTTTTTGTGTGTGGTATGTTTCATGAGCATAGTCCATTATATTATGTCTCTAACATGCATTAACACCAAAATTCTATTGCCCGGTCTCAAATAGTTGTGACTTCTACATAAGTCCAATTACGATTGCTTAACATAGCGTTAAATTTGTGACATAAAAGGGATAAGCATTCTAGTTAGTGAGATTTTAAGTCTCCCCTCTTTCATGGTATTGTGTTGAAACTTGGCCTTCTTTCCTTCCTTTGGAAGATGTTTTGGTTCAAGGATTCATGCTTGTGATAAGTGGGTTGTGTGTTCTCCAAAGAATGTCTTGAAATGAAAAGAAAAAGCAAAATAATACTAACTTTTAACCAATTAACTACTAACTTTTAATTTCAAGCTTTTACTTTAATGCAATTTACTTTTAGCACTCTATTTCATTTGCCATTGTTCATATCATTCTAATTGTTTATGTTAATGCAATTTTCAATTTGTCCATTTGGACCATCTTGTGTGATATATTTTGCTTGTGTATACTTTGCGTGTTTGTGTGGTCTTTGACCATTAATGTATAATAATAACAACAAAAAACCCTAAAAAACTTTTGTGTGGACTGTTGGCTTGATCTTGGACAAATGGACTTAGAATCTAGGCAACCTTCCTGTTGGTTCTATGTGTTGGCATCAATTTTGGTAAAACCTAGAGTTTTCACAAGTTGTCACAAGTGTTGTATTGACATGAGATAACGGGTTCCTGCAGGGTGTTTAAAATGTGGCTGTGTAGGATTTCGCTGAGATGTCAGACCCGATGTCAAGACATCTGTATACAGAACATTCAGTATGAATGTTATGTATTGTGTGATTGCGCTTTTTATGCTAATCTATGTGTGATTGATGAGATGATTGAACGCGTCAATCAATCAGTAATTAAAACCAGATTGACTTATTTTCCAACAAGATATAATCATCTGTCGTAAGAAGATACGAATGGAAAATAGTTTTAGGGTTTTATGATGTCCAAGCCCATCCAAACACTTCTATATAAAGGGCATGGAAAACCTGGTTTTAACACACATGAAATAACGAACGAAATAGTGAGAGATAATAAGGGTTTTAGTCTTGTGTGGTCGTGTGTATTGTGAGCCATTCATTCATCCATAGATGATTGAATTAGACTGACTTTTGAGTTGTAATTTGTCCATTCTAAGCTTTGAAGCATGAGTGTGTGTTTACTTGGTTGAAGCTTTTAAGCAAGATCAAGTATGTGTTCTTAAAGAAGTGTCTTCTTTCATCGTAATATTTGTTTTCACATCACTGCTGTGATTGAGGGGGAGTGAGTAGGATCTCATATCTAAGAGTTTTTAGATAGAAGTCACACGGGTAGAGATTAGGTGAAAAGACTGTAACTTGAAGTTGTTTACTGAGAGTCTTTGAACTAATTTTGTTTAGTGGATTTCCTTCCTGCCTTGGTAGCCCCCAGACGTAGGTGAGTTTGCACCGAACTGGGTTAACAATTGCTTGTATCACTGGTATTATTGTTCTTTATCTTTTATCCTGTTTATATTGTTCAGATATTAGTGTCATGACATTACCTTCGACATCTCATATCTGATACCAGAATTTCAATTGGTATCAGAGCAGGCATCCTGCTCTGGTTTGGGTGAGATCTAGGGACGTTACTTTCTGGTACTATGGATAGAGACGGAGGATCTGTTCACAGACCACCAATTCTGGATGGATCTAACTATGACTACTAGAAACCTCGAATGGTAGCCTTCCTGAAATCTTTGGATAATAAGGCTTTGAAGGTTGTCCTAACAGGCTGGGAACATCCAATTATTACTAAGGAAGGAGAAGTTACAACTGATAAGAAGGCTGAGGAACAATGGACCAAGGAGGAGGATGAACTAGCCCTTGGAAACTCTAAAGCATTGAATGCAATATTCAATGGGGTTGATAAGAACATCTTCATACTGGTGAACAACTGTGAGGTGGCTAAAGATTCTTGGAATATTCTCAAAACCACTCATGAAGGCACCTCTAGAGTAAAGATGTCTAGATTCCAGCTGCTCACTACCAAGTTTGAAAGTTTGAGGATGAAAGAAGATAAAAATATTCATGACTTTCATATGAATATCCTTGAAATTGCTAATTCCTCAGGAGCCCTTGGTGAGAAGATGTCAGATGAAAAACTAGTGAGGAAAATACTCAGGTCACTTCCCAAGAGATTTGCCATGAAAGTGACAGCCATAGAAGAATCTCAAGACATTTGTAATATGAGAGTGGATAAGCTAATTGGATCCCTCCAAACATTTGAGTTGGGAATGTGTGATGGATATGAAAAGAAAGTCAAAAGCATAGCCTTCATGTCAAACACTAAAGAGAAAGAGGAAGAAAGTGATGGCAAATGATGTAGCATTATTGGGGAGACAGTTCAACAAACTTCTGAAAAAGATGGATGAAAGGTCTAAGTCTAATGTCAAGAACATCTCATCTGACATCAGTAGGTCCAATGATCCTGGAAGAAGAAGAAGATCTGATTAAAAGTCCAAACAAGGAAAAGGAGTTCAGTGCCATGAATGTGATGGATATGGACACATTAGAGCTGAATGTGGGACCTACCTCAAGAAACAGAAGAAGAGTCTTGCTGCTACTTGGTATGATGAAAGTGAATTAGAAGGAGAGTCTGCAAATCTTGTGACTGCCTTGACTGGAAGATGGGGTTCTGATGAAGACTCAAGTGATGATGAAGTAACCTTTGATGAGTTAGCCACTACCTACAGAAAGTTGTCTCACAGAATTGGAGAAGTATGTCAACATGTGGGAAGTCAGAAGAAATTGATAACACAACTGGAGAATGAGAAGACAGAACACTTGGAAACCATCTCTAAGTTGAAGACTGAAGCAGTGTTCTTGAACTCCAAACTGGATGAGATGACAAAGTATATCAGAATGCTAAACAATGGATTTGACACCTTAGACAAAATTCTCCAGACTGGGAAAATGGCAGGAGAGAAGTCTGGCCTTGGGTTCAATGAATCCAAACCTGAGTGTAGTCACACTGGTAGCAAACCAAATATGTCACATCATGTGTCACAACATCATAAGGAAAGACAACATAAAGGAAAACACCAAAGATGGAAGTCTGGCCTTGGGTTCAATGAATCCAAACCTGAGTGTAGTCACACTAGTAGCAAACCAAAGATGTCACATCATGTGTCACAACATCATAAGGAAAGACAACATAAAGGAAAACACCAAAGATGGAGATGTCATTACTGTGGAAAATTTGGCCACATAAAACCATTCTGCTTTAAGTTGTATGGCTATCCTAGTCCCTCTCATCATCAACCTAGACCCAAACACCACATCACTGTCAACAGAAAATAATGGGTTCCTAGGACTGGTGCTACTAACCTGATAGCTCACACTTCCTTCAGAGTTTCAGCCAAAGAAGACTCGTATTTTGGCCGTGGATGCTCCAGACACATGACTGGAAGCAAAAACCTACTAATTGACCTTCATCCTCATGCCACCAGCTATGTAACCTTTGGTGATGGAGCAAAGGGTGAAATCAAGGGGATTGGAAAGCTAAACTTCCCTGGAGTCCCTAACCTTGACAATGTGCTACTTGTTAAAGGACTGACTGCAAACCTAATCAACATCAGTCAACTATGTGACCAAGGTCTAAATGTAAACTTTACAAAAACTGAATGTCTGATTACTAATAAAGAAAATGAAGTGATCATGAAAGGAGTCAGGTCTAAGGACAACTGCTATATGTGGAGTTCTCAAGAAACTGGTTATTCATCAATGTGTACTCTAGACAAAGAAGAAGAAGTGAAGTTATGGCATCAAAAATTGGGCCATCTGCATCTTAAAGGAATGAAGAGGATTATATCGGTTGAAGCTGTCAGATTAGAAAACAAACAAAGATGTCACATCAGAAGCTCAGACACGACACCACTTCCAGAGTGCTGGAACTTCTCCACATGGACTTGATGGGACCTATGCAGGTGGAAAGTCTTGCTGGGAAAAAGTATGCTTATGTGGTGGTGGATGACTTCTCCAAATACACCTGGGTCAATTTTATAAGGGAAAAATCTGATGTATTTGAGGTATTCAAAGATCTTTGCATAAGACTTCAAAGAGAAAAAGAAAGTCAGGCTATCAGGACCAGAAGTGATCATGGGAAAGAATTTGAGAACGACAAATTTGCTGGATTCTGTGCATCTGAAGGAATTAGTCATGAGTTCTCATCTCCCATTACCCCTCAGCAAAATGGTGTGGTAGAAAGGAAAAATAGAACTCTCCAAGAATCTTCCAGAACTATGATTCATGCTAAGAAATTGCCCTACCACTTCTGGCTGAAGCTATGAACACAGCCTGCTATGTTCACAACACAATAACCTTGAAGAAAGGGACTTCTACTACTTTATATGAAGTCTGGAAAGGAAGAAGACCTACTGTCAAAGACTTCCATGTGTTTGGTAGTAAATGTTATATCTTGACTGATCGTGAACAAAGAAGAAAGATGGATCCCAAGAGAGATGAAGGAATATTTCTGTGCTACTCAACAAACAGCAGAGCATTTAGAGTCTTTAATTCCAGAACAAAAGTAACGATGGAATCTATCAATGTTGTGGTTGATGATCAACAAATAGGTGTCACAGACGATGTTGAGACATCTCTAAATGATGCCCCAACTGATTTCCCAGACAAAAGTAATGAGAGTGACCTCACTCAAGCTGAACCTGAAGCTGACAAAATTAATAAGGGGTCCTCTGTCAGAATTCAGAAGGATCATCCTAAAGATCTCATTATAGGAGACCCAAATAAAGGGGTCACAACTAGATCAAGGGAAGTGATCTCACATGGTTGTTTTGTGTCAAAGATTGAGCCTAGGAATGTCAAGGAAGCCTTGACTGATGAATTCTAGATAAATGCCATGCAGGAAGAGTTAGGCCAATTCAAGAGAAATGAAGTATGGGAACTGGTTCCAAGACCTGAAGGAATAAATGTTATTGGAACAAAGTGGGTTTACAAGAAGAAATATGATGAACAAGGGGTGGTTACTAAAAATAAAGCAAGATTAGTAGCACATAGATACACTCAAGTTGAAGGAGTTGACTTTGATGAAACATTTTCCCCCGTAGCTCGCCTTGAGTCCATTAGACTATTGCTTGGAGTGGCATGTATTCTGAAGTTTAAACTGTTCCAAATGGATGTAAAAAGTTCCTTCTTGAATGGTTACTTAAATGAGGAAGTGTATGTTGAACAACCTAAAGGGTTTACAGATCCAAATCTTCCAAAGCATGTGTATAAGTTGAGGAAAGCCCTCTATGGTTTGAAACAAGCTCCTAGGGCTTGGTATGATAGACTCACAATGTTTCTCATTGACAATGGATACAGGAAGGGAGACATTGATAAGACCTTATTTGTTAAGAAGGAAGGAGGAAAACTCATGGTGGCTCAAATATATGTGGATGATATTGTGTTTGGTGGGATGTCAGATAAGATGGTCGAACATTTCGTTAAACAAATGCAATCTGAATTTGAAATGAGCCTTGTTGGAGAGCTGACCTATTTTCTTGGGCTACAAGTCAAGCAGATGGAAGATTCTATCTTTCTATCTCAAAGCAAATATGCCAAAAACAATGTTAAGAAGTTTGGCATGGAGAATGCAAGTCATAAAAGGACACCTGCTCCTACTCATCTGAAAGTCTCTAAAGATGAAAATGGTGTTAGTGTAGATCAAAGTCTATACAAAAGCATGATAGGGAGTCTGCTATATCTCACAGCAAGCAGACCTGACATTGCTTTTGGTGTAGGTGTTTGTGCTAGATATCAAGCTGAACCAAAAGTCAGTCACATAAACCAAGTGAAAAGGATACTGAAATATGTCAATGGCACCAGTGACTATGGGATGTTGTACACTCATGGATCTGGATCTGTGTTGACTGGATACTGTGATGCTGACTGGGCTGGAAGTGTTGATGATAGTAAAAGCACATCAGGAGGACAAAGTTCGGTGCAAACCCTTCGAGCACAAAGTTCGGCAGCATTCCCCACGGGATAGGCATAGCAGGCGCAAAATGAGTGGCAGGCACGGTTGAAGTAACAACCTCTGAAATGACAGTCCTCTGAGGAGGAGGAGTTGCAGGAGCTGGAGAAGATTGACTATGAGCAGCTTGAACAGACTCCATCATGGCAGTCAAGCAAGCAGTCTCGTCCTTAAACTCTCGGTTCTCTTGTTCCAAGTAGTCCATGATTCTCAGATGATTGGCGCAAGTATTGTATCGATGAGTCAGCTTGGCTGAAGCACAGAAGAATAATCAATAAGACATCTGGCGGAAGAAAAACTTGTTTATACAAATAATGCATGAAATGCAATGCTTTGATTGTTTTTATTTTCAAGGAACATACTATTTTATTTGCAGATATATAATAATAACAATTGTAACAATTTGATTGACCATAAAAATATCTTTTATTCATATAATTTGGAAGGATTACACTGAGTACAATTTCAGAAACCAAAATACAAATACAAGAGAAAAAGATACTAATCATCCTAAGGATCCCTTAGTAACTATGTCATATGATCTCGCTGCAGGCACGTACTTCCTTCAGATGCGTCAAATCTCAGACTCAAAAGAAGTCTTCATCTGAGCCTTTTTGAGGACCAACTGATCAACAATCTTCTTCCAAGCACCGGAAGGTTGAGGCATACTATAGGAAGATGGACCCTCGGGTTCTCTCTGTCTCTTTACTACTCGGTCTTCAAGAAGTTAGATAAGTGCATCTTTGTCCTTAGACTCAAGCTGCAACTCCTCATGCTTTATGCTCAAAACATGGAACTACTCTTCCCACATATCCTTCTCTTGCTTCATCTTGGTGAGTGCGTCTTCCAACTCCTCTACATCTTGGTTAGGGAGAGTTGATGGCTAACCACAACCATAGACATAGGTCTTTCAGAAGCATAAGGCATCTTCAATTCCAAAGCTCTCTTCTTCACCCAAAGAGTGTAAGCTTCCAAAGCTACACAGTTGCGTGGACCAAGATCTAATATTCCTTTCCTATGCATATTATGCCAAGAATGCACAATATTCTACTTCAAATGTTGGGGATCTTTATCCTCTTGATAGAAAAGGCCTTCTAACTGAGTGTTATTAGGTTTGTCTCTCAAGGGGAACCCAAGTTGACGACGAGCCAAAGCAGGGTTATAGTTAATTCCTCCTTGTGTACCAATGAGAGGCATATTAGAGAATTCACCACAACTATCAATAATATCCAAGCTACTCAATGCAGACTCATACCAAACTATATCATCATTAGTGAGGGACATAAGTCTCTGAGACCATCGTAGACATTGTTTTTTCTCCACAAAAGCAGGCGTCTGAGGAAAGTGCAAAATAAACCACTTGTACAGAAGTGGAACACAACACACAATAGTTCCACCACCTTTAGAATTCCTCAAATGCAAAGAGAAGTAAATAACACCCAAAATAGTAGGTACATGATTCTCAATCAAGATGATTCTAATGGCGTTAACATCAACAAAACCGTCAATGTTAGGGAAGAAAGCCAAACCGTAGATGAGCAACACAAATATAGCTTCAAAAGCATCCATACTATCGCCTTGAGCAAAGGCAGTAGCTTTCCTAATAAGGAACTCAGAAGTTAATCCAAACATTCCTCCATTCTTCACCCAATGAGCCTCAATCTCATACTTCTTCAGATGAAGAGCTTCGGCTATGATATGAGATCTAGGAATCTCTTCCAATCCACTAAAAGGCACCTTGTCAGAAACGGGTATTCCCAAGAGATGGGCATACTCCTCTAATGTAGGCATGAGCTGATAATCGGGAAAAGGGAAGCAACGGTAGAGAGGGTCATAAAACTGAACCAACACACTCAAGAGTCCTTCAACTACATCAGCAGATAACACAGACAAAAGCTTCACATGGCGTTGCTTGAAGTCCAAGGGATCTAATACAAAAGATGATAGCTTCCTTGGTGTTGCTTGAAGTCCAAGGGATCTAATACAAAAGTTGATAGCTTTCTTTCAAGTCGGGACATATGAAACTTTACTTGTTGGTGTTCCTTCGTCCATAATCCATGGTCTGAAAATATTTGCAAATAAAACCTCAGTTCCTTGAAGCTATTTTTTCGTGTGATGAATGTTATGATGCGCATGTATGCATGAATGCATTAATCACAAATAAGGGATCACACACATGGCAAACAAACAAAGGTCAAGGGATGAATCAAATCATTGTCAAGATCAATCATCCATTTTGATGGATTATGGTTTTCACCTTATCAACACCCAAGTTCCGTTGATATTGGCAAGACTTGATTGGATCAACCAAGAATCAAGGGCTTGTTGTGAGTCACGAGCATGGAGTCAGGTTAAGAACCATCCTAGAGGAGTGTACTAAGGATAAAACATCTATCGGATACTATAGGTTAAGATGACTGACTCATCAACCCATAGTATTCTCAAGAGAAACTCGTCTGAGTGTAGTATCGCGTAACAACTCTTATCAAGTCTACACCTGAACAATCTCTGCACTACGTGCTAAATAGGCCAAGTTGGGTTAAATGTTCTACGGTCCTCATCTTCTCGGACCCCAAATCATAGAAAATAATGCCTAACCACAAATAATTTGTGTGACATCAATAGCTCCAAAAGGGTCTCCATTTAGTAGATGGATCTCAAGCCAACTTGTTAAGGACTACTCCACACAAGTCGAACATGACTATACCATCCTCCTATCTTAATTGCACTCAAGTTCGGGTTAGAACTTATCTCACCACTCAGAGATCACCAAGCACAACAAGCAGATTATATCATACAAACAAATATACAAATATATACAAATAAAAAAGTAGGCTAAACCCACTGAGGACTACTCCCCAACAGAGTCGCCACTTAATTTCTGTAGCGGTACATTCATGACCATTAAGCTATGGATAAACTTAACGTTAATAAAACCAGAGTCGCCATCGCGCTTTTATTATTTCCAAAGGAAAAGGGAAAAGTACGAACAAGACCCAAAGATAAGAAGTTTTCAAATCAGAACTAATAAAATGCTAGATATTACAAGTAAGGGGGTTGGTTACAAAGAGGCAAGGTGTTAGAACCCAAAGTGTCCTAGGTACTCCTAGGGAGCCCTTTTTTATGTGTGTATATGTTTTTTGGTATAAGTTTTTTTTGCAATAAATAGAATGTGGAGATGAGAAAAGAATTCATTAATTATATTTTTGTGTTTAACAAGACCTTCGGACTTGTGCCTATGTACCAACATAAAAAATGAGGGATCAAAACCTCGTACCAATGAGTGGATTGCTTTTTAACAAGAAATTTAAGTTTAAGAGAGGCACAAAGGGTCCAAAAGAGTTTGAGTGAGTGTTGGTTCTTTTTGTCTTTTGAAATTTGAAGTCAAATATGGTTAAGTTCATTTACGAGTTTGATTAAGAAAAAGAGTTTAAAAAAATGAAATGGCCTAAGGCCAAAGTTTCTAATTTGCAATAAAATCTAAATTTATAAATCACAAGCAAAGAATATTTTGAAAGAGGGGAGAGATTTGAAATTTAAGAAATGGGAGGAGATGAAGAGACTAATCCTAAGCAAAAATTTAAAAGTTAAGAGTTGAAAAGATCTGACCAATGGGATGCAATCCAATAGACAAGAATGTCATATAGAAATTCACTTTTCCTTTGGACTTTGAAATCAAGCAATATCAATACACAAATAGCCAGATGAAGATCAAGGCATCAAATAAAGATAGTCATATCCAAGCTAGCAATTTCAGAGTCTTCTTCATAATCTTCCCCATGTATCAGATGACATACCCCTTGAATGGCTCAGAATAAGGCATTAGGCACAGGTTCAAAGTCACATTTGCTTCAAGACCATGTAGCAGATGAATTCAAGTGGATGCCAATACTTGCATCAGATGAAAGTTCAATTCACAATGGCTTGGCTTCAGAAAAGTTGGCATTGGCCAAGTCCTTTTGCATAGGGAGTGTTGCCTAATTCTAAGTTCAAGTCTCAGATCAAATCCAACAGTCCACACAAACAATTTTTTAAGAGGTTTTTTTGTTATTATGTACATTAAGGTCCTAAGACCACAAACACAAATAAATACATAAATCAGTATATACAATCACAATATATTCACAATACATGGATCAAGTGAACAAAGTAAAAATGACATTAAAATAAACAAGTTAAATGATATGAATAATGGCTAATGATAAAAGTGCTTTAATTTTAAAGTGCATAAGGTAAATGACTTGAAATTAAAAGTTACTCAAATGTTAGTTGATTAGATGTTAGTATTGTTTTTACTTTTCAATTGTTTAAGTCATTCTTTGGAGAACACTTAATCCTCTATTCACAAGCATGGATCCTTGAACCAAGACATCTTCCAAAGGAAGGAAAAAGGACCAAGTTTCCACATAATACCATGAAAGGGGGGAAACTTACAATCTCACTTACTCGAATGGTATGCTTTTGGTTCAAAATTTAGCGCTATGTTAAGCAATCATAATTTGAGTTATGTAGAAGTCACAACTATCTGAGGTCCGGCAATAGAAATTTTAGTGTTAATGCATGTTAGAGATATGGTATAATGAACCATACTCCTAAAACATACCACACTTAAAAATAAAATGGCAAAAGGATGGACCTAATCTCATCCATACTTGTATTGGTTTATGAACCAATTAGCCTTAGGATGTAGAGATATCATTGGTCAATGAAATAGATGGGATATAATGGGATTGAAGATGAAGAGGGGGGGGGGGGGGGGGGGATGAGACAAACACAAATTGGTCATGGGAGGAATTTTATCAAATTAAAATCATTCATTCATTTTGGGAGATGAAATGTACATTTCATCAATCCCCTAAATCCAATGATTTTAATCCAACAAAGTCAAATCGACCTTGACCAAGACCCAAACACAATAGTCAAACTTCACCAGTCAATAAAAATAGCTCAACACAATTTATTCACAATTAAACAATTAAAAATCAATTAAAAAAATATTAAATTAAATTATGTTTGATCAAAAACCTAAAACCTCTTTAAAACACCAAATAAATGGCCAAGAGATTTATCATAGTTCCAACAAGGTCAAAGGACCTTGGAGAAAAAATTTCATAATTTTTGGAAAGTCAAAAGTATTTTTAAATTATTAAAAATATGCACAAAAACAATTAAATCATGAAAAATATTAATATTGATCAAAAAAATAATTTTAATTCAGAAAATGAAAGAGAAAAATATTTGAAATCTTTTGGTGAAAGTCCCATATTTTTTGGATCAATATTAAAATTAATATGAATTAATGAAAATAAAGCAATTAAAATAAAAATAAAAAAACAAAAAAAACATGGACCATCTGATCTCCCTCATTAATTGAGGTGGCAGATCAAATGATCTTAAGCGCGCGTTCCACAAGGTCTCTAGTCAACTGCGTAACACACGCGGTAATCACAACCTACACCTATGATTAAAACAAAATCAATGGATCATGTGGTTCAGAGACTTGCCAACGCATCGCCGGAGCCAGAGTTCTGGTCTTCTTCTCCGGTGGACCTCACCGGACTGGTCCACCTTCAACCATCACCAAAATGAAAAAGCAAGACATGGATTTAAAGAAAATATGCTCAAAAGCTCGAATCTGGCCTCAATTTTGTCTAACTCCAAGTATATAGGAAGATACAGGGAGTTAAATTTTGAGGATCATGATCTGAGTTGCTTCGATTTGACCTCTAAGCAACTCAATCTTGTTGCCTACATTGGTAGAACTACAGGCAACCAAAAATCAACAAGAATAGTGGAGAAATAAGAGAGAATCGAAGAGTGGAAAAATCTGGAAAATCACCTTCAATGGAGCTTCAGATTTTGATGCGGTGTTTCGCAAGTATACGAATGCGTTAGAGTAATATAGAAGATTGTCGAATCCACAGAGACCAAGTGTCAATCTATCGTTATCTATTTTTATGGTGTTTATCAAAGGCAATCGAAATAGGTGTTTTTTTGGAGTGTGCAATGAAAAGTAAAGTATTGAAATAAAATATAATTAATAAAGACAGGGTCGAATGTAACTCACGTAATCAATTAATAATTCAAGTACTTGCTAATAGAGCTACTTATGGGCAGTGTTTCCTACTTTGAAAAGAACTAATTTAACAGGAACTGTCGCTTTCGCGTATTCAGAACCGAGTTGTACTCCCTAATCAAACCCTCTTATTGTCACTTATAAAAAGGCGCGCATTGCGTTAGAGTAGTAAACCTATTTTTAAGAAATATAGTATCTTGACTAAGTTGAAAAGTATTATAACCTGGATTTCTTAACAAAAAGAGTTTCTTACGAACCAGACTCTAAACTTATAAGCGCGTCCGAAAATAGTTTTAAAATCTCTTTTCTTCTTAATGTTAAAAACTCCTAATGAACTAGACAAAGCGCTTTCGCTGTTTCTGAAATAGTTAAAAACAATTAAGTTTAAAAAGACGTTGGACGACTTTCGATCTTACCCAACGGAATTGAAGTGCGGGAAAACTTAAGTTGAAAGTTAAAATAGCCCTTAAGTGTTTCTACGAACAATTGTACGGATTACTGGTTCAATTACAATCCTTACATTCTAACCTTATAAATTTAGCTAGACATGGTAAAGTAAAAGTGCATTAAAATAAATAAAAGTAGTGTGAGTGCGGAAAGTAAATAATTTAAATGAGTGCGAGGAAATAAATAATTTAAAGCGAGTGCGAGGAAATAAATAAAGTAAAGCGAGTGCGAGGAAATAAATAAAAATAAAGCGAGTGCGAGGAAATAAATAAAGTAAAGCGAGTGCGAGGAAATAAATAAAAGTAAAGCGAGTGCGAGGAAATAAATAAAGTAAAGCGAGTGCGAGGAAATAAATAAAGTAAAGCGAGTGCGAGGAAATAAATAAGATAAAGAAAAGTGATAAAAACCTGCTCCAATCGGAGGGTTGAATAAATTGCAAAGCGGAAATGAAAATGGCGGCAGGATTAACTTCCTTCCAAAGTGCTCCAAACTCGATTACAGACTCTATCATAGACTCGATTACACAATTGTGGTACCACTCCAATGCGAAGCGATTACCACTTTAAAATACTGAATATATGCCTAAGTGAAACAAAGTTGCTCTGAGTTTGCCTCTGCTCTAAGTTTGGATGATTGTAAAAGTGAATTCGAGTTTCTATTTATAAGCAAGTAAAAAGATGGAAATAACAAGGACGCCCTTCAACTTGAAAATGGGAGGGAAAAACTTTCCTCTTGTGGCGCCTGCCACAAGGCCATGGCGCCCGCCACAAGCACAAAATGAGGCGCCTTAGTGGAAGTAGTGGGGAACGTGGAAGTTGAGGGAAGTTGAGGGAAGTTGAGCTTGGACACGTCATGGCAGGGTCTATGGCGCCAGCCATGGGGTAGGCCACAAGAACAAAATGCTAAATTTTTTTTGGCTCTTTTTCGCTCCTTTTCTCGATCGGGGCTCCGATTAAAGTAAAAACCTGAAAACAAAGAAAAATACAACAATAACACAACAAAATGATAATAAAACAACTAGAATGCATGTGAAATCAGAGTCGAAAATACGGTAAATTTTAGTGTTATCAGATTTGCACGATCTCTCTCTCAACTATGCTTGGCCTTGCTTCAAATGCTTGATGGAATAGAAATGGATCAAGGAAAGGGATGGACTCTTGGAGTTTCAATCTCAAAAATAGTGGGAGATTCAAACTCGATTTTCAAAGAAAATCTTCAAGCTTATCCTTTAATGGTGAGGGTTTAGGGTTGTTAAATCAAAGCTTGCGCATGAGGTCCTCATATCTGAGCAAGAAAGCTTCTATTTATAGGCCAATGGGATTGATAATTGCACACTTCCATTTTTGGCAAAATTTGAAAATCTCTCTTGCATGCTAGGCCCGTCAAATGATGCTCCAACGTCCAAAATTGAGTGTAAGCCATGCTGAAATCATGTTGTGAAGCCATGCATTCGTGTATGAAAAGTGGAACTTGAAGTTATCCAAATGGTCCTTCAACTTTAACCCATACGCAAGTCATTCATCCTTTATCCAAATGAGATGATTTTGAACTTTTTGAAAAGGTTAGATCAAATGGAACAACTTTAATTTTGAACACTTGTTCATTTGAAGCTTGTATCATGACGAATTTTGAGGTGGATGTTTGGAAAATCAAACATATAAACAAAATTCTAAGTACCAAGCCATATGTTCACTTCTTCCACCTTGAATAACTTTTTCTATGGGCTTCAAATGAGAAATGTTCCTTCATCAAAGTTGTTGCTCTTCCAAATACCTTAAAATTGTTCAAACATTTTACCAAATTTGGATTAGGGATGAAGGAGTTATGCATTTTAGAGGTTGAGGAAAATCACTTGTTTAATGGTATTGGCCCAAAATAACCTATAATGTTTCCTCTTGGCACATGCATTTGCAAGTTGAACTTTCACTTCCTCCAAACATAAAAGTTGAATTAGACATATTTAATTTGATCATTCAATTTTATTATCTTTCATATCATAAAAAATAATCAAGTTATGATCTTGGGAAGTTGACCTCCAAACTAGGGTTCAGACAAAATGACCTATAATCCTTCACCATAAAAAATGACATTACAGGCAAAAATATCTCTTGACCTCAACATGAAAGTTTTTTGAAATGTCATTTAGAGTAACGTTTTTCTTGGAATCATTTTCATATGACAAAACGTGTAGGAGATAGGGTCTAGGGAACCCTAGTTTTGACCAGTTGACTTTCTCTGGTCAACCACCATGAACATACTTGCTAGATTGGCATTCTCTTGATCTTTGGGACTCATGGAGGACCATATATGCATAATATGATGTAATGTGAAGTATCCCTTTAAATATTTTATCAAATGTTGAAGAAACATGTTGAAGAAGTCACCCAAGATATCTAGATGAATTAGGGTTTCCAAGGCAAACAAATTCCAAACTCTTGATGATTTCTTGATCAAAATGACATGTGAAGATCATGGGGATTCACATATGAGACTTATATCCCAAGTAAACCAATTCTAGATTGAGCTCCTTGCATTGAGGGTCTCAAACCCTAGATATGATCTTGATGGAGCATAGGTTAGCATACACACCACCTACAAAATCAACAAACTATACATTGACATATTTTTGGTATTTTGGTTAGTAAAATAAAGAAAAATGAAGTATGATACAATCAAAAGTTCTTGGTGATCTCTCCCAATGCAAACCCAGTGAATGAGGGGTAAGGAGGATGCCAAGGTGTGATCCCAATGCTAATGCATATGATGAAATAGCATGAGGGATCTTAGGGTAAAATTTGGGGTCTTACAATGTGCTTTACAAGAGAAACTTCGATATTGTTTTGCTCAGATGCATGGATAAACACAAATCAGACTTATTGATGATTGATGTCCATGAAGGTTCTTTTGGTACTCATTCCAATGGACATGCTCTGGCTAAAAAGATGTTGAAAGCAGGTTACTATTGGCTGACAATGGAATCTGATTGCTACAAGTTTGTGAAGAAATGCCACAAGTGTCAAATTTATGCATATAAGATTCATGTTCCTCCGACACTGTTAAATGTTATTTCCTCTCCATGGCCCTTCTCCATGTGGGGAATTGATATGATTGGCATGATTGAGCCCAAAGCTTTGAATGGACATTGTTTCATTCTGGTGGCTATTGACTACTTCACAAAGTGGGTTGAAGTGGTATCGTATGCGAATGTGACCAAGTATGTTGTGCGAGGTTTATCAAGAATCAGACTATATGCCGTTATGGTGTGCCAAGTAAGATCATTACTGACAATGGATCAAACTTGAATAATAATATGGTGGAAGCTCTTTGCAAAGACTTCAAGATTGAACACTATGATTCCTCTCCCTACATACCTAAGATGAATGGGGCTATTGAAGCTGCAAATAAGAACATCAAGAAAATCATTCAGAAAATGGTTGTGACGTATAAGGATTGGCATGAGATGCTCCCATTTGCTTTGCATGGGTACCGTACATCCATCCGCACTTCAATAGGGGAAACCACTTTCTGACTTGTTTATCGTATGGAAGTTGTGCTCCCCGTAGAGGTTGAGATCCCATCACTGCATGTCTTGATGGAAGCCAAGTTGACAGAAGCTGAATGGTGTCAGACTAGGTATGATCAGTTGAATTTCATTGAAGAGAGGAGATTGACTGCCATGTGTCATGGTCAGTTATACCAGCAGAGAATGAAGAAGGCATTTGATAAGAAGGTCATGCCTCGTGTATTCAGAGAATGTGACCTTGTGCTCAAGAAGATTTTATCTTTCAAACCAGATGCCAGGGGAAAATGGACTCCTAATTATGAAGGCCCATATGTTGTTAAGAGAGCCTTTTCAGGCGGTGATTTGATTCTTACAACTATGGATGGTGAAAAGTCCACGCGTCCTGTGAATGCCGATGCAGTCAAGAAATACTTCACCTAAATAGAAACGAACAACTCGCTAAGTTAAAACCTGGAAGGGCGGCTTAGGCAAAAAGGAGCATATCAGTGGATTGAAAACTTGAAAGGGAGATCCATGAAAAAATTAGAGACATAAAACAGAAAATTTATCCCGATAGATTAGGTACCCCACCTTGGGGCAATCTATAAATTAAGGATTACGGTAAGTAACTGCATTCGTTTGGTCTCCGATCTTATGAACAGTTTTGAGCAAGTTGGTCAACTCTGATTCATCCTCAACCGAAGCCAAGAACATAATGGATATTGATGTTGGTAGAAGGATTAATGATCGTTGTATTCAATGTAGCCCTATTCCATGTAAATTACCATTTTTCAACTTTTGTAAAGATCTATGGAGTCTTGTCGTTTACAGACTACCATCCTATTTGTAAGACCCTAATTTTGACCCTAATATCCCTCATGGCATCATATCATTGCACTTTGAATTTGCCTCAAGGATCATAACATTTTGACTCCTTAACCTTTGGGTGGGACTTGTCTGAGTTGGTTTGAGACCACCAAGTGTAGCGGGGTATTCATTAACATTAGAGATATTGACTAAATCTAAGGTAAACCATACAAGTCAAGTCGCCACCGCACTTCTATTTATCCAAAGGAATGGTTAGAAAGCGAACAAAAACCTAAAAGTTTTATTGAATCAAAAACTAGTAAAAATGTCAGAGATCTGGGTAAGGGGGTTGGTTATCAATCAGATCGGATAAATAAACAATATATAATCAAACCAAAGAATCAAATAATGGAGCATTTAAACAATGCATGGGAGTATGAACATGTTAAATAATCAAGCAATAGAAAGCATGAATGAGAGAAACAAGTATAAAAGATAACAGATGAATCAAACAGATGAAAATATGCACACGAAGGGTCCACTGAATAATTTAATCAGGAAATGAGGTAAGGACCAAATAAAATCAAGGTAAAAGGCCTCTAATACATGGCATATTAGATGACCGAGGGAGGATCAAAAGATCTCTTCAATTGCCATAAGCAATCCCTAAGTCAAACATCGATCATAAAGAAGTCAACTGAAAATTCAAGTCAACTTAAAAAATAACAAATAAATAGAAAATTAAACAAGAAAATTATGAAAAATTAAACTAAATAAGGTGGGGTCAGGACATCATCATCCCCCAAAAAGATTTTAAAAATAATGAAAATTGGCACGTGAATTAATTAAAACAAAACATAGGTCAAACCAAAAGTCAATTAATAAGACTAGGTTAGAAATAAATCAAGAATAAATAGTAAATTAATCAAAACAATTATGAAAAATTAAACTAAATAATGTGGGGTCAGGACATCATCATTCCCCAAAAATATTTTAAAATTAATGAAAATTGGTACATGAATTAATTAAAATAAAACAGAAGTGAAATTAAAAGTCAACCAATAAAACTAGGTCAAAAATAAATCCAAAATAAATTGAAAATGTGAAATAAAATTCCAAGAAAATGTCAGGTTGACCATGAGACGGTAGTCAACCTTCATCCCAAAAATCAAATGCCAACAATAATTTTAAGTCATAAAAATAAAATCAATAAAATAAAGTGTGTTAAAATGGACCATTTAGAATAAATGACTAAAAAAAAATAATAATATTAAAAAAAATACGAAAATAAAAATTATATAAAATTAAATAAAATGTTAAGAAGCGTGAAAAATATTTTTGGGTAATTTTATGGACGAAGAAAATATTTTAAATAATAAAAAGAAATATGAAAATGGAAGGATTAATGGTGATGAACATGGTAAGCAAGCGTAGATATATCAAAACATGGCCATGGAAGAGATGATTACCTAATGGAAAATAGAAGTGGAATGGAATTTGATATGTGATGAAGCTTTTCCTCCTTGCCAAGAAATTCCCATGCTCCTTTAGGGTTAGGGTTTCAGCTTCTTAAATAGGGTGAATTAGGTGTTCTCATGGGCTTTTTAATAAGTGATTTATCCATAAGAATAAAAGTGTGAAGTGAGGTGTAAAATGTTGTTATTTGGGGCCAAACTTAAGTGAATGGATGTCCAATTCATGGCCAAAAGAGGTAAGAAAACGTGACTGGTTTGTGCAGCATGCTTAGAAAATCTGATTGGGCCAGTCAGGCCCAAAATCTGCCTAGAAAATCAAGTCATGGTGCCCACTTTAAATGAATGTATCTCTCAAACCATGGATCCAAATGAGATGATTCCAAAAGTATGTGAAAGAGGACATGTCAAGGTAAAATTGTTGTGAAGAAAGTATTTCCAAATAATGCCTTGAAGTGCAAGAAAACTGGCCAAGAAGTCTTGACAATTTTTGAAGATTTTGGACTTAGAAATTTTTCTAAGTGTCCTAAAAAAATGTCTCACTTTGACTAAGCATAACTTTCTCAATTCTAATCCAAATGGATCAAACTTTATATCTCTAGAAAGCCTGGAATAAGAGGAACAACTTTCATGTTGGAGAAATTTTCAAATGAAGCTTTTATCTTGATGCAAAATGGGCTTAAAGTGAATGCAACGATCATGAAAACTTGCCCTAAATGGAAAGTCAACCATTTCCAAATTAAGTAACTTTTCCAATTCCCGATTAAATGATGAATCCATGATCCAACCTTGATCAAATTTCACATGTAGGATCCCCTAGGCATGTATTTTGAGATTCCACTCTCAAAATGTCAGGAGTTGACTTTTCTGACCCCACAGTTAACTTTTCCCAAACTGTCTGATTCTCGATTCTATTGATCAATTGAAGCACTTCTAGCTCAAATAAAGAGCTGATTTTTTGTATGTAAACCCTTGTGGAGATATGGAGGGCCATGGAAAAGAGTTTCACCTAAAGAATCAGAAATAAATTGATTTTATACCAAACCCTAGTTTTAGGGCAAAATGATCAGGAACTGATTGCACTGATTGCCAATGGATCTTTCTGAGATAATTGTGAATCTTCCTAGGCCAAGATGCCTCTCTAATCATGACATGGACGAGCTCCTCTACTTCCAACCAAATATTGCCTGTTGCAGGTAGCCATGAAACCCTAATTTCTGATTAAATCCAGATGAACACTCTGATAGCTTTGAATCCTTCACTGATGAACTGAGGACCATAATAAGATACTTGGACCCCCCTGAGACCCTTGAGACTTATATACTTAGAAAATGAAGTCCAATTCTCAATCTTGCTTTGTGTGGGCTCCTTCTTTTAAGGAGTGATCGATCAAAACCTGATCTCCATGTCACTAATGAAGTATGTAATGAGTATGACCTAATATGATGCTAATGAAGTGTAAAACATAATCCCATGCTTCCAGGAAAAATCAAGGGTAAATTTTGGGGTATTACAGTTGTCCCTATTCAATCAACTGGAAACCCGAAAGGAAGATAGCAATGGCTTTCTCACTTTTGAGGTATCAAGTGATTGAATACGATAAAAGCCCGAAAATTTACACTGAAGTGAAAAAATGAAGTAACAATGCCTGTCAGAATCGACCAAGAGGTGGTCTTGAAAAAGAATCCGCCTGGTACGGTGAGAGTCGGTCTGAACACCAAAACAAGGAATGTTAGCCTGAATACCAAAATAAATGGTAACACAGAAATAACCATGGCCTGAATGCCGCTCATCAATCTGAATACTGGAAATGACTTCGATCTAAGCATCAGACGGTACTTGATTATCAAACATCGGTTTGAACACCGGGAAACTGGCCTGAATGCCACTTCGGTTTGAATACCGGAAAACTGGCCTGAATGCCACAAGTTGCATCGACCTGAATGTCGAAAACTTCTTCGATCTGAACATCGGAAGATATTAGATTATCAAACATCGGTCTGAACACCGGGAAACTGGCTTTAGTGCCACTTCGATCTGAATACCGGAACACTGGCCTGAATGCCACAAGTTGCATCGACCTGAATGTCGGAAACTTCTTCGATCTGAACATCGGAAAACTGGCCTGACTGCCACTTAGGTCTGAATACCGGAAACTTGGCATGAATGCCATAAGTTGCATCGACATGAATGTCGGAAACTTCTTCGATCTGAACATCGGAAAACTGGCCTAATGCCACTTCGGTCTGAACACCGGAAAACTGGCCTGAATGCCACAAGTTGCGTCGACCTGAACGTCATAAACTTCTTCGATCTGAACATCGGAAAACTGGCCTGAATGCCACTTCGGTCTGAATATCGGGAACTTGGCCTGAATGCCACAAGTTACATCGACCTGAATGTTGGAAACTTCTTCGATCTGAACATCGGAAAATTGGCCTGAATGCCACCTCGGTCTGAATACCGGGAACTTGGCCTAAATGCCACAAGTTACATCGACCTGAACGTCGGAAACTTCTTCGATCTGAACATCGGAAAACTGGTCTGAATGCCACTTCGGTCTGAATACCGGAAATAACTTCTGGCTTATCACTTGGGATACCGAGAATGCCTTATGCTTTACATGCGTATGTTTGAATTTTTCAATGGCGTAATGCTCCATGAAAATGGAAATGCTATGCAATTTAGGAGGATGCAATGCAATATGATTCTACATGCAGGGATGCGAAATGCTTGATTAGAGAGAACGCCAAGCAGAGGCAAGGAATTCTACTGGGGAAATTATCACCATCTTCTGGACCCTGGCAAGGCTGTTAGAGATGCACAATACAAAGAACTCTGTGGGGAAATGACCCGCCACACGGTGTTCTGGAAAATAACAAAATACCGAGGCTCTGACTGGGGAGAGAATGGCACTGAAAACTTTCTGCTAAGGAAAGCGACAGTGGTTCTGGCAACCATAATCTGCGAGAGAGATGACTCAGTAGGGGAAGCAAACACCGATACGGTACCGAGATTCTGCTTCAAGGAAAGAGACCATGGATCTAGCGTCGAGATCATCGATCTGGCATCGAACTCTGAGGAGCAGCCGCTTCTACTGGGAAGATACAGTCCGACATTGTCAACTCCGCTGGGGATATACAGTCTGACACTATCAACTCCGCTGGGGATATAAAGTCTGACACTGTCGACTCTACTGGTGAATGTATAATCTGAAACAAATGCTTGGGGAAGTACAGCAGTGAGAGCCTGCTGGAGATTGAAGAATCCAACGCTCGGACCAGCTCTGCAGGGATAAGATACCAAATTCCAACTGTTGAGGAAAAACATTCGCGATCATTTGATGGGGACCTTAAGGAAATGCCCCGAGTGTACCTGTTCTGAATAGACGATCCAAAGCACTTAAAGTTTACAACAATTTTCAATGTTTATTAAGCATGTACCTGTAAAGCTCTTATGTTTCATGATGCAATGTTTATCAAAAATTCGGACGTCATTTTTGCAAACAAAACAGTAAAATGAAAATGAACACAGAGATGTACTAAATAACATGATTTTATTGATTGCGTGGCCTCTGAATAAGCATTTACATCAGGAAGCAATCCCTGGAAAGAGGTAATTACACAACAGATAAAAACAAAAATTAATCTAATGGCAATGTGAAATTGATTTCTATCGGGTTCCAATTCTGCTATGATTCGCTCGTCTTCAAGATCCTCCAGATGATCAGCTTTCCGAAAAAGGTGATTGGACTGTTTCCTATCCTTCGGAAGTTTCCGGTTATCGACACGAGATGATATTCAGAACTACATAAAACGCAGCCATTCCCTTAATCCCTAACTTTTGCCTGGATCGCCCTTTCGGGTTTTCAATCCACCGGGATACCCATTTTTGCCTAAGTTGCCCTTTCAGGTTTTCAACTTACCGGGTGTACAATCTTTTCATTTTTTAATCCCTAACTTTTTCCCGAACCTTTTTCATTTTCTTGGTTCGCCGGTGTAAGACCCCAATTTTGACCCTAAGATCCCTCATGGCATCGTAACATTGCATTTGCATAGCCTCAAGGATCATGAGCATCTTGGTTCCCTTTGCCTTTGGGTGGGACTCCTTGTGATTGGTTTGAGATCACCAAGCATGCTTGAATTATACATCATTGTTTCTCTTACTTTTGTTTACTAAAAATAAAAAGTTTGGACTTCGGCCTCTCTCATTTGAGCCCACAGGTCCACAAAAACCAGGTTATAAATTCAGAGTTTCAGTGAAACAAAGGGAGGCCATTCCTATTACCCTGGCAGGAAAAATAAAGTGAGAGAAGAGCTGACAGAGTTCAGAGCAACCTCTCGTATAAACCCTCAGATTGCTCTGCAAACCCAACGGTGCAATTCAATTTCATTCGATCTCTCCAATCAGGTTTGCCCTATATCCATCATCTTTATGCCTTCAATTTGAATTTTCTGAATATATGAGGTATTATGGGTGAATTTGATACCCTTTTGATGCATGTGTTTGACAGGAGCTTTAGGCCTCCTACCCTTGGTTGCTTTTTGTGAGCTTTTTTGTGAATTTTAATGGCATGATTCATGTGGTTACATTTTGATTTGGGGGCAACCCTTGATTACCCTATTTTTTTTTCTCTCTAACCTGTTTGTTGAGTTTTTTTTGTGAGGGCTCACATGACTCTTGCAGAGATGGCCTGGCGTTCCACTTTATTTGTGGGATACCACCTGGAGGTTTATTCCGATTACCTGTGCTTAATGGCTTGAGATATTTGTTTATGACTGCTTATTCCAAAGGATGGGAGCTACTTGGATCATCAATATGATCTCAAGAGGGGAACTCCTAATGTGGTTTTATTTTCTTTTCCCTTATCTCTTGGATGTTTAGGAATTTAACCCTTCTTTTTGTTTTCAACATTAGAAACCTAAGCCTTATGCTTTTGATTTTCAAACTTATTCTTCATAACACTTATTCTGAATTGAACCTTTTAATCCACTTTAACCATATTTTTGTAAATACTTTTAATTGGTAAATCCTTTTTTTGTGGTTTCAATGGCCACCTTTTTTTGTGGTTTTAATCCCATTCAAATACTTTTTGTGGTTTCAATGGCCACCTTCTTAATCAATCCTTTTTTTTATAACCATTAGCTATTAGGTTTGAGTTATCCTTGAGGTAGATATAATACTCACCTTTATCCTTAGTGATGGACAATGAGTCTTCCATGCTTATTATAGGGTTAACCCCTCACTAGCATGTTGAAGCTATCCTCACATGGTGGATTTGTGGTTTTAGGTTGAGTTTTCTCCCTTTGATAACAAAAGACCTTAAGGTTTTTGGATCAATCAATCCACTCACTTATTTTGAATTTTTTTACCCCGAACTACGAGGTTTTGATGCTAATCTTTTTTTAAGATGGTACGTAGGCAATGGGTTCATCCATTCAAACACAAAATATAAATAAAATTGTATATTCTTTTCTCATCCCTTCAATCATGTTTGCACAAATAAATTTTCACAACAAAAAAAACAACCACCTTTGCAACAAATGTGAAAAGGGCTCCCTAGGAGTACCTAGGATGCTTTGGGTGCCTAACACCTTCCCATTGCATAACCAACCCCCTTACCCAGATCTCTGACATTTTTACTAGTTTTTGATTCGATAAAACTTTTAGGTTTTTGTTCGCTTTCTAACCATTCCTTTGGATAAATAGAAGTGCGGTGGCGACTCGACTTGTATGATTTACCTTGGATTTAGTCAATATCTCTAATGGTAACGAATACACCGCTACAGAAAAATGGCAACTCTGCTGGGGAAGAATACTTTGCCTAGTGGGTTTTGCCTACTTTTCATATTTGTTGTATTGTATTGTATATTTTTTTTTGGACATATTTTTGTGCAATTTGGGATTACTGTATTGTATGTAATGATTGAATTGCTTGATATTAATTCCTTGTATGCTTGGTGATCTTTGTGAGATGAGTTCTATACCCGAACTCGAGTGCACTTATGATAGGAGAATGGCATAGCCTTGTCGACTTGTGTGGAGTTATTCCTTAGCAAGTTGACTTGCAAGTCCATTCACTTAGTGGAGGTTATGTTGGGATCAATAATGTCACACAAGTAAGTTGTGGTTAGACATTACTCTTTCCAATATAGACCTTAGAAGCCAAGGACCTTAGTTTACCAAACCCATCTTGGCCTATTCGTAGGATGTAGTGCGAAAGTCATTCAAGTGTAAGATTTGATACGATTGTTACGCGATACTACACTCATAAGAGTCTCTCTTGAGAATATTTTTGGAATACGAGTATTCGTTTCTCAAATAATATCTGAAAGATGGGATGATGACTATGGGAACCTTTTGTAGAACATGTTTGGCAGGTTTAAACCCTAGTACACTCCCTTTTGGGTGGTTCTTAACCTAACTCCATGCTCGTGACTTACAACAAACCCTTGATTCATGGTTGATCCGTTCAGGTATCCTTAATATCAATGGAACTTAGGTGTTGATAAGGTGTAAACCCTAATCCACCAAAATGGATGATTGATATTAAGGATAACATGATCCATCCCGTGACCTTTGTTTGGTGTGCTTTGCTTGATCCTTGAGTGTGATTGTTGCATTCATGCATTCATGCACCCATTTGCATTCATATCATCAAAATAATAAGAAAATTTTCAAGGAACTTAAGGGGGTTTATTTGCAAAATTTTCAGACATGGAAAGACAAAGAAGGAATACAAAGAAGTACAGTTTCAGACAACCAGACTTGAAAGAGTTAAGGAATTTGATATCTTATGTATTAGATCCCTTGGGTTTCAAGGCTCGTTTCGGGAAGCTTCTTCCTCTTCTGACCACTCAGATGGATGAAGGGTTGACGAGTGTATTGGTGCAGTTTTATGATCCCTTGTACCGTTGCTTCACGTTTCCGGACTTTCAGCTTTTGCCTACCCTTGAGGAGTATGCTTATCTTGTGGGTATACCTATTCTGGATCAGGTGCCGTTCAGTGGCTTACAGACTATTCCTACTTCACAAGAGATAGAAGACATGTTGCACATAGATGAATCTCTGGTTGGTGCTCATATGACTACCAAAGGTGGAATTCAAGGTCTCCCTTCTGAGTTCCTCATTGCTCAAGCTACTATATATGGGAAGGCCATGAGTGAGGACGCCTTTGAGGCCATATTTGTACTTCTCATTTATGGGCTAGTATTATTCCCCAACATCGACAAGTTTGTGGATGTGAACGCTATTAGGATTTTCTCTACTCTTAATCCCGTTCCGACTCTGTTGGGCGATACCTATTTCTTTTTGCATATGAGAAATGCAAAGGGTGGTGGCGCCATTGTGTGTTGTTTGCCTCTGTTGTATAAGTGGTTTATTTCTCACTTACCGCATACGGTCGCCTTCAAGGAGAATAAGGGATGTCTACGGTGGTCCAAGAGACTTATGTCTCTCACTAATGATGATATCTCTTGGTATAACTGTGTGTATGATGGTGTGCGGATTATTGACTCTTGTGGCGAATTCTCCAATGTACCTCTTCTTGGTACATGTGGTGGGATTAACTACAATCCTGTTTTGGCACGTCGGCAGCTTGGGTTCCCCTTAAAGGATAAACCCAATAACATTCTGTTAGAGGGTGTATTCTTTCAGGAGGGTAAAGATCCCCAAGGCTTGAAAGCTAGGATGGTCCGCGCTTGGTGCAAGATTCATAGGAAAGGAAGGAAAGAGTTGGGTCCTAAGAATTGCATCGCTATGGAGCCTTATACTGCTTGGGTAGGAAGAGAGCTTCTGAGTATCTCATGCCTTACGAGTATCCGAGACCTACACCTATGATTATGGGTAGGCCTTCAACCCTCCCTAATCAAGGAGTAGAGGAGTTGAGAGACGAAGACCATTCACGTGCCTGGATCCGTGAACGTGAAGAGTTACTTCAGCAGATTAAGGAGAAGGATGCGTTGATTGAGTTTCTTGAGCATCAGGTTATTGATGACCCTGATCATGTATGAACTTCTCTACTTCCTCAGTCTTCTAAGTTCTGGAAGAGGAAGTATGATCGACTCGCCAAAGATAAGGCCGATATGGAGGCAGCCTACGAGAGGGAGGTGAAGAGGCTTCGCGCATCTTATCTTCCTGTGTCCCGAGCTTTAGATAATTGTTTCTAGGGATCCATAGGATGATTATTTTCCTTTTCTCTTGTATATGATTGACGATGCTGCACTTCTTTTCCCTGATATTATTTGATGAGATATTTCCATATGTGATAAAATGCTTAATATTTCCAGAATTTGCAAATAAAACTCTAAAGTTCCTTTGAAATAAAAAACAAATCATATGCACAAACATTGCATGCAGCATATGCATAAGCAGGTTTTGTTTCCGGTCCCTTGCCCTGTGGTCTAACTCTGTGTCCTTCATTTATTTTGAAGACAAGCTGACTCACCGGTACTACACTAGAGCCAACATTTCAAGACCATGGATTCACGAGGCAGGCGCCGTGACGTCCACCCTACACCAGAATCTGAAATTTGTGAAGAACAAGAAGCTGGTGGTGGTAGGGGGAGAAAGGGCTCTCCTGGTTAGCCATTTGTCTTCCTTCTCTTATATAGATGCTGAGGTTAAAGTTGGAACTCCTTTCCAAGCTTTATCTATAGTTGAGCCTATTGAGAAGAGAACTCCTTCATTTGCTTCCTACAAAGATGCAAAGTTGGCCATTGAGCGTGGTGCAACCACTGGTTTAGGAAAAATTATTGAGTTAGAAGACAACGAATCCCGGGCTGGCATAGGTTTTTCTTCTGGTACTTTCAACAAGCAAGGGTTATTCAAGAGTGGAGGTTTCATCCACACTGGTCTAGATGAGGAGGCTGCTGCCGTTTTAGAAGAAGATACAAAGGATTCTGGCAATTTCATCATCCTTGGAGGGGTCTGCAATAATTGGGTCGCTGTGGATATTCCAACAATTGTCCATAAGTCAACGTAATGATCACTTTGTTTAAAACCCCTTCTCCCATGCCAAAAGGAGGAGTGATAACATTGTTGGCGCATAAAAACAATGATACTTTCATTCAATAAATTCATGTTAAATGTTTGTTTTTCCAATTATTTTCCCTTTTTGCTTTTTGCATGAAATTGGTGATCACATAAAACCCTAAAAAATGGAATAAAATCGATCTTTTCATATGCATAATGATTTGCCTTGTTTGATTTCTAAAAAGCTTTTCATATCCAAAATCATTATGCAGGTTGATTTCTAAACCCATTGAACATAATGACCCAACACCATCTTCCAATTTTGAATTCCCTGTATTTGAGGCAGAGGAAGATGATGTTGAAGAGATTCCTGATGAGATCACCCGTCTACTTGAGCATGAAGAGAAGATCATTCAGCCGCATCTTGAGAATCTGGAAACAGTCAACTTGGGGTCTGAAGATTGTGTGCGAGAGGTAAAGATTGGGGCACTGCTGGAAGAATCTATTAAGAAGGGGTTGATTAAGTTGCTACGAGAATATGTTGACGTCTTTGCCTGGTCATATGAAGATATGCCTGGTCTAGATACTGATATTGTGCAACATTTCCTACCTCTAAAGCCTGAGTGCATGCCTGTAAAGCAGAAGCTCAGAAGAACTCATCCTGATATGACAGTGAAGATCAAAGAGGAAGTTCAGAAGCAAATTGATGCGGGGTTCCTGGTGACTTCTATATATCCTCAATGGGTGGCCAATATTGTGCCCGTGCCTAAGAAAGATGGAAAAGTCTGGATGTGTGTGGACTATAGAGATTTGAATAAAGCTAGTCCGAAAAATGATTTCCCTCTACCACATATTGATATGTTGGTAGACAATACAACTAAATTCAATGTCTTCTCATTTATGGATGGGTTTTCCGGATATAATCAGATTAAAATGGCACCCGAGGATATGGAGAAGACAACATTCATCACACCTTGGGGAACATTCTGTTATCGAGTGATGCCCTTCAGTTTGAAGAACGCCGAAGCCACGTATCAACGAGCTATGACTACCTTGTTTCATGATATGATGCATAAGGAGATTGAGGTGTACGTTGACGATACGATCGCTAAGTCAAGATCGGAGGCGGTACTCCCAGTAGAGGTGGAGATCCCATCAATGAGAGTCTTGATGGAGGCCAAGTTGACTGATGCTGAATGGGTTCAGAGTCGTTATGACCAGCTGAACTTGATTGAAGAGAAGAGATTGACTGCCATGTGCCATGGTCAGTTATATCAGCAAAGAATGAAGAAAGCTTTTGATAAGAAGGTCAAGCCTCGTGTGTTCCGAGAAGGTGACCTTGTGCTCAAGAAAGTTTTGTCTTTCGCGCCCGATTCCAGGGGCAAGTGGACTCCAAACTATGAAGGTCCATATGTTGTTAAGAGAGCCTTTTCAGGCGGTGCTTTGATACTTACAACTATGGATGGGGAGGATTTCAATCGTCCTGTGAATTCAGATGCAGTCAAGAAATACTTCGCCTAAAAAAAACAAAAAAAAACTGAATAGCTCGCTAAGTTGAAAACCCGAAAGGGCGGCTTAGGCAAAAATGAGCGTCTCGGTGGATTGAAAACCCGAAAGGGCGGTCCAGGAAAAAGTTAGAGACACAAAAAATATATAATAATGATATATGTTTCCCGCTAGATTGAGTACCTCATCCTGGGGAAATCTAGGCAAAAATTAGGGATTTGGCAAGTAACTACATCCTGACAAGACTTTGTTCTACAACTGTCGTCCGTCAGAGATCGTTGCTCATTATCAGCCAAAGCTTCAAATACATCGGATTCAGAACTGGTGGAGAAATGGTCATTATGTTCAATGTAGCCCTTTTCCAATATATATCACCAATTTCAAATTTGTAAAGATCTATGGAGTCTTGCCATTCGCAGACTACCATTCTATCAAATAAATTTGAGCCTTTTATCCAATTATTGGCGCTCTTATCTGTTTCTATTCAACAAATGTTTTGCATGTTTTGATTAAGAAAATATCATTGTTTTAAACGATCAAATTTTTTTATAATTTGTTTTTAAACAAAGTGAACATTCACAATGACGAAAGGATACTTAGGAGATCCTCAGTGCTCTCCCAAGGGTGGTACGATCCCCAAAGGGTAAGATTTTTGTCCATATTCTTGGCATGACTGTATCCTACCTCCGGAACCCCTTGTGGTTTATCCTACCAAATGGATTGTTTGTTGAGAGTCACCTCTCTTCCCTTCAGCAGAGTAACAATCTTTCCTCCTCAGCAGCTTGGATCTCTTTGGGCAAGAGCGGTATTTGGTGGTTGATCCCGATAAATCCTTTATCTCCTCGGATAGATTCCCCAGCAGAGTTATTAGTGTGGTGGACCTTGTCTGTGATAACTCTCGTCCCCAGCTGGAATGATTGATGATTCATCCCCTGCAGAGTTCTTTGCTTCCTGGTACCTCTGATCCCTAGCAGATTGGATACTCTCCGGTGAACTTGGCTTTCTCTCTTGAGATGTAGTACCGGGTGGTTGATTCCTGGACCTGGTTGTGTTAGATATATCTGTCTGTCAGCATACATCATACATAAACCACGCATATTCATGCATAATTATAACATTCAGGTATTCATGTTGCATTCTTTGCCATATATCGTTGTTTGTTGTCTCCTGCTATTTGGTTATATACTTCCCCAAGCAGACGTGTGTGTCTGATCTCTCCATATGTAGTCAGCTCCATAAGTAGAAAGCGTCTATCCTTTCTTCCACATTCCCCACGGGTTATATCCTCGTGGATGTTGATTGTTTTTGTTCCTTCCCAACACATATACTGCGATGGTTTTCCCCATTAAGTTATATCCTCACCAGGACAAGTCTTGATTTGGTATGCCTATCTAGTTTCATCCTAGATCGGTCTCTTGAGACTCTTTTCCTGTTTCCCCGTGGTAAATGAATAATCGCTCAATAATTAGTAATTATTATCCCGGCGGAGTCTGTGGTTCTCTACCCTCATACCGATAGTTGTAAGTCATATTTCTGTGGTCTACTACCCAGTAACCGGTAGTTACAAACCCTATTTTGTCCCCGTGCAGAGTTAAACCTTGATTGTTGTTCATCCTAACCGATGACGGGTACTCTCTTTTGTGGTTCTCTACCCTCATATCGGTAGATGTAATTCCCTCCTTGTTGGTTATCTTTATACAAAATTCGATATTGACATTCCTTAATTTTTTAGTATACCACCCAGTAACCGGTGATATATCTCTTGGATAATTGCTCTAATTACGCAATTTATCCCCAGTGGGTCATCTCTCGTCTATCTTGTTGTTGTTAGTAACGATTTATCCTTTATTAACCCAGTAATCGGTTGTGGATAATCGTCCATGCGAGTATATTATCTACGTTCTGACGGTAATAGATAGTATATCTCATGCACTCTTTGGTCGAAGCCTTTTGTTCTTCCCCAGTTGAGTAACATTCGCACCCCTTTTTCGGAGTCGAATATCCATCCTATAATCGAGTTTGCTTTTTGCCCTCTTTTTGGATGATGAGTGTTTGGGAATATTCCCCAATTCACGCCTTGATTGGTCATCATTATATACCTAGTTTTGATATCCCGATGCCTTTTCTTTTCGGTCGATTTATCCTTTATTAACCTAGTAACCGGTTGTGGATAATCGTCCATGCGAGTATATTATCTATGTTCTGACGATAATAGATAGTATATCTCATGCACTCTTTGGTCGAAGCTTTTGTTCTTCCCTAGTCGAGTAAGATTCGTACCCCCTTTACGGAGTCGAATATCCATCCTATCATCGAGTTTGCTTTTAGCCCTCTTTTGGATGATGAGTGTTTTGGGAATACTCCCCAATTCACGCCTTATTTGGTCACCTATTATATGCCCAGTAACCGGTATCCCTGGTGTTCCCTCCTCTCTGCTCTCTATTATGACTTTTTGTCCTTTGTGGAGTCAGGTTTTCCTGAGATGAGATATACCTTTTTAGGTCTTCCTCAGATGATTTGGATGATTGATATCTCTCACCCTTATACCGGTCTTAGATATTCATCCTTCCCGAGCATGTTGTATCTCACCCTCATACCGGTGATCAGATCACATGTCTCCTTGAGCTTATTACCCAGTAACCGGTAATACATCGTCCCGCTGATTCCCCAGGAGTGTCCTTTTAGGCATCCCCAGCAAAGTCCCTTAGTGGATTGTTTTCATCCGGATTTTTATCCGAAGTATCCGTTGTGGATAGTTTTTGCTGTATTGGCATATTCCCCAATACATGCACCTTTGAGTCAGCTCGGGTCTTTCCATTGGATATTTTCCCTTTGGAATTCCGTTCCCCAAGCGTTGAGTCATGACCTGCTCACGCATTTTATTCCCTCTCCTATCCCCATAAGAGTCCCCAGAGTCTCTGTCCTATTGAGTGTATTTCTCATATGGATTGTCAGTTTCTCCGGATGTCTTTTCTTCTTTGTGGACACATATCCCCACAGAGTTCGTACTATTTGCATACATACATCTGCATCATGAGGTCTCTTAGGGACCAAAATTTGCCTCTTTGTTATTATTTAAGCCCATTCTACCCCGTCGAGACGAAGATTTTAACCTTCACTTCTCCGGCTAGAATGACCTTAAATATGGGCATCTGTAAGACCCCAATTTTGACCCTAAGATCCCTCATGGCATCATAACATTGCATTTGCATAGCCTCAAGGATCATGAGCATCTTGGTTCCCTTTGCCTTTGGGTGGGACTCCTTGTGATTGGTTTGAGATCACCAAGCATGCTTGAATTATACATCATTGTTTCTCTTACTTTTGTTTACTAAAAAAAAAAAAAAAAAAAAGTTGGACTTGGGCCTCTCTCATTTGAGCCCACAGGTCCACAAAAAACAGGTTATAAATTCAGAGTTTCAGTGAAACAAAGGGAGGCCATTCCTATTACCCTGGCACGAAAAAGAAAGTGAGAGAAGAGCTGACAGAGTTTAGAGCAACCTCTCGTATAAACCCTCAGATTGCTCTGCAAACCCAACGGTGCAATTCAATTTCATTCGATCTCTCCAATCAGGTTTGCCCTATATCCATCATCTTTATGCCTTCAATTTGAATTTTCTGAATATATGAGGTATTATGGGTGAATTTGATACCCTTTTGATGCATGTGTTTGACAGGAGCTTTAGGCCTCCTACCCTTGGTTGCTTTTTGTGAGCTTTTTTGTGAATTTTAATGGCATGATTCATGTGGTTACATTTTGATTTGGGGGCAACCCTTGATTACCCTATTTTTTTTTCTCTCTAACCTGTTTGTTGAGTTTTTTTTGTGAGGGCTAACATGACTCTTGCAGAGATGGCCTGGCGTTCCACTTTATTTGTAGGATACCACCTGGAGGTTTATTCCGATTACCTGTGCTTAATGGCTTGAGATATTTGTTTGTGACTGCTTATTCCAAAGGATGGGAGCTACTTGGATCATCAATATGATCTCAAGAGGGGAACTCCTAATGTGGTTTTATTTTCTTTTCCCTTATCTCTTGTATGTTTAGGAATTTAACCCTTTTTTTTTCTTTTTTTTTTCCCATTCTAACCCAAGCCAAAAAAATTTGTGCAAACAATAACTTTTGTTTTTAACATTAGAAACCTAAACCTTATGCTTTTGATTTTCAAACTTATTCTTCATAACACTTATTCTGAATTGAACCTTTTAATCCACTTTAACCATATTTTTGTAAATACTTTTAATTGGTAAATATAACCCATTCAAATACTTTTTAAGGTTTCAATGGCCACCTTCTTACTCAAACCTTTTTTTTAAAACCATAAGCTATTAGGTCTGAGTTATCCTTGAGGTAGATATAATACTCACCTTTATCCTTAGTGATGGACAATGAGTCTTCCATGCTTATTATAGGGTTAACCCCTCACTAGCATGTTGAAGTTATCCTCACATGGTGGATTTGTGGTTTTAGGTTGAGTTTTCTCCCTTTGATAACAAAAGACCTTAAGGTTTTTGGATCAATCAATCCACTCACTTATTTTGAATTTTTTTACCCCGAACTACGAGATTTTGATCCTAATCTTTTTTTAAGATGGTACGTAGGCAATGGGTTCATCCATTCAAACACAAAATGTAAATAAATTTGTATATTCTTTTCTCATCCCTTCAATCATGTTTGCACAAATAAATTTTCACAACAAAAAAAACAACCACCTTTGCAACAAATGTGAAAAGGGCTCCCTAGGAGTACCTAGGATGCTTTGGGTGCCTAACACCTTCCCATTGCATAACCAACCCCCTTACCTAGATCTCTGACATTTTTACTAGTTTTTTATTCGATAAAACTTTTAGGTTTTTGTTCGCTTTCTAACCATTCCTTTGGATAAATAGAAGTGCGTTGGCGACTCGACTTGTATGATTTACCTTGGATTTAGTCAGTATCTCTAATGGTAACGAATACCCCGCTACAGCTGGGATGCCCATTTGTTTGCCTGGACTATTCTTTTTATCGTCTAGCGGGTCTATTTTATTCCAAGTATTTTTTAACTGCTTCTGAGTTCACAGGGGAAGTGAAGTTTTCACCATCCATAGTTGCAAGCACTAAGGCTCCACCCTCAAAAACCTTGGTGACAATATACGGTCCATCATAGTTAGGAGTCCACTTGCCCCTGTGATCTGTCTGAGGAGGAAGGATCCTTTTCAACACCAAATCTCCGACTTGGAAGCATCGAGGACGGACTTTCTGATCAAAGGCTCTCTTCATCCGACTCTGATACAACTGCCCATGACAAATGGCTACCATTCGCTTCTCTTCGATAAGACTCAACTCATTGAACCTTGTCTGAATCCATTCAGCTTCGTCTAACTTGACATCCAACATGACTCTTAGAGAAGGAATCTCCACTTCAACAGGTAGGACTGCTTCCATACCATACACAAGGGAATAAAGGGTTGCCCCGGTCGGTGTACGTACTGAAGTACGGTACCCATGCAAGGCGAAGGGTAGCATCTCATGCCAATCTCTATACGTAACGACCATCTTCTGCACAATCTTCTTTATGTTCTTATTTGCTGCCTCAACAACACCGTTCATCTTAGGACGATAAGGGGAAGAGTTGTGATGTTGAATGTTGAAGTTCTTGCACAACTCTTTCATCATTTTGTTATTGAGATTAGAACCATTATCAGTAATGATTCTTTCGGGAATCCCATAACGACAAATGATTTCTTTCTTGATGAATCGGGAAACCACATGTCTGGTGACCTTCGCAAATGACGCTGCTTCGACCCACTTGGTGAAATAGTCGATGGCAACAAGGATGAAGCGATGCCCATTGGAAGCAGTCAGCTCAATCTTTCCAATCATATCAATGCCCCACATAGCAAACGGCCACGGCGAAGACATCACATTCAGAGGATTTGGCGGCACATGCACCTTATAAGCATAAATCTGGCATTTATGACACTTCCAAGCATATTTGAAATAATCAGATTCCATGGTCATCCAGTAATAACCCGCTCACAATAATTTCTTAGCCATTGCATGTCCGCCGACATGAGTACAGAAGGAGCCTTCATGAACTTCTTGCATTAACATGTCTGCTTCGTGTTTATCCACGCATCTGAGCAAAACCATGTCGAAGTTCCTCTTATACAACACATCATCTTTGTTCAAGAAGAAACTTCCTGCCAATCTTCTCAAAGTCTTTCTATCATTGTTGGATTCCCCTGCAGGGTACTCTTGATTCTTCAGAAAGCACTTGATGTCGTGGTACCAGGGCTTGTCATCAACTACCAGTTCAGCAGCAAACACATACGCTGCCCTATCAAGGCGCATAACATCGATCCTGGGAGCATAGTTCCACCGAATCACCTTGATCATGGAGGACAGAGTAGCAAGAGCATCTGCCATCTGGTTCTCATCACGAGGTATATGATACAACCTTACTGTTGAGAAGAAAGTCAACAGTCTTCTCGTGTAATCTTTATAGGGGACCAGATTAGGCTGGAGAGTATTCCAATCACCATTCACTTGATTGATCACTAGAGCTGAATCTCCGAAGATGTTCAGAGTCTTGATTCTCAAATCAATGGCTTGCTCAATACCCAAGATACAAGCCTCATACTCAACTTCATTATTGGTGCACTCAAAAGTCAGGCGAGCGGTGAAAGGCATGTGGGCACCTTTCGGAGTGGTAATGACAGCACCAATTCCACTTCCTTTTGCATTGACAACCCCATCAAACATTAAAGTCCACTTTTCATCTGGATCAGGTCCCTCCTCAACAACTGGCTCTTCACAGTCTTTCATCTTGAGGAACATGATGTCTTCATCTGGAAAATCAAACTTCATCGGCTCATAATCATCAATCAGCTGCTGAGCAAGATAGTCTGACAGAATACTCCCTTTGATGGCTTTCTGGGATGTATACTGGATGTCGTACTCTGTCAGTACCATTTACCAACGAGCAACCCTTCCGGTGAGAGCTGGATTCTCAAATATATACTTGACTGGATCCATTTTGGAGATCAGTAAGGTTGTGTGAGTCAGCATGTATTACCTCAATCGCTTAGCAGCCCATGCAAGTGCACAACATGTCTTTTCAAGCATTGAGTATATCGACTCGCAATCTGTGAATTTTTTACTCAGGTAGTAGATGGCATGCTCTTTCCTACCTGTCTCGTCGTGTTGACCGAGAACACAACCCATGGAATTATCGAGTATTGTCAAATACATAATCAGCGGTCTCCCTGGGACTGGAGGCATAAGGATAGAAGGATTCTACAAATACTCTTTTATTTTTTCGAAAGCCCTTTGGCAATTATCATTCCACCTGATAGCCTGATCTTTTCTCAACAATTTGAATATTGGCTCACACGTGGCTGTTAGGTGAGAGATGAACCTTGCAATGTAGTTCAACCTTCCTAAGAAACCACGAACTTGTTTTTCTGTTCTTGGCTCAGGCATTTCTTGTATCGCTTTCCCTTTGGCTGGGTCCACCTCAATCCCTTTTTCACAAACAATAAAACCCAGCAGTTTTCCAGATCTCACCCTGAAAGTACACTTGTTCGGATTAAGCCTTAGCTTGAATTTCCTCAAACGCTCAAACAGTTTCTGCAAATTCACCAGATGTTCTTCTTCCGTCTGAGATTTGGCAATCATATCATCAACATAAACCTCGATTTCATGATGAATCATATCATAGAAAAGAGTTACCATAGCTTGTTGATATGTTGCCCCAGCATTTTTCAGACCAAACGGCATCACCTTGTAGCAAAAGGTGCCCCATGGGGTTATGAGAGTTGTCTTCTCCATGTCTTCTGGTGCCATCTTATTTTGATTATAGCCAGAAAAGCCATCCATGAAGGAGAATACCAAGAACTGAGCCGTGTTATCCACCAAAACATCAATGTGAGGTAATGGGAAATCATCTTTAGGACTAGGTCTGTTTAGATCCCGGTAGTCAACAGACATCCGTACCTTTCCATCCTTCTTAGGTACTGGAACGATATTTGCAACCCATGGCGGATAATTTGTAACTGCTAGAAACCCTGCATCCAACTGTTTTTTCACTTCTTCCTTTATCTTGACAGCAATCTCTGGTCTTGTTCTTCTGAGCTTCTACTTGACCGGAGGACAATCCTCTTTGAGAGGCAAATGGTGTACCACAATGTCTGTGTCAAGCCCTGGCATGTCCTGATAAGACCAAGCGAAGATGTCAACATACTCTTGCAGCAATTCAATCAGCCCCTTCTTCACATTATCTTTCAAAGCATCCCATATCTTGATCTCTCTCTTGATGTCCTCGGTGCAGAGATTAATCACTTCAGTAGACTCTTGATGCGGTTGAATGACCCTTTCCTCCTGTTTTAACAACCTGGCAAGTTCTTCAGGGAGTTCACAGTCTTCATCACCGTCTTCTTCAGCTTGAAAGATTGGATTTTCAAAGTCGAAGCGAGCCATAACGGAACTGTTATCAATAGGATCCGGTGACGTGCATCTGCATGAGTGATGGTATGTGCTTATGAGTGTGAACAAGGAGTGAAAACTAAACAAAACATTGCCAACAATATGTTTTTTTTATTATATTTTTTATTTTTGAAAACTGCAAAAATAGAAAGACAGTGAACAAAATATTTGAATGCAAAAAGACGTCCTTTATTTATGATAAAAAATGCAAGTATCCACATAGATGAGCCCTACAATGAGTCATCACGCCCTGGGCGGAACGTAAGACTTGGATATGCATGAATAAACAAAGAAAATTACTCTTTAAGAAGAGTGACTTGGATAATCTCTTCAGAAGACCAGTTGCGGAGAACTTCACCCGGGACCCTTGGACGCACCCAGTTGTCAATTTCGCAATCATTATCCCCATCTTCTTTGTTGATTGCAGAGACTTGGCCGTACTGAATGATGCCATCACTGGAGAAAGTAATCGGCGCTTGACGAGTCTGAGGCGTTGAAGTTGTAGAAGTCAATGTCGGCTGATACCCAATCCCAAACTTGTCTTCCTTTACAGGTAAATCCATCAGACATCCCCAACCGGGAGCCACACCTGAATTTACCAAGGCTTGTGCCTGCTTGAAGGACGACAAAGAGGCACCTGCTTCAACCTCTTCCACTGGAGCTGCATCCTTGACTTGAACTGCCTCAAAGGCCTGACACAGGGTCTCATGAATCTCACCTTCTACCTCTACATACTTGAATGTAGACAGGTTATTGACCAGAATATCCTCCTCACCACAGATAATGATAATTCTTCCGTTGACCGGGAACTTGATCTTCTGATGCAAGGTCGAGGAGACTGCCCCAACATTGTGGATCCAAGGACGACCTAACAAGCAGCTATACAAAGGACTGATATCCATCACATAGAATACGGTGTTAAAGGTTTGTGATCCAATCTGAATTGGCAATTCTACCTCTCCGAACACCGACCTCTTAGAACCATCGAAGGCTCTTACCACAAGATCGGAAGGCTTCAAGATCAAACTTTCTACATCTAACCTTGACAGGGCTCTCTTGGGTAGCACATTGAGAGAGGAACCTGTATCCACCAAAACATGGGATAGAACTGTGTCTTTACACTCCATCGAGATGTGCAAAGCCTTGTTATAATCGCGTCCAGCTGGCGTCAAGTCAGAATTAGTAAAACCCAACCCGTTGCTTGTATGAACATTTGCAACGATCCCTTCTAGTTGGTTCACTGAGATCTCCTGAGGCACATATGCAACATTAAGGACCTTCAGGAGTGCCTCCCTGTGTGCCTCCGAACACAGCAGGAGTGAGAGAATAGATATCTTGGATGGCGTCTGAATTAACTGATCGACTACCTTGTAATTGCTTTTCTTTATAATTCTCAAAAGTTCGTCCGCATCTTTCGCGAAAGTAGGCTCAGAGCTAGCCTGTGGTGCAGAGGTACCCTCATTCGCAACTTGCTTGCCTTTGGTCTTCGCCGCGGCGTCAGCACTATCAGGTTGGGTAACTGGTGGTGAGAATAGTCTACCACTTCTGGTGAATCGCCCGATTCCACCAACATTATCCACTGCGGGATCTTTTACCTCAACTCCAGGTTCAGACTTCTGATCTTGCACCTCTTCTACTCTCAGTGGCTGCTCCACTTCCTGACCATGTGTGTACACACTCCCCCCGTAATTCCAAGGAATGGCCTTTTCGTTGGTGAAAGGTAAAGGACCAGGGGTCGTGATGGTCATAGTGGATTGATGTGGTCGCACTGGTGGTACCGGTTGCGCTTCTGGCACACTGATATGAGCGGTCGGGTAGAAAATTGTGATAGTGGCAACGTCACAGTCATACTCAGAAATCTTATTTATTGAAGTACAAACATCCGAAACATAGGAATCAAGTTCAGCAAGTACATCAGAATCAAACACCATGTTTGGAATATCAGCAACAACATCAGAAAAATTAATTACATCATTGGGAATTACAAAATCAGCAGGAACAACATTTGTAAATTCTTTAGCATCTTCAGGAAAGAGAGGATCAACATCTGCATTCTCAACAACCCCTTCAACAACCCCTTCAACAGACCTTTGGGAAGATAAGTCTTCAGCTTGGAGGATACCATCGTCAAGCAAGGCCTGGATACCCTGCTGCAGCTTCACACAACCCCCACTCTGTGCAACACAACCCAAACAACCGCTCCCACAGTCGGGGAAAACATATGCCTTTAGCAAGTATTCTTTGATTTCTAACAGCGGAGTCTTCAGCTTCGACACCTCATTGACTAATTTGACTTCTCCTTCAACCATGTTAACATTTGCGCTACCATGTTGCGGCATAGGATTGTTGACAACATTAGAAGCCGGCGCAAAGTTAATGGCCTTTGAATCAATAAGGTCCTGAAATACGTGCTTAAAAGCTTTACAGTTCTCAATAGTGTGGCCGGGTGCCCCAGAGTGGATATTACACCTAGCATTGGCGTCATAACCCACTGGAAGCCTGCCAACGGGAGGAGCCAAAGTGCGTAACTACACAAGTTGCAAATGTTGAAGGTTGGGAAGCAACTGGGCATACGACATCAGAAGAGTGTCGAAACCCCTATCCATCATCCTCTGTCTCTGTTGATAAGAAGGTTTGTTACCTTGTTGTTGTTGGTATTGATTTTGTTGACGTTGAGGTTGTTGTTGTTGCACTGGTGCTGCAGCCGGAATGGTCATTGCTGCAACATAAGGTTGTTGATGGTAATTCTGAAAGTTATTCCTCCGGTTACCCCTGTTTTGATAAGAAGATATGGCATTTGCATCCTTTTCTCTCCTATTTTTTCCTCCTATAAATGGCTTCTTCGTCCCTGAGGATGATCCACAAATCCACCTTGGGAAGTTCCGAAATAAACGGAACGGAGGATATACCACCATCATCACAGGACAATCACTGGACAGATAGCCACAAGATCCTTTGAACAGGTACCTTCAAGCTCAACCCGGGGATCCGAAATAAACGGAACCCGCTGATAAATACCGTGGACAGAATTCCGGCGTCTCAGAAATAAATCCATAAGTCCATCTGAACCATAGTCACCATCAGGACAAGTCACCATCAGTACCTGCAAATGATTCATTCCCGCCCCGCTCACGGGTGTCATCTAGGCCAAGGTAAGGTCAAGAGAAACGCAGGATAAACAATCCTTTCAAGAATATCATCATATGCACACCAGGTGTATGCAACGACAATACCCCATCAGAATCTGAACTGCTCGTGATACCATGTTCCGCTAAGTGGCGCCATACCACCCGCTTCCCATGAATCACTCTATTCCTAGGTGTCATAAAGTTCACTCATAGCCTGTGTATTGGGCCTTTTACCTCTTGTGACTCCCACCCAACAGAGAAACAGATACACAACCAGCACAATGATAATATGATGCATGCAAACATATATGCAAATATATACAATCACAACATAATAATCACAAGTGCAATAAATAAAGCAGTAAAAGCAACCAAAACTATCCTAGATAGCGCTAGGATTGACTCGCTTAGGGAAGATGGACCAGCAAGAGGTCAACTTCTTTATGTGTCCCCAGCAGAGTCACCAGCAGTCGCATACGCGGAAAACAACCGGCGGGAAAAGACACAGAGCCGCCACCGTGCGTTATTTATCCCAAAGGAGGGAAAGGAAACGCTCGAAGTAAACCTAGAAAGGAAAGGAATGGTCTTACGACCAGAGATTGCTAGGATCGGGAGTCGGTTACGTAAGGGGAAGGTATTACCACCCCTCACGTCCGTCGTACTCGACGGGATCCACACTCAAAAGGAATAGGAAAAGGTTGCTGAATAACTGCTCAAAGAATGCACACACACTGGATTAATAAACAGGATGAAAGAAGACGGAGAAAGCGGACTCAGCAGGATGTCACATCCTGGGCCTACGTAGTTTGTCAGAAACAAACATCAGAGTCGACGTAGTTCAGGGAAATGGGGAACGTGCTCACTAGGATATCGCATCCTATGCATACGTATCTTCTCTAACTAGAGAAAGAATCAGAGCACTCGTAGCTCGGCTAACGCACACCGAAACAAAACGCTGAAAAGACGCTGAGATGCCAAAGCAAACACAAACGAAAATTGACTGCCAATGGCTGGTCTTACATCTGACTCCGAAAAAACAAACGCAAATAGGAAACGGAATGCCAAGCGCTGGTCTTACATCCAACTCCACAAAAGAAACAGGAAACAGATAGCCAATCAATGGTCTTACATCTGACTCCATAAACAAACAAACAAAAGAAGCAGGTGACAAACACACACTAAAAAAAGAAAGGGTATCAATTGCAACTAGGGAAAGAGAAAAGGAAGGTCTCAATCGCAACGAGGGCGAGAGAAAAGAAGGATTAATGTTAGTCGTCAGTCAAACTCGACAAGACATCGCATCTCGTGCCTACGTATCTCATCTGAACATGAGAATCAGAGTTGTCGTAGTTCGGCTAAACTATTTCTGTTTGTTTTGTGTTTTTTAGGTGAACGACGTTACTACACAATCTACCGGATGCTCGACCTTTGGAGACTTACTCACTTGTAGTAAAAGGAGTCAACGTGCTCTTAAGGGAAGATAGAGTTTGTTTGTGTTTTTAGGATGCTCATGCAAGAAAGGAAGTCCTAGACGAAGGAACCGTGCTACCTTAGTTGACATGCAAACGAGAAACTATACGAAGCCTAGCAATCCTACGGGGATACAACAAGCAAGTCTCAAAAGAGAACAAAAACACTGGAAATGGAATGCCAATCAATGGACTTACATCCAACTCCACAAAGCAAACGAGAAACAGAAAGCCAATCGCTGGTCTTACATCTAACTCCCCAAAACAAAACAGGAAACAGATAGCCAATCGCTGGTCTTACATCTAACTCCACAAAGCAAAACAGGAAACAGATAGCCAATCGCTGGTCTTACATCTGACTCCCAAAACAAACAAACATGCATGAAAGATTCACAAATAAGTAAACAAACAATCAAGCAACACACACTATATGCAAACAAGCGGCTCAGATCAACAAGGGTAAAGCTTTAGTCAAGGGGTCATATCAACCTCGACAAACAAGCCAGAATGCAAAGGCAAACAGGAGCTATTAACCACTGACATTGACCGTCAGGGTGAACAGATCAAAATGGTACTGAGGATGAGACCTCAGAGCTCTTAACCCGGGCCTGGGTGAGCTTGAATCAATGAAAGTGTGGGGATCCAGAATGAGGGGCCCTATTCCACCTGACTGACTCTATACAAGATCTTGGGTGTTTATTCGAAAGCATCAGCATGTAGTGCGAGCCTAATGAAAGACTCAACTGAATAGCAGGGGATTGATTGCAAATCCCTTCTATCTGTCAATTGCCTCTCCACTTAGGAGGTCTTAAACAAATGACAATGCCTCGACAAGGAGGTCTTTAGCACAAATATAAACAAACACAGTCATTGCCTCTTAAGGAGGACTTCAGACAGGTGCCTGCCAAAAGGATGGCAGGACTTCCAGACTACATGGAGAAAAGAATGGTTACCTAGGTGGTATGCCAACCACAAGCAAAGCAAAGCTCAAGCAAAGCAAAGCTCAAGCAATGAGCTTAAAGCGACTAAAGTACCTGTAAGAAAGTCAAACAAGTCAATATGGTATTCAGACAAACCAAACAGTCAACCAACAGTGTTACAACCAATATGCACACAAGGCAAGTCCTATGTGTAAACAACTCAAGTGAGTTAATCACCAATGGCCCTACAACACAACCAAGGTTAGTGGACAAAGTAATTTGCATCTCAAGTCATGAGATTTCATCAACCACTAAAGCTAATTGCTTGAACCTGAAATACAAAGCTCAAAAGGTGAGTACAAACCACTAGTGCAAAGACAAGGGTCAAAGGCAAAGCAAAAAGTCAAAACAGAAGTTGATATTCAACATGAAGCACATTTAATCAATCATGAACATGTCATAAAAAGGATCAAATCCAAATCATAAGGCAAGGCCATCAATTAGACAAGATAAGGCAAAGGCCATCACAATGCGCACAATTGGATACCAAACAAACAAAAATCCACATTAAAACAGAAATGAATCCAATGATCATGAAAATTTTTATAGCATACAACATGTTAAACACAAGCATCATGCAAAATATTGGACTCAGAAAAGCTCAATTGACATGTATATGAAAATGAACAAGAGCAACATCAAAATGTGTGACACACATTGTCACACCATACATCCATGTGTATAAAACAGATATGAAAAATGCTAAAAATGCCAAACCAAATCTCAAAAATCAGGCAATATGTTAGGAATCAACATACCAAATTTCATGGCAATTGGATAATGTATGAGCATTTCACAAATCAATTGGTACAACATGTCATATTTGCATACATGTTCAAATAACAATCCACAATTAAAAATCCAGAAATGATAAAATCAGGAAATGAATACCACAAAATAATAGACATCAAGATGAACATGTGGCAAAAAATTTGGATTAAATTGGATGCATATTCTATTTTTTATGATTTTTACACTTTGAATGAAAATAATGGAGTAATGTTGAAAATAATTGGAACATGTTAATTGAAATGAGAAATGAAACAATGCAACAGCCATGGTTCGAACCGTGTATGCATGATAAATGTGCGCTGGGAAAAATAAAATCCAGAAACGCTGTGGCCAGGAATCGAATGGTGTAGCAAGGCGCGTTCACAAAACACTGTCGTTTCACTAATTGACGTGGCAAGCCTAGTCACGGTCAAAGGTACGCGTGGAATTGGTCAAGGAAACGCTAGCCAATGGTTTCTCTAGCAGGGCGCATGCGTGGCGATGACATGGATAAGCCCTAACGCTCGCACCAGACGGCGAAGGACGGCGGGGCTTAGCCGTGTTCTCCGATGGATTTCTGGCGAGCAACAGTACACATTCATAATTTTTTTTGCAGAATTTTACATGCCATACACGGTTCGACTCGTCTCATCACCAGGAACAAGGATCTAACATTATTTAAGTCTAAAACCTCATGAATTTGGCAAATCGAATGAAAACATTCATGAACACACAAACTTCAAATCAACATAACTCAATCAATTCTTCACCAAATCAAATTCTATTTATATCAGGATAATCACCATGAAAAGATCTACAATATCATGTGCATAAAATGAAGAATCATGAGGTTCGAAATCCAACCTTCTTGAAGAGCAGTGGATGAAAACAATGGTTTCAAGCTTCCTCCAGCTCCAGTTCTCCTTCCTCAACCTTGCTATGAAGTTTAGTACACGAATTGATGCTTGAATTGGCTTGGATCTTGATCAATTTGCAACTTCCATGTTCATCTTCATGAGCTTGATGTGCATGAATCTTGGCCAAAATCTTCAATCCAGAGCTTGATCCTTCATCAATAACACTTGCTGAACACGATTATGCAATAAAATTCATGTGCTATGTGGAGAATTTTGAAGTTTCAATTGAGAGAAAATTTTGAGGGAACTTGAATCTAGATCTAGAATGTGTAAAAAACTCAGCAATTCTGTTAGAATTAAGCTTATATACTCCTCCGTAATCCTATTGTAATTAAGTTTAAGCATGGCTAATGAAAGATTAATGAAATATGGGGTGTATGACCAAAAATGCAAAATGAGGGTGCATGGAGAAAATGGACGTGAACAGTACCATAAGGAGGTGTATTTTCACTTAAAATCAACTCATGAACACAATTGGATTGGAGTTTAGCTCATGTAATGCACCAAATTTAAATTGCCAATTTTCCCTCCAAAATGCACTTGTGTAAGACAATGATCATATGATTTTATTTCATGCAATGTATTGATAGATTTGGAAAATAATGGTCATGACATGCATTTTGCAAAAAGAGTGACTCCATTTGGAGTTTTGAATCAAAAGATATGGCATTTTGAAGTTCCATGCACACTTGGTGATCCTTTGCTCATAACTTTTCAACCATTCATCAGATGCTCAGATCTTGGACTTTTTGGAAAGGGGAAGGAAAGATATTCAACTTTCATGTTGACCAAAATTTCATTTGAAGCTTCTTTGATGTTGGAAAGCCAAGTTGAATGTGGTCCAAAAACTTGCCATTTTTGGAAACTTGAAATTACAGCTCACTTTCCATTTTTGGAAACTTTTGATCTGGCTTCAAATTCTTCAATGTATGTGTTTAACATGATGAATAAACCTCTTTTGGACATGAATGAAGTGTCTCAAACCATTTCTCCACCTCATAGCCCTCAGTTGACTTTTATGGGCCTCAAATGACCTGAAAATGTACTGATGACTTTGAGCTTCTAACACTTGGCAAAATTGCTTCAAAATGAACCTTGATTCATATAAGCTCTCTAGAATAATCATGTGGCCTTCATCTCAAGGAAAACTTGCTCTTTTGTACTTGATGGATCTCTTGATGCCAATGCTGACTGCCAAGATGCAATGCTATATGGAATGATAAATGACCTAAAAAATGAAATGAATGCATGAATGGGGGGTGCAAATTTGAGGTGCTACACCACCCATAGGGAGTGTACTATGGTTAAACCTGACAATCATGTTCTACAAGAGGTTCCCATTGTCATCATCCCATCTTTCGGATATTATCGGATAAACGACTACTCGTATTCCAAAAATATTCTCAAGAGAGACTCTTATGAGTGTAGTATCACGTAACAATCTTATCAAATCTTACACTTGAACGATCTTCGCACTACTTCCTAAAAATAGGCCAAGATGTGCGTGGTAAACTAAGGTCCTTGGCTTCTAAGGCATATATTGGAAAGAGTAATGCCTAACCACGACTACTCGTGTGACATTATTGATCCCAACATAAGCTCCACCGAGTGAATGGGCTTGCAAGTCAACCTGCTATGGAATAACTCCACACAAGTCAACAAGACTATGTCATTCTCCTATCCTAAGTGCACTCGAGTTCGGGTATAGAACTCATCTCACGAAGATCACCAAGCATACAAGGAATTAATATTCAAACAATTCAATCATTACATACAATACAATAATCCCAAATTGCACAAAAATATGTCACAAAGCAATATTCCATACAATACAACAAATATGAAAAGTAGGCAAAACCCACTAGGCAAATGATAGTCCCCAGCAGAGTCGCCATTTTTATGTAGCGGGGTATTCGTTACCATTAGAGATATTGACTAAATCTAAGGTAAACCATACAAGTCGAGTCGCCATTGCACTTCTATTTATCCAAAGGAATGGTTAGAAAGCGAACAAAAACCTAAAAGTTTTATCGAATCAAAAACTAGTAAAAATGTCAAAGATCTGGGTAAGGGGGTTGGTTATGCAATGGGAAGGTTTTAAGCACCCAAAACATCCTAGGTACTCCTAGGGAGCTCTTTTCATAAGTGTTGTTCTAGTCTAAAGGGTGTAGGTATATCTAAAGTACTATTTACTAAAAGGAAGGTTAAAAGAAAATGACTCGCAAGGATGTCGCATCCACTGCCTACGTATCTCATATGAGTATGAGAATCAGAGTCTTCGTAGCTCGGCTACCTATGGGTTAAAGAGAAGTGTGCTCGGTAAGACGTCGCGTCTTATGCCTACGTATCTCATCTGGAATGAGAATCAGAGCAAAACGTAGTTCGGCTAACTACGGGGACAAGGGTCTCGATTGCAACTAGGCAAAGAGAAAGGGAAGGTCTCGATCGCAACGAGGGCGAGAGAAAAGAATCGCAGCAAGGGCGAAAGCAAACAAGGATTAGTTGTTAGTCGTCAGTCAAACTCGGTAAGACATCGCATCTCGTGCCTACGTATCTCATCTGAACATGAGAATCAGAGTTGTCGTAGTTCGACTAAACTAGGGGTTAAGGATTGCCATCTGAACATGTACTTACAAAAGGGGACACCAGCTGTGTCAAAGGAAAGTGGGCAATGCGTTCACGTCCTAGCAGTAGGTGTCGCAGCTCGCTGAATCGAGTCTTAGGCAGTTACCTCTTTGCAATAGAACTGACTGACACGCCACAAGATCGGAGATGCACGGAAGGTCTAAAAATGGGGAAGCTCTGCTCTAGAGTTGTCATGCAATATGGACCTATGTGTTAGGATTCACAAAGGGGAACATCTACCTAATGTTAGCATGCAAAGAATAAGGGAATTCTACCTATGTTATCATACAAAGGGTTCTACCTAATGGGTGCTACCTAAACGGAACAAGAGTCGACGGATGGAGCGCGGAGAGGAGTTACGGATAAGGATAGATGGCGATGCTGGAGGCAATCGACTTACAGGTAGATGGTGATGCATGAGGCAATCGACTTACAAGAGGATGGATGAATGCGTGCTGGTTCTGTTAACTTTTGAAAATGATTACTCGACGTTGGATCGAGCTTTTGATCTTATTTTGAAATGGTTATCATATGTTCGTTTTAATTTTTGTATTAACAGGTGACTGAAGAAATAAAGAAATAAATATTATACACTTTATGGGAGAGGGGTACATTTGTTATGAATGGGGATTGTTCATGGCAAACAAACAATAAGAATATACGCCTCATACATCATACAAGTAGGCAACAATTATCAATCAGATCGGATAAATAAACAATATATAATCAAACCAAAGAATCAAATAATGGAGCATTTAAACAATGCATGGGAGTATGAACATGTTAAATAATCAAGCAATAAAAAGCATGAATGAGAGAAACAAGTATAAAAGATAACAGATGGATCAAACAGATGAAAATATGCACACGAAGGGTCCACTGAATAATTTAATCAGGAAATGAGGTAAGGACCAAATAAAATCAAGGTAAAAGGCCTCTAATACATGGCATATTAGATGACCGAGGGAGGATCAAAAGATCTCTTCAATTGCCATAAGCAATCCCTAAGTCAAACATCGATCATAAAGAAGTCAACTGAAAATTCAAGTCAACTTAAAAAATAACAAATAAATAGAAAATTAAACAAGAAAATTATGAAAAATTAAACTAAATAAGGTGGGGTCAGGACATCATCATCCCCCAAAAAGATTTTAAACATAATGAAAATTGGCACGTGAATTAATTAAAACAAAACATAGGTCAAACCAAAAGTCAATTAATAAGACTAGGTTAGAAATAAATCAAGAATAAATAGTAAATTAATCAAAAAAATCATTAAAAATTAAACTAAACAATGTGGGGTCAGGACATCATCATCCCCCAAAAATATTTTAAAAATGATGAAAATTGGTACGTGAATTAATTAAAATAAAACAGAAGTGAAATTAAAAGTCAACCAACCAAACTAGGTCAAAAATAAATCCAAAATAAATTGAAAATGTGAAATATAATTCGAAGAAAAGGTCAGATTGACCATGAGACAGTGGTCAATCTTCATCCCAAAAATCAAATCCTAACAATAATTTTAAGTCATGAAAATAAAATCAATAAAAAAAGTGTGTTAGAATGGACCATTTAGAATAAATAATTAAAATAAAATATTAATATTAAAAAAATATGAAAATAAAAATTAAATAAAAATAAATAAAACGTTAAGAAAAGTGAAAAATATTTTTGGGTAATTTTATGGACGAAGAAAATATTTTAAATAAGAAAAAGAAATATGAAAATGGAAGAATTAATGGTGATGAACATGGTAAGCAAGCGTAGATATATCAAAACATGGCCATGGAATAGATGATTACCTAATGGAAAATAGAAGTGGAATGGAATCTGATATGTGATGAAGCTTTGCCTCCTTGCCACGAAATTCCCATGCTCCTTAGGGTTAGGGTTTCAGCTTCTTAAATAGGGTGGATTAGGTGTTCTCATGGGCTTTTTAATAAGTGATTTATCCATAAGAATAAAAGTGTGAAAAGAGGTATAAATTTTTTTTTATTTTGGGCCAAACTTAAGTGAATGGATGTCCAATGCATGGCCAAAAGAGGAAAAAACGTGACTGCTTTGTGCAGCATGCTTAGAAAATATGATTGGGCCAGCCAGGCCCAAAATCTGCCTAGAAAATCAAGTCATGGTGCCCACTTTAAATGAATGTATCTCTCAAACCATGGATCCAAATGAGATGATTCCAAAAGGATGGGAAAGAGGACATGGCAAGGTACAATTTTTGTGAATAAAGTATTTTCAAATAATGCCTTGAAGTGCAAGAAAACTGGCCAAGAAGTCTTGACAAATTTTGAAGATTTTGGACTTAGAAAGTTTTCTAAGTGTCCTAAAAAAATGTCTCACTTTGACTAAGCATAACTTTCTCAATTCTAATCCAAATGGAGCAAACGTTATATCTCTAGAAAGCTTGGAACAAGAGGAACAATTTTCATGTTGGAGAAATTTTCAAATGGATCTTTTGTCTTGATGCAAAATGGGCTTAAAGTGAGTGCAACGATCATGAAAACTTGCCCTAAATGGAAAGTCAACCATTTCCAAATTAAGTAACTTTTCCAATTCCTGATTAAATGATGAATCCATGATCCAACCTTGATCAAATTTCACATGTAGGATCCCCTAGGCATGGATTTTGAGATTCCACTCTCAAAATGTTAGGAGTTGACTTTTCTAGCCCCATAGTTGACTCTTCCCAAACTGTCTGATTCCCGATTCCATTGATCAATTGAAGCACTTCTAGCTCAAATAAAGAGCTGATTTTTTGTATGTAGATCCTTGTGGACATATGGAGGGCCATGGAAAAGATTTTCACCCAAAGAATCATAAATAAACTGATTTTATACCAAACCCTAGTTTTAGGGCAAAATGATCAGGAACTGATTGCACTGATTGCCAATGGATCTTTCTGAGATAATTGTGAATCTTCCTAGGCCAAGATGCCTCTCTAATCATGACATGGAAGAGCTCATCTACTTCCAACCATACATTTCCTGTTACAGGTAGCCATGAAACCTTAATTTCTGATTAAATCCAGATGAACACTCTGATAGCTTTGAATCCTTCACTGATGAACTGAGGACCATAATAAGATACTTGGACCCCCCTGAGACCCTTGAGACTTGCATACTTAGAAAATGAAGTCCAATTATCAATCTTGCTTTGTGTGGGATCCTTCTATTAAGGAGTGGTCGATCAAAACCTGATCTCCATGTCACTAATGCAGTATGCAATGAGTTTGACCTAATATGATGTTAATGAAGTGTAAAACATAATCCCATGCTTCCAGGAAAAATGAAGGGTAAATTTTGGGGTATTACACCAAGCATGCTTGAATTGTATATTATTTCTTTTCTTATTTTGTTTACTAACCAAAAAGCACAAAAATATGTCACTAACATCTTTTGTTTGGTAACTTGAGCAATCATAAGATCTGAGGCTCCTAGGAGACCCTATGCTCATTGATATGGTCAGGTGAAGGTGAAAGCAAGCATGACATTGAGGTATGGACTTGAGAAGTTGATCAGTCAATTCATCTGACTATTTTGAAATCCACTGAGACCTAACTTTTAATATGTTTGTCAAATGGAGATGACCCCAAGAGAAAAAATGTTCTTGAGAACCATATGAACAAAGTTCATGTTCATCAAAAATTTATTTGAAGCTTGGAAGGTCATCATCCATTTCAAAACATTATAGGTCATTTTGACTGAAACCCTGATTTTGGGTCAACTTCCCAAGGACCTAACTCACTCATTTTTATGATTTTGAGGTGGGATCAAATGCATTGGAAATTTTAAGATGTCTACTTCATTTGTTATGTTCATAAAAATTTCATAATCTTAAAAGAAATACATGTGATAATGCAAAACATTATAGGTCACTTTGGACCAAAGGCATTGAAATGTGAAAAAGTCCAACTTCAAGTGCCTATAACTTTCTCATCAAAAATCCAAATTATGCAAATTTTGAGTCCAAATTGATTGTCTTGAAAAGATCCAAAACTTTGATGTTTAAGTTTTTTCCATTTGGAGCTTTCATCATTGAAACATAAGGGCTTGAAGTTGGCCCATTTTGGAAATTTTCACATGTACATGTTTTGCACCTTAAACTTTATGACCAATTTTCACTAATTTCCCAATTCCATATGAAGTTTTGTTCAACATAACAATTGATCCTCATGTCAAGACCTTTCTAACCATTACCCACAAGGCCATGTTTTATTTTTGGAAGAGGCATTTTTGAAGAGGGGAATATTTTGGTGCAATTATGGAAACTTGATTCAAACTCATTGCACACTCCAATTACCTCACATCTGCACGTCCATTTCAGACCAAACTGACTTCAGCTTGCCATTCCAATTAGATTTGGGCCCTCCATGCGCCTGTGCAGGCCCATGCATGGAGGCCCTTATCATTCATGCACACATAATTCTCATGCCTTGCCTTGCCTTTCACTATAAATAAGTGTGCTTAGCTTCATCATTCTCCAACCCGAAGGCACCTGATATGCTGCACAATTGAATCCATAACCACACCTAAAGGAATTTCTCTCTTTCATTTCAAAATTTCAGATCAAATTTTCAACTTCATTGGTTGATTATTAGACTTAAAATTCCTTGGCCTTGCTTCATCTTCCCCTCAAGAGTAGACTGCACTCAATAGTTGAGAGGAATCGTGCTTCACAGATCCATATTTCCAAGGTTGATGCACAAACTTTTCTTCTTCGAAACTCATTGATTATTGCTTGTTTCTTGTGTTTATTGGCTTGGCTGAAGTCCTCTCATCAGAGGCATTTGAATTGTGCTTTTAATTTTGCAAAATCATCAAGTTCAGTTTGAACTCCATTATTTTCCTCTTCTGATTTCTCTTCCTTTGGGGATCTAGAAGGAAAACCAATGGTACAGGGGTGATGTACATCACCCCAGCTTTCCAATGATATGAGGATTGCTTCATTTGGTTAAGATTTTTTGTCTGCAACTTTGGCCGGAAAACACAAGTTCGTCGGAGAAGACGGTGGTGTACACCACCGTCTGTTTGCCAGATCAAATGTGAGCCTTGTGATGTGTTTTCCAGATTTAATCTCGTCCTTCCTTTGTTATGACTTGTTTAAAGGCGCTGCGCGACTCAATTGACTATGGTCTTTGGTGCGCGCGCATGCCACAACCCTTGGATGTGCCAGCTCAGTTAATGAGACTGGATCCAACGCGCCAGATATTTTCCCATTTTTCTTTTTCTGATTTTAATTTCTTTTATTTTCTTTTATTTCCTTTTATTTCAAAAAAATCATAACTCTCTCATTTTAATTCCAAAAAATATGGGACCAATTGCATTATTTCTCTTTTTAATTCTAGTTTCTGAAAATGATTTTTAATATTTTTTATTTTGTCATTTGATATTTTTTATGAATTTTCTCTTTTCTGGTTATTTTTAATTCATTTTAAATAGTTTTCAATATTCAAAAAATACCAAAATATTTTCTTAACCTCTTTGAATGATGATGGATCTATGAAAAGTATTCTCATAAATTTATTAATTGATTTGAGATTTATTTGAGATTTTAGTTCAATTAGGTTATTTTTTATTCATTTTTAATTGATTAAAAATAGTTTCTAGTTTCTAAAAATGCTGAAATTTTTTGTCAAACTTTGTTTGACCTTGTTGAACTTAGGATGATCCATTTGGACTTTTCAAAGTTGATTTGAAATGGATTTGAAGTTTGACCTTTAATTGTTTACTTTAATTCAAGTTTTATTTTAATTTTGAAAAATACCAAAAATATTTTATTTGTTTCTTGACTTTTAACTTTCATTTTGCTTCTGTTTACTAGTGTTTGACCTTGATCCCATTCATCTTTGGTCAATGTAATTTGCTTATCTCATTTGAAGTTCAATTCATGTATATTCTTATTCATGTTCTTCTTCATCTTTTTCTTTTTGATCAATGAGTTAAAGATTGGTGGTTAGCCTTGATGTATGGGAGGTTTAACCTTCCTTGATTAAAATTTAATTCATCTTGATTATAGATCAAGTGAATGGCTTTGCATTAAGGATAGGTTGCTTCTTGATCAAGCAAAAAACCTAAGTAAATACAAGATCATTCTCATTTTTTTTGGCATGGTAAGTTGTAGGAGCTTGGCTTACTAGTCAAGGTCTCTAACTTGTGTTTGTTGCCTATATTTTTATTGATCGGTCTCAGATAGGTGTGACTACTATATTAGTCCACTTACGATTGCTTAACATAGCACTAACTTGCCTTATGGCACACTAACTCTAACTATTGACCACTAACTTTTAATTCTTGCACTTTACATTAATGCAATTTAATATTCTTGTACATATTATTCATTTTATTTTGCCCTTTGCTCACTTGAGCTCATGTTTATGTTAATGCAATTTGCCTTTTGCTCACTTGAGCACATAATTGTGTATATATTATTGTGCTTGTGTTTTGTTTGGATTGATGTGAACCAAATGAAAATGGACAAAAAGGACTTAGACTTTAGGATATTCCCTATGCAAAATGGAGTCAAAGAGCAACTAGACCTCATGCCTTTAGAATGCTATAAATGTCAAAGAGCAACTAGGCATCATGCCTTTAGAATGCTTTATGTTGAAGATGAATTGAAAGGACCTAATCTCTAAACTCACTCTTGTCCATTCCTTGTTTGTATTATAGAACTTTTTGATGTGTGTGTTCTTGTGCTAGGGATTCCAACTTGAGCCTAATTGAAGAACCATTGTCATGAGCACCCAAAGTGAGAGATACAAAAGCCATTGGAGGATTCCTAGGAGCTTGTTTGATAGTATGCTTGATTGCTTGAGTATTTTCTTATTTGCTTGCTTATTCCAAAGGATGGGAGCTACTTGGATCATCAATATGATCTCAAGAAGGGAACTCCATTTGTGGTTTTATTTCTTTTCCTTCATCTTTGTATGTTTAGGACCTTAGCCATTTTTCTTCTTCCCTCCACTCTAACCCAAGCCAAAACTTCTGTGCAAACATTAACATTTGTTTCCAAAATTAGAAACCTAAACACTTATTTTGAATTGAATCCTAAGTCAACTTTGACCATATTTTTGTAAATACTTTTCATTGGTAAATACAACTCACTCAATTGTTTTTGTGGTTTCAATGGCCACTTCTTACCAAAGCTTTTTCATAATCATTAACTATTAGGTTTGAGTTATCCATGAGGTAGATATAATACTCACCTATATACTTAGTGATGGACAATGAGTCTTCCATGCTTATTATAGGGTTAACCCCTCACTAGCATGTTGAAGTTATCCTCACATGGTGGATTTGTGGTTTTTAGGTTGAGTTTTCTCCCTTTGATAACAAAAGACCTTAAGGCTTTTGAATCAATCAATTCACCAACTTGTTTTGAGATTTTTACACCGAACTACGAGGTTTTGATCCTAATCTTTTTTAAGATGGTATGTAGGCAATGGGTTTATCCATTCAAAACAAAAATTGTAAAGAATCTCCACATTCTTCTCTCATCTCCCCAATCATGTTTGCACAAATAATTTTTTCACAAATACCAACCTACCTTACAACAATTGTGAAAAGGGCTCCCTAGGAGTACCTAGGATGTTTTGGGTGCTTAAAACCTTCCCATTGCAAAACCAACCCCCTTACCCCGATCTCTGACTTTTTTATTAGTTTTTGATTCGATAAAACTTCTCGGTTTTTGTTTGCTTTCTAACCTTTCCTTTGGATAAATAGAAGTGCGGTGGCGACTCGAATTGTATGATTTACTTTTGATTTAATCAATAAATCTAAATGTAACGAATACCCCGCTTCACTATTAAATAGAGTTGAGCTTTTTATCCAATTGTTTCTACTCTTATTTATTTTTCAGCTAAATAGAATTGAAATTTTATGATGATAATTTTGAAATTTTGAAATGATAAAACTCACTTTTCTTAAAATAATAAAAAGCAATTACTTTTAAAACCAATCGATTTCAGTAAGGAACATCCACAGCAGCTTGAGAAAAGGTGAGTCCCAAAGTGCATAGCATTGTTGGTTTTCCCCAAGCAGTTGGTTTGGTCATTGTTTCCTCCCCAAACAGAAAATTAATTTCCCCAGCTGAGTTGGTTGATCGCCTCCCTATCTGAGTTGTAGGCGTCCATTCCCGACAGTTTGTATAGATCTAGCATAGAGTTTTATTTCCTGCAAGTCCCCAGTGAAGTTCGCTCTTGATCCCTGCCAGCACTGATTCTTGAGCAGTATTTTTGGTCCTCTGCAAGGTTGTCTCCCATTTAGTATGGTGTGGACCAAAAATTTCTCGCGGAGTTGATAATTCAGTTCCTCGGCAGTTCTTTTATCCTTCCTCAGCAGGGTTTGAGATATTCAGAGATGGATGGTTTACATTCATCCCCCGTTTTTCTCCATCCTGTCGAGATTAGCCGAGTGTTGTAGCAATGATTCAGATCAGTGACATTTGTATCCTTTGGGATTGTTTTGGCAGCATAATCATCAATCATACATATACATATACATTCATATATCAGATATTTCATTATGCATTGTTATTGCATTTGATTCCTTATTTTTCTGATCCTCTGCTATGGTGATATCATTTCTCCATACAAATTTGGTGCGTTTGTCCTCCCTCAATTATAGAGTGTAAGCCCCTGAAGCAGAAAGAATTTGACGTTTCTGATTCCCCATTGAGTTATTTCCTCGTGGATGAATATTATTTCAACTTCCTACCCAGTTGATTATCTGGATGGAACTATTCCTCCCGAGTTATATCCCCACCATGGAAAGTCTTTATTTGACCGTTTCTTTCTAGCTCTTACCTAGATGGATACTTTTGGTCCCCCGAAAGTCTATTACCCAGTAACTGGTAATATTCTTTTTTCCGGTTTGCAAGTACCTTACTCTTACCCAAAACCCGGTAAAAGTAATCTACTTCCTTTATTTTCCCCAGTGGATTCGTTTTGCGTCTCCCCAGGTAGTCTATCCTTGATATGTTCATCCTAACCGATGACAAATATTCTTCCTTTGAGTCTATCCTTGATATGTTCATCTTAACCGATGACAGATATTCTCTTTGTGGTTTTCTACCCAGTAAAAAGGTAGTTGTAATCCATATTTCAATCCCCAGAGAGTTAATCCTTGATACGTTCATCCTAACCGATGACGGGTTATTTCCTCTTTGCGGTCTTCTGCCCAGTAACCGGTAGTTATAAATCCTGCTTTCCCATGATGAGTCTATCCTTGATGTGTTCATCCTAACCGGTGACGAATATTCTCTCTTCGGTATTTTATCCAATAACTAATAGATATAATTCCTAATTTTCCCCAGCAGTCTATCCTTGATATATTCATCTTAATCGATGACGTATATGCTTCCCTTGAGTCTATCCTTGATATGTTCACTTTAACTAGTGACGGGTATTCTCTTTCTTTGGTCTTCTGCCCAGTAACTGGTAGTTGTAAACCATATTTGATATTTTCCCAGCAGGTTATTCTTACCCAGTAGTCGGTAACGAACACACCTCTTTTTCCTCAGCGAGTCATCCTTGATATGTTTACCCTAACCGGTAATGGATGCCTCTCTGTCAGATTATGTTATCCTCCTACCCAGTAACTGGTAATGGATAATATACTTCTGGTACTCCTGTGTTGAAGTTTATTCTTTCCCAATTGAGTTGAGTGCGTATTTCCTTAGTGAAGTCGCCAATCTCCTGTTTGGTTCAGGTATTCCAGTTTTGTTCTGATCTACTCATTCCTCCTGCAGATTCATTCTTTATCACGGACCAAGTCCTTCCACTAATTTATTTTCATGGAATCCTCTTGTGTCTCCAGTAGTTTTCAAGTCGTAGTTTGGCCTACGCATAGCCTTTTATCCCCATAGTCTCTTCATCCCTAGTGAAGTCTTCCTTAGGGAATGCATCATACTCCTGTGGACTTTCAGTCTCTCCGGATTCTTTTCCTTTGTGGCAACATTTTCCCCACAAAGATTCTTTTAACATTCATATCATATGCATCATGAGGTCTCTTAGGGACCAAGATTTGTTTCTATATGTTGTTATTTAAGTCCATTCTACTGAGTTGATACGAATATTTTAGCCTTAATCTCCTTAGTTAGAATGTCCTTAAATAGGGGTAGCTGTAAGACCCCAAATTTTGACCCTAAGATCCCTATTGTTATCTTATCATATGCATTAGCATTAGGATCACACCTTGGCATCCTCCTTACCCCTCATTCATTGGGTTTGCATTGGGAGAGATCACCAAGCACATTTGATTGTATCATACTTTGTTTTTATTATTTACTAACCGAAATACCAAAAATATGTCAATGTATAGTTTGTTACTTTTGTAGGTAGTGTGTGTTCTCACCTATGCTCTATCAAGCTCATATCTAGGGTTTGAGACCGTCAATGCAAGGAGTTAAATCAAGAAATGGTTCACTTTGGATCTAAGCATCATATATGGATCCCCATGATCTTCACATGTCATTTTGATCAAGAAATCACCAAGAGTTTGAAGCTTGTTTTCCTTGGAAGCCCTAATTCATCTCGGTATCTTGTGTGACTTCCTCAACAGGTTTCTTCAACATTTGATGAAATATTTAAAGGGATAATTCATATTACATCATATTATGCCTATATGATCCTCCATGAGTCCCAAAGGTCAAGAGAATATCAAGCTAGCAAGATGGTTCATGGTGGTTGACCAGAGAAAGTCAACTAGTCAAAACAAGGGTTCCCTAGACCCTATATCCTATAATTTTTGTCATATGAAAATGATTCCAAGAGAAACTTACTCAAAATTACATTCAAAACAACTATCATGTTGAAGTCTAGAGCTAGGTTTTGTTGGAAAGTCATTTTTTTATGGTGAAAGATTATAGGTCATTTTGTTTGAACCCTAGTTTGGAGGTCAACTTCCCAAGACTATAACATGCTCAATTTTTATAAGATGAAATCCCATTAACATTCCATGATCAAATTCAAGATGCCTACTTCAAATTTGATGTTTTAAGTAAGTTGAAATTCAATTTGCAAATACATGCGCGAAGAGGAAACATTATAGGTCACCTTGGACCATTACCATTGACAAGTGATTTTCCTCAACTTCTAAATTTCATGACTCCTTCATGCCAAACCCAAATGAGGTCACATTTGTTACAAAATTGAATAGGTTTGAAAGAGATACAACTTTTATGAAGGAACATTTCTCATTTGAAGTCCATAGAAAAAGTTATTCAAGGTTAAAGAAGTGAACATTTGACTTGGGACTTCGAAAATTTTCAAATATGTTTGATTTCCCAAAATTCCACCTCAAAATTAATCATGATCCAAGCTTCAAATGAAAATGTATTCAACACAAAAGTTGTCCCCTTTATCTCACCTTTCCAAAACATCCAAGATCATCCGATTTGGACTAAAACTGAAGGACTTGCACATGGCTTCATTATGGGAAGTGTTTTGGCAATATTGAACTTCACATGATCATTTCTGTTTGCATGCTTGCACATGATGGTTTCAGCAAACTTTGTACACGATTTGGGATTGGATTGCATCACTCTTTAGGCCCAAATGATTTCCCATGCATCCATGCAAGGAAGTTTCTAATTTTGTCCAATTTTCAAGTGGTGCAAATATCAAACAAATTACCTATTTAAATAAGCTTAAGGCATCAGATTCATCATCAACATCTTCCCAAGATTTTCTAGATCATTTCAAACCCTCACTGCCATAGAATTTTTTGATATTTCTCTTGAAATCGAGCTTGAGCTTCACCATCTGTTTGGAAGTTCAAACTCTAGAAATTCACTTCCATTTTCATTCCATTTGGTTTCTGCAAGCAAGAGGAGGAGAAAGTAATTGAATCCAGATAAAAATCAAGTGAAATTGGATCAACTTGAAGGTGATTTCTCAAAAACTTCTCCTCTTCGATTCTCTCTCAATTCTCCATTATTCTTGTTGATTTTTGGTTGTCTAAAGTCTTACAAATGTAGGAAACAAGATTGAGTAACTTTGAGATCAATTTGAAGCAACTCAGTTCATGATCCTCAAAATTCAACTCTTTGTATCTTCTCATATACTTGGAGTTAGACAAAATTGAGGCCAGATTCGAGCTCCTAGAATTTTTTCTTTCAATCCATGTATTGCTTTTTCATTTTGGTGATGGTTGAAGGTGGACCAGTCCAGTGAGGCCCACCGAAGAAGAAGACCGGAACTCTGGCTCCAGCGATGTGTTGGAATCATCTCAACCATAAGATCCATTTAAATTGTTTTAATCCTGTGCATTGGTTCTAATTACCACGTGTGCTTCTCAGTTGACTTGAGTCCATGTGGAATGCGCGCGCTGATCCATCTCATATGCCACCTCAATTAATAAGAGAGATCAGATGGTCCACGTTTTTTTTGAATTTCTTTTAATTACTTTTATTTGCATTATTTTCATTAATTGATATTAATTTCATTTTTGATCCAAAAAATATGGGAGTTTCACTAAAAAATTTCAAATATTTTTACCTTTCGTTTTCTAAATTAAAATGATTTTTTGGATCAACATTGGTATTTTTCATGATTTATTTGTTTTTATGTATATTTTTAATTGTTTAAAAATACTTATGACTTATCAAAAATAGTGAAAAAAAATTCTCCAAGGCCCTTTAACCTTGTTAGGCCTATGATAAATCTCTTGGACATTTATTTGGTGTTTTGAAGAGGTTTTAGGTTTTTGATAAAACATAATTTAATTTAATGGATTTTTAATTTTTTTAATTGAAAATAAATTGTGTTGAGCCATTTTTACTGACTTGGGAAGTTTGACTATGTGTTTGGGCCCTGATCAAGGTCGATTTGACTTTTGTTGGATTAAAATAATTGGATTTAGGGGATTGATGAAATGTACATTTCATCTCCCAAAATGAATGAATGATTTTAATTTGATAAAACTCCTCCCATGACCCATTTGTGTTTGTCTCATCTCCCCTCCCACTTCATCTTCAATCCTTTTCTATCTCATTCCTCTCATTGGCCAATGACATCTCAATATCCTAAGGCTAATCGGTTCATGAACCAATACAAGTATGGATGAAATTAGGTTCACCCTTTGATCATTTTTTTGTGTGTGGTATGTTTTAGGAGTATAGTTCATTATACCATATCTCTAACATGCCTTAACTACCAAAAATTTATTGTCCTGCCTTAGATAGTTGTGACTTCTACATAAGTTCAATTACGATTGCTTAACATAGCGCTAAATTTTGACCCAAAGGCATAACATTCTAGTAAGTGAGATTGTCAGTCTCCCCCCTTTCATGGTATTGTGTGGAAACTTGGCATTTTTTCCTTCTTTTGGAAGATGTCTTAGTTCAAGGATCCATGATTATGAATATAGGGTTGAGTGTTCTTCAAAGAATGACTTAAATAATTGAAAAGAAAAACTCCACTAACTTCTAATCAACTAACATTTGACTAACTTTTTAATTTCAAGTCATTTACCTTATGCACTTTAAATTCAAGCCATTTATCATTTGTCATTATACATATCATTTAACTTGTTTATGTTTATGCCATTTTCACTTTGCTTATTTGAGCCATATATTGTGATTGTATATACATGTTTGTGTATCTTGTTTGTGTTTGTGGTCTTAGGACCTTAAAATACTTAATAAAGAACAAAAACCCCTAAAAAATGTTTGTGTAGACTATTGGATTTGATCTGAGCTTTAGACTTAGAATTAAGCACCATTCCCTATACAAACGGACTTGGTCAATGCCAACATCTCTGAAAACAAGTCATTGTGAAGTGAGCTTTCATTTGATGGTCTTGATACAAATGTTACTTTGAACCTATGTCTAACGCCTTATTCAAAGCCATTCAAGGAGTTTGTCATCTGATACATGGGGACGATTATGAAGAAGACTATGAAGTTGCTATCTTTATTTGATGCGTTGCTTTTCATCTTGCTTGTTATTGATATTGCTTGATTTAAAGTCCAAAGGAAAAATGGGTTTCTGTATGAAATTCTTGTCTATTGGATTGTATCCCATTGGTCAGATCTTTTAAACTCTTAACTTTTAAACTTTTGCTTAGGATTAGTCTGTTCATCTCCTCCCACTTCTTAAATTTCAAATCTCTCCCCGCTTTCAAAACCTTCTTTGCTTGTAATTTCAAACTTAGACCTTATTGCAAATTAGAAACTTTGGCCTTATGCCATTGCATTTTTCAAACTCTTTTTCTTAATCAAACTTGTAAATGAATCTAACCATATTAGACTTAAAACTTCTAAAGACAAAAAGAACTAACACTCATTCAAACTCTTTTAGGTCTTTTGTGCCACTTTTAAACTCAATTTTTTGTTAAAAGCAATTCACTCATTTTGAAATTGATACCACGAACTACTGAGGTTTTGATCTCTCATTTTATGTTGGTACATAGGCACAAGTCCGAAGGTCTTGTAAAACACAAAAATATAATTAATAAATTATTTTCTCATCCCCACACTCTATTTTTTCTCAAACATCTTTTATGCCAAAACACATACACACATAAAAAAGGGCTCCTTAGGAGTACCTAGGACACTTTGGGTGGTAACACCTTCCCTCTGTGTAACCAACCCCCTTACCTGTAATCTCTGGCTTTTTATTAGTTTTGATTTGAAAACTTATTATCTTTGGGTTTTGTTCGTACTTTACCATTTTCCTTTGGAAATAATAAAAGCACGGTGGCGAATCTGGTTTTATTAATGTTAAGTTTATCCATAGCTTAATGGTCATGAATTTACCGCTTCCGAAATTAAGTGGCGACTCTGCTGTGGAGTACTCTCCAGTGGGTTTAGCTTACTTTTTTATGTGTATATATTTGTATATTTGATGTTTGTATACTTGTTTGTGTGATATAATCTGCTTGTTGTGCTTGGTGATCTCTGAGTGGTGAGATAAGTTCTAACCCAAAGTTAAGTGCAATTAAGATAGAAGGATGGTATAGTCATGTTCGACTTGTGTGGAGTAGTCCTTAACAAGTTGGCTTGAGACCCTTCTACTCAGTGGAGACCCTTTTGGAGTTATTGATGTCACACAAGTTTTTTGTGGTTAGGAATTACTCTCTCTCATTTGGGGTCCGAGAAGCTGAGAATTGTAGAACATAGTGCGAAGACTGTTCCAGTGTAGACTTGATAACAGTTGTTACGTGATACTACACTCAGACGAGTTTCTCTTGAGAATATTATAGGTTGATGAGTCGGTCGTCCCAACCTATAATATCTGATAGATGGAATTAAGACTCTGGGAACTTATTAGAACATGATCTATAAGTTTTTATCCTTAGCACACTCCCTTGGGATGGTTCTTAACCTGACTCCGTGCTCGTGACTCACAACAAACCCTTGATTCTTGGTTGATCCAATCAAGTCTTGCCAATATCAATGGAACTTGGGTGTTGATAAGCTGAAAAGCATAATCCACCAAAATGGATGATTGATCTTGACAATGACTTGATTCATAGCTTGACCTTTGTTTATTTTCCTTGTGTATGATCCCTTATTTGTGATTATTGCGTTCATGCATTCATGCGCATCATAACATTCATCACACGAAAAATGGCTTCAAGGAACTGAGGTTTTATTTGCAAATATTTTCAGACCATGGATTATGGACGAAGGAACACTAAGAAGTACAATTTCAGATGTCCCGATTTGAAAGAGCTAAGGAAGCTATCATATTTTGTATTAGATCCCTTGGATTTCAAGCAACATCATGGGAAGCTTCTGTCTGTGTTATCTGTTGATGTAGTTGAAGGACTCTTAAGTGTGTTGGTTCAGTTTTATGACCCTCTCTATTGTTGCTTCACTTTTCCCGATTATCAGCTTATGCCTACGTTAGAGGAGTATGCCCATCTCTTAGGAATACCTGTGTCTAACAAAGTTCCCTTTAGTGGATTTGAGGAGATTCCCAGATCTCATCTTATAGCTGAAGCTTGCATCTGAAGAAGTCCGAGATTGAGGCTCATTGGGTGAAGAAAGGAGGAATGTTTGCGTCGACTTATGAGTTTCTCATAGGGAAATCTATTGCCTTTGCTCAAGCCGGTAGTGTGGATTCTTTTGAAGCTATATTTGTGTTACTCATCTATGGTTTGGCTTTGTTCCCTAACATTGACGGTTTGGTTGATGTTAACGTCATTAGAATCTTCTTGATTGGGAATCCTGTGCCCACTCTTTTAGGTGATATATACTTCTCTTTGCATTTAAGGAATTCTAAAGGTGGTGGAACTATTGTATGTTGTGTTCCTCTTCTGTACAAGTGTTTTATTTCGCACTTTCCTCAGACGCCTGTTTTTGTGGTGAACAAACAATGTCTACGGTGGTCTTAGAAAATTATGTCCCTCACTAATGATGATATTGTTTGGTTTGATTCTTCATTGAGTAGCTTGGATATTATTGATAGTTGTGGTGAATTCTATAATGTGCCTCTCATTGGCACAAAAGGAGGAATCAACTACAACCCCGCTTTGGCTCGTCGTTAACTTGGGTTCCCCTTGAGGGTCCGGATGTTTATGAGAAGATGGATGATATGAAAGACCAGTTCGTTGAGCTGCAAAAGGAATTGAATACCTTGAGGGGGAAAAATCTGTTCGGCAAGAGTGTTGCTGAACTCTGCTTAGTGCCAAATGTCAAGATCCCAATGAAGTTCAAAGTCCTTGACTTTGAAAAGTATAAGGGAAATACCTGTCCACTTAGCCATCTCGTCATGTATGCCAGGAAAATGTCAATACAAACTGATAATGATCAGTTACTGATACACTATTTCCAAGACAGCCTGACTGGTGCTGCTCTGAGGTGGTACATGGGGTTGGATAGTGAAAGTGTTCTCACATTCAATAATTTGGGTGGATCTTTTGTGAAATAGTACAAGTACAATGTGGACATGGCGCCTGATAGAGACCAGTTGAGGTCGATGTCTCAGAAGGACAAGGAGACATTTAAAGAGTATGCCCAGAGGTGAAGAGAGCTTGCCGCTCAAATCAACTCTCTGTTGGAAGAGAAAGAGATGACCAAGATTTTCCTTAAGACACCGAGTTCGTTTTATTACGAACGGATGATTGCTAGTACCCCAATGATTTTACCAAAATGGTAAACATAGGGATAAGATTAGAAGCGGGTGTTCGTGAGGGACGTTTGTCTAAGGAAGAAGTATCATCAAGCAAGAAGTATGGTAGCAGTTTTGCTAGGAAGAAGGAAGGAGAAACTAATGCAGTACCAATGGGGAGGCAGAGGAGGCCTCATGTCAAAATAATTCCACAACCGCGTCAACATCATCATCAAGTTTCATCCATTATTCCAGTATTTTCAAATAATCAATCAGCACCAGTTCAACAACAACGTCAACAACAGCCACAACAAAGAACAAACAACTACCACAACACCAACAATAATGAACAACAATCGAGTTTCAAGAGGAATAAGGTATCTTTTGACCCTATTCCTATGTCATACACCGAGTTATACTCATCTTTGGTTCTCAAGAACCTACTCCAACCAAGGATTCCGCCACAAATTTCAGAACCACTTCAATGGTGGTATAAACCATAACTCTGTTGTGCCTTTCATCAAGGAGCTCCCATCCATGATATCAATAATTTCTACCCTTTGAAGTATGAGGTCCAAAAGCTAGTGAAGAGTGGGATGGTGTACTTTGAGGACCGCGCGCCCAATGTGAAAACAAACCTATTTCCTGATCATTGTAATTCCTCTGTTAACATGGTAGATGGTTGTCCAGGAAGTTTCTGAGTGTTTGATGTGTGACGTATCTGTCGGTCCTTGGTAGAGATGCATAAGACCCTGTGTACTATTAGTGATTGTGAGCATGACCATGACGGTTGTGCAATTTGCAATGTAAACCCCCATGGGTGTTCAATTGTCAAGAGAGATATCCAGAAGTTGATGGACGAGAATGTAATCTAGATTCAACAGTCAAGGGATATAGATGATGTCAATGTGATAGTGCCAGTGTTTAAAACCCCTGAGCGGGTAGTGATTCAATTTGATAGTAGTAGCAACAATAGCGTTAACAGATCAATATCGTTGTTGGTAATACGGCTAGTGGGACCAGTCCCATATGCATCCGATAGAGCTGTTCCATATCAGTATAATGCTACTATGTTGGAGAATGGTCAAGTGGTTCCGTTGCCTATGACTAATTCCATTATGAACATTGTTGATGTTACGAAGGTGACCTGTAACGGCCGAGTTTTTGGTCCTGTTTTCCAAAAAGAGGTAGAAGAGGTTGGTAAGAAGGTTTAGGTACCTGCAGCAAATCCAGTTAGTGCTCTCGCGTGTCAGTCTGGTGAATCCAGCAAGCTAAAGCCTAATGATGATGATGACGTACTGAGATTGATAAAGAAAAGTGAATTAAATATGGTGGAGCAGCTGCTCCAAACTCCTTCCAAAATTTCAATGTTGTCTCTGCTTATGAATTCTGAAGCGCACAAAGAAGCATTTCAGAAAGTATTGGAGCAAGCTTATGTTGAACATGATGTAACAGTGGATCAGTTTAACCACATTGTGGCTAACATCACTTCCTGCAACAACTTGAGCTTTTGTGATGAAGAACTTCCCGAGGAAGGTAGAAATCACAACCTAGCATTGTATATATCGATGAATTGTAAGGATGCATTGTCAAATGTGTTGGTTGATACCGGTTCTTCGTTGAATGTACTCCCCAAGTCAACTCTGTCAAAATTAACGTATCAAGGCACTCCTATGAGATATAGTGGCGTGATAATCAAATCTTTTGATGGTTCTCGCAAGACTGTTATTGGTGAGGTGGACCTTCTAGTGAAGATAGGTCCGAGTGATTTCCAAATTACTTTTCAAGTAATGGACATCCACCCGGCCTATAGCTGCTTGTTAGGAAGGCCATGGATACATGAAGCTAGGGGTGTAACATCCACTTTGCATCAGAATTTGAAGTTTATGAAGAATGGCAAACTCGTCATTGTGGGTGGAGAGAAAGCACTGATGGTAAGTCACATGTCGTCCTTCTCATATGTGGAAGCTGAGGATGAGATCAGAACTCCATTCCAAGCTCTATCTATTGCTAAAGAGAAGAAAGTTGGGGAACCTATATCCTCTTTTAAAGATACTCAGAAGATTATTGAAGATGGAAGTTCTGATCAGTGGGGCCGGATGGTAGAGGTCGCTGAGAATAAGAACTGAGCCGGTTTGGGTTTCCAGCAAGGGAGGTCTGTTGTCAAGGCTGAAGATATGCAACCTAGTTTCCGTAGTAGAGGGTTCATTCATGGTAATGAACAACACTTAGTTGCAGTGATCGAGGAGGATGAAGATGAAGACTACACCAATTTTGTAACACATGGAAAAACTTGCAACCATTGGATGGCTGTCGATGTTCCTGATATTGTTCATCGCTCTAAGTAATTGTTTTTATTATTTTTGAAAATCCTTCTCCTATGCCTAAGGGAGAAGCGAACATTGTTAGGCATATTTCAAATTAATCATCAATAAAATGCAATTCTATTCATCCACATTTATGATGTTTTATTTTTACTTTTTTCTTTTCCGAAAATGGTAATCACATAAAACATAAATAAATAAATAATAATTGTCCATCTGCATAATATTTTGTCACAATTCACTTCTCTAAAATCAAAATATCAAATCATTATGCAGGTTGATTTCTAAACCCATTGAATACAATGATCCTACTCCTTCTCCAAACTTTGAATTCCCTGTGTTTGAGGCTGAGGAAGAAAGTGATGAAGAAGTGCCTGAGGAATTGTCTCGTCTACTTGAGCACAAGGAAAAAGCCATTCATCCATTCGAAGAGCACATTGATTTAGTCAACTTGGGTTCCGAAGATGATGTGAAGGAAGTCAAGATTGGGTCTCGACTGTGTCTATAGGTTAAGAAAGGCTTGATTGATCTTCTTTGAGAGTATTCTGATGTGTTTGCTTGGTCCTATCAATACATGCCTGGTTTGGATTATGAAATTGTGGACCATAGATTGTCGTTGAAGCCAGAATGTCCGCCAGTCAAACAGAAGTTGAGGAGAACTCATCCTGATATGGCAGTGAAGATCAAAGAAGAAGTGCAAAAGCAGATTCATATCGGTTTCCTTGTTACTGCCGAGTATCCGCAGTGGGTGGCCAATATTGTGCCCGTTCCTAAGAAAGATGGAAAAGTCCGTATGTGTGTTGATTATAGAGATTTGAACAAAGCTAGTCTGGAAGATGATTTCCTGCTGCCACACATTGATATGTTGGTAGACAATACAACTAAGTTCAAATTCTTTTCATTTATGGATGGATTTTCCGGTTATAATCAGATTAAAATGGCACCCGAAGATATGGAGAAGACCATATTCATTACACCCTAGGGATCATTCTGTTATAGAGTGATGCCTTTCAGTTTAAAGAATGTTGGTGCAACATACCAGAGAGCAATGACAACTCTTTTTCATGATATGATGCACAAAGAGATCGAAGTCTACGTTGATGATATGATTACTAAATCCAGTGATGAAGAAGAGCATGTTGAACATTTGTTGAAGTTATTCCAGCATTTGAGGAAGTAGAAACTCCGCTTGAATCCTGATAAATGTACGTTTGGTATTCGTTTTGGTAAGTTGTTAGGCTTTATTGTCAGCGAGAAGGGTTCTGAAGTTGATCTTACCAAGGTCAAAGAAATACAAGAGATGTTTGCGCCCAAAACTGAGAAGCAAGTTAGAGTTTTTCTCGACCGCTTGAATTATATCTCAAGATTCATTTCACATATGACTGCCACATGTGCACCTATATTCAAGCTTCTTCAGAAGGATCAGTCTTGTGATTGGACCAAAGATTTCCAGAAAGCTTTTGACAGTATCAAAGAGTATCTGCTTGAGCCTCTGATTCTGTCTCCACTTGTTGAAGGAAGACCGTTGAACATGTATTTGACTATGCTTGATCAAAGTATGGGTTTTGTTCTTGGTCAGCAAGATGAAACTGGAAAGAAAGAATATGCTATTTACTACCTCAGTAAGAAATTCACCGATTGTGAGACTCGATATTCTGTGCTTGAAAAGACCTGTTGCGCATTGGCTTGGGCTGCTAAGCGTTTGTGCCAGTATATGTTGAATCATACCACTTGGTTGATATCCAAAATGGATCCAATCAAGTATAGTTTTGAGAAGCCTGCTTAAATTGGGAGGATTGCCCATTGGCAGATGTTGTTATCAGAGTATGATATCGAATACAGATCTCAAAAAGAGATTATAGGTAATGTCTTGGTTGACCATTTGCCCCACCAACTGATTGAAGATTATCAGCCAGTGCAGTATGATTTCCCTGACGAAGAGATCTTGTACTTGAAAATGAAAGATTGTGATGAACCATTGCTTGAAGAAGGGCCAGAACCTAGTTCCCGTTGGGGCATGGTATTTGATGGAGCTGTTAATCAGTATGGTAATGGCATTGGGACAGATATTATCACTCCTCAAGGCACTCATTTTCCATTTACAGCTAGATTGACTTTCAAGTGAACAAACAATATGGCTGAGTATGAAGCTTGCATTATGGGGCTTGAAGAGGCTATTGATCTCAAAATCAAGTATTTGGATGTCTATGGAGATTCAACTTTGGTTGTGAATCAGATCAAGGGTGAATGGGAGACGAATCAACCTTGTTTGATACTATATAGGGATTATGCGAGGAGGATTTCAACTTTCTTGACAAAGGTTGAGTTTCATCATATCCCTCGAGATGAAAACTGACGGGAAGATGCTCTTGCAACGTTGGCTTCAATGATCATGGTGAAGTTTTGGAATGAAGTTCCCAATCTGATTGTGATGCGTCTTGATAGGCCAACTAATGTTTTGCTGTTGAAGAGATCAAAGATGAAAAACCGTGGTATTTTGATATCAAGTGTTTTCTCCAAAGGTCTTGTCAAACACAAAAATACAATTAATGAATTCTTTTCTCATCCCCAGACTCAATTTTTCTCAAACATCTTTTATGCCAAAACACATACGCACATAAAAAGGGCTCCCTAGGAGTACCTGTAACCAATCCCTATGTGTAACCAATCCCCTTACCTGTAATCTCTGGAATTTTATTAGTTTTGATTTGAAAACTTCTTATCTTTGGGTTTTGTTCGTAGTTTTCCCTTTTCCTTTGTTAATAATAAAAGTGCGGTGGTGACTCTAGTTTTATTGACGTTAAGTATATCCATAGCTTAATGGTCATGAATTTACCGCTACACATGCTTCATTGTAATGACTTCAGCATCAATTTCAAACGAATTAGAGATGGATTGCATCATTCCTTAGGCCCATATCATTGCCCATGAATTCATGCAAGTTGGTTTCCAAATTTAGCAAATTTCAAGTTCTGCAAAAATCAATTCCAATGCCTATTTAAACAAGCTCATGGCTTCAGAAACTGCATCCACACCCTGCCCAAGCTTTGCTAGACTGATCCAAATCCTCATTTCCATAGAATCTATGAAGGGTTCTCTTGAAATCGAGCTTGAACTTCATCTTGTGTTTGGAAGTTCAAACTCCAGAAATTCCCTTCCCTTTTCATCTCAATATGTTTCTGAAGCAAGAGGTAGAGAAAGCAAGCAAATCCAGATCAAGTTCAAGTGAATTTGAAGCAACTCGAAGGTGATTTTTCAGAAACTTCATCTCTTCAATTCTCTCTCAATTCTTCACCATTCTTTGTGATTTTTGGTTATCTGAAGTCCTACCAATGTAGGCAACAAGATTAAGTTGCTTTGAGGTCAAATTGAAGAAACTCAGTTCATGATCCTCAAAATTCAAATCCCTGTATCTTTTTATATACTTGGAATTGGAGAAAATTAAGGCCAGATTCGAGCTCCTGGGCATTTTTTCTTTAAATCCATGTCTTTGTTTTTCATTTAGGTGATGGTTGATGGTGGACCAATCCTGTAAGGTCTATTGGAGAAGAAAACCGAAGCCCTAGCGCCGGTGGTGTGTTGTCACCCTACTCAACCACATGATCCATTTAAAATGTTTTAATCTCAACCCTTGGTTCTGATTACCACGCGTACAACGCATTTGGTTTAGTGCATGGTAAAACGCGCGCGTGTGGCCATCAAATCTGACCCCTCAATTAATGAGGGAGATCTGATGGCCGTTGTTTTTTTTGTATATTTTGATTTTTCATTTAATCCATTTATTTTGATTAATTCATAATAATTTCACTTTTAATCCAAAAATATGAGACTTTCACCAAAAATATATAAATATTTTCCTCTTTAATTTTATGAATTAAAATTATTTTTTGGATCAATATTTATATTTTTCATGGTTTATTTGTTTTTGTGTATATTTTTAATTGTTTAAAAATACTTCTGACTTTTCAAAAATAGTGAAAAATATATCCAAGGTCCTTTGACCTTGTTTGACCTATGATAAATCTCTTAGCCATTTATTTGGTTTTTTGAAGAGGTTTTAGGTTTTTGATAAAACATTATTTAATTTAATGCATTTTTAATTGATTTTTAATTTGTTAAATTGAAAATCAATTGTGTTGAGCCATTTTTATTGACATGTGAAGTTTGACTATGTGTTTGGGCCTTGGTCAAGGTTGATTTGACTTTTGTTGGATTAAAATCATCGGATTTAGGGGATTGATGAAATGTACATTTCTTCTCCCAAAATGAATGAATGATTTTAATTTGATAAAACTCCTCCCATGACCAATTTGGGTTTGTCTCATATCCCCTCCCTCTTCATCTTCAATCCCTTTCTATCCCATTCCTCTCATTGGCCAATGACATCTCAATATCCTAAGGCTAATTGGTTCATGAACCAATATAAGTATGGATGATATTAGGTCCACCATTTGATCGTTTTCTTTTTTGTGTGTGGTATATTTTAAGAGTATGGTTCATTATACGATATCTCTAACATTCATTAACACCAAAAAAATTATTGCCCGACCTTAGATAGTTGTGACTTCTACATAAGTCCAATTACGATTGCTTAACATAGCGCTAAATTTTGACCCAAAGGCATAGTATTCTAGTAAGTGAGAATGTAAGGCTACCCCCTTTCATGGTATTATGTGGAAACTTGGCATTTTTTCCTTCCTTTGGAAGATGTCTTGGTTCAAGGATCCATGCTTGTGAATAGAGGGTTAAGTCTTCTCCAAAGAATAATTTAAACAATTGAAAAGCAAAACTCCACTAACTTCTAATAAACTAACATTTGACTAACTTTTTAATTTCAAGTCATTTACCTTATGCACTTTAAGTTCTAGCCATTTATCATTTGTCATTATACATATCATTTAACTTGTTTATGTTTATATCATTTTCACTTTACTCATTTGAGCCATATATTGTGATTGTATGTACTTGTTTGTGTATCTTGTTTGTGTTTGTAGTCTTAGGACCTTAAAATACTTTATAAACAACAAAAACCCATAAAAAAATGTTTGTGTGGACTATTAGATTTGATCTGAGTTTTGGACTTAGAATTAGGCAACATTCCTTATACAAAAGAACTTGGACAATGCCAACATCTCTGAAGCCAAGTCATTAGGAATTGAGCTTTCATCTGATGCAAGTATTTGGATCCACTTGAGTTATCTGCAACATGGTCTTGATACAAATGTTACTTTGAACCTATATCTAATGCCTTATTCTGAGCCATTCAAGGAGTATGTCATCTGATACATGGGGAAGATTATGAAAAAGACTATGAAGTTGCCAGCTTGGATGTGGCTATCTTTATTTGATGACTTGCTTTTCATCTTGGTTGCTTATTGATATTGCTTGATTTAAAGTCCAAAGGAAAAATGGGTTTCTATATGAGATTCTTGTCTATTGGATTGCATCCCATTGGTCAGATCTTTTCAACTGTTAACTTGTAAGTTTTTGCTTAGGATTAGTATCTTCATCTCCTCCCACTTCTTAAATTTCAAATCTCTCCCCCCTTTCAAGACTTCTTTGCTTGTAATTTCAAACTTAGACGTTATTGTAAATTAGAAACTTTGGCCTGATGCCATTACATTTTTCAAACTCTTTTTCTTAATAAAACTTGTAAATGAATCTAACCATATTAGACTTAAAATTACAAAAGACAAAAAAAAACTAACACTCATTCAAACTCTTTTAGGCCTTTTGTGCCTCTTTTAAACTCAAATTTTTGTTAAAAGCAATTCACTCATTTTTAAATTGATACCACAAACTATGAGGTTTTGATCCCTCAATTTATGTTGGTACGTAGGCACAACTCTGAAGGTCTTTACAAACACAAAAATATAATTAATGAATTCTTTTCTCATCCCCACACTCAATTTTTTCTCAAACATCTTTTATGCCAAAACACATACACATATAAAAAGGGCTCCCTAGTAGTACCTAGGACACTTTGGGTGCGAATATCTTCCCTCTGTGTAAGCAACCCCCTTACCTGTAATCTCTGGCATTTTTTAGTTTTGATTTGAAAACTTCTTATCTTTAGGTTTTGTTCGTACATTTCCCTTTTCCTTTGGAAACAATAAAAGTGCAGTGGAGACTCTAGTTTAATTGACGTTAAGTATATCCATAGCTTAATAGTCATGAATTTACCGCTACACATGCTTCATTGTAATGACTGCAGCATCAATTACAAACGAATTGGAGACGGATTGCATCATTCCTTAGGCCCAAATCATTGCCCATGCATTCATGCAAGTTTGTTTTCAAATTTGGCAAGTTTCTAGTGGTGCAAAAATCAATTTCAATGCCTATTTAAACAAGCTCATGGCTTCAAAAACTGCATCCACACCTTGCCCAAGCTTTGCTAGACTGATCCAAACCCTTATTTCCATAGAATCTCTGAAGGTTTCTCTTGAAATCGAGCTTGAAATTCATCTTCTATTTGGAAGTTCAAACTCCATAAATTCACTTCCCTTTTTATCTCAATTGGTTTCTGAAGCAAGAGGAAAAGAAAGAAAGCATATCCAGATCAAGTGAATTTGAAGCAACTCGAAGGTCATTTTTCAGAAACTTCATCTCTTCGATTATGTCTCAATTATTCACCATTCTTTGTGATTTTTGGTTGTCTAAAGTCCTATCAATGTAGGCAACACGATTAAGACGCTTTGAGGTCAAATCGAAGAAACTCAATTCATGATCGTCAATATTCAAATCCCTGTATCTTTTTATATAATTGGAATTGGAGAAAATTGAGGCTAGATTCGAGCTCACGAGCATTTTTGTTTAAAGACATGTCTTTGTTTTTCATTTAGGTGATGGTTGATGGTGGACCAGTCCGGTGAGATCCACCGGAGAAGAAGACCGAAGCCCTAGCCCCGGTGGTGTGTTGTCACACCTCTCAACCACATGATCCATTTAAAATGTTTTAATCTCAGTCCTTGGTTCTGATTACCATGCGTACAACGCATTTGGCTTGGTGAATGGTAGAACGCGCGCGTGTGGGCATCAAATCTGCCACCTTAATTAAAGAGGGAGATCTGATGGCCCTTGTTTTTTTTGTATTTTCTGATTTTTCATTTAATCCATTGATTTTGATTAATTCATAATAATTTCATTTTTAATCCAAAAAATATAGGACTTTCACCAAAAATCTTTAAATATTTTCCTCTTTAATTTTCTGAATTAAAATTATTTTTGGATTAATTTTGATATTTTTCATGAATTAAATGTTTTTATGCATATTTTTAATTATTTAAAAATACTTCTGACTTTTCAAAAATCATGAAATTTTTTGTCTAAGGTCCTTTGACCTTGTTTGACCTAGGATTAATATCTTGTCCATTTATTTGGTGTTTTGAAGAGATTTTAGGTTTTGACAAAATTAAATTGAATTTAAATACATTTTTAATTTGATTTTTAATTGATTAATTGTGTAAAATTTATGTTGAGCTATTTTTATTGACTTGTGATGTTTGACTATGTGTTTGGGCCTTGGTCAAGGTTGATTTGACTTTTGTTAAGTTAAAATCATTGGATTTAGGGAATTGATGAAATGTACATTTCATCTCCCAAAATGAATGAATGATTTTAATTTGATAAAATTCCTCCCATGACCAATTTGTGTTTCTCTCATCTCCCCTCCATCTACATATTCAATCCCATTCTTTCCCATCCCTTTCATTGACCAATGAAATCTCAAGATGCTAAGGCTAATTGGTTCACCAATAACCTTTTGTTAGATGAACCAATACAAGTATGGATGAAATAGGTCCCTCCTTTGATATTTTTCTTTTAGTGTGTGGTATGTTTTAGAAGTTTGGTTCATTATACCAAATCTCTAACAGGCATTAGCACCTAAATTTTTATATACCGGCCTCAGATAGTTGTGACTTCTACATAAGTCAAATTATGATTGCTTAACATAGAGCTAATTTTTGACCCAAAAGGCATAGCATTCTAGGAAGTGAGATTGTAAGTCTCCCATATTTCATGGTATTGTGTGGAAATTTAGCATTTTTCCTTCCTTTAAAAGATGTCTTGGTTCAAGGATCCATGCATGTGATTAGATGGCTGAGTGTTCTTCAAAGAATAACTTAGTCAATTGAAAAGCAAAACTCCACTAACATCCAATTAACTTTTACTAACACTAACTATTATTAACTTTGCTTTAGTTTCAAGTCATTTACTTTATGCCATTTAATTTCAAGTCATTTACCATTCATTGCCATTTTCATATCATTTAACTTGTTTATGTTTAAGCCATTTTCACTTTGCTCATTTGAGCCATTTGTTGTGATTGTATATATTTGCTTGTGTATTTTGTTTGTGTGTTTGTGGTCTTAGGACCTTAAGATACTGAATAAACAACGAAAACCCTAAAAAATGTTTGTGTCGACTGTTGGATTTGATATGAGCTTTTGGACTTAGAGTTAGGCAACATTCCATATCCAAAAGGACTTGGCCAATGCCAACATTTCTGAGACCAAGTTATTGTAATTTGAGCTTTCATTTGATGCAAGTATTGGGATCCACTTGAGTTAGTCTGCTACATGGTCTTGATGCAATTGTTATTTTGATCTCATGCTACACCTTATTCTGAGCAAAAAAATCAAGAAGTATTTCTTCTGATACATGAGAAGACAAAGAAGACTGTTATTTATGGATTTGTCTGCTTGGATGTGGCCATCTTTATTTGATGACTTGCTCTTCATATTGCTAATTGCTTGTTGATTATTGCTCGATTCAAAATCCAAAGGGAAAATGGGTTTTCTATATGACATTATTTTCTGTTGGATTGCATCTCATTGGTCAGATCTTTTAAACTCTTAACTTTTAATTTTATGCTTAGGATTAGTCTCTTCATCACGTCCCACTTCTTAAATTTCAAAAACTCTCCCCCTTTTCAAAAACTTTCTTTGTTTGTGATTTTAAAACTTAGTGTTTATTGCAAACTTGAAACTTTGGCCTTATGCCATTGCCTTTTTTAAACTCTTTTCTTAAATCAAACTTATAAATGAACTTAACCATATTGACTTAAAATTTCAAAAGAAAAAGAGAACTAACACTCATTCAAATTCGTTTAGGCCTTTTGTGCCTCTTTTAAACTCAATTTTTTATTAAAAGCAATCCACCCATTTTGAAATTGATACCACGAACTACGAGGTTTTAATCCCTCATTTTAGGTTGGTACGTAGGCATAAGTCCCAAGGTCTTGTCAAACACAAAAATATAATTAATGAATTTGTTTCTCATCCCCACACTCTATTTATTGCAAACATCTTTTATACCAAAAATACATACAAACATAAAAAGGGCTCCCTAGGAGTGCCTCTGACACTTTGGGTGCTAACACCTTCCCTCTGTGTAACAAACCCCCTTACATGTAATCTCTGGCGTTTTATTTGTTTTGATTTGAAAACTTCTTATCTTTGGGTTTTTTTCGTACTTTTCCCTTTTCCTCTGGAAACAATAAAAGCACGGTGGCGACTCTAGTTTTATTGACGTTAAGTTTATCCATAGCTTGATGGTCATGAATTTACCGCTACACCAACCCACAAGAAATGTACTAAGGGTATAATCACCTGTAGAAAAAGGTTCTAAAAAGTTCCCATAGTCATAATTCCATCTTTCGGATATTACCGACTTAAACAACTACTCACCAACCAATAATATTCTCAAGAGAAACTTATCTGAGTGTAGTTTCATGTAATAACTAATTCAAGTTTACACTTGAATAGCCACCGCACTACGTTCTAAAAGGCCAAGATGGGTTAAGTGTTATAAGGTCCTAAACTTCTCGGGCTCTCGGGTCAGAAAAAGTAATGCCAACTACGACTACTTGTAAGACATCAGTAATTACAAAGGGGCTTTCACTGAACAGGGGATCTCTAGTTAGCTTATTAAGGATTAAATCCACGTAAGCCAAATAAGACAATAACACCCTCCTATCATAAGATCACTCAAGTTAGGGTATATGACTTATCTTACCAGACAGAACAAACAATAACAAACATAATATACACAGATAAACAGAGATATGTTAAACCCACTAAGGACTACTCCCTAGCAGAGTCGACACTTTTCTATAGCGGTAAATTTTTTGAGATTAAGTTATTGATTAACTTAATTCAGAAAGCAAGAGTCACCATCGTGCTTTTGTTATTTCCAAAGGAAAGGGAAAAAGAACGAACAAAATCTAAATAAGATTTAAAACAAAACTAATAAAAGAGAAAAGGGTTTGAGGGTTGGTTATGAAAATGGAAGGTATTAAAACCCTAAACATCTATAGTATTCTATAGGCACCTCTTTGAAAATCTGTGCATTCTGGCTTTAAAATGGTGTTGTTTGCAAAAGATTGGGGAGATGAGAAGACAAATGTTTTTCTATAATTTTGTGTTAGCCAAGATTTCCTGAGTCTTATGCCTACGTACTAATAAAGTGCAATGGAGGATCAAAACCTCGTAGTTTATGGTAAAAATAACAAAGATGTTTGTTTTGATTCATTTTTTTATGAAAAGTCATTTTGTCATTTTAAGGAGAACACCCAAATATCCACCCACAAGTATGAGAACTTTACATAACCATAGAGAAGGACTCTAACTAGGTTAAAGATCGACAAGTATGACACTAGCTCTCTTAGGTGGAAAATAATCATCATCAGTACTATGGATATAGGAGAATTATACCTAAACTATTGAAATGTCTCATGTCTATACTTTGATAAAAAGTTCTAAAAGAAAAAGTGCACAAAGGGCACAAAATAGTTTGAATAAGTTATGTGTTTTTAGTCTATTGAAACTGGTTTGAGTAGGCTTAAGATGTATTAGCATTTATTAAGAAAATATTTTGAAAATCACTTGACAAAAGTCAAGGTTTATTGAGAAAGTGGTTCAAGCTTGAAAAAAAGAAGGATTTTGAAAAAGAGAGAGAAGATTTAAAAATTAAAAAAGGGGAGGAGATGGAGAGACTATCCTATAACATAAAGTAAAATCTAGGGAGGATAGATCTAACCAAGAAATAATAAGCTTTATGACATGAGTCTAGCAAGAATTCCCTCTTTTGGATTAAGCCTCAAGCAAACCAAATAAGCAAAGAATAGTCCATGTATCAGATGAAACCAAAATAACCAAGCCAAGTCTTCAAAAGAAGTCCAAAGTCAAAGGTACCAGATGAATCCAAAGGTCTCAAATCACAAAACTCCCAAAGCAAGGGTCAAGGTCCTAGTTCTAAGTCCATAACTTCACAACAATGCCAAGGATAGTAACCACAAGTCCATGAATCAAGAGAACCAATTCTTTAAAGATTTTTTCCTTTATTAATGTCTTTAAAATAAAAATAAGTCCAAATGGAGAAAGGAAAAAGAACATAAACATAAACAAAGGTCCAAGTGGACAAAGAGAAAATAGCATAAGCACAAACAATATGATATGAGATGCTAAAATAAAATCATAAAGTAAAGAGCATAAGATAAATGACATTAAAGTAAATTTAATACACTAATATGTTAGTAAGTTGTGTTAGTAATCAAGAATAGAAAGACAATTTGTCATTTTTTGGAGAACACTCAACTATTCACCCATAAGTATGAAAATATGGACCTTTACATCACCATGAGAAATGCTCCAACTTGGATAAAATCAACAAGTATGACACTAGCTCTCTTAGGTAAAAAGGAAACAATATTTTTCACACAATACCATGCGGATAAGAGACTTACAATATCACTTATGAAAATGACCTACATTCTGATTCGGGACAAATTTAACGCTATGTTAAGAAATCGTAATTGGACTTATGTAGAAGTCACAACTATCTGAGGCCGGTCAATAATAATATTTGTGTTAATTCATGCTAGAGAAATAATATGTAAATCATGCTCCTAAAGTTATGCCACAAAAAAAGGGAATGGATCAAGCACAAAGACTAGGAGAGTGGTCCATTACATCAATCAATACTTCATGATACTTAGGAAAACCTTATGCATCAATCCAAAGTACCTTAAATGATCCATTATTAATTAAGAGGAAGATTTGAAATGATGAAAGTTCATCAAGTACCAATCCACACATCATAAACAAGATGGACACAAACTATCCAATTGATCAAGGGGTAAAAAGGAAGGGAAAGGGATGAAGAATAAGAATATGACAAGACAAACCAAATCCAAATTGAATCAAAGGATTGACCGAGTCATTATCATCAAAATTAATCATCAATTTTGGTGGATTAGGGTTTTCACCCCATCAACACCAAAGATCCATTGAGTTTGATGAGACCTATGATCAAATCAACTAAGATCCAAGGCCAACAGAAGTCAACAAAGGTCAAACAAGCATAAAATGCAAGACATAAAAAAATGCATAAAAAACATTTGAAAAATGAATTTTAAAAGGGAAATAAAAGAAAAAATCCATAAAGTCCTTCAAAACACCAAATAAATGGGAAGAAAATAATGGATGGTTGGAAATAAAATAATAAACATAATTTTTTTTCCCAAATATTCTAAATACATAAAAATAATTTTAAACCAATTAAAACAAAGGAGAAAAGATAAAAGTAATTTTAAACCAATTTTAAAACTCAGATGAAGAAAAATGAAATAAAATTTTAGAAATTGTTTTGGGATTTTTTGGATGAAAAATGAATTTACTATGAATTTTCAAAGAAAATGCAATTTAACATAAAAAAGGAAAAAGAAATAAAATAAAAAAAACCTGGAGAATTAGATTTGGCCTCATTAATTGACGTGGCAGATCCGACAGTTATCAGGCTAAGGCGCACCATGGAAATTAGCCAAAATAAAACACGGGATCAAATTCAAAATGAACCAATCAGAACATTTCAAATTGCCAATGTGTATGGCCAAACTCATATGACCTGCAACACTCTGGTCATCTTCCCTGATGATCCCTCATCGGAGTTTCATCATTTGGCAAATTTAGAACATGAGACTACCGCCAATGTGATCGCCTCCTCATCATGAATTCAACCTCATGCTCAAAATTCATTTATCTAAACAGAGCATGGAGAATTACATAGAAGTTTCAAAAACAAGCAAGCCACAAAATATAAAATTAAATGATGAACAAGAACAATCAACACTAGATAAGTTAGGGGAAAGCATCAGAGAGTGAAGGATTACATTGTGGTAACTTGTTTGAGTTCAAATGATGCTCGGAACTACCTTGTCCAAATGATGATCAGAAGTTGATGAAGCTCGATCTGGTCAGGGAACTTCAGGAGGTCTTAGAGCTTCATGAAATTAGCCAAAATAAAACACGGGATAGAATTAAAAATGAACCAATCAGAACATTTCAAATTGCCAATGTGTATGGCCAAACTCATATGACCTGCAACACTCTGGTCATCTTCCCTGATGATCCCTCACCGGAGTTTCATCATTTGGCAAATTTAGAACATGCGACTACCGCCAATGTGATCGCCTCCTCATCACGAATTCAACCCCATGCTCAAAATTCATTTATCTAAACAGAGCATGGAGCATTACATAGAAGTTTCAAAAACAAGCAAGCCACAAAATATAAAATTAAATGATGAACAAGAACAATCAACACTAGATAAGTTAGGGGAAAGCATCAGAGAGTGAAGGATTACATTGTGGTAACTTGTTTGAGTTCAAATGATGCTCGGAACTACCTTGTCCAAATGATGATCAGAAGTTGATGAAGCTCGATCTGGTCAGGGAACTTCAGGAGGTCTTAGAGCTTGGGAGTTGTTGCAAAAGCTTCAGATAAGATCGAAGGTGCTAATGGAATGAAGAAATTGGATTGAAACAAGCTAAAATTCAAAACCTGGTAGCTCAATTTTCTGGAGAAATTTCACAGTGAAGCATAGGTTTCTTGGCTCTCAAAATCTTGAAAATGAAGCAAATATTTTTCTCTATTTATAGGGAAGTGACTGGTGATCTCATACGTGTCAAATGATGCTCAATTCATGCAAAATGAATTTGCACATGATGTGATAAAAGTGTGACTTGCAAAACCATCAAAACTCGGCCAAATCATGCATTTTATGAGTCATTTAACTTCTGGAGACTTATTTAATCATTTTTAGTTCCAAAACACGTGGTAAATTGGCTTGTAATTGAGGATTAGTGATGTTCAAAATTCTGATCATGATGATTTTTTCAGTTCCGAGTCACCATGTTTAACTCAATGGGGCATCTTGGTCAGGAGGCTTTTTGATCTCATGTTATTGAAATTTGTTAAATCATATTAAATATAAAAATGTGCCAAGAAAGGTTGCATTTGGATGTTTGAGCACAAATATATGTCATATTGAAGTTGGCACAAAATCTGGTAATGTAACTTGGAAAATTCTAAGTCCCAAATGGCTGAAAATGACCTATAATGTCTCAAAGAATTCCATGACCTTCCAAGCATAATTTGACTTTGATCCTTGAAGAAAACTTGTATATGGAATCACAAATTATATTATTAAAAATGAATCAACCTCAAATGTTTAGAATTGAAGAAGTTATGAACCTTGAAACTTTTGATGATCCTCCAAGCATAATTGTCTCTTATCATGTAAAGAGAAGTTGCAGAGGATATGGAGAAAGAATCATTTAAAAATGTTGAGGATTGAAGGAGTTGGGGTCCTTTGAACTTTGACTTTAAATTTTGACTTTTTGGTCAAACCTCTTGGAATAAACTTGTGTACTTGGACTTTTATTGCATTTCAAGGTACATGGATGATCATATGAACTAAAAATAAGGTGTCCTTGAATGTATTTTGATTAAATTGCTCAAAATTTGAGGTAACTTATTGAAGAAGACATGGAAATAAACACATAAACCTTTGACTTTTCTTGAGAAATAAGCAACAAAACTTTGAGATACTCTTAATAAAAGTTAGATTAAAAGATGCTTGAGAACCTTAGACATCATGTTTTGAGAGATAATCCCCTTGATAACCAATGGTTGAACACACTTTGACTTGAGGAATAAAAAAAACCTAGCTGAGGAAGCATGTCAGATGCTCTTGATGAAAATTAGGGAAGGTAAGAAGAAACCTATTTGAACTAACCTCAGAAGACCCATAAGACTATGGGTACCTAAATCTAATTTTTTTTTTGCTATAGATATGCTTCAAGGGAGAAGCAAGGTAGCGGTCATGGTACCTCAACATTGGCTGCTCACGGTAAATGACCGAAGAAAAGCATGTGTGCCAAACCCTAACTCTGAAAAAGGGAATGACCGTGGGATTTTGAGGAAACTAGAAAGGAAGGATCACTGGTATGAGTGTCAAGCCGCGAAAAATACAGACTCTCCACTGAATTTTATTTATTCCAAAGGAAAGGGAAAATAGTGATAAAACCCCAAAGAGAATGATCTTTGCAACCAAGAGCGGATTCGGAAGTCGGTTATGCAAGGGGAAGGTATTAACACCCTTCACATCCATGGTACTCCATGGGAACCACTAGCTTATATCAATGTGTATGAATGTTGTTTATCTGAATGTTACTTGCTATCGGTGAAATGAGATGAGAGAATAAGGTGGGAAGAGAAAATAAGTTTTAAATTAGTGTGCTCGCCAAGGTTTTGTACCCTTGTGCCTACGTATCCTCATTCGTACAATAAGGAAGTCAGAACTCTGTAGCTCGACTTACAAAACGGAGTATTTGTTTGGTTGGTTTATGAACAATGTTGACGTTCGTGTTCTATTGTTCACTTGCTTGTATGCTCGAGCATCGGAGCGTTAAACATTTGTTTATTTGCGGTAGAATTGATGCGCTTAGATCGCATTCTAGCAGTTAAACATTACTTGCTCAGGCATGAAGGCTTAAGCGTCATTCACGGTAGAACGGAAATAACATTCCCTTTATAAAAAGGTTTGAAAGGTTCCCTAAGGAAGAACATGATTTGATTCGTTGGGGTTGATTTTAGTGCGGAGACAAGCATCATACCCTTGGCTAGGTACAGTCAACAATCCAAATACTTGGGAATTGAGAGGACAGTGGCAACCTAACCACTATTTTTCATCCAAAAAGAGTTTGCTTTGTGAAATGATTTGGCAAGTTTAATAGTTGGTCCTTAGAGAGAGACAAGTATCTAACTATTGGTAAAGTACGGCCAACAATCAGAATACTCGGGAGTTGAGAGGACAGTGGCATCCTAAACACTCTTTTTCTCTCTTACGAACAACTGGATTGAACTTGTTTTATAGTTAGATGTTTTGAGGAGGAAGTCAAGCATCGGGGCCCCAAGCTAGGCACGACCGAAAACCCAAGTACTTGAATGTTGTGTACAAGCACGTACGCCCATTTTTCAATTCCAGTTATTGAGAAATGGTTTTGAAAAGGCACTTGATGTTGGATCAAATGTTTGGCATTTATTGCGAAAAAGTGTGTGTGAAGAAGGGAGGTAGAGATAGATTGAGAAGATTGATATAGATTGAGAAGAGAAGAGATTCAGAAGATAATGATGTGGATAATGGAATGGATAAGAGATACTTGACGTTGGATTAAGTACTCACATTGCTTTTGTAAATTTTATTGGTAAAACACTTGACGTTGCATCAAGTGTGCTTTTTGTCTTTTGAAATTTTATGTTTTTATTGTTTGGTTTTATCTTTGTAGTTAGCATGCATGAGAAGCTATAAAAGAAATATAAACCTAAGCTATTACACTTGCATGGGAAGGGGGGACATATGACCCACAATGGGGGATGGAACCACACAATAGAAAAGGTAAGGAATGAAAATTAACAAGTTGCAAACCAAGTACCATGCCTAAAATAATCAAGTGGCATGGTGTCCTCAAACAAAACAAGGTAAAATGAATTATTAAAGATCATGATAGATTGGATCCACACTTGAATTGAACTTGAAATCTCAATGGCATTTAATCAAACAAAGACATGGAATTAGTATGAATTAAATGGACATGTTAAATGACAATGCTAATTCAAATAGGAATGGATCATAAACCACTAAGTCATAAGATCGTGGCAAAATACCATGGATAAACACAAGGCATATATCATATAAATTAAAATGACATTTTCAATTTATTCAAGATATCCATAATCTAATGAAAAATTAAATGAACATTGAAAGTTAATGATCACAAAATCAAATGAACATGGCATACATGAATATGAATCAAATTTAAAAAATGGTTTAATCATTGACCAACATCAAGATCAATACAATTTCACCCTAAACATGAATTAAGTAATGTGTTTCCATGGCAATTAATCATGGATTAAAGTGAGCTAAACATCAACAATTAAGATGTGATTAAAAAACAAAAATTCACTTAATGGATTAATACTAATTACACACATGAATATTCATCATTTTTTATCACCAAAAAATTGAAAAAATATATCAAGAAAAATAAATGGAGAAAAAGTATTAAAAATAATAATAAAAAACAATAAAAAAAAAGAAAATAATGGGGGGGGGGGGGGGGGGGGGGGGGGGGGGGGTTTAAAGCTAAAACTATGGGGCAGATAAGCAGTGGTTGCGCATGAGCCTTGGGAAAAAGGCCCAATCAAAATTCCATTGCAGTGGAGGGGTACACTAGCTAAAGCATGCAGTATTAGCAGTTATTGTGTCTGGGCCCAAACTGAAAGGTCTACAAAAAATTACCCTTAATGCACATCAATAGATAATATTTTCGATAAGGGATGGTGAGTCAGCACACAATGAAACCCGGCGTGGGCCTTTCTCTCTCATCAGTCGTTCCCATGTTCTGGTTCTCCCTCCGTCGTGCCGGAGGTTGTTTCCAGTGGAAGGGGCATCCAAAAACAAATCAAACACCATCACTCAACCTGTTTCGAGGCTCTGAATCTGAGTCCACCGATAGAATCCTCTAATTCCCCAAAAATCCCTTGAATCACAGAAGAAAATTGAAGAACCCTAATTTTTAAAAGATAAATTAAATGGAAACCGCATCATTATTCGATCTCACACCTTGGGGCTATTGGTCCTCACCTCTTACTCAACCTATTGGATAAAAAGAAGTGAAATTCGGAAGACCAACCGGAGCAACTCGAAGATGAAAACAACAATGGAGTCTCAGGTAACTCAAATCCTCATCCTCTTTTCTCTTCTATGTTATTTCTTCTTCACTTCGTCTTCTTCAATGATCTATGCGTGTGATTTTTGTTTGTTTGTGGTTCTGAAGTTTGTTGATTCGTGCGTTTCTTGGTGAGGATTTGTTGTGTGAAGAGTGATGAGTATGGCTTTATGATAAATGTGTGATGAAGATGATTTTGTATAGTTGCTGATATTGTGAAAAGTGAATTGTGAGCTCCTCGGAGTTTGTCAGAAGTGAGATGAAGGTGATGAATTGTAAGAGAGTCCTATGAGATTATGAGAAGTGAGATGAAGGTGATGAATTATGAGAGAGTTTTCCATTTGGTGAAAAGTGATGGATACCCTAGTGAATTGCAGTGTTGTTATGTTTATATATCATCTAATTTCTGTGATGCTTTATGTTATTTTTTCTATTAGATTCTCTCCTTAATTATGTTATTGGTTGTTAGGTTAGTAAGAAGTTGTTAGGAAAACAGTTAGAGGTTGTTAGAAAAATAGTTAGAGGTTGTTAGATTGGTTGATGAGTTTGCATTGTTGTTGGCTAGTCAGTTCAAAAGTTAGGTTAGAGATTTGGTTTTGATGCATTATGATGCAGTCTATGCCCTGCATATCTGCTATGTTTTTTATGCAAGAACTTGCCATGTTTTACTTTACTGGATATGTGGCAGGTTGATGAAAATTAAATGGTCGTAGGTGTTAGGTCTTGCTACAAGCTTGTTGTTACAGGGTTCATGTATTGATGCATATTGGGGATGATGCAGGTGTGCCTTAGTCTGCTACAAGGACCCTCTGCAGGTCTGACTTGATTTTAAGGCAGGTTTGTTGGTAATATGGTTGCAAGTTCAGTCTGTTAGTGAAACTGATTGAGAACTTATGTTGAAGTGCATAGTTGTTGTTGTTTGGTCATGTTAATTTGCAATTATTGTTATGTTGTTGTTTGGCATTGCTTTATAGGTCTACCAATGATGGATTGTTGTTTGATTTTGGTGTGGATTTTGTTCTACTGCAACTCAGTTACATGGTTTTATATTGTGCAGGCGTGTTGCATGAATGCTTATGGTTTGGACTGTTTGGATTTGGTTGGTCCTAATGTTGCAGGTTTATGTGCTTTGTTGAAGCTTGTGGATGGATTGGGTATTGTATATGTGGTCATGAAATGTGATGGAATGCTTGAAGTGTGGCATCATAGGCACATGCTTGAAAATGACTTATGGTTTGAAATTGTCATGAAAGGCCTTATGTAGTTTTTAGGATTTCTTTGTTTTCTAAGTGGTGCAAATGCAAAGGTTATGTGATATTGAAGAAGCAAATGGGATATTATTGTTTTAGGAATGACGAAAAAGAACATGAGTTGAATATGGTCAATTGGTTGACAAAAAAGTCAATAGTTGACCAAAAGTCAACTTATGCCAAAACGTAATTTTTTGTAATCTTTCCAATGTAATGTGTTATGGACAATGTAAAATGAATGAAATGATATTTTCTTTTATAAATTACAAATGGAATTTCAATTGAAATGGAATGAGAAATCAATGAATGGTATTGAAAATGGACTTGAAATGAACAATCCACTATGGCATATGTAATCAAGCCTAACACTTCTTGAAACCAACAAAGTCGAATGGATGATGTAGTGAATGATGGATGATAAGACTTAGTTTGACCACCTTGGGCCTTATCATGTACCAATGGACACACCATGAAGAAACCATGAATAGACCATGCACTAGAAATGACTAAGTGAAATGAACATAAACAAACCATGAACAAGTTATGGGCTAGAATTGAGGAAATGACCAGATGAAATGCCATGAATAAATTGAATCAAATGGAAGTTGTGATGCCATGGAAATGGACTTGAAATAATGAATATCATCAAGCAAATTAAAAACATGTAAAGCCTTGAAATGAATACTAATCAAACCAATGAAACCTTATAATGGACAATGCACAAGTGGCCTTGAATGGATCTTGACCAAGTAAGTGAAAGATGCACAATGGCTGATAATGAAATACATGAGACTAGGGTTGGTTGCCCATATAATGAATGATAGCCACAATTAAGGTTTGGCTTGGCCATTAACAAGTGGAAACCCCAAACTATGGTTTTGCTTCACCAAGAAGCCACAATTGAATCTCCAATGGCAAACACATACACAAGAATCAAATATGCCTCCAATTACGGTTTTGGTTGACTAAGCAACCTCAGGCTGCTAGGAAACCCTAGTCTCCAATAGGTACAAGCACAATGCTTTGAATCCAAGATACATGTCCTCTTGTATTGAACTAATGCGTATGTAAATGATATGACTCGCCATAAAGACATGCACATGATTAGGTTTAGTGACCTAGATGAACATTGTGAAGGGTAGGGTGAAGTTTGGGGTATGACATCTGCCCCTATTTAATCTCCTCGGACCTGAATGTATGGATAACAATAACTTTCAGACATTCAAGGTAGAAGGGGATTAAATAATAAAATATCAAAAAAATTGCCCACCACGAACAAATGGAGTGTAATGTGAGGATAAGTTTCTATGAATTTATTCGCTGGGATATAAGATGAATAAATTGACTTCTATATAGGGAAGCTATTGGAGATTAGGTTGATATATTTGGGGGAGATGGGTAATTATGAGAGGTTAGATATGCATGACGTATGCAATGTGCTAATCCAATATGATTGACTCTGTTTTCGTTTTCTTTTACGTATTTCTGTTTTCTTTCTTTTTTTGCTTCTATATTTTTTTTTATTTGCCTACACTAACAATTTTTGGCATGTACTGATAATCAAGGTATTCCCACAAGATTCCGTGAAGGTAAACTATTGTGCATTGGCAAAAGGCAAGTATCTGAGAATATGGAAGTAAACTGGAAATTTCTACAAAAGGAATAGAAAAAGGCCAGAGACTCAACTAAGAAATGGTGAGGTACGACTTCACCGGGGATATGGTTTCTTGTACAAAAGGTAGCAACAGTGTAGCGGTAAATTCATGACCATTAAGCTATGGATAAACTTAACGTCAATAAGACTAGAGTCGTCACCGTGCTTTTATTGTTTCCAAAGGAAAAGGGAAAAGTACGAACAAAACCCAAAGATAAGAATTTTTCAAATCAAAACTAATAAAATGCCAGAGATTACAAGTAAGGGGGTTGGTTACACAGAGGGAAGGTGTTAGCACCCAGAGTGTCATAAGTACTCCTAGGGAGACCTTTTTATGTGTGTATGTGTTTTTGGTATAAAAGATGTTTGCAACAAATAGAGTGTGGGGATGACAAAAGAATTTATTAATTATATTTTTATGTACGACAAGACCTTCAGACTTGTGCCTACGTACCAACATAAAAATGAGGGATCAAAACCTCGTAGTTCGTGGTATCTATTTCAAAATGAGTGCATTGCTTTAAATCAAAATTTAAGTTTAAAAGAGGCCTTAAAGGCCCAAAAGTTTGAATGAGTGTTAGTTCTTTTTGTCATTTGAAATTTTAAGTCAGTATAGTAAAGTTCATTTACTAATTTTGATTTAAGAAAAGATTTAAAAATGCAATGGCATAAGGCCAAAGTTTCTAATTTGCAATAAAGTATAAGTTTTGAAATCACAAATAAAGAGAGTTTTTGAAAAGGGGGAGAGATTTTGAAATTTAAGAAGTGGGAGGAGATGAAGAGACTAATCCTAAGCATAAAATTAAAATTTAAGAGTTGAAAAGATCTGACCAATGGGATGCAATCCAACATACAAGAATGTCATATAGAAAACCCACTTTCCCTTTGGACTTTGAATCAAGAAATAATCAACAAGCAATTAGCAATATGAAGAGCAAGGCATCAAAATAAAGATGGCCACATCCAAGCAGATAAATGCATAGCTAAGAGTCATCGTTGTCTTCTCATGTATCAGATGAAATACTTCTTGATTTTTTCTCAGAATAAGGTGTAACATAAGATCAAAATAACAGTTGCATCAAGACCATGTAGAAGATGAACTCAAGTGGATCCCAATACTTGCATCAGATGAAAGCTCAAATCACAATAACTTGGTCTCAGAAATGTTGGCATTGGCCAAATCCTTTTGCATATGGAATGTTGCCTAATTCTATATCCAAAAGCTCAGATCAAATCCAACAATCCACACAAACATTTTTTTAGGGTTGTTCTTGTTTATTAAGTATTTCAAGGTCCTAAAACCATAAAAACAAACAAAGTACACAAACAAATATATACAATCACAATATAAGGCTCAAATGAGAAAAGTGAAAATGACATAAACATAAACAATTTAAATGCTATGTAAATGACAAATGAGTGGTAAATGACTTGAATTTAAATTTCATAAAATAAATGACTTGAAAGTAAAAGCAATATTAATACAAGTTAGTCAAATGTTAGTTGATTAGATGTTAATGGTGTTTTTCTTTTCAATTGATTAAGTCATTCTTTGGAGAAAACTCAACCATCTATTCACAAGCATGGATCCTTGAACCAAGACATCATCCAAAGGAAGGAAAAAAGGCCAAGTTTCCACACAATACCATGAAATATGGGAGACTTACAATCTCACTTACTAGAATGTTATGCCTTTAGGGTCAAAATTTAGTTCTATGTTAAGCAATCGTAATTGGACTTATGTAGAAGTCACAACTACCTGAGGCCGAGAAATAAAAATTTAGGTGCTAATGCTTGTTAGAGATTTGGTATAATGAACCAAACTCCTAAAACATACCACACACTAAAAGAAAACAAGTCAAAGGGGTGGACGTATCTCATCCTTACTTGTATTGGTTTATCTAACACAAGGTTATTAATGAACCAATTAGCCTTAGGATATTGAGATATCATTGATCAATGAAAAAGATGGGAAAGAATAAGATTGAAGATGAAGAATGAGGGGAGATGAGAGAAACACAAATTGGTCATGGGATGAATTTTATCAAATTAAAATCATTCATTCATTTTGGGAGATGAAATGTACATTTCATCAATCCCCTAAATCCAATGATTTTAACTTAACAAAAGTCAAATCAACCTTGCCAAGGCCCAAACACATAGTCAAGCATCACAAGTCAATAAAAATGGCTCAACATAATTTCTATACAATTAATCAATTAAAAATCAAATTTAAAATGCATTTAAATTAAATTTAGTTTGGTTAAAACCTAAAACCTCTTCAAAACACCAAATAAATGTCCAAGAGATTTATCCTAGGTCAAACAAGGTCAAAGGAACTTAGACAAACAATTTCATGATTTTTGAAAAGTCAGAAGTATTTTTAAACGATTTAAAATATGCACAAAAACAATTAATTCATGAAAAATATCGAAATTAATCCAAAAAATAATTTTAATTCAGAAAATTAAAGAGGAAAATATTTAAATATTTTTGGGGAAAGTCCCATATTTTTTGGATTAAAAATGAAATTAATATGAATTAAGCAAAATAACATAGTTAACTGAAAAATCAGAAAACTTGGAAAATCAGTAGCCATCAGATCTTCCTCATTAATTGAGGTGGCAGATATGATGGCCACACGTGTGCAGTCCACCAAAGACCAAGTCAAACATGTTGCAGGAGTGGTAATCACAATGGACGCTTGAGATTAAAACATTTGAATCAGATCAGATGGCTTGGACATTGTCAACGCACCACCGGAGCGCTAGCTCTGGTCATCTTCTCCGGTGATCACCACCGGTCTGGTTCAAACTTAACTTCATGAAAAATGAAAAGTGGATACACTAATTTGAAAGAAAAATGCTCAGGAGCACGAATCTGGCCTCAATTTTCTCCAATTCCAAGTATATAAAAAGATACATGGATTTGAAATTTAAGGATCATGAACTGAGTTGCTTCGATTTGACCTCAAAGCAACTCAATCTTATTTCCTACATTGGTAGGACTTCACCCAACCAAAAATCACAAAGAATGGTGAAGAATTGAAAGAGAATCAAAGAGATGAAGTTTCTGAAAAATCACCTTCGAGTTGATTCAATTTCACTTGATCTTGATCTGGATTTGCTTACTTTCTCTTCCTCTTGCTTGTAGAAACCAATTGAGATGAAAAGGAAGGTAAACTTCTAGAGTTTGAACTTCCAAATAGAAGATGAAGTTCAAGCTCGATTTCAAGAGAAATCTTCAGAAATTATACAGAAATGAGGGTTTGGATCAGTCTAGCAGAGCTTGGGCAGGGTGTAGATGAAGTTTCTGAAGCCATGAGCTTGTTTAAATAGGCATTGGAATTGGTTTTTGCACCATTTGAAATTTGCCAAATTTGGAAACCAACTTGCATGGATGCAATGAAAATCATTTGGGCCTAAGGAAAGATGAAATCCAACTCCAATTCGTGTGTAATTGATACTGAAGTCATTATAATGAAGCATGCAAAGAAGAATGATCACTTGAATCCAAAACTTGCCAAAACAAATCCCACAATGGAGCCATGCACAAGTCCTTCAATTTTGATCCAAATGGGATGATCTTGGACTTTTTGGAAAGATGAGATCAAGGGGAACAACTTTTAGTTTAACACATTATCATTTGAAGCTTGGATCATGATGAATTTTGAGGTTGAAGTTTGGTAAATCAAACATATTTGAAAATTTTCTAAGTCCCAAGTCAAATGTTCACTTCTTCCACCTTGAATAATTTTTGCTATGGACTTCAAATGGAAAATGTTCCTTCATAAAAGTTGTAGCTGTTTCAAATCTATTAAATTTGGTCACAAATTTTACCTCATTTGGATTTATCATGAAGGAGGTATGCATTTTAGAAGTTGAGGAAAATCACTTGTTCAATGGTATTGGTCCAAAGTTACATATAATGTTTCCTCTTGGCACATGCATTTGCAAGTTGAATTTGAACTTCCTTAAAACATCAAAGTTGAATTAGAAATATTTAATTTGATCATTGAATTTTAATGGCTTTCATCTCATAAAAATTAAGCAAGTTATGGTCTTGGGAAGTTGACCTTCAAACTAGGGTTCAAACAAAATAACCTATAATCTTTCACCATAAAAAATGACTTTCCAAGCAAAACTAGCTCTTGACCTCAACATGAAATTTTTTTGGAATGTCATTTTGAGTAATGTTACACTTGGAATAATTTTTCATATGACAAAAATTGTAGGAGATAGGGTCTAGGGAACCCCAGTTTTGACTAGTTGACTTTCTCTGGTCAACCATCATGAACCATCTTGCTAGCTTGAAATTCTCTTGACTTTTGGGACTCATGGAGGATTATAGAGGCATAAGATGATGTAATATGAAGTATCCCTTGAAACATTTGATCAAATATTGAAGAAACTTGTTGAGGAAGTCACACAAGATACCTAGATGAATTAGGGCTTCAAAAGAAAACAAGCTTCAAACTCTTGGTGATTTCTTGATCAAAATGATATGTGAAGATCATGGGGATTCATATATGATTCCTGAAACCAATGTGAACCATTTCTTGATTGAACTTCTTACATTAAGGGTCTCAAACCCTATATGTGAACTTGATGGAGCATAGGTGAGCACACAAACTACCTACAAAAGAATTAAACTATACATTGGCATATTTTTGTTATTTTGGTTAGTAAATAATGAAAAAACAAAGTATGATACAATCAAAAGTGCTTGGTGATCTCTCCAAATGCAAACCCAATGAATGAGGTGTAAGGAGAATGCCAAGGTGTGATCCCAAAGCTAATGTATATGATGAGATAGCATGAGGGATCTTAGGGTCAAAATTGGGGTGTTACAGTTGCCCCTATTTAAGGACATTCTAACTGAGGAGATGAAGGTTAAAATCTCCGTATCGACTTAGTAGAATAAACTTAAATGACAATAATAGAGACAAATTTTGGTCCCTAAGAGACCTCATGATGTATATGATATGAATGTTAAAAGGAATCTTTGTGGGGAAAATATTTCCAAAAAGGAAAAGAATCCGGAGAGACTGAAAGTCCACAGGAGTATGATGTGTTCCATAAGGAGAACTCATTGGGGAGACAAATACTTTGGAGATAAAAGGTTGTGCGTAGGTCAGGCTACGACTTGAAAACTGCTTGAGACACAAGAGAATTCCATGAAAGTAAACCAATGGAAGGACTCAATCGGGGATAAAGAAGAAATCTGCAGGAGGAACGAGTAGATTAGAACAAAACTGAAATACTCGAACCGTTAGGGAAATGGCGACTTCACTGAGGAAATACGCACTCAAACTCAATTGGATAAGCATGAACTTCAACACAGGAGTACCAAAGGTATATTATCCATTACCAGTTACTGGGTAGGAGGATAACATAACCTGACATAGAGGCATCCGTTACCGGTTAGGGTAAACATATTAAGGATGACTCGCTGAGGACAAAGAGGTGCGTTCGTTACCAGACACCTGGTAAGAACAAACTGATGGGGAAATATCAAATAGGATTTACATCTACTGGTTACTAGTAAGAAGACCAAAAGAAAGAGAATATTCGTCACTGGTTAAGGTGAACATATCAAGGATAGACTCAAGGGAAGCATATCCATCATCGGTTAAGATGAACATATCAAGGATAGATTGCCAGAGAAAAGTAGGAATTATATCTATCAGTGATTGGATAGAATACAAAAGAGAGAATATTCGTCATTGGTTAGGATGAACATATCAAGGATAGACTCAGCAAAGGAAGGTAAGATTTATAACCAGCGGTTACTGGGCAGAAGACCGCAAAGAGGAGAAAACTCGTCACCGGTTAGGATGAACATATCAAGGATTATATCTCAAGGGATTGAAATAGTTATTGTAAGACCCCAAGTTTGACCCTAAGATCCCTCATGTAATTTCATCATAAGCATTATCATTGGGATCATATCTTAGCATCCTCATTACCCCTCTTTCATTGGGTTTGTTCTGGGAGAGATCACCAAGCACTATGTGATTGTATCATACTTGTATTTTATCAGTTCACTAACCAAAATACCAAAAATATGTCTTTTCATTTGTCTAACTCTTTTGTAGGAAGGGCATGATTCCATTGATTCATCAAGTTCACATCTAGGGTTTGAGACCCTCAGGAACAAAAAGCACAACCAAGAATTGATCCAAGAATTGTTATGAGCATCATATATGAGTCCCAGTGTTCTATACATGTTATATTTATCAAGTTTTCCTCAAGAGTTTGAGGGTGATTTGCCTTGGAAACCCTAGTTTGATTGGGTATCTTGAGTAACTTCTCCAACAAGCTATCTCACCAATTAATCAAATTTCTCAAGGTACACTTAAATTTCATCATCTTATCCATATATGATCTACCATGAGCCAAGAAAGTCAAGAGAATTGGAAGTTAGCAAGCTGGTTGATGGTGGTTGGCCAGATGGATTCATCTGATCAAAATTAGATCTCCCTAAACCCTATCTCCTACAATTTTCACCTTATGAAAATGATTCCAAGAGAAAACTTACTCTAAATGACATTCCAAAAAACTTTCAGGTTGAGACCTAGAGCTAGTTTTGCTTGGAAAATCATTTTCTTTGTTGAAACATTATAGGTCATTTTGTCTAAACCCAAATTTGAAAGTCAACTTCCCAAGGCCATAACTTGCTCAATTTTTATGAGATGAAAGATTTCCAAGTTTCACAATCAAATTTAATGTGTCTACTTCAACGTTTATGTTTGGAGTGGGAGCTAATTCAACTTTTTGAGCATGTGATATGAGGTTACATTATAGGTCACTTTTGACCTATACCATTGATCAAGTGATTTTTCCAAACTTCAAAAATGCATAACTCTATCATTTCAAATCCAAATGACATGATATTGGTGATCATTTTTAAGGTCTTTGAAATAGCTACAACTTTGATGAAGACATGTTTCTCATTCAAAGCTCATACAAAAAGTTAAGCAAGGTGGAATATTGAGACATATGGCTTGACACTTAGAAAAAAATTTATATGTCAAAAATTTCCAAACTTCCACCTCAAATTTCTCCAAGTTAAAAGATCCAAATGAAAAAGTGTTGAACATGAAAGTTGTTCCTCTTGATCTCACCTTTCCAAAGAGCTCAAATTCATTCATTTTGGATAAGGAATGCATAGGCTGCACATGGCATAAACATGGTGACATCACTTGGCAAGGATCAAACTTCAAATCCAAATGCACACTTGCCTTGCAATCCAAACTGAATTCAGACTATCTAACATTCATTTGTGTACTTATGGCAATGATTTTATGGGCCTATGCACACCCATGCTCCCATGCATCATCAACGACCAAATTTGGAAAGTGGATTTCAAGTGTGCAAAAAGCAATGGATTCAGCTATAAATAAAGCCTCATATGCTCAGCAATCAACACACATTCACGCCAACTTTGATCCCCCATCTCTAACCCTCACTTTGCAAAGGATAAACCTTAGAAATTCATTTGAATTTGAGGTTGAATTTCCACTGTTTTGAAATTCAAATCTCCAAGATTCCACAGCCTTTTAAGCATTCAATCATTCTTCTGCAAGCATTTGGAGTGAGATAAAGCACGAGCAAGATCAAGATCAGTTGAATCCAGACCTCCATTGAAGGTAATTTCTAGAAATTTTGATCTCTTCGATTCTCTCAAATTCTTGCTCAATTCTATTGATTCTTTGGTGGTCTGAAGTCCTACCAATGTAGGCAAGAAGATTGAGTTTCTTTGAGGCCAAATCGAAGCAACTCAGTTCATGTACCTCAAATTTCAACTCCATGTATCTCTCAATATACTTGGAGTCAGAGTGAATTGATGCCAGATTCGAGCTCAGTGCCATATTTACTTTGAAATCATGTCCTTGTTTTTAATTTTGGTGATGGTTGATGGTGGACCAGTCCGGTGAGGTCCACCGGAGAAGAAGACCGGAGCTACAGCTCCGGCGATGTGTTGGCATCTCTCACAACCACAAGATCCATGTATCTTGTTTTAATCACGATCGTTCCTTTTGAATACCAATGTTATGGCGCGCTGACTCATGTGCACGGTGGAACGCGTGTTCCTGGCCACTTGATCTGCCACCTTAGTTAATGAGGGAGATCAAGTGGTCCACGTTTTTTCTGATATTTTAATTTTCATTTTAATTGCATTATTTTCAATAATTCATATTAAATTCAATATTGATCCCAAAAATATGGGACTTTCACCAAAAAAATTCAAATATTTTTCTCTTTCATATTCTGAATTAAAATTATTTTTTGGTTCATTATTAATATTTTTCACGAATTAATTGATTTTTCATTTGTTTTTAATTGTTTAAAAATACTTTTAAATATCCAAAAATTATGAAAAGTTTTCTCCAAGGTCCTTTGACCTTGTTTGACCTATGATAAATCTCATGGCCATTTCTTTGGTGTTTTAATGAGATTTTAGGAATTCGGCAAACCATATTTAATTTAAATGCACTATTTTAGTATTTTAATTTGAATAAATGCCAAATTAATTTGTTGACCAATTGTGATGACTTTTTTTATGTTTAACTCTTGTTGTTGGGACTTGGTCAAGGTTGATTTGACTTTATCAAATTAATATCATTGGATTTAGGGGATTGATGGAATGTACATTCCATCTCCCAAAATGAATGGATGATATTAATTTGGTAAAAGTCCTCCTTTGACCAATTTGTGTTTTGATCCATTCCCCTCCCTCTTCATCTCATTCCCCTTCTTTATGCATTCATCTCACTTGGCCTATGATATCTCAAAGTCCTAATGCTAGTTACTTGAAAAATTGACATGAGTATGGATGAGATTAGGCCACACCTTTTGCATATTCTTTTTGTGTGTGGTATATTTCATGAGCATAGTCCATTATACTACGTCTCTAACATGCATTAACACCAAAATTCTATTGCCCGGTCTCAAATAGTTGTGACTTCTACATAAGTCCAATTACGATTGCTTAACATAGCGCTAAATTTGTGACATAAAAGGCATAAGCATTCTAGTTAGTGAGATTGTAAGTCTCCCCTCTTTCATGGTATTGTGTGGAAACTTGGCCTACTTTCCTTCCTTTGGAAGATGTTTTGGCTCAAGGATTCATGCTTGTAATAAATGGGTTGAGTGTTCTCCAAAGAATGTCTTGAAAGTGAAAAGCAAAAGCAAAATAATACTAACTTCTAACCTATTAACTACTAACTTTTAATTTCAAGCCATTGCATTTTCAAACTTATTTTTTTAAATCAAACTTTGGCCTTAAACATTCAAAAATCCAAAAAGAACTAACTCATTCAAACCATTTTTTGGCCCTTTGTGCCTTTCAAACTTAATTTTTGTTAAAAAACAATGCATCCACTTTAAAATTTGTACCACAAACTACGAGGTTTTGATCCCTCATTTTTATGTTGGTACGTAGGCACAAGTCCGAAGGTCTTGTCAAACACAAAAATATAATTAATGAATTCTTTTCTCATCCCCCCATTCTATTTTATTGCAAACACCATTTGTACAAAAACACATATGCACACAAGAAAGGGCTCCCTAGGAGTACCTAAGACACTTTGGGTGCTAACACCTTCCCTCTGTGTAACCAACCCCCTTACCTGTAATCTCTGACTTTTTATTAGTTTTAATTTGAAAACTTCTTACTTTTGGGTTTTGTTCGTACTTTTTCCCCTTTCCCTTGGAAACAATAAAAGCGCGGTGGTGACCCTTGTTATTTGATCTCTAGCTTGTCAATAGCTTGATGATCATGAATTTCCCGCTACAGAAATTAAGTGGTGACTGTACTGGTGAGTAGTCTCCAGTGGGTTTAGCCTACTTTTTGTGTGTATATATTTGTATATATGTGATGTTTGTATATATGTGATGTTTGTATATATGTATGTGTGGTATAATCTGTTTGTTGTACTTGGTGATCTCTGAGTGGTGAGATAAGTTCTAAACCGAACTTGAGTGCAATTAAGATAGGAGGATGGTATAGTCATGTTCGACTTGTGTGGAATAGTCCTTAATAAGTTGGCTTGAGATCCATGTGCTCAGTGGAGACTCCTTTGGATTTGGAAATGTCACACAAGTATTTATGGTTAGGCATTACTATTTCTAATTGGGTCTAAGAAGCTGAGGACCTTAGAACATTTAACCCATCTTGGCCTATTTAGGACGTAGTGTGGAAACTGTTCAAGTGTACACTTGATAACAGTTGTTACGCGATACTACACTCAGACGAGTTTCTCTTGAGAATATTATGGGTCGATGAGTCAATGATCTTAACCTGTAATATCCTATAGATGGAATTAATACTCTGGGATGTTTTTAGAATATGATCTACAGGTTTTTATCCTTAGTTCACTCCTTTGGGATGGTTCTTACCCAGACTCCATGCTCGTGACTTGCAACAAACCCTTGATTCTTGGTTGATCCAATAAAGTCTTGTCAATATCAATGGAACTTGGGTGTTGATAAGGTGTAAACCATAATCCACCAAAATGGATGATTGATCTTGGCAATGACTTGATTCATCCATTGACCTTTGTTTTCCTTGTGTGTGATCCCTTATTTGTGATTGTTGCATTCATGCATTCATGCGCATCATAACATTCATCACACAAAAATTTCAAGGAACTAAGGTATCATTTACAAATATTTTCAGACCATGGATTATGGACGAAGGAACACTAAGAAGTACGGTTTCAGATGTCCCGACTTGAAAGAGTTAAGAAAGCTAGCATCTTTTGTATTATATCCCTTGGACTTCAAACAACGTCATGGGAAGCTTCTATCCATCTTGTCTGCTGATGTGGTTGAAGGACTCTTGAGTGTGCTAGTGCAGTTCCATAATCCTCTCTACCATTGTTTCACTTTCCCATATTTTCAGCTTGTTCCTACCTTGGAGAAGTATTCTCATCTTTTGGGGATACATATTTCTAGTAGAATGCCCTTTAGTGGATTGGAGGAGACTCCCCGATCTAGTATTATTGCTAAAGCTCTTCACTTGAAGAAGTCTGAGATAGAGGCTCATTGGGTGAAGAAAGGAGGGTTATTTGGGTTGCCATCTGCTTTCCTCATCAAGGAAGCTGCTACCTTTGGTCAAGCTGGTAGTGTGGGTGCTTTTGAAGCTATCTTTGTGTTGCTCATCTATGGATTAACTTTGTTCCCTAACATTGACGGTTTTGTTGATGTTAACGCCATTAGACTTTTCTTGATTGGGAATCCTGTGCCTACTTTGTTGGGTGATATGGATTTCTCTTTGCATCTATGGAATTCTAAAGGTGGTGGAATGATTGTCTGTTGCATTCCTCTTCTGTACAAGTGGTTTATTTCGCACTTGCCTCAGACCCCTGCTTTTGTGGAGAACAAACAATGTCTAAGGTGGTCTTAGAGACTTATGTCTCTCACTAATAATGATATAGTTTGGTATGATCCGTCCTTAAGTAGTGTGGAGATTATTGATAGTTATGGTGAATTCTCTAATGTGCCTCTCATTGGTACACAAGGAGGAACTAACTACAACCCTGCTTTGGCTCGTCGTCAACTTGGGTTCCCCTTGAGAGACAAGCCTAATAACACTTTGTTAGAAGGTCTTTTCTATCAAGAGGGTAAAGATCCCCAACATTTGAAGCAGAAGATTGTGCATGCTTGGCATAATGTGCATAGGAAAGGAAAATCTGAGCTTGGTCCGTGCAATTGTGTAGCTTTGGAAGCTTACACTCTTTGGGTGAAGAAGAGAGCTATGGAGTTGAAGATGCCTTATCCTTGCAAAAGACCTATGTCTATGGTTGTGGTTGAGCCATTAACTCTCCCTAACCAAGATGTAGAGGAGTTGGAAGACGCGCTCGCCAAGATGAAGCAAGAGAAGGATATATGGGAAGAGTGTTTCCGTGCTTTGAGCAAGAAGCATGAAGAGTTGTAGTTGGAGTCTAAGGACAAAGACGCACTTATTGAGCTACTTGAAGATCGAGTGACAAAGAGACACAGAGAGCCAGAGGTTTCATCTTCTAGCATGCCTCAGCCTTCCATTGCTTGGAAGAAGATTGTTGATCAACTTGTCCTCGAGAAGACTCAGATGAAGGTTTCTTTTGAGACCGAGACCTGTCGCATTCGAAGGAAGTACATGCCTTCAGCCAGATCTTCTGACATTGTTGTTAGGGATCCTTAGGATGACTAGTCTCCTTTTCTCTTGTATCTTTTTGTTTTGGTTTCTGAAATTGTACTCAGTGTAATCCTTCCAATTTATATATATAAAAAGAGATTTTTTGTCATATCAAATTGTTGCAATTGTCATTTAAATATTATATATTTGCAAATGATATAGTAAGTTCCTTGAAAAATAAGCAGGTTTTCACCAGATGTCTGATTGGTGTTTCTTCTGTGCTTTAGCCAAGCAAACTCACCGGTACAATACCCGAGCCAATCATCAGAAAATCATGGAACATTTGGAGCAAGAGAACAGAGAGATGAAGGACGAGATCGCCCGCCTGACTGCCATGATGGAGTTAGTTTTTGCTGCTCAAAATCAAGCTTCTCCAACACTTGCAACTCCTTCCGCGAGGACTGTTACTTCAAAGGTGACTACCTCTACCATGCCTGCTGCTACCGCCCATTTCGCTCCGAATATGCCTGGCGGATTCCCGTGGGGAATGCTGCCCAACTTTGTGCTAGAAGGCTTTGCGCCTATATTTGTTTCCATGCCGGCATCTAGCCCGGTCATGTCCGTGCCACCTCCCGTTGTGCACACTTTGCCTCGAATAGAGGATACCATCTATCATTCTGAGCCATCTGAGGGTCCGGATGTTTATGAGAAGATGGACAAGATGAAAGATCAGTTTCTTGAGTTGCACAAGGAATTGAAGACGTTGAGAGGTAAAGATTTGTTTAGAAAGAGTGTTGTTGAGTTATGCTTAGTGCCCAACGTTAAAATCCCAGTGAAGTTCAAATTGCCTGACTTTGAAAAGTATAAGGGGAACTCTTGTCCGCTCAGTCATCTTGTGATGTATGCCCGCAAGATGTCTACTCAGACTGACAATGAATAATTGCTTATTCACTACTTCCAAGATAGTCTGACTGGTGCTGCACTCCGTTGGTATATGGGGTTGGATAGTGCAAGCATTCACACTTTCAACGACTTGGGAGAGGCTTTTGTGAAGCAATACAAGTATAATGTGGACATGGCGCCGGATAGAGACCAATTAAGGTCTATGACTCAGAAGGACAAAGAGACATTTAAAGAGTACGCACAAAGATGGAGGGAGTTGGCTTCCCAGATCACTCCTCCTTTGGAGGAGAAAGAAATGACGAAAATCTTTTTGAAAACCCTGAGTTCATTTTATTATGAACGCATGATCGCTAGTGCCCCTAGTGATTTTACCGAAATGGTAAACATGGGGATGAGACTTTAGGAAGGAGTCCGTGAGGGACAGTTGTCAAGAGATGAGGCGTCAACAAGCAAGAGATATGGTAGAAGCTTTGGTAAGAAGAAGGATAGTGAGACCAACGCAGTAATCATTGGGAGGCAGAGGAGGCCTCAGATCAAAAGAAATCCACCACCCCGTTAACATCATCATCATCAAGTGTCATCAGTAATTCCGATATTTTCTAATCAACAAGCAACACCAATTCAACAACAACAACAACATCAACGTCAACAACAACAACCGCAACAAAGAACGAACACCTACAACAATAACAATACCAACAACAATCATCATCAGTAGAACTTTGAGAGGAAGAAGGTCTCTTTTGACCCGATTCCTATGTCGTATGCAGAGCTGTATCCCTCGCTAGTTCTCAAGAACTTAATTCAACCAAGGAACCCACCGCAGATCCCATAACCACTTCCCATGTGGTATAAACCTGAGCTCCATTGTGCTTTTCACCATGGAGCACCCGGACACGATATTGAAAACTACTATCCATTGAAGTATGAGGTTCAAAAGCTTATGAAGAGTGGTATGGTGTCCTTTGAGGACCGTGCGCCAAATGTGAAAGCAAACCCTTTGCCCGCTCATGGGAACTCTTCAGTGAATATGGTGGACGGTGCTCCTGGAGAATTCAAGGTTTATGATGTCTGGTTTATCCGAAGATCCTTGGTGCAGATGCATAAGGATATCTGTTTGGTGAGTGATTGTGAACATGACCATGATGGTTGTGTTATTTGTAGTGTGAACCCAAGAGGGTGTGTTGTAGTGAAAAGGGACATCCAACGTCTGATGGATGAAGGCATGATTCAAATTGTTCAATCCCGTCATGCAGATGAAGACGTTAATGTCATAGTGCCTATTTTCAAACAACAAGAGCGGTTGGTAATCCAATATGATAGCAGCAACAATAATAACGTCAGTCAAAGATCAGTATCGCCGTTGGTAATACGGTTAGCAGGCCCAGTCCCGTATTCATCTGATAAGGCTGTATCGTACCAGTACAGTGCTACAATGATAAAGAATGGTCAAGAGGTCCTGTTACCTACGACTAGTTCAGTAGTAAGCATTGTCGATGTAACGAAGGTGACCCGCAGTGGTCGAGTGTTTGGGTCGGTGCTCCCGGAAAATAAAAGAGGAAACGATTGTTGGTAAGAAGGTAGAGGTGCCTAATGTAGATCCCGTTGGTTGTTCAAAAGATAAGTCTGGTGAATCCAACAACTTGAAAGCCAATGATGATGATGAGGTACTCCGATTGATAAAAAGGAATGAGTTTAATGTGGTTGAGCAGCTGCTCCAGACTCCCTCAAAAATCTCAGTGTTGTCTCTGCTTTTGAATTCCGAAGCACACAGAGAAGCACTACAGAGAGTTCTTGAACAAGCATACGTAGAGCACGATGTTACTGTGGATCAATTTGATCACATTGTGGCCAACATCACTTCATGTAACAATCTCAGCTTCTGCGACGAAGAACTCCCTGAGGAGGGAAGAAATTATAATCTGGCTTTGCATATTTCAATGAACTGTAAGGAAGATGCTTTGTCAAATGTGCTTGTTGACACCGGTTCGTCACTCAATGTGCTTCCGAAGTCAACTTTGTCAAATTTATCTTACCAAGGAGCGCCTATGAGGTACAATGGTGTAATCATCAAAGCCTTTGATGGTTCGCGCAAGACAGTAATTGGTGAAGTGGACCTTCTAGTTAAGATAGGTCCGAGTGATTTTCAGATTACTTTTAAAGTAATGGATATCCACCCGGCCTACAGCTGTTCATTGGGAAGGCCATGGTTTCATGAGGAAGGAGCTGCTACCTCCACTCTGCATCAGAAATTGAAATTTGTCAAGAATGGCAAGCTAGTGATTGTTGGTGAAGAGAAGGCACTGTTGGTTAGTCACCTGTCATCTTTCTCGTATGTTGAAGCTGAGGATGAGGTTGGAACTTCGTTCTAAGCCTTGTTTATTGCTGCTGAGAAGAGATTCGGGGCACCTATGTCCTCATTGAAAGATGCTTAGAAGATTGTTGAAGAAGGTGCCATTGATCAGTGGGGGTACATGGTAGAGGTCTTCGACAACAAAGGCATAACCAGTTTGGGGTTCCAGAAAGGCTCATCAATCGCAAGATCTGAAGACATGTAACTCAGCTTCCGTAGTGGAGGGTTCATTCATGGCAATGAACAACACTTAGTTGTTGTGCTAGAGGATAACAAAGAGGAAGACTGCACCAACTTTGTAACGCATGGAAAGACATGCAACAATTGGACTACTGTTGATATTCCTGTTATTTTGCATCGATCTAAGTAATTGCTTTTATATTTTAAAATCCTTCTCTTATGCCTAAGCGAGAAGTGAACATTGTTCGGGCATTTCAAATTAATCATTAATAAAATTAATTCTATTCATCTATATCTTTGATGTTTGTTTTACATTTTGCTTTATTCTGAAAATGGTAATCACAAAAAACATAAATAAACAATATAATTGTCCATCTACATAATATTTGGTCACAAATTCACTTCTTTAAAATCAAAATATCAAATCATTATGCAGGTTGGTTTCTAACCCCATTGAATACAATGATCCTTCTCCTTCTCCAAATTTTGAATTCCTTGTGTTTGAGGCCGAGGAGGAAAGTGATGTAGAAGTGAGTGATGAATTGTCTAGTCTTCTTGAGCAAGATGAAAAGATTATTCAGCCGTTTGAAGAACAGATTGAGCTTGTCAACTTGGGTTCCGAAGATGATGTGAAGGAAGTCAAGATTGGGTCTCGACTGTGTCCAGATGCTAAGAAAGGGTTGATTGATCTCCTTGGGTTCCGAATATTCAGATGTGTTTGCTTGGTCTTATCAAGATATGCCTGGTTTGGATTCTGAGATTGTGGAGCATAGATTGTCGTTGAAGCCAGAATGCCCGCCAGTCAAGCAGAAGTTGAGAAGAACGCATCCTGATAGGGCTGTGAAGATCAAAGAGGAAGTGCAGAAGCAGATTGATGTCGGTTTCCTTGTGACCGCTGAGTATCCGTAATGGGTAGCCAATATTTTGCCAGTGCTGAAGAAAGATGGAAAAGTCTGCATGTGCGTCGACTATAGAGATTTGAATAATGCCAGTCCGAAAGATGATTTCCCTCTGCCACACATTGATATGTTGGTAGATAATACTGCTAAATTCAAATTCTTTTCGTTTATGGATGGATTTTTCGGATATAATCAGATCAAAATGGCACCCGAAGATATGGAGAAGACCACATTCATTACACCCTGGGGAACTTTCTGTTATAGAGTGATGCCTTTCGGTCTAAAGAATGCTGGTACGACTTACTTGAGAGCAAGGACTACTCTTTTTCATGATATGATGCATAAAGAGATAGAAGTTTATGTTGATGACATGATTTCTAAATCAATTGATGAAGAGGAACATGTTGAGCATTTGTTGAAGTTATTCCAGCATTTGAAGAAATATAAACTCTGCTTGAATCCCAATAAATGTAATTTTGGTGTTCGTTTTGGTAAGTTGTTGGGCTTTATTGTCAGCGAGAAGGCTATTAAAGTTGATCCTGCCAAGGTCAAAGCAATATAAGAGATGCCTGTGCCCAAAACTGAGAAGCAAGTTAGAGGTTTTCTCGGCCGCTTGAATTATATTTCCAGATTTATTTCCCACATGACTGCCACGTGTGCGCCTATATTCAAGCTTCTTCGGAAAGATCAGTCTTGTGATTGGACCGAAGATTGCCAGGAAGCTTTTGACAGTATCAAAGAATATTTGCTTGAACCTCCAATTTTGTCTCCAACTGTTGAAGGAAGACCGTTGATCATGTATTTGACTGTGCTCGAAGATAGTATGGGTTCTGTTCTTAGTCAGCAAGATGAGACTGGAAAGAAAGAATTTGCAATTTACTACCTCAGTAAGAAATTCACCGACTATGAGACTCGGTATTCTATTCTTGAGAAGACTTGTTGCGCATTGGCTTGGGCTGCTAAGCATCTGCGCCAATATATGTTGAATCATACCACTTGGTTGATATCCAAAATGGATCCAATCAAGTACATATTTGAGAAGCCTGCTTTAATTGGGAGGATTGCCCGTTGGCAGATGTTGTTATTAGAGTAAGATATCAAATACCGATCTCATAAAGCGATCAAAGGTAGTATCTTGGATTACCATTTGGCTCACCAACCAATTGAAGATTACCAGTCAGTACAGTATGATTTTCCTGATGAAGAGATTTTGTACTTGAAAATGAAAGATTGTGATGAACCATTGCTTGAAGAAGGGCCAGAACCTGGTTCTCGTTGGGGCATGGTGTTTGATGGAGCTGTTAATCAATATGGAAATGGAATTGGGGCAGTGATTATTACTCCTCAAGGCACGCATCTACCATTTACAGCTAGATTGACTTTTAAGTGTACAAACAACATGGCAGAATATGAAGCTTGCATTATGGGGCTTGAAGAGGCCAAGAATCTCAGAATTAAGTATTTGGATGTATTCGGTGATACAGATTTGGTTGTGAATCAGATCAAAGTTGAATGGGAGACAAATCAACCCGGTTTAGTACCGTATAGGGATTATCCGAGGAGGATTTCAACTTTCTTTACAAAGGTTGAATTTCATCATATCCCTCGAGATGAGAATCGGATGGCAGATGCTCTTGTAACATTGGCGTCAATGATTATAGTGACGTATTAGAATGAAGTTCCTAACTTGTCGGTGATGCTTCTTGATAGGCCAACTCATGTGTTTTCCGTTAAAGAGATTAAAGACAAGAAGTCGTGGTATTACGACATCAGATTTACCCGCCTGGGGCATCTTTGAAAGATAAGAAGACTTTGAGAAGATTAGCCAGTAATTTCTACTTGAACGGTGAGATATTATACAAGAGAAACTTCGACATGGTTTTGCTCAGATGCGTGGATAGATACGAAGCAGACTTGTTGATGACTGAAGTGCATGAAGGTTCCTTTGGTACTCATTCCAATGGACATGCAATGGCGAAGAAGATGTTGCGAGCAGGTTACTATTGGTTGACAATGGAATCTGACTGTTGCGAATTTGTGAAGAAGTGCCACAAGTGTCAAATTTATGCTGATAAGATTCATGTTCCTCTGACACTATTGAATGTCATCTCTTCCCCATGGCCCTTCTCTGTGCGGGGAATTGATATGATTGGGATGATTGAGCCCAAAGCTTCGAATTGACATCGTTTCATTTTAGTGGCAATTGACTACTTCACGAAATGGGTTTAAGTGGCATCGTATGCAAATGTGACCAAGCAAGTCGTTGTAAGGTTCATCAAGAATCATATCATATGTCGTTATGGTGTGCCAAGTAAGATCATTACTGATAATGGATCGAACTTGAATAACAATATGGTGGAAGCTCTTTGCAAAGACTTCAAGATTGCACATCATAATTCTTCTCCCTATAGACCCAAGATGAATGGGGATGTTGAAGCTGCGAATAAGAACATCAAGAAGATTATAAAGAAAATGGTTGTCAAGTATAAAGATTGGCATGAGATGCTCCCTTTTGCTTTGCATGGATATCGTACATCCATCCGCACTTCAACAGGGGCAACCCATTTCTCTCTTGTTTATGGTGTGGAAGCAGTGCTCCCCATAGAGGTTGAGATTCCTTCATTGCATGTGCTCATGGAAGCCAAGTTGACTGAGGTTGAATGGTGTCATACCAGGTTTGATCAGCTGAATTTGATTAAAGAGAAAAGATTAACTTCCATGTGTCATGGTCAATTGTATCAACAAAGAATGAAGAAATCTTTTTATAAGAAGGTCTGACCTCGAGTGTTCAGGGAAGGTGTCCTTGTGCTCAAGAAGATTTAGACGTTCAAGCCAGATTCTAGAGGAAAATGGACTCCTAATTATGAAGGCCCGTATGTTGTTAAAAGAGCCTTTTCAAGCGGGGCTTTGATTCTTACAACAATGGATGGTGAAGAGTTCACTCGTCCTGTGAACGCAGATGCAGTCAAGAAATACTTTGCCTAAAAATGAAAATAATAGCTCGCTAAGTTGAAAACCCGAAAGGGTGGCTTAGGCAAAAATGAGCGTCTCGGTGGATTGAAAACCCGAAAGGGCGATCCAGGCAAAAATTAAAGACATAAAACAGAAAAGAATTTCTCGATAAGTTGAGTACCCAACCTTGGGGAAATTTATGCAAAAAATTAGGGATTATTGCAAGTAACTGCATTCTGCTGAACCGTAGTGTTTTGAAGACTTGTTTGAGAACAAGGGTTGACATCAGTTCATCCCTTGTAGCGGTCAAGAGCACAGTGGATATCGAGAGTTGGTAGAAGGATTAAGGATCATTTGTATTCAATGTAACCCTTTTCCGTGTAAGTTACCATTTTCAACTTTGTAAAAATCTATGGAGTATTCTCATTTACAGTCCACCATTCTATTAAATAAAGTTGAGCTTTTATCCAAATTGTTTCCACTCTTATTTACTTCAGCCAATATTTTTAAATTTTTATTATGATCATTTTAAAATTAAATTTTTAAAATCAAAATCAAGTTTTTTTTTAATATATAAAAGCAAGAATTTTTCCAAAGCAAGTAAAAGGAATATCAACAACATTTCAATGAATAACAAGTCCTTAAGTGTGAAACACTAGAGGTTCCCAAAGCAGTTAACCCTTAGGGTATCCCTAGACATTTGTGTTGATTCAGTTCCTCAACAGAGTGATTGATCCCCAGTGGAATTTCTTTCCTTGTCCCCAGCTGATTTGGTTGATTCAGATGCCCTGCGGCGTGTTGTGTTCCCCGACAGAGTTTCTGTCTTCTCCAGCAAAGTTCGTATTCCCTCAGCAGGGTTGATCTTCAGAGATGGTTGATCTTTCCCCAATAGATCGCTTTGGTGTCCCCACCAATCTCTATTCAACTTGCTCCTGGTCAGAGTTTCCTCCTGGATTCTGAGAAGCTTTTTGTGAGTTTTTATCTGTAGGGTTGTCTCCCATTTTTATGGGGTTGACCTAAAATTCCCCACAGATTCGATGTTATGTTCTTAGCAAATCTCCTCCTTCCCCAGTTAGGTTTGAACCTTTGCGATGTTGATCTCTCTGTTCTCCCGCAGTTGTCTCCATATTTTGTGGATTGATCGAGGATTGTATCGGTGGTTCAAATTCTTTGCAACACCTTTGTATCCTTTGTGATCGTTTTGTCAGCATAATAATCATATATACATATACATATACATTCATATAATTTCATATCCTACATCCTCATTTTTGATTGGTTTGAGATTCTTATTCTCTGTTATGGCGGTATTTTATCCCCATACCAAATTTGGTGTCTGTCCTTCTTCAATTGTAGATTGTCAGCCCCTTAAGCAGAAAGACTTTAACCTTTCTCTGTTTCCCCACTGAGTTTGTTTCCTCGTGGATGGTTGTTATTTCAGTTTCCTCCCCAGTGGATTTTCTAGATGGAATTTCTCCCCTTGAGTTATGTCCTCATTGGGTCGAGTCTTGATTGACCGTTTTCTTTATAGCTCTTACCTAGATAGATACTTTGGTCCTCTAAGAGTCTATTACCCAATAATTGGTAATGTTCTTCCTAGTTTGCAGTTTGTTACTTCTTGCCCACTACCCGACAAAAGTACCCTTATTTTTCTCCTCAGTAGAGTCCCCAGTGGATCTATTCCCCAGGAAGTATATCCTTGATATGTTCATCCTAACTAGTGACAGATATCTTTCTTTCCCGTTTCAGAGTCTATCCTTGATATGTTCACTTTAACCAGTGAAGTATATTCTCATTTTGGTATTCTACCCAGTAAAAAGGTAGTTGTAATCCCTATTTTGTTCCTCAAAGAGTTAATCCTTGATATGTTCATCTTAACCGATGACGAGTTTTCTTCTCCTTGTGGTTTTCTACCCAGTAACTGGTAGTTGTAAATCCTACTTTTTCCTCCTCGCAAAGTCTATCCTTGATATGTTCATCCTAACCGGTGACGGATTTTCTCTTTGACGGTTTTCTATCCAGCTTTCGATAGATGTAATTCCTACCCTTTTTGTTCAATTGGTATATCCTTGATATGTTCATCCTAACCGATGACGGGTATCCTCCTTGACATTTCCAGGAAAGTCTATCCTTGATATGTTCATCTTAACCGGTGACGGATTTTCTTCCGTGTCGAGTTTATCCTTGATATGTTCATCCTAACCGATGACGGATACTCTCGCCCTTGGTTTTCTGCCTAGTAACTAGTAGTTGTAAATCCTATCTTTTCTACATTTTCCCCAGCAAGGTTATTCTTACCCAGTAACCGGTAATGAATTTCCTCTCCTGGAATCCTCAGTGAGTTATCCTTGATATGTTCATCTTAACCACTGACGAATGTTCTCTTTGTCAGATCTTTATTATCTCCTTACCCAGTAACAGGTAGTAGATAAGAAATTTCTGCTCCTCCTGTGTTGAAGTATTTCTTCCCCAGTCGAGTTGAGTGCGCATTTCCTTAGTGAAATCGCTTTTCCTGCATGATCCGAGTACTTCAGTTTTATCCTGACTTACTCGTGTCCCCTGCAGATGTTGTTGGTTCCTTGGCTGAGTCTTTCCATTTTATGTGGATGTCCTCGAGTCCCCCGGTAGTTTTTATGTCGTATCCTAGCCTACGCATAACCCATTTCCCCCCAGAGTCTCTGCCTCCCCAGTGAATTTTCCTTACGGAATGCATTGTGCTCCTGCGGATTTTCGGTCTCTCTGATTTCTTTTTCCTTTGTGGCAATATATCCCCAAAAAGCATTAACTTTTACATTCATGTCATATGCATCATGAGGTTTCTTAGGGACCAAAATTTGTTTCTATATGTTGTTATTTAAGCCCATTCTACTGAGTCGAGCCAAATATTTTAACCTCCACCTCCTCAGTTAGAATGTCCTTAAATAGGGGCAGCTGTAAGACCCCAATTTGGACCCTAAGATCCCTCATGGAATTTCATCATAAGCATTAGCGTTGGGATCATATCTTGGCATCCTCCTTACCCCTCTTTCACTGGGTTTGTTCTGGGAGAGATCACCAAGCACTATGTGATTGTATCATACTTGTATTTTATCACTTCACTAACCAAAATACCAAAAATATGTCTTTGCATTTGTCTAACTATTTTGTAGGAAGGGCATGATTCCATTGATTCATCAAGTTCACATCTAGGGTTTGACACCCTCAGGAACAAAAAGCACAACCAAGAATTGATCCAAGAATGGTTATGAGCATCATATATGAGTCCCAATGTTCTCTACATGTTATATTGATCAAGTTTTCCTCAAGAGTTTGAGGGTGATTTGCCTTGGAAACCCTAGTTTGACTAGGTATTTTGAGTAACTTCTCCAACAAGCTATCTCACCAATTGATCAAATTTCTCAAGGGACACTTCAAATTTCATCATCTTCTGCATATATGATCTACCATGAGCCAAGAAAGTCAAGAGAATTGGAAGTTAGTAAGTTGGTTGATGGTGGTTGGCCAAATGGATTCATCTGATCAAAACTGGGTCTCCCTAGACCCTATCTCCTACCATTTTCACCATATGAAAATGATTCCAAGAGAACACTTACTCTAAATGACATTCCAAACAACTTTCATGTTGAGACATAGAGCTAGTTTTTCTTGGAAAATAATTTTCTATGTTGAAACATTATAGGTCATTTTGTCTAAACCCTAATTTGAAAGTCAACTTCCCAAGGCCATAACTTGCTCAATTTTTATGAGATGAGAGATTTCCAAGTTGCACAATCAAATTAAATGTGTCTACTTCAACTTTTATGTTTAGAGTGGGAGCTAATTCAACTTTTTTGAGCATGTGATATGAGGTTACATTATAGGTCACTTTTGACCTATACCATTGATCAAGTGATTTTTCCAAACTTCAAAAATGCATAACTCTATCTTTTAAAATACAAATGACATGAAATTGGTGACCATTTTGAAGGTATTTGAAAGAGATACAACTTTTATGAAGACACCTTTCTCATTTGAAGCTTATATAAAAAGTTAAGCAAGGTGGAATATTGAGACATATGGCTTGACACTTAGAAAAAATTTGATATGTAAAAAATTTCCAAACTTCCACCTCATATTTCTCCAAGTTATAAGATCCAAATGAAAAAGTGTTGAACACGAAGGTTGTTCCTCTTGATCTCACCTTTCCAAATAGCTCTATTTCATTCATTTTGGACAAGAAATTCATAGGTTGCGCATGGCATACACATGGTGACATCACTTGGCAAGGATCAAATTTCAAATCCAAATGCACACTTTCCTTGCAATCCAAACTGAATTTAGACTATCTAACATTCATTTTTAGACTTATGTAAATGATTTTATGGGCCTATGCGCGCCCATGCACCCATGCATCATCAATGGCCAATTTTGGAAAATGGATTTCAAGTGTGCAAAAAGCAATGGATTCAACTATAAATAGAGCCTCATATGCTCAGCAATCAACACACATTCGTGCCAGCTTTGATCCCCCATCTCTAACCCTCACTTTGCAAAGGATAAACCTGAGAAATTCATTTGAATTTGAGTTGAACTATAACTGTTTTGAAATTCAAATCTCCAGGAATCCACAGTCTTTTAAGCATTCAAGCTCAGATTCGAGCTCAGTGCCATTTTTACTTTGAAATCATGTCCTTATTTTTAATTTTGGTGATGGTTGATGGTGGACCAGTCTGGTGAGCTCTATCGAAGAAGAAGACCGGAGCTATAACTCCGACGATGTGTTGGCATCTCTCACAACCACAGGATCCATGTAATTTGTTTTAATCACGATCGTTCCTTTTGAATAGCAATGTTATGGTGCGCTGACTCATGTGCACGGTGGAACGCATGTTCTTGGCCACTTGATCTGCCACCTCAATTAATGAGGGAGATCAAGTGGTCCACGTTTTTTCTGATATTTTAATTTTCATTTTAATTGCATTATTTTCAATAATTAATATTAAATTCAATATTGATCCGAAAAATATGGGACTTTCACCAAAAAAATTCAAATATTTTTCTCTTTCATATTCTGAATTAAAATTATATTTTGGATCAATATTAATATTTTTCATGAATTAATTGATTTTGCATTTGTTTTTAATTGTTTAAAAATACTTTTAAATGTCCAAAAATTATGAAAAAAAAATTCCAAGGTCCTTTGACCTTGTTTGACCTATGATAAATCTCATGGCCATTTCTTTGGTGTTTTGATCAGATTTTAGGAATTGGACAAACCACATTTAGTTTAAATGCACTATTTTAGTATTTTAATTTGAATAAATGTCAAATAAATTTGTTGACCAATTGTGATGACTTGTTTATGTTTAACTCTTGTTGTTGGGCCTTGGTCAAGGTTGATTTGACTTTGTCAAATTAATATCATTGGATTTAGGGGATTGATGGAATTTATATTCCATCTCCAAAAATGAATGGATGATATTAATATGGTAAAAGTCCTCCTTTGACCAATTTGTGTTTTGATCATTCCCCTCCCTCTTCATCTCATTCCCATTCTTTATGCATTCAGTTCACTTGGCCTATGATATCTCAAAGTCCTAATGCTAGTTAATTAAAAAATTGACATGAGTAAGGATGAGATTAGGCCACACCTTTTGCGTATTCTTTTTGTGTGTGGTATGTTTCATGAGCATAGTCCATTATACTATATCTCTAACATGCATTAACACCAAAATTCTATTGCCCGACCTCAAATAGTTGTGACTTCTACATAAGTCCAATTACGATTGCTTAACATAGCGCTAAATTTGTGACATAAAAGGCATAAGAATTCTAGTTAGTGAGATTGTAAGTCTCCCCTCTTTCATGGTATTGCGTGGAAACTTGGCCTTCTTTCCTTTCTTTGAAAGATGTTTTGGCTCAAGGGTTCATGCTTGTGATAAGTGGGTTGGGTATTCTCCAAAGAATGTCTTTAAAGTGAAAAGCAAAAGGAAAACAATACTAACTTCTAACCTTTTAACTACTAACTTTTAATTTCAAGCCTTTAATTTAATGCAATTTACTTTTAGCACTCTATTTCATTTTCCATTGTTCAAATCATTCTAATTGTTTATGTTAGTGCAATTTTCACTTTCTCCATATGGACCATATTGTGTGATATATTTTATTTGTGTATACTTTGCTTGTTTGTGTGGTCTTTGACCATTAATGTACATAATAACAACAAAAACCCTAAAAGACATTTGTGTGGACTGTTGGCTTGATCTTGGATAAATGGACTTAGAATCTAGGCAACCTTCCTAAGCTAAGGGACTTGGCCAATGCCTATTTTTTGAGAACCAAGTGCTTGTAATTTCAAATTCATCTGATACATCTTTGAAAACATCTCTAAGTTCATCTGTAACATGATCATTGTGAAGCTGTTATTATGAACCTGTGACTTGTGGAATTCATCTATTACATGGGCTATTTTGAAAAAGATCATGGAATGGATAAGCTTGGATGTGGCCATTTTTATTTGATGCCTTGCTCTTCAAGATAATATAATTGTGCATTTGTGTGTTGCTTGATTCTAAAAGTCCAAGGGAATTCTGGGTTTCTATTGACATTCTTGTCTATTGGATTGCTATCCATTTGGTCAGATCTTTTCAACTCTAAACTTTTAATTTTGTACATAGGATAGTCTCTTCATCTACTCCCCATTTCTTTAATTTCAAAATATCTCCCTCCATTTTTCAAAATCTTCTTTGTGTGAACTACTTTTGTTCTAAACTTAGACTACTTTTGCAAAAAAAATAGAAACTTTGGCCTTATGCCATTGCATTTTCAAACTTATTTTCTTAAATCAAACTTGTAAATAAACTTAACTATACTTGACTTAAACTTTCAAAAAGCCAAAAAGAACTAACTCATTCAAACCATTTTTTGGGCCTTTGTGCCTTTCAAACTTAATTTTTGATAAAAAACAATGCATCCACTTTGAAATTTGTACCACGAACTACGAGGTTTTGATCCCTCATTTTTATGTTGGTACGTAGGCACAAGTCTGAAGGTCTTGTCAAACACAAAAATATAATTAATGAATTCTTTTCTCATCCCCCCATTCTATTTTATTGCAAACATCATTTGTACGAAAACACATATGTACACAAGAAAGGGCTCCATAGGAGTACCTAGGACACTTTGGGTGCTAACACCTTCCCTCTGTGTAACTGACCCCCTTACATGTGATCTCTGACTTTTTATTAGTTTTGATTTGAAAACTTCTTACTTTTGGGTTTTGTTCGTACTTTTTCCGTTTTCACTTGGAAATAGTAAAAGCGCGGTGGCGACTATTGTCATTTGATCTCTAGCTTGTCAATAGCTTGATGATCATGAATTTCCCGCTACAGGTATTACAACTTCCTTTTTACTGGGTAGAAAACCACAAAGAGAATATCCTTCACCGGTTAAGAGAACATATCAAGGATAGACTCAAAGGAAGAATATTCGTCATCAGTTAGGATGAACATATCAAGAATATACCACCCGGGGAGACAAAAAAAGAATCCGCTGGGGAAAAGTAAGAGGAAGTAGATTCCTATTACTGGGTATTGGGTAAGAGTAAGTACTCGCAAACCGGAAAAAAGAATATTACCAGTTACTGGGTAATAGACTTTCGGGGAACCAAAAGTATCCATCTAGGGAAGAGCTAGAAAGAAACGGTCAAATAAAGACTCGTCCCGGTGAGGATATAACTCAAGGGGAATAGTTCCATCCAGACAATTAACCGGGGAGGAAGCTGAAATAATATTCATCCATGAGGAAATAACTCAGTGGGGAATGAGAAAGGTCGAATTCTTTCTGCTTAAGGGGCTGACACTCTACAATTGAGGGAGGACAGATGCACCAAATCTGCATGGAGAAACGATATCACCATAGCAGAGGATCATAAAAATAAGGAATCAAATGAAATAACAATGAACAATGAAATATCTGATGTATGAATGAATATGTATATATGATTGATGATTATGTTGACAAAGCATTTATAAAGGATACAAATGTCACAGATCTGAATCATCGCTATAACACTCGGTTAATCTCGACAGGATAGAGTCATCAACTGGAGAAAAACTGGGGATGAATATAAATCATCCACCTCTGAATATCTCAAACACTGCTGAGGAAGCATAAAAGATCTGCTGAGGACCTGAATTATCAACTTTGCGGGGAATTTTAGGTCAACACCATACCAAATGGGAAACAACCTTGCAGAGGACCAAAAATACTTCTTAAGAATCGGTCCTGGTGGGGATCCAGAGTGAACTCTACTGGGGACTTACGAGAAATAAAACTCTATGCTGGATCTATACAAATCATTGAGAATATACGCCTACAACTCAGATAGGGAGGTGATTAACCAACTCAGTTAGGGAGACTGATTTTCCGTTTGGGGAGGAAAAAGTGACCAAACCAACTGCTTGGGGAAAACCAACAATGCTCCGCACTTTGGGACTCACTTGTTCTCAAACTGTTGTTGATGTTCTTTACTGAAATCGATTGCTTTTAAAAGTAATTTCTTTTATTATTTTAAGAAACATGATTTATTATTTCAAAATTTCAAAATTATCATCATGAAATTTCAATTCTATTTAGTTGAAAAATAAATAAGAGTAGAAACAATTGGATAAAAAGCTCAACTTTATTTAACAGGATGGTAGTCTGTAAATGACAAGACTCCATAGATCTTTACAAAAGTTGAAAAACGGTAATTTACATGGAAGATGGCTACATTGAATACAACGATCATTAATCCTTCTATCAACTTCAATATCCACTGTGTTCTTGGCTTCGGTTGAGGATGAATCAGAGTTGACTGACTTGCTCAAAACTGTTCTCAAGATCGGAGACCAACCGAATGCAGTTACTTGCCATAATCCCTATTTTTTGCATAGATTGCCCCAAGGCGGGGTACTCAATCTATCGGGATAAATTGTCTTTTCTATGTCTCTAATTTTTTTTCTGGATTGACCTTTCGGGTTTTCAATCCACCAAGATGCTCATTTTTGCCTAAGCCGCCCTTTCGGGTTTTCAACTTAGTGAGTTGTTCTTTTCTTTTTAGGCAAAGTATTCCTTGATTGCATCGGCATTCACAGGACGAGTGAACTCTTCACCATCCATAGTTGTAAGAATCAAAGCACCGCCTGAAAAGGCTCTCTTAACAACATATGGGCCTTCATAATTAGGAGTCTATTTTCCCCTAGCATCTGGTTTGAAAGATAAAATCTTCTTGAGCACAAAGTCACCTTCTTTAAATACACGAGGCCAGACCTTCTTATCGAATTCCTTCTTCATTCTTTGTTGGTATAATTGACCATGATACATGGAAGTCGATCTCTTCTCTTCAATCAAATTCAACTTATCATGCCTGGTCTGACACCATTCAACTTCTTTCAACTTGACTTCCATCAAGACATGCAGTGATGGGATCTCAACCTCTACGGGAAGCACAACTTCCATACCATAAACAAGTGAGAAAGGGGTTGCCCTTGTTGAAGTGCGAATGGATGTACGGTACCCATGCAAAGTAAATGGGGTCATATCATGCCAATCCTTATATGTCACAACCATTTTCTGAATGATTTTCTTGATGTTCTTAATTGCAGCTTCAACAACACCATTCATCTTAGGTTTGTAGGGAGAGGAGTTATGGTGTGCAATCTTGAATTCTTTCCGCAGAGCTTCCACCATATTATTATTCAAGTTTGATCCATTGTCAGTAATGATCTTACTTCGCAGACCATAACGGAATATAATCTGATTCTTGATAAACCTCACAACATCTTGCTTGGTCACATTCACATATGATGCCGCTTCAACCCACTTTGTGAAGGAGTCAATAGCCACCAGAATGAAACGATGTCCGTTTGAAGCTTTGGGCTAAATCATGCCAATCATATCAATTCCCCACATGGAGAAGGGCCATGGAGAGGAAATGACATTCAATAGTGCCGAAGGAACATGAATCTTATCTGCATAAATTTGACACTTGTGGCATTTCTTGTAGCAGTCAGATTCCATTGTCAGCCAATAGTAACCTGCTCTCAACATCTTCTTAGCCATAGCATGTCCATTGGAATGAGTACCAAAGGAACCTTCATGGACTTCAGTCATCAACAAGTCTGCTTCATGTCTATTCATGCATCTGAGCAGAACCATATCGAAGTTTCTCTTATAAAGCATATCACCATTCAGGTAGAAGTTGTTAGCTAATCTCCTCAAAGTCTTCTTATCTTTCAAAGATGCCCCGGGAGGGTAAATATGACTTTGGAGGAAAGACTTGATATAAAAATACCATGGCTTCTTATCTCCGACTTCATCAACAACAAACACATGAGCTGGCCTATCAAGACGCATCACAATCAAATTAGGAACTTCATTCCAGAATTTCACCATAATCATCGAAGCCAATGTTGCAAGAGCATCTTCCATCCGGTTTTCATCTCGAGGGATATGATGAAACTCAACCATGGTAAAGAAAGTTGAAATGCTTCTTGCATAATCTCTATACAGTACCAAGCCGGGTTGATTCGTCTCCCATTCACCTTTGATCTGATTCACAACCAAAGTTGAATCTCCATAGACGTCAAGATACTTGATTATGAGATTAATGGCATCTTCAAGACCCATAATGCAAGATTCATACTCGGCCATGTTGTTCGTACGCTTGAAAGTTAATCTAGCTGTAAACAGAAAATGAGTTCCTTGAGGAGTAATAATCACTGCCCCAATGCCATTACCATACTGATTAATAGCTCCATCAAATACCATGCCCCAATGGGAACCAGGTTTTGGCCCTTCTTCAAGCAACGGATCATCGGAATCTTTCATTTTCAAGTAAATATTCTCTTCATCCAGGAAATCATACTGCATTGACTGGTAATCTTCAATCGGTTGGTGAGCCAAATGGTCAGCCAAGATGCTACCTTTGATCGCTTTCTGAGATCGGTATTCAATATCATACTCGAATAACAACATCTTCCAACGGGAAATCCTCCCAATTAAATCAGGATTCTCAAAAATGTACTTGATTGGATCCATTTTGGATATCAACCAAGTAGTATGATTCAACATATATTGGCGCAGATGCTTAGCAGCCCAAGCCAATGCACAACAAGTCTTTTTCTAGCATAGAATACCGAGTCTCATAGTCAGTGAATTTCTTACTGAGGTAGTAAATTACATATGTTTTCTTTCCATATTCATCTTGCTGACCAAGAACACAACTCATACTCTCATTGAGCATAGTCAAATACATGATCAACGGTCTTCCTTCAACAGGTGGAGACAGAATTAGAGGTTCAAGCAAATACTCTTTGATACTGTGAAAAGCTTTATGGCAATCTTAGATCCAATCACAAGAACGATCTTTCCGAAGAAGCTTGAATATAGGCCCACATGTAACAGTCATATGCGATATGAGTCTTGAGATCTAATTCAAGGGACCGAGAAAACCTCTAACTTGCTTCTCAGTTTTGGGCGCAGGCATCTCTTGTATTGCTTTCACCTTGGCAGGATCAACTTCAATACCCTTCTCACTGACAATAAAGCCCAACAACATACTAGAACGAACACCAAAAGTACACTTATTGGGATTCAAGCGGAGCTTGTACTTCCTCAAATGCTGGAATAACTTCAATAAATGCTCAACATGCTCTTCTTCATCACTCGATTTAGCAATCATATCATCAACATAAACCTCGATCTCTTTTTGCATCATATCATGAAAAAGAGTGGTCATTTCTCTCTGGTATGCTGCACCAGCATTGTTTAAACCGAAAGGCATCATCACTCTATAACAGAATGTTCGCCAGAGGGTAATGAATGTGGTCTTCTCCATATCTTCGGGTGCCATCTTGATTTGATTATAACCGTAAATCATCTTTCGGAATAGCTTTGTACAAATCTCTATAATCAACATACATACGGACTTTTCCATCCTTCTTCGGAATAGGCACAATATTGGCCACCCACTGCGGATACTCCGCGGTAACAAGAAAACCAACATCAATATGTTTCTGCACTTCCTTTTTGATCTTCACTGCCATATCTGAAGGTGAGAAAAACAAGAAAGGGGGGTTTGAATTGTTTAGGAAAATAAGCGCTTTTGCAAAATAAAATCACACAGGATTTTATAATGGTTCGCTTATAACACAAAGCTACTCCAGTCCACCCGGCCAAGGTGATTTCGCCTTCAACAAGGACTTAATCCACTAATCTTGAAAGATTATTACAACCAACGTCTAAGAGAAGGATCTCTTAGTCCTCTCAAGTATACAGACTGCGCAGAGTCACTTGAGGAATATAAAACAACTTAGATAAAAACAGAGTTTGTAATCTAGAGTGCTTCTAGGGTAAAGCAAGTATTACAGCAGTAAGACCAAATAGAATATTTCACGTTTTGAGCAAAAGCTCGTGAAAGCTTGAGAGAGAGAGAGAGAGAGAATATCTCAGTGTGTTCAGGTGTATCTCTCAATGCAGTTTATTGTCCTTTATATAGAGGTGAAAGGACCGTTGAATTTGATGGCAGATATTTTTGTCTTGATTAGAAATTAATGCCATAACTTCTGTTGTTTCTTGCCAAAATAACTTTGTCTCCCTGAATAACTTCTTTCCAATAATAGTTTCTTTCCATTTGAAGTTGAAGTTGCCGTTACTCTTTCTGGATAAGGAAATCCATTATCAGAGTCTGCGTTACTCTGTTAGACTGAGATCTTGAGATGTGGCTTTAGAGCTTCTGATAGTCCTCATCTTTTAGATTTCCAGTGTTGACTTCAGATGATCTTAAGATTTCTGGAGTTGATGTACCGTTTCTTAGAGTCATAACTTCTAGAGCGCGCTTCTTCTTCAGATGCTTCTGATATTCTGATATGATGTTTTATTCAGAGTCAGAACTTCTAGAGCGCGTTTCTACTTCAGATGCTTCTGATCTTCTGATAATTTGTATCTGATTTGATTTTGTATCTGATGACGCAATCAGATTCCTTTCTTCTTGTTTAGAGTCCTGCACACTTAGAAACTTTTCGTTAGAGTGCCATTTTTGGTTTCATCCTTTGTTATCATCAAAATCCTGGAATCTGTTGTAGAACAATTTTTGTTCTTACAATCTCCCCCTTTTTGATGATGACAAAACACACTCAAATGACAGATGAAACATTGAAAAAAATAGAGTTTATCAGATCAGATAGAAATGAGCTCCCCCTGAGATACCTTCTTACCAAAGCTTCCAAGCAATGAAGTTTCTCGATACCTTCTGCAATTTCTTAAGTCCAGTGTTAGATGAATTTATTTTTAGAGAATAGTATGTTTGCAGAGTGCTTAAGGTATTAGGAAATTTTTCATCAGAGCTATTTGATTTCTCCCCCTTTTTGTCAGAATCAAAAAGACATAAACAAAAAAAATAAGCAGGAAAATATATATATATATATATAGATAAGAGAAACAGAACATCAAAGATAATGACAAGAAACGAAACATTAGAAACAAGGATAAGCAAAGCAACAAGCAAGGAATCCTAAGTGCCTAAGGGTTGGGAGGAGGAGGCATTCTCTGAAGCAGTTGGTGCAACAGGTTCTGAATGTTGGCGTTGACAGTGTCCTGTTGATCCAATCTGGCCCGAACTTCCTTTTGCTCTTTCTGAAGCTCCTCAAGGGTTATGAGAACCAGAGGGGAAAAAGTGGAGGACTCCCCCTGAGTCAGAGCAGTCTGTTCTTCAGCGGCTTTAGCTTTAGCTTCGGCAGCAGCCTTTGCTTCAGCTTTAGCAGCAGCCTTTGCTTCAGCTTTAGCAGCAGCAGCAGCATCAGCTAGAGCTTTGGCTTCAGCTTCTCGTACCCTTTGAAGTTCTTCTTGTCTTGCTCTTTCTTCTTCTTCCCTTCTGGCCTTTTCTTCAGCCTCTCTAGTCAAGCGCTCCTGTAGTCTTGCCTCAGCGTCTCTGATGAAGTCGTTTCTGACTTGCTCAGAGATGTGCTTCAGTTTAAAGGCCTCAGAAGTCATCCAGCTAATGACTCTGTTTCAGTGTGTCCTAACAGAGTCAGGATCATCACTGATACCAGAGTTGATGGTCAGAGACTTGACCTTTTCAACTGATGCTCCTGCAAACAGCATAATTGCTTCCTCTAGGGTTGGCAGGGAATGTTTTGGTTCAGATGGTTGAGGTGGAGAGTTTGGAGGGCTTAGGTTGAGAGTTTGAGGTTCAGCGGAAGTGTTTGGAGGGGTAATGTCAGAGGTGTTGAGGTCAGAGGGTTGAACTTCAGATGGAGTGACGGTTGGTTGTTCTGTGGGTGGTGAGGTTATTTCAGGCTCAGGTGGAGGTTGTTGTGGTTGTTGTGAATCACGGTTTAGAGTCTGAAGTTGGGCTAGAGTGGGAGAAGTGGGGTCATAGGGTTCGGTGTCAGAGGAAATGTCAAATTAGGGAGGTGATTTTGGGGCTGAGGATGAGGAAGTGGTTTGATTTAATTGTTCAGCTTCGGATAGGGGTAAGGAGGTATTGGCAAGGTTGAATTTGGGTAAGGGTTGAGAGGTTCTGGTGGTGGAAGGAGGAGTTTCAGAGGTGGTGTAGATGGGTGTAGGTAGAGCAGTAGAAGAAGCAACTTGCTGTAGAGAGGGAGCAGAAGAGGCAGACTTACCAGAAGACTCTTGCAGAGGTGTTGGAGGTCTTGATTCAGAGGATTCCCCTAGCTTTGCTTTCTTCGCCTTTGATGCCTTTTCAGATGGACCTCTTTTAAACCTCACGAAGTCTGGAGCTGACTCTGGCAGATCGCTCAATCTGAAGTCTGAGATGTCCACTCCTTCATCCTTCAGACGTTGAAGATAGTGGAGAATTGCTTCTTTGGGTTCATCCCTGTAGAACTTGCATAGACCATTTGGCATATCCCTCTGATCTTTTAAGGCTTCCCAAGAAGTATCCAGAGTAGGTTTAACGTGAATCTTCTCCAGAATCCCCATGCTCTTCAGATATATGGAATTCAGAGGCCTTCTAGTTTCTATAGCCAAGTCTTCCATGAGTTTGTGTTTAAACAGATGGTCCACAAGACCATTTTCTATCAGCACGTCTGAGAGAAGTCTTCCCAGAGGGATGTAGGTTCTGGGTTTCATGTTGTTCCTGGTTTCCCGTACAGAATCTCTGAGGTATTTGAAGAGGAGTGCAGGGAGGCACAACTTCAGACCCTTATGGATACAATACATAATGCATTTCTGATCTGTATTAATGTAGTCTGATGAGTTAGATGCTGGGCGATGATGAATAGTTCCCAGAATGATTTTGAGCCACACCCGGAGATTCTGATGAAGTTCCTTGTTCTTTGATGGATTGCCTTCTGTGTTTAGTTTGAAGATAGTGGGGTTGATTTCTTGAGCAATGTATTTTTCCCTAGGATTGATGTTGTAAATCCTTCTTCCTCCAGCTTTTTCCATGTTTAGCAAGGTAGCTATAGACTTTTCAGTAATCACAATTTTTACCCCCAGTACGTAGGAGACTATGAAGTGGTCGTCAGCGTCAGCAAACCTCCAGAATTCCTTAATGAGGTTTGGGTAAACAGGGCCATAGAGCCGTTGAAAGTAGTTTTCCCAACCTTGTTGACGGAGTTCTTCAGTTAGGTCTACTCCATTCCTCTTCATGTTGTTGAAATCCACCAGTGATTCACACAAAACATCCAGTTTCTCGAAAGGAGTTGCAAGATTGATATGAGGCTCACGGTCAAGAATGTGAGGCTCCTTGTATACTGGTGTTGCAGTTACGCCTGTAACGGTTGGAGTAGAAACGCTTGTGCTTTGAGCTGCGTTGCTGGAGTTCATTTGTTGAGAAAAGTTGAATACGGATTGTTGTTGAGAATCCATTGATGATGAAGAACTGAGATGAAGATGAACTGCTTGCAAAAATGCCTGAGAGAACTTGGTTTAAGCAAGTGAGTGAGAGTGAAGTGTGTGTGAAGTGTGAGAGGAGTGTTTAAATACCCAAAAGAAAACGCATGCAAAACGACACGCAAATCAGAGTAAACACGAAAACCAAGTTAGCACGTTTAGAGGGAGAAATGATTATGGCTCATTAATGAATTTCTAATCTCAACAGTATGCACACTGCTCGAGGAGATTTCAAACGTCTGTCCTTTGATTTACTTCTGGACAGCTGTCTAGAAGTTCCAAGGTTAGACGCAATTCACTCCATGTGTTTGCTTTATCTGATCTTCAGGAATACCAAACGATTGGTTCCTGGAGATTTCTAACTCAGATATCTTCTTAACTTGGTAGAAGTATCAGAGTCAGAGGCAGAGGTTCATTTGTTTATGTCAGAGTCTCATTTTACATCTTCAGAGGCACAATTTATTCAGGGCAATTTTGAATGTTCAGATTTTCTAAGATAAAAAGAAATATATCTTCAGCTAAAGGCTTAGTAAAGATATCTGCCCATTGATGATCTGTATCAATGAACTTCAATGTTACTATCCCTTTCTGAACATAGTCTCTGATAAAATGATGTTTTATTTCAATGTGCTTGGCTCTGGAGTGTAGAATTGGATTCTTACTTAAACAAATGGCAGCAGTATTATCACAAAAGATAGGAATGTTACTCTCGAAGATTTGCAGATCTTCTAACTGATTCTTCATCCAGAGCATCTGAGTTGTGCACAGTGATGCTGAGATGTATTCAGCTTCTGCAGTTGATAGAGCGATAGTTGACTGTCTTTTGCTGGCCCAGGATATCAGATTGTTTCCTAGGAGCTGACAATTTCCAGATGTGCTTTTTCGTTCCAATCTATCTCCTGCGTAATCTGCATCACAGTAACCCGAAAGTCTATACTCTGATGTTTTCTCATACATCAGGCCCAAGTTAGGAGTTCCTTTCAGATATTTGAAAATTCTTTTAACTGCTGTTAAGTGAGTTTCTCTAGGATCTGATTGGAATCTGGCACAAAGACAGACACTAAAGAGAATATCAGGTCGAGTAGCAGTCAGATAGAGAAGGGAGCCTATCATACCACGATAGAGCTTCTGACAAACCTTTTTGCTGACTTCTTCCTTTTCAAGAATGCATGTTGGATGCATGAGAGTCTTTGCAGAGTTGCATTCAGCCATGTCAAATTTCTTCAGAACATCTTTTATGTATTTGTTTTGATGAACGTACGTGACTTCTGAAGTTTGGTTGATTTGAATTCCCAGAAAGAACTTTAGTTCTTGCATTAAGCTCATTTCAAATTCTGCCTACATTAACTCAGAAAATTCTTGACAGACAGAGGCGTTAGCTGAACCAAAGATAATATCATCAACGTATATCTGGCATATCATGAGATCATTGTTAACGTTCTTACAGAAGAGTGTGGAGTCAACTTTCCCTCTGATAAAATTGTGTTCCAGAAGAAAGTTACTTAAACGTTCATACCAAGCCCTAGGAGCTTGTTTAAGTCCATATAAAGATTTTTTAAGTTTAAAAACATGTTCTGGAAAATTTGGATTTTCAAAACCTGGAGGTTGGTTGACATACACTTCTTATGATATGTAACCATTAAGGAATGCGCTCTTGACATCCATTTGATATAATTTAATAGAATGGTTTATAGCGAAAGATACAAGAAGACGAATAGATTCTAACCTTGCGACTGGAGCAAAGGTTTCATTGTAGTAAATACCTTCTTGTTGACTGTAACCTTGAGCTACCAGTCGAGCTTTGTTTCTGACGACTTCTCCTTTCTCGTTCAGCTTGTTTCTGAATACCCATCTGGTTCCGATAACGTGAGTGCTTCGGGGCTTGGGAACAAGATCCCAGACATCATTTTTTGTGAATTGATCTAATTCTTCTTGCATGGCTAGAACCCAGTCGTTATCTTGAAGTGCTTCATCACAGGACGTAGGCTCGATCAGAGACACTAGTCCCAGAGGAGTCTCTTCAGAAGTCTGAAGGTAGATCTGGTTCTGATAGGTTCGTCCTTGTTTCCCAGAATCAATTCTTCAGAGACGTTGAGGCGACTTTTAGCTTTCTTTGGAATTAATGGCGGATTAATTTCCTCAGAGTTCTGAATGTCAGTTGCTTCTGGATCTTTGTCAGATCCTGCAAGAGTGATTTCTAAATCTGCAAAATTTTCAACTAGCTTTGACTTTTCAGGGTCAAGCTTATCGTCAAATCTGACATGAATTGATTCTTCCACAATTTTGGTTTCTGTATTGTATACTCTGTAGCCTTTAGAGCGTTCTGAGTATCCTAACATAAAAGCTTTCTGTGCTTTGGAATCAAACTTGTTCAGATGTCTTTAGTGTTTAAAATAAAACAAGAGCATCCAAATGGATGAAAGTATGAAATGTTTGGTTTTCTTCCTTTACACAGTTCATAGGGAGTCTTTTCCAGAATAGGTCTTATGGAGATTCTATTCTGAATATAACACGCTGTATTTACAGCTTCGGCCCAAAAGTGCTTAGCCACATTTGTTTCGTTGATCATAGTTCTGGCCATCTCTTGGAGTGTCCTATTCTTCCTCTCTACAACTCCATTTTGTTGTGGAGTTCTAGGGTAGGAGAAATCATGGGATTTCCATTAGAGTCAAATAATTCCTCAAAGGATTTATTTTCGAATTCCCCACCATGATCACTTCTGACTCTGATAATTTTAGAGTCAAATTCTTTTTGCACTTTGGAGCAGAAACTAGTGAATACAGAGTGAGACTCACTCTTGTGTTTAAGGAATTTCACCCATCTCAAGCGACTTAAATCATCAACAATGACTAGTCCGTACTTCTTTCCATTGACTGATGCTGTTTTCATAGGACCAAATAAATCAATGTGAAGAAGTTCCAGAGGCTTAGAGGTAGTAATAATAGTTTTCTTTTTGAAAGAGGTTTTTCAAAATTTTCCTTTTTGACATGCTTCACATAGAGCATCTGAAGAGAACTTCAGTTTAGGTAGGCCTCTGACTAACTCGAGTTTATTTAGCTGAGATAGTTTCCTCATGCTAATGTGGCCTAAGCGTCTATGCCATACCCATTGCTCTTCGTGAACATACATCAGACATTTCACATTTTGTTCTTTTAAATCAGAAAGATTAATTTTATAAATATTGTTTTTCCTCTTGTCTGTGAATAGGACAAAACCATTGTTTTGATTTATGGCTTTACATGTTTTTTGATTAAAGATCACATCATAACCGTTATCACTTAATTGACTTATGGATAACAAATTATGCATTAATCCTTCTACGTAAAGGACATCAGATATAGAGGGAAGAGTACCATTACCAATAGTTCCGGAGCCTCTGATCCTTCCTTTCTGATCTCCTCCGAAGCCTACGAATCCAGCGTCTTTAAGTTCCAGGCTTTGGAACATAGACTTTCTTCCCGTCATGTGTCGCGAGCATCCAGAGTCCAGGTACCATGACTGGTGTTTGAACTTTGCTGCATAAGATATCTGCAACATAAACAGTCTTATCTTTTGGTACCCAGAGTCTCTTGGGTCCTTTTTGATTAGTTTTCCCAGAGTTTCTTATCACTTTGGGTTTTCTAGCATTTTCAAATTTTTGTTCTTGTGTGTGTGTATAGTGATATGAAAATGGAGATTTAAGTTGGTCACTAGTAGAAGTTTTATCTTCCTTAGGATCATACCCAATTCCTCTTTTATTGTTCTGACTGACTCCATAAATCATGGATGCCATAACACTCCTTCCTATCCCATTTTCAGAAACTTTTGAAAAGCCTTTTCATATTTATAAATTATCGTGTTTGAGGTTTGTGGAGCTTGAGATAACGCTTCTTCCAGTTTTGAACAAATTTTCTTTGCAGCATTTCTTTCTAAAGTCAAACTTCTATTTTCATCTTTTAGTTTAGAAATAGTTATCTCAAGTTTGTCACACTCTTCAAACTTATCTTCAAGGCAATCTTTCACAGCTTTAAATTTTTGTTTTAGTTTCTGATATGAGCTGAGAGTTTCAGACAAGCATGATTCTAAGTCAGATCTAGAGAGTTCAGAAAATACCTCTTCAGATTCTTCATCTGAACTGTTTCTGGATGTGGTAGCCATGAATGCCACATTGGCCTGTTCATCAGAGTCAGATTCTGATGAGTCAGATTCACTATCATCCCAGGAGGCCATTAATCCCTTCTTGGCTCTGAGGGGATTTTTCTTGAAGCTTTCTTTTCTGGAACTGTCTTTCTTCAGCTTGGGGCATTCGTTCCTGTAGTGACCTGTTTCTTTACATTCATAACAAGTAACATCTTTGTTAGTTTTACCTTTAGACGTTGATTCTGATCGATCCCCTCTGGGTCTTGGTCTCCTGAAGTTATTGTTCCTCTTTTTCCAGAGTTGTTTAACTCTTCTGGTTAGGAGGGACAATTCTTCTTCATCATCAGAATCTTCCTGTTCAGAGTCATCAACATCTTCTGTTTCGGCCCGGAATGCTTTGGTTCTGTCAGATTTGCGTCTTTCAGATCTGGACTTTAATGCTACAGACTTGTTCTTCTTCTGAGGCTCATCTTCCTCTAGTTCTATCTCATGGCTTCTGAGGGAACTGACAAGCTCTTCAAGACTGATGTTGTTCAGATCCTTAGACAGCTTCAGAGCAGTGACCATGGGTCTCCACTTCTTTGGCAAGCTTCTGACTATCTTTTTGACGTGGTCTGCAGTTGTGTACCCTTTGTCTAGAACTTTGAGACCTACAATAAGAGTTTGGAATCTAGAGAACATTACCTCTATGGCTTCGTCATCCTCCATTTTGAAGGCTTCATATTTCTGGATAAGCGCCAGAGCCTTTGTTTCTTTGACCTAAGAGTTTCCTTCATGAGTCATCTTCAGGGAGTCAAGTATATCTTTAGTTGTTTCCCTGTTGGTGATTTTTTCATACTCATTATAGGATATGGCATTGAGAAGTATCGTTCTGGCTTTGTGATGATTCTTGAATTCGCGCTTCTGATCATCTGTCATCTTACTTCTGGGAACTTCAACTCCAGCATTAGTTACAGGAGGTTTGTATCCATCTGTGACAATGTCCCAGAGATCAGTGTCATAGCCTAGAAAGAAACTTTCAATTCTATCTTTCCAGTAATCGAATTTCTCTCCATCAAAGACAGGAGGCATAGCATTGTAACTGTCTCTTTCGTTTGTCTGGGCCATAGTTTTTCTCGTTCTGGATCTCTCTACACGGTTAAGTGTTTGATTGGAAAATCAATAACAGAGCCGAAGCTCTGATACCAATTGAAGGTGAGAAAAACAAGAAAGGGGGGTTTGAATTGTTTAGGAAAATAAGCGCTTTTGCAAAATAAAATCACACAGGATTTTATACTGGTTCGCTTATAACACAAAGCTACTCCAGTCCACCCGGCCAAGGTGATTTCGCCTTCAACAAGGACTTAATCCACTAATCTTGAAAGATTATTACAACCAACGTCTAAGAGAAGGATATCTTAGTCCTCTCAAGTATACAGACTGCGCAGAGTCACTTGAGGAATATAAAACAACTTAGATAAAAACAGAGTTTGTAATCTAGAGTGCTTTTAGGGTAAAGCAAGTATTACAGCAGTAAGAGAAAATAGAATATTTCACGTTCTGAGCAAAAGCTCGTGAAAGCTTGAGAGAGAGAGAGAGAGAATATTTCAGTGTGTTCAGGTGTATCTCTCAATGCAGTTTGTTGTCCTTTATATAGAGGTGAAAGGACCGTTGAATTTGATGGCAGATATTTTTGTCTTGATTAGAAATTAATGCCATAACTTCTGTTGTTTCTTTCCAAAACAACTTTGTCTCCCTGAATAACTTCTTTCCAATAATAGTTTCTTTCCATTTGAAGTTGAAGTTGCCGTTACTCTTTCTGGATAAGGAAATCCATTATCAGAGTCTGCGTTACTCTGTTAGACTAAGATCTTGAGATGTGGCTTCAGAGCTTCTGATAGTCCTCATCTTTTAGATTTCCAGTGTTGACTTCAGATGATCTTAAGATTTCTGGAGTTGATGTACCGTTGCTTAAAGTCATAACTTCTAGAGCGCGCTTCTTCTTCAGATGCTTCTGATATTCTGATATGCTGTTTTGTTCAGAGTCAGAACTTCTAGAGCGCGTTTCTACTTCAGATGCTTCTGATCTTCTGATAATTTGTATCTGATTTGATTTTGTATCTGATGACGCAATCAGATTCCTTTCTTCTTGTTTAGAGTCCTGCACACTTAGAAACTTTTCGTTAGAGTGCCATTTTTGGTTTCATCCTTTGTTATCATTAAAATCCTGGAATCTGTTGTAGAACAATTTTTGTTCTTACAATCTCCCCCTTTTTGATGATGACAAAACAAACTCAAATGACAAATGAAACATTGAAAAAATAGAGTTTATCAGATCAGATAGAAATGAGCTCCCCCTGAGATAGGCTAGGGAGTTCAGAAGTTCTTACCAGAGCTTCCAAGCAATGAAGTTTCTCGATACCTTCTGCAATTTCTTAAGTCCAGTGTTAGATGAATTTATTTTTAGAGAATAGTATGTTTGCAGAGTGCTTAAGGTATTAGGCAATTTTTCATCAGAGCTATTTGATTTCTCCCCCTTTTTGTCAGAATCAAAAAGACATAAACAAAAAAAATAAGCAGGAAAATATATATATATATATATATATATATATATATATATATATATATATATAGATAAGAGAAACAGAACATCAAAGATAATGACAAGAAATGAAACATTAGAAACAAGGATAAGCAAAGCAACAAGCAAGGAATCCTAAGTGCCTAAGGGTTGGGAGGAGGAGGCATTCTCTGAAGCAGTTGGTGCAACAGGTTCTGAATGTTGGCGTTGACAGTGTCCTGTTGATCCAATCTGGCCCGAACTTCCTTTTGCTCTTTCTGAAGCTCCTCAAGGGTTATGAGAACCAGAGGGGCAAAAGTGGAGGACTCCCCCTGAGTCAGAGCAGTCTGTTCTTCAGCGGCTTTAGCTTTAGCTTCGGCAGCAGCCTTTGCTTCAGCTTTAGCAGCAGCCTTTGCTTCAGCTTCAGCATCAGCTAGAGCTTTGGCTTCAGCTTCCCGTACCCTTTGAAGTTCTTCTTGTCTTGCTCTTTCTTCTTCTTCCCTTCTGGCCTTTTCTTCAGCCTCTCTAGTCAAGCGCTCTTGTAGTCTTGCCTCAGCGTCTCTGATTAAGTCGTTTCTGACTTGCTCAGAGATGTGCTTCAGTTTAAAGGCCTCGGAAGTCATTCAGCTAATGACTCTGTTCCAGTGTGTCCTAACAGAGTCAGGATCATCACTGATACCAGAGTTGATGGTCAGAGACTTGACCTTTTCAACTGATGCTCCTGCAAACAGCATAATTGCTTCCTCTAGGGTTGGCAGGGAATGTTCTGGTTCAGATGGTTGAGGTGTTAGGTTGAGAGTTTGAGGTTCAGCGGAAGTGTTTGGAGGGGTAATGTCAGAGGTGTTGAGGTCAGAGGGTTGAACTTCAGATGGAGTGACGGTTGGTTATTCTGTGGGTGGTGAGGTTATTTCAGGCTCAGGTGGAGGTTGTTGTGGTTTTTGTGAATCACGGTTTAGAGTCTGAAGTTGGGCTAGTGTGGGAGAAGCGGGGTCAGAGGGTTTGGTGTCAGAGGAAATGTCAAAGTAGGGAGGTGATTTTGGGGCTGAGGATGAGGAAGTGGTTTGATTTAATTGTTCAGCTTCGGATAGGGGTAAGGAGGCATTGGCAAGGTTGAATTTGGGTAAGGGTTGAGAGGTTTTGGTGGTGGAAGGAGGAGTTTCAGAGGTGGTGTAGATGGGTGTAGGTAGAGGAGTAGAAGAAGCAACTTGCTGTAGAGAGGGAGCAGAAGAGGCAGACTTACCAGAAGACTCTTGCAGAGGTGCTGGAGGTCTTGATTCAGAGGATTCCCCTAGCTTTGCTTTCTTCGCCTTTGATGCCTTCTCAGATGGACCTCTTTTAAACCTCACGAAGTCTGGAGCTGACTCTGGCAGATCGCTGAATCGGAAGTCTGAGATGTCCACTCCTTCATCGTTCAGACGTTGACTAACTCAATCTGCTCTTCGAACGGCTGATGGCTTTTTCCTCATGTGATGCGGTGTTTCGCAAGTATACGAACGCGTCAGAGTAATATAAAAGATTGTCGAATCCACAGAGACCAAGTGTTAATCTATCGTTATTTGATTGTTATGGTCCTTATCAAAGGCAATCAAAATAGGTGTTTTTGGAGTGTGCAATGAAAAGTAAAGTATTGAAATAAATCTATCGTTATCTATTGTTACGATCCTTACATTCTAACCTTATAGATTTAGTTAGACATGGTAAAGTAAAAGTGCATTAAAGTAAATAAAAGTAGTGCGAGTGAGGAAAGTAAATAAAAGTAGTGCGAGTGCGAGAAATAAATAAAAGTAGTGCGAGTGCGAGAAATAAATAAAAGTAGTGCGAGTGCGGAAAATAAATAATTTAAAGCGAGTGCGAGGAAATAAATAAAAGTAAAGCGAGTGCGAGGAAATAAATTAAAGTAAAGCGAGTGCGGGAAAATAAATAAGATGTAAAGCGAGTGCGGAAATAAATAATTTAAAGCGAGTGCGAGGAAATAAATAAAAGTAAAGCGAGTGCGGGAAAATAAATAAGATAAAGACAGGTAATAAAAACCTGCTCCAATCGGAGGGTTGAATAAATTACAAAGCGGAAATGAAAATGGCAGCAGGATTAACTTCCTTCCAAAGTGCTCCAAACTCGATTACAGACTCTATCACAGACTCGATTACACAATTGTGGTAACACTCCAATGCGAAGCGGTTACCACTTTATATTACTGGATATATGCCTAAGTGAAACAAAGTTGCTCTGAGTTTGCCTCTGCTCTAAGTTTGGATGATTGTAAAAGTGATTTCGAGTTTCTATTTATAAGCAAGTAAAAAGATGGAAATGACTTGGATGCCCTTCAACTTGAAAATGGGAGGGAAAAACTTTCCTCTTGTGGCGCCCGCCACAAGGCCATGGCGCCCGCCACAAGCACAAAATGAGGCGCCTTAGTGGAAGTAGTGGGGAACGTGGAAGTTGAGGGAAGTTGAGCTTGGACACGTCATGGCAGGGTCTATGGCGCCAGCCATGGGTTAGGCCACAAGAACAAAATGCTAAATTTTAGGGTTTTTGGCTCTTTTTCGCTCCTTTTCTCGATCGGGGCTCTGATTAAAGTAAAAACCTGAAAACAAAGAAAAACATAGCAATAACACAACAAAATGATAATAAAACAACTAGAATGCATGTGAAATCGGAGTCGAAAATACGGTAAATTTCAGTGTTATCAAACTCTCCCACACTTAAACCTTTGCTTGTCCTCAAGCAAAAGATTAAAAAGCTCATAAAAGAAAACTTGTGTAAACGAGTGCTTCAGGTAAAAATTCCAAGTTCAAGTCGGGATGCAGTGATAGGTACTAACTGAGTGAACTAAGGGTATCATGATGACACTAATCCGCAAATACGGACATAAACTTCATTCCTATATTAACCAACCCATATTATCCCACAATACCTAGGCCTGCCTCTTTATCTCTTTTTGTGTCCTTTTCATTCAGGCGCAATCACATTAAGCCTGTTATCCGTACATACTTCGTAGTAGAGTGACCTGTTAGTGATTATGATCTGACCATGGGGTTTCTGGCACATAAACATGTGTAAACCCTTTTATTGGACCCAACTGTAGTTGTGGGGGATCGGATCGTAATCCTCCCTACCGAGTTCAGTGCCAGATACCTCTGAACCAACTAACAGTGGGTAAGTTTTTCTTTTTATTTTTCTTTTTCTTTTTGTAGCAATCTTTTACAATTCTTTGGTTTAAATGACTTTGTGAGGGTCACCTATACCGGAGTTGCCTTTTTGCTTTCTTTTATTTTTTTGTTTTTCTGGATCATTCACTTATTTGCATTGGTCCCCTACGTAGAGGATGCGTAGGCCGGAGCTGACTGCTGAGATAAACTACTAAGGACTTATACGAAAATGATGATTAAGGCCATGGTATATGGGGTTTCGGGAATGATTCCTATATTTACGAAGCTTATGGTGCTAAAATAGATACTGATGTTTCGCAAAGTTCTCCCAAGTCACCGCATCCTTACTCAAAACATGTCTTTAAAACCTGGAAACTTTCGAAATAACACTATTTTCTTTTGGAGAAAATTTTTCGGTGGGGCTAAAGGTATGGGGAGGTAGGATTGTACTAAAGATATACTATATTTGGTGACTCGTCAAACTCAGGCATTATACTAAAAATCAAAATAAACAACTAAAAGGAAATAATTATAAATAAAATATCTAAAAACAGTAAAGAAAAAGCGATAAAGGAAAAACGAGAAAAGCAATAAAGAAAAGACGATAGAGTCTCCTCCCACACTTAAATCGAACATTGTCCCCAATGTCTCGAAATAAGATAAGGGAAGAGTTACCTGACAAGCTATTGATGACCACTAGTGCCCTCGCTATCCTGAGGTGGACGACGGGATCGGGTACGACGATGGTCTCTCTGATCCATCCTCGCCTGCAGGGCATCCTGAGCGGTCCTCACCTCTCGAAGGTTACATATAATGGAACCTTGAGTGGCTTCAATGAGTGCCATGTGTCTCTGGTGGTAGTGTTGCTGACGGGCTTGTGAATCTGTGATCGTTTGCAGGGACTGTAGAACAGTGTCGTAGGACCTGTCTGTCCTCCGCTGCGACTCTTGCATGAAGCTCATGTTATCCGCCATTTGTTGCTGGATGGTAGAGAGTAGGTTGTCACGCCTTTTCTCTCTAGACACGTGGTCACGCCACATCTTCTCTGTAATATAGAAGCCAGGAGTGGTACCTGCAGAAGAAGAAGATGGTGCGGTATGTGGTGGTGAAGGATGATGGGGGGACACATGGGGTACGGGAGATCTCTCTCTCCGATCATATTCATCATCAGTGTCATGTCCCGCCTCATCAGGAATGTTAGGAGGAAGAGGACCCAAAACAGGTGGGGCGTCTAAAGCGTAGGTCCAATTCCTTTCATCTCGTACATATGTACGTCTAGTGCACGGTAAAACAACAGAAGGGATGGCTACACCATGAACCATAAACATATAGCCTCCTTCTCTCCTCGAGCGACACAATTTCATGTCTCTCAGAATTTTTAGGTTAATTGTGCGAGGAGGTAGGGGGTCTAGGGTAGCCATCTCATCGTTCAGGTTAAGCGCCCGAGCAATAGATGTAATCAATCCACCAAAAGAAATCGGTCCTGCTTTATTCAAAGTTAAAGTCATATGAGCAAGCATGAACGGGACCGAATTAATACGTCTATTTGTGAGGCTTCCTTGTAAAAATAGATGCTCTCTAGCATTAACCTTATTTGGATTCTCCCGACCAAAAATAGTGCATGCCAACAGATATCTAAAAACTCTGATGGCCGGGTTATGGATAGTTGAGGCAAGAACTCCTTCAAAAGAGTTTATGGAAGTGTTTGATAAACGCTCCCAGAAGGAAAATACCTCAACAGACCATTCGGAATCCAAAGGGGCCTCACAAATAGCACCGTCCCCATGAGGGATTCCTAACAAGCTGGCTAGTTCGTCGGTACTGAATTGGTATTCAACAGCAAACATTCTAAATTTGACAGTACCAAATGTGCTAGCAGTGTTAGGGTTGACAATATAAATTAAGGAACTCAAAAATTCAGTTATCAACCGCTCATAGGTAGGTTCTTTATTGGAAAAGAAATTATGCAAACCTAAATTATCTAATAAATGAAATATGCTATGATAGATACCTAAAGTGTAGAGACATTTTTCGTCAACATACCTTGTCGGGAGGATTTCCCGATTTTGCAACCGTTCAATAATTTTTCTTTGTCTATCCCCCAGTTTCCCTCCTCGAAGAATGAATCCGTTAAACTCCATTTGAAAAGCTCTTGAAAAGTGATGAAGAAGATGAAGTGGTTTGTGAAAAGGTTGGATTTTTACAAAATCCGACGGATGAAATCGAAAATGGAAATTGGAATAATGATTTGTGTAGTGTGGTGGTTAGAAAAGTATGAGCTTTTTGTGGGTTCAAGGATGTTTTTTCAAGGTGAAAAAATGGGTTTGGAAGGTTGTAAGTTGCAAAAATAGTGAAGAAAGGGGTTCTGCCCCGACCTTTTACAGACGCTGTGGCAGGCGCCACAGGGTCTATGGCGGGCGCCACAAGGCAAAATCTGGCTGGGCCGAATTTTGGTCCTTTGGCTTGGGCTTCTCTTGTCTTTTGGCTTTGAGGGGTCCGGATAGCATTTGTCTTGTGATTTTCCTAGTATCTTTGACTTGCATAATTTTATAAAGGTAAAAACAAAAAATAAAAATGAAACTGAAACAAAAACAAAAATTAAATATAAATAAATAAATAACTGAAAAATTAAAATGCAAATAAAATAAACATAGAACATATATAGATAAAAATAGAAATACTAATGTATAGATTTTATATAATATTCTAAATGCGATAATATAAGATGAGTTATGTAAATACGAGAAATATAGTGAGATCATATAGTGGGGATGTCATCTTCCTGAGAGGAACCACGGAGCATGGCTACTTCTTGCTTGAGCTCTGCGATCTCCTGATATAGACAGTCGGCTTCAGTTGCATGGGTGAGATCAGACACTCCCATCTGTAAAGTGAGGTCAGCCACCTTCTGTCTAAGCTCTGTGATCTCTCTACGACACTCAGCAATCTGAGTGCAGATGTCGGGTGTCTGCAATGAAAGATTATTAGAGAAAATAGTGATTCTGGGAGATGGTGGTGTAGGCATGTATTCAGCAATGGGTGGTGATCTCGGTTCCTCGACGGTCTCTCCCTGGCCCTCTAGAGCATAACTCCAATTCGCTGGATCATGCACACTGGTCATCATAGGATCTGGCAGTGTGAAATAGTGAATAGCCTCACTGTCCACTAGAAATCGGAACTGACATGGGTGGAAAGAGGCTCTCCTAATCAACCCTCTGGTCAAACAGAAGTCGATGTCCATGGTAGTGTACCCACAGTAGGTCCGAAGATGTAACAACTTGCGAGACAGACCTAAAGCGACAGCAATCTGCATGATGATTCCGCCAACATGGATGACTCCTTCGGTAGATCTGGAGATCCCGCAGAGACTGTATAACAAGAAGTTCCCACATGCGACTGGGCGAGATTGGGATGCACAAAATAACAGGAATATCTCCTCTTCACTCAGTAGTGTCTCTGCATCCGGCCTTCCCAGAAAGGAATGTTCTAATATCATCTGAAAGTATCTGAAGGCGGGGTTATGTATGACATGAGACAGCTGCATAGATGGATCCTGGCTTCCACCACCCGATATATCACTCTAAAACTTCTCAACCTCCTTACCCAGGAAATATCCCATAGGTGTCTCCGGGATAGCATCAGGAGTGGTTTGAAAACCCAATAAGTCGTCGAACTCTTTCTGGCTGAAGGAGTACTCAACACTGAAAATCCTGAAAGAAGCATACCCATCTGGTCCAGAATATGGGTCATAGTCGAATGAACTCAGGAACTCCAAAGTCAGGTTCCTATATGTGTTACTCAAGTCATCAGCAAACTCGTCCCAGTGAAGCTGGTGGCTAAGGAATCAGATACTCGGCTCGATACCCAGTGCCTCCATACAGTGCTGATCAGGATAACGCGTGGGTGCCATAGGACGCTGATACAAAGCAATGTAGCGCTCCCTCTGAGCATTATCTCTATAGGCCACGTACATGTCATCGAAATCCTGCATCCTGTAAAAGTTAAGAAAGTGATCCTGAAAATACAAACCATTCAAATCTTAGTCTCAATGCAAAATATGATAAAATAAAATAAAAATAAATAAATGCGAAAAAGTAAAATGAAAGAAAAACCATGGGTTGCCTCCCACGCAGCGCTTGTTTAACGTCATTAGCTTGACGATTAGAATTTATACACCTGTAGTAGTAGGAATCGATGGATCAATCAGGGTGTGGCTTGAGTAGTATGCTGGAATGTCTCCTCCTTCGTAGAGCTTCAGCCTTTGTCCATTTACAATGAATGGACTACAGGTATCGTTCTTGATTTCTACGGCTCCGGATCTCAGAATCTTGGATACTTCGAAAGGACCAGTCCATCTTGAACGTAGCTTTCCAGGGAAGAGTCGTAACCTAGAGTTGAAAAGGAGAACAGGATCGCCTATGTTGAAGTTTTTCTTTACTATTCTTTTGTCGTGATAGGCTTTTGTCCTCTCTTTATATATTTTTGCATTCTCGTAGGCAGATTGCCTAAGTTCTTCTAGTTTTAATTGCCCAATAGGCCTTATGCTCTAATTCGAACGGTAAGTGACAAGATTTTCCATAAACTAGTTGGTAAGGAGTAGTTCCTATAGGGGTTTTGAAAGCGGTTCTATAGTCCCATCATGCTTCTTGAAGCTTCTGAGACCAGTCTCTCCTAGAAATAGAAACAGTTTTCTCTAGGATTTGTTTTATCTCCCTATTAGATACTTCTACTTGGCCACTAGTCTGTGGGTGGTGTGGTGTTGCTACTCTATGCCTAACTCCATATTTTCTTAAAATTTTGTCAAATATTCTCGATATGAAGTGTGATCCTCCATCGCTTATGACTAAACGTGGTGTTCCAAATCTAGGGAATATATAGTTTTTAAATAGTTTGATTACTACCCTAGTGTCGTTTGTGGGTGCAGCTATAGCTTCAATCCACTTAGACACATAGTCTACAACTACTAAGGTATACCTGTTTCCTAAGGATGGTGGAAAAGGTCCCATGAAATCTATACCCCATACGTCAAAGAGTTCTACTTCCTGAATGTTTCTTAGAGGCATTTCATCACTCCTTGAAATGTTTCCAGTACGTTGGCATCTATCACACTTGACAATGTAAGCATAGACATCACGCCACATGGTAGGTTAGAATAGGCCAGCTTGAAGAATCTTGGCGTATGTCTTAGAGGTGCTCGCATGTCCACCATAAGGTGCAGAATGAAAATGCTCGATAATACTATTTACCTCTTCTTCTGGAACGCAACGGCGAAAAATGCCATCTTTACCCCTTTTGAAAAGGAGCGGTTCGTCCCAATAGAAGTTTCTCACATCGTGGAAGAATTTCTTCTTGCGGTGGTAGTCAAGGTCAGGGGGTACTATATCAGCATCTAGGTAATTAACGAAATCTGCATACCAGGGTACGTTACTTATTGCTAAGGAATTTTGGGGGAGCTCATAAAGGTCCAGGTTATTATCTTCAATGGTTTCTACTCTAGCTATCAGTCTATCATAGGCGAAGTCATCATTTATGGGTACTAGTTCAGGTTTCAGATGTTCTAGCCTAGAAAGGTGATCGGCTACTACATTTTCAATGCCTTTTTTTATCTCTTATATCTAAATCAAACTCTTGTAGTAATAGAATCCATCGGAGTAATCTGGGCTTGGCATCTTTTTTACTTAATAGGTAACGAATGGCAGCATGATCAGTGTAAACTATAATTTTTGCTCCTACTAGATAAGATCTAAATTTATCTATAGCGAAAACTACAGCGAGTAATTCTTTTTGAGTTGTTGCGTAGTTAAGTTGGGCAGCATCTAGGGTTCTACTGGCATAATAAATGGCATGTAATTTTTTATCTTTCCTTTGTCCTAGAACGGCTCCAACTGCATAATCACTAGCATCGCACATTATCTCGAAAGGTTCCGACAAATCAGGTGGTTTCATAATGGGTGCAGATACTAACGCTTGCTTTAAAAGATTAAATGCGTCATTACATTTTCATCAAAAATGAATTCAGCATCTTTCATTAAAAGTCCGGTTAAAGGTTTAGTTATTTTGGAGAAGTCCTTAATAAAACGCCGGTAGAATCCAGCGTGTCCAAGAAAGCTTCGGACTTCTCTGATGGTTTTTGGGGGTTTTAGGTTTTCTATAACTTCTATTTTAGCTTTATCTACCTCTATACCTTTTTCGGAAACTATATGTCCTAAAACTATTCCTTCGGTTACCATGAAATGACATTTTTCCCAGTTTAGCACGAGGTTTACCTCCACGCATCTCTCCAGGATTTTCTCAAGGTTAGCAAGACAATTGTGGAAATCAAATCCGCAAACCAAGAAATCGTCCATAAACACTTCCATGATACCATCTAGGTAATCTGCAAAGATTGACGTCATGCAGCGTTGGAAAGTAGCTGGGCATTACAGAGGCCGAACGACATTCGTTTGTAGGCAAAAGTTCCATAAGGGCATGTAAAGGTAGTTTTTTCTTGATCTTTGGGGTGGATAGGTATTTGGAAGAATCCAGAGTATCCATCTAGATAACAGAAGTAAGAGTGTCTGGCTAGACGCTCCAACATTTGGTCTATAAATGGTAAAGGGAAATGATCCTTCCTAGTTGCTTTATTTAATTTTCTATAATCTATACACATCCGCCATCCTCCTTCTAAACGTTTTCCTACATGTTCGCCTTTATCATTTTGCACGTCGGTGATGCCTCCCTTTTTAGGTACTACATGCACAGGGCTCACCCACTTACTATCCGAGATCTGGTAGATTATACCTGCCTCAAGTAACTTAAGAACTTGCTTTTTAACAACATCACTCATTATTGGGTTTATTCTTCTTTGATGTTCCCTGGAGGGTTTTGAATCTTCTTCTAGTGAAATCCTATCCATGCATACGGGTGGACTTATACCTTTCAGGTCAGAGATATTATATCCTAAGGCTGAGGGATATCTTCGTAAAACGTCTAAAAGTTGGTTCGTTTCCTTTTGGCTCAAGGTAGCACTAACTATAACTGGACGGTTCATCTTTTCATCGAGGAACTCGTATCTCAGGTTCTTAGGCAATTCCTTAAGTTCTAAGGTTGGTTTCTTAGGGCATGGCATATGATCTGGAGTAAGGGATAAACATTCGTAAAGGTTATCATTGATGTAGGGTTTCTTAAAGTCATCATCTTCCTTTATGAGAGTTGATGGTAACATTTTTGTTTTTATAATTTATTTTTGTTCTAATTCTCTAACACATTCATCAATGATGTCTAAGGCATAACACGAGTCTCCCATCACAGGTGCCATAAGAAATTTCGAAAGTATAAATTCTATTTTCTCGTCACCTACCTCAAATGTCAACTTTCCTTTCTTGACATCTATTATGGCTCCCGCAGTCGATAAGAATGGTCTACCTAGAAGGATTGGTATATCATTGTCCTCTTTGATGTCCATGAAAACAAAATCAGTAGGGATAAATAACTGACCTATCCTAACAGGAACATCTTCTAAAATGCCTATCGGATATTTAACAGATCTATCGGCTAACTGAAGTGACATCTTAGTGGGCTGTAATTCTCCTAAGTATAACCTCTCACAAACTGCTAAAGGCATTAGGCTCACACTAGCTCTTAAGTCTAGAAAAGATTTTTCGATGACATGATTACCCAAAAGGAAAGGAATGGAAAAATTTCCAGGATCTTTATCTTTCTTTGCTAATTTGTCCTCGGAAATAGCATTACATTCCAAAGGCTTCGGATCGTCAAGTCTACGTTTGTTGGTAAGGATGTCTTTGAGAAACTTTGCATAAGAAGGTATTTGGGTGATGGCTTCTGTGAAAGGGATTTCTAAATGAAGTTTTTCTATAACTTTAATAAATTTTTGATACTGTTTATTGATCTGGGTTTGTTTGAGTCTTTGGGGATATGGTATAGGTGGTTTATATGGCGGGGGTGGTATGTAAGTTTTATCTTTAGGTTCTTCTCCTTTTTCTCGACCTTCCTGGTTTTCAGATTCCTCTGGTTCCTTTACTTCGTCCGTGGGTTTTGTACATTCCTTAGAAGTTTCGGGTTCACTCAATCTAGGGTTTGGTGGCTCATCATAAGCGTTCCCACTTCGTAGGGTAATGGCATTGGCTTGTCCTCTCGGATTTTGTTGAGGTTGTCCCGGGAATTGTCCTCCAGCTGTAGTCTGAGGGGCTTGGTTTAAAGCTACCTGAGAGATCTGGGTTTCAAGCATCTTGGTATGAGTAACTATTTGGTCAACCTTGGTTCCTAACTGAGTAATCAATTCGTTAACATGAATGTTTTGGTTCATGAACTCCTTGTTTTGTTGGGTTTGAGCGGTGATAACATTTTCCATAATTTTCTCAAGGCTCGGCTTTGGTGGTACAGGTTGCATAGGTTGATTTGATCTTGGGGCTTGATAACTAGGTCTCGGAGGTGCATTATTTTGAATAGGGTTATTGTTTTTATAGGAGAAGTTCGGGTGATTCCTCCATCCAGGGTTATAGGTATTCGAATATGGCTTCCCTTGGGTGTAGTTTACTTGCTCAGAGTGGGTTTCGTTTAATAGACTGCATTCTGCAGATTGGTGTCCTTTGGTTCCACATATCTCACAATCCGACAAAATTGCGGCTACAGTATTCGGGTTTATGCACATATGTTCGACTTTAAGGGCTAATGCGTCCATTTTAGCTTGCATCATGTCTATAGAGCTTAGTTCATGCACTCCTCATTGGGCTTCCTTCTTCTCAACTGTCGCTCGTTCGACTCCCCATGATTGATGGTTTTGAGCCATATCTTCGATGAGGGCACTAGCTTCAGGATAAGGTTTGTTCATCAGAGCACCGCCCGCGGCAGCGTCGATGGTCATCTTTGTGTTGTAATGAAGTCCATTATAGAAGGTTTGAATGATTAACCAATTTTTTAAACCATGATGTGGGCATGCTCGTAACAACTCTTTATATCTCTCCCAAGCTTTGAACAGCGATTCTCCTTGGTTTTGGGTAAATCTAGTTATATGGTTTCGAAGAATGGTGGTTTTACTCGGGGGAAAATATCTAGCAAGAAAAACTCTTCTAAGGTTATCCCAAGTCGTAATGGAATTGGGTGGAAGTGAATCTAACCATGATAGGGCTTTATCTCTGAGGGAAAAAGGGAATAATCTTAAACGTATTGCCTCAGGAGAAGCTCCATTGGTTTTAAAAGTGTCAGCTAATTGAAGAAATATTTTTAAATGTTGGTTTGGGTTCTCAGTAGCGAGACCTGCGAATTGTCTCTGTTGCACTAGTTGTAACAGGGATGGTTTAAGTTCAAAATTATTAGCTGGGATGGTTGGGTTTACTATACTAGAACTAGGTTCTTCATTAGATGGTTTAGCGAAGTCCTTAAGAGGTCTTTGGTTTTGATCTTCGGCCATAGCTCTCTTAATTCTATGAAAGAATAAACGTCCGCGAGCGTAACGTTCAGGTTCCGCCCGAGGGTATACTAAGCTTAAACTTCCGGTGCTGCGAGTTCTTCGCATTGACCGGCGGGAAATAGCCTAAGTCTAAACGATATAACAACAGGAAAATGAAATTTGACAAAATTGGTCCCCGGCAACGGCGCCAAAAACTTGATGCGGTGTTTCGCAAGTATACGAACACGTCAAAGTAATATAAAAGATTGTCGAATCCACAGAGACCAAGTGTCAATCTATCGTTATCTATTGTTATGGTGCTTATCAAAGGCAATCGAAATAGGTGTTTTTGGAGTGTGCAATGAAAAGTAAAGTATTGAAATAAATTTAATTAATAAAGATAGGGTCGAATGTAATTCACGTAATCGATTGATAATCCAAGTACTTGCTAGTAGAGCTACTTATGGGCAGTGTTTCCTACTTTGAAAAGAACTAATTTAACAGGAACTGTCGCTTTCGCGTATTCAGAACCGAGTTGTACTCCCTAATCAAATCCTCTTATTGTCACTTATAAAAAGGCGCGCATTGCGTTAGAGTAGTAAACCTATTTTTAAGAAATATAGTATCTTGACTAAGTTGAAAAGTATTATAACCTGGATTTCTTAACCAAAAGAGGTTCTCACGAACCAGACTCTAAACTTATAAACGCGTCCGAAAATAGTTTTAAAATCTCTTTTCTTCTTAAGTTAAAAACTCCTAATGAACTAAACAAAGCACTTTCGCTGTTTTTGAAATAGTTAAAAACAATTAAGTTTAAAAAGACGTTGGACGGCTTTCGATCTTACCCAACGGAATTGAAGTGCGGGAAAACTTAACTTGAAAGTCAAAATAGCCCTTAAGTGTTTCTACGAACAATTGTACGGATTATCGGTTCAATTACGATCCTTACATTCTAACCTTATAGATTTAGTTAGACATGGTAAAGTAAAAGTGCATTAAAGTAAATAAAAGTAGTGCGAGTGCGGAAAGTAAATAAAAGTAGTGTGAGTGCGAGAAATAAATAAAAGTAGTGCGAGTGCGAGAAATAAATAAAAGTAGTGCGAGTGCGGAAAATAAATAATTTAAAGCGAGTGCGAGGAAATAAATAAAACTAAAGCGAGTGCGAGGAAATAAATAAAAGTAAAGCGAGTGCGGGAAAATAAATAAGATAAAGATAGGTAATAAAAACCTGCTCCAATCGGAGGGTTGAATAAATTGCAAAGCGGAAATGAAAACGGCGGCAGGATTAACTTCCTTCCAAAGTGCTCCAAACTCGAATATAGACTCTATCACAAAATCGATTACACAATTGTGGTAACACTCCAATGCGAAGCGGTTACCACTTTATAATACTGAATATATGCCTAAGTGAAACAAAGTTGCTCTGAGTTTGCCTCTGCTCTAAGTTTGGATGATTGTAAAAGTGATTTCGAGTTTCTATTTATAAGCAAGTAAAAAGATGGAAATGACTTGGATGCCCTTCAACTTGAAAATGGGAGGGAAAAACTTTCCTCTTGTGGCGCCCGCCACAAGGCCATGGCGCCCGCCACAAGCACAAAATGAGGCGCCTTAGTGGAAGTAGTGGGGAACGTGGAAGTTGAGGGAAGTTGAGCTTGGACACGTCATGGCAGGGTCTATGGCGCCAGCCATGAGGTAGGCCACAAGAACAAAATGCTAAATTTTAGGGTTTTTGGCTCTTTTTTGCTCCTTTTCTCGATCGGGGCTCCGATTAAAGTAAAAACCTGAAAACAAAGAAAAACATAGCAATAACACAACAAAATGATAATAAAACAACTAGAATGCATGTGAAATCAGAGTCGAAAATACGGTAAATTTCAGTGTTATCATCATGCTCAAGCAGACGAAATAATTCATCAGATACTTCTTCATCATCAGTCCCTTCCTCAGCCTCAAACACAGGGAAATCAAAGTTTGGAGAGGGAGTAGGATCATTGTATTCAATGGGTTTGGGAACCAACCTGCATAATGATTTGATATTTTGATTTTAGAGAAGTGAATTGTGACCAATTATTATGCAGATGGACAATTATTATTTATTTATTTAGGTTTTTTGTGATTACCAATTTCAGAAAGGCAAAAAGTAAAAGTAAAAGTAAAAGATCATAGATGTGGATGAAATAGAATTGCATTTTATTAATGATAATTGAAAATGCCTAACAATGTTCACTTCTCCCTTAGGCATAGGAGAATGATTTTTCTTAAAACATGAAAATCAATTACTTAGAGCGGTGGAGAATAACAAGAACATCAACAACAACCCAATTGTGGCAAGTCTAGCCATGCATCACAAAGTTGGTGCAGTCTTCGTCTTCATCATCTTCAATCATAGCAGCTGAGTGTTGTTCATTACCATGGATGAACCCTCCAATGCGGAAACTCGGTTGCTCATTTCAGGATTTGATGTTGAAAGGCCCTGGTTGAAATCCCAATCCATCCCTATTCTTGTTCTCAGCAATCTCCACCATACGGCCCCACTAATCAATGCCGTCAGGCTCAATAGCCCTTTGTGCATCTTTTAAAGAAGACATGGGTGCCCCAGTTTTCTTCTCCAAGGCTTGGAACGACATTCCAACCTCCTCCTCAGCTTCAACATAATAAAAAGATGACAAATGGCTCACCAATAATACCTTTTCTCCACCAACAACGACAAGCTTGCCGTTCTTCACAAATTTCAACTTCTGGTGTAGAGTATACGTTACAACTCCAGCTTCATGGATCCATGGCCTTCGCAATAAACATCTATAGGCCGGGTAGATGTCCATTACTTAAAACGTAATTTGAAAATCACTCAGACCTATCTTCACTGGAAGACCCACTTCTCCAATGAAGGTCTTGCGAGAACCATCAAATGCTTTGACAATTATGCCAGTATACCTCATTGGGGCGCCTTGATAAGAGAGTCTAGACAAAGTCGATTTCGGGAGCACATTCAAAGATGAACCAATATCAAACAACACATTAGACAGCGCATCCTCCTTGCAATTCATCGAAATATGTAGTGCAAGATTGTGATTTCTACCTTCCTCAGGAAGTTCTTCATCACAAAAACTCAGATTATTGCCAGAAGTAATTGTCGCATCACGCAAAAAACCGGCGGGAAAACGAAAACAACAGAGCCGCCACCGCGCGTTATTTATCCCAAAAGAGGGAAAGGAAACGCTCAGAGTAAACCTGGAAAGAACATGGTCTCGCGACCAAAGAGAATGGGTTCGGGAGTCGGTTATGCGAAGGGAAGGTATTAGCACCCCTACGCATCCGTCGTACTCGACGGGATCCACGCACAATAGAAAGGAAAATGGTTGCTAAAACACTGCTCAAACACACACACACTGGCTGAAAGAGACACAAGAAAACAAACAAAACTGAAACTGACTCGGCAGGATATCGCCTCCTGGGCCTACTTAGTCTATCAGGCATAGACATCAGAGTCGAAGTAGTTCGGACTGGGGAAACGACACATGCTCGCTAGGATGTCGCATCCTATGCATACGTATCTCCTCGGACGAAGGAGAATCAGAGCATTCGTAGCTCGGCTGACACGCACACAAAAACAGGCAAAGGCAAACGTGGAGCCCGAATGCCAATCACTGGACTTACATCAGCATCCAAACCAACACACGCACACTGGAACCCAGATGCCACTCGATGGACTTATACCGGCTTCCAAGCACACAACAAGAACAAACAGACAACAAATTGCTAAGGAGTCGGGAACTCGAGCCTAGCAATCGTCAAACAACACACACAAAAAGAAAAAAAAGGTGCCCGGAGAGACCTCGCACGGTCTCCTGCCTACATACCTCGTCTGGAACGAGGATCAGGGCGATGTAGTTCCCCTACAGAGGGGAGAAAGACTAGCCTAACCAGATAACAGAGGGAGACACAACTAGGGAGACTACGACTCGAGCCTAGATGTTATCATGCAAAATCATCCCTAAGTTAAGGTTTCTAGCTAACTGGCACAGGGAGCCAGCCTATCCTAATCATGACTTGCACAGGAAGCAAGCCGCACACACACTTAACTTGCACAGGAAGCAAGCCAAGCAAAACCTAACTTGCACAGGAAGCAAGTCTAAACTAACCCTAACTTGCACAGGAAGCAAGTCAAACAAACATACAAGCACAGGTAGCACACACTATACACAAGCAAGGGGCTCAAACAAGGCTAGGTTTTAGTCGAGGGGTCATATCAACCTCAACAAACAAACCTCTAGAACTGGGTTAATGGTGCTCTTAACCTTGACATTGAGAGCCAAGGTGAAGTAGATGAAAGGTGAGTGAAGATAAGACTTCACAGCTCTTATCCCTGGCCTGGGAGAGCTTAAGACAAGAATGTGTGGGTTCAGAAAGTGGGAACCCTTCTACACATTTAAAACTGACTCAACTGTACAATTGTACAAGATCTTGGGTTTGTATCTGCAATGCATCAACACAGTGGTGTGAGCAAAGCAGATGACGCACAGAATAGCAGGGGATAGGTTGCATATCCCTTGGATTCTGCCAATTGCCTCTTCACTTAGGAGGTCTTTGACTCTATACAAGGACAAATGTAAACAGTCACAAACATTGCCTCTTAAGGAGGACTTCAGACAGTTGCCTGGCCAAGTAACAGGCCAGGTCTTCCAGACTACATGGAGTAAGGAATTATACCTCAATGCAAATTGCTTATCAAGCAAAGCAAAGCAAAGTTCACAAGGAACTAAAAACAACTTAAGTACCTGAAATCAGTCAAGCACAGTTAGTATATCAGACACAAAGTTAGAACAAAAAACATAAACCAAACAGATAATACAGTCAATCAGTTGTGCAAAGCACAAGCTCAAAGCAAGTGAGCTAAACAACCTACAAAACACACAAGTTAGTCCATGATAAAACATCAAACTCAAGCAACTGGTATTAATCTCTTTGAAGCATTTGTTGCTTAACCTGAAACAACAAGCTTAAACATGAGCAACAAGACCACTAGGACAAGCCTAGGGTCAAAAAGAGATAAGAAAGTCAAAACAGCAAGTGGCAAGTATCCAAAATCAAGTTCAACCAATCAAGAAACAAACTCAATTGGTTTCACAATCATATCATTCATCATCATCATTTTATAAGCAAAAGAAGTCAAAGCATGGCATATGGAAGCTCATAGAAGTCAACAGCAAGACTCAACTCAAAACCAATCATAAACAATTCCAAAAATCATCAAATAATTCATGATCAATCATAACCCATAACATGACATGCATATAAAATTTCAGCTCAATTGGATCATGGGAAGATGGTCAATGAAAATCAGAAAAGCAAGGCAAGTTTAAGCATGCTCAAAGAAGTCAACCAAACATGTATCCACTTCAAAAAATCATAAATCAGTGATAACATATGAGAAATGAATGGGATCAAATCCATGGCAAAGCTTAAGATGTCTACTATTCACATATCAAATTTCATGTCCATCCAATAAAGTATGAGAATTTCACAAATGAAATGGGAACATGTGTCACAAAAAGTCAACATAAGACCAAACAGGGGAGAAAAATCTCAAACAATTAGGAAAATGCCATAAACAATTCCACAAAAAATCACATGTAAACTAGACATACACAAGTTCATTCATGCAAAAGTTAAATCGAATTTGAGGTCCAGAGGTATGGTATTGAAAATCATCAAGTTAGACATCAATGGTGTGACACAAATTGTCACACCCTACTTCAAAAAATCATAACTCAACAACCAGAGATGATAAATTCATAAACTCTATACCAAAATCACCATGAATGTGTCTAGTTTATTCACAAAAAATTTCAAGGCCATTGGATAAAGTATCATCATTTCACAAATGTTTTGGCAAAAGGTACAAAAAATGGATACATGTCACAAACCCTAGCACCATTTAAAATTCACTTATCTAAAAAATCAGGAAAAATCATGATTAATAAGTAGAGATCAAGCAGAGCATAATGCAAAACATTTCATGAAATTTGGATCACAAATGGATGAGATATGATTTTTGCAAATTGGTGTAACAAATGAAATGAATATTGAAGAAATAATATGATTTAAATAAGAATTAATCCGGCAATGGCATATTGGTAATTATTGAGACCTTTTAATGAAACGGTGCGCAGCACTCCCAGACGTGGCAAGCAACCATTCGCTCATGGCAATAAAACAGTGGCAATTTCATGCAAACAAAAGCCAAAATGCAGAACACGATTTCTGGGTTTATTTTTTAGGGTTTGTGAAGCTACAGTTCATATCATCATCTTCTTCACCAATCGTGGAAAATTAATTTGCCCAGAACATGAAATCAAGCATAGCAATCGAACCACTAAACAACCATCATCAACATCCTAACATCAAAAATCATGAAATCGAGCTAGCAATGGAAGAACTACGCAAAACATCATTCACATATCAAGTTTCCATTCATCATAACTTTGTAAATACTCAACCATTTTTCTTGGTTCAAAGCTCAAAACAATAAGCATGGCAAGATCTACACAAAGGATAGCATCATTTCAATAAATGAGAGATTCGAAGTACATACCAGATTTGAAGAGCTGAGTTGGATCGTGGTTACTTGGCCTCAAATGGTTGAAACAGATGAACCACGATGCTCTAGATGGTGTATGGCTAAGGAATTTTGGCTCAACAATCTTGCTACTAGCTGCAACCAATATCTGCCATGGAAGGATGTTGATGAAACAAAACTGGAGAATGGCTTTACAGTTGGTGAATGTCACTTGCAATGAGCTCAAAATGGTGAGTACATGATGAAACCAACAAAACAGCTCGAGTTCTCTTTGCTTTTTCAGTAAAAGTTCAAAAATGAGGAAAAATGAGAAATGAGAGAAATGGTATTTTTCTGTTTTGGATAATGGCTGCTAGCTAGGGTTCTGCAGAGGTAAATTGAAGAATATATATGTTGTAATTAGTGGAGCTAAGCATAATTAATCAAAGTGGTAAACAGAACTTTGCAAATGAAGGTGTTTTGACTAATTGTGCAATTCCACTCAAATGACAAGGCCATGTGCTAACAGCTGCAAAATTGGGCTTCTAACCTGTCCAAAATGCAATTTCTGAACTATTTCAAATGGCCAATTTGATGGAAAATGATTATTTTAAAAAGTCAAATTTTCACTACACTTGAAATTAATTCATACAAGTTCAAAAATGCCATTTTGATTGGTGATGTTTTGATGAATGATGATGACATTTTTGGAAAGAGTGCATCAAATGTGACTTGTTGCAAAAATCCCCACCCAATTTGGCCAAATGGTTTGAGAGATATGGCCTTTTGAAGTTCAAAAATTTTTGAGAATGAATTGATCATAACTTGCCAACCATACATGGGAATTGAGTGTTCTTGGACTTTTTGGAAATGGGAAAACAAGATCTTCAACTTTCATGTTGGGCAAAAATTCATTTGAAGCTTGTATCATGATGTAAGTTTGAGGATCAAGACTTTCCATTTTTGGCAAATTCCAATTACAGGTTGACTTTCTATTTTTGGAAATTTCTTGTCTGGCTTCAAATTCTTCCATGATGGTGTTTGACATGTTATATGAGGCCTATATGGACATGAATGAGCCTTCTCAAACCCATTCCCACCATCCAATCACTGATTAAATGCACAGTTGACCAACAGTTGACTTTTTAGGGTTTCTGGTGAACTGAGCCATGACTGGTGACTTCTGAGCAATCAAACCTTGACCAAAACACTTCAAAATGATCCCCAAGTCATGTGAACATGTTGGACCAACCCTAGGGCCTTGCTCAATGAAAATTGCACTTGCTTGCTTGATTGACTGATCTCCTGACCAGTTTGACCTAACTTGTCAGCTGAACTTGCACTTGGGCAAATGGACAATGCAATGTTATGCAGTGGACTATATTATGTTAATGAACTAATGATGAAAATGTATATACAAAATGTAGGTGCAAATTTGAGGTGCTACAGCTTCCCCTATTCCATCAGCTGGGAACCCGAATGGATGAGAGCAACGGCTGTCAGACTTTCAGGGTACACAGGGATTGAATACCAAAGAACCGTAGAAATTTGCACTCTGCTGGGAAAATAATTAACAACGCCTGTCATAATCGGCAAAGGAACAGTCTTGAAACAAGAATCCGTCTGGAACGGAAAAAGTCGGCCTGATCACCGAAATAGTAACGTCGACCTGGATACCAAAATAAATGGTAACGCAGGGATAACCATGGCCTGAACACCACACGTCCGTTGGGGATTATTATCTCTCCTTCTCATGCTTTTCTTGAACCCCGAGATTTTTCTTTTGTGCAAATGATCCCCGATCGCTGCAGTTGAACCCCAACATCTTGTTTTGCCAAAATAATGAACCCCATTCTCCAATTTGAACCCCAGTCGCCTGACGATAACTCGCGATCGCCATTGTGAACCCCATTCTCCAGAAAATGCCGCAACATCTCCCTTTCTCCATTTGAACCCCGCTCTCCAGAAAATGCCTCAACATTTCCCTTTCTCCATTTGAACCCCGTTCCCAGAAAATGCCTCAACATTTCCTTTTCTCCGTTTGAACCCCGCTCTCCAATTTCTCGTGATAATTCCGCTGGCAACGTCGGAAATAACACCAACACCACTCTGAGGGCGACATATCAGAGGGTATACCTTCACAAAAGGAAGGTAACATGTGCGTCTCTTCCCTGGAAGACACCTATAACGACCTCCATTGGCCTCAGCCAAAGTCTAAGGTGACACATGAACAGAAGATAATCTTGAGGACCTCATCCCGGATATAATCTTCAACTCCAATCTCCATTTGAACCCCAGAAAATGCCGCAACATCTCCTTTTCTCCAGTTGAACCTCGATCTCCAAAAAAATGTCTCAACATTTCCTTTTCTCCAGTTAAACCCCGTAATCGCGCTGATCGCGTAACGTCCTTTGATTCCATTTCCTTCTCCGCTTGACAGAAAAATTTCCTCCAATATCGCACTACTGGGGAACATTGCTGATCTGACGTCATGATGCTAGACTCCTCAGAGTAATATCTTCCAATCGCTGTCTCGCACGACAGAAAACTCCTCCAGTATCGCACTACTGAGGAACACCTCTGATTCAAAATCAAGATACTAAACTCCGCGGAGCAACACCTTCACTTCTGATAAAACCACCTCTCAAACGGTAACCACGGCTTCAGCCTAGCTTATGCGTGCAATATGATGCATGATTGACTTTTCTGCGTAATGCTCCATAATGCTACGCGATTTATTATGCAATATGCTATGCTTATTCTTCATGATGAATGCATAAAAAATGTCCCCCTCAAGGGACTCTCCTGGGGAGCTCGAGACACTCTGCTGAGGAACTCGTCAATACTCCGATTCCACCCTACTGGGGAATGACGCTGCTGTTGGGAAAAGGTAACCCTTGCTGGGGAAAGCCTCCTTTGCACCCAATCCGCTTGGGGAATTGCTGGGGGATAGGAACCACCAACGCTCAGTGGGGATACCTCGATCTTTGACTTGCGGGGGATATCAATCCCGACTCTGCTTGGAGAACCCTCACAGATACCTGACGACTTCACTGGGAAAATGCTCACAGATACTCCGCTGGGAAACAGCAACCTCCAGGCCTGGCAACTGGGGAAGCATCGATCTAAAACCTGCTAGGGATAACCATCCTGACCCTGCCAGGGGAAACGAATGCTACTCCGCTGGGGACAACCCACGCAATCCACAGGTAGAATCAACTCAGCTGGGGATGCAGATATCAGTCTGCTACGGAAACTCGTCCAATCCACTGGTAGGATGAGCACCGCTGGAGATATATTTCATTGAAACCCGCTCCACTCGGGGAATAGCAACCTTCAGGCCTGGCTGCTGAGGAAACACGTTTTAAACCTGCCTGGGATAACCATCCTGACTCGACTAGGGGACCCACAGACCTTGGATCCGCTGGGGATTTGGTCCTCTAATTCTGCTTGGGGACCTCGCTGGGGAAATGAGAAAAGTTGGTACAAAACACCCCAATCTCGTATCAGCCTTCCACTTTTGAGAACTCCCAGACTCGTCTGGACCTTTTCTGCTCCATCATCTTGTATTCCCAATCGCTCCGCACTCGACGAAGATCGAACTCCTGGGACTTATACAGAAATTTCAATTTTCGGACTTTGAAGAGTCTTCTTGATTAATTTCAAAGGCCCTCGGACGTCCTTCGCTGTCTCTCATCGCTTCTCTTATCCATTCATTCGTCCCTGATTGGACCCTGCGGGGAATTTCTACAGACTTTCCAATCTTCCGATTTTGAAGAGTCTTCTTGATTAACATTCAAGGATCGTCGCACGTCTCGACGTCTCTTCATCATTCCTTCATACATTCGTCCCTGATTGGACTCCACGGGGATTTGTCTTGTCAAAAGCTTCCACATCACAACCTGCAAGTGAGCGAAAATATCTAACAGCACCTGCAAAAGGAGATCGTCAGATAAAACCGTGCCCCAGGCGTGTCAAGATTTCAACACTTGGGTCCCTCAACCTTCCGAATAAGATTTCAAGCTCTCAATCTTATAAACATGCATTGGAAGGGACCTGTATGTCTCAAAATGCAAGATTCTTTATCAAAAATAATTGGATGTTTTTGCAATCAAAGCGGTAATGAAAAACAAAAACAAAATTATTTGACTGAATATGCATTTTATTGATTGAAAAAAGTGTGGCTCAAATGAGCAATACAAAGGAAGCAATTCCTGAAAAGAGGTAATTGCGCACAAAAGGAAAAATCTATCCTAATGGCAATGTGAAACTCGTGATCTCATCGAGTTCCAACTCAGTTACACCCCATATATCCTCAGACTCTCCATGCTTTCTGCCTTCTGAACAAGACGTTTCTGATTGATCCCCACCGGGTATTATCCATGATGCCTTAACCAAAACGCAAACGATCATGCTGGACGCAGTTGTTCGTTTCAATCCCTCTTTTGCCTGGACCGCCCTTTCGGGTTTTCAGACCACCAGGATACCCTTTTTTGCCCAAGCCGCCTTTCCAGGTTTTCGACTTGCCGGGTGTACAATTTTTCATTTTATCCCTAATTTTTGCCCGAACCTTTCTTTCTGTTTTTGGTTCGCCGGGATGCCCATTTTTGCCTGAACTGTTTTATTCTTTTCGTCCAGCGGGTCTCTTTACACGAAGTATTTTTTAACTACGTCCGCATTCACAGGGGATGGAAAATCCTCGCCATCCATGGTCATTAGCAACAAGGCTCCGCCAGAGAAGACCTTCTTGACCACGAATAGACCTTCATAATTCGGTGTCCATTTGCCCCTTCTATCGTTTTGAGGAGGAAGGATCCTTTTCAGCACCATATCACCTACGTGATATACCCGAGGTCGCACCTTTTTGTCAAAAGCACGCTTCATCCTTTGCTGGTATAACTGCCCATGACAGATGGCCGCCAGCCTCTTTTCCTCAATTAGGCTCAACTCCTCGTATCGGGTTCTTACCCATTCAGCCTCTTGCAATTTCACGTCCATCAGGACTCTCAAAGAGGGAATCTGAACCTCAATAGGTAATACAGCCTCCATCCCATACACCAATGAGAAAGGAGTTGCCCCAGTAGATGTACGCACCGACGTTCGATACCCGTGCAATGCAAACGACAACATCTCATGCCAGTCTTTATAGGTTACCACCATTTTCTGCACAATCTTCTTGATATTCTTGTTGGCTGCCTCAACCGCCCCATTCATCTTCGGACGATAAGGAGAAGAATTATGATGCTCGATCTTGAATTCCCGGTACAGTTCTGCCATCATCTTATTGTTCAAATTAGAACCATTATCAGTAATGATTCTCTCGGGAACCCCATATCTGCAAATGATGTCTCTCTTGAGAAACCTGGCCACAACCTGCTTCGTCACGTTCGTATAAGAGGCTGCTTCAACCCACTTGGTGAAGTAATCAATAGCCACTAATATGAACCGATGCCCATTCGAAGTTGTAGGCTCAATCTTTCCGATCATATCAATGCCCCACATAGCAAACGGCCATGGAGATGACATTAAGCTCAAAGGATTTGGAGGCACGTGCACCTTATCCGCATAAATCTGGCATTTATGACACTTCCGCACGAAATTAAAACATTGGGCCTCCATTGTCATCCAATAATAACCTGCCCTCAGCAGCTTCCTTACCATTGCATTCCCACTGGCATGGGTACCGAACGATCCTTCATGAACCTCTTTCATCAATTGGCTTGCTTCTTTATCATCAACACATCTTAGCAAGACCCAATCAAAGTTCCTCTTATACAAAACCCCATCCTTATTCAGGTAGAACACCATGGCCAACCTCCGCAGAGTTTTTCGGTCCTTTTTAGATGCTCCCTCGGGATACTCTTGAGTCTCCAGATAGCGCTTGATATCGTAATACCACGGCTTCTCATCATTAGGCGCTGTATCAACAGCAAACACATAAGCCGGCCTATCCAAACGTCCAACCTCAACACTGGGGAACTGATTCCACCACTGCACCTTAATCAAGGCGGCTAGAGTAGCCAAAGCATCTGCCAAAGGATTCTCCTCTCTAGGCACATGATGCATCTTCACCTTGGTGAAAAACGTCAACAATCTCCTCGTATAATCTCGGTACGGCACTAAATGAGATTGATGCGTATACCACTTCCCATTAACCTGATTTATCACCAGAGCTGAATCTCCATATATGACAAGGTTCTTGATCCTCAAATCAATCGCCTCCTCAATTCCCAATATACAAGCTTCATATTCAGCCATGTTGTTGGTGCACTCAAATGTTAGCCGGGCAGCAAAAGGAATGTGGGATCCTTTCGGCGTAACCAAAACAGCACCAACACCGCTTCCATTCACGTTAACGGCCCCATCAAACATCAAAATCCATTCGGATTCAGGGTCAGGCCCCTCCTCCGGGATTGGTTCCTCGCAATCTTTCGATTTGAGAAACATGATGTCCTCATCAGGGAATTCAAACTTCATCGGTTGATAATCATTAATGGGTTGCTGAGCGAGGTAATCAGACAATACACTCCCCTTGATAGCCTTCTGAGAGGTATACTGTATATCATATTCAGTCAAAATCATTTGCCATCTCGCAACCCGTCCGGTCAATGCTGGCTTTTCGAAAATGTACTTGATTGGATCCATCTTGGAAATCAATAAAGTGGTATGAACCAGCATGTACTGCCTTAGTCGGCGAGCAGCCCAGACCAAAGCACAACAAGTTTTCTCGAGCAGTGAATATCTTGTTTCACAGTCGGTAAACTTTTTGCTAAGGTAGTATATGGCATGCTCTTTTCGACCAGACTCGTCATGCTGCCCCAATACACACCCCATAGACCCCTCAAGGACCGTCAAGTACAGAATTAACGGTCTTCCCTCCACAGGAGGCATCAGAATCGGAGGCTCCTGCAAATATTCTTTTATTTTTTCAAATGCCGCTTGGCAATCATCATTCCACCTGACCGTTTGATCTTTTTTCAATAACTTGAATATCGGTTCGCACGTGGCTGTTAGATGAGATATGAACCGTGAAATGTAGTTCAATCTACCTAAGAAACCACGAACCTCCTTCTCCGTTCTCGGTTCAGGCATTTCTCTTATTGCTTTTACTTTTGCAGGATCAACCTCGATTCCTTTCTCACTTACAATAAACCCTAGCAATTTACCGGACCGCACTCTGAACGTGCACTTGTTCGGATTCAACTCAGTCTAAACTGTCTCAACCGGTCGAACAACTTGGCCAAATCTACCAAATACCCCTCTTCTGTCTGGGACTTTGCTATCATGTCATCAACATAGCATTCGATTTCATGATGAATCATATCATGAAACAAAGTCACCATGGCCCTCTGATAAGTAGCACCGGCGTTCTTGAGACCGAATGGCATCACCTTGTAACAAAAGGTACCCCACGGTGTGATGAACGTTGTTTTCTCCATATCATCTGGTGACATTTTAATTTGATTATAGCCAGAAAAGCCATCCATGAAGGAAAACACCGAGAATTGAGCTGTATTATCTACCAACACATCGATGTGAGGTATCGGAAAATCATCTTTCGGACTAGCTCTGTTCAGATCTCGGTAGTCCACACACATTCTCACCTTCCCATCCTTCTTCGGAACTGGCACGATATTTGCAACCCACGGCGGATAATTAGTGACATCAAGGAAACCAGCATCCCACTGCTTCTGCACTTCTTCTTTGATTTTCATCGCCATGTCAGGTCGAGTTCTGCGCAATTTTTGCTTCACTGGAGGACAATCTGCTCTCAACGGTAGCTTGTGCACAACAATATCGGTATCCAACCCTGGCATATCTTGATAAGACCAGGCAAAGATGTCGACATACTCTTTCAACAGTGCTACCATTCTGCTCTTGACACTTTCCTCCAAAGCAGCCCCGATTTTCACTTCTTTTTTGACCTCGTCGGTACCCAAGTTCACAACCTCAATCTGCTCTTCATGCGGCTGAATCACCTTCTCCTCTTGTTTCAACAACCTGGCTAATTCCCCTGGCAGTTCACAATCTTCTTCGCCTTCTTCTTCAGCATGATAGATTGGATTGTCGAAGTCATACGAGGGTGTAACAGGATTGTTATCAATGAGATCCGGAGAAGAATCACATCTGCATGAATGTTGATTCATGCATTGCTTTAGAACCGGTGTGTGACAAATTGAACAAGAAAAATGAAAACATTGCCATTTTTATTTTATTTTTATTTTTAAACTACAAAAATAAATGAAAAACAGGAAACACCGCTTTTAATTGAAAAACATCCTTTTATTAATGATGCGAACTTGCAAATTTAAACATGAGGTGGCCCTTACAATGGACCATTACGTGTCGGGCAACGCGTATGGCTTTCATGCACATAAAATCAAAACAAGAAAAATATTACTCTTCCAGCAGAGTGACCCGGATGATCTTTTCAGCCTTCCAATTTTGGATTCCCATCCCTGGTGCGCACGGCTTTATCCACCGGTCAATGTCGCAGTCGCTATCAGCTTCCTCACTCATCATGCAGATGTGATCCGGATCTAGCATTCCGGCGCTTGTGAATGTTACTGACGTACGGCGTCCTCTGCCTTGTCCTGAGCCTCGGCCCGGCTGGTAACCCACTCCGAAGCGATCTTTCTATGCGGAGATATCCATCATCCTGCCCCAACCAGGAGCCTCTCCATTCTTTACCAACTCGGCGGCCTGTTTGTACGAAGCAATGGACGGTTTCTCCTCCTCTTTGGCAAACAGAGCATTCTCCACCTTAACGGTTTCGAAAGCTTGACTTGGCGTCTCCCAGATTTCGCCATCCATCTCCACATATTTGAATGAGGACAGGTGGCTGACAAAGATATCCTCCTCTCCGCAGACAGTGACGACCTGTCCCTCCCAGATGTATTTCAACTTTTGGTGTAAAGTCGAGGTCACTGCGCCAGCAGCATGGATCCATGGTCGACCCAACAGGCAACTATATGCCGGCTGGATATCCATGACGTAAAAAGTCGACTTGAACACCTCTGGGCCTATCTTCACAGGAAGCCCTACCTCCCCAAACACGGCCCGCTTCGACCCATCGAATGCCCGCACTATTAAATCAGTCGGAGTCAGAATCAGCCCATCACAATTCAACTTTGCCAGAGCCTTCTTCGGCAACACATTCAAAGAGGAGCCGGTATCAACCAGCACATGCGAAAGCACGGCTCCTTTACATTCCATCGCTATGTGTAACGCCCGATTGTGATTTCTCCCATCCACAGTCAAGTCCATGTCTGTAAAACCCAACCCATGGCTGGCATGCATGTTAGACACGACCGTCTCCAACTGGTTAATGGTAATCTCTTGAGGAACATAGGCTTTCCTCAAAATCTTCAACAAAGCCTCCCTGTGACCCTCAGAGCTTAACAGCAAGGACAAAATGGATATTTTGGAAGGAGTCTGCTGCAGATGGTCAACCAATTTGTACTCAGACTTCTTGATGATTCTCAAGAATTCCTCTGCATCATCATCAAGTTTTTCTTCCGACCCAAGCGGCGCCGGTGTCACCACTGGAGTACTATCACTCACCACTGCTTTCCCTTTTGCCCTGGCTAAAGCCTCGGCCTTTTCTTTTTTCTCTTTTTCTCCTTCTTCTCTCCTTAATGCATCCGGAGCAAACAGTCTGCCACTGCGAGTGAAACCGCTAGGACCGGCATTATCCACCTTCGAAACGGTGGTTTCATCCGCAGTCTGATCCTCTACCCTCTCACCATTGCAGTATACCTCTCCACCATAATGCCATGGTACGACATCCTCTTTGTCATACGGAATGGGTCCAGGTACCGTGATGGTAACTGAAGCCGCCTCCGCCAGGGTAGACAAATCTACCGGGTCAAAATAAATTGTTATGGTGGAGACCTCTTCTTTTCCCATATCAACCTTCTCAATCAAAATACTCCCATCGTCCATCAAACTCTGGACAGCCTTCCTTAAGAGTTCACACCCATCAGGGGCACCAACGCACTCAACACATTGCTCATCACAGCCTGGATAAACCCCATTCTTTAACAACTGCCTCTTGACCTCAGCCAGAGGAGCCTTCAACTGATTAACACTTGACAACCCAACTCTGCCCTCCTCAGAGATAGCATTCACCCCCCTTTGACCATGCGCGGGCATGGGATTAGCATTCACGTTGGGAGATGGTGCAAAGTTGATAGCTTTCGAATCCACCAAGTCTTGAACTGTGTGCTTAAAAGCTTTACAGTTCTCTATATTATGTCCGGGAGCACCCGAATGGAATTCACACTTTGCATTTTCATCATAGTTGGCTGGCCTTTGATCAGGTCTCAAAGGTGCCAGAGTCCTTAGCTGTACCAGCCCCAAGTCTATCAACTTTTTAAACAGAAAAGAATAAGTCACAGGCGGCCTGTCAAACTGCCTATCAACTGCTCTCCCCCACACCTGATAACCAGCCCTCTGAGGCCTCTGCTGAAATGGTTGTCTTTGCTGTTGAGGTTGTTGTTGTTGTTGTTGCTGTGCAGGCTGATGCTCAGCAGGAATGGTTACCGCAGCAGTATGCTGGAAGTAAAGATCCCTACTGGGTCCTCTTTGTGCGTATACTGCACTGGTATCACCCTCCTTCTTCCTCTGTCCATTCCCAAAGGGCTTCTTTGACCCAGACGACGAAGCTACACCCTGAATCTTCCCGAGCTTCTACCAGCTCTCAATTCTCTCCCCAGCCACAACTATATCTGAAAAGTTGGTCACCGGACAACCAACCATCCTCTCAGCATACGCCCCCTGCAAAGTCCCCATAAAGAGATCAGACATCTCTCTGTCAACTAGTGGAGGTTGCACTCTGGCATCCAACTCCCTCCACCTCTGAGCGTATTCTTTAAACCCTTCGTTATTCTTTTGAGACATACCCTGCAGCTGGGTACGACTCGGGGCCATATCAGCATTGAACTGATACTGCTTAAAGAATGCGTCCCCCAGATCTTGCCAATTCTTGATATCTGAGGACTTGAGCTTGGTGTACCACTCCAGTGAGCCTCCGGACAGACTGTCCTGGAAGAAGTACATCCACAGCTTTTGGTCCATGGTGTAAGCTGAGATCTTGCGGACAAAAGCCTGCAGATGAGTCTCGGGGCAGGAACTCCCATTATAGCGATCAAACGCGGGCGCTTTAAACTTTTGCGGGATCACAATCCCCTCCACTAGCCCCATGTTTGACATGTTTACCACCCCAGGAGTGGCATAGCTCTCCAGAGCTCTGATCTTTTCAGCCAGCAGCTGAATCTCTTTGTTCTGCGGCGGAGCACTGTACTGACCAAAAGGTTTATTATGCATCGAGAACTGGTCTGCTTCCCTGTCTTCCTCTCTGTCATCCTCAACCCCGAAGAATGGAGGAAACAGACTATCCTTCAAATTCTGCCCCGGTTGACCACCAGCAGCACCGAAACCCTCAGCGGTGTTATTCGCCATACCCACCGTTGCTCTCTTTCCACCATCTCTAGAACCACCCAGCCCCTGGTTGGAGACACCATCCAAGTTTACACCACTGTTTGCTGCTGAAGCCCGCTCGAGCTTCTCGACTTTATCCGCTAGAGCCTTCTGACCAACTGCAAAGCCTTGCATGATGTTGATCAGCTCAGTCATCTTGTCTTTTAGCTCGAGGATATCTGTGTTTGGAAGATCCATCAGTCGAGGAGTGTTGCGCCTCGTGAAGTATCTGTGAGGTCGGGTTGAGTGCAAAGGTACAACTCTGCGAGCACGAGCAATGATTCCTGAAACAATCAAGCACGTTAGCAACAGATACCTGCAAAACAGCGAACAGGTTAATATGCATGAATGCAACGTCTGTCCATATGAGGAAGATTCTGTCCTTTGATTCTGGTTTCGTCGAGACAGATAATATTTCACCAATAACATTTTGACATTCAGATGTCTCTCAACCAGATTCTCAATCAATAATACTCCTCATATGGCTAGACGTAGGTTTGATGCAGATGAATGCAAAGTGGGGATGATGCAGATGTATGAATGCGATGCACTGTGCCATCCTCCGAGTCATCTGAACATTTGCACTGAAGCCCTGATCTCTGAACTGATCACAACCATCTGAGGGAATATGTAACCACAAATCCAACTCAAGGGAGATCCGAAATAAACGGAACTGACAGATACATCATCATCATCAGACAATCTTTGAGCAGATAACCATAGGATCTCTGAATCGGCCCGGGGAATCCTGAAATAAACGGATCCCCACTGATAAATACCACGGACAGCACTCCGGCGTCTCGGCAATAAATGACCATAAATCCGACTGATAAATATGACTCTAATCAACGGAACCATTAGTCACCACCTGAGTCACCATCTGTACCTGTAATAAAGATCATTCCCTCCCCACTCACGGGTGTCGTCTAGGCCAGGGTAAAGTCGAGAGAAACACAGCATAAATAACCTTTCGCAGAATATCATCATATACACACCTGATGTATGCACCGATAATATCCCACCAGGGTCTGAACTGCTCGTGATATCAATGTTCCGCTAAGTGGCGTACACCACCCGCTTCCCATGAATCACTCTATTCCTAGGTTTCCTAGATTTCACTCATAGCCTGGGTATTGGGCCTTTTACCTCGAGTAACTCCCACCCCAAACAGAGAAACACGGCCAGCACAGCAGAATGAAAATGAATGAATGCGAACATTAATGCAAACAATAAATGCAAACAATAAACAATGAATGCAATAAATAACAGCAAAAAGCAACCAAAGCCCTAACCTAGAGAGCGCTAGGAGAGACTCGCTCAGGGAAGATGGACCAGCACAGGTCAACATCTATGACAATTTCCCCAGCAGAGTCGCCAGCTGTCGCATCACGCGAAAAACCGGCGGGAAAACGAAAACAACAGAGCCGCCACCGCACGTTATTTATCCCAAAAGAGGGAAAGGAAACGCTCAGAGTAAACCTGGAAAGAACATGGTCTCGCGACCAAAGAGAATGGGTTCGGGAGTCGGTTATGCGAAGGGAAGGTATTAGCACCCCTACGCATCTGTCGTACTCGACGGGATCCACGCACAATAGAAAGGAAAATGGTTGCTAAAACACTGCTCAAACACACACACACACACTGGCTGAAAGAGACACAAGAAAACAAACAAAACTGAAACTGACTCGGCAGGATATCGCCTCCTGGGCCTACTTAGTCTATCAGGCATAGACATCAGAGTCGAAGTAGTTCGGACTGGGGAAACGACACATGCTCGCTAGGATGTCGCATCCTATGCATACGTATCTCCTCGGACGAAGGAGAATCAGAGCATTCGTAGCTCGGCTGACACGCACACAAAAACAGGCAAAGGCAAACGTGGAGCCCGAATGCCAATCACTGGACTTACATCAGCATCCAAACCAACACACGCACACTGGAACCTAGATGCCACTCGATGGACTTATACCGGCTTCCAAGCACACAACAAGAACAAACAGACAACAAATTGCTAAGGAGTCGGGAACTCGAGCCTAGCAATCGTCAAACAACACACACAAAAAGAAAAAAAAGGTGCCCGGAGAGACCTCGCACGGTCTCCTGCCTACATACCTCGTCTGGAACGAGGATCAGGGCGATGTAGTTCCCCTACAGAGGGGAGAAAGACTAGCCTAACCAGATAACAGAGGGAGACACAACTAGGGAGACTACGACTCGAGCCTAGATGTTATCATGCAAAATCATCCCTAAGTTAAGGTTTCTAGCTAACTGGCACAGGGAGCCAGCCTATCCTAATCATGACTTGCACAGGAAGCAAGCCGCACACACACTTAACTTGCACAGGAAGCAAGCCAAGCAAAACCTAACTTGCACAGGAAGCAAGTCTAAACTAACCCTAACTTGCACAGGAAGCAAGTCAAACAAACATACAAGCACAGGTAGCACACACTATACACAAGCAAGGGGCTCAAACAAGGCTAGGTTTTAGTCGAGGGGTCATATCAACCTCAACAAACAAACCTCTGGAACTGGGTTAATGGTGCTCTTAACCTTGACATTGAGAGCCAAGGTGAAGCAGATGAAAGGTGAGTGAAGATAAGACTTCACAGCTCTTATCCCTGGCCTGGGAGAGCTTAAGACAAGAATGTGTGGGTTCAGAAAGTGGGAACCCTTCTACACATTTAAAACTGACTCAACTGTACAATTGTACAAGATCTTGGGTTTGTATCTGCAATGCATCAACACAGTGGTGTGAGCAAAGCAGATGACGCACAGAATAGCAGGGGATAGGTTGCATATCCCTTGGATTCTGCCAATTGCCTCTTCACTTAGGAGGTCTTTGACTCTATACAAGGACAAATGTAAACAGTCACAAACATTGCCTCTTAAGGAGGACTTCAGACAGTTGCCTGGCCAAGTAACAGGCCAGGTCTTCCAGACTACATGGAGTAAGGAATTATACCTCAACGCAAATTGCTTATCAAGCAAAGCAAAGCAAAGTTCACAAGGAACTAAAAGCAACTAAAGTACCTGAAATCAGTCAAGCACAGTTAGTATATCAGACACAAAGTTAGAACAAACAACATAAACCAAACAGATAATACAGTCAATCAGTTGTGCAAAGCACAAGCTCAAAGCAAGTGAGCTAAACAACCTACAAAACACACAAGTTAGTCCATGATAAAACATCAAACTCAAGCAACTGGTATTAATCTCTTTGAAGCATTTGTTGCTTAACCTGAAACAACAAGCTTAAACATGAGCAACAAGACCACTAGGACAAGCCTAGGGTCAAAAAGAGATAAGAAAGTCAAAACAGCAAGTGGCAAGTGTCCAAAATCAAGTTCAAACAATCAAGAAACAAACTCAATTGGTTTCACAATCATATCATTCATCATCATCATTTTATAAGCAAAAGAAGTCAAAGCATGGCATATGGAAGCTCATAGAAGTCAACAGCAAGACTCAACTCAAAACCAATCATAAACAATTCCAAAAATCATCAAATAATTCATGATCAATCATAATCCATAACATGACATGCATATAAAATTTCAGGTCAATTGGATCATGGCAAGATGGTCAATGAAAATCAGAAAGGCAAGGCAAGTTTAAGCATGCTCAAAGAAGTCAACCAAACATGTATCAACTTCAAAAAATCATAAATTAGTGATAACATATGAGAAATGAATGGGATCAAAACCATGGCAAAGCTTAAGATGTCTACTATTCACATATCAAATTTCATGTCCATCCAATAAAGTATGAGAATTTCACAAATGAAATGGGAACATGTGTCACAAAAAGTCAACATAAGACCAAACAGGGGAGAAATATCTCAAACAATTAGGAAAATGCCATAAACAATTCCACAAAAAATCACATGTAAACTAGACATACACAAGTTCATTCATGCAAAAGTTAAATCCAATTTGAGGTCCAGAGGCATGGTATTGAAAATCATCAAGTTAGACATCAATGGTGTGACACAAATTGTCACACCCTACTTCAAAAAATCATAACTCAACAACCAGAGATGATAAATTCATAAACTCTATACCAAAATCACCATGAATGTGTCTAGTTTATTCACAAAAAATTTCAAGGCCATTGGATAAAGTATCATCATTTCACAAATGTTTTGGCAAAAGGTACAAAAAATGGATACATGTCACAAACCCTAGCACCATTTAAAATTCACTTATCTAAAAAATCAGGAAAAATCATGATTAATAAGTAGAGATCAAGCAGAGCATAATGCAAAACATTTCATGAAATTTGGATCACAAATGGATGAGATATGATTTTTTCAAATTGGTGTAACAAATGAAATGAATATTGAAGAAATAATATGATTTAAATAAGAATTAATCCGGCAATGGCATATTGGTAATTATTGAGACCTTTTAATGAAACGGTGCGCAGCACTCCCAGACGTGGCAAGCAACCATTCGCTCATGGCAATAAAACAGTGGCAATTTCATGCAAACAAAAGCCAAAATGCAGAAACACGATTTCTGGGTTTATTTTTTAGGGTTTGTGAAGCTACAGTTCATATCATCATCTTCTTCACCAATCGTGGAAAATTAATTTGCCCAGAACATGAAATCAAGCATAGCAATCGAACCACTAAACAACCCTCATCAACATCCTAACATCAAAAATCATGAAATCGAGCTAGCAATGGAAGAACTACGCAAAACATCATTCACATATCAAGTTTCCATTCAGGCATAACTTTGTAAATACTCAACCATTTTTCTTGGTTCAAAGCTCAAAACAATAAGCATGGCAAGATCTACACAAAGGATAGCATCATTTCAATAAATGAGAGATTCGAAGTACATACCAGATTTGAAGAGCTGAGTTGGATCGTGGTTACTTAGCCTCAAATGGTTGAAACAGATGAACCACGATGCTCTAGATGGTGTATGGCTAAGGAATTTTGGCTCAACAATCTTGCTACTAGCTGCAACCAATATCTGCCATGGAAGGATGTTGATGAAACAGAACTGGAGAATGGCTTTACAGCTGGTGAATGTCACTTGCAATGAGCTCAAAATGGTGAGTACATGATGAAACCAACAAAACAGCTCGAGTTCTCTTTGCTTTTTCAGTAAAAGTTCAAAAATGAGGAAAAATGAGAAATGAGAGAAATGGTATTTTTCTGTTTTGGATAATGGCTGCTAGCTAGGGTTCTGCAGAGGTAAATTGAAGAATATATATGTTGTAATTAGTGGAGCTAAGCATAATTATATCAAAGTGGTAAACAGAACTTTGTCAAATGAAGGTGTTTTGACTAATTGTGCAATTCCACTCAAATGACAAGGCCATGTGCTAACAGCTGCGAAATTGGGCTTCTAACCTGTCCAAAATGCAATTTCTGAACTATTTCAAATGGCCAATTTGATGGAAAATGATTATTTTAAAAAGTCAAATTTTCACTACACTTGAAATTAATTCATGCAAGTTCAAAAATGCCATTTTGATTGGTGATGTTTTAATGAATGATGATGACATTTTTGGAAAGAGTGCATCAAATGTGACTTGTTGCAAAAAACCCCACCATCTGCTGAGGAGAACAATCCTAGTGAGAGAACAACAACCGTAGCAGTGAGAGTAACAAACTCTGTTGAGGATGATACACGTCATATCATACCGGAGATGAATTCCCACAAACCTGCTTGGGTGAACACTCACGGCCATTGGAGATAACGCATCATAACCCAATTGTTGAGGAACACACAAACAGTCTACTGATAAACTCCACTAGGGACTCCCGGGGAAAATAACTGCCAGGCGCTCAGCGGGGATTCTCAACTGGGGAAATCTGCAAGCACAGGACTTGCTGGGGAGAAGCAATCCTTATATCTGCTGGGGGAAAGAAGGTACTGTCCACAGGTACCTCTGCAGGGGAATATACTTGATAGCTTCAAACTGGCTTGGGCTGGGAGACGTCCTCCACCCTGAGAAACATTCTGCCCCTGCCCCTGCTGGGGACGTGATAACCTTTAGGCTTGCTGAGGAGACAACGATCTCGAATCTGCCAGGGAGATCACACTCTCAATCCTCTGGGGAGATACAGCTTGTTTGACAAGGATGTCGTCGACTCGTCGAGCACCCTGGTATCCATCATCCACCCATAGTGTTGACTTTCCACTTTTAAGAACTCCCAGACTCTTCTGGACTTTTCTGCTCCATCATCGTGTATTCCAAATCTCGTCCGTACTCCACGGGGATCGAACTCCTGGTATTCATACAAACTTTCCAATCATCGACTTTGAAGATCTTCTTGATTAATTTTCCAGGGACCGTGGTCAACTATCCGTTGCCCCTAATCAGGCTCTGCACAAGAGATCGTCAGATAAAAGAACGTGCCCCAGGTATGCCCCATGATAAGGCTCGAACATCACTCTACTTGGGATGCCCCACGATAGGGCTAATAGGGACTTGGAGGGAGAAATGTTGCACTACTGGGGACATGAAGATGAACATCTTCAAACAACACTTGCGTCGGGAACTTCACTGAGGAGGACCATACGAGGTTCTGTAGGACAAAGATACAGTCACGTGAGATGCGAACAATTGTCTTACCTGTTGGTAATCATACCACCCCGGGAGAGCACTGTGGGTCTCCTCAGTATCTTCCATCATTGTGAGGTTCACTTTGTTTAAGAACAGTTTTTTTTTGAAAATTGTTTATTTTGAAAACAATGATACTTTATCAATTAAACATGCAAAACGTTTGTTGAGTGAAACAAATAAGAATGCAATAATTGGATAAAAGCTCAAATTGATGTGATGGAATGTAGTCTGCAAAGGGCGAGACTCCATGGATCTGTACAAGTTGAAATCGGTGATATATATTGGAGAGGGCTACATTAACATAATGACCTTTCCTCTACCATTCTGAATTTTCGATGTATTCAAAGTTTCGGTCGACGACGAATCGAGAATCCCGACGGATGACAGATATAGAGCACAGTTTTGTCAGATGCAGTTACTGCCAAATCCCTAATTTTTGCCTAGATTGCCCAGTGTGAGGTGTTCAATCTAGCGGGATGCACATTCTTTTTTCAATGTCTCTAACCTTTTGCCTGGATCGCCCTTTCGGGTTTTCAATCCACCGAGACGCTCTTTTGCCGAAGCGCCCTTTGGGTGTTCGACTTAGCGAGCTTTGCCTTTTTTTTTTTTGTATTTTTTTTTTAGGGAAGTATTCTTGACTGCATGGAATTCACAGGACGAGTGAACTTCTTCACCATTGTGTAAGTGTTAAAGCACTGCCTGAAAAGGCTCTCTTGACAACATATGGACATCCATAATTTGGGTTCACTTGCCCTGGAACGGGTGTGAAAGATAAGACTTTCTGGCATAAGGTCCCTCGAACGAAACACACGAGGCTTGATCTTCTGGTCGAATGTTTTCTTCACTCTCTGCTGATATACTTGACCATGACACATGGTAGTTGATCTCTTACTTTCGATCGAATTCAGCATCAGCCACTTGGGACTTTGAGGGTGCTATTTCTTTTATTTCTTTCCTTTCTTTTTTCTTTCTTTTGAGTTTTTTTGATTTCTTTTGATTTCTTTTTTTTGATTTTGCACCCTTCCTCTTTTCTTTTTTCGCTTTTTTTCGTCCAACTTTTGTGTTTTTGATAATGCCCCAGTTGGCTGTTCTGCTGATTCTCGAGATGCAGCTGAGTGATTTCTTTTCTTGCTCAAGAAGTCGGGAAAATCTCGTCAGGAATCCCTTCCATCATCATCTCGTCCACTTCGAATACAGGGAATTCAAAATTGGGAGATGACGTCCGATCATTATGTTCAAGGGATTTGAGAAACAACCTGCATAAAGATTTAGAGATGAAAAGTTCTTTTGAAAATCAAACAAGACAATCGTTATGCAGAATGAAAAGATTGCTTTTATTCCTGTTTTAGGGTTTTTTGTGATCACCAATTTCATGCAAAAAGCGAAAGGGAAAACAATTGGAAAACAAATGCTTTAACATGAATTATTTGAATGAAAATATCATTGCACAAATGCTGCCAACAAGTAATCACTTCTCCTTTGGCATGGGAGAAGGGTTTTTTAAACAAAGTGATTGTTACTCTGACTTAGAAAAACTGTAGAAAAGCCCACAGTGACCCAATTGTGGCAGACACCTCCAGGAATGATGAAATTGTTCAAATCCCCTGCGTCTCTTCCAAGATAGCAGCATCTTTTCTTCAAGTTGATCGTCATGGATGAATCCTCCACTCTTGAACAGACCTTGCTCATTGCATGCCCCAGAATAGTAGCCAATGCCATCCCGGGATCGGTTAACCAGGAATAAATCCATCAACAGTACAAAGTCTGGCAATATCTCTCTGAGTTCACAATTCTCTTGCTCAGGATGATCCATCATCTGGCAGAGATGGCTCTGGTATAATACGCAAAGTGCGTCTTCAAATAAATGAAGATCGCAGGGTCAGACCACAGGACAGGAGACCGGAACAGAACCTGCTGATGCAAATGATGCATGAAGTGTTTATGCATATGCTTGTTTTTATTTCAAAGGAAATTCGAGGGTTTTATTTGCAAACTTTGAAATATTTAGCATCTTGATCATATATGAAATATCTCCTCAGATATATCAGGTGAAAAAATTTTACCGGTTTTTTCATGTTTGAAATTTTTTGCAAATAAACTCCTTTGAGTTCCTGAAAATTTTCTTTTTTTTTGATTTTTTTTTCTGATTTTTTCATTGCGTTTCTTTTGAAAATAATATGCTATGATGCAAATGATGCAGACACGACTGGTTGTCTGTGTCTCTCAGAACACAGGATCAAAGCTTCGGCTTGAATTCTGAAACACACTCATCTGAAACCCAAAGTCAATCTGATCAATTGGCATCTGAAACCAATCTGAGGAACCAAGTCACCATAAATCGACTTGGGGAGTCCGAAATAAACGAAACTGGAGATTACATCACTATCATCACAGGAAATCCATTGAACGGATGACAGCACACCCTCTGAACAGGTACTTTCAAATTCAACCCGGGGATCCGAAATAAACGAACCCGCTGATAAACCACGGACAGAACTCGGCGTCCCAGAAATAAATGTCCATAATTCACAGTCACCATCTGTACGAGAGTCACCAACTGTACTGTTAAAATGATCAATCCCCACTCACGGGTGTCATCTAAGCCAGGGTAAGGTCGAGAGAAACGCAGCATAAATAACCTTTCGTAGAATATCATCCTGTGCACACCGATGTAGCACCGATATATCCACCAGGGTCTGACAACTGTCGTGATATCAAATCCGCTAAGTGGGTACACCACCGCTTCCCATGAATCACTCTATTCCTAAATTTCCTAGATTTCACTCATAGCCTGGGTATTGGGCCTTTACCTCGAGTAACTCCCACCCAAACAGAGAGAAACAGACAACCAGCCAGATGAATATCAATATGAATGCAAACATTAATGCAACATAAATGCAAACAATAATCAATGAACCAAAAAAAAACATGAACAGCTAAACCAAACCCTATCCAGAGCGCTAGGAAAAACTCGCTCAGGGAAGATGGACCAGCATAGGTCAATGTTCTCTATGTCCCCAGCAGAGTCGCCAGCTGTCGCATCACGCGAAAAACCGGCGGGAAAAGAAGAAACAACAGAGCCGCCACCGTGCGTTATTTATCCCAAAAGAGGGAAAGGAAACGCTCGAAGTAAACCTAGGAAAGAACATGGTCTCGCGACCAAAGAGAATGGGTTCGGGAGTCGGTTATGCGAAGGGAAGGTATTAGCACCCCTACGCATCCGTAGTACTCTACGGGATCCACGCACAAAAGGAAGGAATATTGGTTGCTAAACACTGCTCAAATACTCACACACACTGGCTGAAAGAAACGCAAGAGACTGACTGAAACTGAACTCGGCAGGATGTCGCATCCTGGGCCTACTTAGTCTATCAGGCATAGACATCAGAGTCCAAGTAGTTCGGACTGGGGAGACGACACATGCTCGCTAGGATATCGCATCCCATGCATACGTATCTTCTCGGACGAGAGAAGAATCAGAGCATTCGTAGCTCGGCTGACACGCACACAAACAAACACAAGCAAAGGCAAACGTGGAGCCTGAATGCCAATCACTGGACTTACATCAGCGTCCGAACCAAAACGCAATCAAGAAGGCAAACATGGAGCCTGAATGCCAATCACTGGACTTACATCAGCATCCGAACCAAACACACGCACACTGGAACCTAACTGCCACTCGATGGACTTACATCAGCTTCCAAGCACACAACACACACAAAAAAAGAAAAGGGCGCCCGGAGAGATCAGCTCAATCTCCTGCTTACATACTTCATCTGGTATGAAGATCAGGGCGATGTAGTTCCCCTACGGAGGGAAAAGGATGAACAAACAAACTAAAAGGGAGACTAGAGCTCGAGCCTAATAGTTGTCACACCCACAAGAAGAGACGCTGAGACGTCGAAAGGAACACAAAAGGTTGAAAGGATAAACTAAAAGGGAGACTAGAGCTCGAGCCTAATAGTTTCCAAACACGCACAAAAAAAAGAAAAAAAGGCGCCCAGAGAGATCAGCTCAATCTCCTGCCTACATACTTCATCTGGTATGAAGATCAGGGCGATGTAGTTCCCCTACAGAGGGATAAAGGACTAGCCTAACCAGATAACAGAGGGAGACACAACTAGGGAGACTACGACTCGAGCCTAGATGTTATCATGCAAATCATCCCTAAGTTATGGTTTCTAGCTAAATGGCACAAGGGCCAACCTATCCTAAGCATGGCTCACACAGGAAGCAAGCCACACACACTTAACTTGCACAGGAAGCAAGCCAAGCAAAACCTAACTTGCACAGGAAGCAAGTCTAAACTAATCCTAACTTGCACAGGAAGCAAGTCAAACAATCCTAACTTGCACAGGAAGCAAGTCAAACAATCCTAACTTGCACAGGAAGCAAGTCAAACAATCCTACAAGCACAGATAACACACGCTATACACAAACAAGTGGCTCAAACAAGGGTTAGGTTTTAGTCAAGGGGTCATATCAACCTCAACAAACAAACCTCTGGAATGGGGTGAATGTGCTCTTAACCTTGCCATTGAGGGGCTAAGGTGAAGCAGATGAAAGGTGAGTGAAGATAAGACTTCACAGCTCTTATCCCTGGCCTGGGAGAGCTCAAGACAAGAATGTGTGGGTTCAGAAAGTGGGAACCCTTCTACACATTTAAAACTGACTCAACTGTACAATTGTACAAGATCTTGGGTTTGTATCCGCAATGCATCAACACAGTGGTGTGAGCAAAGCAGATGACACACTGAATAGTGGGGGATAGATTGCATATCCCTACCTTCCACCAATTGCCTCTTCACTTAGGAGGTCTTTGACTCTATGCAAGGACAAAATTAAACATCCACAAACATTGCCTCTTAAGGAGGACTTCAGACAGTTGCCTGGCCAAGTAACAGACCAGGTCTTCCAGACTACATGAAGTAAAAGAGACATACCTCAATGCAAATTGCTTATACAAGCAAAGCGAAGCAAAAAGTTCACAAGGAACTAAGCAACTAAAGCACCTGAAACAGTCAAGCAGATGTTAGTATGCAACTTCAAACAAAACAAACAGAAACAGACACCAACAGTCCATTAGAGGCACATGGATGTGCAAGGCACAAGGCTTAGGGCATGTGAGCCAAGCCACCTACAAAACAAAGAAGTTAGACAATGATATTTAATCAAGCTCAGTCAAAAGAATTGGTCTCAATGGCCATTTGATGGTTAACCTGAAATCACAAACTCAAAGGTGAGTAGCAGGACCACTAGGGCAAGCCTAGGGTCAAAAATGAATGAGAAAGTCAAAACAGCAAGGGGCAAGTATCCAAAATCATGTTCAAACAATTAGGAAACAAAACCAATTGGGTTTCACATTCATATCAATCACTATCATCATTTCATGAACCATTTAGGTCAAAACATGGCACACAGAAGCTCATAGAAGTCAACAGCAAGACTTGCATCAAAAGCAAACTTAGACATTTCCTAAAAAAAAACACCAAATAAATCATGACCAATCACAACCCACAGCATGGTAAGCATGTCAAATTTCATCTCATTTGGACAAGTTTAGGAGGTCAAAAACAATTAATCGGGACTTTGTCAAAATTAAATCGAGCATTGTGTGAAAAATTACCCTAAGTGTCTAAAGGGACATGTTCCTACCCTAAATTGATTTCACACAAAAATCCCAGGCCTGAAAGATCAAAATAACCACATGAAACACACAAGATGACATTTAATCGATAGAACTCATAAAATCGGGATAAATTCACAAAATGGTCTAAAAAGTCAACAAAGTCAAACCTTCATATTTTTGTCATTTTTTCATGTTCACATATTTATTTCATGTTTAAGTAAAACGAAAATCAAAAATGAAAATCAAAAATGGAAATTCTTAAAAGAAAACATTGAAAAATGCATTTTTAAAAGGAAAAACACAAATGGGGGGAGATGGGATTCGAACCCCTCCCCTTGGTGATTCAACTCAGCGCGCCCACCACTGGGCTATGAGTCACTTGGTGATTCTTTTCTGCTTCTAGTCAAAATAAGCCAAGCAATAGTTTTAAACCTAAAATTCGCGCGCCCTGGCACCATCTTCCTCCCCAAAATCAAACATATTTTTCAAACTTCAACAACATGTATCTTCCTCTACAGTGCACGAAATCAAATGAAACAAAAACCAAAATTCATCTATTTCATGTGCTTAACACAACCATGGTCATGAAATTCAAAATGGTGCACTGTGCATAAAGATACATCATGATGAACACAGAAACCCTAACCCCCTAGCAGCAAAACTCAAAATCACACACAAGCAAAATTTGATAAAAATAGGCATTCAATCATGTTCAGGGGGTTGAATATAGCATTTCTCATTCACACATTAAGACAAGAAAACCACTCTATCAAGCATTTCGAAGGCAAGTTGCTAACCTGAACAGGGCAATGTTGAATGTGATGTTGGAGGTGCTTTCAATGCTTGACAGGTATCCAAATAGCTTCAAAGAGTCCAAGGCAAGCTGTTTGACTCCTTACTTGAACTTGCACCAAGCTGGAAATGCAGATGGCCACTGAACTGATCTTGCTTGTAGGTGAAAATGGAGATTCTATTTCAAGCACTTTTAATGGTGCTAAAAGATCTCTTTAGCACCTTTGATGCTCCAGGAATGTAATGCCATTGAGAGTTTGCCTTAAAACCTCCTCAACTGTTCTGGCCAACTCAAGTTGCAAGAGTGAAAATGTGAGATTTGGATATGATGATTTAGTGATTACAGATGCGATTTTCCGTCCATAGTAGCTTCTATATGTTATATGGAAGGTGTTTGAATGGATGGTTTACAAGGAACTTGGGGGAAATATGATTTTGAAGATTTGGATTTTGAAGTAGAAAGTGAGTTTTTTTGCAATGGTGAGTTTGGGAATTCTTGTGTGTTTTTTTTGGTGTCATGTTGGCTAGTTGATTGGCAATGATGAAAAGTTGAGATGAAACAAATGGTTGGCAAGGCAGGGTTTGGAGTTTTTGGATTGCTTCTTTTGAGATGTCAAGGCAAGGTGAATGGGTGGTTTGCTGCTAGCAAGTTTTGGAAGAATGGCCAAAGTGCAGTTTTTTTAGGACAATGTGCTTATGCTGTGTTGTGGCTTGTGGCAGGGTTTTGGTGCTCTTTGTTTTGGACAGAAAAAATGCAAATGGCCAGGTGAGTTAGTTGGTTATGTTGGTTTGTTGGTTGCAAGGCAAGGTTGAACCATTGGAAGTTTAGATGAATGCAAGTAGCAGGGTCAGTGAGCAGAATGGATTTCCATATGCCAATGTGTTTTTTGATGTATGCTGTTGTCTACAAGTGGCAGGAAAAATGATGCAGGATGTTGTCAAGCCAGGCTTAGTCTGTTATGTTTGGACAGAAAAATTTGAAATCAAATAGCAAGGTGAGGGCCATTTTAGGATGAGGGAGCTAAGCTGGTTTTCTATGTGGCTGCAATTTGCATCTCAGAAATGATAGCAGAAAACATGCACAAGGTCTGCTGTTTTGTACTGTGCCATGCCTTCTTCACAGTTTGACAGGAAAAATGGGAATGCAAGCAGCAAAGTGAATGGATTTGGGAAGGTGTTTGATGGCTCCTCAATATGACAGAAAATGGATAGAAAATTAATGGTTCTGTTGTGTGATGGTGCTAGTAGTTTAACATGATGAAAATGATGGTGAAGAACTGTGCAAGGCTTGGCAACCTTAGGGTTTTGGACAGAGAAGATCAAACGCAAATAATCAAGGGTTTTGGTTGGTCTGCTACTGGTTTTTCATGGCAGGGTTACAAGGCTTGGTTCTTGTTCTTTTGTTATGACAGCCAATGAAAAAATGCCCAGCAAGCAAGGATGAGGTTGGAAAAATGAGTGAAGGTGTTTGGTCTGTGGTCTTGTGGCTGCTACTGTCCTCTACATGACAGAAAATACACCCCTAAAATATGCTGTTGAGTGTTGCTTTAGTGGCAAGGTGCTGTCTTTCTACTGTGGAGTTTGACAGAAAAATTTTAAATGCCAAAGCAAGGTGGATGGATTTTGAGAGTGAATCAAGTTGGTTTTTCTACTGCTATGTTGGCTGCAGCATTTGTGTTCAAAAGGACAGAAAAATCTTGCATTTGCTGGACAGTACAAGGTAAGGGGTGGAAGTATGGAGGATAGTTGCAAAGTACTTTCCTTTTCCAAATTTTAAGCAAGTTAGTATGGCCCCTTGTTTTGCTGTTGGTTAGGCTGCTAATTAGGTTCACCATGACAGAAAAAATGATGCATAATGCTGCTGTTCTTTTGAGGTACAAGGCATGGTTGTGGGATGGCATGGACAAGTATGGTGAAATTGTACTTTTCTTACAATTCAAGCAACCAAGTATGGATTCACATGTGCTGCACAAAATGAGTTTGCAAACACATTCTAAATGACATTTCTGAGCTTTTCCAATTGGCCAAATGTTAAAAAAATGTTTATATCAAAAAGTCAACTTTTGGTCAAACTTGCATTTAAATGAGAAAAGTCAAAATATGCCATTTTTATTGGTGAAGTTTTGGCTCATGAAATTTATGTTTTTGGAAAGAGGGGATCAAATGTGACTTGTAGGAAAAAACCCCACCAAAATTGGCCAAATGGTTTGGGAGATATGGCCCTTTGAAGTTCAAGATTTTCTGAAATCGATTCGATCATAACTTGCCAACCACACATGGGAATTGAGAGTTCTAGGACTTTTTGGAAATGGGAGAACAAGATCTTCAACTTTCATGTTGGGCAAAAATTCATTTGAAGCTTGTATCATGATGTAAGTTTGAGGATCAAGACTTTCCATTTATGGCAGGTTTCAGTTACAGGCCCAGTTTCCATTTTGGGAAATTTTTGATCTGGCTTCAAATTCTTCCATGATGGTGTTTGGCATGATATATGAGGATTATTTGGCCATGAATGAGCTCTCACAAACCAATTCCAGTCATCAAATCACTGATTAAATGGACAGTTGACCAACAGTTGACTTTTAGGGTTTCTGGCTGACTGTGCATTGACTGATGACTTCTGGACATCCAATCCTTGACTAAAACACTTCAAATGGACCCCCAAGTCGTGTGAACTTGATGGACAAACCCTAGGGCCTTGGCTCCTTGAGAATTGTGCTTGCTTGCTTGACTGACTGATCTCCTGATCAGTTTGACCTAATTTCTTGATTGGCTTGCACTTGAGGCAAAAGAGGCAATGCAATGCTATGCAATGGACCATGATATGCTATGACCTAATATGAAAATGTATGTACAATGATAGGTGCAAATTTGAGGTGCTACAGCTGCCCCTATTCAATCAGCTGGGAACCCGAATGGATGAGAGCAACGGCTGTCAGACTTTCAGGGTAAACAGGGATTGAATACCAAGAACCGTAGAATTTGCACAATACAGGGATCCACCAATGGAAACGTCCACTGGGATCTGATTTTTATTACTGGGTATATATTTTTTTGGTTTTGTTTTTTTGAGTACGGCCACATCCAGACATCACAACGATGGTGAATGGGAATAGAAAACACAACTAGATGCCAACGGACAACTAGGAAAAACTCGACGTTTATCGGGACCAACGGAGAGGTAACCAGACATTAATGAATGACTGGGAGGGATACAACCATACGTCAACGGACGAAATGGGAAAAAACTCAACGTTTACCAAGACCAACGGAGAGGTAAATCCACGTGGGGACAGGTACAACTAGACGTCATAGGACGAATAGGAAAAACTCGACGTTTACCAAGACCAACGGAGAGGTAACCAAACATTAATGAATGAATGGAAGGGATACAACCATACGTCAACGGACGAAATGGGAAAAAACTCAACGTTTACCAAGACCAACGGAGAGGTAAATCCACGTGGGGACAGATACAACTAGACGTCATAGGACGAATAGGAAAAACTCGACGTTTATCGACACCAACGGAGAGGAGGAAACTCTACTGGGGAGAGTGAACACAACCAAATCATCAACGGATGATCGGAAAAAACTCGACGTTTATCGACACCAACGGAGAGGAGGATACTTCACTTGGGAAGGAGGACACAACCAAATCATCAACGGATGATCGGGAAAAAACTCGACGTTTATCGACACCAACGGAGAGGAGGATACTTCACTTGGGAAGGAGGACACAACCAAATCATCAACGGATGATCGGGAAAAACTCGACGTTTATCGACACCAACGGAGAGGAGAATACTTCACTTGGGAAGGAGGACACAACCAAATCATCAACGGATGATCGGGAAAAACTCGACGTTTATCGACACCAACGGAGAGGAGAATACTTCTTCGGTCTGAATACCGGAAAATTGGCCTTGTGCCATGAGTACATCGACCTGATCGTCGGAAACTCCTTCGGTCTGAATACCGGAAAATTGGCCTTGTGCCATGAGTACATCGACCTGATCGTCGGAAACTCCTTCGGTCTGAATACCGGAAAATTGGCCTTGTGCCATGAGTACATCGACCTGATCGTCGGAAACTCCTTCGGTCTGAATACCGGAAAATTGGCCTTGTGCCATGAGTACATCGACCTGATCGTCGGAAACTCCTTCGGTCTGAATACCGGAAAATTGGCCTTGTGCCATGAGTACATCGACCTGATCGTCGGAAACTCCTTCGGTCTGAATACCGGAAAATTGGCCTTGTGCCATGAGTACATCGACCTGATCGTCGGAAACTCCTTCGGTCTGAATACCGGAAAATTATAAGTACATATTATCTATAGCCGTCAAAACGTAGATAATACACTCGCATGGAAGATTATCCATAACCGGGTTGTAGGTTGTTAAATGAATAATCGACCGAAAAGAAAGGCATCTGGGTACCAGACTAGGTATGCAAAAGATGACCAATCAAAAGAGGATAAAGTTGCTAACTCGGAGCAAGTACCCAAAAGAAAGGGGAAAACCCAATGGGGACAATACTGCTTGATCAAAGCAAGTATCCAAAGGGGACAAGACCATTAATACAACAAAGAGGGGATTACATCTACCGGTTTGTAGGCAGAAAACCACGGAAAAGTAACCAGTCATCATCGGGACGAGCACAAAGGGTTAATTCCAACAAGGGGAGGAAAGTGGGATTTTACAACTACCAGCTAGTGGGTAGAAAACCACAAAGATAGGACTTACAACTACCGGTTTGTAGGTAGAGGCCAATGGAAAAGTAACCAGTCATCATCGGGATGAGCACAAGGGGTTAACTCCACCAAGGGGATGAAAGTGGGATTTTACAACTACCAGCTAGTAGGTAGAAAACCACAAAGATAGGACTTACAACTACCGGGTTGTAGGTAGAGGCCAACAAATTCCGCTGAGGATGAAATGAATGAGTGCCGGTTAGTGAGCGATTATTCATTTATGCCCCAGGGCAGCACCAGAGATAGTCAACAAGAAGCCAATTTAGGATCGATCCAAAAAGGCAGACTGAATCAAGACTCATCCTAATGAGGAAAGAACTCAATAGGGAAAACTCATCCCATTAGGGAGGGAACGGAAGCAACCGTCATCCACGAGGATGTATCTCAGTGGGGAAATGGCAGGAAAAGATTGACACTTTCTGCTTAAGGGGTAGACTCTACATGGAGAGATCAGACACACCCATATCTGCTTAAGGAAAAGGACCCAAGCTGGCAAGACGCTAACAATTGGGGAGTAACACTGCTGGGGGTTCCCACTCGACTGAGGAATCACTTGTTGGGAAAACACCCACCTCTCAACCATGCTGGTGAACCCAATCCTGTAGCCGATCCAATGGCGCGATGCTAAACTCTTTCCAACCAACCCAATCTCGGCTGGTCACCACGGCCCAGGGCTAATGGATATGCTTGCTATGTTGATGCATGAGTTTTTCCTTGTTTTACACAATGCCCCATGATCATGGAAATGCTATGCACTAATGATGCAATATGCTATGCTTATCTAAATGCTGAATGCATAAACACACGTTTCCTTCAGAGACAACACCGGGGAACTCCAGGAACTGTGCTGGGGAATGGTAAATCGACTTCACTGGGAGAAAGACTCAACCAATCTTCAGATAGGATAAACCCTGCTTTGGAGAACGTCTGTTACTTCGCTAGGGATAACCCACGCGATCCATGGGCAGAATCAACTCAGCTGGGGATGCAGATATCGGTCTGCTACGGAAACTCGCCCAATCCACTGGTAGGATGAATTCTGTTGGAGAAATAAATGTTACTTCACTAGGGACGACCCAACCAATCCATATGTAGGAGAATCACTGTTGGAGATGTATTTCATGAGACCCGCTCCACTCGGGGAACTTGCTGAGGAAAAACCACACCATTCTGCTGAGGAGAACAATCCTAGTGGAGAGAACAACAACCGTAGCAGTGAGAGTAACAAACTCTGTTGAGGATGATAACACGTCATATCATACCGGAGATGAATTCCCACAAACCTGCTTGGGATGAACACTCACGGCCATACTGGAGATAACAGCATCATAAACCCAATTGTTGAGGAACACACAAACAGTCTACTGATAAACTCCACTAGGGGACTCCCGGGGAAAATAACTGCCAGGCGCTCAGCGGGGATTCTCAACTGGGGAAATCTGCAAGCACAGGCCTGCTGGGGAGAAGCAATCCTTATATCTGCTGGGGAAAGAAGGTACTGTCCACAGGTACCTCTGCAGGGGAAATAACTCTGATAGCTTCAATACTGGCTTGGGCTGGGGAGACGTCCTCCACCCTGAGAAACATTCTGCCCCTGCCCCTGCTGGGGACGTGATAACCTTTAGGCTTGCTGAGGAGACAACGATCTCGAATCTGCCAGGGAGATCACACTCTCAATCCTCTGGGGAGATACAGCTTGTTTGACAAGGATGTCGGTCGACTCGTCGAGCACTGGTATCCATCATCCACCCATAGTGTTGACTTTCCACTTTTAAGAACTCCCAGACTCTTCTGGACTTTTCTGCTCCATCATCTTGTATTCCAAATCTCGTCCGTACTCCACGGGGATCGAACTCCTGGTATTCATACAAACTTTCCAATCATCAGACTTTGAAGAGTCTTCTTGATTAATTTTCCAGGACCGTGGTCAACTATCCGTTGCCCCTAATCAGGCTCTGCACAAGAGATCGTCAGATAAAAGAACGTGCCCCAGGTATGCCCCATGATAAGGCTCGAACATCACTCTACTGGGGATGCCCCACGATAGGGCTAATAGGGACTTGGAGGGAGAAATGTTGCACTACTGGGGACATGAAGATGAACATCTTCAAACAACACTGCGTCGGGCAACTTCACTGAGGAGAGACCATACGAGGTTCTGTAGGACAAAGATACAGTCACGCTTGAGATGCGAACAATTGTCTTACCTGTTGGTAATCATACCACCCCCGGGAGAGCACTGTGGGTCTCCTCAGTATCTTTCCATCATTGTGAAGGTTCACTTTGTTTAAGAACAGTTTTTTTTGAAAAATTTGTTTATTTTGAAAACAATGATACTTTATCAATTAAAACATGCAAAACGTTTGTTGAGTTGAAACAAATAAGAATGCAAATAATTGGATAAAAGCTCAAATTGATGTGATGGAATGGTAGTCTGCAAAGGGCGAGACTCCATGTATCTGTACAAGTTTGAAATCGGTGATATATATTGGAGAGGGCTACATTGAACATAATGACCTTTCCTCTACCATTCTGAATTTTCGATGTATTCAAAGTTTCGGTCGACGACGAATCGAGAATCCCTGACGGATGACAGATATAGAGCACAGTTTTGTCAAGATGCAGTTACTTGCCAAATCCCTAATTTTTGCCTAGATTGCCCCAGTGTGAGGTGTTCAATCTAGCGGGATGCACATTCTTTTTTCAATGTCTCTAACTTTTGCCTGGATCGCCCTTTCGGGTTTTCAATCCACCGAGACGCTCCTTTTTTGCCTAAGTCGCCCTTTGGGGTGTTCGACTTAGCGAGCTTTTGCCTTTTTTTTTTTTTTTTTTTTTTTTTTAGGCGAAGTATTTCTTGACTGCATCGGAATTCACAGGACGAGTGAACTTCTTCATCCATTGTAGTAAGTGTTAAAGCACTGCCTGAAAAGGCTCTCTTGACAACATATGGACATCCATAATTTGGGGTTCACTTGCCCCTGGAATCGGGTGTGAAAGATAAGACTTTCTTGAGCATAAGGTCCCTCGGAACACACGAGGCTTGATCTTCTTGTCGAATGTTTTCTTCACTCTCTGCTGATATAACTTGACCATGACACATGGTAGTTGATCTCTTCCTTTCGATCGAATTCAGCATCAGCCAACTTGGGACTTTGAGGGTGCTATTTTCTTTTATTTCTTTCCTTTCTTTTTCTTTCTTTTGATTTCTTTTGATTTCTTTTGATTTCTTTTTTTGATTTTGCACCCTCCTCTTTTCTTTTTTTCTTTTTTTTTCTTCCTTTTTTGTTTTTGATAATGCCCCAGTTGGCTGTTCTGCTGATTCTCGAGATGCAGCTGAGTGATCTTCTTTTCTTGCTCAAGAAGTCGGGAAATCTCGTCAGGAATCCCTTCATCATCATCTTCGTCCACTTCGAATACAGGGAATTCAAAATTGGGAGATGACGTCCGATCATTATGTTCAATGGATTTGAGAAACAACCTGCATAAAGATTTAGAGATGAAAAGTTCTTTTGAAAATCAAACAAGACGATCGTTATGCAGAATGAAAAGATTGCTTTTATTCCTGTTTTTAGGGTTTTTTGTGATCACCAATTTCATGCAAAAAGCGAAAAGGGAAAACAATTGGAAAAACAAATGCTTTAACATGAATTATTTGAATGAAAATATCATTGCACAAAATGCTGCCAACAATGTCATCACTTCTCCTTTTGGCATGGGAGAAGGGTTTTTAAACAAAGTGATTGTTACTCTGACTTATGAAAAACTGTAGAAAAGCCCACAGTGACCCAATTGTGGCAGACACCTCCAGGAATGATGAAATTGTTCAAATCCCCTGCGTCCTCTTCCAAGATAGCAGCATCCTTTTCTTCAAGTTGATCGTCATGGATGAATCCTCCACTCTTGAACAGACCTTGCTCATTGCATGCCCCAGAATAGTAGCCAATGCCATCCCGGGATCGGTTAACCAGGAATAAATCCATCAACAGTACAAAGTCTGGCAAATATCTCTCTGAGTTCACAATTCTCTTGCTCAGGATGATCCATCAATCTGGCAGAGATGGCTCTGGTATAATACCGGCAAAGTGCGTCTTCAAAATAAATGAAGATCGCAGGGTCAGACCACAGGACAGGAGACCGGAACAGAACCTGCTGATGCAAATGATGCATGAAGTGTTTATGCATATGCTTGTTTTTATTTCAAAGGAATTCGAGGGTTTTATTTGCAAACTTTGAAATATTTAGCATCTTGATCATATATGAGAATATCTCCTCAGATATATCAGGTGAAAAAATTTTCCCGGTTTTTTCATGTTTTGAAATTTTTTGCAAATAAACTCCTTTGAGTTCCTTGAAAATTTTCTTTTTTTTGATTTTTTTTTCTGATTTTTTCATTGCGTTTCTTTTGAAAAATAAATATGCTATGATGCAAATGATGCAGACACGACTGGTTGTCTGTGTCTCTCAGAACACAGGATCAAAGCTTCGGCTTGAATTCTGAACCACACTCATCTGAAACCCAAAGTCAATCTGATCAATTGGCATCTGAAACCAATCTGAGGAACCAAGTCACCATAAATCCGACTTGGGGAGTTCCGAAATAAACGAAACTGGAGATTACATCACTATCATCACAGGAACATCCATTGAACGGATGACAGCCAGCTCCTCTGAACAGGTACTTTCAAATTCAACCCGGGGATCCGAAATAAACGGAACCCGCTGATAAACCACGGACAGAACTCCGGCGTCCCAGAAATAAATGTCCATAATTCACAGTCACCATCTGTACCGAGAGTCACCAACTGTACCTGTTAAAATGATCAATCCCCCCCACTCACGGGTGTCATCTAGGCCAGGGTAAGGTCGAGAGAAACGCAGCATAAATAACCTTTCGTAGAATATCATCCTGTGCACACCCGATGTATGCACCGATAATATCCCACCAGGGTCTGAACTGCTCGTGATATCAATGTTCCGCTAAGTGGCGTACACCACCCGCTTCCCATGAATCACTCTATTCCTAGGTTTCCTAGATTTCACTCATAGCCTGGGTATTGGGCCTTTTACCTCGAGTAACTCCCACCCCAACAGAGAGAAACAGACAACCAGCCAGATGAATATGAATATGAATGCAAACATTAATGCAAACATAAATGCAAACAATAAATAAATGAATGCAAAAAAAAAACAGCAAACAGCAACCAAACCCTATCCTAGAGAGCGCTAGGAGAGACTCGCTCAGGGAAGATGGACCAGCATAGGTCAACTTCTCTATATCCCCAGCAGAGTCGCCAGCTGTCGCATCACGCGAAAAACCGGCGGGAAAAGAAGAAACAACAGAGCCGCCACCGTGCGTTATTTATCCCAAAAGAGGGAAAGGAAACGCTCGAAGTAAACCTAGGAAAGAACATGGTCTCGCGACCAAAGAGAATGGGTTCGGGAGTCGGTTATGCGAAGGGAAGGTATTAGCACCCCTACGCATCCGTAGTACTCTACGGGATCCACGCACAAAAGGAAGGAATATTGGTTGCTAAACACTGCTCAAATACTCACACACACTGGCTGAAAGAAACGCAAGAGACTGACTGAAACTGAACTCGGCAGGATGTCGCATCCTGGGCCTACTTAGTCTATCAGGCATAGACATCAGAGTCCAAGTAGTTCGGACTGGGGAGACGACACATGCTCGCTAGGATATCGCATCCCATGCATACGTATCTTCTCGGACGAGAGAAGAATCAGAGCATTCGTAGCTCGGCTGACACGCACACAAACAAACACAAGCAAAGGCAAACGTGGAGCCTGAATGCCAATCACTGGACTTACATCAGCATCCGAACCAAAACGCAATCAAGAAGGCAAACATGGAGCCTGAATGCCAATCACTGGACTTACATCAGCATCCGAACCAAACACACGCACACTGGAACCTAACTGCCACTCGATGGACTTACATCAGCTTCCAAGCACACAACACACACAAAAAAAGAAAAGGGCGCCCGGAGAGATCAGCTCAATCTCCTGCTTACATACTTCATCTGGTATGAAGATCAGGGCGATGTAGTTCCCCTACGGAGGGAAAAGGATGAACAAACAAACTAAAAGGGAGACTAGAGCTCGAGCCTAATAGTTGTCACACCCACAAGAAGAGACGCTGAGACGTCGAAAGGAACACAAAAGGTTGAAAGGATAAACTAAAAGGGAGACTAGAGCTCGAGCCTAATAGTTGCCAAACACGCACAAAAAAAAGAAAAAAAGGCGCCCGGAGAGATCAGCTCAATCTCCTGCCTACATACTTCATCTGGTATGAAGATCAGGGCGATGTAGTTCCCCTACAGAGGGATAAAGGACTAGCCTAACCAGATAACAGAGGGAGACACAACTAGGGAGACTACGACTCGAGCCTAGATGTTATCATGCAAATCATCCCTAAGTTATGGTTTCTAGCTAAATGGCACAAGGGCCAACCTATCCTAAGCATGGCTCACACAGGAAGCAAGCCACACACACTTAACTTGCACAGGAAGCAAGCCAAGCAAAACCTAACTTGCACAGGAAGCAAGTCTAAACTAATCCTAACTTGCACAGGAAGCAAGTCAAACAATCCTAACTTGCACAGGAAGCAAGTCAAACAATCCTAACTTGCACAGGAAGCAAGTCAAACAATCCTACAAGCACAGATAGCACACGCTATACACAAACAAGTGGCTCAAACAAGGGTTAGGTTTTAGTCAAGGGGTCATATCAACCTCAACAAACAAACCTCTGGAATGGGGTGAATGTGCTCTTAACCTTGCCATTGAGGGGCTAAGGTGAAGCAGATGAAAGGTGAGTGAAGATAAGACTTCACAACTCTTATCCCTGGCCTGGGAGAGCTCAAGACAAGAATGTGTGGGTTCAGAATGTGGGAACCCTTCTACACATTTAAAACTGACTCAACTGTACAATTGTACAAGATCTTGGGTTTGTATCCGCAATGCATCAACACAGTGGTGTGAGCAAAGCAGATGACACACTGAATAGTGGGGGATAGATTGCATATCCCTACCTTCCACCAATTGCCTCTTCACTTAGGAGGTCTTTGACTCTATGCAAGGACAAAATTAAACATCCACAAACATTGCCTCTTAAGGAGGACTTCAGACAGTTGCCTGGCCAAGTAACAGACCAGGTCTTCCAGACTACATGAAGTAAAAGAGACATACCTCAATGCAAATTGCTTATACAAGCAAAGCGAAGCAAAAAGTTCACAAGGAACTAAGCAACTAAAGCACCTGAAACAGTCAAGCAGATGTTAGTATGCAACTTCAAACAAAACAAACAGAAACAGACACCAACAGTCCATTAGAGGCACATGGATGTGCAAGGCACAAGGCTTAGGGCATGTGAGCCAAGCCACCTACAAAACAAAGAAGTTAGACAATGATATTTAATCAAGCTCAGTCAAAAGAATTGGTCTCAATGGCCATTTGATGGTTAACCTGAAATCACAAACTCAAAGGTGAGTAGCAGGACCACTAGGGCAAGCCTAGGGTCAAAAATGAATGAGAAAGTCAAAACAGCAAGGGGCAAGTATCCAAAATCATGTTCAAACAATTAGGAAACAAAACCAATTGGGTTTCACATTCATATCAATCACTATCATCATTTCATGAACCATTTAGGTCAAAACATGGCACACAGAAGCTCATAGAAGTCAACAGCAAGACTTGCATCAAAAGCAAACTTAGACATTTCCTAAAAAAAAACACCAAATAAATCATGACCAATCACAACCCACAGCATGGTAAGCATGTCAAATTTCATCTCATTTGGACAAGTTTAGGAGGTCAAAAACAATTAATCGGGACTTTGTCAAAATTAAATCGAGCATTGTGTGAAAAATTACCCTAAGTGTCTAAAGGGACATGTTCCTACCCTAAATTGATTTCACACAAAAATCCCAGGCCTGAAAGATCAAAATAACCACATGAAACACACAAGATGACATTTAATCGATAGAACTCATAAAATCGGGATAAATTCACAAAATGGTCTAAAAAGTCAACAAAGTCAAACCTTCATATTTTTGTCATTTTTTCATGTTCACATATTTATTTCATGTTTAAGTAAAACGAAAATCAAAAATGAAAATCAAAAATGGAAATTCTTAAAAGAAAACATTGAAAAATGCATTTTTAAAAGGAAAAACACAAATGGGGGGAGATGGGATTCGAACCCCTCCCCTTGGTGATTCAACTCAGCGCGCCCACCACTGGGCTATGAGTCACTTGGTGATTCTTTTCTGCTTCTAGTCAAAATAAGCCAAGCAATAGTTTTAAACCTAAAATTCGCGCGCCCTGGCACCATCTTCCTCCCCAAAATCAAACATATTTTTCAAACTTCAACAACATGTATCTTCCTCTACAGTGCACGAAATCAAATGAAACAAAAACCAAAATTCATCTATTTCATGTGCTTAACACAACCATGGTCATGAAATTCAAAATGGTGCACTGTGCATAAAGATACATCATGATGAACACAGAAACCCTAACCCCCTAGCAGCAAAACTCAAAATCACACACAAGCAAAATTTGATAAAAATAGGCATTCAATCATGTTCAGGGGGTTGAATATAGCATTTCTCATTCACACATTAAGACAAGAAAACCACTCTATCAAGCATTTCGAAGGCAAGTTGCTAACCTGAACAGGGCAATGTTGAATGTGATGTTGGAGGTGCTTTCAATGCTTGACAGGTATCCAAATAGCTTCAAAGAGTCCAAGGCAAGCTGTTTGACTCCTTACTTGAACTTGCACCAAGCTGGAAATGCAGATGGCCACTGAACTGATCTTGCTTGTAGGTGAAAATGGAGATTCTATTTCAAGCACTTTTAATGGTGCTAAAAGATCTCTTTAGCACCTTTGATGCTCCAGGAATGTAATGCCATTGAGAGTTTGCCTTAAAACCTCCTCAACTGTTCTGGCCAACTCAAGTTGCAAGAGTGAAAATGTGAGATTTGGATATGATGATTTAGTGATTACAGATGCGATTTTCCGTCCATAGTAGCTTCTATATGTTATATGGAAGGTGTTTGAATGGATGGTTTACAAGGAACTTGGGGGAAATATGATTTTGAAGATTTGGATTTTGAAGTAGAAAGTGAGTTTTTTTGCAATGGTGAGTTTGGGAATTCTTGTGTGTTTTTTTTGGTGTCATGTTGGCTAGTTGATTGGCAATGATGAAAAGTTGAGATGAAACAAATGGTTGGCAAGGCAGGGTTTGGAGTTTTTGGATTGCTTCTTTTGAGATGTCAAGGCAAGGTGAATGGGTGGTTTGCTGCTAGCAAGTTTTGGAAGAATGGCCAAAGTGCAGTTTTTTTAGGACAATGTGCTTATGCTGTGTTGTGGCTTGTGGCAGGGTTTTGGTGCTCTTTGTTTTGGACAGAAAAAATGCAAATGGCCAGGTGAGTTAGTTGGTTATGTTGGTTTGTTGGTTGCAAGGCAAGGTTGAACCATTGGAAGTTTAGATGAATGCAAGTAGCAGGGTCAGTGAGCAGAATGGATTTCCATATGCCAATGTGTTTTTTGATGTATGCTGTTGTCTACAAGTGGCAGGAAAAATGATGCAGGATGTTGTCAAGCCAGGCTTAGTCTGTTATGTTTGGACAGAAAAATTTGAAATCAAATAGCAAGGTGAGGGCCATTTTAGGATGAGGGAGCTAAGCTGGTTTTCTATGTGGCTGCAATTTGCATCTCAGAAATGATAGCAGAAAACATGCACAAGGTCTGCTGTTTTGTACTGTGCCATGCCTTCTTCACAGTTTGACAGGAAAAATGGGAATGCAAGCAGCAAAGTGAATGGATTTGGGAAGGTGTTTGATGGCTCCTCAATATGACAGAAAATGGATAGAAAATTAATGGTTCTGTTGTGTGATGGTGCTAGTAGTTTAACATGATGAAAATGATGGTGAAGAACTGTGCAAGGCTTGGCAACCTTAGGGTTTTGGACAGAGAAGATCAAACGCAAATAATCAAGGGTTTTGGTTGGTCTGCTACTGGTTTTTCATGGCAGGGTTACAAGGCTTGGTTCTTGTTCTTTTGTTATGACAGCCAATGAAAAAATGCCCAGCAAGCAAGGATGAGGTTGGAAAAATGAGTGAAGGTGTTTGGTCTGTGGTCTTGTGGCTGCTACTGTCCTCTACATGACAGAAAATACACCCCTAAAATATGCTGTTGAGTGTTGCTTTAGTGGCAAGGTGCTGTCTTTCTACTGTGGAGTTTGACAGAAAAATTTTAAATGCCAAAGCAAGGTGGATGGATTTTGAGAGTGAATCAAGTTGGTTTTTCTACTGCTATGTTGGCTGCAGCATTTGTGTTCAAAAGGACAGAAAAATCTTGCATTTGCTGGACAGTACAAGGTAAGGGGTGGAAGTATGGAGGATAGTTGCAAAGTACTTTCCTTTTCCAAATTTTAAGCAAGTTAGTATGGCCCCTTGTTTTGCTGTTGGTTAGGCTGCTAATTAGGTTCACCATGACAGAAAAAATGATGCATAATGCTGCTGTTCTTTTGAGGTACAAGGCATGGTTGTGGGATGGCATGGACAAGTATGGTGAAATTGTACTTTTCTTACAATTCAAGCAACCAAGTATGGATTCACATGTGCTGCACAAAATGAGTTTGCAAACACATTCTAAATGACATTTCTGAGCTTTTCCAATTGGCCAAATGTTAAAAAAATGTTTATATCAAAAAGTCAACTTTTGGTCAAACTTGCATTTAAATGAGAAAAGTCAAAATATGCCATTTTTATTGGTGAAGTTTTGGCTCATGAAATTTATGTTTTTGGAAAGAGGGGATCAAATGTGACTTGTAGGAAAAAACCCCACCAAAATTGGCCAAATGGTTTGGGAGATATGGCCCTTTGAAGTTCAAGATTTTCTGAAATCGATTCGATCATAACTTGCCAACCACACATGGGAATTGAGAGTTCTAGGACTTTTTGGAAATGGGAGAACAAGATCTTCAACTTTCATGTTGGGCAAAAATTCATTTGAAGCTTGTATCATGATGTAAGTTTGAGGATCAAGACTTTCCATTTATGGCAGGTTTCAGTTACAGGCCCAGTTTCCATTTTGGGAAATTTTTGATCTGGCTTCAAATTCTTCCATGATGGTGTTTGGCATGATATATGAGGATTATTTGGCCATGAATGAGCTCTCACAAACCAATTCCAGTCATCAAATCACTGATTAAATGGACAGTTGACCAACAGTTGACTTTTAGGGTTTCTGGCTGACTGTGCATTGACTGATGACTTCTGGACATCCAATCCTTGACTAAAACACTTCAAATGGACCCCCAAGTCGTGTGAACTTGATGGACAAACCCTAGGGCCTTGGCTCCTTGAGAATTGTGCTTGCTTGCTTGACTGACTGATCTCCTGATCAGTTTGACCTAATTTCTTGATTGGCTTGCACTTGAGGCAAAAGAGGCAATGCAATGCTATGCAATGGACCATGATATGCTATGACCTAATATGAAAATGTATGTACAATGATAGGTGCAAATTTGAGGTGCTACAGCTGCCCCTATTCAATCAGCTGGGAACCCGAATGGATGAGAGCAACGGCTGTCAGACTTTCAGGGTAAACAGGGATTGAATACCAAGAACCGTAGAATTTGCACAATACAGGGATCCACCAATGGAAACGTCCACTGGGATCTGATTTTTATTACTGGGTATATATTTTTTTGGTTTTGTTTTTTTGAGTACGGCCACATCCAGACATCACAACGATGGTGAATGGGAATAGAAAACACAACTAGATGCCAACGGACAACTAGGAAAAACTCGACGTTTATCGGGACCAACGGAGAGGTAACCAGACATTAATGAATGACTGGGAGGGATACAACCATACGTCAACGGACGAAATGGGAAAAAACTCAACGTTTACCAAGACCAACGGAGAGGTAAATCCACGTGGGGACAGGTACAACTAGACGTCATAGGACGAATAGGAAAAACTCGACGTTTACCAAGACCAACGGAGAGGTAACCAAACATTAATGAATGAATGGAAGGGATACAACCATACGTCAACGGACGAAATGGGAAAAAACTCAACGTTTACCAAGACCAACGGAGAGGTAAATCCACGTGGGGACAGATACAACTAGACGTCATAGGACGAATAGGAAAAACTCGACGTTTATCGACACCAACGGAGAGGAGGAAACTCTACTGGGGAGAGTGAACACAACCAAATCATCAACGGATGATCGGAAAAAACTCGACGTTTATCGACACCAACGGAGAGGAGGATACTTCACTTGGGAAGGAGGACACAACCAAATCATCAACGGATGATCGGGAAAAAACTCGACGTTTATCGACACCAACGGAGAGGAGGATACTTCACTTGGGAAGGAGGACACAACCAAATCATCAACGGATGATCGGGAAAAACTCGACGTTTATCGACACCAACGGAGAGGAGAATACTTCACTTGGGAAGGAGGACACAACCAAATCATCAACGGATGATCGGGAAAAACTCGACGTTTATCGACACCAACGGAGAGGAGAATACTTCTTCGGTCTGAATACCGGAAAATTGGCCTTGTGCCATGAGTACATCGACCTGATCGTCGGAAACTCCTTCGGTCTGAATACCGGAAAATTGGCCTTGTGCCATGAGTACATCGACCTGATCGTCGGAAACTCCTTCGGTCTGAATACCGGAAAATTGGCCTTGTGCCATGAGTACATCGACCTGATCGTCGGAAACTCCTTCGGTCTGAATACCGGAAAATTGGCCTTGTGCCATGAGTACATCGACCTGATCGTCGGAAACTCCTTCGGTCTGAATACCGGAAAATTGGCCTTGTGCCATGAGTACATCGACCTGATCGTCGGAAACTCCTTCGGTCTGAATACCGGAAAATTGGCCTTGTGCCATGAGTACATCGACCTGATCGTCGGAAACTCCTTCGGTCTGAATACCGGAAAATTATAAGTACATATTATCTATAGCCGTCAAAACGTAGATAATACACTCGCATGGAAGATTATCCATAACCGGGTTGTAGGTTGTTAAATGAATAATCGACCGAAAAGAAAGGCATCTGGGTACCAGACTAGGTATGCAAAAGATGACCAATCAAAAGAGGATAAAGTTGCTAACTCGGAGCAAGTACCCAAAAGAAAGGGGAAAACCCAATGGGGACAATACTGCTTGATCAAAGCAAGTATCCAAAGGGGACAAGACCATTAATACAACAAAGAGGGGATTACATCTACCGGTTTGTAGGCAGAAAACCACGGAAAAGTAACCAGTCATCATCGGGACGAGCACAAAGGGTTAATTCCAACAAGGGGAGGAAAGTGGGATTTTACAACTACCAGCTAGTGGGTAGAAAACCACAAAGATAGGACTTACAACTACCGGTTTGTAGGTAGAGGCCAATGGAAAAGTAACCAGTCATCATCGGGATGAGCACAAGGGGTTAACTCCACCAAGGGGATGAAAGTGGGATTTTACAACTACCAGCTAGTAGGTAGAAAACCACAAAGATAGGACTTACAACTACCGGGTTGTAGGTAGAGGCCAACAAATTCCGCTGAGGATGAAATGAATGAGTGCCGGTTAGTGAGCGATTATTCATTTATGCCCCAGGGCAGCACCAGAGATAGTCAACAAGAAGCCAATTTAGGATCGATCCAAAAAGGCAGACTGAATCAAGACTCATCCTAATGAGGAAAGAACTCAATAGGGAAAACTCATCCCATTAGGGAGGGAACGGAAGCAACCGTCATCCACGAGGATGTATCTCAGTGGGGAAATGGCAGGAAAAGATTGACACTTTCTGCTTAAGGGGTAGACTCTACATGGAGAGATCAGACACACCCATATCTGCTTAAGGAAAAGGACCCAAGCTGGCAAGACGCTAACAATTGGGGAGTAACACTGCTGGGGGTTCCCACTCGACTGAGGAATCACTTGTTGGGAAAACACCCACCTCTCAACCATGCTGGTGAACCCAATCCTGTAGCCGATCCAATGGCGCGATGCTAAACTCTTTCCAACCAACCCAATCTCGGCTGGTCACCACGGCCCAGGGCTAATGGATATGCTTGCTATGTTGATGCATGAGTTTTTCCTTGTTTTACACAATGCCCCATGATCATGGAAATGCTATGCACTAATGATGCAATATGCTATGCTTATCTAAATGCTGAATGCATAAACACACGTTTCCTTCAGAGACAACACCGGGGAACTCCAGGAACTGTGCTGGGGAATGGTAAATCGACTTCACTGGGAGAAAGACTCAACCAATCTTCAGATAGGATAAACCCTGCTTTGGAGAACGTCTGTTACTTCGCTAGGGATAACCCACGCGATCCATGGGCAGAATCAACTCAGCTGGGGATGCAGATATCGGTCTGCTACGGAAACTCGCCCAATCCACTGGTAGGATGAATTCTGTTGGAGAAATAAATGTTACTTCACTAGGGACGACCCAACCAATCCATATGTAGGAGAATCACTGTTGGAGATGTATTTCATGAGACCCGCTCCACTCGGGGAACTTGCTGAGGAAAAACCACACCATTCTGCTGAGGAGAACAATCCTAGTGGAGAGAACAACAACCGTAGCAGTGAGAGTAACAAACTCTGTTGAGGATGATAACACGTCATATCATACCGGAGATGAATTCCCACAAACCTGCTTGGGATGAACACTCACGGCCATACTGGAGATAACAGCATCATAAACCCAATTGTTGAGGAACACACAAACAGTCTACTGATAAACTCCACTAGGGGACTCCCGGGGAAAATAACTGCCAGGCGCTCAGCGGGGATTCTCAACTGGGGAAATCTGCAAGCACAGGCCTGCTGGGGAGAAGCAATCCTTATATCTGCTGGGGAAAGAAGGTACTGTCCACAGGTACCTCTGCAGGGGAAATAACTCTGATAGCTTCAATACTGGCTTGGGCTGGGGAGACGTCCTCCACCCTGAGAAACATTCTGCCCCTGCCCCTGCTGGGGACGTGATAACCTTTAGGCTTGCTGAGGAGACAACGATCTCGAATCTGCCAGGGAGATCACACTCTCAATCCTCTGGGGAGATACAGCTTGTTTGACAAGGATGTCGGTCGACTCGTCGAGCACTGGTATCCATCATCCACCCATAGTGTTGACTTTCCACTTTTAAGAACTCCCAGACTCTTCTGGACTTTTCTGCTCCATCATCTTGTATTCCAAATCTCGTCCGTACTCCACGGGGATCGAACTCCTGGTATTCATACAAACTTTCCAATCATCAGACTTTGAAGAGTCTTCTTGATTAATTTTCCAGGACCGTGGTCAACTATCCGTTGCCCCTAATCAGGCTCTGCACAAGAGATCGTCAGATAAAAGAACGTGCCCCAGGTATGCCCCATGATAAGGCTCGAACATCACTCTACTGGGGATGCCCCACGATAGGGCTAATAGGGACTTGGAGGGAGAAATGTTGCACTACTGGGGACATGAAGATGAACATCTTCAAACAACACTGCGTCGGGCAACTTCACTGAGGAGAGACCATACGAGGTTCTGTAGGACAAAGATACAGTCACGCTTGAGATGCGAACAATTGTCTTACCTGTTGGTAATCATACCACCCCCGGGAGAGCACTGTGGGTCTCCTCAGTATCTTTCCATCATTGTGAAGGTTCACTTTGTTTAAGAACAGTTTTTTTTGAAAAATTTGTTTATTTTGAAAACAATGATACTTTATCAATTAAAACATGCAAAACGTTTGTTGAGTTGAAACAAATAAGAATGCAAATAATTGGATAAAAGCTCAAATTGATGTGATGGAATGGTAGTCTGCAAAGGGCGAGACTCCATGTATCTGTACAAGTTTGAAATCGGTGATATATATTGGAGAGGGCTACATTGAACATAATGACCTTTCCTCTACCATTCTGAATTTTCGATGTATTCAAAGTTTCGGTCGACGACGAATCGAGAATCCCTGACGGATGACAGATATAGAGCACAGTTTTGTCAAGATGCAGTTACTTGCCAAATCCCTAATTTTTGCCTAGATTGCCCCAGTGTGAGGTGTTCAATCTAGCGGGATGCACATTCTTTTTTCAATGTCTCTAACTTTTGCCTGGATCGCCCTTTCGGGTTTTCAATCCACCGAGACGCTCCTTTTTTGCCTAAGTCGCCCTTTGGGGTGTTCGACTTAGCGAGCTTTTGCCTTTTTTTTTTTTTTTTTTTTTTTTTTAGGCGAAGTATTTCTTGACTGCATCGGAATTCACAGGACGAGTGAACTTCTTCATCCATTGTAGTAAGTGTTAAAGCACTGCCTGAAAAGGCTCTCTTGACAACATATGGACATCCATAATTTGGGGTTCACTTGCCCCTGGAATCGGGTGTGAAAGATAAGACTTTCTTGAGCATAAGGTCCCTCGGAACACACGAGGCTTGATCTTCTTGTCGAATGTTTTCTTCACTCTCTGCTGATATAACTTGACCATGACACATGGTAGTTGATCTCTTCCTTTCGATCGAATTCAGCATCAGCCAACTTGGGACTTTGAGGGTGCTATTTTCTTTTATTTCTTTCCTTTCTTTTTCTTTCTTTTGATTTCTTTTGATTTCTTTTGATTTCTTTTTTTGATTTTGCACCCTCCTCTTTTCTTTTTTTCTTTTTTTTTCTTCCTTTTTTGTTTTTGATAATGCCCCAGTTGGCTGTTCTGCTGATTCTCGAGATGCAGCTGAGTGATCTTCTTTTCTTGCTCAAGAAGTCGGGAAATCTCGTCAGGAATCCCTTCATCATCATCTTCGTCCACTTCGAATACAGGGAATTCAAAATTGGGAGATGACGTCCGATCATTATGTTCAATGGATTTGAGAAACAACCTGCATAAAGATTTAGAGATGAAAAGTTCTTTTGAAAATCAAACAAGACGATCGTTATGCAGAATGAAAAGATTGCTTTTATTCCTGTTTTTAGGGTTTTTTGTGATCACCAATTTCATGCAAAAAGCGAAAAGGGAAAACAATTGGAAAAACAAATGCTTTAACATGAATTATTTGAATGAAAATATCATTGCACAAAATGCTGCCAACAATGTCATCACTTCTCCTTTTGGCATGGGAGAAGGGTTTTTAAACAAAGTGATTGTTACTCTGACTTATGAAAAACTGTAGAAAAGCCCACAGTGACCCAATTGTGGCAGACACCTCCAGGAATGATGAAATTGTTCAAATCCCCTGCGTCCTCTTCCAAGATAGCAGCATCCTTTTCTTCAAGTTGATCGTCATGGATGAATCCTCCACTCTTGAACAGACCTTGCTCATTGCATGCCCCAGAATAGTAGCCAATGCCATCCCGGGATCGGTTAACCAGGAATAAATCCATCAACAGTACAAAGTCTGGCAAATATCTCTCTGAGTTCACAATTCTCTTGCTCAGGATGATCCATCAATCTGGCAGAGATGGCTCTGGTATAATACCGGCAAAGTGCGTCTTCAAAATAAATGAAGATCGCAGGGTCAGACCACAGGACAGGAGACCGGAACAGAACCTGCTGATGCAAATGATGCATGAAGTGTTTATGCATATGCTTGTTTTTATTTCAAAGGAATTCGAGGGTTTTATTTGCAAACTTTGAAATATTTAGCATCTTGATCATATATGAGAATATCTCCTCAGATATATCAGGTGAAAAAATTTTCCCGGTTTTTTCATGTTTTGAAATTTTTTGCAAATAAACTCCTTTGAGTTCCTTGAAAATTTTCTTTTTTTTGATTTTTTTTTCTGATTTTTTCATTGCGTTTCTTTTGAAAAATAAATATGCTATGATGCAAATGATGCAGACACGACTGGTTGTCTGTGTCTCTCAGAACACAGGATCAAAGCTTCGGCTTGAATTCTGAACCACACTCATCTGAAACCCAAAGTCAATCTGATCAATTGGCATCTGAAACCAATCTGAGGAACCAAGTCACCATAAATCCGACTTGGGGAGTTCCGAAATAAACGAAACTGGAGATTACATCACTATCATCACAGGAACATCCATTGAACGGATGACAGCCAGCTCCTCTGAACAGGTACTTTCAAATTCAACCCGGGGATCCGAAATAAACGGAACCCGCTGATAAACCACGGACAGAACTCCGGCGTCCCAGAAATAAATGTCCATAATTCACAGTCACCATCTGTACCGAGAGTCACCAACTGTACCTGTTAAAATGATCAATCCCCCCCACTCACGGGTGTCATCTAGGCCAGGGTAAGGTCGAGAGAAACGCAGCATAAATAACCTTTCGTAGAATATCATCCTGTGCACACCCGATGTATGCACCGATAATATCCCACCAGGGTCTGAACTGCTCGTGATATCAATGTTCCGCTAAGTGGCGTACACCACCCGCTTCCCATGAATCACTCTATTCCTAGGTTTCCTAGATTTCACTCATAGCCTGGGTATTGGGCCTTTTACCTCGAGTAACTCCCACCCCAACAGAGAGAAACAGACAACCAGCCAGATGAATATGAATATGAATGCAAACATTAATGCAAACATAAATGCAAACAATAAATAAATGAATGCAAAAAAAAACAGCAAACAGCAACCAAACCCTATCCTAGAGAGCGCTAGGAGAGACTCGCTCAGGGAAGATGGACCAGCATAGGTCAACTTCTCTATATCCCCAGCAGAGTCGCCAGCTGTCGCATCACGCGAAAAACCGGCGGGAAAAGAAGAAACAACAGAGCCGCCACCGTGCGTTATTTATCCCAAAAGAGGGAAAGGAAACGCTCGAAGTAAACCTAGGAAAGAACATGGTCTCGCGACCAAAGAGAATGGGTTCGGGAGTCGGTTATGCGAAGGGAAGGTATTAGCACCCCTACGCATCCGTAGTACTCTACGGGATCCACGCACAAAAGGAAGGAATATTGGTTGCTAAACACTGCTCAAATACTCACACACACTGGCTGAAAGAAACGCAAGAGACTGACTGAAACTGAACTCGGCAGGATGTCGCATCCTGAGCCTACTTAGTCTATCAGGCATAGACATCAGAGTCCAAGTAGTTCGGACTGGGGAGACGACACATGCTCGCTAGGATATCGCATCCCATGCATACGTATCTTCTCGGACGAGAGAAGAATCAGAGCATTCGTAGCTCGGCTGACACGCACACAAACAAACACAAGCAAAGGCAAACGTGGAGCCTGAATGCCAATCACTGGACTTACATCAGCATCCGAACCAAAACGCAATCAAGAAGGCAAACATGGAGCCTGAATGCCAATCACTGGACTTACATCAGCATCCGAACCAAACACACGCACACTGGAACCTAACTGCCACTCGATGGACTTACATCAGCTTCCAAGCACACAGCACACACAAAAAAAGAAAAGGGCGCCCGGAGAGATCAGCTCAATCTCCTGCCTACATACTTCATCTGGTATGAAGATCAGGGCGATGTAGTTCCCCTACGGAGGGAAAAGGATGAACAAACAAACTAAAAGGGAGACTAGAGCTCGAGCCTAATAGTTGTCACACCCACAAGAAGAGACGCTGAGACGTCGAAAGGAACACAAAAGGTTGAAAGGATAAACTAAAAGGGAGACTAGAGCTCGAGCCTAATAGTTGCCAAACACGCACAAAAAAAGAAAAAAAGGCGCCCGGAGAGATCAGCTCAATCTCCTGCCTACATACTTCATCTGGTATGAAGATCAGGGCGATGTAGTTCCCCTACAGAGGGATAAAGGACTAGCCTAACCAGATAACAGAGGGAGACACAACTAGGGAGACTACGACTCGAGCCTAGATGTTATCATGCAAATCATCCCTAAGTTATGGTTTCTAGCTAAATGGCACAAGGGCCAACCTATCCTAAGCATGGCTCACACAGGAAGCAAGCCACACACACTTAACTTGCACAGGAAGCAAGCCAAGCAAAACCTAACTTGCACAGGAAGCAAGTCTAAACTAATCCTAACTTGCACAGGAAGCAAGTCAAACAATCCTAACTTGCACAGGAAGCAAGTCAAACAATCCTAACTTGCACAGGAAGCAAGTCAAACAATCCTACAAGCACAGATAGCACACGCTATACACAAACAAGTGGCTCAAACAAGGGTTAGGTTTTAGTCAAGGGGTCATATCAACCTCAACAAACAAACCTCTGGAATGGGGTGAATGTGCTCTTAACCTTGCCATTGAGGGGCTAAGGTGAAGCAGATGAAAGGTGAGTGAAGATAAGACTTCACAACTCTTATCCCTGGCCTGGGAGAGCTCAAGACAAGAATGTGTGGGTTCAGAAAGTGGGAACCCTTCTACACATTTAAAACTGACTCAACTGTACAATTGTACAAGATCTTGGGTTTGTATCCGCAATGCATCAACACAGTGGTGTGAGCAAAGCAGATGACACACTGAATAGTGGGGGATAGATTGCATATCCCTACCTTCCACCAATTGCCTCTTCACTTAGGAGGTCTTTGACTCTATGCAAGGACAAAATTAAACATCCACAAACATTGCCTCTTAAGGAGGACTTCAGACAGTTGCCTGGCCAAGTAACAGACCAGGTCTTCCAGACTACATGAAGTAAAAGAGACATACCTCAATGCAAATTGCTTATACAAGCAAAGCGAAGCAAAAAGTTCACAAGGAACTAAGCAACTAAAGCACCTGAAACAGTCAAGCAGATGTTAGTATGCAACTTCAAACAAAACAAACAGAAACAGACACCAACAGTCCATTAGAGGCACATGGATGTGCAAGGCACAAGGCTTAGGGCATGTGAGCCAAGCCACCTACAAAACAAAGAAGTTAGACAATGATATTTAATCAAGCTCAGTCAAAAGAATTGGTCTCAATGGCCATTTGATGGTTAACCTGAAATCACAAACTCAAAGGTGAGTAGCAGGACCACTAGGGCAAGCCTAGGGTCAAAAATGAATGAGAAAGTCAAAACAGCAAGGGGCAAGTATCCAAAATCATGTTCAAACAATTAGGAAACAAAACCAATTGGGTTTCACATTCATATCAATCACTATCATCATTTCATGAACCATTTAGGTCAAAACATGGCACACAGAAGCTCATAGAAGTCAACAGCAAGACTTGCATCAAAAGCAAACTTAGACATTTCCTAAAAAAAAACACCAAATAAATCATGACCAATCACAACCCACAGCATGGTAAGCATGTCAAATTTCATCTCATTTGGACAAGTTTAGGAGGTCAAAAACAATTAATCGGGACTTTGTCAAAATTAAATCGAGCATTGTGTGAAAAATTACCCTAAGTGTCTAAAGGGACATGTTCCTACCCTAAATTGATTTCACACAAAAATCCCAGGCCTGAAAGATCAAAATAACCACATGAAACACACAAGATGACATTTAATCGATAGAACTCATAAAATCGGGATAAATTCACAAAATGGTCTAAAAAGTCAACAAAGTCAAACCTTCATATTTTTGTCATTTTTTCATGTTCACATATTTATTTCATGTTTAAGTAAAACGAAAATCAAAAATGAAAATCAAAAATGGAAATTCTTAAAAGAAAACATTGAAAAATGCATTTTTAAAAGGAAAAACACAAATGGGGGGAGATGGGATTCGAACCCCTCCCCTTGGTGATTCAACTCAGCGCGCCCACCACTGGGCTATGAGTCACTTGGTGATTCTTTTCTGCTTCTAGTCAAAATAAGCCAAGCAATAGTTTTAAACCTAAAATTCGCGCGCCCTGGCACCATCTTCCTCCCCAAAATCAAACATATTTTTCAAACTTCAACAACATGTATCTTCCTCTACAGTGCACGAAATCAAATGAAACAAAAACCAAAATTCATCTATTTCATGTGCTTAACACAACCATGGTCATGAAATTCAAAATGGTGCACTGTGCATAAAGATACATCATGATGAACACAAAAACCCTAACCCCCTAGCAGCAAAACTCAAAATCACACACAAGCAAAATTTGATAAAAATAGGCATTCAATCATGTTCAGGGGGTTGAATATAGCATTTCTCATTCACACATTAAGACAAGAAAACCACTCTATCAAGCATTTCGAAGGCAAGTTGCTAACCTGAACAGGGCAATGTTGAATGTGATGTTGGAGGTGCTTTCAATGCTTGACAGGTATCCAAATAGCTTCAAAGAGTCCAAGGCAAGCTGTTTGACTCCTTACTTGAACTTGCACCAAGCTGGAAATGCAGATGGCCACTGAACTGATCTTGCTTGTAGGTGAAAATGGAGATTCTATTTCAAGCACTTTTAATGGTGCTAAAAGATCCCTTTAGCACCTTTGATGCTCCAGGAATGTAATGCCATTGAGAGTTTGCCTTAAAACCTCCTCAACTGTTCTGGCCAACTCAAGTTGCAAGAGTGAAAATGTGAGATTTGGATATGATGATTTAGTGATTACAGATGCGATTTTCCGTCCATAGTAGCTTCTATATGTTATATGGAAGGTGTTTGAATGGATGGTTTACAAGGAACTTGGGGGAAATATGATTTTGAAGATTTGGATTTTGAAGTAGAAAGTGAGTTTTTTTGCAATGGTGAGTTTGGGAATTCTTGTGTGTTTTTTTTGGTGTCATGTTGGCTAGTTGATTGGCAATGATGAAAAGTTGAGATGAAACAAATGGTTGGCAAGGCAGGGTTTGGAGTTTTTGGATTGCTTCTTTTGAGATGTCAAGGCAAGGTGAATGGGTGGTTTGCTGCTAGCAAGTTTTGGAAGAATGGCCAAAGTGCAGTTTTTTTAGGACAATGTGCTTATGCTGTGTTGTGGCTTGTGGCAGGGTTTTGGTGCTCTTTGTTTTGGACAGAAAAAATGCAAATGGCCAGGTGAGTTAGTTGGTTATGTTGGTTTGTTGGTTGCAAGGCAAGGTTGAACCATTGGAAGTTTAGATGAATGCAAGTAGCAGGGTCAGTGAGCAGAATGGATTTCCATATGCCAATGTGTTTTTTGATGTATGCTGTTGTCTACAAGTGGCAGGAAAAATGATGCAGGATGTTGTCAAGCCAGGCTTAGTCTGTTATGTTTGGACAGAAAAATTTGAAATCAAATAGCAAGGTGAGGGCCATTTTAGGATGAGGGAGCTAAGCTGGTTTTCTATGTGGCTGCAATTTGCATCTCAGAAATGATAGCAGAAAACATGCACAAGGTCTGCTGTTTTGTACTGTGCCATGCCTTCTTCACAGTTTGACAGGAAAAATGGGAATGCAAGCAGCAAAGTGAATGGATTTGGGAAGGTGTTTGATGGCTCCTCAATATGACAGAAAATGGATAGAAAATTAATGGTTCTGTTGTGTGATGGTGCTAGTAGTTTAACATGATGAAAATGATGGTGAAGAACTGTGCAAGGCTTGGCAACCTTAGGGTTTTGGACAGAGAAGATCAAACGCAAATAATCAAGGGTTTTGGTTGGTCTGCTACTGGTTTTTCATGGCAGGGTTACAAGGCTTGGTTCTTGTTCTTTTGTTATGACAGCCAATGAAAAAATGCCCAGCAAGCAAGGATGAGGTTGGAAAAATGAGTGAAGGTGTTTGGTCTGTGGTCTTGTGGCTGCTACTGTCCTCTACATGACAGAAAATACACCCCTAAAATATGCTGTTGAGTGTTGCTTTAGTGGCAAGGTGCTGTCTTTCTACTGTGGAGTTTGACAGAAAAATTTTAAATGCCAAAGCAAGGTGGATGGATTTTGAGAGTGAATCAAGTTGGTTTTTCTACTGCTATGTTGGCTGCAGCATTTGTGTTCAAAAGGACAGAAAAATCTTGCATTTGCTGGACAGTACAAGGTAAGGGGTGGAAGTATGGAGGATAGTTGCAAAGTACTTTCCTTTTCCAAATTTTAAGCAAGTTAGTATGGCCCCTTGTTTTGCTGTTGGTTAGGCTGCTAATTAGGTTCACCATGACAGAAAAAATGATGCATAATGCTGCTGTTCTTTTGAGGTACAAGGCATGGTTGTGGGATGGCATGGACAAGTATGGTGAAATTGTACTTTTCTTACAATTCAAGCAACCAAGTATGGATTCACATGTGCTGCACAAAATGAGTTTGCAAACACATTCTAAATGACATTTCTGAGCTTTTCCAATTGGCCAAATGTTAAAAAAATGTTTATATCAAAAAGTCAACTTTTGGTCAAACTTGCATTTAAATGAGAAAAGTCAAAATATGCCATTTTTATTGGTGAAGTTTTGGCTCATGAAATTTATGTTTTTGGAAAGAGGGGATCAAATGTGACTTGTAGGAAAAAACCCCACCAAAATTGGCCAAATGGTTTGGGAGATATGGCCCTTTGAAGTTCAAGATTTTCTGAAATCGATTCGATCATAACTTGCCAACCACACATGGGAATTGAGAGTTCTAGGACTTTTTGGAAATGGGAGAACAAGATCTTCAACTTTCATGTTGGGAAAAAATTCATTTGAAGCTTGTATCATGATGTAAGTTTGAGGATCAAGACTTTCCATTTATGGCAGGTTTCAGTTACAGGCCCAGTTTCCATTTTGGGAAATTTTTGATCTGGCTTCAAATTCTTCCATGATGGTGTTTGGCATGATATATGAGGACTATTTGGCCATGAATGAGCTCTCACAAACCAATTCCAGTCATCAAATCACTGATTAAATGGACAGTTGACCAACAGTTGACTTTTAGGGTTTCTGGCTGACTGTGCATTGACTGATGACTTCTGGACATCCAATCCTTGACTAAAACACTTCAAATGGACCCCCAAGTCGTGTGAACTTGATGGACAAACCCTAGGGCCTTGGCTCCTTGAGAATTGTGCTTGCTTGCTTGACTGACTGATCTCCTGATCAGTTTGACCTAATTTCTTGATTGGCTTGCACTTGAGGCAAAAGAGGCAATGCAATGCTATGCAATGGACCATGATATGCTATGACCTAATATGAAAATGTATGTACAATGATAGGTGCAAATTTGAGGTGCTACACCCTAATGCCAAATAAAATCCATTCATCACAAAAATCTTGAAAAAATATGACAATTAAGTAGAGATCATGATGAAAAGAATGCAAAAAATCCCATTCAAATTGGACTTAAAATGATGAACTTATGATTTTTACAAGTTTGGTGATCAAAAGTGAAATTAAAATGAAAAAAACAACATATTCAATATGTCATGTGCCACGGCAGTGGCAATTTTGTAATTCCCAGGTCACTTAACCAATACGCGGTCGTTTAGGGCAATGAAAGGAAATAAAATGATTGGCTGTTGGCAAACAGTGCCATGCAATGCACGTGGGGACAGAAAAATCTGGGCAAGGCATGAACAAATTTAGGGTTTCATGTACAGTAGCATCATCTTCATCCCTTCCAATTCGATTCAAATTTTTTTTTCCAGAAATTGAAATTAAACATACCAACATGATCAGCAAGCATCATACATACATAATCCATCATCCATTTTCATTAAAACACACTACAAATCATGAATCGAGCAAAAACAATATGCAACATCAAATTTAAAATCCAGATTACTTCACAAATACTCAATCATTTTCAAAAGCAAGACTATCATGAAGCTCAGCATGAAGAGACCTCTCTAAAGCATGTGATAATTTGATGAAACAAGGAGGTCGAAAATTTACCAATTTGGAAAGGCAGTTGCAATACAGTTGTTGTTTGGCCAAGTTGAAGTGAAACAGATGCTCCTCCAGCTCCCCAAAGTTGAATGATGAAGTTGGCTTGGCTCGAGATAGCTTGAAATGGCTTTAACCTTGAACTGCCATTGATGGAGCTTAGCAAAAACAGTCCATGAATCCTTGCTTACAGTTGAAAGGTAGTGTTTGCTACAGCTCCAAAAACGATGGAATATGATGGAACAATCGACCAAGGCTTGTGTTCTTTGAAAGTTTTCAGCAAAAATGCCAAATGAAGAAAAATGAGTGTGTTTGAGAAAATGAGGTTTTCTGTTGGTGAGAGTGGCTGCTAGGGTTTCTTTCAGAGAGAAAATGATGTATATATACTCTGTTTAATGGTACTAATCAAGGTTAATGAAAAAGTGGAATTGGAGTTGGTAAAAAGTGTCCTTTTGCTAATTTCACTCAAGTGGCATGGTGCATGAGCTGTAGCTGCGAAAATGGGCCTTGAACATGTCCAAAATATGATTTCTAGTCATTCTCAATTGGCCAAAATGATTAAAAATGGTTATTTTAAAAAGTCAAATTTCAACCTCACTTGAAATTAATTCATGTAAGTTCAAAAATGCCATTTTGATCTATGATGTTTTGGTGAATGATGGTTGCATATTTGGAAAGAGGGGATCAAATGTGACTTGTCGCAAAAAACCCCACCCAATTTGGCCAAATGGTTTGAGAGATATGGCCTTTTGAAGTTCAAAAATATCTGAAAATGATTCGATCATAACTTGCCAACCATACATGGGAATTGAGTGTTCTTGGAATTTTTGGAAATGGGAGAACAAGATCTTCAACTTTCATGTTGGGCAAAAATTCATTTGAAGCTTGTATCATGATGTAAGTTTGGGATCAAGAAGTTTCCATTTTTGGCAGGTTTCAATTACAGGTCCAGTTTCTATTTTTGGAAATTTCTTGTCTGGCTTCAAATTCTTCCATGATGGTGTTTGACATGATATATGAGGCCTATTTGGACATGAATAAGCTCTCTCAAACCAAATCCCACCATCAAAACCATAAAATCAGACACAGTTGACCAAGTTTGACTTTTTAGGGTTTCTGGTGAACTGAGCCATGACTGATGACTTCTGAACATCCAATCCTTGACCAAACCACTTCAAAAGGATTCCTAGGTCATATGAACATGTTGGATCAACCCTAGGGCCTTGGCTCAATGAAAATTGCACTTGCTTGCTTGACTGACTGATCTCCTGACCAGTTTGACCTAATCTGTCTGATGATATTGCACTTGGGGCAAAGGACAATGCAATGCTATGCAGTGGACTATGTTAAATGTTAATGACCTAATAATGAAAATGTATGTACAATGATAGGTGCAAATTTGAGGTGTTACACTGCCCCTATTCAATCAGCTGGGAACCCGAACGGATGATAGCGACGGCTGTCAGACTTTCAGGGTAAACAGGGATTGAATACCAAAGAACCGTAGAAATTTGCACTCTGCCGGATATGATACAAGAAGAACCACGTCATTTACCGATGACGCCTGCAATTGACAACTTCAGAAAAGCGAAACCATTTACTGATGGTTAGAAAACTGGTAACTTGATATTTACCGATATCAACTTCAGCAAGACCATTTGCCGATGGCTGCTGCAAAGAAACTTGACATTTACCGATATCAACTTCAACTCGACCATTTACCGATGGCTACTGCAACTGGGAATCCAATATTTACCGATATCGAAGAAAACGGGGCCATTTACCGATGGCGGATAAAACTGGGCATTCAATATTTACCGATATCGAAGCATACAGGGCCATTTACCGATGGCGTCTCCACTTTGGGAGGAACAAAATCTTTGTGGTATAATCAGACAAGACGTTTACCGATGACTTCTGGGGATCTTGATTTTATCAACAAGGAAACAAAGCATGACCAGACATTTACCGATGACTGGGATGAGACTCGACGTTTACCGACATCGAAAGATGATGTTTACCGACATCCAAAAACGACCAGACATTTACCGATGACTGGGGAACACTTCACTAAGGGAAAAAACAAATATTTGCAACTGGAAACCAGATAGGACATTTACCGATGACTCTACTGGGGATCTCTAGCTGGGGATTATCAGACATTTACCGATGACTGCAGAAAAGACTCGATGTTTACCGACATCGAAAGATGATGTTTACCGACATCAAAAAATGACCAGACATTTACCGATGACTGGGGAGAAAACCCGATGTTTACAGACACCGAAACAATGGTGTTTACCGACACCCAAAAATGATGACCAGACATTTACTGATGACTGGGGAGAATACCCGATGTTTACAGACACCGAAACAATGGTGTTTACCGACACCAAACAAAGAAACACACGCGGGTGCTGGCATGACACTTACCGGTATCACAAGAACGACATCTTAGATATGTCAAGGCAAGGTTGACCACTTGCTAGGGGTCTCACTGGGGAGAAACAAACTTTCTGTCGCCAACGGGTGAGGTAATAAACCTCTGTGGGGATATCATTCCTGAATGCTGTTAAGAGCAACTGTAGCAGACTTGCTGTGCTGATGTTGAATGAAATGATCCGCCTCTGCCGGGGATACGGTCTGGTGAGGTTAACACATGAATGCATATGTTTGAATTTTTCTATGGCGTAATGCTCCATATTGAATGGGAATGCTACGCAGTTTGAGGATGCAATGATTACTAAAATGCAAAAATGCAAAAATGATGAAAAACTCCGGCTGGGGAGCCAAAACTGATCGGGTACTCCAACTCTGCGGGGAGACCCTGCAGGGAGAGCAACGACTTCTCACTCATGTTGAAGAATAGCACTGCTGCTGGGGAAAGGTAAACTCCGCTGGGGATATCCTTCATAGGACCCAATCCACTCGGGGACTCCGCTTGGGGGAACATAGCTCTGATAGCTTCCAAACATGCTTGGGGAGAATATCTGCTGAGGAAACGTCCTCACAGATGCCAACCTGAAAAACAGCACAACAAAATGCCCCCAGGGGATACATGGACAAGATACGCTCAAGTGTCCTCAACATTCAAAATGATTTTCAAATGTTTTATCTTTTTGCACGTTATTGTGTAGCCTTCATGTTCTTATATGCAATGCTTATCAAAAATTCGAACGTTTTTGCAAACAAAACAGTAAAAATAAAAACAAAAGAGCCATTTATCTGAATAACGACTTTTATTGATTGAAAATGCGCCTGAAAAGGCAAATACATGGGGAAGCAATTCATAGAAAGAGGTAATTGCGCATAAAAGGAAAAATCTATCCTAATGGCAATGTGAACACGGCATCCACTATTTCCCAATTCTGTTATAACTCACAGATCATCAGTTTTCCTCTCAACTCCTTGCTTTCTGAGAAGAATGACTGGACGGATCACATCTTTCGAGATGGCAGACGACAAAGCTTGATGAAGTACAGACAACTCAGACTGTAGTCTTCGCCTTAATCCCTCTTTTGGCTGGATCGCCCTTTCGGGTTTTCAATCCACCGGGATACCCATTTTTGCCTAAGTCGCCCTTGCGGGTTTTCGACTTACCGGGTGTACAAATTCTTTTCATTTTATCCCTAATTTTTGCCCGAACCTTTTCTTTCTGTTTTTTGGTTCGCCGGGATGCCCATTTTTGCCTGGACTTTTTTTTTTTTTTTTTGTCCAGCGGGTCAATTTATGCAAAGTATTTTTTGACTACATCTGAGTTAACGGGAGACGGAAAATCTTCACCATCCATAGTTGTAAGCATCAAGGCTCCACCGGAGAATACCTTTTTCACAACATATGGACCTTCATAATTAGGAGTCCACTTGCCCCTGTTATCTGCACCGGGAGGGAGGATCCTCTTCAAAACTAGATCACCGATCTGATAGCTTTGAGGACGCACTTTCTGATCAAAGGCTCGCTTCATCCTTCGCTGATACAACTGTCCATGGCATACAGCTGCTAGCCGTCTCTCTTCGATAAGGCTCAACTCGTTAAACCTTGTTCGAATCCACTCGACTTCGTCCAGCTTGACATCCAATAAAACTCTCAGAGAAGGAATCTCCACTTCAACAGGTAGGACAACTTCCATACCATACACAAGGGAGTAAGGGGTTGCCCCGGTCGACGTACGTACTGAGGTACGGTACCCATGCAAAGCGAAAGGCAGCATCTCATGCCAATCCTTGTACGTAACGACCATCTTCTGCACAATCTTCTTGATATTCTTGTTCGCCGCTTCTACAGCACCATTCATCTTCGGTCTGTAAGGAGAAGAATTGTGATGTTCAATCTTGAAATCTTTACACAGCTCTTTCATCATCTTGTTATTGAGATTCGAACCATTGTCAGTGATGATTCTCTCAGGAACTCCATAACGACATATGATTTCTTTCTTGATGAACCGGGTAACCACTTGTTTGGTAACGTTAGCATAGGAAGCTGCTTCCACCCATTTGGTGAAATAGTCAATCGCGACCAAGATGAAGCGATGTCCATTCGAAGCAGTAGGCTCAATCTTCCCAATCATATCAATGCCCCACATGGCAAACGGCCAAGGCGAATTCATGACATTCAGAGGGCTTGGTGGTACATGCACCTTATCAGCATAAATTTGACACTTATGGCACTTCCGAGCATACTTGAAACAATCGGATTCCATAGTCATCCAGTAATAACCCGCTCTCAACAATTTCTTAGCCATTGCATGTCCGCCGGCATGAGTACCGAAGGAACCTTCATGAACTTCCTGCATTAACATGTCCGCCTCGGGTCTGTCCACGCATCTGAGCAAGACCATGTCAAAGTTTCTCTTATACAACACATCATCCTGATTCAAATAGAAGCTTCCAGCTAGCCTTCTCAGGGTTTTCTTGTCATTCTTCGACGCACCTTCAGGATACTCCTGAGTCTTGAGGAAGTTCTTGATGTCATAATACCACGGTTTCTCATCAATCACAACAGACTCGGCTGCAAACACATACGCAGGCCTCTCGAGTCGATTCACCGCAACATGTGGCACATGATTCCACCAATGAACTTTGATCATAGACGACAAAGTAGCCAAGGCATCAGCCATTTGATTCTCATCCCGGGGGACATGGTACAACTTCACCTTCTTGAAGAACGTCAGTATTCTTCTGGTGTAATCTCTATATGGAATCAAATGCGGCTGATTCGTATTCCAATCTCCATTGACTTGATTGACCACTAGAGCGGAATCTCCAAATATATCAAGAGTTTTGATCCTCAGATCAATGGCTTCTTCTATCCCCATGATACAAGCGTCATACTCAGCTTCGTTGTTGGTGACGTCAAAAGTTAATCTGGCAGAAAAGGGTATATGAGCACCTTTGGGATTAATCAATACTGCCCCGACACCGTTACCATTCATATTCACAGCCCCATCAAACATCAGTGTCCATTTGTCATCCGGATCCGGTCCTTCCTCGACAAGAGGCTCTTCGCAATCTTTCATCTTAAGATACATGATGTCTTCATCAGGGAATTCAAACATCATAGGCTGATAATCTTCAATCGGTTGCTCGGCGAGGTAGTCTGACAGAATACTACCTTTGATGGCCTTTTGTGACGTGTACTGAATATCATATTCTGTTAGAATCATCTGCCAACGAGCAACGCGTCCGGTGAGAGCCGGTTTCTCAAAGATGTACTTCACTGGATCCATCTTAGAAATCAATAAGGTAGTATGGTTCAACATATACTGCCTCAGTCGGCGAGCAGCCCAGGCCAAAGCACAGCAAGTTTTCTCGAGCAGTGAATATCTTGTTTCACAGTCGGTAAACTTTTTGCTAAGGTAGTATATGGCATGCTCTTTTCGACCAGACTCGTCATGCTGTCCCAATACACACCCCATCGAGTTCTCAGTCACTGACAGGTACATTATCAGAGGTCTCCCTGGAACTGGAGGTATAAGGATTGGAGGTTTCTGTAAATACTCTTTAATCTTGTCAAAAGCCTTCTGACAATCATCATTCCACTTGATCGCCTGATTCTTTCTGAGCAGTTTGAAAATTGGTTCACATGTGGCAGTTAGGTGAGATATGAACCTTGCAATGTAGTTCAACCTCCCTAAAAACCCACGGACTTGCTTCTCCGTTTTCGGTTCAGGCATCTCTTGAATAGCTTTGACTTTTGCTGGATCAACCTCAATCCCTTTCTCACTGACAATGAAGCCTAAAAGCTTCCCTGATCTCACCCCAAACGTACACTTGTTCGGATTCATATCATCTACGTACACTTCAATTTCTTTGTGCATCATGTCATGAAAAAGAGTCGTCATTGCCCTCTGATAGGTAGCACCAGCATTCTTTAGCCCAAATGGCATCACCTTATAGCAGAACGTGCCCCAAGGTGTAATGAATGTCGTCTTTTCCATGTCCTCTGGCGCCATCTTGATCTGATTATATCCAGAGAAACCATCCATGAAAGAGAATACCGAGGATTGAGCCGTATTATCAACCAATACGTCAATGTGAGGTAATGGGAAATCATCTTTCGGACTCGCTCTATTCAAATCCCGGTAATCGACACACATTCTGACTTTACCATCCTTCTTCGGCACAGGAACGATGTTGGCCACCCATGGGGGATAACTCGTAACAGCCAAAAAACCTGCATCCCACTGCTTCTGAACCTCTTCCTTGATCTTAGTTGCCATATCAGGACTCGTTCTACGAAGCTTCTGCTTGACCGAAGGACATCCTTCTCTAAGAGGTAATCGATGCACCACAATGTCTGTATCCAACCCAGGCATATCTTGATATGACCAGGCGAATATCTCCACATATGCTCTCAGCATCTCAATCAGCCTCCTCTTGACAGAGTCCTCTAAAGCAGCCCCAATCTTGATTTCTCTTTTGGCGTCCTCAGTACCCAAATTAACAACCTCCAACTCCTCCTGATGAGGTTGGATGACCCTTTCCTCCTGCCTCAGCAATCTGACCAATTCTGCAGGGAGTTCACAGTCTTCCTCACTCTCCTCTTCAGCTTGGTAGATGGGATTGTCGAAATCATACTGAGCCATAACAGAACTGTTCATAGTGAATGCCATAAGATCGCTTCTGCATGTTTAATGCTTTGTTTTAGAAAAAGAGTTCAATAAAGTCACAAAAAACAAAAACATTGCCATTTTTATTGTTTTTGCAAAAAGATGAAAACAAAAAATAGAAAGACAGGGATCACAAAGTTTGATTGCAAAAATGTCCTTCATTAATGATAATCATTAAAACATGATGAGGCTCTACAATGAATCACTACGCCTTGGGCAGATCGTAGGATTTTCATGCAAAATGAAAAAACAACAGAAAATTACTCTGTCAGAAGAGTAACTTGAACCACTTTTTCAGCCGTCCAGTTGTTGATAGACTCCCCTGGTGCACACGGGCGAACCCAGTTGTCCAAATCACAATCATTGTCACAGTCTTCACTACCGGTTGCAGAGACGTCGCCATGATTCATCAGCCCAGCGCTGGTAAAGGTACTCGGACCCGCTTGACCATTCTGCTCTGCTCGGAGAGGCTCATAACCAACGCCAAATTTGTCTTCTTTGACAGGCAAGTCCACCATCTTGCCCCAGCCTTCAGCTTTGCCAGAATCAACAACCTCCTTAGCCTGCTTGTAAGAAGTAATCGAAGCACCTAGCTTCCTCTGCTCAGCGTACGCCACCTTCTCGAGAGCCACAGTCTCAAACGCCTGGCATAAGGTTTCGTGGATCTCGCCATCCACCTCAACATATTTGAACGAGGATAGATGACTCACCAGAATCTCTTCTTCACCGCACACAGTCACAATCTGACCGTTCCAGACATACTTGAGTTTTTGATGGAGAGTCGACGAGACTGCCCCTGCTGCATGAATCCATGGACGCCCCAATAAACAACTATAGGCGGGCTGGATGTCCATAACATAGAAGATGATATCGAATACCTCAGGACCTATCTTCACAGGCAAGGTAACTTCCCCACACACAGAACGTTTGGAGCCGTCGAAAGCACGAACGATCAGGTCACTGGGAGTAAGCACAAACCCTTCCACATCAATCTTCTTCAGAATCTGCTTAGGCAACACATTCAGCGACGACCCGGTGTCTACCAATACGTGAGACAACACTGCCCCCTTGCACTCCATGGTGATGTGCAAGGCTTTGTTATGGTTCCGCCCTTCAGGCGGTAAGTCCAGGTTGGTGAATCCTACACCATGCCTGGTGCTCACATTGGCCATCACACCCTCCAGTTGATTGACAGAAATCTCCTGAGGCACGTAAGCCAGATTCAACATCTTCAGCAAGGCATTACGGTGTGCCTCAGAGCACAACAACAGTGAAAGTATAGAAATCTTGGACGGAGTTTGATTCAACTGATCTACAATCTTGTAGTCACTCTTCTTGATTATCTTCATAAACTCCTCACGTCCTTCTCAAATGACCCCTCGGGCGCTTCCTTCTGGACAGGTTCTTCCTCAACCACAGCTTGCTTACCCTTTGCTTTGGCGAGAGCCTCAGCATTATTGTCCCTCAAAGGCTGCGGTGCGAACAGACGACCGCTTCTGGTAAAACCTCCTGGACCCCCTACATTATCCACAGCCGGACCAACAGTTGCAGGAACTCTATTCGGTAAACCAATTGTCACTGGAGCTTGATTCACTGGTCTCGTCTGACTTTCAGCCCTTCTGTTACTGCGGTAAGCATTATCATACTTCCACGGCACGGCTCTACTATTCTCAACAGCCCTTCTTCCAGACGTAACGATAGTAGTTGGAGCACTGATGGTTACAGGCACTGAAATGGTAACTGGGGTACCATTTGTTGCAGGTGCACTAACGACCCTTTGTCCACGTCCTTTAGACGGTTTAAAGTAAATGGTGATAGTTGACACTGTCCCACGATCTTTTACAGCCCTACTGAATTGCAAACAACCCTCATCCATCATACCCTGGATACCGGCCCTTAACTGGTCGCAACCATTCTCAGATTCTGCACAGCCCAAACAATCCTCATCACAGCCCGAGTAGACACCCCCATTCAGCAGACGGCCCTTCACAACTAGCAGAGAAGTCTGAACATCATCAACATTAACAACCAGATCTTCAGCTTCTTTCCCCTCAATATTGTTCACTCTATGCCCACCATGCTGAGGCATAGGGTTGTTTACGACGTTAGGCACTGGAGCGAAGTTGATCGCCTTGGCATCGATCAAATCTTGGACCTTGTGCTGGAGAGCCCGACACTTCTCAGTATGATGCCCTAGTGCCCCAGAGTGAAAGTCACAACAGACGTTGGCGTCGTACCCAGGAGGCAATACTGTAGGCGGGAGCCATTGTACGCAACTCAACCAACCCCAACCTGAGTAGTTCGGGCAGCAGTTCAGCGTACGACATGGGTAGCGAATCAAAATGTCGATCAGGCATCCTTTGTCTGGGCTGATACGGACGTTGCTGTTGTTGTTGTTGCGGTTGTTGAACTCTTTGTTGTTGTTGTTGACGAGGTTGAGGTGCCGGAATGGTCACTGCAGCAACCTGACAGCGTTGACTTCTGTTCTGATCTCTGCGGTATTGAACAACATTAGTTTCACCCTCTCTTCGACGAGGTGCCCCAGCAAACGGCTTCTTAGAAGAAGAGGAACCAGCATCTTGGATCTTCCCAGTTTTAATCAAGCTCTCAGTCCTCTCTCCACAAATGACAACATCAGAAAAACTACCGAATGGGCAGCTCCCCATCCGGTCCATAAACACACCCTGAAGAGTACCGATAAACATGTCTGTCAACTCCCTCTCCAGCATAGGAGGTTGAACTCTAGCAGCCAGTTCACGCCACCTCTGGGCGTACTCCTTGAAGCTCTCTCCGGATTTCTGACATAGACTCTGCAGCTGAGTCCGGCTAGGCGCCATGTCCATGTTATGTTTATATTGCCTCAAGAAGGCCTCACCCAGATCCCTCCAGCATCGGATCGAATCTCTCTTTAATTCCATGTACCAGTCTAAAGAAGCCCCAGATAGACTATCTTGGAAAAAATACATCCACATCTTTTCATCATCTGTATACGCAGAGATTTTTCGATAATAAGCCTACACATGGGTGCGAGGGCAAGAAGTACCGTTGTATTTATCGAAGGACGGTGCTTTGAACTTGTAAGGGATTCTCAAACCTTCCACCAACCCCATATTGGTAACATCAAAACTGAGAGAATTCTGACATTCCATAGCTCTAATTTTCTCAGCAAGGGCATCAACTTTACGATCCCTCTCATCAACCCTTCCCAGAACGTCTTCGTCTTCACTGAGCAGAGTGAACATATCCTCTTGTCTGTCAACAATCGGAGCAGGATTACGGGCCGGGGCACGGACTGCTCTGGCATTAGCGGCATCTGGAGCAATAGGTTGACCGTTGATTCGAATACCCCCAACTCATCACCTACAGCATAGTTGTTGATGGGTACAGCAGCAGCAACATTATTATCATTGACCGGGCCTCCCTCTGGCGGAGCATGGTTGACCGGTGGAATTGCAGCCTCTTGTCTCTGAACCATGGCTCGAAGTTCTTCTTGACCTTGTGCAACCCCTTGCATCATATTCATAAACTGGGCCATGTTAGCCTTCATCTCAGCCAACTCAGCTTGAACTTGATCCATACCTCTCTGTTGATTCAGTCTTGTTGAGTAGCGGTGCGGACGTTGATCAGCTATTCTGCCTGAACAGGAACCAAGAGTGAGAAGTCACGACCAAGAACACCTGTTATGCAAAATGATATGAGTATGGTGCTAATGATGCGTATGATGCACATGATATGTTCATTCCTCAGGCATTCAAAGAGCCTGAGTCATCCTCAAAAGATGGCAACCTGCAGCAAGAACAACATAGAAGCACAGAAACAACATACACAAGAGTGATGAGTACAAGGTGAAACCAACAACCTCATCTATATGAGTAACAGGATCATACAACAAAGTCGACAAAGAAAATCCAAACAATCGGAGTACAACAATGAATCCCATCCAACAAGCCTGGAGGTGATTCTCAACATACATATCAAAGATACAAGCTAAGACAAACGGCCTCCCGGAATGAGAGTCTTCAAGTACTGACACTGGTCTATCAACAGGTCACATTCTGAACATTCTGGCAAAAGAGTGATCTTCTCCTTCAGTTGTCGTCTAAGCTCTACCACTTCTCCTCCAAGGTGGTTCTCTGATGCCTGTCTCAAGTCTACTTCCTTCTTCAACTGGATGTCTTTATCTCTGAGTTGCTTCTCCAAGTCTCTGATCTTCTTCTGATAGCTGGCCTCAACTCTCTGCAGCCTCAAGCACTCCCGGTGTTCTGCATCTAACATGCCCTCCATCTCCTCGTAGGATCTCTTCTTGCTTCTCAGTCTGCTAGCATCTTCTTCTCGCACTCCTCTGAGTTGATGAGCCAAGTTCAAACTATCAGCTTTGGCTTTGTACAGCTCCATCTGGGTATCCTGCTCCTTCCCTCTCAAATGGCGATTCTCCATCAGGGCTTGCTTGTAGTGCTCCGCAGGCACACTCTCAGCAAGGATCAAAGGTGGTTGCTCCTGCAACGGCTCCATCCTATCGTAGGGTAAGAACAAAGTTTCTACTCTCTCCTTGACCCAATCAGTGTAATCGGGCATAGCAACGGCAAACTTCTTCCCTAAGACAGATCCATCCTTCATACCAATAGACTTCCAAGCTCTTCCTATCTGCTCCAATCTATCCGGGTCACTCTGCTTCTCAAAATAAACACTTTCTGCTACCTCAGCCTCAAGTGGTCTTCCCTTCATCACAAACCCCAACTGGCGAAGAGAAAGAACCGGGTTGTAATTGATGCAACCCCTAGTCCCTATGAGTGGCACATTACGGAATCCTCCACAGCTCATAACGACGTTACGCACATCCATCCGGTAAGATTGCCATCTGATATCATAGGAAGTAAGAGACATAACCCTCTGAGTCCACTTATGCGTGCTCTGAGCATCCACAAAAGGTCCACTGACTAGCAGGAGAGACAAGAACCATCTGAGCAAAAGCGGGAGACAACACCTGATAGCCCCACCCTTACCATGCCTACTATGAATAGCATAGTAAGTGTCAACCAACAGAGTAGGAACTGGATTTCCTCCAATGAAAATACTGACTGCAGCATAGTCAACAAAATTGGGCATACTCGGAAACAAGACGATCCCATAGATCATGACGGCCAACTGAGCATGAAAGGCTTCCCAACTTCCCTTCTCTGCTTCTTCTCTAGCTACCCTCAACAGAAACTTCAAAGGCAATCCTACAACATCCCCACTGGACTTCCAACTATCACTGACTTCCTTGATACTCAAATGGAGAGCTCTGGCAACAACTCCGAAATCAACCTCCTTGGGCACATCCAAGAAAGGAACCTGATACCGGACCGGGACACTCAGCAGAATGGAGTACTCCTCAAGAGTAGGCGCCAACTGATAATCTTGAAAGGTGAAACAATGAAGCTCTGGGTCGTAGAACTGTAGAAGAGTCTGCAACGGCACCGGATCGACTACCATCTTCAACAGTGTCAGAATATCTCCATACTGGTCAACAAACCCCTTCTGGTTACCACTGGTCATAAGGTTGCTCAACTCAATCAAAGACGTCAAAGGTTCACGGTGAAAGCTGTAGGAACAAGTCTTCCGCTTCAACTCTGGGACTGTTGCCATCTCTATCAGTGAACAAGCTCTGGAATGTACCTGAGAAATGATATGCATGCAGGGATTAGTTTTTTTTTCTTTTTTTTTCTTTTTTTCCTTCTCTTTTTTTTTATTGCGTATTTTTTTGAAAATAAACATGTTATGATGCAAATGATGCAGACAAGACTGGTTGGCTGTGTCTCTCGGAACACAAGATCAAAGCTTCGGCTTGAACTCGGAACCACAAATTCATCTGAAACCCAAAGTCATCTGAGACCCCAAACTTCTGAACCAATAGTCACCAACAGGATCACAAGTCACCAACAAGTCACCAACAAGTCACCAACTGTACCTGTAATAATGATCATTCCCTCCCCACTCACGGGTGTCATCTAGGCCAGGGTAAGGTCGAGAGAAACGCAGCATAAATAACCTTTCGCAGAACATCATCATATACACACCCGAAGTATGTAACGATAATATCCAACCAGGGTCTGAACTGCTCGTGATATCAATGTTCCGCTAAGTGGCGCAATACCACCCGCTTCCCATGAATCACTCTATTCCTAAGTATCCTAGATTTCACTCATGGCCTGGGTATTGGGCCTTTTACCTCATGTAACTCCCACCCCAACAGAGAGAAACAGACAACCAGCCAGCCAGGTAAATAATGAATGAATGCAAACATTAATGCAAACAATAAATGCAAACGATAAATGCACATATATACAAATGAATGCAATAAATAACAGCCAATAGCAACCAAAGCCCTAACCTAGAGAGCGCTAGGAGAGACTCGCTTAGGGAAGACGGACCAGCACAGGTCAACTTCTCTATAGTCCCCAGCAGAGTCGCCAGCTGTCGCATCACGCGAAAAACCGGCGGGAAACAAGAACAACAGAGCCGCCACCGCGCGTTATTTATCCCAAAAGAGGGAAAGGAAACGCTCAGAGTAAACCTGGAAAGAACATGGTCTCGCGACCAAAGAGAATGGGATCGGGAGTCGGTTATGCGAAGGGAAGGTATTAGCACCCCTACGCATCCGTCGTACTCGACGGGATCCACGCACAATAGGAAGGAAAAATGGTTGCTAAAAAACACTGCTCACACACACACAACTGGCTGAAAGAGACACAAGAAAACAAAAGAGACTGACTCGGCAGAATATCGCATCCTGAGCCTACTTAGTCTATCAGGCATAGACATCAGAGTCAAAGTAGTTCGGACTGGGGAAACGACACATGCTCGCTAGGATATCGCATCTTATGCATACGTATCTCCTCGGACGAGAGAAGAATCAGAGCATTCGTAGCTCGGCTGACAGACACACAAACAAACACTGGCAAAGGCAAACGTGGAGCCTGTATGCCAATCACTGGACTTACATCAGCATCCGATCCAAAACACACACAAAGAGGCAAACGTGGAGCCTGAACGCCAATCACTGGACTTACATCAGCATCCGAACCAACAAACACACACTGGAACCCGAATGCCACTCGATGGACTTACATCAACTTCCAAGCACACAACAACACACACAGAAGGGTTGAAGACAAAAGGTGGAAAAAGAAAAAAAAGCGCCCGGAGAGATCAGCTCATCTCCTGCCTACGTACCTCATCTGGTATGAGGATCAGGGCGACGTAGTTCCCCTACAGAGGGATAAAGGACTAGCCTAACCAGATAACAGAGGGAGACACAACTAGGGAGACTACGACTCGAGCCTAGATGTTATCATGCAAAATCATCCCTAAGTTAAGGTTTCTAGCTAACTTGCACAGGAAGCAAGCCTATCCTAATCATGACTTGCACAGGAAGCAAGCCACACCTAACTTGCACAGGGAGCAAGTCAAACTAAACCTAACTTGCACAGGAAGCAAGTCAAACTAAACCTAACTTGCACAGGAAGCAAGCTAAAGCAAACACACAAGCACAAGTAGCACTCACTATATGCAAGCAATGGGCTCAAACAAGGTTAGGTTTTAGTCGAGGGGTCATATCAACCTCAACAAACAAACCTCTGGAACTGGGTAGTGTTAGCTCTTAACCTTGCCATTGAGGGGCTAAGGTGAAGCAGATGAAAGGTGAGTGAAGATGAGACTTCACAGCTCTTATCCCTGGCCTGGGAGAGCTTAAGACAAGAATGTGTGGGTTCAGAAGGTGGGAACCCTCCTACACATTTGAAACTGACTCAACGGTACAATTGTACAAGATCTTGGGTTTGTATCTGCAATGCATCAACACAGTGGTGTGAGCAAAGCAGATGACACACAGAATAGCAGGGGATAGATTGCATATCCCTTGTGTCTGCCAATGCCTCTTCACTTAGGAGGTCTTTGACTATGTACAAGGACAAATGTAAACAGTCACAAACATTGCCTCTTAAGGAGGACTTCAGACAGTTGCCTGGCCAAGTAACAGGCCAGGTCTTCCAGACTACATGAAGATGAGAAGTTATACCTCAATGCAAATTGCTTATCAAGCAAAGCAAAGCAAAGTTCACAAGGAACTAAAGGCAACTAAAAGTACCTGAAACCAGTCAGACAACATTAGTACAAAAGTCAAAGTTAAATCAAAATGAAACCAAGGTCAACAGTCAACACAAGCAGATAAATGTGCAATGCACAAAGCTCAAGGCATGTGAGCCAAGCAACCTACAAAACAAATAGGTTAGTCATGATAAAGCAAGCAAACTCAATCAATTTGTATTGGTCTCATTGGTTAATTATTGGTCAACCTGAAAACATGAACTCAAATGTGAGTAGCAGGACCACTATGGCAAGCCTAGGGTCAAAAGGGAGACAAAAAGTTTAAAACAGCAAGGGACAAGTGCCCAAAGTCAAGACAAATCAATCAAGAAGCAAACCCAAGTGGTTTCACATTCACATCATTCATCATTATCATTTCACAAACAAAATAGGTCAAAGCATGGCATGTGGAAGCTCATAGAAGTCAACAGCAAGACTCAGTTCAAAACCAATCATAAACAATTCCAAAAATCATCAAATAAATCATGATCAATCACAACCCACAGCATGGTAAGCATGTTAAATTTCAACTCATTTGGATAAGTAGAAGGTGGTCAATAAAAATCAGAAAGGCAAGGCAATTTTGAACATGCTCAAAGAAATCAACCAAACATGCATCAACTTGAAAAAATCATAAATCAGGGATGGCATATGAGAAATGAATGGGACTAAAACCATGGCAAAGCTTAAGATGTCTAGTAATCACATATCAAATTTCATGTCCATCTAATAAAGTATGAGGATTTCACAAGTGAAATGGGAACAAGTGTCACAAAAAATCAACATAAGACCAAACAGGGGACAAAAATCTCAATCAATTGGAAAATGCCATAAACAAATCCACAAAAAATCACATGTAAACTAGACATACACAAGCTCAATCATGCAAAAATTCAATCCATTTTGAGGTCCAGAGGCATGGCTATGAAAATCATCAAGTTGCACATCAATGGTGTGACACAAATTGTCACACCCTACTTCAAAAAATCATAACTCAATGACCAGAGAAGATAAATTCATGAACTCTATACCAAAATCACTATGGATGGGTCTAGTTTGTGCACAAAAATTTTCAAGGTCATAGGATAAAGTGTCACTATTTCACAAATGATTTGGTGGAATGTGCAAAATGTGGATACATGTTACAAACCCTAATGCCAAATAAAATCCATTCATCACAAAAATCTGGAAAAAATATGACAATTAAGTAGAGATCATGATGAAAAGAATGCAAAAAATCCCATTCAAATTGGACTTAAAATGATGAACTTATGATTTTTACAAGTTTGGTGATCAAAAGTGAAATTAAAATGAAAAAAACAACATATTCAATATGTCATGTGCCACGCCAGTGGCAATTTTGTAATTCCCAGGTCACTTAACCAATACGCGGTCGTTTAGGGCAATGAAAGGAAATAAAATGATTGGCTGTTGGGAAACAGTGCCATGCAATGCACGTGGGGACAGAAAAATCTGGGCAAGGCATGAACAAATTTAGGGTTTCATGTACAGTAGCATCATCTTCATCCCTTCCAATTCGATTCAAAATTTTTTTTCCAGAAATTGAAATTAAACATACCAACATGATCAGCAAGCATCATACATACATAATCCATCATCCATTTTCATTAAAACACACTACAAATCATGAATCGAGCAAAAACAATATGCAACATCAAATTTAAAATCCAGATTACTTCACAAATACTCAATCATTTTCAAAAGCAAGACTATCATGAAGCTCAGCATGAAGAGACCTCTCTAAAGCATGTGATAATTTGATGAAACAAGGAGGTCGAAAATTTACCAATTTGGAAAGGCAGTTGCAATACAGTTGTTGTTTGGCCAAGTTGAAGTGAAACAGATGCTCCTCCAGCTCCCCAAAGTTGAATGATGAAGTTGGCTTGGCTCGAGATAGCTTGAAATGGCTTTAACCTTGAACTGCCATTGATGGAGCTTAGCAAAAACAGTCCATGAATCCTTGCTTACAATTGAAAGGTAGTGTTTGCTACAGCTCCAAAAACGATGGAATATGATGGAACAATCGACCAAGGCTTGTGTTCTTTGAAAGTTTTCAGCAAAGATGCCAAATGAAGAAAAATGAGTGTGTTTGAGAAAATGAGGTTTTCTGTTGGTGAGAGTGGCTGCTAGGGTTTCTTTCAGAGAGAAAATGATGTATATATACTCTGTTTAATGGTACTAATCAAGGTTAATGAAAAAGTGGAATTGGAGTTGGTAAAAAGTGTCCTTTTGCTAATTTCACTCAAGTGGCATGGTGCATGAGCTGTAGCTGCGAAAATGGGCCTTGAACATGTCCAAAATATGATTTCTAGTCATTCTCAATTGGCCAAAATGATTAAAAATGGTTATTTTAAAAAGTCAAATTTCAACCTCACTTGAAATTAAGTCATGTAAGTTCAAAAATGCCATTTTCATCTATGATGTTTTGGTGAATGATGGTTGCATATTTGGAAAGAGGGGATCAAATGTGACTTGTCGCAAAAAACCCCACCCAATTTGGCCAAATGGTTTGAGAGATATGGCCTTTTGAAGTTCAAATATTTCTGAAAATGATTCGATCATAACTTGCCAACCATACATGGGAATTGAGTGTTCTTGGAATTTTTGGAAATGGGAGAACAAGATCTTCAACTTTCATGTTGGGCAAAAATTCATTTGAAGCTTGTATCATGATGTAAGTTTGGGATCAAGAAGTTTCCATTTTTGGCAGGTTTCAATTACAGGTCCAGTTTCTATTTTTGGAAATTTCTTGTCTGGCTTCAAATTCTTCCATGATGGTGTTTGACATGATATATGAGGCCTATTTGGACATGAATAAGCTCTCTCAAACCAAATCCCACCATCAAAACCATAAAATCAGACACAGTTGACCAAGTTTGACTTTTTAGGGTTTCTGGTGAACTGAGCCATGACTGATGACTTCTGAACATCCAATCCTTGACCAAACCACTTCAAAAGGATTCCTAGGTCATATGAACATGTTGGATCAACCCTAGGGCCTTGGCTCAATGAAAATTGCACTTGCTTGCTTGATTGACTGATCTCCTGACCAGTTTGACCTAATCTGTCTGATGATCTTGCACTTGGGGCAAAGGACAATGCAATGCTATGCAGTGGACTATGTTAAATGTTAATGACCTAATAATGAAAATGTATGTACAATGATAGGTGCAAATTTGAGGTGTTACACATGGCCATGAGCTCCTTGGTGAAAGGCACAACGAAGTTCAGGATTGTACCACCATGGAAGTGGCTCGGGAATTTGAGGTGGATTTCTTGGTTGGAGTAGGTTCTTGAAAACCAAAGATTGATACAGTTCGACATATGACATAGGAATAGGGTCAAAAGAGACCTTCTTCCTCTTGAAGTTCTGTTCTTGATTATTGTTGTTGTTGTTGGTTTTTTGTTGCGGTTGTTGTTGACGTTGTTGTTGCGGAATTGGGATAGATTGATTATTGGAATTATTAGAAAACCCTGGAATTACTGATGAAACTTGATGTTGATGCTGACGCGGTTCAGGATATCTTCTGACATGAGGCCTCCTCTGCCTCCCCACAGATACTGAATTGGTCTCCCCTTCCTTCCTTTTGGCAAACCCACTCCCATATTTCTTAATGGATGACACCTCTTCCTTGGACAGACGTCCTTAACAAACTCCTTCCTCTAATCTCATCCCCATGTTGACCATTTCGGTAATGTCACTGGGGGAATTGGAAATCATTCCTTCATAATAAAACGAACTCAGGGTCTTCAGGAAAATCATCATCATCTCCTTCTCTTCTAATGGAGGATTAATTTAAGTTGTCAGTTCTCTCCATCTTTGAGCATACTCTTTGAATGTCTCTTTATCCTTCTGAGACATAGACCTCAGCTGGTCTCTATCAGACGCCATATCCATATTATACTTGTACTATTTCATAAAAGCTTCACCCAAATCGTTGAACATGCGAACAGTTGCACTGTCTAGCCCCATATACCATCTTAGAGCAGCACCAGTCAAACTGTCTTGAAAGTAGTGAATCAGTAACTGATCATTATCAGTTTGAGTTGACATCTCTCTGGCGTACATCACAAGGTGACTCAACGGACAGGTGTTTCCCTTATACTTTTCAAAGTCAGGGACTTTGAACTTCATCAGGATCTTCACATTTGGTACCAAGTAGAGTTCAGCAGCACTCTTATCAAGCATGTCTTTTCCCCTCAACGCTTTCAACTCCTTGCGCAGCTCAAGGAACTGATCTTTCATTTCATCCATCTCCTTATAAAGATTTGGGCCCTCAGACGGCTCAAAACGGTAGATGGTGTCCTCAGCACGAGGCAACGTGTGAACAACTGGAGGTGGCACTGACATGGCCGGTATTGAAGCAAAGGTAGGCGCAAACCCTTCAGGCATGAAATTTGGTGGCATCCGCCACGGGAATCCAGCAGGCATAGTTGGACCAGATTAAGTAGCAGCAACATGAATAGTCGAGGTAGCAACCGCGGAGATGACAATCCTCTGGGGAGGAGTTGCAGGAGTTGGTGAAGACTGATTCTGGGCAGCAAGAATAGACTCCATCATGGCAGTTAGCCTGGAAATCTCATCCTTCAGCTCTTTGTTCTCTTATTCCAAATGCTCCATAATTCTGGGTTGATTAGCACGAGTGTTGTATCGGTGAGTCAGCTTGGGTGAAGCACTGAAGAATACCTGATAAGACATCTGGCAGAAGAAAACCTCTTACGAAAATGATGCATGAGATGTAATATTTTAGTTTGTTTTTAATTTCAAGGAACACATGAAGCTTTATTTGTAAGTATATTCAAATGATAATAGTAATAACAACTTGATTGACCATAAAATCTCTTTTATTCATACAATTTGGAAGGATTACACTGAGTACAATTTCAGAAAGCAAAGTAAAAATACAAGAGAAAAGGAAACTAATCATCCTAAGGATCCCCTAACAACAGTGTCAGATGATTTGGCTGTTGGCGCGTACTTCCTTTGGATGCATCTAATCTCGGATTCAAATGATGTCTTCATCTGAGCCTTATCAAGGACAAGTTGATCAATAATCTTCTTCCAAGCACCGGAAGGCTGAGGCATACTAGAGGAAGATGTACCATATGGATCTCTCTGTCTCTTACTGCTCGGTCTTCAAGAAGTTCAATAAGCGTGTATTTGTCCTTTGACTCAAGTTGCATCTTCTCATGCTTTCGGCTCAAAGCATGGAACCGCTCTTCCCACATTTCCTTCTCTTGCTTCATCTTGGCGAGTGCATCTTCCAACTCTTATACGTCTTGTTTAGGGAGAGTTGATGGCTCTGCCACAACCAAAGACATAGGTCTTTCACAAGCATACGAAATCTTCAACTCCAAAGCTCTCTTCTTCACCCAAGTAGTGTAAGCTTCCAAATCTACACAATTGTACGGAGCAAGATCAAATCTTCCTTTCCTATGCACATTATGCTAAGCATGTATCATCTTCTGCTTCAAATGTTGGGGATCTTTACCCTCTTTATATAAAAGACATTCTAACTAAGTACTATTAGGTTTGTCTCTCAAGGGGAACCCAAGTTGACGATGAGCCAAAGTAGGGTTGTAGTTGATTCCTCCTTGTGTACCGATGAGAGGCTCATTAGAGAATTCACCACAACTGTCAATAATCTCCACACTACTTAATATAGAATCGTACCAAACAATAGCATCATTAGTGAGGGACATAAGTATTTGAGACCACTGTAGACATTGTTAGTTCTCCATAAATGCAGGCGTCTGAGGCAAGTGTGAAATAAACTACTTATACAAAAGAGGAACACAACACATAATAGTCCCACTACCTTTAGAATTCCTCAAATGCAAAGAAAAATACATGTCACCCAATAGAGTAGGAACATGATTCCCAATCAAGAAGGTTCTAATGGCGTTTACATCAACAAAACTGTCATTGTTAGGGAACAAAGCCAGTAGCTTTCCCAATGAGAAACCCAGAAGTCAATCCAAACATTCCTCCTTTCTTCACCCATTGAGCCTCAATCTCAGACTTCTTTAGATAAAGAGCTTGAACTATAATATGAGATCTGGGGATCTCCTACAGTCCACTAAAAGGCACATTGTCAGAAACAGGTAATCCTAAGAGATGGGCATATTCCTCTAACATAGGCATAAGCTGATAATCGGGAAAAGTGAAGCAACGGTAGAGAGGGTCCTAGAACTGGACCAACACACTCAAGTGTCCTTCAACCACATCATTTGATAACATAGGTAGAAGCTTCCCATGATGTTGCTTGAAGTCCAAGGGATCTAATACAAAGGATGACAACTTCCTTAGCTCTTTCAAATCAGGACATCTGAAACTGTACTTCTTAGTGTTCCTTCGTCCATAATCCATGGTCTGAAGATATTTGCAAATAAGACCTCAGTTCCTTGAAATTTATTTTTCTTTGATGAATGTCATGATGTGCATGTATGCATGAATGCAACAATCACAAACAAAGGATCACAGACAAGGCAAACAAACAAAGGTCAAGGGATGAATCGAGTCATTGTCAAGATCAATCATCCATTTTGGTGGATTATAGTTTTCACCTTATCAACACCCAAGTTCCATTGATATTGACAAGACTTGATTGGATCAACCAAGAATCAAAGGGTTTGTTGTGATTCACGAGCATGGAGTCAGGTTAAGAACCATCCTCAAAAGAGTGTACTAAGGATAAAAACCTGTAGATCATGTTCTAAAAAGTTCCCAGAGTCTTAATTCCATCTATTGGATATTATAGGTTATGCTGACTAACTCATCAACCCATAATATTCTCAAGAGAAACTCGTCTGAGTGTAGTATCGCGTAACAACTGTTATCAAGTCTAAACCTGAACAGCTCCACACTACGTCCTAAATAGGCCAAGTTGGGTTAATTGTTCTACGGTTCTCAACTTCTCGGACCCCAAATCAGAGAAAGTAATGCCTAACCACAAATAAATTGTGTGACATCAATGACTCCAAAAGGGTCTCCACTGAGTAGATGGGTCTCAAGCCAACTTGTTAAGGACTACTCCACACAAGTTGAACATGACTATACCATTCTCCTATCTTAATTGCACTCAAGTTCGGGTTAGAACTTATCTCACCACTCAGAGATCACCAAGCACAACAAGAAGACTATATCACACAAACAAGTATACAAACATCAAATATACAAATATATATACACGTAAAAAAGTAGTCTAAACCCACTAAGGACTACTCCCCAGCAGAGTCACCACTTAATTTTTGTAACGGTAAATTCATGACCATTAAGCTATGGATAAACTTAACATCAATAAAACCAGAGTCGCCACCACACTTTTATTGTTTCCAAAGGAAAAGGGAAAAGTACGAACAAAACCCATAGATAAGAAGTTTTGAAATCAAAACTAATAAAATGCCAGAGATTATAGGTAAGGGGGTTGGTTACACAAAGGGAAGGTGTTAGCACCCAAAGTGTCCTAAGTATTCCTAGGGATCCCTTTTTTATGTGTGTATGTGTTTTTGGTATAAAAGATGTTTGCAACAAATAGAGTGCGGGGATAAGAAAAGAATTCATTAATTATATTTTTGTATTGAACAAGACCTTCGGACTTGTGCCTACGTACCAACATAAAAAGGAGGGATCAAAATGTTGTAGTTCGCGGTATCAATTTCAAAATTAGTGGATTGATTTTAATCAAAATTTAAGTTTAAAAGAGGCACTAAAGGCCCAAAAGTTTGAATGAGTGTTAGTTCTTTTTGTCTTTTGAAATTTTAAGTCAGTATAATTAAGTTCATTTACAAGTTTGATTTAAGAAAAGAGTTTAAAAATGAAATGGCATAAAGCCAAAGTTTCTAATTTGCAATAAAGTCAAAGTTTTGAAATCACAAACAAAGATAGTTTTTGAAAAGGGGAAGAGATTTTGAATTTTAAGAAGTGGGAGGAGATGAAGATATTAATCCTAAGCATAAATTTAAACGTTAAGAGTTGAAAAGATCTGACCCATGGGATGCAATCCAACAGGCAAGAATGTCATATAGAAAACCCACTTTCCCTTTGGACTTTGAATCAAGCAATAATCATCAAGCAATTAGCAATATGAAGAGCAAGGCATCAAATAAAGATGGCCACATCCAAGCAGACAAATCCATAGCTAACAATTTTCTTTGTCTTCTTATGTATCAGATGAAGTACTTCTTGATTTTTGCTAAAAATAAGGTGTAACATGAGATCAAAGTAACAGTTACATCAAGACCATGTAGCAGATGAACTCAAGTGGATCCCAATACTAGCATCATATGAAACCACAAATCACAATAACTTGGTCTCAGAAATGTTGGCATTGGCCAAGTCCTTTTGCATATGGAATGTTGCCTAATTATAAGTCCAAAAGCTCAGATCAAATCCAATAGTCCACACAAACATTTTTTAGGGTTTTTGTTGTTTAATTATTATTTTAAGGTCCTAAGACCACAAACACAAACAAAGTACACAAACAAATATATACAATCACAATATAAAGATCAAATGCGCAAAGTGAGAATGACATAAACGTAAACAATTTAAATGCTATGTAAATGGAACATGAACGGTAAATGACTTGAATTTAAATTGCATAAAGTAAATGACTTGAAAGTAAAAGTAATATTAATACAAGTTAGTCAAATGTTAGTTGATTAGATGTTAGTGGTGTTTTTCTTTTCAATTTATTAAGTCATTCTTTGGAGAACACTCAACCATCTATTCACAAGCATGGATCCTTGAATCAAGACATCTTCCAAAGGAAGGAAAAAAGGCCAAGTTTCCACACAATACCATGAAAGATGGGATACTAATAATCTCACTTACTAGAATGTTATGCCTTTAGGGTCAAAATTTAGCTCTATGTTAAGCAATCATAATTGGACTTATGTTGAAGTCACAATTATCTGAGGTCGGGCAATAAAAATTTAGGTGCTAATGCATGTTAGAGATTTGGTATAATGAACCAAACTCCTAAAACATACCACACACTAAAAGAAAACAAGTCAAAGGGGTGGACCTATCTCATCCTTACTTATATTTGTTCATCTAACACAAGGTTATTAATGAACCAATTAGACTTAGGATATTGAGATATCATTGGTCAATGAAAAGGATGGGAAAGAATGGGATTGAAGATGAAGAAGGAGGGGAGATGAGAGAAACATAAATTGGTCATGGGAGGAATTGTATCAAATTAAAATCATTCATTCATTTTGGCAGATGAAATGTACATTTAATCAATCCCCTAAATCCAATGATTTTAACTTAACAAAAGTCAAATCAACCTTGACCAAGGCCCAAACACATAGTAAAACATCACTAGTCAATGAAAATGGCTGAACAATATTTATATCCAATTAATCAATTAAGAATCAAATTAAAAATGCATTTAAATTAAATTTAGTTTGGTCAAAACCTAAAACCTCTTCAAAACACCAAATAAATGGCCAAGAGATTTATCCTAGGTCAAACAAGGTCAAAGGACCTTAGACAAATGATTTCATGATTTTTGAAAAGTCATAATTATTTTTAAACAATTTAAAATATGCACAAAAACAATTAACTCATGAAAAATATCAAAATTAATCCAAAAAATAATTTTAATTCAGAAAATGAAAGAGCAAAATATTTAAATATTTTTGGTGAAAGTCCCATATTTTTTGGATTAAAAATGGAATTAATATGAATTAATCAAAATAACACAATTAAATAAAAAATTAGAAAATATGGAAAATCAGGAGCCATCAGATCTCCCCATTAATTGAGGTGGCGGATCTGATGGCCAGGCGTGTGCAGTCCACCAAAGACCAAGTCAAACACGCTGCAAGAGTGGTAATCACAATGTACGCTTGAGATTAAAACATTTGAATAAGACCAGATGGCTCGGACATTGCCAACGCACCACCGAAGCCCTAGCTCCGGTCATCTTCTCTGGTGATCACCACTGGTCTGGTCCAAACTCAACTTCATGAAAAATGAAAAGTGGATACACTAATTTGAAGGAAAAATGCTCAGGAGCATGAATCTGGCCTCAATTTTCTCCAATTCAAAGTATATAAAAAGATACAGGGATTTGAATTTTGAGGATCATGAACTGAGTTGCTTCTGTTTGACCTTCAAAGCAACTTAATTTTGTTGCCTACATTGGTAGGACTTCAGCCAACCAAAAATCACAAAGAATGGTGAATAATTGAGAGAGAATCGAAGAGATGAAGTTTCTGAAAAATCACCTTCGAGTTGATTCAATTTCACTTGATCATGATATGGATTTGCTTGCTTTCTCTTCCTATGCTTGCAGAAACCAATTGAGATGAAAAGGGAAGTGAGTTTCTGAAGTGTTAACTTCCAAATAGAAGATGAAATTCTATCTCGATTTCAAGAGAAATCTTCAAAAATTCTATGGAAATGAGGGTTTGGATCAATCTAGCAGAGCTTGGGCAGGGTGTAGATGAAGTTTCTGAAGCCATGAGCTTGTTTAAATAGGCATTGGAATTGATTTTTGCACCACTTGAAATTTGCCAAATTTGGAAACCAACATGCACGGATGCATGGGCAATCATTTTGGCCTAAGGAAAGATGCAATCCAACTCCAACTCGTGTGTAATTGATGCTAAAGTCATTATAATGAAGCATGCAAAGAAGAATGATCAATTGAATCCAAAACTTGCCAAAACAAATCCCACAATGGAGCCACGCACAAGTCCTTCAATTTTGATCCAAATAGGATGATCTTGGACTTTTTGGAAAGGTTAGATCAAGGTGAATAACTTTCATGTTGAACAATATTTTATTTGAAGCTTGGATCCTGATGAATTTTGAGGTGGAAGTTTGGGAAATCAAACATTTTTGAAAATTTTCTATGTCCCAAGTCAAATTTTTCCTCCTTGAATAGCGTTTGCTATGAACTTCAAAGGGAAAAAGTTCCTTCATAAAAGTTGTATATACTTCAAACCTATTCAATTTGGTAAGAAATTTGACCTAATTTGGATTTGGCATGAACGAGTTATTAATTTTAGAAGTTGAGGAAAATCACTTGTTCAATGGTATTGGTCCAAAGTGACCTATAATGTTTCCTCTTGGCACATGCATTTGCAAGTTGAACTTGAACTTCCTACAAATATAAAAGTTGAATTATACATATTGAATTTGATCATGGAATTTTAATGGCTTTCATCTCATAAAAATTGAGCAAGTTATGGTCTTGGGAAGTTGTCCTTCAAACTAGGGTTCAGATAAAATGACCTATAATCCTTCACCATAAACAATGACTTTAAAAGCAAAACTATCTCTTTAACTCAACATGAAATTTGTTTGGAATGTCATTTTGATAACGTTTCTCTTAGAATCATTTTCATATGAAAAAAGTTGTAGGAGATAGGGTCTAGGGAACCCCAGTTTTGAACAATTGACTTTCTCTGGTCAACCATCATGAACCATCTTGATAGCTTGAAATTATCTTGACTTTTGGGACTCATGGAGGATTATGTAGGTATAAGATGATGTAATACGAACTATCCCTTGAAATATTTGATCTAATGTTGAAGAAACTAGCTGAGGAAGTCACACAAGATACCTAGATGAATTAGGGCTTCCAAGGCAAACACACTTCAAACTCATGGTGATTTCTTGATCAAAATTATATGTGGAGATCATGGGGATCTATATAGGATGCATAAAACCAATGTGAACCATTTCTTGATTGAATTGCTCGCATTGATGGTCTCAAACCCTAGATGTGACTTGATGGAGCATAGGTGAGCACACACACTACCTACAAAAGAGTTAAATTATACATTGGCATATTTTTGGTATTTTGGTTAGTGAATAATTAAAAAACAAAGTATGATACAATCAAAAGTGCTTGGTGATCTCTCCCAATGCAAACCCAATGAATGAGGTGTAAGGAGAATGCCAAGGTGTGATCCCAAAGCTAATGCATATGATGAGATAGCATGAGGGATCTTAGGGTCAAAATTGGGGTCTTACAAAAGTCTCCTTAGTAAGAGACAATTAGAAATTTCTAAGAAGAAGATGGAAAGGGATTTCTCATATAAAAGGGTAATGATAAACTCCTTGGCGAAAGGCTAAGAAGGCGCATGAACATGGAAATTATTTCTCATGCCACAACAATGAGAAAAGCTTCTCAACAAAATTTTAAGAAGAAGTTGGGAAGGGATTTCTAGTACAAAAATCTAATGAGAAACTCCTTAGCAAAAGGCTAAGAAGAGGCATGAAGATGGAAATAATTTATCATGCCACAACAATGAGATAAGCAACTCAACAAAAGGTTAAGAAGAAGCTCGAAAGGCATTTCTCATACCACATGTAATGAGAAACTCCTTAGCAAAAGGATAAGAAGGCGCATAAAGATGGAAATGATTTCTCATGCCACAACAACTAGAAAAGCTTATCAACAAAAGGTTAAGAAGAAGCTGGAAAGAGAATTCTCTTACAAAAATCTAATAAGAAACTCCTTAGCGATAGGCATATGGCGCATGAAGATGGAAATGATTTCTCATGCCACAGTAATGAGAAAAGCTTCTAAACAAAAGGTTAAGAAGAAGCTGGAAAGGGAATTCTCATACAAAAAGGTACTGAGAATCTTTTTAGAGAAAGGATAAGAAGGCGCATAAAGATGGAAATGATTTCTCATGCCACAACAATGAGAAAAGCTTCTCAACAAAAGGTTAAGAAGAAGTCGGAAAGAGAATTCTCATATAAAATCTTAATAAGAAACTCCTTAGTGAAAGGATAAGAAGGCGCATGAAGATGGAAATGATTTCTCATGCCACAGTAATGAGAAAAGCTTCTCAACAAAAGATTTAGAAGAAGCTGGAAAGGGACTTCTCATAGAAAAAGGTAATGAGAAACTCCTTATCGAAAGGCTAAGAAGGCGTATGAAGATGGAAATAATTTCTCATGCCATAACAATGAGAAAATCTTCGACACAAAAGGTTAAGAAGAAGCTGGAAAGGGAATTCTCATACAAAAAGGTAATGTGAACCTCTTTAGCGAAAGGTTAAGAGGGAGCATGAAGATTGAAATGATTCCTCATGCCACAACAATGAGAAAATTCTCTCAACAATAGGTTAAGAAGAAGCTGGAAAGGGAATTCTCATGCAAAAAGGTAACAAAAAAATCCTTAGCAAAAGGCTAGGAAGGCACATGAAGATGGAAATGATTTCTCATGCCACATCATTGAGAAAAGCCTATTAATAGGAGGTTACGAAGAAGTTGGAAAGGGAATGCTCATACAAAAATGTAATGATGAACTCCCTAGAGAAAGGCTAAGAAGGAGCATGAAGGTAGAAATTATTTCTCATGCCATAGCAATGAGAAAATATTCTTAACAAAAGGTCAAGAAGAAGCTGGAAAGGGAATTCTCATAAAAAAAGGTAATGAGAAACTCCATAGCAAAAGGCTAAGAAGGCGCATGAAGATTGAAAATACTCCTCACGCCATAGTAACCAAAAAAACTTATCAACAAAAGGTTAAGAAAAATATGGAAAAGGAATTCTTATAAAAAAAAGCTAATGAGAAACTCCTTAACAAAAGGCCAAGAAGTAGCATGAAGATTAAGAAGAAACTCCTCATGCAACGGGAATGAGAAAACTCCTTTAAAAAGTTTAAGAAGAAACCTGGGAGGGGTTTTTCATACAAAAAGACCATGAGAAAATGCTTTGTAAAAGGTTAACAAGACGCATGAAGGTTGATATGATTTCTCCTGCATTGGCAATGAGAAAACTTCTTAACAAAAAGTTAAGAAGACACCTGGAGGGATTTCTCATACGAAAAGGTAATGAGAAACTCCTTAGCAAAAGGATAAGAAGACGTATGAATATGGAAATGATTTCTCAGGCAACGGTAATGAGAAAACTTCTCAACAAAAGGTCAAGAAGAAGTTGGAAAGGGAATTATCATACAAAAAGGTAATGAGAAACTTCTTAGCAAAAGGCTAAGAAGGCGGATGAATATGGAAATGATTTCTCATGCAACATAAATGATAAAATATTCTCAACAAAAGGTTAAGAAGAAATTGGAAAGGAAGGTATCTCGTACAAAACTAGTAACAACTCCTTAGCAAGAGAAGGCCTCCTATGCTAAATGCATGGGGTGCTTACAAAAGGTAAGCAAATTGAGATAGAATTCTTCGTGCAAAAGGTAGAGGGGACTCAAAAAAGGAAAGTAAGAAATGAGAGGTATTTTCATTTGCAAAAGGAAGAGGGATGCTTACAAAATGTCGTAAATGTTTGCAAAAGGCAAAACAACCGGTTTGAACATGATCTCCTAGGTGAAACCTAGACTTAAAAAGATTTGCCAGACAAATCTGGGCTTTGGCACACTCTGACAAATGGGGACTTTGAAATAGGTACAAAATGCTCATTATCTCCCACTAGCGCAACGATGGACATGAAGTTCTTCAAAAATGGCTTCCCAAACCCTAAGACTCACCAAATCTACAACAAGTGTTTCAAAATAAACATGATGCAAAGATCTAATAAAGCTACCCTTCTCGTGCAAAAGGTAACGAGGGGGAGACATGATTTCATGAAAAAGGACATGAAATAAACTTACGAAAGGCAAGTTATCTGAATAATCTTTTCCATGCGAAACGCAATGAGGGTTTGAAAACAACAATTATAGAGGAGAATCACAGAAAGGTAAGCACTTGATGAAATGTCACAAATACTCATAAAAGTTCTGAAGATATCTCGTCAGGTGAAACCTGTGTTTGTGAGAATTTTCCATAAAGAATATGGGTTTTGATACGCTATGTCCGGTGGGGACCTTGCAGTAGGCACAAAAACTTCATATCATCCCTCAGGCACAAAGGCAGGGATGAAGTTCTCGAATAATGGCTACACAAACCCCGGGACTCACCAAACCTACATCAAGTGTTTCAAAATAAATGTGATGTAAAGATCTAAATGAGGTACGCTTCTCGTGCAAAAGGCAACAAGGGGGAGACATGATTTCGTGCATAAGCCAGTGAAATAAACTCACGAAAGGTAAGTTATCTCAATAAAATATTCTCCATGAAAAAGGAAAGAAGAGCTAGCACAAATTCGAAGGGACTCAGAAAAGGTGATTCACCAGTAAAAAGTCAAAAGGTACTTGCAAAAGGCACCACGAAGAAGATATATTTCGGCAATACCACTCAAGAGTTTCATCATGATGTTCTCATCTAGGGAGGAAGAATATCTCAACGGAGAACTCTTTAATGCTTTCGAGAAAATCTTTCATGCAGTTATGCATGTTTATTTAGAATGGTGTAGTGCTTACATCTTGATGGAATATGTTATGCACTTCATGATGAAATGATATGCAATGAATGATTTCTTATGCAAGATGCTGATACATGGCCAGGCTTTGGTTATATACTTCTATGCATCATTGGATGTATTTGCGAATATTGATAACTTAGGGTACCAATAACCATTGGGTTTATCAATCAAGATTAGGGTTCTCTGTTGAAAGGTTAGGGGGGGGGGGGTATTTAGCGTGACTCCTCAAAATTCATCTTAAACATAGAAGTCTCTTATGCATAATGGATCTTGCTCTGAAAAACATCAAAAGTATAGGAAGGATCTTTCTTCCCTAGTTAGTCATGCCCCAGTCTGTTAGGAATCTGCACAGATTTTCCCAATCACGAGTTATGTAGAAAATTTGTCATATAACGGTCTTGATATGACATTCCCCAGTGTCTTGGAATAACATACCTCTGATTAACCATCTAAGAGAGATTGACTTCTTGTGTTATTGAGGTAGCTTGCCCCAGTACGAGCCTTGAAGTAAATTTACCTCTAGCTTGCTGATCTTTGAGGAAATGTTCTCGACTAATAAGTCTTTGAGAGATTTTTCGAAACTCAGCGTAAATACCACATATCAACTGAATCTTATAAATATTTTTTGATGTGATCGCCTCAGATTGATTGAATTTGGAAGCATCTTGTCCTTCTTCTCAACAGAGTACTTAGACATTATGCTCCTTGATGTGATCAAATGAAGTGGCTTGCCCCTGCTCAACATAGGTCTCAGGAATTTTGCACTTGTGGTATGGTCTATCAAGACAATTTTCCCATTCTCAACGGAGGCCTCAGGCGTTTTGTCTTTCTGAGTACGACCAATCAAGATGACTTGCCTCTGCTCAATGGAGTTTATAGGAGTTATGTTATTTGATGTGATCAGTTGAAATGGTTTTCCCCCTGACTACCTGATCTTCTGAGAGATTCGTTAAATCTCGACGTAACTGTCCTAGATTAACTTAATCTTATAGAGACTTCTCGAAGTGATTATCTCAGATTGACTGGATTTTGAAGCGGCTTGTCTTTCTGCTCAATGTAACACCCCGAATTCAATTAATTAATTAATTTGGAGAACCTAAGAGAGTCAGTACGTATTTTTGCAGAGTTAGAGCAAAAAAGGCAAAGAGGGAGAGTTAGGGTTTAAGAGAAGAATTTCTTAGAAGTAAATGATGTTTTGCTGGAAAATCAAGGTAAGGAGGGAGAAACTATTCATCTATGTGTGTTAAATCATGAAAGGATAGAGAGGTTTCCTTAACATCCAACAGGAATGGTGATTTTGATGAATTCAATGTTTTTATGAGAAATTCATGTTTGACTGATTATATTGATGTTAAATTTGGGTGATTTGATGTATATAATTCGGAACCGATATTATATGGTTACATGCATACTGTAGTGAATGGATATATGAAATTTAAGTAGCGAATGATCTTTTGAATACACACATCGAATGATTCAGTTACATGGAATTTATATACTATAGCAAGTGATTCAATTATATGAGATTTATGTACCGTGGAGAATGATTCAGTTATATAAAAGGTATGCACTATAGAATTATGTAGATACTTTTCTTTCATTCATATATTGGTATTTTAGCTCTCGTCCTAAACATCATTGTGGTTCTCCTATTCTTATATAAAACATAGCTTCTCATGTTACCGACATATAAATAAAATTCTCGCATGCTTATATAATACTTAGGTGTTCATGTTACTGGCATGTATATAAATAATATGTTTCATAATAATAATAATAATAATAATAATAATAATAATAATAATAATAATAATAATAATAATAATAATAAAATTAATATTATTAGTATAATATATTTTGGAGTTCTAAGTTAAAGATAAACAATTGGATTATTTGGTCAACTTAAATTATTTTCAATTTTGTTAGAGTTGTCCATAGAGTTGTTAAAGTTGCCGAGTGAGTATATAAAAGTTATATTTATGTGCAATAGTTGTCCATAAAACATTTTTGAACACTTTAGAGTTGTTTTAGAGTTCCTTGAAAATTCTGTCGAGTTATAATTTTGGATAATAATTTTGGATGATAATTTGATGATAATTTTGAGTGATAATTTTGTCTGTAATTTTGGTGATAATTGGTGATATTGCATGTTGTTGAAATTCATGCGTCATAGTGTACAGATTGCGGTCCAGTTTTGGTGAGCCTTGATCATACGGTGGGGATCGAGTGCGAGTAGCTAATTCTATTGAGGAATTAGTAAAGTGTTGCCTATGATGATGGTACAGATTTTGGTGTGCTCCAGTTCCAAGAGGGAATCGATCCTATGGTGGAGATCATGGAGTGAAATGGACCTAAGTGTTCATAATTTGGTACCACATGCATGTTGAGTCAGTTGTCGAGTACATTTGCATTATGTTGCATTTGGTGTTTTTTTTGGTGTTATGACGTCTGGATGAGAATACTTGATATGTTGATGATTGTTGCAATTAGTGTGTGATGTTGTTATTTAATCTTTATTTCCCACTGCTAATTATTGAAGTGTATTCATGTCTAGGTGAAGGTGGACTAGACATAATTGTGAAATATTTGTGAAATTAGGAACAAGTGTTTAAAAATGGACCTCACCACTCTACTCACGTGTTTACACTCAATCACTCGTGTTTCACTCAATTTTTTATTTTATTTTTTTGGCTTTTTTTTAATAATAAAAATACTCTGCCTTTTACCACTCAATTTGCTCTTTTAGTTCTTTAGAGAAACCAAAATGAATCAACACAAAGAAATCAATTTCAGATGATAATCAGCACACAAAAAACTTAAAAAAACAGCAAACCAAAAAAAAGACTCTAAAACAAAGGAAACCAGGAGAATTTTAAGAGTGTGGCAAGAAAAAAAATAGATTTTTTTTTTCATCACAATCTTTAACAACCAGATCCTTTTTTTTTTAATTTTTTTTCTTATACCCCTTTTTTTTCGAATTTTTTTTATAATGATAAATGGATAATAATGAAGAACAAGAATATAAACAATTTACCACATTTCCGCCCTTATTTTTTTGGAATATGCTCTGATTACCACTTGATATGCACTAACCTTTGAGACTTATGCATTTCCTTCAAAATTGCTGAAACAACTTTGTTAACTTTTGGAATATTAATTCTTTTGTGACTCAGAGGAAGTAATCTGCCTTATAATTGAAAGAATGACAGCGTTTGATACATGCATATAAAATAAACGAGATTGATATGAAATAAAGGAGAAATAAGAAATGGAATGAAGTAGAAGGGGCGCCACACTCTTTCTAATCGAAGAGAGAATGATAAGCCTATGGATGAGGATCACCACAAGAAAAGGATTTCTTGATAAGATCAATTTTGGTCCAATCCAGAACCTAAGAGCAAATACTCTCACTTACACAATGTGTAAACTTTCCAAACATCATTGATCCAAAAAGAAGATACATGCCTCCTTTATATAGGAATGGCTTAAGATGATGAAATAAGTAAAAATTAACTCCTAAGAAAACCAAAAGTTTCAGCCACTAATTATCATGATAGTGGGTTGAGTTATTACAAAGAAAGTGCAAAATAAAGAAGAGATAGTGGGGTTCTTGAAAGGGCATAATAATGGCAATTCTTTATTTACCACTTCTCTTGCAATTTTCGTCCATTATAGTGTGGTTATTGGTATTTCCTTTATTTTTATTTATTTATGCATTATTGGGCCTTTTATCACATGCTTGGATGATAAGAATAAACTTGGGCTCTTTTTCTTCAATCTGGCTCATGCATTCTATTGACTTGATCATGAAGTGAACTAAAGCATCATTGACTCTTCTTGCACGTTCCCTTGTCATAGGACCTCCTAAGCTTTGCATTGTATCATTTATGTCTTGGATTACGTCCTCATCATTCCCTCCTTCTTGAAAAGAATTCGACCTCGAATTTAGACCATCATCACCTACATCAAAAGGAGATAAATCAGCCACATTAAAAGTAGTACTTACCCCATACTCACCAGGAAGTTCTATTTTGTAGGCATTGCCATTGATCCTTGAAAGTACTTGAAATGGTCCATCTCCCCTAGGATGAAGTTTGGACTTCCTTTGTGATGGGAATCCCTCTTTTCTCATATGTATCCAAACCCAATCCTCGGGTTCAAAAATAACTTTCTTTCGCCCTTTGTTTGCACTTTTTGCATAACTTTTATTTTTCTTTTCAATTTGCAATTTTACTTGTTCATGCAATTTTCTCACAAATTCAGCCTTAGCTTTCCCGTCTTTATGCTTCAAAATAGATGTGTTAGGCAAAGGTAACAAATCAAGAGGTGTTAAAGGATTAAAACCATACACAATCTCGAAAGGTGAATGTTGTGTAGTGCTATGGACAGCCCTATTGTAAGCAAACTCTACATGAGGTAACCATTCCTCCCACATTTTTAAATTCTTTTTAAGAATAACCCTAAGAAGAGTAGAAAGAGTTCTATTTACTACTTCAGTTTTTCCATCTGTTTGGGGATGACAAGTAGTGGAAAATAATAACTTTGTACCCACCTTTCCCCACAAAGTCCTCCAAAAATGGCTTAAGAACTTGGAGTCACGATCAGAGACAATGCTCCTTGGTAAGCCATGTAGGCACACCACTTCCTTAAAGAACAAATCAGCAACATGACACGCATCATCCACCTTTTTACATGGAATAAAATGTGCCATTTTTGAAAACCTGTCCACAACTACAAAAATAGAATCTTTGCCATTCTTTGTTCTAGGCAGCCCCAAAACAAAGTCCATGGAAATGTCAATCCAAGGAAATTCAGGTAGAGGCAAAGGAGTATACAAACCATGAGGCATAACTTTTGATTTAGCATTTTTACACACAATTCATCTTTCACAAAGCTTTTGGACATCAATTTTCATGTGAGGCCAATAAAAATGTTCTTTTAAGAATTCTAGAGTTTTAGAAACCCCAAAATGACCCACTAGTCCTCCCTCATGCGCCTCTTTTACAAGTAATTCTCTAATGGAACCTTTAGGCACACATAGTTTTTTTTCTTTAAATAAATAGCCATTGTGCCTAAAATACCCATTGAAGGCAGTATGCTCACAAGCTAAAAATTTTGAAGAAAATTCAAGGTCACTTTTATACAAATCTTTAATATGCTCAAGACCAAAAACTTTTGTTTCAAGAGTAGAAAGCAAGACATGTCTTCTTGAGAGTGCATCTGCCACAACATTAGATTTACCTTTCTTATGCTTGGTTACAAACTTTTTGTGTTGTGGAGATTTTAAGTTGTTTTAAATTGATTTCCATACTCTTTTGATTATACTATTAAGTTGAAATTCATGAGACTTAATGTCTCGAGTTACAATATTATTGTTGTATGTTTATTAGTGATTCCACTTCAATGATACCGCAAATTTTTGGGTGAGCATGCGAGGACAAGTATTGAATGCCTTATTATACAAGTACTTGACCCAAATAGATGTGTTGGAAGTCGTGTAACATCCCAAGTACAAATCAGATATGTTGGATGTCGTGTAGCATCCCAAGTATAAATATGTGCATTTGAAATTATTTATGTGGTAACCCGTGTTACGGAGCATGTTATGTGTTTTATGTGTGTGACACCCTTGTGGTTATATTTTCTAATTAAAATATCAAATTATTATTTTGGGGTATATAAGGGTGTTACAGTAGTGGTATCAGAGTAGGTCGGTCCGTTCGGCCAGGTTTTTATATGATATTTGTTCCCTGTTAGTCAATGAGTGTGTGTATAATATTGATGCATTGTTTCTTCTAATGTTGTTTGATGGTGTGCAAAATGGTTGGGAGAAACGATCGTGCCATTGCTGAAGCTTTGGAATCGCTTGCTTAGGTGATGGCTCAAAATGCACAACAATCAGAATGGGGGAGCAGGAGGACCTCCTGATGAGTTTCTCACTTTGGGAAAATTTCATAGGAACAATCCATCAACTTTCAAGGGTATCATGATCTAGAGGGTGCACAAGCATGGCTCAAAGTAACTGAGAAGATCTTCCGAGTAATGGCCTGCACTAAGGCTCAGAAGGTACAGTTTGGTACTCATATGCTGTTAGAGGAATCTGAGGATTGGTGGGATAACATGCTTCAGATATTGGAAGCTATTGGTACAGAGATAACTTGGGATGTGTTTGGAAAATAATTCTTGGAGAAGTATTTCCCCGAGGACGTTCGTGGCAAGAAGGAGATAAATTTCCTTGAGCTGAAGCAAGGGAACATGACTATGGCAGAGTATGCTGCGAAGTTTGAGGCGTTGGTGAAGTTTTGTCCCCATTACAACCCTGTTAATGTTGAGACTTCCAAATGTCACAAGTTTGAGAATGGGTCGAGACCAGAGATCAAACACGGTATTGGATGCCAACAAATTCATAGATATGTTGAACTGGTGAATAAGAGTATAATCTACGATGAGGATAGTAGAGACTGGTCTGCTCACTATAAGAGTCTTCGTGAGACGAAAGGGAAGGAACAATTTTGAGGGAAATTTTATGTAACTCTAGCTGACAAAGGGAAGCAGAAGGCTTCATATGGGAATAAGACAAGTAGGGGAGGGGCTCCCGAACCTGTTAAGTGATTCCAGTGTTGTGAGTTGGGACATCGTGCTAATGAATGTAAAAATAAGGTTCTGAGATGTTACAATTGTGGAAAAACGGGTCACCGTATTGCAGAGTGCAAGAATGATGGTCTGACTTGTTAACGTTATGGTGAACAGGGTCATATCAATATGCAATGTTAGAAGCCAAAGAAGACGGTTGTTACTGCTGCCTAGACTAATGGTAGAGTGTTTACTTTGAGTGGTTTAGAGGTTCCCAAGACAGATAACTTGATCAAAGGTACTTGTTTCATTAACAAAGTTGAGTTAATTGTTATTATTGATACTGGTGCTACTCATTCGTTTATTTCACTTGAATGTGCTATGAGGTTGGGTTTTAAATTATCGTCTATGGTTGGGAGTATGGTTTTCGATACCCCGACTAATGGTTTTATGACTACTGCGTTCGACTGGTTGAGTTTCCCTTTAACCATTTATGGTAAGAATTTTTTGATGGACTTAGTTTGTCTATCTTTGCATCAAATCAATGTTATTCTTGGAATGAACTGATTGGAGTTCAACTATGTTCATATCAACTGCTACAACAAAACTGTGAGGTTCCTAGAGTTTGGTGATTATGGAGAGCTGATGTTTTTATCTACTAAGCAAGTAGAAGAACTCTTAGAAGATAAGGCTAAAATGTTTGTAATGTTTGCATCATTGCAAGTCATCAATAAGGCTTTAAGTGTTGATCGGCCTGTTGTGTGCAATTTCCCATATGTATTTCCAGATGATATTAGTGACTTGCCACCATAGCGCGAGTTTGAGTTTTCCATTTACATGGTACCTGATACTAATCTTATGTCAATGGCTTTGTCTAGGATGTCAGCTTCAAAGTTGGGTGGATTGAAGAAACAGTTGGAAGAGTTGCTTGAGAAGAAGTTTGTTTGACCAAGTGTTTCTCCATTGGGTGCGCCAGTGTTGCTAATTAAGAAAAAGGATGACAGTATGAGGTTGTGTCTTGACTACATACAATTGAATAAATTTACTATAAAAAATAGGTATCCTCTTCTGAGAATTGATGATCTGATGGATCAATTGGTGGGTGCTTATGTGTTCAGCAAGATATATTTGAGGTCAGATTATCATCAGATCCGTGTGAAACCAGATGATATTTCAAAGACTACATTCAGGACAAGGTATGGTCATTATGAGTATAGAGTAATGCCATTTGGAGTGTCTAATGCGCCAGGTGTGTTCATGGAATATATGAATAGGATTTTCCATCCTTATCTAGATCAATTTATGGTCGTGTTCATCGAAGACATCTAGATATATTCTAAGTCCGAGGAAGAACATGTGGAGCATCTAAAAGTTGTATTGCATGTGTGAGTTTCCTTGGCGATGTGATTTCTAGTGGAGGAATTATTGTTGATCCATTGAAAGTTGATGTTGTGTTTGAGTGGGAGACTCTGAAGTCTACTACTGAGATTCAAATTTTCCTTGGCTTAGCTTGTTATTATCGTAGTTTTATAGAAGGCTTTTCGAAGTTAGCACTGCCTTTGAATCAATTGACTCGAAAGGGTCAAGCTTATCTATAGGATGTTGCATGTGAAGAGAGTTTTATAGAAATCAAGAAGAAACTAACGAGTTCTCTAGTATCAATCTTACCTAATCTGAGTGAGTCTTTTATAGTATATTATGATGCGTCAAAGATGGGTCTTGGTGGTGTACTGATGCATAATGGTTAGGTCATTGCTTATGCTTCCAAACAACTGAAGGTTTACGAAAGGAATTATCCTACGTGTGACTTAGAGTTGGAAGCTGTGGTTTTTGTTTTGAGGATTTGGAGGCATTATCTTTTTGGATCTAGGTTCGAAGTGTTCAGTGATCATAAGAAACTGAAGTATTTGTTTGATTAGAAAGAGTTGAATATGAGGCATAGGAGATGGCTTGAACTTCTGAAAGATTATGATTTTGAATTGCGTTACCATCTGGGTAAGGCAAATGTTGTAGTTGATGCGTTGAGTAGGAAGTCCTTACATATGTAAATGCTTATGGTTCGAGAGTTAGAACGCATTGAACAATTCATATATATGAGTCTAGTGTGTGAAGAGACACCTAATAGTGTGAAGTTGGGTATGCTGAAGCTGACTAGTGGAATTCTCGAAGAAATTAGATAAGGTCAGAAATTTGATTTGGGATTGGTGGATTGCCTCACGTTAATGAACCAAGGTAACGAGGGTGATTTTAGGGTTGATGAGAATGATATAATGAGGTTCAGAGATAGGGTGTGTGTTCCAGATGTTCTAGAAATTAAGAAGAGCATTCTTGAGGAGGGTCACAGAAGTGGGTTAAGTATTCATCCCGGTGCCACAAAAATGTATCATTACTTGAAGAAATTATTTTGGTGGCCAGGGATGAAGAAGGAACTAGCTGAGTTTATGTATACTTGTTTGACTTGTCAGAAGTCGAAGATTGAACATCAGAAATCATTGGGTTTGTGTCATACTCTAATTTTTAACCCTAATATCCCATATGTCATTTTCATCTTTCCATACCAACAAGATCACATATTGGCCCTTCCCCTTTCCATCTGTGCGTTTTCTTCTTGCAGGGATCACCAAGCACCTCTTTGTTTTGTTTTACCTTTGTGTTTATATGATTAATTTCACACCTAACCACTAATCAAAATATAAAAAATATGTCTTTTTTTCCTTAAGTTTATTGTGCAAGATAAGGCTCCTCAAATCAAGAGCATCTCAAAGTTTTGTGGCTTACTTCTCAAGGAAAGTCAAGAGGTTCATGTTTTTTTTTCCATGCATTCTTCAATAAGAAACTTCAAGATTTGATCAATTTAACCAAGAGGCAATCCATGACACCTTATTTTTAGTTCATATGACTACCCATGTGCTTTGGAATGCAATAAAAGTACAAATACACAAGCTTGTTCCAAGTGGTTTAACCTAAAAGTCAATAATTTGAAGTCAAAGTTCCAAGAATCACAACTCCTTCAATTCTCAACATTTTTAATGCCCTTTTTTGCATATGAATCTTCCCAGCATCATCTATAACTTCTCTTTACATTACAAGAGCCAATTATGCTGGGAGGATCATCAAACGTTTGGAGACATTATAGGTCATTTGTGGACTTAGAGAAATTTGACCTATTTTCAAGTGACTTTTCCCAAACTTTCAAGGATCATAACTTCTTCAATTTTGAACATATGAAGCTGATTATTTTTTCACAATGTCATTTGTGATTCCATACACAAATTTGCTTCAAGGACCAAGGTCAAAATATACTTGGAAGGCCATGGAATTCATTGGTACATTATAGGTCATTTTCATCCATGAAGCACTCAAATTTTTCTAAGTTACATAACTAGTTTTTCATGCCAACTTCAACATGCCATAACTTTGTGCTCAAACATCCAAATGTAACCTTTCTTTGCACATTGTAATCTTGGCCATGATGTTAACACATTTCAAAAAGAATAGGATCAAAAAGCCTCTTGAGCAGGATGCCCCATTGAGTTAAACATGGTGACTTGGAACTGAAGAAATCACCATTCCCGAAATTTTATCATGACTAATTTCAATTTCAAGCCAAATTAGCAAGCGTTTGGGCCTAAACTTGTTTTAACAAGTCTCCATAAGTTAATTGACACTTAAAAGGCGTCATTTTGCTGAGTTTTGATGAGTTTCAAGTCACACTTTTCACACATTTGGATCAAATTCGTTTTTCACGAATTCTGCATCATTTCACACATATTTTGCCTTCATATGCAAGCTTTTGAGAGCCAAGAAATTCCTGCTGCAACTTGAAATTTTTCAAGAAAATTCAACTATCGTGTTTTGAGTTTCAGCTTGTTTCAAACCAATTTGTTGATTCCATTAGTTCCATCGGTATCCTCTGAAATTTTTGCAACAATTCCCAAGCTCTGATACCTTCTGAAGTGCTCTAACCATATTGAGCTTCATCAACTTCTGATCACCATTTGGACAAGGTAGTTATGAGCATCATTTTAACTCAAACAAGTTACCACAATGTAGTCCTTCACTCTTTGATGCTTTCCCATAATTTATCTGATGTTGATTGATCGTGTTCATCATTTAATTTTATTTTTCGTGGCATGCTTGTTTCTAAAACTTTTTTGAAATTACCTTTGCTCAGTTCACATAAATAAATTTGGAGTATAAGGTTGAATTCGGGATGAGAAGAGGATCATAATGGTGGTGGTCTCGTGTCTTGAATTTACCAAACGATGAAACTCTGGTGAGAGCTCACTGAAGAAGATGAACGGAGTTTTCCTCAGGTGGTCTGAGTTTGGAGCATACACATTGGCATATTGGAATGTTTTGATTGGTTTGATTTAAACTAGATCATGTGTTCGACTTGTAGCGTGTTCCACCATACATCCTAACCTTTGAGGTGTTGGGTTAGGATGTATGGTGGAACTCACTGCAAGCTGAACACATGATCCAATGCTCAGTGTTTTTTCTGATATTGATTCTTTTTCTTTTATTGTTTTAAATTTCCTTTTCTTTAAAAATTCATAGTAATTTCACTTTTTATCCAAAAAATCCCAAAGTAATTTCTAAAATTCTCTTTTATATTTCTTCATATGATTTTTATTTTTCCACCTTTTATTTCATTGATTTTCTATTTTTTTATGAATTTTCTCTTTTCTCCTTCGTTTTAATTGGTTTTAAAATAATTTTCTCCATTTTAAGATTCTGGCAATTTTATTATATGTTTCTTATTTTATTTCTAACCTTCCGTAATTTTCTAGGCCATTTTTCTGGTGTTTTGAAGGACTTTATGGATTTACCATTTTATTTCTATTTAAAAAATACCTTTGATGTATTTTTATTTCATTTAATTGCATTTTATATTTGTGTGACCTTGTGAACTTCTGTTGGCTTTCGAACATAATAGTTTGGACTTCAAGTCTCATCAAACTCAATGGATCTTGGGTGTTGATAGGGTGAAAACCCTAATCCACTGAAATGGATGATTGATTTTGATGATGACTTGATCAAATTTTTGATCCAATTTGGGTGTGACTTATCTTGTGTCTCTCTTCTTCATCTCTTTCTTTTCCCTTTGATCAATTGGATGGTTTGTGTCCATCTTGTTCATGATGTATGGATTGGTCCCATATGAACTTTCATCATTTCAAATCTACCTCTTAATTGATCATGGATCATTTAAGGTACTTTGGATTGATGCATAAGCTTGTCCTAAGTGTCATGAAATATAGATTGAAGTAATGGACCATCCTCTGAGTAGGGGAGAAAAAACTATTTGGCCCTACATAACTCTATGAACTGTCAAGAAGATGCCATGTTCAATGTGCTAGTGGACACTGGTTCTTATCTAAATGTTATACCTAAGTCTAGGTTGTCTAAACTTGCTTAGCAAGGTGCTCCAATTAGATTTAGTGGATTTGTTGTGAAAGCCTTTGATGGCTCGAGGAAGACTGTAATTGGGGAGGTTGATATCCCGATAAAGATAGGTTTGTGCTTATTTCAAATAACTTTTCAAGTGATGGATATTCATACCTCCTAAAGTTGTCTCTTAGGACGTCCGTGGATTCATGAGGTTGGGGCAGTTACATCAACTCTACACCAGAAGTTAAAGTTTATGAAGAATGGGAAATTAGTGGCCGTGGGTGGCGAGCAAGCCATATTGGTGAATAATCTTTCTTCATTTTCATACATTGATGTTGACGAAGCTGAGGGGATGTATTTTTAATCCCTTTCTGTTTATAATATTGTTGTTAAGTAGAATGGTGAATCCATGTCATCATTTAAAGATGCCTAATTTATGGTGGAGAATGGTCAATCTTCCAAGTGGGGACAAATTGTTGAGCTTGCCGAGAACAAGAATAGAGTTGGTTTGGGTTTTTCACCTGGTGCGACCCAAAGAGATTTGAAGAAAATTCAAGAAGTGTTTCATAGTGTTGGCTTTATTCATTCTACGGATTAATCTGATGCCGCAATCATAGAAGACGAGAAAGAATAACAAGTGTCAGACTTTGTGACACGTGGATCGATGTGTCAGAATTGGATTGTTGTTGATGTTCCTTTTGTTATTCATTTGTCAAAGTAATATGTTTGGTTTTTTTATTTTCAAAATCCTTTCACTATGCTAAACGTGAAAATGAATCTATGTGGGCTTTGTTTCAAATTTCATTATCATTAATAAAATGTTATTTCGTTTGTCCATACTATGTTTTTCCTTTATTATTTTTTCTTCTGGAAAAATCGTAACATAAAAAACAAAATAATAATCACCTTTATATTTGCATCACAATGTGAATTTATTTGTCATATTCTAAAATCAAGCATAAAATCATTGTGCAGATTAATTGTTAAACCCATTGAGAACAATGACCCTATGCACTCTCCCAACTTTGAATTTCCTATGTTCGAAATGGAATAAGAGGATGACAAAGAGATTCCTGATTAGATTTCTCATTTTCTTGAGCATCAAGAGAAGACCATTCAGCCTCATAAAGAACCGTTGGAAGTGATTAATCTGGGTTTTGAAGATAACATGAAGGAAGTCAAGATTGGGGCACTACTTTGTCCAGATGTTAAGAAGAGGATGGTAGACCTTCTTAGAGAATATATGGATGTGTTTTCTTGGGCATATCAAGATATTACAGGTCTTGATACTGATATTTTGGAGCATCGATTGTCGTTGAAGCCAGAGTGTTCGTCGGGTAAGCAAAAATTGAGGAGAATTCACCCTGATATGGCTATCAAGACAAGAGGAGGTGCAAAACCATATTGATCATGGATTCCTTGTTACTACTGAATATCCTTTATGGGTGGCTAACATTATACCCATTCTAAAGAAAGATGGTAAAGTTCGGATGTGTACCGATTATAGAGACTTGAACAAAGCTAGTCCAAAAGATGATTTTCCTCTGCCACACATTGATATGTTGGTAGATAACACAACTAAGTTCAATGTCTTCTCCTTTATGGATGGATTCTCCGATTATAATCAGATCAATATGGCACCCGAAGACATGGAAAAAATACATTTATTACACCTTAGGGAACATTCTGCTATAGAGTGATGCCTTTCGGTTTAAAGAATGTTGGTGCAACGTACCAAAGAGCTGTGACTACTCTTTTCCATGACATGATACACAAAGAGATAGAAGTCTATGTTGACGATATGATTACTAAGTTGAAGACTGAAGAAGATCATGTTGAGTATTTGTTGAAGTTGTTCCAGCGGTTGAGAAAGTTTAAGCTCCGGTTAAATCCTAATCAGTGTACTTTTGGTATACGTTCAGGGAAGCTGTTGGAATTCATTGTCATCCAAAAAGGTATTGAAGTAGACCCTGATAAAGTGAGACCTATTAAAGAGATGCCTACACTAAAGACAGTAAAGCAAGTCAGAGGGTTCCTTGGGCGTCTGAATTGTATATCCAGATCCATATCTCACATGACTGCCACGTATGGTCCCATCTTGAAGCTTCTCTGCAAATATCAAGGCTCTGTTTTGACAAAGGACTTCCAGAAAGCTTTTGACATCATCAAGGAGTATCTTCTTGAACCTCTTATTTTGTCTCCTCCAATATAAGGAAGACCTTTGATTATGTATTTAACTGTGTTAGAAGAGTCCATGGGTTGTATGCTTGGACAGCAAAGTGAAACTAGTAGAAAGGAGCACGTCATCTACTATCTGAGTAAGAAGTTTACAAACTGTGAGTCTCGGTATTCCATGCTTGAAAAGACTTGTTGTGGTTTAGCCTGGAATGCCAAATATTTACGCTGGTATATGATCAATCATACCACTTGGTTGATATCTAATATGGATCTAATCAAGTATAGCTTTGAAAAGCCTGCTTTAACTAGAAGGATAGCTACTTGGCAAATGCTATTGTCTGAATAGGATATTGAGTACCATACTCAGAAAGAAATTAAAGAAAGTATTCTTATAGATCACTTGACTCACCAGCCGATCGATGATTATCAATCCATCAGGTTTGACTTCCCTGATGAAGATGTCATGTACCTAAGAGCTAAAGATTGTGATGAACTGTTACCTGAAGAAGGGCCAGAGCCTGGATTCCGGTGGGGTTTAGTGTTTGATGGAGCTGTTAATGCGTATGAAAATGGAATTGGGGAAATCATTATTACTCCTAAGGGTTCTCACATCCCTTTTACTACAATATTGATGTTCAATTGTACGAATAATATGGCAGAATATGAGGCTTGTATCATGGGTCTTGAAGAGGCCATTGATTTGAGAATTAAAATCCTTGATGTATAGAGAGATTCGGCCTTGGTGGTCAATCAAATTAAAGGAGAATGGGAGATTCATCATCTTGGCTTGATTCCTTACAAAGATTATGCAAGGAGGTTATCAAGTTTCCTCAATAAAATAGAGTTTCATCATATACCTCGCGAAGAGAATCAGATGGCGGACGCTCAGGCTACTCTATCTTCTATGTATAAAGTGAATCATTGGAATGACGCGCCCAGTATCACGATTTTGCGCCTTGATAGACCTGCTCATGTTTTTGCAACATAAGAAGTTATAAGCCCTGGTATTATTATATTAAATGTTTCCTCCAAAGTCAGGAGTACTCGCTCAGGGCCTCCAGCAAAGGTAAGAAGACTTTGAGAAGACTGGCTGGCCATTTATTTCTCAATGAAGATGTGTTGTACAAGAGAAATTTTGACATGGTTTTGCTCAGATGCATGGATAGACACGAAGTCCATGAAGGATTCTTTGGTACTCATGCGAATAGACATGCAATGGCTAAAAAGATTTTAAGGGCATGTTACTATTGGTTGACAATGGAATCTGAATGTTGTAAATATGTGAATAAGTGCCATAAATGTCAAATCTATGCTGATAAGATTCATGTGCCTCTGACTCTTCTCAATGTTATTTCATCCCCATGGCCTTTCACTATGTGGGGAATTGATATGATTGAGCCCAAAGCTTTGAATGGACTTCGCTTCATCCTAGTAGTTATTGATTACTTCACCTAATGGGTTGAAGCAGCATCTTATGCTAATGTGACCAAGCAGGTTGTGTTCCAATTTATCAAGAATCAGATTATTTGTCGATATAGTGTTCCAAGTAAGATCATTACCGATAATGGGTCGAACTTAAATAACAAGATGATGAAAGAACTTTGTGATGACTTCAAGATTGAACATTAAGAAGATCATTCAGAAGATGGTTGTGACGTATAAAGATTGGCATGAGATGTTCCTGTTTACATGGCATGGGTATCGTACATCTGTCTTCACTTCAACAGGGGCAACCCATTTCTCTCTTGTGTATGGCATGGAAGCAGTGCTCCCTGTAGAGGTTGAGATCGCATCAATGTGAGTCCTGATGGAAGCCAGTTTGTATGAGGCTGAATGATGTCTGAGCATATATGAGCAATTGTATTTGATTGAAGAGAAAAGAATGACAACTTTATGTCATGGTCAGTTATATCAAAAGAGAATGAAGAAAGCATTTGAAAAGCAGGTTCGACCCCGTGTATTCAGAGAAGGTGACCTTGTGCTCAAGAAGACCTTGTCTTTCAACACTGATTCTAGGGGCAAGTGGATTCCTAATTATGAAGGCTCATTTGTTGTTAAGAGAGATTCTCTAGTGGTGCCTTAATTCTTACAACTATGGATGGTGAGAAGCTCCCTCGTCCTGTGAATGCCGATGCAGTCAAGAAATACTTTTCCTAGAAAAAAATAAAAGAACAACTTGCTAAGCTGAAAACTCGAAAGGGCGGCTTAGGCAAAAATGAGCGTCCCAGTGGATTGAAAACCCGAAAGGGAGGTCCAGGCAAAAGTTAGAGACATAAAACATAAAATAATCTTCCTAGTAGGTTGACCCTGAAAAGGAAATCTAGGAAAAAGTTAGGGATTATGACAAGTAACTGCATTAGGCCAGACTTGATCGTTTGAAGCGACAGTGCCTATCACAGGTTCCTATTTAGTCATCCTTGATAAAAATTCAGAACATAATGGAATTCAAAGTTGTTAGGGAGAATAATGGCCATTGTATCTCAATGTATCCCTTTCCATGTATTTACCATTTTCCAACTTTGTAATGATCCATGGAGTCACACCATTTGCGGAGTATCATTCTATCAATAAAATTTGAGTCTTTTTGCCCATTTGTTTGTATTCTAATCTTGTTTGAGTTTATGAAATTTCATTTAATTTTTATGATCATTTTTGAAACAAAAATATATTTAAAGTAATCATATTTTTGAAAATTTACAAAAAAGAAATATGAATTTTCCTCGACTTGTGCATTCAAAAGAGGGATGTTAATGGCAATCCCAAGGATTGTAAGATCCTGAAGAATTGAATTCAGTGACTTCCCCAGGCCAAATTTTCTCTTATAACAATCTTCCCAGCATTAGATTGCAAGCGTGGTGTAATCCTTAACGAACTCTACCAGCATCTCGATCTTATTGAGATTAGCCGAGTATCCCGTTGTACTGTGTTATTCAGTCTTGCGCCTTTGTGTTTGTTTTTTCAGCATATTTATACGCATGTGCATAGCATCATGATGTTTATTTGCGCATTTTGAATTTTTGCAATAATTCCTCACCACTCTCTAGTACGTTTCTCCCCACAGAGTGTGTAGATGTTTAATTGGCTGCATTGTATGGTAAAACACTAGCTGGATTCTAATGTCTTGACTGATGTCATGACATGCTGTGGAGATGTTTGTTTGACTGCATTGTATGTTAGAATATCTAGCTGTACTCTGATGTCTTGGCTGATGTCATGACATTCTGATTAGTGCACTGCAGGTTTAGCTAATACAGGATTTATTGAATGTCAAACTGGATGTTATGATATTCATCCCTGTCAGCAGATACTGAGGAATAGAACAGTGGGTGTTCTGCTATAACTCAGCACTTAGGTTCAGGCTGTTTATCAAGAGGATAACAGACCTGGCATAAGGCCTACTGTCTGGATGTCAAACTGGATGTTATGACATTCATTGACAGCATTTACTGAACAATATGAAGATTGGTTATCTGCTACATTTCAGTATATAGCTCAGTCTGCTTATCAAGAGGATAACAGACCTGATGTAAGGCTCTATGTGTGAATGTCAAATTGGATGTGTTGACATTTATTAATGTACGCTGATACTGAAGTATGGACAAATTGGTTCTGTACGGTACAACAAATTGTACAGTCTGTTTTCAGGAAAAACAGACTTAGCATATGGTTAATGATTTGGAAATCAAACTGAATGTTGTGACATTCATTCCTGACAGCATATGCTATATTGTAGGTTGTTTAGTTTTTCTGTTTCAGCATTTTTCTCAGGCTAAAATCCAGGAAACCAACAACCAAGCTACAATTAAGGAACCTAACAAATAGCCTATTTGTTAGCACACTAATATGTGGAAATTAGTTAGAATCCTATGTGGCATTATTTGTGGAGGTCTCGGAATATATATAGGCTCAAAATAAGGAGATATATATGGAGAGATTTTAGGATTGAAGACATTGTTTGTAGCAGAAAGTTTCTGCTGAATTTGTAACAGCAAAGAACAAGTTTGCTGCGATTTTCTGAAGGCCCAAATCCAGTTGGGTGATTAGGTTATAAATAGCTTATTGTAACCTAGTTTCTGTAAGCCTCTTAGAATGAATATTTAGGGGTGTGTGTGAGGTAAACCTCCCATCTGTGGGAAGGTTACCATGTGTTTCTCAGTGTTCAAAGTCGAGAGTATTTGTAACTCAAAGCCTGTAGGCAAGAGTGATTATGTTCTTGAATGAAGCTGTGAAGCAAGTTCAAGATGTTTTGCATTACATTGTAATTGTTGTGATAGGAATGGAAACTGGAGGTTTCTATCTAGGAGTTCCTAGGTATAGATTGCATTGGGTAGGGATTAAGTGAAGAGTTGTAAACGGGGGAGTTTAACTCTAAATTAATACTGCTGATAGTGGATCTTCTTCCTGGCTTGGTATGCCCCCGGACGTAGGTGATGTTGCACCGAACTGGGTTAACAATTACTTGTGTTTTACCTTCTGCATGTTATAATTTTTTCTGTTATAAAATAAGGTAAACTTGTAATGTTGTAGCAGATGATGCTCAAATCAATGTTGAGACATCATGCTGTTAACTGTGCAGGCTCAACAGAAGCAAGTGCTATGTTTGATCTCTGTTGTGCCTTTGTACCAGATGGACAGAACTGGGTGTTCTTCCATTCTATGGTGATATAGTAGCAGATGTCGTGACATCTGTGAATGTGTGCATATCAGTACTAGTTTGTAATTTGTATAATTGTCTTGCTGTATTAGTAACAATGTTAGATCAGATGTCATTACTTGGAGTAGAACATCTAAACTCTGACTATGCCAGAATTTCAGAGTGTGTGCATTCTCTCACCAATAAAGCGTCAACCTTAAGTAGAAAGAGTTTATCCTTTCTAATTCCCCACTGACTTTGATCCTCGTGGAAAATTTGTTTCAGTTTTACCCTCCAGTTCATTATCTGGATGGGCTCAAACCTCAATTGAGTTTATTTCCTCATTCGATTGAATCCTGTTTGACCACTTCTCTCCAGTTCACTCCTGGTCTGAACTTTGGTCCCCCCTTTGATTGGTTACCTTTGTTAACCTATCACTTGACTGGTAATTGGTAATCATCCTTTTGAAATTATTACCTTTGTTAAGCTATCACTCGGATGATAGTAGGTAATATTTCTTTTACCTTTGATTGGTTACCTTTGTTAAGTTATCACTTGGATGGTAGTTGGTAACCATCCCTCGAAGCTTATTACCTTTGTTAAGTTATCACTTGGCTCAGAGTAGATAATATTCCTTTTACCTTTGATTGGTTTCTATAGCGGTAAGTTCATGACCATCAAGCTATGGATAAACTTGACATGAATAAAACCAGAGTCGCCACCGTGCTTTTATTGTTTCCAAAGGAAAAGGGAAAAGTACGAATAAAACCAAAAGATAAGAAGTTTTCAAATCAAAACTAATAAAATGCCAGAGATTACAGGTAAGGGGGTTGGTTACACAAAGGGAAGGTGTTAGCGTCGAAAGTGTCCTAGGTACTCCTAGGGAGCCCTTTTTTGTGTGCAAGTGATTTGGTCTAAATGATGTTTGATAAAATATAGAATGGAGGGATGAGAAAAATAATTTATTAATTATACTTTTGTGTTTGACAAGATCTTCGGTCTTATGCCTACGGACCAACATAAAAATGAGGGATCAAAACCCCATAGTTTGCGGTAAAAATTTCAAAGAAGTTGGTGAATTGATTTTAGCAAAAGTTTAAGTAAAAGGGCACAAAAGGCCAATGATTTGAATGGGTTTGTTAGTTCTTTTTGTCTTTTTGAAATTAACGTCGATATGGTTAGGTTCATTTATAAGTTTTAAAATTCATTGGCATAAGGCCAAAGTTTCTAATCATTTAAACATGTCTAAGTTGAAAAACACAACCAAAGAAGGTTTTGAAAAGAGGGAGAGATTTGAAATTAAAGAAGTGGGAGGAGATGAAGGGATTATCCTAGATAAAAATTAAAACTTAAGAGTTGAAAAGGTCTGACCAATGAGATGCAATCCAACAGACAAGAATGTCATATAGAAACCCATTTTCCTTCGGACTTTTGAGTAAGCAACAAGCATAAGAAGTGTCCAAGTGAACCATATGAAGACCAGGGAATCAAATAAAGATAGCCATAAAACCCAAGCAACCAGTCCAGTAGCTAGCAGACCTTAATATCTTCCAATGTATCAGATGAAATATTCCTTGATCAACTTAGGACAATCATCAGACATAAATAATAATAACAATATAACAATAAAGAACAGAGTAACAAATGAATTAAGGGCACTCAAGGTCCTGCATCATATGAAAGCACAAGGAAGGATCACTCAGTCTCAGATAGTGGCATTGGCCAAGTCCTTCAGCATAAGGAATGTTGCCTAATTCTAAGTCCAAAAGTTCAAATCAAGTCCAACAGTCCACCAAGATGTTTTTTAGTGTTTTTTTTTTGTTATTATTAGGTATTTTAAGGTCCTAAGGCCATAAATAAAAACAAATACAAACAAACTATATATACAATCATAAGATATGGCTCAAGTGAGAAAAATGAAGAAGGACTAAAACATAAACATCTTGCATGAAATGTAAATTGAAATGAATGATAAAGATGCTGAAATTTAAAGAGCATAAAGTAAATGACTTTAAAAAATAAAGCAACATGAATAAAAGTTAGTCAAGTGTTAGTCAAATGTTAGTGATGAGTTTTAATTAATTAAGTCATTCTTTGGACAACACTCAACCATTCATTCACAAGTGTGAATTCTTGAACCAAGACATCATCCATGAGAAGCGCTCCAACCTGGATAAATCAACAGGTATGCCACTAGCTCTCATGAAAGGAAAAAAGGTCAAGTTTTCACACAGTTCCATGAAGAATGGGATACTTACAATTTCACTTACTAGGATGCTATGCCTTGAGGAATAAATTTAGCTCTATGTTAAGCAATCGTAATTGGACTTATGTAGAAGTCACAACTATCTGAGGCCGAGCAATAAAATATAGGTGTTAATGTATGTTAGAGATTTGGTATAAAAAACCAAACTCCTAAAACATATCATGCACTAAAAGAAATGGGGAATACCTATCTCAGTCAGACTTATATTGATTCATCTGACATAAGGTCATTGATGAATCAACTAGCATTTAGACATTAGAGAAATTATTGGTCAATGATGGATTGGGAAAGAATAGGGATGAAGATGAAGAGGGGATGAAAAGTTGAAATCCAAATTGATCATAGGAGGAAGTTCATCTAATAAATATTATCCATTCATTTTGGGAGATTAAAAGTACATTTCATCAATCCCCTAAATCCAATGGTATTGATCAAACAAAAGTAAAATCAACATAACCTCAAATCAATTAAAAGACCATAAAAATGGCTCAACATAATTTTAAAACATTTAATCAATTAAAAATCAAATTAAAAAATGAATTAAAATGCATTTTAAAATGGACAAAACCTCAAATCCCTTCAAAACACCAAATAAATGGCCAAGGGACTTATCCTATGCCAAATAAGGTCAAAGAACCTTAGGCAAAAAAGTTTCAATATTTTTGGAAGGTCAGAAGTATTTTAAAAATATTTAAAACAAGTCAAAAATCATTTAATTCATGAAAAATATCAAAATTAATCCAACAAGTCATTTTAATTCAAAATATGGAAGAGGAAAATATTTAAAGATTTTTTGTGAAAGTCCCATATTTTTTGGATTAAAAAATAAATTTCTATGAATTAAACAAAATAAATGTATTAAAAGTAAAATCAGAAAATAAAAAGAATTTGGAAAAAATGAGGGCCATCAGATCTCCCTCATTAATTAAGATGGAAGATTTGATGGCCAACACACGCTATCCACCAAACACCCTAGTCAACGCGCATGTAGCAATGGTAATCCAGATGGATGATCAGGATTAGAACGTGGCCTCATGATTAGATGGTCTGGACAATGCCAGCACACCTCTGGTCCTCTTCTCCGGTAAACCTCACCGGACTGGTCCACCCTCAACCAACAAGAACATGAAAAGCAAGGTCACTATTTTAAAGAGAAAAAGCTCAGGAGCTTGAATCTGGCCTCAATTTTGTCCACTTCCAAATATATTGAGAGATATGAGGAATTGAATTTTGAGGTACACGATCTGAGTTGCTTCGATTTGACCTCAAAGCAACTCAATCTTGTTGCCTATATTGGTAGGTCTTCAGACAACTAATAACCAAAGAGAATGGTGGAGAATTGAGAGAGAATCGAAGGCTTGAAGTTTATGAAAATTGACCTTTGGGTAGCAGTGATTTGGCTTTATCTCAATGTGAATCCACTTGGTTCTTCCTCCTCTCGCTTTCAATGATCAATTGAGATGAAAATGACAATGAATCCTTGGAGTTTGAATCCCAAAACAGAAGGAGAAATTCAAACTCGATTTCAAAGCAATCTTCAACGAATTCTATGGAGTAGGGTTATGGGTTAGCTTGGCAAGGCTTTGGCAATGTGTGTCCTCTATTTCTGAAGCAATGTATTTGTATTTATAGGCAAGGGAAATGCTTTCGACACCATTTGAATTTTGAGCCAAAAATAGAAATCCAAGTTCATGGGTGCATGATCATGTGCTAGGCCCAAAATTATCATTGCATATCACTCCAATTTGTGCATAAATGTTACTGATGCCACCACATGGAGCCATGCAAAGCTAAATGAAAATTGCATTCAAATGTTGCAAAAACAAACCATGAGAAGAACCCATGCGCAAGTCCCTCAATTCTTGTCCAAATGGATATATCTTGGATGGTTTGGAAAGGTGACATCAAGGGGCACACCTTTGATGTTGAATACTTTTCTATTTGGAGCTTGGGTCATGATGAATTTTGAGGTGGAAGTTGGAGAAATCAAACATGGTTGAAAATTTTCTAAGTACAAAGTCAAATGACCACTTCTTCCACTTTGAATAACTTTTTCTATGAGCTTTAAATGAAAATCATTTCTTCATCAAAATTGCATCTCTTCCATTACTTTTCAATTTGGTCACAAATTTTTCATCATTTGGATTCGGCATGAGGGAGTTATGGATTTTAGAAGTTGAGGAAAATTGCTTGTTCAATGGTAATGACCCAAAATGACCTAAAATGTTTCCTCTTGGAACATGCCCTTGCAAATTGAATTTGACATTTCTCAAATAATAAAAGTTGGATACGACATCTTGAAATTGATCATGAAACTTGTATGGCCTTCATATCATAAAAATTGAGAAAGTTATTGTCGTTGGAAGTTGACCTCTTAACTAGGACACAAACAAAATGACCTATAATCTTTCACCATAAAAAACGACTTTCCAAGAAAACTTAGCTCTTCATGTCAACATTAAAGTTGTTTGGAATGTCATAAAGAGTAACTTTTCTCTTAGAATCATCTTCATATTACAAAAATTGTAGGAGATAGGGTCTAGGGAACCCCAATTTTGACCAGTTAACATTCTCTGGTCAACTTCTTTGAACCAACTTGCAAACCTGAAGTTACTTTGATCTTTGGGACTCATGTAGGATCACATATGCTTGAGATGATGTATAATGGAGTATCCATTGATATCTTTGACCAATTGATGAAGAAACTTGTTGAGGAAGTCACACAAGATACCTAGATGAATTAGGGCTTCCATGGTAAACAAGCTTCAAACTCTTTATGAATTCTTGATCAAAATTATAAATGAAGAACATGGGGATTCACATATGATTCTAAGAACCAATCTGAATCGTTACTTGACTTTCTCTTTGCATCGAGAGTCTCAAACCCTAGTTGTGAGCTTGATGAGGCACAGATGGATGCAAACACTACCTACAAAACGAAAAAAGCTACACATAGACATATTTTTGGGTATTTTGGTTAGTCAACAAAAGACAAATAAAGTATCATATAATCCAATAGCGCTTGAGGATCTCTCCCAATGCAAACCCAATGAATGAGGGGTAAGGAGGATGCCAAGGTGTGATCCCAAAGCCAATGCAAACGATGGGATAGCAAGAGGGATCTTAGGGTCAAAATTGGGTTCTTACAGTTACCTTTGTTAAGCTATCACTTTGATGGTAGTTGGTAATCATCCTTTTGAGCTTATTACCTTGGTTAAGTTATCACTCGGCTGATAGTAGGTAACATTCCTTTTACCTTTGATTGGTTTCCTTTGTTAAGCTATCACTTGGATGGTAGCTGGTAATCATCCCTTTGAGATTATTACCTTTGTTAAGCTATCACGCTACTGATAGTATGTAATATTCCTTTTACCTTTGATTGGTTACCTTTGTTGAGTTACCACTTGGCTGATAGTTGGTAATCATTCTATTTTGGCTTATTACCTTTGTTAAGCTATCACTCAACTGATATTTAGGTAATATTCCTCTCCTATTGGACTTGGGGTTTTTACCCTTTCAATGTTTTCTTTTCCCCGGTGAAGTCTTGCTTTGATAAGTCTTCTCCATTAGGATCTTTATTTCGTTTTCTAACTATGCATTGGTTATTTTCGAGTTCTTTCTTCCCCCCCCCCCCCCCCCCCCCCCCCCGCGGAACTTTGTCTCTAATGGCGTTACGTTTCCCACAAATATCCTTTTTTGTGTATCATATCATAAACATCTTGTGGTATCTTAGGGCCAAAAATTGGGTCTTTGGTATTTAAGTCTCTTCAATCCTGTCGAGTAAAGATTTCAACCTTCATATCTCCAAATTGAAGAAACTTAAATAGGCACATCTGTCATACCCTAATTTTTAAGATCCCACATGTCATATTCATCTTTTCATACAAACAAGATCACATCTTGGCCATTCCCCTACCCATCTTTGGGTTTGCTTCTTGCAGGGATCACCAAACACCTCTTTGTTTTGTTTTACCTTTGTGTTTATATGATTAATTTATCACCTAACCACTAATCAAATTAGAAAAATTATGTCTTGTTTTACTAAAGTTTATTGTGCAATATAGGGCTACTCAAATTAAGAGCATCTCAAAGTTTTGTGGCTTACTTCTCAAGAAAAGTCAAGAGGTTCATGTGTTTATTTCCATGCCTTCTTCAACAAGTAACTTCAAGATTTAAGCAATTTATTCAAGAGGAAATTAGGACACCTTATTTTAAGTTCATATGACCACCCATGTGCTTTCGAATGCAAGAAACGTCCAAATACACAAGCTTGTTCCAAGTGGTTTGACCTATAAGTCAACAATTTGAAGTCAAAGTTCAAAGGATCACAACTTGTTCAAGTCTCAACATTTTTGAATGCCCCTTTTTAAATATGTCTCTTCTCAACATACTCTACAACTTCTCTTTACATGACAAGAGCCAATTATTCTTGGAGGATCCTCAAAAGTTTGGAGACATTATAGGTCATTTGTGGACTTCATTGGGGCATTATAGGTCATTTTCAATAACTTCTTCAAGGATCTATTCAAGTGACTTTTTCCCAATATTCAAGGATCATAACTTCTTCAATTTTTAACATATGAAACTGATTCTATTTGCATAATGTCATTTGTGATTCCACCTACAAGTTTGTTTCAAGGACCAAGGTCAAAATATGCTTGGAAGGCCATGGAATTCATTGGGGCATTATAGGTCATTTACAACCATGAAGCACTCAAATATTTCTAAGTTACATAACCAGTTTTTTATGCCAACTTCAACATGAAATAAATTTGTGCTCAAAGATCCAAATGAAACCTTTCTTAGCATATTGTAATCTTGGCCATGATGTTAACACATTGCAAAAAGAATGGGATCAAAAAGCCTCTTAAGCAAGATGCCCCATTGAGATAAACATGGTGACTTGGAACTGAAGAAATCACCATTGCACGAAATTTGATCATGACTAATCTCAATTCCAAGCCAAATTAGAAAGTGTTTTGGTCCTAAAAATGTTTTAACATGTCTCTAGAAGTTAATTGACACTTAAAACGCATCATTTGGCTGAGTTTTGATGAGTTTCAAGTCACACTTTTCACACACTTGGATCAAATTCGTTTTGCATAAATTCTGCATCATTTCACACACATTTTGGATCCAAACACATTCCCAATAAAGAGATGAATCTCTTGCCTTCATTTTCCAGCTTTGGAGAACCAAGAAATCCCTGTTGCAACTTGAAATTTTTCTAGAAAATTCAACTATCGTGTGTTGAGTTTCAGCTTGTTTCAATCCAATTTCTTGATTACATTAGCTCCATCGGCATCCTATGACACTTTTGCAACAATTACCAAGCTCTGAGATCTTTTGAAGTGCTCTAACTATATCAAGCTTCATCAATTTCTGATCACCATCTAGACAAGGTAGTTCTTAGCATCATTTGAACTCAAACAAGTTACCACTATGTAGTCATTTAATCTCTGATGTTTGTCCCAAATTTTTCTGGTGTTGACTGGTCGTGTTCATCATTTTATTTTATTTTTTGTGGCTTACTTATTTCTGAAACTTCTTTGAAATTCCCTTTGCTCAGTTCAATTAATGAATTTGGAGTATAAGATTGAATTCGGGATGAGAGGAGGATCACAATGGTAGTGGTCTCGTGTCTTGAATTTACCAACCGAGGAAAATCCGATGAGAGCTCACCAGAGAAGAGGACCGGAGTTTTCCTTAGGTGGTCTGAGTTTGGAGAATACATGTTGGCAGATTAGAATGTTTTGATTGGTTGAATTTAAATTGGATCATGTGTGTGGCTTGCAGCGTGTTCCACCATACATCCTAACCTTTTGAGTGATGGATTTACCACTTCAATTGATAAGGTGTGATCCAACGCTCCGTGTTTTTTCCGATTTTAATTATTTCAAGTTGCTTATTTTTTTAAAACTTCATAGTAATTTCATTTTTTATCCAAAAAATCCCAAAAAAAAAATCTAAAATTCTCTTTTATTTTTCTTCATTTGATTTTTATTTTTCCACCTTTTATTTCACTGATTTTCTATTTTTTTTATGATTTTTCTCTTTTATCCTTTGTTTTAATTGGTTTAATAATACTTTTCTGCATTTTAAAATTCTGAAAATTTTATTATATGTTTCTTATTTTATTTTGAATCCTCCATAATTTTCTTGGCCATTTATTTGGTGTTTTGAAGGACTTTATGGATTTTCCATTTTATTTTTATTTTAAAAAAACCTTTGATGCATTTTTATTTTATTTAATTGCCTTTTATATTTGCGTGACCTTGTGAACTTTTGTTGGCCTTGGATCAGGATGGTTTGGACTTCAAGTCTCATCAAACTCAATGGATCTTGGGTGTTGATGGGGTGAAAACCCTAATCCACCACAATGGATGATTTATTTTGATGATGACTTGATCAAATTTTTGATCCAATTTGGGTGTGACTTCTCTTGTGTCTCTCTTCTTCATCTCTTTCTTTTCCCTTTGATCAATTGGATGGTTGTATCCATCTTGTTCATGATGTATGGATTGGTGCTTGATGAACTTTCATCATTTCAAATCTACCTCCTAATTGATCATGGATCATTTAAGGAACTTTGGATTGATGCATAAGCTTGTCCTAAGTGTCATGAAGTGTAGATTGAAGTAATGGACCATGCTCCTAGCCTTTGTGCCTGATCACCCATTTTCTTTTTCTTTTTTTTGTGGCATGGATTTAGGAGAATGATTCACATATCATTTCTCTAGAATGTATTAACACAAACATTATTATTGACCGACTTCAGATATTTGTGACTTCTACATAAGTGCAATTATGATTGCTTAACATAGCGTTAAATTTGTCCCAAAGGCAATGACATTTTTGTAAGTGAGACTGTAAGTATCCTATTCCTCATGGTATTGTATGAAAATGTTGTTCCTTTTCCATTTGTGAGAGCTAGTAGCATACTTGTTGATTTTATTCACGTTGGAGCCCTTCTCATAAATTATGTATAGGTTCATATTTTCATGCTTGTGAGTGAATAGTTGAGTGTTCTCCAAAAAATAACCAAAAAACATCTTTTCATCTTCACTAACATCTTTTACTAAATTTTCACTTGTATTAATTTTTATTTCCAAGTCATTTACTTTATGCTTCTTTATTTTATGCCATTTACTTCATATTTAGCATTTCATATCATATTGTTTGTGATTATGTCATTTGTCCTTTGCCCGTTTGGACTTTACTCTTATATATCTTTGAAAAAAGAAAACATTAATAAGGAAAAAACCTAAAAAGAAACTTGTTTCTCCTAACTCATGGACTTGTGGTTACTATCCTTGGAATCATTATGGAGTTATGGACTTAGAATTGGGATATTGACCCTTGCTTTGGGACTTATGACTTGAGACCTTGGAATTCATCTGATATCTTTGACTTTGGACTTCTTTGTGATGACTGTAAGACCCTAATTTTGACCCTAAGATCCCTCATGTTATCTAATCATATGAATTGGCTTTGGGATCACACCTTGGCATCCTCCTTACCACTCATCCATTGGGTTTGTATTGGGAGAGATCACCAAACACTTTCTTTTCTTTTTAGGCGAAGTATTTCTTGACTGCATCAGCATTCACAAGACGCATGAACTCTTCACCATCCATAGTTGTAAGAATATATGCACCGCCTGAAAAGGCTCTCTTAACAACATATGGGCCTTCATAATTAGGAGTCCATTTTCCCCTAGCATTAGGTCTGAAAGATAGAATCTTATTGAGCACGAGGTCACCTTCTCTGAACACATGAGGCTTGAGTTTCTTATCAAATGCTTTCTTCATTATCTACTGATATAACTGACCATGACACATGGAAGTCAATCTTTTTTCTTCAATCAAGTTTAGCTTGTCATATCTGGTCTAACACCATTCAACTTTTGTCAACATGGCTTCCATCAAGACGCGCAATGATGGGATCTCAACCTCCACAGGGAGCACAACTTCTATGCCGTAAATGAGAGAGAAATGGGTTTCCCCTATTGAAGTGTGGATGCATGTATGGTACCCATACAAATAAAATGGGAGAATCTCATGTCAATCTTTATATGTCCCAACCATCTTCTGGATAATTTTCTTGATATTCTTGTTTGCAGCTTCAATAGCCCCATTCATCTTACGTTTGTAGGGAGAATAATTATGATGTGCTTTCTTGAAGTCTTTACAAAGAGCTTCTACCATATTTTTTTCAAGTTAGATCCATTATCAGTAATAATCTTACTTGGCACACCATAACGACATATAATTTGATTCTTGATAAATCAGACCACAACCTGCTTGGTCACATTTGCATACGATGCCGCTTCAACCCACTTTGGGAAGTAATCAATATCCACCAAAATGAAACGATGTTCGTTAGAAGCTTTCGGCTCAATCATGCCGATCATATCAATTCCCCATATGGAGAAGGGCCACGGAGAGGAAATGACATTCAATAGTGTCGGAGGAACATGAATCTTATCTGCATAAATTTGACACTTAGTGGCATTTCTTCACAAACTTGGAATAGTCATATTCCATTTTCAACCAATAGTAACCTGCTCTCAATATCTTATTTGCCATAACATGTCCATTGGAATGAGTACCAAAGGAACCTTCATAGACTTCTGTCATCAATAGGTCTGCTTCGTGTCTATCCACGCATCTGAGTAAAACCATATTGAATTTTATCTTGTAAAGCACATCTACATTCAGGTAGAAGTTTCCAGCTAATCTTCTCAAAGTTTTCTTATCTTTCAAAGAAGCCCCAAACAGGTAAATCTGACTTTGGGGAAAAAATTGATTTCATAATACCATGGCTTTTCATCTTTGACTTCTTCAACAACAAACACATGAGATGGCCTATCAAGATGCATCACAGTCAAATTGGGAACTGTAAGACCCTAATTTTGACCCTAAGATCCATCATGCTATCTCATCATTTGCATTGGCATTGGGATCACACCTTGGCATCCTCCTTCATTTATTGGGTTTGCATTGGGAGAGATCACCAAGCACATTTTATTGTATCATACTTTGTTTTTCATTATTTACTAACCAAAATACCCAAAATATGTCAATGTATAGTTTACTTCTTTTGTAGGTAGTGTGTGCATCCACCAATGCCCCATCAAGCTCATACCTAGGGTTTAAGACCCTAAATGCAAGGATAATAATCAATATATGGTTCACATTGACTCTAGACATCATATATGGATCCCCATGGTCTTCACATATCATTTTGATCAAGAATTCATCAAGAGTTTGAAGCTTGTTTGCCTAGGAAGCCCTAATCCATCTGGGTATCTTGTGTGACTTCGGAAGCAAGTTTCTACATCAATTGATAAAATATTTCAAGGGATGATTCATATTACACATATATGATTCTCCATGAGTCCCAAAAATCAAGATAATGTCAAGCTAGCAAGTTGGTTCATAGTGGTTGACCAGAGAAAGTCAACTGGTCAAAACTGGGGTTCCCTAGATCCTATCACCTACAATTTTTGTCATATAAAAATGATTCAAGGAAAAACGTTACTCATAATGACATTCCAAACAACTTTAATGTTTAATTCTAGAGCTATTTTTGCTTGGAAAGTCGTTTTTTATGGTGAAAGATTATAGGTCATTTTGTTAGAACCCTAGTTAGGAAGTCAACTCCCCTAGAACATAACTTGCTCAATTTGTATGATATGAAATCCATTAAAATTCCATTATCACATTAAACATGTCCTCTTCAACTTTGATGTTTTGAGGAAGTTCAAATTCAAGTTTCAAATGCATGTGCCAAGAGGAAACATTATAGGTGATTTTGAGCCATTACCATTGAACAAGTGATTTTCCTCAACTTCTAAAACGCATAACTCCTTCATGACAAATCCAAATTAGATAAAATTTGTGACCAAATTGAACAGGTTTGGAATATATACAACTTTTATGAATGAACTATCTCCATTTGAAGTCCATAACAAAAGTTATTCAAGGTGGAAGGAGTGAACATTTGACTTGGTACTTAGAAAAATTTCACTTATGTTTGATTTTTAAAACTTCCACCTTAAAATTCATCATGATCCAAGTTTCAAATGGAAAATTTTACAACATGAAAGTTGTTCCTCTTGATCTTACCTTTCCTAAAAGTCCAAAATCATCACATTTGGATCAATATTGAAGGACTTGCGCATGAGTGTAATGCATGGTAGCATTTGGAAGATTCTCATGACCAATTTCCATTCCACATTGCATGGCTTAATGAATTACTTTCAGCATCACATATGCATGAGTTTGGACCATTTCTAATCAATCTTTAGGCTTTGTACATGCCCATGCAAGCTTACATGATGCAATTGCTATTTTTGGATTTCAAAAGAAAGTGTGTGGAAAGCATTTGAATTAGTTGTAAATACAAGTGCTATAAGCTCAGAACTTCATGAATACCTTGCCCAAGCTTTGCCAAGACAACTCAAACCCCTCACTCCATATAATTTCTTGAAGATTCCATTGAAATCGAGTTTGAATTTCACCTTCTGTTTTGAAATTCAAACTTCAAGAATTCATTGCCATTTCCATCTCAAGTGATCACTGCAAGCAAGAGGAAGAGGAATCAAGCAAATCCAAATCAAGATCAAGCAAATTTGAAGCTACTCGAAGGTGAAAATTCAGAAACTTCATCTCTTCGGTTCTCTCTCAATTCTTCACTATTCTTTGTGATTTTTGGTTTGCTGAAGTCTTACCAATTTAGGCAACAAGATTGAGTTGCTTTGAGGTCAAACCAAAGCAACTCAGATCATGAACCTCGGATTTCAAATCCATATATCTTTCAATATACTTGGAATTGGAAGAAATGGAGGTCATATTCGTGCTTCTGAGCATTTTCTCTTCAAATTAGTGTACTCACTTTTCATTTTTCATTACGTTTTGGTTGGACCAGTCCAGTGGTCCTCACCGGAGAAGATGATCGGAGCTAGGGCTCTGGTGGTGTGCTGGCATTGCCCAGGCCATCTGGTCTTGGTTCCACGTTTTAATCAGGACCCTTTCTTTTGCATACCATGTGTGTACACGCATTGACTGAGGTGTTTGATGGAAGCGCGCACTTGGCCATCAGATCTGCCACCACAATTAATGAGGGGGATCTGATGGCCCTTGTTTTTTTTTTTAATTTCTTTTTATTTTCTGATTTTTTCATTTAATCCCTTTATATTGTTTAAGTCATATTAATTTCAATTTTGTTTTCTTAACATAGAGCTAAATTTGACCCTTTAGGCACAACATTCTAGTATGTCAGATTGTAAGTCTCCCATGTTTCATGGTATTTTTTGGAAACTTGGCCTTTTTTCCTTCCTATGAAAGATTTCTTGGTTCTAGGATCCATGCTTGTGAATAGATGGTTGAGTGTTCTCCAAAGAATGACTTAATAGATTGAAAAGCAAAACACTACTAACATATAATTAACCTTGACTAACACTTGACTAACTCTTATTAATATTGCTTTTACTTTCAAGTCATTTAATTTATGCAATTTAATTTCTAAGTCATTTACCATTCATTGCCATTTACGTATCATTTAACTTGTTTATGTTTATGCCATTTTCACTTTGCTCACTTGAGCCATATATTATGATTAAATATATTTGTTTGTGTATTTTGTTTGTGCTTGTGGTCTTTGGATCTTAAAATACCTAATAAACAACAAAAACCCTAAAGGATGTTTGGTGGACTGTTGAGCTTGACCTGAACTTTTGGACTTAGGATTAGGGAACATTCCATATGCAAAAGGACTTGGCCAATGCCAATATTTTGAGACCAAGTTATTATGAATTAAACTTTCATCTGATGCAAGTAGTTGGATCTATTTGAACTTATCTTCTACATGGTCTTGATGCAACTGTTATTTTGATCTTATATCTGATACATTATTCTGAGTTAATCAAGGAGTATTTCATTTGATACATGAGAAGACAAAGAAGACTGCTAGCTATGGAGTTGCTTGCTTGGATGTGGCTATCTTTATTCGATGCCTTGATCTTCATGATGTTTGATATTTCTAATTGCTTGTGGATATTTGCTTGATTCAGAGTCCAAAGGGAAAGTGGGTTGTCTATATGAAATTCTTGTCTGTTGGATTGCATCCCATTGGTCTGATCTTTTCAACTCTTACCTTTTAAATTTACGTTTAGGATTAGTCTCTTCATCTCCTCCCACTTCTTATATTTCAAAATCTCTCCTTCTTTTCAAAGATCTATTTTGCTTCTGATTTCAAACTTAGCATTTGTTTAAATGATTAAAAACTTTGGCCTTATGGCAATGCATTTTCAAACCTTTTTCTTAAACAAAACTTGTAAATAAATCTAATCATATGGCTTTAAAATTTCAAAAGACAAAAAGAATTAACACCCATTCAAACTTTTAGGCCCTTTGTGCCTCTTTTAACTTAAATTTTGATTAAAAGCAATCCACTCATTTTGAAATTGATATCATGAACTTTGAGGTTTTGATCCCTCATTTTTATGTTAGTACGTAGGCACAAGACCGAAGGTCTTGTGAAACACAAAAATATAATCAATGAATTCTTTTTTCATCCCCACACTCTATTTTTCAAACGTATTTTATACCAAACACACATACACACATAAAAAAAGGGCTCCCTAGGAGTACCTAGGACACTTTTGGTGCTAACACCTTCCCAATGTGTAACCAACTCCCTTACCTGTAATCTCTGGCTTTTTATTAATTTTGATTTGGAAACATCTTATTTTTGGGTTTTATTCGTACTTTTCCCTTTTCCTTTGGAAACAATAAAAGCGCGGTGGCGACTCTGGTTTTATTGATGTTAAGCTTATCCATAGCTTGATTGTTATAAATTTACTGCTACAGAAATTAAGTGGCGACTCTGCTAGGGAGTAGTCCTTAGTGGGTTTAACCTACTTTTTTATGTGTATATCTTTATATATTTGATGTTTGTATATTTGTTTGTATGATATAATTTGTCTGTTGTTCTTGGTGATCTTTGAGTGGTGAGATAAGTTCTAACCCGAACATGAGTGCAATTAGGATAGGAGAATGGTATAGTCATGTTCAACTTGTGTGGAGTAGTCCTTAACGAGTTGGCTTGAGACCCATCTACTCAGTGGACACCCTTTTGGAGTTAATAATGTCACTCAAGTTATTTGTGGTTAGGCATTACTTTCTCTGATTTGGATTCTGAGAAGCTGAGGACTGTAGAACATTTAACCCAACTTGGCCTATTTAGGATGTAGTGCAAAGACTGTTCAGGTGTAGACCTGATAACAATTGTTACGCGATACTACACTCAGACGAGTTTCTCTTGAGAATATTATGGGTTGATGAGCCAGTCATCCTAACCTATAATATTCGATAGATGGAATTAAGACTCTGGGAACTTCTTAGAACATGATCTAGACGTTCTTATCCTTAGTACACTTCTTTGGGATAGTTCTTAACCTGACTCCATGCTCGTGACTCACAACAAACCCTTTGATTCTCGGTTGATCCGATCAAGTCTCATTAATATCAATGGAACTTGGGTGTTGATAATGTGAAAACCATAATCCACCAAAATGGATGATTGATCTTGATGATGATTTGATCCATCCCTTGACCTTTGTTTGTTTGCCTTGTTTGTGATCCCTTGTTTGTGATTGTTGCATTCATGCATACATGCCCATCATAACATTCATCACAGAAAAATAAATTTTAAGGAACTGAGGTCTTATTTGCAAATAGTTTTAGACCATGGATTATGGACGAAGGAACACTAGGAAGTACAGTTTCAGATGTCCTATTTTGAAAGAGCTAAGGAAGTTGTCATCTTTTGTATTAGATCCCTTGGACTTCAAGCAACGACTTGGGAAGCTTTTATCTGTGTTATTTACTGATGTGGTTAAAGGACTTCTGAGTGTTTTGGTTCGGTTCTATAACCCTCTCTACCGTTGCTTCACTTTTCCCGATTATTAGCTTGTGCCTATGTTAGAGAAGTATGCCCATCTCTTGGGAATACCCGTTTCTGACAATGTGCCCTTTAGTGGATTAGAGGATATTCTCATATCTCATGTCATAAATTAAGCTCTCTATCTGAAGAAATATGAGATTGAGAGTCATTGGGTAAAGAAAGGAGGTATGTTTGAGTTGACTTCTGAGTTCCTCATTGGTAGAGCTAGTGTATTTGCTCAAGTCGGTAGTGTGGATGCTTTTGAAGCCATCTTTGTGTTGCTCATCTAATGTCTAGCTTTGTTCCCTAACATTAACAGTTTTGTTGATGTTAACGCCATTAGAATCATCTTGATTGGGAATCATGTACCTACTCTATTGGTTGACATGTACTTCTCTTTGCATTTGAGGAATTCTAAAGGTGGTGGGACTATCGTGTGAAGTGTTGCTCTTCTGTACAAGTGGTTTACTTCGCACTTGCCTCAGACGCCTGCTTTTCTGGAGAACAAATAATGTCTACGGTGGTCCTAGAGACTTATGTCTCTCACTAATGATGATATTGTTTGGTATGATTCTGCATTGAGTGGTTTGGATATTATTGATAGTTGTGGTGAATTCTCTAATATGCCTCTCATTGTTACACAAGGAGAAATAAACTACAACCCTGCTTTGGCTCGTCGTCAACTTGTGTTCCCCTTGAGAGACAAACCTAATAACACTCAGTTAGAACGTCTTTTCTATCAAGAGGGTAAATATCCCCAACATTTGAAATAGAAGATGATACATGCTTGACATAGTATGCATAGGAAAGGAAGATCCTAGCTTGGGCTGTAATACTGTGTAGCTTTGGAAGCTTACACTACTTGGGTGAAGAAGAGAGCTTTGGAGTTGCAGATATCATATTCTTGTGAAATACCTATGTCTTTCGTTGTGGTTGAGCCATAAACTATCCCTAACCAAGATATAGAGGAGTTGGAAGACGCACTCACTAAGATGAAGCAAGAAACAGATATGTGGGAAGAGCGGTTCCATGCTTTGAGCTGAAAGCATGGGGAGTTACAACTTGAGTCGAAACAAAATGATGCACTTATTTAACTTCTTGAAGACCGAGCAGTGAAGAGACAAAGAGAGTAAGAAGGTTCATCTTCATCTAGTATGCCTCAGCCTTCTGGTGCTTGGAAGAAGATTGTTGACCAGCTTGTCCTTGAGAAGGCTCAGATGAAGACATCTTTTGAGTCCGAAATTCGACGCATCCGAAGGAAATATGCGCTCACAGCCACATCATCTGACACTGTTGCTAAGGGATCCTTCGGATGATTAGTTTCCTTTTCTCTTGTACTTGTATTTTGGTTTCTAAAATTGTACTCAGTATAATCCTTCCAAATTTAATGAATAAAAAGAAATTATTATGGTCAATCAAATTGTTATTATTATTATATATTTTCAAATAAAACAGTATGTTCCTTGAAACTAAACAAATAAAAACATTGCATTTCTTGCATCATTTGCATAGTAAGTTTTCTTCTGCCAGATGTATTATCGGTTATTCTTCTGTACTTCAGCCAAGCTGACTCACCGATACAACACTCGCGCTAATCAACCCAAGATCATGGAATATTTGGTACAAGAGAATAGAGAGCTGAAGGATGAGATTGCACAGTTGACTGGTATGATGGAGTATGTTCTTGCCACGCAGAATCAACCTTCACCAACCCCTAAAACTCCTCCCTAGAGGACTATTAATTCTGAAGTTGCTACCTGTCGCATTACGCGAAAAACCGGCGGGAAACGAAAACAACAGAGCCGCCACCGTGCGTTATTTATCCCAAAAGAGGGAAAGGAAACGCTCGAAGTAAACTTGGAAAAGACATGGTCTCGCGACCAAAGAGAATGGGATCGGGAGTCGGTTATGCGAAGGGAAGGTATTAGCACCCCTACGCATCCGTCGTACTCGACGGGATCCACGCACAAAAGGAAGGAATATGGTTGCTAGAACACTGCTTAAACACACATCAAACACTGGCTGAAAGAGACACAAGAAAACAAAGAAACTAACTCGGCAGGATATCGCATCCTGGGCCTACGTAGTCTATCAGGCATAGACATCAGAGTCGACGTAGTTCGGGACTAGGGGAAAACGTGCTCGCTAGGATGTCGCATCCTATGCATACGTATCTTCTCGGACTAAAGAAGAATCAGAGCACTCGTAGCTCGGCTAACGCACGCAAGACAAAACAACACTGGAAATCGACTGCCAATTGCTGGACTTACGTCAAACTCCACACAAACAGGCAAACATGGAAACCGAATGCCAATCGCTGGACTTACATCAGACTCCGAACCAAACACACACACACTGGAAACCAAATGTTAATCGTTGGACTTACATCGGACTCCAAGCACACAACAAGAGGATACTGAATGCCAATTGCCGGACATACATCCATCTCCTAACACACACAAAGACAAAACAAAAAAGGGCGCCCGGAGAGATCAGCTCATCTCCTGCCTACGTACCTCATCTGGTATGAGGATCAGGGCGACGTAGTTCCCCTACGCAGGGACAAAGGACTAGCCTAACCAGATACAAAGGGAGACACAACTAGGGAGACTATGACTCGAGCCTAGATGTTATCATGCATATCATCCCTAAGTTAAGGTTGCTATCTAACTTGCACAGGGAGCAAGCTATCCTAAACAGCACAGGCAAAAGCAAACAATCACAAATAGCACACTCTATATACACACAAAGTGGGCTCACACAAGGGTTAAGCTTTAGTCGAGGGGTCATGTCACCCTCGACAAACAAGCCACTGTATCAGGGTGATGTTAGCTCTTAACCCTAACATTGAGAGTTAGGGTGAAGCAGATGAAATAGGAAGTGAGGGGTGTGCCTCACAGCTCTTATCCCTGGCCTGGGAGAGCTTTAGACAGATGAAAGTGTGGGTCCAAAAAGATGGAACCCTTCTACACTTATGACTGACTCAACATAGATCTTGGGTTAATATCCATAATGCATCAACACCAGTTGTGTGAGCAAAGGGATGACTCAACTGAATAGCAGGAGATGGATTGCACATCTCTTGTATCTGCCAATTGCCTTAACAAAGGTCTTTTCCTGCTTGGGGACAAAATTAAATAATCACAAGCATTGCCTCTTAAGGAGGACTTCAGACAGGTGCCTGACCAAATAACAGGCCAGGTCTTCCAGACTACATGAAGTTAGAGACATTATACCTCAATGCTCAAGCTATCAAGCAAAGCAAAAGCAAGTTCACAATGAAATATAGCAACTAAGGTACCTGAAAACAATCCAACATAATCAGTACACAACTCAAACAGTCAAACAGACAAGCTAAAAGTCAACAGTCAACTGTACACAAGCAATGCATTAAGCAAAGCACAAGCTCAACTCAAATGAGCTACAAACCACCTACAAAACAATTCATCATTAGTCAATATCAACCAAATGAGTCCACTCAAACCAATGCACCAATTCCTCAAGGCCATATGCTTTTTGTCCTGAAATCACAACTGAAACATAAGCACTAACCACTAGGACATGGCCTAGGGTCAAAGAGGGAGAAATAATTCAAAACAGAACATGAAAATTGGTAAGAATCAAGATCAATCAAATAAGAACAAAATCCAAGTGGTCTCACATTCATATCATCAACCAATTTCATTTCATACACCACATAAGGCAAAGCATGCAAATTCAAAGCTCATAGAACCAAACAGAATGATTCAATCCACATCAACTCAAAAATAATTCAATAAATCTCAAGAAAAATCATGCCTAAACAACATTCATAACATAATCATCATACCAAAATTCAAGTCATTTGGATAAGTCGAAGCATGTCAAATAAAATCCCTAAGTCAAGGGAAGGCAAAACAAACTCAATGAGGGCACAAAATCATACACCAACTTCAAGCAAGCATAAAACAGAACCCAAACATGATAAATGACTCAAACCAAAGCCAAGACAAATTTCAAAGTGTCTAGAATACATGTGCAAAATTTCAGGTTCATCCAATAAACACCAAACATTTCACAAATCATCTATGATCATGACTCTCAAAAGGTCCACAAATGGTCAAACAGAAAAAGAAATTCTCAAACAAATAGGAAATGCACTCAAAAATTCTACAAAAATTCATACTCAATTCTAACATCCAGAAGAATCAACATGCAATAATTCAGATCATTTGACATTTATTTGGCATGGTAAATAAAATCAGAAACTTGGATAAGAAATGGTGTGACACACATTGTCACACCTCCAATGATCATATCATATCTCACAAACCAGATATGAAAAAATAGCAAACTCAATGCCAAAATGTCAATCAAATTGTCTAGATTAAGCATGTAAATTTTCAGAAGCATTGGATTAAGCATCATTATTTCACAACCAAAATAGCAAGCAAGGTGCAAGAAGACATAAGCATGAACAAACCCTAGGCCATTTAAAAATCCAACCGAGCATAAATTCTGGAAAAATCATCATAAAATAGTAGACATTACAAGGAACATTGTGCAAAAAGTCTCATGTTAATTGGATCATTATTTTTTGATTTATGATTTTTTGAATGAGTGAAAAAAAATAAAAATGAATGAACGAGCATACATGGACATGGAAAGCATAAGTGTATGAATAATGCAAAAGCCAAAATGTGAAATGCCGGAGCCAGGAATCGAGCGCGCTACATTTTTGAATTGAGGCGCTCACTTAATGAAACGCACCGTTTCATTAAGTGATGTGGCAAAGCAGGCAAAGGAGGACCAATCAGAAGGCCACGCAAGCTACGAAATGGGCCAATGCATGGCAAAAAACAGAAACACGCATGCAACATGAACTTATGAGGATCAAAACGTTTCTGGAAATGCAAAACTTAGGGTTCATCATCAGCTTCATACGTTCTTCATCATCAAGAACTTTTGTGCGCAGAAAATTACCAAATGCATACCGTTACACTCGTCTCACATCATACATCATCATGCTAAGCTCAATTTATTCTAATTCAGCAAAGGTTCAAAGATTCATGCACATGAAGTTTCAACAACCAAACTTGTAAGCATCGTAACTACCTCAATACTCAATTAAAATTCACAATCTAAAGTTCATTACAACCAGCAATAAAGGATCTACAAGATGCACATGATTATTTCAAGAATTGCATCATTCGAAATCTAACCTTGCTGGAGAAACAGAAGTGGAATCGTGCTTCTCAGGTCCTAGCAATGTGAAACAGATGCTCAATAATGATTGGAGAGATGAAAGGATGATGAACAACAGCTCAATCGCGCCTAATCTTGATGGAATCTTCAACTACCATGGTTGAAGCTAGCTTCAACAGTTCTTGATTCAGCTTCGAAAATGATGATTCCTTGCTTGCAGAATATCCAATAACACTTGTGGATGATGAATCAATCGAGGAAATAGCAAAGGATTTGAAGATTTTCGCAGAAAAAGTGAGAGCAAAGATTTGTGAAACTTGGTGAATTGGATCTAGATCTGGTTAGAATGAAATGTTAATTGCATTTTCTGTTAGGATTATCTTTATATATGTTGCACTAATCATACTCTTAATCCTAATTAGCCAAATGTGAGTGATTAATGAAAATGCAAATGTATGTGCAAATTGGTAATCCACCCTCATATGCATGGAAATGATGCTACAGTACACGAGTGCATGCTGAATTCACCTCAAAATGCTGTTTAAGACCAAATGCAAGTGAATGGAAGTGTGGAAAATGCTTAATTTTCAAATTGGACTTTTTCCCTCCAAATTTCAAATTCAATTCAAGTAAAAATGCCAAAAATTTTGTGATGAGAATTAATGAAATGTGATGCATGAATTGGCTAGAAGAGATCAAAAGAGAAATGTTCCAAAAAGAACCACATGATTTGGCCATTTGGTGTGAAAGTTATGCCTTCTTGAGTTTCAAATTTGCTTGACAATGATTTGATCATAAATCTTCAACCACACATGAGAAATTCATGTTCTTGGACTTTTTGGAAAGATGAGAACAAGATCTTCAACTTTCATGTTGGACAAAATTTCATTTGGAGCTTCCTTGGACATGTAATCTCGAGGAGAAGACCTTTCCATTTTTGGCAGTTTGAAATTACAGGTCACTTACTACTTTTGGAAACTTTTCATCTGACCTCAAATTCTTCAATGTTGATCTTTGAAATGTCAAATGAGACTTGTATGGACATGAGTGAGACCTTTCTGACCATCTCCCACCTTCAAATCCATGATTTCATGCACAGTTGACTTTGGTTGACTTTCTAGGGTTTCAGATGAATCCCAGCTTGACTGATGACTTCTGAACATCCTACCTTTGGCCAAACCACTTCAAAATGAGCCCTAGGTCATATGAGCTTGTTGAACCAACCCTAGGGCTTTGCTTCAATAGAGAATGCACTTGCTTGCTTGCTTGACTGGATATCCTGACCAGTCCTGACTGATAACTTGCACTAGGCAAATGGACAATGCAATGCTATGCAGTGGACAATGCTAATGTTAATGACCTAACATGAAAATGTATATACAAAATGGGAGGTGCAAATTTGAGGTGCTACAGCTGCCCCTATTCAATCAACTGGGAACCCGAACGGATGAGAGCAACGGCTGTCAGACTTTCAGGGTAAACAGGGATTGAATACCAAGAACCGTAGAAATTTGCACAATGCAGGGATCCAAGAAAGGAAAGTTCACCAACGGGCGCTTCCACTGGGATCTGATATTTATTACTGGGGATTTTGATTTTTTCTCAAAGGTACAACCACATCCAGACATCGGAAGACGATGAATGGGAAGATAAATCACCACTAGACGTCAACGGACGACCAGGAAAAACTCGACGTTTATCGAAACCAACGGAGAGGTAACCAGGCATTAATGAATGACTGGGGAATAGGATACCACCATACGTCAACGGACGAAATGGGAAAAGCACAACGTTTACCGAGACCAACAGAGAGGTAACTCTACTGGGGACGACCAGGAAAAACTCGACGTTTACCAAAACCAACAGAGAGGTAACCAGACATTAATGAATGAATGGGCAGAAAGCAATACATCTATATGTCAACGGACAACTAGGAAAAACTCGACGTTTACCAAAACCAACGGAGAGGTGACCAGACATCAACGGATGAATGGGAAGACTCGACCAGACGTCAACGGACGAACGGGAGAAGCTCGACGTTTATCGACACCAACGGAGAAGGAGAAGACTCGACCAGACGTCAACGGACGAACGGGAGAAGCTCGACGTTTATCGACACCAACGGAGAAGGAGAAGACTCGACCAGACGTCAACGGACGAACGGGAGAAGCTCGACGTTTATCGACACCAACGGAGAAGGAGAAGCTCGACGTTTATCGACACCAACGGAGAGGAGAACGGACATCAACGGATGACCTGTGGGGATAATACAACTAGATATCAGCAGATAACTAGGAAAAACTCGACGTTTATCGACACCAACGGAGAGGAGAAATACTTCACTAGGGAAGGAATACAACTACATGTCAACGGACGCATAGGAAAAACTCAACGTTTATCGAAACCAACGGAGAGGTGGCTCACTGGATCAAGGTCACGACAGGGAGCAGACGGGAAGGAACACCAAGGATGCCGGGTTGTAGGCATGAAAAAGGTGGCCGACCAAAACGTGAATTGGTTTGTGTTCCAAAACACTCAACATCCTGAAGAGGGCTACAAAAGCAATCTTGTTAAAGGATGGACATCCGATTCCACAAGGAACACGAATCTTACTCAGTTGGGGAAGCAAACAAAGGGTTCAACCAAAGGGCACATGAGATATATTATCTATAGCTGTCAAAACGTAGATAACATACTCGCATGGAAGATTATCCATAACCGGGTTGTAGGTTGTTAAAGGATAGATCGACCGAAAACGTGAATTGGTTTGTGTTCCAAAACACTCATCATCCTGAAGCGAGCGAAGGCAAACTTGTTAAAGGATGGACATTCGATTCCACACAAAGGAATACGAATCTTACTCTGATGGTGAAAACAATCAAAAGATTGACCAAAGAGTGCATGAGATATATTATCTATAACCGTCAAAACGTAGATAATACACTCGCATGGAAGATTATCCTAACCGGGTTGTAGGTTGTTAAAGGATAGATCGACCGACATCATCCTGAAGAGAGCGAAAGCAAACTTGTTAAAGGATGGACATTCGATTCCGAACAAAGGAATACGAATCTTACTCTGATGGTGAAAACAATCAAAAGATTGACCAAAGAGTGCATGAGATATATTATCTATAGCCGTCAAAACGTAGATAATACCCTCGCATGCAAGATTATCCATAACCGGGTTGTAGGTTGTTAAATGGATAAATCAACCGACAAAGAAAGGCATCGGGACACCAGGACTAGGTATGCAAAGATGACCAATCAAAAAGGGAAACCGCAAACATTACCAGCAAATGGCGAATGAAAGAGCCTGGGGATAAAGTTGCTTACTCGGAGCAAATATCTGCAAGGTGAACGGAATATCAATACCGAAACTGGATAATGATAACCACAAAGAGGGGATTACATCTACCGGTTCGTAGGCAGAAAACCACGGAAAAGTAACTGTCATCAACTAGGATGAGCACAAAGGTTGACTTCACAAAGGGAAGAACAGAGGATTCACATCTACCGGTTAGTAGGTAGAAGACCATAAAGATAGGACTTACAACTGCTGGTTTATAGGCAGAGGCCAACAAATTCCACTGAGGATAAGATGAATGAGGGCCGGTTAGTGAGCAACTATTCATTTATACCACAGAGAAGCACAAGAGACAGCGACAAGGAAGCCAGTTTAGGATCGATCCAAAAAGGCAGACTGAATCAAGACTCATCCTAATGAGGAAAGAACTCAATAGGGAAAACCCATCCCATTATGTGTAGGGAGGGAACGGAAGCAACCGTCATCCACAAGGATATAACTCAGTGGGGAGCGCAGAAGGAAACGACAGACACTTTCTGCTTAAGGGGTCGACTCTATATGGAGAGATCAGACACACCCATATCTGCTAGGGGAGGATCTACTAGGAGAGATCTGTATCACCAATTAGCAGGAGACAACCATCAACAGATACACGACAACAACTGCAACATGAGTACCTGAATGTTATGATTATGCATGAGGAATGTATGATGAATGCTGACAAACAGACATGCTAGCACACATTGGTCCAGGAATCAGCCATCCGGTACTACCCTTCCAGCGGGAATGCCAAAATCACCAAAGAGCAAAGAAAACCTGCTGGAGATTGGGACATCCGGGAACAACATCTTCCTGCAGGGGAGGAAGGCCACCAGAAGCTTCCGGAGGGATCGTCAATCACAACCGGAGAGAAGAGTTCAATGTACAGGCAGACACGCCACAACCACAACTCATGCTGGAGATCAGAGATACCCAAAAGAAACCAGATCTCTGATGAAGATAGCTAGGCATTGAGAAAGCTCATCATGCCAACAACTTCCGTTGAGGAATCTATCCGAGGGAATGCCGGATTACTGGGATGTCGATCCACCAAGTACCGAATCTTCCAAAGAAAACCACCCATGCCGGGGAGAGGAGAAGACTGCTCTGCTGGAGAGACAAAAGTCGTCGTCTTCAGTAAACACTCTGCTTGGGAATTGGCCCACAAAAGTGTTCCCATATTAAACTTGCTGGGGATGCCCCACGATAGGGCCCAAACCGCACTCTACTGAGGATGCCCCACAATAGAGCTAACAGGGACTTGGAGGAAGACTGTTGCACTGCCAGGGACATGAAGATGAACAACTTCAACCAACACTGCACTGAGCAACCTTGCTGAAGAGAAACCATAAAAGGTTCTACAGGAAAAAGACATAGTTATGCTCGAGATACGAACAAATGTCTTACCTGTTGGTAATCATACCACCCTTGGGAGAGCACTGCGGATCTCCTAAGTATCCTTCCATCATTGTGAATGTTCACTTTGTTTAAGAACAATTTTTGAAAAATTTGTTTATTTTGAAAACAATGATACTTTATCAATTAAAACATGCAAAACATTTGTTGAGTTGAAACAAATAAGAGTGCAAATAATTGTATAAAAGCTCAAATTGATGTGATGGAATGGTAGTCTGCAAATGGCAAGACTCCATAGATCTGTACAAGTTTGAAATCGGTGATATATATTGGAAGAGGGCTACATTGAACATAATGACCTTTTCTCTACCATTCCGAATTTCGATGTATCCGGAGCTTCAGTCGACGACGAATCGAGAATCCTTGACGGATGACAGATATAGAACACAGTCTTGTCAAGATGCAGTTACTTGCCAAATCCCTAATTTTTGCCTAGATTGCCCCAGTGTGAGGTGATCAATCTAGCGGGATGCAAATTCTTTTTTCAATGTCTCTCACTTTTTCCTGGATCGCCCTTTCGGGTTTTCAATCCACCGAGACACTCCTTTTTGCCTAAGTCGCCCTTTGGGGTGTTCGACTTAGCGAGCTATTTTGTCTTTTTTTTTTGTTTTAGGCAAAGTATTTCTTGACTGCATCGGAATTCACAGGACGAGTGAACTTCTCCATCCATTGTTGTAAGTGTCAGAGCACTGCCTGAAAAGGCTCTCTTGATAATTCAATAAGGCAAAGCATGCAAATTCTCCATTCATACACCACATAAGGCAAAGCATGCAAATTCAAAGCTCATAGAACCAAACAGAATGATTCAATCCACATCAACTCAAAAATAATTCAATAAATCTCAAGAAAAATCATGGCTAAACAGCATTCATAACATGATCATCATACCAAAATTCAAGTCATTTGGATAAGTGGAAGCATGTCAAATAAAATCCCTAAGTCAAGGAAAGGCAAAACAAACTCAATGAGGGCACAAAATCATACACCAACTTCAAGCAAGCATAAAACAGAACCCAAACATGATAAATGACTCAAACCAAAGCCAAGACAAACTTCAAAGTGTCTAGAATACATGTGCAAAATTTCAGGTTCATCCAATAAAACACCAAGCATTTCACAAATCATCCATGATCATGACTCTCAAAAGGTCCACAAATGGTCAAACAGAAAAAGAAATTCTCAAACAAACTGGAAATGCACTCAAAATTCTACAAAAATTCATATTCAATCCTAACATCCAGAAGAATCAACATGCAAAAATTCAGATCATTTGACATTTATTTGGCACGGTAAATAAAATCAGCAAATTAGACAAGAAATGGTGTGACACACATTGTCACACCTCCAATGATCATATCATATCTCACAAACCAGAAATGCAAAAATAGCAAACTCAATGCCAAAATGTCAATCGAAGTGTCTAGATTAAGCATGTAAATTTTCAGAAGCATTGGATTAAGCATCATTATTTCACAACCAAAATAGCAAGCAAGGTGCAAGAAGACATAAGCATGAACAAATCCTAGGCCATTTAAAAATCCAACCGAGCACAAATTCTGGAAAAATCATCATAAAATAGTAGACATTATAAGGAACATTGTGCAAAAAATCGCATGTCAATTGGATCATTATTTTTTGATTTATGATTTTTTGAATGAGTGAAAAAAATAAAAATGAATGAATGAGCATACATGGACATGGAAAGCATAAGTGTATAAATAATGCAAAAGCCAAAATGTGAAATGCCAGAGCCAGGAATCGAGCGCGCTACATTTTTGAATTGAGGCGCTCACTTAATGAAACGCACCGTTTCATTAAGTGATGTGGCAAAGCAGGCAAAGGAGCACCAATCAGAAGGCCACGCAAGCTACGAAATGGGCCAATGCATGGCAACAAACAGAAACATGCATGCAACATGAACTTATGAGGATCAAAACGTTTCTGGAAATGCAAAACTTAGGGTTCATCATCAGCTTCATACGTTCTTCATCATCAAGAACTTTTGTGCACAGAAAATTACCAAATGCATACCGTTACACTCGTCTCACATCATACATCATCATGCTAAGCTCAATTTATTCTAATTCAGCAAAGGTTCAAAGATTCATGCACATGAAGTTTCAACAACCAAACTTGTAAGCATCGTAACTACCTCAATACTCAATTAAAATTCACGATCTAAAGTTCATTACAACCAGCAATAAAGGATCTACAAGATGCACATGATTATTTCAAGAATTGCATCATTCGAAATCTAACCTTGCTGGAGAAACAGAAGTGGAATCGTGCTTCTCAGGTCCTAGCAATGTGAAACAGATGCTCAATAATGATTGGAGAGATGAAAGGATGATGAACAACAGCTCAATCGCGCCTAATCTTGATGGAATCTTCAACTGCCATGGTTGAAGCTAGCTTCAACAGTTCTTGATTCAACTTCGAAAATGATGATTCCTTGCTTGCAGAAGATCCAATAACACTTGTGGATGATGAATCAATCGAGGAAATAACAAAGGATTTGAAGATTTTTGCAGAAAAAGTGAGTGCAAAGATTTGTGAAACTTGGTGAATTGGATCTAGATCTGGTTAGAATGAAATGTTAATTGCATTTTCTGTTAGGATTATCTTTATATATGTTGCACTAATCATACTCTTAATCCTAATTAGCCAAATGTGAGTGATTAATGAAAATGCAAATGTATGTGCAAATTGGTAATCCACCCTCATATGCATGGAAATGATGCTACAGTACACGAGTGCATGCTGAATTCACCTCAAAATGCTGTTTAAGACCAAATGCAAGTGAATGGAAGTGTGGAAAATGCTTAATTTTCAAATTGGACTTTTTCCCTCCAAATTTCAAATTCAATTCAAGTAAAAATGCCAAAAATTTTGTGATGAGAATTAATGAAATGTGATGCATGAATTGGCTAGAAGAGATCAAAAGAGAAATGTTCCAAAAAGAACCACATGATTTGGCCATTTGGTGTGAAAGTTATGCCTTCTTGAGTTTCAAATTTGCTTGACAATGATTTGATCATAAATCTTCAACCACACATGAGAAATTCATGTTCTTGGACTTTTTGGAAAGATGAGAACAAGATCTTCAACTTTCATGTTGGACAAAATTTCATTTGGAGCTTCCTTGGACATGTAATCTCGAGGAGAAGACCTTTCCATTTTTGGCAGTTTGAAATTACAGGTCACTTACTACTTTTGGAAACTTTTCATCTGACCTCAAATTCTTCAATGTTGATCTTTGAAATGTCAAATGAGACTTGTATGGACATGAGTGAGACCTTTCTGACCATCTCCCACCTTCAAATCCATGATTTCATGCACAGTTGACTTTGGTTGACTTTCTAGGGTTTCAGATGAATCCCAGCTTGACTGATGACTTCTGAACATCCTACCTTTGGCCAAACCACTTCAAAATGATCCCTAGGTCATATGAGCTTGTTGAACCAACCCTAGGGCTTTGCTTCAATAGAGAATGCACTTGCTTGCTTGCTTGACTGGATCTTCTGACCAGTCCTGACTGATGACTTGCACTAGGCAAATGGACAATGCAATGCTATGCAGTGGACAATGCTAATGTTAATGACCTAACATGAAAATGTATATACAAAATGGGAGGTGCAAATTTGAGGTGCTACACTACCTCGACTGTTCCTATTGCTTCCAGCCAATCCGGTCATTCCATGCCTGTTGGGTACCCTTGGGGAATGTCGTCCAACTTTGTGCCTGAAGGGTTTGCACCCACCTTTGTCTCTATGTCAGCATCTAGCTCAGTCATGTCCGTGCCTCCCCCAGTTGTTCACACTTTGCCTCGTGTTTAGGACACTATTTCTGAGCCATCCGAGGTCCCAGACGTGTATGAAAAGATGGATGAAATGAAGGATCAATTCTTTGACCTGCGAAAAGAGTTGAAGACTCTGAGGGGAAAATACCTGTTTGGGAAGAGTGCTGCTGAGCTCTGCCTTGTACCCAAATGTGAAAATCTCGATGAATTTCAAAGCCCCTGACTTTGAAAAGTATAACGGAAACACTTGTCCACTGAGCCACCTTGTGATGTACACCATAAAAATGTCAACTCAAATTGATAATGATCAGTTATTGATTCACTACTTTCAAGACAATTTGACTGGTGCTATTTTAAGATGGTATGTGGGGTTAGACAGTGCAAGTATTCGTACTTTCAACGACTTAGGCGAGGCCTTTGTTAAGCAATATAAGTATAATGTGGATATGGCTCCCGATAGAGACCATTTGAGGTCTATGTCTCAGAAGGATAAAGAGACGTTCAAAGAATATGCTCAGAGGTGGAGGGAACTCGTTGCCCAGATTAGTCTGCCGTTGGAAGAGAAAGAAATAACGAAGATTTTTCTGAATACTTTCAGTTCATTTTACTACGAACGTATGATTTCCAGTTCCCCCAATGACTTTACCGAAATGGTAAACATGGGGATGAGGCTAGAAGAGGGAGTCCGTGAAGGACATCTGTCCAAGGAAGAAGCGTCGTCCAGTAAAACATACGGTGGTAGTTTCTCAAAAAGGAAGGAGGGAGAGATTAATTCAGTAACTGTGGGGAGGCAGAGGAGGCCTCATGTCAGAAAGAGTTCTCAACCTCGTCGACACCAACATCAAGTTTCTTCAGTGATTCCTGTATTTTCCAACAATTCCGACAATCAATCTGTTCCGATTCAACAACAACAACGTCAATAACAACAGCAACAAAGAACCAACTACAACAACAATAACAATAATCAACAAAGTTTTAAGATGAAAAAGGTCTCTTTTGACCCTATTCCTATGTCCTACGCAAAACTGTATCCATCTTTTGGTCTCTAGGCCTCATTCAACAAAGAAATCCACCACAAATTCCCGAGCGACTTCCATGGCGGTTCAAACCTGAACTTCGTTGTGCCTTTCACCAAGGAACTCTTGGCCATGACATTAAGAACTGCTATCCATTGAAGTACGAAGTACAAAAGCTTGTGAAGAGTGGGATGGTGTCCTTTGAGGACCGAGCGCCTAATGTAAAAGCTAATATGTTGCTCGCTCATGGTAATGCTTCTATCGATATGGTATATGGTTGTCCTGGAGAGTATAAGGTTTATGATGTCCGCTATATCAGACAGTCTTTGGTTGCAATTCATAGGGATGTATGTTTGGTTAGTGATTGTGAGCATGACCATGATGGTTGTGTGATATTCAGCGTGAACCCTCGAGGATGTGTTATTGTCAAGAGGGATATTCAGAGGTTGATGGATGAAGGGCTTATCCTAATTTGTCAGTCGAGAGATATAAATGATGCGGATGTGATTATTCCTGTGTTCAAGACCCCTGAGCGGGTAGTAATCCAGTTTGATAGCAGCAACATCAACAATGTTAATAGATAGACATCACTGTTAGTAATTCGGTTAGCGAGCCCTGTTATGTATGCGTCCGATAAAGCGGTACCTTATAAGTATAATGCCACCATGGTGGAGAATGGTCAAGAGGTTCTTTTACCAGTAGCATATTATGTGGTAAATAAAGCTAATATTGCTAAGGTGACCCTTAGCGGTTGTGTGTTTGGTCTGGTCTTTCCAAAGGAAGTAGAGGATGTTATAACCAATAAGAAGGCATAGACTCCAGTGGTGAATCCAGTTAGTGCTTTGGTGTGTCAGTTTGGTGAATCCAGTAAAATAAAGACTAACGATGATGATGAGGTATTGCGTTTGATTAAAAGGATTGAATTTAATATGGTGGAGCACCTGCTCCAAACCCCGTCAAAGATTTTGGTGTTGTCTATGTTGATGAATTCTGTGGCACATAGAGAGGCGTTGCAGAAAGTGCTTGAGCAAGTCTACGTTGAACACGATGTTACTGTGGATCAGTTTGACCACACTGTTGCTAACATCACTTCCTGCATTAATTTGAGTTTTTGTGATGAAGAGCTTCCTGAGGAAGGTAGAAATCACAATCCAGCGCTCGATATTTCGATGAATTACAAGGAGGACACGTTGTCCAATGTCCTTCCAAAGTCAACTTTGTCTAGACGTTCTTATCAAGGCGCCCCAATGAGGTACAGTAGCGTGATTTTCAAAGTGTTCGGCGGTTCTCATAAAACTGTCATCGGTGAAGTGGACCTTCCAATTAAGATAGGTCTGAGTGATTTTCATATTACATTCCAGGTGATGGATATCCACCTGGCCTACGGTTGTTTATTGGGAAGGCCATGGATTCATGAAGCAGGAGCAGTGACATCTACTCTACACCAGAAGCTAAAATTTTTGAAGAACGGTAAGCTTGTCGTTGTTGGTGGAGAGAATGCGCTTTTAGTGAGACATTTGTCATCCTTTTCTAATGTTGAAGCTGAGGAGGAGGTTGGAACTTCGTTCCAAGCCTTTCCTATTGCTGAAGTGAAGAAAACTGTGGCACCCATGTCTTCTTTGAAGGATCCTCAGAAATTTATTGAGACTGGCAACACTAATCAGTATGGTCAGATTGGGATTTCAACTAGAGTCGTTCAACGTCAAAGCTGAAGATGTTCAACTGAGTTTCGGCAGTGGATGGTTCATTTATGGTAATGATCAACACTCAGCTGCTATGATCGAGGATGGTGATGATGAAGATGAAGCTTGCGCCAACTTTGTGACGCATGGCTAAACATGCAACAATTGGGTTGTTGTTGATATTCCTATTGTTGTTCACCGCTCTAAGTAATTTGGTTTTCATTTTAAGAAAAATCCTTCTCCTATGCCTAAGGGAGAAGTGAACATTGCTGGGCATTTTAATTATCATCAATGAAATACAATTTTATTCATCCACATCTATGATGTTTTATTTTTACTTTTTGCTTTTCTGAAAATATGGTAATCACAAAAAAAACATAAATAAATAATGATCTTCCATCTGCATAATATTTGGTCACAATTCACTTCTCTAAAAATATCAAATCATTATGCAGGTTGGTTCCCAAACCCATTGAATACAATGATCCTACCCCTTCTCCAAACCTTAATTTCCCTATTTTTGAGGTTGAGGAAGAAACTGATGATGAAGAAGTATTTGATGAATTATCTCGTTTACTTGAGCACGACGAAAAAGCCATTCAGCCGTTTGAAGAGAAGATTGAACTAGTCAACTTGGGTTTCGTAGATGATGTGAAGGAAGTCAAGCTTGGGTCCCAACTGTATCCATAGGATAAGAAGGGGTTGATTGATCTTCTTCGAGAATATTTAGATGTGTTTTCTTGGTCCTATCAAGACATGCCTGGTCTGGATTCTGAGATTATGGAGCATAGATTGTTGTTGAAGCCAAAATGCCTGTCAGTCAAGCAGAAGTTGAGGAGGACTCATCTTGATATGGTAGTGAAGATCAAAGAGGAAGTGTAGAAGAAGATCGATGTTGGTTTTCTTATTACCTCCGAATATCCACAGTGGGTGGCCAATAGTGTACCTATTCCAAAGAAAGATGGAAAAGTCTACTTGTGTCTTGATTATAGAGATTTGAACAAAGCTAGTCCGAAAGATGATTTTCCTATGTCACACATTGATATGTTGGTAGACAATACAACTAAAATGAAAGTCTTTCCGTTTATGGACAGATTTTTCTGTTATAATCAAATTAAGATGGCAACTGAAGATATGGAGAAGACCATATTCATTACACCCGAGGGAACATTTTGTTATAGAGTTATGCCTTTCGGTTTAAAGAATGTTGGTGCAATATACCAGAGAGCTATGACCACTCTTTTTCATTAAATGATGCATAAAGAGTTTGAAGTTTATGTTGATGATATGATTGCCAAATCAAGTGATGAAGAAGAATATGTTGAGCATTTATTGAAGCTATTCCAGCGTTTGAGGAAGTACAAACTCCACTTGAATCCCAATAAGTGTACTTTTGGTTTTCGTTCTGGTAAGTTGTTGGGCTTTATTGTCAATGAGAAGGGTATTGAAGTTGATCCTGCCAAGGTCAAAGCAATACAAGAGATGCCTGCGCCGAAGACTGAGAAGCAAGTCAGAGGTTTTCTCGGACGCTTGAATTATATCTCAAGATTTATATCGCATATGACTGCCACATGTGTGCCTATATTCAAGCTTATTCGGAAAGATAAGTCCTATGATTGGACCAAAGATTTCCGTAAAGCTTTTGATAGTATCAAAGAGTATCTACTTGAGCCTCCGATTCTGTCTCCGCCTGTTGAAGGAAGACCCTTGATCATGTATTTGACTGTGCTTGATGGGAGTATGGGTTGTGGTCTTGGTCAGCAAGATGAATCTAGAAAGAAAGAATATGCAATTTACTACCTCAGTAAGAAGTTCACCAACTTTGAGACTCGGTATTCTATGCTAGAAAAGACTTATTGCGCATTGGTTTGGGCTGCTAAGCATCTGCGCCAATATATGTTGAATCATACTACTTGGTTGATATCTAAAATGGATCCAATCAAGTACATTTTAGAGAAGCCTTATTTAACTAGAAGGATTGCTCGTAGGTAGATATTATTATTCGAGCATGATATCGAATACCGATCTCAAAAAGCGATTAAAGGTAGTGTCTTGGCTGACCATTTGGCTCACCAACCGACTGAAGACTATCAGTCAGTGCAGTATGATTTTCTTGATAAGGAGATTTTGTACTTGAAAATGAAATATTGTGCTGGACCATTGCTTGGAGAAGGGTCAGAACCTGGTTCCCCTTGGGGAATGCTATTTGATGGAGTTGTTAATTCGTATGGTAATGGCATTGGGGAAGTGATTATTACTCCTCAAGGCACTCATTTTCCGTTTACAGCTAGATTAACCTCCAAGTGTACAAACAATATGGATGAATATGAAGCTTGCATTATGGGGCTTGAAGAGGCCATTGATCTCAGAATAAAATAACTTGACGTCTATGGAGATTCAACTTTGGTTGTGAATCATATCAAAGGTGAATGGGAGACGAATCAACCTGGTTTGATACCATATAAAGATTATGCAAGGAGGATTTTAACTTTCTTTGCGAAGGTTGAGTTTCATCATATTCCTCAAGATGAAAATCGGATGACAGATGCTCTCGCAATGAGGGTTTCCATGATTGTGGTGAAATTTTGGAATGAAGTTCCCAATTTGACTATGATGTGTCTTGATAGGCCAACTCATGTGTTTGTTGTTGAAGAGGTTAAAGATGAGAATCCGTGGTATTTTGATATTAAATGTTTCCTCCAAGAGAAACCTCGATATGGTTTTGCTCAGATGTGTGGATAGACACAAAGCAGACTTATTGATGACTGAAGTCCATGAAGGTTCCTTTGGTACTCATTCCAATGGATATGCTATGGCTAAGAAGATGTTGAGAGGAGGTTACTATTGGCTGACAATGGAATCTGACTGTTGCAAGTTTATGCAGATAAGATTCATGTTCCTTCGACATTGTTGAATGTCATTTCCTCTCTATGGCCTTTCTCCATGTGGGGAATTGATATGATTGGCATGATTGAGCCTAATGCTTCAAACGAACATCATTTTATTTTTGTGGCTATTGATTACTTCACAAAGTGGGTTGAAGCGGCATCATTCGCAAATGTAACCAAGCAAGTTGTTGTGAGGTTTACCAAGAATCAGATTATATGCCGGTATGGTGTGTCGAGCAAGATCATTACTGATAATGGATCGAACTTGAACAACAACATGGTGGAAGCTCTTTGTAAAGACTTCAAGATTGCATATCATAGTTCTTCTCCCTATAGATCTAAGATGAATGGGGTTGTTGAAGCTGCAAATAAGAATATCAAGAAGATCATTCAGAAAATGGTCGTAACTTATAAAGATTGGCATGATATGCTCCCATTTTCTTTGCATGGGTACCGTACATCCTTGCGCACTTCGACAGGGGCAGCCCATTTTTCACTTGTTTATAGTATGGCAGCTGTGCTCCCCGTAGAGGTTGAGATCCCATCACTATGTGTCTTGATGGAAGCCAAGTTGACAGAAGCTGAATGGTGTCAATGACTAGCTGAATTTGATGGAAGAGAAGAGGTTGACTGCCATGTGCCATGGTCAGTTATACCATTAGAGAATGAAGAAGGCATTTGATAAGAAGGTCATGCCTCGTATGTTCCGATAAGGTGACCTTGTGCTCAAGAAGATTTTATCTTTCAAACCTGATGCTAGGGGAAAATGGACTCCTAATTATGAAGGCACATATGTTGTTAAGAGAGCCTTTTCAGGCGGTGCTTCGATTCTTACAACTATGGATGGTGAAGAGTTCACGCATCCTGTGAACTACGATGCAGTCAAGAAATACTTCACCTAAAAAGAAAAAGAACAACTTGTTAGGTTGAATACCTGAAAGGGCGGCTTAGGCAAAAATGAGCGTCTCAGTGGATTAAAAACCCGAAAGGGCGATCCAGGAAAAAGTTAGACTCATAAAATAGAAAATTTGTCCCGATAGATTGTGTACCCCACCATGGGGCTATCCGTGCAAAAAATTAGGGATTATGGTAAGTAACTGCATTCGGTTGATCCCTAGTCATGGGAGCAGTTTTGAGCAAGTCATTTGGTTTTGATTTGTCATTCTCAACCGAAGCCAAGAGCAGTATGGATATTGATGTTGGTAGAAGGATCAGTGATCATTGTATTCAATGTAGCCCTTTTCCGTGTAAATTACCATTTTTCAACTTTGTAAAGATCTATGAAGTCTTGTCATTTATAGACTACCATTCTATTAAATAAAGTTGAGCTTTTTATCCAATTGTTTCTACTCTTATTTATTTTTCAGCTAAATAGAATTGAATTTTATGATGATAATTTTGAAATAAATTAAAAAATAAAAACTATTTTTCTTAAATAATGAAAGTAATCACTTTAGAGAGAAATCAACTTAAGTAAGGAATATCAACGATAATCTGAGAACAGGTAAGTGCAAAACATTGTTGGTCTTCCCCAAGTAGTGGGTTTAGTAACCTTTTCCTCCCCGACGGTAGTTAGGCATCCCGAACTATGTTTATAGGTCACCGCCACAGTTGATTTAGAGGATTACGTCCTCAACGGTTTGGCTCAAACACCATACAGAGGCTTATCTTCTGTAGTCCCCCGCGAAGTTCATTTCTGTATCCCGGCAGTGTTGATTCGGAGCAGTGTTTGATTTGGTCCCCTGCGAGGTTATCTCCCATTTGATATGGCGTTGATCTAAAGGTCCCCGCAGAGTTGACAATTTGGATCCTCGACATATATTTTCTCTTTCCCTGGCTAGGGTTGAGATATTCAGAGGCAGATGATTTTCATCCATCCCCAACATGTTTCTCCAGTGTGTGTCTCCATCTTGCCGAGATTAGCCGTGTGTTGTAGCGATGATTCAAATATGTGACACTTGTATCATTTGTGATAGTTTGTCAGCATAGTCATCAATAATTTATAAACATATTCATACAAGAGACATTTCATTACATATTTTTATCGCATTTAATTTCATTATTTTGTTTCCCTGTTTTGGTGACATTATTTCCCCATACATGCTTGATGTGTCTGTCCACTTTCAATTATAGAGTGTCAGCCCCTTAGGCAGAAAAACTTTAACCTTTCTCATTCCCCACTGAGTTATTTCCTCATGGATGATTATTATTTCAGTTTCCTCGCCAATTAATTATCTTGATGGAACCACTCCCCTTGAGTTATATCCTCATTAGGTTGAGTCCTTGTTCGACCGTTTCTTTCTAGCTCTTACCTATATAGATACTTTTGGTCCCCCGAGAGTCTATTACACAGTAACTGGTAATATTCTTCTCGATTTGTGAGTAATTTAATTTTGCCCAATACCCGGTAAAAATAATCAACACCTATATTTTCCCCAGCAGATTCGTTTCTTTACATGTCCCCAGGAAGTATATCCTTGATATATTCACCCTAACCGATGACGTATATTCTCCCTTTGTGGTTTTCTACCCAGCAAAAAGGTAGTTGTAATCCCTACTTTTCATTCCCCAGAGAGTTAATCCTTGATACGTTCATCCTAACTAATGACGGGTTTTCTCCTCTTTGCGATCTTCTACCCAGTAACCGGTAGTTATAAATCCTGCTTCCCCTTGCTGAGTATATCCTTGATATGTTCATCCTAACCGATGACGGATATCCTCTCTTTGGTATTCTATCAAGTAACCGATAGATATAATTCCCGCTTCTCACTGACAGTCTATCCTTGATATGTTTACCCTAACTGGTAACGGATATTCTTCCCATTTTCCCAGGTGGCATATCCTTGATATGTTCATCCTAACGGATGAAGCATATTCTTCCTCTGAGTCTATCCTTTATATGTTCATCCTAACCGATGACAGATATTCTTACTCCGAGTCTATCCTTGATATGTTCACATTAACTAGTGATGGAGATTCTCTATTGGGTCTTCTGCCCCATAGTCAGTAGTTGTAAATCCTATTTGATATTTTCCAAGTAGGTTGTTCTTACCCAGTAACTGGTAACGAATACACCTCCTTTTTCCTTAGCGGGTCATCCTTGATATGTTTACCCTAATCGGTAATGGATGCCTCTCTGTCAGAATATGTTATCCTCCTACCCAATAACTGGTAATAGATAATGTACTTCTGGTACTCCTGTGTTGAAGTTAATTATTCCCCAGTTGAGTTTGAGTGAGTAGATCCTCAGTAAAGTCACCAATTCTCTATTTGAATCGAGTATTTTAGTGTTGTTTTGATGTACCGGTTTCCTCTGTAGATTTCCCTTATCCCCGACCAAGCCCTTCCATTGATTTATTTTCATGGAATTCCCTCGTGTCTCCAGCAATTTTCAAGTTGTAGCCTGGCCTATGCACAACAGTTTATCCCCAGAGTCTCTGTCTCCCTAGTGAGTTTTTCCTTATGGAATGCATTATGCTCCTGTGGAGTTTCAGTCTCTCCGGATTCTTTTCTTTTGTGGCAATATTTTCCACACAAATATTATTCTTAGCATTTTATATCATATGCATCATGAGATCTCTTAGGGACTAAAATTTGTTTCTATATGTTGTTATTTAAGTCCATTCTAGTGATTCGATACGAAGATCTTAACCTTCACATCCTCAATTAGAATGACCTTAAATAGGGGCAGCTGTAAGACCCCAATTTTAACCCTAAGATCCCTCATGTTATCTCATCATTTGAATTGGCTTTGGGATGACACCTTGGCATCCTCCTTAACCATCATCCATTGGGAGAGATCACCAAGAACATTTTATTGTATCATACTTTTTTTTCATTATTTACTAAACAAAATACCAAAAATATGTCAATGTATAGTTTACTTCTTTTGTAGGTAGTGTGTGCATCCACCAATGTCCCATCAAGCTCATACCTAGGTTTTAAGACCCTCAATGCAAGAAGACTAATCAAGAGATGGTTCAAATTTACTCTAGACATCATATATGGATCCCCATGGTCTTCACATATCATTTTGATCAAGAATTCATCAAGAGTTTGAAGCTTGTTTGTCTAGGAAGCCCTAATTCATCTAGGTATCTTGTGTGACTTCCTCAGCAAGTTTCTTCATCAATTGATCGAATATTTCAAGGGATACCTCATATTAAACATATATTATCCTCCATGAGTCCCAAAAATCAATAGAATTTCAAGCTAGCAAGTTGGTTCAGAGTGGTTGACTAGAGAAAGTCAATTGGTCAAAACTGGGGTTCCCTAGACCCTATCTTCTACTCTTTTTGTCATACGAAAATGATTCCAAGAGAAACATTACTCATAATGACATTACAAACAACTTTCATGTTGAATTCTAGAGCTATTTTTCTTGAAAAGTCATTTTTTAAGGTGAAAGATTATAGGTCATTTTATCTGAACCCTAGTTAGGAGGTTAAATCCCCAAGACCATAACTCCTCGATTTTTATGAGATGAAATCCATTCAAATTCCATGACCAAATTCAATATGTCCTCTTCAAATTTTATTTATGGATGAAGTTAAAATTCAACTTGCAAATGCATGTGCCAAGAGGAAACATTATAGGTCATTTTAGGCTATTACCATTGAACAAGTGATTTTCCTTAACTTCTAAAATGCATAACTCCTTCATGAAAAATCCAAATGAGGTCAAATTTGTGATCAAATTTAATATGTTTTAAAGAGATATAACTTTGATGAAGGAACGTCTTCCATTTGAAGTCCATAACAAAAGTTATTCAACATGGAAGGATTGAACATTTGACTTGGCACTTAGAAAATTTTCACTTATGTTTGATTTTTCAAATTTCCACCTCAAAATTCATCATGATCCAAGCTTAAAATGGAAAAGTGTTAAAGATGAAAGGTGTTCCCCTTGATCTCACCTTTCCAAAAAGTCCAAAATCATCTCATTTGGATCAATATTGAAGGACTTGCACATGGGTGTAAAGCATGGTACCATTTCGAAGATTCTCATGACCAATTTCCATTCCACATCGCATGGCTTAATGAATTTCTTTCAGCATCACATGTGCATGATTTTGGACCATTTTCAATCAGTCTTCGGGATTTGTACACGCCCATTCAAGCTTGCATGATGCAATTGCTATTTTGGGATTTCAAAAGAATGTGTGTGGAAAGCATTTGAATTGGCTATAAATACAATTGCTATGAGCTCAGAACTTCATGAATACCTTGCCCAAGCTTTTCCAAGACAACTCAAACCCCTCACTCCATCGAATTGCTTGAAGATTTCATTGAAATCAAGTTTGAATTTCACCTTCTGTTTTGAAATTCAAACTCAAAGAATTCATTGCCCTTTCCATCTCAAGTGATCACTACAAGCAAGAGGAAGAGGAATCAAGCAAATCCAAATCAAGATCGAGAAAAATTGAAGCTACTCAAAGGTGAAAAATCAGAAACTTCATCTCTTCGATTCTCTCTCAATTCTTCACTATTCTTTATGATTTTTGTTTTCTGAAGTCCTACCAATGCAGACAACAAGATTGAGTTGCTTTGAAGTCAAATCGAAGCAACTCGAATCATGAACCTCAAATTTTAAATCCATGTATGTTTCAATATACTTGGAATTGGAAGAAATGAAGGTTAGATTCGCTCTCCTGAGCATTTTCTCTTCAAATTAGAGTACTCATTTTTCATTTTTCATGATGTTTTGGTTGGACCATTCCGGTTCCTCACCGAAGAAGATGATCTGAGTTAGGGCTCCGGTGGTGTGCTGATATTGCCCAGGCCATCGCATCTTGGTTCCACGTTTTAATCAGGACCCTTGCTTTTGCATACCATGCGTGTACACCCGTTGACTGAGGTGTTTGATGGAAGCGCGCACTTGGCGATCAAATTTGCCACCTCAATTAATGAGGGAGATCTGATGGCCCTTGTTTTTTTGAATTTCTTTTTATTTTCTGGATTTTTCATTTAATCCCTTTATTTTGTTTAATTCATATTAATTTCATTTTTAATCCAAAAAAATATGGGACTTTCACCAAAAATCTTGTGGATTAATTTTGATATTTTTCATGAATTAAATGTTTTTGTGCATATTTTTAATTATTTAAAAATACTTCCGAATTTTTAAAAATTATGAAAAAAAAAATCTCAGGTCCTTTGACCTTGTTTGACCGGGGATAAATCTCTTGGCCATATATTTGGTGTTTTAAAGAGGTTTTAGGTTTTGACCAAACTAATTTGTATTTTAATGCATTTTTAATTTGATTTTTAATTGATTAATTGTGTAAAAATTATGTTGAGCCATTTGTATTTTCTTGTGATATTTGACTATCTGTTTGGGCCTTGTTCAAGATTGATTTGACTTTTGTTGGATTAAAATCATTGGATTTAGGGGATTGATGAAATGTACATTTCATCTCCCAAAATGAATGAATGATTTTAATTTGATAAAATTCTTCCCATGACCAATTTGTGTTTCTCTCATCTCCCCTCCCTCTTTATCTTCATACTTATTCTTTCCCATTCCTTTCGTTGACCAATGAAATCTCAATATCCTAAGGCTAATTGGTTCATCAATGACCTTGTGTCAGATGAACCAATACAAGTATGGATGAGATAAGTTCATCCCTTTTGATCTTTTCTTTAAGTGTGTGGTATATTTTAGGAGTTTGGTTCATTATACCAAAACTCTAACATGCATTAGCACCTAAATTTTTATTGCCCGACCTCAGATTGTTTTGACTTCTACATAAGTCCAATAATGATTGCTTAACATAGAGGTAAATTTGACCCTTATGGCATAACATTCTAGTAAGTGATATTGTAAGTCTCCCATCTTTCATGGTATTGTGTGGAAACTTGGTCTTTTTTCCTTCCTATGGAAGATGTCTTGGTTCAAGGATTCATGCTTGTGAATAGATGGTTGAGTATTCTCCAAAGAATGACTTAATCAATTGAAAATCAAAACACTACTAACATATAATTAACCTTGACTAACCCTTATGAATATTTATTTTAATTTCAAGTCATTTACTTTATGCAATTTAATTTCTAAGACATTTACCATTCATTGCCATTTACGTATCATTCAACTTGTTTATGTTTATGCCATTTTCACTTTGCTCACTTGAGCCATATATTGTGATTGTACATATTTGTTTGTGTATTTTGTTTGTGCTTGTGGTCTTAGGACCTTAAAATACCTAATAAACAACAAAAACCATAAAAGATGTTTGGTGGACTGTTGAGCTTGACTTGAACTTTTGGACTTAGGATTAGGCAACATTCCATATGCAAAAGGATTTGGCCAATGCCAACATTTTGAGACCAAGTTATTGTAAATTGAACATTCATATGATGCAAGTATTAGGATCTATTTGAACATATCTGCTACATGGTCCTGATGCAACTATTATTTTGATCTTATGTCTGATGCATTATTCTGAGTTAATCAAGGAGTATTTCAGTTGATGCATGAGAAGACAAAGAAGACTGATAGCTATGGAGTTGTTTGCTTGGATGTCGCTAACTTTATTTGATACCTTAATCTTCATGATGTTTTATATTGCTAATTGCTTGTGGATAATTGCTTGATTCAGAGTCCAAAGGGAAAGTGGGTTTTCTATATGACATTCTTGTCTGTTGGATTGCATCCCATTGGTTAGATCTTTTCAACTCTTAACTTTTAAATTTATGCTTAGGATTAGTCTCTTCATCTCCTCCCACTTCTTAAAATCCAAAATCTCTCCCTCTTTTCAAAGATCTCTTTTGCTTGTGATTTCAAACATAGAATCTGTTTAAATGATTATAAACTTTGGCCTTATGCCAATGAAATTTCAAACCTTTTTCTTAAACCAAACTTGTAAATAAATCTAATCATATGGACTTAAAATTTCAAAAGACAAAACAAATTAACACCCATTCAAACTTTTAGGCCCTTTGTGTCTTTTTTAACTTAAATTTTGATTAAAAGCAATCCACTCATTTTGAAATTGATACCACGAACTACGAGGTTTTGATCCCTCATTTTTATGTTGGTACATAGGCATAAGACTGAAGGTCTTATCAAACACAAAAATATAATCAATGAATTCTTTTCTCATCCCCACACTCTATTGTTCAAACATCTTTTATACCAAACACACATACACATATAAAAAAGGGCTCCCTAGGAGTACCTAAGACACTTTGGGTGCTAACACCTTCCCTTTGTGTAACCAACCCCCTTACCTATAGTCTCTGGCATTTTATTAGTTTTGATTTGAAAACTTCTTATCTTTTGGTTTTGTTCGTACTTTTCCCTTTTTCTTTGGAAACAATAAAAGCGCGGTGGCGACTCTGATTTTATTGATGTTAAGCTTATCGATAGCTTGATGGTCATGAATTTACCGTTACAAGAACTTCATTCCAAAAATTAACCACAATCATGGAAGCCAGTGTTGCAAGAGCATCTGCCATCCAGTTTTCATCTCGAGGGATATGATGAAACTCAACCTTTGTAAAGAAAGTTGATATCCTTCTCGCATAATCTCTATATGGTATCAAACCGGGTTAATTCATATCCCATTCACCTTTGATCTATTTCACAACCAAAGCTTAATCTCCATAGATGTCAAGATACTTTATTCTGAGATAAATGGTCTTTTCAAGCCCCATAATGCAAGCTTCATACTCATCCATATTGTTTGTACACTTGAAGATCAACCTAGCTGTAAACGGAAAATGAGTGCCTTAAGGAGTAATAACCAATGCCCCAATGACATTACCATATGAATTAACAGTTCCATCAATTACCATGCCCCAACGAGAACCAGGTTTGGCCCTTCTTCAAGCAATGGTTCATCGCAATCTTTTATCTTCAAGTACAAAATCTCTTTATCAGGAAATTCGTACTACACTGACTGATAATCTTCAATAGGTTGGTGATCCAAATGGTCAGCCAAGACACTACCTTTAATAGCCTTCTAAGATCGGTATTCAATATCATATTCTGATAACAACATCTGCCAACGGGAGATCCTCCTAGTTAAAGCAGGCTTCTCGAAAATGTACTTGATTGGATCCATTTTGGATATCAACCAAGTAGTATAATTCAACATATACTGGTGCAGTTAGCAGCCCAAGCCAATGCATAACATGTCTTCTCAAGCATAGAATACCGAGTCTCACAATCGGTGAACTTCTTACCGAGGTAGTAAATTGCGTATTCTTTCTTCCCAGATTCAACTTGCTGACCCAGAACACAACCTATACTCTCATCAATCACAGTTAAATACACGATCAAAGGTATTCCTTCAACATGTGGAGATAGAATCATAGGCTCCAACCGATACTCTTTGATACTATCAAAAGCTTTATGGAAATCTTTGGTCCAATCACAAGATTGATCTTTCCGAAGAAGCTTGGATATAGGCGCACATGTGGCAGTCATATACGATATAAACCTGGAGATATAATTCAAGCGACCGAGAAAACCTCTAACTTGCTTCTCAGTTTTGGGCGTAGGCATCTCTTGTATTGCTTTGACCTTGGCAGGATCAACTTCAATACCCTTCTCGCTGACAATAAAGCCCAACAACTTACTAGAATGAACACCAAAAATAAACTTATTGGGATTCAAGCGGAGTTTATATTTCCTCAAACGCTGGAATAGCTTCAACAAATGCTCAACATGATCTTCTTCATCACTAGATTTAGCAATCATGTCATCAACGTATACTTCAGTCTCTTTATGCATCATTTCATGAAAAAGAGTGGTCATAGCTCTCTGGTATGTTGCACCAACATTCTTTAAACCGAAAGGCATCACTCTATAACAAAATGTTCCCAAGGGTGTAATGAATGTGGTCTTCTCCATATCTTTAGGTGCCCTTTTGATCTGATTATAACTGGAAAATCCGTCCATAAATGAAAAGAGTTTGAATTTAGATGTATTGCCTACCAACATATCAATGTGTGGCAGAGGAAAATCGACATTTGGATTGGCTTTATTCGAATCTCTGTAATCAACACACATGCGTACTTTTCCATATTTCTTCGGAACAAGCACAATATTGGCCACCCATTGCAGATATTCGGAGGTAACAAGAAATCCAACATCAATTTACTTCTGCACTTCCTCCTTAATCTTCACTGCCATATCAGGATGAGTTCTCCTTAACTTCTGCTTGAATGGCGAGCATTCTGGCTTCAAAAGCAATCTATGCTCCACAATCTCAGAATCCAAACCAGACATATCTTGATAGGACCAGGCAAACACATAAGAATATTCTTGAAGAATATCAATCAACTCCTTCTTAGCTTCTGGACACAGTTGAGACCCAATCTTGATTTCCTTCACATTATTATTGAAACCCAATTTGACTAATTAAATCTGCTCTCCAAATTGCTGAATGGCTTTTTCCTCGTGCTCAAGCAAATGGGATAGTTCATCAGATACTTCTTCATCATCTTTCTCTTACTCAACTTCAAACATAGGGAAATCAAAGTTTGGAGAGGGTGTAGGATCATTACATTCAATGGGTTTGAGAACCAACCTGCATAATGATTTGATATTTTGATTTTAGAGAAGTGAAGTCCAAACAAATATTATGCAAATGGAAAGATTATTATTTGTGTATGTTTTTTATGATTACCATTTTTCAGAAAAAGTAAAAATAAAACATCATAGAGGTGGATGAATAAAATTGTATTTCATTAATGATAATTAGGAAAATGCCCAACAATGTTCACTTCTCCCTTAGGCATAGGAGAATGATTTTTTCTTAAAATAATTAAAACAAATTACTCAAAATGGTGCATAACAACAGGAACATAAATAATGATCCAGTGTTGCAAGGCTGGTCATGAGCCACAAAGTTGTCACAAACTTTGTCTTCATCACTGTCTTCTATAATGGCAACTAAGTGTTGATCATCCTCATGAATGAACCCTCCACTGTGGAAAACCGATTGCATAACCTTGACATTAGCGTTGAATGGCCTTTGCTGAAACCCTAACCCTGCTCTGTTCTATAACGTGGCCCCACTTATCGGTGCTGCCAGCCTGAATAGCCTCTTGTGCATCCTTCAAAGAAGACATTGGTGCCATATCCTTCTTCAGTTCATCAGTGATAGACAAATCATGGAACGAAGTTCCAACTTCCTCCTCAACATCAACATAAGTAAAAGATGGAAGATGGCTTACCAATAATGCTTTCTCTCCACCAACAACGACAACCTTACCGTTCTTCACAAATTTTAGCTTTTTGTGCAGAGTAGACATTACAGCTCCAGCTTCATGGATCTATGGCCTTCCCAATAAACAGCTGTACGCCGGGTGAATAATCATTACCTGAAAAGTATTTTGGAAATCACTCAGACCTATCTTAACTGGAAGGTCCACCTCTCCAATGACAGTTTTTTGAGAACTGTCAAATGCTTTCACAATGACGCCACTGTATCTCATCGGGGCGCCTTGATAGGAGAGTCTTGCTAGAGCTGACTTTAGAAACCCATTCAATGATGAACCTGTGTCAATCAAAACATTGGACAAAGCGTCCTCCTTGCAATTCATCGAAATATGAAGTACCAAATTATGATTCCTACCTTCCTAAAAAATTTCTTCATCACAAAAGCTCAGGTTATTACAAGAAGTGATGTTGGCAACAATGTGGTCAAACTGATCCACAGTAACATTGTGTTCCACATAAGCCTGTTCCAACACCCTATGCATTGCTTCCTTGTGTGCTTTAGAATTCATCAGTAATGACAGCACATAAATTTTTGACGGTGTTTGAAGCAACTGCTCCACAACATTAAATTCACTTCTTTTGATTAGGCATAATTCCTCATCATCATCATTAGTCTTTAACTTGTTGGATTCACCTGACTGACACGTTGGAGCACTAAATGCATCAACTGCAGGGATCTTTGCCTCCTTAGCTACTGACACGTCTTCCACAGCCTTCAGAAACACCGGACTAAACACAACCATTACGGGTCACCTTTGCTATATCCGTAATATTCACCACTAAATCTGAAACTGGAAGAGGAACCTTTTCACCATTCTCTATCATGGTGGCATTATACTTATAGGGCACAACTTTATCAGATGCATAAGGGATATGGCCCGCTAACCGTATAACCAACGATGATACCGATCTATTGACATTATTGTTACTGCTATCATATTTAATAACTACCCGCTCAGGGGTCTTGAGCACTGCACGTTGACATTCACATCATCTCCCATATTCCTTGATTGTTGAACTTGATCAACATTCTCGTCCATCTACCTTCGAATATCTCTTTTGACAATTACACAACCACGAGGATTCATACTACAAATAACACAACCATCATGGTTATGTTCACAATGGCTTACCAGGCATAAATCTTTGTGGATCTCCACTAAGGTCTTACGCATACGGCGTACATCGAATACCCAAAAATAACCAGGACAACCGTCCACCATATTTACAGAAGCGTTGCCATGAGGAGGCAACAAAATGGCTTTGACATTCGGCGCTCTATCCTCAAAGCACACCATACCACACTTAAAAAGCTTCTGAACTTCATACTTCAGCGGATAATAGTTCTCTATATCATGATCGGGAGCTCCCTTGTAAAAAGCACAATGAAGATCAGAATTGAACCACCATGGCAGTGGCTTAGGAATTTTTGGAGGGTTCCTTGGCTGGATAAAATTCTTGACTATCAAGTACGGATATAGCTCTGCATATGTCATAGGAATAGGGTCAAAAGAGACCTTCTTCCTCTCATAGTTCTGTTGATGATTGTTGTTGTTGTTGTAGTTGGTTCGCTGTTGCGGTTGTTGTTGATGTTGTTGTTGAATTGGAACTGATTGATTGGTTGAATTGTTGGAAAAAACTGGAATTACTGATGATACTTGGTACTGATGTTGACGGGATTGGGAACTTTTCCTCATATGAGGCCTCATTTGCCTCCTTGCTGATATTGCGTTAGTTTCTCCTTCTTTCTTCTTGAAGAAGTTACCACCATACTTCTTGCTTGCCGATGCCTCATCTTTGGATAAACGTCCTTCACAGACTCCTTCCTCTAATCTCATCCCAATGTTTATTATCTCAGTAAAATCACTGGGGGCACTTGCAATCATACGTTCATAATAAAATTAACTCAGTGTTTTCTAGAAAATCTTGGTCATCTCTTTTTCTTCCAAAGGCGGACTAATCTGAGCAGCTAACTCCCTTCATCTTTGAGCATATTCTTTAAATGTCTCCTTGCCCTTCTGAGACATTGATCTCAACTGATCTTTATCTAGCGCCATATCAACATTGTACTTATACTACTTGACGAAGGTCTCACCCAAGTCATTGAAAGTTCGGATGCTAGCACTGTCCAGGCCCATATACCATCTGAAGGCAGCTCCAGTCAGACTATCCTGGAAGTAGTGAATAAGCAGCTGATCATTATCAGTTTGAGTAGACATCTTTCTAGCATACATAACATGATGGCTCAACGAATAGGTATTCCCTTTGTATTTTTCAAAGTCTGGGACCTTGAATTTCACAAGAATTTTGACATTGGGAACTAAGCATAGTTCAACAACACTCTTTCCAAATAAATCTTTCCCTTTTGGGGTCTTCAATTCCTTGTGCATCTCAAGAAACTGATCATTCATCTCATCCATCTTCTCATAAACATCTGGACCTTCAGACGACTTAGAATGGTAAATAGTTTCCTCGAAATGAGGAAGAGTATGAACGATAGGAGGAGGTACTGACAAGACCATGCTAGATGCCGACAGAGAAGCAAATGCAAGCGTGTACCCTTCATGTACAAAGTTTAGGGGCATTCCCCAAGGGAAACCAGCAGGCATAGCAGGAACAGACTGGCTAGCAATGACAGGTACAGATGATGAAGCAATCTCTGAAATCATAGTCCTCTAAGGAGGAGGGGTTGCAGCAAGCAGAGACAGTTGGTTCTGAGCACCTATTACAGATTCCATCAGTGTAGTGAGTCTGGTGATCTCATCCTTCAGCTCTATGTTTTCTTTCTCTAGATGCTCCATTCTTCTCAATCAATTAGCTCGGGTGTTGTAGTGATGAGTCAGCTTGGCTAATACACAAAAGAAAAACTGATAAGACACCTGGCGGAGGAAACCTGTTATGAAAATGATGCGTGAAATGCAATGTTTTTTATAGTTTTTAATTTCAAGGAACATGAAGTCTTTTTTCAAATATAATAATAATCAACAATAATAACAATTAATCATAAAATCTCTTTTTATTCATAAAATTTTGGAAGGATTACACTGAGTACAATTTCAGATACAAACACAAGAGAAAAGGAAACTATCATCCTAAGGATCCCTAGCAACTACATCAGATGATCTGGCTATGGGAGCATACTTCCTTTGAATGCGTCGAATCCCGGACTCAAAGGACGTCTTCATCTACGCCTTCTGAAGGACGAGCTGATCCATAATCTTCTTCCAAGCACCAGAAGGAAGAGGCATGCTAGAGGAAAATAAATGCTTTGGCTCTCTGTCTCTTCACTGCATGTTCCTCAAGAATATCAATAAGGACATCTTTGTCTTTCGACTCAAGTTGCAACTCCTCGTGCTTTCGGTTCAAAGCATGGAACTGTTCTTCCCACAAGTCTTTCTCTTGCTTCATCATGGCAAGTGCGTCTTCTAACTTCTTTATATCTTGGTTAGGGAGAGTTGATGGCTTAGCCACAACCAAAGACATTGTTCTTTCACAAGAATACGACATCTTGAACTCCAAAGCTCTTTTCTTCACCCAAGTAGCGTACGGTTCCAAAGATACACATTTGCATAGACCAAGCTCGGATCTTCCTTTCCTATGCACATTGTGCCAAGCACGCACCATTCTATTCTTCAAAAGTTAGGGATCATTACCCTCCTAATAGAATAAACCCTCTAATTGAATGTTATTAGGTTTATCTCTCAAGGGGAACCCATGTTGACGACGAGCCAAAATAGGGTTGTAGTTGATTCCTCCTTATGTACCAATGAGAGGAATATTAGAGAAATCACCACAACTGTCAATAATGTCCAAGCTACCCAATGCAGAATCATACGAAACAATATCATCATTAGTGAGAGACATAAGTCTCTCGGACCACCCTAGACATTGTCAGTTCTCCAAGAAAGCAGGCGTCTGAGGCAAGTTCAAAATAAACCACTTGTATAGAAGAGAATCACAACACACAATAGTCTCACCACCTTTAGAATTCCTCAAATGCCAAGAGAAGTACATGTCACTCAATAGACTCAGAACAGGATTCCCAATCAAGAAGACTCTAATGGCGGTAACATCAACCAAACTGTCAATGTTAGCGAAACAGGCTAAACCATAGATAAGCAATACAAAGATAGCTTCAAAAGCATCCACGCCAACGGCTTGAGCAAAAACAATAGCTTCACCAATGAGAAATTCTGAAGTCAAACCAAGAATCCCTCCTTTCTTCACCAAATGAGTATCAATCTCAGATATCTTCAAATGTAAAGCTTCGGCTATGACATGAGATTTGGGAATCTCTTCCAATCCACTTAAAGGTACCTTGTTAGATACGGGCATACCCAAGAGATGGGCATACTCCTCTAACTTGGGCACATGATAATAATCAGGAAAAGTGAAGCACCGATAGAGAGGGTCGTAGAACTGAATCAAAACACTCAGAAGTCCTTCAACCACATCAGTAGATAACACAGACAAGAGATTCCCATGTTGTTGCTTGAAATCCAAGGGATCTAATACAAAGGAAGACAATTTCCTTAGCTCTTTCAAATTAGGACATCTGAACTTGTACTTCTTGGTGTTCCTTCTTCCATAAATCATGGTCTGAAAATATTCGCAAACAAGACCTTAGTTTCCTTGAAATTTATTTTTCCGTGATGAATGTTATGATGTGCATGTATTCATGAATGCAACAATCACACACAAGGCAAATACAAACAAAGGTCAAGGGATGGATCAACCGAGAATCAAAGGGTTTGTTGCGAGTCACGAGTGTAGCAGGGTATTCGTTACCATTAGAGATATTGACTAAATCCAAGGTAAACCATACAAGTCGAGTCGCCACCGCACTTCTATTTATCCAAAGGAATGGTTAGAAAGCGAACAAAAACCTAAAAGTTTTATCGAATCAAAAACTAGTAAAAATGTCAGAGATCTGGGTAAGGGGGTTGGTTATGCAATGGGAAGGTTTTAGGCACCCAAAACATCCTAGGTACTCCTAGGAAGCCCTTTTCATATTTGTTGTAAGGTTGTTATTTTGTGAAAATTTATTTGTGCAAACATGATTGAAGGGATGAGAAGAGAATATACAAGTTTATTTACATTTTGTGTTTGGATGGATAAACCCATTGCCTACGTACCATCTTAAAAAAGATTAGGATCAAAACCTCGTAGTCCGGGGAAAAAATTTCAAAATGAGTTGGTGAATTGATTGGTCCAAAAGCCTTAAGGTCTTTTGTTATCCAAGGGAGAAAACTCAACTTAAAACCACAAATCCACCATCTGAGGATAACTTCAACATGCTAGTGAGGGGTTAACCCTCTAATAAGCATGGAAGACTCATTGTCCATCACTAAGGATATAGGTGAGTATTACATCTACCTCAAGGATAACTCAAACCTAATAGCTAAATGTTATGAAAAAAGTGATTAAGAAAAGTGGCCATTGAAACCACAAAAAGACATTAGAATGGGTTATATTTACCAATGAAAAGTATTTACAAAATATGGTCAAAGTTGACTTAAAGATTCAATTCAAAATAAGTGTTATGAAAACAAGTTTGAAAATCAAAAGCATAAGGCTTAGGTTTCTAATGTTGAAAAGAAATGTTAATGTTTGTACAAAACTTTTGGCTTGGGTTAGAGTGGAGGGAAGAAGAAGAATGGCTAAGGTCCTAATCATATAAGAGATAAGGGAAAAGATAAAAAGACCACAAATGGAGTTCCTCTCTTGAGATCATATTGATGATCCAAGTAGCTCCCATCCTCTGGAATATGCAAGCAAAATAATAGTAAGCTCAAGCAATCAACACAATCAAACAAGCTTCTTAGAAGATCTTCAATGTATCTTGTATCTTTCACTTTGGATGAACATGACAATGGTTCTTTAATTTGAGCTCTCATAGGATTCCCTAGCACAAGAGCACAAACATCAAAGAGTTTTAGGAAGCAAATCAAAAATGGACAAGAGTGAGTTTAGAGGTTTGGTCCTTCTAATCCATCTTCAACATTTAAGGTCCTTTTACTCCAATTTTGCATAGGGAAAGTCCTAGAAACTAAGTCCATTTGTCCATTTCTTTGCATTTGGTCCACAACAAACAAAACACAAACACAATGGCAATAATATATACACAAATATGTGCTCAAGTGAGCAAAGGGCAAATTGCATTAACATAAACATGTGCTCAAATGAGCAAAGGAAAAAAAGCAAATGAATAATATGTACAAGAAGAGTAAATTGCAAAAAAGTAAAGAGCAAAAAGTAAATGTTAATTGTTAATGGTTAGTGTTAGTAGTTAGTGTTCCATAAGGCAAATTTAGCGCTATGTTAAGCAATCGTAATTGGACTTATGTAGAAGTCACAACTATCCGAGTCCGGTCAATAATAATGTAGGCAACAACGCAAGTTAGAAGTCTTGATTAGTGAACCAAGTTCCAACAACTTGCCATGCCAAAAAAGAAAAAGAGAAATGATCTTGTATTGGTTTAAGTCCTTTGCATGCTTTAGGAAGCAATCTATCCTTGATGCAAAGCCATTCACTTGATCATTTGATCAAGATGAATTAGATTTCAATCAAGGAAGATTAAACCTCTCTAATCAATGCTAACTTATCAACCTTTAACTCATTGATCAAGAATGAAAAGAAAAAGAAGAAGAAGAAGAAGATGGATAATGGAAATGAATAAAATAAAGTGCATTAAGCAAAGTGGAATGTACCAGTCCATAAATGTTGACCAAAGATAGGGAAGATCAAGGTCAAACCCTCAAAGTCAGAAATGAGATGAAGATTGGAAGTCAAGAAATAAACAAAATATTTTTGGCATTTTGATATTTGAAAATAAACTTGAATTAAAATATTAAAGAAAGGTCAAACTTCAAATTCACTTCAAATCAACTTTAATAAAGTCCAAGTGAATTATCCCAAGTTCAACAAGGTTTAACAAAGTTTGACAAAAAAATTCAGCATTTTTAAAAGTCAGAAACTATTTTTAATCAATTAAAAATGAATAAAAATAACCTAATTGAACTAAAATCTCAAATAAATCTCAAATCAATTAAAAATTGATGAGAAACTTTTCATAGATCCATCATCATTCAAATAGGTTGAGAAAATATTTTTGTATTTTTTTAATATCAAAAACTATTTAAAATGAACTAAAAATAACCAGAAAAGAGAAAATTCACAAAAAATATCAAATGATAAAATAAAAAAATATTAAAAATCATTTTTAGAAACTAGAATTAAAAAGGGAAATAATGCAATTGGTCTCATATATTTTGGAATTAAAATGAAAGAGTTATGAATTTTTGAAGTTAAATGAAATAAAAGAAATAAAATGGAAATTAGAAAAATCAGAAAAAAGGAGAGGCGTTGGATGAGATTTCATTAATTAACCTGGCACATCTAATGGTCCAGAGGTGCGCGCTCACCATGAGTCCAAGTCAATGCAACCACACACTGAATTAAAATAAGTCATAAGATCCAAGAGCCATGATTCAATCTGGGAATCATCATCAACGGCCTGGATTTAAACTGGCAAACGGACGGTGGTGTACACCACCGTCTTCTCCGGCAAACATGGAGATTCCGAGCGATCCTCATATCATTGGAAAGCTGGGGTGATGTGCATCACCCATGTACCATTAGTTTCTCTTCTAGATCTCCATAAGAAGAGAAATCAGAAGGAGAAAATGATGGAGTTCAAACTGAACTTGATGTTTTTACAAAATTGAAAGCACAATTCAAATGCCTCTAATGGGAGGACTTCAGCCAGACCAAGAAACTCAAGAAATAAGCAAGAAATGATGAGTTTCGAAGAAAAAAGTTCTGATATCCACCTTTGAAATGCAGATCTTGAGAGCACGATTCTCCTCAACTAATGCTTGCAGTAGGATCTAGTGATGAAGATGAAGCAAGGCCAAGGAATTGTAGGTCTGAAAATCAACCAAGCTAGTTGAAATTCAGATCTGAATTTTTAAGAAGAAAGTAGAAATTCCTTTGAGTGTAGTTATGGATTCAATCATGCAGCACTTCAGGCGCCCTTAGGTTGGTTTAGAATGAATCTGAGCAGCTCTATTGATAGCACAAAGTGATGCAAGACATGTAGAATTCTTGTGCATGAAGTGAGGGGGCCTCCATGCATGGGCCTGTACAGGCGCATGGGAGGCCCAAATCCAATGGCAAATGAGTGTTCAGATGTAAGCAAGATGAAATGGACGTGTACATGTGATTGAATTGGCTTGTGTAATGAGTTTCAACATGTTATGCATAAATGAGCCTAAAACTTCACCTCTTCGAAAATGCCACTTGAAAAATTGCAAAATAGGCATGTGGGTAATGGTTGGAAAAGTCTTGGTATAAGGAACAACTGTTATGTTGAACAAAAACTCATTTGGAATGTGGAAATTTATGAAAACAGGCCATGAAGTTCAATGCACAAAATATGCCTTTGAGAAATTTGTCAAAATGAACCATCTTCAAGCCCTTATGTTTTAATGATGCAAGCTTCAAATGGAAAAACCTTCAACAAAAATGTTGTAGAGCTTTTCAAGAAAATCAAGTTGGAATTAAATTGTGCATCATTTGGATTTTTGATGAAGAAGTTATGGGCACTTGAAGTTGGACTTTTTTCCATTTCAATGCATTTGGCCCAAGGTGACCTGTAATGTTTTGCATTATCACATGTATTTATTTTGAGATTTTGAAGTTTTGCTCAACATAACATTTGAATTATACACAATAATATTTCCAATTCATTTGGTCCCATCTCAAAATCATAAAAAAAGAATGAGTTATGTTCTTGGGAAATTGACCCAAAATTAGGGTTTCAGTCAAAATGACATGTAATGTCTTGGAATAAATGATGACCTTCCAAGCTTCAAATCAAATTTTGATGAACATGAAAGTTGTTCATATGGTCCTTAAGAACATTTTTCTCTTGGGATCATATCCATTTGATCAACATACAGAAAGTTAGGTCTCAGTGCATTTCAAAATAGACAGATGAATTGACTGATCAACTTCTAAACTTCACAACTCATATCTTGATGAATTGATGATTGAGGGCACTCAAATAAGTTCAAATATGCATGGAATTATGAATTAAAGAACTTCCCTTGATTTTATTTAACCATGGGTTAAGGTTGCTTCATGAGCAAGGCACAGTTGATGAAGAAATGAATTAGGGTTTCCTTGGGAAACAAACCTCAAACCCCTTGACTTGCTTTGATCAAAATGATGAATTGAGATACTTGGGAGGAATATTTTATGGATGAGAGCATTGGGAACCATTGCCATGTTTGCTTTCATCTTCTCTTGGACATATCATTGCACAAAGGATCACCTAGAAGCTTTTAGATCTTGTGATTGCTCAAGCTACAAACAAAAGATGTTAGTGACATATTTTTGTGCTTTTGGTTAGTAATAAATGAGAAAAAGAAATGATATACAATTCAAGCATGCTTGGTGATCTCAAACCACTCACAAGAGGTCCCAACTCAAAGGCAAAGGGAACCAAGATGCTTAAGATCCTTGAAGCTATGCAAATGCAATGTTATGATGCCATGAGGGATCTTAGGGCTAAAATTGGGGTCTTACAGATTCCCCTATTTAAGGTCATTCTAGCCGGAGAAGTGAAGGTTAAAACCTTCGTCTCGACGAGGTAGAATGGGCTTAAATAATAATAAAGAGACGAATTTTGGTCCCTAAGAGACCTCATGATGCAAATATATGTATGAAAACAGTAACACTTTGTGGGGATATGTATCCACAAAGGAAGAAAGAAATGAGGAATGACTGAAAATCCACTGGAGTAACACACTCATAAGTGGGACAGAGACTATAGGGACTTTACTGAGGAGTAAAGGGACAAAAATGCATGAGCAGGTCATGACTTGAAACTTGCTGAGAGACACGAAGAAAATCCACGAAATAAATCAAATGGAAAGACTCGAGCTGACGCAAAGATGCATGTATTGGGGAATATGCCAATATAGTAGAATTATCCATCCAGGGACACGTCGGACAAAAGTCCGGGCTCAGATGGAGAGAATCCACTGAAGGACCTCGCTGGGGAACATCCAAACAGGATTCCCTTGGGGATGCAACAGAATGAGGTATTACCGGTAACTAGGTAATAAGCTCAAGGAGACATGCAATCAAAACACCGGTATAAGGGTGAGAAAATAACATGCTCGGGGAGAATGACTATCTAAGACCGGTATAAGGGTGAGAGATATCAAACATCCCCAAATCATCTGAGGAAAACCTAAAGGTATATTTTAACTCAGGAAAATCTGACTCCACAGGGGGACCTAAAAGTCATAATAGGGAGCAGTGGGGAAGGAACACCAGAGATACCGATTATTGGGAATATAATAGGTGACCAACCAAAGCGTGAATTGGTATATATTACCAAGACACTCATCATCCAAAAGAGGGCTAAACGCAAACTCAATTATAGGATGAACATTCGATTCCACAAAAGGGATACGAATCTTACTCGACTGGGGAGGAGCAAACACACTCCGACCAAAGAGTGCGTGAGATACATTATCTATTACCGTCAGAACGTAGATAACATACTCGCATGGAAGATTATCCACAACCGATTATTGGGTTAATAAAGGATAAATCGACCAAACAGCAAGGGCATCGGGATACCGAATACTAGGTATATAATGATGACCGATCCAGGAGAGAAAAAAACAAACATTACCAACAAAAGGTAGATGAGAGATGACTCACTGGGGATACATTGACAAAGGCAACAATCCAGGAGACATATCACCGGCTACTGGGAGATATGCTCAAAAAGGAGTGAAGGAATATCAGTAAAGATAACCGTCAAGGAGGGGATTACATCTACCGGATATTGGGTAGAAAACCATGGAAAAGTAACCGACATCGATTAGGATGAATAGAAAGGTTTACTCTGCCAGGGGATAAAACAGGGTTTATAACTACCGGTATGAGGGTAGAAAACCACAACCTCCGCAAGGGAAAAGATGGATAATTACTGGTTAATGAGCAATTGTTCATCTAGACCACGGGGAAGTGTAGGAAGCAAACATAAGAAGCCAATCTAGGATCAAACTAGATAGGCACGATGAAACAAGGCTTGTCCCTATGAGGATATAACTCAATGGGGAATTCCATCCCAATATATGTGTTGGGAGGAAACTGAAACAACCATCATCCACGAGGACATAACTCTGTGGGGATTATGGAGGAAAGGATAAACATTTTCTGCTTATGGGGCTGACCCTATATATGGAGAGATCAATCACCAACATCTGCTTGGGGAAACATAATACCCTCAAACAAGAGATAACAAACAAAGATATATGGCAAATAATGCGACATGAATATTTGAATGTTATCACTATGCATATATGCATGGTTTATGTATGATGAATGCTGAGAAACAGACATTTCTAACACAAACAGGTCCAACGAACCATACACAAACATCTGGTACTACATCTCAAGAGAGAAAGCCAAGACAACAAAGATCTCTGTAGGGAAGTGAGCATCAGTCATCCCAGTTGGAAACATGATCATGGCGACTTCACTGGGGAAACTATCAAAGGGGATGATGGATCCTTGTGGGTATAAAAACACCAACCGGAAGCTTCCAAGGGTCAACCAAATATTATTCCTACTCAGGATCTCTCAGCTGAGGGGAAAAGGGAACTGCATATCTTCTTCTCGGGAGAGGATACCGCAAAAAGGTTTTGGAGGAAGAGAATACAAACATGCCAGGAATATGAACAAATGTCTTACCCCGTCGAGAATCTTACTATTCTTGGGAGAGCACTGAAGACATCCCCAATATCCTTTCATCTTTGTGAATGTTCACTTTGTTTAAAAACAAATTATGAAAACTTTAAACAATGATATTTCTCAATTTAAAACATGCAAAACATTTGTTGAATAGAAACAAATAAGAGGGTAAATAATTGGATAAAGGTTCAAAATTTATTTGATGGAATGGTAGTCTGCAAATGGCAAGACTCCATAGATCTTTACAAATTTGAGATTGGTGATATATATTGGAAAGGGCTATATTGAACATAATGACCGTTTCTCCACCAATTCTGAATCCGATGTATTTGAAGCTTCAGTTGATGACGATTGAGTGAGAATCTCTGACGGATGACAGCTTGTAGAACATAATCTTGTCAGGATGCAGTTACTTGCCAAATCCCTATTTTTTTGCCTAGATTGCCCTAGGGTGAGGTACTCAATCTAGCGGGATACATATATTCAATTTTTTTTATGTCTCTAATTTTTGCCTGGATTGTCCTTTCGGGTTTTCAATCCACCGAGACGCTCATTTTTGCCTAAGCCGCCCTTTCGGGTTTTCAACATAGCGAGTTATTCTGTTTTTTATTTTAGGAGAAGTATTTCTTGACTGCATCTGAATTCACAGGACGAGTGAAATCCTCCCTATCAATAGTTGTAAGTATCAACGCACCGCCTGAAAAGGCTCTCTTAATAACATATGGACCTTCATAGTTTGGAGTCCACTTGCCCCTGGAATCGGGCGCGAAAGACAAGACTTTCTTGAGCACAAGGTCACCTTCTCGGAACACACGAGGCTTGACCTTCTTATCAAAGGCTTTCTTCATCCTTTGTTGATATAACTGACCATGGAACATGGCAGTCAATCTCTTTTCTTCTATCAAATTCAGCTGGTCATAGCGACTCTGAATCCATTCAGCATCAGTCAACTTGGCTTCCATCAAGACTCTCATTGATGGGATCTCCACCTTTACTGGGAGTACAACCTACATGCCGTAAACAAGAGAAAAAGGGGTTGCCCTTGTTGAAGTGCGGACGGATGTACGATATCCATGTAAAGCGAATGACAGCATCTCATGCCAATCTTTGTACGTAACAACCATCTTCTGGATAATTTTCTTGATATTCTTATGAGCGGCTTCAACAACCCCATTCATCTTGGGTCTGTAAGGGGAAGAATTATGATGTGCAATCTTGAACTCGCTACACAGCTCTTTCATCATCTTGTTGTTCAAATTAGATCCATTATCAGTAATGATCTTATCTGGCACACCATACCGGCATATGAGTTGATTTTTGATAAACTTCACAACCACCTTCCTGGTCACGTTTGCATATGATGTCGCTTCAACCCATTTGGTGAAGTAATCAATTGCTACGAGAATAAATCTGTGACCATTGGACGCTTTCGGTTCTATCATGCCAATCATGTCGATCCCCCACATAGAGAAAGGCCATGGTGATGAAATCACATTCAGAAGTGTCGGAGGAATATGAATCCTATCCGCATAAATTTGACACTTATGGCATTTCTTCACATACTTGCAGCAGTCAGACTCCATTGTCAGCCAATAGTAGCCTGCTCTCAACATCTTTCTAGCCATGGCATATCCATTGGAATGAGTACCAAATGAACCTTCATGGACTTCAGTCATTAACAGGTTTGCTTCGTGTCTATCTACGCATATGAGCAGAACCATGTCAAAATTTCTCTTGTAAAGCACATCGCCATTGAGGTAGAAACTGCCTGACAATCTCCTCAAAGTCTTCCTATCTTTCACAGATGCCCCAGGCGGGTAAATCTGGCTCTGAAGGAAACACTTGATATCATAATACCACGACTTATCGTCTTGCACCTCCTCTACTACAAATACATGGGCTGGTCTGTCCAAACGCATCACAATGATATTGGGAACTTCATTCCAAAGTCTGACCACAATCATCGAAGCAAGTGTAGCGAGAGCGTCTGCCATCCGATTCTCATCTCGAACAATATGATGGAAGTCAACCTTAGTAAAGAACGTTGAGATCCTCCTCGCATAATCCCTATATGGAATGAGGCCAGGCTGATTCGTTTCCCACTCACCCTTAATCTGATTAACAACGAGGGCCGAATCACCATAAACATCAAGATGCTTAATCCTTAGATCAATGCATTCTTCCAATCCCATAATACAGGCCTCATACTCAGCCATATTATTCGTGCCTTTGAAAGTTAGCCTTGCTGTAAAAGGAAAATGTGTGCCCTGAGGAGTAATAATCACTGCCCCAATACCATTTCCGTATTGATTTACAATGCCATCAAACACCATACTCTATCTGGAACCAGGCTCTGGCCCTTCATCGAGCGTAGGCTCATCGCAATCATTCATTTTCAAATACAGGATCTCTTCATCTGGGAAATCATACTGAACTGACTAATAATCTTCTATTGGTTGATGTGCCAAGTGGTCAGCCAAGATACTACCTTTAATGGCCTTCTGCGCCCGATACTCAATGTCATATTCAGATAATAACATTTGCCAATGGGCGATCCTCCCTGTTAAAGCAGGCTTCTCAAAGATATACTTGATTGGATCCATTTTGGATATCAACCAAGTCGTATGATTCAACATATACTGGCGTAGGCGCTTAGCAGCCCAAGCCAAAGCGCAGCATGTTTTCTCAAGCATTGAGTATCGAGACTCACAATCAGTAAACTTCTTACTCAGGTAGTAGATAGCATATTCTTCCTTTCCTGATTCGTCCTGCTGACCAAGGACACAACCCATTGAGTCTTCCAGAACTGTCAAATACATAATCAGCGGTCTCCCTTCCATAGGTGGAGATAGAATCGGAGGCTCAGACAAATATTCTTTAATACTGTCAAAGGCCTTTTGGCAATCCTCGGTCCAATCGTGAGACTGATCTTTCCGGAGGAGCTTGAATATTGGTGCACATGTGGCAGTCATGTGGGATATGAATCTGGAAATATAATTCAAGCGGCCAAGAAAACCTCGGACTTGCTTCTCAGTTTTGGGCGCAGGCATCTCCTGTATTGCTTTGACCTTTGCAGGATCAACCTCAATACCTCTTTCACTAACGATAAAGCCCAAAAGCTTGCCGGAACGGACTCCAAATGTACACTTGTTGGGATTCATACGAAGCTTATACTTCCTCAAATGCTGAAAAAGCTTTAGCAAGTGCTCTACATGTTCAACTTCCATTCTTGACTTTGCAATCATATCATCAACATATACCTCGATCTCCTTATGCATCATATCATGAAATAAAGTAGTCATGGCTCGTTGATACATGGCTCCGACGTTCTTCAAACCGAAGGGCATCACTCGATAACAGAATGTTCCCTAAGGTGTGATGAATGTTGTCTTCTCCATATCCTCGGGTGCCATCTTAATCTGATTCTATCCAGAAAATCCGTCCATAAATGAGAAGACATTGAATTTAGATGTATTGTCTACCAACATATCAATGTGTGGTAGAGGAAAATCATCTTTCGGACTAGCTTTATTCAAGTCTCTATAGTCCACACACATTCGGACTTTTCCATCTTTCTTAGGCACAGACACAATATTGGCCACCCATTGAGGATACGTGGAAGTCACCAGAAACCCCGCATCAATTTGCTTCTGAACTTCTTCCTTGATCTTCTCTTCCATGTCGGGATGAGTTCTTCTGAGCTTCTGCTTCACAGGCACGCACTCAGGCTTTAGAGGCAGGAAATGTTGCACGATATCTGTATCCAGACCAGGCATGTCTTCATATGACCAGGCAAAGACGTCGACATACTCTCGTAGCAATTCAATCAACCCCTTATTGACAGATTCTTCCAGGAGTGCCCCAATCTTTACTTCTGGCACACAATCTTCAGACCCCAAGTTGACTGTTTCCAGATTCTCGAGATGCGGCTGAAGGATCTTCTCTTCATGCTCAAGTAGACGGGTAATCTCGTCAGGAATCTCTTCAACATCATCTTCTTCCGCCTCAAATACAGTGAATTCAAAGTTGGGAGATGGCGTCGGATCATTATGTTCAATGGGTTTGATTAACCTGCATAATGGTTTTGGATATAAAAGATACTTTAGAATTCAAACAAAGCAAATCATTATGCAAATGAATAGATTGATTTTATTCTTATTTATATTATTTATTTATTTTTTATGGGGTTTTATGTGATCACCAATTTCATGCAAAAGCAAAAAGGGAAAATAATTGGAAAAACAAACATTTAACATGAATTTATTGAATGAAAATATCATTGTATTTATGTGCCAACAATCACTTCTCCTTTTGGCATGGGATAAGGGTTTTTAAACACAATGCACATTACTTCGACTTATGGATAACTGTTGGAGTATCCACAGCGACCCAATTATGGCAGACCCCTCCAGGGATGATGAAATTGTCAGAATCCTCTTCGTCTTCTTCCAAAATGGCAACAGCCTCTTCATCCTGACCGGTGTGGATAAATCCACCACTCTTGAACAACCCTTGTTTGTTGAAGACCCCAAAAGAATAGCCTATGCCAGCCTGGGACTTGCTGTCTTCTAACTTAATCATTTACCCAAGACCGGCAGTTGCACCATGCTCAATGGCCAACTTTGCATCTTTGTAGGAAGCAAATGAAGGAGTTCTCTTCTCAACAGGTTCAACAATAGATAAAGCTTGGAACGGAGTTCCAACTTCATCCTTAGCATCTATATAAGAGAAGGAAGACAAATGGCTTACCAGGAGATCCTTTTCTCCCCCTACCACCACCAGCTTCTTATTCTTTACAAATTTCAGTTTCTGGTGTAGGGTGGATGTCACAGCGCCAGCCTCGTGAATCCATGGTCTGCCTAGGAGACAGCTATACGATGGGTGAATATCCATAACCTGGAAGGTAATTTGGAAATCACTTGGTCCGATTTTGACTGGGAGATCAACCTCACCAATCACAGTTTTGCGAGACCCATCAAAAGCCTTCACAACTACTCCACTCTGCCTCATGGGAGGCCCCTGATATGACAACTTCGTAAGAGTGGACTTCAGCAATACATTCAATGATGATCCAGTGTCCACCAGCACATTGGACATAGCATCATCCTTGCAGCTCATGGATATGTGTAATGCCAGGTTGTGGTCTCTCCCTCCTCGGGGAGATCAGCGTCACAAAAACTTAAATTGTTACAAGCGGTGATGTTTGCACCAATACTGTCAAATTGTTCTATCGTGACGTCGTGATATACGTACGCCACATCCAACACCTTCTGCAGAGCTTCTCGGTGTGGTTCTGAATTCAATAGCAATGATAACACAAATATTCTGGATGGCGTTTGTAGAAGCTGATCTACAACGTTATACTCGCTTCTTTTGATGAGCCTCAGCATCTCACCACAATCTTCTTTCGCATTGCCACTTGGGCCAGCAGAAGCAGGAGTTCTCAATGTAGAGGAGGGTTTAACAGCAAGTGCCAGATTCGGAGCGCTCACAGCATTGCCAATCGGGCTTTCAGCATAATCAGCATTGTCATTTCTTCGAGCGTCAGCTTGTGGTTTTGGCGGGGCAGAAAAAACATGACCGCTGCGGGTCAAGCCACTACTGTCAGCAATATTAACGACAGATGAAGAGGGAAAAGGCACCTCTTTCCCATTTTCTACTGCTACAGCATTGTAGCGATAGGGGACCGCCTTCTCAGAAGAGTACGGTACAGGGTCGGCTGGCTTAATGGTCAGAGCAGGAGAAACCTTCTGCTTGCTACCATCATACTTGATGACAACAGGCTCAGGTATCCGGAATACCGTAGAAATTACGTTGACTTCTACAGCATCTTCGTCAACGTTTCTGTTTTGAACTATCTCAATGACTCCTTCATCAAGCATTTGTTGGACATCCTTGCGCACCTGGCGACAGCCTCTCTGATTGACAGAACAGACTCGACATCTATCGTGATCGTGTTCATAATGGCTATAATCGCACAGCAAACGATGCATCTCAACTAGCGATTGTCGAATATGACTGACATATTTGACCTTGTACTTGCCAGGACAGCCCTGGACCATATTGACAGATTTCCCATGCTCGGGCAATGGGTTCTTCTTCACATTCGGACCTACGTCCTCAAAAAATAAAATCCCACTTCTCACAAGGTTTTCCACATTGGTCTTCAAGGGATATCAATTCTCCACATCATGTCCGGGAGCACCAGAATGATATATACAGTGAAGCTCAGACTTGTACCACCACTGGGGGTTAGCAGGTACAGCGGGAGGGTCTCGCGGAGTGATTAACTTTCTATCAATCAACGATGGATAGAGTTCAGCATAAGTCATCGGAATTGGATCAAAAGTGACCCTCTTCCTCTCGTAGTTGGTGCTGGCATTGTTGTTATTGTTTCGATGCTGGTAGGCATGCTGTTGTGGACGCTGTTGTTGTTGCTGATATTGCTGAGATGGTTGTGGTTGATAATGCTGGGCTTCCCTGAAAACAGGTGCTATATGAGCCACCTGATGCTGGTTGTTGACTGGGCGGACAATCTTCCTCTTCACAGAGGGTCTTCTCTTGACATGGGAAGACACAGCATGTGCCTCTCCCTCCTTCTTCTTTGCAAAGCTTCCATATCTCTTTGCTGAAGAGCCTTCCTCTCGAGTCAAACGTCCTTCACGGACCCCCTCTTCTAGTCTCATTCCCATATTCACCATCTCAGTGAAGTTTGAGAGAGCACTGGCTATCATCTTCTCATAGTAAAATGAAATCAAGGTCTTTAAAAAGATCTTGGTCATCTCCTTCTCCTCAAGGGGTGGCACTATCTGAGCTGCCAACTCGCGCCACCTCTGGGCGTATTCTTTGAAGGTTTGTTTCTCTTTCTGGAACATTGCCCTCAGCTAGTCCCTATCAGGAGCCATATCTACATTTTATTTATATTGCTTGACGAAGGCCTCGCCAAGATCGTTGAAAGAGCGGATGTTCGAACTTTCTAGACCCATGTACCACCGGAGAGTGACACTGGACAGACTGTCCTGGAAATAGTGGATGAGCAATTGGTCATTATCAGTTTGCGTCGACATCATACATCACAAGATGGCTGAGAGGGCAAGTGTTTCCTTTGTACTTCTCAAAGTCAGGTACTTTGAATTTAATAGGGATCTTCATGTTGGGCACGAGGCACAACTCAGCAGCACTTTTACCAAAGAGGTCCTTCCCCCTCAAAGTTTTCAGTTCCTTTGCGAAACTCAAGGAATTGGTCTTTCATATCATCCATCTTCTCATAAACGTCTGGGCCCTCAGATGGCTCAGAATGGTAGATGGTATCTTCAACTCTTGGTAGTGTGTGCACAACGGGAGGTGGTACCGAAAGAACCAGGCTAGATTCCGGCAAAGAAGCAAGAGTAGGAGCAAAACCCTCTGGCAGAAAATTGGCAGGCATCCCCACGGGAACCCGGTTGGCATGGATGGCGCAAAGTGGGCTGTTGCAGCAGGCACAGTAGACGTTACAATCTCAGAAATGACCGTCCTCTGGGGAGGAGTTGCAGGTGTTGGAGAAGACTGGCTCTGAGCGGCCAAGAATGACTCCATCAGGGCAGTCAATCTGGCTACCTCTTCTTTCAGCTCGCGGTTCTCTTGTTCCAAATGATCCATCAGTTTCGAAGAAATGGCTCTGGTGTAGTACCGGTGAGTCAACTTGTCTTCAAAATAAATGAAGAACACAGAGTTAGACCATAGGACAAGAAGCCGGGAACAAAACCTGCTTATGCACATGATGCATGCAATGCTTGTGCATATGATTTGTTTTTATTTCAGAGGAACTTTAGAGTTCTATTTGCAAAATTTGGGCAACATTACACTCATAATATCTGGAAAATATTTTTTACACCAAAGAAGTACAACATTGGTAACCAAATACAAGAGAAAAGGAAAATAATCATCCTATGGATCCCTAGAAACAATCATCTAAAGCTTGGGACACAGGAAGGTAAGATGCACGAAGCCTCTTCACCACCTCCTCATAGGCTGCCTCCATATCTGCCTTCTCCTTGGCGAGTCGATCGTACTTCCTCTTCCAAAACATGGAAGACTGAGGAAGTAGAGAAGTCCATGCATCATTAGGATCATCAATAACCTGATGCTCGAGAAACTCAATCAAAGCATCTTTCTCCTTGATCTGCTGAAGCAATTCCTCTCGTTCACGGATCCAAGCACGTGAACGGTCTTCATCTCTCAACTCTTCTACTCCTTGGTCAGGGAGGGTTGAAGGCCTAGCCATGACCAAAGGTGTAGGTCTCGAATATTCGTAAGGCATGAGGTACTCAGAAGCTCTCCTCCTAACCCAAGAAGTGTAAGGCTCCAAAGCGACACAATTCTTTGGACCTAGCTCCTTCCTACTTTTCTTATAGATCTTGCGCCAAGCGCGGACCATCCTGCTCTTCAAGCCTTGGGGATCTTTACCCTCCTGAAAGAACACACCCTCTAACAGAATGTTATTGAGTTTATCCTTAAGGGGGAACCCAAGCTGACGACGTGCCAAAACAGGGTTGTAGCTAATTCCACCACATGTACCAAGAAGAGGTACATTGGAGAATTCACCACAAGAGTCGATAATCTGCACACCATCATACACCCGGTTGTACCAAGAGATGTCATCATTAGTGAGAGACATAAGTCTCGGGACCACCGTAGACATCCCTTGTTCTCCTTGAAGGCGACCGTCTGCGGTAAGTGAGAAATAAACCACTTACACAATAGAGGCAAGCAGCACACAATGGCACCACCACCCTTTGCATTCCTCTTATGCAAAGAAAAATAAGTGTCACCCAACAGATTCAGAACGGGATTAAGAGTAGAGAAAATCCTAATAGCGTTCACATCCACAAACTTGTCGATGTTGGGGAACAACACTAACCCATAGATGAGAAGTACAAAGATGGCCTCAAAGGCGTTCTCACTCATGGCCTTCCCATACATAATAGCTTGAGGAATGAGGAACTCAGAAGGGAGACCATGAATTCCACCTTTGGTAGTCATATGAGCACCAACCAGAGATTCATCTGTATGCAACATATCAGCGATCTCTTGAGAAGTAGGAATACTCTCCAAGCCACTGAACGGTAACTGGTCTAGAATAGGTATGCCCACAAGGTAGGCATACTCCTCCAGCGTAGGCAAAAGCTGGAAATCCGGGAAAGTGAAGCAACGGTACAAGGGATCATAAAACTGCACCAATACACTCACCAATCCTTCATCCACTTGAGTAGTCAGGAGAGGAAGAAGCTTCCCAAAACGAGCCTTGAAACCCAAGGGATAGGATGTCAAATTCCTTAGCTTTTTCAAGTCGGGTTGTCTGAAACTGTACTTCTTTGTATTCCTTCTTTGTTTTTCCATGTCAGAAAATTTGCAAATAGACCTATTTAAGTTCCTTGAAAATTTCTTATTATTTTGATGATATGGATGCAAATGGGTGCATGAATGCAACAATCACACTCAAGGATCAAGCAAAGCACACCAAACAAAGGTCATGGGATGGATCATATTATCCTTAATATCAATCATTCATTTTGGTGGATTATGGTTTACACCTTATCAACACCCAAGTTCCATTGATAATAAGGATACATGAACGGATCAACCACGAATCAAGGGTTTGTTGCAAGTCACGAGCATGGAATCTCGGCTAAGAACCACCCAAAGGGAGTGTACTAGGGTTTAAACCTGCCAAACATGTTCTACAAGAGGTTCCCATAGTCATCATCCCAGCTTTCGGATATTATCGGAGAAACGACTACTCGTATTCCAAAAATATTCTCAAGAGAGACTCTTATGAGTGTAGTATCGCGTAACAATCGTATCAAATCTTAGACTTGAACGACTTTCGCACTACATCCTAAGAATAGGCCAAGATGGGCTTGGTAAACTAAGGTCCTTGGCTTCTAAGGTCTATATTGGAAAGAGTAATGTCTAACCACAACTACTTGTATGACATTACTGATCCCAACATGACCTCCACCAAGTGAATGGACTTGCAAGTCAACTTGCTAAGGAATAACTCCACACAAGTCGACAAGACTATGGCATTCTCCTATCCTAAGTGCACTCGAGTTCGGGTATAGAACTCATCTCACAAAGATCACCAAGCATATAAGGAATTAATATTCAAGCAATTCAATCATTACAGACAATACAGTAATCCCAAATTGCACAAAAATGTGTCACAAAATAATATATAGAATACAATACAACAAATATGAAAAGTAGGCAAAACCCACTAGGCAAATGTCTCCCCAGCAGAGTCGCCACTTTTCTGTAGCGGGGTATTTGTTACCATTAGAGATATTGACTAAATCCAAGGTAAACCATACAAGTCGAGTCGCCACCGCACTTCTATTTATCCAAAGAAATGGTTAGAAAGCGAACAAAAACCTAAAAGTTTTATCGAATCAAAAACTAGTAAAAATGTCAGAGATCTGGGTAAGGGGGTTGGTTATGCAATGGGAAGGTTTTAGGCACCCAAAACATCCTAGGTACTCCTAGGGAGCCCTTTTCATATTTGTTGTAAGGTTGTTATTTTGTGAAAATTTATTTGTGCAAACATGATTGAAGGGATGAGAAGAGAATATACAAGTTTATTTACATTTTGTGTTTGGATGGATAAACCCATTGCCTACGTACCATCTTAAAAAAGATTAGGATCAAAACCTCGTAGTTCGGGGTAAAAATTTCAAAATGAGTTGGTGAATTGATTGGTCCAAAAGCCTTAAGGTCTTTTGTTATCCAAGGGAGAAAACTCAACTTAAAACCACAAATCCACCATGTGAGGATAACTTCAACATGCTAGTGAGGGGTTAACCCTATAATAAGCATGGAAGACTCATTGTCCATCACTAAGGATATATGTGAGTATTACATCTACCTCAAGGATAACTCAAACCTAATAGCTAAAGGTTATGAAAAATTTGACTAAGAAAAGTGGCCATTGAAACCACAAAAAGACATTTGAATGGGTTATATTTATCAATGAAAAGTATTTACAAAATATGGTCAAAGTTGACTTAAATATTCAATTCAAAATAAGTGTTATGAAAACAAGTTTGAAAATCAAAAGCATAAGGCTTAGGTTTCTAATGTTGAAAAGAAATGTTAATGTTTGCACAAAAGTTTTGGCTTGGGTTAGAGTGGAGGGAAGAAGAAGAATGGCTAAGGTCCTAATCATACAAGAGATAAGGGAAAAGAGAACAAGACCACAAATGGAGTTCCTCTCTTGAGATCATATTGATGATCCAAGTAGCTCCCATCCTTTGGAATATGCAAGCAAAATAATAGTAAGCTCAAGCAATCAACGCAATCAAACAAGCTTCTTAGAAGATCTTCAATGTATCTTGTATCTTTCACTTTGGTTTTGAATAGGACAATGGTTCTTCAATTTGAGCTCTCATAGGATTCCCTAGCACAAGAGCACACACATCAAAGAGTTTTATGAAGCAAATCAAAAATGGACAAGAGTGAGTTTAGAGGTTTGGTCCTTCTAATCCATCTTCAACATTTAAGGTCCTTTTACTCCAATTTTTCATAGGGAAAGTCCTAGAAACTTAGTCCATTTGTCCATTTCTTTGCATTTGGTCCACAACAAACAAAACACAAACACAATGGCAATAATATATACACAATTATGTGCTCAAGTGAGCAAAGGGCAAATTGCATTAACATAAACATGTGCTCAAATGAGCAAAGGAAAAAAAGCAAATGAATAATATGTACAAGAAAAGTAAATTGCATAAAAGTAAAGAGCAAAAAGTAAATGTTAATTGTTAATGGTTAGTGTTAGTAGTTAGTGTGCCATAAGGCAAATTTAGCGCTATGTTAAGCAATCGTAATTGGACTTATGTAGAAGACACAACTATCTGAGGCCGGTCAATAATAATGTAGGCAACAACGTAAGTTAGAAGTCTTGATTAGTGAACCAAGTTCCAACAACTTGCCATGCCAAAAAAGAAGAAGAGAAATGATCTTGTATTGGTTTAAGTCCTTTGCATGATTTAGGAAGCAATCTATCCTTGATGCAAAGCCATTCACTTGATCATTTGATCAAGATGAATTAGATTTGAATCAAGGAAGATTAAACCTCCCTAATCAATGCTAACTTATCAACCTTTAACTCATTGATCAAGAAAGAAAAGAAAAAGAAGAAGAAGAAGAAAATGGATAATGGAAATGAATAAAATAAAGTGCATTAAGCAAAGTGGAATGTACCAATCCATAAATGTTGACCAAAGATAGGGAAGATCAAGGTCAAACCCTCAAAATCAGAAATGAGATGAAGATTGGAAGTCAAGAAATAAACAAAATATTTTTGGCATTTTGATATTTGAAAATAAACTTGAATTAAAATATTAAAGAAAGGTCAAACTTCAAATTCACTTCAAATCAACTTTAAAAAAGTCCAAGTGATTATCCCAAGTTCAACAAGGTCAAACAAAGTTTGACAAAAAAATTAAGCATTTTTAAAAGTCAGAAACTATTTTTAATCAATTAAAAATGAATAAAAGTAACCTAATTGAACTAAAATGTCAAATAAATCTCAAATCAATTAAAAAATTGATGAGAATATTTTTCATAGATCCATCATCATTCAAATAGGTTGAGAAAATATTTTTGTATTTTTTGAATATCAAAAACTATTTTAAATGAAATAAAAATAACCAGAGAAGAGAAAATTCACAAAAAATATCAAATGATAAAATAAAAAATATTAAAAATCATTTTTAGAAACTAGAATTAAAAAGACAAATAATTCAATTGGTCTCATATTTTTTGGAATTAAAATGAAAGAGTTATGAATTTTTGAAGTTAAATGAAATAAAAGAAATAAAATGGAAATTAGAAAAATCAGAAAAAAGGAGAGGCGTTGGATGAGATTTCATTAATTGACCTGGCACATCTAATGGTCCAGAGGTGCGCGCTCACCATGAGTCCAAGTCAATGCAACCACACACTGAATTAAAATAAGTCATAAGATCCAAGAGCCATGATTCAATCTGGGAATCATCATCAACGGCCTGGATTTAAACTGGCAAACGGACGGTGGTGTACACCACCGTCTTCTCCGGCAAACATGGAGATTCCGACCAAAGTTGCAGGTCATAAAATCCTGATGAAAACGAGTGATCCTCATATCATTGGAAAGCTGGGGTGATGTACATCACCCCTGTACCATTAGTTTCTCTTCTAGATATCAGTAGGAAGAGAAATCAGAAGGAGAAAATGATGGATTTCAAACTGAACTTGATGTTTTTACAAAATTGAAAGCACAATTCAAATGCTTCTAATGAGAGGACTTCAGCCAGACCAAGAAACTCAAGAGATAAGCAAGAAATGATGAGTTTCGAAGAAAAAAAGTTCTGATATCCACCTTTGAAATGCAGATCTTGAGAGCACGATTCTCCTCAACTAATGCTTGCAGTAGGATCTAGTGATGAAGATAAAGCAAGGCCAAGGAATTGTAGGTCTGAAAATAAACCAAGCTAGTTGAAATTCAGATCTGAATTTTTAAGAAGAAAGTAGAAATTCCTTTTAGTGTGGTTATGGATTCAATCTTGCAGCATTTCAGGCGCCCTTAGGTTGGTTTAGAATGAATCTGAGCAGCTCTATTTATATCACAAAGTGATGCAAGGCATGTATAATTCGTGTGCATGAAGTGAGGGGCACTTGAAGTTATGGGCACTTGAAGTTGGACTTTTTTTCATTTCGATGCATTTGGCCCAAGGTGACCTATAATATTTTGCATTATCACATGTATTTATTTTGAGATTTTGAATTTTTGCTCTACATAACATTTGAAGTAGACACAATAAGCTTTCTAATGCATTTGGTCCCACCTCAAAATCATAAAAAAAGAATGATTTATGTTCTTGGGAAATTGACCTAAAATTAGGGTTTTAGTCAAAATGACCTGTAATGTCTTGGAATGGATGATGGCCTTCCAAGCTTCAAATCAAATTTTGATGAACATGAAAGTTGTTCATATGGTCCTTACGAACATTGTTTCTATTGGGATCATCTCCATTTGATTAACATACAAAAATTTAGGTCGCAGTGCATTTCAAAATAGACAGATGAATTGACTGATCAACTTCTCAACTTCACAACTCATATCTTGATGAATTGATGATTGAGGGCACTCAAATAAGTTCAAATATGCATGTAATGATGAATTAAAGAACTTCCCTTGATTTTATTTGACCATGGGTTGAGGTTGCTTCATGAGCAAGGCACAGTTGATGAACAACTGAATTAGGGTTTCCTTGGGAAACAAACCTCAAACCCCTTGACTTGCTTTGATCAAAATGATGAATTGAGATACCTGGGAGGCATATTTTATGGATGAGAGCATTGGGAACCATTGCCATGTTTGCTTTCATCTTCTCTTGGACATATCATTGCATAAAGGATCACCTAGAAGCTTTTAGATCTTGAGATTGCTTAAGCTACAAACAAAAGATGTTAGTGACATATTTTTGTGCTTTTGGTTAGTAATAAATTAGAAAAAGCAATGATATACAATTCAAGCATGCTTGGTGATCTCAAACACCTCGCAAGAGGTCCCAACTCAAAGGCAAAGGGAACCAAGATGCTTAAGATCCTTGAAGCTATGCAAATGCAATGTTATGATGCCATGAGGGATCTTAGGGCTAAAATTGGGGTCTTACAACGAGCATGAAGTCGGGTTAAGAACCATCCCAAAAGGAGTATAGTAAGGACAAAACCTGTAGAACATGTTGTAACAAGTTCCCAGAGTCGTGATCCCATCTATCAGATATTATAGGTTAGGATGAGTGACTCATCAACCCAAAATATTCTCTAGAGAAACTCATCTGAGCGTAGTATCGAGTAACAACTGTTATTAATTCTACACTTGAATGGTCTCTGCACTACTGTAAGACCCCAATTTTGTCCCTAAGATCCCTCATGGCATCATATCATATCATTGCATTGCCTCAAGGATCATTGGACACCTTGCTTCCTTCCCTGTGGGTGGGTCATCTTTTTGAGAGTGGTTCTTGATCACGAAGCATGTTTGCATTTGTATATCATTTCTTTTCTTTTAATCACTAACCAAAAGTACAAAAATATGTCATCTAACCTTTGTCTTGCAGATGAAGCATTAACAGGTCAAGGCAATCAAAGGCATTCATTGAGCAATAGATGGTGGTCATTCTTGAGATTTGGACCCCACAATCATTCACAATATTTCATATGAGCTATGATGTCATTTTGAAGCAAAATCCCAAGTGGTAGAGGCTTGAATTTCATCAGAACATTGTCAAGTCATCTGAAGACCTAGAAAGTCAACTGCAAAGTCAACTGTGGATTTGGAGATGGGAAGTGATTAGAAATACTTCATTCATGTTCAAACAAGTCTCATTTGACATTTCAAACACTCACATTGAAGAATTTGAAGTCAGGTCAAGAATTTCCAAAGATAGCAAGTGACCTATAATTTGAACTTTCCAAAAATGGAAAGATTTTAGACCAACTTCAACTCAATATTAAATCATCAAGAAGGCTTCAAATGAAATTTTGTTGAACTTGAAAGTTGTAGATCTTTCTCTCCCATTTCCAAAATGTCCAAGATCATGAATTTCTAATGTGTGGTTGAGGAGATATGATCAAATCATGGCAAAGTGTGCTTGAAGATTCAAATGGGCATAACTTTTCAACCAAAGCTCCAAAATGAGTGGTTCTTTTGGCATTTTGTTCATCATGACCTCTAGTTTCCAAAACATCCATTACATGACATGATTTCTTCTTGCATAATCAAGTGCTCACTCATGATGTTTTTGAGGGAATTTTCATAAAATCATTTTTAATGATCATGAGCATAAAATATCACTTCCAAAACTTGCATGGACTTATTTTAAGTGGATTTGGGCCAGAAGTAAGCACTGTTCACGTGGCTTTTCATGCATGGAGGTGGAAATACCATTTTACACATACACCTTATAACTTGTTAATCTTGATTAATTTTGGTTAAAACAGATTTTCAGCATCATTAGCAAGTGGTATATAAGGTTAAACATAACTGCTTTCACCATTAACAACACTTTTCAGATCTAGATTCAAGAATCACAAAATTGTTCTCTCAAAAATATTTTCAAAATTCTTCACACCAAAGCCATTTCTCTTGATTGATTCATGATGAGGAAGCATTTATGAGCAAGTTTGAACGTGGAATTGGAGCAATTGGTGCCATATTGAGCCATACTCGAAGCCTGAAGGTTCCATGGATTTTGCAAATTGAGCTGGATTCGTGTATGTTGGAGCTTCAAATTTATCATCAATCACATCATTAAGCATTGTAGAGAAGATTTGAGGCTTGGCTGAGCTTGTAGCGCGCGATTCAAAGGCTCTGCACTTCAAGAGGTCAGGATTCGATCTCAATATTTCTCAAATTCATTGCTATATTGTTATAGATCTTGTTGTCCTGATGAATCTGAGCTTTGAATCGTGTGATTTGGTGCTGTTTTGAGTTAGTTATGGATGATTGAATATTTGACATGTTGAAATGATTCTCTTCGATCCGAGCTTGTTTTGATGTTTTTGCATGAATTGCTTATGGATCTTGAATGTACATGACATGATGAATCGTTTGGTGTTAGTCTTGTTAATTTCTGGACATTTTTGTGAAAATCTGGAAATTCAGATGAAGATCATCATGATCTTCATCTTCAACCTATGAACATTCATCGTTTCCAGAATAGCTACGGTTTTGCATTGCATTTGCTACGAACATTCGTGAATTAGCTACGAATCTGGAAATGCCATGCAGCGCTAGGGTTTAAGGCCAATACGGCGTCGTTTCATGTTGAGCGCCAAATTTAAATATGCACCGGGTTCGAGTCTGAGCGAGCGAGATTTTTCAAATGCCATGCTATTTCCATACTTTCCCTCCTATTTTCACATGCTATGTCCATTTCCATTTTTTATTTTTCCATCAACTTCAAAAAATCATATAAAATAGGAAAATGCATCAATTTCACTCCAATTTTTTGCACAATGCTCCTTATCCTGTCTAGTTTTTTATGATCATGATTTCCAAAGTTGTGCTTGGCTGGAAAAATGATTTGTTCTAGGTTGATTGAGTACATATGCATGTGTGACCTTGCCTTGCTTATCTTATCATAAAATGCTTGTTTCTTATCCAATGAATGTGAAATTTTGCATGATTAATCTAGACACATTGCTTGACATTTTGGTTTTGGTTTGACATTTTTCTCAATTACCATTGCTGTTTTATGCTTGTGCTAACTTGGTGTGACAATTTGTGTCACACCTTTGAATGTTCAACTTGTGCAATGAGATTTCCATGCCAAATGATCTCTGAATCCCTTGATTTTTTGTATGTTGATCATGTTAGACGTCTTGAATATGCATGAATTTTTCCAGATTTATTTGAATCATTTCTATTTGGATTTGAATTTTTCATTCATGTTGATCACATATGAGCTTTGAAATTACCTTGAACTTCTTTTGATCATGAAATGCTTTTGGTGATTGATTTTGATGTGAGCCTTTCTAGGATATGTCAATATGTGTGTGAAGTTGCTTTGTGTTAAATTTCAGCCCCTGTTTTGAATTTTTTCTCCATCTTTGACCCTAGGCTTTGACCTAGTGGTTTGTTGCTTACATTTGAGCTTTGATTTCAGGTTTAAGCATCCAAGTTCCATAGTTAATGATGCTTCATCATGTGATTGTTGATGTTTGCTCTTGATTACTAACATTGTGTGTTTTGTAGGTTGATGCTAATTCACTTGAGTTTGCCTTTTGGCTTACACATTTTGTACATTGAGATTGTCTGTTGCTTATTGACTGTTGTCTGTTTGTCTGAGCATTGTACTGATTTGTTTAGTGTTTCCACAGGTACCTAAGTTGCTTTAAGTTCATTTTGAACTTTGCTTTGCTTGGTTGCTTAACCACTTAGGTATAATCTCTAATCTTCATGTAGTCTGGAAGACCTACTGTTATTGGTAGGCACCTGTCTGAAGCCCTCCTTAAGAGGCAATGTTTGTGAATGTTTAATTTTGTGCCAAGCAGGTAAAGTCCTCTTAAGAGGCAATTGGCACATAAAAGAGATGTGTAACCCATCTCTTGCTACTCAGTGTGTCATTCACCTTGCTCACACCATGTGTTGATGCATGGTGAATAATAACCCAAGATCTTATAGAGTCAATCATTTGTGGAGAAGAGTTCCAACTTTCTGAACTCCCACACTTTCCATTGATCAAAGCTCTCCCTGACCAGGGATAAGAGCTATGAGGCACACCCCTCATCTCCTTTTCATCTAGTTCACCCTATTCCAGTTGGCTGTAAAGCCTAACCTTGCTTGAGCCTAATTGATTGTATATAGTGTGTGCTAATTGACTTGTTTGTTTGCTTACTTGATTCATCTGTGCATATTGGCTTATGTGTGCCTTGGTGCATGTATCATCATTACTTGTATATCATTTCATAAACATTGTTCATTACTTTGTAATATTGTGTTTTGTCCATGGAGGAGGCAAGCATAAGTCCATTGATTGGCAGTTGTTTTCCTATGATATGGTAGGAGACTAGTATAAGTCCATTGATTGGCATCTGGTATCCATGTTTCTCTTTGTTTTAGGAGATTGGAATAAGTCCATTGATTGGCATCCAGTATCCATTTTGTTTTGTGAGACTAGTATAAGTCCATTGATTGGCATCTGGTATCCATGTTTCTCTTTGTTTTAGGAGATTGGAATAAGTCCACTGATTGGCATCCGGTATCCATTTTTGTTTTGTGAGATTGGAATAAGTCCATTGATTGGCATCCGGTATCCATTTACTTTATCCATCTTGTTATTTGCTTATCGCATTGTTGCCTTTTCCAAAGGAATCACTTGAATCATCTACATATGATCTCAAGAGGTGAACATCTAAGAAGTTTTACTTCCCCACCCTCCCACCTTTTGTTTCTTTAAACCTCCATATGCATGTTAACCCAAAACAAGAAAACTATTGTGCAAACATCTTCATTTGCTTTCAAATTAGAAACCTAGGCCTTAGGCCTTTGATTTTTCAAACTTCATTTTCATAATACTTCTTTTGAATTGAATTCTAATCATACTTTGACCATCTTTTGTGAATAAATTCTAATTGATTAATTCCACTCATTCAATTGTTTTGTGGCTCAAGTCCACTTTCTTGATAAGTTTTCATACATTAGCCATAGATTTGATTTATCCTAGTTGGTTGATGTTAATCTCACCTTTTGTCCTTAGTGATTGAATTGTAAGACTTCCTTGCTTATTATAGGGTTAACCCCTCACTAGCAAGTTGAAGCTTTTCTCACATGGTGGACTTGTTGTTTGCATAGGTTGTGTTTTCTCCCGTGGATAACGAAAGACCTTAGGGCTTTTGTTTTAAAAATGAATCCACTCATACTTTTGGAAATCTTTTAGCCGAACTACGGAGTTTTGATCCTTACCTTCCATGGAAAGGTACGTAGGCAACGACTTCATCCGTTCAAACACAAAAATAATAACTTGTATATTCTTTTCTCATCCTTTCAATCCATGTTTGCACAATAAATATTTCATAAACAAATAACATTTCGTACAACAAGTTATGAAAAGGGCTCCCTAGGAGTACCTAGGACGTTTTGGGTGCCTAACACCTTCCCATTGCGTAATTAACCCCTTACCCAGATCTCTGATCTTTTCATTAGTTTTCTATGTGTAAAACTTCTTAGGCTTTTGTTTGCTTTTTAGCCATTCCTTTGGATAAATAAAAATGCGGTGGCGACTCGATTCTTTGTATGCTTTTCTTTTGATTTAGTCAATAAATCATAAAGTGACGAATACACCACTACAGAAAAGTGGCGACTCTGCTGGGGAACAATCTCCTTGGTGGTTTTGCCTACTTTTCACCCTTGTTGTATGACATTATTTATTTGTTATATGGCATAATTTTGTACAATTTGGGATTACTGTTTTGATTGTAATGATTGAATTGCTTGATATACAATTGTTGTTTGCTTGGTGATCCCTGTGAGATGAGTTCTGTACCCGAACTCGAGTGCACTTTAGGATAGGAGAATGGCATAGTCTCGTCGACTTGTGTGGAGTATTCCTTAGCAAGTTGACTTGCGAGTCCATTCACTTGGTAGAGGTCATGTTGGATTAATAATGTCACACAAGTTATTTGTGGTTAGGCATTATTCTTTCAATCATGTGCCTTAGAAGCCAAGGACCTTAGTTTACCAAGCCCATCTTGGCCTATTTTAAGGACGTAGTGCGGAGGTCGTTCAGATGTAAGATTTGATGCGATTGTTACGCGATACTACACTCATAAGAGTCTCTCTTGAGAATATTTTTGGAATACGAGTATTCGTTCCTCCGATAACATTCGAAAGATGGGATGATGACTATGGGAACCTCTTACAGAACATGTTCGACATGTTTAAACCCTAGTACGCTCCCTTTGGGTGGTTCTTAACCGAGACTCCATGCTCGTGACTCTCAACAAACCCGTGATTCATGGTTGAGTCGTTCAGACATCCTTAATATCAATGGAACTTGGGTGTTGATAAGGTAAAAACCATAATCCACCAAAATGGATGATTGATATTAAGGATGATTGAGTCGGTTCATGTATCGTTAATATCAATGGAACTTGGGTGTTGATAAGGTGAAAACCATAATCCACCAAAATGGATGATTGATATTAAGGATACTATGAGCTTTCCCATGTCCTTTGTCTGGTGTGTTTTGCTTGATCCTTGAGTGTGATTGTTGCATTCATGCATTCATGCATTCATCTGCATTCATGTCATCAGAAAAATCATAAAATTTACATGGAACTTAAAGGGTTTATTTGCAAAATTTTCAGACATGGAAAAACCAAAAAGGCATACAAAGAAGTACAGCTTTCGACAGCCCGATCTGAAAGAGTTAAGGAATCTGACATCTTATGTATTAGATCCCTTGGGTTTCAAAGCTCGTTATGGGAAGCTTCTGCCTCTTCTGACTACTTAGGTTGATGAAGGACTAATCAGTACTTTGGCGCAGTTCTATGATCCTCTGTATCATTGCTTCTCTTTTCCGGACTTTCAGCTGTTGCCTACGCTTGAGGAGTATGCTCATCTTGGGGGTATCCCTATTCTGGATCAGGTGCCGTTCAGTGGCTTAGAGAGTATTCCGACTTCTCGAGAGATCTCAGACTTGTTGCACATAGATGAATCCCTTATTGAAGCGCATATGACCACCAAAGGTGGAATTCAGGGTCTTCCTTCTGATTTCCTCGTCGCTCAAGCTACCGTTTATGGGAAGGCCATGAGTGAGGATGCCTTTGAGGCTTTATTCGTGCTGCTTATCTATGGTTTGGTATTGTTCACCAACATCGACAAATTTGTGGATGTGAACGCCATTAGGATCTTTTCTGTTCTTAATCCCGTTCCTACTCTGTTGGGTGATACCTATTTCTCTTTGCATCTGAGGAATGCAAAGGGTGGAGGAGCTATTGTGTGCTGTTTGCCTCTGTTGTATAAGTGGTTTATTTCTCACTTACCGCAGACGGTCGCTTTCAAGGAGAACACGGGATGTCTACGGTGGTCTACGAGACTTATGTCTCTCACTAATGACGATATCTCTTGGCATGATCGCGTGTATGATACAGTTCAGATCATTGATTATTGTGGTGAATTCCCTAATGTGCCTCTTCTTGGTACATGTGGTGGGATCAGCTACAACCCGATCTTAGCACGTCGTCAGCTTGGGTTCCCCCTAAAGGATAAACCTCATAACATTCTGTTAGAAGGTGTATTCTTTCAGGAGGGTAAAGATCCCCAAGGCCAGAAAGCCAGGATGGTCCGCGCTTGGCGCAAGATTCACAAGAAGGGTAGAAATGAGTTGGGCCTGAAGAACTGCATTGCTTTGGAGACGTATACTTCTTGGGTCAGACAGAGAGCATCAGAGTATCTTATGCCATATGATTATCCGAGACCTACACCGTTGGATGTGGTTAGGCCTTCAACCCTCCCTAACCAAGGTGTAGAGGAGTTGAGAGAAGAAGACCTTTCACGTGCTTGGATCCGTGAAAGAGAAGAGTTGCTTCAACAGATTAAGGAAAAGGACACTCTGATCGAATTCCTGGAGCATCAGGTGATAGATGATCCGAATGATACCTGGACTTCTCTGCTTCCTCATTCTTCCAAGTTTTGGAAGAGGAAGTATGATCGACTTGCTAAGGAGAAAACGGATATGGAAGCAGCATATGAGAGAGAGATCAAGAGGCTTTGCGTATCTCGTCTTCCAGCATCTCGAGCTTCTAGGGATCCATAGGATCTTTATTTTCCTTTTCCCTTGTAATGATCAACAATGCTGTACTTCTTTGTCTCGAATATATTTGATGAGATATTTTTCCATATGCGATTAAATGCTTTAAATTTTGAAAAATTTGCAAATAGAACCCTAAAAGTTCCTTGAAATAAAAATAAAGCATATGCACAAGCATTGCATGCATCATTTCGCATAAGCAGGTGTTGTTATGGTCTTCTTGTCTGTGGCCTAACTCTGTGCTCTTCATTTATTTTAAAGACAAGCTAACTCATCGGTACTACACCCGAGCTAATTCTGCAAGAGTGATGGATCAACTTGAACAAGAGAACCGTGAGCTGAAGGAAGAGGTTGCCAGACTGAGCGCTCTGATGGAGCAATTTCTAGCTGCCCAGAATCAACCGTCTCCACCGCCTGCAACTCCTCCCCAGAGGACTGTTATTTCTGAGGTTGCTTCGTCAACTGTGCCAGCTGCTAGTGCCCATTTCATGCCGAATGCCATGCCAGCCGGATTTCCGTGGGGTATGCCTCCAGGTTTTATGCCAGATATTCCAGCTCCTACATTTGCTTCCATGCCGGCATCTAGCCCGGTCCTTGCAATGCCTCCTCCTGTCATGCATACCATTCCCAGGGTAGACGACACCATCTATCATTCTGAGCCGTCTGAGGGCCCAGATGTTAATGAAAAGATGGATGCAATGAACGACCAATTCCTTGAACTCCGCAAGGAATTGAAGACCCTCCGAGGGAAAGATTTTTTCGGCAAGTCTGCTGCTGAATTATGCTTGGTTCCCGGTGTTAAGATTCCCGTCAAATTCAAAGTTCTTGACTTTGAGAAGTATAAGGGGAACACCTACCCGCTCAGCCACCTGGTTATGTATGCCAGGAAAGTGTCTACTCAAACAGATAATGATCAGTTGCTGATTCATTATTTTCAGGATAGTTTGTCTGGTGTAGCTCTTCGTTGGTATATGAGCCTTGATAGCGCAAACATCCGTTCCTTCAACGATCTTGGCGAAGCCTTCTTCAAGCAATATAAATATAATGTTGATATGGCTCCTGACCGTGATCAACTCAGAGCTATGTCCCAGAAGGACAAAGAGACATTCAAAGAGTACGCCCAGAGATGGCGAGAGCTGGCAGCTCAGATTACTCCTCCCCTAGAAGAGAAGGAAATGACTAAGATGTTTTTGAAAACTCTTAGTTCATTTTATTATGAGTGGATGGTCGCTAGCGCTCCCTCTGATTTCACCGAGATGGTGAACATGGGGATGCGATTGGAGGAAGGAGTCCGGGAAGGACGTTTGACTAAAGATGAAGGCTCTTCTAAACGATATGGGGCGTTTAAGAAGAAAGATGGGGAGGCACATGCTGTGCAATCCCATGCTAAACCTAGAAGACCCTCTGTCAAGAGGAAGCCTGTGCGTCATGCCAGCAACCAACATCAGGTGGCTCACATAGCACCTGTCTTCAGAGACAATAATCAGCATAATCAGCAACAACCTCAGTATCAACAACAACATCGCCCACAGCAACAGGCTTACCAGCCTCGTGGCAACAGTAATCAGGCTAATTTGAATTATGAGAGGAAAAAGATCACTTTCGATCCTATTCCTATGTCATACGCTGAGCTATATCCCTCTTTAATAGAGCGGAAACTGATTACCCCGAGGGATCCTCCGGTTGTACCTGCTAACCCGCAGTGGTGGTACAAGCCCGACCAAAATTGTGTTTATCATTCCGGTGCTCCCGGTCACAATATAGAAAACTACTATCCATTGAAGACTAAGGTTCAAGACCTTATGAGATGCGGCATTCTGAGCTTTGAGGACTCAGGCCCCAATGTTACGAAGAACCCATTGCCCGAGCATGGGAAGTCGGTTAACATGGTCCAGGGTTGCCCTTGCAAATATAAAGTCAAATATGTAAGCCATATTCGACAGTCATTGGTTGAGTTTGATCGTCTGCTGTGTGATTACAGTCATATGGAGCACGACCATGACAAATGCCGTATCTATTCCGTCAATAGATTGGGTTGTCGCCAAGTGCGCAGAGAGCTTCAAGAGCTGTTGGATAAGGGTACTATTGAAATTCTTCAAAACAGAAATGTTGATGAAGATGAACCAGAAGTAAATGTGATTTCTCCTGTGTTCAAAATTCCTGAGCCTGTTGTCATCCGTTATGATGGTAGCAAGCCGAAGGCCTCTCCTTCCTTGGTGATCAAGCCTGCAGGCCCTGTGCCTTATGCTTCAGACAGAGCAATTCCCTTCCGCTATAATCCAGTTGCTGTTGAAGATGGGAAAGAAGTGTCGTTGCCTTCAACGTCTGTGGTAAACATTGCTGATGTGAGCGGGTTGACCCGGAGTGGTCGTGTGTTTTCTGCACCCCCGAAACCTCATGTTGTTTCTAATTCTGCTGAGCGTCCGGTTGGGACTGCAGTGAATGTTCTGAACCCGACACTTACTGTTGCTAAACCCTCCTTTGTACAAAAGACTCATGCTTCTTCTGTTGGCCCGAGTGGCATTGTGAATGAAGAGTGTGATGAGATGCTGAGGCTCATCAAGAAGAGTGAGTACAACGTTGTAGACCAACTTCTACAAACACCATCCAAGATCTTCGTGCTATCATTGCTTCTGAATTCAGAACCCCATAGGGAGGCTCTGCAGAAAGTATTGGACGTGGCTTATGTCGATCACGACGTCACTATTGAACAGTTTGACAGTATAGTTGCAAACATTACCGCTTGCAACACTTTGAGTTTCTGTGACGCTGATCTCCCTGAGGAGGGAAGAGACCACAACCTGGCTTTACATATTTCTATGAATTGCAAGACCGACGCCATGTCCAACGTGTTGGTGGACACTGGGTCATCTTTGAATGTATTGCCGAAGACCACTCTTTCGAGATTGTCATATCAGGGGCCTCCCATGAGGCAGAGTGGTGTTATTGTGAAAGCTTTCGATGGGTCGCGTAAGACCGTGATTGGGGAAGTTGATCTCCCAATCAAGATTGGACAAAGTGATTTCCAAGTTACCTTTCACGTTATGGATATCCACCCATCTTATAGCTGTCTCCTTGGTAGACCATGGATTTACGAGGCTGGCGCCGTGACATCCACCCTACACCAGAAGCTGAAATTCGTCAAGAATAAGAAACTGGTTGTGGTAGGGGGAGAAAAGGCTCTCCTTGTTAGCCACCTGTCTTCTTTCTCATATATTGATGCTGAGGATGAAGTTGGAACGCCTTTCCAAGCTTTGTCTATAGCTGAGCCAATTGAGGAGAAGTCTCCTTCATTTGCTTCCTATCATGACGCGAAACTGGCCATCGAATGTGGTGCAGTTGCTGGTTTAGGAAAGATGATTGAGCTTGAAGACAATAAGTCCCGGGATGGTATTGGCTATTCTTCTGGGGCATTCAATAAGAAAAGGCTGTTCAAGAGTGGAGGTTTCGTCCATGCTGATCAAGCTGAGGAAGCTGCTGCTATTCTGGAAGCGGATGCAGAGGATTTGAGCAACTTTGTTATCTCTGGCGGGATCTGCCACAATTGGGTCACTGTGGATGTTCCTACAGTCATTCATAAGTCAGCGTAATATGTTCACTTTGTTCAAAAACCCTTCTCCTATGCCAAAAGGAGAAGTGATGACATTGTCGGCATCATATATACAATGATATTTTCATTCAATTAATGCATGTTAAACATTTGTTTTTCCATTTGTTTTCACTTTTTTCTTTTGCATGAAATCGATGATCACAAAAAACCCTAAAAACAAGAATAAAAGCAATCTTTTTTCATCTCCATAATGGTTTGCTTGTTTAAATTTCTAAAGTTTTTATTATCCAAAATCATTATGCAGGTTGATTCCAAAACCCATTGAACATAATGATCCAACGCCATCTCCCAATTTTTAATTCCCTGTATTTGAGGTAGAGGAAGATGATGTTGAAGGGATTCCTGATGAGATTTCCCGTCTCCTTGAGCACGAGAAGAAGATCATTCAGCCGCATCTCGAAGATCTGGAAACAGTCAGCTTGGGGTCTGAAGATTGTGTTCGTATGGTGAAGATTGGGGCACTTCTTAAAGAGTCTGTCAAAAAGGGGTTGATCAGTGTGCTACGAGAATATTCCGATATCTTCGCTTGGTCGTATGAAGACATGCCAGGTCTAGATACAGATATTGTGCAACATTTCTTGCCTTTGAAGCCTGAGTGCGTGCCTGTGAAGCAGAAGCTCAGAAGAACTCATCCAGATATGGCAGTGAAGATCAAAGAGGAAGTTCAGAAGCAAATTGATGCAGGGTTTCTGGTGACTTCTACATATCCTCTATGGGTGGCCAATATTGTGCCAGTGCCTAAGAAAGACGGAAAAGTCTGAATGTGTGTTGATTACAGAGATTTGAATAAAGCTAGTCCGAAAGATGATTTTCCTCTACCACACATTGATATGTTGGTAGAAAATACATCTAAATTCAAAGTCTTTTCCTTTATGGACGGATTTTCCGGGTATAATCAAATCAAAATGGCACCCGAGGATATGGAGAAGACAACATTCATCACACCTTGGGGAACATTCTGTTATCGAGTGATGCCCTTCGGTTTGAAGAACGCCGGAGCCACGTATCAACGTGCTATGACTACCTTGTTTCATGATACGATGCACAAGGAGATAGAGGTCTATGTTGATGATATGATTGCTAAGTCCCGAACGGAAGTTGAACATGTTGAACATTTGTTGAAGCTTTTTCAGCGTTTGAGGAAGTACAAGCTTCGTCTGAATCCGAACAAATGTACATTTGGAGTCCGTTCTAGCAAGTTATTGGGTTTTGTTGTCAGCGAGAGAGGTATTGAGGTTGATCCTGCAAAGGTCAAAGTAATACAAGAGATGCCTGCGCCCAAAACTGAGAAGCAAGTCCGAGGTTTTCTTGGCCGCTTGAACTACATTTCCAGATTTATATCCCACATGACTGCCACATGTGCGCCGATATTCAAGCTCCTCTGGAAAGATCAATCTCATGATTGGACCGAGGATTGCCAGAAAGCTTTCGACAATATCAAAGAGTATCTGTCTAAACCTCCGATCTTGTCTCCACCTGTAGAAGGAAGACCTCTGATCATGTATCTGACTGTTCTTGAAGACTCGATGGGTTGTGTACTCGGTCAACAAGACGAATCAGAGAAGAAAGAATCAGCTATCTACTACCTCAGTAAGAAGTTCACTAATTGTGAGTCTCGATACTCTATGCTTGAGAAGACGTGTTGTTGCTTTGGCTTGGGCTGCTAAGCATTTATGCCAGTACATGATAAATCATACAACTTGGTTGATATCCCGAATGGATCCAATCAAGTATATTTTTGAGAAGCCTGCTTTAACTGGGAGGATTTCCCGTTGGCAGATGTTGTTATCTGAGTATGATATCGAGTATCGAGCTCAGAAAGCTATCAAAGGTAGTATCTTGGCTGACCATTTAGCACATCAGCCGATTGAAGATCATCAGTCTGTTCAGTACGACTTCCCAGACGAGGAGATTCTGTATTTGAATATGAAAGATTGTGATGAGCCTACACTTGATGAAGGTCCAAAACCTGGTTCCAGATGGACGATGGTGTTTGATGGCGTTGTGAATCAATACAGAAATGGTATTGGGGCAGTAATCATTACTCCTCATGGCCCACATATTCCTTTTACAGCAAGGCTAACTTTCAAATGCACGAATAATATGGCTGAGTACGAAGCCTTTATTATGGGACTGGAAGAATGTATTGATCTGAGGATCAAGCATGTCGATGTGTATGGTGATTCGGCCTTGGTTGTCAATCAGATCAAGGGAGAATGGGAGACGAATCAACCTGGGCTCATTCGGTACAGAGATTATGCGAGGAGGATTTCAACGTTCTTTACAGAAGTTGACTTTCATCATATTCCTCGAGAGGATAATCGGATGGCAGATGCGCTTGCTACGCTTGCTTCGATGATTATGGTGAAGTATTGGAATGAAGTTCCCAATATCACCGTGATGCGCTTGGATAGACCAGCTCACGTATTTGCAGTGGAAGAAGTACACGATGATAAGCCTTGGTATTTTGATATTAAGAATTTCCTCCAGAACCAGGTCTACCCGCCTGGGGCATCTGTGAAAGACAGGAAAACTTTAAGAAGGTTGTCAGGCAGTTTCTACCTCAGCGGTGAAGTGCTTTATAAGAGAAATTTTGACATGGTTTTGCTCAGATGCGTGGATAGACACGAAGCAAACCTGTTGATGACTGAGGTCCATGAGGGTTCATTTGGTACTCATTCCAATGGACATGCCATGGCTAGAAAGATGCTGAGAGCAGGCTACTATTGGCTAACAATGGAGTCTAATATGAATAATAAGATGATGGAAGAGTTGTGCGCTGAGTTCAAGATTGCACACCATAACTCCTCTCCTTACAGACCAAAGATGAATGGGGTTGTTGAAGCTGCTAACAAGAATATCAAGAAGATTATCCAGAAGATGGTTGTTACGTATAAAGATTGGCATGAGATGCTGCCATTTGCTTTGCATGGTTATCGTACATCTGTCTGCACTTCAACAGGGGCAACCCCTTTCTCTCTTGTTTACGGCATGGAGGTTGTTCTCCCAGTAGAGGTGGAGATCTCATCAATGAGAGTCTTGATGGAAGCCAAGTTGACTGATGCTGAATGGATTCAGAGTCGTTACGACCAGTTGAATCTGATCGAAGAGAAGCGATTGACTGCCATGTGCCATGGTCAGTTATATCAGCAAAGGATGAAGAAAGCATTCGATAAGAAGGTCAAGCCTCGGGTGTTCCGAGAAGGTGACCTCGTGCTCAAGAAAGTTTTGTCTTTCACGCCAGATTCCAGGGGCAAGTGGACTCCAAACTATGAAGGTCCATATGTTGTCAAGAGAGCCTTTTCAGGCGGGACTTTGATGCTTACAACAATGGATGGGGAGGATTTCACTCGTCCTATGAATTCAGATGCAGTCAAGAAATACTTTGCCTAAAAAAAAAAAGAAAAGAAAAGAAAAAGTAAAGAAAAACAGAATAGCTCGCTAAGTTGAAAACCCGAAAGGGCGGCTTAGGCAAAAATGAGCGTCTCGGTGGAGAACCCGAAAGGGCGATCCAGGCAAAAGTTAGAGACAAAGAAAAAGAGAATATTTGCATCCCGCTAGATTGAGTACCTCACCCTGGGGTAATCTAGGCAAAAATTAGGGATTTGGCAAGTAACTGCATCCTGACAAGACTTTCTGTTCCGCAGCCGTCTGTTCGTCAGAGATTCTCGATTCGTCGTCAACCGAAGCTTCAAATACATTGAAATTCAAATTGGTAGAGAAACGACCATTATATTCAATGTAGCCCTCTTCCAATATATATCATTGATTTCAAATTTGTACAGATCTATGGAGTCTTGCCATTTGCAGGCTACCATTCCATCAAATCAATTTGAGCTTTTATCCAATTATTTCCACTCTTATTTGTTTCAATTCAACAAATGTTTTGCATGATTTAATTGATAAAATGTCATTGTTTTAAACAAATAAATTTTTTTCAAATTTTTGTTTTAAACAAAGTGAATATTCACAATGATGAAAGAATACTTAAGAATTTCTCAGTGCTCTCCCGAGGGTGGCATGATTTCTAACAGGGTAAGACATTTGTTCATATTCCCGGCATTGGTTGTATCCTCTTTATTCAGATTGTTGTTAGGGTTGTTCCCTAAGCAGAGCTTCTGTTGAGATTTTATTCCCTAAGCAGAGTGCTTGTTGAGAACTTCACAATTCCCTCCAACAATGTTCTCTCCCCAACATGGGTGCTTTCCTTTTGAAAGATTCGGTAGTTGGTGGATTTACATCCCGGTACTTCGTCTGTTTCCTCAATATAGTCGCCAACGGAGTTGTTGGCATGATGTACTTCATTTATGCTATCTCTCCCCGTTAGAGTGCTTGTTGAGGTTTTCACCTCTTACCCCTTCAGCAGAGCAGTGATTATTTCCTTCTCAACAGTTGTTGGTTTCCTCTTGGAAGGTTCAGTATTTGGTGGTTGATCACCAGTTCTCCTCAGATAATTCCCCAGTAGATTTGTGGTATGGTGGATGGTGTCTTTGAGGTTTCCCTGCAGAAGTTTCGTGATTTCCCTGCAGTATCCCCAACGGAGTTGGTATCCCCAACAGAGTTGGTTTTGTGGCAGTTTTTGCCTGTTGTAAACTCTTGTTCCCTAGCCGGGTTGGTTGGTGATCTATCATCCATAAATTTGGTTGATTTCCTGATGCTTCTGATCCCCAGTAGAGTGGCTTGTGGAAGAATCTACTTGTGTGATCTATTTTCCCTCAGTGGGTTTATTCCCAATGGAGTGGCTGACAGTATCCCCAGTAGAGTTGCTTGTGCGGCTAGATTCTACTTGTGTGTTATGTTCTCTTCAGCAGTTCTTGCTTGGGCAATGAACTCTTGTTTCCCAGTTGATACTGAGGATCCCCCTGCAGAAATCTCGGGATTTCTCCATTTCCCCAACAGATTTGTTTTTGTGGCAGTTTCTGCCTGTTGTGAACTTCTGTTCTCCAGTTAGGTTGATTGATGATCCATCATTCAGAGATTTTGTGATTTCTTTGATATCTCTGATCTTTTGCTTTCCAGCAGATCTTTTCTTTTTAGCAGTTAGATCTCCAGCTGATTGGCTTTCCTTGGATTTTCCTCTGGAAGTGTAGTACCGGGCGTTTGATTCCTGGGCCTGTTTGTGTTAGATATGTCTGTTTTGTCAGCATTCATCAAACATAAATTACACATATTCATGCATACTTTCAACATTCAGATATTCATGATTGCATTTTTTTCCATATATCTTTTGTTTGTTGTCTCCTGCTAACGGTGATGTAGATCTCTCCAGTAGATCTTCCCAAGCAGATGTCGGGTGTTTAATCTCTCAATACAGAGTCAGCCCCATAAGCAGAAAGTGTTTGTCTTTCCTTCTGCAATTCCCCACTGAGATATATCCTCGTGGATGACGGTTTTTTACGTTTCCTCCCAACACATATATTGGGGTGGATCTTCCTATTGAGTTATATCCTCATTAGGACGAGTCTTGATTCAGTTTGCCTTTTGGTTTGATCCTGAATTGGCATTTTTCAACTGTCTCTTGTACTTCCCTATGGAATAAATGAATGAATTGTCCAGTAACCGATAATAATTCTTTTTATCCCAGTGGAGTTTGGGCCTCTACCCAGTAACTGGTAGTTGTAAGTCCTATGATTCCTTTTTTTCTCCTTGGTGGAATTTGTGGTTATATACCTTTTGTTCCTCATGAGAGTTGTTGGTTTTCTACCATGTATTCGGTAGTTACAAGCCCTACTTTTATCCCCTAGCAGAGGTAACCGTTGTGGTTCATTCTGGTTGATGGTGGATTTTGTGGTCTTCTACCCAGTATTCGGTAGTTGTAAATCCTATGTTGTTGTTGTCTCCCTAGCGGAGTCTGTGCTTTCTTGTGGATAATTGCCGTATGCTAACAATTTTATCCTCAGCCAGAGTTTTTGGTCTTCTACCCCGTATTCGGTAGTTGTAAATCCTAATTTCTCCCTTTTGCAGAGTTAACCTTGTTGTTCATCCTAACCGATGATGGTTACTCTTTGTGGTTATCTTCATCCAGTATTCGATGTTGATATTCCCTCTTTCTTCTAGGTAATTGCCGTATGCTAGCAATTTTTATCCCCAGCAGATCTTTCCTTGTGGATAATTGTCGGATGCTAGCAATTTTATCCTCAGCGGGTCCTTTCACCGTATGCCAGTGATTTGTTCCCCGGATCATTGATGTTTATCAATGTATCCCTGGTGAGTTCTCTTTCATTTACCCTTTTGATTGGTAATGATTGTTGCTCCCTTTGATCGGTCATCTTTATATACCTAGTTTTGGTATCCCGATGCCTTTCTTTTCGGTCGATTTATCCTTTATTAACCCAGTAACCGGTTGTGGATAATCTTCCATGCGAGTATGTTATCCACGTTCTGACGGTAATGGATAATATATCTCATGCCCTCTTCGGTCGAAGCCTGTAGTGTTTCCCCAGTCGAGTAGGGTTCGTATTCCTTTGTGGAACCGAATATTCTTTATTCTCCTTTTTTTGAGTGTATCTCCCAGTAGCCGGTGATACGTCTCCTGGATAATTGTCGGATACTTGCAATTTATCCCCTGTGAGTTATCTTTCATTTACCCTGTTGGTGTTGGTATCGATTGTCTCTCTTTTCGGTCGTTCACCTATTATATACCCAGTAACCGGTATCCCTGGTGTTCCTTCCCTGCGAGTATACTATCTACGTTCTGACGGTAATTGATAATATATCTCAGGCGAGTATACTATCCATGTTCTGACGGTAATGGATATTATATCTCATGCGCTCTTTGGGTTTTTTTCCCCAGCTGAGTAAGATTCGTTTTCCCGTCGCGGAGTCGAATGTCCATCCTGTAAGTCGATTTGCTTTTTCAAGCCCTCCTTTCGGATGATGAGTGTTTTGGCATATACACCAATTCACGCCTTGGTCGGTCACCTATTATATACCCAGTAACCGGTATCCCTGGTGTTCCTTCCTTTCTGCTCCCTATTATGTCCTTGGTCCCCTGTGGAGTCAGATTTTCCTGAGTTGATGTACCTTTTCCAGATCTTTCTCAGATGTTTGGTTGATTGATATCTCTCACCCTTATACCGGTGTTAGATATTCATTCTTCCTGAGCTTGTTGTTCTTTCACCCAGTAGCCGGTGTTTAGATCACATGTTTCTTTGAGTTTGTTACCCAGTAGCCGGTAACACCTCATCTTGCATCTTTTCTCCAGGAGAGTCTCTTTTGTTAGACATTCCCCAGTGGAGTTTCTGTTGTGATTTTACCCTTTTGCTGTATTGGCGTTTTCCCCAATATATGCAGTTTTCCCCGGCAGGGAGATTCTGTGTGAATCTTTTCCCCAGTCCGAGTCCGGATTTTCATCCGAAGTATCCTTCGCGGATAGTTTGAGTCAGCTTGAGTCTTTCCAATGGATGTGTCTTCCTTTGGAAATTTCTTTTTCCAGTTTGAGTCCTTTATTCCCCAGTAAGGTCTCTAATCCAGTCATGTCCTGTTCGCGCCGCGTCAGTTTCCCCTAATCCAGTCGTGTCCTGCTCACGCATTCTTTTTCTTTTTTCTTATCCCCATGAGAGTCCTGTTAGAGTCTCTATTCCTGGTGTGTGTATTACTCCGATGGATCGTCTTTTTTTTGTGGACCAGTATTCCCCACAAAGATAGTTTGTTGCATTCATACATTTGCATCATGAGGTCTCTTAGGGACCAAAATTTGTCTCATTACTGTTTTTTAAGCCCATTCTACCGCCTCAAGATGAAGATTTTAACCTTCACTTCTCCCGCTAGAATGGCCTTAAATAGGGGCATCTGTAAGACCCCAATTTTGTCCCTAAGATCCCTCATGGCATCATATCATATCATTGCATTGCCTCAAGGATCATTGGACACCTTACTTCCTTCCCTGTGGGTGGGTCATCTTTTTGAGAGTGGTTCTTGATCACCAAGCATGTTTGCATTTGTATATCATTGCTTTTCTTTTAATCACTAACCAAAAGTACAAAAATATGTCTTCTAACCTTTGTCTTGCAGATGAAGCATTAACAGGTCAAGGCAATCAAAGGCATTCATTGAGCAATAGATGGTGGTCATTCTTGAGATTTGGACCTCACAATCATTCACAAGAGTTCATATGAGCTATGATGTCATTTTGTAGCAAAATCCCAAGTGGTAGAGGCTTGAATTTCATCAGAACATTGTCAAGTCATCTGAAGACCTAGAAAGTCAACTGCAAAGTCAACTGTGGATTTGGAGATGGGAAGTGATTAGAAATACTTCATTCATGTTCAAACAAGTCTCATTTGACATTTCAAACACTCACATTGAAGAATTTGAAGTCAGGTCAAGAATTTCCAAAGATAGCAAGTGACCTATAATTTGAACTTTCCAAAAATGGAAAGATTTTGGACCAACTTCAACTCAATATTAAATCATCAAGAAGGCTTCAAATGAAATTTTGTTGAACATGGAAGTTGTAGATCTTTCTCTCCCATTTCCAAAATGTCCAAGACAATGAATTTCTAATGTGTGGTTAAGGAGATATGATCAAATCATGGCAAAGTGTGCTTGAAGATTCAAATGGGCATAACTTTTCAACCAAAGCTCCAAAATGAGTGGTTCTTTTGGCATTTTGTTCATCATGACCTCTAGTTTCCATAACATCCATTACATGACATGATTTCTTCTTGCATAATCAAGTGCTCACTCATGAAGTTTTTGAGGGAATTTTCATAAAATCATTTTTAATGATCATGAGCATAAAATATCACTTCCAAAACTTGCATGGACTTATTTTAAGTGGATTTGGGCCAGAAGTAAGCACTGTTCACGTGGCTTTTCATGCATGGAGGTGGAAATACCATTTTACACATACACCTTATAACTTGTTAATCTTGATTAATTTTGGTTAAAACAGATTTTCAGCATCATTAGCAAGTGGTATATAAGGTTAAACATAACTGCTTTCACCATTAACAACACTTTTCAGATCTAGATTCAAGAATCACAAAATTGTTCTCTCAAAAATATTTTCAAAATTCTTCACACCAAAGCCAATTCTCTTGATTGATTCATGATGAGGAAGCCAATTCTCTCGTGTATGTTGGAGCTTCAAATTTATCATCAATCACTTCATTAAGCATTGTAGAGAAGATTTGAGGCTTGGATGAGCTTGTAGCGCGCGATTCAAAGGCTCTGCACTTCAAGAGGTCAGGATTCGATCTCAATATTTCTCAAATTCATTGCTATATTGTTATAGATCTTGTTGTCCTGATGAATCTGAGCTTTGAATCGTGTGATTTGGTGCTGTTTTGAGTTAGTTATGGATGATTGAATATTTGACATGTTGAAATGATTCTCTTCGATCCGAGCTTGTTTTGATGTTTTTGCATGAATTGCTTATGGATCTTGAATGTACATGACATGATGAATCGTTTGGTGTTAGTCTTGTTAATTTCTGGACATTTTTTTGAAAATCTGGAAATTCAGATGAAGATCATCATGATCTTCATCTTCAACCTATGAACATTCATCGTTTCCAGAATAGCTACGGTTTTGTCATGCATTTGCTACGAACATTCGTGAATTAGCTACGAATCTGGAAATGCCATGCAGCGCTAGGGTTTAAGGCCAATACGGCGTCGTTTCATGTTGAGCGCCAAATTTAAATATGCACCGGGTTCGAGTCTGAGCGAGCGAGATTTTTCAAATGCCATGCTATTTCCATACTTTCCCTCCTATTTTCAGATGCTATGTCCATTTCCATTTTTTATTTTTCCATCAACTTCAAAAAATCATATAAAATAGGAAAATGCATCAATTTCACTCCAATTTTTTGCACAATGCTCCTTATCCTGTCTAGTCTTTTATGATCATGATTTCCAAAGTTGTGCTTGGCTGGAAAAATGTTTTGTTCTAGGTTGATTGAGTACATATGCATGTGTGACCTTGCCTTGCTTATCTACTCATAAAATGCTTGTTTCTTATCCAATGAATGTGAAATTTTGCATGATTAATCTAGACACATTGCTTGACATTTTGGTTTTGGTTTGACATTTTTCTCAATTACCATTGCTGTTTTATGCTTGTGCTAACTTGGTGTGACAATTTGTGTCAGACCTTTGAATGTTCAACTTGTGCAATGAGATTTCCATGCCAAATGATCTCTGATTCCCCTGATTTTTTGCATGTTTTTCATGTTAGATGTCTTGAATGTGCATGAATTTTTCCAGATTTATTTGAATCATTTCTATTTTGATTTGAATTTTTCATTCATGTTGATCACATATGAGCTTTGAAATTGCCTTCAACTTCTTTTGATCATGAAATGCTTTTGGTGATTGATTTTGATGTGAGCCTTTCTAGGATATGTCAATATGTGTGTGAAGTTGCTTTGTGTTAAATTTCAGCCCCTGTTTTGAATTTTTTCTCCATCTTTGACCCTAGGCTTTGACCTAGTGGTTTGTTGCTTACATTTGAGCTTTGATTTCAGGTTTAAGCATCCAAGTTCCATAGTTAATGATGCTTCATCATGTGATTGTTGATGTTTGCTCTTGATTACTAACATTGTGTGTTTTGTAGGTTGATGCTAATTCACTTGAGTTTGCCTTTTGGCTTACACATTTTGTACATTGAGATTGTCTGTTGCTTATTGACTATTGTCTGTTTGTCTGAGCATTGTACTGATTTGTTTAGTGTTTCCACAGGTACCTAAGTTGCTTTAAGTTCATTTTGAACTTTTCTTTTCTTGGTTGCTTAACCACTTAGGTATAATCTCTAATCTTCATGTAGTCTGGAAGACCTACTGTTATTGGTAGGCACCTGTCTGAAGCCCTCCTTAAGAGGCAATGTTTGTGAATGTTTAATTTTGTGCCAAGCAGGTAAAGTCCTCTTAAGAGGCAATTGGCAGATAAAAGAGATGTGTAACCCATCTCCTGCTACTCAGTGTGTCATTCACCTTGCTCACACCATGTGTTGATGCATGGTGAATAATAACCCAAGATCTTATAGAGTCAATCATTTGGGGAGAAGAGGTCCAACTTTCTGAACTCCCACACTTTCCATTGATCAAAGCTCTCCCTGACCAGGGATAAGAGCTATGCGGCACACCCCTCATCTCCTTATCATCTGCTTCACCCTAACTCTTAATGTTAGGGTTAAGAGCTCAAAATACCCCAATCCAGTTGGCTGTAAAGCCTAACCTTGCTTGAGCCTAATTGATTGTATATAGTGTGTGCTAATTGACTTGTTTGTTTGCTTACTTGATGCATCTGTGCATATTGGCTTATGTGTGCCTTGGTGCATGTATCATTATTACTTGTATATCATTTCATAAACATTGTTCATTACTTTGTAATATTGTGTTTTGTCCATGAAGGAGGCAAGCATAAGTCCATTGACTGGCAGTTGTTTTCCTATGATATGGTAGGAGACTAGTATAAGTCCATTGATTGGCATCTGGTATCCATGTTTCTCTTTGTTTTAGGAGATTGGAATAAGTCCATTGATTGGCCTCCAGTATCCATTTTGTTTTGTGAGACTAGTATAAGTCCATTGATTGGCATCTGGTATCCATGTTTCTCTTTGTTTTATGAGATTGGAATAAGTCCATTGATTGGCATCCGGTATCCATTTTTGTTTTGTGAGATTGGAATAAGTCCATTGATTGGCATCCGGTATCCATTTACTTTATCCATCTTGTTATTTGCTTATCGCATTGTTGCCTTTTCCAAAGGAATCACTTGAATCATCTACATATGATCTCAAGAGGTGAACATCTAAGAAGTTTTACTTCCTCACCCTCCCACCTTTTTTTTCTTTAAACCTCCATATGTATGTTAACCCAAAACAAGAAAACTATTGTGCAAACATCTTCATTTGTTTTCAAATTAGAAACCTAGGCCTTAGGCCTTTGATTTTTCAAACTTCATTTTCATAATACTTCTTTTGAATTGAATTCTAATCATACTTTGACCATCTTTTATGAATAAATTCTAATTGATTAATTCCACTCATTCAATTGTTTTGTGGCTCAAGTCCACTTTCTTGATAAGTTTTCATACATTAGCCATAGGTTTGATTTATCCTAGTTGGTTGATGTTAATCTCACCTTTTGTCCTTAGTGATTGAATTGTAAGACTTCCTTTCTTATTATAGGGTTAACCCCTCACTAGCAAGTTGAAGCTTTTCTCACATGGTGGACTTGTTGTTTGCATAGGTTGAGTTTTCTCCCGTGGATAACGAAAGACCTTAGGGCTTTTGTTTTAAAAATGAATCCACTCATACTTTTGGAAATCTTTTAGCCGAACTACGGCGTTTTGATCCTTACCTTCCATGGAGAGGTACGTAGGCAACGGGTTCATCCGGTCAAACACAAAAATAAGAACTTGTATATTCTTTTCTCATCCCTTCAATCCATGTTAGCACAATCAATATTTCATAAACAAATAACATTTCGTACAACAAGTTGTGAAAAGGGCTCCCTAGGAGTACCTAGGACGTTTTGGGTGCCTAACACCTTCCCATTGCGTAATTAACCCCTTACCCAGATCTCTGATCTTTTCATTAGTTTTCTATGTGTAAAACTTCTTAGGCTTTTGTTCGCTTTTTAGCCATTCCTTTGGATAAATAAAAGTGCGGTGGCGACTCGATTCTTTGTATGCTTTTGTAAGTTGTAAATGTGCCTAAGAGGGGGGGGTGAATTAGGTGATAAAAATTTCTTCGATCTAGTTTCCGGTTTTTGGATATTTTTGTTTAAGTGCGGAAAATTAAAATGCGGAAAGTAAACGACACCGGAAATTATAGTGGTTCCCTTCACAATCCGAAGGTACATCCACTCCCCTTTCACACGAAAGAGAATTCACTATAGTTAGAAATGGTACAGCCTATTCACACAACCGGTGATGCCTACTATCTAACCTATAGACAAACAAGTGTATGAAGAACAATCCTCTTCAAACACCAACCCTTGTGTCCAACAATCCTGGATCACAAGTCAAACAGAAAATAATTCTATGAATGATTTTAACAAAGATGTAGTGATATCAATCTTCTCTTGATTGATCTTCTCCTTAGATAAATAAGCCACTCAAAAGATAATATGCAAGTGTTCAACAAAAGAATGAGATGAAAATTTTTATTATGAACACTTTCAAAAATTATTAAAGGAAAAATATGAGAGAGTGATTTATTTGAAGTTTGTATGAAAATTCTTGGAGGTGAAAATTCATTTTGAAAATTTAATAATTTATATTGCCAAAAATACCTTTTCAAAGAGGTATCATTTCCCTCATGAACATTGATGAAAAGATATAATTTTTCAAAGCCATTTTTGCTGTAACGAACAGTGTTAACCGGTTAACCATATGGGTTAACCGGTTAACGCATGCAAACGTTAACACAAAATTTGAAAATTGGGGCTGTTAACCGGTTAACCCATATGGTTAACCGGTTAACACTGTTTGAAATGCAGAAAAAATACTTAAAAATAAATGTCTTGCATTTCAAGGTGTTAACAAAAAGTTATTTTAAAAGATGCAAATGCAAATCATAATTGTTGAACACTTGTATACTAATCTAAGAGTGAGTTAGATATACCTAAGAAGTGGATCAACAATCTTGCCAATGGTTGTCTTGAAAAATGAAGCTTGATCAAAAATGCATATGCGGCTTTGGATACTTGATGCTTGAGATAACTTTGAAGCTCTTCTCTTTTTGCATTGATGCAAGTTGTCTTCATCAAAATACTTCTTGGATTGAAGCTTGCTTCTACAATCTCCCCCTTTTTGATGATGACAACCACTTTGCGATAGATGCAGAAGGATAAGTTTTTCTAAGATGATTTCTCCCCTTAAATTTAGGAACTCCCCCTAAATGATAGGCATACAACAATTCTGCATAGAAAATCATTAGAGAAAACACGTCTTCTCCCCCTTTGTCATTAGCAAAAAGGAAGAGACTTTAAGTAAAAGGAAAAGCATACAAGTAAACAGACATTATGCGATTATCCGAAAAGCATTGAATCACAACATATGACAGAATAAACAGGATTAAAAGTTAAGTGTTTGGTAGACATGACAAGCATAAACATAGTTTAACACCAATAAAAACACTAGAACAACATATAACAGAAAACATAAACAAGAAAGAAACATAGTGCTTTATTCTTCTTCCGAACCGGCCTCATCCTCCTCACCATCCGCTTCACTACCGTCAGCACCTTCATCATCTTCTACGGGAAGGTTGCGGGAACTCAACACTAGGTTCCGAAGACTCTTGATAGCACGGGTGGTCTCACGGTGGTGGTTCATCATGGTAGTATAGAGAAACTCATTGGTAATGCCACCTTCCGGAATAGAGAAGTTTGACGAGGAGGACCCATCATCATATTTGTAGGAGCCGTCGTTGCTTTGAATAATTCCAGTATTTTTCATGATGGTAACGCCGTTGATTTCATTTGCTGTAGTGGTCATAGCCAAAAAAGGTTCTCGCCCGATTTCCATATCTGTGAGTTCCAAAATCCTTGAAATAAGGCGACCGTATGGCAGCCTTGTCTTGAGAGAGAGTTGCTGTCGCAGATGATATAACATAGTGGGCAGCCAATTAACTCGGATCTTGTTCTTCACTGCAAACAGAACTTGCATTTCCAAATCATTAATTTGAGACAGGTTGGAATCCTTGGGCAGCAGAACATGGCAGATAACATAGTGCAGCATGCGATCGTCAACCGACAGATTTTTCGCATAGCAAAGGATGCGAGACGTGCACTGTCCCGGCACAACCACTTCCCGGGGAAATCTGCAGATAGAGTAGTAGTATTCCATCTTATCATACTGAGCCCACTTTCCTTCCTCATGATTAACACCTTTTCGTAGGAAAAAACCTGAATATGGAATCTTAAGAGACGCAGCCAACGTCCCAAGGTCGGTAACAATTTCACAGTTTCTAACAGTTGCATACAGCATGTGTTGTTCATCAGTATTTAGATTTAAGGTAAAATGATTCATAAAGGATTTTACCAAGTCAGTGTAGATTTTCCCATCGTCAGTGATGAACTCATGCAATCCTTGAAACTTCAACAACTCAGGGAAAGAGAAAGTAGTGAAGGATTTTAGATTCACATACTTACCCTTAAGCAGATGTCGAACCCTGACCTTGAAGTCCATTCTCCTTTTCTTGGCAGTTTCCATTTTCAACTCTTCCTCTTCACTGCTTGAAGATGAGACAGGAGCCTTTCCCATTCTTGGTGGAGCCATGAAGAAGATGAAGATTCTAGGGTTTAGAGATGGATTTTGGGAAAAGGGGTTTGAGAGTTATGAAAGTTGAATGGTTTATGGAGAGTAATGAGGAAGGAGAGAGTTATGAGGGGTAGGTGAAAGAACAAAGCACATGCAACGAACATAAACCCACACAAAAAAAATAAAACATTTAATTAACACGTTCTGTTTTAAAACGAAAAAACAGAGTTGCTGTTGGGAGGCGTTAACCGGTTAACCTATACTGTTAACCGGTTAACGGACTGAAATTTTTCAAAGAAAAAAGAGTGTTAACCGGTTAACCTATACCGTTAACCGGTTAACGGACTGAAATTTGTCAAAAAATAAAAGAAAAACAGCAGCTCCGTTATGAAAATTCGGGAAAAGATTTTTACAAAAATTTTGCACAAAGTATTAGCACTTATCAAGACGCAACTTTCGATATAAAAATATTTTAAAACGGATAATATTTGGACATGCGAAAGTGAGAAAAACGGAAAACGGCAAAAAAGAAGTGCTAGCATGCAAACCATAAAAACTGAAAGTAAACACATTTTTAGCAACTATACCACATAACAAGACATTTGAAGACAAGGTTAGATGTCACCTTCATTGAGAATACCGAGTTCTCGCCGAATTTTGAAGAATTGCTCTTTAGCCAATGGTTTTGTGAATATGTCAGTGAGTTGGTTATGTGTATCCACGAACGTAACATCTACATCTCCGTTAAGCACGTGATCTCGGAGGAAATGATGTCGGATATCTATGTGCTTCGTCCTTGAATGCATGACCGGGTTCTTTGTGATGTTGATGGCACTTGTGTTATCGCATCGAAGAGGAATGCAGCCGAGGTCTATACCAAAATCCAGAAGTTGTTGCTTGAGCCATAAAATTTGTGCACAACAACTGCCTGCTGCAATGTACTCTGCTTCGGCCGTGCTAAGTGCGACACATGCTTGCTTCTTGCATGCCCACGACACTAGTGCATTCCCGAGAATGTGACAGGTACCACTTGTGCTTTTTCTATCGGTCTTACAGCCTGCATAGTCAGCATCAGAATAACCAATCAAGGAACATGTACTACCTTTTGGATACCATAGTCCGACGTTCGTTGTTCCTTTGAGATATTTCATAATCCTCTTCACGGCGGTGAGATGTGATTCCTTCGGGTTTGCTTGAAAGCGTGCACACAAACATACACTAAACATAATGTCAGGACGGCTTGCCGTCAAATATAGTAATGAACCAATCATACCTCGATATTTTGTAATGTCTATTGACATTCCGGATTCATCTTGATCAACGTACGTTCCGGATCCCATAGGAGTGGACATCTCTTTGCAACTATCCATATCAAATCTTTTCAATAATTCCTTGCAATACTTGGATTGGTTGATGAAGATGCCATCCTTGGTTTGCTTGATTTGTAGTCCAAGAAAATAGTTCAATTTTCCCATCATGGACATCTCGAATTCTCCTTGCATCATGGTTGAAAATTCTTCGCAAAGATCTTTATTTGTTGAACCGAAGATGATGTCGTCGACATAGACTTGAGCCAATAAGGTGTTACCCTTGATTTTCTTTATGAACAATGTCTTGTCAACCTTTCCTTTTACAAAGCCCTTTTCACATAGAAAGTTGCTGAGGCGGTCATACCACGCTCTTGGTGCTTGCTTTAAACCATATAGTGCTTTCTTCAACTTGTAAACATGTGAGGGGTTCTTGAAGTCTTCAAAGCCCGGAGGTTGTTTGACGTAGACTTCTTCATTGATATAGCCATTTAGGAAAGCGCTTTTGACATCCATCTGAAACAATTGAAAGTTCATAGAACAAGCAAAAGCAAGTAATAATCGAATTGCTTCTAACCTTGCTACCGGAGCGAACGTCTCATCAAAATCAATTCCTTCTTGTTGGTTGTATCCTTGTGCGACTAATCTTGCTTTGTTACGAACTATGATCCCATTCTCATCAAGTTTGTTCTTGAAGACCCATCTTGTTCCAATGATGTGCTTGTTGTCCGGTCTTGGTACAAGACTCCAAACTTGATTTCTTTCGAATTGGTTGAGTTCTTCTTGCATTGCTACTATCCATTGATCGTCACCTAAGGCTTCATCGACTTTGGTTGGTTCTATTTGAGACACAAAAGCCATGTTGAGACAAGCATCTTTGAGATTTAGTCGTGTTGCAACGCCTTGGCTAATATCACCAATAACTTTATCAATGGGGTGATCTCTATGAGTCTTCCATTCTTTCGGTAGATCATGATGTTCTTCAATGATTGGTGATCCATCTCCTTGTGGAATTGATTGAATATTTGAAAGTTCCTTTTGTGATACATCTATTATATCATCATCGTCATCAACAACAAGGTTATCCTCTTTCGAGGGGTTAGTTTCATCAAAACATACATGCGTTGATTCTTCAATAGTAAGAGTTCTTTTATTGAAAATTCTAAAAGCTTTACTGGATAGGGAGTAACCAAGGAAGATACCTTCGTCGGATTTCTCATCAAACTTACCAAGATTGTCCTTTCCATTGTTGAGGACAAAACATTTGCACCCAAAGATGTGAAAGAAAGATATATTGGGCTTCCTTCCTTTGAAAAGCTCATACGGAGTCTTTTTGAGAATCGGCCGAATGTTGACACGGTTGCTAACAAAGCATGCTGTGCTAACTGCGTCCGCCCAAAAATATTTAGGAAGATTGGAGTCGCTGAGCATCGTTCTTGCGAGTTCCACCAAGGATCTGTTCTTTCTCTCTACGACACCGTTTTGTTGTGGTGTTCGTGGTGCGGAGAAGTTGTGGGAAATTCCGTGCTTTTCGCAGAATTCTTCAAAAAATGTATTTTGAAATTCTCCCCCGTGGTCACTTCTAATGGAGATTATTGAAAGAGACTTCTCATTCTGAATTTGTTTTGCATATTTTTTGAAAGCCTTGAAAGCATCGCTTTTCTGCACAAGAAACAAAGTCCACGTATATCTAGAGAAATCATCAACAATTACCAAACCGTAAACATTACCTCCGAAACTTTTTGTTCTTGATGGACCGAAGAGATCCATGTGCAAGAGTTGAAGTGGCCTTGACGAAGACACAACATTCTTGGATTTGAAAGTCGTCTTGGTTTGCTTTCCCTTTTGGCATGCGCCACACATCTTATCCTTGATGAACTTAATCTTTGGAAGACCAATGACAAGATCATGCTTTATTAATTTGTTCATGTGCTCCATGTGTATATGAGCGAATCTTTTATGCCATAGCCAAGCCTCGTTGTTGTTCGTCATTAGGCATTTTACCTTCAAGGAAGAATCATCAAAAGAAGTCATAAAAATATTATTAACCCTTTTACCTTTTAGCAAGATGTCATGGGTGACTTCATGCTCTATCACACATTCATCTTTTGTGAAATTTATTCGGAACCCTTTGTCACACAATTGACTTATACTAAGTAAATTGTGCTTTAGGCCTTCAACATAAAGGACATCTTCGATGATGGTAGAGGGAGGTGCTCCAATGGTTCCTACTCCAAGGATCTTCCCTTTGGTGTCATCACCGTATGTAACATATCCTTTGGCCTTTAACGATAGATGTGAAAATTTGTCGAGGTCGCCCGTCATATGCTTTGAACAACCGCTATCAAGATACCATTGATTAGAAGTTGTCTTCAAGCATACCTACAAAACAAAATCAAGTTTTGTTAGGTACCCAAATTGCTTTGGGTCCTTGGTAGTTAGTACCCTTTTTAACCCACACATAATGCCCTGTTGGAACGCTAAAGTTTCGCACATAACAAGCATTAGGTGTGTGCCCTTTGATTCCACAATAAAAGCAAGTTGGTTGAAAATTACTTCTATATCTAGGAACATAATTCTTCTTCTTAGCAATCATTTTCTTTTTATGACTTTGATGCATAATTTTAGAATTGTTTACTTTCTCTTTTGCACCTTGTTCACTTGCTTTAACAAAAATGGTCTTATTTGTGCTTGGTTTAGAAAACTTAGAATATCCTAACCCACTTTTGTCATTAGAATACCTTTGGTGTTTAAGAATTTCTTCCAACCCAATTTGACCTTTTTCATATCTTTCTAAAACTCTTTTAAGTTGAACAATTTGAAAAGATAAAGATTCACAATTCTTACATGCAAGACTTTGTTTTTCATCCATCATCTTTTGTTTTCCACTTTCAATATATTTTTCCAAAGCAGTATTTTTTTCTTCTAAGGATGAAATTTGTTTCTTTTGGGATGAAATACTTTTATACAATGTCTTGCATTCTTTTAAGAGTTCATTTATAACATCTTGTGCGTCATTGTCATAAACAGAAAAATTGCTACTCACCTCATCGATTTCTTCATCGGAGTGATGTGAAGCCATAAGAGCCATGTTTGCACATTCATCGCTTTCCGATTCCGAAGATGAACTGATCTCATTATCGTCCCAAGCGACGTAAGCCTTTTTGTTTTTGAATTCCTTCTTGCCTTTGAATCCTCCTTTCTTTGCAAGTTTTGGGCAGTCCGGCTTTATGTGACCTTGCTGTCCACATTCATAACACGTAACGTCTTGCATTGATGTGGATGCTTCCTTTTTCCTGAAATGGTTATTCTTTTTAGGATAAGAGGAATTTTTATTTTTATTAAAAAACTTACCAAGCTTCTTTACAAGAAGCATAAAGTTCTCATCTTCGGACGTCTCATCATCTTTGTCCCTTTTTGAATCAACCTTCAAGGCAATTCCCTTGGACTTCTTTTCTTGACTTTCGTGCTTCTCGAGCCTTCCAAGTTCCAATTCGTGTTCTTGAAGTTTTCCAAATAGAGACGCGGATGTCATTGTTGAGAGACTCTTCTTTTCCGAAATAGCGGTCACTTTCGGTTGCCATTCTCTTGTCAAAGATCTTAGGACTTTCAGGTTGAGATCATCATTAGTGAAAGTTTTACCCAGGGCGATCAAGTGATTTGTTAGATGGACGAATCTCTTTTGTAGGGCAACTATAGATTCACCGGGCTGCATGCGGAACATCTCATATTCTTGGCTTAGGGTGTTTAGCCTCGATCTCTTCACTTCGGTGGTTCCTTCATGTGTTTCAACCAAGGTGTCCCAAATCTCCTTTGCTGATTTACATTGAGATATACGGAAGAACTCGTCCATACTGAGAGCGCTTTGGAGTATGTTGATTGCCTTCTTCTCATTCAGAATCCTTTTCTTATCATCTTCGTCATACGTGTTTTTCAACTTTGGGGTACCAACTCCATTCACCACATTCATGGGTTTGTGTGGACCTTCTTCAACTGCTTCCCATATACCTTCTCCTTGGGCCTCAAGATGTGCCTTCATTCTTATTTTCCAGAAGTCGAAATATTCTCCGGAGAAGAGTGGGGGCTTGTTGCTACTTCCACCATCTTTGAAAACCGGATTTGTACTTGCGGAAGCCATGCTGGATCTCTAGGAACAAGTTACCTATAACTTGCTCTGATGCCAAATGTAAGTTGTAAATGCGCCTAAGAGGGGGGGGTGAATTAGGTGATAAAAATTTCTTCGATCTAGTTTCCGGTTTTTGGATATTTTTGTTTAAGTGCGGAAAATTAAAATGCGGAAAGTAAACGACACCGGAAATTATAGTGGTTCCCTTCACAATCCGAAGGTACATCCACTCCCCTTTCACACGAAAGAGAATTCACTATAGTTAGAAATGGTACAGCCTATTCACACAACCGGTGATGCCTACTATCTAACCTATAGACAAACAAGTGTATGAAGAACAATCCTCTTCAAACACCAACCCTTGTGTCCAACAATCCTGGATCACAAGTCAAACAGAAAATAATTCTATGAATGATTTTAACAAAGATGTAGTGATATCAATCTTCTCTTGATTGATCTTCTCCTTAGATAAATAAGCCACTCAAAAGATAATATGCAAGTGTTCAACAAAAGAATGAGATGAAAATTTTTATTATGAACACTTTCAAAAATTATTAAAGGAAAAATATGAGTGATTTATTTGAAGTTTGTATGAAAATTCTTGGAGGTGAAAATTCATTTTGAAAATTTAATAATTTATATTGCCAAAAATACCTTTTCAAAGAGGTATCATTTCCCTCATGAACATTGATGAAAAGATATAATTTTTCAAAGCCATTTTTGCTGTAACGAACAGTGTTAACCGGTTAACCATATGGGTTAACCGGTTAACGCATGCAAACGTTAACACAGAATTTGAAAATTGGGGCTGTTAACCGGTTAACCCATATGGTTAACCGGTTAACACTGTTTGAAATGCAGAAAAAATACTTAAAAATAAATGTCTTGCATTTCAAGGTGTTAACAAAAAGTTATTTTAAAAGATGCAAATGCAAATCATAATTGTTGAACACTTGTATACTAATCTAAGAGTGAGTTAGATATACCTAAGAAGTGGATCAACAATCTTGCCAATGGTTGTCTTGAAAAATGAAGCTTGATCAAAAATGCATATGCGGCTTTGGATACTTGATGCTTGAGATAACTTTGAAGCTCTTCTCTTTTTGCATTGATGCAAGTTGTCTTCATCAAAATACTTCTTGGATTGAAGCTTGCTTCTACAGCTTTGCTTTTGATTTAGTCAATAAATCATAAAGTGACGAATACACCGTTACAACTACGTCCTAAATAGGCCAAGTTGGGTTAAATGTTCTATGGCCCTTAGCTTCTCGGACCCCCAAATTAGATAAAGTAATGTCTATCCACGAATTACTCTTGTGACATTAGTAACTATAAAGAGGTCTCCATTGAGTGGGGGATCTCATGTCAACTCTTTCAGGACCACTCCTTCAAAGTCAACAGGATTATACCACCCTCATATCTTATATTGCACTCAAGTTTGCATTAGAACCTATCTCACCACACAGAGATCACCAAGCACAAAAGACAAAGCATATCATACAACAATATATACAAACAAACATCAAATATACAAATATATACACATCAAAAAGTAGGCTAAACCCACGGAGGACTACATTCCCAGCAGTGCCGCCACTTAATTGTTGTAGCAATAAATTCATGACCATCAAGCTATGGATAAACTTGACATCAATAAAACCAGAGTCGCCACCGTGCTTTTATTGTTTCCAAAGGAAAAGGGAAAAGTAAGAACAAAACCTAAAGATAAGAAGTTTTCAAATAAAAATAATAAAATGTCAGAGATTACAGTTAAGGGGGATGGTTACACAAAGGGAAGGTGTTAGCACCCAAAGTGTCTTAGGTACTCCTAGGGAGCCATTTTTTGTGTGCAAGTGAATTGGTCTAAATGATTTTTGATAAAATATAGAATGGGGGGATGAGAAAAAGAATTCATTAATTATATTTTTGTGTTTGACAAGACCTTCGGTCTTATGACTACGTACCAACATAAAAATGAGGGATCAAAACCCCATAGTTTATGGTAAAAAATTCAAAGAAGTTGGTGAATTGATTTTAACAAAAGTTTAAATAAAAGGGAACAAAAGGCCAAAGATTTTAATGAGGTTGTTAGTTCTTTTTGTATTTTTGAAATTAAAGTCAATGTGGTTAGCTTCATTTACAAGTTTGATTGAAGAAGAAGTTTGAAAATTCATTGGCATAAGGCCAAATTTTCTAATCATTTAAACATGTCTAAGTTGAAAGACGCAACTAAAGAAGGTTTAGAAAAGAGGGAGAGATTTGAAATTAAAGAAGTGGGAGGACATGAAGGGACTATCCTAGACAAAAATTAAAATTTAAGAGTTGAAAAGATCTGACTAATGGGATGCAATTCAACATACAAGAATGTCATATAGAAACCCATTTTCCTCTGGACTTTTGAGCAAGAAATAAGCATAAGCAATATCCAATAAAACCATATGAAGACCAAGGAATCAAATAAAAATATCCATAATATCCAAGCAAGCACTCCAATAGCTAACAGTCCTTAATATCTTCCAATGTGTCAAATGAAATATTCCTTCATCAACTCAGAACAATCATCAGACATAAACAATAATAACAATATAACCATTAAGCATGATGAATCAAGGGCACTCAAGGTCCTGCATCAGATGAAAGCACAATCAAGGATAGCTCAGTCTCAGATAGTGGCATTGGCCAATTCCTTTAGCATAAGGAATGTTGCCTAATTCTAAGTCCAAAAGTCCAACAGTCCACCAAGTTGTTTTTTAGTGTTTTTTTGTTATTATGAGGTGTTTTAAGGTCCTAATACTACAAATAAAAACAAAGACAAACAAACAATATATACAATCACAAGATATGGCTTAAGTGAGCAAAATCAAGAAGGACTGAAACATAAACATCTTGCGTGAAATGTAAATGGCAATGAATGATAAAGATGCTGAAATTTAAAGTGCATAAAGTAAATGACTTAAAAAAATAGAAACATGAATAAAAGTTAGTCAAGTGTTAGTCAAATGTTAGTGATGAGTTTTAATTGATTAAGTCATTCTTTGGAGAACACTCAACCATTCATTCATAAATATGAATTCTTGAACCAAGACATCATCTACGAGTAGGGCTCAAACCTGGATAAATCCACAGGTATGCCACTAGCTCTCATGACAAGAAAAGGTTTCAAGTTTTCACACAATGCCATGAAGAATGGGAGACTTAAAATCTCACTTACTAGAATGTTATGCCTCGACAGACAAATTTAGCTCTATGTTAAGAAATCGTAATTGGACTTGTGTAGAAGTCACAACTATCTGAGATTGGGCAATAAAATATAGGTGTTAATATATGTTAGATATTTGGTACAAAGAACCAAACTCCTAAAGCATACCACACACTAAAATAAACGGGGAAGACCTATCTCAGTCAGACTTATGTTGATTCATCTGACACAAGGTCATTGATGAATCAACTAGCATTTAGACATTAGAGAAATCATTGGTCAATGACGGATTGGGAAGGAATAGAGATGAAGATGAAGAGGGAAGGGAAACTAGAAACCTAAATTGATCATAGGAGGAATTTCATTTGATCAATACTATTCATTCATTTTGGGAGATGAAATGTACATTTCATCAATCCCTTAAATCCAATGGTAATGATCAAACAAAAGTCAAATCAACCATGACCAAGGCCGAACATAAAGTCAAACATCACAAGACCATAAAAATGGCTTAACATAATTTTTAAACATTTAATCAATTAAAAATCAAATTAAAAAATGAATTAAAATGCAATTTAAAACGGACAAAACCTCAAATCCCTTCAAAACACCAAATAAATGGCCAATGGATTTATCCTATGTCAAACAAGGTCAAAGGACCTTAGACAACAAATTTCAATATTTTTGGAAAGCCATAAGTATTTTAAAAATATTTAAAACAAGTTAAAAATCATTTAATTCATGAAAAATATCAAAATTAATCCAAAAAAATGATTTTAATTCAAAATATGGAAGATGAAAATATTTAAAGATTTTTGGTGAAAGTCTCATATTTTTTGGATTAAAAATGAAATTTCTATGAATTAAACAAAATAAATGTATTAAAAGTAAAATCAGAAAATAAAAAGAAGTTGGAAAAAGCGAGGGCCATCAGATCTCCCTCATTAATTGAGGTGGCAGATTTGATGGCCAACACATGCTATCCACCAAACACCCTAGTCAACGCACATGTAGCAATGATAATCAAAATGGATGATCAGGATTAGAACGTGGCGTCAGGATCAGATGGTCTGGACAATCTAACACACCACCGGAGCCCTAACTCCAGTCATCTTCTTTGATGGACCTCACCGGACTAGTCAACCCTCAACTAACAAGAAAATGAAAAGTAAGGTCACTAATTTAAAGAGAAAAAACTCTGGAGCTCGAATCTGGCCTCAATTTTGTCCAATTCCAAATATAATGAGAGATATGAGGAATTGAATTTTGAAGTACACGATCTGAGTTGCTTCGATTTGACCTCAAAGCAACTTAATCATGTTGCCTACATTGGTAGGTCTTCATACACCCAATAATCAAAGAGAATGGTGGAGAATTGAGAGAAAATCGAAGGCTTGAAGTTTCTGAAAAATTCACCTTCGGGTAGAAGTGATTTGGCTTGATCTTAATGAAAATCCACTTGGTTCTTCCTCCTCTTGATTGCAGTGATCAATTGAGATGAAAATGGCAATGAATCCTTGGAGTTTGAATCCCAAAACTGAAGGAGAAAATCAAATTCGATTTCAAAGAAATATTCAAGGAATTCTATGGAGTAGGGTTCTGGGTTAGCTTGGTAAGACTTGGGCAATGTGTGTCCTCCATTTCTAAAGCAATGCATTTGTATTTATAGGCAAGGGAAATGCTTTCTACACCATTTGAATTTTGAGCCAAAAATAGAAATCTAAGTGCATGGGTGCATGGGCATGTGCTAGGCCCAAAATGATCATTGCACATCACTCCAATTCGTTCACAAATGTTATTGATGTCACCACATGGAGCCATGCAAAGCTAAATGAAAATTGCATTCAAATGTTGCCAAAAACAAGCCATGAGAAGAACCCATGTGCAAGTCCCTCAATTCTTTTCAAAATGGAGTGATCTTGGATGATTTGGAAAGGTGACATCAAAGGGAACAACTTTGATGTTGAATAGTTTTCCATTTAAAGCTTGGATCATAATGAGTTTTGAGGTTGAAGTTGGATAAATCAAACATGGTTGAAAATTTTCTAAGTACAAAGTCAAATGACCACTTATTCCACTTTGAATAACTTTTTCTATGAGCTTTAAATGAAAATGGCTTCTTCATCAAAATTGTATCTACTCCATTCCTATTCAATTTGGTCACAAATTTGTCATTATTTAGATTTTTCATAAGGGAGTTGTGGATTTTAAAAGTTGAGGAAAATTGTTTGTTCAATGGTAATGGCCCAAAATGACCTATAACGTTTCCTCTTGAAACATGCCCTTGCAAGTTGAATTTGACATTTCTCAAAGAATAAAAGGTATATAATACATCTTTAAATTTATAATTAAACTTGGATGGACTTCATATCATAAAAATTTAGCAAGTTATGGTCCTTGGAAGTTGACCTCCTAACTAGGGCACAAACAAAATAACCTATAATCTTTCACCATAAAAAATGACTTTCCAAGAAAACATAGCTCTTGATGTCAACATGAAAATTGTTTGAAATGTCATAAATAGTAACATTTCTCTTGGAATCATCTTTATATGACAAAAATTGAAGGAGATAGGGTCTAAGGAACCCCAGTTTTGACTAGTTAACATTCTCTGGTCAACTTCTTTGAACCAACTTGCAAACTTAAAGTTCCTTTTATCTTTGGGACTCATGTATGATCATATATGCTTGATGTGATGTATAATGGAGTATCACTTGATATCTTTACCAATTGATGAAGAAACATATTGAGGAAGTCACACAAGATACCTAGATGAATTAGGAATTCCAAGGCAAACAAGCTTCAAACTCTTGATGAATTCTTGATCAAAATGATAAATGAAGAACATGGGGATCCATATATTATGCTTATAACTAATTTAAATCTTTCTTGACTTTCTCTTTGCATTGAGGGTCTCAAACTCTAGTTGTAAGCTTGATGAGGCACATATGGATGCACACACTACCTACAAAAGAAACAAAGCTACACATAGACATATTTTTGGGTATTTTGGTTAGTGAAAAAAGAAAAATAAAGTATGATACAATCCAATATTTCTTGGTGATCTCTCCCAATGCAAACCCAATGAATAAGGGGTGAGGAGGATGCGAAGTTGTGATCCCAAAGCCAAACGAAATGATGGGATAGCATGAGGGATCTTAGTGTCAAAATTGGGGTCTTACAATTACCTTTGTTAAGCTATCACTTGGATGGTAGTTGGTAATCATCCTTTTGAGCTTATTACCTTTGTTAAGCTATCACTCGGCTGATAGTAGGTAATATTCCTTTTACCTTTGATTGGTTTCCTTTGTTAAGCTATCACTTGGATGGTAGTTGGAATCATCCCTTTGAGCTTATTTACTTTGTTAAGTTATCACTATACTGATAATATGTAATATTCCTTTTACCTTTGATTTGTTACCTTTGTTGAGAAACCACTTGGCTGTTAGTTGGTAATCATTATGTTTTGGCTTATAACCTTTGTTAAGCTATCACTCAATTGATAGTTAGGTAATATTCCTCTCCAATTGGACTCGGGGTTTTTCCCATTTCAATGTTTTCTTTTCCCCGGTGAAGTCTTGGTTTGATAAGTCTTCTCCATTTGGATCTTTAGTTCCTTTTTTAGCCATGCATTGGTTATTTTCGAGCTCTTCCTTCTCCCCCTACGGAACTTTGTTTATCCTCAGCTGGGTACGCCGTTGGAATCTATCATTTCCCCCGCGGAATTTCAATCGCATCTTTTATCTAGCAGTTCTTTGTCTCTCATGGTGCTATTTTGCAAAAAAGATCCTTGTTTGTGTATCATATCATAAACATCTTGCGGTATCTTAGGGCCAAAAATTGGGTCTTTGGTATTTAAGTCTCTTCAATCCTATCGAGTAAAGATTTCAACCTTCATATCTCCAAATTGAAGAAACTTAAATAGGGGCATTTGTCATACCCTAATTTTTAACCCTAAGATCCCACATTTCATTTGCATCTTTTCATACAAACAAGATCACATTTTGGCCCTTCCCCTATCCATCTTTGGGTTTTCTTCTTACAGGGATCACCAAGCACCTCTTTGTTTTGTTTTACCTTTGTGTTTATATGATTAATTTATCACCTAACCACTAATCAAAATAGAAAAGAGATGTCTTATTTTACTTAAGTTTATTGTGAAATATAGGGCTCCTCAAATTAAGAGCATCTCAAAGTTTTGTGGCTTATTTCTCAAGGAAAGTCAAGAGGTTCATGTGTTTATTTCCATGCCTTCTTCAACAAGTAAATTCAAGCTTTGAGAAATTTATTCAAGAGGCAATTAAGGACACCTTATTTTGAGTTCTATAACCACCCATGTGCTTTAGAATGCAGGAAAAGTCCAAATACACAAGCTTGTTCCAAGTGGTTTGACCTAAAAGTCAACAATTTGAAGTTAAAGTTCCAAGGATCACAACTTGTTCAATTCTCAACATTTTTGAATGCCCCTTTTTACATATGACTCTTCTCAAAATCCTCTACAACTTATCTTTACATTAAAAGAGACAATTATTCATGTAGTATACTCAAAAGTTTGGAGACATTATAGGTCATTTGTGGACTCAATGGGGCATCCTGCTCAAGTGACTTTTTCCCAATGGGGCATCCTACTCAAGTGACTTTTTCCCAACTTTCAAGGATTATAACTTTTTCAATTTTCAACATATGAAATTGATTTTTTTTGCATAATATCATTTGTGATGTCATCTACAAGTGTTTTTCAAGGACCATGGTCAAAATGTGCTTGGAAGGCCATGGAATTCATTGGGACATTATATTATTTTCACCCATGAAACACTCAAATTTTTCTAAGTTACATAACCAGTTTATCATGCCAACTTCAACATGCAATAAATTTGTGCTCAAACATCTAAATTCAACCTTTCTTAGCATATTGTAATCTTGGCCATGATATTAACACATTGCAAAAAGAATGAGATCAAAAAGCCTCTTGAGCAGGATGCCCCATTGAGATAAATATGGTGACTTGGAACTAAAGAAATCACCATTGCCTGAAATTTGATAATGACTAATCTCAACTACAAGCCAAATTAGCAAGTGTTTTGGTCCAAAAAATGTTTTAAAAAGTCTCCAAAAGTTAATTGACACTTAAAATGCATCATTTGGTTGAGTTTTGATGAGTTTCAAGTCACACTTTTCACACACTTGGATCAAATTCGTTTTGCACAAATTCTTCATCATTTCACACGCATTTTGGATCCAAACACATTCCCCATAAATAGATAAAGCTTTTTCCTTCATTGGCAAGCTTTGGAGAGCCAAGAAATCCCTGCTACAACTTGAAATTTTTCTATAAAATTCAACTATCATGTTTTGAGTTTCAGCTTGTTTCAATCTAATTTCTTGATTCCATTAGATTGATCCGCATCCTCTGATACTTTTGCAACAATTCCTAAGCTCTGAGACCTTCTGAAGTGCTCTAACTATATGAAGCTTCATTAATTTCTGATCACCATCTGGACAAGGTATTTCATAGCATCAATTGAAATCAAACAAGTTACCACAATGTAGTCATTTAATCTCTGATATTTTCCCCTAATTTACATGGTGTTGATTGATCGTGTTCATCATTTAATTTCATTTTTTGTGGCTTTCTTATTTCTGAAACTTCTATGAAATTCCCTTTGCTCAGTTCAATAAATGAATTTTGAGTATAAGGTTGAATTCGGGATGAGAGGATGATCACAATGGTAGTGGTCTCGTGTCTTGAATTTACCAAACAAGGAAACTCCAATGAGAGCTCACCAAAGAAGAGGACCGGAGTTTTCCCCAGGTGGTCTGAGTTTGGAGAATACACGTTGGTAGATTTGAATGTTTTGATTGGTTTGATTTAAATTGGATCATGTGTTTGGCTTGCAACGTGTTCCACCATACATCCTAACCTTTTGAGTGTTGGATTTGCCACATCAATTAATGAGGCGTGATCCAACGCTCCGTGTTTTTTCTGATTTTAATTATTTTTATTTTATTATTTTAAATTGATTTTTTTTAATTCATAATAATTTCATTTTTTATCCAAAAAATTCCAAAAAAAATTCTAAAATTCTCTTTTATTTTTCTTCATCTAATTTCTATTTGTCCACCTTTTATTTCACTGATTTTCTATTTTTTTATGAATTTTCTCTTTTCTACTTTGTTTTAATTGGTTTTTAATAATACCTTTCTGCATTTTAAAATTTTGAAAATTTTATTATATGTTTCTTATTTTATTTCCAACCCTCAATAATTTTCTTGGCCATTTATTTGGTGTTTTGAAGGACTTTATGGATTTTCCATTTTATTTCTATTTTAAAAATCATTTAAAAATACCTTCGATGCATTTTTATTTAATTTAATTGCTTTTATATTTGTGTGACCTTGTGAACTTCTGTTGGCCTCGGATCATGATGGTTTGGACTTCTAGTCTCATCAAACTCAATGGTCTTGGGTGTTGATAGGGTGAAAACCCTAATCCAGCAAAATGGATGATTGATTTTGATGATGACTTGATTAAATTTTTTATCCAATTTGGGTGTGACTTCTCTTGTGTCTCTTTTCTTCATCTCTTTCTTTTCCCTTTGATCAATTGGATGGTTTGTGTCCATCTTGTTCATGATGTATGGATTGGTGCTTGATGAACTTTCATCATTTCAAATCTACCTCCTAATTGATTATGGATCATTTAAGGTACTTTGGATTGATCCATAAGCTTGTCCTAAGTGTCATGAAGTGTAGATTGAAGTAATGTACCATGCTTCTAACATTTCTGCCTGATCACCCTTTTTCTTTCTTTTTTGTGTGGCATGGCTTTAGGAGAATGATTTACATATCATTTATCTAGCATGTATTAACACAAACATTATTATTGACAGGCCTCAAATGGTTGTGACTTCTACATAAGTGCAATTACGATTGCTTAACATAGTTTTAAATTTGTCCTAAAGGCAATGGCATTTTTGTAAGTGAGATTGTAAGTCTCCTATTCCTCATGGTATTGTACGAAAATATTGTTCCTTTACCATTTGTGAGAGCTAGTAGCATACTTGATGATTTTATCCAAGTTGGAGCCCTTCTCATAAATTATGTGTAGGTTCATATTTTCATGTTTGTGAGTGAATAGTTGAGTGTTCTCCAAAAAATGACAAAAAACATCTTTTCATCTTCACTACCATCTTTTACTAACTTTTCACTTGTATTAAATTTTATTTCCAGGTCATTTACTAAATGCTCCTTTATTTTATGCCATTTACTTCATATTTAGCATTTCATATCATATTGTTTGTGATTATGTCCTTTGTCCTTTGTCCATTTGGACTTTACTCTTATATATCTTTGAAAAGAAAACATTAATAAGGAAAAAACTTAAAAAGAATCTTGTTTCTCCTAACTCGTGGACTTGTGGTTACTATCCTTGGAATCATTATGGAGTTATGGACTTTGAATTGAGATATTGACCCTTACTTTGGGACTTATGACTTGAGACCTTGGAATTCATCAGAATCCTTTGACTTTAGACTTCTTTGTGAATACTGTAAGACCCCAATTTTGACCCTAAGATCCCTCATGTTATCTCATCATATGCATGGCTTTGGGATAACACCTTGGCATCTTCCTTACCTCTCATCCATTAGATTTGTATTGGGAGAGATCACCAAGAACTTTTGATTGTATCATACTTTGTTTTTCATTATTTACTAACCAAAATACCAAAAATATGTCTATGTATAGCTTTGTTTCTTTTCCAGGTAGTGTGTGCATCCACCAATGCCTCATCAAGCTCATATCTAGGGTTTGAGACCCTCAATGCAAGGATCCCCATATATGGATCCCCATGGTCTTCATTTATCATTTATTCTAGACATCATATATGGATCCCCATGGTCTTCATTTATCATTTATTCTAGACATCATATATGGATCCCCATGATCTTCATTTATCATTTTGATCAAGAATTCATCAAGAGTTTGAAGCTTGTTTGCCTTGGAAGCCCTAATTCATCTAGGTATCTTGTGTGACTTCCTTAGCAAGTTTCTTCAACCTTTGATCAAATATTTAATGGGATAATTCATTATATATCATCTTATACATATATGATCCTCCATGAGTCCAAGAGATCAAGAAAACTTCAAGTTTGAAAGTTGGTTCGTGGTGGTTGACCAGAGAAATTCAACTGGTCAAAACTGGGGTTCCCTAGATCCTATTTCCTACAAAGTTTGTCATATGAAAATGATTACAAGATAAAAGTCACTCCTTATGACATTCCAAACAACTTTCATGTTTAGGTAAAGATCTATTTTTGCTTGGAAGGTCATTTTTTATGGTGAAAGATTATAGGTCCTTTTGCCTAAACCCTAGTAAGGAGGTCAACTTCCAAGGACCATAACTTGCTCAATTTGTATGATATGAAGGCCATCCAAGTTTAATGATAAATTTCAATATGTCCTCTCCAACTTTTATTCTTTTAAGAACATCAAATTCAACTTGCAAAGGCATGTGCCAAAAGGAAACTTTATAGGTCATTTTGGGCCATTACCATTGAACAAGCAATTTTCCTCAACTTCTAAAATGCATAACTCTGTCATGCCAAATCCAAATGAGGTCAAACGTGTGACCAAAAGTTATTCAAGGTGGAAGAAGTGAACCTTTGACTTGGTACTTAGAAAATTTTGATTTATGTTTGATTTTCCAAACTTCCACCTAAAATTCCACCATGATACAAGCTTCAAATGTAAATTTGTTCAACATGAAAGTTGTTTCCCTTGATCTCACCTTTCTAAAAAGTCTAGGATCACCTCATTTGGCTAAGGATTGAATGACTTATGCATGGCTTTTCTTCAAGGTTCCATTTGGATGAATCTCATTACCCCTTTTCATTTCCAATTGCATGACTCCATGAAACACTTTCATCATTGCTCATGATTAATTTTCTGTTAGACGATAGTGCCGATCTAGAAGGGGGGTTGAATAAATCAACTTTTGATATTTAGCGCTTTTTAAAAATGTTTTCAACGGTTACGGAAGCACCCTATATTATAATCGTCTAAACGATCCGTTAATGGAACGATCGGATATGCGTGAAACCGAATGGAATAACTGCGATAGAGATAATCAACCACTATCTAAATAAATTGATTAACTACCACTATCCTTGATATTGTTACCTCTAATAATGCGTTAACACAATAAGTGAGTAAGTAAAATATTACTAGGTTTGTGTGAGATTAATTTTATCGAACACTTGGTGAGCACTCCACACCAAGTTTCAATTTCACTCAAATTGAATGTGCAGAATTTTACTTAGTTACAATAAAAATGATTGCACCAATTTATCGAACAATTACTGTGCACAATAATCAAGCGAGATTGATTTTACTATTATTTTCACACAAAACATGATTAATACAGAATTTAAAGAGATAAGAGAAAGAGAGAACAAGATCGGATTTGTTGAGGAAGTTCCCCTATCGTCCTTGCTTAGGGTACGTCAACCCTCAATTCTAAATCTAGAATTGAGATGTTTTTATTAACAAGTTGTAAAGTTTGTACAAGATAAGCCACCAAAAAAACTTCTAATGTTGTTGCAGATCCTATTCGCGTCTCTCCCCTTGATTCGAGTTGAACGAAGTCCTTCAAGCGCTTCAAACAAACCTCCGGTTACAACTACCGTATTGCAAGAATTCCACGTTATCCAAAACTTCAGCTCGACTGATTTCGATCGAAAGTCGCTTGAATCGAATGCTTTCTTCACAATCCTCCGGTTACCGTTACTTGTTTGACCGAACCCACCGTTCTTCAAACTTTTCACTCGGCTGAATTTGTGAAGCAAAGGTTAGTGCAAAAACCCCTAATTATTGGAGGACAAAACCCCAATGGTTTTATTCAAGAAAAACCCACACAAAGCCTCAACCCAAACTAAGATTACACATTCCTATTTGGATGTTATCACCACAACAATGCACAATGATCAACAAAATTTGTTATGTACATTTATTGAGAGATGCAATGCAGAATGAAGATGAAGAACACTTTGGTGTATATATTTCACTTTTCTTGTTAGGTGTTAAAGAAGACACTCTAGAATATTTATATGATGCATAGACTTAATAACAGACATAACAGAATTATTTTGTAAGATTACACAGCAGAAAATTAAGTTCAAGCAGCGACCACTCGACCTGTTCATACAGGTCACTTGCCCTATATGGACCCAAGGCAAAATTATTCAAGTGAAACAGGCGATGAGTCGACTCAAACAGGGGATGAGTCGACTCAAACAAAGTTTTTCCAGGGTTGAGTCGACCTATGACCCGACCTGTTCAGACCCGTGGCTACATGGTTCAAATGAAAATAGGAAACGAGTCGACACAACATGTGGATGAGTCAACTCATTCAGTTTTCCCAGAATTGAGTCGACCTGTGACTCAACCTGTTCAGACTCGAGAGTTATGCTCCGAGTCATGAGTCGACTCACAGTTCTTAAACTCCCAAAAATGAGTTTTGAGATGTATTTTGATCAATTTAAACCAATCTCTTATGAACCTACGGTATTAACGATGATCAAGTGCATGATTCACATCTATGATATGCTCCTATATGTTTGACACGTTGAACTTATATTTTGAACATGTTATAAGATGAATGCATTCTATTGTATGATGACACCATCCAAAGTACACGTTATGGGCTACTAGAAAGGTTAAACATCATTAAAATAAGAACTATGCATATTTGCCCTCACATACTTGATAACACTGAATCACACCGCGTATTTCACTCAGGTTGCACATGTTTATTAGGTTTTTATTATCATTTGGCTTGTGTTATGATTTCTTTTGTGTTGTTTTAAGGTATTTAGCTCTTTCAGGACCTACGTATAAGAAACGAAGCAAAAAGGCCAAAAAATTAGGGTTTTTGGCAAATATTGTACTCGTGGCATTCTGCATAGCGACCGCTATAGGTGAAGCCATGACACATAAGCCCTCAACCAGGAGGAAACTGCCATGATCCCATGAACTTCCCATTTACTCACATGGCGGGCGCCATGGAGGGCTGGCGGGCGCCACCTTTGAATTCCACATTCCCACTAAAGAGAAGTTGAAGGGCGTCCTGGTCTTTGCATGCTGTTGAGTTCCTCTATAAATAGGTCGTTCTAGTTCACTTCCAAATCATCCAACTTAGTTTATAACACTAAGACTATAATATCATCTGTAAAAGCGGTAATCTGTCACATCGAAGGGTTATCGCACCTTAGTGTAATTGAGTTGGAGAACTTTGATTTTGCCGTCATCTTTATTTTCAAGGTCAAAGGGTCATTTACTTCCTTGTACCAAATTTAAAGCCTCCGTTTGGAGCAGGTTCTAATTTAATCGCCTTTTTATTTTACTTGCCATGCCTTACTTCTTTTAATTCCCTGCCATGCTTTACTTTATTTAATTTCCTGCCATTGTCTTTACTTTATTTAATTTCCTGCCATTGTCTTTACTTTATTTAATTTTCTCGCCATTATCTTTATTGCTCGTTTTAATTGTTTTACACGCTTTACTTGTTCTTCACGCCTTACATTCTAAACTTCTTTTCATCATGTTCAATATCGTTGTATTTGTTTGTATTACCATGTCTGGCTAAATCTTTCAAAGGTTAGAATGTAAGGATCGCGGTTAAAGAGATGTTTCACATATTGCATCTGTAGAAATGCCTTAGGGGCTGTTTTGATTTTTAATTCGAGTTTTTTGAAACAAACTTGGTTAATTTAAACTACTCAAGGAGTGCGAAAGCACTCTGGCTTAGTTAACTAGGAATTTTTATCACTTTAAGGAAAAACGATTTTTGAAATTATTTTCGGACGCGTTGATAGATTTAAAATCAAGAAACTCCTTGGGTAAACTTTCCGAATCAAAATCACTTTTCAACTAAGATTACGAGTCTTATTTCTTAAAAATAGGTTTACTACTTTAGCGTTTTGTGCACCTTTTATAAGTGACAATAAAAGGCCGTAATTTAAGGGTAAACTCGGTTCTGAATACGTGAAAGCGACAGTTCCTGTTAAGTGGATTCTTTTTAAGAGTAGAAAATATTTCCCCATAAGTATTTTTATTTAGACAATCGAAGCATCGTTTAACTGACGTGAAATACATTCAAGCTTATCTTTATCTGCACTGTATTTATCATTTCTTTTATTTACTGTTATTTTGTGATGTCAATATCTCATTTGTACCACCTTAGATAAACATTGTAACAATAGTAATCGATAGATTGATGATTTGGTCTCTATGGGATCGATAATCTTTTATATTACTCTGATGCGATTCATGCACTTGCGAATATAGCGATCAAGTTTTTGGCGCCGTTGTCAGGGACCAACTTTGTCAAATTTCGTACCCTGTTGTTACACCGTCTAGACTAAGGAATTATTAGCTGGTAAATGTGAAGAACCCGTAGTACCGGAAATATAGTAGATCCTTTAGTGGAACCTGAACATTACACTTGTACACGAATCTTACTCATCCGAATTAAGAAAGCTATGGTCGAGAATCACGACCAGAGACCTCTTAAGGAATTTTCCCAACCCTCTGACGAGGAACCTAGTTCTAGTATAGTAAACCCTCTCATTCCTGCCAATAATTTCGAACTAAAACCATTTTTACTGCAATTAATGCAACTGAACCAATTCGCGGGTCTCACTACTGAGAACCCAAATCAACATTTAAAAGTCTTTATCCAACTGGGCGACACCTTTAAATCCAATTGTGTTTCACCTGATGCGATTCGTTTAAGATTATATCCTTTCTCCCTCAGAGATAGAGCACGTTCATGGTTAGATTCAGTTCCAGCTAACTCAATAACTACCTGGGAAGACCATAAGAGAGTATTCCTTGCTAGATATTTTCCCCCTAGTAAGATTGTTGTTCTTCGAAACCAAATAACTAGATTTACTCAAAACCAAGGAGAATCACTTTTTGAAGCTTGGGAGAGATACAAGGAGTTGTTAAGAGTCTGTCCACACTATGACCTAGAACAATTGTTGATCGTTCATACCTTCTACAATGGGCTCCATTATTACACAAAGATGAGCATCGACGCTGCCACTGGTGGCGCGTTGATGAACAAACCTTACCCTGAAGCTTGTGACCTGATTGAGGATATGGCTCAAAACCATTACCAATGGGGAACTGAACGAGCATCAATAGAGAAAAAGGAGACCCAAGATGGAATACATGAGATAAGTTCTATGGACATGATGCAAGCGAAAATGGACGCTTTAGCCCTTAAGGTCGAACATATTTCTACAAACTCTAACACCGTAGCAGTAGTCCAAACAGAGTGTGAACTTTGTGGATCTAAAGGACACGAATCGCCGGAATGTAACCTTTTGAACGACCTGAACACCGACCAAGTGAATTATGCCAAAGGTAACCCATTTTCAAACACTTACAACCCTGGATGGAAGAATCACCCGAATTTTTCCTATAAAAACCAGAACCCTATCCAAAATTGTGCACCTCAAAGACCACAAGGTTTTCAACCCCAAAAACCAAATCAACCTATGCAAGTTGTGCCCTAGAAGCCTAACCTTGAGAAGATCATGGAGAACTTTATATCAGGCCAGACTCGGCAAAATAAAGAATTCCTAAACCAGAACATTCACGTAAACGAACTGATAACGCAATTAGGGAGTAAGGTTGATTATATAATTACTCACAATAAAATGCTTGAAACCCATATCTCACAGGTAGCACAAAACCAAGCCCCGCAAACTACACTTGGAGGACAATTCCCTAGACAACCTCAACTCAATCCTCGAGGGCAAGCTAACGCTATCACATTACGAAGTGGGACCGCTTACGAAGGGCCTTATAACCCAGCAATGAGCGAGTCCAAAGCTTCTACCTACCAACCAAGGAGGGGAACCAGTGGAACCCGAAAAACAAACCGACCAAGAAGGAGAAGCCAAGGATAAAACTTACAAACCACCACCCCTGTACAAACCACCAATCCCATATCCGCAAAGACTTAAACAAACCAAAATCGATAACCAATACCAAAATTTTATAAAAGTAATAGAGAAGCTTCATGTAGAGATTCCTTTCACCGAAGCCATCACCCAAATTCCATCTTACGCCAAATTTCACAAAGAAATCTTAACCAACAAGCATAGGCTTGACGATCCCAAACCCTTGGAATGCAACTTTATTTCCGAGAATAAACTTGCTAAGAAGGAGAATGACCCTGGGAGTTTTTCTATACCTTGAATTATAGGGAGTCATGCAATCAACAAAGCTTTCCTAGACTTAGGCGCTAGTGTGAGTTTAATGCCTTTAGCTGTGTGTAAAAGGTTAAACTTAGGAGAATTACAACCAACTAAGATGTCCCTCCAATTAGCCGATAGATCTGTTAAGTATCTTGTAGGCATATTAGAAGACATCCCCGTTAGGATCGGCCAACTTTATATCCCGACAGACTTTATGGTCATGGATATCAAGGAAGACGACGATATCCCTATAGTTTTAGGTAGACCATTTTTATCAACAGCCAGAGCTATAATAGATGTTAAAAGAGAAAATTAACTTTCGAAGTAGGAGATGAAAAGATAGAGTTTATTCTTGCAAAGTTCCTGATGGCAACAATCATAGGAGATGCATGTTACACGATTGATATCATAGATGAATGCATAAGGGAATTCGATCAAGAAGAACCTATGATCGAACCATTTTCAAACCCGAATGAAAAGGATGACGAGCTAAAGGAAACGGAACCTCACACTAACGAATGTTTGGCCCTTACTCCAGACCTTTCACCAAACTTTCAAAAACCAGGTCAAGAACTTAAGGAATTGCCCAAGAACCTAAGATACGAGTTTTTGGATAAAGAAATGAACCGCCTAGTAATAGTTAGTGCCACCTTAAACCAAGACGAGACAAACCAACTCTTGAATGTTTTATGAAGATACCCCTCTGCCTTAGGATACAACATCTCTGATTTAAAAGGTATAAGCCCACCCGTGTGTATGCACAGGATCTCGCTAGAGGAGGATTCAAAACCTTCTAGAGAACATCAAAGAAGAATCAACCCTGTAATAAGTGAGGTGGTAAACAAGGAAGTCCTTAAACTTCTAGAAGCTGGTATAATCTATCAGATCTCTGATAGTAAATGGGTAAGTCTTGTACATGTGGTACCCAAAAAGGGAGGCATCACAGTCGTGCAGAACGAGAAGGGCGAGCATGTGGCTAAATGTATAGAAGGCGGATGGTGTATGTGCATAGACTATAGGAAACTCAATAAGGCAACTAGGAAAGATCATTTCCCCTTTCCATTCATAGATCAAATGCTTGAGCATCTTGCCAGACACTCTTACTTTTGTTATCTGGATGGATATTCTGGATTTTTCCAAATACCCATACACCCCGAGGATCAAGAGAAAACAACCTTCACCTGTCCTTACGGAACATTTGCTTACAGACGAATGACGTTTGGACTCTGCAATGCGCCAACTACTTTCCAATGTTGTATGATGTCAATCTTCGCAGATTATCTCAACGGAATTATGGAAGTGTTCATGGATGATTTCTCAGTATGTGGGTCTGACATTGAGAATTGCCTCATTAATCTTGAGAAAATCCTAGAAAGATGCGTAGAAGTTAACCTTGTATTAAACTGGGAGAAGTGCCACTTTATGGTTAAAGAAGGCATAGTGTTAGGACATATAATATCTGAAAGAGGCATTGAGGTCGACAAAGCAAAGATTGAAGTGATAGAAAACTTTAACCCTCCTAAGACTGTTAGAGAAGTCCAATGTTTTCTTGGACACGCCAATTTTGACTGACGCTTTATCAAAGATTTCTTTAAAATAACAAAACCCCTGACCGTCCTTCTAATGAAAGACGTTGAATTCATTTTCAATGAAAAATGTATCGAAGCCTTTAATCATTTAAAACAAGCGCTAATTTCAACACCCATTTTACAAACTCCGGATTGGACTCAACCTTTTGAAATAATGTGTGATTCTAGCGATTTCACTGTAGGAGTTGGTTTAGGACAAAGAAAAAATAAGAAATTACATGTGATATATTACCTTTAGTAGAACCCTAGATGTCGCTCAACTTAATTATACGACAACAGAGAAGGAACTCCTAGCTGTAGTTTTTGCAATTGATAAATTTAGGTCTTATCTTGTCGGATCTAAGATTATAGTCTATACAGACCATGCAGCTATCTGTTACCTTATAAGCAAAAAGGATGCGAAACCTAGGTTACTCAGATGGATCCTTTTGATACAAGAGTTCGACTTAGATATCCGAGACAAAAAAGGAACAGAAAACGTAGTTGTTGACCATCTTTCCAGACTAGAGCATTTGAAGCCAGACCATTTACCTATAAATGATGATTTCACCTATGACAGATTGATAGCTAAGTTAGATACCGTTCCCCTTGAACCTGATAGAGACAACTTTGGAACAATTTCAGAGATTAGCAGAGTTCCATGGTACGCTGATTTTGTGAATTATCTAGTCGTGCATATCATACCACCTGACCTCAATTATCAACAAAAGAACAAGTTATTTAAATATGTAAGACATTTCTATTGGGAAGAACCACTCCTCTTTAAAAGAGGAACAAATAACATTTTTCGACGTTGCGTCCCGGAAGAAGAAGTTAGAAATATCATAGAGCATTGTAACTCTTCACCCTATGGTGGACATTCAAGCACATCCAAGACATACGCTAAGATCCTTCAAGCTGGTCTTTATTGGCCAACACTATGGTATGATGTCCATACTTATATTGTCCAATGTGACCGGTGCCAACGCGCTGGAAACATCTCAAGACGCGACGAAATGCCTTTGAAGAACATCCAATAAGTGGAATTATTTGATGTTTGGGGTATTGATTTCATGGGACCTTTTCCATCTTCGATGGGAAATAAGTATATTTTGATAGTCGTCGACTACGTGTCCAAATGGATAGAAGCTATAGCCTCACCCACTAACGACACAAGAGTAGTCATCAAGTTTAAAAGCAATATTTTCCCCAAATTTGGAGTACCACGACTTGTCATAAGTGGTGGTGGGTCACATTTTATATCCAGGATATTCGATAAACTCTTAAGAAAGTATGGAGTAAAACACATAGTAGAAACACCATATCATCCCCAGACTAATGGTCAAGTGGAAGTGTCAAACAGAGAGATTAAGCAAATCTTGGAAAAAATTGGTTCAATATCCATAAAAGATTGGTCTGAAAAGCTAACAGAATCATTGTGGGCTTATAGAACTGCTTACAAAACCCCTATCGGAACTACACCATACCAGTTAGTCTATGGAAATTCATGCCACTTACCTTTTGAACTTAAGCACAAAGCATATTGAGCCATCAAGACCCTGAATTTGGATTACCTAGCATCTGGCGAGAAGCGAATCCTCGATATTCACAAATTGGAGGAACTCCGCCAGAACGCTTACGAGAATGCCATTATATACAAAGAAAGAACCAAAGCATGGCATGAAAAAAGGATTATAAAAAAGGACTTTAATATAGGCGACTCTGTTCTCCTTTTCAATTCCAGATTACGACTTTTTCCAGGTAAGCTGCGTTCGAGAGGGACAGGCCCCTTTAAGGTTTCCAAAATCCTCAAATCTGGAGCAGTTGAAATCCGGAACAATTCCTGTAATTTGTTTGTGGTAAATGGACAAAGACTGAAGCAATATCAAGGAGGTGACATCCCCACAAAATTCCCTGGTTATACTCTGATCGACCCTCCGGTTCCTACCTCTGATATATAAAGTTCAAATCATCAAGTTAACGACGTTAAACAAGCGCTGCATGGGAGGCAACCCGTGATTTCTTTTTCCTTTACTTCACTTTTACTATTTCGATTTATATTTTCATATATATATATATATATATATGTTACTATTATTATGTTTTGTTTCCTTTTTACTTTACTTTACTTTTTTATTTTGTCATTTATCAAGCTTAATCAAAATCAAAAAGGCAGCATGTTATGGAAGCCTATGTACACCCCCTTTGCAAAATGAGGAAAAAGTTGTAGCCCAAGAGCAAGGAACAAGCCCAACCCAAACAACAAGTCTGAATTCATGGCGGACGCCATAGCCTCATGGCGGGCGCCATAGCCTCATGGCGGGCGCCATGGGGCATGTACCATTTACGGGACAGAATCCTTAAATCCCCAATTTTTACCTTCTTCAACCTCTCAAAACCCATTTTTTCCTCCTTCCACCTCCATTGAAGTCCACGAAAATTCCCAACTTCATCATTCTAACCCCAACCCATTATCATTCCCAAACTTCACTCATCAATTTCCTCCACCAAAAACCCACTACAATCTTATTTTCACTTCCTTACCATAAATACCCATTTTCTCTTCACTCACCATCAATGGCTGGAATAGAATTCAACAATATCATCCTTTACGGAGGGAAACCTGGAGAGCGTCAGAACAAAATTTTACAGAAGTTGCAAACACAGGAAATTCTCGCCAGCAGGTATATAGATGAGGACGGTTTGTATACTTTGGGGACGTATCATATTGTTTTTCATATGCTAGATAATTTAGGACTGCATGAGATTTTTGCTAATAAGGAACTCACCTATGATAGGCTGACCGAGGAATTTTTGAGTTCCCTAATTTACACCGTTCATCCTAGCACTGCTAGCGCGGTTGGTACCATATGTTTTAGAATGTTCAACGTTGAATATGAGTACACTACCGACGCCTTAGCAGGTTTGTTAGGAATGCCTTACAGAGAGGGTGCCATTTGTGAGACACCCTTAGATACAGAATGGGAACTCGAAGCATTTAAATTTTGGAATAGAATATCGAATGTGGCTGCCTCTTCTTTTGAAGGAATTTTAGCCTCCACTATTCATAACCCGGCCATCCGTATTTTTTGATATCTTTTGGCATGTACTATTTTTGGTCGGGAAAATTCTAATAAAGTAAATGCTCGTGAGTTGCTATTGTTATAGGGTTGCCTTACTAATCGAAGGATCAATCATGTTCCTTTTATACTTGCACATATGTCCGCCATTTTGAAAAAAGGAGGAACCATTTCTTTTGGTGGATTAATTACTTCTATTTCTAGAGCACTAAATCTCAACATTGAGTTAGCTACCTTAGAACCACTCCTTCACCACACCATTTACTTGAAAATTTTGAAGGATATGAAATTGTGCAAGGTGCGACGAGTAGGAGGTTATAACCTCATGGTCCATGGTGTAGCTATACCGAGTGTTGTTTTACCTTGCTCTCAGCATACAGATGTGCGACATGCAAGGAACTAAACATATGATCTCGATGCTCCACCTTTTACCGGTCCTTTGACACCTAATGTCCCTATGGACAATGGGCAAGGGACCGATGATGAGTATGACCGGCGCGACCAGTCCCCTGCTCATGATATTCCCACACACACTGCATCACCTGCACACACTGCACCTTCTTCTTCTAACCATTTTGCAGGTATGGCATCTGGTGTTTACATCACTGAAGAGATGTGGCGCGAGCACCTGGCTCGGGAAGAAAGGCGTGACGGCCTTCTAAATACCATAAACTAACAATTGATTGATAATATGAGTTTTATCGTAGCCTCCCAGTAGTGCACTGAGCATGCATATCGGACTATCACGGAGTCCTTGCCTGCGATCCCTAATGAGCAGCATCACCAGCAACAGGCTAATGAGCGACACTTCGTGTAACACCCCGATGAAATAAGAATAATTATTTAATTTAAATTAATAGTATATTTATTAATTTAATTAAATAATTGGATTATTATTATTGGATTATTATTATTATTATTATTATTGGAATAAAAGTTGGAATTTAGAAAATGTCCCATTTGGTAAAAGAGGGTTTTCACGTGAAAACAGAAAAACGACTCTAAAGTGGAAAAAGGGAAAAAAAGCCAGAGAACAGGGTTGAAGAGAGGAAAAGCTGGAAGCAAAAGGTTGCCGGATTAACTCAGGTAAGGGGGGTTTATCGTCGTTTAATGGGTATTATGGGTTAACATGTAATGGGTAGTGATAAACCATTGATTTGACTCTAATTAGATGATGAATGTTGAAATTGTGAAATTTTGGATGAATGAGATATGAGTATGATTGAGGAAATTCATAGGAATTAGAGGTAATAAGGTTAGGAATTGTGAGATCGAATGTGTATGATCTGTGTTAGACAATATGAATGAATGTTGTGTAAAAATTGGAATGTGGAAGTTGGGATCTGAGAATCTCGTAGCAGAGAAAACCATAGCAGATCTGGAATTCTGGTTTCTGGTCATACGCGTATGGCACTAGGCAATACGCGTATGAGATGGTCTGGTACGCGTATGGCACTAGGAAATATGCGTATGGATGAGGAAGATGATGTTTTGAACGTGGTTTTGTCTCTGTTGGTACGCGTATGAGGAAGTGGTACGCGTAGCATACGCGTATGAGGCAGGCAATACGCGTATGAGGTTGGCTGAGAAATGGGCCATACGCGTATGGGACTAGGCAATACGCGTATGGGCAGAATTGTGATTTTTCTGAGCTGTGGTTGCGCGGATTTTGGTCGTTTCAGCTGAGTGATGTAATTTAGCTGATGTATGATAGAGTAGGGATCATTTCCCGTTGTTTTGAGCAGTGTAGGTATTAGTAGAGTGTGCTAATACTGTGATTATTAATTGGCATGACATGATATGATTTTTGTGATAATATGCTGATGATGTATTATGTATGCAATTGTGGAATGGACTGTTTTATGACTTGGAGTGTGAGCATATGTCCATTGTGGATTGTTGATGTTTGCATGCTAGTTGATTTAGCGTGCATATTATGGCCTTTATGGTGGTAGCTAATTCCCATGGTGAGGAATTAATGAGTGAGTTATTGTGGATTGTTGTTGATGTTTGCATGCCAGGTGGTTAGCGTGCATATCATAGACCTTGGGGTGGTAGTTAATTCCCATGGTGAGGAATTAGTGAGTGAGTCACTAGGTCTCAAATGAGTGGGACTAGTGAGCTTGGTAGCCGTATCTGGATTTGATCGGTGAGGTTGAACTATCTGTTCACGAATAGTCGGTACCGCATGCATGGAGTCTCATTGCATAATGTATGTATGTATGGCGTATAATATGAATGGATGTATTCCAATATTATACGTGTGTTTTGTGTTTGTGTTGAGTTGATGTTGCCGTTGCTGAATGTATGTTCTGATTAGGGGGGGGGAATGTGTTAAATTACTTAGCATTACATGATATTTTATAATGCTTATTATATCGATTGAGGAACTCACCCTTACAACTATGTTTCAGGTAACGAGCAGTGATTGAGTAGAAGCTAATCCTTGGAGTCTAGTGTAGTTCCTTAGTGGGTCATGCTCTGGTAGATGTAACATCGGGATGGGATGTTTTACTATGTTTTCATTTGGTTGTTGCACAACTTTACATGTAATGTGTTACATGGTTTGAGTGTTGTTAGTTTTTATCCGCTGCGTATTATGCAAATGTTTTATTTTGATTAAATAAATGAGCATGACAGGATATTTTGGAAAATGGTGTGAAGTGTCAAGTGTGACACCCTTGATTGCATATTTACTCTGATTTATATTTTGTTATTTTAATTAATTATTGGGGTATTTTAGAAGGGTGTTACAATAGTGGTATCAGAGCATAGTCGGTCGAGTCGAGTCGTAATTAATCTGTTCCCCTGTACGGGATAGGTGTTGTGTAACCCTATCAGTACTTATCGTTTTAGCTTGTTGGACTTTCAGAATAGAGATGGCTGGAAGAGGTAGAGACGATGCTGCGATTGCTGAGGCTCTGGGTATGCTAGCTGGAGTACTTGGAGGAAATCCGAATGTTGTGGGACTGGGAGCTGCTCGTCAACTGAGTGAGTTCCAGAAGAACAATCCTCCAATGTTTAAGGGAGCATACGATCCAGATGGTGCTCAGAAGTGGTTGAAGGAGATCGAGAGGATCTTCCGAGTGACTGAGTGTGCCGATAACCAGAAGGTCAGGTTCGGTACGCATATGCTGTCAGAGGAAGCAGATGATTGGTGGGTTGCTACCCGCACTGAGTTGGAAGCTGCTGGGAGTGCTGAGATCACTTGGGCGGTGTTCAGAGAGAGATTCCTGAGGAAGTACTTTCCAGAGGATGTCAGAGGAAAGAAAGAGATAGAGTTCTTAGAATTGAAGCAGGGCAACCGGTCTGTTACTGAGTATGCTGCTAAGTTCACAGAGCTGTCGAAGTATTACACTCCCTATAACGAGGCTACTGGGGAATTTTCGAAATGTGTGAAGTTTGAGAACGGGTTACGTCCCGGGATCAAGCAGGCTATTGGGTATCAGCGGATTAGAGTGTTTTCTGACTTGGTTGACTGTTGCAGGATTTTTGAACAGGATACCAAGGCCAGAGCGGAGAGCTATCAGCAAAGGGTTGATAGGAAAGGCAAGAATCAGAATGATCGTGGGAAACCGTATGCAGCTGGCAAAGGTTTCCAGAGACAAAGTGGGATGAAGAGGCCTAGTGGGGGAGACTCCAGTGCCCCTGCTAAGTGTTTCAGATGTGGTCAGGCTGGACATCGTATCCATGAGTGTACCAGTACTGAGAAGAAGTGTTTCAAGTGTGGAAAAGGTGGTCACTTGGCTGCAGAGTGCCGGTTGAAGACTGTGACTTGTTTCAACTGTGGAGAGGTGGGTCATATCAGTCCACAGTGTCCTAAGCCGAAGAGAGAGAATCAGTCGGGAGGCAAGGTCTTTGCTTTATCGGGTTCTGAGACTTCTGCAGATGATCGTTTGATCCGACGTACGTGTTATATTAATGGCTTTCCTCTTGTAGCTATTATTGACACAGGTGCGACTCATTCCTTTATATCTTTGGATTGTGCTGTGAAACTTAAATTAGAGATATCTGAGATGCATGGTAGTATGGTGATTGATACTCCTGCGAAGGGTTCAGTGACTACTACTTCAGTTTGTTTAAACTGTCCTTTGAGTATTTTTGGTAGAGACTTTGGGATGGACCTCGTGTGTCTTCCACTAGTGCAGATTGATGTTATCCTGGGTATGAACTGGTTGGTGTTTAACCGAGTTTATATCAACTGTTTTGATAAGACTGTGATCTTTCCTGAGATTGAGGAAGGAAAGAGTTTGTTTCTATCAGCAAGGTAGGTGAATGAGGCAGTGGTAGATGGGGCAGAGTTGTTTATGCTGTTAGCGACTTTGGAGGCTAAAGATAAACCGGTGGTTTGCGATCTAGCCGTGGTGTGTGATTTTCCTGATGTGTTTCCTGAAGAAGTGAATGAATTACCACCAGAGCGTGAAGTTGAGTTCTCGATTGATTTGGTACCTGGTACTAGGCCGATATCGATGGCTCCGTACCGTATGTCTGCTGTTGAGTTAACTGAATTGAAAAGTCAGCTGGAAGATCTGTTGGATAAGAAATTTATTCGTCCGAGTGTGTCACCGTGGGGTGCACCAGTGTTATTGGTTAAAAAGAAAGAAGGTACTATGAGGTTGTGTGTGGACTACAGGCAACTGAATAAAGTGACGATCAAGAATCGGTACCCTTTGCCGAGGATTGATGATTTGATGGATCAGTTGGTTGGTGCGAGTGTGTTCAGCAAAATAGATTTGAGATCGGGTTATCATCAGATACGTGTGAAAACTGAGGATATTCAGAAGACTGCTTTCAGAACAACGTATGGACATTATGAGTATTCTGTGATGCCTTTTGGTGTGACTAATGCGCCTGGGGTATTTATGGAGTATATGAATAGGATTTTCCATCCGTACCTAGACAAGTTTGTTGTGGTGTTTATTGACGATATTTTGGTGTATTCGAAATCTGAAGAAGAGCATGCTGAACATTTGAGAGTGGTTTTAGGAGTTCTACGAGAAAAGAAGTTATTTGCTAAACTGTCTAAGTGTGAATTTTGGTTAGAAGAGGTTAGTTTTCTTGGTCATGTGGTTTCAAGAGGTGGTGTTGCTGTTGATCCTTCTAAGATAGAAGCGGTATCTAAGTGGGAAGCTCCGAAGTCAGTTTCTGAGATAAGGAGTTTTCTTGGACTTGCAGGTTATTATAGGAAATTCATTGAGGGATTTTCTAAGTTGGCATTACCGTTGACGATGTTGACTAGAAAGGGGCAAGCGTTTGTTTGGGACTCAAAATGTGAAGAAGGTTTTCAAGAGTTAAAGAGAAGGTTAACTACTGCTCCTATTCTGATATTACCGAGTCCGTCAGAACTATTTGAGGTTTTCTGTGATGCTTCATTGTTGGGTTTGGGTGGTGTTTTGATGCAGAATAAGCAGGTTGTAGCTTATGCTTCGAGACAACTAAAGGTTCATGAGAGGAACTATCCGACACACGATTTAGAGTTGGCAGTTGTGGTATTTGTTCTGAAGTTATGGAGGCATTACTTGTACGGGTCAAGATTTGAGGTTTTCAGTGACCATAAAAGTTTAAAGTATTTGTTCGATCAGAAAGAGTTGAATATGAGACAGAGGAGATGGTTAGAGTTTCTGAAGGATTATGACTTTGGTTTGAATTACCATCCGGGTAAAGCAAACGTAGTGGCTGATGCATTGAGTCGGAAATCATTGCATATGTCTATGTTAATGGTTAAGGAATTGGATTTAATTGAGCAGTTTAGAGACTTGAGTTTAGTGTGTGAGAGTACTCACAATAGTGTTAAATTGGGAATGTTGAAGTTAACGAGTGGTATTCTGGATGAGATTAGAGAGCGTCAGAAATCCGATGTGCTTTTGGTTGATAAGTTGACTCTAGTGAATCAAGGTCAAGGTGGTGAATTCAGAGTTGATGAGAATGGTGTTTTGAAATTTGGTAATCGGGTGTGTATTCCGGATGTTACCGAACTTAAGAAGAGTATTCTTGAGGAAGGACATCGTAGTGGTTTGAGTATTCATCCTGGAGCTACGAAGATGTATCATGATTTGAAAAAGTTATTTTGGTGGCCGGGAATGAAAAGAGAAATTGCGAGTTTTGTTTATTCTTGTTTGACTTGTCAGAAGTCAAAGATTGAGCATCAGAAGCCGTCTGGGCTAATGCAACCGTTGGCTATTCCAGAGTGGAAGTGGGATAGTATCAGTATGGATTTTGTTTCTGGTTTACCGAGGACAATTAAGAATTTTGAAGCTATTTGGGTGATTGTGGACAGATTGACAAAATCGGCTCATTTCATTCCGATCAGAATGGATTATTCGTTAGAGAGATTAGCTGAATTGTATATTGAGAAAATTGTAAGTTTGCATGGTATTCCGTCGAGTATTGTTTCGGACAGAGATCCTAGATTTACATCGAAGTTCTGGGAAGGTTTGCAGAGGGCTTTGGGAACTAAGCTGAGACTGAGTTCTGCATATCATCCGCAGACTGATGGTCAGACTGAGAGGACGATTCAGTCACTGGAGGATCTTTTGAGGGCTTGTGTTTTGGAAAAGGCAGGTGCTTGGGATTGTTATTTACCTTTGATTGAGTTTACCTACAACAATAGTTTTCATTCGAGCATTGGTATGGCACCGTTTGAAGCTTTGTATGGTAGGAGATGTCGGACACCTTTATGTTGGTATGAGTCCGGTGAGAGTGTTGTGGTTGGACCGGAGATTGTTCAACAAACTACGGAAAAGATTAAGATGATTCAGGAGAAGATGAGGATTGCTCAGAGTCGTCAGAAGAGTTATCACGACAAGAGGAGGAAGTCACTTGAGTTTCAAGAGGGAGATCATGTGTTTCTTCGTGTTACTCCGATAACTGGGGTTGGTCGAGCTTTGAAGTCGAAGAAGTTGACACCTCGATTTATTGGTCCTTATCAGATTTTGGAGAGGATAGGAGAGGTAGCCTATCGTATCGCTTTACCGCCGTCACTTGCGAATTTGCATGGGGTTTTTCATGTGTCTCAGTTGAGGAGGTACATTCCTGATCCGTCGCATGTGGTCCAAGTAGATGATGTACAGGTGAGAGATAACCTGACTGTTGAAACCTCACCTATGAGGATCGAGGATTGAGAGTTGAAGCAGTTGCGGGGTAAAGAGATTGCTTTGGTAAAGGTAGCTTGGGGAGGACCAGCAGGTGGCAATGTGACTTGGGAACTTGAGAGTCAGATGAAGGAGTCTTATCCGGAGTTATTCACTTGAGGTATGTTTTCGAGGACGAAAACTCTTTTAGTGGGGGAGAGTTGTAACACTCCGATGAAATAAGGATAATTATTTAATTTAAATTAATAGTATATTTATTAATTTAATTAAATAATTGGATTATTATTATTGGATTATTATTATTATTATTATTATTGGAATAAAAGTTGGAATTTAGAAAAGGTCCCATTTGGTAAAAGAGGGTTTTCACGTGAAAACAGAAAAACGACTCTAAAGTGGAAAAAGGGAAAAAAGCCAGAGAACAGGGTTGAAGAGAGGAAAAGCTGGAAGCAAAAGGTTGCCGGATTAACTCAGGTAAGGGGGGTTTATCGTCGTTTAATGGGTATTATGGGTTAACATGTAATGGGTAGTGATAAACCATTGATTTGACTCTAATTAGATGATGAATGTTGAAATTGTGAAATTTTGGATGAATGAGATATGAGTATGATTGAGGAAATTCATAGGAATTAGAGGTAATAAGGTTAGAAATTGTGAGATCGAATGTGTATGATCTGTGTTAGACAATATGAATGAATGTTGTGTAAAAATTGGAATGTGGAAGGTGGGATCTGAGAATCTCGTAGCAGAGAAAACCATAGCAGATCTGGAATTCTGGTTTCTGGTCATACGCGTATGGCACTAGGCAATACGCGTATGAGATGGTCTGGTACGCGTATGGCACTAGGCAATACGCGTATGGATGAGGAAGATGATGTTTTGAACGTGGTTTTGTCTCTGTTGGTACGCGTATGAGGAAGTGGTACGCGTAGCATACGCGTATGAGGCAGGCAATACGCGTATGAGGTTGGCTGAGAAATGGGCCATACGCGTATGGGACTAGGCAATACGCGTATGGGCAGAATTGTGATTTTTCTGAGCTGTGGTTGCGCGGATTTTGGTCGTTTCAGCTGAGTGATGTAATTTAGCTGATGTATGATAGAGTAGGGATCATTTCCTGTTGTTTTGAGCAGTGTAGGTATTAGTAGAGTGTGCTAATACTGTGATTATTAATTGGCATGACATGATATGATTTTTTGTGATAATATGTTGATGATGTATTATGTATGCAATTGTGGAATGGACTGTTTTATGACTTAGAGTGTGAGCATATGTCCATTGTGGATTGTTGATGTTTGCATGCTAGTTGATTTAGCGTGCATATTATGGCCTTTATGGTGGTAGCTAATTCCCATGGTGAGGAATTAGTGAGTGAGTTATTGTGGATTCTTGTTGATGTTTGCATGCTAGGTGGTTAGCGTGCATATCATAGCCCTTGGGGTGGTAGCTAATTCCCATGGTGAGGAATTAGTGAGTGAGTCACTAGGTCTCAAATGAGTGGGACTAGTGAGCTTGGTAGCCGTATCTGGATTTGATCGGTGAGGTTGAACTATCTGTTCACGAATAGTCGGTACCGCATGCATGGAGTCTCATTGCATAATGTATGTATGTATGGCGTATAATATGAATGGATGTATTCCAATATTATACGTGTGTTTTGTGTTTGTGTTGAGTTGATGTTGCCGTTGCTGAATGTATGTTCTGATTAGGGGGAGGAATGTGTTAAATTACTTAGCATTACATGATATTTTATAATGCTTATTATATCGATTGAGGAACTCACCCTTACAACTATGTTTCAGGTAACGAGCAGTGATTGAGTAGAAGCTAGTCCTTGGAGTCTAGTGTAGTTCCTTAGTGGGTCATGCTCTGGTAGATGTAACATCGGGATGGGATATTTTACTATGTTTTCATTTGGTTGTTGCACAACTTTACATGTAATGTGTTACATGGTTTGAATGTTGTTAGTTTTTATCCGATGCGTATTATGCAAATGTTTTATTTTGATTAAATAAATGAGCATGACAGGATATTTTGGAAAATGGTGTGAAGTGTCAAGTGTGACACCCTTGATTGCATATTTACTCTGATTTATATTTTGTTATTTTAATTAATTATTGGGGTATTTTAGAAGTATGTTACACTTCGCACTTATCGAGGCCATCCAGGGTTCTCTCTTAGGTCGCTCTAGGCAGCTGCAGGAAGGTCTTAGCCGTCGTAGCAGGATTCGTCAACCCAGACATCCTGACCAGGGCGGTGGCGGTGCCGGTGATCAGCCATAATTCTCTCTCTTTCAGGTTACTCCTACCCTATCTCATATCGAAACATTGAGGACAATGTTCGGGTTAAGTGTGGGAGGAGATTTTTATCGCTTTCCTTTATTTTCAGTATGTTTTATGTGTTTTAGTTATTTGCTTTTGTTTCAATAAATTAACATGTGTTTGACGAGTCATCTGTGTGGTGTATCCGTACCTCTCCCATTTCTTTAGCCTTACCAAAAAATTTGTGAGCAAAGAAAACAATGTATTTTGAATATTCAGGCTATAAGACAAGTTTATGAAAGGATGTAAAAGATTTGGGAAAACTTTTTCTAAAAATCGATATCGTCTTGACACCGTAGGCTTCATGATTATAAGAGTCAATCCCGATACCCCATATGTTGTGGCCCTAATTTTTGTTCCATATAAGTCCTTAAGTAGTTTATCCTTGCAGTTAGCTCCGGCTTAAGCTTGCTCTACGTAGGGGACCGATGAAAATAAGTGAATGATCATAAAAGTTTCTACTTTGTTCTCTAGTTGTATGAAATTCCGGGCTAGGTGACTCTCACACGATCATTTAACCCAGCAAAATAAAGAGGTTTGTGAAACATGTAGAAAATATATATATATATATATATATATATATATATATATATATATATATATATATATATATATATATATATATATATATATATATAATATGCCCATTGTTGGGTTGGTTCAGAGGTATCTGGAGCTAAACTTGGTAGGGTGGATTACGATCCAATCCCCCACAACTACAATTGGGTTAAATAAAGGGGCTCACCAACTTATGTACCAGAGCCCCATGCTTAAGATCATAATCACTAACTGGTCACCTTACTATGAGTATGTACGGATAACGGGCTTAATGTGATTGCACCTTAATGAAAAAAGGACTTGAAGAAGATGAAAGGAAGGCCTAGGTATGGTGGGGTGATATGGATTGATTTGTATAGGAACGAAGCCTATGACCGCATTTGTAGAAAGTGTCACTACAATATCCTTAGTTCGATTCGTTAGTACCTATCGATACATTCCTTGAATGACCTTATAAGCCTTTTTAGCCTTGAATTAACTCTGGTTGATACTGTATTTCTTGCATGAGCTACAAAGATTTTTGCTTGAGGACAAGCAAAGGTTTAAGTGTGGGAGAGTTTGATAACACTGAATCACACCGCGTATTTGACTCGGATTTCACATGTTTATTAGGTCTTTATTATCATTTTGCTTGGGTTATGCTTTCTTTTTTGTTGTTTTCAGGTATTTAGCTTTTTCAGGACCTTTATAGAAGAAACAAAGCAAAAAGACCAAAAAATTAGGGTTTTCGGCAAATATTGTACTCGTGGCGTTCTACATAGCGGCCGCTATATGAGAAGCCATGACACATCAGCCCTCAACCAGGAGGAAACTGCCACAATCCCATGAACTTCCCCATTTACTCACATGGTGGGCGCCATGGAGGGGTGGAGGGCGCCACCTTTGAATTCCACATTCCCGCTAAAGAGCAATTGAAGGGCATCCTGGTCTTTGCATGCTGTTGAGTTCCTCTATAAATAGGTCGTTCTAGTTCACTTCCAAATCATCCAACTTAGTTTATAACACTAAAACTATAATATCATCTATAAAAGCGGTAATCTGTCACATCGAGGGGTTATCACACCTTAGTGTAATTGAGTTGGAGCACTTTGATTTTACCGTCATCTTCATTTTCAAAGTCAAAGGTTCATTTACTTTCTTGTACCAGATTTAAAGCCTCCGTTAGGAGCAGGTTCTAATTTAATCTCCTTTTTATTTTACTTGCCATGCCTTACTTTATTTAATTCCTTGTGATGCTTTACTTTATTTAATTTCCTGCCATTGTCTTTACTTTATTTAATTTCCTGCCATTGTCTTTACTTTATTTAATTTTCTCGCCATTATCTTTATTACTCATTTTAATTGTTTTACACGCTTTACTTGTTCTTCACGCCTTACATTCTAAACTTCTTTTCATCATGTTCAATATCGTTGTATTTGTTTGTATTACCATGTTTGGCTAAATCTTTCAAAGGTTAGAATGTAAGGATTGCGGTTAAAGAGATGTTTCACATATTTGCATATGTAGAAATGCTTTAGGGGCTATTTTGATTTTTATTTCATGTTTTCTGAAACAAACTTGGTTAATTTTAACTACTCAAGGAGTGCGAAAGCATCCTGGCTTAGTTAACTAGAAATTTTTATCACTTTAAGGAAAAACAATTTTTGAAACTGTTTTCGAACGCGTTAATAGATTTAAAATCAGGAAACTCCTTGGGTAAACTTTCCGAATCAAAATCACTTTTCAACTAAGCTTACGAGTCTTATTTCTTAAAATAGGTTTACTACTTTAGCGTTTTGCGCACCTTTTCTAAGTTACAATAAAAGGCCTTAATTTAAGGGTAAACTTGGTTCTGAATACGCGAAAGCGACTGTTCCTATTAAATGGATTCTTTTCAAGAGTAGAAAATATTGCCCCATAAGTAGTTCTATTTAGACAATCGAAGCATCGTTTAACTGACGTGAAATACATTCAAGCCTATCTTTATCTGCATTGTATTTATCATTTTCTTTATTTACTGTTATTTTGCGACATCATATCTCATTTGTACCGCCTTAGATAAACATCGTAACAATAGTAATCAATAGATTGACGATTTGGTCTCTGTGGGATCGATAATCTTTTATATTACTCTGACGCGATTCGTGCACTTGCGAATATAGCAATCAATACTCCCCCTTTTTTATGATGGAAAACCATGGCACAATCGCGTACTTTGATAGATATCCTCCCCCTGATTTTATGCATGTGTTCAAACATTCTACTATTATAAATCTTCTAAAAGCAGCTATTGTATTATGTTTCCATTGCTTCTCCCCCTTTGTCAACATCAAAAAGAAACAATGAAACAGTCAACATGAAATAAAGATATTCATAAGCACTTAGTCAACGACTTTGCAACATATTGACATCAACAACCATGCACATAACATGAAGTCAGTGGAAGAAGTATAGGCATAAATATTACATGGAGCAAAAGAAAATAAGTAAATAAGATTGCCATAATTGTTCAACATAAACTTTAAGACAAATAAGTAAGTAAAATCACATGCAAACATAGGGAAATGGAAATGTATGGAATTAAAGAATCATCTAAGGTCGTCTCCCTCGGGACGAGTCATTTCTGACTCTATAGCCATAAGGTGGATGCGAAGGTCTCTCTTCTTCATAGAGGTTGGTTAAGTCAATGACGTTCCGGTTAAGCGTATTTATGGATCCTACGAGAGCACGATGAGTGTTATGAATCCTTTACATGATGGTGGAGGTAAATGAGTTGAAGTTGTCACTGTGGGTTTGGATTTGACTTCTTAGGTCCAAATATCGTTCCTCTTGGAGGGAAGCAAAAGATGCAAAGTTGTCACCTTTAATCTGAAGCTGATCCTGCAAGGCTGTGAATCTCTCCGCTTGAAGTGTAGTAAAATTTTGTTGATGTATTTGCATGTTTCTCAACATTTCCATCACTTCAGAATTTTCAGGTTGAGAAGAGGGTGTGGGCATATAGGATGAACGGTTGTTGGTCCAGCCGATGTGTTGCCATTCTCCCCAGCCTTGGTTATCGGATGGATGTTGTCCAGGAGTAGTACCTAGCCAATCATTATGGTCAGTGACTTATTGATCGTGCTCCATAGGTTGAGAGTTGTCATTATTTTCTTCCTCGTCTTCATCATCTACATCATCATCATCATCATCATCATCATCATCATCATCGTCTTCAAAATGCCGAGTATTAGAACCTGGAACCGATTTACGGGTCTTGTATAGTCGCGTTATACGATCCCAAGTGCAGCCCATCAAACTTAATGTTTTCTGACAAAACTCTTGATTTATAGTCACAGATTTATATGGAATTCCTTGAACTGAAACTTTAGCTTTGTTTAGGATACTTTAAATAAATGAAGGGTAGCAGACAGTAGTGCCTCGACCTGACTCCTTTAGAGCATAGATCCGAGTTGCAATGTAGTACAACCAATTTATTTTTAGCTTGTGTTTCAGCACATAAACTAGGTGTACTTCTGCCTTGTCCACTCTGGAGTAACCTCCTTGTTTAGGACGCAGAATATGCATCACAACCCAATGTAAAATCCTGTCAAGAGGCTTCAACAGACCCGTAGTCACATTGGTAGGGAATAGATTGCTCTGAACAACATTTGGAGAAAACAGTCTCTTTAGCATTTGGTTTAAGGCATTCCTAAACTCATGGTTTTGAGCAAACACAGTGTCGATAATCTTGAGATCATTAGGAGACGATAGTGGAAAGATCTCTAATAAAGACTTCCAAACATCATCATTCACTTCAATAACCCTATTACCAATATTGCATGCAAACATAAAACCCTCAAATTTTCCATCAACGCCAGTATAAAACAGTTTGACTAAATCCTCATTATAATCAGTGGCACAGTTTAAGAACAAATCAATTCCTTAAAAATTTACTCGTTCAACAATTTCTGGAATGTGCATGCGTCCAACCACTAACATTGAGTATACGTACTGCTTTACAGTTGTTCTATTTTTGAACATCGTTTCAAAGGTTTCAGCAAGATCATCAGAGAGTGAGGATAAAGTAGTTACTGAAATGTTCGCTCGAGATGGTGCAGTCCTAGTGTGAGAGGAGGATCCTCTTGCAGTTCTTTTTCCAGATGCTCTTGACACCATTTGAGAGTTGTTTGTAAGGAGATTTTAGGGGTTTTGTGTGGGAGAGAGTGAGAGAGAGAGGGAGAAGACCAAATGACCAAATGAATTGATTATGCAGAAAAATTTCTTGAAAAATGAGTCGGCCTAATTAAGACTCAGATGAGCAGTTTCTGGCATCGAAGAGTCGACGCATGGGTCGACCTAGTGGGGCCCTAGTTTAATCCAATCTCTGTAATGGGCAGCGAAGAGTCGACTCACATGTGTAATGAGTTGACTCACTTATGTTTGAAATCCCAAAAGAATAGGCTTTAGGTAACGTTGAGTCGATGCATGGGTCGACTTGTTGGGACCTGAAGGAAATACAAGGATTGAGTTTTCATTGATGAGTCGACTCACAGGTCGACCTGTTGGGACCCGTGTTAGTTGTTAGAAGACATGAGATTCAGAAATTCTCCTAACAATGAATGCATGTTAAATATTATACCTAAGCAAGTTCAAGCATAATTCAAGCATAGAAATGGATCACATTTAGTTCAAACCAGAAAATGAACATCAAGAATTGCATAGAACAAGTATATACATACATAGTTGACCAATATAGGTCAAATGGATAGGAACGATATTACCTCTAATGGTGATAGACGACGAGTTCCCTCACATAGCCTGCACTTATAAATCAAGGAATAGACCAGCATAATATATATTTTTTAAACGCGATCCGATATATCGAGAACACCAAGTTCCTACGGATGTGGAAGAAAGCCTCTGTTGCAAGTGGTTTTGTGAAAATATCGGCAAGTTGATTTTTTCTCTCAACATGCTCAAAGACAACATCACCTTTCTCAACATGATCCCTAAGGAAGTGATGCCGAACTTCAATATGTTGATGGCGCTTGTGTTGTCACAAAAAATGGGAATACGTTCAAGTTGAATATTGAAGTCGAGTAATTGTTGTTTGAGCCACAAAATTTGAGCGCAACAATTACCCGCATCAACGTATTCCACCTCGGCTGTTGACAAAGTAACTAAAACATGCTTTTTGCTGTGCCAACTCACTAAGAAATTTGAATAAAAATGACAAGGGCCACTAGTGCTTTTCCTATCCGATTTTCAACCGGCAAAGTCGGAATCGGAGTAACCAACCAAAGAGAAATCACTTCCCTTAGAAAGCCAAAGCCCATACTTTGAAGTACCACAGAGGTATCTAAGTATGCACTTAACGGCCTTTAAATGTGATTCTTTGGGACATGATTGATACATAGCACACATACATACACTAAACATAATGTTTGGCCGAGCTGCTGTAAGATAGAGGAGAGATCCAATCATACCTCTATACCTTTTTATATCTACAGGCTTACCATTTTCATCCTGATCCATATTAACAGTAGTGGGAATTAGAGTGTCGATTACTTTGGAGTTTGCCATATCGAAGCGCTTAAGTAGCTCATTACAATACTTAGTTTGGCTCACAAAATTTCCTTCTTTAAGTTGCTTGATTTGAAGTCCGAGGAGGTAATTTAGCTCCCCCATCATGCTCATTTCAAATTCTCCCTGCATCAAATTAGAGAATTCCTTGACCAAATTTAGGTTAGTAGATCCAAAAATAATGTCATCTACATAGAATTAAACTAAAATAGAGTGTTTTCCTTGACGCCTAATAAAAAGGGTAGTATCAACCTTCCCTCTTGAGAATCTTTGCTCTAGTAGAAATTTGCTAAAACGCTCATACCATGCCCTTGGGGCTTGTTTGAGACTGTACAAAGCACGCTTGAGCTTATAAACATAGTTAGGATGCTCATAGTTTTCAAAGCCAGGAGGTTGAGATACATATACCTCTTCATTAATGTAACCGTTTAGGAAAGCGCTCTTAACATCCATTTGAAATAATTTGACATCTTGAGAACTAGCATAGGCAAGCAAAAGGCATATAGCCTCGAGTCGGGAAACCGGAGCATAAGTTTCCTCATATTGGATGCCTTCCTCTTGGTTATACCCTTGAGCAACAAGGCGAGCCTTGTTGCGAGTTATAACTTCCTTTTCGTCTAACTTGTTCCTAAACACCCATTTAGTGCCGATTACTTGATGGTCTCGTGGAGGGGTAACAAGATCCCACAACTCATTTCTTTTGAATTGTTTAAGTTCCTCTTGCATTGTTAAAAAACAATGTGCATTAAGTAAAGTCTTTGGAGTTTTTAGGCTCATTCTGAGAGACGAAAGAGAAATGATAACAAAAGTTACTTATCTTTGACTGTGTGGTAACTCCCTTTGAGATATTCCTAGAATATTATCGATGCGATGATCCTTAGAAGATTTCCATTCCAAAGGAAGATCATTGTTATTAATAGAATGATCCTCCTGTTTCTTTTCGGAAATTTAATCCGGCTTCTCCTTAGCTTTTTCTGGATGGGGTATAACACGCTTTTCTTCTTGATCTTTTATTATGTCTTCTGAAGGAACACCTACACCATCAACAATAATACCTTCACCGACAGTTTTTGGATAAGATTCATCAAAGGAAACATGCACGGATTCTTCAATAGTAGGTAACCTTTTGTTGTATACTCGATATGCTTTACTAGATTGAGAGTATCCGAGAAAGATACCTTTACCGGCTTTTGATCCAAATTTACCAAGGTTTTCTTTACCATTGTTTAATACAAAGCATTTACATCTGAAGACATGAAGATGTGAAACATTAGGCTTCCTTTCCTTTAGATATTCATAAGGGGTTTTATTTAGAATAGGACAAATGAGTATCCTATTCAATACATAACAAGTCGTATTTATGGCATCGACCCAAAAGTATTTAGGAAGGTCGTTTTCATTGATCATAGTCCTTCCAAGCTCTTCTAAAATTTGGTTTTTACGTTCAACTACTCCATTTTATTGTGGAGTTCTTGGAGCAGGAAAATTATGATCAATGTCGTTTGTTTCACAAAATTCCTCAAAGAGGTGGTTTCCAAATTCACCTCCGTGATCACTTTGAATAGTAACTATGTTAGTGTTCAATTTGTTTTGAGACATCTTGGCAAACTTTTCAAAAGCAGAAAAAGTGTCACTTTTACTTGCTAAGAAGATAGTCCGACAAAATCTAGAGTAGTCATCTACTATAAAAAAATCATAGTAGTTTCCACCTAGACTTTGAATTCTAGATGGCCCGAAAAGCTCCATATGGTGAAGTTCAAGGGATCTCGTTGTGGAAACAATATTTTTAGATTTAAACGAGATCCTTGTTTGCTTTCCCATTTGGCACGCATCATATAGGTGATTTTTAAAATTTTTGATTTTGGGAAGACCAACTACTAGATCTTTTGAAACAACTTTATTTAGCAAATCAAAGTTGACATGCGCTAATCGCCTATGCCAAAGCCATGAGTCTTCACTCATGGAGACGAGACATTTAGCGCTAGTCAAAGATACTTCATTCAAGTCAAGCATGTATACATTATTTTCCCTCCATCCCTTAAGCATATCATTCTTTTTATCATTATGTTCAATCATGCAACAATCTTTTGAAAATGATACTTTATATCCTTCGTCACATAATTGGCTAATACTAATGAGATTGTGCTTAAGGCCTTTAACTAAAAGGACGTATGAGATGGTAGTAGAAGAGGGATTACCTACACTACCTTTTCTGAGTATAGCTCCCTTGTTATTATCACCGTAGGTTACAAACCCGTTCTTCTTAGCCACAAAGTCAAAGAACAAGGAAATGTCACATGTCGTGTATCTTGAGCATCCACTATCGAGAACCCATGTTCTCTCTGTATCCTCAAGACATTCCACCTACAAATTTAAACAAGGGAAGGAGGTACCAAATTTTCATTGGGTCCTAGTGTGTGAGTGAAACTTTGGCTGCATTTGGGCAACCATTGAAAAATGCGTTTAGGAACCAAAAATCTCCTAAATCGACATTTAGTAATAGTATGTCCCCTTTTGCAACAATATAGACAATTTAAGTTCAGATGAGAGTTTTTTTTTTTTGCTAACTTGATCCTTTACCACATAAGTGTACTTTTGATAAGGATTATTCATGTTACTTCTAAAATGCGATTGATCAATAGCAAAGGTAACTTTAGGTTGCAAAGCCTTGTCTAACTTAGCTTGAAGAGTTCTAGCCTCTCTTTAACAAATGTGACAAGTTTCAAATCCAGACCATCTAAACCAAAATCCCTTATCGTCTTCAGTATTTGCCTTTGGTTGCCTCTATCATAGATTTCTTCAGAGTTTCTAATTCCTTTTCGGAATCAGAAATCTTCTTTTCTAAATAACTGAAATTTTTCTTATTTCAGGCTAAGAGTTTAAAAGATTCCTTGGCCTCATTTTATAGAGTACTGAAGGCATTTTTCTTTTTTGAAATTTTTCTTCTTTTGATGAGCCGTAAGACAAAGATTGACAATTTCTTCTTCATCACTTGAGTTATCATCGCTTGAGGACTCACTATCGCTCTCACATGCAATGTATTCTTTTCTAGCTTTGCTATATTTGTTGTGGCGTTTGTCTTTTCCTTTGTCTTTCTTCAACAAGGGACAGTCTGACTTATAGTGACCGACCTTTTCACAATTAAAGCATGATCCTTTTGACTTAGTTGTCTTACCTTCCTCTCGATTCGGGAATTTTGATTGTCTTATATAGTTGACAAGATTTTTATCCGAATGTTGAACTTCATTCTTTCTAAGGTATCGGTTATACCTCCTTACGAATAAAACCATGTCTTCATTCGAATCTTTATCATCATTACTTGATTCACTCTCACACGTATCATTGGTGGATGACTTAGATCTTGAAGCCTTTAAAGAGATAGACTTCCTTTCAGTGTCTTTAGCTTTCTCCTTCTTTTCCTTCTTTTGACTCTTCTCATGTTTCTCAAGGTTCATGAGCTATTGCTCATGCTCTTGAAGCTTACCAAACAATGTTGTCATGTCTAGTGTTCTTATATCATTGGCTTCCTTAATCGCGGTGACCTTTGGTAGTTAGTCCCTGTTAAGACATCTTATGATTTTATTAGTAGCAACATCATTAGGGGTAGTTCTATCAAGAGCATTTAACCGATTGATTATATGAGAAAATATCTTTTGCATATCGGCAATGGTTTCACCATCCTCCATATGAAAAAGGTCAAACTCTTGAGTTAAAGTGTTGATTCTAGCTAGTTTGACATCATTGGTTCCCTCATGGGTAATTTGCAATGAGTCCCACATAGCTTTAGCACTAGTACAATGGGAAACCCTATAATAATCATCAACACCTAAGGCGGTGATGAGCATATTTATGGCTTTCCAATCATAGTTATACTTTTTCTCACCTTCTTCATTCCATTGTGCTTTAGGTTTAGGTATAACAACACCATCCGCATTGGTCATGGTTATTTCCATAGGACCATCTTAGATGACTTTCCATACCTTCCTATCAATAGAGTTGATATGGATGTGCATACAATCTTTCCAATAACTGTAGTTTTCACTGGTAAAAATAGGCGCCATATTGTACGCAGCTTTAGGATCGTTACTCATTTTCTAAAAAGTTATATGTGAAGCACTAGATGAATCGACGCTCGTGATACCACTTGTTAGATGATAGTACCTATCTAGAAGGGGGGTTGAATAGATCAGGTTTTCAAATTTAGCACTTTTTAAAAATGTTTTCAACGGTTGCGGAATACCCCTAGATTATAATTGTCTAAATGATCCATTAATGGAACAATCGGATATGCATGAAACCGAATGGAATAATTACGATAAAGATAATCAACTACTATCTAAATCAATCGATTAACTACCACTATCCTTGATATCATTACCTCTAATAATGTGTTAACACAATAAGAGAGTAATTAAAATATTACTAGATTTGTGTGAGATTAAATTTATCGAACACTTGGTGAGCACTCCACACCAAGTTTCTATTTCACTCAAATTGAATGTGCAAAATTTTACTCAATTGCAATCAAAATGATTGCACCAATTTATCGAACAGTTATTGTGCACAACAATCAAGCGAGATTGATTTTACTATTAATTTCACACAAAACATAATTAATGCAAAATTTAAAGAAATAAGAGAAAGAGAGAACAAGACCGGATTTGTTGAGGCAGTTCCCCTATCTTCCTCGCTTAGGCTACGTCTGCCCTCAATTCTAAATCTAGAGTTGAGATGTTTTTATTAACAAGTTGCAAAGGTTTTACAAGAGAAGTAATGATCACCACCAACAAAACCCTAGTGTTGTTGCAAATCCTATTCACTTCTCTCCCCTTGATTCAAGTTAAACCAAGTCCTTCAAGCGCTTCGAACAAACCTCTAATTACAGTTGCCTTATTGCAAGAACGCCACGTTCTCCAAAACTTCAGCTCGATTGATTTCGATCGCAAGTCGCTTGAATCCTAAGCTTTCTTCACAATCCTCTGATTACCGTTAGTTGTTTGACCGAACCCACCGTTCATCAAACTTTTCACTCGGCTGAATCTATGAAGCAAAGGTTAGTGCAAAACCCCCCAATTCTTGGAGGACAAAACCCCAATGGTTTTATTCGAGAAAAACCCACGCAGAGCCTCAACCCAAACTAATATTACACAATCCTATTTGAACATTATCACCACAACAATGCACAATAATCAATAAAAATTGTTATATGTATTTGTGGAGAAATGCAATGGAGAATGAAGATGAAGAGCACTTTGGTGTATATCTTTCACTTTTCTTTTTAAGTGTTGAAGAAGAGACTCTAGAATATTTATATGATGCATGGAACAAATAACAGACATAACATAATTATTTTGCAAGATTACACAACAGAAAATTAAGTCCAAGCAGCGACCACTCGACCTGTATGGACCAGAGGCAAAATTATTCAAGTAAAACAGGAGATGAGTCGACTCAAACAGGGGATGAGTCGACTCAAACAAAGTTTTTCCAGGTTTGAGTCGACCTATGACCCGACCTGTTTAGACTCGTGGCTACATGGTTCAAATGAAAATAGGAAACGAGTCGACGCATCATGTGGATGAGTCGACTCATTCAGTTTTCCCAAGATTGAGTCGACCTGTGACTCGACCTGTTCAGACCCGAGAGTTATGCTCCAAGTCATGAGTCGAATCACAGTTCTTAAACTCCCAAAAATGAGTTTTGATCTGTATTTTGATCAATTTAAACCAATCTCTTATGAACCTAGGGTATTAACGATGATTAAGTGCATGATTCACATCTATGATATGCTCCTATATGTTTGGACACGTTGAACTTATATTTTGAACATGTTATAGGATAAATGCATTCTATGATATGATGACACCATCCAAAGTACATGTTATGGGCTACTAGAAAGGTTTGACATCATTAAAATAAGAACTAGGCATATTTGCCCTCACATTTTGGACTGTTTGACATCATTTGATGGGCCTATCACACGCCCATGCATCCATGCAAGTGAGAATTACTATGTTTGGATTTTTGATGGAAGTGTGTGGAAATCAATTGCATTGCCTATAAATACAACCCCTCTTGCTCAGAATTAGGGACACCTTGCCCAAGCTTTGATCCTGCAACCATACCCATCACCATTAGAGGATAAACTTGAAGGTTTTCAATAAAAATTCGAGTTTCAGTTTCACTTCTATTTTGAAGTTGAAACTCCAAGAATCCAAGCCCTTCCTTGATCCAATTCACTTCCTACAAGCTTCTGAAGTCAAGTCAAGACCAATTGGAAGCAAGATCAAGCAAAATTCAAGCTCCCTCGAAGATGATTTTTCAGAAACTTAATCTCTTCGGTTCTCTCTCAATTCTTCACCATTCTCTTTGATTTTTTATTGGCTGAAGTCCTACCAATGTAGGCAACAAGATTGAGTTGCTTTGAGGTCAAATCGACGCAACTCCGTTCATGATCCTCAAAATTCAAATCCATGTATCTTTTGATATACTAGGAATTGGAGAAAATTGAGGCCAAATTCGAGCTCTTGAGCATTTTTTCTTTGAAATAATGTCCTTGTTTTTCATTTTTTATTGAGATGAAGGTGAACCAGTCCAGTGAGGTTCACCGGAGAAGATGACCAGAGCCCAAGCTCCGGTGGTGTGTTTGCACGCCTCCTGGCCATTTGATCATGTTTGAATGTTTTAATCTGAGCCATTCTTTTGAATTACCATGCGTGCATTGTGTAGCGGTAAATTCATGATCATTAAGATATGGATAAACTTAACGTCAATAAAACCAGAGTCTCCACCGCGCTTTTATTGTTTCCAAAGGAAAAAGGGAAAATTATGAACAAAACCCAAGGGTAAGAAGTTTTCAAATCAAAACTAATAAAATTCTTGAGATTACATGTAAGGGGGTTGGTTACACAGAGGGAAGGTGTTAGCATCCAAAGTGTCCTATGTACTCCTAGGGAGCCTTTTTTTTATGTGTGTATGTGTTTTTGGTATAAAATGATGTTTGCAATAAATAGAGTGTGGGGATGAGAAGAAAATTCATTAATTATATTTTTATGTTTGACAAGACCTACGGACTTGTGCCTACGTACCAACATAAATTGAGGATCAAAACCTCGTAGCTCGTGGTATCAATTTCAAAGTGAGTGAATTGCTTTTAACAAAAATTTAAGTTTAAAAGAGGCACAAAAGGCCTAAAAGAGTTTGAATGAGTGTTAGTTCTTTTTGTCTTTTGAAATTTCAAGTCAATATGGTTAATTTCATTTACAAGTTTGATTAAGAAAAAGAGTTCAAAAATGCTATGGCATAAGGCCAAAATTTCTAGTTTACAATAAAGTATAAGTTTAGAAATCATAAGCAAATAAGGTTTTGAAAAGGGGAAAAGATTTGAAATTTAAGAAGTGGGAGGAGATGAAGAGACTAATCCTAAGCAAAAATTTAAAAGTTAAGAGTTGAAAAGATCTTACCAATGGGATGCAATCCAATAGACAAGAATGTCATATAGAAAACCACTTTTCCTTTGGGCTTTAAATCAAGCAATACTAATAAGCAAGAAAGGTGAAGAACAAGGCATCAAATAAAGATAGCCACATCCAATCTAGCAACTTCATAGTCTTCTTCATAATCTTCCTCATGTATTAGATGACATACTCCTTGAATGGCTTAGAATAAGGCATTAGACACAGGCTCAAAGTAGCATTTGCATCAAGACTATGTAGCAGATGAACTCATGTGGATCCCAATACTTACATCAGATGAAAATTTAAATCATAAGAACTTGGTTTCATAGATGTTGGCATTGGCCAAGTCCTTGCATAGGGAATGTTGCCTAATTCTAAGTCCAAAGATCAGATCAAATCCAACAGTCTACACAAACATTTTTTAAAGGTTTTTGTGGTTTATTAAGTATTTTAAGGTCCTAAGACCACAAACACAAACCAGATACACAAACAAATATATACAATCACAATATATGGCTCAAGTGAGAAAAGTAAAAATGGCATAAACATAAACAAGTTAAAGGGTATGTAAAAATGGCAAATGGTAAATGACTTGAATATAAATTGCATAAAATAAATGAATAAAAATTAAGAGCAAGATAATAAAAGTTAGTCAAATGTTAGTTTATTAGATGTTAGTGGAGTTTTGCTTTTCAATTTTTTAAGTCATTCTTTAGAGAACACTCAACCCTCTATTCACAAGCATGGATCGTTGAACCAAGACGTCTTCCAAAAGAAGGAAAAAAGGCCAAGTTTCCACACAATACCATGAAAGGGGGAGACTTACAATCTCACTTACTAGAATTATATGCCTTTGAGTCAAAATTTAGCGTTATGTTAAGCAATCGTAATTGGACTTATGTAGAAGTCACAACTATCTGAGTTCTGGCAATAATTTTTTTTGGTGTTAATGCATGTTAGAGATATGGTATAATGAACCATACTCCTAAAACATACCACATACAAAAAGAAAATTATCAAAGGGTAGACCTAATCTCATCCATACTCGTATTGGTTCATGAACCAATTAGCCTTAGGATATTGAGTTGTCATTGGCCAATGAGAGGAATGGGATAGAAATTTAGCGCTATGTTAAGCATTCAGAATTAAACTTATGTTAGCCTTCGGGTCAATATTTAGCGCTATGTTAAGCATTCAGAATTAAACTTATGTAGAAGTCACAACTATCTAAGGTCGGGCCATAGAAATTTTGGTGTTAATGCATGTCAGAGATATGGTATTATGAACCACACTCCTAAAACATACCACACACAAAAAGGAAAATGATCAAAGGATGGACCTAATCTCGTTCATACTTGTATTCGTTCATCTAACACTAAGTTATTCATGAACCAATTAGCCTTAGGATGTTGAGATGTCATTGGCCAATGAAAGGGATGGGATAGAAAGGGATTGAAGATGAAGAGGGAGGGGAAATCAGACAAACACAAATTGGTCATGGGAGGAATTTTATCAAATTAAAATCATTCATTATTTTGGGAGATGAAATGTACATTTCATCAATCCCCTAAATCCAATGATTTTAATCCAATAAAATTCAAATAAACCTTGACCAAGGCCCAAGCACATAGTCAAACTTCACATATAAAAATGGCTCAACATAATTTTCACACAACTAAACAATTAAATATCAAATTAAAATGCATTTAAATTAAATTATGTTTGATAAAAATCCTAAAACCTCTTCAAAACACCAAATAAATGGCCAAGAGATTTATCATAGGTCAAACAAGGTCAAAGGACCTTGGAGAAAAAAATTCACAATTTTTGAAAAGTCAGAAGTATTTTTAAATAATTAAAAATATGCACAAAAACAATTAAATCATAAAAAATATCAAAATTAATCCAAAATATAATTTAATTTCAAAAAATGAAAGAGAAAAATATTTGAATTTTTTTTGTGAAAGTCCCATATTTTTTGGATTAAAAATGAAATTGATATGAATTTATTAAAAATAAGCAATTAAATGGAATATTCAGAAATTCAACAAAATCAGAGCCATCTGATCTCCCTCATTAATTGAGATGGCAGATCAGATGGACGAGAGTGCGGGTTCCATGGTGCACTACAGTCAACGCGGCATAGGCTTGGTATTCAAAAGCAACGCATGAGATTAAAACATTTTAAAAGGATCTTATGGTTGAGATGCAAGACAAGTCATCACCAGAGCCAGAGCTCCGGTCTTCTTCTCCGGTGGACCTCATCGGACTGGTCCACCATCAACCATCACCAAAATGAAAAAAGAAAGACATGGATTTAAAGAAAAAAATACTCAGGAGCTCGAATCTAGCCTTAATTTTTTCCAATTCCAAGTATATGAAAAGATACAGGGATTTAAATTTTGAGGATCATGAACTGAGTTGCTTCGATTTGACCTCAAAGTAACTCAATCTTGTTTCCTACATTGGTAGGACTTCAGCAAACCAACAATCAAACAAAATGGATGAGAAATGAGGGAGAATCGAAGAAGAAAAGTTTCTGAAATCTCACCTTCGAGGAGCTTCAGATTTGCTTGATCTTGCTTCCAATTTGGCTTGGCTTGACGCTAGAAGCTTGTAGAAGATGATTTGAATGGTTAGAAAGCTTGGAATCTTGGAGTTTCAATCCAAAAATAGAAGGAGAATTGAAACTCGATTTCTCAAGAAACCTTTAAGATTATCCTTTCAATGGTGTTTGGGGAAGAAGGGGGTCGAAGCTTGGGCAAGAGGGATCCCATTTCTTATCATCAAGGGTCCTATTTATAGCCTATGGGAATGATATTTGCACACTTCCAAATTTGGTAAATTTTCAAATTCTCCCTTGCATGGATGCATGGGTGTGCATGAGGCCCATGAAATGATGCCATTTGATCCAAAGTCCAATGTACAATATGCTGAAATCATGTTAGAAGCTCATGCAAGAGTGTGTGAAAATTGGAACTTGAAATTATACAAATGGTGCTTCAACATACACCCATGCGCAAGTACCGCATACTTTGTCCAAATGAGATGCTTTTGGACTTTTGGGAAATCTGAGCTTAAGGGGAACAACTTTCATGTTGAACACTTTTTCATTTGAGGCTTGGATCATGATTAATTTTGAGGTGGACATTTGGGAAATCAAACATATTTGAAAATTTTCTAAGTCCCAAGTCAAATGTTCACTTCTTCCACCTTGAATAACTTTTTCTATGGACTTCAAATTAGAAACGTTCCTTCATAAAAGTTGTAGCTCTTTCAAACCTATTCAGTTTGGTCACAAATTTGACCTCGTTTAGATTTGGCATGAAGGAGTTATGCATTTTAGAAGTTGAGGAAAATCACTTATTCAATGGTATTGGCCCAAAATGGCCTATAATGTTTCCTCTTGGAACATGCATTTTCATGTTGAATTTGAACTTCCTCTAAACATCAAAGTCGAAGTAGAAATGTTGAAGTTGATCATGAAATTTGAATGGCTTTCATATCATAAAAAATGAGCAAGTTATGGTCTTGGGAAGTTGCCTTCCAAACTAGGATTCAGCCAAAATGACATATAATCTTTCACCATAAAAAGTGACTTTCCAAGCAAAACTAGCTCTTGACTTCAACATTAACATTGTTTGGAATGTCATTTAGAGTAATGTTTCTCTTGGAATCATTTTAATATGACAAGAATTATAGGAGATAGGGTCTATGGGACCCCAATTTTTACCAATTGACTTTCTCTAGTGAACCACCATGAACCAAATTGCTAGGATGACATTCTCTTGAATTTTGGGACTCATGGAGGATCATATATGCATAATATGATGTTATATGAAGTATCCCTTGAAATATTTGATCAATTGTTGAAGAAACTTGTTGAAGAAGTCACACAAGATACCCGGATGAATTAGGGTTTCCAAGGCAAACCAACTCCAAACTCTTGATGATTTCTTGATCAAAATAACATGTGAAGATCATAGGGATTCATATATGATATCTAGAGCCAATGTGAAACATTTTGTGATTGAGCTCCTTGTATTGAGGGTCTCAAACCATATATATGAGCTTGACAAAGCATAGGTGAGCATGTACACTACCTACAAAAGAGTTAAACTATACAATGACATATTTTTGGTATGTTGGTTAGTAAAAAGAAAAATAAAGCATGATTTAACCAAATGTGCTTGGTGACTTCTCCCAATGCAAACCCAGTGAATGAGGGGTGAGGAGGATGCCAAGTTGAGATCCCAATGCTAATGCATATCATGAGATAGCATGAGGGTTCTTATGGTCAAAATTGGGGTCTTACAGCTGCCCCTATTTAAGGACGTTCTAGATGAGGAGATGAAGGTTAAAACCTTGGTATCGACTCAGTAGAATGGACTTAAATAACAACATAGAAACAAATTTTGGTCCCTGATAGACATCATGATGCATATGATATGAAATGTTAAAAATAATCTCTATGGGGAAAATGTTGCCACAAAGGAAAAAAAATTGGGGAAAATGTGTCCACAAGAGCATAGTGGATTCCATAAGGAAAGCTGACTGGGGTGACAGAGACTCTGGGAGATAAAAGGTTGTACGTAGGTCAAGCTACAACTTAAAACTGCTGGGGGACACTAGGGATTCCATGAAAATAAATCAATGGAAAGACTCAGTCGGGATAAAAAAAGGAAATTTGCAGGGGACACAAGCACATGTGAAAAAAACTGAAATGCCTGAACCAAGCAGGGAATGGCAATTTCACTAAGGAAATATGCACTTAAACTCGACTGGGGAAGAAATGAACTTCAACACAGGAGTAACAAAAGTATATTATCCACTACCGGTTACTGGGTAAGGAGATAATAAAATTCTGTCAAAGAGGACATCTGTTACCGGTTAGGGTAAACATATCAAGGATGAATCGCTGAGGGCAGCCAGGAGGTGTATTCATTACCCATTACTGGGTAAGAATAAACTGTTGGGTAAAAGCCAAAATAGGATTTACAACTACCGGCTATTGGGCAGAAGACCAAAGAGAGAGAATATCCGTCACTAGTTAAAGTGAACATATCAAGGATAAACTCAAAGGGAAGAATATTCGTCACCGGTTAAGATGAACATATCAAGGATAGACTGCCGAAAAAAGTAGGAATTACATCTATCGACTACTGGATAGAATACAAAAGAATATGAATTATCTGTCACCGGTTAGAATGAACATATTGAGGATAAACTCCGAGGGGAGGAATATGAATTATATCTATCAGTTACTGGATAGAATACAAAAGAAGAGAATATATGTCACCGGTTAGGATGAACATATCAAGGATAGACTCCGCAAGGGAAAACAGGATTTACAACTATCGGCTACTGGGCAGAAGACCAAAAAGAGGAGGAAACCCGTCATCGGTTAGGATGAACATATCAAGGATTAACTCTTTAGGGAATGAAATGGGGATTACAACTACCTTTTTACTTGGTAGAATACCAAAACGAGAATATCCGTCATCGGTTAAGATGAACATATCAAGGATAGACTCAAAGCAGGGGAAGAAAATCTTCGTCATCGGTTAGGATGAACATATCAAGGATAGACTTCCTGGGGAAACGTGAAAACGAATCCACTGGGGAGAAAAAGGAAATAGATTAATTTTACCGGGTATTGGGAAAAAGTAAAATACTCACAAATTGAAAAGAATATTACTAGTTACTGGGTAACAGATTCTTAGGAGACCTAAAAGCATCTATCTAGACAAGATATAGAAAGAAAAGGTCAATCAAAGACTCACCCCAATGAGGATATAACTCATGGGGAGTGGTTCCACCCAGATAATAAACTAGGGAGGAAGCTGAAATAATAATTATCCACGAGGAAATAGCTCAGTGGGGAATGAGAAAGGTGAAATTCTTTCTGCTTAGGGGGCTGGCACTCTACAATTGAAAGAGGACAAACACACTGAAACTGTGCGGGGGGAAGGATACCACCATAGCCGAGGATCAGAGAAATAATGAATCACAAAGTGAAATAATGTAATAATGAAATCTATGAATGTATATGTATATGTATATATGATGATTATGCTGACAAAACAATCACAAAGGATACAAACATCACTAGTCTGAATCATCAATACAACACTCAACCAATCTCAACAAGAGGGAATCAACTGGAGAAAGAGAGGTAAGGGATGGACGCGAATTATCCATCTCAAAGGCTCAATCTTGGCTGGGGAAAAGGAAACGATCTGCCGAGGATCTACATCATCAACTTTGCAGAGAACTTTAGGTCAACATCATATCAAACGGGAGACAACCTTGCAGAGGACAAAAGAATTGCTAAAAAATCAGTGCTAGCAGGGATCAAGCACAAACTCTGTTGATGACCTAAAGGGAGTAACAATCCGTGTTGAATATATGCAAACCACTGAGATAGCGCACCATCAAAACGAAGGAGGCAATTACAAACTCGGTTGGGGAAACCAACAAAACTCGACTGGAGATGCTAAAATGTTGTCGGGGAGGAAACAGAGGTCACACCAACTGCTTGGGAAAAACCAATAATGCTTCGCATTTTAGGGCTCACCTGTTTTCAAATTGTTGTTGATATCCCTTAAATGAAATCGATTACTCTTAAAAAGTAACTGCTTTTTTATATTTTACGAAAACATGATTTTGATTTAAAAATTTGATTTCAAAATGATCATCATAAAATTTAATTCTATTTGGCTGAAATATAGATAAGAGTAGAAACAATTGGATAAAAATCTCAACTTTATTTAATAGAATGGTAGTCTGTAAATGACAAGACTCCATAGATCTTTACAAAAGTTGAAAATGGTAATTTACATGGAAAAGGGCTACATTGAATACAATGCTCTTGGCTTTGGTTGAAGATGAATCAGAACCAAACGTCGTGCTCAAGAATGTCTTCAAGAACGAAGATCAACAGGATGCAGTTACTTGCCATAATCCCTAATTTTTTCATAAATGGCCCCAAGGTGGGGTACTCAACTTATCGGGATAATTTTTTGTTTTATGTCTCTAACTTTTTCCTGGACCTCCCTTTCGGGTTTTCAATCCACCGAGACACTCATGTTTGCCTAAGCCACTCTTTCGGGTTTTCAACTTAGCGAGTTGTTCTTATCATTTTAGGCGAAGTATTTCTTCACTGCATCAACATTTACAGGACGAGTGAATTCTTCACCATCCATAGTTGTAAGAATTAAAGCACCTCCTAAAAAAGCTCTCTTAACAACATATGGGCCTTCACAAATACGAGTCCATTTTCCCCTAGAATCTGCTTTGAAAGATAGAATCTTCTTGAGCACAAGGTCACCTTCTCTACACACACGAGGCATGGCCTTCTTATCAAAAGCTTTCTTCATTCTCAGCTGATATAACTAACCATAACACATGGCAGTCAACCTCTTTTCTTCAATCAAATCCAGCTGATCATATCTGGTCTGACACTATTCAGCTTCTGTCAACTTGGCTTCCATCAGCACATGCAATGATGGGATCTCAACCTCTACAGGGAGCACAACTTCCATGTCATAAACAAGTAAGAAAGGGGTTTCCCCTGTTGAAATGCGGATGGATGTACGATACCCGTGCAAAGCAAATGGGAGCATCTCATGCCGATCCTTGTACGTTACGACCATATTTTGAATGATCTTCTTAATATTCTTATTCGCAACTTCAACAGCCCCATTCATCTTGGGTATGTAAGGAGAAGAATTATGATGTGAAATCTTGAAGTATTTGCAAAGAGCTTCCACCATATTATTGTTCAAGTTAGATCCATTATCAGTAATCTTCTCAAAGTCTTCTTATCTTTCAAAGATTCCCCATGTGGGTAAATCTAACTTTGGAGGAAACTCTTGATGTCAAAATACCACGGCTTTTCATCTTTGATCTCTTCAACATAAAACACATGAGCTTGCCTATCAAGACGCATCACAGTCAAATCAGGAACCTCATTCCAAAACTTCACCACAATCATTAAAGCCAACATTGCAAGAGCATCTGCCATCCGGTTTTCATCTCGAGGGATATGATGAAACTCAACCGTTGTAAAGAAAGTTGAAATCCTTCTTGCATAATCTCTATATGGTATCAAACCGGGTTGATTCGTCTCCCATTCACCTTTGATCTGGTTTACAACCAAATCTGAATCTCCATAGACGTCCAAATATTTGATTCGGAGATCAATGGCCTCTTCAAGCCCCATAATGCAAGCTTCATACTCAGCCATATTATTTGTACACTTGAAAGTCAATCTAGCTGTAAACGGAAAATGCTTGCCTTGAGGAGTAATAATCACTGCCCCAATGCCATTACCATACTGATTAGCAACTCTATCAAATACCATGCCCCAACAGGAACCAGGTTATGGCCCTTCTTCAAGCAATGGTTCATCACAATCTTTCATCTTCAAGTACAAGATCTCTTCGTCAGAAAAATCATATTGTACTGACTGATAGTCTTCCATAGGTTTGTGAGCCAAATGGTCATCCAAAACACTACCCTTGATTGCTTTTTGAGATCGGTATTCAATATCATACTCTGATAACAACATCTACCAACGGGAAATTCTCCCAGTTAAAGCAGGCTGCTCAAAAATGTACTTGATTGGATCCATTTTGGATATCAACCAAGTGGTATGATTCAACATATACTGATGCATACGTTTAGCAACCCAAGTCAATGCGCAACAAGTCTTTTCCAGCATATAAAATCGAGTCTCACAGTCGATGAATTTCTTACTGAGGTAGTAAATATCATATTCTTTCTTTCCAGTTTCATCTTGTTGGCCTAGAACATAACCCATACTTTCACCAAGCATAGTCATATACATGATCAACGGTCTTCCTTCAACGGGCGGAGACAGAATCGGAGGCTCAAGCAGATATTCTTTGATACTGTCAAAAGCTTTCTGGCAATTTTTGGTCCAATCACATGACTGATCTTTCCAAAGAAGCTTGAATATAGGCTCACATGTGGAAGTCATATGCGATATGAATCTTGAGATATAGTTCAAGCGGCCGAGAAAACCTCTGACTTACTTCTCTGTTTTGGGCGCATGCGTCTCTTGTATTGCTTTGACCTTGGCAGGATCAACTTCAATACCCTTCGCTTTGACAATAAATCCCAACAACTTACCAGAACGAACACCGAATGTACACTTATTGGGATTCAAGCGGAGTTTGTATTTCCTTAAATGATGGAATAACTTCAACAAATGCTCAACATGCTCTTCTTCATCACTTGATTTAGCAATCATATCATCGACATAGACATCAATCTCTTTATGCATCATATCATGAAAAAGAGTGATCATATCTCTCTTGAACGTTTCACTTGCATTCTTTAAACCAAAAGGCATCACTCTATAACAGAATGTTCCCCAGGGTGTAATGAATATGGTCTTCTCCATATCTTTGGGTGCCATCTTGATCTGATTATAATCGGAAAATTCGTCCATAAACGGAAAGACTTTGAATTTAGCTGTATTATCTACCAACATATCAATGTGTGATAGAGGGAAATCATCTTTCGGGCTAGCTTTGGTCAAATCTCTATAATCAACACACATACGGACTTTTCCATCTTTCTTTGGAACAGGCACAATATTGGCCACCCACTGCAGATACTCAGCAGTCGTAAGGAAACCGACACAATCTGTTTTTGCACCTCTTCTTTGATCTTCATTGCCATATCAGGATGAGTTCTTCACAACTTCTGCTTGACTGGCGGGCATTCTGGCTTCAATGGCAATCTATGCTCCACAATCTCAGAATCCAAACCAGGCATATCTTGATAGGACAAATCAAACACTTTTGAATACTCTTGAAGAAGATCAATCAACACCTTCTTAACTTCTAGACACAGTTGAGACCCAATCTTGACTTCCTTCACAACATCTTTGGAACCCAAGTTGACTAACTCAATCTGCTCTTCGAATTATTGAATGGCTTTTTCCTCGTATTCAAGTAGACGAGACACTTCATCAGACACTTCTTCGTCACTTTTTTCCTCAGCCTCAAACACAGGTAATTCAAAGTTTGGAGAAGGAGTAGGATCATTGTATTCAATGGGTTTAGAAACCAACCTGCATAATGATTTGATATTTTGATTTTAGAGAAGTGAATTGTGACCAAATATTATGTAGATGGACAATTATTATTTATTCAATCATGTTTTATGTGATTACCATTTTCAGAAAAGCAAAAAGTAAAAATAAAAACATCATAGGCGTGGATGAATAGAATTGCATTTTATTGATGATTAATTTGAAAAATGCCCAACAATGTTCACTTCTCCCTTAGGCATAGGAGAAGGATTTTTTTCTAAAAATGATAAAAACAAATTACTTAGAGCGATGGACAATAACATGAACATCAACAGCGATCTAATTATTGCAAGCCTTTCCATGCATCACAAAATTGGCGTGGTCTTCATCTTCATCACCCTTGATCACAACAGCTGAGTGTTGTTCTTTACCATGGATGAACCCTCCTGTCATACGGTGAACTGACTTGGGGTATTTTGCTTTTTATCGCAATGTCGCGGATAGGAAGAGTCGCCATCGACTTTTCTTTTATCCAATAAGGAAAGGTGGAAAAGAACAGGAAAGACCTCAATAGATTTTGGGTTCGGGAGGTACATTATACAAAGGGAAGGTGTTAGCATCCTTTGTATCCATGGTTATCCATGGGCTCTTAATTGCTGGATCACTTATATTTTTGTCTGAAAAGTGTTGGTGAATTGTTTAAAAATGTTTCGAAAAGAGAGTTTAACTTTGTAATGATTCTCGTATGAATGTATACAAAGTATTTATCTCGTTTGATTTTGAAAAAAAAAAGGTTTAGAAAAATGTAACTTGGTAATGATTCTAGTATGAATGTATACCAAGTGGTGATTTTCTGGGATTTGCAAGGTGTGAGGGGTGGAAAATGTTTTAGGTTATGATCCAGTAATTGAGAGTTATACCTTCCTAAGGTCGTTATGGGCATTTCCTATCCTTATGAGGGTAAAATTGTCCTTACTATTGAGAAGTAAGTAGTTTTATCCTTTGGATGTAAAAGGGTCATCGTAGGGTCATCGATAGGTCATTGAAGGCAACAGTTGTAAGGATACCTTAGCATTCGAAGGGACGATCATCATTTAACCGTAGGCTACACCGAAGGGTCATCGAGGGACAAAATCGTATTTTCGAAGGCAACATCCGAGGGACCATGATTTATTTGATGATGATTTAACCGAAGGGCCGTTGCTAAGTGTATCCCTACATTCGCGGGACATGACCGTTATACCGTAATACCGTAGGGCAAAAGAGAGGTCCAAGATCACATATTTAGAGGCCATGTTTTAAAGTTAATTAGGTAATTAGGGTGAATCTCCACATTAAAATCAATACATTAAAAATAATACATTAAAATTAATTACATTAAAATTAATTAAGCAATTTAGGGCAGCTCTTCGCAAGGGTATCCCACAAATAAAGCGGAAGACCTAAACAACAATCTTTTCCTGGGGTGTGTGAACCTTTGCAACATTCAGCAAACGGGTTAGAATACCAAATCAGGGTGCAATCGAGGATTACACCGCAAAAGAAATCACAACAGTAATATGATCAGATAAACAGTGCCTGGCTATGCTAAAACATGAATGAAAAATCAGAATAGAAAAGTCGGCTACTGTCAGGTTCGCGCCTGCCTCGCCTAGCGAAGGCTTAGCGAATACTCGCTTCATGCTCGCTTAGCGACGTGCTAGCGAGCGACTGCGGATTCTGGTTTTGATATCAGTACAATTTCAACCAATTTTATGCCTTATGGCTTTCATTACAGCAATTATATGGTTAATCATTCAAGGTATTCAAGTGCACACTACAATTCACATGACAAACTTAAGATATTTTCATAAATTTAATCATAATGCCATATGCAAATTAAGAACATAAGGTAGTAATAGCAATGCCAACCTGTTTGTAATCGAATTGTAACCTTGAATTGGCCGACCGGATCGAATTTAGCGGAAGTGACCTTGCTGCCGCCGGCTTTTCCTTCAGGGTTTCTCGGAATTCTCAGGGTTAGCCTCCAGGGTTTTCCGTCTGTGAGCGCGAGGGTTTGCTTGCTAGGGTTCTCCTTTCGTCCTTTTTCGTTCTCCCCTTTTCATTACTGAAGTGCTGATATTTATAATGCTCTTTTTTGTGACCTAATGGGCTCAGAATGAAGCCCGAAATTTTTTGTTGTCTGTCAACTTCGCTAGGCGAGCTGGTAGGGAACGCGTAGCGAACGTTCGCTAGGCGAGCGTGTAGCGAACGTTCGCTAGGCGAGCGTGTAGCGAACGCGTAGCGAACAGGCCAGTTTGGGCCATTTTCTGGATTGGGCCATTCGTGAGCTGGGCTTTTGTTCCTTTAAGATCAGTGTCATAAAAATGAGTCGGAGTGCCCTGAAAAATGTCTTGAAATATTAACGGGCAAATTTTGGGGTATGACAGCTGCCCCTGTTCAATATTCTTGAACCGAGAGAGTCAGAATGGTATGTACGCCATTCGTGGTCTGGAGGTGGAAGATTATTGAACACTTAGAACGCCCCAAAAATTTGCACTTGTCAATTAGTTAGTCTTGATGGAGATGGGCTTAAAGATGCCATCTAGGAAGTTTGATGATGATAGCTTCAGAGTGCATCGTACGTTAGAAGATATCTGAAGTCATGGGTGTCACTGGGTCATACGCTAGACCGTATAGTGAGTCATTCATTAGGCCGTCGACTTCACTGGGGAGTTAGAATGGGTCATACGCCGCTGGGGATAACAGATCAGAATGGATCATACGCTAGATCGTATCTGAGTTGCAGAATGGGCCGTCTGTTAGGCTGTATCTGACGAAAAGTAGTCGTACGCTAGACTACACCTCGGGATGTACCGTACGCTAGGTAGTATCTGAGGAATGAAGATCCGAATGGGTCGTACGCTAGACCGTATTGTTGGAGGAGTAATATGCTGGGGATAAAGGATCAGAATGGATCGTACGCTAGATCGCATCTGAGTTGCGGAACGAGCCGTCCGTTAGGCTGTATCGTTACTGGGGGTGAAGGATCAGAATGGATCGTATGCTAGATCGTATCTGAGTTGTAGACTGAGCCGTTCGCTAGGCTGTACCTGATGATGAAGGGGGTAGTCATACGCCAGACTACACTTCAGAATGTACCGTACGCTAGGTAGCATTTGAGGACTTGAAGGTCTAACTGGGTCGTACATTAGACCGTATTTGAGCAGAATGAGCCATCCGTTAGGCTGAATCTGATGATGAAAAGGGGTAGTCATACGCCAGACTACACTTCAGAATGTACCGTACGCTAGGTAGCATTTAAGGACTTGAAGGTCTAACTGGGTCGTATGTTAGACCGTATTGGAGTTGTTGAAGGCCAGAATGGACCGTACGTTAGATCGTATCTGAGTTGAAGGAGTCATATGTTGAGATGAATCAGGATGGACCGTACGCTAGGCTATATCTGATAGTATTTGTATATGTTGTATTTGCAATAAATGTCTGGGATGGGCTTATAGATGCCATCGTTAGGAGGATGTCAGAATGAATGTTGACACGGAGTATATCTGAAAGATGTATCTGAAGAAGAAAGTAGTCGTACGCTAGACTGCACCTCGGAATATACCGTACGCTAGGCAATATCTGAGGGATATAGTTAAATCTTGAATGTAATAGATAAAGATGCCCGTCTGAATGGACCTTTGTTTTGACTGTGTCAGGAGGATAATTGACCTGAAAAATAAAGTTAGCTTCATGCTATGTCATGATGCATGAGATGTTTTATGCCTGCGAACATGGTATGCATGTGCATGCTATGAAATGATGTAATGTATGTGATGCGGAATGAAAATTGTATGTAGGTATGTGATGTGAAATGATGTAATGAATGCACTATGTGTCTGAAACGTTCTTCCAGGGGATTCTACTGGGGAAATAACTCTCAGTCTTCTGGTCGGAGATATTTGTATTGATGATCCTTTCTTAGCTGGGGGATACTTGATTTCTGTCTGACGGTAGAAATGTTCAACAGAAGCCTGGCTGGGGGTGGAAGAGATGACCCATTTGTCTAGTAATGTCACTCTCTTCTGGGAATGACTGGCTTTGCTGGGGAATAGGATTAGCAACGGATTCATTGGAAAGCATGATTAGACCTTCTCCTCGATCCTGCAGCCTAGTAGTAATCGCTATTTCTATTTTATGCACACATTTTTGGTAAACATCGATCATATCCAAATGCATATATTAATTCGAATTAAATCAATGGACGTTTATGCAAACAAAACAGAGAAAGTAAAACAAGAGCATTTTTTTTTTATTTTTTTTTTGAAACTAAAATTATATTGATTTCGAAAGAGGGCCTATAAACAGGCAATTTGTGTACAAGGAGACAAAAATCCTAGTAAGAGGAAATTGTCAAGAAAACAAAGAGAAAGCTATGCCGAAAACGTCCTATTGACTTTAATTCCACTACTGCCATTATGTCTTCAAGCCTCTCATCTCCTGCGGTCGGATAGAAGTGATTAGCTTGTTCAGTCCTTTGAACTTGGATGAAGCTGTCTGAGAACGGGACATAGTCATACGCTTTGATCCCTAATTTTTGCCTGGACCGCCTTTTCAGGTTTTCAATCCACCAGGATACCCCTTTTTGCCCAAGCCGCCTTTTCAGGTTTTCGACTTGCCGGGTGTACATTTTTTTATGTTTATCCCTAAATTTTGCCCGAACCCTTTTGGTTCGCCGGGATGCCCTTACTTTTGCCTAGGTACGTCGACCTAGCGGGTCTCTTTTATGCGTAGTATTTTTTAACTATGTCTGCGTTCACGGGATGTGGGAAGTCTTCGCCATCCATCGTAGCAAGTATCATGGCTCCACCAGAGAATACTTTCTTAACCACAAATGGCCCTTCGTATGTGGGAGTCCACTTGCCTCTGGGATCACCTTGTGGTAGAATGATACGCTTGACCACCAAGTCGCCGATTTGATACACCTGTCTCTTGACTCTTTTGTTAAATGCCTGGGTCATGCGCTTCTGATATATCTGTCCATGACAAACAGCCGCAAATCTCTTCTCATCGATCAAGTTTATCTGGTCGAGTCGAGCCTGAATCCATTCATCTTCATCTAAGCCCGCCTCTTTCATGATTCGTAGAGAGGGAATCTGAACTTCCACTGGTAAAACGGCTTCCATTCCGTAGACTAAAGAGAAAGGAGTTGCTCCTGTCGAAGTGCGTACTGAAGTGCGATAACCGTGAAGAGCAAACGGTAACATCTCATGCCAGTCTTTGTACGTCACCGTCATCTTTTGTATGATCTTCTTGATATTCTTATTAGCAGCCTCCACGGCACCGTTCATCTTTGGCCGGTACGGAGAAGAGTTATGGTGCTTTACGTTGAACTGCGTCCAGAGTTCAGTAATCATCTTGTTGTTCAAATTAGTACCATTGTCAGTGATAATTCTTTCCGGAATGCCATATCGACAAATGAGATTATTCTTGATGAACCGTGCCACCACATTCTTGGTGACAGAAGCAAATGAGGCGGCCTCTACCCACTTTGTAAAGTAATCAATAGCGACAAGGATGAAGCGATGTCCATTAGAAGCAGTAGGTTTAATCTCCCCCATCATATCAATGCCCCACATTGCAAATGGCCAAGGTGCGGTCAACACGTTCAATGGAGCAAGAGGTGCATGTATTTTATCCGCATATATCTGGCACTTGTGACAGGTTCTGGAGTGATGATGGCAATCAACTTCCATGGTAGACCAATAATACCCTGATCTCAGAATCTTCTTGGCCATCGTATGTCCACTAGAATGAGTCCCGAAAATACCGTCGTGCATATCTTCCATAATCTCTTCTGCTTCCTTTTTATCCACGCAGCGAAGCAAAGTTGAGTCATGATTACGTTTGTATAATACTCCATTACTCAAAAAGAATTTAGCAGAGAACTTCCTCAGGAATTTTCTATCATTGATAGATGCCCCCTCAGGGTACTCCTGAGTTTCTAAATATCTTTTTACTTCGTGGAACCAAGGTTTTTCCCGTACTCCCTCGGTGTTAAGTTCATAACAGTATGCCGGTTCATCTAGTCGCTTAATGGTGATCCTGGGAGCTTCATTGTCCCATCTGACTCTGAACATAGATGACATGGTAGCTAATGCGTCTGCCAACTGATTCTCTTCTCGTGGGATATGTTCGAATGTTATCTCTTCAAAGTATGGGATTAATGTCATCACCCGTTCTCGGTAAGGGATGAGATTCGGATGCTTAGTGTCCCATTCTCCTTTGATCTGACTGATTACTAATGCTGAGTCTCCGTACACACTCAAAAACTTGACCCGCCGGTCTATAGCAGCCTTGAGTCCCAAAATACATGCTTCATACTCAGCCATATTATTGGTACAATGAAAACATAGTCTAGCAGTGAAAGGCGTATGGTAACCCTCGGGAGAAATGATTACCACACCAACACCATTGCCCAATGCATTAGAAGACCCATCGAAAACCATAGTCCATCGGGATCCTAGTTCGGGTCCTTCATCCGGTCCAGGTTCTTCATAATCAGTAACAAGCATGGCATCCTCATCTGGGAACTCAAAATTCATAGATTGGTAATCATCCACTGCTTGATGAGCCAAATGATCGGCTAGCACGCTTCCTTTGATTGCTTTTTGGGTAGTATACTGGATGTCGTACTCTGTTAGAATCATCTGCCATCTTGCTATTCTTCCGGAGAGAGCGGGTTTCTCAAATATGTATTTGATAGGATCCATCTTAGAAATCAATAAAGTGGTGTGATTCAACATATACTGTCTCAGTCGGCGAGCAGCCCAGGCCAAAGCACCGCAAGTTTTCTCGAGCAGTGAGTATCTTGTTTCACAGTCGGTAAACTTTTTGCTAAGGTAGTATATGGCATGCTCTTTTCGGCCAGACTCGTCATGTTGTCCCAACACACACCCCATTAAATTTTCTAACACGGTCAAGTACATGATTAAAGGTCTTCCTTCAACTGGTGGCATCAGAATGGGAGGTTCTTGAAGATACTTCTTGATTTTGTCAAAAGCTTCTTGACATTCCTCATTCCATATCATCTCTTGATTTTTCCTCAGTAGCTTGAAGAGGGGTTTGCAGGTAGCAGTCAAGTGGGAGATAAATCGGGCAATATAATTCAAACGTCCCAAGAAACCTCTGACTTCCTTATCTGTATGGGGAACTGGCATTTCTTGAATAGCTCTCACCTTGGCCGGGTCGACCTCAATCTCTTTACCACTGACAATAAAGCCCAAGAGTTTACCGGATCTTACTCCAAAGGTGCATTTGTTCGGGTTCAACCTCAACTTGTATTTCTTCAACCTCTCGAACAGTTTGTATAAATGGTCGAGATGTTCCTCCTCAGTATGAGATCTGGCTATCATGTCATCCACATATACTTCTATTTCATGATGGATCATATCATGGAACAAAACCACCATAGCACGCTGGTACGTTGCCCCTGCATTCTTTAAAGTAAATGGCATTACTTTATAACAGAACGTGCCCCATTGCATCACAAACGTAGTTTTCTCCATGTCCTCAGGCGCCATCTTAATCTGATTATAACCCGAGAATCCATCCATGAAGGAGAATACTTTGTGTTGAGCGGTGTTATCTACCAGAACATCAATGTGCGGAAGTGGAAAGTCGTCTTTGGGACTCGCTTTATTCAAATCTCTGTAGTCTACACACATTCGCACCTTGCCATCCTTCTTCGGCACTGGTACCACATTAGCAACCCATTGAGGATAAGAAGTAACAGCCAGAAAACCTGCATCAAATTGTTTCATAACCTCGGCTTTGATTTTCTCAGACATTTCAGGACGCATGCGACGAACCTTTTGCTTAACAGGACGACAATCTTCCCTCGTTGGCAGCCGATGTACTACTATATCAGTATCCAGTCCTGGCATGTCGTCATAAGACCAAGCAAAAATCTCTACATAGTCATGTAACATCTGAATCAACCTTCTTTTGACACTGTTTTCCAAGCCTGCTCCTATTTTGACTTCTTTCTTGTTTACTTCAGTACCCAGATTTACAGTCTCAACTGACTCCTCGTGTGGCTGTATAGTCCTTTCTTCCTGCAGTAACAGTCTGGCAAGTTCTCCAGGTACTTCACAATCTTCCACACTTCCATCCTCGGCTTGGTAGATCGGATTTTCAAAGTCATAATGAACAGTAGTAGAACTATTGTCAACAGGATCCAGAGTGGGTATGGATCTGCAATTCGTTACGTGAGTGTGTGTAAGAAAACATAGCTCGTTTGGATGATGACAGAAAAGACAGGGAGCGCAATATTTGAATGCAAAAAGTCCATTGATTTATTGAATATGAATATGCTTATGAAGATGACAAAACCCTTAACAAATTAGCTATTGTGCCCCGGGCATAGACACAACGCTTGGAGAAGTTCAATTGTAAAAAAAAACAAAAATTTGCAACACTAAAATAGACAATAACAATTACTCCTGACTAAAGGAAATCGGGATAGTGTCTTCAGCCTTCCAATTATGGAGTCCGTCGCCAATTGTTGGGAAAATCCAGCTATCCAGGTCGCAATCGCTGTCAGCGTCTTCTACAGCATTAATTTGACTCTTGGCTACCTTCTCAGAGCTAAACCCCAGGCCAAATTTGTCAGACTTGTACGGTACGTCGATCAGTTGACCCCAGCCAGTACAGCCACCATCTTCAACCATAGCTTGAGCGTCCTTCAGGGAAATCATAGCAGGAGGAGTCCGAATAACCTTGGGCACACAGGAAGTTGGCTTCGAGTAATTTTACTAGTCCCAACGATGCCATTAGGATTAGTAGAATTGTCAATTTGCTTTACGCCATGGACGTACACATCACCGCCATAATTCCACGGAATAGCTTTGCTTGAGGAATACGGGATCGGGCCAGGTGCAGTAATGATTAGGGGAGCTACCCTGGGCTCAACAGTAATCTTCACAGGCGCCCTAGTATCGGTAATCTTCACTAGAACTTTTGACCTAGCAATCACAGATATTTCTTCAATAGGGTTTTCCGCCTTAGGAATCTTTTTGAAGAGAACTGTACGATCGTCCATCAGCCGTTGAATACCATTCTTCAATTCCCAACAATCATCTGGTTGGAATATACAGAGATTGCAATCTTCAGCACAACCTGGAAATAAACCAGCTTGCAATAAATTCCTCTTTATGATCGGGAGAGGAGATGTTAAGTCCGCCACATTGGAAACGTGATCGTCGTCATCTACGGCATTAACCGTCTTGTCATGATTAGGCATAGGAGCAGTGATGACATTAGGGGTCTCCGGAGGCTCAAACTCAATTTCTCCAGCTTCGATCATATCCTGAATCTTATTCTTCAATGACCAGCAATCGTTTGTATCATGCCCAGGGCTATCGGAGTGATATGCACACCTGGCATTAGGGTTATAACGAGAAGAAGTAGTGTTGGGATTCGTAGGAGGATCTCTGAGGGTGATCAAATTTGCCTTTAGCATTCCCTGCAGTGCCTGTGCCAGGGTCATATTGATCCTGGTAAACTGCCTTCTTGGCCTGTCTTGTTTGGGCTGGAAGTTTTGAGATGGTGGTGCTGCAATCGTAACTGCTCCGATGTCATGGTCACGGTTTTTCTTGTTACGACCCTTTTGACCGTACACAGCATTTGATTCATTCCTCCCCTGATAGGACCTTTTGGTGCTTGCAGAGGCAGTCGCCTGTATCTTTCCACTTCGGATGCCGCTTTCAACACGTTCACCTGTCAATATAAGTTCAGTGAAACCTGATGAAGAACTTCCCAGTAGATGGCTGTAGAATGGGCCGGTCAGTGTGCCCATGAACATATCCACCAATTCTCTTCCAGTCATAGGGGGTTTGACTCTGCCAGCCAAATCTCTCCACTTTTGAGCATATTCTTTAAAGCTTTCTTTAGATCCCATAGTCATATTCTACAGCTGTAGCCGGGTAGGCGCTGGTTCAGAGTTTTACTGGTACTGTTTATAGAAAGTTGTTGCTAAATCAGTCCAGGTGGGGATGTCAGAGCTCTCGAGCTGATAATACCATTCCAACTGTGTGCCAGACAGGCTCTCTTGGAAGAAATGGATCCATAGCTTCCTGTCAGTGGTATGCGGCTGAATCTTTCTCACATAAGCTCTCAGATGCATCTGAGGACAGGACGCACCATCGTACTTAGTGAAAGTGGGGATTTTGAATTTGCGAGGAATGGTCACATCGGAGACCAGACCCAAACTTTCGAAATCCAGACCGGGCGCCTTCTGACCCTCCATAGCTAGCATACGTTCTTCCAGCAACTTGTACTTATCATCTCTTGGAGAGTACTGTTCATTTTCATAATCTTCATCGTCGTCCTCAGGGTTGAAGAGATCGACATTCTCCTCTTCTGAATCATTCTCTGTCTCCTCTTCTGGACCATTCGGGATTCCAAACTTGACTCCTGTGGCCTGTCCTTTACGCCTTCTTCCCGGGTTAATGAAACTCACACCTTTCTTGTCTTTCTTCTTTTCGAGCAAAAGAGCCTTCAGTTCCTCCTGCCCCTTGGATAAGCTTAGCATCATCTCCTTGAATTGAGCATTCTGAGTCTGGAGATCTTTGACAGTTTGTTCGAGATCCATTTTTCTGTTTAGAAGGAAGACCGTGAGAACATTGAACTTGTAGAATACCTGTTATGCAGTGTTATGTTATGCTATGCAATGTATGAAATGTTTTCAAGGACTTTTGGAATTAAACTTTGCGTAAATCACCAACAAGAGAGAAATGTTTATTGCTAATTTCTTTGACCAATGTTCATTACAAGAGGAATAATAATAAAAATACAATGAAAGCTCAAGTCTCCCAGGGGCGGCTTCTTTTTGGGCGAAGATACGCATTGAGTCTTCGTTCCTCATTAAGCTGACTGGTAAGTTCTAACACCTTCTTCCTTTCTGCGACGAACTGAGTCTCGAAAGTATCCCTTTCTTCTCTCAACTGGATCCAGGATCTCTTTAGTTCCTCAACATTGGTAGGCATATCTGGATAAGGAATGATCTGAGGAGCACCTCCTTCAGCTTCAGGTTCGACAATCTGAGGTCCGATTGCAAGATATGGCATGACAAGTTCACGAGCTCTGGCGCGTACCCATCTGAGATAAGGTTCCATAGGAATAGAATTTTTCTGTCCTAACGTACCTCTCTTCACCATGCCCCAAGCTCGTACAAATCTTTGACGGAGGCCTTGGGAATCGTTGTCATAGTCGAACACAATGCCTTCGATGATCATTTCATGTGGACCCTCTCTTCGAGCACAACCAAACTGTCGCAGAGCTAAAGCAGGATTATAAGTAACACCTCCTCTTATTCCTAGGAGTGGTACATTAGGGAACTCGCCACAACGGTCAATGATGGTAACATTTCCCTTGAACTGAGGACACCAACAGATGTCTGGGTGGGAGAGCGACATTATCCTTTGAGACCATTTCAAATTCTGCTCGTTCTTCAAGACCGATTGAGGAAGGTGCGAAATAAACCACCTAGACAACAAAGGTATGCAGCACATGAGAGTCCCTTGCTTCTTCATGGTACGAGTGTGGAGGGAATGCAAAATGTCTCCCAGCAAGGTAGGTACAGGGTTATGAGTGAGAAATATCTTAATAGCATTCATGTCTATGAATTGGTCTGGATTAGGGAATAACACCAAGCCATAGATTAGAAATGCCAGGATGTCTTCGAAAGCACGGACATTCATAACTTTTAAGAATTCTCGGGCCTTATTTGTCAGGAATTTGGCAAGTAAACCCTTAACTCCACTCCTTGTTACCCAATTAGCTTCAATGTCAGACTTCGTCATGTGTAAAGCTGCGACAACTTCTTCAGACTTCGGAACCTTTTCTAAACCACTGAAAGGTATTTGATCAAGGATAGGTATCCCAAGCAGTCTGGAGAATTCTTCCAGTGTAGGTACCAACTGATAATCTGGGAATGTGAAGCAATGATGTTTAGGGTCGAAGAACTGGAATAAAACTCTCATCATATCTTCTTTGAAACCAGTGGTAACCAAATTGAGGAGAGAACCGTGTTTCTTGATGAACTGGGCATGATCGGAAAGTTCTGACACTAAGTTCTTGAGTTGAGGAGAGATTGCTACAAGATTAATCCGGATGGTCTTCCTGGGAGCCATAGCTTTACAAAACAGAGCAAAGTTAAATCCCTAAGTCCTTGAAATGGTTAGTACAATGTTATGATGCCATGATGTTATGATGTTATGATGTTATGAGGTTAAATAAATAACAAGCACAAGCAAGTCACACAACCATCATTCCTAGGTTTTAAGGCTTGCATGAGTTCCATAGGTAAGTACCCTCCCCACTGAAGTTTAGTTGGTTCAACCTGTCCTAGAATAGTAACCGGGTTCTAAAAGGATCTCCAATCATTGACCTTCCTTCAAGTCCACTTCAGTGCAACACCAAGTGGTTGACCGAAGCTTCCCTAAAGTCCAATCTCAAGGAGTGTAGTATCGAGTCTCAACCAACCCCAGTCGGAACCGAAGTCAGTTATCTCACTACTTTCTAATGGCCAGGATGAGTCAATTAGGGTTCTAAAGGTCTGGTTAATGCTTTAATGACACCACGCGAATGCCAAATTTTTCCTCAAGTAAACATGAGGAACATCAGGACATCCAAAGTGTCACATTAACCGTAGCCATCATTTTAACCATTCCAGTATACGCCGGATAGTCGCGATGATCTATTGCTACTTACCTAAGGTACACTAGATACGGGTGTAGGATCTTTCACTCAAGAATACCCAAGCAATCCCTTAAAAGTAAATCAGACAATTTTAAATAAGTCATCTTGTTTTTTAAGGTAACCTCTCTTGTAATTATGTCCCCAGCAGAGTCGCCAGTTCTGTCATACGGTGAACTGACTTGGGGTATTTTGCTTTTTATCGCAATGTCGCGGATAGCAAGAGTCGCCACCGACTTTTCTTTTATCCAATAAGGAAAGGTGGAAAAGAACAGGAAAGACCTCAATAGATTTTGGGTTCGGGAGGTACATTATACAAAGGGAAGGTGTTAGCATCCTTTGTATCCATGGTTATCCATGGGCTCTTAATTGCTGGATCACTTATATTTTTGTCTGAAAAGTGTTGGTGAATTGTTTAAAAATGTTTCGAAAAGAGAGTTTAACTTTGTAATGATTCTTGTATGAATGTATACAAAGTATTTATCTCGTTTGATTTTGAAAAAAAAAAGGTTTAGAAAAATGTAACTTGGTAATGATTCTAGTATGAATGTATACCAAGTGGTGATTTTCTGGGATTTGCAAGGTGTGAGGGGTGGAAAATGTTTTAGGTTATGATCCAGTAATTGAGAGTTATACCTTCCTAAGGTCGTTATGGGCATTTCCTATCCTTATGAGGGTAAAACTGTCCTTACTATTGAGAAGTAAGTAGTTTTATCCTTTGGATGTAAAAGGGTCATCGTAGGGTCATCGATAGGTCATTGAAGGCAACAGTTGTAAGGATACCTTAGCATTCGAAGGGACGATCATCATTTAACCGTAGGCTACACCGAAGGGTCATCGAGGGACAAAATCGTATTTTCGAAGGCAACATCCGAGGGACCATGATTTATTTGATGATGATTTAACCGAAGGGCCGTTGCTAAGTGTATCGCTACATTCGCGGGACATGACCGTTATACCGTAATACCGTAGGGAAAAAGAGAGGTCCAAGATCACATATTTAGAGGCCATGTTTTAAAGTTAATTAGGTAATTAGGGTGAATCTCCACATTAAAATCAATACATTAAAAATAATACATTAAAATTAATTAAGCAATTTAGGGCAGCTCTTCGCAAGGGTATCCCACAAATAAAGCGGAAGACCTAAACAACAATCTTTTCCTGGGGTGTGTGAACCTTTGCAACATTCAGCAAACGGGTTAGAATACCAAATCAGGGTGCAATCGAGGATTACACCGCAAAAGAAATCACAACAGTAATATGATCAGATAAACAGTGCCTGGCTATGCTAAAACATGAATGAAAAATCAGAATAGAAAAGTCGGCTACTGTCAGGTTCGCGCTTGCCTCGCCTAGCGAAGGCTTAGCGAATACTCGCTTCATGCTCGCTTAGCGACGTGCTAGCGAGCGACTGCGGATTCTGGTTTTGATATCAGTACAATTTCAACCAATTTTATGCCTTATGGCTTTCATTACAGCAATTATATGGTTAATCATTCAAGGTATTCAAGTGCACACTACAATTCACATGACAAACTTAAGATATTTTCATAAATTTAATCATAATGCCATATGCAAATTAAGAATATAAGGTAGTAATAGCAATGCCAACCTGTTTGTAATCGAATTGTAACCTTGAATTGGCTGACCGGATCGAATTGAGCGGAAGTGACCTTGCTGCCGCCGGCTTTTCCTTCAGGGTTTCTCGGAATTCTCAGGGTTAGCCTCCAGGGTTTTCCGTCTGTGAGCGCGAGGGTTTGCTTGCTAGGGTTCTCCTTTCGTCCTTTTTCGTTCTCCCCTTTTCATTACTGAAGTGCTGGTATTTATAATGCTCTTTTTGTGACCTAATGGGCTCAGAATGAAGCCCAAAATTTTCTGTTGTCTGTCAGCTTCGCTAGGCGAGCTGGTAGCGAACGCGTAGCGAACGTTCGCTAGGCGAGCGTGTAGCGAACGTTCGCTAGGCGAGCGTGTAGCGAACGCGTAGCGAACAGGCCAGTTTGGGCCATTTTCTGGATTGGGCCATTCGTGAGCTGGGCCTTTGTTCCTTTAAGATCAGTGTCATAAAAATGAGTCGGAGTGCCCTGAAAAATGTCTTGAAATATTAACGGGCAAATTTTGGGGTATGACACCTCCGCTATGTAAACTCGGTTGCATATCTTTAGCTTTAACATAAGATGACCCTCGTTGAAATCCCAATCCAGCTCTGTTCTTGTTCTCGATGACCTCTACCATACGACCCCACTGATCAGTACTGCCATCTTTAATAATTTTCTGCGCATCTTTGAAAGAGGATATGGGTGCCCCTGTTTTCTTCACCTCAGCAATAGATAGAGCTTCGAACAGAGTTCCAATCTCATCCTCAGCTTCCACATACGAAAAATACGACATTTGACTTACCAACAGCGCTTTCTCTCCACCAACAATGACAAGCTTGCCATTCTTCACAAATTTTAAATTCTGGTGTAGGGTGGATGTTACAGCTCCAACCTCATGTATCCATGGCCTTCCCAACAAGCAGCTATAGGCCAGGTGGATATCCATTACTTAGAAAGTAATCTAGAAATCACTCAGACCTATCTTCACCGGAAGGTCCACTTCTCCTATAACAATCTTGCGAGAACCATCAAAAGCTTTGACAATCACGCCATTGTACCTCATAGGGGTGCCTTGATACGTTAACCTTGACAAAGTTGACTTGGGGAGTACATTTAAAGAAGAACTGGTATCAACCAACACATTTGACAACGCATCTTCCTTGCAAATCATCGATATGTGCAGCGCTAGGTTGTCATTTCTGCCTTCCTGAGGAAGTTCTTCATCACAGAAGCTCAAGTTGTTACAGGAAGTAATGTTAGCCACAATGTGGTTAAATTAATGCGCAGTCATATCATGCTCCACATAGGCTTGCTCCAACACTATTTGTAGTGCTTCTCTGTGCGCTTCCGAATTCATTATCAGAGACAACACTGAAATCTTCGACGGAGTTTGGAGTATCTACTCCACCATATTAAGTTCACTCTTCTTGATCAATCTCAGTACCTCATTATCACCACTAGGCTTCAAATTGCTAGATTCACGAGACTGAAACTTTGGAGCACTAACAGGATTCTTTACTGGAACATCAACCTTCTTACCAATAGAAACATCTTCTATCACCTCTTTTGGAAAGACAAGTCCAAATACACGATCGCTATGGGTCACCTGTGCTATATCGGCAATGTTCACAACAGAATTGGTCGTAGGCAACGAAACCTCTTGACCATTCTCCAACATAGTGGCATTATACTCGCACAAAACAGTTTTATTGGATGCATACGGGATGGGGCCCGCTAACCGTATTACTAATGGTGATACCGATCTATTGATGCTTTTACTGTTGCTGCTGTCAAACTGAATCAGTACTCGCTCAGGGGTCTTAAACACTTGAACAATAACATTCACATCATCTATATCCCTCGATTGTTGAATCTGGATTACATTCTCATCCATCAACTTATGGATATCTCACTTGACGATTGAACACCCATGGGGGTTTACACTGCAAATCGCATAACTGTCATGGTCACGCTCACAATCACTGATGGTACACATGGTCTTATGTATTTCTACCAAAGACTGAAGAATACGTTGCACATCGAACACTCGGAAACTTCCTAGACAACCATCTACCATATTAACAGAGGAATTACCATGAGAAGGCAATGGGTTAGTTTTCACATTCGGCGCATGGTCCTCAAAGGACACCATCCCACTTTTTACTAGCTTTAGGACCTCATACTTCAAAGGGTAGCAATTTTCAATATCATGGTCAGGAGCTCCTTGATGAAAGGCACAATGGAGTTCTTGCTTATACCACCATGGAATGGTTATGGAATTTGTGGCGGATTTCTTGGTTGGAGTAGGTTCTTGACATGGGAATAGGGTCAAAAGAGACCTTCTTCCTCTCGAAATTCCTTTGTGGCTTATTATTGGTTTGTTGTTGTAGTTGTTTGTTCTTTATTGTGGTTGTTGTTGACGTTGTTGTTGAACTGGTGCTGATTGATTTTTTGAAAATACTGGAATAAAGGATGAAATTTAATGATGATGTTGACGTGGTTGCAGATTTCGTTTGACATGAGGCCTCCTATGCCTCCCCATAGATACTGCATTGATTTCACCTTCCTTCTTTTTAGAAAAACTGCTCCCGTATTTCTTGCTTGATGATACCTCTTCCTTAGACAAGCGTCACTCACGGACACCTTCTTCTAACCTTATCCCCATGTTTACAATTTCGGTAAAATCATTGGGGGCACTAGCAATCATGCGTTCGTAATAAAATGAACTAAGGGTTTTGAGGAAAATCTTAGTCATCTCTTTGTCTTCCAACAGAGAATTAATTTGAGTAGCAAGCTCTCTCCACCTTTGGGCATACTCTTTGAATGTATCTTTATCCTTCTGAGACATATACCTCAGTTGGTCTCTATCAGGCCCAATGTCCACGTTGTACTTGTACTGCTTCACAAAAGCTTCAGCCAAATCATTCAATGTGCAAACACTGACACTATCTAGCCCCATGTACCACCTCAGAGCGGCATCAGCCAGACTGTCTTGGAAATTATGAATCAATAACTGATCATAATTAGTTTGCGTTGACATTTTCCTGGCATACATGACGAGATGGCTAAGTGGACAGGTATTTCCCTTATACTTTTCAAAGTCAGTGACTTTGAACTTCATCGGGATCTTGACATTGGGAACCAAACAGAGTTTAGCGGCACTCTTATCGAATAAGCCATTACCTCTCAGAGTCTTCAATTCCTTTCGCAGCTCAAGGAATTGGTCTTTCATCTCGTCCATCTTCTCATAAACATCAGGGCCCTTAGACGGCTTGAAATGGTAGATAGTGTCCTCGACACGAGGCAAAGTTTGAACAATTGGAGGCGGAACAGACATGACCGGGATAGATGTAACGCCCCTAATTTATTTAATTGTTTTTTTATTTAATTATAGCATTTTATAAATTACGTGATAATTTATTTATGTGATACTGGTGTGTTTTTGGGTGTTTTATGAAGTTTTAGGGTATTGGTGGGTATTTTAATAATTTAATAATTATTAAAATATTTGGTTAAGAGCGGTACATTTTATTTAATTATTAAAATAACGATAATAATTATTTGAGGTTTATAATAATAATTATTTAATTATTTAAATATAGGGTGACACCTTACGTTAAAAATAAATTTTCCTTTTAAAATCAAATAAATATTTTATTTAAATATTAAAGGTGTGACTCTTAATTGAATAATTATTTAATTTAAGATATATTTTATTTTATTATTCAATTAAATAAATATTTAGTTTGGGATTAAATTTTTGGGAATTAATATTTAATTGGGTTAAATATAACATATTACTAAAAGGCGCATCTGAGCCTGGGGAGACCATTTTGGGAACGATCTGAGGCAGCGATTTGGAGAGGGATGAACATCAAGACCTTGAAAGCTCAATCGATGAGGTAAGGGGGGGATTGCTTACTATAGGATGACTTTTAGGCAACAGAATGATGAGGGTTCCCTTGCCCTCTCATCAGGGATTATTTTTCATCTCTGTGAAATGTATCAAATCAAAATACAAGTATTTCCCTGACCATATGGGGTTTGGCCCAACCCCTTTGGTATGTAAAATTTTGTTATGAATAATATATTTTTATATTGAAATTTTGGTTTTGGGAGTCGATCATTGTTACGATCTGTGCCCAAATGGGATAATCCCATTTGGTCACTTTTGGTGATAAGTATCATTTTTGTTGATTGATATCATTTTTGGTGATCGTTATGATTTTTGGATTTATAAAATGGTTTTTGTTGATTTGTTAATAAAATTAAATTTTGATGTTAAATCACAGTATAATATAATATGAAAATGTTTGGTCAAACTAGTTTTTCCCAAAACCCCTTTGGTCAATTCTATATGAAAATATCTCAGAAGTGTTTATAGAGATAATCTAATTTGGTCACTCTTTGTCCTTTATTTTATGGTTTTGTTAATCGTGACCCTTTTGGAGAAAATCTAAAAACTCTAAAATAAATATTTTGGTGAAAATCATAACTTTTGGAAGTTTGTCATTGAGAATGGTATGATGTGAGAATTCGACATTGGGAGACGGAAACTTTGAAAATCCGAGGTAGGAGGGCTGGTTGCACGTATCGAATGTGAAGTCGCGCTTCAGAGCGGTCCATCAGAATTTTGCGCAAGTTTGGCGTCCGATGTCAGAATACCACATATTATATGTTTTATTTGTTTAAGTTCCGAAAACAACGTCTTACTATTTTCTGAAATTTAAACAATTTATGTTTTATTTGTTTTATGTTTTTAAAGATATTTGACAATGTCATAAGGATTAACCTTTTGATTATAATAAATTTCAAAGTTTTGTATAATCTTTATTGTGAATAATAATATGTTTTTTTTATAAAAAAAGTTAAAACTAACAAAATATTTGTTCTTAATTGAAATTGTGATAAAATAGTCTTAACGTAATTAAATATACCTTTTATGAAATATTATAAAAATATTAGTATATTTAACTCACTTTTAGGAATATAATTAACTAAATAATTTTGGGTGTAAGAAAAGTGAATATATTGTTTAATAAACAACATTTTAGGTGATTTCAATTTGGGTGATCCTTATTGGATAATTTGTGGCTCGTGAATGTAACCTATTTTGGTAATATCCTTTGGGATAATTTTGGTGTTTATGAGTATTATTATACATAATTTTGGTGAATTATGATTTTTGTCCATGAAATGCACATTCATGATTTATATTACTATGCATTCATGTATTTTGGAGTTTAGGTGGGACTTCGGTCCATTTTGGTGGCCTCAGATCCATTGGTGGGGATTGTTGGTCTTGGTGGAAAAGACCAGAGGCGAGTCTCAGATCCACTGGTGGGGATCATTGGTCTAGGTGGGAAGGACCAGGGACTAGTGGAATAAAATCAGTAACATACCTCTGATTCCACAATATATTTTTGGTACCATATACATATGGGTGATGGAGTTGGTGGATCATAGCATTACATTTTGTTGTGATGCATGCTTGTGATTGTAATTGATAGATATATATATCATTCATGTATGATTGTTATATTTCTTTAATGTGATTTTGTTGCTGAAATCACAATGTTACTATATGTAAGTATATTCTCACCCCTTCCTTGTTTGTTGGTTTTGTGGTGTGCTTTGCACAGGTGATTAGTAGGACTGCAGTTCGTTGTTGCAGTGAGATGGCTATTGCCTCTCAGTAGACTTTTATCTTCCTTATATTCTAGTTTTCGAATAAGAATGCTCTAATCTGTAACACTGGGGATAAGGGCGTTCGTTTGCATTAGTTTGATTTGTTTGTAATCAACTATTATGAGATTTTGATTATGATGTATTGATTCAATTTTATTTAGATATGTTTTATGGTGTTTCTAAGTAAATTTACGATGTACAACATCTGTTGTTTTATGATTTATGAAGTATTTATGATGGAGTAACATCCTTTTGCTATTATTTTTATTTAAAATCTATTATACGGGGTTTATGGTGTTACAATAGATGTCGGCGTAGAAGCAAAGGTAGGCGCAAACTCTTCAGGCACAAAGTTCGGTGGAATTCCCCACGGGAATCCGACAGGCATAGTCGTAGCAACCTGAGTGGCAGACACAGTTGAGGTAACAACCTCTGAAATGACAGTCCTTTGAGGAGGAGGAGGAGTTATAGGAATTAGAGAAGACTGATTCTGAGCAGCTAGAACAGACTCCATCAGGGCAGCCAAATAAGGAATCTCATCCTTCAATTCTCGGTTCTCTTATTCCAAATGTTCCATGATTCTCGGTTGATTGGCACGAGTGTTGTATCGGTGAGTCAGCTTGGCTGAAGCACAAAAGAATAACCAATAAGACATCTGGCAGAAGAAAACCTGTTAAGCAAATGATGCATGAATTGCAATGTTTTTTATTGTCTTTATTTTCAAGGAACATGCTATTTTATTTGCAAATCTATATAATAATAGTAACAATTTGATTGACCATAAAAATCTCTTTTATTCATATAATTTTGGTAGGATTACACTGAGTACAATTTCAGAAACCAAAATACTAATACAAGAGAAAAGGAAACTAATCATCCTAAGGATCTCCTAATAATAGTGTCATGTGATCTAGCTGCAGGCGCGTACTTCCTTCGGATGCGTCGAATCTCGGACTCAAAAGAAATCTTCATCTGAGTCTTTTCAAGGACAACCTGGTCAACAATCTTCTTCCAAGCACCAGAAGGATGAGGCATACTAGAGGAATACGGACCCTCTGGATCTCTCTGTCTCTTCACTGCTCGGTCTTCAAGAAGTTCAATAAGTGCGTCTTTGTCCTTAGACTCAAGCTGCAACTCCTCATGCTTTCGTCTCAAAGCATGGAACCTCTCTTCCAACACATCCTTCTCTTGCTTCATCTTGGCGAGTGCATCTTCCAACTCCTTTATATCTTTGTTAGGGAGAGTTAATTGCTCAACCACAACCATAGACATAGGTCTCTCATAAGCATACACCATCTTCAACTCCAAATCTCTTTTCTTCACCCAAGTAGTGTAAGCTTCCAAAGCTACACAGTTGTGCGGACCGAGCTCAGATCTTCCTTTACTATGCACATTATGCCAAGCGTGTACCATCTTCTGCTTCAAATGTTGGGGATCTTTACCCTCTTGATAGAAAAGACTTTCTAAGTGAGTGTTATTAGGTTTGTCCCTCAAGGGGAACCCAAGTTGACGAAGAGCCAAAGCAGGGTTGTAGCTGATTCCTCCTTGTGTACCAATGAGAGGCACATTAGATAATTCACCACAACTATCAATAATATCCAAGCTACTCACTAAAGAATCATACCAAACTATGTCATCATTAGTGAGAGAAATAAGTCTCTGAGACCACCGTAGACATTGTTTTTCCTCCACAAAAGCAGGCGTCTGAGTCAAGTGCAAAATAAACCACTCGTACAAAAGACGAACACATCACACAATAGTTCCACCACTTTTAGAATTCCTCAAATGTAAACAGAAGTACATATCACCCAACAAAGTAGGCACAGGATTCCCAATCAAGAAGATTCTAATGGCGTTGACATCAACAAAACCTTCAATTTTAGGGAATAAAGCCAAACCATAGACGAGTAACACAAAGATAGCTTCAAAAGCATCCACACTTCCTGCTTGAGAAAAAGCAATAGCTTTATCAATAAGGAACTCAGAAGTTAACCCAAACATTCCTCCTTTCTCCACCCAATGATCCTCAATCTCAGACTTCTTCAGATGAAGAGCTTCACCTATAATATGAGATCTGGGAATCTCCTCCAATCCACTAAAAGGCACTTTGTTAGAAACAGGTATTCCCAAGAGATGGGCATACTCCTCCAACGTAGGCATAAGCTGATAATCAAGAAAAGTGTAGCAACGTTAGAGAGGGTTATAGAAATGAACCAACACACTCAAGAGTCCTTCCACCATATCAGTAGACTGCTTCCCATGATGTTGCTTGAAGTCCAAGGGATCTAATACAAAATATGATATCTTCCTCAGCTCTTTCAAATCGGGGCATCTGAAACTATACTTCTTAGTGTTCCTTCATCCATAAGCCATGGTCTAAAAATATTTGCAAAGAAAGCCTCAGTTCCTTAAAGTTATTTCTCGTGTGATGAATGTCAGGATGCACATGAATGCATTTTGGTGGATTATGGTTTTCACCTTATCAACACCCAAGTTCCATTGATATTTAGAAGACTTGATTGGATCAACAAAAAATCAAGGGTTTATTGTGAGTCACGAGCATGGAGCCAGGTTAAGAACCATCCCAAAGGAGTCTTAACTCCATCTATCGGATATTACGGGTTAGGATGACTGACTCATCAACCCATAATATTCTCAAGAGAAACTCGTCTGAGTGTAGTATCATGTAACAACTGTTATCAGGTCTACACTTGAACAGTCTTTGCACTACGTCCTAAATAGGCCAAGTTCGATTAAAAGTTCTACGGTCCTCAGCTTCTTGGACCCTAAATAAGAGAAAGTAATGCCTAACCACAAATAACTTGTGTGACATCAATAGCTCCAAACGGATCTCCAATGAGTAGATAGGTCTCAAGCCAACTTGTTAAGGACTACTCCACACAAGTCGAACATGACTATACCATCCTCCTATCTTAATTGCACTCAAGTTCGGGTTAAAACTTATCTCACCACTCAGAGATCACCAAGCACAACAAGTAGATTATATCACACAAAACAAATATACAATTATATACACATAAAAAGTAGGCTAAACCCACTAAGGACTACTCCCAATTATATACACATCAAATATACAATTATGTAGCCGTAAATTCATGATCGTTAAGCTATGGATAAACTTAACGTCAATAAAACCAGAGTCGCCATCGCGCTTTTATTGTTTCCTATGGAAAAAGGGAAAAGTGCGAACAAAACCCAAGGATAAGAATTTTTCAAATCAAAACTAATAAAATGCCATAGATTACAGGTAAGGGGTTGGTTACACAGAGGGAAGGTGTTAGCACACAAAGTGTCCTAGGTACTCCTATGGAGCCCTTTTTTATGTGTGTATGTATTTTTGGTATAAAATGATGTTTGCAATAAATAGAGTTTGGGGATGAGAAAAGAATTCATTAATTATATTTTTGTGTTTGACAAGACCTTTAGACTTATGCCTACGTACCAACATAAAATGAGGGATCAAAACCTCGTAGTTCGTGGTATCAATTTCAAAGTGAGTAAATTCCTTTTAACAAAAATTTAAGTTTAAAAGAGGCACAAAAGGCCTAAGAGAGTTTGAATGAGTGTTAGTTCTTTTTGTCTTTTGAAATTTTAAGTCAATATGGTCAAGTTCATTTACAAGTTTGCAATGGCATAAGGTCAAAGTTTCTAGTTTACAATAAAGTCTAAGTTTAGAAATCACAAGTAAAGAAGGTTTTGAAAAGGGGAAGAGATCTGAAATTTAAGAAGTAGGAGGAGATGAAGAGACTAATCCTAAGAAAAATTTAAAATTTAAGAGTTGAAAAGATCTGACCAATGGGATGCAATCCAATAGACAAGAATGTCATATAGAAACCCACTTTTCCTTTGGACTTTAAATCAAGCAATATCAATAAGCAAGCAAGGTGACGAACAAGGCATCAAATAAAGATAGCCACATCCAAGCTAGCAACTTCATAGTCTTCTTCATAATCTTCCCCATGTATCAGATGACATACTCCTTGAATGGCTCAGAATAAGGCATTAGACACAGGTTCAAAGTAACATTTGCATTAAGACTATGTAGCAGATGAACTCATGTGGATCCCAATACTTTCATCAGATAAAAATTTAAATCACAAAAACTTAGTTTCAAAGATGTTGGCATTCGCCAAGTCCTTGCATAAGGAATGTTGCCTAATTCAAAGTCCGAAGCTCTGATCAAATTCAACAGTCCACACAAACATTTTTTAAGGTTTTTGTTGTTTATTAAGTATTTTAAGGTCCTAAGACCACAAACACAAAGAAGATACACAAACAAATATATATAATCATAATATATTTCTCAAGTGAGCGAAGTAAAAATGGCATAAACATAAACAAGTTAAATGGTATGTAAAATGGCAAATGTTAAATGACTTGAATTTAAATTACATAAAGTAAATGACTTGAAATTAAGAGAAAGATAATAAAATTTAGTCAAATGTTAGTTGATTAGATGTTAGTGGTGTTTTGCTTTTTAATTTTTTATGTCATTCTTTGGAGAACACTCAGCCCTCTATTGAGAAGCATGGATCCTTGAACCAAGACATCTTCCAAAGGAAGGAAAAAAGACCAAGTTTCCACTTAATACCATGAAAGGGGGGAGACTTACCATCTCACTTACTAGAATGCTATGCCTTTTAGGTCAAAATTTAGTGCTATGTTAAGCAATCGTAATTGGACTTATGTAGAAGTTACAACTATCTGAGGTCGGGCAATAGAAATTTTGGTGTTAATGCATGTTAGAGATATGGTATAATGAACGACACTCCTAAAAGATACCACACACAAAAAGAAAAATGATCAAAGGATGGACCTAATCTCATTCATACTTGTATTGGTTCATCTAACACTAAGTTATTGATGAACCAATTAGCCTTAGGATGTTGAGATGTCATTGGCCATTGGAAAGTATGGTATAGAAAGGGATTGAAGATGAAAAGGGAAAGGAAATGAGACAAACACAAATTGGTCATGGGAGGAATTTTATCAAATTAAAATCATTCATTCATTTTGGAAGATGAAATGCACATTTCATCAATCCCCTAAATCCAATGATTTTAATCCAACAAAAGTCAAATCAACCTTGACCAAGGCCCAAGCACATAGTCAAACTTCACAAGTCAATAAAAATGGCTCAACATAATTTTCACACAATTAAACAATTAAAAATTAAATTAAAATGCATTTAAATTAAATTATGTTTGATCAAAAACCTAAAACCTCTTCAAAACACCAAATAAATGACCAAGAGATTTATCATAGGTCAAACAAGGTCAAAGGACCTTGGAGAAAAAAAATCATAATTTTTGAGAAGTCAGAAGTATTTTTTAACAATTAAAAATATGCATAAAAATAGTTAAATCATAAAAAATATCAAAATTAATCCAAAAAATAATTTTAATTTAGAAAATGGAAGAGGAAAATATTTGAATTTTTTTGGTGAAAGTCACATATTTTTTTGATTAAAAATTAAATTAATATGAATTTATCAAAAATAAGCAATTAAATGGAATATTCAAAAATTCAAAAAAATGAGAAGCATTTGATCTCCCTCATTAATTGAGGTGGCAGATCAGATGGATGAGAGTGCGCGTTCCATGGTGCACTGCAGTTAATGCGGTATAGGCTTGGTATTCAAAAGTAATGCATGAGATTAAAACATTTTAAAAGGATCATATGGTTGAGATGCAAGACAACTCATCACTGGAGCCAAAGCTCCGGTCTTCTTCTTCGTTGGACCTCATCGGAATGGTCCACCATCAACCATCACCAAAATGAAAAAAACAAGACATGGATTTAAATAAAAAATGGTCATGAGCTCGAATTTGGCCTTAATTTTGTCCAATTCCAAGTATATGAAAAGATACAGGGATTTGAATTTTGAGGATCATCAACTGAGTTGCTTGAATTTAACCTCAAAGCAACTCAATCTTGTTGGCTACATTGGTAGGACTTCAACAAATCAATAAATAATCAAAATGGATGAGAAATGAGGGACAATCGAAGAAGAAAAGTTTATGAAATCTCACCTTCGAGGAGCTTTAAATTTTCTTGATCTTGCTTCCAATTTGGCATGGCTTGACTCTAGAAGCTTGCAGAAGATGATTTGAATGGTTAGAAAACTTGGACTCTTGGAGTTTCAATCCTAAAACAGAAGGAAATTGAAACTCAATTTCTCAAGAAACCTTCAAGATTATCCTTTCAATGGTGTTTGTGGAAGAAGTGGGTCGAAGCTTGGGCAAGAGTGATCCCATTTCTGTTCATCAAGGGTCCTATTTATAACCAATGTGAATGATATTTGCATACTTCCAAATTTGGCAATTTTTCAAATTCTCCCTTGCATGGATGCATGGGCGTGCATGAGGCCCATGAAACAACGCAATATGATCCAAAGTCCAATTTACAATATGTTGAAATCATGTTAGAAGCTCATTCAAGTGTGTGTGAAAATTAGAACTTGAAATTATCCAAATGGTGCTTCAACTTACACCCAGGCGCAAGTACCTCATACTTTTCTCAAACGAGATGATTTTGGACTTTTGGGAAAGGCGAGATCAAGGGAAACAACTTTCATGTTGAACATTTTTTCATTTGAAGCTTGGATCATGATTAATTTTGAGGTGGACGTTTGGGATAACTTTTTCTATGGACTTAAAATGAGAAAAGTTCTATGGATAACTTCTTCCACCTTGAATAACTTTTTCTATGGACTTAAAATGAGACAAGTTCCTTCACAAAAGTTGTATATCATTAAAACCTATTCAATTTGGTCATAAATTTTACCTTATTTGGATTTGTCATGAAGAAGTTATGCATTTTAGATGTTGAGGAAAATCACTTGTTCAATGGTATTGGCCCAAAATGACTTATAATGTTTCCTCTTGGCACATGCATTTGCAAGTTGAATTTGCACTTCCTCCAAACATAAAAGTTGAAGTATACATCTTTAAGTTGATAAATAAATTTGAATGGATTTCATATCATAACAATTAAGCAAGTTATGGTCTTAGAAAGTTTCCCTCCAAATTAGGGTTCAGACAAAATGACCTATAATCTTTCACCACAAAAAATGACTTTCCAAGAATAACTAGCTCTTGACTTAAAAATTAAAGTTGTTTGTAATGTCATTTAGAGTAACTTTTCTCTTGGAATCATTTTAATATGACAAAAAATGTAGGAGATAAGGTCTAGGGAACCCCAGTTTTGACCTGTTGACTTTTTCTAGTCAACCACCATGAACCAACTTGCTAGCTTGACATTCTCTTGACTTTTGGGACTTATGGAGGACCATATATACATAAGATGATGTAATGTGAAGTATCCCTTGAAATATTTGATCAATTATTGAAGAAACTTGTTGAAGAAGTCACACAAGATACCCAAATGAATTAGGGTTTCCAAGGCAAACCAACTCCAAACTCTTGATGATTTCTTGATCAAAATAACATGTGAAGATCATAGGGATTCATATATGATGTCTAGAGCCAATGTGAAATATTTCTTGATTTAGCTCCTTGCATTTAGGGTCTCAAACCCTAAATATGAGCTTGATAGAACATAGGTGAGCATGTGCACTACCTACAAAAGAGTTAAACTATACAATGACATATTTTTGGTATTTTGGTTAGTAAAAAAAAAGTATGACTCAACCAAATGTAGTTTATGACTTCTCCCAATGAAAACCCAATGAATGAGGGGTGAGGAGGATGCCAAGTTGTGATCCCAATGTTAATGCATATGATGAGATAGCATGAGGGATCTTAGGGTCAAAATTGGGGTCTTACACATTGCATTGACTTGAGTCCACCATGGATAGCACGTGCGTGGCCATTATATATGCCACCTCAATTAATGAGGGAAATTTGATGGCCCTTGTTTTTTTCTAATTTCTTTTTAATTTCTAATTTTTCATTTAATCCACTTATTTTGTTTAATTCATAGAAATTTCATTTTTTATCCAAAAAATATGGGACTTTCACCAAAAATCTTTATATATTTTTCCCTTCCACATTATGAATTAAAATTATTTTTTGGACAAATTTTGATATTTTTCATGAATTAAATGTTTTTGTGTATATTTTTAATTGTTTAAAAATACTTCTAACTTTTCAAAAATAGTGAATTTTTTTCTAAGGTCCTTTGACCTTGTTTGACCTAGGATAAATCCCTTGGCCATTTATTTGGTGTTTCGAAGGTATTTTAGGTTTTGATCAAATAAAAATGTATTTTAATTCATTTTTAAATTAATTAAATGTTTAAAAATATTGTTGAGCCATTGTTATGGTCTTGTGATGTTTGACTTTCTGTTTAGGCCTTGGTCATGGTTGATTTGACTTTTGTTGGATCAAAACCATTGGATTTAGGGGATTGATGAGATGTACTTTTCATCTTCCAAAATGAATGGATGGTTTTGATTTGATGAAACTCCTCCCATGATCAATTTGTGTTTCTATCTTCCCCTCCCTCTTCATCTCCATCCCTATTCTTTCACATTCCCTCATTTGACCAATGATATCTCTAATGTCTAAAGGCTAATTGGTTCTCCAATGACCTTGTGTCAGATGAACCAATACAAGTAAGACTGAAATAGGTCCCTCCCTCTTAATCTTTTCTTTTAGTGTGTGGTGTGTTTTAGGAGTTGGTTATTCATACCAAATCTCTAACATGCATTTACACCTAAATTTTTATTGCCCGACCTCAGATAGTTGTGACTTTTATATAAGTCCAATTACGATTGCTTAACATAGAGCTAAATTTGACCCTCAAGGCATATCATTCTATTAAGTGAGGTTGTAAGTCTCCAATTCTTCATGGCATTGTATGGAGACTTGAACTTTTTTTCCTTTCATGAGAGCTAGTGGCATACTTGTCGAATTATCCAAGTTGGAGTCATTCTCATGGAAGATGTCTTGGTTTAAGGATTCATACTTGTGAATGAATGGTGAAGTGTTCTCCAAAGAATGACTTAATCAATTAAAAAAACACTACTAACACCACTAATCCTTGACTAACTCTTATTAAATATTTCTTTACTTTCAAGTCATTTACTTTACGCAATTTAAATTTCAGTCATTTATCTCCTCCCTCTTCTTAAATTTCAAAATCTCTCCCCCTTTTAAAAAACCTTCTTTGTTTGTGATTTCAAACTTAGACTTTATTTTAATGATTATAAACTTTGGCCTTATGCCATTGAATTTTAAAACTCTTTCTTAAATCAAGTTTGTAAATAAATTTAATCATATTGACTCAAAATTTCAAAAAGACAAAAAGAACTAACAACTTCATTTAAACTTTTCCCCCTTTGTGCCTTTCTTATTAAACTTTTGTTAAAAGCAATTCACCAACTTTGGAATTTTTACCATGAACTATGAGGTTTTGATCCCTCATTTTTATGTTCGTACGTAGGCACAAGACCGAAGGTCTTGTCAAACACAAAAATATAATCAATGAATTCTTATCTCATCCTCACACTCTATATTTCTCAAACATCTTTTATACCAAACACATATGCACACATAAAAAAGAGCTCTCTAGGAGTACCTAGGACACTTTGGGTGCTAACACCTTCCCTCTGTGTAACCAACCCTCTTACTTGTAATCTCTGGCATTTTATTAGTTTTGATTTGAAAACTTCTTATCTTTGGGTTTTTGTTCGTTCTTATCTCTAGTTTTATTGACGTCAAGTTTATCCATAGCTTGATGGTCATGAATTTACCGCTACATAAATTAAGTAGTGACTCTACTGGGGAGTAGTCCTCAGTGTGTTTAGCCTACTTGTTTATGTGTATATATTTGTATATTTGATGTTTGTATATTTGTTTGTGTGATATAATATGTCTGTTGTGCTTGATGATCTCTGAGTGGTGAGATAAGTTCTAACCCGAACTTGATGATCTTAAGATAGGAGGATGGTATAGCCATGTTCAACTTGTGTGGAGTAGTCCTTAACAATTTGGCTTGAGATCCATCTACTCAATGGAGACCCTTTTGGAGTTACAGATGTCACACAAGTTATTTGTGGATAAGCATTATTTTCTCTGATTTAGGTCTGAGAAACTGAGGATCGTAGAACATTTAACCTAACTTGTCCTATTTAGGATATAGTGCGGAGACTGTTCAGGCGTAGACCTGATAACAGTTGTTACAGGATACTACAGTCGAACGAGTTTCTCTTGAGAATATTATGGGTTGATGAGTCAGCCATTCTAACCTATATTATCCGATAGATGGGATTAAGAATCTAGGATCTTTTTAGAACATGATCTACATGTTTTTATCCTTAGTACACTCCTTTGGGATGGTTCTTAACCCGACTCCATGCTCGTAACTCACAACAAAGCCTTTGATTCTTGGTTGATCCGATCAAGTCTTGTCAATGTCAATGGAACTTGGGTTTTGATAAGGTAAAAACCATAATCCACCAAAATGGATGATTAATATTGATAATAACTTGATCCATCCCTTGACCTTTGTTTGTGCTTGCCTTGTGTGTGATCCCTTGTGTGTGATTTTTGCATTCATGCATACATACGCATCATGACATTCATCACATAAAATAAATTTCAAGGAACTTAGGTCTTGTTTGCAAATATTTTCAGACCATGCATTATGGACGAAGGAACACTAAGAAGTACAGTTTCAGATGTCCTAATTTGAAAGAGCTAAGGAAGTTGTCATCCTTTGTATTAGATCCCTATGACTTTAAGCAACGTCATGGGAAGGATTTATCTGTGTTATCTGCTGATGTGGTTGAAGGACTTCTAAGTGTGTTGGTTCAGTTTTATGATCCTCTCTATCGGTGTTTCACTTTTCCTGATTATCAGCTCATGCCTACGTTAGAGGAGTATGCCCATCTCTTTGGAATACCTGTATCTGACAAGGTACCTTTTAGTGGATTGGAGGAGATTCCCAGATCTCATATCATAGCTGAAGCTCTTCATCTGAAGAAATTTGAGATTGATGCTCATTTGGTGAAGAAAGGAGGTATTTTTGGGTTGACTTCTAAGTTCCTCATTGGTAAAGCTATTGTCTTTGCTAAAGCCGATAGTGTGGATGCTTTTGAAGCCATCTTTGTCTTGCTCATATATGGTCTATCTTTGTTCCCTCCCATTGACGGTTTTGTTGACGTTAACGCCGTTAGGATCTTCTTGTTTGGGAATCCTGTTCCTACTCTATTGGGTGACATATATTTCTCTTTGCATTTGAGAAATTCTAAATGTGGTGGGACTATTGTGTGTTGTGTGCTTCTTCTATACAAGTGGTTTATTTCACACTTGCTTGAGACGCCTGCTTTTTTGGAGAACAAGCAATGTCTATGGTGGTCTAGAGACTTATGTCTCTCACTAATGATGATATTATTTGGTATGATTTTGAATTGAGTAGTGTGGAAATGATTTATAGTTGTGGTGAGTTCTCTAATGTTCCTCTTATTGGTACACAAGGAGGAATCAACTACAACCCTACTTTAGCTCGTCGTCAACTTGGGTTCCCCTTGAGAGATAAACCTAATAACATTCAGCTAGAGGGTTTATTCTATCAAGAGGGTAAAGATCCCCAACATTTGAAGCAGAGGATGATACATGCTTGTCATAATGTGCATAAGAGAGGAAGACCTGAGCTTGGTCCATGTAACTATGTAGTTTTGGAAGCTTACACTACTTGGATGAAGAAGAGATCTTTGGAGCTGAAGATGTCATACGCCTGTGAAAGACCTATGTCTTTAGTTATGGTTGAGCCATCAACTCTCCCTAACCAATATGTAGAGGAGTTGGAAGTCGCACTCACCCAGATGAAGCAAGAAAGAGATATGTGGGAAGAACGGTTCCATGCTTTGAGCCAAAAGCATGAAGAGTTACAGCTTGAGTCGAAAGACAAGGATGCGCTTATCAAGATTCTTGAAGACGAGCAGTAAAGAGACAGAGAGAGCCAGAGGGTTTAGTTGCCTCTGGTATGCCTCAACCTTATGGTGCTTGGAAGAAGATTGTTGATCAGCTAGTTCTTAAGAAGGCTCAGATGAAGACATCCTTTAAGTCTGAGATTCAACGCATCCGAAGGAAGTATGCACCCATAGTCATATCATCTGATGTAGTTGCTAAGGGATCCTTATGATGATAGTTTATTTTCCTCTTGTATTTGTATTTTGGTTTCTGAAGTTGTACTGAGTGTAATCCTTCCAAATTTTATGAATAAAAAGAGATTTTATGGTCAATGAAATTGTCATTATTATTATTTAAATATATTTGCAAAGTATACTTCATGTGTTACTCGAAATTAAAAATAAATAAAAAAATATTGCATTTCATGCATCATTTGCACAACAGGTTTTCTTTCGCCAGATGTCTTATTAGTTCTTCTTTTGTGCAAAGCCAAGCTGGCTCACCGTTATAATACTTGCGCTAATCAACCAAGGATTATGGAGTATCTAGATCAAGAGAACTGAGAGCTAAAGGATGAGATTTCCGGGTTGACGGTTGTGATGGAATTTGTGATTGCTGCACAGAATCAATCATCACCAACTCCTACAACTCCTCCCTAGAGGACTGTTATTTTTGAGGTTTCTACCCCAACTGTTCCTATTGCTGCTTCCAGTCAATCCATGCCATCTATGCCTGCTGGGTTCCCTTGGGGAATGCCATCAAATTTTATGCCAGAAGGGTATGCGCCCACCTTTATTTATCTGTCGACATCTAGCTCGGTACTATCAGTGCCACCTCCAGTTGTTCACACTCTGCCTCGTGTTGAGGACACTATCTACCATTATGATTCATTTGAGGGCCCAGATGTATATGAGAAGATGGATAAAATGAAATATAAATTCCTCGAGCCACGCAAAGAGTTGAAGACTCTGAGAGGGAAAAACTTGTTTGGGAAGAATGTTCTTGAACTCTGCTTGGTCCCCAATGTTAAGATCTCGGTGAAATTCGAAGTCCCAGACTTTGAAAAGTACAAAGGGAATACTTGCCCACTAAGCCATATTGTGATGTACGCCATAAAAATGTCTACTCAGACTAATAATGATCAGTTGTTGATTCAATATTTCCAAGATTGTTTAACTAGAGTTGCCTTGAGGTGATACATGGGTTTGGGAATAGCAAGCATTCGTACTTTCAATGACTTAGGTTAGGCCTTTGTCAAGCAGTATAAGTACAACATGGATATGGCGCCTGATAGAGACCAGTTGAGGTCTATGTCTCAGAAAGATAAGGATACATTCAAAGAGTAAGCCCAAAGATGGAGAGAGCTTGTTTCCTAAATAAGTCCACCTCTTGAAGAGAAAGAGATGACAAAGATCTTCTTGAAGATGCTGAGTTCATTTTATTACGAACGTATGATTGTGAGTGCCCCCAATGACTTTATCGAAATGGTAAACATGGGGATGAGGCTATAAGAAGGAGTCCGTGAAGGACGTCTGGCTAAAGAAGAAGCATCATCCAACAAGAAATATGGTGGGAGTTTATCCAAGAGGAAGGAGGGAGAAACTAATTCAGTGTCAGTAAGGAGGAAGAGGAAGCCTCATGTCAAAAAGAGTTCTCATCCCCGTCAACATCAGCATCAAGTTTCCTTAGTAATCCCGTTTTTTTCCAACAATTCCAACAATCAATCAGTTCCAATTCATCAACAACAACATCATCTGCAACCGCAACAAAGAACCAACTACAACAACAACATTAATCATCAACAAAATTTTGAGAGGAAGAACGTCTCCTTTGACCCTATTCCTGTGACTTGTGCCGAATTGTACCCATCATTAGTCCTCAAAACCTCATTCAACCAAAAACTTCTCCGCAAATCACTGAGCCACTACCATGGTGGTTCAAACCCGACCTTCATTGTGCTTTTCACCAGGGAGCCCCTGGCCATGACATAGAGAACTGCCATCCATTGAAATATGAGGTTCAGAAGCTCATAAAGAGTGGTACGGTGTCCTTTGAGGACAGAGCGTCGAACATAAAAGCCAATTTGTTGCCTGCTCATGGTAACGCTTCTGTAAACATGGTGGACGGCTGTCTAGGGAACTTTAGAGTTTTTGATGTATGACGTATCTGAAGATTTCTGGTGGAGATGCATAAGACTTTGTGTTTAATCAGTGACTGTGAACATGACCATGATGGTTGTGCAATCTATAGTGTGAACCCCCGTGGGTGTATGGTCGTCAAGAGAGATACCCAGAAGTTAATGGATGAGAATGTAATCCAGATTTCAACAGTCTAGGGATATAGGAGATGTGAATGTTATTGTACCAATGTTTAAGACCCCCAAGCGGGTAGTTATCCGATTTGATAGTAGCAGCAACAATAATGTTAATAGATCAGTATCTTCGTTGGTTATACGGTTAGCGGGCCCTGTCCCGTATGCATCCGATAAAGTTGTCCCACATCAATACAATGCCACTATGATTGAAGATGGTCAAGAGGTTCCTCTACTAGTTGCAGACTTAGTGGTGAATATTGTAGATATTACGAAGGTGACCCGTAGTGGTCGTGTGTTCAATCTCGTGTTTCCAAAGATAGTAGAAGATATTGCAGCAAGTAAGAAAGTAGAGATACCTGTAGTGAGTCCAGTTAGTACTCCAACATGTCAGTTTGGTGAATCCAGCAAGTTGAAGCCTAAGGATGATGATGAAGTGTTAAGGTTAATAAAAAGGAGTGAATTTAATGTTGTGGAGCAGCTGCTCCAGACTCCGTCAAATATCTATGTACTGTCACTGTTGATGAATTCTCAAGCACATAGAGAAGCATTGCATAAAGTGCTGGATCGGGCTTATGTTGAGAACGATGTAACCGTGGATCAGTTTGACCATTGTAAGACCCCAATTTTGACCCTAAGATCCCTCATGCAATCTCATCATATGCATTAGCATTGAGATCACACCTTGGGATCCTCCTCATCCCTCATTCATTGGGTTTGCATTGGGAGAGATCACCAAGCACATTTTTTTATTGTATCATACTTCATTTTTCTTTGTTTACTAACCAAAATACCAAAAATATGTCAATATATAGTTTGTTACTTTTGTAGGTAGTATGTATGCTCACATATCCTTTATCAAGCTCATATATAGGCTTTGAGACCCTCAATGCAAGGAGAACAATCAAGAAATTATTCAATTTGGCTCTAAGCATCATATATGGATCCCTATGATCTTCACATGTTATTTTGATCAAGAAATCATCAAGAGTTTGGAGTTTGTTTGCCTTGGAAACCCTAATTCATCTGGGTATCTTGTGTGACTTCTTCAACAGGTTTCCTCAACAATTGATCAAACATTTCAAGGGATACTTCAAATTTCATTATGTTATGCATATATGATCCTCCATGAGTCCCAAAAGTCAAGAGAATGTCAAGCTTCCAAGTTGGTTCGTGGTGGTTGACCAGAGAAAGTCAACTTGTCAAAATTGGGGTTCCCTAGACCCTATCTCCTACAATATTTGTCATATGAAAATGATTCCAAGAGAAACATTACTCAAGGTGACATTCCAAACAACTTTCATGTTGAAGTCTAGAGCTAATTTTTCTTGGAAAGTCATTTTTTATGGTGAAACATTATAGGTCATTTTGTCTGAACCCTAGTTTAGAGGTCAACTTACCAAGACCATAACTTGCTCATTTTTTATGAGATGAAATCCATTCAAATTACATGATCAAATTAAAGATGTCTACTTCAACTTTTATGTTTGGAGTAACTTCAAATTCAACATTAAAATGCATGTGCCAAGAGGAAACATTATAGGTCATTTTGGGCTAATACCATGGAACAAGTGATTTTCCTCAACTTCTAAAATGCATAAATCCTTCATGCCAAATCCAAATGAGGTCAAACTTTTGACTAAATTGAATATGTTTGAAAGATTTACAGCTTTTATGAAGAAACGTTTCTCATTTGAAGTCCATAGAAAAAGTTATTCAAGGTGGAAGAAGTGAAAATTTGACTTGGGACTTAGAAAATTTTCAAATATGTTTGATTTCCAAAACTTACACCTCAAAATTCACTGTGATCCAAGCTTCAAATTAATAAGTGTTCAACACTAAAGTTGTCCCCTTTGATCTCACCTTTCCAAAAAGTCCAAAATCATCTCATTTGTCCAAAGTATGAAGGACTTGTACATTGGTGTAAGTTGAAGGACCATTTGGATGTTTGCTACTTCCACTTTTCATACATATTTGCATGGCCTTCCAACATGGTTTCATCATGATTAACATTCAATTATGGATCAGATTACATCACTTGATGGGCTAGCACACGCCCATGCAAGCATGCAAAGAGGATTTTTAGAATTTGCCAAATTTGGAAGTGTGCAAAAATCAATTTCATGGCCTATAAACAAGACCCCCATTGCTCAGAATTGATTACCTCATGCCCAAGCTTTGAACCTGCAACCCCAAACCCTCACCATTGATGGATAAGCTTGAAGGTTTTCTTTGAAAATCAAGTTTCAATTCTCCATCTGTTTTGAGATTGAAACTCGAAGAGTCCATACTTACCCTTGATCCATTTCACCTCCATTAAGCATCTGAAGCAAGGCCAAGCATAATTGAAAGCAAGATTGTGCCAATCTGAAGCTCCATTGAAGGTGAATTTTCAGAATTTTCATCTCTTCGATTCTCCCTCAATTCTTCACCATTCTTGTTGATTTTTGGTTGTCTGAGGTCCTATAAATGTAGGTAAGAAGATTAAGTTGCTTTGAGGTCAAATCGAAGCAACTCATTTCATGATCCTAAAAATTCAAATCCCTGTATCTTTTTATATACTTGGAATAGGACCAAATTGAGGCCAGATTTGTGCTCCTCATCATTTTTCCTTCAAATTAGTGTATTCACTTTTCATTTTTCATAAGGTTTTGGTTGGACCAGTCTGGTGGCCCTCACCGGAGAAGATGATCAGAGCTAGGGTTATGGTGGTGCGCTGGATCAATTCAGGCCATCTGATTTGTTTGAAATGTTTTAATCTCACGCGTCCAAACTGATTACCATGCCTGTAACGCGTTTAACTTGAGTCCATGTGGATTTCACACTCCTGGCCATCTGAAATGCCACCTCAATTTTTTGATTTTCTATTTTTTCCATTTAATCCTTTTATTTTGATTAATTCATATTAATTTCATTTTTAATCCAAAAAATATGGGACTTTCACCAAAAAAATTCAAATATTTTCCTCTTTCATTTTCTGAATTAAAAATATTTTTTGGATTAAGTTTGATATTTTTCATGATTTAAATATTTTTTTGCATATTTTTAATTGTTTAAAAATACTTCTGGCTTTTCAAAAATAATGAAATTTTTGTCTAAGGTCCTTTGACTTTGGTTGACCTAGGATAAATCTCTTGGCCATTTATTTGGTGTTTTGAATAGGTTTTAGGTTTTTGATCAAACATAATTTAATTTAAATGCATTTTAATTTGATTTTTAATTGATTAATTGTGTAGAAATTATGTTGAGCCATTTTTATTGACTTATGAAGTTTGAATATGTGTTTGGGCCTTAGTCAAGGTTGATTTGACTTTTATTGGAATAAAATAATTGGATTTAGGGGATTGATGAAATGTACATTTCATGTTCCAAAATGAATGAATGATTTTGATTTGATAAAAGTTCTCCCATGACCAATTTGTGTTGATCTCATCTCCCCTCCCTCTTCATCTTCAATCTCATTCTATGCCATCACTTTCATTGACCAATGAAGTCTCAATATCCTATGGCTAATTGGTTCATCAATAACTTTGTGTTAGATGAACCAATAAAAGTATGGATGAGATTAGGTCCTTCCTTTGATCATTTTCTTTTTGTGTGTGGTATGTTTTAGGAGTATGGTTCATTATACCATATCTCTAACATGCATTAACACCAAAATATTAATTGCCCGGCTAGTTGTGACTTCTACATAAGTCTAATTACAATTGCTTAACATAGCGATAAATTTTGACCCAAAGGCATAACATTCTAGTAAGTGAGATTGTAAGTCTCCCCCCTTTCATGGTATTGTGTGGAAACGTGTCCTTTTTTCCTTCCTTTGGAAGATGTCTTGGTTCAAAGATCCATGCTTGTGAATAGAGGATTGAGTGTCAAGGAGAAGGGCGATCCAAAATGCAGCGGAATTTAAAAAAAATCTCCTTTAGTGATCCTTACGAATGGGCATGATCATTGATAAAATCGTTACCTCTTGTTACGATCGAAACCTTTGATGCAGATCTACGGAGCAATCACAAATGTTGAGCAATGACAACGCCTCTACTCAGTCCACACGAACGGATTCATTCAACCTCAGTGCTAGTTGCTACGAATGAAGGCTTTGAGTTTGAGAGAGAGAGAAACGAAATTACAACTGCACAAATGCTTCTGCACAAGGGTTCTATTTATAGAACCACTTATGTGAGGTGCAAGCTAAAAGGCTCACTTAAGTGTATGTGGCCCATATCTTATAATATGCCAAAATCACTTAAGCGCGTGGTACCTTACCATATTTCGTATTCTACTTAAGTACACCGGACCTTACGATGTCCTACAATTCACTTAAGTGCACCGTACCTTACGGTGTTCCTTAGTTACTCTATCTCTCATCAATCTGTCCTTTTGTGTGTGACCCTGTAGGTTTTCGCGACATTGGCAATTATATTAAATCACGTATTTAACATATTAAACAGTAACCGGTATCTAGCAACACATCACTACTACGCGGGATGGGCAAATTCCATCTAGGTCACTCATGTCCCTTAGCATGCTTCGTGGAGTACCCATCAACTGTCTTTATGGTCATCCAGTTACGGACAATGTTTGATCAGTAATAAGGCACTCGACTCTACATCTAGGGTCCATAGTTGTTTCAGGTCGAAGGGTGGTATACACCATTATCACCATGAGAATAACTTATGACACTTTACATAACATTCTATATAGTATTCTCATAGCAGGTCAATCCGGTATAAATATTTCTCTTAATATTCATACCTATGTTTAAGACTTGATAACTCCTTATCCATGATCCATGAGATGTGATCATCAGTCTATATACATAATAGTCTTAATTCTATAATGTTATCCCACTTCACAATAAGGCTCGACTACAGATACTTTAAGAATAGTGTCCTTACGTTTAATGTGATCTCATAATTAAGTCACACTTGATACATTAAACGGACTAGCTATTCTAGAGACTTTATTAAACAACCATATTAAAGAAAAAGCCTTTTATTATTAATAAATAATTCGATACAAGTACCAAAAATATTGACCTCTAGGGCTTACACCAACAGAGTGTTCTCCAAAGAATGACTTAATCAACTGAAAAGCAAAACACCACTAACCTCTAATCAACTAACATTTGACTAACTTTTATTAATCTTGATTTTTATTTTCAAGTCATTTAATTTATGAAATTTAAATTCAAGCAATTTACCATTTCATTTGTCATTTACATATCATTTAACTTGTTTATGTCTATGCCATTTTCACTTCGCTCACTTGAGACATATATTGTGGTTGTACATATTTGTTTGTGTTTGTGGTCTTAGGACCTTAAGATACTTAATAAACAACAAAAACCCTAAAAAAGATTTGTGTGGAATGTTGGATTTGATATGAGCTTTGGGCTTAGAATTAGGCAACATTCCCTATGCAAAAGGACTTGGCCAATGTCAACATTTCTAAAACCAAGTTATTGTGAGTTAAGTTTTCATTTGATGCAAGTATTGGGATCCACATGAGTTCATCTGCTACATGGTCTTGATGTAAATGTTATTTTGAACATGTGCCTAATGCCTTATTCTGAGCCAATCAAGGAGTAGTTCATCTGATACATGGGAAGATTAAGAAGAAGACTGTGAATTTGCTTGCTTGGACGTGTCTATCTTTATTTGATGCCTTTCTATTCATCTTACTACTTGTTTATTGATATTTCTTGATTTAAAGTCCAATGGAAAAATGGGTTTCTATATGACATTCTTGTCTATTGGATTGCATCCCATTGTTTAGATCTTTTCAACTCTTAACTTTTAATTTTTGCTTAGGATTAGTCTCTTCATCTCCTCCCATTCTCTTACATTTCAAAATCTTTCCCATCTTTTAAAAATATTCTTTCCTTGGGATTTCTAAACTTAGACTCTTTTGTAAATTAGAAACTTTGGCCTTATGCCATTGCATTTTAAACTCTTTTCTTAAATCAAACTTGTAAATGAATCTAACCATATCGACTTAAAATTTCAAAAGTCAAAAAGAAGTAACACTCATTCAAATTCTTTTAGGCCCTTTGTGCCTCTTTTAAAACTTAAACTTTTACTAAAGGCAATTCACTCACTTTGAAATTGAGACCACAAACTACGAGGTTTTGATCCCTCATTTTTATGTTTGTACGTAGGCACAAGTCCAGAGGTCTTATCAAACACAAAAATATAATCAATGAATTATTTTCTCATCCCACACTCTATTTTTCAAACATCATTTTATACCAAAACACATACACACATAAAAAAGGGCTCCCTAGGAGTACCTAGGACACTTTGGGTGCTAACACCTTCCCTCTGTGTAACCAACCCCCTTACTTGTAATCTCTGACATTTTATTAGTTTTGATTTGAAAACATCTTATCTTTGGGTTTTGTTCGTAATTTTCCTTTTTCCTTTGGAAACAATAAAAGCGCGGCGGCGACTATGATTTTATTAACGTTAAATTTATCGATAGCTTAATGGTCATGAATTTACCGCTATAGAAATTAAGTGGCGACCCTACTGAGGAGTAGTCTCCAGTGGGCTTAGCCTACTTTTTTATGCGTATATAATTGTAAATTTGATGTTTGTATACTTGTTTGTGTTATATAATCTGCTTGTTGTGCTTGGTGATCTCTGAGTGGTGACATAAGTTCTAACCCGAACTTGAGTGCAATTAAGATAGGAGGATGGTATAGTCATGTTCGAATTGTGTGGAGTAGTCCTTAACAAGTTGGCTTGAGACCCATCTGCTCAGTGGAGACCCTTTTGGAGTTATTTATGTCACACAAGTTATTTGTGGTTAGGCTTTACTTTCTTTGATTTGGGGTCCGAGAAGCTGAGGACCTTAGAACATTTAACCCCACTTGGCCTATTTAGGACGTAGTGCAAAGACTGTTCAGGTGTAGACTTGTTAACAGTTGTTACCCGATACTACACTCAGACGAGTTTCTCTTGAGAATGTTATGGGTTGATGAGTCAGTCATCCTAACCTATAATATCCGATAGATGGAATTAAGACTCTGGGAACTTTTTTAGAACATCATCTACAGGTTTTTATCCTTAGTACACTCCTTTGGGATGGTTCTTAACCTGACTCCATGCTCGTGACTCACAACAAACCCTTGATTCTTGGTTGATCCAATCAAGTGTTGTCAATATCAATGGAACTTGGGTGTTGATAAGGTGAAAACCATAATCCACCAAAATGGATGATTGATCTTGACAATGACTTTATTCATCCCTTGACCTTTATTTGTTTTCCTTGTGTGTGATCCCTTATTTGTGATTGTTGCATTCATGCATTCATGCGCATCATGACATTCATCACACAAAAAATAACTTCAAGGAATTGAGGTTTTATTTGCAAATATTTTCAGACCATGGATTATGGACGAATGAATACTAAGAAGTACAGTTTCAAATGTCCTTACTTGAAAGAGTTAAGGAAGTTATCATCTTTTTTATTAGATCCCTTGAATTTCAAGCAACATCATGGGAAGGTTCTATATGTGTTATCTACTGATGTGGTTGAAGGACTCTTGAGTGTGTTGATTCAGTTTTATGACCCTGTCTATTGGTGCTTCACTTTTCTCGATTATAAGCTTATACCTACGTTAGAAGAGTATGCCCATCTCTTGGGAATACCCGTTTCTGACAAAGTTCCTTTTAGTGGATTGGAGGAGATTCCCAGATCTCATATTATAGCTGAAGCTCTTCATCTGAAGAAGTCTGAGATTGAGGCTCATTGGGTGAAGAAAGGGGGAATTTTTGGGTTGACTTCTGAGTTCCTTATTAGGAAAGCTACTGCCTTTGCCCAAGCTGGTAGTGTGGACACTTTTGAAGCTATCTTCGTGTTGCTCATCTATGGTTTGGCTTTGTTCCCTAACATTGACGGTTTCGTTGATGTTAACGCCATTAGAATCTTCTTGATTGGGAATCATGTTCCTACTCTATTGGGTGATGTGTACTTCTCCTTGCATTTGAGGAATTCTAAAGGTGGTGCGACTATTGTGTGATATGTTCCTCTTCTGTACAAGTGGTTTATTTCGCACTTGCCTCAGACGCCTGCTTTTGCGGAGAACAAGCAATGTCTACAGTGGTCTCAGAGACTTATGTCCCTCACTAATGATGATATTGTTTGGTATGACTCTGCCTTGAGTGGCTTGGATATTATTAATAGTTGTGGTGAATTCTCTAATGTGCCCCTCATTGGTACACAAGGAGGAATCAACTACAACCCTGCTTTGGCTCGTCGTCAACTTGGGTTCCCCTTGAGAGACAAACCTAATAACATTCAGTTAGAAGGTCTTTTCTATCAAGAGGGTAAAGATCCCCAACATTTGAAGCAGAAGATGATACATGCTTGGCATAACGTGCATAGGAAGGAAAATCTGAGCTTGGTCCGTGCAGCTGTGTAGCTTTGGAAGCTTACACTACTTGGGTGAAGAAGAGAGCTTTGGAATTGAAGATGATGTATGCTTGTGAAAAACCTATGTTTGTGGTTGTGGTTTAGCCATTAACTCTCCCTAACCAAGATATAGAGGAGTTGGAAGATGCACTCGCCAAGATGAAGCAAGAGAAGGATATGTGGGAAGAGCGGTTCCATGCTTTAAGCCAAAAGCATGAGGAGTTGCAGCTTGAGTCGAAGGATAAGGACGCACTTATTGAACTTCTTGAGGACCGAGAAATGAAGAGACAGAGAGAACCAGAGGGTCCATCTTCCTCTAGTATGCCTCAGCCTTCCGGTTCTTGGAAGAAGATTGTTGATCAGCTTGTCCTCGAGAAGGCTTAGATGAAGATATCTTTTGAGTCCGAAATCCGACGTATCCAAAGGAAGTACGTGCCTGCAGCCAGATTATCTGACACTGTTACTAGGGATCCTTAGGATGATTAGTTTCCTTTTCTCTTGTACTTATACTTTGGTTTCTGAAATTGTACTCGGTGTAATCCTTCCAAATTATATGAATAAAATAGATTTTTATTGTCAATCAAATTGTTACTATTATTGTTATATATCTGCAAATAAAATAGTATATTCCATGAAAATAAAAACAAATAAAACATTGCATTTCATGCATCATTTGCATAACAGGTTTTCTTCTACCAGATGTCTTATCGGTTATTCTTCTGTGCTTCAGCCAAGCTGACTCACCGATACAACACTCGTGCCAATCAACCCAAAATCATGGATCACTTAGAGCAAGAGAATCGGGAACGGGAGGATGAGATTGCTCATTTAACTGCTATGATGGAGTCTGTTCTAGCTGCTCAGAATCAGTCTTCTCCATCTCCTGCAACTCCTCCTCCTCAGAGTACTGTCATCTCAGAGGTTGCTACCTTAACTATTCCTATTTCTACAACTCAACCTGGTCCAACTATGCTTGTTGGATTACCGTGGGGGATGCCACCGAACTTTATGCCTGAAGGGTTTGCACCTACATTTGCTTATATGCCGGTATCTAGCCCCGTCATGTTTGTGCCTCCTTCAGTTGTTCATACTCTGCCTCGTGTTGAGGACACCATCTACCATTTTGAGCCGTCTGAGGGCCTAGATGTCTATGAGAAGATGGATGAGATGAAGGATCAGTTCCTTGAGCTGCGCAAGGAGTTGAAAACATTGAGGGGAAAAGATTTGTTAGGTAAAAATGATGTTGAACTTTGATTAGTGCCAAACGTCAAGATCCCGATCAAGTTCAAAGTCCCTGACTTTGAAAAGTATAAGGGAAATACATGTCTACTTAGTAACCTTGTTATGTATTCCAGGAAAATGTCAACTCAAACTGATAACGATCAATTATTGATTCACTACTTCCAAGACAGTCTGACTGGTGCTGCTTTGAGATGGTATATGGGGCTAGACATTGCAAGTATCTGCACGTTCAATGATTTAGGTGAAGCCTTTATGAAGCAGTATAAGTACAATGTGGATATGGCGCCCAATAGAGACCAGTTGATGTCTATGCTCAAAAGGACAAAGAGACATTCAAAGAGTATGCCCAGAGGTGGAGAGAGCTTGTTGCAAAGAGATGACGAAGATTTTCCTTAAGACCCTGAGTTCATTTTATTACGAATGCATGATTACCAGTGCCCCCGGTGACTTTAACGAGATGGTAAACATGGGGATGGGATTAGAGGAAGGAGTCTGTGAAGGACGTTTGTCTAAAGAAGAGGTGTCATCAAGCAAGAAATATGGAAGCAGTTTCTCCAGAAAGAATGAAGGGGAAACTAATGTAGTATTAGTAGGGAGGCAGAGGAGGCCTCATGTCAAAAGAAATTCGCAACCGTGTCAGCATCACCATCAGGTTTCATCAGTTATTCCAGTATTTTCAAACAATTCAAACAGTAAATCAATGCTAGTTCAACAACAACGTCAACAAAAACCGCAACAAAGAACCAACTACAACAACAACAACAATAATCAACAACAACAAAATTTTGAGAGGAAGAAGGTCTTTTTTGACCCTATTCCTATGTTATACACTGAACTCTACCCGTCTATGGTTCTCAAGAACCTACTCTAACCAAGAAATCCACCTCAAATTCCAGAACCACTTCCGTGGTGGTATAAGCCCGAACTCCGTTGTGCCTTTCATCAAGGAGCTCCCGAGCATGATATTGAGAACTGTTACTCGTTGAAGTACGAGGTAAAGAACCTTGTGAAGAGTGGGATGGTGTCCTTTGAAGACCGTGCGCCGAACGTGAAAGCCAACCCATTGCTCACTCATGGTAATTCCTCTGTTAATATGGTAGATGGTTGTCCAGGAAATTCCCGATTATTCGATGTACGAAGTATTAGTAGGTCCTTGGTAGAGATGGATAAGATCATATGTACCATCAGTGATTGTGAGCACAACCATGATGGTTATGCAATTTGCAGTGTAAACCCTCGTGGGTGTTTGATCGTCAAGAGAGATATCCAGAAGTTGATGGATGAGAATGTAATCTAGATTCAATAGTCAAGGGATATAAAATATGTCAATGTAATTATTCCAATATTTAAAACCCCAGAGCGGGTAGTGATTCAATTTGGCAGCAACAACAGTAACAACGTCAATAGGTTGGTATCGCCGTCAGTGATAAGGTTAGCGGGCACCGTCCTGTATGCATCTGATAGAGCTTCTTCGTACCAGTATAATGCTACAATAGTGGAGAATGGTTAAGAGGTCACTTTGCCCACGACCAATTATGTTGTGAATATTGCAGATATCGCAAAGGTGACCCGTAGCGGTCGTGTTTTTAGTCCCGTTTTCCCGAAAGAAGTGATTGAAGATGTTTTAGCTGGTAAGAAGGTGGATGTACCTACAGTAAGCCTAGTTCGTGCTCCAATGTGTCAGTCTGGTGAATCCAGCAAATTGAAGCCTAATGATGATAATGAGGTACTACGATTAATTAAGAAGAGTGAATTTAATATGGTGGAGCAGCTGCTCCAGGCTCCTTCGAAGATTTCAGTGTTGTCTCTGCTAATGAATTCTGAAGCGCACAGAGAAGCATTGCAAAGAGTGTTGGAGAAAGCCTACGTTGAGCATAATTTGACCGTGGATCAGTTTGACCACATTGTGGCTAACATTACTTCCTACAACAACTTGAGTTTTTGTGATGAAGAACTTCCTGAGGAAGGAAGAAATCACAATATGCCACTACATATATCGATGAATTGCAAGGAGGATGCACTATCAAATGTGTTGGTTGATACCAGTTCTTCTTTGAATGTACTCCTCAAATTAACTCTGTCCAGATTATCCTACTAAGGCTCCCCTATAAGGTACAGTGGCGTAATTGTCAAAGCATTTGATGGTTCTCGCAATACTGTCATAGGAGAAGTGGATCTTCTAGTGAAGATAGGTCCGACTGATTTTCAAATTACTTTTCATGTAATGGATATCCACCCGACCTATAACTGCTCGTTAGGAAGGCCATGGACCCATGAAGCTAGACCTATACCATCTACTTTGCATCAAAAACTGAAATTTGTGAAGAATGGCAAGCTTGTCATTGTAGGAAGAGAGAAAGCATTGTTTGTGAGCCATCTGTCATCTTTCACGTATGTTGAAGCTGAGGAAGAGGTAGGAACTCCGTTCCAAGCCTTGTCTATTACTGAAGTGAAGAAAGCTGGGGCACCCATGTCTTCTTTCAAAGACGTGCAAAAAATTATTGAAGATGGCAGTACAGATCAGTGGGGCCGTATTGTAGAAGTCGCCGAGAACAAGAATAGGGCCGGATTGGGATTCCATCAAGGGTCATATAAAGTCAAGGCTGAAGAAGTGTAACTGAGTTTCCGTAACGTAGGGTTCATCCATGGTAATGAACAACACTTAGCTTCTATGAATGAAGGCGATGAAGATGAAGAATGTGCCAACTTTGTTACGCATGGAAAGACTTGCAACAATTGGGTTGCTGTTGATGTTCCTGTTATTATCCATCGTTCTAAGTAATTTTATTTTTTCATTATTTTTAGAAAAATCCTTCTCCTATGCCTAAGGGGGAAGTGAACATTGTTGGGCATTTTTTCGAATTATCATCAATAAAATGCAATTCTATTCATCCACATCTATGATGTTTTTACTTTTTGCTTTTCTGAAAATGGTAATCACAAAAAATATAAATAAATAATAATTGTCCATCTGCATAATATTTGGTCACAAATCACTTCTCTAAAATCAAAATATCAAATCATTATGCAGGTTGGTTTCTAAACCCATTGAACATAATGATCCTACCCCCTCTCCAAACTTTGATTTCTTTGTGTTTGAGGTTGAGGATGAAATTGATGAAGAAATGTCTGATGAATTGTCTCGTCTACTTGAGAACGAGGAAAAATCCATTCAGCCATTCGAAGAGCAGATTGAGCTAATCAACTTGGGTTCCAAAGATGATGTGAAGGAAGTCAAGATTGTGTCTCAACTGTGTCTAGAAGTTAAGAAGGGGTTGATTGATCTTCTTCGAGAGTATTCAGATGTGTTTGCTTGGTCCTATCAAGACATGCCAGTTTTGGATTCTGAGATTATAGAGCATAGATTGTCGTTCAAACCAGAATGCCCGCCAATCAAGCAGAAGTTGAGGAGGACTCATCTTGGTATGGAAGTGAAGATCAAAGAGGAGGTGAAGAAATAAATTGATGTTGGTTTTCTTGTTACCGCTGAGTACCCGTAGTGGGTGGCCAATGTTGTGCCTGTTCCGAAGAAGGATGGAAAAGTCTATATGTGTGTTAATTATAGAGTTTTGAACAAAGCTAGTCCGAAAGATTATTTCCCTCTACCACACATTGATATGTTGGTAGACAATACATCTAAATTCAAAGTTTTCTCATTTATGGATGGCTTTTCCGATTATAATCAGATCAAGATGGCACACGGAGATATGGAGAAGACCACATTCATTACACTCTCGGGAATATTCTGTTATAGCATGATGCCTTTCGGTTTAAAGAATGCTGGTGCAACATACCAGAGAGCAATGACCACTCTTTTTCATGAAATCATGCATAAAGAGATATAAGTCTATGTTAATGATATGATCGCTAAATCAAGTGATGAAGAGGAACATGTTGAGCATTTGTTGAAGTTATTCCAGCGTTTGAGGAAGTATAAACTCCGCTTGAATCCTAATAAGTGTACGTTGGTGTTTGTTCTGGTAAGTTGTTAGGCTTTATTGTCAGCGAGAAGGGTATTCAAGTTGATCCTGCCAAGGTCAAAGCAATACAAGAAATGCTAGCGTCCGAAACTGAGAAGCAAGTCAAAGATTTTTTTTGGCCGCTTGAACTATATGTCAAGATTCATTTTGCATATGACTACCACGTGTGTGCCTATATTCAAGCTTCTTTGGAAAGATCAGTCTTGTGATTGGACCAAAGATTACTAGAAAGATTTTGACTGCTTCAAAGAGTATCTGCTCGAGCCTCTGATTCTGTCTCCGCCTGTGGAAGGAAGACCTTTGATCATGTATTTAACTGTGCTCTAAGAGAGTATGGGTTGTGTTCTTGGTCAACAAGACGAAACTGGAAAGAAAGAATATGTTATTTACTACCTCAGTAAGAAGTTCACCGACTGTGAGAGTCGGTATTCTATGCTAGAAAAGAGTAGTTGCGCATTGGCTTGGGCTGCTAAGCGTCTGCATTAGTATATGTTGAATCATACTACTTGGTTGATATCCAAAATGGATCCAATCAAGTACATTTTTTAGAAGCCTGCTTTAACTCGGAGGATTGCCTGTTGGCAAATGTTGTTATCAGAGTATGATATTGAATACCGATCATAGAAAGCGATCAAAGGTAGTGTCTTGGTTGACCATTTGGCTCACCAACCAATTGAAGATTATCAGTCGGTGTAATACGATTTTCCCAATTTAGAGATCTTGTACCTAAAAATGAAAGATTGTGATGAACCACTACTTGAAGATGGGCCAGAACCTGGTTCCCGTTGGGGCATGGTATTTGATGGAACAGTTAATCAGTATGGTAATAGCATTGGGGGAGTGATTATTACTCCTCAAGGCACTCATTTTCTGTTTACAGCTAGATTGACTTTCAAGTGTACGAATAATATGGCTGAGTATAAAGCTTGCATTATGGGGCTTGAAGAAGCCATTGATCTCAGAACCAAGTATTTTGACGTCTATGGAGATTCAACTTTGGTTGTGAATCAGATCAAAGGTGAATGGGAGACGAATCAACCCGGTTTGATACCATATAGAGATTATGTGAGGAGGATTTCCACTTTCTTTACAAAGGTGGAATTTCATCATATCCCTCGAGATGAAAACCGTATGGCAGATGCTCTTGCAACGTTGGCTTCAATGATTATGGTGAACTTCTAGAATGAAGTTCCTAATTTGACTGTGATGCGTCTTGATAGGCTAAATCATGTGTTTGTTGTTGAAGAGATCAAAGATGAAGAGCCTTGGTATTTTGATATCAAGTGTTTTCTCCAAATTCAAATTTACTCGTCTGGAGCATCCTTGAAAGATAAAAAGACTTTGAGAAGATTAGCTGGCAACTTCTACCTGAATGGTGATGTGCTTTATAAGAGAAACTTCGATATGGTTCTGCTCAGATGCATGGATAGACATAAAGCAGACTTATATATGACTGAAGTCCATGAAGGTTCCTTTGGTACCCATTCCAATGGACATGTTATGGCTAAGAAGATGTTAAGAGCAGGTTACTGTTGGATGACAATAGAATCTGACTGTTGCAAGTTTGTGAAGAAGTGTCATAAGTGTCAAATATATGCAGATAAGATTCATGTTCCCCCAACACTGTTGAATGTTATTTCCTCTCCATGGCCCTTCTTCATGTGGGGAATTGATATGATTGGCATGATTGAGCCCAAAGCTTCAAACGAACATCGTTTCATTCTGGTGGCTATTGATTACTTCACAAAGTGGGTTGAAGCAGCATCGTATGCATATATAACCAAGCAAGTTATTGTAAACTTTATCAAGAATCAGATTATATGCCGTTATGGTGTGCCAAGTAAGATCATTACTGATAATGGATCTAACTTGAATAATAATATGATGGAAGCTCTTTGTAAAGACTTCAAGATTGGACATCATAATTCTTCTCCTTACAGGCCTAAGATGAATGGGGCTATTAAAGCTGCAAACAAGAACATCAATAAGATCATTCAGAAAATGGTTGTGACGTATAAAGAATGGCATGAGATGCTCCCATTTGCTTTGCACGGGTACCGTACGTCCATCCTCACTTCAACAGGGGCAACCCCTTTCTCACTTGTTTATGGCATGGAAGTTGTGCTTCCAGTAGAGGTTGAGATCCCATCGTTACATGTTTTGGTGGAAGCCAAGTTGACTGAAGCTTAATGGTGCCAGACCAGGTATGACCAGCTAAATTTAATCGAAGAGAAGAGACTGACTGCCATGTGTCATGGTCAGTTGTATCAGTAAAGAATGAAGAAAGCTTTTGATAAGAAGGTCAGGCCTTGTGTGTTTAGAGAAGGTGACCTTGTGCTCAAGAAGATTATATCTTTCAAACCAGATTCTATGGGCAAATGGACTCCTAATTATGAAGGCCCATATGTTATGAAGAGATCCTTATCAGGCGGTGCTTTGATTCTTACAACTATGGATGGTGAACAATTCACTTGTCTTGTGAATACCGGGGCAGTCAAGAAATACATCTCCTAAAAAGAAAAGAACAACTCGCTAAGTTGAAAACCCGAAAGGGAGGCTTAGGCAAAAATGAGCGTCTCGGTGGATTGAAAACCCGAAAGGGAGATCCAGGCAAAAGTTAGAGACATAAAACAGAAAATTTATCCTGATAAATTCAGTACCCCACATTGGGGAAATTTAGGCAAAAATTAGGAATTATGGAAAGTAACTGCATTCGGCTGATCTTCAGTCTTGAAGACATTCTTCAGCACGTCATTTGGTTTTTATTCGTCACTCTCTACCGAAGCCAAGAGCACAGTAGAGATTGAAGTTGGTAGAAGGATTAGTGATCATTGTATTCAATGTAACCTTTTTCCATGTAAATTACCATTTTTCAACTTTTGTAAAGATCTATGGAGTCTTGTTATTTACAGACTACCATTCAATTCAATAAAGTTGAGCTTTTTATCCAATTATTTCTACTCTTATTTATCTTTAAGCCAAATAGAATTAAATTTTATGATGATCGTTTTTGAAATTGAATTTAAAATCAAAATGATTTTTCTTAAAATGAAAGCAATTACTTTTAACCAATCGATTTCAGTAAGGAATATCAACAGCAGTATAGGAACATGCGAGTCCTAAAATGCGAAGCATTGTTGGTCTTCCCCAAGCAGTTGGTTCAGCAAGTTAGTTTCCTCACTGAGTTTTGAGATCGCCTCCACAACTAATTTCAGGCATGTATTCTCAACTATTTGCATAGATTCAGTACATATTTCATTTCCCCTCAGTTCGCCAGCAGATTTCACTCCTGGTCCTGATTCTTGAGCAGTTTTGGTAGTATCCCCTACGAGGTTGTCTCCCATTCGATATGGTGTTGACCTAAAATTCCCCGTAGTGTTGACGGTTCAAATCCTCAACGGATCTGTTTGCTTTCCCAGCCAGGGTCGAACCTTGAGATGGATGGTTTATGTCCATCCCCAACTCTTTTTCTCCAATTGATGCCTCCATCCTGTCAAGATTAGCCGAGTGTTGTATCGATGATTCATACCGTTGACATTTGTATCCTTCGTGATTAATTTTGTCAGCATAATCGTATATATATATATATATATATATATATATATATATATATATATATTCATAGATTTCTTTATTGTATTATTAATTCACCTTGTGATTCATTATTTCTGATCCTCTTCTATGGTGGTATCCTTTCCCCCATGCAGACTTGGTGTGTCTGTCGTCCCTCAATTGTAGAGTGGAAGCTCCTTAAGAAGAAAGAATTTAACCTTCTCATTCCCCACAGAGTTATTTCATCATGGATGATTATTATTTTAGCTTCCTCCCTAGTCGATTATCTGGATGGAACCACTCCCCTTGAGTTATATCCTCATCGGGTCGAGTCTTTGATTGACCGTTTCTTTCTAGCTCTTACCTAGATAGATGCTTTTGATCCCCTGAGAGTCTATTCCCCAGTAACTAGTAATACTCTTCTCAATTTTCAAGTACCTTACTCTTACACAATACCCGGTAACAGTAATCTATTTCCTCTTGCTTTTCCCAACGGATTCTTTTACGTTTCCCCAGGTAGTCTATCCTTGATATGTTCATCTTAACCGATGACGGATATTCTTTCCTTTTGAGTTTATCCTTGATATGTTCATCCTAACCGATGACAAATATTCTCTTTGTGGTTTTCTACCCAGTAAAAAGGTAGTTGTCATCCTTATTTTCCATTCCCCAGAGGGTCAATCCTTGATATGTTCATCTTAACCGATGACGGGTTTCCTCCTCTTTTTGGTATTCTATCCAGTATCGGATAGATATAATTCCTATTTCTCCCCTCTGAGTCTATCATTGATATGTTCATCCTAACCAGTGACGTATATTCTCTTTTTTGGTGTTTTGTCCAGTAACTGATAGATGTAATTCCTACTTTCCCATGGAAGTTTATCCTTGATATGTTCATCTTAACCAATGACGGATATTCTTCCCTTTGAGTTTATCCTTGCTATGTTCACTTTAACAAGTGACAGGCATTCTCTCTCTTCGATCTTCTGCCCAGTGGTCGGTAGTTGTAAATCCTATTTGACTTTTCTCCAGCAGGTTATTCTTACCCAGTAACTGGTAATGGATACACCTCTTGTTTCCCTCAGCGAGTCATCCTTGATATGTTTACCCTAACTGGTAACGGATGTCCTCTCTGTCAGACTATGTTATCTCCTTGCCCAGTAATCGGTAATGGATAATATACTTTTGTTACTCCTGTGTTAAAGATCATTTCTTCCCCAGTTGAGTCTGAGTGCGTATTTCCTCAGTGAAATCGCGATTTCCTGTTTGGATCAAGTATTTCATTTTTGTCCTGATTTACTCGTTTCCCCTGCAGATTTTTCCTTTATCCCCAGCTGAGTTTTTCCATTGATTTATTTTCATGGAATCCCTCGTGTCTCCCCAGCAGTTTTAAGTTGTAGGCTGACCTACGCACAACTTTTTATCCCTTAGAGTATTTGTCTCTCCAATGAGTTTTCCTTATGGAATGCATTGTGCTCCTGCGGACGTTCAGTCTCTCCGGATTCTTTTTCTTTGTGGCCACATTTTCCCATAAAGATTATTTTTTAACATTTCATATCATATGCATCATGAGGTCTCTTAGGGACCAAAATTTTCTTCTATTGTTGTTATTTAAGTCCATTCTACTAAGTCGATACGAAGATTTTAACCTTCATCTCCTCAGATAGAACGTCCTTAAATAGGGACAACTGTAAGACCCCAATTTTGACCCTAAGACCCCTCATGTTATCTCATCATATGCATTAGAGTTGGGATCACACCTTGGCATCCTCCTTACCCATCATTCATTGGGTTTTCATTGGGAGAGATCACCAAGCACATTTGATTGTATCATACTTCATTTTTCTTTGTTTACTAACCAAAATACCAAAAATATGTAAATGTATAGTTTGTTGCTTTTGCAGGTTGTATGTATGCTCACCTATCCTCTATCAAGCTTATATCTAGGGGTTGAGACCCTTAATGCAAGGAGCACAATCAAGAAATGGTTCACTTTGGCTCTAAGCATCATATATGGATCCACATGATCTTTACATGTTATTTTGATCAAGAAATCATCAAGAGTTTGGAGTTTGTTTGCCTTGGAAACCTTAATTAATTTGGGTACCTTGTGTGACTTCTTCAACAAGTTTCCTCAAGAATTGGTCAAACATTTCAAGGGATACTTCACATTTCACCATATTATGCATATATGATCCTTCATGAGTCCCAAAAGTCAAGAGAATGTCAAGCTAGCAAGTTGGTTCATGTGGTTGACCAGAGAAAGTCAACTGCTCAAAACTGGGGTTCCCTAGACCCTATATCCTACAATTTTTGTCATATAAAAATGATTCCAAGAGAAACGTTACTAAATGACATTACAAACAACTTTCATATTGAAGTCTAGAGCTAATTTTGCATGGAAAGTCATTTTTTATGGTGAAAGATTATAGGTCATTTTGTCTGAACCCTAGTTTGGAGGTCAACTTCCCAAGACCATAACTTGCTCATTTTTCATGAGATGAAAGACATTAAAATTTCATGATCAAATTAAAGATTTATACTTCAACTTTTACGTTTGGAGGAAGTTCAAGTTCAACTTGCAAATGCATGTTCAAAGAGGAAACATTATAGGTCATTTTGGCCAATACCACTGACAAGTGATTTTCCTCAACTTCTAAAATGCATAACTCCTTCATGCCAAATCCAAATGAGGTAACATTTGTGACCATATTTGATAGGTTTGAAAGAGTTACAACTTTGATGAAGAAACGTTTCTCATTTAAAGTCCATAGAAAAAGTTATTCAAGGTGGAAGAAGTGAACATTTGACTTGGGACATAGAAAATTTTCAAATATGTTTGATTTCCCAAACTTCCACCTCAAAATTCATCATGATACAAGATTAAGATGAACAAGTGTCAACATGAAAGTTGTTCCCTTTGATTTCACCTTTCCAAAAAGTCCAAAATCATATCATTTGGCAAAGTATGAAGGACTTGCGGATGGGTGTATGTTGAAGGACCATTTGGATATTTTCTACTTCCACTTTTCATACACATTTGCATGGCCTTCCGACATGGTTTCAACATGATTAACATTCAATTATGGATCAGATTACATCACTTGATGGGCCTAGCATACACCCATGCAATCATGCGAAGAGGATTTTCAAAATTTGCCAAATTTGGAAGTGTGCAAAATTCAATCTTATGGCCTATAAAAAGACCCCCATTGCTCAGAATTGATGACCTCATGCCCAAGATTTGAACCTGCAACCTCAAACCCTCACCATTGAAGGATAAGCTTAAAGACTTTCTTTGAAAATCGAGTTTCAATTTTCCATCTGTTTTGAGATTGAAACTCCAAGAGTCCATACTTCTCCTTGACCCATTTCACCTCCATTAAGCATCTGAAGCAAGGTCAAGCATAATTGAAAGCAAGATCATGCCAATCTGAAGCTCCATTGAAGGTGAATTTTTAGAATTTTCATCTCTTTGATTCTCCCTCAATTCTTCACCATTCTTGTTGATTTTTGGTTGTCTGAAGTCTTATCAATGTAGGCAAGAAGATTGGGTTGCTTTGAGGTCAAATCGAAGCAACTCAGTTTATGATCCTCAAAATTCAAATTCCTGTATCATTTTATATACTTGGGTTTGGACAAAATTGAGGCTAGATTTGTGCTCCTGAGCATTTTTCCTTCAAATTAGTGTATTCACTTTTCATTTTTCATAAGGTTTTGGTTGGACCAGCCCGATGGCCCTCACTTGAGAAGATGATCAGAGCTAGGGCTCCGGTGGTGTGTTGGATCAATCTAGGCCATCTGATCTGTTAGAAGTGTTTTAATCTCATGCGTCCAAACTGATTACCATGCCTACAGTACGTTTGACTTGAGTCCATGTGGAATGCGCGCTCCTGGCCATCTGATTTGCCACCTCAATTAATGAGGGAGATCAGATGACCCTCATTTTTTTTATTTTCTGTTTTTTCCAATTAATCCTTTTCTTTTGATTAATTCATATTAATTTAATTTTTAATCCAAAAAATATGGGAATTTGACCAAAAAATTTCAAAAATTTCCCCTTTCATTCTCTGAATTAATCTTATATTTTGGATTATGTTTGATATTTTTCATGATTTAATTGTTTTCGTGCATATTTTTAATTGTTTAAAAATACTTCTGACTTTTCAAAAATAATGAATTTTTTTGTCTAAGGTCCTTTGACCTTGTTTGACCTAGGATAAATCTCTTGGCCATTTATTTGGTATTTTGAAGAGGTTTTAGGTTTTTCATCAAACATAATTTAATTTAAATGAATTTTTATTTGATTTTTAATTGATTAATTGTGTAGAAATCATGTTGAGCCATTTTATTGACTTATGAAGTTTGACTATGTGTTTGGGCCTTGGTCAAGGTTGATTTGACTTATGTTGGATTAAATTATTGGATTTAGGGGATTGATGAAATGTACATTTCATCTCCCAAAATGAATGAATGATTTTAATTTGATAAAAGTCCTCCCATGACCAATTTGTGTTGATCTCATCTCCCCTCTCTCTTCATATTCAATCCCATTCTATCCTATCTCTTTCATTGACCAATGAAGTCTCAATATCCTAAGGCTAATTGGTTCATCAATAACTTTGTGTTAGATGTACCAATACAAGTTTGGATGAGATTAGGTCCTTCCTTTGATCATTTTGTTTTTGTGTGGGGTATGTTTTAGGATTATAGTTCATTATACCATATATCTAACATGCATTAACACCAAAAATTTATTGCCCCACCTCAGATACTTGTGACTTCTACATAAGTCCAATTTTGATTGCTTAACATAACGCTAAATTTTGACCCAAAGACATAACATTATAGTAAGTGAGATTGTAAGTCTCCCCCCTTTCATGGTATTGTATGGAAACTTGTCCTTTTTTCCTTCCTTTGGAAGATGTCTTGGTTCAAGGATCCATGCTTGTGAATAGAGGGTTGAGTGTTCTCCAAAGAATGACTTAATTAATTGAAAAGTAAAACACCACTAACATCTAATCAACTAACATTTGAATAACTTTTATTAATCTTGATTGTTATTTTCAAGTCATTTACTTTATGCAATTTAAATTCAAGCCATTTACCATTTCATTTGTCATTTACATATCATTTAACTTGTTTATATTTATGCCATTTTCACTTTGCTCACTTGAGCCATATATTATGGTTGTACATATTTGTTTGTGTTTGTGGTCTTAGGACCTTAAGATACTTAACAAACAACAAAAACCATAAAAAAAATGTTTGTGTGGACTGTTGGATTTGATTGAGCTTTGGACTTAGAATTAGGCAACATTCCCTATGCAAAAGGACTTGGTTAATGTCAACATTTCTAAAACCAAGTTATTGTGAGTTGAGTTTCCATATGATGCAAGTATTGGGATCCACATGAATCCATATGCTACATGGTCTTGATGTAAATGTTATTTTGAACCTGTGCCTAATGCCTTATTCTGAGCCAATTAAGGAGTAGTTCATCTGATACATGGGAAGATTAAGAAGAAGACTGTGAATTTGCTTGCTTGGATGTGGCTATCTTTATTTGATGCCTTGCTCTTCATCTTTCTACTTGTTTATTGATATTGCTTGATTTAAAGTCCAAAGGAAAAGTGGGTTTCTATATGACATTCTTGTCTATTGGATTGCATCCCATTGGGCTGATCTTTTCAACTCTTAACTTTTAATTTTTCTTAGGATTAGTCTTTTCATCTCCTTCCATTCTCTTACATTTCAAAATCTCTCCCCTCTTTTAAAAATCTTCTTTTCTTGTGATTTCTAAACTTAGACTCTTTTGCAAATTATAAACTTTGGCCTTATGCCATTGCATTTTTAACTCTTTTCTTAAATCAAACTTGTAAATAAATCTAACCATATTGACTTAAAATTTCAAAAGACAAAAATAACTAACACTCATTCAAATTATTTTAGGCCCTTTGTGCGTCTTTTAAAACCTAAACCTTTACTAAAAGCAATTCACTCACTTTGAAATTGATACTATAAACTACGAGGTTTTGATCCCTCATTTTTAAGTTGGTACGTAGGCACAAGTCTGAAGATCTTATCAAACATAAAAATATAATCAATGAATTCTTTTCTCATTCCCACACTCTATTTTTCAAACATCATTTTATACCAAAACACATACACAAATAAAAAAGGGCTCCCTAGGAGTACCTGTGACACTTTAGGTGCTAACACGTTCCCTCTGTGTAACCAACCCCCTTACCTGTAATCTCTGGTATTTTATTAGTTTTGATTTAAAAACTTCTTATCTTTGGGTTTTGTTCGTAATTTTCGACTTTCCTTCGGAAACAATAAAAGTGCGGTGGCGACTCTGGTTTTATTGACGTTAAGTTTATCCATAGCTAAATGGTCATGAATTTACCGCTACAAAAATTAAGCAGCGACTCTGCTGGAGAGTAGTCTCTAGTGGGTTTAGCCTACTTTTTTATGTGTATATAATTGTATATTTGAGGTTTGTATACTTGTTCATGTGATATAATCTGCTTGTTGTGCTTGGTGATCTCTGAGTGGTGAGATAAGTTTTGACCCGAACTTGAATGCAATTAAGATAGGAGGATGGTATAGTCATGTTCTACTTGTGAGGAGTAGTCTTTAACAAGTTGGCTGGAGACCCATCTGCTTAGTGGAGACCCTTTTGGAGTTATTGATGTCACATGAGTTATTTGTGGTTAGGCATTACTTTCTTTGGTTTGGGGTCAGAGAAGCTGAGGACCTTAGAACATCTAACCCTACTTGGCCTATTTAGGATGTAGTGCAAAGACTGTTCAGGTGTAGATTTGATAACAGTTGTTACGTGATACTACACTCAGACGAGTTTCTCTTAAGAATGTTATGGGTTGATGAGTCAGTCATCCTAACCTATAATATCCGATAGATGGAATTGAGACTCTGGGAATTTTTTTAGAATATGATCTACAGGTTTTTATGCTTAGTACAATCCTTTGGGATGGTGCTTAACCTGACTCCGTGCTCGTGACTCACAACAAACCCTTGATTCTTGGTTGATCCAATCAAGTGTTGTCAATATCAATGGAACTTGGGTGTTGATAAGGTGAAAACCATAATCCACCAAAATGGATGATTGATCTTGACAATGACTTTATTCATCCCTTGACCTTTATTTGTTTTCCTTGTGTGTGATCCCTTATTTGTGATTGTTGCATTCATGCATTCATGCGCATCATGACATTCATCACACAAAAAATAACTTCAAGGAATTGAGGTTTTATTTGCAAATATTTTCAGACCATGGATTATGGACGAATGAATACTAAGAAGTACAGTTTCAGATGTCCTTATTGAAAGAGTTAAGGAAGCTATCATCTTTTTTATTAGATCCCTTGAATTTCAAGCAACATCATGGGAAGGTTCTATATGTGTTATCTACTGATGTGGTTGAAGGACTCTTGAGTGTGTTGATTCAGTTTTATGACCCTGTCTATTGGTGCTTCACTTTTCTCGATTATAAGCTTATACCTACGTTAGAATAGTATGCCCATCTCTTGGGAATACCCGTTTCTGACAAAGTGCCTTTTAGTGGATTGGAGGAGATTCCCATATCTCATACTATAGCTGAAGCTCTTCATCTGAAGAAGTCTGAGATTGAGGCTCATTGGGTGAAGAAAGGGGGAATTTTTGGGTTGACTTCTGAGTTCCTTATTAGGAAAGCTACTGCCTTTGCCCAAGCTGGTAGTGTGGACACTTTTGAAGCTATCTTCGTGTTGCTCATCTATGGTTTGGCTTTGTTCCCTAACATTGACGGTTTCGTTGATGTTAACGCCATTAGAATCTTCTTGATTGGGAATCATGTTCCTACTCTATTGGGTGATGTGTACTTCTCCTTGCATTTGAGGAATTCTAAAGGTGGTGCGACTATTGTGTGATATGTTCCTCTTCTGTACAAGTGGTTTATTTCGCACTTGCCTCAGACGCCTGCTTTTGCGGAGAACAAGCAATGTCTACAGTGGTCTCAGAGACTTATGTCCCTCACTAATGATGATATTGTTTGGTATGACTCTGCCTTGAGTGGCTTGGATATTATTAATAGTTGTGGTGAATTCTCTAATGTGCCCCTCATTGGTACACAAGGAGGAATCAACTACAACCCTGCTTTGGCTCGTCGTCAACTTGGGTTCCCCTTGAGAGACAAACCTAATAACATTCAGTTAGAAGGTCTTTTCTATCAAGAGGGTAAAGATCCCTAACATTTGAAGCAGAAGATGATACATGCTTGGCATAACGTGCATAGGAAAGGAAAATCTGAGCTTGGTCCGTGCAGCTGTGTAGCTTTGGAAGCTTACACTACTTGGGTGAAGAAGAGAGCTTTGGAATTGAAGATGATGTATGCTTGTGAAAAACCTATGTTTGTGGTTGTGGTTTAGCCATTAACTCTCCCTAACCAAGATATAGAGGAGTTGGAAGATGCACTCGCCAAGATGAAGCAAGAGAAGGATATGTGGGAAGAGCGGTTCCATGCTTTAAGCCAAAAGCATGAGGAGTTGCAGCTTGAGTCGAAGGATAAGGACGCACTTATTGAACTTCTTGAGGACCGAGAAATGAAGAGACAGAGAGAACCAGAGGGTCCATCTTCCTCTAGTATGCCTCAGCCTTCCGGTTCTTTGAAGAAGATTGTTGATCAGCTTGTCCTCGAGAAGGCTTAGATGAAGATATCTTTTGAGTCCGAAATCCGACGTATCCAAAGGAAGTACGTGCCTGCAGTCAGATTATCTGACACTGTTACTAGGGATCCTTAGGATGATTAGTTTCCTTTTCTCTTGTACTTATACTTTGGTTTCTGAAATTGTACTCGGTGTAATCCTTCCATATTATATGAATAAAATAGATTTTTATTGTCAATCAAATTGTTACTATTATTGTTATATATCTGCAAATAAAATAGTATATTCCATGAAAATAAAAACAAATAAAACATTGCATTTCATGCATCATTTGCATAACAGGTTTTCTTCTACCAGATGTCTTATCGGTTATTCTTCTGTGCTTCAGCCAAGCTGACTCACCGATACAACACTCGTGCCAATCAACCCAAAATCATGGATCACTTAGAGCAAGAGAATCGGGAACGGGAGGATGAGATTGCTCATTTAACTGCTATGATGGAGTCTGTTCTAGCTGCTCAGAATCAGTCTTCTCCATCTCCTACAACTCCTCCTCCTCAGAGTACTGTCATCTCAGAGGTTGCTACCTTAACTATTCCTATTTCTACAACTCAACCTGGTCCAACTATGCTTGTTGGATTACCGTGGGGGATGCCACCGAACTTTATGCCTGAAGGGTTTGCACCTACATTTGCTTATATGCCGGTATCTAGCCCCGTCATGTTTGTGCCTGCTTCAGTTGTTCATACTCTGCCTCGTGTTGAGGACACCATCTACCATTTTGAGCCGTCTGAGGGCCTAGATGTCTATGAGAAGATGGATGAGATGAAGGATCAGTTCCTTGAGCTGCGCAAGGAGTTGAAAACATTGAGGGGAAAAGATTTGTTAGGTAAAAGTGATGTTGAACTTTGATTAGTGCCAAACGTCAAGATCCCGATCAAGTTCAAAGTCCCTGACTTTGAAAAGTATAAGGGAAATACATGTCTACTTAGTAACCTTGTTATGTATTCCAGGAAAATGTCAACTCAAACTGATAATGATCAATTATTGATTCACTACTTCCAAGACAGTCTGACTGGTGCTGCTTTGAGATGGTTTAGGTGAAGCCTTTATGAAGTAGTATAAGTACAATGTGGAAATGGCGCCCAATAGAGACCAGTTGATGTCTATGCTCAAAAGGACAAAGAGACATTCAAAGAGTATGCCCAGAGGTGGAGAGAGCTTGTTGCTCAGATCAATCGTCCGTTTGAAGAGAAAGAGATGACGAAGATTTTCCTTAAGACCCTAAGTTCATTTTATTACGAATGCATGATTACCAGTGCCCCTGGTGACTTTAACGAGATGGTAAACATGGGGATGGGATTAGAGGAAGGAGTCTGTGAAGGACGTTTGTCTAAAGAAGAGGTGTCATCAAGCAAGAAATATGGAAGCAGTTTCTCCAGAAAGAATGAAGGGGAAACTAATGTAGTATTAGTAGGGAGGCAGAGGAGGCCTCATGTCAAAAGAAATTTGCAACCGTGTCAGCATCACCATCAGGTTTCATCAGTTATTCCAGTATTTTCAAACAATTCAAACAGTAAATCAATGCTAGTTCAACAACAACGTCAACAACAACCGCAACAAAGAACCAACTACAACAACAACAACAATAATCAACAACAACAAAATTTTGAGAGGAAGAAGGTTTTTTTTGACCCTATTCCTATGTTATACACTGAACTCTACCCGTCTATGGTTCTCAAGAACCTACTCCAACCAAGAAATCCACCTCAAATTCCAGAACCACTTCCGTGGTGGTATAAGCCCGAACTCCGTTGTGCCTTTCATCAAGGAGCTCCCGACCATGATATTGAGAACTGTTACTCGTTGAAGTACGAGGTAAAGAACCTTGTGAAGAGTGGGATGGTGTCCTTTGAAGACCGTGCGCCGAACGTGAAAGCCAACCCATTGCTCACTCATGGTAATTCCTCTGTTAATATGGTAGATGGTTGTCCAGGAAATTCCCGATTATTCGATGTACGAAGTATTAGTAGGTCCTTGGTAGAGATGGATAAGATCATATGTACCATCAGTGATTGTGAGCACAACCATGATGGTTATGCAATTTGCAGTGTAAACCCTCGTGGGTGTTTGATCGTCAAGAGAGATATCCAGAAGTTGATGGATAAGAATGTAATCTAGGTTCAATAGTCGAGGGATATAAAATATGTCAATGTAATTATTCCAATATTTAAAACCCCAGAGCGGGTAGTGATTCAATTTGGCAGCAACAACAGTAACAACGTCAATAGGTCGGTATCGCCGTCAGTGATAAGGTTAGCGGGCACCGTCCTGTATGCATCTGATAGAGCTTCTTCGTACCAGTATAATGCTACAATAGTGGAGAATGGTTAAGAGGTCCCTTTGCCCACGACCAATTATGTTGTGAATATTGCAGATATCGCAAAGGTGACCCGTAGCGGTCGTGTTTTTACTCCCGTTTTCCCGAAAGAAGTGATTGAAGATGTTTTAGTTGGTAAGAAGGTGGATGTACCTACAGTAAGCCTAGTTCGTGCTCCAATGTGTCAGTCTGGTGAATCCAGCAAATTGAAGCCTAATGATGATAATGAGGTACTACGATTAATTAAGAAGAGTGAATTTAATATGGTGGAGCAGCTGCTCCAGGCTCCTTCGAAGATTTCAGTGTTGTCTCTGCTAATGAATTCTGAAGCGCACAGAGAAGCATTGCAAAGAGTGTTGGAGAAAGCCTACGTTGAGCATAATTTGACCGTGGATCAGTTTGACCACATTGTGGCTAACATTACTTCCTACAACAACTTGAGTTTTTGTGATGAAGAACTTCCTGAGGAAGGAAGAAATCACAATATGCCACTACATATATCGATGAATTGCAAGGAGGATGCACTATCAAATGTGTTGGTTGATACCAGTTCTTCTTTGAATGTACTCCTCAAATTAACTCTGTCCAGATTATCCTACTAAGGCTCCCCTATAAGGTACAGTGGCGTAATTGTCAAAGCATTTGATGGTTCTCGCAATACTGTCATAGGAGAAGTGGATCTTCTAGTGAAGATAGGTCCGACTGATTTTCAAATTACTTTTCATGTAATGGATATCCACCCGACCTATAACTGCTCGTTAGGAAGGCCATGGACCCATGAAGCTAGACCTGTACCATCTACTTTGCATCAAAAACTGAAATTTGTGAAGAATGGCAAGCTTGTCATTGTAGGAAGAGAGAAAGCATTGTTTGTAGACGATTGTCCAGGAAATTTCCGAGTATTCGATGTGCGACGTATTCGTAGGTCCTTGGTAGAGATGCATAAGACCCTGTGTACCATCGGTGATTGTGAGCACGACCATGATGGTTATGCAATTTGCAGTGTAAACCCCCATGGTTGTTTGATCGCCAAGAGAGATATCCAGAAGTTGATGGATGAGAATGTAATCCAGATTCAATAATCTAGGGATATAAATGATGTCAATGTAATTGTTCCAGTATTTAAAACCGCAGAGCGGGTAGTGATTCAATTTGACAACATCAACAGTAACAGTGTCAATAGATCAGTATCGTCGGTATTGATACGGTTAGCGGGATTCGTCCCGTATGCATCCGATAAAGTTGTTTCGTACCAGTATAATGCTACAATAGTGGAGAATGGTCAAGAGGTCATGTTGCCCACAACCCATTCTGTTGTGAATATTGCAGATATCGCGAATGTGACCCGTAACGGTCATGTTTTCGTTCCCGTTTTTCCTAAAGAAGTGATTGAAGATGTTTCAGTTGGTACGAAGGTGGATGTACCTACGGTAAGCCAAGTTAGTGCTCCAATGTGTCAGTTTGGTGAATCCAGCAAATTGAAGCCTAATGATGATGATGAGATACTACGATTAATTAAGAATTGTGAATTTAATATGGTGGAGCAACTGCTCCAGACTCCTTCGAAGATTTCAGTGTTATCTCTGCTAATGAATTCTGAAGCGCACAGAGAAGAATTGCAAAGAGTGTTGGAGCAAGCCTACGTTGAGCATGATGTATCCATGGATTAGTTTGACCACATTGTGGCTAACATTACTTCCTGTAACAACTTGAGTTTTTATGATGAAGAACTTCCCGAGGAAGGAAGAAATCACAATCTGCCACTACATATATCTATGAATTGCAAGGAGGATGCGCTATCAAATGTGTCGGTTGATATCGGTTCTTCTTTGAATGTACTCCCCAAATTAACTCTCTCCAGATTATGATACTAAGGCGCCCCCATGAGGTACAGTGGCGTAATTCGATTATAGAGTGATGCCTTTAGGTGTAAAGAATGTTGGTGCAACATACCAGAGAGCAATGACCACTCTTCTTCATGATATGATGCATAAAGAGATTGAAGTCTGTGTTAATAATATGATCACCAAATCAAGTGATGAAGAGGAACATGTTGAGCATTTGTTAAAGTTATTCCAGCGTTTGAGGAAGTATAAACTATGAATCCCAATAAGTGTACGTTTGGTGTTCGTTCTAGTAAGTTGTTGGGCTTTATGTCAGCGAGAATGATATTGAAGTTTATCGTGCCAAGGTCAAAGCAATACAAGAAATGCCAGCGCCCAAAACTAAGAAGCAAGTCAGAGGTTTTCTCGGCCGCTTGAACTATATCTCAAGATTCTTTTCGCATATGACTGCCACGTGTGCGCCTATATTCAAGCTTCTTTGGAAAGATCAGTCTTGTGATTGGACCGAAGATTTCTAGAAAGCTTTTGACAATATCAAAGAGTATCTTGTCGAGCCTCCAATTCTGTCTCCGCTTGTGGAAGGAATACCTTTGATCATGTATTTGATTGTGCTCGAAGAGAATATGGGTTGTGTTCTTGGTCAGCAAGACGACACTGGAAAGAAAGAATATGCTATTTACTACCTTAGTAAGAAGTTCAGCGACTGTAAGACTCGGTATTCTATGCTAGAAAAGACTTGTTGTGCATTGGCTTGGGCTACTAAGCATCTGCGTCAGTATATGTTGAATCATACTACTTGGTTGATTTCCAAAATGGATCCAATCAAGTACATTTTGTTGATTCTAAGTGTTGGCAACAATTTTGGTTAAACAAAGAGTGTTCACAAGTTGTCATGTGTTATGTCTTAACATGAGATATCCTATGTACCTGCTGGAGTTAAAGAACATGTGCAAGCAGGATTATTTCAGAATGCCACATACAATGACAAGGCTTCTGATATTGGTTGTACCTGCTGGAGCTTATATGTAAGACATGTTCATTCAGAATTGTTTCAGATGACAAACACAATGTCATGGTATCTGATATGGTTGTACCTGCTATAAAAGGAAATTGGATTATGCAGGATTTTTCCAGGATGTCAGACCCGATGTCATGACATCCTGTACACAGAACATTCAGTATGAATGTCTGGTGTCTTGTGATTGCACAATTAATGGCAATCATTGGATGATTGAAGATATGGCTAGCTGGCACATTCAATCATGGATTACAACCAGATTTGCTTATTTTCCAAGGAGATTTCTACAGTTGTTATAAAAAGATTTGATTGGAAAATATAGTTAGGGTTCTCAAGATTTCCAATGCTTCTATAAAAAGGGACTTAGAAAACCTGTTTGAACACACAACCAAGACTGAGCGAATTAGAGAGAGACAGCTAGGGTTTGTGTCTGTTTTAGTCGTAAGACTTGTAGGTCATTCAAGTCATCCATTGATGATTGAATTGGACTGATTTGTGGTTGTAATTTGTCACTCTAAAGTTGTTAAGCAAGAGTGTGTGTCTACTTGATCAAAGTTGTGAAGCAAGATCAAGCGTGTGTCTTCTTGATCAAAGCTGTGAAGCAAGATCAAGAGTGTGTCTTCTTGATTGAAACTGTGAAGTAAAATCAAGAGTTTGTAATTGAAAAGTATTTTCTTTTCACAAGGGATTGTTGTTTAAAATCACGGGTGTGTGATTGTAAGGGAAGTGAGTGGGTTCTCATATCTAAGAGTGCTTAGGTAGAAGTTGCACGGGTAGAGATTAGGTGAGAAAGATTGTAACTTGTTGAAGTGTACGGATAGTCTTTGAACTAATTCTATTTTAGTGAATTTCCTTCCTAGCTTGGTAGCCCCCAGACGTAGGTGAGTTGCACCGAACTGGGTTAACAATTGCTTATGTTATTCGCTTTACCATTCTGTTTATTTTATCCATTGTGTGTTAGCAGATATCAGTGTCGTAACATTACCTTCGACATCTTATATCTGATACCAGAATTTCAATTGGTATCAGAGCAGGCATCCTGCTCTGGTTCTGGGTGAGATCTAGGGACAATACTTTCTGGTACAATGGAGAGAGATGGAGGATTTGTTCATAGGCCACAAATTCTAGATGGTTCTAACTATGACTACTGGAAACCTCGAATGGTAGCGTTTCTAAAATCCCTTGATAACAAGGCTTGGAAAGTTGTGCTAACAGGTTGGGTGCATCCTGTCATTACTAAAGAAGGAGTAGCCACCACTGAGAAGAACCCTGAAGAACAATGGTCCAAGGAGGAGGATGATCTTGATCTTGGAAACTATAAAGCCTTGAATGCAATATTCAATGGGGTAGACAAGAATATTTTCAGGCTGGTAAATAACTGTGAAGTGGCCAAAGAGGCTTGGAACATTCTCAAGGTCACTCATGAAGGCACCACTGGGGTAAAGATGTCTAGACTTCAGCTGCTCACCTCCAAGTTTGAAAACTTAAGGATGAAATAAGATGAAAACATTCATGAATTTCACATGAGTATCCTTGAGATTGCTAATGCTTCAGGAGCCCTGAGAGAGAAAATGACAGATGAAAAGTTGGTAAGAAAAATACTCAGGTCACTCCCTAAGAGATTTGCAATGAAGATGACTGCCATAGAAGAGTCTCAAGACATCTCCAACATGAAGGTAGATAAGCTAATTGGCTCCCTCCAAACCTTTGAGATGGGATTGATTGAGGGAACTGAAAAGAAAACCAAGAGCATTGCCTTTGTATCCAACACAGAAGAGGAAAACAGTCAAGATGTGGATAAAGAGTGGGCCAATGAAGTTGCAATGCTGGGGAGACAGTTTAACAGATTGTTAAAGAAAATGGATGTCAGATCCAAGGCAAATGTCAAAAACATCTCATTTGACATCAGCAATGGAAGAAGAGTAAGGTCAGAAGAAAATCCCAAAGAAGGAAAAGAAGTAAAGTGCTATGAATGTGATGGGTATGGACACATTAGAACAGAATGTGGTACCTACCTCAAGAAGAAGAAGACGAGTCTTGCTGCCACCTGGTCAGATGAGAGTGATACAGAGGAGGCTGCAAATCTTGTGACTACTTTGACAGGAAGATGGGGATCTGATGAAGACTCAAGTGATGGTGAAGTAACCTTTGAGGAATTGGCCTCTACCTACAGAGAGTTGTGTCAGAAAAGTGTAGAGCTAAACAAGCAGTCTTTAAACCAGGAGAAAGACATAACTCAACTTGAGAATGAGAAGGTAGAATACTTGGAAACCATCTCCAAATTGAAAACAGAAGGTGTGGCTCTAAAGGTCAAGCTAGATGAAGATCAACAAGTTGAGAGCCAGAAGATAGTTCAACTGGAGAAAGAAAAAGCAGAACATGTGGAAACCATCTTCAAGCTAAAAACTGAAGTTGTGCTCTTAAACTCAAAACTAGAAGAAACAACCAAGTATGTAAGGATGCTGAACAATGGATCTGACTACTTAGACAAGATTCTTCAAACTGGACAAATCACAGGAGTCAAATCTGGAATAGGGTACCATAAAACTAAGGCTGAAAGTAGTTACACTGGCTGCAAACCTCAAGCTAAACCTAAATGCAGCAATAGTAAGAGCAGTTCCAAGATGTCACATCATATGTCACACCATTAGAAGAAAGAACAGCAGAAAGACAAACACCAAAGATGGAGATGTCATTACTGTGGGAAATTTGGACACTCAAGACCCTTCTTCTATAAGATGTATGGTTACCCTACCTCCTTTCATCAACATCATCAGAAGAGAAAATAGTAGGATGGCAAACACCAAAGATGGAGATGTCAATACTGTGGGAAATCTAGACACTCTAGGTCTTCCTGTTATAAGTTGTATGGTTATCCTAGCCATGTTCATCAACAGACTCACTATCAACCCAAACCCAAACATCACAGGCCTATCAACAAGAAGCAATGGGTTCCTAAGACTAATGTTACAAGTCTAATGGCTCACAAAGAAGAGTGGTATTTTGATAGTGGATGCTCTAGACACATGACTGGGAACTCAGACTTGATAACTGATCTTCACCCTCATGACTTAAGCTATGTAACCTTTGGTGATGGAGCTAAAGGTGAAATAAAGGGGATAGGCAAGCTTGAGTGTCTTGGAGCTCCTAAACTTGACAATATTCTACTGGTCAAGGCTTGACTTCAAATCTAATAAGCATCAGACAGCTAGGGGATCAATGTCTGAATATCATCTTCACTAAAACTGAATGTCTGATTGTGAACAAAGACAGTGAAGTAATTATGAAAGGAATCAGGACCAACAACAACTGCTACATGTGGAGCTCTCAAATGGATAACCCCTCTAAGATGTGTACAGTTGCAAGAAGAATCATCAAGGGAAAGGAAAAGTGTCAGATAAGGATGCTAAGACCTAACCTCAAGGAAGAAAAGGTAATGATGGCCCAAACACCTGAACATATGACTGGTGGTATGAAGTCTGAAGGTAGTATGAGCTTTGGTAAGACACAAGGGACTATGAGTGCAAAGGAAATTGAGAAAATATCAGATGAAAGCAACAATGCTCAACCAAGTTGGATGAAATTACTGATAATTATTTACAATGTCACACTCGATGTTATGACATTATATTATGACAACCTGGATGGTACACCTTTGTCCAAAGAACATATTCAACACAGCTGGACCAAGTACATCACTTGCTTTCATCACTCATGTAGAAAATATGTTGAAAACAAACTCATAGTTCTACAACATGAAATGCAACTAACCAACAGGACTGCAAGGGATTGGTATGTTGTTCAACTGAAATATGAAAAGGGAAAATTAGGGGATTGGTTTCTTGAGAAAGTATGGCAATTAATGAGACGTGGAAAAGGTAACAAAAATATTGTCTTCCCAATGAAAAGAAAAAGCCACATTAATAATGAATCATCTCCTAGTATTGGAAATAGCATCTATTTCATTTGCACACTCTACCTGAACACAATTCTTTCCATCTTCATCAAACTTCTCAAAGAACCTCTGCTAGGGCAAAGAAAGTTTTCTCAAAAGTTCAACAACATGTCTCAACATCCGTCAACATCTAGCTCAAAATCCTTTCATACTAGAACTTCCTCCCTGGAATTTTTAGATGAAGATTTGATGGACGTGACTCCTCTGCGTATGATACCAAGTAACGTTCCAAGCTCCCCTTCCATGGCTAGAGCTAATCAAGGTAACACTCCTGAAAAATCGCCTGATAAAGAGGACATGCACTCTACTGATCACATCATAAGAAACCTAGTTACTAGGATATTGAATGAAGAGCATGGAGTTAAGGCCATTTTTACCCCTCTGTCCAGAAGGGACCCCTCACCTGAGGTGGAAACCCAAGCTGAGAAAGATGATGACTCATCTAAAATAAAGAAGGAAGTAGCTGCTGAGGGACTATGTTCTCTTGGAAAAAACTTACCTAGTATGTCCCCTGATACTGCTCAGCACATTGAGGAAGAAGGGTATGAGGAAGAAGATGACATGTTGGTCAATCTTGTGAAAACAAGTGTAGCTAATAGACTGAGAAAAAGGAAGAGTATGGCTGAGATAAGGACTGGTAGGAAAGAGAAAAGGGTTGCTGGTATAGGTCCCTCCAAGACTTGGAGTAAAGTGGAGGTCAGGAAGATGAAGGAAAGTGAGAGTTCTGAATCTGATGAGGATGTCGAATATGATTTCTCAGACATTCCCCCTGTTAAAAGGAAGCCTGTAAAGAAGACTCCAAACAAAGTGGCTGCTGTTCATCTTGACAATATCTTGTTTCACGTGGAAGGTGGTGCTGCCAAATGGAAGTTTGTGACTCAAAGAAGGGTAGCAATTGAAAGAGATTTGGGAAAAGAAGCAAGTGAAGTAAAGGAAGTCATGAAGTTAATTAAGACAGCTGGTCTTACGAAAACTGTGATTGCTCTGCCTCAGTGCTATGAGGGGTTGGTCAAAGAATTCATTGTGAACATCCCTGAGGAGATATATGAAAGAAGCAGTAGGGAGGGCTGCAAAGTTTTTGTAAGGGGTAAGTGTGTGAAACTTTCACCTACTATCATCAACAAGTTCCTAGGGAGAGGAACTGATGGAGGAGTAGATCTAGAGACCACAGACAATGAGGTCTGTAGAATTATTACAGCTGGCCAAGTTAAGGAATGGCCTAGTAGGAAACACCTATCAGCTAGTAAGCTCACTGTGAAATATTCCATTCTGCATAAGATTGGTTCAGCAAATTGGGTACCTACTAATCATGTCTCTACCATCTCCATTGCCTTGGGAAGGATCATTCATGCAATTGGAACCAAGATAAACTATGATTTTGGGAAATTCATATTTGATCAAACCATTAGAAATGCTTCTACAAATGCTGTGAAGTTACCTATTGCATTCCCTTCCCTTATGTGTGGCATTATCCTTAGCCAACAACCAGGCATACTCAATACTAATGACATGCCAAGCAGGAGAAAAACCCCTCTATCCATTCATTATAAGCTGTTTGAGGGAAGTCATATAAATGATGTTGTTATGACATCAATCAGAAGAGAGCCTACATCTCAAGGAAGCCTAATTGATCAATTGAAAGATACCTGCAAGGAATTGGAGAAGGGTATGAAGGTGGCAAAGGCAAGAAAAGAAGCTTTGGAAGCTCTTATTTGTAACCTGGAAAAAGAAGAGTTAGAGATGGATGGTAAGGACTCATATCGAAAAGCACAATCCAGTGGCTGCTCTGGAAGCTCTGAGTGTTCAGAAGATGAAGATGAAGGTGAAGGTGATACTTCCTCTTTTGATTAATGGTTCCTGCCTGAATTGAAGACTGGGAGGTGTGGTGGAAGCTGGGCTGCTGTTTGGAAGGTTGTTGTCTTGATTGGTTTTTGTTTTTGTTTTTGTATTTTGTGGCAGCCCTCTTGATGCCTGTTATGTAATATGTAGGGCTCTTAATGAGTTCCTTGGATTTGTTCATTATTCCACCTATCACAGCTGTGTTTAATGATGGTGTGTACTTCCTGACTTTTTGTTTTAACATGCTTAATGTTATAACATCTGTTCTAACATTCTCTGCTAGGCTAATAGACATTTATTTTGTCTAATTGGTCACCTTTGGTCAATTTTGACTAAAAAGGGGGAGAAGTGTTGATATGGAAGTTGTATGTGGCTGGACTAGAAGACAACTATTATTGAAAGAAGTGCACATGTGCTACAACAATATGTTGTTCTGATGTCAAACAGGATGTCTGATATGGTGCACAGGTGTTGATGTTGAAGCAGATGTCTGGATGACATTCTGGCTGGTACAGGTGCTGGAGTCACAGTAGCTGTTATGTTTGTTGTATGCACAGTTTTAGGGGGAGAAAAAGTACCCTGGTGCATTATGCATTTGTGTGTCTTACTAGTTGCATCCATAACTAGTAATTCTGATTGTTGCACAGATTTAGGGGGAGGAGAAGTACCCTTGTGCATGTGTGTATTACTAGTAGCCATAGCTAGTAATTGTTTTGCTTCTACTGCTGATTAAACTACTTTTATGTTGTTTAACTGCTGATAGTTTGCCTTGTGAACAAAAAGGACAGATATATGTTTTAGCCAAAATTTGCCAAAGGGGGAGTTTGTTGATTCTAAGTGTTGGCAGCAATTTTGGTAAAACAAAGAGTGTTCACAAGATGTCATGTGTGATGTCTTAACATGAGATATCGTATGTACCTGCTGGAGTTAAAGAACATGTGCAAGCAGGATTGTTTCAGAATGCCACATACAATGAGAAGGCTTCTGATATTGGTTGTACCTGCTGGAGCTTATATGGAAGACATGTTCATGCAGGATTGTTTCAGATGTCATACACAATGTCATGGTATCTGATATGACTGTACCTGCTATAAAAGGAAATTGGATTATACAGGATTTTTCCAGGATGTCAGACCCGATGTCATGACATCCTGTACACAGAACCTTCAGTATGAATGTCTGGTGTTTTGTGATTGCACAATTAATGGCAATCATTGGATGATTGAAGATATGGATAGCTGGCGCATTCAATCATGGATTACAACCAGATTTGCTTATTTTCCAAGGAGATCTCTACAGCTGTTATAAAAAGATTTGATTGGAAAATATATTTAGGGTTCTCGAGATGTCCAATGCTTCTATGAAAAAGGACTTAGAAAACCTGTTTGAACACACAACCAAGACTGAGCGAAATAGAGAGAGAGAGCTAGGGTTTATGTCTGTTTTAGTCGTTAGACTTGTAGGTCATTCAAGTCATCCATTGATGATTGAATTGGACTGATTTGTGGTTGTAATTTGTCACTTTAAAGTTGTTAAGCAAGAGTGTATGTCTACTTGATCAAAGCTGTGAAGCAAGATCAAGTGTGTGTCTTCTTGATCAAAGTTGTGAAGCAAGATCAAGAGTGTGTCTCCTTGATTGAAACAGTGAAGTAAGATCAAGAGTTTGTAATTGAAAAGTATTTTCTTTTCACAAGGGATTGTTGTTTAAAATCACGGGTGTGTGATTGTAAGGGAAGTGAGTGGGTTCTCATATCTAAGAGTGCTTAGGTAGAAGTTGCACGGGTAGAGATTAGGTGAGAAAGACTGTAACTTGTTGAAGTGTACGGATAGTCTTTGAACTAATTATAATTTTAGTGAATCTCCTTCCTGGCTTGGTAGCCCCCAGACGTAGGTGAGTTGCACCGAACTGGGTTAACAATTGCTTGTGTTATTCGCTTTACCATTCTGTTTATTTTATCCATTGTGTGTTAGCAGATATCAGTGTCGTAACATTACCTTCGACATCTTATATCTGATACCGGAATTTCACGTTTTTTAAAATCCTGCTTTAACCGGGAGGATTGCCCATTGGCAGATGTTGTTATCAAAGTATGATATTGAATACCGATCTCAGAAAGCGATCAAAGGTAGTGTCTTGGATGACCATTTGGCTCACCAACCAATTGAAGATTATCAGTCGGTACAATATGATTTTCCCAATGAAGAGATCTTGTACCTAAAAATGAAAGATTGTGATGAACCACTGCTTGAAGAAGGGCCAAAACCTGGTTCCCGTTAGGGCATGGTATTTGATGGAGCTTTTAATTAGTATGGTAATGGCTATGGGGCAATGATTATTACTCCTCAAGGCACTCATTTTCCATTTACAGCTAGATTGACTTTCAAGTGTATGAATAATATGGCTGAGTATGAAGCTTGCATTATAGGGCTTGAAGAAGCCATTGATCTCACAATCAAGTATTTGGACATCTATGGAGATTCGACTTTGGTTGTGAATTAGATTAAAGGTGAAATAGAGACAAATCAACCTGGTTTGATACCATATAGATATTATGCGAGGAGGATTTCCACTTTCTTTACAAAGGTGGAATTTCATCATATCCCTCGAGATGAAAACCAGATGGCAGATGCTCTTGCAACGTTGGCTTCAATGATTGTCGTGAAGTTCTATGAAGTTCCTAATTTGACTGTGATGCGTCTTGATAGGCCAGCTCATGTGTTTGTTGTTGAAGAGATCAAAGATGAAAAGCCTTGGTATTTTGATATCAAGTGTTTTCTCTAAAGTTAAATTTACCTGTCTGGAGCATCCTTGAAAGATAAAAAGACTTTGAGAAGATTAGATGTCAACTTCTACCTGAATGGTGATGTGCTTTATAAGACAAACTTCGATATGGTTCTGCTCAGATGCATGGATAGACATAAAGCAGACTTATATATGACTGAAGTCCATCAAGGTTCCTTTGGTACCCATTCCAATGGACATGCTATGTCTAAGAAGATGTTAAGAGCATGTTACTATTGGCTGACAATGGAATCTGATTGTTGCAAGTTTGTGAAGAAGTGCCATAAGTGTCAAATATATGCAGATAAGATTCATGTTCCTCCGACGCTGTTCAATGTTATTTCCTCTCCATGGCCCTTCTCCATGTGGGGAACTGATATGATTGGCATGATTGAGCCCAAAGCTTCAAACGGACATCGTTTCATTATGGTGGCTATTGATTACTTCACAAAGTGGGTTGAAGCGACATCGTATGCAAATGTAACCAAGCAAGTTGTTGTAAGGTTTATCAAGAATCTTATTATATGCCGTTATTGTGTGCCAAGTAAGATCATTATTGATAATGGATCTAACTTGAATAATAATATGGTGGAAGCTCTTTGTAAAGACTTCAAGATTGCACATCTTAATTCTTCTCCTTACAGACCTAAGATGAATGAGGTTGTTGAAGCTGCAAACAAGAACATCAATAAGATCATTCAGAAAATGGTTGTGATGTAAACAGATTGGCATGAGATGCCCCCATTTGCTTTGCACGGGTATCGTACGTCCATCTACACTTCAATAGGGGAAACTCCTTTCTCATTTGTTTATGGCATGGAAGTCGTGCTCCTAGTAGAGGTTGAGATCCCATCGTTGCATGTTTTGATGGAAGCCAAGTTGACTGAAGTTGAATGGTGTCAGACTAGGTATGACCATCTGAATTTAATCGAAGAGAAGAGATTGACTGCCATGTGTCATGGTCAGTTGTATCAGCAAAGAATGAAGAAAGGTTTTGATAAGAAGGTCAGGTCTCGTGTGTTTAGAGAAGGTGACCTTGTACTCAACTTTGCCCCCCAATTGAAACCCTCACCATTCAAAGGAAAACCTGTTAATTTTCAACTTGAAATTTGAGTTTGAATCTCACTGTTTGGAGATTCAGAAACTCTAGGATCCAAAGCTTTGTACCATTGCCAAACCTCTCCTACAATCTTCTCAAGTGTGATCAGATCAAGGTTGAAGCAAGCAAGATCCATTTCTGCACAACATTGAAGGTAAATTTCAGAAAACTTCATCTCTTTGATTCTCACTCAATTCTCATCAATTCTCTTGGATCTTTGGTTGTCTGAAGTCCTACCAATGTAGGCAAGAAGATTAACTTGCTTTGAGGTCAAATCAAAGCAACTCAATTGTCACACCTCAAAATTCAACTCCTCATATCTTTCTATATGTGTGGAGTTAGTTAAAATTGAGGTTAGATTCGTGCTCTACGCCATTTTTTTTTCTTTCAGATCATGTCCTCCTTTTTTATTTTGGTGATAGTTAAGGGTGGACCAGTCCGGTGAGGTCCACCGGAGAAGAAGACCGGAGCTCTGGCTCCGGCGGTGTGTTAGCACGTCTCCAGACCATAGGATCCATTTGAAATGTTTTAATCTTAGGCGTTGGTTATGATTACCACGTGTGTGGCGCGTTGACTAAGTTCCACCATGGAACGCGCGTTTACATCCACTTGATCTGCCACCTCAATTAATGAGGGAGATCAAGTGACTCACGTTTTTTTTATTTTTTTATTTTTGTTTTAATTCATTTGATTTTCATTAATTCATATTAATTTGAATATTGATCCAAAAAATATGAGAGTTTCACCAAAAAAATTTAAATAAATTCCTCTTTCATATTTTGAATTAAAATTATTTTCTGGATCATTATTAATATTTTTCAGGACTTAATTAATTTTATGATTATTTTTAATTGTTTAAAAATACTTTTAAGTATTTAAAAATTCTGAATTTTTTTCTCCAAGGTCCTTTGACCTTGTTTGACCTATGCTAAATCTCATGGTCATTTCTTTGGTGTTTTGATGAGGTTTTAGGAATTTGACAAACCATATTTAATTTAATGCATTATCTTTAGTATTTTTAAATTGAATAAATGCCAAATAATTGTGTTGACCTCTTGTGATGGTTTGTGTTATTTTGACTTGTGTTGTTGGGTCTTGGTCAAGGTTGATTTGACTTTGCTAGGTTAATATCATTGGATTTAGGGGATTGATGGAATGTACATTCCATCTCCCAAAATGAATGAATGATACTAATTTGGTAAAAGTCATCCTTTGACCAATTTGAGTTATGATCCATTCCCCTCCCTCCTCATCTAATTCCCCTTCTTTATGCATCCATTTCATTTGGCCTATGACATCTCAAAGTCCTAAAGCTAGTTGATTGAAAAATCAACATAAGTATGGATGAGATTAGGCCACCTCTTTTGCATATTCTTTTTTTGTGTGGTATGTTTCATGAGCATAGTCCATTATACTATGTCTCTAACATGCATTAACACCAAAATTCTATTGCCCGACCTCAAATACTTGTGACTTCTACATAAGTCCAATTACGATTGCTTAACATAACGCTAAATTTTTGATATAAAAAGGCATAGCATTCTACTTAGTGAGATTATAAGTCTCCCCTCTGTCATGGTATTATGTGGAAACTTGGATTTTTTTCCTTCCTTTGGAAGATGTCTTGGTTCAAGGATCCATGCTTGTGATAAGTGTGTTGAGTATTCTCCAAAGAATGACTTAAAATGAAAAGCAAAAACAATACTGACTTCTAACTTATTAACAACTAACATTTAATTTCAAGTCCTTTATTTTAATGCCTTTTCACTTTGTCCATTTGGACCATTCATGTACATAATAACAACAAAAGCCCTAAAAAACATTTATGTGGACTGTTGACTTGATCTTGGATAATTGGACTTAGAATTTAGGCAACATTCCTATTCTAAAGGACTTGGCCAATTCCAACTATCATGTAACAAAGTGCTTGCAATTTGAAACTTCATCTGATACATCATTGAAGACCCCTTTGAGTTCATCTGCAACATGATCACTATGAAGTTGTTATTTTGAACCTGCGACTTGTGGAATTCATCTATTACATGAGAAAATTTAAAGGAGATCATGGAGTGGCTAAAGCTTGGATGGAGTTATCTTTATTTGATGCCTTTCTCTTCAAGATAATATTGTATGCATTGTTTGTTTCTTGATTCTAAGGTCCAAGGGAATTTGGGGTTTCTATATGACATTCGTGTCTATTGGATTGCTACCCACCAGTTAGATCTTTTCAACTCTTAACTTTTAATTTTGTGCATAGGATTAGTCTCTTCATTTCCTCCCCATTTCTTTAATTTCTAAATCTCTCCCTCATTTTAAAAAAGTCTTCTTTGCTTGAACTAGTTTTATTCTAAACTTTGACCACTTTGCAAACTAGAAACTTTGGCATTATGCCATTGCATTTTCAAACTTATTTTCTTAATCAAACATGTAAATAAACTTAATTATACTTGACTTAAAATTTTCAAAATCGAAAAAAGAACTAACTCATTCAAACCATTTTTAGGCCTCTGTGCCTTTCAAACTTAATTTATGTTAAAAGCACTGCATCCACCTTGAAATTTATAACACGAACTATGAGGTTTTGATCCCTCATTATTATGTTGGTACATAGGCACAAGTCTGAAGGTCTTGTCAAACACAAAAATATAATTAACGAATTCTTTTCTCATCCCCCCATTCTATTTGTTTGTAAACATCACTTTGTACAAAATACATATGCACACAAAAAAGGGCTCCCTAGGACACTTTGGGTGCTAACACCTTCCCTCTGTGTAACCAACCCCCTTACCTATAATCTCTGGTATTTTATTAGTTTTGATTCGAAAACTTCTTACTTTTGGGTTTTGCTCGTACTTTTTCCCTTTTCCCTTGGAAACAATAAAAGCGCGATGGTGACTCTGGTTTTATTGTGATCTAGCTTATCCATAGCTTGATGATCATGAATTTACCGCTACATCTTGCTCTTAAATTTTCTATTTGTGTATTGACTGTTGTGTGGTTCTAAAGTCCAAGGGAAATTTGGGTTTCTATATGACATTCTTGTCTATTGGATTGCAGCCCATTGGTCAGATCTTTTCAACTCTCGACTTTTAAATTTATGCTTAGGATTAGTCTCTTCATCTCCTCCCCATTTCTTTAAGTTCAAAATCTCTCCCTCCTTTTAAAATCTTCTTTGTTTGTGATTGTTTTCTAAACTTTGACCTTATTGCAAACTAGAAACTCTGGCCTTATGCCATTGCATTTTTAAAAAATCTTTTCTTAATCAAACTTGTAAATAAATTTAATTGTACTTGACTTAAAATTTCAAAAGTCAAAAAGAACTAACACTCATTCAAACCATTTCAGGCCCCTGTGCCTTTCAAACTTAAATTCTTGTTAAAAGCAATGTATCCACTTTGAAATTGATACCACGAACTACGAGGTTTTGATCCCTCATTTTTATGTTGGTGCGTAGGCACAAGTCCGAAGGTCTTGTCAAACACAAAAATATAATTAATGAATTCTTTTCTCATCCTCACACTCTTTTTATTTGCAAACATCATTGCATAAAAACACACATGCGTAATAAAGTCTTCCACTTTGCCCAAGGTGTAACGGCTCATTTGTAGGGCCACCCATTTAGTTACATTTCGCAATTATTTTTATCATCAATAAAGGACGGCTTTTGCAAACAATTTTGTGTTCTCTTTCTTTCAGTTTTTTTTTACTTTTACAAAAAAAAAATGGCAATGTTTCTTTTTTCGTTTTTTCTTTCTTTCCAAAAAAAAATCTCTCATTCTAAGGTAAAGCATGATCCTCCATCATGCAGAGCTGACCACCCGGATCTCACTGCTAACGACACTGCTATGGCCAAGTATGACTTCGACAATCCTATCTATCAAGCCGAAGAAGGGGCTGAGGAAGATTGTGAATTGCCTGAAGAGTTAGCCAGATTATTGAAATAGGAGAACCGAGCTATTACACCTTATCAGGAGGTGATTGAGACCGTCAACATTGGTACCACAGACGACAAGAAAGATCGGGGCAAGTCTACAAGCCGAGAGGAAAGACCGTTGATCATGTACTTGACTGTGTTAGAAAGGTCAATGGGTTGTGTGCTCGGTCAGCATGACGAGTCAGGTCGAAAAGAGCATGCAATATACTACCTTAGCAAAAGTTTACCGACTGTGAACAAAGATACTCATTGCTCGAGAAAACATGCCGCGCTTTGGCATGGGCTGCTCGCCGACTAAGACAGTATATGTTGACTCACACGACTCTATTGATATCAAAAATGGATCCAGTCAAGTATATTTTTGAAAAGCCAGCACTTACCGGAAAGGTTACTAGGTGACAAATGATACTGACAGAGTATGACATCCAATACACTTCACAAAAAGCCATCAAGGGAAGTGTCTTGTCAGACTATCTTGCAGAGCAACCGATTGATGATTACCAACCTATGAGGTTTGACTTTCCTGATGAGGACATCATGTTTCTCAAATCAAAAGATTGAGAGGAACCACTCCCAGAGGAGGGGCCTGACCCTGAATCCAAATGGGTTATGATGTTTGATGGGGCGGTCCACGTCAATGGTCGCGGAGTTGGTGTAGTTTTGATCACACCGGAAGGGGGTTCATATGCCATTTGGTGCCAGAATAACTTTTCCCTGCACCAACAATGAAGCTGAATACGAAGCTTGTATCCTAAGACTTGAGGAAGCCGTCAATATACAGATTAAAACCCTGGATGTATACGGGGATTCAGCTTTGGTCATCAATCAAACCAACGGGAAATGGTATACACCTCAGCCTCATCTGGCTCCTTACAGAGACTACACGAGAAGATTGTTGACTTTCTTTTGAAGAAAACCAATTTGTTGATGCTTTGTTTACCTTGTCTTCGATTATTAAGGTGCTATGCTGGAACTACGTACCCAGAATTGACGTATCTCGGTTAGAGACGAATGAAGAAAGAATTTGGTCAGAAAGTGCGCCCTCGGGGGTATCAAGTCGGTGAATTGGTACTCAAAAGATTTCTTCCTCCCAACACAGATCACAGGGGCAAATGGACACCGAACTATGAGGATGCGTACGTGGTTAAAAGGATTTTCTATGGCGGAGCTTTAATGCTAACAACCATGGATGGCGAAGGATTCCCGTCCCCTATTAACTCAGACGCAGTTAAAAAAAAAATACTTCGCATAAAATAGACCCGCTGGACGATAAAAAGAATAGTCCAGGCAAAAAAAGGGCATCCCGACGAACCAAAAAAAAAGAGAATAAAGATGTTCGGGCAAAAATTAGGGATATAAAAAAAGAGTACACCTGGTGAGTCGAAAACCCAAAAGGGCGGCTCAGGCAAAAATGGGTATCCCGGTGGATTGAAAACCCGAAAAAGGGGGCGATCCAGGCAAAAGTTAGGGAATAAGCGAATGACTATGATCTGAGTTCATCATTGTTATATCACCGTTTCATTCAATCCGGCAATCTTCGAAGGTTAAAGATCGATTAATCATCCACTTCAGAAAGCAAGATGAGCAGAGCATCTTGAGGACATACGAGCCATAGCAGAGTCGAAACTCGGTGGGACCCCGTATCCCCATTGCCATTAGGATAGTTCTCTTTTTATAGCGATCACCTCTTTTCAGGGATCAGCTTCCTGATACCCTCGCCTATTCCTGGCACAAATTTTCTCCCCAGTAAGAGTCGAATAATTCGGTTAAAGAGCCTCTTTATTTTTCATTTACCATTTTGTTTGCAAAAATGTCCGAATTTTTGATAAAACATATTGCATATGAATATAATGGTGGCTTTTGCAGATGATTTGCACAGGAAAACATTTAAAATTGCTTTGAATGTGCTTAATCCCGGACGGTGAATTCAAACCGAGTAATTCCCCCGAGGCATACGTGTATTTTTGGTTGCAGGTCACAGGAACCGGATGCCAAGTCATGAATCCTCATCCCCAAGCGGTTGACAAAGTCTCTCCTCAGCAGAGCATGTTCCCTAGCAGAGTTGACAGTATCCAGACTATATATCCCCAGCGGAGTTGACAATGTCAGACTGTATCTTCTTAGCAACAGCGGAGTGGTTGCATAACCAACAAATGAGAGGGTGGTGTTCCCAGTGTTCATCTCATTCCCCAGCAGATTATTTTTAACAGATTTGTTAATCCCCAGCTTGAGGACGATTAGCAAGTTCATATCCCCAGCAAAGGTCATTTCCTACGACATTTCCCCAGGAAGTGTTTTCCCCACAGACTCTCCTCACAGAGCCTCGCCGAACAAAGTTTCCATAGTTGATACTCCCCCCGCAAGGTCAACTTTTCAAGCAGCCAATTTATTTTTGGTGGCTCATGGGTCCCGGCAGACGGATCATTCCCCACAGAGCATTCAAGGATTGATACAGCGATTTGTTCCCTACCAGAGTTTGCTTCCCCAAGCAGATTTCTTTTTACACCATGCATATCATATCAAGCATACACATAAGCTGATAAACAGGTTCTTCCAAGAAGACTAAAGAATTACTTTACAACCAAGGTCATGAGATCCAGCCAGAGGATCAAGCGTGAGTGATCCAGCCTGAGGGTCGTTTTGAAGATTCAGCCTGAGAATCGTTTTCCAATGATCCAGTCTGAGGGTCATTTCGAAGATTCAGCCTGAGAATCGTTTTCCAGTGATCCAGCCTGAGGGTCATTTCGAAGATTCAGCCTGAGAATCGTGTTCCAGTGATCCAGCCTGAGGGTCAGTTCGAAGATTCAGCCTGAGAATCGTGTTCCAGTGTTCCAGCCTGAGGGTCATTTCGAAGATTCAACCTGAGAATCGTGTTCCAATGATCCAGCCTTAGGGTCAGTTCGAAGATTCAGCCTGAGAATCGTGTTCCAGTGTTCCAGCCTGAGGGTCATTTCAAAGATTCAGCCTGAGAATCGTGTTCCAGTAAGCCAGCCTAAGGCTCAATTTGAAGATTCCCCAGTGAAGTCGCCTACAAGCTTTATTTCCCCAGCAAGCCCAATTGAGGAGTCGTTACAACATGCTCTAGCCCGAAGAACATGTACGAAGCCCAAAAGTAGAATATTCTCGAAGCTGCATATCTAATATGAAGGTTGGATGTAGATTTCAAAAGAGGGTCAACCAGCGCATGCCTCAGATGCGGGATCCTAATGATGGGAATTTATCATCAGAACAATCCAGATCTAGCCAGAAGATCGAAGTAGATTCAGCCAGAGAATCGAAACAAAGAAGATCTAGCCAGAAGATCGAAAATCGCAACAATTCAGATCTAGCCAGAAGATCGAAGTAGATTCAGCCAGAGAATCAAAGGAAATAGATTCAGCCAGAGAATCGAAACGAAGGAGATCTAACCAGAAGATCGAAGAAGATCTAGCCAGAAGATCAAAATCGTATCCAGCCTGAGGATCAAAATTAATATCCAACCAGAGGACTAAATTGAGTATAGGTTCAGCCAGAGGATCGAAACTCCAGATTAAGCCAGAAGACTGATTCAGATCCATCAGAGGATCGGAAGAAAGATAAACAGTGCGGTGTATTTCCGCGTTTTTGTGGTGTTCTCGGAGCGCAAATTTTCGGTTTGTCTTTGGTATTCAATCACAGCTCACCCCGTTTGTCTGATAAGCTGTCCGCTTTCATCCTACTCGGGTTAGCTGATGATTGAATAGGGGCAGTTGTAACACCCCAAAATTTGCTCTCCTCATTCATGCATTCATTTAGCATTTCTTATTGCATTTCATCATGTCAATCAGAATTGGATCCAAGAAACTTTATTTAAAATAAAAAAATAAAAAAAAACGTAAAATAAAACGAAAAAAATTTTTTTAAAAAATAAATAAAAAATAAAAAAATAAATAAAAATAATAATAAAAATAAATAAATAAAATATAATAAAAAAACTTGGACTTGGACCTCTCTCATTTGAGCCCACAAAGCCATGAAAATCAGGTTATAAAAGAGGGAGATCAGACAGAAAAAGGAAGAGAAGCAAAATACTCAGAGGTTTCCTTGGAACAAAACCCTGAGGAAAAAGATAGTGAGAGAAGAGCTAACAGAGTTCAGAGTAGCCTCCAAACCCTGAAGGGAACTCAACTGCACAGAATCACCTTTGCCTCACGGGTGCAACTCAATTTCAATCAAGCTCTCCAATCAGGTTTGCCCTATATCCATCATCTTTATGCCTTTAATTTGAATGCTCTAAATGTATGAGGTATTATGGGTGAATTTGATACCCTTTTGATGCATGTGTTTGACAAGAGGTTTAGGCCTCCTACCCTTGGTTGCTTTTTGTGAGCTTTTTGTGAATTGAAAGAGCATGATTCATGTGGTTGCATTTTGATTTGGGGGCAACTCTTGGTTACCCTATCTTGTTTCACTAACTCTTTTGTTGAGTTTTTGTGAGGGCTCACAGACTCTTGCCGAGATGGTTTGCATGGTTTTCCCACTTTATTTGTGGGATACCCCCTAGAGGTTCATTCCAATTACCTGTACTGACTCACCTTTCTTTGATGGCATTAGCTTGGGAGATCCCTGGGTTTCTTACTCCTTTAATTGCTGTTACTTCGGATCTTTATCCGTGTGGTACTTTTACCTCTTTTCCGCATTTTATCGCTTTCTTAACTGAAAGACCTCGATAGGAGGCATTTGTTTTCTTTTGTTTATTTACTTCTGAGCCCCCTTGTTGGCACATTTACTTTATACATGTTTGTTTTGTATGTGTTCGTATCCCTGCAGGTAGCGCGATTCCTTCGTCAAGGACTGCCTTTTTGCCCTTAAGCATCCCAAACCCTAAAACCCAAAGCAACACGTTAACTCCTTCTACTACAGGCGAGTAAGTCTCCAAAGGTCGAGCATTCGGTAGATTGCGTAGTGACGTCGTTCGTCCAAAACCCAATCCATAACCCCGTAGTTAGCCGAACTACGGCTTGCTCTGATTCTTATTCCAGATGAGATACGTAGGCATAAGACGCGATGTCTTAGCCAGCACACATCCCCCCAACCCATAGGTCAGCCGAGCTACGAAGACTCTGATTCTCATATTCAGATGAGATACGTATGCAGTGGATGCGACATCCGCGCGAGTCATTTTCATTTAACCCCTTTTTTTTTTGTAAACAGCACAAGATAAACTCACACCCTTTAGACAAGAACTACAAAAGTGGATCCCGTAGAGTACTACAGATGCGTAGGGGTGCTAATACCTTCCCTTCGCATAATCGACTCCCGAACCCAAGATTTGGTTGCGAGACCCCGTCTTGTCCTTTCCTTTTTCAGGTTTACTTCGAGCGTTTCCTTTCCCTCCTTTGGGATGAATAACGCACGGTGGCGACTCTTCTGTCATTTTCTTTCGCCGGTTGTTTTTTCTCGCACTGTATTTTTCAGGTTGCGACAGGTTCCCTTTGAATTTTTTTACCAAAACAAGCATCTTCAAGCCCTTCTGTTTCAGTGATGCAAGCCACAAATGGAAAAACCTCCAACATCAAAGTTGTAGATATTTTCGAGATAACCAATTTAGACAAAAGTTTGCATCATTTGGGTTTTTCATGAGAAAGTTATGGGCACTTGAAGTTGGACATTTTTCAAATTCAATGACTTAGGTCCAAAGTGACCTATAATGTTTTGTATTATCACATGTATTTCTTTTAGGATTATGAAATTTTGTCCAACATAACATTAGAGGTAGACATATTAAGATTTCCAATGCATTTGGTATCACCTCAAAATCATACAAAATAAGGAAGTTAGGTCCTTGGGAAGTTTACCCAAAATTAGGGTTTTAGTCAAAATGACCTATAATGTATTGAAATGAATGATGACCTTCCAAGTTTCAAATGGATTTTTGATGAACATGAAAGTTGTTCATATGGTTTTTAAGAACATTTTGTCTCTTGGGGTCATCTTCATTTGACAAACACATCAAAAGTTGTATCTCAGTAATCCTCAGTTTAGTCAGATGACTTGACTGGTCCACTTCTAAAGGCCAAACATCAAATCTTGATGAACATTTTGTCTCACATAAGTTCATATATCCATAAAATAATTAATTAAATAACTTCCCTTGATTAAATTTGATAATAGGTTGAGGTTACTTCATGAGCAAGGCACAGTCAAAGCACAATTGAATTAGGGTTTCCTTAGGAAACAATCCTCAAGCCCTTTGGGTTATCTTGATCAAATTGGAAAATTAAGATACTTGGGAGACATATATGATGATTAGGAACTTTGTGGACCATTGTCATGTTTATTCTCATCTTCATCTAGCCACTTCATTGAGCTTAGGAGCCTCCTAGGAGCATGGGAGCACATGATTACTTGAGCTTCAAAACAAAAGAGTTAGTGACATATTTTTGTGCTTTTGGTTAGTAATCAAAATAAGAAAAGCAATAATATACAATGAAAGCATGCTTGGTGGTCTCAAACCAACTCACGCAAGTCCCACCCTTAGGGTTAAGGAGCCACACATGCTATGATCCTTGAGGCAATGCATTGAGCAAATGATATGATGCCATGAGGGATCTTAGGGTCAAAATTAGGGTCTTACATATGCCCCTATTTAAGGTCATTCTAGCCGGAGATATGAAGGTTAAAATCTTCGTCTCGACGAGATAGAATGAGCTTAAATAATAGCAAAGAGACGAATTTTGGTCCCTAAGAGACCTCATGATGCAAATGTACGCATGTAGAAATAAAATCTTCATGACGAATAATTGTTATGCAGGAAAAGAAATTGGGGGAAACCGAAAGTCCATAGGAGTAACACACTCACTAGGGAGACAAAGACTCTGGGGGAAATAAGGAAGAATGTGTGAGCAGGTCACGACTTGGCAAACTTGCTAGGAGACACGAAGGGATTCCATGAAAATAAATCGATGGAAAGACTCGAGCTGACGCAAAGATGCATGTATTGGGGAATATGCCAATACAGCGAAACTATCCACAAAGGATACATCGGATAAAAATCTGGACTCAGACGGGGATGTCCACAAAGGACTCAGCTGAGGAAGAAACAACGAGATATTACCGACTACTAGGTAATAAACTCAAAGGGAGACATGTTATCGAAACACCAGTTACTGGGTGAGAGAACCAACATGCTCAGGGAGGAAGAATATCGAAGACCGGTATAAGGGTGAGAGATATCAATCATCTAAAACGTCTGAGGAGGACCCAAAGGGCACATCTTAACTCAGGAAAATCTGACTCCACAGGGGACAAAAAGTCATATTAGGGAGCAGACGGAAGGAACACCAGGGATACCGGTTACTGGGCATATAATAGGCGACCAACCAGGCGTGAATTGGGAACAAATCCAAGACACTCATCATCCGAAAGGAGGACTGAAAAAGAAAACTCAACTTATAGGATGGGCATTCGATTCCACAAGGAAAAACAAATCTTACTCGACTGGGGAAGAAAAGACTTCGACTGAAGAGCGCATGAGACATATTATCTATTACTATCATAACGTAGATAACATACTCGCATGGAAGATTATCCACAACCGGTTATTGGGTTAATAAAGGATAAATCGACCGAAAAGGAAATACATCGGGATACCAGGTACTAGGTATAAAATGATGACCAATCAGAAGGAGAAACGATCATTACCAAACACGAATAAATGAAAGATGACTCGCAGGGGACAAAGGTCATAATAGGGAGCAGAATGAAGGAACACCAGGGATACCGGTTATTGGGCATATAATAGGTGACGAACCAGGCGTGATTTGGGAACATATCCAAGACACTCATCATCCGAAAGGAGGGCAGAAAAAGCAAACTCGACTTACAGGATGGACATTCGATTCCACCAGGAAATACGAATCTTACTCTACTGGGGAAGAAAAAAAAGACTTCAACCGAAGAGCGCATGATATATATTATCTATTACCGTCATAACGTAGATAACATACTTGCATGGAAGATTATCCACAACCGGTTACTGGGTTAATGAAGGATGAATCGACCGAAAAGAAAGGACATCGGGATACCGGATACTGGGTATAAAATGATGACCAATCAGAAGGAGAAACAATCATTACCAAAAAAGGGTAAATGAAAGATGACTCGCTAGGAATAAATTGCTTAACATAAGTAATTATCCAGAGATATATCACCGGTTACTAGGTGGTACAGTAAAAAATGAAGGAGTATCAACACCAGTTACTGGGTAAAGACAACCAACAAAGAGGGGATTACATCTACCGGCTACTGGGTAGAAAACCACAGAAATAGGACTTACAACTACCGGTTACTGGGTAGAAGGCCACAAAAATAAGATGGGGAAAGGATAGACAATTACTGGTTACTAAGCAATTGAACAACCGAACCACAGGGAAATAACAAGAAAGGAGTCGATCTAGGAACAAACTATAAAGACACAATTAAACAAGACTCAACCCAATGAGGACATAACACAGGGGAGTAATTCCATCCAGATACACAACTGGGGAGGAAACTGAAACATTAATCATCCATGAGGACATAACTCAGTGGGGAATAAAGAAAGAAAGAGGGACACTTTCTGCCTATGGGGCTGACTCTATATGAAGACATCAAACACAAACATCTACTTAGGGAAGAATATTTCACCACTAGCAGGAGATAACAAGAAAAGATATATGGCAAAGAATGCATCATAAATATCTGAATGCTATGATTATGCATGTATATGCGCGATTTATTTATGATTAATGCTGACAGACAGACATATCTAACACAAACAGGCTTAAGAGCCACGAATGGACATCCGGCGCAATATCTTAAAAGAGAAAGACAAGGCCCACAGGAGAAATCAGTTCTGGTGGGGATGATCTAATACCAAGAGACATAGATCACCGTTTAGGATAAGCAAAGGTCACAACTTCCAACTGCCGGGGATTTTCCAACAATTTTCGAGAACAGGTAACTGGATACCAATAAGATCTGTCATAGAAGAAACTCTACTAGGGAACTCATCGACAAATGAGAAACTCTTGTGGGGAACAATCGCCAAATAGATATCCATCAATCAAAACACTCCCTTCTAACCCCTGGAGAGACATCTCTGCCAAGGGGAGAAAGAACAATTTGCTCCGCTGGGTCAAGCAAACTTGCAGGGGATGAACAGTAGGCAACCTACTGGGGAAACTGCCTCTGTTGAGGAGATCGTAGATGAATATTTTGTCAACATGTGCCATGCTAGGGATGAAAAGGGGAACAAACCCTTCACCAACTGCTCTAGGCAACTTCTTACTGATGAAACAACTGAAAGTTGATGAAGAGGATATCAACATGCCAGAAAATGAACAAATGTCTTACCTTTTGGAAACCGTACTATCCTTGGGAGAGCACTGAAGACAGTCCATATATCCTTTCAATCATTGTGAATGTTCATTTTGTTTAAAACAGTTTATAAAAACTTTATTCGTTTAAAACAATGATATTCATCAGTTAAAGACATGCAAACATTTGTTAAACAGAAGCAAATAAGAGTGTCAAGAATTGGATAAAGGCTCAAATTTATTTAATAAAATGGTAGTCCGCAAATGGCTAGACTCCATGGATCTTTACAAATTTAAAATTGGTGATATATATTGGAAAAAAGGGCTACATTGAACATAATGACCATTTCTCCACCAACTCTGAATCCAATGTATTTGAAGCTTCAGTTGACGACGACTGAGCGAGAATCTTTGACAGGAGATACTTATAGAACAAAGTCTTGTCAGGATGCAGTTACTTGCCAAATCCCTAATTTTTGCCTAGATTTCCCCAGGGTGACGTACTCAATCTAGCGGGATATTTATTCATTTTTTATGTCTCTAACTTTTGCCTGGACCTCCCTTTCGGGTTTTCAATCCACCGAGACGCTCATTTTTGCCTAAGCCGCCCTTTCGGGTTTTCAACTTAGCGAGTTATTCTGTTTTTATTTTTAGGTGAAGTATTTCTTGACTGCATCTGAATTCACAGGACGAGTGAAATCCTCCCCATCCATAGTTGTAAGCAACAAAGTGCCGCCTGAAAAGGCTCTCTTAACAACATATGGACCTTCATAGTTTGGAGTCCACTTGCCCTTGGAATTGGGCGCGAAAGACAAGACTTTCTTGAGCACGAGGTCACGTTCTCGGAACACACGAGGCTTGACCTTCTTATCAAAGGCTTTCTTCATCCTTTGCTGATACAATTGGCCATGGCACATGGCAGTCAGTCTCTTCTCTTCTATCAAGTTCAACTGGTCATAACGACTCTGAACGCATTCAGCCTCAGTCAACTTGGCTTCCATCAAGACTCTCATTGATGGGATCTCAACCTCCACGGGGAGCACAACCTCCATGCCATACACAAGAGAGAAAGGGGTTTCCCCTGTTGAAGTGTGAATTGATGTACGATAACCATGCAGAGCAAATGGCAGCATCTCGTGCCAATCTTTATACGTAACAACCATCTTCTGAATAATCTTCTTGATGTTCTTGTTAGCAGCTTCAACAGCCCCATTCATCTTAGGTCTGTAGGGAGAAGAATTATGATGCGCAATCTTGAACTCGCTACACAGCTCTTTCATCATCTTATTGTTCAAGTTAGATCCATTATCATTAATGATCTTGTCTGGCACACCATATCGGCATATGAGTTGGTTCTTGATAAACTTCACAACCACTTGTTGTGTCACATTCGCATACGAAGCCGCTTCAACCCACTTGGTAAAGTAATCAATAGCTACGAGAATAAAACGGTGACCGTTTGACGCCTTTGGTTCAATCATGCCAATCATGTCAATTCCCCACATGGAGAAAGGGCATGGGTAAGGAAATAACATTCAGAAGTGTCGGGGGAATATGGATCTTATCCACATAAATCTGACACTTGTGGCACTTTTTCACATATTTGCAGCAGTCAGACTCCATTGTCAACCAATAGTAGCTTGCTCTCAACATCTTCTTTGCCATGGCCTGTCCATTGGAATGAGTACCAAATGAACCCTCAGGGACTTCAGTCATCAACATGTCTGCTTCGTGTCTATCCACGCATCTGAGCAGAACCATGTCAAAATTTCTCTTATAAAGCACATCACCATTGAGGTAGAAACTGCAAGATAATCTCCTCAAAGTCTTCTTACCTTTAACAAATGCCTCAAGTGGGTAAGTCTAATTCTGAAGAAAACACTTGATATCATATTACCACGGCTTATCATCTTTTACTTCCTCAACTGCAAACACATGAGCTGGTCTATTCAAGCGCATCACGGTAATATTGAGAACTTCATTCTAATATTTCACCATAATCATTGAAGCAAGTGTAGCAAGAGCATCCGCCATCCGATTCTCATCTCGAGGAATATGATGGAAGTCAACCTCAGTAAAGAAAGTTGAAATCCTCCTCGCATAATCTCTGTATGGGATGAGGCCAGGCTAATTCGTCTCCCATTCACCCTTTATCTGATTAATAACAAGGGCCGAATCACCATAAACATCAAGATGTTTGATCCTAAGATCAATACATTCTTCCAAACCCATAATACAGGCCTCATACTCCGCCACATTATTCGTGCATTTGAAAGTTAGCCTTGCTGTAAAAGGAAAATGTGTGCCCTGAGCAGTAATAATCATTGCCCCAATACCATTTCCATACTAATTAACAGCGCCATCGAACACCATACCCCATCGGGAACCAGGCTCTAGCCCTTCATCGAGCGTAGGCTCATCGCAATCTTTCATCTTCAAATACAGAATCTCCTCATCAGGGAAGTCGTACTACACAAACTAATAATCCTCAATTGGTTGATGTGCCAAGTGGTCAGCCAAGATACTACCTTTAATAGCTTTTTGAGCTCGATACTCAATATCATACTCAGATAACAACATCTGCCAATGGGAAATTCTCCTAGTTAAAGCAGGCTTCTCAAAGATATACTTGATTGGATCCATTTTGGATATCAACCAAGTCGTATGATTCAACATATACTGGCGTAAGCGCTTAGCAGCCCAGGCCAAAGCACATCATATCTTCTCAAGCATTGAGTACCAAGACTCACAGTCAGTAAACTTCTTACTCAAGTAGTATATTGCATATTCTTTCTTTCTTGATTCATCTTGCTGACCCAGGACACAACCCATGGAATCATCAAGCACGGTCTAGTACATAATCAAAGGTCTCCCTTCAACAGGCGGAGACAGAATCGGAGGCTCATATAGATACTCTTTGATATTATCAAAGGCCTTTTGGCAATCTTCGGTCCAATCATGACGCTGATCTTTCCAGAGGAGCTTGAATATAGGCGCACATGTGGCAGTCATGTGGGATATAAATTTGGAAATATAATTCAAGCGGCCAAGAAAACCTCGGACTTGCTTCTCAGTTTTGGGCGCATGAATCTCTTGTATTGCTTTAACCTTGGTAGGATCAACTTCAATACCTCTTTCACCGACAATAAAGCCTAATAATTTGCCGGAACGGACTCCAAACGTACACTTGTTCGGGTTCAGGCGGAGTTTGTACTTCCTCAAACGCTGAAAAAGCTTCAACAAGTGCTCTACATGTTCAACTTCCGTTTTTGACTTTGCAATCATATCATCAACATACACCTCAATCTCCTTGTGCACTATATCATGAAACAAGGTAGTCATTGCGCGTTGATACGTGACTCCGACGTTCTTCAAACCAAAGGGCATCACTCGATAACAGAATGTTCCCTAAGGTGTGATGAATGTTGTCTTCTCCATATCCTCGGGTGCCATTTTAATCTGATTATAACCGGAAAATCCGTCCATAAATGAGAAGACAATGAATTAACCTGTATTATCTACCAACATATCAATGTGTGGTAGAGGGAAATCAGCTTTCGGAATAGCTTTATTCAAGGCACGGTAGTCCACACACATTCGGACTTTTCCATCTTTCTTAGGCACGAGCACAATATTGGCCACCCATTGAGGATATGTAGAAGTCACCAGAAACCCAACATCGATTTTCTTCTGAACTTCTTCTTTAGTCTTCACTGCCATATCAGGATGAGTTCTTCTAAGCTTCTGCTTTACAGGTACACACTCAGGGTTCAACGACAAAAAAAGGTTGCACGATATCAGTATCTAGACCAGGCATGTCTTCATACGACCAGGCAAAGACATCGACATATTCTCGTAGCAACTCGATCAACCCCTTCTTAACAGACTCTTCAAGGAGTGCCCCAATCTTCACTTCACGAATGCAGTCTTCAGATCCCAAGTTGACTGTTTCCATATTCTCAAGATGCGGCTGAATGATCTTCTCCTCGTGCTCAAGCAGACGGGTAATCTCATCAGGAATCTCTTCAACATCATCTTTTTCTACCTCAAATACAGGGAACTCAAAGTTGGGAGATTGTGTTGGATCAATATGTTCAATGGCTTTAATGAATCTGCACAATGATTTTGAGTATAAAGAGATTTCAGAATTCAAACAAGGACAATCATTATGCAGATGAAAAAGATTGATTTTTATTCTCTTTTTTGTTAGGATTTTATGGTGATCACCAATTTCATGCAAAAAGGCAAAAATGAAAAATAATTTGAAAAACAAACATTTAACATGTGATTATTGAATGAATATCATTGTATTAATCAAATTATGCCAACAATGTCATCACTTTTCCTTTTGGCATGGGAAAAGGGTTTTCAAACAAAATGAACACATTACAATAACTTATGGATAACTGTTGGAACGTCAAAAGCGACCCAATTATTGCAGATTCCTCCGGGTATGACAAAGTTGCCAAGGTCTTCCTCTTCATCATCTTCAACAATGGCAGCAGCCTCCTGATCTTCAATAGAGTGGATAAAACCTCCACTCTGGAACAACCCACGCTCATTGGAAACACCGGAAGAAAACCCTATGCCAGCTCGGGACTTGTTATCTTCCAACTTGATTATTTGCCCCAAACCAGCAGTTGCACCATGCTCAATGGCCAACTTCGCATCATTATAGGAGACAAATGAAGAAAGTCCTTTCTTTGAAGGCTCAGCAATAGACAAGGCTTGGAACGGAGTCCCAACCTTATCCTTAGCATCAATATAGGAGAAGGAAGATAAATGACTGAATAAGAGAGCCTTCTCTCCCCCTATCACCACCAACTTCTTGTTCTTCACGAAATTCAACTTTTGGTGTAAGGTGGATGTCACGACGCCTGCCTCGTGAATCCATGGTCTTCCAAGCAAATAACTGTAAGACGGATGAATATCCATGACCTGGAAAATGATCTGGAAATCACTAGGTCCAATCTTGATCGGGAGTTCTAATTCACCGATCACAGTTTTGCGCAATCCATGAAACGCCTTCACAACCACTCCACTCTGCCTCATAGGAGGCCCTTGGTATGAAAGTTTAGCAAGAGTGGATTTTGGAAACACATTAAGTGATGATCCTGTGTCCACCAACACATTGGACAAGGCATCATCTTTACAGTTCATTGAAATGTGTAAAGCCAAATTGTGTTCTTTTCCCTCCCCGGGAAGATCAGCATCACAGAAGCTCAAGTTGTTGCAAGTAGTTATATTCGCAACAATGCTATCAAACTGCTCAATTGTGACATCGTGGTCCACGTATGCCACGTCCAACACCCTCTGCAAAGCTTCGTGGTGTGGCTCAGAATTCATCAACAAAGATGAAATAGATATCTTTGATGGAGTTTGTAGTAGTTGATCTACAACATTATATTCACTCCTTTTGATGAGCCTTAGCATCTCATCACCATTTTGGTAAAGTCACCAGGGCCACTAGCAATCATTCGTTCATAATAAAACAAACTCAAGGTCTTAAGGAAATTCTTTGTCACCTCTTTCTCTTCCAACAGAGGATTGATCTGATCAGCAAGCTCTCTCCACCTCTGGGCGTACTCTTTTTCTACCTCAAATACAGGGAACTCAAAGTTGGGAGATTGTGTTGGATCAATATGTTCAATGGGTTTAATGAATCTGCACAATGATTTTGAGTATAAAGAGATTTCAGAATTCAAACAAGGACAATCATTATGCAGATGAAAAAGATTGATTTTTATTCTCTTTTTTGTTAGGATTTTATGGTGATCACCAATTTCATGCAAAAAGGCAAAAATGAAAAATAATTTGAAAAACAAACATTTAACATGTGATTATTGAATGAATATCATTGTATTAATCAAATTATGCCAACAATGTCATCACTTTTCCTTTTGGCATGGGAAAAGGGTTTTCAAACAAAATGAACACATTACAATAACTTATGGATAACTGTTGGAACGTCAAAAGCGACCCAATTATTGCAGATTCCTCCGGGTATGACAAAGTTGCCAAGGTCTTCCTCTTCATCATCTTCAACAATGGCAGCAGCCTCCTGATCTTCAATAGAGTGGATAAAACCTCCACTCTGGAACAACCCACGCTCATTGGAAACACCGGAAGAAAACCCTATGCCAGCTCGGGACTTGTTATCTTCCAACTTGATTATTTGCCCCAAACCAGCAGTTGCACCATGCTCAATGGCCAACTTCGCATCATTATAGGAGACAAATGAAGAAAGTCCTTTCTTTGAAGGCTCAGCAATAAACAAGGCTTGGAACGGAGTCCCAACCTTATCCTTAGCATCAATATAGGAGAAGGAAGATAAATGACTGAATAAGAGAGCCTTCTCTCCCCCTATCACCACCAACTTCTTGTTCTTCACGAAATTCAACTTTTGGTGTAAGGTGGATGTCACGACGCCTGCCTCGTGAATCCATGGTCTTCCAAGCAAATAACTGTAAGACGGATGAATATCCATGACCTGGAAAATGATCTGGAAATCACTAGGTCCAATCTTGATCGGGAGTTCTAATTCACCGATCACAGTTTTGCGCAATCCATGAAACGCCTTCACAACCACTCCACTCTGCCTCATAGGAGGCCCTTGGTATGAAAGTTTAGCAAGAGTGGATTTTGGAAACACATTAAGTGATGATCCTGTGTCCACCAACACATTGGACAAGGCATCATCTTTACAGTTCATTGAAATGTGTAAAGCCAAATTGTGTTCTTTTCCCTCCCCGGGAAGATCAGCATCACAGAAGCTCAAGTTGTTGCAAGTAGTTATATTCGCAACAATGCTATCAAACTGCTCAATTGTGACATCGTGGTCCACGTATGCCACGTCCAACACCCTCTGCAAAGCTTCGTGGTGTGGCTCAGAATTCATCAACAAAGATAAAATAGATATCTTTGATGGAGTTTGTAGTAGTTGATCTACAACATTATATTCACTCCTTTTGATGAGCCTTAGCATCTCATCACCATCCTCTTTCAAAATGCCAGACTGGCCAACCATGATAGGAGTATTATTATTCTTGACAGCAACAGGGTCAACACCCTTCACAACAGGAGCAGGATTTTTAGAAGAAGTCCCCACGGGACCGGCAGGATTAACAACGACTCTTTTCATGACATCTTCATGGGGTTTCGGTTGCGCCGAGAAAACACGACCGCTACGGGTCACACCACTGACGTCTAAAATGCTTACCACAGAAGTTGAGGGCAACGACACCTCCTTCCCATCTTCCAGCATGACTGCATTGTATCGGTAGGGAACAACTTTGTCTGATACATACGGGACAGGACCCGCTGGCTTGATCACAAGAGCTGGTGATACCTTCTTCTTGTTGCCATCATACTTGACGATAATAGGCTCAGGAATTTTAAACACTGGGGTGATAACATCAACTTCGTCCTCATTACGATTCTGAAGTATTTCAATCATCCCCTGATCAATCATCTCTTGGATGTCCTTTCTTACTTGTCGACATCCTCTCTCATTGATAGTGCACACCTGGCATCTATCATGGTCATGCTTGTAATGACTGTGTTCACACAACAACTTATGCATCTCGACCAAAGATTGCCTTATGTCATTCACATAAAGGACTTTATATTTGCCAGGGCATCCCTGGACCATGTTAATAGCTGCTTTCCCATGCTCGGGCAATGGGTTCTTCTTAACATTAGGACCTACGTCCTCGAAAAACAATATTCCACTTCTCACAAGGTCTCGCACCTTAGTCTTTAATGGGTAACAGTTCTCCACGTCATGTTCGGGAGCATCGGGATGATATACACAATGGAGCTCGGGCTTATACCACCACTGAGGGTTGGTTGGTACAACACGAGGGTCTCGTGGAGTTATCAGTTTTCTGTCTATCAAAGAGGGATAAAGTTCAGTATATGTCATCGAAGTTGGGTCAAAACTTACCCTCTTCCTCTCGTAGTTGTTGGTGCTGGTGTTGTTATTGTTTCGAGGCTGGTAGGCATGTTGTTGACGATGTTGTTGTTGTTGATGATGATGAACTTCTCGAAAAGAAGGTGCTATATGAGCCACCTGGTGTTGGTTAACGGCAGGACGCACATCCTTCCTCCTTATAGAGGGCCTTCTTTTTGTGTGAGAGGACACAACATGTGTCTCTCCCTCCTTCTTCCTAGTAAAGCCTCCATACTTCTTTGCTGAGGAATTGTCATCTCTGGATAACCGTCCTTCACGCACCCCTTCTTCCAATCTCATCCCCATATTCACCATTTCGGTGAAGTCTGAGGGAGCACTGGCAATCATTCTTTCATAATAGAAAGAGCTCAAAGTCTTCAAGAAGATTTTTGTCATCTCCTTCTCTTCTAGGGGTGGCATTATCTGAGCTGCCAATTCTCGCCATCTCTGGGTGTACTCCTTGAAGGTCTCCTTGTCCTTCTACGACATCGCCCTCAATTGGTCCCTATCAGGATCCATATCCACATTATATTTATACTGCTTGACGAAGGCCTCGCCTAAATCGTTGAAAGAGCGGATGCTAGCACTCTCCAACCCCATATACCACCGGAGCGCAGCACCAGTCAGGCTATCCTGAAAGTAGTGGATAAGCAGTTGATCATTATATGTCTGTGTTGACATCTTGCGAGCATACATCACAAGATGGATGAGCGGGCATGTATTTCCTTTATATTTCTTAAAGTCAGGCACTTTGAATTTTATATAGATCTTCACGTTGGGCACTAGGCACAACTCAGCAGCACTTTTACCAAAGAGGTCCTTACCCCTCAAAGTCTTCAGTTCCTTGCGCAGCTCAAGGAATTGATCTTTCATTTCATCCATCTTCTCATATACGTCCGGGCCCTCAGATGGCTCGAAATGATAGATGGTGTCTTCAACACGGGTTAAGGTGTGCACAACGGGAGGTGGCACAGATAAGACCGGGCTAGATGCCGGCAAAGAAGCGAGAGTAGGAGCAAAACCCTCTGGCACAAAATTAGCAGGAATTCCCCAAGGGAACCCAGCTGGCATAGACGAAGCGAAGTGAGCTGTTGCAGCATGCACAGTTGAAGATGCTATCTCAGATATGACAGTCCTTGCGGGAGGAGTTGTAGGAGTTGGCGAAGCTTGGCTCTGGGCGGCCAGAATTGACTCCATCATGGCAGTCAGCCTAGCGATCTCTTCCTTCAGATCCCTATTCTCTTGCTCTAAATGCTCCATTATCCTCGATTGATTAGCACTGGTATATACTGGTGCGTCAGCTTGTCTTCAAAATAAATGAAGAGCAAAGAGTTAGACCACTGATCAAGAGCTCAGAACAAAACCTGCTTATGCATATGATGCATGCAATGTTTGTGCATATGGTTTGTTTTTATTTGAGGAACTTTATAGAGATCCATTTGCAAATATTTGAAAATATTAATCTTTTAATACATATATGGAATACTCATAGCAATAATATTTGGAAAATTTTTACATCAAAGAAGTAATATAGTTTTGGTAACCAAATACAATACAAGAGAAAAGGAGAATAAACATCCTATGGAGCCCTAGAAACAATCATCCAAAGCCCTCGAGATCAGAAGATAAGCTGCACGAAGCCTCTTCACCTCCCTCTCATAAGTTGCCTCCATATCGGCCTTCTCCTTGACAAGATGATCATACTTCCTTTTCCTAAACCTAGATGAATGAGGAAGAAGAGAAGTAACCACATCATCAGGCTCATCGATAACCTGATGCTCTAGAAATTCTAGCAATGCATCCTTATCTTTGAGCTGCTGAAGAAGTTCCTCACGGTCACGAACCCATGCACGCGACCGGTCTTCATCTATCAACTCCTCTACTCCTTGGTTAGGGAGGGTTGAAGGCCCAACCACAACCATAGGGGTAGGTCTCGGATAATCGTTGAGCATGCGGTACTCAAGAGCTCTCTTCCTTACCCAAGCGGTGTAGGGTTCCAAAGCGATACAGTTCTTCGGACCAAGCTCATTCCTTCCCTTCCTATGAACTTTGCGCCAAGTGCAGACCATCCTACCCTTCAAGTTCTAGGGATCTTTACCCTCTTGAAAGAATATACCTTCCAACAAAATGTTGTTAGGTTTATCCTTTAAGGGGAACCCAAGCTGAGGGCGAGCCAAAGCAGGGCTGTAGTTAATTCCACCACATGTACCAAGAAGATGCACATTAGAGAATTCACCACAAGAGTCAATAATCTGAATTCCATCATACACACGGTTATACCAAGAGATATCATCATTAGTGAGAGACATAAGTCTCGCAGGCCACAATAGACATCCCTTGTTCTCCTTGAAGCCGAGCGTCTGAGGCAAGTGCGAAATAAACCACTTGTGCAACAGAGGCAGACAACACACAATGGATCCACCACCCTTTGCATTCCTCATATGCAAAGAGAAATAAGTGTCACCCAACAGAGTCGGAACGGGATTAAGAGAAGAGAAAATCCTAATAGCGTTCACATCCACAAAATTGTCGATGTTGGGAAATAACACTAGCCCATAGATGAGTAGTACTAATATGGCTTCAATGGAGTCCTCACTCATGGCCTTCCCAAATAAGGTAGCTTGGGCGATGAGAAAATCAGATGGGAGACCTTGAATTCCACCTTTGGTAGTCATATGAGCAACAATATCAGATACATCCACATGAAGCATATCAATAATCTCTTGAGAGGACGGAACCTTCTCCAAGCCAATGAACGGCAAATGATCAATAATAGGTATACCCACATGATAGGCATACTCCTCCAATGTAGGCAAAAGCTGGAAATCCGGAAAAGTGAAGCACCGATGCAAGGGATCGTAGAACTGCACCAACACACTCATCAGACCTTCATCCACCTTGGTAGAAAGAATAGACAGGAGCTTCCCATGGCGAGCTTTGAACTCCAAAGGCTCTAATACATAAGATGTCAAACTCCTTAACTCTTTCAAGTCGGGTTGTCTGAAACTATACTTCTTCGTCTTCCTTCTTTGCTTATCCATGTCTGAAAATTTGCAAATAAACCTCTTATGTTCCTTGAAAATTTTCATTGTTGATGATATGAATGTGAATGAATGCATGAATGCATGGATGCAACAATCACACTCAAGGATCAAGCAAGTCACACCACACAAAGGTCATGGGATGGCTCACGTCATCATCAATATCAATCATCCATTTTGGTGGATTATGGTCTACACCTTATCAACACCCAAGTTCCATTGATATTGAGGATATATGAGAACGGATCAACCGTGAATCAAGGTTTGTTGTAAGTCACGAGCATGGAGGAATTCTCTAATGTGCTCGGTTAAGAAGATGTGCATCTTCTTGTGGTTCTTAACCTGGCAATGTAAACCACAATCATCAAATCTGAGAATTCTTTAATGTAAACCACAAGAAGATGCACATTGCCAGGTTAAGAACCACCCAATGGGAGTGTACTATGGTTAAACCTGGCAATCATGTTCTAAAAAGGTCCCCATAGTCATCATCTCATCCTTCGGATATTATCGGATAAAACGACTACTCGTATTCCAAAAATATTCTTAAGAGAGACTCTTATGAGTGTAGTATCGCGTAACAATCGTATTAAATCTTACACTTGAACAACCTTCGCGCTACGTCCTATAATAGGCCAAGATAGGCTAGGTATCTAAGGTCCTTGGCTTCTAAGGTTTATATTGGAAAGAGTAATGCCTAACCACAACTACTCGTGTGACATTATTGATCCCAATAAGACCTCCACCAAGTGAATGGGCTTGCAAGTCAACTTGTTAAGGAATAACTCCACACAAGCCAACAAGACTATGCCATTCTCATATCATAAGTGCACTCGAGTTCGCGTATAGAACTCATCTCACAAGAAACCACCAAGCATACAAGCAATTAATATATATCAAGCAATTCATACATTACAAACAATACAGTCATCCCAAATTTGCACAAAAAATATATCACAAATAAATATAAACATACAACACACATAGGCAAAAAGTAGGCTAAACCCACTAGGAAGAGTTTCCCCAGTGAAGTCGTCACTTTTCTGTAGCGAGGTTTTCGTTACCTTTAGGTTTATTGACTAAACCAAAAGTAAACATATAATTTCTAGTCGCCACCGCACTTTTATTTGTCCAAAGGAAAGGCTAAAAAGCGAACAAAAGCCAAGTAAGAAGTTTTATCGAATCAAAAACTAATAAAAATGTCAGAGATCTAGGTAAGGGGGTTGGTTATGAAATGGGAAGGTTTTACGCACCCAAAACATCCTTAGTACTCTAAGGGAACCTCTTTTTGCAAATATGCGTTGTAGGTTGGTATTTGTGAAAATATTTGTGCAAAAGATTGGAGGGATAAGAAGAGAATAGATTATATTTACAATTTTGTTGTTTGAATGGATGAACCCATTGCCTACGTACCATCACAAAGGTAGGATCAAAACCTCGTAGTTCGAGGTAAAAATCACAAATATTGGTGAATTGATTTGATCAAAAGCCTTAAGGTCTTTTGTTATCAAAGGGAGAAAACTCAACCTAAACACACAATCCACCATGTGAGGAGGGCTTCAACATACTAGTGAGGGGTTAACCCTATAATAAGTATGGAAGACTTATAATCCAATCACTAAGGATGAGGTGATATTTACATCAACCACTATGATAAATCAAACCTATGACTAATGTTTATGAAAATATTTTAACAAAGGTGGCCATTGGAACCACAAAAACAACTTGAAGTGAGTTGTATTTACAAGTTAGATTCATTTACAAAATGAGGTCAAAGTTGGATTAGCATTTATTCACAATGAGTATTGATGAAAAGATGTTGAAAAGTCAAAGGCATAAGGCCTAGGTTTCTAGTCTGAAAACAATGTCAAAGTTTGAAAGAAGAGATTTTGGCTTGGGTTAGAGTGAGGGGAAGAAGAGAAGGGTTAGTCCTAAAGTAATGCAAAGATGAGAGGGAGAAGATAAAACCCTTGGAGTTCCTTTTCTTGAAATCATAGAGATGATTCAAGATGCTCCTTTCCTTTGGACTTAGCATACAATCAAGCAATCAAACAATTTAGATTCAAGCTCCTAGGATCTCCATTAGCTTGTCTCTCTTAACTTGGCTATTCATGACAATGGTCCTCTTTACTATCTCAAGATGGAATCCCTAACATACAAGAGCAAACATCAAAAAGTTCACAACACAAATAAGAGGAATGGACAAAGAATAAGTTTGGGAAGGAAGTCCTTTGATGTCAACTTTGAAATTTAGCATTCTAAAGGCATGAGGCCTAGTTGCTCTTCAACAAGTTTAGCATTCTAAAGGCATGAGGCCTAGTTGCTCTTGAACTCCTTTAAGCATGGGTATGTCCTAATTCTAAGTCCTTTCTCCTTTTTGCATTTGGTTCACACAAACAAGAACAAAACCAACACAAGACAACAATATATTTATATACAATAATGAGCTCAAATGAGCAAAAGGAAAATGACATAAACATAAAATATAAGATCAAGTGAGCAAAATGAAAAGAAATATGAATAAATGAGCAGAAAATAAATGGCATTAAAGTAAATTTTAAGAAAATTAAATTCTCAAAGTAAAGTTAGTAATTAGTGTAGTTATGTTAGCTTGTCATGAGACAATTTAGCGCTATGTTAAGCAATCGTAAATGGACTAATGTAGTAGTTACACCTATTTGAGCCCGGTCAATAAAACTATAGGCAAATAAACACAAGTTAGAGATCATTACTAGTAATCCAAGCTCCTAAAACTTGCCATGCCAAAAGAAAAGAGAAAGACCATGTATGGACTTTAGGTTTTTTGCTTGACCAAGAAGCAATCTATCTTGGACACAAAACAACTCACTTGATCTTGGATCAAGTTGAGTTTGGTTTGGATCAGAGAAGATTAAACCTCTCACTTGTCAAGACTAACCATAAGACATTAACTCATTGGCCAAAAAATAAAAATAAAATGGGAAGAAGATGAAATGGATGAAAAGAGAAGTTAAGCATCAAACACAATTGGTCACAAGTGAATCAAATCATCATCAACCAATGCTAAACAGAAAAGAAATGAAGATCACAAGTCAACAAGTCAAACATATTTTTTTGGTATTTTTGGAATTAAAAATAAATGCAAAATAAAATGGACAAAATATGGTCAAACCTCAAATTTAATTCAAATCAACTTCAACAAGTCCAATTAAATTCTCATAGGTCTAACATGGTCAAACAAGCTTTGACAAATTTTTCCAACAATTTTTGAAATCAGAAACTATTTAAAATCAATTAAAAACAATAAAAATAACACAATATGAATTAAAATCTCAAATAAATCTCAAATCAATTAAGAAATTGATGAGACTATTTTTCATTGACTTATCATGATCCATAGGTGTTAGGAAAATATTTTTGGATTTTTCAAATATCAGAAAGTAATTAAAAATGAATTAAAACTATTAAAAACTAAATAATTCACAAAAAATATTAAATGAAGTCACAAAAATAAATAAAAATCAAAATATGAAACTAGATTTTTCAAGAAATTTTTTGGCATTGATCTCATATTTTTGTGAATTCAAATAAAATATTTATGAATTTTTGAAAATAAAAGGAATTAAATGAAATTAAAACAAAAATAAGAAAATCAGGAAAATCCAGCGCCCTCAGATGATTCATTAATTGACGTGGCAATGATCATGAGGCTCAGAGGCGCAGTCACATGATATACCTTGGTCAAACGCGCTACACTTTGCATTAAAATAAGTCAATACATTGGAAAGCCAAGATTAAAATGTTTGAGAGTGATCCATTGGTTCGGAGGCTCCCACGTGGGGATGGTGGTGGAAACCACCATCTTCTCCGGCGATCTAACCAGATTCGGCCACCACGTGCAGGAAATCAAACCTCAATGAAAATGAAAAAGGAAGGTATCAAAATGAAGCTGAGGTGATGTACATCACTCCTGTAACCATGGATCCTCCTCACAGTTCCTATTTAGAGAGAAACATGAGCTCGAAGATCATGGTACATGAATTGAAATGGCATGATTTACAAAATTAAGACCACCACTGGCCTGCCTCATGCATGAGGACTTTAGAAAACAGCACAAACCAAAGGAAATCACATTGTATAGCAAGATCTAGATCAAGAAAGTTTGGCGATATACCTCTGAAATGGAGCTTCAAACAGCACGAATTGTCCAAGCTCTTGATCCAATTTTGATTTGGAAGTGTGATGATGATGCTAGGCTAAGAAATTGAGCTGTGAAGATCAACTAATGATGTTGAAATTCAAGCTTGAAAATGAAATAGAAAACTGAAAATTCCTTTGGTGAGGGTTTGGTTTTCAATTCAGTAGCAATTCAGATCTCCTAGTGGTTTCCATTTGAATGAGAATGAGCTTCTATTTATAGCTGAAATGTGATGCAAGGCAATGCTTGAACTCGTGTGCATGAAGCTTGAACCCTCCTTGCATGGGCCTTTACAAGCGCATGTAAGGCCCAAGAATGAATGCAAATCCATGCTGAACTCAAATGGAAGTGAATTGGACGTGCAATTGGCTTGGCATTTGCTTGCATATCAAGTTACAAAGTGAAATGCAAAAATGAACATAAACATTAAGCTCTTCGAAACTCACTCGTGGAAAGTCCAAAATATTAATGTGAGTAATTGTTGGAAATCCCTTGAAATAAGGAACAAAAGTCATGTTGGGAAAAAATTCATTTGGAAATTGGAAATTTATGAAAACTGGCTGTGAAGGTTTGGGTACAAAACATGTCTAGGTTCCCTTTGAAATTTTTTACCAAAAACAAGCATCTTCAAGCCCTTCTGTTTCAATGATGCAAGCCTCAAATGGAAAAACCTGCAACATCAAAGTTGTAGATATTTTCAAGATGATAAATTTAGACTTACATTTTGCATCATTTGGATTTTGGATGAGAATGTTATCGGCACTTGAAGTTGGACATTTTTCAAGTTCAATGACTTAGGTCCAAAGTGACCTATAATGTTTTGTATTATCCCATGTATTTCTTTTAGGATTATGAAATTTTGTCCAACATAACATTTTAAGTAGACATCTTAAGATTTCCAATTCATTTGGTCTCACCTCAAATTCATACAAAATACGGATGTTAGGTCCTTGAGAAGTTGACCCATAATTAGGGTTTCAATCAAAATGAATGATGACCTTCCAAGTTTCAAATGGATTTTTGATGAACATTAAAGTTGTTCATATGGTTCTTAAGAACATTGTTTCTCTTGGTGTCATTTTCATTTCACAAACACATCAAAAGTTGTATCTCAGTGATCCTCAATTTAGTTAGATGACTTGACTGGTCCACTTCTCAAGGCCAAACTTCAAATCTTGATGAATGAATGATTGAGGAACCTCAAATAAGTTCATATATGCATAAAATAATGAATGAAAGAACTTCCCTTGATTAAATTTTATCATAGGTTGAGGTTGCTTCATGAGCAAGGCACAATCAAAGCACAGTTGAATTAGGGTTTCCTTGGGAAACAATCCTTAAGCCCTTTGGGTTATCTTGATCAAATTGGAAAATTAAGATACTTGGGAGACATAATGATGATTAGGAACTTTGTGGACCATTGTCATGTTTATTCTCATCTTCATCTAGCCACTTCAATGAGCTTAGGAGCATGGGAGCACATGATTACTTGAGCTTCAAAACAAAAGAGTTACATATTTTTATGCTTTTGGTTAGTAATAAAAATAAGAAAAGCAATAATATACAATGCAAGCATGCTTGGTGGTCTCAAACCAACTCACACAAGTCCCACCCTTAGGGTTAAGGAGCCACACATGCTATGATCCTTGAGGCAATGCATTGAGCAAATGATATGATGCCATGAGGGATCTTAGGGTCTTACAATAGGAAACATAACCTCTTGACCATTCTCCACCATTGTGGCATTATACTGGTACGGAACAGCTTTATCGGATGCATACGGGACGGGGCCCGCTAACCGTATCACTAACGACGATACTGATCTATTGACGATGTTACTACTGCTACTGTCAAACTGAATTACTACCCGCTCAGGGGTTCTAAACACTGGAACAATCACATTCACATCATTTATATCCCTAGACTGTTGAATCTGGATTACATTCTCATCCATCAACTTCTGGATATCCATCTTGATGATCAAACACCCATGGGGGCTTACACTGCAAATTGCACAACCATCATGGTTGTGCTCACAATCATTGATGGTACACAGGGTCCTATGCATATCCACCAAGGACCGACAAATACATCGCACATCAAAGACTCAAAAGCTTCCTGGACAATCATCTACCATATTAACAGAGGAATTACCATGAGCGGGAAATGGGTTAGCTTTCACATTCGGCTCACGATCCTCAAACGACATCATCCCACTCTTTATAGGCTTCTAGACCTCATACTTCAACGGGTAACAGTTTTCAATATCATGGTCGGGAGCTTCTTGATTAAAAGGCAAAATGGAGTTTGGGTTTATACCACCACGAAGGTGGTTCTGGAATTTGAGGCGGATTTCTTGGTTGAAGTAGGTTCTTGAGAACCAGAGACGGGTAGAGTTCGGCGTATGTCATAGGAATATGGTCAAATGAGACCTTCTTCCTCTCGAAATTTTGTTGCTGATTATTGTTGTTGTTGTAGTTGTTTGTTCTTTGTTGCGGCTATTGTTGACGTTGTTGTTGAACTGGTACTGATTGATTTTTTGAAAATACTAGGATAACTTATGAGACTTGATGATGATGTTGACGCGGTTGCAGATTTCTTTTGACATGAGGCCTCCTCTGCCTTCCTATTGATACTGTATTAGTTTCCCCTTCCTTCTTTCTGGCGAAACTACTTCCATATTTTTTGCTTGATGACACCTCTTCTTTAGACAAACGTCCTTCACGGACTCCTTCCTCTAACTTCATCCCCATGTTTACCATTTTGGTAAAGTCACCAGGGCCACTAGCAATCATTCGTTCATAATAAAACAAACTCAAGGTCTTAAGGAAATTCTTTGTCACCTCTTTCTCTTCCAACAGAGGATTGATCTGATCAGCAAGCTCTCTCCACCTCTGGGCGTACTCTTTGAATGTCTTTTTGTCCTTCTAAGACATAGACCTCAGTTGGTCTCTATCAGGCGCCATGTACATATTGTACTTATACTGTTTCACAAAAGCTTCACCCAAATCATTGAACGTGTGAATACTTGCACTGTCTAGTCCCATGTACCATCTCAAAGCGACACCAGTCAGACGGTCTTAGAAGTAGTGAATTAGTAACTGATGATTATCAGTTTTAGTTGACATTTTCCTGGCATACATAACAAGGCGACTAAGTGGACAAGTATTTCCCTTATACTTTTCAAAGTCATGGACTTTGATTTTCATCGGGATTTTAACGTTGGGTACCAAGCAGAGTTCAGCAACACTTTTATCGAACAGATCTTTTCTTTTCAGTGTCTTCAATTCCTTTCGCAACTCAAGGAACTGATCCTTCATTTCATCCATTTTCTCGTAAACATATGGGCCCTCAGATGGCTCAGAATGATAGATGGTGTCCTCAACACGAGGCAGAGTGTGAACAACTGGAGGTGGTACAGACATGACCGGGCTAGATGTCGGCATTGAAGAAAATGTGGGTGCAAACCCTTCAGGCATAAAGTTCGGTGGCATTCCCCACGGAAATCCAGCAGGCATAGTTGGACCGAATTGAGTAGCAGCAACAGGGACAGTTGAGGTAGCAACCTCTGAGATGACAGTCTTCTGAGGAGGAAGAGTTGCGGGAGTTGGAGAAGACTGATTCTGGGCAGCTAGAACAAACTCCATCATAGCAGTTAGGCGAGCAATCTCATCATTCAGTTCTCGGTTCTCTTGCTCTAAGTGCTCCATGATTCTCGGTTTATTAGCACGAGTGTTGTATCGGTGAGTCAACTTGGCTGAAGCACAGAAGAATAACCGATAAGACATTTGGCGGAAGAAATCATGTTTATGCAAATGATGCATGAAATGCAATGTTTTTGATTGATTTTATTTTCAAGGAACATACTATTTATTTGCAAATATATATATATAATAATAATTTGATTGACCATAAAAATCTCTTTTATTCATATAATTTGGAAGGATTACACTGAGTACAATTGCAGAAAACAAAGTACATGTACAAGATAAAGGGAAACTAATCATCCTAAGGGTCCCTTACCAACGATGTCAGATAATCTGGCCGCAGGCGCGTACTTCCTTCGGATGCGTCGAATCTCGGACTCAAAAGAAGCCTTCATCTGAGCCTTCCCGAGGACAAGCTGATCAACAATCTTCTTCCAATCACTGGAAGGCTAAGGCATACTAGAGGAAGATGAACCCTCTGGTTCTCTCTGTCTCTTCACTGCTCGGTCTTTAAGAAGTTTAATAAGTGCATCTTTGTCCTTAGACTCAAGCTGCAACTCCTCATGCTTTTGGCTTAGAGCATGGAACCGCTCTTCCCAAATATCCTTCTCTTGCTTCATGTTGGCAAGTGCGTCTTCTAACTCCTCTACATCTTGGTTAGGGAGAGTTAACGGATCAACCATAACCATGGACATAATTCTCTCACAAGCATACAACATCTTCAACTCCAAAGCTCTTTTCTTCACCCAAGTAGTGTAAGCTTCCAAAGCTACACAATTGCACGGACCAAGCTTGGATCTTTCTTTCCTATGCACATTATGCCACACATGTATCATTTTCTGCTTCAAATGTTAGGGATTTTTACCCTCTTGATAGAAAAGACCTTCTAACTGAGTGTTATTCGGTTTATCTCTCAAGGGGAACCCAAGTTGACGACGAGCCAAAGCAGGGTTGTAGTTGATTCCTCCTTGTGTACCAATGAGAGGCACATTAGAGAATTCACCACAACTGACAATAATATCCAAGCTACCTAGCATAGAGTCATACCAAACTATATCATCATTAGTGAGAGACATAAGTCTCTAAGACCACCGTAGACATTGTTTATTCTCTACAAAAGCATGCGTCTGAGGCAAGTGCGAAATAAACCATTTGTATAGAAGAGGAACACAACACACAATAGTCCCACCACCTTTAGAATTCCTCAAATGCAAAGAGAAGTACATATCACCCAACAGAGTAGGCACATGACTCCTAATCAAGAAGATTCTAATGGCGTTAACATCAATAAAACCGTCAATGTTAGGGAACAAAGCCAAACCATAGATGAGCAACACAGAGATAGCTTTGAAAGCATCCGCACTACCAGCTTGAGCAAAGGTAGTGGCTTTACCAATGAGAAACTCAGAAGTCAACCCAAACATTCCTCCTTTCTTCACCCAATGAGCCTCAATCTCATACTTCTTCAGATGAAGAGCTTCAGCTATAATATGAGATATGGGAATCTCCTCCAATCCACTAAAGGGCAGCTTGTCAAAAACAGGAATTCCCAAGAGATGGGAATACTCCTCCAACGTAGGCATAAGCTGATAATCGGGAAAAGTGAAGCAACAATAGAGATGGTCATAAAACTGAACCAACACACTCAAGAGTCCTTTAACTACGTCAGCAGATAACACAGATAAAAGTTTCCCATGACGTTGCTTGAAGTCCAAGGGATCTAATACAAAAGATGATAACTTCCTTAACTCTTGTAAGTTGGGACATCTAAAACTGTACTTCTTAGTGTTCCTCCATTCACAATCCATGGTCTGAAAATATTTGCAAATAAAACCTCAGTTCCTTGAAATTATTTTTCATTTGATGAATGTTATGATGCGTATGAATGCATGAATGCAACAATCACAAATATGGGATCACACACAAGGCAAACAAACAAAGGTCAAGGGGTGAATCAAGTCATTGTCCAGATCAATCATCCATTTTGGTGGATTATGGTTTTCACCTTATCAATACCCAAGTTCCATTGATATTGACAAGACTTGGTTGGATCAACCAAGAATCAAGGGTTTGTTGTGAGTCACGAGCATGGAGTCAGGTTAAGAACCATCCCCAAAGGAGTGTACTAAGGATAAAAACCTGTAAATCATGTTCTAAAAAAGTTCCCATAGTCTTAATTCCATCTATGGGATATTATAGGTTAGGATGATTGACTCATCAACCCATAATATTCTCAAGAGAAACTCGTCTGAGTGTAGTATCACGTAACAACTGTTATCAAGTCTACACTTGAACAGTCTCCGCACTACGTCCTAAATAGGCCAAGTGAGGTTAAATGTTCTAAGGTCCTCAGCTTCTCGGACCCTAAATCAGAGAAATTAATGCCTAACCACAAATAACTTGTGTGACATCAATAGCTCCAAAAGGGTTTCTATTTAGTAGATGGGTCTCAAGCCAACTTGTTAAGGACTACTCCACACAAGTCGAACATGACTATACCATCCCCCTATCTTAATTGCACTCAAGTTCGGGTTAGAACTTATCTCACCACTCAGAGATCACCAAGCACAACAAGCAGATTATATCATACAAACAAGTACACAAACATCAAATATACAATTATGTACACATAAAAAAGTAGGCTAAACCCACTGGAGACTACTCCCCAACAGAGTCGCCACTTAATTTCTGTAGCGGTAAATTCATGACCATTGAGCTATGGATAAACTTAACATCGATAAAACCAGAGTCGCCGCCACGCTTTTATTGTTTCCAAAGGAAAAGGGAAAAGTACGAACAAAACCCAAAGATAAGAAGTTTTCAAATTAAAACTAATAAAATGCCAGAGATTATGGGTAAGGGGGTTGGTTAAACAGAGGGAAGATGTTAGCACCCAAAGTGTCCTAGGTACTCCTAGGGAGTCCTTTTTATGTGTGTATGTGTTTTTTGGATAAAATATGTTTGCAATAAATAGAGTGTCGGGATGATAAGAAAATTCATTAATTATATTTTTGTGTTTGATAAGACCTTCGGACTTTTGCCTACGTACCAACATAAAAATGAGGGTTCAAAACCTTGTAGTTCGTGGTATCAATTTCAAAGTTAGTGAATTGCTTTTAACAAAAGTTTAAATTTAAAAAGAGGCACAAAGGGCCTAAAACATTTTGAATGAGTGTTAGTTCTTTTTGTCTTTTGAAATTTTAAGTCAATATGGTTAGATTCATTTACAAGTTTGATTAAGAAAAGAATTTAAAAATGCAATGGCCTAAGGCCAAAGTTTCTAATTTGCAATAGGGTCTAAGTTTTGAAATCACAAGCAAAGAAAGTTTTTTGAAAAGGGGGAGAGATTTTTAAATTTAATAGAATGGGAGGAGATGAAGAGACTAGTCCTAAGCAAAAATTTAAAAGTTAAGAGTTGGAAAGATTTGACCAATGGGATGCGATCCATATGACAAGAATGTCATATAGAAACCCATTTTTTCTTTGGACTTTAGAATCAAGCAATATCAATAAACAAGTAGCAAGATGAAGAGCAAGGCATCAAATAAAGATAGCCACATCCAAGCAAGCAACTTCACATTCCTCTTCTTAATCTTCCCATGTATCAGATGAACTACTCCTTGATTGGCTCAGAATAAGGCATTAGACTCAGGTTCAAAATAACATTTGCATCAAGACCATGTAGCAGATAAATTCATGTAGATCCCCATACTTGCATCAGATAGAAGCTCATCTCACAATAACTTGGTTTTAGAAATGTTGGCATTGGCCAAGTCCTTTTGCATAGGGAATGTTGCCTAATTCTAAGTCTAAAGCTCAGATCAAATCCAACAGTCTACACAAACATTTTTTAGGGTTTTTATTGTTTATTAAGTATTTTAAGCTCCTAAGACCACAAACACAAACAAGATGCACAAACAAATACATACAACCACAATATATGGCTCAAGTGAGCAAAGTGAAAATGGCATAAACATAAACAAGTTAAATGATATGTAAATGACAAATGAAATGGTAAATGGCTTGAATTTAAATTTCATAAAGTAAATGACTTGAAAATAAAAAGCAAGGTTAATAAAATTTAGTCAAATGTTAGTTGATTAAATGTTAGTGATGTTTTGCTTTTCAGTTGATTAAGTCATTCTTTGGAGAACACCCAACCCTCTATTCACAAGCATGAATCCTTGAACCAAGACATCTTCCAAAGGAAGGAAAAAAGGCCAAGTTTCCACACAATATCATGAAAGGGGGGAGACTTACAATCTCACTTACTAGAATGATATGCCTTTGGGTCAAAATTAAGCGCTATATTAAGCAATCGTAATTGGACTTATGTAGAAGTCACAACTATCTAAGGTCGGGCAATAAAAACTTTGGTGTTAATGCATGTTAGAGATATGGTATTATGAACCATACTCCTAAAACATACCACACACAAGAAGAAAATGATCAAAGGATGGACCTAATCTCATCCATACTTGTATTGGTTCATCTAACACAAAGTTATTGATGAACCAATTAGCCTTAGGATATTGAGACTTCATTGGTCAATAAAAGGGATGGGATAGAATGTGATTTAAGATGAAGAGGGAGGGGAGATGAGATCAACACAAATTGGTCATGGGAGGACTTTCATCAAATTAAAATCATCCATTCATTTTGGGGGATGAAATGTTCATTTCATCAATCCCCTATATCCAATGATTTTAATCCAACAAAAGTCAAATCAACCTTGACCAAGGCCCAAACACATAGTCAAACATCACAAGTCAATAAAAATGGCTCAACATAATTTCTACACAATTAAACAATTTAAAATCAAATTAAAATGTATTTAAATTAAATTATGTTTGGTCAAAAATCTAAAACCTCTTCAAAACACCAAATAAATAGCCAAGAGATTTATCCTAGGTCAATCAAGGCCAAAGGACCTTAGACAAAAAATTTCATTATTTTTTTAAAGTCGGAAGTATTTTTAAACAATTAAAAATATGCATAAAAGCAATTAAATCATGAAAAATACCAAATTAATCTAAAAAATAATTTTAATTCAGAAAATGAAAGAGGAAAATATTAGAATTTTTTTGGTGAAAGTCCCATATTTTTTGGATTAAAAATGAAATAAATATGAATTAATAAAAAATAAGAGATTAAATGAAATAAACAAAAAATCAAAAAAAAAAAAAGAGCCATCTGACCTCCCTCATTAATTGAGGTGCCAGATCAGATGGCTAGAAACGCGCATTTTGTAAGACCCTAATTTTGACCCTAAGATCCCTCATGGCATCATATCATTGCACTTTGCATTTGCCTCAAGGATCATAGCATCTTGGCTCCTTAACCCTAGGGTTGGGACTTGTGTGAGTTGGTTTGAGACCACCAAGCATGCTTGAATTGTATATTATTGCTTTTCTTACTTTGTTTACTAACCAAAAGCACAAAAATATGTCACTAACTTTGCTTGTTTTGTAGCTTGAGCAATCATAAGATCCAAGGCTCCTAGGAGACCCTCTGCCCATTGATATGGCCAGGTGGAGATGAAAGCAATCATGACAAGGGTTCACAAGGCCCTCATCCATCATATATGCCTCCCTAGTATCTCAATTCATCATTTTGATCAAAGCAAACCAAAGGGCTTGAGGCTTGTATCCCAAGGAAACCCTAATTCATCTAGGCATCAACTGTGCCTTGCCCATGAAGCAACCTCAACCCATGGTCAAATACAATCAAGGGAAGTTCTTCCATTCATCATTTCATGCATATTTGAGCCTATTTGAGTGTCCTCAATCATTAATTCATCAAGATTTGAGGCATGGACTTGAGAAGTTGATCAGTCAATTCATCTGACTATTTTGAAGTACACTGAGACCTAACTTTTTAATGTGTTTGTCAAATGGAGATGACCCCAAGAGAAAATATGTTCTTAAGAACCATATGAACAACTTTCATGTTCATCAAAATTTATTTGAATCTTGTAAGGTCATCATCCATTTCAAAACATTATAGGTCATTTTGACTGAAACCCTAATTTTGGGTCAACTTCCCAAGAAAATAACTCATTCATTTTTCATGATATTGAGGTGGAATAAAATGCATTGGAAATTTTAAGATGTCTAATTCATTTGTTATGTTGGACAAATTTTCATAATCTTAAAATAAATACATGTGATAATGCAAAACATTATAGGTCACTTTGGACCAAAGGCATTAAAATGTGAGAAAGTCCAACTTCAAGTGCCCATAACTTTCTCATAAAAAATCCAAATGATGAAATATTTGAGTCAAAATTGATCTTCTTGAAAATATCTACAACTTTTATGTTTATGGTTTTGTCATTTGGAGCTTGTATCTTTGAAACAGAAGGGCTTGAAGTTGGCCCATTTTGGAAATTTTCACATACACACATTTTGCACCTTGAACTTTATGGCCAATTTTCACTAATTTCCCAATTCCAAATGAAGTTTTGTTCAACATAACAATTGATCCTCATGTCAATAGCTTTCTAACCATTACCCATAAGGCCATGTTCTATTTTTGGAGGTGGCATTTTCGAAGAGGAGAACATTTTGATGCATTTTTGGAAACTAGTTGAAAACTCATTGCACAAGCCAATTGCATTAATTTTGCACGTCCATTTCAATTCAAGATGACATCAGCATTCATTTGCAATAGGAAGTGGGATCTCCATGCGCCTGTACAGGCCCATGCATGGAGGCCCTCTTCATTCATGCACACACTTTGCTCATGTTTTCCTTTGCCAATTGCTATAAATAAGAGTGCTAGGCTTCATAATTTGATAACCTGGAGGCGCCTGTTATGCTGCACAACTCCCTCCATAGCCACACCTAAAGGAATTCTCACTTTCTTTTCAAAATTTCAGATCTGAATTTCAACTTCATTGGTTTTTTTTTCAGACTCATAATTCCTTGACCTTGCTTCATCTTCATCTCTAGATCACACTGCAAGCAATAGCTAAGAGAACTCGTGCCATCCAGGATTTTGATGATAACAAAGGATGAAACCAAAAGTGGCACTCTAACGAAATCTCTCTAAGTGTGCAAAACTCTGAAAAAGATCACCAACAGGGAATATGAAAAGATCACCAAGGCCAGAACGATACTTCTCAATGCCATATCTTACAACGAGTATGAAAAGATCACCAACAGGGAAACAGCTAAAGACATACTCGACTCTCTGAGGATGACTCATGAAGGAAACTCTCAGGTCAAAGAAACAAAGGCTCTGGCTCTAATCCAGAAATATGAAGCCTTCAAAATGGAGGATGACGAAGCTATAGAGGTAATGTTCTCTAGATTCCAAACTCTTATTGCAGGTCTCAAAGTACTAGACAAAGGATACACAACTGCAGACCATGTCAAAAAGATAATCAGAAGCCTGCCAAAGAAGTGGAGACCCATGGTCACTGCCTTAAAGCTTTCAAAGGATCTGAACAACATCAGTCTTGAAGAGCTTGTCAGTTCACTCAGAAGTCATGAGATAGAACTGGAGGAAGATGAGCCTCAGAAGAAGAACAAGTATGTAGCATTAAAGTCCAGATCTGAAAAGCGCAAGTCTGAAAGGAATAAAGCCTTCCAGGCCGAAATAGAAGATGCTGATGACTCTGAATAGGAAGATTCTGATGATGAAGAAGAATTGTCCCTCCTGACCAGAAGAGTTAAACAACTCTGGAAAAAGAGGAACAACAACTTCAGGAGACCAAGACCTAGAGGGGATCGATCAGAATCAACCTCAAAAGGTAAAACTAACAAAGATGTTACTTGTTATGAATGTAAGGAAACAGGTCACTACAGGAATGAATGTCCCAAGTTAAAGAAAGACAGTTCCAGAAAAGAGAGCTTCAAGAAAAATTCCCTCAGAACCAAGACAGGATTGATGGCTACCTGGGATGATAGCGAATCTGACTCATCAGAATCTGACTCTGATGAACAGGCTAATGTGGCGTTCATGGCTACCACATCCAGGAACATTTCTGATGAAGAATATGAATCAGAAGAGGTATTTTCTGAACTCTCTCGATCTGACCTAGAATCATGTTTGTCTGAAACTCTTAGCTCATATCAGAAACTAAAACAAAAATTTAAAGCAATAAAAGGCTGTCTTGAAGAAAAATTTGAAGAATGTGGCAAACTTGAGACAACAATTCTAGAACTAAAAGATGAAAACAAAGTTTTAACATCACTAAGAGATGCAGCAAATAAAAATTGTTTAAAACTGGAAGAAGCGTTATCTCAAGCTCCACAGACTTCAAACACGATAATTTATAAATACGAAAAAGCCTTTCAAAAGTTTCTGAAAAATGGGATAGGAAGGAGTGTAATGGCATCCATGATCTATGGAGTCAGTCAGAACAATAGAAAAGGAATTGGGTATGATCCTAAGGAAGATAAAACTTCTACTAGTGACCAACCTAAATCTCCATTTTCATATCACTACACACACACTCAAGAGCAAAAATTTGATAATGCTAGAAAACCCAAAGTGATAAGAAACTCTGGGAAAACTAATCATAAAGGACCCAAGAGACTCTGGGTACCAAAAGATAAGATTGTTTATGTTGCAGATATCTTATGCAGCAAAGTTCAAACACCAGTCATGGTACCTGGACTCTGGATGCTCGCGACACATGACGGGAAGAAAGTCTATGTTCCAAAGCCTGGAACTTAAAGACGCTGGATTCGTAGGCTTCAGAGGAGATCAGAAAGGAAGGATCAGAGGCTCCGGAACTATTGGTAATGGTACTCTTCCCTCTATATCTGATGTCTTTTACGTAGAAGGATTAATGCATAACCTGTTATCCATAAGTCAATTAAGTGATAACGGTTATGATGCAATCTTTAATCAAAAAACATGTAAAGCCATAAATCAAAACAATGGTTTTGTCCTATTCACAGGCATGAGGAAAAACAATATTTATAAAATAAATCTTTCTGATTTAAAAGAACTAAATGTGAAATGTTTGATGTCCGTTCACGAAGAGCAATGGGTATGGCATAGACGCTTGGGCCACATTAGCATGAGGAAATTATCCCAGCTAAATAAACACGAGTTAGTCAGAGGCCTACCTAAACTGAAGTTCTCTTCACATGCTCTATGTGAAGCTTGTCAGAAAGGAAAATTTTCAGAAACATCCTTCAAAAAGAAAACTATTGTTACTACCTCTAAGCCTCTGGAACTTCTTCACATTGATTTATTTGGTCCTATGAAAACAGGATCAGTCAATGGAAAGAAGTATGGACTAGTCACTGTTGATGATTTCAGTCGCTGGACATGGGTGAAATTCCTAAAGCACAAGAGTGAGTCTCACTCTGTATTCACTAGCTTCTGTTCCAAAGTGCAAAAAGAATTTGACTCTAAAATTGTAAGAGTCAGAAGTGATCATGGTGGGGAATTTGAAAATAATTTTTGTGAGGAATTATTTGACTCTAATGGAATATCCCATGATTTCTCCTGCCCTAGAACTCCACAACAAAATAGAGTTGTAGAGAGGAAGAATAGGACACTCCAAGAGATGGCCATAACTATGATCAATGAAACTAATGTGGCTAAGCACTTTTGGGCCGAAGCTGTAAATACAGCGTGTTATATTCAGAATAGAATCTCCATAAGACCTATTCTGGAAAAGACCCCCTATGAACTGTGTAAAGGAAGAAAACCAAACATTTCATATTTTCATCCTTTTGGATGTTCCTGCTTTATTTTAAACACTAAAGAACATCTGAACAAGTTTGATTCCAAAGCACAGAAAGGTATTATGTTAGGACACTCAGAACGCTCTAAAGGCTACAGAGTATACAATACAGAAACCAAAATTGTGGAAGAATCAATTCATGTCAGATTTGACGATAAGCTTGAACCTGTAAAGTCAAAGCTAGTTGAGAATTTTGCAGATTTGGAAATCACTCTTGCAGGATCTGACAAAGCTCCAGAAGCAAATGCCATTCAAACTCCTGAAGAAATTAACTCCCCACTGATCCCAAAGAAAGCTAAAAGTCGCGTCAACATATCTGAAGAGTTGATTCTGGGTAACAAGGACGAACCTGTCAGAACCAGGTCTACCTTAAAGACCTATGAAGAAACTCCTCTGGGACTAGTATCTCTGATCGAGCCTACGTCCTGTGATGAGGCACTTCAAGATAACGACTGGGTTCTAGCCATGCAAGAAGAACTAGATCAATTCACAAAGAACGATGTCTGGGATCTTGTTCCTAAACCCAGAGGCACTCACGTTATCGGAACCAGATGGGTATTCAGAAACAAGCTGAATGAGAAAGGAGAAGTCGTCAGAAACAAAGCTCGACTGGTGGCTCAAGGTTACAGTCAACAAGAAGGTATTGACTACAATGAAACCTTTGCTCCAGTCGCCAGGTTAGAATCTATTCGTCTTCTTGTATCATTCGCTATAAATCATTCTATCAAATTGTATCAAATGGATGTCAAGAGCGCATTCCTTAATGGTTATATATCAGAAGAAGTGTATGTCAACCAACCTCCAGGTTTTGAAAATCTAAATTATCCAGAACATGTTCTTAAACTTAAAAAATCCTTATATGGACTTAAACAAGCTCCCAGAGCTTGGTATGAACGATTAAGTAATTTTCTTCTGGAACATAATTTTATCAGAGGGAAAGTTGACTCCACACTCTTTTGTAAAAACCTTAACAATGATCTCATGATATGCCAGATATACGTTGATGATATCATTTTTGGTTCAGCTAACGCCTCTGTTTGTCAAGAATTCTCTGAGTTAATGCAGGCAGAATTTGAAATGAGCTTAATGCAAGAACTAAAGTTCTTTCTAGGAATTCAAATTAACCAAACTCCAGAAGTCACGTACGTTCATCAAAGCAAATACATAAAAGATGTTCTGAAGAAATTTGACATGGCTGAATGCAACTCTGCAAAGACTCCCATGCATCCAACATGCATTCTTGATAAGGAAGAAGTCAGTAAAAAGGATTGTCAGAAGCTCTATCGTGGTATGATAGGCTCCCTTCTCTATCTGACTGCTACTCGACCTGACATTCTCTTTAGTGTTTGTCTCTGTGCGAGATTTCAATCAGATCCTAGAGAAACTCACTTAACAGCAGTTAAGAGAATTCTCAAATATCTAAAAGGAACTCCTAACCTGGGCCTGATGTATGAGAAAACATCAGAGTATAGACTTTCTGGTTATTGTGATGCAGATTACGTAGGAGATAGAGTGGAACGAAAAAGCACATCTGGAAATTGTCAGCTCTTGGGAAACAATCTGATATCCTGGGCCAGCAAAAGACAATCAACTATCGCCCTGTCCACGGCAGAAGCAGAATACATCTCAGCATCTCTGTGCACTACTCAGATGCTCTGGATGAAGAATCAGTTAGAAGATCTGCAAATCTTCGAGAGTAACATTCCTATCTTTTGTGATAATACTACTGCCATTTGTTTAAGTAAGAATCCCATTTTGCACTCCAGAGCTAAGCACATTGAAATAAAACATAATTTTATCAGAGACTATGTTCAGAAAGGGATAGTAACATTGAAGTTCATTGATACAGATCATCAATGGGCAGATATCTTTACTAAACCCTTAGCTGAAGATAGATTCCTATTTATCTTAGAAAATCTGAACATAAACAAATGGATTCTGCCTCTGACTCTGATACTTCTACCTAGTTAGAAGTCATCAGAGTTAGAAATCTCCAGGAACCAATCCTTTGGTATTCCTGAAGATCAGATAAATCAAAACACGTGGAGTGTCTTGCGTCTGACCTTGGAACTTCTAGACAGCTGTCCAACAGTAATCAAGGAACACTCTCTTAAGATCTCCTCGAGCAGTGTGATGACTGTTGGGATTAGACATCATTTATGAGTTATAATCATTTCTCCCTCTAAACGTGCTAACTTGGTTTTTGTGCTAAACTCTGATTTGTGTGTCGTTTTGCATGCGCCCTTATTTGGGTATTTAAACACTCATTTCCCACTTTGCACACATTTCACTCTCACTCACTATTTAAACCTCAGTTCTCACAAGGATTTATGCTAGTAGTTCTTCATCTTCATCTCAGTTCTCCATCAACATCATGGATGCTCAACAACAAGTTGTGTTCAACTACTCTCAGCAAATGGGTTCAAGCGATCAAGTTCAAAGCACCAGCAACCCTACTCCAACAGTCATAGGCGTAGTTACAACACCAATCTACAAGGAGCCTCACATTCTCGATCGTGAGCCCCATATTCATCTTGCAACGCCTTTTGACAAACTGGAAGTTTTATGTGAATCCTTGGTGGATTTTGATAATATGAAAAGAAATGGCGTAGACCTCACTGAAGAACTTCATAAACAAGGTTGGGGAAACTACTTTCAACGTCTCTATGGCCCAGTTTAACCAAATCTTGTGAAGGAATTTTGGAGATTTGCAGACGCTGACGATCACTTCATTGTCTCCTATGTTCTGGGAGTAAAGATCGTGATAACTGAAAAGGCTATTGCTGCACTTCTGGGTATGGAAAAGGCTGGTGGCAGAAGAATCTACAACATCAATCCCAGGGCAAAATACATATCTCAAGAAACCAACCCAACAATCTTCAAACAAAACGCAGAAGGCAACCCCTCAAAGAACAAGGAACTACTTCAGAACCTCCGGGTTTGGCTGATGATCATTCTGGGTACAATCCATCATCGCCCAGCGTCAAACTCCTAAGACTACATCAACACAGACCAGAAATGCATTTTGTACTGCATTCAAAAGGGTCTGAAGTTATGCCTTCCAGCACTTCTGTTCAAGTACCTCAGAGACTCTGTGCGGGATACCAGAAACCACATGAAGCCCAGAACCTACATCCCTCTGGGAAGGTTAATCTCCGACTTTTTGATTGAAAGTCAGATGGTGGATCATCTGTTAAAGCACAGACTCATGGAGGATGTGGCAATCGACGTTGGAAAACCCATAAACGCCAAGAATCTGAAGAGCATGGGGATTCTGGAGAAGGTCAACGTTAGACCTACTCTGGACACTTCTTGGGATGCCTTAAAAGATCAGAGGAAAATTCCCAATGGTCTATATCTGTTCTCAAAGGAAGAGCCCTGAGAGGTAATTCTCCATTACCTACAAGGTCTGAAGGATGAAGGAATAGATATCTCTGATTTCCACTTAAAGGATCTACCAGATACTGCTCCCAACTTCATGAGGCATAAAAGAGGTCCCTCTGAGAAGACATCACAGGCGAAGAAAGCAAAGCTAGGAGAATCCTCTGGATCAAGACCTCCAGCACCTCTGCATGAGTCTTTTGGTAAGTCTGTCTCTCTTGCTCCCTCTGCACAAACACATCAACTTGCTTCCTCTATTCCTCTACCAACACCTCTATACACTCCATCTGAAACCCCTCCTTCAACGACCAGAACATCTCAACCACTCCCAAAATTTAACCTTACCTTTACCTCCTTACCCCTATCTGAAGCTGAAAAGATGAATGAAACCACCTCCTCATCTTCAGCCCAAGAATCACCTCCTTACTTTGTCATCTCATCTGACACAAAACTCTCTGACCCATCTTCTCCCACTCTAGCCCAACTTCAGACTCAGAACCTTGCCTCACAACAACCACAACAACCTCCACCTGAACCTGAAGTAACCTCACCACCCACAGAACAACCAAACATCACTCCATCTGACGTTCAACCCTCTGACCCCAACACCTCTGACATTACCCCTCCAAACACTTTCGCTGAACCTCAAATTCTCAACCTAAGCCCTCCCACTTCTTCACCTCTACCATCTGAACCAGAAAACTCCCTGCCTACCCTAGAGGAAGCAATTATGTTGTTTGCAGGAGCATCAGTTGAAAAGGTCAAGTCTCTGACCATCAACTCTGGCATCAGTGATGATCCCTCCTCTGTTAGGAAACACTGGAACAGAGTTATTGGCTGGATGACCTCTGAGGCCTTCAAGCTGAAGAACCTCTCTGAGCAAGTCAGAAACGACTTTATCAGAGACGCTGAGGCAAGACTACAGGAGCGCTTAGCCAGAGAAGCTGAGGAACAGGCCAGAAGGGAAGCAGAAGAAAGAGCAAGACAAGAAGAAATTCAAAGGGTTAAGGAAGCTGAAGCCAAAGCTCTAGCTGACGCTGCTGCTGCTGAAGCTGAAGCAAAAGTTGTTGCTGAAGCTGAAGCTAAAGCTGCTGCTGACGCTGAAGCTCTTCGTACTGAAGAACAGAATGCTCTGACTCAGGGGGGTCATCTACATTTTCCCCTCTGGTTCTCAAGACCCTTGAGGAGCTTCAGAAAGAGCAGAAGGAAGTTCGAGCCAGATTGGATCAACAGGACACAGTCAACGCCAACATCCAGAATCTGCTGACCCAGCTGCTTCAGAGGATGCCTCCTCCTCCCAACCCTTAGGCACCTAGGATTAATCCCTGCTTGTTGCTTTTTGTCTCTGCTTGTTTCTTTTGTTTGTCTCTGATGTTTATGCTCTTATCTGGATATATACATATTTCTCTTCTTTTTTATTAAGTCTTTTTGATTCTGACAAAAAAGGGGAGAAATCCAAACAGCTCTGATAAAAACATATCTAATTCCTTCAGTACTCTGCAAACATACTATTCAATAAAAATCAATCTAACCCTTTTTGACTAAGATATTTGCAGAAGAGTATCTAGAAACATCATTGCATGGAAGCTCTGGTAAGAACTTCTGAACTCCCAGACTTATCTCAGGGGGAGCTCACTTCTATCTGATCTGATAAATTCTTATATCTGAATGTTTCATCTATTATTTAAGGTTGTTTTGTCATCATCAAAAAGGGGGAGATTGTAAGAACAAAAATTGTTCTACAATAGATCCAGGATTTTGATGATAACAAAGGATGAAATCAAAAGTGTCACTCTAACGAAATCTCTCTAAGTGTGCAGGACTCTGAACAAGAACAAAGAAATTTGATCGCTTTATCAGATACAGAATCGAATCAGATACAAAGTACCAGAAGATCAGAAGCATCTGAAGAAGAAGCGCGCTCTAGAAGCTCTGACTCTGAGCAAAACAACATAGCAGAATACCAGAAGATCTAAACTTCCTCTGGAATCAACGCTGATGATCTAAAAGACCAGGACTATCAGAAGCTCTGATGTAACTCCAACACAATCTCAGATTAACAGAGTTAACGCAGATTCTGACGAAGGATCTCCTAATCCAGAAAGAGTAACGGCAACTACAACTTCAAATGGAAAGAAAATATATTTGGAAAGAAGTTATTCAGGGAGACAAATTTGTTATGGCAAGAAACACCAAAGTAATGGCATTAAAATCTCATCAAAGACAAATATTCTGCCATCACTACAAACGGTCCTTTCATCACTATATAAAGGACGACATACTTCATTGAGAGACACACCTGAACGCACATAAATACTCTACTCTCCTTCTTAGTCTTTCACGAGCTGCTGCTCATTCGTGAAATCACTTGCTTGCTCTATTTGCTGTAATATTTGCTTTATCTTAGAAGCACTTTAGATTACATTTTTCTTTTGCTAAATTGATTTTGTTTCTCAAGTGACTCTGAGTAGTCTGTATACTTGGGAGGACTAAGAGATCCTTCTCTTAGACGTTGGTTGTAATAATCTTTCAAGATTAGTGGATTAAGTCCTTTTTGAAGGCGAAATCACCTTGGCCGGGTGGACTAGAGTAGCTTTGTGTTATAAGCGAACCAGTATAAAATCTTGTGTGTTCTTATTCTGAAAAAGCGCTTATTTTCCAAAACAATTCAAACCCCCCCTTTCTTGTTTTTCCCACCTTCAGTTTCGTGCATTTATTGGGTTGGCTGAAGTCCTCTCATCAGAGGCAATTAAGTTGTGCTTTTAATTTTGAAATTCCACTAAGTTCAAGGTGAACACTATAATTTTCCACCTCTGATTTCTCTTAGCATGGAGATTTAGAGTGAAAATAGATGGCACAGGGGTGATGTACATCACCCCAACTTTCCATTGCTGTATAGATCACCTCATTTGGTTAGATTTTGATCTCTACAACTCTCGTCGGAATCTCTGGTCTCGCCAGAGAAGATGGTGGTGCACACCACCGTTCGTTTTCCAGATCAAACCACATTCGTGCGATGCATTCTCCAGATTTAATCTCATCCTTCCATCTTTATGACTTTTTTAATGGCTTGGTGTTTCTCATTGACCAGCATGTTTGGTGGACGCGCGCATGTGAACCGTTTGATGCGCCAGCTCAATTAATGAGCCTGAATCCAACGCGTCACGTTTTCCTTATTTTTTATTTTTGATTTAATTTCCATTTTATTTCTTTTATTTCATTTCATTTTCAAAAAATCATATCTCATTCATTTTAATTCCAAAAAATGTGAGACCAACTGCATTATTTCTCTTTTAATTTCTAGTTTCTAAAAATGATTTTTAATATTTTTTATTTTATCATTTGATATTTTTTATGAATTTTCTCCTTTCTGTTTATTTTTAATTCATTTTAAATAGTTTTTGATATTCAAAAAATACAAAAATATTTTCTCAACCTCTTTGAATGATGATGGATCTATGAAAAATATTCTCATCAATTTATTAATTGATTTGAGATTTACTTGAGATTTTAATTCAATTAGATTATTTTTATGCATTTTTAATTGATTAAACATAGTTTCTGGTTTCTAAAAATGCTGAAATTTTTTGTCAAACTTTGTTTGACCTTGTTGAACTTAGGATGATCCATTTGGACTTTTCAAAGTTGATTTGAAATGGATTTGAATTTTGACCTTTAATTGTTTATTTTAATTCAAGTATTATTTTAATTTTGAAAAATACCAAAAATATTTTATTTGTTTCTTGACTTCTAAGTTTCATTTTGCTTTTGTTTACTAATGTTTGACCTTGATTCCATCTATCTTTGGTCAATGTATGTTGATTACTTCATTTGAATCTCCATTAATGCACTTTCTTATTCATCTCCTTCTTCATATTTTTTTCTTTTTTTATCAATGAGTTAAAAGATTGGTGGTTAGCCTTGATGTATGAGAGGTTTAACCTTCCTTGGTTCAAATTTAATTCATCTTGATTATAGATCAAGTGAATGGCTTTGCATTAAGGATAGGTTGCTTCCTAATCAAGCAAAGAACCTAAATCAATACAAGATCATTTCTCATCTTCTTTTGGCATGACAAGTTGTAGGAGCTTGATTCACTAATCAAGATCTCTAACTTGTGTTGTTGCCTATATTTTATTGACCGACCTCAGATAGGCGTGACTACAACATTAGTCCACTTACGATTGCTTAACATAGCGCTAAATTTCCTTATGGCACACTAACACTAACAATTGACCATTAACATTTAATTCTTGCACTTTACATTAATGCAATTTAATATTCTTGTACATATTATTCATTTGCTTTTACCCTTTTGGTCACTTGAGCACATGTTTATGTTAATGCAATTTGTCTTTTGCTCACTTGAGCATATAATTGTGTATATATTATTGTGCTTGTATTTTGTGTTGATTGATGTGAACCAAATGCAAATGGACAAAAGGACTTAGATTCTAGGACATTCCCTATGCAAAAATGGAGTAAAAAAGGACCTAATGCTGAAGATGAATTGGAAGGACCTAATCTCTAAACTCACTCTTGTCCATTCTTTGTTTACATTATAGAACTTTTTGATGTGTGTGTTCTAGTGCTAGGGATTCCTATTTGAGCCAAATTGAAGAACCATTGTCATGTGCATCTAAAGAGAGAGATACAAGAGCCATTGGAAGATTCCTAAGAGCTTGCTTGATTGATTGATTGCTTGAGTATTTGCCTATTTGCTTGCTTATTCCAAAGGATGGAAGCTACTTGGATCATCAATATGATCTCAAGAAGGGAACTCCATTTGTGGTCTTATCTCTTTTCCTTCATCTTTGTATACTTAGGACTTAGCCATTCTTCTTCTTCCCTCAACTCTAACCCAAGCCAAAACTTTTGTGCAAACATTAACATTTGTTTTCAAACATTAGAAACCTAAGCATTATGCTTTTGATTTTCAAACTTTCTTTTCATAACACTTATTTTGAATTGAATCCTTAAGTCAACCTTGACCATATTTTGTAAATACTTTTCATTGGTAAATATAACTCATTCAAATGTTTTTGTGGTTTTAATGGCCACTTCTTACCATAAACTTTTTTCCTAACCATTAGCTATTAGGTTTGAGTTATCCTTGAGGTAGATATAATACTCACCTATATCCTTAGTGATGGACAATGAGTCTTCCATGCTTATTATAGGGTTAACCCCTCACTAGCATGTTGAAGCTATCCTCACATGGTGGATTTGTGGTTTTAGGTTGAGTTTTCTCCCTTGGATAACAAAAGACCTTAAGGCTTTTGGACCAATCAATTCATCAACTTATTTTGATATTTTTACCCCGAACTACGAAGTTTTGATCCTAATCTTTTTAAGATGGTACGTAGGCAATGGGTTTATCCATTCAAACAAAAAAAATGTAAATATAATGTACATTTTTCTCTCATCTCCCCAATCATGTTTGCACAAATAATTTTCACAAATACCAACATACCTTACAACAATTGTGAAAAGGGCTCCCTAGGAGTACCTAGGATGTTTTGGGTGCTTAAAACCTTCCCATTGCATAACCAACCCCCTTACCCAGATCTCCGACATTTTTATTAGTTTTTGATTTGATAAAATTTCTCGGTTTTTGTTCGCTTTCTAACCTTTCCTTTGGATAAATATAAGTGCGGTGGCGACTCGAATTATATGATTTACTTTTGATTTAGTCAATAAATCTAAAGGTAACGAATACCCCGCTACACATTCCACATGTACACGAGTCAAACACACTGCAGGCATGGTAATTTGTTTGGACGCATGAGATTAAAATAAATCAAATGGATCAAATGGCCTGGATTGATCCAGCGCACCACCGGAGCCCTAGCTCCGGTTATCTTCTCCGGGGAGGTCCACCAGACTGGTCCAACCAAAACCTTATGAAAAATAAAAAGTGAATACACTAATTTGAAGGAAAAATGCTCAGGAGCACAAATCTGGCCTCAATTTTATCCAATTCCAAGTATATAAAAAGATACAGGGATTTGAATTTTGAGGATCATGAACTGGGTTGCTTCGATTTGACCTCAAAGCAACTCAATCTTCTTGCCTACATTGAAAGGACTTCGGAAAACCAAAAATCAACAAGAATGGTGAATAATTGAGGGAGAGTCGAAGAGATGAAAATTCTGAAAATTCACCTTCAATGGAGCTTCAGATTGGCACGATCTTGCTTTCAATTATGCTTGGCCTTGCTTTAGATGCTTAATGAAGGTGAAATGGATCAAGGAGAAGTATGGACTCTTGGAGTTTAAATCTCAAAAAATATGGAGAATTGAAACTCGATTTTCAAAGAAAATCCTCAATTTCATCCTTCAATGGTGAGGGTTTGGGGTTGCAGGTTCAAAGTTTGGGCATCAGGTCCTTAATTCTGAGCAATGAGGGTCTTATTTATAGCCAAGGATATTGATTTCCACACACTTCCAATTTTGGCAAAATTTCAAAATTCTCTTTGCATGGTTGCGTGGGTGTGTGCTAAGCCCATGAGATGATGTGTTCTATTCCAAATATGAGTGTGCATCATGCTGAATTCATGTTGGAAGGCCATGCAATTGTGTATGAAAATGGAAGTGGAAAACATCCAAATGGTCCTTCAACTTTGACCCATGCGCAAGTCCTTCATACTTTGGCCAAATGAGGTTCTCTTGGACTTTTTGGAAATGTGAGATTAAGGGAAACAACTTTCATGTTAAACACTTTTTCATTTGAAGCTTGGATCATGATGAATTTTGAGGTAGACGTTTGGGGAATCAAACATATTCGAAAATTTTCCAAGTCCCAAGTCAAATGTTCATTTCTTCCCCCTTGAATAACTTTTTCTATGGACTCCAAATGAGAACGGTTCCTTCATCAAAGTTGTAGCTCTTTCAAACATATTCAATTTGGTTACAAATTTGACCTCATTTGGATTTGGAATGAAGGAGTTATGCATTTTAGAAGTTGAGGAAAATCACTTGTTCAATGGTATTGGCCCAAAATGACCTATAATGTTTCCTCTTGGCACATGCATTTGTAAGTTGAATTTAAACTTCCTACAAAAATAAAAGTTTAAGTATACATATCAACTTTGATCATGAAATTTTAATGGATTTCATCTCATAAAAATTGAGCAAGTTATGGTCTTGGGAAGTTGACCTCCAAACTAGGGTTCAGACAAAATGACCTATAATCTTTAATCATAAAAATGACTTTCCAAGCAAAAATAGCTCTTGGCTTAAACATGAAAGTTGTTTCAAATGTATTTTGAGTAACGTTTCTCTTGGAATCATTTTCATATGACAACAATTATAGGAGATAGGGTCTAAGGAACCCTGGTTTTGACTAGCTGATTTTCCCTGATCAACCACCATGAACCATCTTGCTAGCTTGACATTCTATTGACTTTTGGGACTCATGGAGGATAATATATGCATAAGATGATGTAATATGAAGTATCCTTTTAAATATTTGATCAATTATTGAAGAAACTTGTTGAAGAAGTTACACAAGATACCTAGATGAATTAGGATTTCCAAGGCAAACAAACTCCAAACTTTTGATTATTTCTTGATCAAGATAACATGTGAAGATAATGGGGGTCCATATATGATACTTAGAGTTAATGTGAACCATTTGTTGATTACACTCCTTGCATTGAGGGTCTTAAACCCTAGATATGAGCTTGATAAAGCATGGGTGAGCATACACATTACCTACAAAAGAAACAAACTATACATTGACATATTTTTGGTATTTTGGTTAGTAAACAAAGAAAAATGAAGTGTGATATAATCAAATGTGCTTGGTGATCTCTCCCAATGCAAACCTAATGGATGAGGGGTGAGAAGGATGCCAAGGTGTGATCCCAATGTCAATGCATATGATGAGATAGTCATGAGGGATCTTAGGGTCAAAATTGGGGTCTTCCAGCTCCCATTTTTCATTTTTGATTGTGTTGCATAACTTCTGCAGTTTCCCTTTGTGCGAATCAGATCCGATTATCTTTGCCTTAGAATTGGTTTATTTTGCAACTTCCAAGAAGAATTCGATGATTATTGAAGAATGCGACGATCTTGGTCATAGCATCCCGAACAATTTTCTTAAATCCTCATGCAGAGTTTTACCTCTTGTGTTCTCTGGCGGAGTTCATCTTCTGATATGAAGATACCTCGTTCCCGGCAGTGTTGGATTCTGAGCAGTATTTGATTTTTGTCCCTGTATGGTTGTCTCCAATTTGATATGGTGTTGACTTAAAATTCCCCGCAGTGTTGATGATTTGATCCTCAAGAGATCTTTTCTCTACCCTCGGTATGTTTGGCTGATCACCCTTCGGTAGTGCTCTCTCCCTGTAGAGTTTGCCGTGATTGATTGGAAACATGTTCTCCATGATTTTCCCAGTCAGAGCTGATTTATGCAAAGCTAGATGATTTATTTTGATCCCCATCATCTTCTCCAGTTGGTATTTCCATCTTGTTGAGATTAGCCGAGTGTTACAGCAGTGATTCAAATCTTCGTTATTTGTATAATTTGTGCTCATTTGTCAGCATATTCATACACATAATCATGCATATACATGCATAAAACACAGCATCAGATATTTCATTGTGCATTTTATTGCATTAATTTTTCTTCTGATCCCCTGCATTGGTGATATTATCTCCCCATGCAGATTTGGTGTGTCTGTCCTCCTTCAATTGTAGAGTGTCAGCCTCTTAAGCAGAAAGAGTTTAACCTTTCCCATTCCCCACCGAGTTATTTCCTCGTGGATGATTATTATTTCATTTTTCTCCCCAATTAATTATCTGGATGGAACCATTCTCCTTGAATTAGATCCTCTTTGGGTTGAGTCTTTGATTTATCTTTTCTTTCTAGTTATTACCTATGTAAGACCCCAATTTTGACCCTAAGATCCCTCATGTAATTTCATCATAAGCATTAGCATTGGGATCATATCTTGGAATCCTCCTTACCCCTCTTTCATTGGGTTTGTTCTGGGAGAGATCACCAAGCACTATGTGATTGTATCATACTTGTATTTTATCAGTGTACTAACCAAAATACCAAAAATATGTCTTTGCATTTGTCTATCTCTTTTGTAGGAAGGGCATGATTCCATTGATTCATCAAGTTCACATCTAGGGTTTGAGACCCTCAAACACAAAAAGGACAATCAAGAATTGACCCAAGAATGGTTATGAGCATCATATATGAGTCCCAATGTTCTCTACATGTTATATTGATCAAGTTTTCCTCAAGAGTTTAAGGGTGATTTGCCTTGGAAACCCTAGTTTGACTGGGTATCTTGAATAACTTCTCCAATAAGCTACCTCACTGTAGCGGGGTATTCGTTACCATTAGAGATATTGACTAAATCCAAGGTAAATCATACAAGTCGAGTCGCCACCGCACTTCTATTTATCCAAAGGAATGGTTAGAAAGCGAACAAAAACCTAAAAGTTTTAACAAAAACTAGTAAAAAGAAACAGAGATCTGGGTAAGGGGGTTGGTTATGCAATGGGAAGGTGTTAGGCACCCAAAACATCCTAGGTACTCCTAGGGAGCCCTTTTCACATTTGTTGTAAAGGTTATTGTTTCGTGAAATTTTGTTTGTGCAAACATGATTGAAGAGATGAGAAGAGAATATACAAGTTTATTTACATTTTGTGTTTGAATGGATAAACTCATTGCCTACGTACCATCTTATAAAAAGATTAGGATCAAAACCTCGTAGTTTGGGGTAAAAATCTCAAAGAAGTTGGTGAATTTATTGGTCCAAAAGCCTTAAGGTCTTTTGTTATCAAAGGGAGAAAACTCAACCAAACCACAAATCCACCATGTGAGGATAGCTTCAACATGCTAATGAGGGGTTAACCCTATAATAAGCATGGAAGACTCATTGTCCATCACTAAGGATATAGGTGAGTATTATATCTACCACAAGGATAACTCAAACCTAATAGCTAAAGGTTATGAAAAATTTGATTAAGAGAGTGGCCATTGGAACCATACAAAGACATTTGAATGGGTTATATTTACCAATTAGAAGTATATACAAAATGGTCAAAGTTGACTTAAAAGTTTAACTCAAAATAAGTGTTATGAAAAGAGAGTTTTAAAATCAAAAGCATAAGGCTTAGGTTTCTAATGTTTGAAAACAATAGTTAAATGTTTGCACAAAAGGTTTTGGCTTGGGTTAGAGTGGAGAGAAGAAGAAGAAGGGCTAAGTCCTAAGTAAAACAAAAAGAAGGGATAAGGAAATGAACCACATTAGGAGTTCCTTTCTTGAGATCATATTGATGATCCAAGTAGCTCCCATCCTTTGGAACAAAGCAACCACAAAGAAAATATTTCAAGCAATTTATCACAAGGTCATGCTCCTAAGAATCCTTCAATGGCTTTGGCATCTCTTTCTTTAGATGAACATGGCAATGGTCCTCCAATTTAGCTCAAATGGGGGCTCCTAGCATAAAAGCACACACATCAAAAGTTCCATGAAGTAAAACAAGAATGGACAAGAGTGAGTTTAGAGATTTGGTCCTTCCAATCCATCTTCATCATTAAGATCCTTTTACTCCAATTTTGCATAAGGAAAGTCCTAGAATCTAAGTCCAATTCTCCATTTCTTTGCATAGGGGAAGTCCTAGAAACTAAGTCCATTTCTTTGCATAAGTTCACAACAATCAAAACAAAACACAAGCACAATAATATATACACAATTATGTGCTCAAGTGAGCAAAAGGAAAATGGCATTAACATAAACATGTGCTCAAATGAGCAAAGAAAAAACAAATGGATAATATGTGCAAGAATAGTAAATTGCCTTAAAGTAAATTGCATAAAGTAAATTGCATTAAGTAAATGTTAATTGTCAATAGTTAGTGTTAGTAGTTAGTGTGCCATAAGGCAAATTTAGCGCTATGTTAAGCACTCGTAATTGGACTTATATAGAAGTCACAACTATCTGAGGCCGGTCAATAATAATTAGGCAACAAACACAAGTTAGGAGTCTTGATTAGTGAACCAAGTCCCAACAACTTGCCATGCCAAAAAGAAAATGAGAAATGATCTTGTATTGGTTTAAGCCTTTTGCATGATTTAAAAGACAACCTATCCTTAATGCAAAGCCATTCATTTGATCAATTGATCAAGATGAATTAGATTTGAATCAAGGAAGGTTAAGTCCCCATAATCAATGCTAACTTATCAGCCCTCAACTCATTGATCAAAAAGTAAAAGAAGAAGAAGAAGAAGAAGAAGAAAGAGATGAATAATGGAGAATGGAAATGACAAAATAAAATGCATTAAATGGAATAAAATGTATCAATCCTCATATGTTGACCAATAACATTAAAAGTCAAGGTCAAACAATCAAAAACAGAAGTGAGATGAAGATTGGAAGTCAAGAAAAGAATAAAATAATTTTTTGGCATTTTTATATTAAAAATAAACTTGAATTAAAATATTAAAGAAAGGTCAAACTTCAAAAATCACTTCAAATCAACCTTGAAAGATCCAAGTGATTTATCCTAAGTCCAACAAGGTCAAACAAAGTTTGACAAAAAATTTCAGCATTTTTAAAAGTCAGAAACTATTTTTAATCAATTAAAAATGAATAAAAATAACCTAATTGAACTAAAATCTCAAATAAATCTCAAATCAATTCAAAAATTGATGAGAATATTTTTCATAGATCCATCATTATTCAAATAGGTTAGGAAAATATTTTTGTATTTTTTGAATATCAGAAACTATTTAAAATGAATTAAAAATAACCGGAAAACAGAAAATTCACAAAAAATATCAAATGACAAAATAAAAAAAATAAAAATCAGAAATAGAAACTAGAATTTATTTGGGAAATAATGCAATTGGTCCCATAATTTTTGGATTAAAAATGAGAGAGATATGATTTTTTGAAATAAAATGGAATTTAAGAAAATGAAAACAGAAATTAAAAATTAGAAAAAACCAGGAGCGTCTGATGGAACTCATTAATTGACGTGGCAACATCTAATGGTCCAGGAGCGCGTTCCCACGGTAGGCCTTAGTCCACGCGTGACATAATGAATTAATGAAAGTAACACAATGCACGGCTGAGATTAAAACGTGGGATGTACATCCAACGGTCAGCATTCAAATTGGAGAGAGGCGGCCACCGGAGCCACCTTCTTCTCCGGTGAGCCTGCAAGTTCCGGCCAAACTTGCAGGTTTTCAAACCTCCATGAAAATACACGATCCTTATACCAAAATGAAGCTGGGGTGATGTACATCACCCGTGTAACCTTGAATCACACTCAAGATCTCTCTAAATGGAGAAATTTGAGGTGGAAGATTCAGGTATGGAAAATGCAGATCAAGGAAAAGAAAAATTGAAGCTACCACTAGCTTGCCTCTCAAGTGAGGACTTCAGAAAACATTAGATCCAAGCAAAAAGGTCCATGGATGAAGAGAATCGAAGAAATTACCAGTTGGAGTTCAAGCTTGAGTTCTGGTGATTTGAGCACGATGCCTTGCTTGCCTTGCTAAAACAGAAGTTCTATGGGATGAATGATGAAGGTTTAGAAGCACTAGATCTGAGAATTCAACCAGATGAAGTTGAATTTCAAATCTGAAAAAAAATGAGAAAAATGAGCTTGCTTCTCTAGTGATGGTTAGGGAACGATTTCTGCAGCATTTCAGGTTGAAATTGGCGTGTGAAATGGAGGGAATGAAGCATGTATTTATAGCTGAATTAGCAAGGAAAGGGTAGAATGATCCGTGTGCATAAATTTGGATACCACTTGCATGGGCTTGCATGATCATGCACAAGGCCCAAAAGCAATGCCAAATGCAAGCTGAGTTCAAATGCCAAGGGTTTGGACGTGTAATTTGCTCTGAATTGGCTTGTGCAACAAGGTTTCAACATGAATTCCACAATTGAACCTAATCATTCACCTCTTCGAAAATACCATTTAGAAAATCCAAGCATAGGCATATGGAAAATGGCTGGAAAGGTTTTTGTATAAGGAACAAATGTTATGTTGGTCAAAAATTCATTTGAAGTGTGGAAATTTATGAATTTTGAGTTTAAAGTGGTATGTGCAAAACATGCCAAGGCAAGGTTTCTAAAATTGGCCAACTTTCAAGCCCTTCTGTTTTGATGATTAAAGCTTCAAGTGAAAAAACCTCCAACATCAAAGTTGTATATCTTTTCAAGACATTCAAAATGGACTTAAATTTTGCATCATTTGGATTTTTGATGAAAGAGTTATGGGCACTTGAAGTTGGACTTTTTTGACTTTTAATGCATTTGGTCAAAAAGGACCTATAATGTCTTGCATTATCACATGTATTTTCTTTGAGATTTTGAAATTTTGTTCAACATAACATTTGAAGTAGGTATCTTAATATTTCCAATTCATTTGATCCCACCTCAAAATCATAACAAATGAATGAGTTATGTCCTTGGGAATTTGATCCGAAATTAGGGTTTCAGTCAAAATGACCTATAATGTATTGGACTGGAAGATGGTTTTCCAAGATTCAAATCAAATTTTAATGAACATGAAATTTGTTCATATTGTCCTTAAGAACATGTTTGATTTTGGAATCATCTTTATTTGACCAACACATAAAAAGTTAGGTCTCAGTGTATTTCAAAAATAGACAGATGATTTGACTGATCAACTTTTCAAGTCCACAACTCATATCTTGATGAATTGATGATTGAGGACACTCAAATAAGTTCAAATATGCATGAAATTATGAATTAAAGAACTTCCCTTGATTGTATTTGACCATGGGCTGAGGTTGCTTCATGAGCAAGGCATTGTGGTGCACAGATGAATTAGGGCTTCTCTGGGGAACAAACCTCAAACCCTTTGACTTGCTTTGATCAAACATGATGAATTGAGATACTAGGGAGGCATATTTTATGGATGAGAGCCCTGGGAACCATTACCATGCTTACTTTCATCTCCTCTTGACCAATTTCTTTGTACCAATGATCTCCTAGAAGCTTTTGACCTTGTGATTGCTCAAGATACAAACAAAAGATGTTAGTGACATATTTTTGTGCTTTTGGTTAGTAAACAAAATGAGAAAAGCAATGATATACAATTCAAACATGCTTGGTGATCTCAAACCACTCACAAGGAGTCCCACCCAAAGGCAAGGGGAACCAAGATGCTTAAAGATCCTTAAGGCTATGCAAATGCAATGTTATGATGTCATGAGGGATCTTAGGGACAAAATTGGGGTCTTACAGATGCCCCTATTTAAGGTCATTTTAGCCGGAGAAGGGAAGGTTAAAATCTTCGTCTCGACGAGGTAGAATGGGCTTAAATAATATCAAAGATACGAATTTTGGTCCCTAAGAGACCTCATGATGCAAATGTATGTATGCAAAAGGGTAACACTCTGTGGGGATATGTATCCACAGAGGTAAAGATCAGGAGGAAGGAGAAATTCCATATGAGGGGGATACTCATAAGGGAAACAGAGACTTTGGGGACCCTGATGGGGATAAGAATTGCGTGAGCAGGGCACAACTCATAACTTGGGGAGTAGAAATCCAAAGGGAAAAGATCCATTGGAAAGACTCGAGTTGACTCGAAGATGCATGTATTGGGGAATGTGCCAATACAGCGGAGCTATCCACAAAGGATACTTCGGATATGAATCCGGACAAAAGCAATCCACTAAGGGACTTTGCTGGGGATGTCTAAAAAGACTCTCCTGGGGAAGCAACGAGATGAGGTATTACCGGTTACTGGGTAATAAGCTCAACTAGATATGTGATCTGAACACCGGTATAAGGGTGAGAGATACAACATGCTCAGGAAGAAATGAATATCTAAGACCGGTATAAGGGTGAGAGATATCAAAACTTCAAAACATCTGAGGAAGACCTAAAAGGTATATTTTAACTCAGGGAAATCTGACTCCATAGGGGACAAAAGTCATAAAAGGGAGCAGAAAAGGAAGGAACACCAGGGATACCGGTTACTGGGCATATAATAGGTGACCAACCAAGGCGTGAATTGGGGAAAATTTCCAAGACACTCATCATCCAACAGAGGGCTAAAAGCAAACTCGATTATAGGATGGTCATTCGATTCCGCAAAGGGGATACGAATCTTACTCAACTGGGGAAGAACAAAAGGCTTCGACCGAAGAGTGCATGAGATATATTATCTATTACCGTCAGAACGTAGATAATATACTCTCATGGAAGATTATCCACAACCGGTTACTGGGTTAATAAAGGATATATCGACCGAAAAGAAAAGACATTGAGATACCGAAACTAGGTATATAATGATGACCAATTCAGGAGAGAAACAATCGTTACCAACAACAGGGTAAACGAGAGATGACCCACTAGGGATAAATCTCATAATTAGGGCAATTATCCAGGCAAAAGAGGGAATATCAACACCGAATATAGGATGAAGACAACCACCAAAGAGGGGATTACACCTACCGGATATTGGGTAGGAAACCACGGAAAAGTAACCATCATCGATTATGATGAACACAAGGTTAACTCTGCAAAAGGGAAAGAGAGTAGGGTTTACATCTACCGGTATAAGGGTAGAAAACCACAGGTTCCACCGGGATAAGATGAATGATTACTAATTACTGAGCAATTATTCATTTATACCACGGGGAAGCAAAAGGAAACAGTCACAGGAGCCAATTTAGGATCAAACCAAAGAGGCAATACTGAATCAAGACTCGTCCTAATGAGGGTATAACTCAATAGGGAAGCCCATCCCAATATATGTGTTGGGGGGAACAGAAATAACCATCACCCACGAGGATATATCTCAGTGGGAAATATGGAAGAAAGGATAAACGCTTTCTGCCTATGGGGCTGACTCTATATGGAGAGATCAAATGCATACATCTGCTAGGGGATATACGTATCACCAAATAGTAGGAGATAACAAACAACGATGTATGTCAAAGAATGCAACATGAATATCTGAATGTTAAGATTATGCATGTATATGCGTGATTTATGTTTGATGAATGCTGACAAACAGGCATATCTAACACACACAGGCCCAGGAATCAACCACTCGGTACTGCATCTCAGGAGAGAAAGCCAGGATCACCGGAGAGTATCCAATCTTCCAGGGATCAGAGACAACAATATCTTTGCAGGGATGAATCATCAGTCTCAGCTGGGGAAAAGAGTTTAGGGCACAGGTAGAATCTGCCACATAAGCAACTCTATTGGGGAATCTATCCGAGGGATAAAGGGATTATGGGGGCCAACCACCAAAAATTGAATCTTCCAGAGAGGACACATCTGCTGAGGAGGAAAGATTACTGCTCTGCTGAAGGGAATAGAGGTAAATAACCTCAACAAGCACTCCACTTGGTGGGCTAAATCACAACAATATTCTGGAGGACGAGGATACAGTCATGCCAGGAATATGAACAAATGTATTACCCTGTTGGAGACCATACTACCCTTGGGAGAGCACTGAGGATCTCTTAAGTATCCTTTTGTCTTTGTGAATGTTCACTTTGTTTTAAAACAATTTATGAAGAAATTTGTTTGTTTAAAACAATGATATTTTCTCAATTAAAACATGCAAAACATTTGTTGAATAGAAACAAATAAGAGTGCAAATAATTGGATAAAGGCTCAAATTTATTTGATGGAATGGTAGTCTGCAAATGGCAAGACTCCATAGATCTTTACAAGTTTGAAATTGGTGATATATATTGGAAAAGGGCTACATTGAACATAATGAACATTTCTCCACCAATTCCGAATCCGCTGTATCTGAAGCTTCAGTTGATGACGAATGAACGAGAATCTCTGACGGATGATAATTGTAGAACAAAGTCTAGTCAGGATGCAGTTACTTGCCAAATCCCTAATTTTTGCCTAGATTGCCCCAGGATGAGGTACTCAATCTAGCGGGATACATATATTTTTTATGTCTCTAACTTTTGCCTGGACCGCCCTTTCGGGTTTTCAATCCACTGAGACGCTCATTTTTGCCTAAGCCGCCCTTTCGAGTTTTCAACTTAGCGAGCTATTCTGTTTTTATTTTTAGGCGAAGTATTTCTTGACTGCATATGAATTCACAGGACGAGTGAAATCCTCCCCATCCATAGTTGTAAGTATCAAAGCGCCGCATGAAAAGGCTCTCTTAACAACATATGGACCTTCATAGTTTGGAGTCCACTTGCCCCTGGAATCGGGCACGAAAGACAAGACTTTCTTGAGCACAAGGTCACCTTCTCGGAACACATGAGGCTTGACCTTCTTATCAAAAGCTTTCTTCATTCTCTGCTGATATAACTGACCATGACACATGGCAGTCAATCTCTTCTCTTCAATCAAATTCAGCTGGTCATAACGACTCTGAACCCATTCAGCATCAGTCAACTTGGCTTCCATCAAGACTCTCATTGATGGGATCTCCACCTCTACTGGGAGTACGGCTTCCATGCCATAGACAAGAGAGAAAGGGGTTGCCCCTGTGGAAGTGCCGACAGATGTACGATATCCATGTAAAGCAAGTGGCAACATCTCATGCCAATCCTAGTACGTGACAACCATCTTCTGGATAATCTTCTTGATATTTTTGTTAGCAGCTTCAACAGCTCCATTCATCTTGGGTCTATAGGGAGAAGAATTATGATGCACAATCTTGAACTCACTACACAGCTCTTTCATCATTTTGTTGTTCAAGTTAGATCCATTATCGGTAATGATCTTATCTGGCACACCATAGCGGCATATGAGTTGATTCTTGATAAACTTCACGACCACCTGCCTGGTCACATTTGCATATGACGACGCTCCAACCCACTTGGTGAAGTAATCAATTGCTACGAGAATGAATCTGTGTCCATTGGACGCTTTCGGCTCTATCATGCCAATCATGTCAATTCCCCACAGGGAGAAAGGCCATGGTGATGAAATCACATTCAGAAGTGTCGAAGGAATATGAATCTTATCCGCGTAAATCTGAAACTTGTGGCATTTCTTCATATACTTGCAGCAGTCAGACTCCATTGTCAGCCAATAGTAGCCTGCTCTCAACATCTTTCTAGCCATGGCATGTGCATTGGAATGTGTACCAAATGAACCCTCATGAACCTCAGTCATTAACAGGTCTGCTTCGTGTCTATCCACGCATCTGAGCAGAACCATGTCAAAATTTCTCTTATAAAGCACATCACCATTGAGGTAGAAACTGCCTGACAATCTCCTCAAAGTCTTTCTATCTTTCGCAGATGCCCCAGGCGGGTAAACCTGATTCTGAAGGAAACACTTGATATCATAATACCATGGCTTATCATCTTTCGCTTCTTCTTCTGCAAATACATGAGCTGGTCTATCCAAGCGCATCACAGTGATGTTGGGAACTTCGTTCCAGAGTTCAACCACAATCATTGAAGCAAGTGTAGCAAGAGCGTCTGCCATCCGATTCTCATCTCGAGGAATATGGTGAAAGTCAACCTCAGTAAAGAATGTTGAAATTCTCCTCGCATAATCCCTATATGGAATAAGACCAGGCTGATTCGTTTCCCATTCACCCTTAATCTGATTAACAACGAGGGTCGAATCACCATAAACATCAAGGTGCTTGATCCTTAGATCAATGCATTCCTCCAATCCCATAATACAGGCCTCATACTCAGCCGTATTATTCGTGCATTTGAAAGTTAGCCTTTCTGTAAAAGGAATATGTGTACCCTGAGGAGTAATGATTACTACCCCAATACCATTTCCATATTGATTTACAGCGCCATCAAATACCATACTCCATCGGGAACCAAGCTCTGGCCCTTCATCGAGTGTAGGCTCATTGCAATCTTTCATCTTCAAATACAGAATCTCCTCATCTGGGAAGTCATACTGAACTGACTGATAATCCTCGATCGGCTGATGTGCCAGGTGGTCAGCCAAGATACTACCTTTGATAGCTTTTTGAGCTCGATACTCAATATCATACTCAGACAACAACATCTGCCAATGGGCAATCCTCCCAGTTAAAGCAGGCTTCTCAAATATGTACTTGATTGGATCCATTCTGGATATCAACCAAGTCGTATGATTTATCATATACTGGCGTAAGCGCTTAGCAGCCCAAGCTAAAGCACATCATGTTTTCTCAAGCATTGAGTATCGAGACTCACAATCAGTGAACTTCTTACTTAGGTAGTAAATAACACATTCTTTCTTCCCTGCTTCGTCTTGCTGACCAAGGACACAACCCATTAAGTATTCAAGAACAAACAAATACATAATCAAGGGTCTCCCTTCCACAGGTGGGGACAGAATCGGAGGCTCAGACAGGTACTCCTTAATACTGTCGAAGGCTTTCTAGCAATCCTCGGTCCAATCATGAGACTGATCTTTTCGGAGGAGCTTGAATATCGGCGCACATGTGGCAGTCATGTGGGATATGAATCTGGAAATATAATTCAAGCGACCAAGAAAACCTCGGACTTGCTTCTCAGTTTTCGGCGCAGGCATCTCTTGTATTGCTTTGACCTTTGCAGGATCAACCTCAATACCTCTTTCACTGACGATAAAGCCCAATAACTTGCCAGAACGAACTCCAAATGTACACTTGTTGGGATTCAGACGAAGCTTATACTTCCTCAGACGCTGAAAAAGCTTCAACAGGTGCTCTACATGTTCAACTTTCGTTCTTGACTTAGCAATCATATCATCAACATATACCTCAATCTCCTTGTGCATCATATCATGGAACAAGGTAGTCATAGCTCGTTGATACGTGGCTCCGGCGTTCTTCAAACCGAAGGACATCACTCGATAACAGAATGTTCCCCAAGGTGTGATGAATGTTGTCTTCTCCATATCCTCGGGTGCCATTTTAATCTGATTATATCCGGAAAATCCATCCATAAATGAGAAGACTTTGAATTTAGCTGTATTATCTACCAACATATCAATATGTGGTAGAGGGAAATCATCTTTTGGACTAGCTTTATTCAAGTCTCTATAGTCCACACACATCCGGACTTTTCCATCTTTCTTAGGCACGGGCACAATATTAGCCACCCATTGAGGATATGTAGAAGTCACCAGAAACCCCGCATCAATTTTGCTTCTGAACTTCCTCTTTAATCTTTACTGTCATATCGGGATGAGTTCTTCTGAGTTTCTGCTTCACAGGCACACACTCAGGCTTCAAAGGCAGGAAATGTTGCACAATATCGGTATCTAGACCAGGCAGGTCTTCATATGACCAAGAGAAGACATCGGTATATTCTCGTAGCAACTCAATCAACCCCTTCTTAACAGATTCTTCCAGGAGTGCCCCAATCTTCACTTCTCGCACACAATCCTCAGACCCCAAATTGACTGTTTCCAGATTCTTAAGGTGCGGCTGAATGATTTTCTTTTCATGCTAAAGTAGACGGGTAATCTCGTCAGGAATCTCTTCAACATCATCTTCTTCCGCCTCAAATACAGGGAACTCAAAATTGGGAGATGGTGTTGGATCATTATTTTCAATGGATCTAGAAATCAACCTGCATAATGATTTTGGATATGAAAAGCTTTAGAATTCAAACAAGGCAAATCATTATGCAGATGAAAAGATTGATTTTATTTTGTTTTTAGGGTTTTATGTGATCACCAATTTCATGCAAAAAGCAAAAAGGGAAAATAATTTGGAAAAACGAACATTTAACATGAATTTATTGTATGAAAATATCATTGTATTTATGTTGCCAACAATGTCATCACTTCTCCTTTTGGCATGGGAGAAGGGTTTTTAAACAAAGTGATCATTACGTTGACTTGTGGATAACTATAGGAACATCCACAACGACCCAATTGTTGCAGATCCCTCCAGGGATAATAAAATTGCCCGAATCTTCTGCATCCTCTTCTAAGACAGCAGCAGCTTCTTCGTCCTGACCAGTGTGGATGAAACCTCCACTCTTGAATAATCCTTTCTCATTGAAGACCCCAGAAGAAAAGCCAATGCCAGCCCCAGACTTATTGTCTTCTAGCTCAATCATATTTCCTAGACCAGCAATCGTACCACACTCAATGGCCAACTTCGCATCTCTAAAGGAAGTAAATGAAGGAGTTCTCTTCTCAACAGGCTCAGCTATAGATAAAGCTTGGAAAGGAGTTCCAACTTCATCCTCAACATCTATGTATGAGAAGGAAGACAAATGGCTAACCAGGAGAGCCTTTTCTCCCCCTACCACTACCAGTTTCTTATTCTTCACAAATTTCAGTTTCTGGTGTAGGGTGGATGTCACGGCGCCAGCCTCGTGAATCCATGGTCTGCCTAAGAGACAGTTGTACGATGGGTGGATGTCCATAACCTGGAAGGTGATCTGGAAATCGCTTGGTCCAATTTTGACTGGGAGATCAACTTCCCCAATCACAGTTTTACGCAACCCATCAAAAGCTTTCACAACTACTCCACACTGCCTCATGGGAGGCCCTTGATATGACAATTTTGAAAGAGTGGACTTCGGCAATACATTTAGTGATGACCCCGTGTCCACCAGCACATTGGACATGGCGTCGTCTCTGCAGTTCATAGAAATATGTAAAGCCAAGTTGTGGTCTCTTCCCTCCTCAGGGAGATCAGAGTCACAGAAACTCAAATTGTTAAAAGCAGTAATGTTTGCAACAATGCTATCGAATTTCTCTATAGTGACATCATGATCTACATATGCCACATCCAAAACTTTCTGCAGAGCCTCTCTATGTGGTTCTGAATTCAAAAGTATTGATAACACGGATATCTTGGATGGCGTTTGTAGAAGCTGGTCTACAACATTGTACTCACTCTTCTTGATGAGCCTCAGCATCTCATCACAGTCTTCTATCACATTGCCGCTAGGGCCAACAGAAGTAGGAGCTTTTGGTACAGAGCAGGGATTAACAGCGAGTGACGGATTCGGAAGATTCACCGCATTCCCCATCAGGCGTTCAACAAAATCAGCATTAGCTTGAGGCTTCGGTGTTGCTGAAAACACACGACCGCTACGGGTCAAACCACTTACGTCAGCAATATTAACAATAGAGGAGGATGGCAAAGACACCTTTTTCCTATCTTCTACAACAACATCGTTGTAACGAAAGGGAATTGCCTTTTCGGAAGAGTACAGTACTGGACCGGCAAGCTTAATGATCAGAGAAGGAGAAACCTTTTGCTTGCTACCATCGTACTTGATGATAACAGGTTCGGGCATCCGGAATACTGGGGAAATCACGTTGACCTCAGGTTCATCTTCATCAACATTCCTATTCTGAAGGATTTCAATGATCCCTTCGTCCAGCATTTTCTGAAGATCCTTGCGCACCTGGCGACAACCCAATCGGTTAATAGGGCAGATTCAGCATCTATCATGGTCGTGCTCATAGTGACTGTAATCACACAGCAAACGGTGCAACTCGACCAGAGACTATCGAATATGACTGACATATTTGACCTTGTACTTCCCAGGGCAACCCTGGACCATGTTAACAGATTTCCCATGCTCGGGCAATGGGTTCTTCTTCACGTTAGGACCTACGTCCTCAAAACACAAAATGCCACACCTCACAAGGTCTTGAACCTTGGTCTTCAAAGGATAGCAATTCTCCACGTCGTGGCCAGGAGCACCAGAATGGTATACACAATGCAATTCGGGCTTATACCACCATTGAGGGTTAGCAGGTATAGCCGGTGGGTCTCTTGGAGTAATCAGCTTCCTCTCTATCAAAGAGGGATATAATTCTGCATACGTCATTGGAATAAGATCAAAGGTGACCCTTTTCCTCTCGTAACTCGTGCTGGTTTGATTACTGTTTCGAGGCTGGTAGGCCTGCTGTTACGGTCGGTGCTGTTGTTGCTGATATTGCTGAGGTGATTGTTGATGGTTATTGTGTTGTTGATACTGTTGATTGTCTCTGAAAACAGGTGCTATATGAGCCACCTGGTGCTGGTTACTGGCGGGACGCACAGTCTTCCTCCTCATAGAGGGTCTTCTAGGTTTCATATGGGAGGTCACTACATGTGCCTCTCCATCTTTCTTCTTTGCAAACGCCCCATAACGTTTGGCAGAAGAGCCTTCTTCCTTGGTTAGACGCATTTCTCTAACCCCTTCTTCCAGACGCATCCCCATATTCACCATCTCAATGAAGTCAGAAGGAGCGCTAGCAATCATCCGCTCGTAATAGAATGAACTCAAGGTCTTCAGAAAGATCTTGGTCATTTCTTTCTCTTCTAGTGGAGGCACGATCTGTGCTGCCACTTCTCGCCACCTCTGGGCATACTCTTTAAACGTTTCATTGTCCTTATGGGACATGGCCCTTAGCTGATCCCTATCGGGAGCCATATCCACGTTGTACTTGTATTTCTTGACGAAGGCCACGCCAAGGTCGTTGAAGGATCGGATGTTCGCACTATCCAGCCCCATGTACCATCTCAGGGCAGCACCGGGCAAACTATCCTAAAAGTAGTGGATGAGCAATTGGTCGTTATCAGTCTGAGTAGACATCTTCCTGGAATACATGATCAGGTGGCTGAGAGGACAAGTATTTCCTTTGTACTTTTCAAAGTCAAGGACCTTGAATTTCACAAGAATCTTCACGTTTGGAACTAAGCAGAGATCGGCAGCAGACTTGCCGAAGAGATCCTTTCCTATGAGAGTTTTTAATTCCTTGCGAAGCTCAAGAAATTGATCATTCATAGCGTCCATCTTCTCATAGACATCTGGGCCTTCAGACGGCTCAGAATGATAGATGGTGTCGTCTACCCTAGGCATGGTATGCACGACGGGAGGAGGAACAGCAAGGACCGGGCTAGATGCCGGCATAGAAGCAAAAGTTGGCGCAGGACCCTCAGGCATGAAATTAGGAGGCATCCCCCACGGAAACCCGGTTGGCAAGGCTGTCGGAGCAAAATGTGCGCTGGCTGCAGGCACAGTTGAGGAAACAATCTCAGAGATGACTGTCCTCTGGGGAGGAGTTGAAGGCGTCGGAGAAGACTGGCTCTGGGCAGCCAGGAACGATTCCATCAAAGCACTCAGTCTGGCCACTTCCTCCTTGAGTTCACGGTTCTCTTGCTCTAGTTGATCCATCAGTCTTGCAGAGTTGGCTCTAGTGTAGTACCGGTGAGTCAGCTTGTCTTCAAAATAAATGAAGAGAACAGAGTTAGACCACAGGACAAGAGGCCGGAAACAAAACCTGCTTATGCACATGATGCATTCAATGCTTGTGCACATGATTTGTTTTTATATTTCAAAGGAACTCCAGGGTTTTACTTGCAAATTTTGGAATCATTTAACATTTATCGCATATAGAAATATCTCATAAAATAATATCAGGAAAAAGAAGTACAGCAATGTCAATCATGTACAAGAGGAAAGGAAAATAATCATCCTATGGATCCCTTAGAAACAATCATCTAAAGCTCGGGACACAGGAAGATAAGATGCGCGAAGCCTCTTCACTTCCCTTTCATAGGCTGCCTCCATATCCGCCTACTCTTTGGCGATTCGATCGTACTTCCTCTTCCAAAACTTGGAAGACTGAGGGAGTAGAGAAGTCCATGCATCGTTAGGATCATCAATAACTTGATGCTCGAGGAACTCAATCAAAGCATCCTTCTCCTTAATCTGCTGAAGCAACTCTTCACGTTCACGGATCCAGGCACGTGAACGGTCTTTGTCTCTCAACTCCTCTACTCCTTGATTAGGGAGGGTTGAAGGCCCAGCCACAATCATAGGTGCAGGTCTCGGATACTCGTAAGGCATGAGATACTCAGACGCTCTCTTCCTTACCCAAGCAGTGTAAGGCTCCCGAACGATGCAATTCTTAGGACCCAACTCCTTCCTTCCTTTCTTATGAATCTTGCGCCAAGCGCGGACCATCCTAGCTTTCAAGCCTTGGGGATCTTTACCCTCCTGAAAGAACACACCCTCTAACAAAATGTTATTAGGTTTATCCTTTAGGGGGAACCCTCTAACCAAATAGTTACTCATACCAAGATGCTTGAAACCCAGATCTCTCAGGTAGCTTTAAACCAAGCCCCTCAGACTACACCTGGAGGACAATTTCCTGGAAAACCTCAACAAAATCCGAGAGGACAAGCCAATGCCATTACCCTAAGAAGTGGGAACGCTTATGATGAGCCACCAAACCCAAGATTAAGTGAACCCGAAACTTCTAAGGAATGTACCAAACCCCCGGACGAAGTAAAGGAACCAGAGGAATCTGAAAACCAGGAAGGTCGAGATAAAGGAGAAGAACCTAAAGATAAAATTTACGTACCGCCCCCACCATATAAACCACCTATACCATATCCCCAAAGACTCAAACAAACCCAGATCAATAAACAGTACCAAAAATTTATTAAAGTTATAGAAAAACTTCATGTAGAAATCACTTTCTTATGCAAAGTTTCTGAAAGACATCCTTACCAACAAACGTAGACTTGAGGATCCGAAGCCTTTGGAATGTAATGCTATTTCCGAGGACAAATTAGCAAAGAAAGATAAAGATCCTGGAAATTTCTCCATTCCTTGTCTTTTGGGTAATCATGTCATCGAAAAAGCTTTTCTAGACTTAGGAGCTAGTGTGAGTTTAATGCCTTTAGCAGTTTGTGAGAGATTACACTTAGGAGAATTACAACCCACTAAGATGTCACTTCAGTTAGCCGATAGATCTGTCAAATATCCGATAGGCATTTTAGAAGATGTTCCTGTTAGGATAGGTCAGTTATTTATCCCTACTGATTTTGTCGTCATGGACATCAAAGAGGACAATGATATACCAATTCTTCTAGGTAGGCCATTCTTATCGACTGCAGGAGCCATAATAGATGTCAATAAAGGAAAGTTGACATTTGAGGTAGGTGACGAGAAAATAGAATTTATACTTTCGAAATTTCTTATGGCACCTGTGATGGGAGACTCGTGTTATGCCTTAGATATCATTGATGAATGTGTTAGAGAATTAGAACAAAAAGAAATTATAAAAACAATCAAGTTACCATCAACCCCCATAAAGGAAGATGATGACTTTAAGAAACCCTACATCGATGATAACCTTTACGAATGTTTATCCCTCACTCCAGATCCTATGCCATGCCTTGAGAAACCAACCTTAGAACTTAAAGAACTGCCTAAGAACCTGTGATATGAGTTCCTCGATGAAAAGATGAACCGTCCAGTTATAGTTAGTGCTACCTTAAGCCATGAGGAAACGAACCAACTTTTAGACGTTTTACGAAGACATCCCTCAGCCTTAGGATATAATATCTCTGACCTGAAAGGTATAAGCCCATCCGTATGCATGCATCGGATTTCGTTAGAAGAAGATTCAAAACCCTCAAGGGAGCATCAGAGAAGAATAAACCCTATAATGAGTGATGTTGTTAAGAAGGAAGTTCTTAAGTTACTTGAGGCAGGTATAATCTATCAGATCTCGGATAGTAAGTGGGTGAGCCCTGTGCATGTAGTACCTAAAAAGGGAGGCATCACAGTCGTGCAAAACGATAAAGGCGAACATGTAGCAAAACGTTTAGAAGGAGGATGGCGGATGTGTATAGATTATAGAAAATTAAATAAAGCAACTAGGAAGGATCATTTCCCTTTACCATTCATAGACCAGATGTTGGAGCGTCTAGCCAGACACTCTTACTTCTGCTATCTAGATGGATACTCTGGATTCTTCCAAATACCTATTCACCCCGAAGATCAAGAAAAAACTACCTTTACATGCCCCTATGGAACCTTTGCCTACAGACGAATGCCTTTCGGCCTCTGTAACGCCCCAGCTACTTTCCAACGCTGCATGATGTCAATCTTTGCAGATTACCTAGATGGTATCATGGAAGTGTTTATGGACGATTTCTCGGTTTGCGGATTCAATTTTCACAATTGTCTTGCTAACCTTGAGAAAATCCTAGAGAGATGCGTGGAGGTGAACCTCGCGCTAAATTGGGAAAAATGTCATTTCATGGTGACCGAAGGAATAGTTTTAGGACATATAGTTTCCGAAAAAGGTATAGAGGTAGATAAAGCTAAAATAGAAGTTATAGAAAACCTAAAACCCCCAAAAACCATCAGAAAAGTCCGAAGCTTTCTTGGACACGCTGGATTCTACCGGCGTTTTATTAAGGACTTCTCCAAAATAACTAAACCTTTAACTGGACTTTTAATGAAAGATGCTGAATTCATTTTCGACGAAAAATGTAATGATGCATTTAATCTTTTAAAGCAAGCATTAATCTCTGCACCCATTATGAAACCGCCCGATTGGTCGGAACCTTTTGAGATAATGTGCGATACTAGTGATTATGCAGTTGGAGCCGTTCTAGGACAGAGAAAAGATAAAAATTTACATGCCATTTATTAGGCCAGTAGAACCCTAGATGCTGCCCAACTTAACTACGCAACAATCGAAAAAGAATTACTCGCTGTAGTTTTCGCTGTAGACAAATTTAGATCTTATCTAGTAGGAGCAAAAATTATTGTTTACACCGATCATGCTGCCATTCGTTACCTATTAAGTAAAAAAGATGCCAAGCCCAGGTTACTCCGATGGATTCTATTACTACAAGAGTTTGATTTAGATATAAGAGATAAAAAAAGGCACTGAGAATGTAGTAGCCGATCACCTTTCTAGGCTAGAACATCTAAAACCTGAACTAGTACCCATAAATGATGATTTTGCCTATGATAGACTGATCACTAGAGTAGAAACCATTGAAGATAATAACCTAGATCTTTATGAGCATCCCCAAAATTCCTTAGCAATAAGTAACGTACCCTGGTATGCAGATTTCGTTAATTACCTAGCTGCTGATATAGTACCCCCTGATCTTGACTACCACCGCAAGAAGAAATTCTTCCACGATGTGAGAAACTTCTATTGGGACGAACCACTCCTTTTCAAAAGGGGTAAAGATGGCATTTTTCGCCGTTGCGTTCCAGAAGAAGAGGTAAATAGTATTATCGAGCATTGTCATTCTGCACCTTATGGTGGACATGCGAGCACCTCTAAGACATACGCCAAGATTCTTCAAGCTGGCCTATTCTGGCCTACCATGTGGCGTGATATCTATGCTTTCATTATCAAGTGTGATAGATGCCAACGCACTGGAAACATTTCAAGACGTGATGAAATGCCTCTAAGAAACATTCAGGAAGTAGAACTCTTCGACGTATGGGGTATAGATTTCATGGGACCCTTTCCACCATCCTTAGGAAATAGGTATATCTTAGTAGCTGTAGACTATGTGTCTAAGTGGATTGAAGCTATAGCTGCACCCACAAACGACACTAGGGTAGTAATCAAACTATTTAAAAACTATATATTCCCTAGATTTGGAACACCACGTTTAGTCATAAGCGATGGAGGATCACACTTTATATCGAGAATATTTGACAAACTTTTAAGAAAATATGGAGTTAGGCATAGAGTAGCAACACCGTACCGCCCACAAACTAGTGGCCAAGTAGAAGTATCTAATAGGGAGATAAAACAAATCCTAGAGAAAATTGTTTCTATTTCTAGGAGAGGCTGGTCTCAGAAGCTTCAAGAAGCATTATGGGCCTATAGAACCGCTTTCAAAACCCCTATAGGAACTACTCCTTATCAACTAGTCTATGGAAAATCATGTCACTTACCATTCGAATTAGAGCATAGGCCTATTGGGCCATTAAAACTTTGAATTTAGATTACTTAGCTGCTGGAGAAAAGCGTATCCTAGACATTCATAAATTAGAAGAACTTAGGCAATCTGCCTACGAGAATGCAAAAATATATAAAGAGAGGACAAAAGCATATCATGACAAAAGAATAGTAAAGAAAAACTTCAATGTAGGCGATTCTGTTCTCCTTTTCAACACTAGGTTATGACTCTTCCCTGGAAAGCTACGTTCAAGATGGACTGGTCCTTTCGAAGTATCCAAGATTCTGAGATCCGGAGCCGTAGAAATCAAGAACGATACCTGTAGTCCATTCATTGTAAATGGACAAAGACTGAAGCTCTACGAAGGAGGAGACATTCCAGCATACTACTTGAGCCACACCCTGATTGATCCACCGATTCATACTACTACAGGTGTATAAATTCTAACCGTCAAGCTACTGACGTTAAACAAGCGTTGCGTGGGAGGCAACCCATGGTTTTTCTTTCATTTTACTTTTTCGCATTTATTTAATTTTATTCTTTATTTTATTTTTTCATATTTTGCATTGAGACTAAGATTTGAGGTGGGACATGACACTGATGATGAATATGATCGGAGAGAGAGATCTCCCGTACCCCATGTGTCCCCCCATCATCCTTCACCACCACACACCGCACCATCTTCTTCTTCTGCAGGTACCACTCCTGGCTTCTATATTACAGAGGAGATGTGGCGAGACCACATGGCTAGAGAGAAGAGGCGAGATGACCTACTCTCTACCATCCAGCAACAAATGACGGATAATATGAACTTCATGCAAGAATCGCAGCGGAGGACAGACAGGTCCTACGACACTGTTCTACAGTCCCTGCAAGTGATCACAGATACACAAGCCCGTCAACAACATTACCACCAGCAACACATTGCTCACATAGAAAACACTCAGGGTACCATTTTAGGTCACCTTCGAGACGTGAGGACCGCTCAGGATGCCCTGCAGGCGAGGATGGATCAGAGAGATCGTCGTCGTACCCGATCCCGTCGTCCACCTCAGGATGGCGAGGGCACTAGTGGTCAGCATTAGGTTGCCAGGTAACTCTTCCTTATCTTATTTCGAAACATTAGGGACAATGTTCGATTTAAGTGTGGGAGGAGACTTTATCGTCTTTTCTTTATTGTTTTTCTCGCTTTCCCTTTTAGTTATTTGCTGTTTTTAGATTATTTAATTTCCCTTTTAGTTGTTTATTTTTCTTTTTAGTATAATGCATGAGTCTGACGAGTCACCAAATGCAGTAGACCTTTAGTACAATCCTACCTCCCCATACCTTTAGCCCCACCAAAAAAATTTTGCAAAAGAAAATAGTGTTATTTCGTAAGTTTTCAGGTTTTAAGGACATGTTTTGAGTAAGGATGCGGTGACTTGGGAGAACTTTGCGAAACATCAGTATCTGTTTTAGCACCATAAGCTTCGTAAATATAGGAATCATTCTCGAAACCCCATATACCATGGCCTTAATTATCATTTCCGTATAAGTCCTTAGTAGTTTATCTCAGCAGTCAGCTCCGGCCTATGCATCCTCTACGTAGGGGACCGATGCAAATAAGTGAATGATCCAGAAAAACAAAAAATAAAATAAAGCAAAAAGGCAACTCCGGTGTAGGTGACCTCACAAAGTCGTTTAAACCAAAGAATTGTAAAAAATTGCTACAAAAAAAGAAAAAGAAAAAAGAAAAAGAAAAAGAAAAGCAGTACTCACTGCTAGTTGGTTCAGAGGTATCTGGCACTGAACTCGGTAGGGCGGATTACGATCCGATCCCCCACAACTACAGTTGGGTCCAATAAAAGGGTTTACACATATTTATGTGCCAGAAATCCCAAACTCTGATCATAATCACTAACAGGCCACTCTACTATGAAGCATGTACGGATAACGGGCTTAATGTGATTGCGCCTGAATGAAAAGGACACAAAAAGAGATGAAGAGGCAGGCCTAGGTATTGTGGGACAATATGGGTTGGTTAATATAGGAATGAAGTTTATGTCCGTATTTGCGGATTAGTCTCATCACGATACCCTTAGTTCACTTAGTTAGTACCTATCACTGCATCCCGACTTGAACTTAGAATTTTTACCTGAAGCACTCGTTTACACAAATTTTCTTTTATGAGCTTTTCAATGTTTTTCTTGAGGACAAGCAAAGGTTTAAGTGTGGGAGAGTTTGATCACACTAAAATTTACGTATTTTTGACTCCGATTTCACATGCATTCTAGTTGTTTTATTATCATTTTATTGTGTTATTGCTATGTTTTTCTTTGTTTACAGGTTTTTACTTTAATCGGATCCCCGATCGAGAAAAGGAGTGAAAAAGAGCTAAAAACCCTAAAATTCAGCATTTTGTGCTTATGGCCTACCCCATGGCGGGCGCCACAGACCAAGCCATGACGTGTCCAAGTCCAACTTCCTCAACTCCCACGTTTCCCCACTTCATCCACTAAGGCGCCCCACTTTGTGCTTGTGGCGGGCGCCATAGCCTTGTGGCGGGCGCCACAAGAAGGAAACGGTTTCCTCTATTTTCAAGTTGAAGGGAATCCAAGTCAATTCCACCTTTTTTATTTGCTTATAAATAGAAACGCGAATTCAGTTTTACAATCATCCAAACTTAGAGCAGAGGCAAACTCAGAAGCAACTTTGTTTCACTTAGGCATATATTTAGTATTCTATAGTGGTAATCGCTTCGCATTGGAGTGTTACAACAATTGTGTCATCAAGTCTGTGATAGAGTCTGTAATCGAGTTTGGAGCACTTTGGAAGGAAGTTAATCCTGCCGCCATTTTCTTTTCCGCATTGCAATTTACTCAGCCCTCCGATTGGAGCAGGTTTTTATTACTCGCTTTTACTTTATTTATTTCCCGCACTCGCTTTACTTTATTTATTTCCCGCACTCGCTTTTACTTTATTTATTTCCCGCACTCGCTTTACTTTATTTATTTCCCGCACTCGCTTTACTTTATTTATTTCCCGCACTCGCTTTACTTTATTTATTTCCTGCACTCGCTTTACTTTTATTTATTTTCCGCACTCGCTTTAAATTATTTACTTTCCGCATTTGCACTACTTTTATTTATTTTAATGCAATTTTACTTTACCATGTCTAGCTAAATTTATAAGGCTAGAATGTAAGGATCGTAATTAAACCAGTAATCCGTACAATTGTTCGTAGAAACACTTAAAGGGCTATTTTAACTTTCAACTTAAGTTTTCCCGCACTTCAATTCCGTTGGGTAAGATCGAAAGCCGTCCAACGTGTTTATAAACTTAATTGTTTTTTAACTATTTCAAAAACAGCGAAAGCGCTTTGTTTAGTTCATTAGGAGTTTTTAACATCAAGAAGAAAAGAAATTTTAAAACTATTTTCGGACGCGTTTATAAGTTTAGAGTCTGGTTCGTGAGAACCTCTTTTGGTTAAGAAATCCAGGTTATAATACTTTTCAACTTAGTCAAGATACTATATTTCTTAAAAATAGGTTTACTACTCTAACGCAATGCGCGCCTTTTTATAAGTGACAATAAGAGGGTTTGATTAGGGAGTACAACTCGGTTCTGAATACGCGAAAGCGACAGTTCCTGTTAAATTAGTTCTTTTCAAAGTAGGAAACATTGCCCATAAGTAGTTCTATTAGCAAGTACTTGGATTATCAATTGATTACGTGAATTACATTCGACCCTGTCTTTATTAATTATATTCTATTCCAATACTTTACTTTTTATTGCACACTACAAAAACACTTATTTTGATTACCTTTGATAAACACCACAACAACAGATAACGATAGCTTGACACTTGGTCTCTGTGGATACGATAATCTTTTATATTACTCTGACGCGTTCGTATACTTGCGAACACCGCATCAAGTTTTCCAACGCATCAAACTCCTCCTTCCCCAGTTAGGTTTGAACCTTTGGGATGCTTATCTCTCTGTTCTCCCGCAGTTGTCTCCATATTTTGTGGATTGACCGAGGATCGTACCGGTGGTTCAAATTTTTTGTGACACCTTTGTATCCTTTGTGATCGTTTTGTCAGCATAATCATCATATATACATATACATATACATTCATATAATTTCATAACCTGCATCCTCATGTTCGATTGGTTTGAGAATCTTATTCTCTGTTTCCCCACTGAGTTTGTTTCCTCGTGGATGGTTGTTATTTTAGTTTCCTCCCCATTGGATTTTCTGGATGGAATTGCTCCCCTTGAGTTATGTCCTCATTGGGTCGAGTCTTGATTGACCGTTATCTTTCTAGCTCTTACCTAGATAGATACTTTGGTCCCCTAAGAGTCTATTACCCAGTAACTGGTAATATTCTTCTTAGTTTGTAGTTTGTTACTTCTTGCCCAATACCTGACAAAAGTACCCTTATTTTTCTCCTCAGTAGAGTCCCTAGTGGATCTATTCCCCAGGAAGTATATCCTTGATATGTTTATCCTAACCAGTGACGGATATCTTTCTTTCTCGTTCCAGAGTTTATCCTTGATATGTTCACTTTAACCAGTGACGTATATTCTCATTTTTGGTATTCTACCCAGTAAAAAGGTAGTTGTAATCCCTATTTTGTTCCTCAGAGAGTTAATCCTTGATATGCTCATCTTAACCGATGACGGGTTTTCTTCTCCTTGTGGTTTCTACCCAGTAACTGGTAGTTGTAAATCCTACTTTTTTCCTCCTCGCAGAGTCTATCCTTGATATGTTCATCCTAACCGGTGACGGATTTTCTCTCTGATGGTTTTCTATCCAGCTTTCGATAAATTTAATTCTTACCCTTTTTGTTCAGTTGGTATATCCTTGATATGTTCATCCTAAACGATGACGGGTATGCTCCTTGACATTTCTAAGCAAGTCTATCCTTGATATGTTCATCTTAACCGGTGACGGATTTTCTTCCCTGTCGAGTTTATCCTTGATATGTTCATCCTAACCGATGACGGATACTCTCACCCTTGGTTTTCTGCCCAGTAACTGGTAGTTGTAAATCCTATCTTTTCTACATTTTCCCCAACAAGGTTATTCTTACCCAGTAACCGGTAGTAAATTTCCTCTCTTGGAATCCTCAGCGAGTCATCCTTGATATGTCCATCTTAATCGATGACGGATGTTCTCTCTGTCAGATCTTTATTATCTCCTTACCCAGTAACAGGTAGTAGATAATAAATTTTTGCTCCTCCTATGTTGAAGTATTCCTTCCCCAGTCGAGTTGAGTGCGTATTTCCTTAGTGAAATCTCTTTTCCTGCATGATTTGAGTACTTCAGTTTTATCCTGACTTACTCGTGTCCCCTGCAGATGTTGTTGGTTCCCTGGCTCAGTCTTTCCATTTTATATGGATGTCCTCGAGTCCCCCAGTAGTTTTTAAGTCGTAGCCTGGCCTACGCATAACCCATTTTCCCCCCATAGTCTCTATCTCCCCAATGAGTTTTCCTTACGGAATGCATTGTGCTCATGCGGATTTTCAGTCTCTCTGATTTCTTTTTCCTTTGTGGCAATATTTCCCCACAAAGCATTAACTTTTACATTCATGTCATATGCATCATGAGGTCTCTTAGGGACCAAAATTTGTTTCTATATGTTGTTATTTAAGCCCATTCTACTGAGTCGAGCTGAAGATTTTAACCTTCACCTCCTCAGTTAGAATGCCCTTAAATAGGGCAGCTGTAAGACTCCAATTTTGACCCTAAGATCCCTCATGTAATTTCATCATAAGCATTACCATTGGGATCATATCATGGCATCCTCCTTACCCCTCTTTCATTGGGTTTATTCTGGGAGAGATCACCAAGCACTATTTGATTGTATCATACTTGTATTTTATCAATTCACTAACCAAAATACCAAAAATATGTCTTTGCATTTGTCTAACTCTTTTGTAGAAAGGGCATGATTCCATTGATTCATCAAGTTCACATCTAGGGTTTGAGACCCCCAGGAACAAAAAGAACAATCAAGAATTGATCCAAGAATGGTTATGAGCATCATATATGAGTCCCAACATTCTCTACATGTTATATTGGTCAAGTTTTCCTCAAGAGTTTGAGGGTGATTTGCCTTGGAAACCTTAGTTTGACTAGGTATCTTGAGTAACTTCTCCAATAAGCTACCTCACCAATTGATCAAATTTCTCAAGAGAAACTTAAAAATTCATCATCTTATGCATATATGATCTAGTATGAGCCAATAAAGTCAAGAGAATTGGAAGTTAGCAAGTTGGTTGATGGTGGTTGGCCATATGGATTCATCTGATCAAAATTGGGTCTCCCTAGACCCTATCTCCTATAATTTTCACCATATGAAAATGATTCCAAGATATAACTTACTCTAAGTAACATTCCAAACAACTTTCATGTTGATACCTAGAGCTAGTTTTGCTTGGAAAATCATTTTCTATGGTGAAACAGTATAGGTCATTTTGTCTAAACCCTAATTTGAAAGTCAACTTCCCAAGGCCATAACTTGCTCAATTTGTATGAGATGAAATATTTCCAAGTTTAACAATCAAATTCAATGTGTCTACTTCAACTTTGATGTTTGGGGTGGGATCTAATTCAACTTTTTTGAGCATGTCATATGAGGTTACATTATAGGTCACTTTTGACATATACCATTGATCAAGTGATTTTTCCAAACTTCAAAAATGCATAACTCTATCATTTGAAATCCAAATGACATGAAATTGGTTACCATTTTGAATTCCTTTGAGAGAGATACAACTTTGATGAAGATACTTTTCTCATTTGAAGCTCATATAAAAAGTTAAGCAAGGTGGAATATTGAGATATATGGCTTGACACTTAGAAAAAATTTCATATGTCAAAAATTTCTAAACTTCCACCTCAAATTTCTCCAAGTTAAAAACTCCAAATGGATAAGTGTTGAACATGAAAGTTTTTCATCTTGATCTCACCTTTCCAAAGACATCAAATTCATTCATTTTGGACAAGGAATGCATAGGTTGTGCATGGCATGAACATGGTGTCATCACTTGGCAAGGATCAAACTTCAAATCCAAATGCACACTTGCCTTGCAATCCAAGCGGAATTCAGACTATCTAACATTCATTTGTGGACTTATGGAAATGATTTTATGGGCCTATGCACACCCATGCACCCATGCATCATCAATGACCAAATTTGGAAAGTGATTTCAAGTGTGCGAATTTCAATGGTTTTAGATATAAATAGAGTCTCATATGCTCAACAATCAACAAACATTCGCGCCAGCTTTGATCCCCCATCTCTAACCCTCACTTTGCAAAGGATAAATCTGATAAATTCATTTGAATTTGAGGTTGAATTTCCACTATTTTGAAATTCAAATCTCCAGGAATCCATAGCCTTTTAAGCAGTCAATCCTTCTTCTGCAAGCATTTGGAGTGAGATCAAGCATGAGCAAGATCAAGATCAGTTGAATCCAGACCTCCATTGAAGGTAATTTCTAGAAATTTCGATCTCTTCGATTCTCTCGAATTATTGCTCAATTGTATTGATTCTTTGGTTGTCTGAAGTCCTACCAATATAGGCAAGAAGATTGAGTTGCTTTGAGGCCAAATCGAAGCAACTCAGTTCATGTACCTCAAATTTCAACTCCATGTATCTCTCAATATACTTGGAGTTAGAGTCAATTGAGGCCAGATTCGAGCTCAATGCCATTTTTACTTTGAAATCATATCCTTGTTTTTAATTTTGGTGATGGTTGATGGTGGACCAGTCCGGTAAGGTCCACCGGAGAAGAAGACCGGAGTTACAGCTCCGGCGATGTGTTGGCATCTCTCACAACCACAGGATCCATGTAATTTGTTTTAATCACGATCATTCCTTTTGAATACCAATGTTATGGCGCGCTGACTCATGTGCACGGTGGAACGCGTGTTCTTGGCCATTTGATCTGCCACCTCAATTAATGAGGGAGATCAAGTGGTCCACGTTTTTTCTGATATTTTAATTGCATTATTTTCAATAATTCATATTAAATTCAATATTGATACAAAAAATATGGGACTTTCACCAAAAAAAATCAAATATTTTTCTCTTTCATATTCTGAATTAATATTATTTTTTGGATCATTATTAATATTTTTCATGAATTAATTGATTTTGCATTTGTTTTTAATTGTTTAAAAATACTTTTAAATGTCCAAAAATTATGAAAAAATTTCTCCAAGGTCCCTTGACCTTGTTTGACCTATGATAAATCTCATGGCCATTTCTTTGGTGTTTTGATGAGATTTTAGGAATTGGACAAACCATATAAAATTTAAATGCACTATTTTAGTATTTTAATTTGAATAAATGCCAAATAAATTTGTTGACCAATTGTGATGACTTGTTTATGTTTAACTCTTGTTGTTGGGCCTTGGTCAAGGTTGATTTGACTTTGTCAAATTAATATCATTGGATTTAGGGGATTGATGGAATGTATATTCCATCTCCCAAAATGAATGGATGATATTAATTTGGTAAAAGTCCTCCTTTGACCAATTTGTGTTTTGATTCATTCCCCTCCCTCTTCATCTCATTCCCCTTCTTTATGCATTCATCTCACTTGGCCTATGGTATCTCAAAGTCCTAATGCTAGTAAATTGAAAAATTGACATGAGTATGGATGAGATTAGGCCACACCTTTTGCATATTATTTTTGTGTGTGGTATGTTCCATGAGCATAGTTCATTATACTATGTCTCTAACATGCATTAACACCAAAATTCTATTGCCCGACCTCAAATAGTTATTACTTCTACATAAGTCCAATTCCGATTGCTTAACATAGTGCTAAATTTGTGACATAAAAGGCATAAACATTCTAGTTAGTGAGATTGTAAGTCTCCCCTCTTTCATGGAATTGTGTGGAAACTTTGCTTTATTGCCTTCCTTTGGAAGATGTTTTGACTCAAGGATTCATGCTTGTGATAAGTGGGTTGAGTGTTCTCCAAAGAATGTCTTGAAAGTGAAAAGCAAAAGCAAAACAATACTAACTTCTAACCAATTAACTACTAACTTTTAATTTCATGCCTTTACTTTAATGCAATTTAGTTTTAGCACTCTATTTCATTTGCCATTGTTCATATCATTCTAATTGTTTATGTTAATGCAATTTTCACTTTGTCCATTTGGACCATATTGTGTGATATATTTTGTTTGTGTATACTTTGCTTATTTGTGTGGTCTTTGACCATTAATGTACATAATAATAACAAAAAACCTAAAAAACTTTTGAGTGGACTGTTGGCTTGATCTTGGACAAATGGACTTAGAATCTAGGCAACCTCCTAAGCTAAAGGACTTGGCCAATGCCAATTTGTTGGGAACCAAGTGCTTGCAATTTGAAATTCATCTGATACATCTTTGAAGACATCTCTAATTTCATCTACAACATGATCATTATGAAGTTGTTATTATGAACCTGTGACTTGTGGAATTCATCTGTTACATGAGTTATTTTGAAAAAGATCATGGAATGGATAAGCTTGGATGTGGCCATCTTTATTTGATGCCTTGCTCTTCAAGATAATATAATTGTGCATTTGTGTGTTACTTGATTCTAAAATTCCAAGGGAATTTTGGGTTTCTATTGACATTCTTGTCTATTGGATTGCTACACATTTGCTCAGATCTTTTCAACTCTAAACTTTTAATTTTTGTACATAGGATAGTCTCCTTCATCTCCTCCTCATTCATTTAATTTCAAAATCTCTCCTTCCATTTTTCAAAATCTTCTTTGTGTGAACCACTTTTGTTCTAAACTTTGACCATTTTTTTTTGCAAAAAGATAGAAACTTTGGCCTTATGCCATTGCATTTTCAAACTTCTTTTCTTAAATCAAACTTGTAAATAGACTTAACTATACTTGACTTAAACTTTCAAAAAGACAAAAAGAACTAACTCATTCAAACCAGTTTTAGGCCTTTGTGCGTTTCAAACTTAATTTTTGTTAAAAGCAATGCATCCACTTTGAAATTTGTATCACGAACTACGAGGTTTTGATCCCTCATTTTTATGTTGGTGCGTAGGCACAAGTCTGAAGGTCTTGTCAAATACTAAAATATAATTAATGAATTCTTTTCTCATCCCCCCATTTTATTTGTTTGTATACACCACTTTACACCAAGTACATATGCACACAAAAAGGGCTCCCTAGGAGTACCTAGGATACTTTGGGTGTTAACACCTTCCCTCTGTGTAACCAACCCCCTTATCTGTAATCTCTGACATTTTATTAGTTTTGATTTGAAAACTTCTTACTTTTGGGTTTTGTTCGTACTTTTTCCCTTTTCCTTTGGAAATAATAAAAGCGCGGTGGCGACTCTTGTTATTTGATCTTTAGCTTGTCAATAGCTTGATGATCATGAATTTCCCGCTAAAACCTAGATAGATATTCTTCCTTTTGAGTTTATCCTTGACATGTTCATCCTAACCGATGACGGATATTCTTCCTTTTGAGTTTATCCTTGACATGTTCACTCTAATAGGTGACGAATACTCTCTCTTTGGTCTTCTTCCTAGTAACCAGTAGTTGTAAGTCCTATTTGATTTCTCTCCCCAGTAGGTTATTCTTACCCAATAACAGGTAACGAATACACCTCTTTCTCCTTAGCGAGTCATCCTTGATATGTTTACCCTAACTAGTAACAGATGTCCCTCTGGTACTCCTATGTTGAAGTTCATTCTTCCCCAATTGAGTTTGAGTGTGTATTTCCTCAGTGAAATCTCGAACCCTCTATTTGGTTTGGGTATTTCATTTTTGTTCTGATTTACTCTTATCCCCTGCAGATTTTCCTTATCCCCAGACTGAGTCCTTCCATTGATTTATTTTCATGGAAATTCCCCTCGTATCTCCAGCAGTTTTAAGTTGTAGTCTAGCCTACGCACAACTTTGTATCCCTTCAGAGTCTCTATCTCCCCAGTGATTTTTCCTTACGCAATGAATGGTGCTCCTGTGGACCTTCAGTCTCTTCCGGTTTCTTTTCCTTTGTGGCAATATATTCTCCATAAAGATTATTTTAACATTCATATTATATGCATCATGAGGTCTCTTAGGGAACAAAATTTGTTTCTATAGGTTGTTATTTAAGTCCATTCTAATGAGTTGATACGAAGATTTTGACCTTCGCATCCTCAATTAGAATGTCCTTAAAAAAGGGCAGCTGTAAGACCCCAATTTTGACCCTAGGATCCCTCATGTTATTTCATCATCTGCATTGACTTTGGGATCACACCTTGGCATCCTCCTTACCCCTCACTCATTGGGTTTGCATTGGGAGAGATCACCAATCACATTTGACTGTATCATACTTTGTTTTTCATTATTTACTAACCAAAAAAACCAAAAATATGTCTATGTATAGCCTTTTTTCTTTTGTAGGTAGTCTGTGCATCCACTCATGCCTCATCAAGTTCATATCTAGGGTTTGAGACCCTCAATTAAAGGAAATCAATCAAGAGATGGTTCACATTGGTTATAGACATCATATATGGGTCCCCATGATCTGCACTTATCATTTTGATCAAGAATTCATCAAGAGTTTGAAGCTTGTTTGCCTTGGAAGCCCTAATTCATCTGGGTAACTTGTGTGACTTCCTCAATACGTTTCTTCAACATTTGATCAAATATTTCAAGGGATACCTTATTATACATCATCTCATGCATATATAACCCTCCATGATTCCAAAAGATCAAGATAACTTCAAGTTTGCAAGTTGGTTCATGGTGGTTGACCAGAGAAAGTCAACTCATCAAAACTGGGGTTCACTAGACCCTATCTCCTTCAAATTTTGTCATATGAAAATGATTCCAAGAGTAACGTTATTCCTTATGACACTCCAAACAAGTTTCATGTTGAAGTCAAGAGCTAAATTTGCATGGAAAGTCATATTTTATGGTGAAGATTATAGGTCATTTTGTTTGTGCCCTAATTATGAGGTCAAATTCCTAGGACCATAACTTGCTCAATTTTTATGATATGAAGGTCATCCAAGTTTCATGATCAAACTCAATATGTCTTATCCAACTTAGATTCTTTGAGAAACTTCAAATTCAACTTGCAAGGGCTTGTTCCAAGAGGAAATATTATAGATCATTTTGGGCCATTACCATTGAACAAGCAATTTTCCCCAACTTCTAAAATGCATAACTCATTCATGCCAAATCCAAATGAGGTCAAATTTGTGACCAAATTTAAGAGGTTTTAAATAGATACAACTTTTATGATGGAACATTTCCCAGTTGAAGGCCATAGCAAAAGTTATTCAAGGTGGAAGAAGTGAACATTTGACTTGGTACTTAGAAAATTTTCATTTATGTTTGATTTTCCAAACTTTCACCTCAAAATTCATCATGATCCAAGCTTCAAATGTAAAAGTGTTCAACATGAAAGTTGTTCTCCTTGATCTCAAATTTCCAAAAAGTCCAAGATCACCTCATTTGGACCAAGATTGAGGGGCTTGCGCATGGTTCCTTTCATAGGTTTGTTTTGGTAAAATTTGAATTCAAATAACCATTTCCTATTGCAGGCTTACATGTTATGGTTTCAGTACTCAATGTGCATGAATTGGAGTTGGATTGCATCATTCCTTAGGCCCAAATCATTTCCCATGCATTCATGCACCAAAGTTGCTAAAATTGGCAAATTTTCAAAGTGTGTGAAAACCAACTTGATGCACTATAAATACAAGGCCATTGTGATCAGAAAGGGGGTCCCTACTTACCCAAGCTTTGAATCATTGCCTCCCTAACCTCCATTAAAGGATAAACTTGAATATTTCACATGAAATCGAGTTTCAAATCTCCTTCTATTTTGAGATTGAAACTCCAAGAATCCAAGCCCTTCTTTGATCCAATTCACTTCCTGCAGGCTTTTGGAGTCAAGCCAGGGCCAATTAGAAGCAAGATCAAACCAGATTCAAGCTACTCGAAGGTGATTTTTCAGAAACTTTCTCTCTTCGATTCTCTCTCAATTCTTCATCATTCTCTTTAATTTTTGGTTGGCTGAAGTCATACCAATGTAGGCAACAAGATTGAGTTGCTTTGAGGTCAAATCGAAGAAACTCAGATCATAAACCTCAAATTTCAAATCCATATATCTTTCAATGTACTTGGAATTGGAAGAAATGGAGGTCATGTTTGTGAGGTCCACCGGAGATGATGACCGGAGCCCTAGCTTCGATGGTGTGTTGGCATGTCCAAAACCCTTTGATCATCATCTCACATTTTAATCTGGACCATTGCTTTTAAATAACAAGTTTGCAACGCGTTGAGTGCAGTGCATCACAGAACGCGCGCGCATGGCCATCAGATATGTCACCTCAATTAATGAGGGAGATCTGATGACCCTTGTTTTTTTTTTGTATTTTTCTTAATTTCCATTTAATCCACTTATTTATTTTATTCATAGAAATTTCATTTTTAATTCAAAAGATATGGGACTTTCACCAAAAATCTTTAAATATTTTCCTCTTCCATATTCTGAATTAAAATTATTTTTTGGATTAATTTTGATATTTGTCTTGAATTAAATGTTTTTGTGCATATTTTTAATTGTTTAAAAATACTTCTGACTTTTTAAAAATAGTGAAAATTTATGTCTAAGGTCATTTGACCTTGTTTGACCTAGGATAAATCCCTTAGCCATTTATTTGTTGTTTTTTAAGGGATTTTAGGTTTTGACCAAATTAAAATGTATTTTAATTCATTTTTAATTTGATTTTCAATTGACTAAATGTTTAAAAATGTTGTTGAGCCATTTTTATGGTCTTGTGATTTTTGACTTTCTGTTTGGGCCTTGGTCAAGGTTGATTTGACTTTTGTTGGATCAAAACCATTGGATTTAGGTGATTGATGAAATGTACATTTCATCTCCCAAAATGAATGGATGGTTTTGATTTGATGAAATTCCTCCCATGATCAATTTGTGTTTCTATCTTCCCATCCCTCTTCATCTTCATCTCTATTCTTCCCCATTCCATCTTTTGACCAATGAAATCTCTAATGTTTAAAGGCTTATTGGTTCATCAATGACCTTGTATCAGATGAATCAATACAAGTGTGACTGAGATAGGTCCCTCCCCCTTGATCTTTTCTTTTAGTGTGTTATATGCATTAGGAGTTTGGTTCTTCATACCAAATCTCTAACATGCATTAACACCTAAATTTTTATTGCCCGGACTCAGATAGTTGTGACTTCTACTTAAGTCCAATTACAATTGCTTAACATAGAGCTAAATTTGACCCTCAAGGCATAGCATTCTAGTAAGTGAGATTGTAAGTCTCCCATTCTTCATGACATTGTGTGGAGACTTGACCTTTTTTCCATTCATGGGAGATAGCGTCATACTTGGTGAATTATCCAAGTTGGAGCCTTTCTCATGGAAGATGTCTTGGTTTAAGGATCCATACTTGTGAATGAATGGTTGAGTGTTCTCCAAAGAATGACTTAATCAATTAAAAAAACATCATTAACTCTTGACTAACTTTTGACTAACATTTGACTAACTCTTCCTAATATTGCTTTACTTTCAAGTCATTTACTTTATCCAATTTAAATTTCAGTCATTTATCATTCATTGCCATTTACACTTCATATAACTTGTTTATGTTTATGTCATTTTCACTTTGCTCATTTGAGCCATATCTTGTGATTGTATCTATATTTTGTGTGTTTTGATTTTGTTTATGGTCTTAGGACCTTAAAATACCTAATAACAACAAAAACCCTAAAAAACATCTGGTGGACTGTTGAATTTAATCTGAGCTTTTGGACTTAGGATTAGGCAGCTTTCCCTATGCTAAAGGACTTGGCCAATGCCAACATCTGGGACTGAGTTATCTTTGGATTGTGCTTTCATCTGATGTAAGACTTGAGAATTTCTTAGATCCCTCTGCCACTCTATCTTTGTGTCTGATGTTTTGTTCTAAGTTGATCAAGGAATATTTTATCTGGTACATTGGAAGACAATGAAGACTGCTAGCTATTGGAATGCTTGCTTGGATGTGGCCATCTTTATTTGATGCCTTGATTTTTATGATGTCTAGATATTGTTCACTGCTTATTGATCATTGCTTGATTAAAGTCCAAAGGAAAATGGGTTTCTATATGACATTGTTGTTTGTTGGATTGCATCCCATTAGTCAGATCTTCTCAACTCTTAACTTTTAAATTTGTGCATAGGATAGCCTCTTCATCTCCTCCCACTTCTTAAATTTAAAAACCTCTCCCTCTTTTCAAAAACTTTTCTTTGCTTGTGATTTCAAACTTAGATATTGTTTAATGATTAGAAACTTTGGCCTTATGCCATTGAAGTTTCCAACTCTTTCTTAAATAATATTTGTAAATAAATTTAATCATATTGACTTAAAATTTCAAAAAACAAAAAGAACTAACAACTCCATTCAAACATTTGGCCCTTTGTGCCTTTCTTATTAAACTTTTGTTAAAAGTAATTCACCAACTTATTTGAAATTTTTACCATGAACTATGAGGTTTTGATCCTTCATTTTTATGTTGGTACGTAGGCACAAGTATGAAGTTCTTGTCAAAGACAAAAATATAATCAATGAATTCTTTTTATCATTCCCACACTCTATTTTATCAAACATCTTTTATACCAAAAACACATGCACACATAAAAAGGGCTCTCTAGGAGTACCTAGGACACTTTGGGTGCTAACACCTTCCCTCTATGTAACCAACCCCATTACCTGTAATCTTTGGCATTTTATTAGTTTTGATTTGAAAACTTCTTATCCTTGGGTTTTGTTCGTACTTTTCCCTTTTCCTTTGGAAACAATAAAAGCGCGGTGGCGACTCTGGTTTTATTGACGTTAAGCTTATCCATAGCTTGATGGTCATGAATTTACCGCTACAGACTCCAATGGGCAGTAGTCAAGGAACAGTTGCTGAAACGTGATGTGTTTCTAGGGTGCCAAGTTGATTGTAAACAATGTCTTTTGAATCCCAAAGCATGTGAAAAGCTGATAATTGGTATTCAACAACTGATGGATCAAGGAGACATCCAAATAGAACAAGTTTCAACTTATGAAGATGTCGCTACCTTGGAAATTCCATATTACCAAGCTCAGATACAAGTACCGGTAAACCCAACAACCCCCTTAGTAATCAGTGTACCATATCCTTTCCCCTATGAAAGCACAAAGACATTCCTTGAATTATGATACGGTCTACATACAGAGGCCAAAGCAGGGGAATAAACCACTTGTGATCAAAGAACCAATTGTTACCAACATCGCTGAAATGGGAAGCATGACTCGAAGTGGATGAGTATTCGCACATGCACAACCTCTAAGGGAGAATAGTAATGAAGCCTTGACTAGAGAAAAAGGGAAACAGGTTGACAATACCAACCAGGGGCAAACCCCCCTCAGAATGCATCTTCCTCAAAAGAGGTTGAAGAACTTCTCCGGATTACAAAGAAAAGCGACTATAAGTGGTTGACCAGCTCAACCAAACACCCTCAGAGATAACCACCTTGTCCTTACAGTTATGTTTAGAGGCACATCGGAATGCACTAATGAAATTCTTGGGTGCAACCCACGTTCCTCAAGAAATAACTGTAAATCAATTCGAGGGAGTAGTCGTTAACATCACAATGGGAAATTTCCTGGGTTTTAGTGACAATGAATTACCAATTAAGGGGAGGGCTCACAATAAAGCATTGTATATTTCTATTTAGTGTGCTGACACCGTCCTCTCTAGAGTATTGGTTGACACATGATCATCCTTGAATGTCTTACCTAAAACTGCCTTGGCAAAGTTGATGATAGAAGGACTACTGATGAAGCCCAACACCCTATTGGTGAAAGCTTTTGAAGGCTCAAGGAGACCAGTAATCGGAGAAACGAACCTCCCAATCAAGATTGGTCCCCGTACCTTATATATCACCTTCTATGTTATGGATATATATCCTACATAAAAGTGTCTTCTATAACGTCTTGGATTCACGCAGCCGGAGTAATCACATCGACTATCCACCAAAAGCTCAAATTCATAATCAACGGCAAGTTGATCGTCATAGACGATGAATAAGACATAATTATGAGCCATTTGTCATCATTCAGATATGTTAAAGTAGAAGGGTAAATTCATGAAACTCCTTTCTAAGCCTTCAATATAGCAAATGTTATAATGACTCCTCTCTCCAAAGAGCACAAAAAGTTGAACTCTCCATGACCTCTTGGAAAGGAGAAAAAGCGACAAGAGAAGTCAGTCACCTTGAAGGGTGGGGCAGAATACTTGAGCTACCTACAAAGAAAGATTGATCAGGAATAGGGTATCAATCATCTCAGGTTGCACAGAAAAGGATGACTCCGAAAGCAATCCAAGGTTGAGTTCTCCCACTGCTAAAAACTTTTACGAGTGTCAGACACCTTCAAGAAGGCCATATTTATGTAGTGGACAATGAAGACAAAGACATTGATATGACATGTCTTGTGTACCAAAGAGCTCTAGGCGAAGAACTCAACAATTGGACCTTCATGGACATCCCTGAAGTCGTTTTAATTGAAAAGAAACTTTCTTGTTATGTTTTCAAATCCCTATGCTTTGCCCAAGGCATAGTGGAAGCTTATAGGGCACCCCTATCATTTTCAATCAAAGTTTATCATAAATAAAAAGTACATTTTTTCACTAAATTATGTTCCTGGTCTTTCATTTTCCTTTGAAAAAATATGGCAATGCTCTTTTCATACATTTTTCTTCTCCATTATTCTAAAATAAAGCATGGATCATAATTTATGCAGATCCGCCTTGGATTTTGTTGATAGCGATATTGTTATGATCCATTATGACTTTGATAACCCAATCTACCACGCCGAAGAGGATTGTGATGAAGGTTGTGAACTCCTTGAGGAGTTGGCCAGCTTATTACAGCATAAATCAAAGGTTATTAAACCGCACCAAGAATCGGTGGAAATCATTAACCTATGAACAGAGGACGATAAAAAAGAAGTCAATATAAATGTCGCCCTAGAAGATGATGTGAAAAAGAAGTTGATTCAGCTCTTTAATATGTAGATGTATTTGCCTGGTCATACCAATATATGTCAAGACTTGATATAAATATTGTTATGCACAAGCTGCCTCTCAAAGAAGAATACCCACCGATAAAGAAAAAGCTAAGATGAACTCGACCCAATATGGCTATTAAGATCAAAGAAGAGATTCATAAACAACTTGACACAGGATTCTTAGTCGTGGCAAATTATCCTTAGTGGGTTAAAAACATTGTGTCGGTACCAAATAAAGATGGCTAAGCATGAATTTGTGTTGACTACAGGGATTTAAACAAAGCGAGCCCAAAATATGACTTTCCATTACCTCACATCGATCTGTTGGTGGATAACACAACTTAATTCTCAGTATTTTCATTCATGGATGACTTCTCCGAATACATCCAAATTAAAATTGCTAGGTTCATATTGCACCTTACAGCCAATTGTGAACCTATATTCAAGCTGCTACATAAAGATCAAGCTATCGAGTGGAATGACAACTTCCATAAGGAATTCTAAAGAATAAGACAGTATTTACAAGAGCCATTGATCTTGAGGCCTTCAGTAACAGGAAGGCCATTCATTATGTACCTGACGATTCTCGATGAATCCATGGGATGTGTACTTGGGAAATATGATGAAACATGTAGAAAAGAGCATGTCATATACTACTTAAGCAAGAAATTCACACTATGAAAAAATATATTCACTGCTTAGGAAAACATGTTGTGCACTCGCATGGGCTGCCAAACACATGAGACAATACATGTTGGCAAATGGTGTTAACAGAATACGACATCCAATATGCCACCCAGAAAGCCATAAAGTGGAGTGTGTTGTTAGATAGTTTCACACAACAACCAGTGGAAGCTTATCAGCCAATGAGGTTTAACTTCCTGGATGAAGATGTCATGTTCATCAGAGATTGTGAAATCCCAGGACCAGACGAAGGACCCGAACCAGGATCGCGATGGAAGCTTGTGTTCAATGGTGCCTCAAATGCACTAGGTCATGGGATAGGAGCAATCATTACCTCTTCGAAAGGCTATCATATTCCTTTCAAATCAATATTATGTTTCGAATGCACCAACAATGTGGCAGAATACGAAGCATGTATCTTCTGAATTGAAGCAGCCATTACTCTGAGGATCAAAATCCTTGAAGCATATGGAGATTCAACTCTGGTAATCAGTCAACTCAAAGGAGAATAGGAAACTCATCACCCCAAATTGATTCCATACTGAGAACATGTCTTAAAGTTGATTCTCTACTTTGATGAAATTAGTTTCCATCACACCCCTGGGGAATAAAATCAACTAGCTGATGCTCTGGCTACCTTGTCATCAATGTTCAAGTTAAATGGGCTAACGAAGCACCCTCCATAATGATTGAACATTTGGATGAGCCAGTACATTGTTTAGCAATTGAGGAAGAATCTGATGATAAACCTTGGTTCTGCGATGTTAATTCCTTGTATTTTTTATTGGCAGTAATTTTTGTAAAACTAACTTAGCTGCAACATGTTGAACAAGATGTCCTAACATGTGGATTCAACATCTTATCTGAAACAGGTTTTACTCTTGGTAACAGTTGATTGTTTAAAGGATTTCAAAATATCCTAAGCATATTAAGTAATCCCTTATGACGTTCATGATTGAGGAATCAGAAATTCTGATTGATTTCAACGGATTCAGTTTTCTAAAGTTGAGACATTTTAGGAAACTTTTGATTGATAAACTAATGTTGTGCAGCTAGTTGACTATGTGTACAAGGTCCAAATCCAGTTCATTCTATGGCTATATATAGAATGTCTCAAAACCTAATTGAAGAACGAAGAAAAGAAGATAGTTGGTTGTATTAGGGTTTGAGTGTACGAGTTGTTTGTGAGCCTCTCAAATATCATCTTGATATATGAGTATGACTGTGTTAAGTGGTTGTAAGGATTGTCAAGCACTCATAAGCTTTTCAGAATTGAGTGATTGTGTGTCTACGAAGTGTGACTTTAGAATTACTTGTAATAGATTGAAGTATCATTATTGTGATTGAAAGGGAGGTGAGAAGGGTCTCACACCTAGGAGTGTCTTAGGTAGAAGTTAAGCACGGGTAGTGATTAGGGTGTATTCTGCAAATTGGAGAAAGTTTTCAGAAGGTCTACAAACTAATATTATTTAGTGAATTTCCTCCCTGGCTTGGAAATTTATGGTCAAGGGATGGGATCCACCAATGACTAGAGATAAAGATGGCAAGATTATTGATGTGATGAAGGTTGATGAAGACTGGGATGATGAAGATGACAAATTAGCTCAGGGAAACTCCAAAGCATTGAATGCTTTATTCAATGGAGTGGACAAGAACATCTTCAGACTAATAAACAATTGCATTGTTTCTAAAGATGCTTGGGAGATCTTGAAGACTGCTCATGAAGGAACCTCTAAGGTAAAGATGTCATGACATTAACTTCTAACCACCAAGTTTGAGAACTTAAGAATGAAGGAGGATGAGAACATTCATGACTTCCACATGAATATCATTGAGATAGCCAATGCCTCAAGTGCTCTAGGGGAGAAGATGTCAGAAGCCAAGTTGGTCAGAAAAATCCTCAGGTCTCTTCCTAAGAGATTTGACATGAAGGTTACTTCCATTGAAGAAGCTTAAGATATCAACAACATAAAAGTTGATGAACTGGTGGGATCTCTTCAAACCTTTGAGTTGGGTATCAGTGAAAAATCAGGAAAACAAGAAAAGCATAGCCTTTGTTTCTAATATTGAAGACCTCGAAGACGAATGTGACCTGGATACAGATGAAGGGATATCTAGTGTTATTGTTTTACTTGGGAGACAATTCAACAAAGTGATGAAGAAGATGGACTGCAAGACAAGAGCTAATGCCAAGAACAAGTCATTTGACATCACCAAAAATCAGGATTTTGGCAGAAGGCCCAAAACTGAAGAAAAGACTAACCAAGGAAAAGGAATAACATGCCATGGATGTGAAGGGTTTGGTCACATAAGGATTGAGTGCCACACATTTATCAAGAAACAAAAGAAGGGCTCTTTAGACTCTTTGTCAAAAGATGATTCTAAAAGTGATCCTGAAGTGGAACCTACCAAACAGGTTATAGCCCTGACTGGAATTTGTGACTCTGATGAAGACTCTGATTGTGAGGATCTAACCTTTAAGGAACTTGCTGAATCTTACAAGGAATTGTGCCTCAGAAGTGAAGAAGTTTGTAAACCGGGAGAAGATCAAAAGACAACTATTGCTCAACTACAGGAAGAGAAAGTGGATCATCTTTCTATCATCTCTGATCTGAAGGAGGAAGATGCATTGCTCAAGTCAAAAATTGACAATGTGACTAAATCTGTAAAATGCTTAATAGTGGTTCTGATGTACTGGATGAAATTCTTCAAACTGGTAAGAATGCTGGAAATGTTCAAGGTCTAGGCTATGACAATCAAGGAGTAATAAACAAAGGAAAAGGGTATGTGATGAGCTTTGTTACACCTAAAAGACAACAGGAACGACATATGTCAAATCAAATGTCCCAACATCAGAAAGGATATCAAGAGATTTACTCAGGAAGCAAGACCCAAAGATGGAAGTTGAAGGTGTGAAAAACACAAGAAACGGGGCTTTGAATTGGGTTTTTAAAAGAAAAAGCTTTTTCAAAAACAAAAACTCTACTAACAAGTTGAATAATAAAGAGATAAAAACACAATAATTTTTATCCTGGTTCGCTTGAAACTCAAAGCTAATCCAGTCCACCCTCCAGGATGTTTTACTTTATACACGAGGATTTAATCCACTCTAATCAACAAATCATAATAAACACAAAGAATACCCTTCTTTGTCTTCTCAAGGATACAACTAAACCTTAGTCTCCTAAAGGATTCACAAAGAAAAACTTTCTTTATCTTCTCAAGGATAACCTCCTTAAGGAATCAAACAAATACTTTGAATACAAGTTTATGTGTTACAAGATGCTTCTTCAAAATAAGTTTTACATAAATGAATAATAAATAATTAAATAACACTGAATACAAAAGATGAGATTTTCACAAAGAAAATTAGCTTATGTAGTTCAACAACAATAGAGCCAACGTGAGAGCTCTTCAAGTCTTCAACGTATGCTTATATAGTGTGAGTCGTGACCGTTGGAGGGGAAAATGGGGAAATCTCCTTGAGTGGTTGTCCACTGTTGGATGAGAAAGGAATGATACCATGTATGTCCTTTCGCCCATAAAATCAGTGACATGTGTGATGAATAGTACAGTCCTTGCCCACGAAATTAGGTAGTGGAAAGGTTGTTCGATTTGTACTATGTAATATTTGAACACGTTCCTATTTGATCTTATCTTCATATTCATTAGCTTCTGATAAAAGATGATTGAAGTATGAAGTGAATAAATAGAGAGTTGGATTCAGAAACTTCAAAACCTTGAGTCAGAATCTTGACAGCGTTAATAGTCTAACTTGAGTTCTTCAGAGTTTTCAGAATCTTCAGAGTCTTCAGAAACCTCAGTCAGAACCTTGATAACTTCAATCGTCTGTGTTGAGATTTTCAGAATCTTCAGCTACTTAACACAACTTCAGAAGCCTGTCATTCCTCAGAAGCTTGTTAATCAGAGTCACGTCTAGAAGCAAAACAACTAAGAGAACATTGCAACAGAAACATAGTGTCTCCTTAGAAGCTTCTGATGGGTGAGATAACACATAAGTAGAAAGAACATTGTAGCAGCAATATTGACGTCTTTCAGAACTTCTAATTGCAATGCAGAAGTGAATTTGGAGGACAAAGTTCAGAAACTGATGATGTTACACATCATATGATCATAATCAAAATTGTTCTCACACAAAAAACAACATTGTTATCATCAAAACTCAAGGTAGATGCATAACCAAATCCTGTTCTAACAATCTCCCCCTTTTTGATGATGACAAAACATGTATTTTGATGAACAGTTTTGTACAGGGTAATCACATAAGAATACATCTTTATAGAAGCACAAAGCTCCCCGTGAGATGTATAGACCTATAAAGATAAACTCATAATGAAAGAGCATTTTCCTGATTTACCTATTGAAGTACCATAATGAATAATTAGTCAGAATCTAGTTTAACTTCAGAAGTTGATTGATGTTGTCCAAAACACTGGTTGATAACATCATTCTTTTGATAGACCTTCAGAATGGGCTTTCCTTAGAAACTTATTTGAAGAGTCTTTCTTCCGAACCTTCTTGAAGACCTTTATTCAGAAACTTCTTTGAAGAATCGTTCTGATTCTTAAGATAAAATCTTTAACAAATCATTTTGAATCTTGAGAGTTAACCCTTCAAAAACACTTAACAAACTTTTCTCTGAGTATTTGTTAATAGAAACACTAAAACAATGTTTGGGTTTTTTACTTAGGAATTTAGATATCAAAATAAACTCTTAATTCTTCCCCTTTAGAAGGTTATGTTTTCTCCCTATTTGTCATCAATCAAAAAGAATAAAAAGACAAAGTAAGTAATGAGAAACAAAATAATTTCATTGATTGAAAAACATGCCAAAGAGGCAGTGCAGAGTACAAAAACAAAAGAAAAAGAAATGCAAAAACAGTTAAAGTAAAAACAAAATTTTAGGGGTTCATAATTAGGAAGACAAATCGATAAGATTGCTTTTGATCAGAACCTTTCTGATTCTTGAAAACTTTCTTACTTCAGAAAGCTTCATGTTTCAGAGTCAGAAAGTAAACAATCTCAGAGTCTAATCTAGAGTTCTGGAGACTTTACATTCTGAATAACATCTTTTCATTCTGGACAAGGTTTCATAAACAGATTTTCCAAAATGAATGTGAATCTATCTTCAGCAAGGGGGTTTGTAAGATATCAGCCCATTGATGGTCTGTATCAACAAATTTTAAGTGAAAAATTCCCTTCTGAACATAATCACGTAAAAAATGATGTTTTATTTCAATATGCTTAGCCCTAGAATGCAAGATATGATTCTTAGATAAACATATAGCAGAAGTATTATCACAGAGAATAGGGATGTTACTCTCAGATATTTGATAATCTTACAACTGACACTTCATCCAGAGTATCTGAGTGTTACATCTAGAAGCTGCAATGTATTCAGCTTCAGCTGTTGAATGCACAATTGTTGAATGTCTCTTGTTGGACCATGAGATTAAGTTTTCTCCCAGAAATTGGGAACTTCCAGAAGTACTTTTTCTTTCAATTCTATCTCCAGCGTAGTCAGCGTCACAATAGCCTACTAATTTATACTCACTTGATTTTCTATAAAATAAACCAAGATTAGTAGTACCTTTCAGATACCTAAAGATTCTCTTAACAACAGTTATGTGAGTTTCCCTAGGATCTGATTGGAAGTGAGCACATAAGCATACACTAAATAAGATATCAGGTCTAGAAGTTGTTAGATACAAAATAGAACCTATCATATCTCTGAAAAGCTTTTGGTTTACCTTACTACTTACCTCTTCTTTTTCCATAATGCATGTAGGATGCATCGGAGTCTTTGCTAGCTTACATTCTGATAAGTTGACTTTTTTCAGAAGTTCCTTTGTATATTTACTTTGATGAATATATATGCCTTCTGGTCTCTAATCAATTTGAGTTCCTAGAAAGAACTTTAGTTCTCCCATCGGACTCATTTCAAATTCTGCCTGCATAGACTTAGCAAAATCCTTGCACATCGACGCATTAGCAGAACCAAAAATAATATCATTGACATATATTTGCACAACCAGAATATCATTCTTAAAGTTTTGAAAAAGAGAGTTGTGTCCACTTTTCCTCTGGTAAAATTATTTTCCAACAAAAAATTGCTTAGTTTATCATACCAAGCTCTTGGAGCTTGCTTTAGACTATACAAGTATTTTTTTCATTTTAAAAACAAAATCAGGATTTTGAGAACTTTCAAGACCATGAGGTTGATGCACATAAACTTCTTCAGAAATATAACCATTCAGGAATGCACTCTTAACATCCATCTGATAAAGTATGATGTTACGATTGACTGCAAAAGAAATTAAAAGACGATTAGACTCTAACCTAGAAACTGGAGCAAAGGTTTTTATATAGTTTATACCTTCTTGCTGACTATACCTTTGAGCTACCAGTCGAGCTTTGTTTCTAACAACTTCACCTTTCTCATTCAGCTTGTTTCTTAAAACCGATTTGGTTCCAATGACATTGAAGCCTTTTTGTTTCTGAACAAGATCCCAAACATCTTTTTTGGTGAATTGATTTAGTTCATCATGCATGGATATAATCCATTAATTATCCAGAAGAGCTTCATCAATGGAGGTGGGTTCTATCAGAGACACCAAACTTAGAAGGGTTTCTTCAGAGGGTCTGAATGAAGATCTAGTTCTGATTAGAGCATTCTTATCTCCCATAATATGTTCTTCAAAATGAGAAGTTCTTGATCTACTCTTCTTCTGATTAGTTGGATCAATAGTTGCTTTTGGTTGAGTCGTTTCATCATATTCTTTAGCCTTGCCATATGAGTCTTTTTCTTCAGAGACAATTTCTTTAGATTTTGAAAGATTAATATTCAGATCTGCAAATTTCTCAATTAGCTTTTACTTTTCAGGGTCAAACTTATCATTGAATCTAACATGAATTGATTCTTCAACAATTCGTGTTTCTGTATTAAAGACTCTGTAGCCTTTAGAGCGTTCAGACTATCCTAACAGTAAACACTTAGGTGCCTTAGAGTCAAACATGCCAAGATTCTCTTTAGTGTTTAACATAAAGCATTCACATCCAAAAGGATGAAAGTAAGAAATGTTGGGCTTTTTATTCTTCCACAATTCATAAGGAGTCTTACCCAGAATAGGTTGGATAGAAGTCATGTTCTGAATATAACATGTTGTGTTGACTGCTTCTGCCTAAAAATGCTTAGCCATATTAGTTTCTTGGATAATGGTGCACGCCATTTCTTGTAAAGTCCTATTCTTCCTTTATACAACTCCATTTTTCTATGGAGTTCTAGGATAGGAGAAATCATGGGAAATACCATTTGAATCAAAAATATTTTCAAAGTGTTTATTTTCAAATTCGCCATTATGATCACTTCTGACTTTGACTATTTTGCAATTCATTTATGTTTGCCCTAGTGAGCAGAATGTTGAGAACACAGAGTGAGACTCATCCTTTTGTTTTAAGAACTTTACCCATGTCCAACGATTGTAGTCATCAACAATGATTAATCCATACTTCTTTCCATTGATAGAAGCAGTTTTCAATAGTCCAAACAAATCAATGTTCAGAAGTTCTAACGGTCTAGAGGTAAAAACAACAGTTTTAGCTTTGAAAGATGTTTTAGAAAACTTGCCTTTCTAACATGCTTCACAAAGAGCATATGAATCAAACTTCAGTTTGGGTAGACCTCTGACTAATTCAAGCTTATTTAGCTGAGAAACCCTTCTCGTGCTAACATGACCCAAGCGTCTATGCCAGACCCATTGCTCTTTGTTAACAAACATTAAACATATTACATTTTAATCTTCAATATTAGAAAGTCTAATTTTGTAAATGTTGTTTTTCCTCTTTCCATTAAAAAGGGTTGTGCCATCTTTCTGACCAACAACCTTATAATACTTTTGATTGAAGATGATATCATAACCATTGTCACTAAGTTGGCTAATGAACAATAGATTATACATTAGACCATCAACTAAAAGAACATTAGTAATAGAAGGAAGTCTACTGTTACCAATGGTTCCAGAGCCAATGATCTTTCCTATATGGTTTCCTCCGAAGCCAACAAAGCCTTTAGGCTTAAGTTCCAAATCTTGGAACGTAGACCTTCTGCATGTCATGTGTCGCGAGCATCCATTGTCCAGGTACCATGATTGGTGTTTCAACTGTTGTTAAGGATGTCCGCAACATAAATGATTTTATCCTTAGGTACCCACTTTCTGGGTCCTCTTTTGTTAGCTTTCCCAAAGTTTCTCACAACTTTGGGTCTTTTAGCAGACGGATAATCATGAGAGATTTATGCATGATACTTATGTTTCAGAACTGAGTTCTTATCCTTAGTATGCTTCTGTGTTTGTGCAATAATATTAGACTCAGTGCCAATAGGCACAAAATGAGCATAGAGAGGTTTTGGTTTAACCTTATGACTTTCGTCAGGTTTTCGTTTAACCTTATGACTTGCTGAGAATATAGGAATAACCGAAGATACCTGATGATGATGTTGATGGGGTGGTTGACTTCTTCTAATTTGAGGCCTCCTCTACCTCCCACTAGTAATTGCATTGGTTTCATTATCCTTCTTCTTACTAAAACCGCTATCGTATCTCTTGCTGGACGATACTTCCTACTTAGACAACTGTCCTTCTCAGACACCTTCTTCTAGCCTCATCCCCATATTTACCATTTCGGTAAAGTCACTGGGGGCACTGGCAATTATCTTCTCATAATAAAATGAGCTTTGGGTCTTCAGGAAAATTTTTATTATCTCCTTTTCTCCTAAAGGAGGGTATATCTGAGCAGCGAGTTCTCTCCACCTCTGTGCATACTCCTTGAATGTCTCTTTGTCCTTCTGAGACAATGATCTCAACTGATCTTGGTCGGGAGCCATATCAACGTTGTACTTGTACTGCTTTACAAATGCTTCACCCAAATCGTTGAAAGTGTGGATGCTCGCACTATCCAACCCCATATACCATCTTAATGTAACGCCGGTCAGACTATCTTAAAAGTAGTGGATCAACAGTTGATCGTTGTCTATTTGGGTAGACACTTTGTGGGCCTACATCACCAAATGACTGAGCGAACATGTGTTCCCTTTGTATTTTTCAAAGTCAGGCACTTTGAATTTCACTGGAATCTTCACATTCGGCACTAGACATAATTCAGCAGCACTCTTCCCAACTAGATCCTTACCTCTCAAAGTTTTTAATTCCTTGCGCAACTCAAGAAATTTATCTTTCATTTCATCCATTTTCTCATATATGTCTGAGCCCTCAGATGGCTCAGAATGTTAAATGGTGTCCTTCACACGAGGTAAGGTATGCACGACAGGCAGTGGCACAGACATGACTGGGCTAGATGTCGGCATAGAAGCAAATATAGGCGCAAAGCCTTCAGGCATGAAGTTCGGAGGCATTCCCCATGGGAATCCAGAAGGCATGGCAGGTGCAAAATGAGCAGCAGTTGCAGGAACAGTAGAGGTAGCTACCTCTGAAATAACAGTCTTTTGAGGAGGAGGAGCTACATGTGTTGGAGAAGACTGTCTCTGTGCAGCTAGAACTGACTCAATCATGGCAGTCAGGCGGGAAATCTCCTCTTTCAAATCTCTATTCTTTTGCTCAAGATGTTCCATAATTCTGGAGTGATTGGCGCAAGTATTGTACCGATGAGTCAGCTTGGCTGAAGCATAAAAGAAACACCGATGAGACATCTGGAGAAAGAGAAACCTGCTTATGCAAATGATGCATGAAATGCAATGTTTGGTTATTATTTTTTATTTTCAAGGAACATACTATATTATTTGGAAATATATATATAACAATAATTGCAACAATTTGATATGATCATCAAAATCTCTTTTATTTATATAGTTGGAAGGATTACAGTGAGTACAATTTCAGAAACCAAATGAAAAATACAAGAGAAAAGGAGACTATTCATCCTAAGGATCCCTAACAACAATATCAGAAGATCTGGCTGTAGGCGCGTACTTCCTTCGAATGCGTCGGATCTCGGTCTCAAAAGAAGCCTTCATTTGAGTCTTCTCGAGGACAAGCTGGTCAACAATCTTCTTCCAAGCAACGGAAGGCTGAGGCATGCTAGAAGATGAAAACTCTGGCTCTCTCTGTCTCTTTGTTACTCGGTCTTCAGGAAGCTCAATAAGTGCATCTTTGTCCTAGACTCAAGCTGCAACTCCTCATGCTTTTTGCTCAAAGCATGGAACCGCTCTTCCCACATATCCCTCTCTCGCTCCATCTTGGCGAGTGCGTCTTCCAACTCCTCTACATCTTGGTTAGGGAGAGTTAATGGCTCAACCACAATCACAGACATAGGTATTTCACAAGGATATGGCATCTTCAATTTCAAAGCTCTCTTCTTCACCCAAAGAGTGTTGACTTCCAAAGCTACACAATTGCACGGACCAAGCTCGGATCTTCCCTTCCTATGCACATTATGCGAAGCATGCACAATCTTCTGCTTCAAATGTTGGGGATCTTTACCCTCTTGATAGAAAAGACCTTCTAACAAAGTGTTATTAGGTTTGTCTCTCAAGGGGAACCCAAGTTGACGACGAGCCAAAGCAGGGTTGTAGTTAATTCCTCCTTGTGTACAAATGAGAGGCACATTAGAGAATTCACCACAACTATCAATAATCTCCAAACTGCTCAAAGAAGGATCATACCAAACCATATCATCATTAGTGAGAGACATAAGTCTCTGAGACCACCGTAGACATTGTTTATTCTCCACAAAAGCAGGTGTTTGAGGCAAGTGTGAAATAAACCACTTGTACAAAAGAGGAATGCAACAGATAATCGTTCCACCACCCTTAGAATTCCTTATATGTAAAGAGAAGTACATATCACCCAACAAAGTAGGCACAGGATTCCCAATCAAGAAAATTCTAATGGCGTTAACATCAACAAAACCGTCAATGTTAGGGAACAAAGCTAATCCATAGATGAGCAACACAAAGATAGCTCAAAAGCGTCCATACTACCGGCCTGAGCAAAGGCAGTAGCTTCCTTGATAAGGAAATCAGATAGCAACCCAAACAATCCTCCTTTCTTCACCCAATGAGCCTCTATCTCGGACTTCTTCAAGTGAAGAGCTTCAGCTATAATATGTGATCTGGGAATCTCTTCCAATCCACTAAACGGCACTTTGCTAGGAACAGGTATCCCCAAGAGATGAGCATACTCCTCCAACGTAGGTATCAGATGATAATCAGGAAAAGTGAAGCAACGGTAGAGAGGATCATAGAACTGTACCAACACACTCAAAAGTCCTCCGACCACATCGACAGACAAGATAGACAGAAGCTTCCCATGATGTTGTTTAAAGTCCAAGGGATCTAATACAAAAGATTCTAGCTTCCTTAACTCTTTCAAGTCGGAACATCTGAAACTGTACTTCTTAGTATTCCTTCGTCCACAATCCATGGTCTAAAAATATTTGCAAATAACACCTCAGTTCCTTGAAATTTTCGTGTGATGAATGTTATGATGTGCATGAATGCAACAATCACAAACAAGGGATCACACACAAAGCAAACAAACAAAGGTCAAGGGATGAATCAAGTCATTGTCAAGATCAATCATCCATTTTGGTGGATTATGGTTTACACCTTATCAACACCCAAGTTCCATTGATATTGACAAGACTTGATTGGATCAACCAAGAATGAAGGGTTTGTTGTAAGTCACGAGCATGGAGTCTGGGTAAGAACCGTCCCAAGGGAGTGAACTAAGGATAACAACCTGTAGATCATGTTCTAAAAAGTTCCTAGAGTCTTAATTCCATCTATCGCATATTATAGGTTAGGATGACGGACTCATCAACCCATAATATTCTCAAGAGAAACTCGTCTGAGTGTACTATCGTGTAACAACGGTTATCAAGTCTACACTTGAACAGTCTCCGCACTACATCCTAAATAGGCCAGTGGGGGGGATAAATGTTCTACGGTCCTCAGCTTCTCGGACCCCAAATTAGAGATAGTAATGCCTAACCACAAATACTTGTGTGATATTTCCAAATCCAAAAGGGTCTCCATTGAGTGGATGGGTCTCAAGCCAACTTATTAAGGACTACTCCACACAAGTCAAACATGACTATATCATCCTCCTATCTTAATTGCACTCAAGTTCGGGTTAGAACTTATCTCACCACTCAGAGATCACCAAGCACAACAAGCAGATTATATCATACAAGAAAATATACATACATCAAATATACAATTATATACACACAAAAAAGTAGGCTAAACCCACTGGAGACTACTCCCCAGCAGAGTCGCCACTTAATTTCTATAGCGGTAAATTCATGATCATCAAGCTATGGATAAGCTAGACATCAAATAACAAGAGTCGCCACTGCGCTTTTATTGTTTCCAAGGGAAAACGGAAAAAGTACGAACAAAACCCAAGAATAAGAAGTTTTCAAATCAAAACTACTAAAATGCCAGAGATTACACGTAAGGGGGTTGGTTATACAGAGGGAAGGTGTTAGCACCCAAAGTGTCCTAGGTACTCCTAGGGAGCCCTTTTTGTGTGCATATGTATTTTTGTACAAAATGATGTTTTACAAATAAATAGAATGGCGGGATGAGAAAAAAATTCATTAATTATATTTTTGTGTTTGACAGGATGTTCGGACTTGTGCCTACGTTCCAACATAAAAATGAGGGATCAAAACCTCATAGTTCGTGGTATAAATTTCAAAGTGGATACATTACTTTTAACAAAATTTAAGTTTGAAAGGCATAAAGGCCTAAAATGGTTTGAATGAGTTAGTTCTTTTTGGCTTTTGAAAATTTGAAGTCAAGTATAATTAAGTACATTTACAAGTTTGATTAAGAAAAGAAGTTTGGAAATGCAATGGCTTAAGGCCAAAGTTTCTAATTTGCAATATGGTCTAAGTTTGGAAAACAAGCACAAACAAAGAAGTTTTTTTGAAAGTAGGGAGAGATTTTGAAATTAAAGAAATCGGGAGGAGATGAAGAGACTAATCATAAGCATAAATTTAAAAGTTGAGAGTTGAAAAGATCTGACCAATGGGATGCAATCCAATAGACAAGAATGTCATATAGAAACCCAAATTCCCTTGCACATTAGAATCAAGCAACAAACAATGCACAAAATATCAACTTGAAGAGCAAGGCATCAAATAAAGATAGCCACATCCAAGCTTAGTAACTCCATAATCTTTCTTCAAATTTGCCCATGTAGCGGATGAATTTCAAGATTCCATAAGTCAGAGGTTCAAAATAACAGCTTCAAAATGGATCTCCAATGATGAATTTCATGTTGCAGATGAACTCAATATGGATCTCCAATGATGTATCAGATGAAGTTTCATATCATAAGCACTTGGTTATGTAACACCCTTCTAAAATACCCCAAATATTTAATTAAAATAGCAATATGTCAATCAGAGTAATATGCAATCAAGGGTGTCACACATTTCAACACAATAGCTGTCATGCTCTTTTATTAATCCAAACATAAACATTTGCATAAACCGCAGCGGATAGAAATCTCATCAATCATGTAAAACATGTAACATATTACATGTAAAATTATTCAACAAAATAAAAACATCCCATCCCGATGTTACATCTATCAGAGCACGACCCACTAAGGAGACTACACTAGACTCCAAGCATTAACTTCTACTCAACTCATTGCTCGCTACCTGAAAAATAGTTGTAAGGGTGAGTTCCTCAATCGATATAATAAGCATTATAAAACATCATGTAATGCTAAGTAAATAACACATTTCATCACCCAAATCAGATTACACATTCAGTAACAGCAATGTCAACTCAATCATACTCAACATCAACACAACACACAACACACGTATAATACTGGAATACATCCATTCATATTATACGCCATACATCAATTATGCAATGAGACTCCATGCATGCGGTACCGACTCTTTGTGAACATATAGTTCACCTCACCGTCCAAATCCAAGCACGGCTACCAAGCCCACTAGTCCCACTCATTTGAGACCTAGTGACTCACTCACTAATTCCTCACCATGGGAATTAGCTACCACCCCAAATGGGCCATGCTATGCACGCTAATTACCTAGCATGCAACATCAACAACAGTCCAAAATGACTAACTCACTAATTCCTCACCGTGGGAATTAGCTACCACCCTAAAGGCCACAATATGCATGCTAATCATCTAGCAATGCAACATCAACAACAAAATCCACAATGGACATATGCTCACACTCTAAGCCATACAACAGTCCATTCACAATTGCATACATAACATGTACATTCACAACATTATGCATACTATCAAACATCATCAAAACATGCATCACAACATCATATCATGTCAAATAATTAACCACAGTATTAGCACACTCTACTAATACCTATACTGCTCCAAATGGCGGGAATTAATCCCTATCACATCATACTCTACCATAGCCAAACATCAATTATGTACACAACATTAAAATGTCAATTTTCCCACTTTTCAACAGTGTTAACCGGTTAACGCCCTGGGTTAACCGGTTAACGCAGCACAAACACACTTTCTGGCAAAACGCAACAGTGTTAACCGGTTAACGCCCTGGGTTAACCGATTAACGCAGGCAAAACAACACTAATTTCACAATTCGCAACAGTGTTAACCGGTTAACACCCTGGGTTAACCGGTTAACGCAGACAAAACAGCAGTTCCTGCGCTAACACAAAGCAGAATGCAGAATTCTCCGCATTTTCCGCCGTTAGAGGACTTCCGGACCTCCGATTCCAATTCCGTAAAAAGCTATACGTTAGGGAAATTACAACACACTCAATTACAGGTTCAAATTTCAGTTTTTACACAACATATCCATCACAATTTTCAGCATTCGACAATCCCAATTAGGGTCAATTCAACGGTTTATCACTACCCATTACATGCTAACCCATAATACCCATTAAACGACGATAAACCCCCCTTACCTGAGTTAATCCGGAAATCTCTAAGCTCCAAGCTCCTCTCTTCTCCAATCTTCTTCCTCTTGCTCTGCCTCTTTGCCCTTTCTCCTCTTTCTCAATCGCTTCTCTGTTTCACGTGAAAACCTTTTCTTTACCAAATGGGCTCTTTTTCTTTATTTCACACTTATATATTTTCCAATTTATTTTATCTTCCCAATAAAATAATAATTCAATAATTCCAAAAATAATAATAATAATAATAATCCAATTATCTAATTAAATTAATAAATATATTATTAACTTAATTTAAATAATTATCATATTATTATCGGGGTGTTACAACTCTCCTCCACTAAAAGAGTTTTCGTCCTCGAAAACATACCTCAAGCGAATAACTCCGGATAAGACTCCTTCATCTGACTCTCCAGTTCCCAAGTCACATTGCCACCTGCTGGTCCTCCCCAAGCTACCTTCACCAAGGCAATCTCTTTACCCCGCAACTGCTTCAACTCACGATCCTCGATCCTCATAGGCGATGTTTCAACAGTCAGGTTATCTCTCACCTGTACATCATCTATTTGGACTACATGCGACGGATCATGAATGTACCTCCTCAACTGAGACACATGAAAAACCTCATGCAAATTCGCAAGCGACGGCGGTAAAGCGATACGATAGGCTACCTCCCCTATCCTCTCCAAAATCTGATAAGGACCAATAAATCGAGGTATCAACTTCTTCGACTTCAAAGCTCGACCAACACCAGTTATCGGAGTGACACGAAGAAACACATGATCTCCCTCTTGAAACTCAAGTGACTTCCTCCTCTTGTCGTGATAACTCTTCTGACGACTCTGAGCAATCCTCATCTTCTCCTGAATCATCTTAATCTTTTCCGTAGTTTGTTGAACAATCTCCGGTCCAACCACAGCACTCTCACCGGACTCATACCAACATAAAGGTGTCCGACATCTCCTACCATACAAAGCTTCAAACGGTGCCATACCAATGCTCGAATGAAAACTATTGTTGTAGGTAAACTCAATCAAAGGCAAATAACAATCCCAAGTACCTCCCTTTTCCAAAACACAAGCTCTCAAAAGATCCTCTAATGACTGAATCGTCCTCTCAGTCTGACCATCAGTCTGCGGATGATATGCAGAACTCAATCTCAGCTTAGTTCCCAAAGCCCTCTGCAAACCTTCCCAGAACTTCGATGTAAATCTAGGATCTCTGTCTGAAACAATGCTCGACGAAATACCGTGCAAACTTACAATCTTCTCAATATACAACTCGGCTAATCTCTCTAACGGATAATCCATTCTGATCGGAATGAAATGAGCCGACTTCGTCAATCTATCCACAATCACCCAAATAGCTTCAAAATTCTTATTTGTCCTCGGCAAACCAGACACAAAATCCATACTGATACTATCCCACTTCCACTCTGGAATAGTCAACGGTTGCATTAGCCCAGACGGCTTCTGATGCTCAATCTTTGACTTCTGACAAGTCAAACAGGAATAAACAAAACTCGCAATTTCTCTTTTCATTCCCGGCCACCAAAATAACTTTGTCGAATCATGGTACATCTTCGTAGCTCCAGGATGAATACTCAGGCCACTACGATGTCCTTCCTCAAGAATACTCTTCTTAAGCTCGGTAACATCCGGAATACACACCCGATTGCCAAATTTCAAAACACCATTCTCATCAACTCTGAATTCACCACCTTGACCTTGATTCACTAGAGTCAACTTATCAACCAAAAGCACATCGGATTTCTAACCCTCTCTAATCTCATCCAAAATACCACTCGTTAACTTCAACATTCCCAATTTAACACTATTGTGAGTACTCTCACACACCAAACTCAAGTCTCTAAACTGCTCAATTAAATCCAATTCCTTAACCATTAACATAGACATATGCAATGATTTCCGACTCAATGCATCAGCCACTACGTTTGCTTTACCCGGATGGTAATTCAAACCAAAGTCATAATCCTTCAGAAATTCTAACCATCTCCTCTGTCTCATATTCAACTCTTTCTGATCAAACAAATACTTCAGACTTTTATGGTCACTGAAAACTTCAAATCTTGACCCGTATAAATAGTGTCTCCATAACTTCAGAACAAATACCACAGCTGCCAACTCTAAATCATGTGTCGGATAGTTCCTCTCATGAACCCTCAGTTGTCTCGAAGCATAAGCTATAACCTGCTTATTCTGCATCAACACACCACCCAAACCCAACAATGAAGCATCACAGTAAACCTCAAATGGTTCCGACGGACTCGGTAATATCAGAATAGGAGCAGTAGTCAACCTTCTCTTTAACTCTTGGAAACCTTCTTCACATTTTGAGTCCCAAACAAATGCTTGCCCCTTTCTAGTCAACATCGTCAACGGTAACGCCAACTTAGAAAATCCCTCAATGAACTTCCTATAATAACCAGCCAAACCAAGAAAACTTCGAATCTCAGCAACAGACTTCGGAGCTTCCCACTTAGACACCGCTTCTATCTTAGAAGGATCAACAGCAACACCACCTCTTGAAATCACATGACCAAGAAAACTAACCTCTTCTAACCAAAATTCACACTTAGACAGTTTAGCAAATAACTTCTTTTCTCGGAGAACTTCTAAAACCACTCTCAAATGCTCAGCATGCTCTTCTTCAGATTTCGAATACACCAAAATGTCATCAATAAACACCACAACAAACTTATCTAGGTACGGATGGAAAATCCTATTCATATACTCCATAAATACTCCAGGCGCATTAGTCACACCAAAAGGCATTACAGAATCCTCATAATGTCCATACCTCGTTCTGAAAGCAGTCTTCTGAATATCCTCAGTTTTCACACGTATCTGATGATACCCAGATCTCAAATCTATCTTGCTGAACACACTCGCACCAACCAATTGATCCATCAAATCATCAATCCTCGGCAAAGGATACCGATTCTTGATCGTCACTTTATTCAGTTGCCTGTAGTCCACACACAACCTCATAGTACCTTCTTTCTTCTTAACCAACAACACTGGTGCACCCCACGGTGACACACTCGGACGAATAAATTTATTATCCAACAGATCTTCCAACTGACTCTTCAATTCAGTTAACTCAACAGCAGACATACGGTACGGAGCCATCGATATCGGCCTAGTACCAGGTACCAAATCAATCGAGAACTCAACTTCACGCTCTGGCGGCAATTCATTCACCTCTTCCGGAAACACATCAGGAAAATCACACACCACAGCTAGATCGCAAATCACCAGTTTATCTTTAGCCTCCAAAGTCGCTAACAGCATAAACAACTCTGCCCCATCTGCTACTGCCTCATTCACCTGCCTGGCTGATAGAAGCAAACTCCTTCCTTCCTCAATCTCAGGAAATATCACAGTCTTATCAAAACAATTGATAGAAACTCGGTTAAACACCAACCAGTTCATACCCAAGATAACATCAATCTGCACTAATGGAAGACACACGAGGTCCATCCCAAAGTCTCTACCAAAAATACTCAAAGGACAATTTAAACAAACTGAAGTAGTAGTCACTGAACCCTTTGCAGGAGTATCAATCACCATACTACCATGCATCTCAGATATCTCTAACTTAAGTTTCACAGCACAATCCAAAGATATAAAGGAATGAGTAGCACCTGTGTCAATAATAGCTATAAGAGGAAAGCCATTAATATAACACGTACCTCGGATCAAACGATCATCTGCAGAATTCTCAGAACCCGATAAAGCAAAAACCTTGCCTCCCGACTGGTTCTCTCTCTTTGGCTTAGGACACTGGGGACTAATATGACCCACCTCTCCACAGTTGAAACAAGTCACAGTCTTCAACCGGCATTCTGCAGCCAAGTGACCACCTTTTCCACACTTAAAACACTTCTTCTCATTACTGGTACATTCATGGATACGATGTCCAGCCTGACCACATCTGTAACACTTAGCAGGGGCACTAGAGTCTCCCCCACTAGGCCTCTTCATCCCACTCTGCTTCTGGAAACCTTTGCCAGCTGCATACGGTTTTCCACGATCATTCTGATTCTTGCCTTTCCTATCAACCCTTTGCTGATAGCTCTCTGCTCTGGCTTTGGAATCCTGTTCAAAAATCCTGCAACAGTCAACCAAGTCAGAAAACACTCTGATCCGTTGATATCCAATAGCCTGTTTGATCTCGGGACGCAACCCGTTCTCAAACTTCACACATTTCGAAAATTCTCCAGCAGCCTCATTATAGGGAGTGTAATACTTCGACAGCTCTGTGAACTTAGCAGCATACTCAGTAACAAACTTGTTACCCTGCTTCAACTCTAAGAACTCTATCTCTTTCTTTCCTCTGACATCTTCTGGAAAGTACTTCCTTAGGAATCTCTCTCTGAACACAGCCCAAGTGATCTCAACATTCCCAGCGGTTTCCAACTCAGTGCGGGTAGCAACCCACCAATCATCAGCTTCCTCTGACAGCATATGCGTACCGAACCTGACCTTCTGGTTATCGGCACACTCAGTCACTCGGAAGATTCTCTCGATCTCCTTCAACCACTTCTGAGCGCCATCTGGATCGTATGCTCCCTTGAACATTGGAGGATTGTTCTTCTGGAACTCACTCAGTTGACGAGCAGCTCCCATTCCCACAACATTCGGATTCCCTCCAAGTACTCCAGCTAGCATACCCAGAGCCTCAGCAATCGCAGCATCATCTCTACCTCTTCCAGCCATCTCTATTCTGAAAACCCAACAAGCTAAAACAATAAGTACTGATAGGGTTACACAACACCTATCCCGTACAGGGGAAACAGAATAATTACGACTCGACTCGACCGACTATGCTCTGATACCACTAATGTAACACCCTTCTAAAATACCCCAAATATTTAATTAAAATAGCAATATGTCAATCAGAGTAATATGCAATCAAGGGTGTCACACATTTCAACACAATAGCTGTCATGCTCTTTTATTAATCCAAACATAAACATTTGCATAAACCGCAGCGGATAGAAATCTCATCAATCATGTAAAACATGTAACATATTACATGTAAAATTATTCAACAAAATAAAAACATCCCATCCCGATGTTACATCTATCAGAGCACAACCCACTAAGGAGACTACACTAGACTCCAAGCATTAACTTCTACTCAACTCATTGCTCGCTACCTGAAAAATAGTTGTAAGGGTGAGTTCCTCAATCGATATAATAAGCATTATAAAACATCATGTAATGCTAAGTAAATAACACATTTCATCACCCAAATCAGATTACACATTCAGTAACAGCAATGTCAACTCAATCATACTCAACATCAACACAACACACAACACACGTATAATACTGGAATACATCCATTCATATTATACGCCATACATCAATTATGCAATGAGACTCCATGCATGCGGTACCGACTCTTTGTGAACATATAGTTCACCTCACCGTCCAAATCCAGGCACGGCTACCAAGCCCACTAGTCCCACTCATTTGAGACCTAGTGACTCACTCACTAATTCCTCACCATGGGAATTAGCTACCACCCCAAATGGGCCATGCTATGCACGCTAATTACCTAGCATGCAACATCAACAACAGTCCAAAATGACTAACTCACTAATTCCTCACCGTGGGAATTAGCTACCACCCTAAAGGCCACAATATGCATGCTAATCATCTAGCAATGCAACATCAACAACAAAATCCACAATGGACATATGCTCACACTCTAAGCCATACAACAGTCCATTCACAATTGCATACATAACATGTACATTCACAACATTATGCATACTATCAAACATCATCAAAACATGCATCACAACATCATATCATGTCAAATAATTAACCACAGTATTAGCACACTCTACTAATACCTATACTGCTCCAAATGGCGGGAATTAATCCCTATCACATCATACTCTACCATAGCCAAACATCAATTATGTACACAACATTAAAATGTCAATTTTCCCACTTTTCAACAGTGTTAACCGGTTAACGCCCTGGGTTAACCGGTTAACGCAGCACAAACACACTTTCTGGCAAAACGCAACAGTGTTAACCGGTTAACGCCCTGGGTTAACCGATTAACGCAGGCAAAACAGCACTAATTTCACAATTCGCAACAGTGTTAACCGGTTAACACCCTGGGTTAACCGGTTAACGCAGACAAAACAGCAGTTCCTGCGCTAACACAAAGCAGAATGCAGAATTCTCCGCATTTTCCGCCGTTAGAGGACTTCCGGACCTCCGATTCCAATTCCGTAAAAAGCTATACGTTAGGGAAATTACAACACACTCAATTACAGGTTCAAATTTCAGTTTTTACACAACATATCCATCACAATTTTCAGCATTCGACAATCCCAATTAGGGTCAATTCAACGGTTTATCACTACCCATTACATGCTAACCCATAATACCCATTAAACGACGATAAACCCCCCTTACCTGAGTTAATCCGGAAATCTCTAAGCTCCAAGCTCCTCTCTTCTCCAATCTTCTTCCTCTTGCTCTGCCTCTTTGCCCTTTCTCCTCTTTCTCAATCGCTTCTCTGTTTCATGTGAAAACCTTTTCTTTACCAAATGGGCTCTTTTTCTTTATTTCACACTTATATATTTTCCAATTTATTTTATCTTCCCAATAAAATAATAATTCAATAATTCCAAAAATAATAATAATAATAATAATCCAATTATCTAATTAAATTAATAAATATATTATTAACTTAATTTAAATAATTATCATATTATTATCGGGGTGTTACAGGTTACATGAGAGTTGGTATTGGCCAAGTCCTTGGCATAATGAGTGTTGCCTGAATTCTAAGTCCAATAGTCTCAGATCAAACCAACAGTCCACACAAAATGTTTTGTAGGGTTTTTGTTCTTATTATGTACATTAATGGTCAAAGACCACACAAGCAATCACAATATGCACAAACAAAATATATCACAAAATATGGTCCAAGTGGAAAAGTGAAAATGACATTAACATAAATAATTAGAATGGTATGAATAATGGAAAATGAATAAGACTTAAAAATAAAGTGCATTAAAGTAAATGACTTGGAATTAAATGTTAGTTGTTAATGAGTTAGAAGTTAGTATTGCTTTTGCTTTTTTAAGTCATTCTTTGGAGAACACTCAACCCACTTATCACAAGCATGGATCCTTGAACCAAGACATCTTCCAAAGAAAGGAAAAAAGGCCAAGTTTCCATACAATACGATGAAAGAAGGGAGACTTACAATCTCACTAACTAGAATGATATGCCTTTTGTGTCAAAATTTAGCGCTATATTAAGCAATCGTAATTGGACTTATGTAGAAGTCATAACTATTTAAGGTCGGGCAATAGAATTTTGGTGTTAATGCATGTTAGAGACATAGTATAATGGACTATGCTCATGAAACATACCACACACAAAAAGAATATGCAAAAATGGTGGCCTAATCTCATCCATACTCATGTTGATTTTGTAATCAACTAGCCTTAGGATATATGGATATCATAGGACCATGACATGAATGCATAAAGAAGGGGAATGAGATGAAGAGGGGGGAAGTGGATCAAACTCAAATTGGACAAAGGAGGAATTTTACCAAATTAAGATCATTCATTCATTTTGGGAGATGGAATGTACATTCCATCAATCCCCTAAACCCAATGATCTTAACCTAGCAAAATCAAATCAACCTTGACCAAGACCCAACAACACAAGTCAAACTTACAAAAATCAATCAAAATGGCTCAACACAATTATTTGACATTTATTCAATTAAAAATACTAAAAATAATGCATTAATTTAAATATGGTTGGTTAAATTCCTAAAACCTCATCAAAGCACCAAAGAAATGGCCATGAGATTTATCATAGGTCAAACAAGGTCAAAGGACCTTGGAGAAAAAATTTCAGCATTTTTGGAAACTTAAAGGATTTTTAAACAATTAAAAATAATCACAAAATCAATTAAATCATGAAAAATATTAATAATGATCCAAAAAATTATTTTAATTCAGAATATGAAAGAGGATTTTATTTAAAAAGTTTTGGTGAAACTCTCATATTTTTTGGATCAATACTAAAATTAATATGAATTAATGAAAATCAAAGGAATAAAATGAAAATCAGAAATTACAAAAAAAACGTGGACCACTTGATCTCCCTCATTAATTGAGGTGGCAGATCAAGTGGACACAAACGCACGTTCCATGATGGAACTTAGTCAGCGCGCCACACAAGTGGTAATCAGAACCAACGCTTGTGATTAAAACAAATTGAAATGGATCAATGGTTCTGAACCATGCCACCTCACTGCCGGAGCTAAAGGCCGGTCACCTTCTCAGGAGAACCTCGTCGGACTGGTTCAATCATCACCATGACTAAAATAAAAAAAGAGGACATGATCTGAAAGAGAAAATGGCGTAGAGCACGAATCTAACCTCAATTTTAACTAACTCCAAATATATAGAAAGATATGAGGAGTTGAATTTTGAGGCGTGTCAACTGAGTTGCTTCGATTTGACCTCAAAGTAACTCAATCTTCTTGCGTACATTGGTAGGACTTCAGACAACCAAAGATACAAGAGAACTGATGAGAATTAAGTGAGAATCGAAGAGAATAAAAAATCTGGAAAATACCTTCAATGTTGTGCAGAACTTGGTCTCTCTTGCTTCAATTCACGTTTGATCTTGCTCCAATAGCTTGCAGAAGTGGTTTAGGATTGGTACAAAGCTTTGGATCCTGGAGTTTTTGAATCTCCAAACAGTGAGATTCAAACTCACTTTCAAGTGAAAATTATCAGGTTTTCCTTTTAATTATGAGGATTTGAAGAGGGGAGGCAAAGTTGGCGCGTAAGGATCCCCTCAAATAAGCTCAGAGGGTCTCTATTTATAGCAAAATGAAGTGTTATTTGCACACTTGAAATTTCTTCCAAAATTGGCAATGTCATATTCATGCTTGCATGGGCATGTACAGGCCCATGAAGTAATGCACTAAGGTCCAAATTCAACTATGTTGAAGTCTGAATGAAGCTTGATTGGTAAGGCAAAGTGAAATGGTCATTTGAAGTTTTGATTTTTCCAATTGATGCAGGCCTGTTAACACCATACGCAGCCCTAGAAAACCTCATCCAAAATGAATGAATTAGGACTCTTTAGAAAACTTAGATCAAGAGGAACAACTCTTATGTTGAACATTTTTCCATTTGGAACTTGGATCATGGTGAATTTTGAGGTGGAAGTTCGGAAATTTCAACATGTTGAAAAAATTTCTAAGTGTCAAGTCATATACTTCAATATTCCACCTTGCTTAATTTTTTATGTGAGCTCCAAATGAGAAAAGTGTCTTCATCAAAGTTGTATCTCTTTCAAAGAACTTCATAATGGTCACAAATTTGACATCATCTGGATTTTGAAATAGAGAGTTATGCATTTTTGAAGTTGAGGAAAATCACCTGTTCATTGGTATTGGTCCAAAATGACCTATAATGTATCCTCATATCACATGCTCATAAAAGTTGAATTTGCTTTCACTCTGAACATCAAAGTTGAATTAGACATCGTGAATTTGATTGTGAAACTTGGAAATATTTCATCTCATAAAAATTGAGCAAGTTATGGCCTTGGGAAGTTGACTTTTCAAATTAGGGTTTAGACAAAATGACCTATAATGTTTCAACATAGAAAATGACTTTCCAAGCAAAACTAGCTCTAGACCTCAACATGAAATTTGTTTGGAATGTCATTTAGAGTAAAGTTTCTCTTGGAATCATTTTCATATGATGAAAATTGTAGGATATAGGGTCCAGGGAGACCCAGTTTTGATCAGATGAATTCATCTGGCCAACCACCATCAACCAACTTTCTAACTTGCAATTCTATTGACCTTTTAGGCTCATGGTAGATCATATATGCATAATATGATTAATTTTGAAGTTTCCCTTGAGAAATTTTATCAATTGGTGAAGAAGCTTGTTGAAGAAGTTACTCAAGATACCTAGTCAAACTAGGGTTTCCAAGGCAAATCAACTCCAAACTCTTGAAGAAATCTTGATCAAAATAATATGAAAAGATCATTGGGACTCATATATTATGCTTAGAGACATTGTGGATCATTCCTTTATTATGCTCTTAGCCATGAGGGTCTTAAACCCTAGATATGAACTTGATAGATCAATGGGGATCATGCCTTACCTACAAAAGAGTTAGACAAATGCAAAGACATATTTTTGGTATTTTGGTTAGAAAAAAGATAATATACAAGTATGATACAATCACATGGTGCTTGGTGATCTCTCCCAAAACAAACCCAATGAAAGAAGGGTAAGAAAGATGCCAATGTGTGATCCCAATGCTAGTGCATATGATGAAATTGCATGAGGGATCTTAGGGTCAAAATTGCGGTCTTACACTGCTCAATTCAAAAATTGACAATATGACTAAATTTGTAAGAATGCTTAACAGTAGTTCTGATGTACTGGATAAAATTCTTCAAATTGGTAAGAATGCTGGAAATGTTCAAGGTCTAGGCTATGACAATCAAGGAGTAATGAACAAAGGAAAAAGGTCTATAATGAACTTTGTTCCACCTAAAAGACAACATGAATGACATATGTCAAATCAAATGTCACAACATCAGCAAGGGTATCAAGAGATTTACTTAGGAAGCAAGATCCAAAGATGGAAGTTGAAGGTGTGAAAAACACAAGAAAGGGGGGTTTGAATTGGGTTTTTAAAAGCAAAAGCTTTTTCAAAAACAAAAACTATACTAACAAGTTGAATAATGAAGAGATAAAAACATAACGATTTTTATCCTGGTTCGCTTGAAACTCAAAGCTAATCCAGTCCACTTGCCAGAATGATTTGCTTATACACAAGGACTTAATCCACTATTATCAATAGATTATAATAAACACAAAAAATACACGTCTTTGTCTTCTCAAGGATCCAACTAAACCTTAGTCTCCTCAACGATTCAAAAAGAAAAGCTTTCTTTGTCTTCTCAAGGATAACCTCCTTAAAGAATCAAACAAATAGTTTGAAATCATGTTTATGTGTTACAAGATGCTTCTTCAAAAGAAGATTTTACATAAATGAATAATAATTAATTAAAGAACAGTAAATACAAAAGATGAGCTTTTCACAAAGAAAATTAGCTTATGTAGTTCAGCAGTAATAGAGGAAACGCGAGAGGTATTCAAGTCTCTAATGCATGCTTATATAGAGAAGCATGTGACCGTTTGAGGGGAAAATGGGGAAAGCTCCTTGAGCGGTTGTCCACTGATGGATGGTAAAGGAGTGATATTTTGTACTATCCTTTCACCCATAAATTCAGTGACAGGTGTGATGTATAGTACAATCCTTGCCTACGAAATCAGGTGGTGGAAAGGTTGTTTGATTTGTACTATGTACTATTTAATCATGTTCCCATTTGATCGTATCTTCAGATTCATTGGCTTCTAATAAAAGATGATTGAAGCATGAAGTGAATAAATAGAGAGCTGGATTCAGAAACTTCAGAACCTTGAGTCAGAATCTTGACAACGTCAATAGTCTGGCTTGAGTTCTTCAGAGTCTTCATAATCTTCAGAGTCTTCAAAAATCTCAGTCAGAACCTTGATAATCTCAATCTCCTATTTTGAGATCTTCAGAATCTTCATCTACTTAACATAACTTCAAAAGCTTTGCATTCTTCAAAAGCTTGTTGATTAGAGTCACGTCCAGAAGCAAAACAACTGAGAGAATATTGCAACAGTAACATAGTGTCTCCTCAGAAGCTTTTGATGGGTGAGATAATGCAGAAGCAGAAAGAACATTGTAGTCGCAACATTGACGTCTTTCAGAACTTATAATTGAAATGCAGAAGCAAATTTGGAGCATAAAGTTGAGAAATTGATGATGTTACACATCATATGATCAAAATCAAAATTGTTTGTTAAAGATACACAATAACAAACCATTAAGGTGCCAAAATTGTTCTCACACAAATACAACATTGTTATCATCAAAACTCAAGGTATAGATGCATAACTAAATCTTGTTCTAACAGAAGTGTCATCATTGTGGGAAGTTTGGTCATATAAAACCTTATTGTTACAAATTTTATGGCTATCCTAAACCTGTTTCCCAACTCAGAAGAAAGCAAACCATGGTGAAGCCAAAGAAAGGATGGATTCCCAAAAGTGGTATGTTAGGACTCATAGCTCACACCTCCCTCAGAGCATCTTCTAGAGAGGATTGGTATTTGTATAGTGGCTGCTCTAGACACATGACTGGTGTCAAGAAATTCTTGGTGAATATTAAGCCATATGCCACTAGCTATGTCACCTTTGTGGATAGATCAAAAGGAGAAATAAAGGGGATTAGAAAGCTAGACTATTCAGGAATTCCTAGTCTAGATGATGTTCTCTTTGTTAAAGGACTGAATGTTAATCTTATAAGTATTAGCCAACTATGTGACCAAGGTCTCAAAGTAAACTTCAATAAATCTGAATGTATGGTAACAAATAAGAAGAATAAATATATCATGAAGGGAGCCATATCAAAAGATAACTACTATCTGTGGACTCCTCAAGAAACAGATTGTCTCTCCATTTTCCTAATGTCAAAAGAGGATGACACTAAGCCATGGCATCAAAATCTTGGTCACTTACATCTGAAAGGTATGAATAAGGTTATGTCAAAGGAAGCGGTCAGAGGAATTCCCAAACTGAAAATTGATGAAGGAAGAATCTGTGGTGAATGTCAAATCGGGAAGCAAACAAAGATGTCCCACAAGAAGCTTCAACATCAGACCATTTCATAAATTCTGGAGCTACTTCATATGTACTTGATGGGACCTATGCAAGTTGAAAGTATATGATGAAAGAGGTATGCATATGTTGCTGTTAATGACTTCTCTAGGTTCACATGGGTTAACTTCACTAAAGAAAAGTCAGAAGTGTTTTAAGTGTTTAAAGAACTTTGCCAAAAGATTCAAAGAGAGAAGGATTATGGCAATGTCAGGATTAGAAGTGACCATGGGAAGGAACTTGAGAACAACAAGTTTGAGGAATTCTGCATCTCAGGAGGAATTAGTCATGAGTTCTCTTCCCCTATCACCCCACAACAAAAGGGTGTGGTTGAGCATAAAAATAAAACCATTCAAGAATGTGTCAGGGTCATGCTTCATGCTAAGAAACTACCATATCATTTTTGGGCTGTGATGCGTGCTTTTCGCAAGTATACGAACGCGTCAGAGTAATATAAAAGATTATCGAATCCACAGAGACCAAGTGTCAATCTATCGTTATCTATTGTTATGGTGTTTATCAAAGGCAATCAAAATAGGTGTTTTTAGAGTGTGCAATGAAAAGTAAAGTATTTAATAAAGTTCAATTAAAAAGACAGGGTCGAATGTAATTCACATAATCAATTAATAATCCAAGTACTTGCTAATAGAACTACTTATGGGCAATGTTTCCTACTTTGAAAAGAACCAATTTAACGGGAATTGTCGCTTTCGCGTATTCAGAACCGAGTTGTACTCCCTAATCAAACACTCCTATTGTCACTTATAAAAAGGCGCGCATTGCGTTAGAGTAGTAAACCTATTTTTAAGAAATATAGTATCTTGACTAATTTGAAAAGTATTTTAACCTGGATTTCTTAACCAAAAGAGGTTCTCATGAACCAGACTCTAAACTTATAAACGCGTCCGAAAATAGTTTTAAAATCTCTTTTCTTTTTAAATTAAGACTCCTAATGAACTAAACAAAGCGCTTTCGCTATTTTTGAAATAGTTAAAAACAATTAAGTTTAAATAGACGTTGGACGGCTTTCGATCTTACCCATCGGAAATTAAGTGCGGGAAAACTTAAGTTGAAAGTTAAAATAGCCCTTAAGTGTTTCTACGAACAATTGTACGGATTATCGGTTCAATTATGATCCTTACATTCTAACCTTTTAGATTTAGTTAGACATGGTAAAGTAAAAGTGCATTAATTTAAATAAAAGTAGTGCGAGTGCGGAAAATAAATAAAAGTAGTGCGAGTGCGGGAAATAAATAAAAGTAAAGCGAGTGCGGGAAATAAATAAAGTAAAGCGAGTGCGAGAAATAAATAAAGTAAAGCGAGTGCGAGAAATAAATAAAGTAAAGTGCGAGTGCGAGAAATAAATAAAGTAAAGCGAGTGCGGGAAATAAATAAAGTAAAGTGTGAGTGCGGGAAAATAAAATAGATAAAGGCAAAGTAATAAAAACCTGCTCCAATCGGAGGGTTGAATAAAATGCAAAGCGGAAATGAAAATGGCGGCAGGATTAACTTCCTTCCAAAGTGCTCTAAACTCGATTACAGACTCGATCACAAAACTCGATTACACAATTGTGGTAACACCCCAATGCGAAGCGATCACCACTTTAAAATACTGAATATATGCCTAAGTGAAACAAAGTTTGCTTCTAAGTTTACCTCTGCTCCAAGTTTGGATCTTCTTCTGCTCTAAGTTTGGATGATTGAAAAAGTGATTTCGAGTCTCTATTTATAGGAGAGTAAAATGATGGAAATGACAAGGATGCCCTTCAACATGAAAATGGGAGGGAAAACTTTTCCTCTTGTGGCCCCCGCCACAAGGCCAATCTGAGGCGCCTTAGTGGAAGTAGTGGGGAACGTGACAGTTTAGGGAAGTTGAGCTAGGACACGTCATGACAGGGTCTATGGCGTCAGCCACAATGGGAGCCACAAGTACAAAATGCTGAATTTTAGGGTTTTTAGCTCTTTTTCACTCCTTTTCTCGATCGGGGCTCCGATTAAAGTAAAAACCTGAAAACAAAGAGAAACATAGTAATAACACAACAAAATAACAATAAAACTACTAAAATGCATTCAAAATCGAAGTCGAAAATACGGTGAATTTCAGTGTTATCAGGTTGAACCCATGAACACTGCCTGTTATATTCTTAATAGAGTGACTATCAGATCTGGCACATCTGCCACATTGTATGAACTATGGAAAGGAAGAAAGCCAACTATGAAATATTTCCATGTATTTGGAAGTAAATGTTATATTCTGGCAGATCGTGAGCAGAGGAGAAAAATGGATACTAGAAGTGATGAGAGAATTTTTTTTCTAGGGTTCTCTACAAACAGCAGAGCATACAGAGTCTTCAACTCCAGAACCAAGGTAATGATGGAATCCATAAACATTGTAGTGGAGGACTCAACCAACAAAGTTGATGTCACAGATGATGTTGAAACATCAATGAATGATGCTCCAGAAGATGTTGCAGACACAAATGCTAATACTAAACCTATAGAGAATGATTCAACTAACAAAGGACCTTCCATCAGAACTCAGAAAGATCATCCTATTGAGCTTATTATAGGAAATCTACGAAGGAATAATCACCAGATCAAGGGAAGTTGTGTCAAATGCTTGTTTTGTTTCTAAATTTGAAACCAAGAATATCAAAGAAGCCTTGACTGATGAGTTCTAGATTAATGTTATGCAAGATAAAATTTGTCAATTCAAAAAAAATGCGGTATGGGATTTGGTTCCAAGGCCTATAGGAAAAAAATTATTGGCACTAGATGGTTGTACAAGAATAAGCCTAATGAACAAGGGGTTATTACCAGGAACAAAGCCAGACTTGTTGCTCAAGGATACACCCAAATGGAAGGAGTAGACATTGATGAAACTTTTGCTCAAGTTGCTCGCTTGGAGTCTATCAGATTGTGACTTGGAATGACATGTCTTTTAAAGTTCAAATTGTTCCAAATGGATGTTAAAAGTGCCTTCCTAAATGGCTATTTAAATGAAGATGTGTATGTTGAACAACCAAAAGTGTTTATTGATCCTACATTACCAAATCATGTGTACAAATTAAAGAAGGAAATGTATTGTTTAAAACAAGCCCTAAGAGCTTGGTATGAAAGGTTGACTAAATTTCTTATCACTCATGGATATAGAAAGGGTGGAATTGACAAAACCCTCTTTGTCAAAGAAAAGGATGGAAAACATATGATAGCTCAGATCTATGTGGATGACATTGTGTCTTGAGGGATGTCAGGTGAGATGGTCCAACATTTTGTCAGGCATATGCAACTTGAGTTTGAAATGAGTTTGGTAGGAGAACTGACATACTTCCTTGGACTCCAAGTCAAACAGATGGAAGACTCCATCTTTCTATGTCAAAGCAAATATGCTAAGAGTATTGTGAAGAAATTTGGATTGGAGAATGCTAGTCACAAAAGAACTCCTACACCTACTCACTTAAAGTTATCTAAAGATGAAAAAGGCTTAAGTGTTGACTAGAGATTATATAGAAGCATGATTGGCAACCTTTTATACCTTACAACAGGCAGACCAGATATAACTTTTGTGGTTGGTATGTGTGCTAGGTATCAAGCAGAACGCAAAGTGAGTCACATCAATCAAGTAAAGAGGATTCTAAAGTATTTGAATGGAACAAGTGGGTATGGAATGTTGTACTCTCATGATTCAAATTCTATGTTGGTAGGATATTATGATGTTGATTGGGCTGGTAGTGTTGATGATAGGAAGAGTACCTCTGGAGGATGTTTCTTCTTGGGAAACAATTTGATATTCCATGGTTCAGCAAGAAACAAAATTGTGTATCCATATCCACTGCTGAAGCTGAGTACATAGTAGCAGGCAACAATTACCCTCAACTAATGTGGATGAAACAAATGTTGACAGAATACAATGTCACACAAGATGTCATGACATTATTCTGTGACAACTTAAGTGCTATTAATATCTCAAAAATTCATATTCAGTACAGTAGAACTAAACACATTGACATCAGGCATCATTTTATTAGAGAACTTGTTGAATACAAAGTCATAACACTTGAGCATGTTAGCACGAAGAATGAGCTTGAAGATATTTTTACCAAAGCCTTGGCTGCAAGTCAATTTGAAAAATTAAGAGGGAAACTTGGGATTTGTGTTAATGAGCATTTATAGCAATTACAACTAATTAAGTGTGTCAGATAAGAGCATATATCTCATCATTACACTGGACACACTTACCTAAACCCCTTGCCTCATTGTGTATCCTTTTGGACAAAGCTACACTACCCTTTCCACTCAAACGCCTCATTCTCTTCCAGACATTTGCTTTCTCTCTCTCTCAAAAACCTTTCCCTATTCCATCTTCTTCAAGTGTCAACTAACATGTCTCAACAATATGCATCCACTCACATGCATGTCCCAGCTGAAACCAGTGGATCTTCCTTCCCAACATCTAGGGCAAACGAACTGTTTCAAATGATCAACCTGGCAAATTTGGTCTTGGATGTTGCCCCTCTATCCACGGTTCATCCTCCTCAGAATAAGAAAGATACACCTTATGTGTCAAAAAAGTTAAGACTTCTGGTAAGTCTTCTGAATCTATAATCCCCAGTAAAGATGAAAATGTTGTTGAAGAAGAACCTAGGTCTAAAGGGTCTGAATTAAGAAACCCTAGTATGCATGTTGACGACACCGAAAATCCCACGGAAGCAGAAAGAAGTGCAACCGATAAGGAACTTAGGAAGTTTGTTGCATCTGTTCTGAAAGAAGTAAACTCAGATGTTTTGCCAGATGTTCAAACACCTTTGGCAAAATAACCAAGCCCTAACAATAACTCTAGTGAAAAAGATGAGGAAAGTGTTCCTGAACATGTTGCTCGTGAGAGAAGAAGTAAAAAGAAAGTTGATCTTGTTGTCAATGTTGAAGAACTGACTTCTGATGAAGAACCCCTTACAAATATTGTTACTCCTAGTATTGCCAAGAGACTGCAGAGACGTAAAGGAAAGACAGTTGTGTTTGAAGATTCTCCCTCCAGGTTAGTGAATAGAAAAGTTGGTGGTTTAAAAGGTACTCCTTCTAAAAGCTCCACGGGAAAATCTTCTGTTGGACCTACTAGATCATGTAGTAAAGTTGTTACCCCTACTAGAAAGAGGAAAGTTGTCTCTTCTAGTAAATCCATGTTTGATGTTGAATAGTATGTCCATGACATCACCCTTATAAAAAGATCTGCTAACAAGACGCCTCATGATGCAATGCCTAAAGCTCCACTAGACAATGCTTCTTTACATTATGTGAAGAATGCAGAAAGGTGGAAGTATGTCATTCAGAGGAGGGTAGCCCTGGAAAGGGAATTGGCAAAGGATGCTCTTAAGTGTAAGAAGGTCATGGAACTGATAGAAGTTGTTGGGCTGGTGAAAGCTGTCACACACTTTGGACCTTGCTATGAAAGCTTAGTAAAGGAGTTTATGGTGACTAATCCTGATGGATGTGATGATACAAAGAGTGCTGACTATGGAAAGGTATATGTGAGAGGAAATGTTGTAACATTCTCCCCAGCTATGATCAATAAATTTCTAGGAAGAACAAATGCACCTTAGGCTAAGCTAGAAGCTACTGATGATCAAGTGTGCAAAGAGATCACGACCAAGAAGGTTAGACATTGGCCAAACAAAGGGAAGTTATCTGCTGGTAAGTTGAGTGTAAAATATGCCATCCTTCATAAGATTGGGACTGCCAAGTGGGTGCCCATTAATCATACCTTAACAATCTCTACTGATCTTGGGAAATTTATTTATAATGTTGGAACAAAAAGAGTGTTTGACTTTGGAAAATACATCTTTGAACAAGTGTTGAAACAAGCCTTCTCTACTGCTGTAAAAATGCCCATCTTCTTTCCATCCCTCATCTGTGGAATCATCCTAAATCAACATCCTGGTATTTTTCTGCCCATTAACAGTGTGAAGAAAAGGGATTCTCCCTTATAACTCCACTACAAACTCTTTGTAGGAACACATGTTCCAGACATTGTTATGACATCCTCTCAGGCACATGGCCCTTCCACCTCCAAAAAGAGTGTTATTGCTCAGCTGAAGGAAACTTGCAAAAAGACGGAGGATTCCATCAGATCTAGCACTACAACAAATATTAAACTAGAGACATTTACGAAGGCTATGATGGAAGAGGAGAAGAAGGAAGTTGTATAGGGTGGTGATGGTAATGAAGGAATTGATGATCAAGACTATGCTGGTGAGAACGATGTTGATGAAGAGAAAGAAGATGAAAGATAAGAGTATGCAACAGTTGACTTAGATAGTCAGGAAGATATCTAGTTGTAGTCTTGTCTTGTTCTGTATTTGATTGTGTTTTTTGGTCTGTGACCAGGATATTTTGCACCCTTAGGTGCTTTCTTGTGTGTGATCATTAACTTCTTGAATGTGGTTTTATTTGTTTTTGGTTAGATGCTTACCTTTAGCAAATTATGGCTAAAAAGGGGGAGTATTGTCTGGTGTGTGTTAACCACTAACCACTAACACTAAACTCAATTACTGTCTAGTTGTGCTTAAGGAGAAAGTTGATGTGTTGTGATGTCAAACCTGATGTTTTGACATCAACTTGACAAAGGAAGTGTTTTGAGTGATGTTCTTGAAGTTTTTTTCCCACTGCATATACCTCTGATATGTGATGTAAAACAGGTCGTGTTTGCTATGGAGGAACCCTTGAGGGGGAGTCCTGGTTATGTGAAACAGGGGGAGTACTGACACTAACTAATGTGATTGCTTGAGTTCCCCTGTAATATGTGTGTTTGATATTTATCTATTTTTTTTCCAATCCTATGTAGTTATCCTGGTCTGTGGTGCAGGTGTGTGAGGTGTACTTGGTTGTTTTAGCCAAAATTTTCCAAAGGGGGAGATTGTTAATTCCTTTTATTTTTTATTGGCAGTAACTTTGCTAAAACTAACTTAGCTGAAACATGTTGAACAAGATATCCTAACATGTGGATTCGACATCTTTTCTGAAACAGGTTTTACTCTTGGTAACAGATGATTGTTTAACTAATTTCAGAATATCCTAAGGATATTAAGTAATCCCTTGTGATGATCGTGATTGAGGAATCAGAGATTCTGATTAATTTCAACGGATTCAGTTTTCTAAATGTTGAGACGTTTTAGGAAACTTTTGGTTGATAACCTAATGTTATGCAGCTGGTTCATTACGTGTACAAGGCCCAAATCTAGTTCATTTTATGGATATATATAGAGTGTCTTAAAACCTAATTAAAGAACAAAGAAAAGAAGATAGTTGGTTGTATTAAGGTTTGAGTGTACGAGTTGTTTGTGAGCCTCTCAAATGTCATCTTGATATATGAGTTGGACTGTGTTAACTGGTTTTAAGGATTGTCAAGCACTCATAAGCTTTTAAGCATTGAGTGATTGTGTGTCTGTGAAGTGTTACTTCTGAATTACTTGTAATAGGTTGAAGTATCACTGTTGTGATTGAAATGGAGGTGAGAAGGGTCTCACACCTAGAAGTGTCTTAGGTAGAAGTTAAGCACGGGTAGTGATTAGGGTGTATTCTGTAAATTGGAGAAAGTTTGCAGAAGGTCTAAAAACTAATACTATTTAGTGAATTTCCTCCCTGGCTTGGTAGCCCCCAGATGTAGGTGTTGTTGTACACATAATTGGGTTAACAACTTTGTGTGTTCTATTATTTTATATTCTTCTATATGTAAGTTATCTAGTTCTTGATCATATATCAGTGTCTCGACATCTCTTAGGACATCTGATATTTGTATAACAGAATTTCATACGATATCAAAAGGTACCTCGAGAAACAAGAGTACCCTGAGAACTTATCAATTACAAATAAGAATACTCTGAGGAAAATGTCAGCCAAGTTCTTCTTAAGCGATTACGTACTATACAAAAGAACTTATGACACAATCCTGCTCAGATGCATGGATAGACACAAAGCAAACATGATCATAAAGTAAATCCATGAGGGCTCCTTTGGGACCCATTATTGGTTGACAATGGAAACCGACTGCTACCTCCATGTGAGGACATGCCACAAATGCCAGATTTATGTGGATAAAGTGCATGTACCACCGACTCATTTGAACATCCTGACATCACCTTGGCCTCTTTCCATGTGGGTGTAAGACCCTAATTTTGACCCTAAGATCCCTCATGTTATCTCATCATATGCATTGACTTTGGGATCACACCTAGGCATCCTTCTTACCCCTCATTTATTGGGTTTGCATTGGGAGAGATCACCAAGCACTTTTGATTGTATCATACTTTTTTTTTATTATTTACTAACCAAAATACCAAAAATATGTATATGTATCGCTTTGTTTCTTTTGTAGGTAGTGTGTGCACCCACCAATGCCTCATCAAGCTCACAACTAGGGTTTGAAACCCTCAATGCAAGGAGAGCAATCAAGAGATGATTCTCATTGGTTCTAATCATCATATATGGAGCCCCATGATCTTCATTTATCATTTTGATCAATAATTCATCAATAGTTTGAAGCTTGTTTGCCTTGGAAGCCTTAATTCATATGGGTATCTTGTGTGCTTCCTCGGAAAGTTTCTTCATCATTTGATCAAATATATCAAGGGATACTTCATTATATGTCATCTTATGCATATATGATTCTCCATGAGTCCAAGAGATCAACAGAACTTCAAGTTAGCAAGTTGGTCAAAGGTGGTTGACCAGAGAAAGTCAACTGGTCAAAACTGGGGTTCCCTAGACCATATCTCCTACATTTTTTTTCATATGAAAATTCCAAGATTAAAGTTACTCCTTATGACATTCCAAACAACTTTCATGTTTAGGTCAAGATCTGGTTTTGCTTGGAAAGTGATTTTTTATGGTGAAAGGTTATAGGTCATTTTGTCTGAACCCTAGTTAGGAGTTCAACTTCTAAAGACCATGACTTGCTCAATTTTTATGAGATGAAGGCCATACAAGTTTCATGATCAATTTCAAGATGTTCTATCCAACTTTTATTCTTTGGAGAACTTTAAATTCAACTTGAGATGGCATGTGTCAAGAGGAAACATTATAGGTCATTTTGGGTCATTACCATTGAACAAACCATTTTCCTCAAATTATAAAATGCATAACTCCTTCATTCCAAATCCAAATGAGGTCAAACTTATGACAAAATTTAATAGGTTTGAAAGAGCTACAACTTTTATGAAGGAACTTGTTCCATTTGAAGCCGATAACAAAAGTTATTCAAGGTGGAAGAAGTGAACATTTGACTTTATACTTATAAAATTTTCACTTATGTTTGATTTTCCAAACTTCGACCTCAAAATTCATTAAGATACAAGCTTCAGGGTAAAAGATTTCTAAGTTCAAGTCGGGATGCAGTGATAGGTACTAACTGAGTGAACTAAGGGTATCATGATGACACTAATCCGCAAATACGGACATAAACTTCATTCCTATATTAACCAACCCATATTATCCCACAATACCTAGGCCTGCCTCTTCATCTTTTTTTGTGTCTTTTTCATTCAGGCGCAATCACATTAAGCCTGTTATCCGTACATGCTTCATAGTAGAGTGACCTGTTAGTGATTATGACCTAAACATGGGGTTTCTGGCACATAAATCTGTGTAAACCCTTTTATTTGACCCAACTGTAGTTGTGGGGGATCGGATCGTGATCCGCCCTACCGAGCTCAGTGCCAGATACCTCTGAACCAACTAACAGCGGGTAAGTTTTTCTTTTTCTTTTCGTAGCAAATTTTTACAATTCTTTGGTTTAAATGACTTTGTGAGGGTCACCTATACCGGAGTTGCCTTTTTGCTTTATTTTATTTTTTTGTTTTGCTGGATCATTCACTTATTTGCATCGGTCCCCTACGTAGAGGATGCGTAGGCCGGAGCTGACTGCTGAGATAAACTACTGAGGACTTATCTTGAAATGATGATTAAGGCCATGGTATATGGGGTTTCGGGAATGATTCCTATATTTACGAAGTCTATGGTGCTAAAATAATACTGATGTTTCGCAAAGTTCTCCCAAGTCACCGCATCCTTACTCGAAACCTGTCTTTAAAACCTGAAAACTTTCGGAATAACACTGTTTTCTTTTGCAAAAAAAAATCGGTGGGGCTAAAGGTATGGGGAGATTAGATTGTACTAAAGATACACTATATTTGGTGACTCGTCAGACTCATGTATTATCTAAGACACTTAAACTGAAAGCAAAATAAACAACTAAAAGGCAATAAAAATAAGCAAACTATCTAAAAACAGCAAAGAAAAGCGATAAAGAAAAGACGAGAAAAGCAATAAAGAAAAGACGATAGAGTCTCCTCCCACACTTAAATCAAACATTGTCCCCAATGTTTCGAAATAATATAAGGGAAGAGTTACCTGACAACCTACTGCTGACCACTAGTGCCCTCGCCATCCTGAGGTGGGCGACGGGATCGGGTACGACGACGGTCTCTCTGATCCATCCTCACCTGCAAGGCATCCTGAGCGGTCCTCACTTCTTAAAGGTTACCCAATATGGAACCCTGAGTGTTTTCTATGAGTGCAATGTGTTGTCGATGGTATTGTTGCTGACGGGCTTGCGTATTTGTAATCGTAAGCAGGGACTGTAAAACAGTGTCATAGGACCTGTCTGTCCTCCGCTGTGATTCTTGCATGAAGCTCATGTTATTCACCAGTTGTTGTTGGATGGTAGAGAGTAGGTCGTCATGCCTTTGCTCTCTAGCCATGTGGTCGCGCCACATCTCCTCTGTAATATAAAAGCCAGGAGCGGTACCTGCAGAAGAAGAAGATGGTGCGGTGTGTGGTGGTGAAGTATGATGGGGGGACACATCAGGTACGGGAGATCTCTCTCTCCGATCATATGCATCATCAGTGTCATGTCCCACCTCATCAGGAATGTTAGGAGGAAGAGGACCCAAAACGGGTGGAGCATCTAAAGCATAGGTCCAATTCCTTTCATCTCGTACATCTGTACGTCTAGTGCATGGTAAAACAACAGATGGGATAGCTACACCATGAACCATAAGCACATAGCCTCCTTCTCTCCTCAATCGGCACATTTCATGTATCTCAGAAATTTTAGGTTAATTATGCGAGGAGGTAAGGGGTCTAGGGTAGCTATCTCATTGTTCAAGTTAAGCGCCCGAGCAATAGACGTAATCAATCCTCCGAAAGAAATCGGTCCCGCTTTATTTAAAGTTAAAGTCATATGAGTAAGCATGAACGGGACCGAATTAATTCGTCTATTTGTGAGGCTTCCTTGAAAAAATAGAAGCTCTCTAGCATTAACCTTATTTGGATTCTCCCGGCCAAAAATAGTACATGCCAACAGATATCTAAAAACTCTGATGGTCGAGTTATGGATAGTCGAGGCAAGAACTCCCTCAAAAGAATTTATGAAAGTGTTTGACAGTCTCTGCCAGAAGCAGAACACCTCAACTGACCAATCTGAATCCAAAGGGGCCTCACAAATAGCACCGTCCCCATGAGGGATTCCTAACAAGCCTGCTAGTTTATCGGTACTGAATTCATGTTCAACAGCAAACATTCTAAATCTGACAGTACCAACTGTGCTAGCAGTGTTAGGATTGACAATATAGATTAAAGAACTCAAAAATTCGATTGTCAATCGTTCATACGTAGGTTCTTTGTTTAAAAAGAAATTATGCAAACCTAAGTTATCTAATAAATGAAATGTGCTATGATAGATACCTAAAGTGTAAAGACAATTTTCGTCAACATACCTTGTCGGGTGGATCTCCCGATTTTGCAACCGTTCGATGATTTTCCTTTGTCTATCTCCCGGTTTCCCTCCTCGATGAATGAATCCATTAAACTCCATTGTGTAGCTCTTGAAACGTGACGAAGAAGATGAAGTGGAATGTGAAAAGGTTGGATTTTTACGAAATCCGACGGATGAAAATGAAAATGGAAATCGGGATAATGATTTGTATGGTGTGAGGATGAGAAAGGTGTGAGCTTTTTGTGGGTTCAAGGACGTTTTTGCAAGGTGAAAAAATGGGTTTGGAAGGTTGTAAGGTGTGAAAATGGTGAAGAAAGGGAGTCTACCCCGAGCTTTTATAGACGTTGTGGCGGGCGCCACAGGGTCTATGGCGGGCGCCACAAGGCAAAATCTGGCTGGGCCGGATTTTGGTCTTTTGGCTTGGGCTTCTCTTTGTCTTTTGGCTTAAGGGGTCCGGATAGCATTTGTCTTGTAATTTTCCTAGTATCATTGGCTTGCATAATTTTATAGAAGTAAAAATAAAAATAAAACAAAATTTAAATATTAGATTAATAAATAAATAAACAACTAAAATAAAAAATGCAAATAAAACAAACATAAGACATATATATATATATATATATATAATATATATATATATATATATATATATATATATATATATATATATATATATATATATATATATATATATATATATATATATATATATATATATATATATATATATATATATATATATATATATATATATATATATATATATATATATATATATATATATATATATATATATATAAAAGTAGAAATATCAATGTATAGACATAGTTTATATAATATTCCAAATGCGATGATATAAAATGAGTTATGTAAATAAGAGAAATATAAAAAAGAGATAAAATAAGATGAAATGGTGAGATCATATAGTAGGGATGTCGTCTTCCTGAGTGGATCCACAGAGCATGGCTACCTCCTTCCTGAGCTCGGCGATCTCCTGATATAAACAGTCGTCTTCGGTAGCGTGGGTGAGATCAGATACTCCCATCTGTAAAGTGAGGTCAGCCACCTCCTGTCTAAGCTCTGCAATCTCTCTACGACACTCTGCAATTTGGGTGCGGATGTCTGGGGTCTGCAATGATAGATTGTTAGAGAAAATAGTGATCCTGGGAGAAGGTGGTGTAGGCGTGTACTCAGCAATGGGTGGTGATCTCGGCTCCTCGACGGTCTCTCCCTGGCCCTCCAGAGCATAACTCCAATTCGATGGGTCATGCACACTAGTCATCATAGGATCAGGCAGTGTAAAATAATGAATAGCCTCACTGTCGACTAGCAATCGGAACTGACATGGGTGGAAAGAGGCTCTCCTCATCAACCCTCTGGTCAAACAGAAGTCGATGTCCATGGTAGTGTACCCACAATAGGTCCGGAGATGTAACAGCTTGCGAGATAGACCTAAAGCGACAACAATCTGTGTAATGGTCCCGCCCACATGGATGACTCCTTCGGTCAATCTGGAGACACAGCTAAGACCATATAACAAAAAGATCCCACATGCTACTGGGCGAGACTGGGATGCACAAAATAGTAGGAAGATCTCCTCTTCACTCAGTAATGTCTCAGCATCCAGTCTTTCTAGGAAGGAATGTGCCAATATCATCTGGAAGTATCTAAAGGCAGGGTTATGTATAACATGAGACACCTGCGTAGACGGATCCTGGCTTCCACCACCTGATATATCACTCCAAAACTTCTCCACCTCCTTACCCAGAAAATATCCTATAGGTGTCTCCGGGATAGCATCAGGAGTGGTTTGGAAACCCAATAGGTCGTCGAACTCTTTCTGGATGAAAGAGTACTCAACTCCAAAGAGCCTGAAAGTAGCGTACCCATCTGGTCCAGAGTATGGGTCATAGTCGAATGAAGTCAAGAACTCCAATGTCAAGTTCTTGTAGGTGTTACTCAAGTCATCAGCAAACTCGTCCCAGTGAAGCTGGTGGCTAAGGAATCGGATACTCGGATCAATGCCCAGTGCCTCCATACAGTGCTGATCAGGATAATGTGTGGGTGCCATAGGGCGCTGATAAAGAGCGATGTAGCGCTCTCTCTGAGCATCATCTCTATAGGCTACGTGCATATCGTCGAAATCCTGCATCCTGTAAAAGTTAGGAAAGTGATCCTGAAAATACAAACCATTCAAATTTTTAGTCTCAATGAAAAATAAAAATAAAATTAAATTAAATAAATGCGAAAAAGTAAAATGAAAAAACCATGGGTTGCCTCCCACGCAGCGCTTGTTTAACGTCATTAGCTTGACGATTAGAATTTATACACCTGTAGTAGTAGGAATTGGTGGATCAATCAGGGTGTGGCTTGAGTAGTATGCTGGAATGTCTCCTCTTTCGTAGAGCTTCAGTCTTTGTCCATTTACAATGAATGGGCTACAAGTTTCATTCTTGATTTCTACGGCTCCGGATCTCAGAATCTTGGATACTTCGAAGGGGACAGTCCATCTTGAGTGTAGCTTTCCAGGGAAGAGTCGTAACCTAGAGTTGAAAAGGAGAACATGATCGCCTACATTGAAGTTTTTCTTTACTATTCTTTTGTCGTGATAGGCTTTTGTTCTCTCTTTATATATTTGTGTATTCTCGTAGGCAGATTGCCTAAGTTCTTCTAGTTTATGAATGTCTAGGGTACGCTTTTCTCCAGCGGCTAGGTAGTCTAAATTCAAAGTTTTAATGGCCCAATAGGCCTTATGCTCTAATTTGAATGGTAAGTGACGGGATTTTCCATAGACTAGTTGGTAAGGAGTAGTTCCTATAGGGGTTTTGAAAGCGGTTCTATAGGCCCATAATGCTTCTTGAAGCTTTTGAGACCAGTCTCTCCTAGAAATAGAAACAGTTTTCTCTAGGATTTGTTTTATCTCCCTATTGGATACTTCTACTTGGCCACTAGTTTGTGGATGGTATGGTGTTGCTACTTTATGCCTAACTCCATATTTTCTTAAAAGTTTGTCAAATATCCTTGATATGAAGTGTGATCCTTTGTCGCTTATGACTAAGCGTGGTGTTCCAAATCTAGGGAAAATATAGTTTTTAAATAGTTTAATCACAACCCTAGTGTCGTTTGTGGGTGAAGCTATAGCTTCAATCCACTTAGACACATAGTCTACAGCTACTAAGATATACCTGTTTCCTAAGGATGGTGGGAAAGGTCCCATGAAATCTATACCCCATACGTCGAAGAGTTCTACTTCCTGAATGTTTCTTAGAGGCATTTCATTACGCCTTGAAATGTTTCTAGTGCGTTGGCATCTATCACATTTGACAATGCAAGCATAGACATCACGCCACATGGTAGGCCAGAATAGGCCAGCTTGAAGAATCTTGGCGTATGTCTTAGAGGTGCTCGCATGTCCACCATAAGGTGCAGAATGACAATGCTCGATAATACTATTTACCTCTTCTTCCGGAACGCAACGGCGAAAATGCCATCTTTACCCCTTTTGAAAAGGAGTGGTTCGTCCCAATAGAAGTTTCTCACATCGTGGAAGAATTTCTTCTTGCGGTGGTAGTCAAGATCAGGGGGTACTATATCAGCAGCTAGGTAATTAACGAAGTCTGCATACCAGGGTACGTTACTTATTGCTAAGGAATTTTGGGAGTGCTCATCAGGGCCTAGGTTATTATCTTCAATGGTTTCTAGTCTAGCTATCAGTCTATCATAGGCGAAATCATCATTTATGGGTACTAGTTCTGGTTTTAGATGTTCTAGCCTAGAAAGGTGATCGGCTACTACATTTTCAGAGTCTTTTTTATCTCTTATATCTAAATCAAACTCTTGTAGTAATAGAATCCATCGGAGTAACCTGGGCTTGGCATCTTTTTTACTTAATAGGTAACGAGTGGCAACATGATCGGTGTAAACTATAATTTTTGCTCCTACTAGATAAGATCTAAATTTATCTATAGCGAAAACTACAGTGAGTAATTCTTTTTCAGTTGTTGCGTAGTTAAGTTGGGCAGCGTCTAGGGTTCTACTGGCATAATAAATGGCATGTAATTTTTTATCTTTCCTTTGTCCTAGAATGGCTCCAACTGCATAATCACTAGCATCGCACATTATCTCAAAAGGTTATGACCAATCAGGTGGTTTCATAATGGGTGCCGATACTAATGCTTGTTTTAAAAGATTAAATGCGTCATTACATTTTTCATCAAAAATGAATTCAGCGTCTTTCATCAAAAGTCCAATTAAAGGTTTAGTTATTTTGGAGAAGTCCTTAATAAAACGCCGGTAGAATCCAGCGTGTCCAAGAAAGCTTCGGACTTCTCTGATGGTTTTTGGTGGTTTTAGGTTTTCTATAACTTCTATTTTAGCTCTATCTACCTCTATACCTTTTTCGGAAACTATATGTCCTAAAACAATTCCTTCGGTCACCATGAAATGACACTTTTCCCAGTTTAGCACGAGGTTCACCTCCACGCATCTCTCCAGGATTTTCTCAAGGTTAGCAAGGCAATTGTGGAAATCAAATCCGCAAACCGAGAAATCATCCATAAACACTTCCATGATACCATTTAGGTAACCTGCAAAGATGGACATCATGCAATGTTGGAAAGTAGTTGGGGTATTACAGAGGCCGAATGGCATTCGTCTGTAGGCAAAAGTTCCATACGGGCATGTAAAGGTAGTTTTTTCTTGATCTTCAGGGTGGATAGGTATTTGGAAGAATCCAGAGTATCCATCTAGATAGCAGAAGTAAGAGTGTCTGGCTAGACGATCCAACATCTGGTCTATAAATGGTAAAGGGAAATGATCCTTCCTGGTTGCTTTATTTAATTTTCTATAATCTATACACATCCGCCATCCTCCTTCTAAACGTTTTGCTACATGTTCGCCTTTATCGTTTTGCACGACTGTGATGCCTCCCTTTTTAGGTACTACATGCACAGGGCTCACCCACTTACTATCCGAGATCTGATAGATTATACCTGCCTCAAGTAACTTAAGAACTTCCTTTTTAACAACATCACTCATTATAGGGTTTATTTTCTCTGATGTTCCCTGGAGGGTTTTGAATCTTCTTCGAGCGAAATCCGATGCATGCATACGGATGGGCTTATACCTTTCAGGTCAGAGATATTATATCCTAGGGCTGAGGGATATCTTCGTAAAACGTCTAAAAGTTGGTTCATTTCCTCTTGGCTCAAGGTAGCACTGACTATAATTGGACGGTTCATCTTTTCATCGAGGAACTCATATCTCAGATTCTTTGGCAGTTCCTTAAGTTCTAAGGTTGGTTTCTTAGGGCATGGCATAGGATCTAGAGTAAGGGATAAACATTCGTAAAGGTTATCATCGATGTAGGGTTTCTTAAAGTCATCATCTTCCATTATGAGGGTTGATGGTAACTTAATTGTTTTTATAATTTCTTCTTGTTCTAATTCTCTAACACATTCATCAATGATATCTAAGGCATAACACGCGTCTCCCATCACAGGTGCCATAAGAAATTTCGAAAGTATAAATTCTATTTTCTCGTCACCTACCTCAAAGGTCAACTTTCCTTTCTTGACATCTATTATGGCTCCTGCAGTCGATAAGAATGATCTACCTAGAAGGATTGGTATATCATTGTTCTCTTTGATGTCGATGACAACAAAATTAGTAGGGATAAATAACTGACCTATCCTAACAGGAACATCTTCTAAGATGCCTATCGGATACTTAACAGATCTATCGGCTAACTGAAGTGACATCTTAGTGGGCTGTAATTCTCCTAAGTTTAACCTCTCATAAACTGCTAAAGGCATTAAGCTCACACTAGCTCCTAAGTCTAGAAAAGATTTTTCGATGACATGACTTCCCAAAAGACAAGGAATGGAGAAATTTCCAGGATCTTTATCCTTTTTGGCTAATTTATTCTCGGAAATATCATTACATTCCAAAGGCTTCGGATCGTCAAGTCCACGTTTGTTGGTAAGGATGTCTTTGAGAAACTTTGCATAAGAAGGTATTTAGGTGATGGCTTCTATGAAAGGGATTTCTACATGAAGTTTTTCTATAACTTTAATAAATTTTTGATACTGTTTATTGATTTGGGTTTGTTTGAGTCTTTGCGGATATGGTATAGGTGGTTTATATGACGGGGGTGGTACGTAAGTTTTATCTTTAGGTTCTTCTCCTTTTTCTCGACCTTCCTGGTTTTCAGATTCCTCTGGTTCCTTTACTTTGTCCATGGGTTTGGTACATTCCTTAGAAGTTTTGGGTTCACTCAATCTAGGGTTTGGTGGCTCATCATAAGCGTTCCCACTTTGTAGGGTAATGGCATTGGCTTGTCCTCTCAGATTCTGTTGAGGTTGTCTAGGGAATTGTCCTCCAGGTGTAGTCTGAGGGGCTTGGTTTAAAGCTACCTGAGAGATCTGGGTTTCAAGCATCTTAGTATGAGTAACTATTTGGTCAACCTTGGTTCCTAACTGAGTAATCAATTCGTTAACATGAATGTTTTGGTTCATGAACTCCTCGTTTTGTTGCGTTTGAGCAGTGATAAAACTTTCCATAATTTTCTCAAGGCTCGGCTTTGGTGGCACAGGTTGCATAGGTTGATTTGATCTTGGGGCTTGATAACTAGGTCTCGGAGGTGCACTATTTTGGATTGGGTTATTATTTTTATAGGAGAAGTTCGGGTGATTCCTCCATCCAGGGTTATAGGTATTCGAATATGGGTTCCCTTGGGTGTAGTTCACTTGCTCAGAGTGGGTTTCGTTTAATAGACTCCATTCTGCAGATTGGTGTCCTTTGGTTCCATATATCTCACAATCCGACGAAACTGCGGCTACAGTATTCGGGTTTATGCACATATTCTCGACCTTAAGGGCTAATGCGTCCATTTTAGCTTGCATCATGTCTATAGAGCTTAGTTCATGCACTCCTCCTTGGGCTTTCTTCTTCTCAACTGTCGCTCGTTCGACTCCCCATGATTGATGGTTTTGAGCCATATCTTCAATGAGGGCACTAGCTTCAGGGTAAGGTTTGTTCATCAGAGCACCGCCTGCGGCAGCGTCGATGGTCATCTTAGTGTTATAGTGAAGTCCATTATAGAAGGTTTGAATGATTAACCAATTTTCTAAACCATGATGTGGGCATGCTCGTAACAACTCTTTATATCTCTCCCAAGCTTCGAACAGCGATTCTCCTTGGTTTTGGGTAAATCTGGTTATATGGTTTCGAAGAACGGCGGTCTTACTTGGGGGAAAATATCTAGCAAGAAATACTCTTCTAAGGTTATCCCAAGTCGTAATGGAATTGGGTGGAAGGGAATCTAACCATGATAGGGCTTTGTCTCTGAGGGAAAAAGAGAATAATCTTAAACGTATTGCCTCAGGAGAAGCTCCATTGGTTTTAAAAGTGTCTGCTAATTGAAGAAATATTTTTAAAAATGTTGGTTTGGGTTCTCAGTAGCGAGACCTGCGAATTGTCTCTGTTGCACTAGTTGCAACAGGGATGGTTTAAGTTCGAAATTATTAGCTGGGATGGTTGGGTTTACTATACTAGAACTAGGTTCTTTGTTGGATGGTTGAGCGAAGTCCTTAAGAGGTCTTTGGTTTTGATCTTCGGCCATAGCTCTCTTAATTCTATGAAATAATAAACATGCGCGAGCGTAACGTTCAGGTTCCGCCAGAGGGTATACTAAGCTTAAACTTCCGGTGCTGCGAGTTCTTCGCATTGACCGGCGGGAAATAGCCTAAGTCTAAACGATATAACAACAGGTAATTGAAATTTGACGAAATTGGTCCCCGGCAACGGCGCCAAAAACTTGATGTGTGCTTTTAGCAAGTATACGAACGCGTCAGAGTAATATAAAAGATTGTCGAATCCATAGAGACCAAGTGTCAATCTATCGTTATCTATTGTTATGGTGTTTATCAAAGGCAATCAAAATAGGTGTTTTTAGAGTGTGCAATGAAAAGTAAAGTATTGAATAAAGTTCAATTAATAAAGACATGGTAGAATGTAATTCACATAATCAATTAATAATCCAAGTACTTGCTAATAGAACTACTTATGGGCAATGTTCCCTACTTTGAAAAGAACCAATTTAATGGAAACTGTCGCTTTCGCGTATTCAGAACCGAGTTGTACTCCCTAATCAAACCCTCCTATTGTCACTTATAAAAAGGCGCGCATTGCGTTAGAGTAGTAAACCTATTTTTAAGAAATATAGTATCTTGACTAAGTTGAAAAGTATTTTAACCTGGATTTCTTAACCAAAAGAGGTTCTCACGAACCAGAGTCTAAACTTATAAACGCGTCCGAAAATAGTTTTAAAATCTCTTTTCTTCTTAAATTAAGACTCCTAATGAACTAAACAAAGCGCTTTCGTTGTTTTTGAAGTAGTTAAAAACAATTAAGTTTAAATAGACGTTGGACGGCTTTCGATCTTACCCAACGGAAATTAAGTGCGGGAAAACTTAAGTTGAAAGTTAAAATAGCCCTTAAGTGTTTCTACGAACAATTGTACGGATTATCGGTTCAATTACGATCCTTACATTCTAACCTTTTAGATTTAGTTAGACATGGTAAAGTAAAAGTGCATTAGTTTAAATAAAAGTAGTGCGAGTGTGGAAAATAAATAAAAGTATTACGAGTGCGGGAAATAAATAAAAGTAAAGAGAGTGCGGGAAATAAATAAAGTAAAGCGAGTGCGAGATGTTAGACGGTGTGGCTAGTGATCGAGAGGGGGGGTGAATAGATCACCTCTTTAAAATTAACGGATTTAACGTTTTATCAGAGTTTTCAAAAATGGCGGAAAAATCAGTCCCGAATCGACTTCCGTCTATTCTGAACCGCTACTAGAAAGCCGGACACACAAGTGTAATTGCTGGATTTTAATGAGAATGACAGAAACAATTCACACCAGAATTTTAACTAATTGAATGCACTTATCCTTAAAGTCTATTTCCAATGAATAAAATCTAGCTAACCGTTTTATCAAACAGTTGGTGTGTGTGTGATCGTTAATGAACAGCAATGGAGTTTGATTAAAGTTTTCTTGCCACTGCTGTCTTGAAAAAGAAGCAATCACCACACACTAACTGATATTGCGAAAACAGTTTGAAAAACGTAAAGAGGAGTAAGGTAAGAATACGATACGCAGAGATTTGGTAAGGAAGTTCCCCACGTCGTCCTCGCGTGTGGGTACGTCTCCCTCTCAATTTCAAATGAAATTGAGAACTTTGATTATCAATTATTGCCGAATCCGTTGATACAAGGTTTTGATACAAAGACAGAATTCTAAACTCTAAGAACCTCTTCTTGTATAAACCTTCACTTGATCTGAGCACGATCAAGATTTTCCCGCACAAAGTTGCAAACAATTCACCGGTTCCACGACCTGCTTGCGAAATCCCCCGATCTCCAAACGCAACGCTGCGGCTGAATATGTTCTGCAAATGTGACTCCCAAACCCTCAAGAACACTCCAGTTCTTGAAGGACAAACCAGTAGGTTTTTCCTAGAAACCCCCTTCAATCTTCGACTCAGCTAGATCCTCGATCGTTCCACTGCAAACCACAGCTAGATCCTTGATCGTACCACTGAACGTTATCTCGATGCTTCTTTAATCCAAAGAACAAGAATTGTTATGTGTAAATGTTCTTGAAGAAAAGTGATTGAGAAGATGAAGAAGATGAAGTCTCTTTCAGGTTTCTATGTGCTCACAAACAATTGCTCCAACACTGCTTTTTGATCTGTGTTCAATTGTTTTCCCTCAATGAATTCGTCATGTTTCACTGCTGTCACAACCTGTCTTTATATGCTGCAAAAACAGTTGCTGTTATAACAAAAAACTGCCTTATGTATTGATGCATAGGAGTGTGTATCGATGCATACTGTAAGTTGTGTGAATTTTTGGTGAAATCAATTAATCATGTATCGATGCATAAATCGTATGTATCGATGCATGTGATTTTTACACTGATATGTATCGATGCCTGATGCGCATGTATTGATGCACAGGCTGTCTCAAGTAGTCCTGTATCGATGCAGGAATCGTGTGTATCGATGCATAGAGTTTTTGGCCTTCTATGTATTGATGCATGGCTCGTATGCATCGATGCATACTGAACAGAAATTGTTTTGTGATTAATCACAGGCTACATGTATCGATGCAAAGGCTCATGTATTGATACATACTGATATAAAATGCATTTTAATTGTTATTTTAAGGGAATTTTCAATGTAGATTTATATGTATGGTTATGCAACAATAGAGTGGGATGAAGGACACAGTAAGAACACAAATATATCATGTAATGCAATGCACAACTAATTTGGATGATGATCACACAATTTGCTATCATTAAAAGTTAATTCAAGTTAAAGAATTCTTTCACAAACTCCCCCTTTTTGATGATGGCAAATTCTTGGCAAGATGTGTGATACTCCCCCTGAGTTTGTGCATATCTGCATTTTTCTCCCCCTTTGTCAACATCAAAAAGAGGAAGAAACATAGTTATCAGGCAGAAAGTGTAGCAGGGCATGGCAAAAATGGATAATAGGCTATCAATCACAAAGAAAGAAGCTGCAAGTTAAAGAATCATTCACAAAGAATCATTCAAAAGGTAAGGGCAATAACAAATAGAGATAAACAGAAATTGAAAAGCATTTTAAAGGCACGGACGAGTTTAAGAGTTACATAAGCTAAACCGTATATTGTGCAACAAAATGAAACTTGAGCAATATGAAATGAAATGCAGTGAGATGCAAGGATGGTGGGTTAATTTGGATTGTTGCCACCACAGGACTCCTCATCATGTCTGTCAGGATCTCGGTAGCTTGGCGGAGGCGGAGGAGGAGGCATTGTGTCTGGATTTTGGCCCATGAAGGAGTATTGCCTAAATCGGTTCTGACTCCGATAGAACACCGGAACATATAGCCTCTACCAGTTTGTAAACCAGCATAAAAGGCCCAGATGAAATCCTCATGATAGTCATCTTTTGTAGATAGAAAGGACCCAAGTCTTTGTGCATGTAAGAGTTCAACTACTTCATTTAAGTGCAGATGAACAGCATCTGTTTTATCAAAGATATGAGGTTTCATTACCAACCTGGCCTTGAAGGATTCCTCGAATTCAGCAACAACTGCAGGATGAAGAATGTCTAAGGCATTTGAAGGAACATCTGGTGGTTGCTGAGAAGTACCGGCTGCTTCCTTTCCCTTTCCTTTTCCTTTGGCTCTGGCTGGAATAGTGCGTGGAGGCATGGTGATTTGAGATTTAGGGTTTTACCACGTTTGTGAGAGAGAGTGAAGATGAGAAGGATTAGGGTTAGCCACTGGTTTTGGGGTTTTTGAGGGCAGATGAGATGAAGTAATGAGATAGGAAGTGATATGATTGGCTGATGTGTCGATGCATGAGAGAGAAAGAAATGCACTTAATGCAGATAGCATCAGTATGTATCGATGCAGATAGTCATGCGTCGATGCCTAGTATTCAACAATGTCATGTGTATCGATACATGCGATGGATGCGTCGATGCCAAGTGTTTACAATTGCCCTGTGTATCGATACATGCGATGGATGCATCGATACATCCTGAAGTAGTTTTTAAAAAAATTGAATTTTTGAATATATGGATCGATGCAGGCTTCGTTTGTGTCGATGCATACTGATGCTGAACCAGTTTTTAATGAATTTTAATGCAGTATGAATATGCATTATGCACTGTCATGATGATTATGCTCAACAGAGATTCAGAAGTCAAATTTTAGTGTGCACACAATATGGACAGGAGTATATGCAATCAAATTTTGTATCAACTAGAGTAAGAACATTTGTTTTAACATACACAATCACTTGGCAATAAGAAAATTGTAGAAAGGATTGATATTACCTCTGTTGGAGAACTCTTGTGATGGATAATTGACATCTAAAACAACTCTTATCAACCATGGTGAGGCATAATATAATTAAGAGGTAACAAGCTTATGACATCAATTGAGAAAGATCTAAGATTCCCAATTCGCGACGAATGTTGAAGAAAGGTTCCGTTGCCAATGGTTTAGTGAAAATATCAGCAAGCTGATTTTTGGAATCAACGTGCTCAAAGGCAACGTCTTCTTTTTCGACATGGTCACGAAGGAAATGATGTCTAATCTCTATGTGTTTAGTGCGTGAGTGTAAGACAGGGTTTTTAGTCAGGTTTATTGCACTAGTGTTGTCACATTTTATAGGAATACGTTTGAGTTGAATGTTGAAGTCTTGTAGTTGCTGCTTCAGCCATAAAATCTGAGCGCAACAACTACCGGCTGCAACGTATTCTGCCTCTGCAGTTGACAAAGCCACAGAAACTTGCTTTTTGCTATGCCAACTGACCAAGGAGTTTGAAAACAGGTGACATGTACCACTTGTGCTCTTCCTATCTGATTTGCAGCCAGCAAAATCAGAATCGGAGTACCCTACTAAGCTACAATCACTTCCTTTGGAATACCAAAGCCCATATTTAGGTGTTCCGTGAAGGTATCTAAATATGCGCTTTACCGCTTTAAGGTGCGATTCCTTAGGATTTGATTGATAGCGTGCACACATACAAACACTAAACATTATGTCAGGTCTAGAAGCAGAAAGATACAAGAGAGATCCAATCATACCTCTGAACCTTTTGACATCTACACACTTACCATGCTCATCCTTGTCCAGATTTCCGTTGGTAGGCATTGGGGTGTCAATCGATTTTGAGTCATTCATTCCAAAGCGCTTGAGTAGTTCTCTGCAGTATTTTGTTTGACATACTGTTGTACCCTCATCAAGTTGCTTGATTTGCAGTCCTAGGAAGTAGTTCAGCTCCCCCATTAGACTCATCTCGAATTCACCCTGCATAACCTTAGAAAATTCTTCGACCAAGTGTATGTTAGTTGAACCAAATATGATATCGTAGACATAAACTTGAACTAAAAGAATGTGCTTCCCTTTGTGTTTAATAAAGAGTGTATTGTCCACTTTACCTCTTGAATATCCATGATCAATTAGGAATTTGCTAAGCCTTTCATACCAAACCCGAGGGGCTTGTTTAAGACCATACAAAGCTCTTTTTAATTTGTAAACATGATCTGGATTTTCAGCATTTTCAAAACCGGGAGGTTGTGAAACATATACTTCTTCATTTATGACACCATTAAGAAAGGCACTCTTTACGTCCATTTGGTAAAGCTTAAAATCCTTAGAACACGCATAGGCAAGCAAAAGACGTATAGCTTCGAGGCGAGCAACTGGAGCATAAGTTTCCTCATAGTCTATGCCCTCCTCTTGGTTATATCCTTGTGCTACTAAGCGTGCCTTGTTCCTAGTAATCACTCCGTTTTCATCAAGCTTGTTTCTAAAAACCCACTTAGTGCCTATGATATGATGATCTCGCGGACGAGGGACAAGTTCCCAAACGTCATTTCTTTTAAATTGATTAAGCTCTTCTTGCATGGCCATTAGCCAAAATTCATCAATCAAGGCCTCTTTGGCATTTTTAGGTTCTACTTGTGAAACAAACGCGAAGTGAGAACAAAAGTTACTTATCTTAGACCGGGTCATTACTCCCTTTGAAATGTCTCCCAAAATGTTGTCGATGGGATGGTCTTTTGAGGATCTCCAAGCTGTTGGAAGATCATTCACTTCAGCTGTCTTTTCTTCCTCAATTTCTTCATGACTTGTATCTTCCTCCTTCTCATGGGCAGCTGTTTTGGACTGATCAGTTTCCTCAACAGCTTCCTTGAGTATGTCTTCTGTAGATACACCTGCGTCATCAAAAGAAATACCTTTTCCGACATTTTTTGGATAAGACTCATCAAAAGAAACATGAACCGACTCTTCAACAGTAAGTAAACGCTTATTATACACTCTATATGCTTTACTTGACATTGAGTAACCAAGAAAAATAAATTCATCCGCTTTTGCATCAAACTTCCCAATGTTTTCCTTACCGTTATTCAAAACAAAACATTTACAACCGAATACGTGAAGATGTGACAAGTTTGGTTTTCTTCCTTTCAAAAGTTCATAAGGAGTTTTGTTCAAAATAGGGCGAATTAAGATTCTGTTTAGAACATAACAGGCTGTGCTAACAGCATCAGCCCAAAAGTATTTTGGTAATCCACCCTCATTAAGCATTGTTCTTGCCAACTCCTCTAAAACACGATTTTTACGCTCCACAACGCCATTTTGTTGTGGAGTGCGAGGGGCTGAAAAGTTATGCTCAATGCCATACTTGTCACAAAACTTCTCAAAGTGATAATTTTGAAACTCACCACCATGATCGCTACGAATTGTAACTATTTTGGAATTCATTTTGTTTTGGGACAGATTTGCAAAATTTTAAAAGCAGAAAAAGTTTCATCTTTGCTATGAAGGAATATAGTCCAAGTGAATCTAGAGTAGTCATCAACTATTACAAAGCCATAGTAATTTCCACCTAGGCTCTTTGTCCTAGAAGGTCCAAAGAGGTCCATATGGAGAAGCTCAAGGGGTCGTGAAGTTGAAATTACATTTTTAGATTTAAAAGACACCCTTGTTTGCTTTCCCATTTGGCACGCGTCACATAGGTGGTCTTTTGAAAATTTTATTTTTGGTAGACCGACTACTAGATCCTTAGATACAACCTTGTTTAGCAAATCGAAGTTAACATGAGCTAAACGTCTATGCCAAAGCCAAGAATCATCATTCAAGGTGACTAGACATTTAGTATTTGTTAACGGTACATCAAACAAGTCAAGCATATAGATATTGTTTACTCTTACACCCTTAAACACAATGTTTTGTTCAGCATGTTCAATTATGCAACAAGTTTTTGTAAACGAAACTTTATAGCCCATGTCGCATAGTTGACTTATGCTTAACAAATTGTGTTTAAGTCCCTCAACTAAATGGACATTTGAAATAGTAGTGGTGGAGGGATTACCTACACTACCTTTGCCGAGTATAGCTCCTTTGTTGTTGTCTCCATAAGTAACATATCCCTTTTTCTTCGCCTTGAAGTCTATAAAAAGCGATATGTCACCGGTCATGTGCCTCGAGCAGCCGCTGTCAAGAAACCACCTTCTATCTACGGAGGCAAGGCACTCATCCTACAACATCAAAAGAGAGAAGTTGGTACCCAATTTTCATTGGGTCCAAGTGGGTAAGTGCTAACATGGTTGCCTTTTGGCTTCCATTGATAAATGCCTTTAGGGACAAGAAATCTCCTAAATTTGCATTTTTCAATGGTATGGCCAGCATGGCAACAATAATGACATAAACCATGATGATGTGTTTGTTGTTTCTTGTTCATTGAATCCTTTAGAATAAAAGAGTATTTTGCATATGGAGGAGTCAATGACTTCTTAAACAACTTGGGGTCAACGGCATAAGTAACTTTAGGTTGTAGCGCTTTCTCTAATTTGACCTTAAGAGTGTTTACCTCTTTTTGCCAAATATAACAAGCGTCACAATACCTAACTCTACTACATCCGTCAATATCAATAGTTTTTGAATTTTCTGCAATACTAGTTTTCAATGCTTCTAAATCAATTTCAGCTTTGTTTACTTTACCTTCCAAAAAAGAGAAAATATGTTTGTCGGAAGATAGTCTTTTAAAAGCATCTACAGCTTCGTTATGCAGTTTTTCAAAAGCTATTTTTAGTTCCGAAAAAGACATAGAGGAGAAATTATTGTAGTAGGCTTGTTTTACCTTTTCGTCATTGTTTTTCTTCTTGTGGTAGGACAGATTTTTTGTGTGAGCCATAAGGCACAGATTTGCAGCTTCATCATCATCACTTGAGCTTTGTGTGCTTGATGAATCACTATCACTTTCCCATGCAATATACGCTCTTCTTTGTTTGCTATACCCTTTTGGCGAATCTTTTCTTTGATCCTTATACTTCATAGGGCAGTCCGTTTTATAGTGTCCGGATTTACCACAATTAAAACAGGATCCTCTTCCTCTACTCTTCTTGTTTCGAATTTGTAGATTGTTTTCGAAACTTCATGAGATTTTTGTCGGAATGCTTGACTCCATTCTTCCGAATGAACCTATTGTATCTCCTTACAAACAGTCCCATTTCTTCATCATCCGAGTCTTTGTCACTACTTGAATCATTGTCGCTTTGCTCTTTTCGTGAGGACTTAGAGCTAGAGGCCACAAGAGCTATTGGCTTCTTCTCTCCCTCTTTGTCTCTTTTCTTCTCCTTTTCCTTTTTACTTTTATTCTCATATTTTTCAAGACTTTCCAAAGCTTGTTGATGTTCTTCCAGCTTTCCAAATAGAGTTGTAATCGTAAGTCTTGTAAGATCGTTGGCTTCCTTGATTGCTGTAACTTTAGGTTGCCACTCCCTGCTAAGACACCTGAGAATTTTATTAGTAGCAATTTCATTGGAAATAGGTTTTCCAAGAGCATTCAATCGGTTAGTTAGATGAGTGAATCTCTTTTGCATGTCGGAGATGGATTCTCCTTGTTTCATGCGAAAGAGCTCAAATTCTTGATTGAGTGTGTTAATGCGGGACTGTTTTACTTCAGTAGTACCCTCATGGGCAACTTCTAAAGCGTCCCACATTTCTTTAGCTGTCGTGCAATGGGATACTCGATAATACTCATCAACACCAAGTGCTGAAATTAACATGTTTCGAGCTCTCCAATCACACGACCACTTTTTCTCATCTTTCTCATTCCAATCATCTTCTGGTTTAGGTACTATGGCGCCAGCCGCATTTGTCATAGTGATTTGAAACGGACCGTTTTCAATGGCAGCCCATACTCTATCCACAGAATTTATATGAACTCGCATGCAGTCTTTCCAGTAGCCATAGTTTTCACCGTTGAAAATAGGCGCTCTATTATACGCCCCCTTTGGTTCAGAATCCATACTGTTACAGGCAGCCACAGAGCACCAGCGAACCGGCGCTCTGATACCACTTGTTAGACGGTGTGGCTAGTGATCGAGAGGGGGGGTGAATAGATCACCTCTTTAAAATTAACGGATTTAACGTTTTATCAGAGTTTTCAAAAATGGCGGAAAAATCAGTCCCGAATCGACTTCCGTCTATTCTGAACCGCTACTAGAAAGCCGGACACACAAGTGTAATTGCTGGATTTTAATGAGAATGACAGAAACAATTCACACCAGAATTTTAACTAATTGAATGCACTTATCCTTAAAGTCTATTTCCAATGAATAAAATCTAGCTAACCGTTTTATCAAACAGTTGGTGTGTGTGTGATCGTTAATGAACAGCAATGGAGTTTGATTAAAGTTTTCTTGCCACTGCTGTCTTGAAAAAGAAGCAATCACCACACACTAACTGATATTGCGAAAACAGTTTGAAAAACGTAAAAAGGAGTAAGGTAAGAATACGATACGCAGAGATTTGGTAAGGAAGTTCCCCACGTCGTCCTCGCGTGTGGGTACGTCTCCCTCTCAATTTCAAATGAAATTGAGAACTTTGATTATCAATTATTGCCGAATCCGTTGATACAAGGTTTTGATACAAAGACAGAATTCTAAACTCTAAGAACCTCTTCTTGTATAAACCTTCACTTGATCTGAGCACGATCAAGATTTTCCCGCACAAAGTTGCAAACAATTCACCGGTTCCACGACCTGCTTGCGAAATCCCCCGATCTCCAAACGCAACGATGCGGCTGAATATGTTCTGCAAATGTGACTCCCAAACCCTCAAGAACACTCCAGTTCTTGAAGGACAAACCAGTAGGTTTTTCCTAGAAACCCCCTTCAATCTTCGACTCAGCTAGATCCTCGATCGTTCCACTGCAAACCACAGCTAGATCCTTGATCGTACCACTGAACGTTATCTCGATGCTTCTTTAATCCAAAGAACAAGAATTGTTATGTGTAAATGTTCTTGAAGAAAAGTGATTGAGAAGATGAAGAAGATGAAGTCTCTTTCAGGTTTCTATGTGCTCACAAACAATTGCTCCAACACTGCTTTTTGATCTGTGTTCAATTGTTTTCCCTCAATGAATTCGTCATGTTTCACTGCTGTCACAACCTGTCTTTATATGCTGCAAAAACAGTTGCTGTTATAACAAAAAACCGCCTTATGTATTGATGCATAGGAGTGTGTATCGATGCATACTGTAAGTTGTGTGAATTTTTGGTGAAATCAATTAATCATGTATCGATGCATAAATCGTATGTATCGATGCATGTGATTTTTACACTGATATGTATCGATGCCTGATGCGTATGTATTGATGCACAGGCTGTCTCAAGTAGTCCTGTATCGATGCAGGAATCGTGTGTATCGATGCATAGAGTTTTTGGCCTTCTATGTATTGATGCATGGCTCGTATGCATCGATGCATACTGAACAGAAATTGTTTTGTGATTAATCACAGGCTACATGTATCGATGCAAAGGCTCATGTATTGATACATACTGATATAAAATGCATTTTAATTGTTATTTTAAGGGAATTTTCAATGTAGATTTATATGTATGGTTATGCAACAATAGAGTGGGATGAAGGACACAGTAAGAACACAAATATATCATGTAATGCAATGCACAACTAATTTGGATGATGATCACACAATTTGCTATCATTAAAAATTAATTCAAGTTAAAGAATTCTTTCACACGAGAAATAAATAAAGTAAAGCGAGTGCGAGAAATAAATAAAGTAAAGTGCGAGTGCGGGAAATAAATAAAGTAAAGTGAGTGCGGGAAATAAATAAAGTAAAGTGCGAGTGAGGGTTGTATAAAATGCAAAGCGGAAATGAAAATGGAGGCAGGATTAACTTCCTTCCAAAGTGCTCTAAACTCGATTACAGACTCGATCACAAAACTCGATTACACAATTGTGGTAACACCCCAATGCGAAGCGATTACCACTTTAAAATACTGAATATATGCCTAAGTGAAACAAAGTTTGCTTCTAAGTTTGCCTCTGCTCTAAGTTTGGATCTTCCTCTGCTCTAAGTTTGGATGATTGAAAAAGTGATTTCGAGTCTCTATTTATAGGAGAGTAAAATGATGGAAATGACAAGGATGCCCTTCAACTTGAAAATGGGAGGGAAACTTTTCCTCTTGTGGCGCCCGCCACAAGGCCAATCTGAGGCGCCTTAGTGGAAGTAGTGGGGAACGTGACAGTTGAGGGAAGTTGATCTAGGACACGTCATGACAGGGTCTATGGTGCCAGCCACAAGTACAAAATGCTGAAGTTTAGGGTTTTTAGCTCTTTTTCACTCCTTTTCTCGATCGGGGCTCCGATTAAAGTAAAAACCTGAAAACAAAGAGAAACATAGTAATAACACAACAAAATGACAATAAAACTACTAAAATGCATGCGAAATCGGAGTCGAAAATACGGTGAATTTTAGTGTTATTAGGCTGAACCCATGAACACTGCCTGTTATATTCTTAATAGAGTGACTATCAGATCTGGCACATCTGCCACATTGTATGAACTATGGAAAGGAAGAAAGCCAACTATGAAATATTTCCATGTATTTGGAAGTAAATGTTATATTCTGGCAGATCGTGAGCAGAGGAGAAAAATGGATCCTAGAAGTGATGAGAGAATTTTTTTTCTAGGGTACTCTACAAACAGCAGAGCATACAGAGTCTTCAACTCCAGAACCAAAGTAATGATGGAATCCATAAACATTGTAGTGGTGGACTCAACCAACAAAGTTGATGTCACATATGATGTTGAAACATCAATGAATGATGCTCCAGAAGATGTTGCAGACACAAATGCTAATACTGAACCTATAGAGAATGATTCAACTAACAAAGGACCTTCCATCAGAATTCAGAAAGATCATCCTATGGAGCTTATTATAGGAAATCTACGAAGGAATAATCACCAGATCAAGGGAAGTTGTGTCAAATGCTTGTTTTGTTTCTAAATTTGAAACCAAGAATATCAAAGAAGCCTTGACTGATGAGTTCTAGATTAATGTTATGCAAGATAAACTTTGTCAATTCAAAAAAAATGCGGTATGGGATTTGGTTCCAAGGCCTGTAGGAAAAAAATTATTGGCACTAGATGGTTGTACAAGAATAAGCCTAATGAACAAGGGGTTATTACCAGGAACAAAGCCAGACTTGTTGCTCAAGGATACACCCAAATGGAAGAAGTAGACATTGATGAAACTTTTGCTCAAGTTGCTCGCTTGGAGTCTATCAGATTGTTACTTGGAATGACATGTCTTTTAAAGTTCAAATTGTTCCAAATGGATGTTAAAAGTGCCTTCCTAAATGGCTATTTAAATGAAGATGTGTATGTTGAACAACCAAAAGGGTTTATTGATCCTACATTCCCAAATCATGTGTACAAATTAAAGAAGGAAATGTATTATTTAAAACAAGCCCTAAGAGCTTGGTATGAAAGGTTGACTAAATTTCTCATCACTCATGGATATAGAAAGGGTGGAATTGACAAAACCCTCTTTGTCAAAGAAAAGGATGGAAAACATATGATAGCTCAGATCTATGTGGATGACATTGTGTCTTGAGGGATGTCAGGTGAGATGGTCCAACATTTGGTCAGGCATATGCAACCTGAGTTTGAAATGAGTTTGGTAGGAGAACTGACGCACTTCCTTGGACTCCAAGTCAAACAGATGGAAGACTCCATCTTTCTATGTCAAAGCAAATATGCTAAGAGTATTGTGAAGAAATTTGGATTGGAGAATGCTACTCACAAAAGAACTCCTACACCTACTCACTTAAAGTTATCTAAAGATGAAAAAGGCTTAAGTGTTGACTAGAGTTTATATAGAAGCATGATTGGCAACCTTTTATACCTTACAGCAGGCAGACCAGATATAACTTTTGTTGTTGGTGTGTGTGCTAGGTATCAAGCAGAACGCAAAGTGAGTCACATCAATCAAGTAAAGAGGATTCTAAAGTATGTGAATGGAACAAGTGTGTATGGAATGTTGTATTCTCATGATTCAAATTCTATGTTGGTAGGATATTATGATGTTGATTGGGCTGGTAGTGTTGATGATAGGAAGAGTACCTCTGGAGGATGTTTCTTCTTGGGAAACAATTTGATTTCATGGTTCAGCAAGAAACAAAATTGTGTATCCATATCCACTGCTGAAGCTGAGTACATAGTAGCATGCCACAATTACTCTCAACTAATGTGGATGAAACAAATGTTGACAGAATACAATGTCACACAAGATGTCATGACATTATTCTGTGACAACTTGAGTGCTATTAATATCTCAAAAATTCATATTCAGCACAGTAGAACTATAGACATTGACATCAGGCATCATTTTATTAGAGAACTTGTTGAATACAAAGTCATAACACTTGAGCATGTTAGCACGAAGAATGAGCTTGAAGATATTTTTACCAAAGCCTTGGATGCAAGTCAATTTGAAAAATTAAGAGGGAAACTTGGGATTTGTGTTAATGAGCATTTATAGCAATTACAACTAATTAAGTGTGTCAGATAAGAGCATATATCTCATCATTACACTGGACACACTTACCTAAACCCCTTGCCTCATTGTGTATCCTTTTGGACAAAACTACACTACCCTTTCCACTCAAACGCCTCATTCTCTTCCAGACATCTGCTTTCTCTCTCTCTCGAAAACCTTTCCCTATTCCATCTTCTTCAAGTGTCAACTAACATGTCTCAACAATATGCATCCACTCACATGCATGTCCCAGCTGAAACCAGTGGATCTTCCTTCCCAACATCTAGGGCAAACGAACTGTTTCAAATGATCAACCTGGCAAATTTGGTCTTGGATGTTGCCCCTCTATCCACGGTTCATCCTCCTCAGAATAAGAAAGATACACCTTATGTGTCAAAAAAGTTAAGACTTCTGGTAAGTCTTCTGAATCTATAATCCCCAGTAAAGATGAAAATGTTGTTGAAGAAGAACCTAGGTCTAAAGGGTCTGAATTAAGAAACCCTAATATGCATGTTGACGACACCGAAAATCCCACGGAAGCAGAAAGAAGTGCAACTGATAAGGAACTTAGGAAGTTTGTTGCATCTGTTCTGAAAGAAGTAAACTCAAATGTTTTGCCAGATGTTCAAACACCTTTGGCAAAATAACCAAGCCCTAACAATAACTCTAGTGGAAAAGCTGAGGAAAGTGTTCCTGAACATGTTGCTCGTGAGAGAAGAAGTAAAAAGAAAGTTGATCTTGTTGTCAATGTTGAAGAACTGACTTCTGATGAAGAACCCCTTACAAATATTGTTACTCCTAGTATTGCCAAGAGACTACAGAGACGTAAAGGAAAGACAGTTGTGTTTGAAGATTCTCCCTCCAGGTTAGTGAATAGAAAAGTTGGTGGTTTAAAAGGTACTCCTTCTAAAAGCTCCACGGGAAAATCTTCCGTTGGACCTACTAGATCATGTAGTAAAGTTGTTACCCCTACTAGAAAGAGGAAAGTTGTCTCTTCTAGTAAATCCATGTTTGATGTTGAATAGTATGTCCATGACATCGCCCTTATAAAAAGATCTGCTAACAAGACGCCTCATGATGCTATGCCCAAAGCTCCACTGGACAATGCTTCTTTACATTATGTGAAGAATGCAGAAAGGTGGAAGTATGTCATTCAGAGGAGGGTAGCCCTGGAAAGGGAATTGGCAAAGGATGCTCTTAAGTGTAAGAAGGTCATGGAACTGATAGAAGTTGTTGGGCTGGTGAAAGCTATCACACACTTTGGACCTTGCTATGAAAGCTTAGTAAAGGAGTTTATGGTGACTAATCCTGATGGATGTGATGATACGAAGAGTGCTGACTATGGAAAGGTATATGTGAGAGGAAATGTTGTAACATTCTCCCCAGTTATGATCAATAAATTTCTAGGAAGAACAGATGCACCTTAGGCTAAGCTAGAAGCTACTGATGATCAAGTGTGCAAAGAGATCACGACCAAGAAGGTTAGACATTGGCCAGACAAAGGGAAGTTGTCTGCTGGTAAGTTGAGTGCAAAATATGTCATCCTTCATAAGATTGGGACTGCCAACTGGGTGCCCATTAATCATACCTTAACAATCTCTACTGATCTAGACCACTTTCTTTTTCATCCTTAATTGTAAAGGGATTTAATAATGATTAAGGTGTTTTGATTGGATGATTATTACTCGGATAGTCGAGTAAGACAACTCGTATCCTAATAGTCAGGAAAGGGAATAGAAGACTCTAAACCGCTTTCTTTTTCATCTGAGTAATTATCAAAATAGGTTTATGTATGGTTAACGTTTTTAGAATAAACGACAAGTACTTGAATGGCTAAGTAAGATAACTCATATCCAAGCATTTGAGAAGAGGAATTGAAAACTCAAGACCATCTCCCTTTTTGTATAGTTTATTGTGAAAATGATTTGACTTACGGTATAAGTTGGTGGAAAAATGACAATTGTTCGACTGACCGAGTAAGAGAACTCGTATTCAACTAATTGAGGAGAGAAGTTGAAGACTCAAAGTCATCTCCTTTTTCATTTCATTATTATGAAAGCGTTTTGATTTAATCGGGGTTTGGAAGTTTGTAGAGGAACGACAATTATTTGACTAACCAAGTATGAGAAATTATATTCAAATAACCGAGGAGATAAATTGAAGACTCAAAGCCATCTCCCTTTTCGTTTCTTATTATAAAATGGTTCGATTTATTTGTACTTAGGTGAATAGAAACTATGACTATTTGGCTAACCGAGTAAGAGAACTCGTACTCAAATAATCGAGGAGAGGAATTGAAAACTCAAAGCCATCCCCCTTTTCATTTCCAAATGAAATGGTATTTGATTGTGATTGGGTATTTTAATTTATTTTGAATGAAAATACTCGACGTTGGATCGAGGTTTTAAACTTGTGTTTTGTGAATAAAGTGAATTTTATTTAGTGAATCGATTATCTACTCTATTAGTTAAAATCGAATAGGTCTCATTGTAAGAAAGCCCAAGAGTAAGCTATGTGAGGTTGATGGTGATGCATAAAAGCGATCGACTTACAAAGGTGTTTTGAAAATGGGCTCGACATTTGAATCGAGAATTGTGCGATTTATTTGTGGTTTTGGATTGATAATGACATGGAGTGGCCGAATCCACTTATTTTATCCGATTTGACGAAATGAAAATTAAGCAACAAACCAATATTATGTCTCAATTATTTATAGAATCCACACCACAATATTACAAAGAAAGCAATGTAGTAATGTGACTAACATAGGATATTAAAAACAAGCCAAACTAACAACATGACTAACTAATAATATGATCACTGTAATGTAATTAAAATGTACCAAGCTTTTAGAAGAATAATAAAATTCTCTATTTAATTAAAATCACTAAACATTATGGAAATTAGAAATAGGAGAAAACTAAAGAATGAGTAAAGAAAGACCGATTAGATACCCATAACAAGCATACATCAGACAAAAATTAATTGGGTATACGACCACGAGTCATAGAAGAAACCAATGAGACGCATTTCAAAATTATTCATGGCTATAGACCCATCAATAACTTATCTAATCATCACATTTTTTACACAAAAAATTCCAAATCAAAATTGATTATTAGCTTCCTGCAGCAGCGCTTCAATATTTACAAAGTTGTACTAATTTCAAATATTAAACTCCAATAGTTGAATAACTAGTTAAATATTAAACAAAAATCACATACAAACAAACAATTACCCGATTTTTGTACATAAATGATAAGTGTGTATTCTTAATAGTCCTGAAAACCTCAAAATAGAGTCAAGTATTATTTCATCAACTCGAAATCAATGGAAAATAATCAAGTCTTTTTTTCTTTTTACCCCAAACACTAAAATACTTGTTTCACATACAATCAATACAATATAAACTGGAATCCGTCATATAAATCAAAATCAAAATGCACCTCATACTAAAATGCTTTGTGAAAATGAATCCGGTAATGTAATTTGAAATCTTCATATCGACATAAGACCAGAACCCAACAATAGAAATAATAGTTGTTACCCCACTAATGATGAACAATTAATCTTGAACAAACTATTATTACTGTAGCAGAACCTGCATAATCAGAATGAAAACTGAAACACCAGAAACCTAAACAAAGTATTCAATCAATGAACTCCAATAAATGTCCCTTTACTGAAACCAACCTAACACACAAACATATGGCTTATGTAGAAACAACCTTAAGCACATCAATATGTTCAAAACAAGTTCTTCTTACCAATACCAAAATGTTAACGAGAAGCTATACAGCCGATCCAATGATCTCCAAAAATTACTTGGTTCATGTATAATGTTATTACACGGGCGGCGGAGATGGTGATGGTGACACGGAGGAGCGCGTGTGAGGCAACCGGGGTTGTTGGCGTGACGGTGGAGCTTGGAGTGAAGGCGCGGCGCCGGTCGGAGATGTGGTCGGAGCGAGATGTTGAGTGGCGGAGGTGGAGCGATGAAAGTGAAGGTCGCGCGATGGATGGAGAAGACGGAGAGAGAAACGTCGGCTCACGACGGAGGGTTGCACGGAGACGAGGGTGGTTAATTTGTGTGTTTGTGTGATGAAGAGGAAGGCGGAGTTCGTTGTTGAGGGAAAAAGGAAACCTTGATCAGTGAGATTTTTAATCTTTCTTTTTTTCCTTTTTTTAACGTTTTCAGAGAGAGAGAAGGAAACGTGTGAGAGTACTCAGCGAGTGAGGTAGTGGTAGGTTCTTGGTGTATAGTGATGAGAGAGATCCCAAAAATATTTTAATTTCCTTTTTTTGTTTTTTGTTTTCGTGAGTGAAGGAAACGTGTGAGAGAGAGCGGAAGTGAGGTAGTGGTAGGTAGTAGTAATAGGTGAGAGGGAAACGTGAGATTTGTGAACAGTGAGAGAGATTTGAGAAATCTTTGGGATTTCTCTTTCCATTTTTTTGTTGGCAAGAGAGAGTGTGTAAGCTGGATTTTGCCATCATTACTGTTGGAGATATGGATTGGGATGCCAGTTGTTCCTTATTACAAGGAATCCAATGCACAAAATATATTATTTTTTACAAACAATTGTTATTTATTTAAGAAAATATACTCATAAAATTTCTAATCAATATTTGATTTAAATAAATTCTAATTACTTTAATTATATAACTAAACCAAAAATAAAATGACCGATTATAAAATAGAAATCGGATATAAATTTGCCCAAAAAATTAAATCGGGCACACTAAAATGATCAGCACAAAATATACCTACTGAAAAAATACAGTGTTTCTTTAAATTTTGAAATAAATTTTCACTGGTTAAAAGGCTCAGGCGGGTCAAGACGCAACCGAAACAGTCGCTGAAAAATATAATGAACACACCAGGTTAAACTACGTGAACTGTAGGTTAATAATACTGGCGTCTGCAATTTTAATTTTGAAACTTTTTACCCGCTGACTTTGCACATTCTTGAGAAACAATTTAACCGATTTGTCTGTATTCTCAATAAATTTATTCTGACTGATATCTTAGGTATTATTTATGATGAAATGCATGTCATGTTATGCATATGATGCAAATTAAAAATGAAATCAACTTAACAAAATTTTAAATATGCCCGGACAAAATTTGGGTATGACAGTTGCCCCTATTTAATTAACTTGAACTAGAAGGTAGGAATGACAACAGTCTTCCTTCATTCGTGGTGGAAGGTGATTAAATACGAAAAGACTCAAATTTTGTCCTTTGGAATGCAATGGGGAAATGCATAAAGAAAATGCAACGGATTCTAACAGCACCAAGGTAAAAGGGGTAGAATGCCAAATCAATGCCAACCCTCGAGTCGACACTCGATCTTGCAGAGGTTATATTGACATGAGGACAAAACTGAATAGGTTTCCTGGCGACAAAAGGACGACAGTAGAAATTGCCACCACCAAAAGGATGATAGTAATTCCACACGATTTCCAGGATCGTCATCACCAGTAGAATGAGCTTAAATAACAACATATAGAAACAAATTTTGGTTCCTAAGAGACCTCGTGATGCATATGGTGTGAATGCCAAAATTAATGCTCTGTGGGGAAATATTTCCACAAAGGAAAAGAAATTAGAGAGACCGAAAGTCCACAGGAGCATAATGCATTCCATAAGGAAAACTCACTAGGGAGACAGAGACTATGGGGGATAAAAAGAGGAGTTATGCGTAGGCCAGGCTACGACTTAAAACTACTGGGGGACTCGAGGGAATACATATAAAATGGAAAGACTCAGCCAGGGAAACAAACACAACGCCTACAGAGGATACAAATAAATCAGGATAAAACTGAAATACCCGACTCGTGCAAGGGAACAACAATTTCACTACGGAAATGCGCACTCAACTCAACTAGGGAAGAAAATAAAATTCAACACAGGAGGAGCAGAAATCTATTATCTACTACCTATTACTGGGTAAGAAGATAATAAAATCTGACAAAAAGAACATTTGTCATTGGTTAGGATGAACATATCAAGGATTATTCGCTGAGGGAAAACCAAGGGGGGATATTCATTATCGGTTACAGGGTAAGAATAGCCTTGTTGGGGATGTCAAGGAGGATACCCGTCATCGATTAGGATGAACATATCAAGGATATACCAACTGAACAACAAAGGGGGAATTACATCTATCGAAAACTGGATAGAAAACCGTCGAAGAGAAAAATCTGTCACCGGTTAGGATGAACTTATCAAGGATTCACTATGCGATGGGACAAAGCAGGATTTATAACTACCGGTTATTGGGTAGAAGACCAATCAAAGAGAAAATCCATCACCGTTTAAAATGAACATATCAAGGATAGACTCTGAAATGGGGAATAAAAGTAGGGATTACATCTATCAGTTACTGGATAGAATACCAAAGAAGAGAAAATCTGTCACCGGTTAAAGTGAACATATCAAGGATTGACTCTGCAATGGGGAAAAGTAGGATTTACAACTATCGGTTACTGGGTAGAAGACCAACAAGGAGAAGAAAACCTGTCATCGATTAAGATGAACATATCAAGGATTAACTCTCTGAGGAACCAAAATAGGAATTATAACTACCTTTTTACTGGGTAGAATACCAAAGAAGAGAATATCTGTCAATGGTTAAAGTGAACATATCAAGGATAGACTCCACGGGGGAAGAAAAGATATCTGTCACCGGTTAGGATGAACATATCAAGGATACACTTTTCGAGGAATAGATCCATTGGGGATTCTGCTGAGGAGAAAAATGGTACTTTTGCCGGGTATTGGGCAAGAAGTAACAAACTACCAACCAAGAAGAATATTACTAGTTACTGGGTAATAGACTCTTAGGAGGCCAAGATATCTATCTAGGTAAGAGCTAGAAACAAAAAGGTCAATCAAGACTCAACCCAATGAGGACATCACTCAAGGGGAGTAATTCCATCCAGAAAATTTGCTGGAGAGGAAACTAAAATAACAATCATCCACGAGGAAACAAACTCAGTGGGGAAATAGAGAAAGGTTAAAGTCTTTCTGCTTAGGGGTTGACACTCTACAATTGAAAGAGGACAGACACCAGATTTGGTATGGGGATAAAGTACCGCCATAACAGAGAATGAGAATCTCAAATAAATCAAATATGAAGATGCAGGATATGCAAATCATGAAATTATATGAATGTATATGCGTATGTATATATGGTGATTATGCTGACAAAACGATCACGAAGGATACAGAGGTGTCGCAAAGAAATTGAACCACCGGTACAATCCTCGGTCAATCCACAAATCATGGAGACAAACTACTGGAAAACAGAGAGACTAACATCCCAAAGACTCAACCCTGGCTGGGTAAAGATGAAGGAGATCTAATGAGGATAAAACATCCAAACTGTAGGGAATTTTAGGTCAACACCACAAAAATGGGAGATAACCTTACTGGGGAAGAATCAAAAAGTTGCTCAAGAACAAGGAGGAAACTCTGACTCGAAGCAAAGATAGATGGCGACTGGTGAAAACACTAAAGCGATCTACTGGGGAAAGATTAAACATCTCTGATGATGATTCATGTACTGAGGAAAAACGAACTCTGCTGGGAAGGCTGAAACTCTGTTGGGGATGGAGAAAGAAACTCCATCGGGATGTACAAACATCCAGGCGACATCACTGGGCAAAACAATACGCCATAGATTATACGAATCAACCAACTCAGCTGGGGAAAAAGAAAGAAACTCCACTGGGGATCAAACACTCCGCCGAGGAACTGAATCAACACAAACGTCTAGGGATACCCGAAGCGTCAACCGCTTTTAGGAACCTCGGATGCTTCGCACTTAAGAACTTGCTTCTTACTGAAATGTTGTTGATATTCTCTTTACTTGCTTTGGAAAAGTTTTTGCTTTTTTAAAGAAAACTTGATTTTGATTTAAAAATTTAATTTAAAAATGATCATAATAAATTTAAAACTATTGGCTGAAGTAAATAAGAGTAGAAATAATTTGGATAAGGGTTCAACTTTATTTAATAGGATGGTAGTCTGTAAATGACAAGACTCCATAGATTTTACAAAGTTGAAAATGGTAATTTACATGGAAAAGGGTTACATTGAATACAAATGATCCTTAATCCTTCTACCAAATCTTGATATCCACTGTGCTCTTGGTCGCTGTTGGGGTGATCAACTAATGTCAATCCTTGTGCTCAAACAAGTCTTCGAAAATCAGTGAAGATCAGTATAATGCAGTTACTTGCCATAATCCCTATTTTTTGCATAAGGTGCCCCAAGGTGGGGTACTCAACTTATCGGGAAAATTTTATGTTTTATGTCTCTAATTTTTGCCTGGATCGCCCTTTCGGGTTTTTAATCCACTGAGACACTCATTTTTGCCTAAGCCGCCCTTTCGGGTTTTCAACTTAGTAAGCTGTTCTTTTATTTTTTTTAGGCGAAGTATTTCGTGACTGCATCTACGTTCACAGGACGAGTGAACTCTTCGTCATCCATAGTTGTAAGAATCAGTGCACCGCCTGAAAAGGCTCTCTTGACAACATATGGGCCTTCATAATTAGGAGTCCATTTTCCTCTGGAATCTGGCTTGAATGATAAAATCTTCTTGAGCACAAGGTCACCTTCTCTGAATACTCGAGGTTTGACCTTCTTATCAAAAGCTTTCTTCATTCTCTGCTGATATAACTGACCATGACACATGGCAGACAATCTCTTCTCTTCAATTAAATTCAACTGGTCAAACCTGGTCTGACACCATTCAACTTCAGTTAACTTGGCTTCCATGAGCACATGCAATGAAGGAATCTCAACCTCTACGGGGAGCACTGATTCCATACCATAAACAAGAGACAAAGGGGTTGCCCCTATTGAAGTGCGGACGGATGTACGATACCCATGTAAAGCAAATGGAAGCATCTCATGCCAATCCTTGTACGTGACAACCATCTTCTGAATAAACTTCTTAATGTTCTTGTTCGCAGCTTCAACAGCCCCATTCATCTTAGGTCTGTAGGGAGAAGAATTATGATGTGCAATCTTGAAGTCATTGCAAAGAGCTTCCACCATATTGTTTTTCAAGTTCGATCCATTGTCAGTAATAATCTTACTTGGCACACCATAACGACATATAATTTGATTCTTGATAAACCTTACAACAACTTGCTTGGTTACATTCGCATACGATGTCGCTTCAACCCATTTTGTGAAGTAGTCAATTGCCACTAAAATGAAACGATGTCCATTCGAAGATTTGGGCTCAATCATCCAAATCATATCAATTCCCCATATGGAGAAGGGCCATGGGGAAGAGATAAAATTCAATAGTGTCGGAGGAACATGAATCTTATCAGCATAGATTTGACACTTATGGCATTTCTTCACAAATTTTCAACAGTCAGATTCCATTGTCGGCCAATAGTAACCTACTCGCAACATCTTCTTCGCCATTGCATGTCCATTGGAATGAGTACCAAAGGAACCTTCATGCACTTCGGTCATCAACAAGTCTGCTTCATGTCTATCCACGCATCTGAGCAAAACCATGTTGAAGTTTCTCTTGTACAGTATATCACCATTCAAGTAGAAATTGTCGGCTAGTCTTCTTAAAGTCTTCTTATCTTTCAAAGATGCCCCAGACGGGTAAATCTGACTTTGGAGGAAACATTTGATGTCGTAATACCACGGCTTCTCATCTTTGATCTCTTCAACAGCAAACACATGAGCTGGCCTATCAAGACGCATCACAGATAAATTAGGAACTTTATTCCAGTACTTCACTACAATCATTGATGCCAATGTTGCAAGAGCATCTGCCATCCGGTTTTCATCTCGAGGGATATGATGAAACTCAACATTTGTAAAGAAAGTTGAAATCCTCCTCGCGTAATCTCTATATGGTATCAAACCGGGTTAATTTGTCTCCCATTCACCTTTGATTTGATTCACAACCAAAGCTGAATCACCGAAGACATCCAAATACTTGATTCTGAGATTCATGGCCTCTTCAAGCCCCATAATGCAAGCTTCATATTCTGCCATGTTGTTTGTACACTTGAAAGTTAATCTAGCTGTAAATGGTAGATGCGTGCCTTAAGGAGTAATAATCACTTCCCCAATGCCATTTCCATATTGATTAACAGCTCCATCGAATACCATGCCCCAACGGGAACCAGGCTCTGGCCCTTCTTCTAGCAATGGTTCATCACAATCTTTCATTTTCAAGTACAAAATCTCTTCATCAGGAAAATCATACTGCACTGACTGATAATCTTCAATTGGTTGGTGAGCCAAATGGTCAGCCAAGATACTACCTTTGATCGCTTTCTGAGATCGGTATCCGAAGAAGCTTGAATGTAGGCGCACATGTGGCAGTCATGTGGGAAATGAATCTGGAAATATAATTCAAGCGGCCGAGAAAATCTCTGACTTGATTCTCTGTTTTGGGCGCAGGCATCTCTTGTATTGCTTTGACCTTGGCAGGATCAACTTCAATACCCTTCTCGCAGACAATAAAGCCCAACAACTTACCAGAACGAACACCAAAAGTACACTTATTGGGATTCAAGCGGAGTTTATACTTCCTCAAACGCTGGAATAGCTTCAACAAATGCTCAACATGTTCCTCTTCATCAATCGATTTAGCAATCATATCTTTGACATACACTTCATTCTCTTTATGCATCATATCATGAAAAAGAGTAGTCATTGCTCTCTAGTAAGTTGCACCAGCATTCTTTAGACCGAAAGGCATCACTTTATAACACTATGTTCCCCAGGGTGTAATGAATGTGGTCTTCTCCATATCCTCGGGTGCCATCTTAATCTGATTATATCTGGAAAATCCATCCATAAACGAAAAGACTTTGAATTTAGCAGTATTGTCTACCAATATATCAATGTGTGGCAGAGGGAAATCATCTTTTGGACTGGCTTTATTCAAATCTCTATAATCAACACATATGCGGACTTTTCCATCTTTCTTCGGTACAAGCACAATATTGGCCACCCATTACGGATACTCAGCAGTTACAAGGAAACCGACATCAATTTGCTTCTGCACTTCCTCCTTGATCTTCACAACCATATTAGGATGTGTTCTTCTCAACTTCTGCTTGACTGGCGGGCATTCTGGCTTCAACGACAATCTATGCTCCACAATATCAGAATCCAACTCAGGCATGTCTTGATAGGACCAAGCAAACACATCTGAATATTCTCGAAGAAGATCAATCAACCCCTTTTTAGCATCTGGACACAGTCGAGACCCAATCTTGACTTCCTTCACATCATCTTCAGAACCCAAGTTGACTAGCTCAATCTGCTCTTCAAGCGGCTGAATAATCTTCCCATCTTGCTCAAGAAGACGAGACAAATCCTCACTCACCTCTACATCACTTTCCTCTTCTGCTTCAAACACAGGGAATTCAAAATTTGGAGAAGGAGAAGGATCATTGTATTCAATGGGGTTAGGAACCAACCTGCATAATGATTTGATATTTTGATTTTAGAGAAGTGAATTTGTGACCAAATATTATGCAGATGGACAATTATATTGTTTATTTATGTTTTTTGTGATTACCATTTTCAGAAATAAGCAAAAAGTAAAAACAAAACATCAAAGATGTGGATGAATAGAATTAATTTTATTGATGATCAATTTAAAATGCCCAAACAATGTTCACTTCTCCCTTAGGCACAGAAGAAGGATTTTGAAATATAAAAGCAATTACTTAGATAGATGCATAATAACAGGAATATCAACGGCAGTCCAATTGTTACATGTCTTTCTATGCGTCACAAAGTTGGTGCAGTCTTCCTCTTCATTGTCCTCTAGCACAGCAGCTAAGTGTTGTTCATTCCCATGAATGAACCCTCCGCTATGGAAACTGAGTTGCATCTCTTCAGATCTAGCCGTTGACGAGCCCTTCTGGAACCCCAAACCAGTTCTTCCTCTGTTGTCGGCAACCTCTACCACACGCCCCCACTGATCAACAGGACCTTCTTCCACAATCTTCTGTGCATCTTTCAGAGAGGACATAGGTGCCCCAACTCTCTTCTCAGTAGCAATAGATAAGGCTTGAAACGGAGTTCCAACCTTATCCTCAGCTTCCACATATGAGAAAGATGACAGAAGGCTAACCAACAGCGCTTTCTCACCTCCCATAATTACCAGTTTGCCATTCTTGACAAATTTGAGCTTCTGGTGCAGAGTGGAAGTAACTGCCCCTACTTCATTAATCCATGGCCTTCCCAATAAACAGTTGTAGGCCGGGTGAATATCCATTACCGGGAAAGTAATCTGAAAATCACTCGGACCTATCTTGACTGGAAGGTCCACTTCTCCAATAACCGTCTTGCGCGAGCCATCAAAGGCTTTGACAATTACTTCATTGTACCTCATGGGAGCTCCTTGGTAAGATAACTTTGACAATGTTGACTTCAGAAGCATATTGAGTGACGACCCAGTGTCAACTAGCACGTTTGACAAAGCATCTTCTTTGCAATTTATAGAAATGTGCAAAGCCAGATTGTGATTTCTTCCCTCCTCAGGGAGTTCTTCATCGCAAAAGCCCAAATTATTGCATGAAGTGATGTTAGCCACAATGTGATTAAATTGATCCACAGTAACATCCTGCTCCACATATGCATGTTCAAGAACTCTTTGGAGTGCTTCTCTGTGTGCTTCAGAATTTAAAAGTAGAGATAGCACGGAAATCTTGGAGGGACTCTGGAGCAACTGCTCAACCACGTTAAATTCACTCCTCTTGATCAGTCGGAGTACCTCATCATCATCACTATTGGCTTTCAAGTTGTTGGATTCACCAGACTTATCCTTCGAACAACCAACAGGATCCACAATAGGCACCTCTGCCTTCTTACCAATAACTAACTCTTCTTTATTCTCCGGGAACACCGGTCCAAAAACTCGACCATTGCGGGTCACCTTCGTAACATCTGCAATGCTCACCACTGAACTGGTCGTAGGTAACGATACCTCTTGAACATTCTCCATCATTGTAGCATTGTATTGATATGGTACAGCCTTATCAGATGCATACGGGACTAGGCCCGCTAACCGTATTACCAACGGTGAAACTGATCTATTGTTGATGTTCTTGTTACTGCTGCTATCGTACTGAATCACCAACCGCTCCAGTTGTTTGAAAACGGGCACTATGACATTGACATCGTCATCTATATGACGAGATTGAACAATCTGAATCATGCCTTCATCCATCAGACGCTGGATGTCCCTTTTCACTACAACACACCCCTTTGGGTTTACGCTACAAATATCACAACCATCGTGATCATGTTCACAGTCACTCACCAAACAGATGTCTTTATGCATTTGCACCAAAGATCTTCGGATAAACCGGACATCAAAAACCTTGAGTTCACCTGGACAGCCGTCCACCATGTTCACTGAAGAATTCCCATGAGCGGGCAAAGGATTAGCTTTCACATTAGACGCACGTTCTTCAAAAGACACCATGCCACTCTTCATAAGCTTTTGTACCTCATACTTCAGCGGATAACAGTTCTCAATATCGTGCCCAGGTGCACCCTAGTGAAAAGCACAACGAAGCTCGGGTTTATACCACCAAGGAAGTGGTTCTGGGATTTGCGGTGGGTTCCTCGATTGAATCAAGTTTTTGAGGACTAATGATGGGTACAGTTCTGCATATGACATAGGAATCGGGTCAAAGAGACCTTCTTCCTCTCAAAGTTTTGTTGCTGGTGATGATTGTTGTTGGAATTGTTGTTGTTGTAGGTGTTTGTTCTTTGTTGCGGTTGTTGTTGTTGACGTTGATTTTGATATTGATGTTGTTGTTGTTGCTGAATTGGTGTTGTTTGCTGATTGGAAAATACTGGAATGATGGAAGATACTTGATGATGATGATGTTGACGGGGTGGTGGATTTCTTTTGAATTGAGGCCTCCTCTGCCTCCCACTGGAAATTATGTTTGTCTCATTATCCTTCCTCTTGCTGAAACTACTACCAAACTTCTTGCTTATTGACGCCTCATCTTTTGACAATCGTCCTTCACGGACCCCCTCTTCAAGTCTCATCCCCATATTTACCATTCTAGTAAAATCATTAGGGGCACTGGCGATCATTCTTTCATAATAAAATGAACTCAGGGTTTTCAGAAATATTTTTGTCATCTCTTTCTCCTCCAAAGGAGGAGTGATCTGGGCAACCAACTCCCTCCAACGCTGGGCATACTCCTTGAATGTCTCCTTCTCTTTCTGAGACATGGACCTCAGTTGGTCCCTATCCGACGCCATATCCACATTGTACTTATACTGTTTCACAAAACCCTTCCCTAGGTCATTGAAAGTGTGGATGCTTGCACTATCTAACCCCATATACCAACGGAGTGCAGCACCTGTCAGGCTATCCTGGAAGTAATGAATCAGTAATTGGTCATTATCTGTCTGGGTTGACATCTTGCGGGCATACATCACAAGATGATTGAGTGGACAAGAATTCCCTTTGTACTTCTCAAAGTCAGGCACTTTGAATTTCACTGGGATTTTCAAATTGGGCACTAAGCACAGCTCAGCAGCACTCTTCCCAAACAGATCTTTTCCTCTCAGCATTTTCAATTCCTTGCGCAACTCAAGAAATTGGTCCTTCATCTCATCCATCTTCTTATAGACATCTGGGCCCTCAGACGGCTTGGAATGATAGATGGCATCCTCTACACGAGGCAAAGTGTGCACAACTGAAGGTGGCACAGACATGACCGGGCTAGATGTCGGCTTGGAAGCAAATGTGGGAGTGAAACCTTCTGGCCCAAAATTGGGTGGCATTCCCACGGGAATCCAGAAGGCAGATCGAGAGCGAAGTGGGTGGTGGCAGCAGGCACAATAGAGGTAACCACTTCAGAAATGACAGTCCTCGCGGGAGGAGTTGCAGGTGTTGGAGAAGCTTGGCTTTGAGCAGCAAGAACTGACTCCATCATGGTAGTCAGCCGGGCAATCTCCTCTTTCAAATCTCGGTTCTCTTACTCACGGTGTTCCATAATTATTGAATGATTAGCTTTGGTGTTGTACCGGTGAGTCAGCTTGGCTAAAGCACAGAAAAACACCAATCAGACACCTGGCAAAAACCTGCTTATGCAAATGATGCATGAAATGCAATGCTTGATTATTTTTATTTTCCAAGGAACTTACTATATCATTTGCAAATATATAATATTAAAATTGCAACAATTTGACATGACCAAAAATTCTCTTTTTATTTATATAAATTGGAAGGATTACACTGAGTATAATTTCAGAAAGCAAAATAAAAGATACAAGAGAAAAGGAAATTAGTCATCCTAAGGATCCCTAACAACAACGTCAGAAGATCTGGCTGAAGGCGCGTACTTCCTTCGAATGCGACAAATCTCTGTCTCAAAAGAAGCCTTTGTTTGAGTCTTCTCGAGGACAAGCTGGTCAACAATCTTCTTCCAAGCAACGGAAGGCTAAGGCATGCTAGAAGATGAAACCTCTGGCTCTCTTTGTCTCTTCGTCACTCGGTCTTCAAGTAGCTCAATAAGTGCATATTTGTCCTTAGACTCCAACTGCAACTCTTCATGCTTCTTGCTCAAAGCACGGAAACGCTCTTCCCACATATCCTTCTCTTGCTTCATCTTGATGAGCGCGTCTTCCAACTCCTCTACATCTTGGCTAGGGAGAGTTAATGGCTCAGCCACAACCATAGACATAGGTCTCTCACATGGATAAGGCATCTTCAACTCCATAGCTCTCTTCTTCACCCAAAGAGTGTAAGCTTCCAAAGATACACAATTGCGCAGGCCAAGCTCGAATCTTCCTTTCCTATGCACCTTATGCCAAGCGTGCACAATCTTCTGCTTCAAATGTTGGGGATCTTTACCCTCTTGATAGAAAGGACCTTCTAACAAAGTGTTATTAGGTTTGTCTCTCAAGGGGAACCTAAGTTGACGACGAGCCAAAGCATGGTTATAGCTAATTCCTCCTTGTGTACCAATGAGAGGCACATTAGAGAATTCACCACAACAATCAATAATCTCCAAACTGCTTAAGGACGGGTCATACCAAACTATATCATCATTAGTGAGAGACATAAGTCTCTGAGACCATCGTAGACATTGTTTGTTCTTCACAAAAGCAGGTGTCTGAGGCAAGTGCGAAATAAACCACTTGTACAGAAGAGGAATGCAACAGAAAATCGTTTCACCACCCTTAGAATTCCTTAGATGCAAAGAGAAATACATATCACCCAACAAAGTAGGCACATGATTCCAAATCAAGAAAAGTCTAATGGCGTTAACATCAACAAAACCGTCAATGTTAGGGAATAAAGCTAATCCATAGATGAGCAACACAAAGATAGCTTCAAAAGCATCCACACTACCAGCTTGAGCAAAAGTGGTAGCTTCCTTGATGAGGAAAACAGATGGAAACCCAAACAATCCTCCTTTCTTCACCCAATGAGCCTCTATCTCAGACTTCTTCAAGTGAAGAACTTCAACAATAATACTAGACCGGGGAATCTCCTCCAATCCACTAAAAGTTACTCTACTAGAAACAGGTATCCCCAAAAGATGAGAATACTCCTCCAAGGTAGGCACAAGCTGAAAATCTGGGAAAGTGAAACAATGGTAGAGAGGATCATAGAACTGCACCAACACACTCAAGAGTCCTTCAACCACATCAACAGATAAAATGGACAAAAGCTTCCTATGACGTTGTTTGAAGTCCAATGGATCTAATACAAAAGATGTTAGCTTCCTTAACTCTTTCAAGTCAGGACATCTGAAATTGTACTTTTTAGTGTTCCTTCGTCCATAATCCATGGTCTGAAAATATTTGCAAATGACACCTTAGTTCCTTGGAATTTTGTGTGATGAATGTTATGATGTGCATGAATGCAACAATCACAAGTAAGGGATCACACACACAAGGAAAACAAAGGTCAAGGGGTGAATCAAGTCATTGTCAAGATCAATCATCCATTTTGATGGATTATGGTTTACACCTTATCAACACCCAAGTTCCATTGATATTGACAAGACTTGATTGGATGAACCAAGAATCAAGGGTTTGTTGTAAGTCACGAGCATGGAGTCTGGGTAAGAACCATCCCAAAGGAGTGAACTAAGGATAAAAACCTGTAGATCATGTTCTAAAAAGTTCCCATAGTCTTAATTCCATCTATCGGATATTACAGGTTAAGATGACTGACTCATCGACCCATAATATTCTCAAGAGAAACTCGTCTGAGTGTAGTATCGCGTAACAACTATTATCAGGTCTACACCTGAACAGTTTCCACACTACGTCCTAAATAGGCCAATATGGGTTAGGTGTTCTAAGGTCTTCAGCTTCTCATACCCAATTAGAAATAGTAATGCCTAACCACAAATACTTCTGTGACATTTCCAAATCCAAAGGAGTCTTCACTGAGCAGATGGGTCTCAAGCCAACTTGTTAAGGACTACTCCACACAAGTCGAACATGACTATACCATCCTCCTATCTTAATTGCACTCAAGTTCGGGTTAGAACTTATCTCACCACTCAGAGATCACCAAGAACAACAAGCAGATTATATCACACATACATATATACAAACATCACATATACAAATATATTCACACAAAAAGTAGGCTAAACCCACTGGAGACTACTCCCCAGTAGAGCCGCCACTTAATTTCTGTAGCGGGAAATTCATGATCACCAGGCTATGGATAAGCTAGAGATCAATTAATAAGAGTCGCCACTGCGCTTTTATTGTTTCCAAGGGAAAAGGGAAAAAGTATGAACAAAACCCAAATAGTAAGAGGTTTTCAAATAAAAACTAATAAAACTCAGAGATCATAGGTAAGGGGGTTGGTTACACAGAGATAAGGTGTTAGCACCCAAAGTGTCCTAGGTACTTCTAGGGAGCCCTTTTTGTGTGCATATGTATTTTGTACAAAGTGATATTTACAAACAAATAGAATGGAGGGGATGAGAAAAGAATTCATTAATTATATTTTTGTGTTTGACAAGACCTTCGGTCTTGTGCCTACGTACCAACATATAAATGAGGGATCAAAACCTCGTAGTTCGTGCTACAAATTTCAAAATGAGTGTGTTGGTTTTAACAAAATTTAAGTTTGAAAGGCACAAAGGCCTGAAAATAGTTTGAATGAGTTAGTTCTTTTTTAGATTTTTGAAAGTTTAAGTCAAGTATAGTTAAGTCTATTTACAAGTTTGATTTAAGAAATAAATTTGAAAATGCAATGGCATAAGGCCAAGGTTTCTATCCTTTTGTAAAAGTCGTCAAAGTTTAGAACAAAAATAGTTCACACAAAGAAGGTTTTGAAAATGGAGGGAAAGATTTTAATTTCCTTTTTTTTTAGTGAAGGAAACGTGTGAGAGAGAGCGGAAGTGAGGTAATGGTATGTAGCAGTAATAGGTGAGAGGGAAACGTGAGATTTGTGAACAGTGAGAGAGATTTGAGAAATCTTTGGGATTTCTCTTTCCATTTTTTTGTTGGCAAGAGAGAGTGTGTAAGCTGGATTTTGCCATCATTACTGTTGGAGATATGGATTGGGATGCCAATTGTTCCTTATTACAAGGAATCCAACGCACAAAATATATTATTTTTTTACAAACAATTGTTATTTATTTAAGAAAATATACTCATAAAATTTCTAATCAATATTTTATTTAAATAAATTCTTATTATTTTAATTAAATAACTAAACCAAAAATAAAATGACCGATTATAAAATAGAAATCGGATATAAATTTGCCCAAAAAATTAAATAGGGCACACTAAAATGATCAGCACAAAATATACCTACTGAAAAAATACAGCGTTTCTTTAAATTTTGAAATAAATTTTCACACGGTTAAAAGGCTCAGGGGGGTCAAGATGCAACCGAAACAGTCGCTGAAAAATATAATGAGCACACCAGGTTAAACTACGCGAACCGTAGGTTAATAATACTGGCGGCTGCAATTTTAATTTTGAAACTTTTTCTCCGTTGACTTTGCACATTCTTGAGAAACAATTTAACCGGTTTGTCTGTATTCTCAATAAATTTATTCTGACTGATATCTTAGGTATTATTTATGATGAAATGCATGTCATGTTATGCATATGATGCAAATTATAAATGAAATCAACTTAACAAAAATTTAAATATGCCCGGACAAAATTGGGGTATGACACCTATGTAGCAGATGAATTCCACAAGTCACAGGTTCAACACAACAGCTTAACAATGATCAATGTTGCAGATGAACTGGAGAGATCCTGAATGATGTATCAGATGAAATTCAAATTGCAAGCACTTGGTTCTTCACAAATTGGCATTGGCCAAGTCCATTAGCAAAGGAATGTTGCCTAAGTTCTAAGTCCAATTGGGCAAGATCAAACCAATAGTCCACTCAAAAAGTCTTTTAGGTTTTTTTTTTGTTATTGTGTACATTAATGTCAAAGACCAAACAAGCAAACAAAGTAACACAAAAACAAAATAAGATCACACAATATGGTCCAAGTGGACAAAGTGAAAATTACATTAACATAAACAAATAGAATGATATGTACAATGGCAAATGATAATAGAGTGCTAAAAGTAAATTGCATTAAAGTGAAGACTTGAAGTTAAAAGTAAATAGTTAGTAAGTTAGTAGTTAGTTTTGTTTTGCTTTTGATTTCAAGACATTCTTTGGTGAACACTCAACCCACTTGCCACAAGCATGGATCCTTGAACCAAAACATCTTCCAAAGGAATGAAAGAAGGCCAAGTTTCCACACAATACCATGGAAGAGGGGAGACTTACAATCTCACTAACTAGAATGCTTATGCCTTTTGTGTCACAAATTTAGCACTATGTTAAGCAATCGTAATTGGACTTATATAGAAGTCACAACTATTTGAGACCGGGAAATAGACTTTTGGTGTTAATGCATGTTGGAGACATAGTTTTATGAACTTTGCTCATTAAACATACCACACACAAAAAATATGCAAAAGGGGTGGCCTAATCTCATCCATACTCATGTTAATATTTCAATCAACTAGCATTAGAACTTTGAGATGTCATTGGCCAATTGAAAATGAATGGATGAAGAAAGGGAATAAGATGAAGAAGGAAGGGGATGAATGAGATCACAAATTGGTCAAAGAAGGACTTTTACCAAATTAATATCATTCATTCATTTTGGGAGATGAAATGTACATTCCATCAAACCCCTAAATCCAATGATATTAACTTAACAAAGTCAAATCAACATTGACCAAGGCCCAACAACAAATAAGAAACTCAATTAAGTCAATACAAATGGTCAACACAATTAAAATGGCATTTATTCAATTAATAATAATAAAATAATGCATTAAATTCAAATATATTTTGTCCAAATCCTAAAATATCATCAAAACACCAAATAAATGGCCATGAGATTTATCATAGGTCAAACAAGGTCAAAGGATCTTGGAGAAAAAATTTCATAGTTTTTGGACACTTAAAAGTATTTTTAAACAATTAAAAAAAATGCAAAATCAATTAATTCATGAAAAATATTAATAATGATCCAAAAAATAATTTTAATTCAGAATATGAAAGAGAAAAATATTTGAAAATTTTGGTGAAAGTCCCATATTTTTTGGATCAATATTAAATTTATTACGAATTATTGAAGAAAATGGAATTAAAATGAAATTCAGAAATTGCTAAAATACGTGGACCATCAGATCTCCCTCATTAATTGAGGTGGCAGATCTGATGATCCAAAACGCGTGTTCCATGTGTTCCTTAGTCAACCGTGTGGCATAGATGGTGATCAGAACAAACGCTTCAGATTAGAACGTGGAATGAGGATCCTGTGGTCCAGAGGTGAGACACCTCATCGCCGGAGCCAGAGCTCTGGTCGTCTTCCCCGATGAGCTCCACCGGACTGGTTAAGATGAACCATCACCAAAATACAAAATAGGGACATGATCTTAAAGAAAAAACATCACTGAGCACGAATATGACCTCCAATTCTTTCAATTCGAAATATATTAAGAGATATGTGGAATTGAAAAATGAGGTTCATGATCTGAGTTGCTTCAATTTGGCTTCAAAGCAACTCAATCTTCTTGCCTACATTGGTAGGACTTCAAACAACTCAAGAATCAATGGAATTGAGCAATAAATTGAGAGAATCCAAGAGTTTAAAATTTCTGCAAATTACCTTGAATGGAGGCCTGAACTTGATAGATCTTGATCTGAATTATGCTTGGCTTCATTTCAATTGCTTGCAGGAGAGGAATGGAAAGGCTTAGAAGCAATGGACTCCTGGAGAATTGAATTCCAAAATAGTGGAGATTCAAGCTCAAATTCAAATGAATTTATTAGGGTTATCCTATAAGAGTGAAGGGTTTTCAATGGAGATTCAAAGTTGGCGCAATGTGTGTGTCATTTATGAGCAAATGCAACTGTATATATAGCTAAATCCATGTGATATTTGCACACTCTTTTCGACCTTCCAAATTTGGCAAATGATGATAGCATGGTGCATGGGCTCACATAGGCCCATGGAATGATAGCTTGAAGTCCAAAATGAATGATCAGATGTGTTGAAGCAAGCTTAGAATGCAAGGCAATTGAACATTGATGCTTGAAGTTGGATCTATGCCAAATGATATCAGCATGTTTAAGCCATGCGCAGCCTATGCATTTCAAGTCTAAAATGAATGAATTTGAGCTCTTTGGAAAGGTGAGATCAAGAGGAAAACGTTTGATGTTGAACACTTTTTCATTTGGAGCTTGGAACTTGGATATATTTGAGGTGGAAGTTTGGAAAAATTTGACATATCAAAATTTTTCTAAGTGTCAAGCCATATGTCTCAATATTCCATCTTGCTTAACTTTTTATGGGAGCTTCAAATGAGAAAAGTGTCTTCATCAAAGTTGTATCTATCTCAAAGACCTTAAAAATGGTAACCAATTTTATTTCATTTTGATTTGAAATGATAGAGTTATGCATTTTTGAAGTTTGGAAAAATCACTTGATCAATGGTATAGGTCAAAAGTGACCTATAATGTAGCCTCATATCACATGTTCAAATAAGTTAAATTAGATCCCACTCCAAACATAAAAGTTGAATTAGACACATTGAATTTGATTGTGAAACCTAGAAATCTTTCATCTCATAAAAATTGAGCAAGTTATGGCCTTGGGAAGTTGACTTTCAAATTAGGGTTTAGACAAAATGATTTATAATGTTTCAACATAGAAAATGACTTTCCAAGCAAAAATACCTCTAGGTCTCAACACGAAAGTTGTTTATAATGTCATTTAGAGTAAGTTTACTCTTGGAATCATTTTCATATGGTGAAAATTGTAGGAGATAGGGTCTAGGGAGACCCAGTTTTGATCAGATGAATTCATCTGGCCAAGCACCATCAACCAACTTGCTAATCTTCAATTCTCTTGACTTTCTAGGCTCATGGTAGATCATATATGCATAAGATGATGAAATTTGATGTGTCCCTTGAGAAATTTTACCAATTGGTGAGATAGCTTATTGGAGAAGTTACTCAAGATACCCAGTCAAACTAGGGCTTCCAAGGCAAATCACCCTCAAACTCTTGAAGCAAACTTGACCAATATAACATGTAGAGATCATTAGGACTCATAGATGATGTTCATAACCATTATTGAATCAATTCGTGGTTGTGCTCTTTGTTCATGAGGGTCTCAAACCCTAGATGTGATCTTGATGAATCAATGAGGTCATGCCCTACCTACAAGAGAGTTAGGCAAATACAAAGACACATTTTTGGTATTTTGGTTAGTGAAATGATAAAATACAAGTATGATATAATCACAAAGTGCTTGGTGATCTCTTCCAAAACAAACCCAATGAAAGGGGGAAAGGAGGATGCCAAGGTATGATCCCAATGTTAATGCTTGTGATGAAATTGCATGAGGGATCTTAGGGTCAAAATCGGGGTCTTACAACTGCCCCTATTTAAGGACATTCTAACTAAGGAGGTGAAGGTTAAAATCTTTGGCTCGACTCAGTAGAATGGGGTTAAATAACAACATATAGAAACAAATTTTGGTCCCTAAGAGACCTCGTGATGCATATGGTGTGAATGCCAAAATTAATGCTCTGTGGGGAAATAATGCCACAAAGGAAAAGAAATTAGAGAGACTGAAAGCCACAGGAGCACAATGCATTCCATAAGGAAAACTCACTGGGGAGACAGAGACTATGGGGGATAAAAAGAGGAGTTATGTGTAGGCCAGACTACGACTTAAAACTACTGGGGTACTCGAGGGAATCCATATAAAATGGAAAGACTCAGCCAGGGAAACAAACACAACGCCTATAGGGGATACGAATAAATCAGGATAAAACTGAAATACCCAACTCGTGCAGGGGAACAATGATTTCACTATGGAAATGCGCACTCAACTCAACTGGGGAAGAAAATAAAATTCAACACAGGAGGAGCAGAAATCTATTATCTACTACCTGTTACTGGGTAAGGAGATATTAAAATCTGCCAGAGAGAACATTCGTCATCGGTTAGGATGAACATATCAAGGATGACTCGCTGAGGGAAAGCCAGCGGGGAATATTCATTACCGGTTACTGGGTAAGAATAGCCTTGCTGGGGATGTCAAGGAGGATACCCATCATCAGTTAGGATGAACATATCAAGGATATACCAACTGAACAATAAAGGGGGAATTACATCTATCGAAAACTGGATAGAAAACCGTCTAAGAGAAAAATCTGTCATCGGTTAGGATGAACATATCAAGGATTCACTCTGCGAGGGGACAAAGCAAGATTTATAACTACCGGTTACTGGGTAGAAGACCAATCAAAGAGAAAATCCATCATCGGTTAAAGTGAAAATATCAAGGATAGACTCTGAAATGAGGAATAAAAGTAGGGATTATATCTATCAGTTACTGGATAGAATACCAAAGAAGAGAAAATCTGTCACCGGTTAAAGTGAACATATCAAGGATGGACTCTGCAATGGGGAAAAGTAGGATTTACAACTATCGGTTACTGGGTAGAAGACCAACAAGGAGAAGAAAACCCGTCATCAATTAAGATGAACATATCAAGGATTAACTCTCTGAGGAACCAAAATAGGAATTACAACTACCTTTCTACTGGGTAGAATACCAAAGAAGAGAATATCCGTCAATGGTTAAAGTGAGCATATCAAGGATAGACTCCATGGGGGAAGAAAAGATATTCGTCACCGGTTATGATGAACATATCAAGGATACACTTTTCGAGGAATAGATCCATTGGGGATTATGCTGAGGAGAAAAAGGGTACTTTTGCCAGGTATTGGGCAAGAAGTAAAAAACTACCAACCAAGAAGAATATAACCAGTTACTGGGTAATAGACTCTTAGGGGGCCAAGATATCTATCTAGGTAAGAGCTAGAAATAAAAAGGTCAATCAAGACTTAACCCAATGAGGACATAACTCAAGGGGAGTAATTCTATCCAGAAAATTTGCTGGAGAGGAAACTGAAATAACAATCATCCACGAGGAAACAAACTCAGTGGGGAAATAGAGAAAGGTTAAAGTCTTTTCTGCTTAGGGGCTGACACTCTACAATTGAAAAAGGACAGACACCAGATTTGGTATGGGGATAAAGTACCGCCATAACAGAGAATAAGAATCTCAAATAAATCAAATATGAAGATGCAGGATATGCAAATCATGAAATTATATGAATGTATATGCATATGTATATATGGTGATTATGCTGATAAAACAATCACGAAGGATACAGAGGTGTCGCAAAGAAATTGAACCACCGGTAAAATCCTCGGTCAATCCATAAATCATGGAGACAAACTGCCGGAGAACAGAGAGATCAACATCCCAAAGGTTCAACCCTGGCTGGGTAAAGATGAAGGAGATCTGTTGAGGATAAAACATCCAAACTGTAGGTAATTTTAGGTCAACACCACAAAAATGGGAGACAACCCTACTGGGGAAGAATCAAAAAGTTGCTCAAGAACCAGGAGGAAACTCTGACTCGGAGCAAAGATAGATGGCGACTGGTGAAAACTCCAAAGCGATCTACTGGGGAAAGATTAAACATCTCTGATGACGATCCACCTGCTGAGGAAAAACGAACTCCGCTGGGAAGGCCGAAACTCTGTTGGGGATGGAGAAAGAAACTCCACTATGATGTACAAACATCCAGGCGACTTCACTAGGGAAAACAATACGCCATAGAGTATCTGAATCAACCAACTCATCTGGGGAAAAAGAAAGAAACTCCACTAGGGATCAAACACTCCGCCGAGGAACTGAATCAACACAAACGTCTAGGGATACCCGAAGAGTCAACCGCTTGGGGAACCTCGGATGCTTCTCACTTAAGAACTTGCTTCTTACTGAAATGTTGTTAATATTCTCTTTACTTGCTTTGGAAAAGTTTTTGCTTTTTTAAAGAAAACTTGATTTTGATTTAAAATTTTAATTTAAAAATGATCATGATAAATTTAAAACTATTGACTGAAGTAAATAAGAGTAGAAATAATTTGCATAAAGGTTCAACTTTATTTAATAGGATGGTAGTCTGTAAATGACAAGACTCCAAAGATTTTACAAAGTTGAAAATGGTAATTTACATGGAAAAGGGTTACATTGAATACAAATGATCCTTAATCCTTCTACAAAATCTTGATATCCACCGTGCTCTTGGCCGCTGTTGGTATGATGAACTGATGTCAATCCTTGTGCTCAAACAAGTCTTCAAAAATCACTGAAGATGAGCATAATGCAGTTACTTGCCATAATCCCTATTTTTTGCATAAGTTGCCCCAAGGTGGGGTACTCAACTTATCAGGAAAATTTTCTATTTTATGTCTCTAATTTTTGCCTGGATCGCCCTTTCGGGTTTTCAATCCACCGAGACGCTCATTTTTGCCTAAGTCGCCCTTTCGGGTTTTCAACTTAGCGAGCTGTTCTTTTATTTTTTTAGGCGAAGTATTTCTTGACTACATCTGCGTTCACAGGACGAGTGAACTTTTCGCCATCCATAGTTGTAAGAATCAGTGCACCGCCTGAAAAGGCTCTCTTGACAACATATGGGCCTTCAAAATTAGGAGTCCATTTTCCTCTGGAATCTGGCTTGAATGATAAAATCTTCTTGAGCACAAGGTCACCTTATCTGAACACTCGAGGTTTGACCTTCTTATCAAAAGCTTTCTTCATTCTCTACTGATATAACTGACCATGACACATGGCAGACAATCTCTTCTCTTTAATTAAATTCAACTGGTTAAACCTGGTCTGACACCATTCAACTTCAGTCAACTTAGCTTCCATGAGCACAGGCAATGAAGGAATCTCAACCTCTACGGGGAGCACTGCTTCCATACCATAAACAAGAGAGAAAGGGGTTGCCCCTGTTGAAGTGCGGACGGATGTACGATACCCATGTAAAGCAAAGGGAAGCATCTCATTCCAATCCTTGTACGTGACAACCATCTTCTGAATAATCTTCTTAATGTCCTTGTTCGTAGCTTCAACAGCCCTATTCATCTTAGGTCTGTAGGGAGAAGAATTATGATGTGTAGTCTTGAAGTCTTTGCAAAGAGCTTCCACCATATTGTTTTTCAAGTTCGATCCATTGTCAGTAATGATCTTACTTGGCACACCATAACGACATATAATTTTATTCTTGATAAACCTTACAATAACTTACTTGGTTACATTCGCATAGATGCCGCTTCAACCCATTTTGTGAAGTAGTCAATTGCCACTAAAATGAAACGATGTCCATTCAAAGCTTTGGGCTCAATCATCCAAATCATATCAATTCCCCATATGGAGTAGGGCCATGGGGAAGAGTTAACATTCAATAGTGTCGTAGGAACATGAATCTTATCAGCATAGATTTGACACTTGTGGCATTTCTTCACAAATTTGCAACAGTCAGATTCGATTGTCAGCCAATAGTAACTTGTTGGCAACATCTTCTTCTCCATTGCATATCCATTGGAATGAGTACCAAAGGAACCTTCATGCACTTCGGTCATCAACAAGTCAGCTTCGTGTCTATCCACGCATCTGAGCAAAACCATGTCAAAGTTTCTCTTGTACAATATATCACCATTCAAGTAGAAATTGTCGGCTAGTCTGACTTTGGAAGAAACATTTGATGTCGTAATACCACGGCTTCTCATCTTTGATCTCTTCAACAGCAAACAGATGAGCTGGCCTATCAAGATGCATCACAGATAAATTAGGAACTTCATTCCAGTACTTCACTACAATCATTGATGCCAGTGTTGCAAGAGCATCTGCCATCCGGTTTTTATCTCGAGGCATATGATGAAACTCAACCTTTATAAAGAAAGTTGAAATCCTCCTCGCATAATCTCTATATGGTATCAAACCGGGTTGATTTGTCTCCCATTCACCTTTGATCTGATTCACAACCAAAGCTGAATCACCGAAGACATCCAAATACTTGATTATGAGATTCATGGCCTCTTCAAGCCCCATAATGCAAGCTTCATATACAAGTACAAAATCTCTTCATCATGAAAATCATACTGCACTGACTGATAATCTTCAATTGGTTGGTGAGCCAAATGGTCAGCCAAGATACTACCTTTGATCGCTTTCTGAGATCGGTATTCGATATCATACACTGATAACAACATCTGCCAACGGGCAATCCTCCAAGTTAAGGCAGGCTTCTCAAATATATACTTGATTGGATCCATTTTGGATATCAACTAAGTGGTATGATTCAACATATATTGACGCAGACCCTTAGCAGCCCAAGCCAATGCGCAACAAGTTTTCTCAAGCATTGAATACCGAGTCTCACAGTCGGTGAACTTCTTACTGAGGTAGTAAATTGCAAATTCTTTCTTTCCAGTCTCATCTTGCTGAACTAGAACACAACCCATACTATCTTCTAGCACAGTCAAATACATGATCAACGGTCTTCCTTCAACAGGGGGAGACAAAATCGGAGGTTCAAGCAAATTTTCTTTGATACTATCAAATACTTTCTGGCAGTCTTTGGTCCAATCACAAGACTGATCTTTCCGAAGAAGCTTTAATATAGGCGCACATGTGGCAATCATGTGGGAAATGAATCTGGAAATATAATTCAAGCGGCCGAGAAAACCTCTGACTTGCTTCTCAGTATTGGGCGCAAGCGTCTCTTGTATTGCTTTGACCTTGGCAGGATCAACTTCAATACCCTTCTCGCAGACAATAAAGCCCAACAACTTACCAGAACGAACACCAAAAGTACACTTAACATGTTCCTCTTTATCAATCGATTTAGCAATCATGTCGTCGACATATACTTCAATCTCTTTATGCATCATATCAGGAAAAAGAGTAGTCATTTCTCTCTGGTAAGTTGCCCCAGCATTCTTTAGAAAGAAAGGTATCACTTTATAACAGAATGTTCCCCAGGGTGTAATGAATGTGGTCTTCTCCATATCCTCGGGTGCCATCTTAATCTGATTATATCCGGAAAATCCATCCATAAACAAAAAGACTTTGAATTTAGCAGTATTGTCTACCAACATATCAATGTGTGGCAGAGGGAAATCATCTTTCGGACTGGCTTTATTCAAATCTCTATAATCAACACACATGCGGACTTTTCCATCTTTCTTCGGCACAGGCACAATATTGGCCACCCATTGCGGATACTCAGCAGTTACAAGGAAACCAGCATCAATCTGCTTTTGCACTTCCTCCTTGATCTTCACAGGCATATCAGGATGCGTTCTTCTCAACTTCTGCTTGACTGGCGGGCATTCCGACTTCAACGGCAATCAATGCTCCACAATATCAGAATCCAACCCAGGCATGTCTTGATAGGACCAAGCAAACACATCTGAATATTCTCGAAGAAGATCAATCAACCCCTTCTTAGCATCTGGACACAGTCGAGACCCAATCTTGACTTCCTTCACATCATCTTCAGAACCCAAGTTGACTAGCTCAATATGCTCTTCAAACGGCTGAATAATCTTCTCATCTTGCTCAAGAAGATGTGACAATTCCTCACTCACCTCTACATCACTTTCCTCTTCGGCTTCAAACACAGGGAACTCAAAATTTGGAGAAGGAGAAGGATCATTGTATTCAATAGGGTTAGGAACCAACTTGCATAATGATTTGATATTTTGATTTTAGAGAAGTGAATTTGTGACCAAATATTATGCAGATGGACAATTATATTGTTTATTTATGTTTTTTGTGATTACCATTTTCAGAAATAAGCAAAAACTAAAAACAAAACATCAAATATGTGGATGAATAGAATTAATTTTATTAATGATCAATTTAAAATGCCCAAACAATGTTCACTTCTCCCTTGGACATAGGACAAGGATTTTAAAATATAAAAGCAATTACTTAGATCAATGCAAAATAACAGGAATATCAACGGCAATCCAATTGTTGCATGTCTTTCCATGCGTCACAAAGTTGGTGTAGTCTTCCTCTTCATTGTCCTCTAGCACAGCAACTAAGTGTTATTCATTCCCATGAATGAACCCTCCGCTATGGAAACTGAGTTGTATCTCTTCAGATCTAGCAGTTGACGACCCCTTCTGGAACCCCAAACCAGTTCTTCCTCTGTTGTCGGCGACCTCTACCACGCGCCCCCACTGATCAACAGGACCTTCTTCCACAAACTTCTGTGTATCTTTCAGAGAGGACATAGGTGCCCGAACTCTCTTCTCAGCAGCAATAGATAAGGCTTGGAACGGAGTTCCAACCTTATCCTCAGCTTCAACATATGAGAAAGATGACATATTGCTAACCAACTGTGCTTTCTCACCTCCCATAATTACCAGCTTGCCATTCTTGACAAATTTGAGCTTCTGGTGCAGAGTGGAAGTAACAGCCCCTACTTCATGAATCCATGGCCTTCCCAATAAACAGTTGTAGGCTGGGTGAATATCCATTATCTGGAAAGTAATCTGAAAATCACTCGGACCTATCTTGACTAGAAGGTCCACTTCTCCAATAACCGTCTTGCGCGAGCCATCAAAGGCTTTGACAATTACTCCACTGTGCCTCATGTGAGCTCCTTGGTAAGATAACTTTGACAATGTTGACTTCGGAAGCACATTGAGTGACGACCCAATGTCAACTAGCACGTTTGACAAAGCATCTTCTTTGCAATTCATAGAAATGTGCAAAGCCAGATTGTGATTTCTTCCCTCCTTAGGGAGTACTTCATCGCAAAAGCTCAAATTATTGCATGAAGTGATGTTAGCCACAATGTGATCAAATTGATCCACAGTAACATCTTGCTCCACATATTCCTGTTCAAGAATTCTCTGGAGTGCTTCTCTATGTGCTTCATAATTTAAAAGCAGAGACAACACGAAAATCTTGGAGGGACTCTGGAGAAACTGCTCAACCACGTTAAATTCACTCCTCTTGATCAGTCGGAGTACCTCATCATCATCACTATTGGCTTTCAAGTTGCTGGATTCACCAGACTTATCCTTTGAACAACCAACGGGATCCACAATAGGCACCTCTGCCTTCTTACCAATAATTAACTCTTCTTTATTCTCCGGGAACACCGGTCCAAAAACTCGAACACTGCGGGTCACCTTCGTAACATCTGCAATGCTCACCACTGAACTGGTCGTAGGTAACGGTACCTCTTGACCATTCTCCATCATTGTAGCATTGTATTGATATGGTACAACCTTATCAGATGCATACGGGACTGGGCCTGCTAACCGTATTACCAACGGCGAAACTGATCTATTGCTGACGTTCCTATTACTGCTGCTATCGTACTGAATCACCAACCGCTCTGGTTGTTTAAAAACGGGCACTATGATATTGACATCGTCATCAATATGACGGGATTGAACAATCTGAATCATGCCTACATCCATCAGACGCTGGATGTCCCTTTTCACTACAACACACCCCTTGGGTTTACCCTACAAATATCACAACCATCGTGATCATGTTCACAGTCACTCACCAAATAGATATCTTTATGCATTTGCACTAAAGATCTTCGGATAAACCGGATATCAAAAACCTTGAATTCACCTAGACAGCCGTCCACCATGTTCACTGAAGAATTCCCATGAGCAGGCAAAGGATTAGCTTTTACATTAGGCACGCGGTCTTCAAAAGACACCATGCCACTCTTCATAAGCTTTTGCACCTCATACTTCAACGGATAACAATTCTCAATATCGTGCCCAGGTGCACCCTGGTGAAAAGCACAGTGAAGCTCGGGTTTATACCACCAAGGAAGTGGTTCTGGGATTTGCGGTGGGTTCCTCGGTTGAATCAAGTTTTTGAGGACTAATGATGGGTACAGTTATGTGTAACACCCTTCTAAAATACCCCGAGTATATAATTAAAATAACAACATATCAATCAGAGTAAATATGCAATCAAGGGTGTCACATAACCACTTCACACCATAATAACTGTCATGCTCTTTATTTAATCAAAATAACATTTTTGCATAATTCGCAGCGGATAGAAATCAAATCAACCAATCAAAACATATAATATATTACATGTAAATTGGTTCACAACCAACAATAAAACAATTAAAGACATCCCGTCCCGATGTTACATCTATCAGAGCATGACCCACTAAGGAGACTACACTAGACTCCAAGCACTAGCTTCTACTCAATCACTGCTCGTTACCTGAAAAATAGTTGTAAGGGTGAGTTCCTCAATCGATATAATAAGCATTATAAAATATCATGCAATGTTAAGTAATTTAACACGTTTCATCACCCAAATCAGATTACACATTCAGCAACGACAATATCAACTCAATCATACTCAACATCAACACAACACACAACACACATATAAAACTGGAATACATCCATTCATACTATATTCCATACAACAAACCAACACAATGCAACTCTAATGAGACTCGACTCGTCATGCATGTGGTACCATTCGGAGTAAAACTCCCAACTTAAAAATCATTGCCATTTTATTGGGCATCAAGGCATAAGCCTTCAACTTTCAACTTAAAATTTGCCAATCCAGGCCAACGTGGTGTGAGCAAAGCTCCGACTTAATGCATATGAATTTACATGACATGCACGACTTAAAATTTCGACAACATGATAATAATAGCAACACAACAATGGTTTCAACATAAGCAACTTATAATCAACTTTGGCTCACCAAGCCTACAACTCAGTATCTTTAACAACTTTCCGTACACGGAACAACTCAGCAACATACTTGTATCGACACTTCATAACATAAACTCAACAAAATTACTCATCACAATTAACGATAATATCACCCGACTCACCCCGACGAATTCCATTAAATTCTGAGCAAAATTCGATTTTATCACTTTTCCAACAGTGTTAACCGGTTAACGCCCTGGGTTAACCGGTTAACGCAGGACAGAACACGCTTTCTGGCCATTTACAACAGTGTTAACCGGTTAACGCCCTGGGTTAACCGGTTAACGCAGACAAAACAGTAGTTTTTCACAATTTATAACAGTGTTAACCGGTTAACGCCCTGGGTTAACCGGTTAACGCAAGACAGAAAGCTGTTCCTGCGCTAACACAAAGCAGAATGCAGAATTCTCCGCATTTTCCGCCGTTGGAGGACTTCCGGACCTCCGATTCCAATTCCGTAAAAAGCTATACGTTCGGAAATTCACAACTAACCCAAACACAGATTCAATTACAGCCTAAACACAGTTTCATCCAACATAATTTTCCAGCATTCATAATCCCAATTAGGGTCAATTCAACGGCTTATCACTACCCATCACATGCTAACCCATAATACCCATTAAACGACGATAAACCCCCCTTACCTGATTAATCCGGCAAATCTTTGAGCTCCAAGCTTTTCTCTTCTCCAACCTTTGCCCTTGCTCTTCCTCTTTGCCCTTTCTCCACTTTCCACTTTTCAGCCGCTTCTCTGTTTCACGTAGAACTCTTTTTACCAAAAATGGGATTCCTTTTCCTTATTTCACACTTATATAATTTTCCAATTTATATTATTATCCCAATAATAATAATTCGATAATTCCAAAAATAATAATAATAATAATCCAATTATCTAATTAAATTAATAAATATATTATTAACTTAATTTAATAATTATCGTATTATTATCGGGGTGTTACAACTCTCCCCCACTAAAAGAGTTTTCGTCCTCGAAAACATACCTCAAGCGAACAACTCCGGATAAGACTCCTTCATCTGAGTCTCCAGTTCCCAAGTCACGTTGCCACCTGCTGGTCCTCCCCAAGCTACCTTCACCAAGGCAATCTCTTTACCCCGCAACTGCTTCAACTCTCGATCCTCGATCCTCATAGGTGATGTTTCAACAGTCAGGTTATCTCTCACCTGTACATCATCCACTTGGACTACATGCGACGGATCAGGAATGTACCTTCTCAACTGAGACACATGAAAAACTTCATGCAAATTCGCAAGTGACGGCGGTAAAGCGATACGATAGGCTACCTCTCCTATCCTTTCTAGAATCTGATAAGGACCAATAAATCGAGGTGTCAACTTCCTTGACTTCAAAGCTCGACCAACCCCAGTTATCGGAGTAACACGAAGAAACACATGATCTCCCTCTTGAAACTCAAGTGACTTCCTCCTCTTATCATGATAACTCTTCTGACGACTCTGAGCAATTCTCATCTTCTCCTGAATCATCTTAATCTTTTCCGTAGTTTGTTGAACAATCTCCGGTCCAACCACAACACTCTCACCGGACTCATACCAACATAAAGGTGTCCGACATCTTCTACCATACAAAGCTTCAAACGGCGCCATACCAATGCTCGAATGAAAACTATTGTTGTAGGTAAACTCAATCAAAGGTAAATAACAATCCCAAGTACCTCCCTTTTCCAAAACACAAGCTCTCAAAAGATCCTCTAATGACTGAATCGTCCTCTCAGTCTGACCATCAGTCTGCGGATGATATGCAGAACTCAATCTCAGCTTAGTTCCCAAAGCCCTCTGCAAACCTTCCCAGAACTTCGATGTAAATCTAGGATCTCTGTCCGAAACAATACTCGACGGAATACCATGCAAACTTACAATCTTCTCAATGTACAACTCAGCTAATCTCTCTAACGGGTAATCCATTCTAATCGGAATGAAATGAGCCGATTTCGTCAATCTATCAACAATCACCCAAATAGCTTCAAAACTCTTACTTGTCCTCGGTAAACCAGAAACAAAATCCATACTGATACTATCCCACTTCCACTCTGGAATAGCCAACGGTTGCATTAGCCCAGACGGCTTCTGATGCTCAATCTTTGACTTCTGACAAGTTAGGCACGCATACACAAAACGAGCCACATCTTCTTTCATTCCGGGCCACCAAAATATTTTCTTTAAATCCTGATACATTTTAGTAGCTCCTGGATGAATACTCAAACTGCTTCTATGACCCTCTTCTAGAATGCTTCTTTTCAAATTCGCATCATCAGGAATACAAATTCTTTCCCCCAATTTCAACACACCTCTCGCATCAATCTTAAAGTCACTCTTCTCTGATTGACCACAACGATTAAGGATATCTATTAATTTCACATCCAATGTCTGTGCCTCTCGGATACTATCCATAAAATCATTATTAATCTTTAGCATTCCTAGCATTACACTCTGCGGGGTTACTTCGCAAACCAAACTCATATCACGAAATTGCTCAATTAATTCCAACTCCTTAATCATCATTGCTGACACATGCAAGGTCTTTCTACTTAAAGCATCGGCCACAACATTTGCTTTTCCTGGATGATAATTCAACCCGAAATCATAATCCTTAAGCAATTCTAACCACCTACGTTGTCTCATGTTCAGCTCTTTCTGATCAAATAGATACTTTAAACTTTTATGATCGCTGAAAACTTCAAATCTGGAACCATAAAGGTAATGCCTCCAGATTTTTAGCACAAACACCACAGCAGCAAGTTCAAGATCATGCATAGGATAGTTCTTTTCATGAATTCTTAACTGTCGCGACGCATAAGCAATTACTTTATTATTTTGCATGAGCACACCTCCTAAACCCATCAATGAAGCATCACAGTAGATTATAAACGGTTCCTCCGGATTTGGCAAAGTCAAAACCGGCGCCGACGTCAACCTCCTTTTTAATTCATTAAAACTTTCTTCGCACTGAACATCCCACACGAAAGCTTTACCTTTACCAGTTAATTTAGTTAACGGAAGTGCTAACTCAGAAAATCCTTCAATAAACCTTCTATAATATCCAGCTAATCCCAAAAAGCTTCTAATTTCGGTAGCCGACTTAGGGGTCTCCCATTGCAAAACAGCTTCGACCTTGGAAGGATCTACAGCAATACCTTTTCCTGAAATTACATGGCCGAGAAAACTGACTTCTCTTAACCAAAACTCACACTTGGACAGCTTCGCATAAAGTTTCTTATCTTTCAAAACATCCAACACTAATCCCAAATGTTCCTTGTGCTCTTCTTCGGACTTAGAGTAAATCAAAATATCATCAATAAATACTACCACAAAATGATCCAGATAAGTATGGAAAATACGATTCATGTATTCCATAAATACTCCCGGCGCATTAGTAACACCGAAAGGCATCACAGAATACTCATAATGTCCATACCGAGTTCTGAACGCTGTCTTCTGGATGTCTTCATCTTTCACCTTGATCTGATGATAGCCCGATCTCAAATCAATTTTACTGAACACACAAGCACCCACTAATTGATCCATCAAATCATCTATTCTCGGTAGTGGATACTTATTCTTGATCGTTACCTTATTCAATTGTCTATAATCAATACAAAGCCTCATACTACCATCTTTCTTCTTTACTAGCAACACTGGAGCTCCCCACGGTGACACACTTGGTCTTATAAACTTCTTCTCAAGTAAGTCTTCCAATTGCTTCTTTAATTCATACAATTCCGATGCCGACATTCTATACGGTGCCATCGAAATAGGCCTAGTACCAGGTACCAGATCAATAGTAAATTCAACTTCCCTCTCTGGCGGCACACTAGGAATTTCATCAGGAAAAACTTCAGGGAATTCTTTCACCACTAACAGTTCCTCAATCTTAGCTTTACTCTCAACCGACAACGTCGCCATCAAAGAAAACATCTGAGCTCCCTCTTTCATCAATTTTCGCAATTCTCCGAAAGGTAATAAGTCAACTCTTTCCTCTTCAGGAGTGGAAAACCTTACCGACTTATGATGACAATTTATATGAACATAATTATACTCTAACCAGTTCATACCAAGAATTACATCCATCCCATCCAACGGCAAACATACTAAATCAACATAGAAATCTCTATCGAAGATCGACAAAGGACATTTTAAACATACCAAAGAAGTAGTTATTGATCCCTTAGCTGGGGTCTCAACAATCAATTCACCATCCAAAGCGGACAATTTTAAACCCAGTCTTCGAGCACAGTTAGCAGAAATAAAACAGTGTGTAGCACCGGTATCAATAATAGTAATTAAAGGAGTACCATTTATGAAACATGTACCTCGGATAAGTCTGTCCTCACTGGAGGTTTGAGTTCCGGTCAATGCGAACACTTTTCCAGTTTGAGATTTCTTTGGCTTCTGACACTGACTTCCAATATGCCCCTCTTCGCCACAATTAAAACAAATCATTTCCTTGTGCTTGCAATCAGCTATTGCATGGCCAGTCTTACCACAGCGAAAACACCTCTTTACTTCGGCAGTGCATACATTACTCTTATGACCAGCCTGACCACATTTGAAACAAACTATACCAGCAGGATCACCTCCCTTACTAGTCCTCTGAGCCGGAGCAGCTCCTTGTTTCCCTTTTCCCACTGGGGCATCATACGGCTTGCCACGGTTTTGATGTTGCTTGCCCCTGCGGTCACTGACAATCTTGTAATGAGCATTATTGTCTTCTTCAAATATCCTGCAGCTATCAACCAATTCAGTAAAAATGCGTATCTTCTGATACCCAACAGCCTTCTTAATTTCAGAGCGCAGTCCGTTTTCAAACTTGATGCACTTTGAAAACTCAGCACCAGCACCAGTGTAATGAGGATAAAATTTGGACAGCTCCACAAATTTTGCAGCATAATCAGTGACAGACATGTTTCCTTGCTTCAGTTCAAGGAACTCAATTTCTTTCTTACCACGGACATCTTCCGGATAATACTTTCTCATGAATTCCCTACGGAATACATCCCAAGTAATGACTTCACCTGCCACAGTCAACCTCTCGTGAGTCTCTAGCCACCAGTCATCAGCTTCGACTGCTAGCATGTGAGTACCATACCGAACCTTCTGAGCTGGAGTGCAATCCATAACACGGAAGATTCTCTCGATCTCTTTCAACCATCCCAAGGCTGCATCTGGATCATGCTTCCCTTTAAACACCGACGGATTCTCTCTTTGAAAAGTCGCCAAGCTACGTGATCCAGCATCTCCACCAGCATTTGGCAAGTTCTGCATAGCTTGTGCCATTGCTTGCATTGCGGCAGCCATTGCAGCATCATTCCTTCCAGCCATTCCAACTTATCAATACAACACAACTTAAAAGTTAGATTAGTAACAATACACAATTGTTACACAGTAACGACACGACAACTGGCCGGACAGACCGACCTGCTCTGATACCACTAATGTAACACCCTTCTAAAATACCCCGAGTATATAATTAAAATAACAACATATCAATCAGAGTAAATATGCAATCAAGGGTGTCACATAACCACTTCACACCATAATAACTGTCATGCTCTTTATTTAATCAAAATAACATTTTTGCATAATTCGCAGCGGATAGAAATCAAATCAACCAATCAAAACATATAATATATTACATGTAAATTGGTTCACAACCAACAATAAAACAATTAAAGACATCCCGTCCCGATGTTACATCTATCAGAGCATGACCCACTAAGGAGACTACACTAGACTCCAAGCACTAGCTTCTACTCAATCACTGCTCGTTACCTGAAAAATAGTTGTAAGGGTGAGTTCCTCAATCGATATAATAAGCATTATAAAATATCATGCAATGTTAAGTAATTTAACACGTTTCATCACCCAAATCAGATTACACATTCAGCAACGACAATATCAACTCAATCATACTCAACATCAACACAACACACAACACACATATAAAACTGGAATACATCCATTCATACTATATTCCATACAACAAACCAACACAATGCAACTCTAATGAGACTCGACTCGTCATGCATGTGGTACCATTCGGAGTAAAACTCCCAACTTAAAAATCATTGCCATTTTATTGGGCATCAAGGCATAAGCCTTCAACTTTCAACTTAAAATTTGCCAATCCAGGCCAACGTGGTGTGAGCAAAGCTCCGACTTAATGCATATGAATTTACATGACATGCACGACTTAAAATTTCGACAACATGATAATAATAGCAACACAATAATGGTTTCAACATAAGCAACTTATAATCAACTTTGGCTCACCAAGCCTACAACTCAGTATCTTTAACAACTTTCCGTACACGGAACAACTCAGCAACATACTTGTATCGACACTTCATAACATAAACTCAACAAAATTACTCATCACAATTAACGATAATATCACCCGACTCACCCCGACGAATTCCATTAAATTCTGAGCAAAATTCGATTTTATCACTTTTCCAACAGTGTTAACCGGTTAACGCCCTGGGTTAACCGGTTAACGCAGGACAGAACACGCTTTCTGGCCATTTACAACAGTGTTAACCGGTTAACGCCCTGGGTTAACCGGTTAACGCAGACAAAACAGTAGTTTTTCACAATTTATAACAGTGTTAACCGGTTAACGCCCTGGGTTAACCGGTTAACGCAAGACAGAAAGCTGTTCCTGCGCTAACACAAAGCAGAATGCAGAATTCTCCGCATTTTCCGCCGTTGGAGGACTTCCGGACCTCCGATTCCAATTCCGTAAAAAGCTATACGTTCGGAAATTCACAACTAACCCAAACACAGATTCAATTACAGCCTAAACACAGTTTCATCCAACATAATTTTCCAGCATTCATAATCCCAATTAGGGTCAATTCAACGGCTTATCACTACCCATCACATGCTAACCCATAATACCCATTAAACGACGATAAACCCCCCTTACCTGATTAATCCGGCAAATCTTTGAGCTCCAAGCTTTTCTCTTCTCCAACCTTTGCCCTTGCTCTTCCTCTTTGCCCTTTCTCCACTTTCCACTTTTCAGCCGCTTCTCTGTTTCACGTAGAACTCTTTTTACCAAAAATGGGATTCCTTTTCCTTATTTCACACTTATATAATTTTCCAATTTATATTATTATCCCAATAATAATAATTCGATAATTCCAAAAATAATAATAATAATAATCCAATTATCTAATTAAATTAATAAATATATTATTAACTTAATTTAATAATTATCGTATTATTATCGGGGTGTTACAACTCTCCCCCACTAAAAGAGTTTTCGTCCTCGAAAACATACCTCAAGCGAACAACTCCGGATAAGACTCCTTCATCTGAGTCTCCAGTTCCCAAGTCACGTTGCCACCTGCTGGTCCTCCCCAAGCTACCTTCACCAAGGCAATCTCTTTACCCCGCAACTGCTTCAACTCTCGATCCTCGATCCTCATAGGTGATGTTTCAACAGTCAGGTTATCTCTCACCTGTACATCATCCACTTGGACTACATGCGACGGATCAGGAATGTACCTTCTCAACTGAGACACATGAAAAACTTCATGCAAATTCGCAAGTGACGGCGGTAAAGCGATACGATAGGCTACCTCTCCTATCCTTTCTAGAATCTGATAAGGACCAATAAATCGAGGTGTCAACTTCCTTGACTTCAAAGCTCGACCAACCCCAGTTATCGGAGTAACACGAAGAAACACATGATCTCCCTCTTGAAACTCAAGTGACTTCCTCCTCTTATCATGATAACTCTTCTGACGACTCTGAGCAATTCTCATCTTCTCCTGAATCATCTTAATCTTTTCCGTAGTTTGTTGAACAATCTCCGGTCCAACCACAACACTCTCACCGGACTCATACCAACATAAAGGTGTCCGACATCTTCTACCATACAAAGCTTCAAACGGCGCCATACCAATGCTCGAATGAAAACTATTGTTGTAGGTAAACTCAATCAAAGGTAAATAACAATCCCAAGTACCTCCCTTTTCCAAAACACAAGCTCTCAAAAGATCCTCTAATGACTGAATCGTCCTCTCAGTCTGACCATCAGTCTGCGGATGATATGCAGAACTCAATCTCAGCTTAGTTCCCAAAGCCCTCTGCAAACCTTCCCAGAACTTCGATGTAAATCTAGGATCTCTGTCCGAAACAATACTCGACGGAATACCATGCAAACTTACAATCTTCTCAATGTACAACTCAGCTAATCTCTCTAACGGGTAATCCATTCTAATCGGAATGAAATGAGCCGATTTCGTCAATCTATCAACAATCACCCAAATAGCTTCAAAACTCTTACTTGTCCTCGGTAAACCAGAAACAAAATCCATACTGATACTATCCCACTTCCACTCTGGAATAGCCAACGGTTGCATTAGCCCAGACGGCTTCTGATGCTCAATCTTTGACTTCTGACAAGTTAGGCACGCATACACAAAACGAGCCACATCTTCTTTCATTCCGGGCCACCAAAATATTTTCTTTAAATCCTGATACATTTTAGTAGCTCCTGGATGAATACTCAAACTGCTTCTATGACCCTCTTCTAGAATGCTTCTTTTCAAATTCGCATCATCAGGAATACAAATTCTTTCCCCCAATTTCAACACACCTCTCGCATCAATCTTAAAGTCACTCTTCTCTGATTGACCACAACGATTAAGGATATCTATTAATTTCACATCCAATGTCTGTGCCTCTCGGATACTATCCATAAAATCATTATTAATCTTTAGCATTCCTAGCATTACACTCTGCGGGGTTACTTCGCAAACCAAACTCATATCACGAAATTGCTCAATTAATTCCAACTCCTTAATCATCATTGCTGACACATGCAAGGTCTTTCTACTTAAAGCATCGGCCACAACATTTGCTTTTCCTGGATGATAATTCAACCCGAAATCATAATCCTTAAGCAATTCTAACCACCTACGTTGTCTCATGTTCAGCTCTTTCTGATCAAATAGATACTTTAAACTTTTATGATCGCTGAAAACTTCAAATCTGGAACCATAAAGGTAATGCCTCCAGATTTTTAGCACAAACACCACAGCAGCAAGTTCAAGATCATGCATAGGATAGTTCTTTTCATGAATTCTTAACTGTCGCGACGCATAAGCAATTACTTTATTATTTTGCATGAGCACACCTCCTAAACCCATCAATGAAGCATCACAGTAGATTATAAACGGTTCCTCCGGATTTGGCAAAGTCAAAACCGGCGCCGACGTCAACCTCCTTTTTAATTCATTAAAACTTTCTTCGCACTGAACATCCCACACGAAAGCTTTACCTTTACCAGTTAATTTAGTTAACGGAAGTGCTAACTCAGAAAATCCTTCAATAAACCTTCTATAATATCCAGCTAATCCCAAAAAGCTTCTAATTTCGGTAGCCGACTTAGGGGTCTCCCATTGCAAAACAGCTTCGACCTTGGAAGGATCTACAGCAATACCTTTTCCTGAAATTACATGGCCGAGAAAACTGACTTCTCTTAACCAAAACTCACACTTGGACAGCTTCGCATAAAGTTTCTTATCTTTCAAAACATCCAACACTAATCCCAAATGTTCCTTGTGCTCTTCTTCGGACTTAGAGTAAATCAAAATATCATCAATAAATACTACCACAAAATGATCCAGATAAGTATGGAAAATACGATTCATGTATTCCATAAATACTCCCGGCGCATTAGTAACACCGAAAGGCATCACAGAATACTCATAATGTCCATACCGAGTTCTGAACGCTGTCTTCTGGATGTCTTCATCTTTCACCTTGATCTGATGATAGCCCGATCTCAAATCAATTTTACTGAACACACAAGCACCCACTAATTGATCCATCAAATCATCTATTCTCGGTAGTGGATACTTATTCTTGATCGTTACCTTATTCAATTGTCTATAATCAATACAAAGCCTCATACTACCATCTTTCTTCTTTACTAGCAACACTGGAGCTCCCCACGGTGACACACTTGGTCTTATAAACTTCTTCTCAAGTAAGTCTTCCAATTGCTTCTTTAATTCATACAATTCCGATGCCGACATTCTATACGGTGCCATCGAAATAGGCCTAGTACCAGGTACCAGATCAATAGTAAATTCAACTTCCCTCTCTGGCGGCACACTAGGAATTTCATCAGGAAAAACTTCAGGGAATTCTTTCACCACTAACAGTTCCTCAATCTTAGCTTTACTCTCAACCGACAACGTCGCCATCAAAGAAAACATCTGAGCTCCCTCTTTCATCAATTTTCGCAATTCTCCGAAAGGTAATAAGTCAACTCTTTCCTCTTCAGGAGTGGAAAACCTTACCGACTTATGATGACAATTTATATGAACATAATTATACTCTAACCAGTTCATACCAAGAATTACATCCATCCCATCCAACGGCAAACATACTAAATCAACATAGAAATCTCTATCGAAGATCGACAAAGGACATTTTAAACATACCAAAGAAGTAGTTATTGATCCCTTAGCTGGGGTCTCAACAATCAATTCACCATCCAAAGCGGACAATTTTAAACCCAGTCTTCGAGCACAGTTAGCAGAAATAAAACAGTGTGTAGCACCGGTATCAATAATAGTAATTAAAGGAGTACCATTTATGAAACATGTACCTCGGATAAGTCTGTCCTCACTGGAGGTTTGAGTTCCGGTCAATGCGAACACTTTTCCAGTTTGAGATTTCTTTGGCTTCTGACACTGACTTCCAATATGCCCCTCTTCGCCACAATTAAAACAAATCATTTCCTTGTGCTTGCAATCAGCTATTGCATGGCCAGTCTTACCACAGCGAAAACACCTCTTTACTTCGGCAGTGCATACATTACTCTTATGACCAGCCTGACCACATTTGAAACAAACTATACCAGCAGGATCACCTCCCTTACTAGTCCTCTGAGCCGGAGCAGCTCCTTGTTTCCCTTTTCCCACTGGGGCATCATACGGCTTGCCACGGTTTTGATGTTGCTTGCCCCTGCGGTCACTGACAATCTTGTAATGAGCATTATTGTCTTCTTCAAATATCCTGCAGCTATCAACCAATTCAGTAAAAATGCGTATCTTCTGATACCCAACAGCCTTCTTAATTTCAGAGCGCAGTCCGTTTTCAAACTTGATGCACTTTGAAAACTCAGCACCAGCACCAGTGTAATGAGGATAAAATTTGGACAGCTCCACAAATTTTGCAGCATAATCAGTGACAGACATGTTTCCTTGCTTCAGTTCAAGGAACTCAATTTCTTTCTTACCACGGACATCTTCCGGATAATACTTTCTCATGAATTCCCTACGGAATACATCCCAAGTAATGACTTCACCTGCCACAGTCAACCTCTCGTGAGTCTCTAGCCACCAGTCATCAGCTTCGACTGCTAGCATGTGAGTACCATACCGAACCTTCTGAGCTGGAGTGCAATCCATAACACGGAAGATTCTCTCGATCTCTTTCAACCATCCCAAGGCTGCATCTGGATCATGCTTCCCTTTAAACACCGACGGATTCTCTCTTTGAAAAGTCGCCAAGCTACGTGATCCAGCATCTCCACCAGCATTTGGCAAGTTCTGCATAGCTTGTGCCATTGCTTGCATTGCGGCAGCCATTGCAGCATCATTCCTTCCAGCCATTCCAACTTATCAATACAACACAACTTAAAAGTTAGATTAGTAATAATACACAATTGTTACACAGTAACGACACGACAACTGGCCGGACAGACCGACCTGCTCTGATACCACTAATGTAACACCCTTCTAAAATACCCCGAGTATATAATTAAAATAACAACATATCAATCAGAGTAAATATGCAATCAAGGGTGTCACATAACCACTTCACACCATAATAACTGTCATGCTCTTTATTTAATCAAAATAACATTTTTGCATAATTCGCAGCGGATAGAAATCAAATCAACCAATCAAAACATATAATATATTACATGTAAATTGGTTCACAACCAACAATAAAACAATTAAAGACATCCCGTCCCGATGTTACATCTATCAGAGCATGACCCACTAAGGAGACTACACTAGACTCCAAGCACTAGCTTCTACTCAATCACTGCTCGTTACCTGAAAAATAGTTGTAAGGGTGAGTTCCTCAATCGATATAATAAGCATTATAAAATATCATGCAATGTTAAGTAATTTAACACGTTTCATCACCCAAATCAGATTACACATTCAGCAACGACAATATCAACTCAATCATACTCAACATCAACACAACACACAACACACATATAAAACTGGAATACATCCATTCATACTATATTCCATACAACAAACCAACACAATGCAACTCTAATGAGACTCGACTCGTCATGCATGTGGTACCATTCGGAGTAAAACTCCCAACTTAAAAATCATTGCCATTTTATTGGGCATCAAGGCATAAGCCTTCAACTTTCAACTTAAAATTTGCCAATCCAGGCCAACGTGGTGTGAGCAAAGCTCCGACTTAATGCATATGAATTTACATGACATGCACGACTTAAAATTTCGACAACATGATAATAATAGCAACACAACAATGGTTTCAACATAAGCAACTTATAATCAACTTTGGCTCACCAAGCCTACAACTCAGTATCTTTAACAACTTTCCGTACACGGAACAACTCAGCAACATACTTGTATCGACACTTCATAACATAAACTCAACAAAATTACTCATCACAATTAACGATAATATCACCCGACTCACCCCGACGAATTCCATTAAATTCTGAGCAAAATTCGATTTTATCACTTTTCCAACAGTGTTAACCGGTTAACGCCCTGGGTTAACCGGTTAACGCAGGACAGAACACGCTTTCTGGCCATTTACAACAGTGTTAACCGGTTAACGCCCTGGGTTAACCGGTTAACGCAGACAAAACAGTAGTTTTTCACAATTTATAACAGTGTTAACCGGTTAACGCCCTGGGTTAACCGGTTAACGCAAGACAGAAAGCTGTTCCTGCGCTAACACAAAGCAGAATGCAGAATTCTCCGCATTTTCCGCCGTTGGAGGACTTCCGGACCTCCGATTCCAATTCCGTAAAAAGCTATACGTTCGGAAATTCACAACTAACCCAAACACAGATTCAATTACAGTCTAAACACAGTTTCATCCAACATAATTTTCCAGCATTCATAATCCCAATTAGGGTCAATTCAACGGCTTATCACTACCCATCACATGCTAACCCATAATACCCATTAAACGACGATAAACCCCCCTTACCTGATTAATCCGGCAAATCTTTGAGCTCCAAGCTTTTCTCTTCTCCAACCTTTGCCCTTGCTCTTCCTCTTTGCCCTTTCTCCACTTTCCACTTTTCAGCCGCTTCTCTGTTTCACGTAGAACTCTTTTTACCAAAAATGGGATTCCTTTTCCTTATTTCACACTTATATAATTTTCCAATTTATATTATTATCCCAATAATAATAATTCGATAATTCCAAAAATAATAATAATAATAATCCAATTATCTAATTAAATTAATAAATATATTATTAACTTAATTTAATAATTATCGTATTATTATCGGGGTGTTACATTATGCATATGACATAGGAATCGGGTCAAAAGAGACCTTCTTCCTCTCAAAGTTCTGTTGCTGGTGATGATTGTTGTTGGAATTGTTGTTGTTGTAGGTGTTTGTTCTTTGTTGCGGTTGTTGTTGTTGATGTTGATTTTGATATTGATGTTGTTGTTGTTGTTGAATTGGTGTTATTTGCTGATTGGAAAATACTGGAATGATAGAAGATACTGGATGATGATGATGTTGATGGGATGGTGGATTTCTTCTGAATTGAGGCCTCCTCTGCCTCCCATTGGAAATTGTGTTTGTCTCATTATCCTTCCTCTTGCTGAAACTACTACCATACTTCTTACTTGCTGACGCCTCATCTTTTGACAATCGTCCTTCACGGACCCCCTCTTCAAGTCTCATCCCCATATTTACCATTTCTGTAAAATCACTAGGGGCACTGGAGATCATTCGTTCATGATAAAATGAACTCAGGGTTTTCAGAAAGATTTTTATCATCTCTTTCTCCTCCAAAGGAGGAGTGATCTGGGCAGCCAACTCCCTCCAACGCTGGACATACTCCTTGAATGTCTCCTTCTCTTTCTGAGACATGGACCTCAGTTGGTCCCTATCCGGCGCCATATCCACATTGTACTTATACTGTTTCACAAAAGCCTTCCCTAGGTCATTGAAAGTGTGGATGCTTGCACTATCTAACCCCATATACCAACGGAGTGCAGCACCTGTCAGGCTATCCTGGAATTAGTGAATCAGTAATTGGTCATTATCTGTCTGGGTTGACATCTTACGGGCATACATCACAAGATGACTGAGTGGACAAGAATTCCCTTTGTACTTATCAAAGTCAGGCACTTTGAATTTCACTGGGATTTTCACATTGGGCACTAAGCACAGTTCAGCAGCACTCTTCCCAAACAGATCTTTGCCCCTCAGCATTTTCAATTTCTTGCGCAGCTCAAGAAATTGGTCCTTCATCTCATCCATCTTCTCATAGACATCTGGGCCCTTATACGGCTCAGAATGATAGATGGTATCCTCTACATGAGGCAAAGTATGCACAACTGGAGGTGGCACAGACATGACCGGGCTAGATGCCGACATGAAAGCAAATGTAGGAGCAAAACCTTCTGGCACAAAATTGGGTGGCATTCCCTACGGGAATCCAGCGGGCAGATTGGGAGTGAAGTCGACGGTGGCAGCAGGCACAGTAGAGGTAACCACTTCAGAAATGACAGTCCTCGCAGGAGGAGTTGCAGGTGTTGGAGAAGCTTGGCTTTGAGCAGCAAGAACTGACTCCGTCATGGCAGTCAGCCGGGCATTCTCCTCTTTCAAATCTCGGTTCTCTTACTCAAGGTGTTCCATGATTCTTAAATGATTAGCTCTGGTGTTGTACCGGTGAGTCAGCTTGGCTAAAGCACAGAAGAACACCAATCAGACACCTGGCAAAAACCTGCTTATGAAAATGATGCATGAAATGCAATGCTTGATTATTTTTATTTTCCAAGGAACTTACTATATCATTTGCAAATATATAATATTAAAATTGCAATAATTTGACATGACCAAAATATCTCTTTTTATTTATATAAATTGGAAGGATTACACTGAGTACAATTTCAGAAACCAAAATCAAAGATACAAGAGAAAAGGAAATTAGTCATCCTAAGGATCCCTAACAACAACGTCAGAAGATCTGGCTGAAGGCGCGTACTTCCTTCGAATGCGACGGATCTCTGTCTCAAAAGAAGCCTTCATTTGAGTCTTCTCAAGGACAAGCCGGTCAACAATCTTCTTCCAAGCAACGAAAGGCTGAGGCATGCTAGAAGATGAAACCTCTGGCTCTCTCTGTCTCTACGTCACTCGGTCTTCAAGTAGCTCAATCAGTGCATCTTTATCCTTAGACTCCAACTGCAGCTCTTCATGCTTTTTGCTCAAAGCATGGAAACGCTCTTCCCACATATCCTTCTCTTGCTTCATCTTGATGAGCGCGTCCTCCAACTCCTCTACATCTTAGTTAGGGAGAGTTAATGGCTCGGTCATAACCATAGACATAGGTCTCTCACATGGATAAGGCATCTTCAACTCCATAGCTCTCTTCTTCACCCAAAGAGTGTAAGCTTCCAAAGCTACACAATCGCACGGACCAAGCTCAGATCTTCCTTTCCTATGCACCTTATGCCAAGCATGCACAATCTTCTGCTTCAAATGTTGGGGATCTTTACCCTCTTGATAGAAAAGACCTTCTAACAAAGTGTTATTAGGTTTGTCTCTCAAGGGGAACCCAAGTTGACGACGAGCCAAAGCAGGGTTGTAGCTAATTCCTCCTTGTGTACCAATGAGAGGCCCAAAATCTACCTCAACATGAATAAGAAATCCCAATCCAAACCATACCTGAACCTCAACCAAACCCTGTTCAACCTCAACCTAATAATAACCTTGAACAGGTCACTCAAAACAAACCTCAACCAAAAACCACAAATGACAAAACTGTACCAGAAACAAACCTTGACCAACAAACTCAACCATCCGACCATCACCTCTCACCTTCTAGAGAAGTAGATGTTGTGTCAGAATCTGGAATAGTAACTCTACCTAGCCTTTCTACATATCACCCATATATACACCTAAAACTTCCACCTCATATCAAATACTAAATATAAGAGTTTAAGACTCATATTGTTAATAGAATTAAGAATTTGGTTGATGAGAGGCCTATTGCATCTGATCCCATAGTATATGCAATTAAATGGGACACTCTCAGAACCTCTATGGATATAATTCTATAGAATCTGAGTTCTTTCTCATCCAAGTTTATAACTTCTTCCAGTCAGAAGCATGAGCACTTGGAAGAGAATTTTGCTTTTGTTGCTGCTAAGCAAGAAGAGATAAATGTTTAATTGAAGATTATGATTGCTAGACAAGATGACATGGGTTTTGATCTCAAGGCTATCCTAGAGCTTTTGAAGCAAAAACCTTAGGCTTTAGGATTTTGCAAACCCTTTTATTTTGTCTTTTCAAATATTTTGAACATGTTTTCTCAATATGACTCTCTTCTTCTTTGGTTGAATGCTTTTTTTCTTCATTATCTTTTCTATTTCCTTTATTTTTGTTGATGAAAAAAGCGGGAGTACATATAAAAGTATTTAAGCACCTGAATCTGAAAGTTTTTATCTTTTCTTAAATTTTGAAGATTTATGTATTGTTCTTTCAAGTTTAAATTTAATTAACCTGGATAGAACTTATGGGGAGCTTACAAACCTCACCCTCTGGACTATTAGACTTAGGGGGAGCTTACAAACCTTAGACCTTGAAGTCAGCTTGCTAATTAAATTAACAACCATTGTTCTTAAATACATGTGTGTTGTCATCATCAAAATGGGGAGATTGTTGGAACAAATTTGGTTTGTACCATATCCCTTAGGTTTTGATGATAACAAAGTATTTGAAGAATAATTAGGTATACTAATATTTGTTCAAGTGTGTAGGACCATAGACTAAAATTTCAGGAATAATCTAAGTATTGGTTATAATAATCAACATCAAAAGAGAAACTTAAAGACCAACCTCTGAGCCTACTTTGTAACGTGGAAAACTAAGAGTTTTCTTCTCATAAAGTCGGTTGGGATGCAATTGATAATTCCTCTTGTAACAAAGGAACTTCAAACAAGCTTTCAGCAACATTAACCATTTGAAAAAAAATCTCAAGTTTGCTATTCAAGCTTCTCAAAGACTCTTGTGCAAGATCTTCAACGACCATTTTCCTTCTCTATTTAATAAACTGAAGACTTGAAAAACTATAATGAACCATTGACATTCAAAGAGCACTTACTCTGTCAAAACAGAAGCACAAGTTTAACTTAGGATTTCTTACCTTTGTATATTCTAGAAATCCCTAAGTCTTAAAGAGTTCTTCTTGAGTTGTATTTTGTCTACACCTCTGATTATAAATCAAGTGTATTACCCCAAACAATCTTTTATCTATTAGGTAGATTGTTAGAAGTCTCTTAGTGTTTGAGAATTTGAAGTCTCTTGCTTGTGTGCTTGAGCATAGAACTATATTGCTTGTGTGCTTGGGCATTGGAAGTATCTTGCTAGTATGTTTGAGCATATAAGTCTCTTACTTTGTGCTGGAGCATAAAAGTATTTTACTTTGTGTTTGAGCATTGGAAGTCTCTTGCTTGTGTGCTTGAGCAAATTATAATATTGTGTGATTATATTGAAAATCCATTGTAAGTACAAGGGGTACTGAATTTCTCTCGGTTTGTGAGAGGAGCCAGGATAACTTTGTGTGTCCCCCTCTTCTTTCTTGCATTACTTATTTGCTGCCTATCTCTTACCTCAGATTCAGATTCTATGCTTTGTGTTTAGAATCTAACAAGAGCTTTAAAAAAAGACAAACACAATTCAACCCCTTCTTGTGTTTTTCTCACCTTCAATTTCAACAACACTTACATATATCACCCAAGAATAAGAAACCTAATTTCCCTACTAACTTTAGACACATAGCCCTTTGTAATGTGATTATTAAACTGGTCACAATAACTATAGCCAAAAGATTTAAAAAGATCTTACCTTCTATCATTATTGACAATCAGAGTGCTTTTGTGGAGAAAAGATTAATCACTGACAACAACATTATGGCCTATAAAATTTTATATTTTCAGAGGAAAACTAATCAAAATAAAAAAAAGGTTATGTAGGTATTAAGTTGGACATGAGAAAAGCTTATGATTGACTTGAATGAAGATTCATTCAAAACATTCTCTTATCTATGGGTTTCCGTATCAAGATCATCAACACCATTATGAGATGTATAACTATTATCTCTTTTTCCATGCTCCTGAATGGACAACCTACTCAAAATTTCAGTCCTTTTAGAGGAATCAGACATGAAGACCCTCTTTCCCCTATCTTTTTATCATTTGTGTTGATGTCTTCTCTAACCTTTTAAATAATGTTCTCCAAATGAAAATGTTAAGTGGGATATCTATAACTAAGAATGCACATAATATCTCTCATTTCCTTTTTGCAGATGACAACTTAATTTTCTACAGAAGCAATGAAAAGGAGGCTAAAAATCTTTTCAACATTCTGAATGTGTACCCAAAAAGCTTTTGTGCAGAAGATAAACTTTAGAAAATTAGAAATGATTTTCTATAAACACACTAATCAAAGCCAAATAGAGGAGTTTTGCCAAATAAAGGAGTTTTCAAAATGGATAGACATCTCTATCACTGATTTTTTTTACAAGGGATTACCTACTTACTTAAACTCATCTAAAGTTCAATCTTTTCAATTTATTGTTGTTAGGGTTAGGGAAAAACTTAATTATTGGAGTACTAATATGCTATCTTATGCAAGAAGATCCACTCTTATCGAAGTTGTTCTCCAAGCTATACCTACTTATATCATGAGTTCTTTCCCCCTTTATGAGAAACTATTGGTGGGGTGATGATAGCAACAAGAAGAGATAATACATTGTCAAAAATGGGAGAAGTTGTGCTACAACAAAGAAGACGTTGACTTAGGATTCAGAAAAATTAGAAATTTTAATGAAGCTCTTCTAGCTAAGGGTGGAACCTCACTACTAATCCAGACTTTTTGATGGCTAAAAATTTAGCAGCTAAGTACCACCATAACAAAAATTTTCTCTAGTATGAGCTAGGTAGAAACCCTAGTTATATATGGAGAAGTATATACCACAACAAATGGATTTTAGATAAAGGTACCTATTTGGGTTATTAAAATCATCAACAAAGTTAAAGTCTGAGAGGACAATTGGTTACCCAATCAATGTGGTTTTAAACTCCTAAACAAAACCCTTAATTTCAAGGGTTAATGGATTATAGACCTAATTGAAAGGGATACTAATAGTTTGGATCAGGCTATCATTGACTCCACTTTCATACTTATAGATAGAGAAGCCATAAGGGATAGCTCCCTTCACAACAATGAGGAAGAAGACATTTTAAGGTGGTATTTCAACCCTAATGGGAATTATTCTGTTAAAAATTTGGGTACCAAAGAATCCAGAGCTGGAACAAGGTAAAAGAGACCCAAACCTCTACTATAAGTAGGCACATAAATGTCTGGAAAAGATTTGGGGAAGTTATGCTACCCTAAGACAAAAATACCTACTTTTGAGAATTCTTAACAATTATATTTCTCAGAGAAAATCTCATGAAAAGGGGGATAAATTGCTATCCCCTATGGCCTAGATGCGATTCTAGGATAAAAGCCATAGATCATTATTTCCTTAAGTGTATTTGGACTAAACAAGTTTGGTCCGGGTCCAAACTCAATATCACGCATTCAAACAACATAAATTTTGATGATTGGATAATTGAGACTATTCCTAAACTTTGAAACTACAACATCTATATTTTACTTAATATCATTGACCAGATATGGATACCCAAAAATAAAATTGTACATAAAGATAACAACACTAACCCCATTGAAGCTATAAAACAAGCCATAACTTGTACTCATAAATACTATTTTGCAAACTCCTATGGCAAAAACAATATAAAGAAGCAAATGAGCAATAATGATTATCAGAACAATAATATAAAAATTGATATTGGGAAAGGAAAAAATGTACCTAAAAGGAATACCAACTTAAATAATACTCGCACCAATAAGAATCTGGAGAAAAATGACTAGAACAACATTAGAAGATGGGTGATTAACAACATCAAGAAATATTTGGATAAAAAGAAAGCTTAACACCTAAAGAGGATGAGTAGATACCCCAATATCGACTACCAACAAGATAATAACTTGAAGACTACAAGCAACATCAACCAAAGGAACAAGGTTAGTTCTATAAAGACCTTAATTCGTACATTGTGTGTACAGACAATAGAAAAAATATCAATTTCGATACTAAGAATGATACCTACTAGAAAGCTAGTAATGACTACAAAGAAGATTATTACCTCAGAAAAAACAATAATAACCTCGTTAGTATCATAAACAATAGCGAATATTGGATGAACAATACAAACAACAAAGTCAATTACATCAATAAATCACCTTTTAGAGCTTGTTTTGAGACTAAGTGGCAATCGAAGATCCTTGAAGATAACTGGATCTTATATAATACTAATGCAGGTCTCTTTAAAGCTGGTATTTGGGGTCTTGGAGCGATTTACAGAAACATGAAAGGAGATTGTCTTGCAATGTGCATGCATAACACCAATGGTGGTAACAACCCAATCTTAGCGGAAGCGATGGCGATTCTGAAAGCTTGCAAAGTTGCCATCGATTGTTGTTTCAAAGATGTTGGTATTCAATCGGATAACCAAACTCTTGTTAACACTATAAACAATGGGGAGATTATGAGAACCAATTGGGGTTTGATTTGCAGAAAAACAAGGACGAAATTTGATAGTTTTAGAAACACAAATGTTAGGTTTGTGAAAAGGGAAGACAACGTAGCGACGCATCAGCTTTCTAAGAAAGTGTCTGACATTGAGTTCCTTAGAGATTGAGAGTAGGTTGCCAGATATCATGACCCAACTCAGGTTAGAACAAAACCAATTCAAGAGTATTTCTATTGAGTTAAAGTCCATTAATCAATTAATTTGCTTATTTTTTTAAATAAATAAAAATAAATAGAAAATACTAATTTGTACCAATTATTTGTTAAAAGGAGTGTTTTAGTAACATGACTATTTTTCAGTTAAATATATATATATATATATATATATATATATATATATATATATATATATATATATATATATATATATATATATATATATATATATATTAGTTTTATACCTATTGGTATAGAGAAAGAAAAAAGATAATTGAATTGTTTAAAATTTATTGAATGAGACAAAAGTTACACTTTATATAATGATTTATATAGTAATTATGTTTAAGTAACAAATTTTAATAAATTTATAATAAAATTAATTAGTTAACATTACTTATAATTATATATATCAAATTAACTAATAAGTACTAAAAATAATTAAGCATATGAAATAAGGCAATTTTAACAGTAAGAATAGCCTTAATTGATTAATGTAGAAATATACTAATATATAAGTAGTGTGCAACGTTGACATTAATAAACAGGAAGTCCACGTGTATCTCGGCGCCAACCGTCATTACTCGGATTGATATATCGATATAAATTGACAATGGAAGGTTTCATTTCAGAAAAATAATCAATAAAAAAAGAAAGAAAGAGATTTCAGCGATCTGAAAGACCTACTTGCACAGTTCGAAGCTCTTTTTCAGTCTCATTCATCCGCCGTTGAAGGGGTGAAGAAATAATAAGTATGGGGGGTTTTGCTATTGGTTCTGCATTTGATTCTAAATCTGGCCAAATCATAATGGCTGCTTTACTTTTCATGATTGTTTCTTTTTATGCCGGAACCCTTTTTGGCAACAACGCTCCCCTTTACATCTCCAACCTTCCATCTTCATCCAACACTTTATCTTCTTCTAATGGTAACAACTTCAAACCTCACTCTCTGGTTTTCACTTTTCTATTTCATATCTCTTTCATTCATGCTTCTGTTGCTACAATCTCACTTTTTTCATATTGCTTATTTTATTCACGTTAAGGCCTACCCGAGGTACACAAATCTATGGATGTATTTAAGCATTTTCTAATCAAATTGTTAGGTTCCTCTCCATTTCTGTATTCCATGTAAAGGCAGCAACTACTTTATGCCTTGATACCTTGCTTTGTGTAGTTGTAAACACTTCTTGTTCGTGTTGTTTTTTTTCACCACGAGTATCGGGTCCCCTAGACCAACTAATCGGGTTCGGGGTCAGTTTTGACATCAAATGTCTTTAAGGTTTCAGTCCCCTCTCCGATCGCAGCTGCGGAGATCCAACCGTGGTCCTCCTAACAAGTCCAGTCACTACTGGACCTGACTGGACCAATTAACGTTTGGTGTTCTTAGATTCAACTAATTGAATGTTAAATTGTAATGTCATCTATCTAGAATGATTCCAATTCTCTCCAATCCAAGTATCAAATCATTGGTAACAACTGTTGTTTATGCCATCAATATACAGTTCTTAATTACACTTCTTTGGGAGGTGCCACTATCACTCGTCAGTAAACCTTGCAATTTCAGATTTCTGCTTTCTCACTGATACTCAAATATTTCTATATCTTGTAGGAACTTTCAGATTTACTAACAAAGTTGCTCTCACTTACCGCAAAACTCCCTTGGTAATTCCTGACACTGGGGTTAGTGTATGCCCCTTGAGGTTTAATGAGTATATTCCCTGCCACGATGTTTCCTATGTCGCAACATTGATGCCTAATCTTGATGTTTCTAGAAAACAAGAGCTGGAGAGACATTGTCCTCCACTTGAAAAGCGCTTATTTTGCTTGGTTCCACCACCAAAGAATTATAAAATTCCTATCAAATGGCCTCTTAGCAGGGATTATGTTTGGCGGAGTAATGTCAATCATACGCATCTTGCTGAGGTCAAAGGAGGCCAAAATTGGGTTCATGAAAAGGATCAGCTTTGGTGGTTTCCTGGTGGTGGTACGCATTTCAAGAATGGAGCATCCGAGTACATTGAGAGGTATCCGCTCTTCATTCATTTATGTCTCTTCTTTTTTGTTTGTTTTTATTTCCTACAAGGGTCATGCTAAATAATTGTAGAAGTAGTTTTCCAATGATTCTATCAACTTCTTCGGATGATTGGCCACTATTATTATGACTTTATTTTTCTCCCAATATGAGTTCATGTGAGACAAATATTCTGAAATCAGATTGAGTATGGCTATGGCATGTGAACTGATGATCTATTTCAATTTGCTAAACATTCAAGTTAATTTCATTTTAATACTGTTAAGTTTGGCGCCCAAATATCTACCAGAAATTTCTTGTTTGAAGTAGATTCAGTTATAAATAGTTTTAGAAACTAAGATTGAGATAACTGTTGTTGAAATACAAGAGACTAAGAGACATTTGAATAAACTGTGTGTTTTGAAAAGCACTACGGAGACTTTATTATATATAGAGATTATAACTAATTACATGATATAGTCGATGTGAGACTATTCGATATACAAATATTCTTAATACTATATTTATAAATATCAACACTCCCCCTCAAGCTTGAGCATATAAATCAAATACACCAAGCTTGTTACATATATAATTAGTTTTGGGGCTTCGCAGAGATTTTGTAAACACGTTTGCCAATTGATCATTAGAGTTGACAAAGTTTGTGACGATGTCACCTGATTCGATTTTCTCTCTGACAAAGTGACAGTCTATCTCAATATGTTTGGTCCTCTCATGGAAGACTGGATTTGAAGCAATGTGCAATGCGGCTTGATTATCACAAATAAGTGTCATTGATCTTGCTTCTTCAATTTGAAGTTCCTTGAGCAACTGTTTTAACCAAATAAGTTCACATGTTGTCATTGCCATGGTCCTATACTCTGCCTCGGCGTTTGATCTTGCAACTACATTTTGTTTCTTACTTTTTCAAGATATAAGGTTTCCTCCAACAAATACACAATACCCAGAGGTGGATCGTCTATCAATGGGTGACCCTGTCCAATCAGCGTCGGAGTATCCAACTATCTGAGTATGTCCTTGATTTTCATACACTAGACCTTTTCCTGGAGCACATTGGATGTATCTCAGAATTCGGATAACAGCATCCATGTGTTCTTGACAAGAGGAGTTTAAGAACTGACTTACCACACTAATTGCAAAAGAAAGGTCTGGACGAGTGACTATGAGATAATTCAACTTTCCAACCAATCTTCTATACCTTCCTGAGTCAGATAGAGGCTCCCCCTAATTGGGTAGTAGTTTGACACCTGGATCCATAGGAGTATCAGCTGGTTTAGCATTCAACAAACCTGTTTCTTCCAAAATATCCATAACATATTTCCGCTGAGAAATCACCAAACCATCTTTAGATTGGGCTACCTCAATATCCAAGAAATAGCGAAGTTTACCAAGATCTTTTGTCTGAAATTGATTCGAGAGATGTTGCTTTAACTGGAGTATACCCTACTGATCATTATCAGTTATGACAATATCATCTACATACACAATAAGATAAATACGCCATTGGACTGAGTGACGATAAAAAACAGAATGGTCAGCTTCACTACGGACCATACCAAACTGTTGTACTACAGTGCTGAATCTGCCGAACCAAGCTCTCGAAGATTGCTTAAGACCATAAAGAGACCTGTGTAACCTACACACCATATTCGATGACTCCCCCTGAGCAACAAATCCAGGTGGTTGCTCAATATATACTTCCTCTTCAAGATCACCATTTAAAAAAACATTTTTGATGTCAAGTTGATGAAGAGGCCAATGTCGAATGGCTGCAATGGTTAGAAGAAGTCTAACAGATGCCATCTTCGTTACAGGCGAGAAGGTATCACTATAATCCAATCCAAAAATCTGAGTGTGTCCTTTGGCTACCAAGCGAGCTTTAAATCGATCAATCTTACCATCTGGACCAACCTTCACTGTATAAAGCCAACGACAACCTACTAGAGATTTTCCATGGGGTAGAGGAACTAGTTCCCAGGTACCACTGCTTTGAAGAACACACATTTCATCAATCATTGCTTGCCTCCACTCAGGGTGAGATAATGCTTCACCTGGAGTTTTAGGAATAGAAACAGAAGACAAAGAAGACAAACAAGTATACTGCAAAGACGATGATAACATAAATCAATATAATGTGGAGAAGGATTTCGTGTTTGACGTATACCTTTTTGAAGGGCAATCGGAAGATCGGACTCAGGTTGCAGGATTAGATCCGGTGATGGCGGAGGCGTCGGAGGAGAGTCTTCAATGACCTCAGGGACAGGTATGACCTCAGGGACATGTATGACTTTAGGGACAGGGACGACATGCGTTGGGTGACGACGCTGATATGTTTGAAGTGGTCGAGAAGTGGGTGGTTCAGGAGCCCGAGACTGATGGGGGATAATGGTAGGCGGGACATTAATAACTGCCGGAAAAGGTGTGAAAGTACTTTCTTGAATGGGTTCTGGAGTTACGTGACTGGACTTAAAATAATGAACCGACTCGAAGAAGGTAACATCGGCCGATACTAGGTATCGTTGTAGAGTATGTGAATAACAACGATAACCTTTTTGGGATCGATGATAACTAAGAAAGACACACTTTAGTGATCGAGCTGAGAGTTTATCAAGACCAGGAGAGAGATTGTGTACAAAACATGTAGACCCGAAGACTCGGGGAGAAATTGGGTGAAGTGGGGAATTGAGAAAAAAGATTGAATGCGGGATTTTATTGTTAAAGACAGATGAGGGCATGCGATTTATAAGGTAACATGCCGTTAGCACAGCATCCCCTAAAACCGAAGTGGAACATTACCATGGAGAAGTAGGGTCCGAGTGGTTTCTAGAAGATGCCGATTTTTGCGTTCGGCTACCCCGTTTTGTTGAGGTGTGTGAGGGCAAGATGTTTGATGGAGAATACCATTGCATGACATAAAATTCTGAAATTGTTGGGATAAATATTCACGGGCATTGTCACTTCTTAAGGTATGGATAGACACACCGAATTGAGTTCTTGTTTCTTGATAGAATTGTTCAAAAATAAAAAATAACTCAGATCTATTTTTCATTAAAAATAACCAAGTGCAACGTGAAAAACCATCAATAAAGGTGACAAAATACCTAGATTCAAGAGTAGAGACAGTACGCGAGGGACTCCAAACATCGGTGTGAACTAAAGCAAAAGGGAACGAAGCTCGTTTATTTACTCGATTAGGAAACTGATCACGAGTGTGTTTCCCTAGCTGACACGACTCACAATGTAAGATACCTTCGATAAATTTGGCACCAACTTATGTAGTTTGGAAAGACTGGGATGACCTAACTGAGCATGGATAGTGAGTGGAGAATCTTTGGCTGAGCATGTCTGAGATGACAATGAGAGGTAATAAAGGCCTTGAGACTCACATCCGACACCAATCGTCCGTCCCGAACTCCGATCCTGCAGGGTAACATTATTATTAGTGAAGGTGACACTACAATCAAGAGAACGAGTTAAACGACGGACTGAAAGTAAATTAAATGGACAATTAGGTACATAGAGGACAGAAGTAACCGAGAGAGAAGGTAGAATTTGAATAGTACCAATCCATTCAGATCGGGTTTGAGAACCATTGGCGGAAGTTATAGTAGGTAATAAACCGGATGTAGAGAGGGAAGAGAGAAGATTTTTATTACCGGTAACATGATCAGACGCACCAGAATGAAGGACCCAAGATCCAAAAGAAGATGATTGAGAGAGACAAGCAGATGAATTACCAGTGTGTGCTACCGAAGCAGTAGAATCTAAGTTCTGATAATTCTGATACCACCTGAGGAAATCATCGTAGTTTGGCGTAAAGTTATAAGGAATAGTCATGAGTATCGGATCTGAAACAATTGCCCTATGGAGAGTGGAGCGGTGGGAAAATTGTCGGGATCGGCCATCGAACATGCTGTCACGTGCGGAGGTTTCTGCCGATGAAAAGTGGGGAACGACTGAATCGGACGAGGCGCTTCTGCTGGTAGGATATCGGAAAATTTTGAAAAGTGAGAAGCAAACGGGAGTGATGACACGATTTGCAAAAAAAAAAAAAATCTCACCGGAAGACAGTGGGTCAACCGGGTAAAGCACGACGAAGAAAGAATTGCCTCTTAGCAGACTCTAGATACCATGTTGAAATACAAGAGACTAAGAGACATTTGAATAAACCGTGTGTTTTGAAAAGCATTACGGAGACTTTATTATATATAGAGAGATTATAACTAATTACATGATATAGTCGATGTGACACTATTCGATATACAAATATTCTTAATACTATATTTACAAATATCAACAACTGTGTTGAGAGAATAGGTAAGGATGAGTAAAATAATGCCCGGATGTAAATTTTTCTATATTTAGATTATTTGCTGTTTATTTCCGAATATTTGCTTAGTTTCTTTTGGTACTATTTTCCTTAATTTAAGGAAATAAGTCATTTGAAATATTCCTATAATTACCAACTAATGTTGAAGAATACAATTACAATAGCTTTACCTATTTTCTCTAGGGTATGTTTGTTTCAAATGAAATAACATTCATTAGAATCATATTCTCATGATTATTATTTTCAGGATTTATATTTCTACTCATGTGTTTGACCAAAAGTTAATTTTTTTTGAGAATGTTTATAAAATTTATTTAACATAAAAATTATAAAAAAAACAAAGGTGAGTAGTAGTGGTAAGTTAAGTTAGTTGAACTTTATTTTCATAGGAATATCCTATAGGAATATCCTTTAAGCATTAGAATAACATTGAGAAAATCATAGGTAAACAACATTCCTGGGAATAAAAAATACCCGAGGATCAATTTTAAAAAATTTGAAACAAATAGGGATTATTGCATTTTCAGTGTCACATTCTCGAGAGCCCTAAGTTTTCAATCTAGAATTTAAAAGTGAGCACTCTAGCCGCCTCACAACCTTCATGCCCGACAACCAAAATCAATGGAAGCAAGCCTTTGCAGATTTGACCATTAAGGATGAACACTCCCCTATCATCGTGCGGCAGGAGTCTTAGAAACAGGCACAGTAACAAGCCTCAGTGTGACCATTTCAATCCTGCTTGACACACAAGGGAGACATGCTAGAAAGAAAGTCAATGGAAAGCCTCCGAATTTGAAGACGAATTTGAAGAAGAAAGGTGGTAATGAAGGTCGTGGAGTCATCCTCAATTCAACTTTCAACCACTTTGGAATAGATACACAAGGGAGACATGCTGGAAAGTCAATGGAAAGCCTCCAAATTGGAAGAAGAAAGGTGGTAATGAGAGTCGTGAGCTCCAAACTAGTAATTCTTTTCAAGGGAAGGAGTCATTCTCAATTCAACTTTAAACCACTTTGGAATAGATACACAAGGGAGACATGCTACAAAGTCAATGGAAAGCCTCCAAATTGGAAGAAGAAAGGTGGTAATAAGAGTCGTGCGCTCAAAGCTAATAATTCTAATTAAGGGAAGGAGTCATCCTCAATTCAACTTTCAACCACTTCGGAATAGATAGACAAACTGGTCAAGCTCCTTCTTGCTTTATAGTACAAAAGGTACATTTCGTAGTGTCACTCCAAACCACTATTGGATAATAGATTCAGGTGCAACTAATCTTATAACATGTGAATATACATTATACTCTTCCTATAACCCGTATGCAAGTAATAAAAAAATAAAAGTCACATACGATTACTTTTCAGCCATTGTAGGTAAAGGTTTATTTGTATTGTCTAAGCCTGACTATTGAAGATGTTCTCCATGTTTCAAATTTAACTTGTAGTCTAATGTCTGTTAGTAAATTACTCCTAGAAAAAAATTGTCAAACTAATTTCTTCTATAACCCGTATGCAAGTAATAAAAAATAAAAGTCACATACGATTACTTTTCAGCCATTGTAGGTAAAGGTTTATTTGTATTGTCTAAGCCTGACAATTGAAGATGTTCTCCATGTTTCAAATTTAACTTGTAGTCTAATGTCTGTTAGTAAATTACTCCTAGAAAAAAATTGTCAAAATTTAAATTGTAGTCTAATGTCTGTTAGTAAATTACTCCTAGAAAAAAATTGTCAAACTAATTTCTTCTGTACTCATTGTGTATTTTAAGCATTTGAACTCATTGTAGGTAAAGGTTTATTTGTATTATCTAAGCCTGACTATTGAAGATGTTCTCCATGTTTCAAATTTAACTTGTAGTCTAATGTCTGTTAGTAAATTACTCCTAGAAAAAAATTGTCAAACTAATTTCTTCTATAACCCGTATGCAAGTAATAAAAAAATAAAAGTCACATACGATTACTTTTCAGCCATTGTAGGTAAAGGTTTATTTGTATTGTCTAAGCCTGACAATTGAAGATGTTCTCCATGTTTCAAATTTAACTTGTAGTCTAATGTCTGTTAGTAAATTACTCCTAGAAAAAAATTGTCAAACTAATTTCTTCTGTACTCATTGTGTATTTTAAGCATTTGAACTCGTGGCAAATGATTGACAGTCTTAAGAAGATTGGAGGATTCTACTATCTTTCTGAATCACAACTACCTACTAAACAAATAAGTTCTCATTTAAGTCTTTTTTCTTTGAATAATGATGACAATGTCATGTTATGGCATTTATGATTAAGTCATCCTGACTTTTATTATTTGAAACACTTGTTTTCCATGTTATTTTATAATAGATTTATCCTTGTCTAATGTGAAGCACAATTGTTTGGGGCTCTAACCATATATGAGTACACTTTCGCATGTAAAATGGTTTGTCACCTTTATATAGATGACCACTTAGGAGTACGCTAGGTGTACTTGATAAAGAGGAAGTCCGGTGGTTGTAAGTAAAGGCATGGTTGTAAGGCTGTAAAGGCATTTTTTTTTTCAGAATGGTGCAAAATCAGATTCAAACTACCATTCAAATTTTTAGAAGCGATAATAACATAATGTTTTAACATTAATTTGAGTGATAATGTTTTAACATTAATTTGAGTGATTTTTTCTGTCAAAATGAACTTGTACATCAAAGTTCATGTCTTAATATTCTCCAACAAAATGAAGTCTTAATATTCTCCAACAAAATGAAGTGAGAGAGAAAAAATAGGCATCTTTTGGAAGTAACTCAAGCTTTACTTTTCACAAACAAAGTATCCTATTTGTGGGGTGGAGTAGTCTTAACTACTTCATATTTAATTAACATAATGTCTTTCAAAATTATAAATTTTTATACTCCAATTCAACTTTCAAAGAATGTTTTCCGAATTACTTTGTTTTCAATGATTTAGCTTTAAAAATATTTGGTTGCACAACTTTTGTTCACAAAAACAAAAATGTTGGAAATCTTAAACCCCTTCTAATGAAATTTGTATTTGTTGGATACTTTCCAACTCAAAAGAGATATAAATGTTTTGATTAAAAAATAAAAGAAATGTTTAGCTAGATGTTTTTCAAACTGAGGACATGGACATAAACTTTTTTCAATCATCTTTGTTTATATCACAAACTTCTAAAATTGACACTTTGACACCAATGGAAAATGACGATAATTCCCTACCTAAACCTAAACCTATTCCTGCTATCAGTAAGAAATATGGTGAACCTAAACCTACATTTTTCTGATGAAAATAATGAATTAATTGAAATGCCATTAAATGATGAGTCATCTGAAGAAGATAGACTCAAAGTGAGAAACAATATTTGGAAAGGAAAGGTCTGGGAGAAAGAACCATAAAAGAGGTGACAAGTTGACATCACTGTCATGAATTTGAACTGTGGGATGATCAACCTCGTAAGAAAAAATAAGGTAAATCTATTTGTGTCCGAGAGTCATCTTATGTTTTATGATATTGATGACCCCATAGCTATTAGAAAACCTGTTAGGTCTTGCACTAAATATTCTATATCTAATTTTATTTTATACGCAAACTTGTCTCCATCTTTTTCTGCTTTCACTTCACAATTGTCTAGTGTAAAAATTTCAAAAAAATACAAGATGCTCTAGAAGTTTTGAAATGGAGGGAAGATGTACTTAAGTAGATGAAAGCTCTTGAAAAGAACAAAATTTGGAGTGTTATAACTTTTCCGGATGATAAGAGAATTGTGGGATGTAAATGAGTGTTTACAGGAAAATATAATTCAAACTAGTCAATTGAAAGGTATAAAACTCGATTGGTTGCTAAGAGTTTCACTCAAACCTATGGCATAGACCACTCAGAAACATTTGCTCCTGCTACAAAATTGAACACCATTAGAATACTCTAATCTCTTGCTGCAAACTTGGACTACACTTTACATCATTTGAATGTTAAAAATGTTTTTCTCAATGAATATATAGATAAAGAGGTGTATATGGATGTTCCTTCTCGATTTGAAGACAAATTTGGCTCAAATGTGTGCAAGATAGAAATGTCCTTGTATGGATTAAAATAGTCTCCCAGAGCTTGGTTTGAAATCCATGAAAAAACCGAGTGTACTCAAGGCCAAACTGACCACACCATGTTCACAAAGTTTTCTCACGATAAAGAATCTCTATACTCATTTTCATTATGTATGTTGATGATATTGTCCTTACCAAAGGTGGTATAGCTGATATAGTTTAAATGACAAGAGTAAAAGAGAAACTGGTTGATGACTTTGAAATTAAGGACTTAGGGTCTTTGAGTTACTTTCTAGGTACGGAGGTTGCGAGATCGAAAAAGGGAATTCTAGTGTCACAACAAAAATACATCCTAAATCTCTTGAAAGAAATAAGGATGACCAGCGGATACTCCCAAGGATCCTAATGCAAAGTCTTGGGAAAAAGGGGATGTTCGTGTCAATACTGGAAGATATCAAAGATCAGTTTGTAAACTGATTTGTCTATCACATACAAGACCTGACATTGCCTTCTCAGTAAGTGTAGTAAGTCAGTTTATGCATTCTCCTTTTGAGGAACATCTTGAGGTAGTTTGCATGAACTTGAGATGTCTGAAGGCAGATAAGGCAAATTAAAAAGGGATTATTTTTTAAGAAGACTAGCGTAAGGGGCATCTCTATATTCACTGATGTTGATTGGACTAGAAGGTCTATCTCTGGGTATTGTACCTATGTATGGGGTAATCTTGTGAAATGGAGGAGCAAGAAACAAGGAGTCGTAGCAAGTAATGCAGAAGACAAGTGTGTTTGGGACTATGGATTCAAAGAATTTATGAAGAACTCAACAAAAATTGAACTACCATTGAAATTAGCATAGCCCATGATCCAATCCAACATGATAACCAAACTCATTGAGATTGAGCGACACTTCATAAAGGAGAAGTTAGATATGAGATTATATGCCTTTTGTAACTTCTAGTCAATAGACTATGGATATACTAACCAAGAGTTTGGCTAGACCCATCTTTGAACATTTAGTCAGCAAGTTGGGCATGATAGATATCTATGCACCAACTTCAGGCAGAGTGTTGGGAAAATTTTCATATTTGCTATTTATTTCAGACTATTTGTTTATTTTATATTGTTACTATTCTCCTTAATTTAAGGAAATAATTAGGTTGTCATATTCCTATAAATACCAGGTAATGCTGAAGAATAAAATTACAGCAACTTTTATCTATATTCTCTAATACTTTTTACCCTAATCATATTGAATCAATTGGAAGTGGTGAGCACAGTAGACTGAAACTCTGGGAGCCAGTGGAACCGCAAGATGTGTTCGTTTTGAAAATGATGCATCAGAAGTCAACTTAATCAAAGAAAAGTTGTGGCTGAGACTTTGGCATGAGTCTTTATGCTCCCAGGCTTACTATTGGACTTTATGCGCACAGTAGACTGAAATTCTGGGAGCCAGTGGAACCACAAGGATATGTTCATTTTGAAAATGGTGCACCAGGAGTCAACTTAATCAAAGAAAAGTGTGGTTGGGACTTTGGAATGATCCTTATGCTCTTAGGCTAACTATTGAACTTTGGACTTCAATATGAAAATCATAGCAAAAAATTAGTTTATTATATGTAGATTGCTACCAATTTTTAGACCATAGCTTTGTTGCAATCTGTTGCAATCTGTAGTTTGTTGGTGTTAATGAAACAGACTAGAACCAGATGCAGTGAGCTAACTGATACTTTTAGCTAAGACACACACATAGGAGAGGGAGAGAGGAGAGGAGAGGAGAGGAGAAGCCAATCTTGATAATATAATCTTACATCAACAGTCAATATCGGTTTCAAATTTACTTGAAGTTTTTAAGTAAAATGAATTTCTATACCTTGCAATTGTTTTTGCTTGGTGCTATGAACTAACTTGAGCATGGAATGCTTGTATACTGTGAGTAATGCAAGATACAATTGTTAGTCTTTTGATAGCTGTACAAATGCAGGATAGGACATATGATTACAAATGAGACTGGCGATCTACGTTCTGCGGGCATAGTTCAAGTTCTGGATCTTGGCTGTGGTGTGGCCAGTTTTTCAGCTTATCTTCTTCCCTTGGATATACAAACTATGTCCTTTGCCCCCAAGGATGGTCACGAAAATCAGATTCAATTTGCATTAGAGCGAGGAATTGGTGCAATGATTTCTGCCATGTCCACAAAACAACTACCATTTCCTACAGGGTCATTTGAAATGATTCACTGTTCAAGATGCCGTATAGACTTTCATGAAAATGGTAATTGGATGTCCTTATGATGTTTGTATATATTGGCTATTGGCAGACTTTATATTTAATGTTTGGTTGCAAAGTAAAATGAGAAGACAGAAAAATTGACGCGGGACTTACATTAAAGTTCTCATCAAGTGAAGAGAAAATTACCAATTTCAAGTAGATAATTGACTTCTCTAATTTTATCAATGGTAAAAATGGCATTATAATTTATATCAATTTTTCACTTTCCTATTTTTCATTTTTTTGTTCACTAAACAATTAGAGAGAAAAATGATACTTTTCTTTACATCCAAACGAAGCTTTGGTGGACAATAAACCAAGGTGCAACATGAACTTCTTATTCTTATAGAGTAAAATGGTATTTTTTTCCCTCTCTTAGAAATGTATTTAGCTCTAAGCTTGATAATGCTATCCTTGAAATGAATGCTATTTTACTTTTAAAAACCCCTATAATTCTCCACTTCTTTACCGTTGAGAGTTCCTACTGATTGGACCAATTTGTAGGATCTAAGAAAAATTGAATCAAAATAAAGAATCTTGTTATTGCAATACTGAAAGACAATGGAGAATGTAATTTTTCCCCATTGGTTCTTCTTCACAAAAATATTTCTCTTTTTCATTCGCAATATAGAGAATTCTATTTTCTAATTGTTTTTCTCCTATTTATATATTATCATCCTCTCTAATTAACCAACTACTGACCAATTCTAACTACTTCTGTTTATCTTTTTTTTTTTTTGGAGAGAACTCCACTTTATCTCTATCCTAACAGATGGATGTAAGTTGTGTATGATTCAGTCCTTATATTAGTAAGACTTATTTATTGTTAATCCATACTTAGGATAGCATACATGGGTAATTTTGTGATTTCAAACTGTGATATTTTCTGGGACCAAAATGTTGGACAGCTTTCAATTTATGTATCAATGATGTGCTCTTAATTCATTTAATTAGTTCCGGTTTTACCATAGTAATAGTTTTTAATTACATCGATCTCAAGCCAACCAATGCATTGCTTCATGTTAGAAGTCTCTCTTGACTTCCAAAATCATGTCTGAAGTATGTCCTTCACCATGTCTTGATCTTAATTGATTTCTTAAGGCGACCATTCTTCATTATAGCATATATTTAGTTGATGATGGATGAGTAGCATTTTAACACAAGTTTACTCTGGTCTGTGCAAAGTACTATTGTCTGTTATTGTTCCTCGTTCGAGAAGTATATTTTTGATATATGATACTTTTGAAAAAGCTGGTCATTTTATGAAAACATGTGTTTAAAACTCATTAAACTAACTCCCTAAACTTACCAAATCATGCAGTGTACTATGAAATTAACTTTTGTGTTTGATTTGAGCTAAAGGAGTATAATTGTTATGTTTTGAACCATTTTATCTTACCAAAATTTGTTGAAGTATTTCATCTTATTGTAGTTTGAATTGTATAGCTTAGAGGTTTACTTTTTCCTCATAGTTATCATCATCATCAACATCGTCATTTTTGTTTTTATCGAATAACCTGGTAGAATAGATTCAAAAGGCTGCTATGAAGCCTGATGGGTGAGATCCAATTGGACTCATTTACTATTTCTATTATAGGCTCAATCTGGATAACTGGTAGAATTGCTGCAATCTATATATGTCAAAGCTACTGTTGTTGGCGGATTTATCTAGTTGGATATGCTTTATTGTTTGATACTAATTTATTTTGTTATACTCAGATGGGATTTTGATAAAGGAGTTGGATCGCCTTCTTCGCTCGAATGGTTATTTTGTTTATTCAGCACCACCAGCTTACAGAAAAGATAAAGATTTTCCTGTCATTTGGGATAAGTTGGTGAACTTAACAACAGCAATGTGCTGGAGACTCATTGCTCGTAAAGTTCAAACTGCAATATGGATTAAAGAAAATAGTCAGCCCTCCTGTCTTCTGCAAAATGCAAAACAAAAGGTTATAGATGTCTGTGATGTGGATGATGAATCTAAACCTTCATGGAATATCCCACTTAAGAACTGTATACAAGTCAGAAGTTCTAATACAGAATCTTACAAGCTACCTCCAAGTCATGAGCGCCTTTCGGTGTTTTCTGAAAGGCTGAACAAGATAGGTCTGCCCATTCTTTTTTGTTTGTGTGCAAGAAGTTAATGTCCATATTTGAAATTTACCTTATTCTTAAATTATTCTTCCCATTCTTGATGCTATTGAATAGATATTTGTCTGCAAAGAATTTTGTTCGGCGGTCTTTGATGATGGTCTTGATTTCAAATTTTAGATAGCGTCCATCATACATCATGCTTGCTCTCTTAGAAATTTCCAGAACTGGTATTCCAATGTTTATAGTAGTGATGCATATGCTTTGTTATCATCAGAATCATTTCAAAGGCTATAGATGATATTCAGCCCATAGTTTTTGTGAAGAGTCCCTCATCGGACAAATATGGCTTGAACATATATTTAGTCTGAGAGTTTTAGTTAAAGGCACAATCTTCAGTAGGGCAGATATTAACTTTGCTAACATCATTTTTTGGCTGCAGTGCCATAATTTCATCAGTGATGCTACTCTAATTATAAAAGCATGACTGTGGTGCACTTAGTAGTTCCTTTCAATCTAATGTGATGACCCTTTTAACCTTTTAAACAACAGGTATAAATCGAAATGAATTTACATCAGATTCTCTCTTCTGGCAAGACCAGATTCATCATTACTGGAAACTGATGAATGTCAAAGAAACAGAAATACGCAATGTGATGGATATGAATGCCTTTTATGGTGGATTTGCTGTTGCATTGAACAACTTTCCTGTTTGGGTAATGAATGTTATTCCTGCAAGCATGAAGAACACCTTATCTGGAATTTATGACCGGGGTTTGATTGGGACTTTTCATGATTGGTAAGATTTTGCAACTGATATAGCACATAGTAAATACATTTCAAACACATGTTTTATTGGTTGACTACAGCGCTAATGTTGATATCTTTACATCAGGTGTGAACCATTTTCAAGTTATCCTCGTACTTATGATCTTTTACACGTCAACTACCTCCTTTCCCACTACAGAAACCTAGGGGAAGGTTGTGCATTGGAGGATATCATGCTGGAGATGGATCGTCTTTTACGACCACTGGTAATTACTTTTTAAAAGGTTCCCTTCATGGTTGTCTGCATGTGAATAAAGTTGATAACTCGGCTCACTTTCGATCTGCAGGGATTTATTATCATTAGGGATGAGGAGCATATTATGTCAAGAATCAATGAGTTAGCCCCAAAATTCCTTTGGGATGTAGAGTCACATTTGCTTGAGAACAAAGAAAAGAAGATGGAAACTGTTTTGATTTGTAGAAAAAAGTTTTGGGCAATCCTCTAAGGTGAAGTTCTAGTGTATCTGCTTTGTTTATTGGTTAATGATCATTTTGTGTACATGTCTACAAGGCACTCAATTCGTACATCCTTTTCAGTTTAGTAAGTAGGAATAGAAGTTTAATGTCCTGTATGATTTAATCAAATATAAGATGAAAACTGGAAAGTTTCTTTAAGACTTCATTAATTTTAAATTTCTTGTATCATGGCAATTAAATTAAATCTGAATTCACATCTAGAGTTATATGGAGGTTAGAGTGATAAGGATGGTATGGTATGGGTTCGGCCACAAATTCTAGTATGCATTATCAGCTCCCTCGAATTGTTGCCGTTGTTTAAAGAGCATTAGTTTTCTAAAAAGAAATTGACGAAGTGGAGGCGGAATGACCTTGGTAAGTGTTCATAAAGTTTTTTACTAGGGAACATTGAATATTGTGAAACATCTTTTTTAGTGAAACATCTCTGTGAGAGATACACCACATATTCACCCAAAATCTTAAGGTGATAGATGAGTGAGTTTTCTCATTTATAAATGCTCAAATCTCCACATTTTCAACTAATGTGAGACTATTATTCACACTACTCATATTTGATACATTCTTAATGCCCCTCCTCAAATGTGAGTCCACAATGTTCCACATCAAGTGGAAGCTTTTCTTACTTCCACAAACAATTATACCGCACAAATTTTTCTTACTCACCACCCTTGTGGTGCCGTTGATTTTCGATACAAGTAAGCCGATCCCTTTTTCGAACCAAACACTCATGATACTATTTGTTGGGAGAGTTTTTCACTAGGGAGCATTGAACATTATGAGACTTCTTTTTTACCCAAAATCTTAAGGTGATAGATGAGTGAGTTTTCTCATTTATAAATGCTCAAATCTCCACATTTTCAACTAATGTGAGACTATTATTCACACTACTCACATTTGATACATTCTTAATGCCCCTCCTCAAATGTGAGTCCACAATGTTCCACATCAAGTGGAAGCTTTTCTTACTTCCACAAACAATTATACCGCACAAATTTTTCTTACTCACCACCCTTGTGGTGCCGTTGATTTTCGATACAAGTAAGCCGATCCCTTTTTCGAACCAAACACTCATGATACTATTTGTTGGGAGAGTTTTTCACTCACTAGCATTGAACATTATGAGACTTCTTTTTTAGAACAACACCTTTGTGAGAGATACACCACATATTTATCCAAAACCTTAAGGTGATAGGGGAGTTGATTATCTCACTTATAATTGTTCAAGTCTTCACATTTCCAATAAATATGGGACTATTATCCACACTACTCACATTTGATACATTCACAACAGTAAGAACTTCTGCAACCTCTGCATGAGTACTTCCATGAGGAAGTTATATTAATTTATCATTATATGTATCATAGATTAAATGATAATCAACTTTGATATTTTGATATTTTAATGAAAAATAGAATTTGTAATGATTTGAATGATGCTTGTAAACCAAATTATTTATAAACAAACAATAACATGACATACTACCAACTTTAATGGGAGATTTCAAAACTCTTGATTGCTTCTTACCTTCCTAGGAGATTAAGGAATATTCAAGAAACATGCACCAGCCAATGATAAATCATTGAGTGTTAGAACACCATGCCTAGTTAGCATTATTATAAGAATTCAACCGAGGGACTATTTCGGGAGGAAATAATCAACCACAGTGCAATGTTCCTTTCAATTAGCGAATTTATGAAAATCATTTGTCAAAAGTAAAGATGACAAAGAGAATGCATGAATTGGTTAAATTACATCATCACAGTGATATTAAACATTAACCTCGAGGGAAGTTTCCACCGAACTAGTCGTTTGAAGACTATCCATATAAATCAAATTTGTGTTATACTTGTGTTGATATAGGAAGATTCCCTAGACGTAGAAGAATCTTAAGATCAATAAAATAATGCATGTTATCAAAGTTTACAATACCCTCAATCATGTTATGAATACATAGAGAGAAATCATATTGACTTTGAGTAAAAGAGAACCCAAATAGAGTGAAACAAAAATTCTCATACCATACTTTAGACATCTGTTTCAAACCATATAATGAGCATTTAAACTTGCACGCACCCTTAGATGAAGATAATAAACCTTGAAAGGGAGTCATATAAATATCTTCAATCAGGTTTGAAGAAACCTATTCTTCACATCCATTTGATATATAGACACCACCCTTTAGAAACAATTATAGAGAGTAACGCGCGAACAATTGTCATTTTGGAAATCAATGCAATGAATCATCATAATCAATTTCATATTTATACTTGTTTTCTAAGGCAACCAATCGAGCCTTGAAATAGTTTAGGGGCTCATCATAATTTAGTTTAATATAATACACTCATTTGTAGCTTATGGTTACTACATTAGAAAGACACGAGACAACATCCCATGTGAAATTCTTTTGAAAAGCATAAAGCTTCTCTCATTCATTGCTTTTATCCAACTTACGTCTTTAATAACTTGTGAGTAATAAGTAGAAGTATATATGCCAGAGTCTGAGGAAATATAAAAGTATGCGAGGAATCATACATGTCTCGTGAATATCAATTAGGTGCTTGAGATATTCTACAAGAACAATTGTAAGAACAAGATTTAGTTTTGCATATGGTCTTAAGTTTTGATGATAACAACACACAGGTTCTGAAAGAACAATTTTGTACCCCAATGATTTTGTTAAGTGTGAAGCTACTAAAAACAAGTTCTAACATGAGAAAGTGACGTGTGACATCATCAGACTCTAAACCTAGTACACTATGATTTTGAGAAGTAAAACAATGTGTGTTCTACAAAGATAATTAAGCTCTGGATTCCTCTGCTCAACGCTTTTGATCATCTCTCATCTGGAAAGCTTCGGTTTATGACTCTGATAAGAGAAGTCTCTGACATTATCAAACTCTGAAGTATTACGCTCAACAACTCTGATGAACTATGTCACCAAACTCTGGACCAAGTCTCTGAAGACCAGGTTCTGATGACTCTCTCATACAGACTTTGATTCTTCTATGCATGCTTTATCAACTCTCTTTCGGAAGCTTTTGAATATTAGAAGATAAGATAAAAAAAAATTACGTGAGAAAATAATACACAGTACAAGATTAATATTCTTTCCACTATATTGATTTCCTGGAAAAAGGATTGTACTATTGTACCATTTTGTCTTCCATTTTCACAAAGCGTTATGAAAGGATATAACCACTTGTGAAATTCCATTTCTACCCTCCAACGAATCTTTCTATTTCCTATATAAAGGAGTCTTGGAATAATGGAACAAAAACAACAATATAAGAGAACTACTTCTACGTGAACATTGCAATATTATGAAACTTTTGAGAGAAAGAAAAGAATACACACAAGGAACTTTTGTTCACACACTTCATTAGAAAACATTTTGTGTAAATATTTGTAATACATTTGTGTAATCTGCTTTCACATAAGCATCTTTATAACACACTTTATTTCTCAACTTTTGAGTTGTATTTCCTTGTTAGACCAGGGTATAGTGAGAATTTCTCAAGAAGACATTGACAATTTGTCTTTGTTGTTGTAATAAAGTTTGGTTATAGTGGATTAAGTCCTTGTGATAAGGCGAAATCACCTTGGCGGGTTAACTGGAGGTAACTTCGTTAACAACAAATTAGGATAAAAATAAATGTTTTTATTTTTTTATTCTAAATTCTCTCCTTTTTTTTCTTTTGGGTAGAAAAAGATTTTCATTCTAGAAACCCAATTCAAACCCCCTTTCTTGTGTTTCCGTAACCTTAAATTGGCATCAGAGCTCCGATTTTGGTATTGGTTTTTTATTAAACACTTCACTGTGTTAGATAAAGATCCAGATTTTTTGAAACACAATTGCAGGAGTCCCTTCACCATTTGCACCCGTTGCTAACAACGATAAATATCACTATAGTTCCAAACCTCCAGTTTTTGATGGAGAAAAATTTGACTATTAGAAAGACAAAATTAAAAATTTCTTTCTTAGTCATGATGTGGATTTATAGGATATGGTAGTTGACGACTACACTTATCTTGTTGATGATAATGGTAACAAGTTAGAAAGAAGACTGATGACTGATCAACAAAAGAAAAATTACAGAAATCATCATAAAGCTAGAACCATTATGCTGAATGTTATATCATATTTTGAGTATGAGAAGATCACAAATATACAACTAAGTCTATATTTGACTCCTTAAATATGACTCATAAAGGAAATACTCAAGTGAAAGAAACCAAGGCGCTTGCCTTGATACAAAAATATGAAGCCTTCAAAATGAAGGATGATGAAACAGTTGAGAACTTGTTCTCAAGGTTTCAGACTTTAGTTGCAGGACTGAAGGTTCTTAACAAAGGTTACTCAACTACAGATCATGTTAAGAAGATTATCATAAGCTTAACTAAGAGATCAAGGCCTATTGTAACTGCGTTGAAGTTGTCTAAAGATCTAAACAACATAACTCTTGAAGAACTTGTAAGTTCTTTAAGAAGTCACAAGATAGAGCTTGAAGAGGATGAGCCTCAAAGAAACGTTAAATCTGTGGCTATGAAATTTGTGGGAAAGTCAAAAAAGAATAAAGCCCTTCAAGATGACGAAGAAGAAGAGGAATATGAAGAAGATTCTGAAGAAGAAGATAAGTTGTCTCCTCTTTCCAGAAGAGTTAACCAACTCTGGAAGAATGGACAAAGCAAGTTTAAAGGATCAAGAAGGACATGTGGTCGCTTCGAGTCTACTTCTAGATTGAAGAAGTCAGGTGCTATCAAAGACATTACGTGTTTTGAGTGCAAGGAGCCAGGTCACTACAAAAATGAATGTCCTAAGCTGAGAAAAGACAAGTCAAATAAGAAAGTCTTTAGAGGCAAGAAGAAAGGTCTGATGGCTACCTAGGATGATTGTGAATCCTCAATAGATGACTCTGAGGAAGAACAAGCAAACGTGGCGCTGCTGGCGCACAAAAGCATTTGATGATAAGACATAATCAAAATCAAAATCAAAATTTGAGTCAAACTATGAAGAGGTATTTCCTGATATATCTCATTATGAATTAGAATCTTCCTTATCTGAAATCCTAGAAAAGTATCTGAAGCTTCAGAGTAAATACAAGGATTTGAAACAAGCCCATGTATCTGAATCTGAAGCATATAGTAAGCTTAAGAAATAATTCTCCACTCTGAAAATTTTATTCTTAAAAATGACAACTTTGCCTTTCAAAGTAAAAGTTCTAAACTTGAGGAAGAAATTATTTCAGAAGCTTCTATGGATTTTGAAAATGTTATAAAGAAATATAACAAATCTTTTCAGACACTTTTGGCTAGAAACATAGATATAAGTAAAATGGATTCAATGATCTAGGGAGTTAGCAGAAATGGAAGAAGAGGAACTGATTATGAACATACACAAGACACTTTTAAATCTGAATTGATTTAAAACAAAAGGCAAAACCAAAAGCTCTTTAATGCCATTTCTCTTATTACACAAAATGGTTATTCTGCACAAAGACCCAAGTTCGCTAAGAACTTTGGGAGAACTAACCAGAAAAGACCCAAGAAGATATGGGTACCTAACGACAAGATAATACATGTTGCATACCTCTTTAGCTACATAGTTAAAACACCAATCATGGTACCTAGACTCTGGTTGCTCACGACACATGACGAGAAGAAGGCATATGTTCCAAGACTTGGAACTTAAGCCTGGTGGCTTCGTGGGTTTCAGAGGTAATCAAAAAGGAAATATTATAGGCTCCATAACAATTGGTAGTGGTTCTCTCCCTTTTATTCCTAATATTTTATTAGTTTATGGATTAATGCATAATTTATTGTCCATAAGTCAATTAAATGACAATGGTTATGACATGATATTTAATCAAAAGTATTGTAAAGATGTTGGTCAGATATATGGATCTATTCTTTTCAATGACAAAAGGAAAAATAAAATTTATGAAATTACACTTTATGATCTTTAAAATCAAAATGTTAAATGTCTCATGTCTATTAATGAAGAGCAATGGATCTGACATAGACGATTGTGCCATTGTAGCGGGAAATTCATGATCATCAAGCTATTGACAAGCTAGAGATCAATTAACAAGAGTCGCCACCGCACTTTTATTGTTTCCACGGGAAAAGGGAAAAAGTACGAATAAAACCTAAAAAGTAAGAAGTTTTCAAATAAAAACTAATAAAAGTCAGAGATCACATGTAAGGGGTTTAGTTACACAGAGGGAAGGTGTTAGCACCTAAAGTGTCCTAGGTACTCCTAGGGAGCCCTTTTTGTGTGCATATGTGTTAAAAAGTATATTTCCGGCAAATATTTTTATATCGTATCCACAGAGATTGGGTGATATTACTGCCGTTCTATAATCTCAATTGTTGTAAGTTTGAAAAGTAACCAAGTTATTTTTGAGTGAATTGTTATCTCTTAATTAAAATGACACTAAGACAATGAAATTAGTTTTAAATCAAATATAAAAGGCTTGTCAAGATTGGAATTCACTATCCCAATTTCTTATGTTTCCCTAGTGACAACTATATGGACTCAAAATTATTGATAATATTCAAGTATCCTCTCAATAACATTTATTTCTAAATGAGATTGTGATAATCACTATATTAATTTTTAGACGATTTCTCCATCTAACTATTAATATAACAATCTTTAATGTTTGATACAAAAGAAAAGTAGTGTATAAATCTATTTCTACAATTTATTCACTACTTGAAAGCATACTTTAAGTCAAGATTTGAACAACCTTTCTCAACAATAACTCAAATCGGAATATTTAAAATAGGGTGAAAGTATCAATCCATACATCAATAATCAATTGTCACATACAAGAGTTAATAGGAATACATAATCAATAAGGGATAGCTACTACCTCCAATCTTGCCAAAGTGGGGTTTAGCTCCTCATCACCATGTTTGACAACAATAAAAATGGAATGAATTCAAAAATGACCTCTAGATTGCTTTTCCAAAACTTGTGATAATCCCTCTTTTTCTCCCAATGTGTGGTTAAAAGTTCATGTTTCTCTAATGATCTCCTTTTGGTCTAATACAGAAAAGTGGTCTCCAAAGGTTCTAAAAATGTCACACTTAAGTTGAGCTCAAAACATACCAAGTGACCCAAACTAATTAAAAGGCTTGCTGACTTCGCAGGGTTCGCGGCGCCAACATGGGTCGCGGCGCGAACTAAAGGAAATGCAGCTTCTTTGCAATGCAAGCTTCCTCAACATTTTTTCTTCCAAACTTTATTCTTCAAGTGTGCTTCCAAAATGCCCATCAAGCTCCTTCCAAATTTTGCTCATGCAATCCAATGCTCTCTTGTCCACAATTTCTACAAAACTAACAAATAAGTGAAATATCTACTCAAAACATAATTAAAATAAACTTAATTGCATATTTACTAAATTGTGAGAATAAAAGTGTGTAAATTCGATAAGAAAATGGTAAAATGGACCAATAATAATATATGAAAAGTAGTGATAATTGGTCCATAACAACTCTCCCCAACTTATCATTTTGTTTGTCCCTAAACAAAAGTTTTTCACCAAAGTAACCAAAGTAATGAAACAAGAGAATGAAACAAGGATTAACCAAAGACACTCAAATGGTTCAAAAGTGTACGACCCTTTCACAATCCACTTACCTCAATGCTAGACAAAACATGAACAAGAACAATGGTTGGGTGCAAATGACATACGAAGAAATTCAAAGCAATACATGTCAAAATTGAATCAAACTTATACACACATCATAGTAATGATGAATAAACATGAGGGTTTTCTTTCACTCATCCGAACAATTAAATCAACATCAACTCGAATCATGCGGTCATCAAAGCAATCACTAAATCATGTGAAAAAATGAGTATCAAGAGGTCTTTCAAATGTTGTAATGTGGCTTGGGTTACAAAGAAAGGGTATGATTAAGGGAATTCAAACAAAAATGCCTATCCCAAGGGAGCATTCCCATAAATTCAAACTCAACAACAAATTCTATTTTTGATCCCAATTTTTCTTCTTTTCTTATTTTTCAACAACAACACAACCATGAACTCCCTTTTTGTTTTTCTTTTTACTAGCTCCATAATTTCAAAGGTGACTTATTGTTCTTGTTTCTTTTCACAATTTCACCTTTTCTAAAACACCACTTTTTCAAGTTTTTATCAACTCTTCTAAGTTACTCTCCCTAACTTTAGACTTCAAGACAAAATTTATGCAATAATGCTCCCTACTTAGACATAGGCAAAAGACAAAAATTGCAAACAAAATCGGTTGAAGGTTCAATTGAAACGAAAGAAATTAGGATTCATTTATTCGTAATATTTTTAATGGAATTTGCACTTATCAATCAAATGAATCCTAATACAAGCTCAAAGGGGTTAAACTAAGGATCACTCCTCACAAGGTTAGTTGATTCAAAACTTTTTTTTGGCCAAGTGGTTTTTCTTAATAACAAACAATGCCTCTATCACTTTCACAATTTTCACAAAAATAGACTAATGCATGATTTAGCATGATAAGAATGAATTGAAATAATATCCGGTCTCCCGCATTTAGTGCACAATGGAAGGCTACCTCACAATTGGTTAAGTTCTACTTTGATTCAAAATTGACATGTATCTCAAGGAATTTATGATAGGAAATTTGCAACACAGCATCAAACTATTCATGTTAAGTCTAGAAAGCGGTAAAGTGTACCTTGAAATGCCGACAACCAATTCTTATCATCACCACTCGAAGTGTCCTACACTTCCTTCCTTGCAAGCATCACTTGGTTTCTTCAAGCTTAACTCAAGAACGAGAACAACTAAACAAAAAAAAATGGGGCATACCAAAGTTCATAGAAACACACAATTAAACTTCACAATAAAGATACATGCAATTAACAAAACAAAGGTTCACGGTGAAACGAGAGCCACCAAAAGTACAACAAAAAAAACAAACGGGAAACACCAACATGTGATGCTTCCTAAAGTACAACCATAATTAAAAACACAAAAACAATAATAATAATAATAATAAAAAACTAACAAATAAAAAATCTAATACTACCCAAACCAAGGTCTTCAATCCTCCTCATCAACACCACCGCCCACGGACCCAATGACATCTTCCATGTCTTCATCATGACCCGCACCACTAGCTTGACCACTACCTCCTGCACCCCCCATGAATGTTGGCCTGCCCTCAGGCCAATTAGAATAAGATACGTACTCCGCCTGAGTCAGAAAAGTGTGGGCTTCGGGTGCTAAGAATGTGTTCTGGAACTGCTGCTGCATGTCATCAAATAAGAATGATTGAGACCTCCTAGAAGCCTCAAAGTTTTCACAGCAGTAAGTGGCAAACGCCATCTGATCAAAAACTGGTGCACAGCGGGCGCGAGGCCTAGATGAAGAAGTGCCTGCTCCCTCAACTCTATCCATCTGACTTTGGCAGAACCTGTTCAAAAACACATCATTAATCACACTTGTTATAGAAAGGTGCACCTCATCCGGAATAGGCACATTTGCCCTTCGGCAAAGCCCCATAATCAGCCCCGGATACATGAGCACACCAACTTTCCCTCTGAACTTTGTCCCGTTAGTTGCCACTTTTCTTATCTCCTCCGCGATGATAGACGCCACATCCACCGATTTCCCAATCATAATGTAATACAAAAGGCAGCCGACATCGAGTGAAATTGTGGTACTATGGCTCCGCGGCCGAATGTTGTTCAACAAAAGAACCAAATAAGCCCGGGCTTCCAAATTAAGGTTTTCCCTCTTCCAAGATTTTGCAAATCCTTGATCGTTCAAGTCATACGTCCTTCCCTCAAGGAAAAGGTGAGCACTAACAGCAGCAAGATCCCAATCATTTGCGGTCTCTTTAGCACTGTATTCACACCGCATGTTACCCGCCAAGGTGAGAGGATGGCCCAAATAAGTATTGATTGCATCCCTATTGAAAGCGATGATCTTCCCCCTCACCCTAGTTTGATAGTGGTATGTTACACCTTCTTCCAATTGAAGAGCATTGGCGTAAAATTCACGCACAATGTCATAATTGATTTCCGCTTCCGGCTCACAAATTTTTCCCCACTTTCTTTTTTCAAAATTTGCCACAATCTTCCTATAGTTGCCACCTGGTGACAAACGAATGAACCTCTCTGGCTGGATGGTTCTTTTGATCAGCTTTTCAAACCTCTCCGCATGCTCATTACTAATGAATTTCCGCACGGACTTTGAGGGAACGGAGCTTACTGTTTTTGTGCGCTTAGACATCTGCAAGAAAACCACAAAGCAACCACACAACAGCCAAGAATTAAGTCAGCATACGTAACAAAAAAAACATAAAGTGCTGAAATTCTTTCAGTTCGCGGCGCGAAGGCCAGATCACGGCACGATCTTTGCGAAACCCAGAAAAACCAGCAGCCAAAGGGTCTTTCCTACTGCTCAAATCTTTTCAAAATTTATACCACAAACTCTTAACCTGTCCTAATTTGAAGAATCTCTACACATGCAAAGTGAATTTCAACAAAAAAATTATCCTCTAACAATTACCCTAATTCACCTTGATGAGAGACAAAGAAGGAAAAAGGAAAAAGAGTAAGCATACCTTGATGAGAGAAAGAGATTGAAATGATTCTTACAAAAAGTGGGATTATTGAGATTGAGAGGGTTAAGATTGTTAGGTTTGAGTTTGGGAGTGAGATAGTGTGTTGTGAAAGTGGTGAAGAGAGAGGGATGAAGTTATAAAAGATATAAAGGAAACAAAAGTAAAAAAAACAGAAAATAAAAGGGGTCTGTTCCGCTCAGTTCGCGGGGCCAACTTGGTTCGCGCGCGCGAACTGAAGGTTTCCCAACTTCCAGAATATCACACAAAAACAGGGGAATTAAATTTCCATTCAGTTCGCGGGGCAAACTGAAGGAATTTTCTAAAAATATTGGAAATTGGACTGACCTCCATTATAATCTCGAAAACAAAGCAAAATACATTACATAAATGAAGTAACAAAAAATGAAATGAAGGCTTACGAAGTTGGGTTGCCTCCCAACAAGCGCTTTATTTAACGTCGTTTGAGCTCGACAGTTCGGCGGTACTTCACGGTTCGGCGAGCAAAACGACATATACGTCTCGGTTTACTTCTCCACCATGGTAGACTTTTAATCTCTGCCCATTCACAGTCTAGCTCTCTTTTGACTTTGGGTCTTCAACCACAATGGCTCCATAATCTCGCACCTCTTTCACTACAAACGGTCCCGACCATTTGGACTTCAACTTACTCGGAAACAACTTGAGTCTTGAATTAAAAAGGAGCACCATTTGTCCAACTCTGAACTCCTTGTGATGGACCTTTCCATCACGGTATGATTTCACCTTCTCCTTGTAAAGCTTGTTTGAGTGGTAAGCATTGTTCCTTAATTCCTCCAATTCATGGAGTTGTTCTTTTCTTTTCTCACCGGCTAGAGTGGAGTCAAAGTTCAAGAATTTAAGAGCCCAAAGTGCTCTATGTTCCATCTCTACCGGGATATGACAAGTCTTCCCATAAACCATCTGAAACAGGGTTAGTCCAATAGGAGCTTTGTGGGCGGTACGATACGCCCACGAAGCTTCATCCAATTTTGAAGACCACTCTTTTCTTGAGCTCAAAACAGTTTTTTCAAGTATCCTTTTTACTTCTCTATTTGACACTTCCGTTTGACCATTTGCTTGTGGATGGTAAGGAGTAGTCACTTTATGCTTTACACCATAATGTTCCAAGACTTTTTCCAAGGGTGTATTGCAAAAATGTGATCCCCCATCGCTTACTAACACCCTAGGCACACCAAAACGTGAAAATATGTTTTTCTTTAGAAATCTTATCACGGTTTTGGAGTCGGCCTTAGGTGAAGCAATTGCTTCCACCCACTTTGACACATAGTCAACGACTACAAGAATATACTCATTAGAGAAAGAAGAGGGAAATGGGCCAATAAAATCAATTCCCCAACAATCAAAGACTTCCACTTCCAACATGTTGGTTAGGGGCATATCATCTCGTTTTCCTATCCCTCCGCTTCTTTGGCATGTGTCACAATTCTTTGCATGTTCATGTGCGTCTTTAAACACGGACGGCCAATAAAATCCCGCTTGAAGGACTTTAGTGGCTGTTCGCAAACCGCTATAGTGACCTCCATACGGAGAGTTATGACAATGCCAAAGGATATCTTTTGACTCTTCAAGTGTCACACACCCATCTGTAAAGTGAGGTCAACCACCTCCTGTCTATGCGCTGCGATCTCTCTACGACACTCAGCAATCTGAGTGCGGATGTCGGGTGTCTGCAGTGAAAGATTATTAGAGAAAACAGTGATTCTGGGAGATGGTGGTGTAGGTGTGTATTCAGCAATGGGCGGTGATCTTGGTTCCTCAACGGTCTCTCCCTGGCCCTCCAGAGCATAACTCCAATTCGCTGGATCATGCACACTGGTCATCATAGGATCTGGCAATGTGAAATAATGGATAGCCTCACTGTCGAGTAGCAGTCGGAACTGACATGGGTGGAAAGAGGCTCTCCTCATCAATCCTCTGGTCAAATAGAAGTCAATGTCCATGGTAGTGTACCCACAGTAGGTCCGAAGATGTAACAGCTTGCGAGACAGACCTAAAGCGACAACAATCTGCGTGATGATTCCGCCAACATGGATGACTCCTTCGGTGGATCTGGAGATACCGCTGAGACTGTATAATAAAAAGTTCCCACATGCAACTGGGAGAGACTGGGATGCACAAAATAATAGGAAGATCTCCTCTTCACCCAGTAGTGTCTCTGCATCCGGCCTTCCCAGGAAGGAATATGCTAATATCATATGAAAATATCTGAATGCGGGGTTATGTATGACATGAGACAGCTGCATAGATGGATCCTGGCTTCCGCCACCCGATATATCACTCCAAAACTTCTCAACCTCCTTACCCAGGAAATATTCCATAGGTGTCTCCGGGATAACATCAGGAGTAGTCTGGAAGCCCAATAAGTCGCCGAACTCTTTCTGGCTGAAGGAGTACTCAACTCCGAAAAGCCTGAAAGCAGCATACCCATCTGGTCCAGAGTATGGGTCGTAGTCGAATGAACTCAGGAACTCCAAAGTCAGGTTCCTATATGTGTTACTCAGGTCATCAGCAAACTCATCCCAGTGAAGCTGGTGGCTAAGGAATCGGATACTCGGCTCGATACCCAGTGCCTCCATACACTGCTGATCAGGATAACGTGTGGGGTGCCATAGGGCGCTGATACAAAGCAATGTAGTGCTCCCTCTGAGCATTATCTCTATAGGCCACATGCATGTCATCAAAATCCTGCATCCTGTAAAAGTTAAGAAAGTGATCCTGAAAATACAAACTATTCAAATCTTAGTCTCAATGCAAAATATGATAAAATAAAACTAAAATAAAATAAATGCGAAAAAGTAAAATGAAAGAAAAACCATGGGTTGCCTCCCACGCAGCGCTTGTTTAACGTCATTAGCTTGACGATTAGAATTTATACACCTGTAGTAGTAGGAATTGGTGGATCAATCAGGGTGTGGCTTGAGTAGTATGCTGGAATGTCTCCTCCTTCGTAGAGCTTCAGTCTTTGTCCATTTACAATGAATGGACTACAGGTTTCATTCTTGATTTCTACGGCTCCGGATCTCAGAATCTTAGATACTTCGAAAGGACCAGTCCATCTTGAACGTAGCTTTCCAGGGAAGAGTCGTAACCTAGAGTTAAAAAGGAGAACAGGATCGCCTATATTGAAATTTTTCTTTACTATTCTTTTGTCGTGATAGGCTTTAGTCATCTCTTTATATATTTTTGCATTCTCGTAGGCAGATTGCCTAAGTTCTTCTAAATTATGAACGTCTAGGGTACGCTTTTCTCCAGCGGCTAGGTAGTCTAAATTTAAAGTTTTAATGGCCCAATAGGCCTTATGCTCTAATTCGAATGGTAAGTGACATGATTTTCCATAGACTAGTTGATAAGGAGTAGTTCCTATAGGGGTCTTGAAAGCGGTTCTATAGGCCCATAATGCTTCTTGAAGCTTCTGAGACCAGTCTCTCTTAGAAATAGAAACAGTTTTCTCTAGGATTTGTTTTATCTCCCTATTAGATACTTCTACTTGGCCACTAGTCTGTGGATGGTATGGTGTTGCTACTCTATGCCTAACTCCATATTTTCTTAAAAGTTTGTCAAATATTCTCGATATAAAGTGTGATCCTCCATCGCTTATGACTAAACATGGTGTTCCAAATCTAGGGAATATATAGTTTTTAAATAGTTTGATTACTACCCTAGTGTCGTTTGTGGGTGCAGCTATAGCTTCAATCCACTTAGACACATAGTCTACAACTACTAAGATATACCTATTTCCTAAGGATGGTGGAAAAGGTCCCATGAAATCTATACCCCATACGTCAAAGAGTTCTACTTCTTGAATGTTTCTTAGAGGCATTTCATCATGCCTTGAAATGTTTCCAGTGCATTGGCATCTATCACACTTGACAATACAAGCATAGACATCACGCCACATGGTAGGCCAGAATAGGCCAGCTTGAAGAATCTTGGCGTATGTCTTAGAGGTGCTCGCATGTCCACCATAAGGTGCAGAATAACAATGCTCGATAATACTATTTACCTCTTCTTCTGGAACGCAACGACGAAAAATTCCATCTTTACCCCTTTTGAAAAGGAGTGGTTTGTCCCAATAGAAGTTTCTCACATCGTGGAAGAATTTCTTTTTGCGGTGGTAGTCAAGATCACGGGGTACTATATCAGTAGCTAGGTAATTAACGAAGTCTGCATACCAGGGTGCGTTACTTATTGCTAAGGAATTTTGAGGGTGCTCATAAGGATCTAGGTTATTATCTTCAATGGTTTCTACTCTAGCGATCAGTCGATCATAGGTGAAATCATCATTTATGGGTACTAGTTCAGGTTTTAGATGTTCTAGCCTAGAAAGGTGATCAACTACTACATTTTCAGTGCCTTTTTTTGTCTCTTATATCTAAATCAAACTCTTGTAGTAATAGAATCCATCGGAGTAACCTGGGCTTGGCATCTTTTTTACTTAATAGGTAACGAATGGCAGCATGATCGGTGTAAACTATAATTTTTGCTCCTACTAGATAAGATCTAAATTTGTCTATAGCGAAAACTACAGCGAGTAATTCTTTTTCAGTTGTTGCGTAGTTAAGTTGGGCAGCATCTAGGGTTCTACTGGCATAATAAATGGCATGTAATTTTTTATCTTTCCTTTGTCCTAGAACAGCTCCAACTGCATAATCACTAGCATCGCACATTATCTCAAAAGGTTCCGACCAATCAGGTAGTTTCATAATGGGTGCAGATACTAATGCTTGCTTTAAAAGATTAAATGCATCATTACATTTTTCATTGAAAATGAATTCAGCATCTTTCATTAAAAGTCCGGTTAAAGGTTTAGTTATTTTGGAGAAGTCCTTAATAAAACGCCGGTAGAATCCAGCGTGTCCAAGAAAGCTTCGGACTTCTCTGATGGTTTTTGGGGGTTTTAGGTTTTTTATAACTTCTATTTTAGCTTTATCAACTTCTATACCTTTTTCGGAAACTATATGTCCTAAAACTATTCCTTCGGTCACCATGAAATGACACTTTTCCCAGTTTAGCACGAGGTTCACCTCCACGCATCTCTCCAGGATTTTCTCAAGGTTAGCAAGGCAATTATGGAAATCAAATCCGCAAACCGAGAAATCGTCCATAAACACTTCCATAATACCATCTTGGTAATCTGCAAAGATTGACATCATGCAGCGTTGGAAAGTAGCTGGGGCATTACAGAGGCCGAATGGCATTCGTCTGTAGGCAAAAGTTCCATAAGGGCATGTAAAGGTAGTTCTTTCTTGATCTTCGGGGTGGATAGGTATTTGGAAGAATCCAGAGTATCCATCTAGATAGCAGAAGTAAGAGTATCTGGTTAGACGCTCCAACATCTGGTCTATAAATGGTAAAGGGAAATGATCCTTCCTAGTTGCTTTATTTAATTTTCTATAATCTATACACATCCCATCCTCCTTCTAAATGTTTTGCTACATGTTCGCCTTTATCGTTTTGCACGACTGTGATGCCTCCCTTTTTAGGTACTACATACACAGGGCTCACCCACTTACTATCCGAGATCTGGTAGATTATACCTGCCTCAAGTAACTTAAGAAGTTCCTTTTTAACAACATCACTCGTTATAGGGTTTATTCTTCTCTGATGTTCCCTAGAGGGTTTTGAATCTTCTTCTAGCGAAATCCGATGCATGCATATGGATGGACTTATACCTTTTAGGTCAGAGATATTATATCCTAAGGCTGAGGGATATCTTCGTAAAACGTCTAAAAGTTGGTTCTTTTCCTTTTGGCTTAAGGTAGCACTAACTATAACTTGACGGCTCATCTTTTCATCGAGGAACTCATATCTCAGGTTATTAGGCAGTTCCTTAAGTTCTAAGGTTGGTTTCTTAGGGCATGGCATAGGATCTGGGGTAAGGGATAAACATTCGTAAAGGTTATCATCGATGTAGGGTTTCCTAAAGTCATCATCTTCCCTTATGAGAGTTGATGGTAACTTAATTGTTTTTATAATTTCTTTTTGTTCTAATTCTCTAACACATTCATCAATGATATCTAAGGCATAACACGAATCTCCCAACACAGGTGCCATAAGAAATTTCGAAAGTATAAATTCTATTTTCTGGTCACCTACCTCAAATGTCAACTTTCCTTTCTTGACATCTATTATGGCTTCTGCAATCGATAAGAATGGTCTACCTAGAAGGGTTGGTATATCATTGTCCTCTTTGATGTCCATGACAACAAAATCAGTAGGGATAAATAACTGACCTATCCTAACAGGAAAATCTTCTAAAATGCCTATCGGATATTTAACAGATCTATCGGCTAACTGAAGTGACATCTTAGTGGGCTGTATTTCTCCTAAGTTTAACCTCTCACAAACTGCTAAAGGCATTAGGCTCACACTAGCTCCTAAGTCTAGAAAAGCTTTTTCGATGACATGATTACCCAAAAGGCAAGGAATGGAGAAATTTCCAGGATCTTTATCTTTCTTTGTTAATTTGTCCTCGGAAATAGCATTACATTCCAAAGGCTTCGGATCATCAAGTCTACGTTTGTTGGTAAGGATTTCTTTAAGAAACTTTGCATAAGAAGGTATTTGGGTGATGGCTTCTATGAAAGGGATTTCTACATGAAGTTTTTCTATAACTTTAATAAATTTTTGATATTGTTTATTGATCTGGGTTTGTTTGAGTCTTTGGGGATATGGTATAGGTGGTTTATATGGCAGGGGTGGTACGTAAGTTTTATCTTTAGGTTCTTCTCCTTTCTCTCGACCTTCCTGATTTTCAGATTCCTCTGGTTCCTTTACTTCGTCCGTGGGTTTGGTACATTCCTTAGAAGTTTCGGGTTCACTCAATCTAGGGTTTGGTCGCTCATCATAAGCGTTCCCACTTCGTAGGGTAATGGCATTGGCTTGTCCTCTCGGATTTTGTTGAGGTTGTCCAGGGAATTGTCCTCCAGGTGTAGTCTGAGGGGCTTGGTTTAAGCTACCTAAAAGATATGGGTTTCAAGCATCTTGGTATGAGTAACTATTTGGTCAACCTTGGTTCCTAACTGAGTAATCAATTCGTTAACATGAATGTTTTGGTTCATGAACTCCTTGTTTTGTTGGGTTTGAGCGGTGATAAAATTTTCCATAATTTTCTCAAGGCTCGGCTTTGGTGGCACATGTTGCATAGGTTGATTTGATCTAGGGGCTTGATAACTAGGTCTCGGAGGTGCATTATTTTGGATAGGGTTATTGTTTTTATAGGAGAAGTTCGGGTGATTCCTCCATCCAGGGTTGTAGGTATTCGAGTATGGGTTCCCTTGGGTGTAGTTCACTTGCTCAGAGTGGGCTTCGTTTAATAGACTGCATTCTACGGATTTGTGTCCTTTGGTTCCACATATCTCACAATCCGACGAAACTGCGGCTACAGTATTCGGGTTTATGCACATATGCTTGACCTTAAGAGCTAATGCGTCCATTTTAGCTTGCATCATGTATATAGAGCTTAGTTCATGCACTCCTCCTTGGGCTCCCTTCTTCTCAACTGTCGCTCGTTCGACTCCCCATGATTGATGGTTTTGAGCCATGTCTTCGATGAGGGCACTAGCTTCAGGATAAGGTTTGTTCATCAGAGCACCGCCTGCGGCAGCGTCGATGGTCATCTTTGTGTTGTAATGAAGTCCATTATAGAAGGTTTGAATGATTAACCAATTTTCTAAACCATGATGTGGACATGCTCGTAACAACTCTTTATATCTCTCCCAAGCTTCGAACAATGATTCTCCTTGGTTTTGGGTAAATCTAGTTATATGGTTTTGAAGAACGGCGGTCTTACTCGGGGGAAAATATCTAGCAAGAAATACTCTTCTAAGGTTATCCCAAGTCGTAATGGAATTGGGTGGAAGGGAATCTAACCATGATAGGGCTTTATCTCTGAGGGAAAAAGGAAATAATCTTAAACGTATTGCCTCAGGAGAAGCTCCATTGGTTTTAAAAGTTTCTGCTAATTGAAGAAATATTTTTAAATGTTGGTTTGGGTTCTCAGTAGCGAGACATGCGAATTGTCTCTGTTGCACTAGTTGCAACAGGGATGGTTTAAGTTCAAAATTATTAGCTGGGATGGTTGGGTTTACTATACTAGAACTAGGTTCTTCATTTGATGGTTGAGCGAAGTCCTTAAGAGGTCTTTGGTTTTGATCTTTGGCCATAGCTCTCTTAATTCTATGAAAGAATAAACGTGCGCGAGCGTAACGTTCAGGTTCCTCCAGAGGGTATACTAAGCTTAAACTTCCGGTGCTGCGAGTTCTTCGCATTGACCGGCGGGAAATAGCCTAAGTCTAAACGATATAACAACAGGAAAATGAAATTTGACGAAATTGGTCCCCGGCAACGGCGCCAAAAACTTGATGCATGCTTTTCGCAAGTATACGAACGCGTCAGAGTAATACAAAAGATTATCGAATCCACAGAGACCAAGTGTCAATCTATCGTTATCTGTTGTTATGGTGTTTATCAAAGGAAATCAAAATAAGTGTTTTTGGAGTGTGCAATGAAAAGTAAAGTGTTGAATAAAGATTAATTAATAAAGACAGGGTCGAATGTAATTCACGTAATCAATTAATAATCCAAGTACTTGCTAATAGAGCTACTTATGGGCAATGTTTCCTACTTTGAAAAGAACTAATTTAACAGGAACTGTCGCTTCTGCGTATTCAGAACTGAGTTGTACTCCCTAATCAAACCCTCTTATTGTCACTTATAAAAAGGCGCGCATTGCGTTAGAGTAGTAAACCTATTTTTAAGAAATATAGTATCTTGACTAAGTTGAAAAGTATTATAACCTGGATTTCTTAACCAAAAGAGGTTCTTACGAACCAGACTCTAAACTTATAAACGCGTCCGAAAATAGTTTTAAAATCTCTTTTCTTCTTAATGTTAAAAACTCCTAATGAACTAGACAAAGCGCTTTCGCTGTTTTTGAAATAGTTAAAAACAATTAAGTTTAAAAAGACGTTGGACGGATTTCGATCTTACCCAACGAAATTGAAGTGCGGGAAAACTTAAGTTGAAAATTAAAATAGCCCTTAAGTGTTTCTACGAACAATTGTACGGATTACTGGTTCAATTACGATCCTTACATTCTAACCTTATAAATTTATCTAGACATGGTAAAGTAAAAGTGCACTAAAATAAATAAAAGTAGTGCGAGTGCGAAAAATAAATAAAAGTAGTGCGAGTGCGGAAAGTAAATAAAGTAAAGCGAGTGCGAGGAAATAAATAAAGTAAAGCGAGTGTGAGGAAATAAATAAAGTAAAGCGAGTGCGAGGAAATAAATAAAAGTAAAGCGAGTGCGAGGAAATAAATAAAGTAAAGCGAGTGCGAGGAAATAAATAAAGTAAAGCGAGTGCGAGAAAATAAATAAAAGTAAAGCGAGTGCGAGAAAATAAATAAAGTAAAGCGAGTGCGGGAAAATAAATAAGATAAAGACAAGTAATAAAAACCTGCACCAATCGGAGGGTTGAATAAATTGCAAAGCGGAAATGAAAATGGCGGCAGGATTAACTTCCTTCCAAAGTGCTCCAAACTCGATTACAGACTCTATCACAGACTCGATTACACAATTGTGGTAACACTCCAATGCGAAGCGATTACCACTTTATAAAACTGAATATATGCCTAAGTGAAACAAAGTTGCTCTGAGTTTTCCTCTGCTCTAAGTTTGGATGATTGTAAAAGTGAATTCGAGTTTCTATTTATAAGCAAGTAAAAAGATGGAAATGACTTGGATGCCTTCAACTTGAAAATGGGAGGGAAACTATTATCCTCCTGTGGCGCCCGCCACAAGGCCATGGCGCCCGCCACAAGGCCATGGCGCCCGCCACAAGGCCAATCTGAGGCGCCTTAGTGGAGGTAGTGGGGAACGTGGAAGTTGAGGGAAGTTGAGCTTGGACACGTCATGGCAGGGTCTATGGCGCCAGCCATGGGGTAGGCCACAAGAACAAAATGCTGAATTTTAGGGTTTTTTGCTCTTTTTCGCTCCTTTTCTCGATCGGGGCTCCGATTAAAGTAAAAACCTGAAAACAAAGAAAAACATAGCAATAACACAACAAAATGATAATAAAACAACTAGAATGCATGTGAAATCGGAGTCGAAAATACGGTAAATTTCAGTGTTATCAGGGAACTGTTGCTTTCGCGTATTCAGAACCGAGTTGTACTCCCTAATCAAACCCTCTTATTGTCACTTATAAAAAGGCGCGCATTGCGTTAGAGTAGTAAACCTATTTTTAAGAAATATAGTATCTTGACTAAGTTGAAAAGTATTATAACCTGGATTTCTTAACCAAAAGAGGTTCTCACGAACCAGACTCTAAACTTATAAACGCGTCCGAAAATAGTTTTAAAATCTCTTTTCTTCTTAAGTCAAAAACTCCTAATGAACTAAACAAATCTCTTTCGCTGTTTTTGAAATAGTTAAAAACAATTAAGTTTAGATAGACGTTGGACGGCTTTCGATCTTACCCAACGGAATTGAAGTGCGGGAAAACTTAAGTTGAAAGTTAAAATAGCCCTTAAGTGTTTCTACGAACAATTGTACGGATTATCGGTTCAATTACGATCCTTACATTCTAACCTTATAGATTTAGTTAGACATGGTAAAGTAAAAGTGCATTAAAATAAATAAAAGTAGTGCGAGTGCGGAAAGTAAAAACTTGATGCGGTGTTTCGCAAGTATACGAACGCGTGAGAGTAATATAAAAGATTGTCGAATCCACAGAGACCAAGTGTCAATCTATCGTTATCTATTGTTATGGTGTTTATCAAAGGCAATCAAAATAGGTGTTTTTAGAGTGTGCGATGAAAAGTAAAGTATTGTAATAAATTTAATTAATAAAGACAGGGTCGAATGTAATTCACGTAATCAATTAATAATCCAAGTACTTGCTAATAGAGCTACTTATGGGCAGTATTTCCTACTTTGAAAAGAACTAATTTAACGGGAACTGTCGCTTTCGCATATTCAGAACCGAGTTGTACTTCCTAATCAAACCCTCTTATGGTCACTTATAAAAAGGCGCGCATTGCGTTAGAGTAGTAAACCTATTTTTAAGAAATATAGTATCTTGACTAAGTTGAAAAGTATTATAACCTGGATTTCTTAACCAAAAGAGGTTCTCACGAACCAGACTCTAAACTTATAAACGCGTCCGAAAATAGTTTTAAAATCTCTTTTCTTCTTAAGTCAAAAACTCCTAATGAACAAAACAAAGCGCTTTCGTTGTTTTTGAAATAGTTAAAAACAATTAAGTTTAGATAGACGTTGGACGACTTTCGATCTTATCCAACGGAATTGAAGTGCGGGAAAACTTAAGTTGAAAGTTAAAATAGCCCTTAAGTTTTTCTACGAACAATTGTACAGATTATCGGTTAAATTACGAACCTTACATTCTAACCTTATAGATTTAGTTAGACATGGTAAAGTAAAAGTGCATTAAAATAAATAAAAGTAGTGCGAGTGCGAGGAAAGTAAATAAAACTAAAGCGAGTGCGAGGAAATAAATAATTTAAAGCGAGTGCGAGGAAATAAATAAAAGTAAAGCGAGTGCGAGGAAATAAATAATTTAAAGCGAGTGCGAGGAAATAAACAAAGTAAAGCGAGTGCGAGGAAATAAATAATTTAAAGCGAGTGCGAGGAAATAAACAAAGTAAAGCGAGTGCGAGGAAATAAATAATTTAAAGCGAGTGCTTAGGAAATAAACAAAGTAAAGCGAGTGCGAGAAAATAAATAAGATAAAGACAAGTAATAAAAACCTGCTCCAATCGGAGGGTTGAATAAATTACAAAGCGAAAATGAAAAGTGGCGGCAGGATTAACTTCCTTCCAAAGTGCTCCAAACTCGATTACAGACTCTATCACAGACTCGATTACACAATTGTGGTAACACTCCAATGCGAAGCGATTACCACTTTAAAATACTGAATATATGCCTAAGTGAAACAAAGTTGCTCTGAGTTTGCCTTTGCTCTAAGTTTGGATGATACTAAAAAGCAAAATAAACAACTAAAAGGAAATAAACTATAAATAAACTATCTAAAAACAGCAAAGAAAAAGCGATAAAGGAAAAAATGAGAAAGGTAATAAAGAAAAGACGATAGAGTCTCCTCCCACACTTAAATCGAACATTGTCCCTAATGTTTCGAAATAAGATAAGGGAAGAGTTACCTGACAACCTATTGTTGACCACTAGTGTCCTCGCCATCCTGAGGTGGACGACGGGATCGGGTACGACGACGGTCTCTCTGATCCATCCTCGCCTGCAGGGCATCCTGAGCGGTCCTCACCTCTCGAAGGTTACCTAAAATGGTACCCTGAGTGTTTTCTATGAGAGCAATATGCTGACGGTGGTGGTGTTGCTGACGGGCTTGTGAATCTGTGATCGTTTGCAGGGACTGTAGAACAGTATCGTAGGACCTGTCTGTCCTCCGCTGCGACTCTTGCATGAAGCTCATGTTATCCGCCATTTGCTGCTGGATGGTAGAGAGTAGGTCGTCACGTCTCTGCTCTCTAGCCATGTGGTCACGCCACATCTCCTCTGTAATATAGAAGCCAGGAGTGGTACTTGCAGAAGAAGAAGATGGTGCGGTGTGTGGTGGTGAAGGATGATGGGGGGACACATGGGGTACGGGAGATCTCTCTCTCCGATCATATTCATCATCGGTGTCATGTCCCGCCTCATCAGGAATGTTAGGAGGAAGAGGACCCAAAACAGGTGGAGCATCTAAAGCGTAGGTCCAATTCATTTCATCTCGTACATCTGTACGTCTAATGCACGGTAAAAAAACAGATGGGATGGCTACACCATGAACCATAAGCATATAGCCCCATTCTCTCCTCGAACGACACAGTTTCATGTCTCTAAAAAATTTTAGTTTAATTGTGCGAGGAGGTAAGGGGTCTAGGGTAGCCATCTCATTGTTCAGGTCAAGCGCCCGAGCAATAGATGTAATCAATCCACCAAAAGAAATCGGTCCCGCTTTATTCAAAGTTAAAGTCATATAAGCAAGCATGAACGGGATCGAATTAATTCGTCTATTTGTGAGGCTTCCTTGTAAAAATAGAAGCTCTCTAGCATTAACCTTATTTGGATTCTCCCGGCCAAAAATAGTACATGCCAACAGGTATCTAAAAACTCTGATGTCCGGGTTGTGGATAGTTGAGGCAAGAACTCCTTCAAAAGAGTTTATGGAAGTGTTTGATAATCGCTCCAGAAGGAAAATACCTCAACTGACCACTCTGAATCCAAAGGGGCCTCACAAATAGCACCGTCCCCATGAGGGATCCCTAACAAGCTGGCTAGTTCGTCGGTACTGAATTCGTATTCAACAGCAAACATTCTAAATCTGACAGTACCAAATGTGCTAGCAGTGTTAGGGTTGATAATATAAATCAAGGAACTCAAAAATTCAATTGTCAACCGCTCATACGTAGGTTCTTTGTTGGAAAAGAAATTATGCAAACCTAAATTATCTAATAAATGAAATATGCTATGATAGATACCTAAAGTGTAGAGACAGTTTTCGTCAACATACCTTGTCAGGAGGATTTCCCGATTTTGCAACCGTTCGATGATTTTTCTTTGTTTATCCCCCGGTTTTCCTCCTCAAAGAATGAATCCGTTAAACTCCATTTGAAAGCTCTTGAAAAGTGATGAAGAAGATGAAGTGGTTTGTGAAAAGGTTGGATTTTTACGAAATCCGACGGATGAAAATGAAAATGGAAATCGGAAAAATGATTTGTACGGTGTGGTGGTTAGAAAAGTATGAGCTTTTTGTGGGTTCAAGGATGTTTTTCCAAGGTGAAAAAATGGGTTTGGAAGGTTGTAAGGTGTGAAAATGGTGAAGAAAGGGGTTCTGCCGCGACCTTTTACAGACGCTGTGGCGGGCGCCATAGGATCTATGGCGGGCGCCACAAGGCAAAATCTGGCTGGGCCGGATTTTGGTCCTTTGGCTTGGGCTTCTCTTGTCTTTTGGCTTTGAGGGGTCCGGATAGCATTTGTTTTGTGATTTTCCTAGCATCATTGGCTTGCATAATTTTATAAAAGTAAAAAAAAAATGAAACAAAAATATTAGACTAATAAATAAATAAACAACTAAAATAAAAAATGCAAATAAAACAAACATAAGACATATATAGATAAAAATAGAAATATCGATGTATAGATGTAGTTTATATAATATTCCAAATGCGATAATATAAGATGGGTTATGTAAATACGAGAAAAATAAAATAAAAGAAAGATAAAATAAGATGGAATGGTGAGATCATATAATAGGGATGTCATCTTCCTGAGGGGATCCACGGAGCGTGGCTACTTCCTGCCTGAGCTTTGCGATCTCCTGATATAGACAGTCGGCTTCAGTAGCATGGGTGAGATCAGACACTCCTATCTGTAAAGTGAGGTCAGCCACCTCCTGTCTAAGCTCTGCGATCTCTCTACGACACTCAGCAATCTGAGTGCGGATGTCGGGGGTCTGCAATGAAAGATTATTAGAGAAAACAGTGATCCTAGGAAATGGTGGTGTAGGCGTGTATTCAGCAATGGGTGGTGATCTCGGCTCCTCGACGGTCTCTCCCTGGCCCTTTAGAGCATAACTCCATTTCGCTGGATCATGCACACTGGTCATCATAGGATCTGGCAGTGTGAAATAGTGGATAGGCTCGCTGTCGACTAGCAATCGGAACTGACATGGGTGGAAAAAGGCTCTCCTCATCAACCCTCTGGTCAAACAGAAGTCGATGTCCATGGTAGTGTATCCACAGTAGGTCCGAAGATGTAACAGCTTGCGAGACAGACCTAAAGCGACAACAATCTGCTTGATGATTCCGCCAACATGGATGACTCCTTCGGTAGATCTGGAGATACCACTGAGACTGTATAAAAAAAGTTCCCACATGCTACTGGGCGAGACTGGGATGCATAAAATAATAGGAAGATCTCCTCTTCACTCAGTAGTGTCTCTGCATCCGGTCTTCCCAGGAAGGAATGTGCTAATATCATCTGAAAGTATCTGAAGGCGGGGTTATGTATAACATGAGACAACTGCGTAGATGGATCTTGGCTTCCGCCACCCGATATATCACTCCAAAACTTCTCCACCTCCTTACCCAGAAAATATCCCATAGGTGTCTCCGGGATAGCATCAGGAGTGGTCTGGAAACCCAATAAGTCGCCGAACTCTTTCTGCCTAAAGGAGTACTCAACTCCAAAGAGCCTGAAAGCAGCATACCCATCTGGTCCAGAGTATGGGTCATAGTCGAATGAACTCAGGAACTCCAGTGTCAGGTTCCTGTAGGTGTTACTCAAGTCATCAGTAAACTCGTCCCAGTGAAGCTGGTGGCTAAGGAATCGGATACTCGGCTCGATACCCAGTGCCTCCATACAGTGTTGATCAGGATAACGTGTGGGTGCCATAGGGCGTTGATACAGAGCGATGTAGCGCTCTCTCTGAGCATTATCTCTATAGGCCACGTGTTAGACTATGGCACGGATCTAGAAGGGGGGGTTGAATAGATCCCAATTAAAAACTTTAGTCGGCGCTACCAATTTAAAAGAAAAATTGGTTTAAAAAATGTTTTTAGGTGCGGAAGCTGCCGAGGAAAATTAGTCTAAAACGAACCGTTATTGGAAAACCGGATATGCGTTAAGCGAATGGATTATTTGATTAGAAGAGATACAATTCACTACACACAAAGCACAATCAATTATCTAGATCACTTATTTGCAAGCCTAGTTCCAATGAGTCAAAATACCAAAGAGAAAACTTAAGGTAATTTTAGCTTAGGCAATATTACAAACACTTGGTGTGCACAAGCACTCCAAGTGATTTTTGAGTTAAGTAAGTGATACGATTTTTCCTAGTACAATATGTTATTGTACTTAGTATTCCAACAACAGTTTGCACCACTTTCTCAACTTAAATCAATGTTTGTCAGAAAATTGCTTAAACTAAAATCACTTAAATTTTAAGCTGAAAATTAACTTGTGCAGAAAATTTAAAGAAGACAGAGATTTGATGAGGCAGTTCCCCCGCCGTCCTCGCTTCGGGGTACGTCTGCCCTCAATTCTAAAATTAGAATTGAGATGATCAATAGATATAACCTGTGATGTTTAATCGTTTTTACAAGGAGTGCAGAGTATGTAAACAACAGAATTTCGCAATATGTTGAATGATACTTCTTCTCCTTTCCCCTTGATTCAAGATGAATCAAGACCTTTGATTGTTGATGTTTGACCTCCGTTTCCTGCCGCTCGTTGATGAACCTTCCGTTCTTCAATCCCTTGGCCCGGCTGATCACGAACAAGAACAATCAAACCCGGATTCTTCACTGCTCAATCACCGACCCCGCTACTAAACTGATGAAGACTTTCTCTTATCAGTTACCTTCGCTCAGCTGAATGATAATGAAGCAACCCGTCCAAAAACCCCCAAACGCAAACCGGTATTGGAGGATAAAACCCTAATGGTTTTATTCAAGAAAGAACCTGTCAAGACTTCAACTCGAACTCGATTCTTCAATCGCTACCTCGAACCTTATCACCTTCAAACTGTCACAAATTTGCATCAAAAGTTATTGTGTGCAGTTGATGAATTTTTGGACTGTTGAAGATGAAGATGATGAATCTTTGACAACTATTTCACTCTTTCTTGTTTCCTTGAACACTTGTACTCAAAAATTCAAATGTTAGTTAATAGAAGTGTTTTTGCTTCTATTTATAGTAACAGACAAAACCAAACAGACAGAACAGAAATTTAAACTTTGAAATAACTCAGAAAATTGAGTTTGCGCGCGAACGGTCGACCATAGGGTCAGCGCACGCTGACCCGTGGGGCACGCGCTGACTGCATGCGTCGACGCAAGGGATTTTTGCGCCGACCCGTGAGTTAAGCGTCGACCTTATGCGTCGACGCATAGGGTTCTTGCGCTGACTCCCACCAGTTTGGGCAGAGCCCTTGCGCCGACCCGTGGGCTTTGAGCTGACCCCTATGGTCGACTCAAAGCCATGAAATCTGCAGAAAAACTGTGGTTAGTGAATTTTATATATATGGTCATGATCACGCTTTGTTTGTATGTCTTTAATGATCATAATAGCTTTAGGATAACGTGAAAAGGATATGGTGAGTAATGTGATGCATTTGTTCGTAGACTTGCATGATGGTCTTTTGTCATCATCGAAACTTGACATCGTATGTGTATGAGACTTTGTCTTTACATACTCCCCCTTTTTGATGATGACAACCCGTATAACTCAGCGTGACGAACATCATGCAGCATTGACACATTTTGCACACTCCCCCTTTCTTTTGTATTCTAAGGCCATTTGCAGTTTGTCATTTGCAGTTTGTCAGACTGTTAGTTTGTCAGCAATGTCAGCATTTTTCTCCCCCTTTGACAACATCAAAAAGAGAGACAGAGTAATTATTCAAGGTTGCAACGATAAATTCACAGGCAGTAGTAGATACCAACGAAATAATATCACACATATATCATTTCTTAACACTAGTCATTAATTACGAATGAGAAAATACATAATGAAGTTGTGGTGCATAAACAGGCAAAACAACAACAAAATACATGCAAAAACAACAAGCAACATGTAAAGTGTATATGAATGGCTATTGTCTTAAGTGACGGTGTCCAGGATGGTAGCATACGCCTGGATTTCTGCTGGGGTCAGCCAGAGTTTCTAGATAATCAGTAACACCTTCCAGATGCCTAAGACTACCGGTGACTTGCCGATCCAAATCTGCATACCGTTCATTTAGGCTTGTGGAGAGATTGTCGAGCCGCTCATTTTGGGTCTGAAGTTGACTGTTAATTTGAGCAAGTCGGTCATCTTGAGATTGCATGAATGTTTGTTGGGCAAGCTGCATGCTTTGCATCATCGCCAACAGCTCTGAAGAATCAGCTTGATGTGGAGGGGATGGAGGAAGTTCTTCCTCAACCTGGTGATATGGCTGGTAAAATTCACGTTGAGTTGTCCAACCTGAATGTTGCCATTCACCCCAGCCACCCCACTGTGGAGCATCTTCTTCATATGTATCCGGCTGCTGTACCCAAGCAGAGCCGGAGTGGTCATGCGTGTCAACTGGTGGAGGACTTTCATCTCCACCAATGAGAGCATCATCGTGCCTTATTTCTTGTTCTTCTTCTGCTTCTTCTTCTTGTTCTCTTTCCACTTCATCTTCTTGATCTTCACTATCATCACTGTCATCCCTTACAGGAATATTTGATCTTCTAACAAACTTATATTGCTTCCGCTCCTTGCACCATAGATAACCCATCATAGACATGGTCTTTGTGCTAAACTCTTTGTCAGGTGTGATTGATGTTAACGGGAAGGACGGATGGCTAACATTTGCTGATGTGAGGATTTCTTGGATGAACGATCCGTAGGCGAGAGCAGTTCCTCGTCCGGAATCCCTAAGATTATACATTCTACTGGCAATGTAGTATGGCCAGTTGATCTGTATCTTATTTTTCAGAATATAGATCAAATGAACTTCGGGCTGTTCGACTCTGGAGAGACCGCCCTTCTTGGGCCGCAGGATGCGTGAGACAACCCACTGAAGAATCCTTTCCCCGGCGTTCAGTTTGCCGGCAGTGACGGTTCGTGGGAACATGTCACTCTGCACAAAATCATCAGAATATGGCCGTACCAACATGTCATTTAATGCGCGCTTAAACTCATAGCCATCAATGTGGTGAGTATCAGTCACCTCAGGCAGGGAGTTTCCGGCATCATCCACAGACAAATCAAAATATCTATTCCAAAAGTTTGATTTAACTGATACCTTAACAGAGCCAACTTTGGAGGAGAGTTTGTGTCCGCGAAACTTCTCATGAAGACCGGAGTAGAAGACTCGGACAAGGTCTTCACTGTATTGAGAGTTGCACTCCAAGAAATTTAGGAGACCTTGATGCTTCAGCAGAGCCAAAACTTCCGGTAAGTGCATACGGTCAGCTTCAAGTCTGTAGAACGCATGTTGTTGCACAACACTTCGTTTACCGATGTCTTGGTTGTAGGTTTCAACACGAGCAGGTGGAACGAGAGATACGGCAGATATGGGAAGAGATACACCAGATGATTCACGTGGTCTCTTGCCGGAAGGTCTGCGTGATGAAGAAGCCATTTGAGTGGGTTTGAGATAGAGTGTTTGGATGTATAGAGAAGGTTTAATGAGGGTTTTGAGAGTGATTTTTCGAGAGAAGGGTTTTTCCCAATTTATAGTGGAAAGGTTAGGGTTTTGGGAAGATGGAAGAATATAGAGCACTAGCTAGTGGGTAGGTGCAGGTTACAATGTAGTGGGTAGTTGGAAGGGTGTGGAGTGTAAATGCACGGTTAATGATGGAATGCATGAGTGATGATTCAAATTTTTCTGCAGAAAAACGGAATTTTTCGAGCGATGCGTCGACCATACCCCTGTATGCGTCGACGCATACTGTTTGATTTTTGAAAATATGCAGAAATTAATTTTCATGCGTCGACCATACCCTGGTGCGGTCGACTCATACTGTACAAATTTTCATTTTCCACTGTTTACCACATGCAATGACTAGTTTGATGCATAAGCAGCAATATATACAGCAATACACAACCAAATGGATATATTAAGGGAATCTATATATAAACCACATCATTTTGAGATGAAATTTTGAAGTCATGAGCTTTAGCAGAGATATAGAGAAAGGAACGATATCACCTTAATACCACAGTGACTTAGTGAACATTAGACATGTGCTTGCAACAACAGAAATTTGTTAGAAGTACAGTATTAAGGCTTAAGATGGGAGAATGTAAACAGCAGTTTAGACTGCCCGTTCCGAAATATCAAGGATGCCAAGTTCTCGACGAATATGAAAGAAAGGTTCATTTGCTAGCGGCTTTGTGAAAATGTCTGCTAGTTGATTTTCAGTGTTTACGTGTTCAAACACGATGTCACCTTTCTCTACATGATCCCGAAGAAGGTGGTGTCGAATTTCGATATGCTTAGTGCGAGAGTGTAGCACAGGATTTTTGGTTAGGTTAATAGCACTCGTGTTGTCACAAAATATGGGAATACGTTCCAGTTTTAGGTTAAAATCCAATAGTTGTTGCTTAATCCATAAGATTTGGGCACAGCAACTACCGGCTGCAACATATTCAGCTTCGGCGGTTGACAAAGCGACAGAAACTTGTTTCTTGCTATGCCAACTAACCAAAGAGTTTGAAAATAGATGACAAGTGCCACTTGTGCTTTTCCTATCCGATTTACAACCGGCAAAGTCGGAATCGGAAAAACCTACCAAAGAACAATCATTACCTTTGGAATACCATAGTCCGTATTTCGGAGTACCGGATAAATATCGAAGTATCCGTTTAACGGCTTTTAAATGGGATTCCTTGGGACATGATTGGTATCTTGCACACATGCAAACACTAAACATAATATCGGGACGAGAAGCAGTAAGATAAAGGAGTGAACCAATCATACCTCTATACCGTTTTACATCTACTTCCTTACCGTCTTCGTCTTTGTTCAAGTTGGTACACGTAGGCATGGGGGTGTCTATGGCCTTAGCTTTTGCCATGTCAAATCTCTTGATAAGGTCCAAACAATACTTTGTCTGGCTCACGAAAGTTCCTTCTTTGAGCTGTTTGATTTGTAGACCGAGGAAGTATGTGAGCTCCCCCATCATACTCATCTCGAACTCACCCTGCATAAGGTCAGAGAACTCTCTCACAAGTTTCATGTTAGTAGATCCAAAAATGATATCATCCACATAGATTTGCACTAGTATCAAGTGCTTTCCTTGACGTTTAATGAAGAGGGTTGTGTCAACCTTTCCTCTTGAGTAACCTTGATCTAATAGGAACTTGCTTAGTCTCTCATACCAAGCTCTAGGAGCTTGTTTGAGGCCGTACAAAGCCCTTTTTAGCTTATAAACATGATCAGGATACTCATGGGATTCGAAACCCGGAGGTTGTGCGACATACACTTCTTCATTTATGTGACCGTTAAGGAAGGCACTTTTTACATCCATTTGAAATAGCTTAAAATCCTTTGCACAAGCGAAGGCAAGGAGAAGGCGTATAGCCTCGAGTCGGGCAACCGGCGCATAAGTTTCCTCATAGTCGATGCCTTCCTCTTGGTTATACCCTTGCGCGACTAAACGCGCCTTATTACGGGTTATTACCCCGTTTTCGTCCAGCTTGTTCCTAAACACCCATCGGGTGCCGATTACTCGATGATCTCGCGGAGGAGGGACAAGGTCCCAAACCTCATTTCTGGTGAACTGATTAAGTTCCTCCTGCATTGATAAAAACCAGTGTTCATCGAGTAGGGCTTCTTTAGGGTTTTTAGGTTCCATCTGCGAAACGAAAGCGAAGTGATAACAGAAATTACTTATCTTAGACCGAGTTGTTACACCCTTTGAGATATCTCCGATAATGTTGTCGATTGGATGGTCTTTGGAAGACTTCCAAGCTTGAGGAAGATCATTGTTTGAAGGCGGATGATCTACTTCTGTTTCATCATGGTGTACATCTTTGTCCTCCTCAATTTTGATTGTGTCGGGTTGATCAATCCCCGGCTCGCCATCATTGAGGATGTCTTTGGTAGATGTACCTGCACCATGAAAAATACTATCCTTTCCGACGTTTCTCGGATTGGATTCATCAAAGGTAACATGCACCGACTCTTCTACTGTAAGTAATCGCTTGTTGTAAATTCTATATGCTTTGCTAGATTGAGAGTATCCGAGGAAGATACCTTCGTCGGCCTTGGAATCAAATTTCCCTAAGTTTTCCTTTCCATTGTTTAACACAAAGCATTTGCAACCAAAGACATGAAGGTGAGAGACATTTGGCTTTCGCCCTTTTAAAAGTTCATACGGTGTTTTGTTAAGAATGGGGCGAATGAGCACCCTATTCAAAACGTAACACGCCGTACTAATGGCGTCGGCCCAAAAATATTTTGGTAAGCCACTTTCATTGATCATTGTTCTTCCCAATTCTTCCAAAATTCGATTTTTACGCTCCACAACCCCATTTTGTTGAGGAGTGCGTGGAGCGGAGAAGTTATGATCAATGCCATGGTTACCGCAATATTCTTCAAATAGGTGATTTTCAAATTCACCTCCATGATCGCTTCTAATTGCAACAATGTTTGTGTTTAGTTTATTTTGAGAAAGCTTAGCAAATCGTTCAAAGGCGGCGAATGTGTCACTCTTACTTACTAAGAAAATAGTCCAACAAAATCGAGAAAAGTCGTCCACTATTACGAAACCGTAATAGTTTCCTCCTAGACTCTTAATCCTAGATGGCCCAAATAAATCCATATGGAGAAGCTCGAGAGGTCTCGTTGTTGAAACGATGTTTTTGGATTTAAAAGAGATCCTCGTTTGCTTCCCCTTTTGACAAGCATCACAAAGGTGATCCTTGGTGAACTTAATTTTGGGGAGACCTAGGACTAGATCTTTTGAGACTATTTTGTTAAGTAAGTCGAAATTAACATGTGCTAAACGTCGATGCCATAACCATGAATCTTCATTCATTGTTACAAGACATTTGTCACTTGTTAACGACACTTCATTTAAGTCAAGCATATAGACATTGTTCACACGAAGACCATTAAACATGCTCTTCTTATCATCAGTATGCACAATTTTGCAACAATCTTTTGAAAACGATACATTGTATCCTTTGTCGCATAACTGGCTGATGCTAAGTAGGTTATGTTTAAGACCTTCGACAAGCAATACGTCAGAAATAGTAGTGGAAGAGGGATTACCTACACTACCTTTACCAAGTATTGCTCCTCGGTTATTGTCACCATAAGTTACATATCCCTTCTTCTTAGCCACGAAGTCAATGAAGAGAGATATGTCACCTGACATATGCCTTGAGCATCCACTATCGAGAACCCATCTTCTCTCGGTAGTCTCGAGGCATTGTACCTGTGATAAGATAATTAACAAAAGGAGGTACCCAATGGCTTATTGGGTCCTGAGTGGTGAGAAGCAAATTGGTTGCATTTGGGCATCCATTGATAAATGCCTTTAGGAACTAAAAATCTCCTAAATCTACACTTAGCAATGGAATGACCCTTCTTGCAACAATAAAGACAAGAGAACTTTTCATTTTGATTACTTTTGCTATCTTCATCCTTTATAACATATTTGTACTTTTGATATGGATTAACCATACTTGTTCGAAAATTTGATTTATCAATAGCAAAAGTAATCTTGGGCTCAAGAGCCTTGTTAAGTTTGGCTTTTAGGTTCCTTACTTCACTTTGCCAAATGTAACAAGTATCACACCCAAAGTTCATCATTCTACTTTTAAGGTCCTCATAACTAGTTTTTGTGCTTTCCACTATAGAAGCCTTAAGTGCCTCAAGTTTCCTTTCGGATTCTTGAATTTTTTGTTCTAAATGAGAGAAAATTTTCTTATTTGAGGCAAGCCTTTTAAAGGCTTCTTTTGCTTCACAGTGGAGAGTTTCAAAAACAGTTTGCAGTTCATGATGAGACATACTAGAGGAATTTTCATATTTAGCATGTCGTACCTGTTTCTTCTTATTCTTTTGATGAGCGGAGAGACATAGATTTGCATTTTCATCTTCATCACTTGAGCTTTCATCATCGGAGGAGTCGCTATCGCTTTCCCAAGCAATGTATGCCCTCCTTGGCTTTGATGGTTTCTTATGTGATTTGTATGAATCTTTTTCTTTTGCCTTTTTATTCATCGGACAGTCCGGTTTGTAGTGACCCGGCTTTCCACACTTGTAGCACGACCCTCTAGTTGTTTTTCCTTTGGAGTCATCATTTTTGGAGAACCTAGATTGCTTCCGGAAGTTAACTAAGTTTTTCTCGGAATGTTGGATGCCGTTCTTTCTCACGTAACGGTTGTAGCGTTTGACGAACAGCCCCATATCTTCACTCTTGTCCTCTTCTTCTTCGTCACTCGTAGAATAATCACTTTGCTCTTTTGCTTGAGACTTTGAGGAGGAAGTCTTTAGAGCAATTGATTTCTTTTCGCTCACCTTGGCTTTGTCTTTCTTATCTTTCCTTTCATGTTGTTCCAAGCTTAATAGAACTTGTTCGTGCTCTTGTAGTTTGCCGAACAATGTTGTTAAGTCCAAAATGGTAAGATCGTTTGCCTCTTTGATGGCGGTCACTTTTGGCTGCCATTCCCTGTTAAGACATCTTAAGATTTTATTAGTAGCAACATCATTGGAAATAGGTTTACCTAGTGAATGTAATCGATTGATTAGATGAGTGAATCTCTTTTGCATGTCGGCAATGGTTTCCCCTTGCTCCATGAAAAAGAGATCAAATTCTTGCGTTAGTGTATTGATTCTAGCCAATTTAACATCGTTCGTCCCCTCATGGGCAATTTGAAGTGAATCCCACATGGCCTTAGCAGTAGGGCAATGGGATACACGATAGTATTCGTCTACCCCTAATGAGGAGATTAAGATGTTTTTGGCTTTCCAATCATAGTTGTATTTCTTTTCATCATCATCGGTCCATTGTGCTTCAGGCTTAGGCACTATTTCATTATTCTCATTGGTCATGGTTATTTCAATTGGACCATTGAGAATAACATTCCATATTTTTCTATCTATGGAATTTATGTGCACCCGCATACAGTCTTTCCAATAACTATAATTTTCACCATTGAAAACGGGAGCTCTATTATAAGCCCCTTTAGGTTCGTTAGCCATTTTCTATCAAAGTTATATTTTGAAGCACGGAATAAACCGGAGCTCCTGATACCACTTGTTAGACTATGGCACGGATCTAGAAGGGGGGGTTGAATAGATCCCAATTAAAAACTTTAGTCGGCGCTACCAATTTAAAAGAAAAATTGGTTTAAAAAATGTTTTTAGGTGCGGAAGCTGCCGAGGAAAATTAGTCTAAAACGAACCGTTATTGGAAAACCGGATATGCGTTAAGCGAATGGATTATTTGATTAGAAGAGATACAATTCACTACACACAAAGCACAATCAATTATCTAGATCACTTATTTGCAAGCCTAGTTCCAATGAGTCAAAATACCAAAGAGAAAACTTAAGGTAATTTTAGCTTAGGCAATATTACAAACACTTGGTGTGCACAAGCACTCCAAGTGATTTTTGAGTTAAGTAAGTGATACGATTTTTCCTAGTACAATATGTTATTGTACTTAGTATTCCAACAACAGTTTGCACCACTTTCTCAACTTAAATCAATGTTTGTCAGAAAATTGCTTAAACTAAAATCACTTAAATTTTAAGCTGAAAATTAACTTGTGCAGAAAATTTAAAGAAGACAGAGATTTGATGAGGCAGTTCCCCCGCCGTCCTCGCTTCGGGGTACGTCTGCCCTCAATTCTAAAATTAGAATTGAGATGATCAATAGATATAACCTGTGATGTTTAATCGTTTTTACAAGGAGTGCAGAGTATGTAAACAACAGAATTTCGCAATATGTTGAATGATACTTCTTCTCCTTTCCCCTTGATTCAAGATGAATCAAGACCTTTGATTGTTGATGTTTGACCTCCGTTTCCTGCCGCTCGTTGACGAACCTTCCGTTCTTCAATCCCTTGGCCCGGCTGATCACGAACAAGAACAATCAAACCCGGATTCTTCACTGCTCAATCACCGACCCCGCTACTAAACTGATGAAGACTTTCTCTTATCAGTTACCTTCGCTCAGCTGAATGATAATGAAGCAACCCGTCCAAAAACCCCCAAACGCAAACCGGTATTGGAGGATAAAACCCTAATGGTTTTATTCAAGAAAGAACCTGTCAAGACTTCAACTCGAACTCGATTCTTCAATCGCTACCTCGAACCTTATCACCTTCAAACTGTCACAAATTTGCATCAAAAGTTATTGTGTGCAGTTGATGAATTTTTGGACTGTTGAAGATGAAGATGATGAATCTTTGACAACTATTTCACTCTTTCTTGTTTCCTTGAACACTTGTACTCAAAAATTCAAATGTTAGTTAATAGAAGTGTTTTTGCTTCTATTTATAGTAACAGACAAAACCAAACAGACAGAACAGAAATTTAAACTTTGAAATAACTCAGAAAATTGAGTTTGCGCGCGAACGGTCGACCATAGGGTCAGCGCACGCTGACCCGTGGGGCACGCGCTGACTGCATGCGTCGACGCAAGGGATTTTTGCGCCGACCCGTGAGTTAAGCGTCGACCTTATGCGTCGACGCATAGGGTTCTTGCGCTGACTCCCACCAGTTTGGGCAGAGCCCTTGCGCCGACCCGTGGGCTTTGAGCTGACCCCTATGGTCGACTCAAAGCCATGAAATCTGCAGAAAAACTGTGGTTAGTGAATTTTATATATATGGTCATGATCACGCTTTGTTTGTATGTCTTTAATGATCATAATAGCTTTAGGATAACGTGAAAAGGATATGGTGAGTAATGTGATGCATTTGTTCGTAGACTTGCATGATGGTCTTTTGTCATCATCGAAACTTGACATCGTATGTGTATGAGACTTTGTCTTTACATACTCCCCCTTTTTGATGATGACAACCCGTATAACTCAGCGTGACGAACATCATGCAGCATTGACACATTTTGCACACTCCCCCTTTCTTTTGTATTCTAAGGCCATTTGCAGTTTGTCATTTGCAGTTTGTCAGACTGTTAGTTTGTCAGCAATGTCAGCATTTTTCTCCCCCTTTGACAACATCAAAAAGAGAGACAGAGTAATTATTCAAGGTTGCAACGATAAATTCACAGGCAGTAGTAGATACCAACGAAATAATATCACACATATATCATTTCTTAACACTAGTCATTAATTACGAATGAGAAAATACATAATGAAGTTGTGGTGCATAAACAGGCAAAACAACAACAAAATACATGCAAAAACAACAAGCAACATGTAAAGTGTATATGAATGGCTATTGTCTTAAGTGACGGTGTCCAGGATGGTAGCATACGCCTGGATTTCTGCTGGGGTCAGCCAGAGTTTCTAGATAATCAGTAACACCTTCCAGATGCCTAAGACTACCGGTGACTTGCCAGAGTCTAGGGTACGCTTTTCTCCAGCGGCTAGGTAGTCTAAATTCAATGTTTTAATATCCCAATAGGCCTTATGCTCTAATTCGTATGGTAAGTGACAGGATTTTCCATAAACTAGTTGATAAGGAGTAGTTCCTATAGGGGTTTTGAAAGCGGTTCTATAGGCCCATAATGCTTCTTGAAGCTTCTGAGACCAGTCTCTCCTAGAAATAGAAATAGTTTTCTCTAGGATTTGTTTTATCTCCCTATTAGATACTTATACTTGGCCACTAGTCTGTGGGTGGTATGGTGTTGCTACTCTATGCCTAACTCCATATTTTCTTAAAAGTTTGTCAAATATTCTCGATATAAAGTGTGATCCTCCATCGCTTATGACTAAACGTGGTGTTCCAAATCTAGGGAATATATAGTTTTTAAATAGTTTAATCACTACCCTAGTGTCGTTTGTGGGTGCAGTTATAGCTTCAATCCACTTAGACACATAGTCTACAGCTACTAAGATATACCTGTTTCCTAAGGATGGTGGGAAGGGTCCCATGAAATCTATACCCCATACGTCAAAGAGTTCTACTTCCTGAATGTTTCTTAGAGGCATTTCATCACGCCTTGAAATGTTTCTAGTGCGTTGGCATCTATCACACTTGACAATGCAAGCATATACATCACGCCACATGGTAGGCCAGAATAGGCCAGGTTGAAGAATCTTGGCGTATGTCTTAGAGGTGCTCGCATGTCCACCATAAGGTGCAGAATGACAATGCTCGATAATATTATTTACATCTTCTTCTGGAACGCAACGGTGAAAAATGCCATCTTTACCCCTTTTGAAAAGAAGCGGTTCGTCCCAATAGAAGTTTCTCACATCGTGGAAGAATTTCTTCTTGCGGTGGTAGTCAAGATCAGGGGGTACTATATCAGCAGCTAGGTAATTAACAAAGTCCGCATACCATGGTACGTTGCTTATTGCTAAGGAATTTTGGGGGGTGCTCATAAAGGTCTAGGTTATTATCTTCAATGGTTTCTACTCTAGCTATCAGTCTATCATAGGCGAAATCATCATTTATGGGTACTAGTTCAGGTTTTAGATGTTCTAGCCTAGAAAGGTGATCGGCTACTACATTTTCAGTGCCTTTTTTATCTCTTATGTCTAAATCAAACTCTTGTAGTAATAGAATCCATCGGAGTAACCTGGGCTTGGCATCTTTTTTACTTAATAGGTAACGAATGGCAGCATGATCGGTGTAAACTATAATTTTTGCTCCTACTAGATAAGATCTAAATTTGTCTATAGCGAAAACTACAGCGAGTAATTCTTTTTCAGTTGTTGCGTAGTTAAGTTGGGCAGCATCTAGGGTTCTACTGGCATAATAAATGGCATGTAATTTTTTATCTTTCCTTCGTCCTAGAACGGCTCCAACTGCATAATCACTAGCATCGCCCATTATCTCAAAAGGTTCTGACCAATCAGGTGGTTTCATAATGGGTGCAGATACTAATGCTTGCTTTAAAAGATTAAATGCGTCATTACATTTTTCATCGAAAATGAATTCAGCATTTTTCATTAAAAGTCCAGTTAAAGGTTTAGTTATTTTGGAGAAGTCCTTAATAAAACGCCGGTAGAATCCAGCGTGTCCAAGAAAGCTTCGGACTTCTCTGATGGTTTTTGGTGGTTTTAGGTTTTCTATAACTTCTATTTTAGCTTTATCTACCTCTATACCTTTTTCGGAAATATATGTCCTAAAACTATTCCTTCGGTTACCATGAAATGACACTTTTCCCAGTTTAGCACGAGGTTCACCTCCACACATCTCTCCAGGATTTTCTCAAGGTTAGAAAGACAATTGTGGAAATCAAATCCGCAAACCGAGAAATTATCCATAAACACTTCCATGATACCATCTAGGTAATCTGCAAAGATCATGCAGCGTTGGTAAGTAGCTGGGGCATTACAGAGGCCGAATGGCATTCGTCTGTAGGCAAAAGTTCCATAAGGGCATGTAAAGGTAGTTTTTTCTTGATCTTCGGGGTGGATAGGTATTTGGAAGAATCCAGAGTATCCATCTAGATAACAGAAGTAAGAGTGTCTGGGTAGACGCTCCAACATTTGGTCTATAAATGGTAAAGGGAAATGATCCTTCCTAGTTGCTTTATTTAATTTTCTATAATCTATACACATCCGCCATCCTCCTTCTAAACGTTTTGCTACATGTTTGCCTTTATCATTTTGCACGACTATGATGCCTCCCTTTTTAGGTACTACATGCACAGGGCTCACCCACTTACTATCCGAGATTTGTTAGATGATACCTGCCTCAAGTAACTTAAGAACTTCCTTTTTAACGACATCACTCATTATAGGGTTTATTCTTCTCTGATGTTCCCTAGAGGGTTTCGAATCTTCTTCGAGCGAAATCCGATGCATGCATACGGATGGGCTTATACCTTTCAGGTCAGAGATATTATATCCTAAGACTGAGGGATATCTTTGTAAAACATCTAAAAGTTGGTTCGTTTCCTCTTGGCTCAAGGTAGCACTGACTATAACTGGATGATTCATCTTTTCATCGAGGAACTCATATCTCGGGTTCTTAGGCAGTTCCTTAAGTTCTAAGGTTGGTTTCTTAGGGCATGGCATAGGATCTGGAGTAAGGGATAAACATCCGTAAAGGTTATCATCGATATAGGGTTTCTTAAAGTCATCATCTTCCCTTATGAGAGTTAATGGTAACTTAATTTTTTTTATAATTTATTTTTGTTCTAATTCTCTAACACATTCATCAATGATATCTAAGGCATAACACGAGTCTCCCATCACAGGTGCCATAAGAAATTTCGAAAGTATAAATTCTATTTTCTCGTCACCTACTTCAAATGTCAACTTTCCTTTCTTGACATCTATTATGGCTCCTGCAGTCGATAAGAATGGTCTACCTAGAAGGATTGGTATATCATTGTCCTCTTTGATGTCCATGACAACAAAATCAGTAGGGATAAATAACTGACCTATCCTAACAGGGACATCTTCTAAAATTCCTATCGGATATTTAACAGATCTATCGGCTAACTGAAGTGACATCTTAGTGGGTTGTAATTCTCCTAAGTTTAACCTCTCACAAACTGCTAAAGGAATTAGGCTCACACTAGCTCCTAAGTCTAGAAAAGCTTTTCCGATGACATGATTATCCAAAAGGCAAGGAATGGAGAAATTTCCAGGATCTTTATCTTTCTTTGCTAATTTGTCCTCGGAAATAACATTACATTCCAAAGGCTTCGGATCGTCAAGTCTACGTTTGTTGGTAAGGATGTCTTTGAGAAACTTTGTATATGAAGGTATTTGGGTGATGGCTTCTGTGAAAGGGATTTCTACATGAAGTATTTCTATAACTTTAATAAATTTTTGATATTGTTTATTGATCTGGGTTTGTTTGAGTCTTTGTGGATATGGTATAGATGGTTTATATGGCGGGGGTGGTACGTAAGTTTTATCTTTAGGTTCTTCTCCTTTTTCTCGACCTTCCCGGTTTTCAGATTCCTCTGGTTCCTTTACTTCGTCTGGGGGCTTCGTGCATTCCTTAGAAGTTTCGGGTTCACTCAATCTAGGGTTTGGTGGCTCATCATAAGCGTTCCCACTTCGTAGGGTAATGGCATTGGCTTGTCCTCTCGGATTTTGTTGAGGTTGTCCAGGGAATTGTCCTCCAGGTGTAGTCTGATGGGTTTGGTTTAAAGCTACCTGAGAGATATGGGTTTCAAGCATCTTGGTATGAGTAACTATTTGGTCAACCTTGGTTCCTAACTGAGTAATCAATTCATTAACATGAATGTTTTTATTCATGAACTCCTTGTTTTGTTGGGTTTGAGCGGTGATAAAATTTTCCATAATTTTCTCAAAGCTCGGTTTTGGTGGCATAGGTTGCATAAGTTGATTTGATCTAGGGGCCTGATAGCTAGGTCTCGGAGGTGCATTATTTTGGATAGGGTTATTGTTTTTATAGGAGAAGTTCGGGTGATTCCTCCATCCAGGGTTATAGGTATTCGAATATGGGTTCCCTTGGGTGTAGTTCACTTGCTCAGAGCGGGTTTCATTTAATAGACTGCATTCTGTAGATTGGTGTCCTTTGGTCCCACATATCTCACAATCCGACGAAACTGCGGCTACAGTATTCGGGTTTATGCACATATGCTCGACCTTAAGGGCTAATGCGTCCATTTTAGCTTGCATCATGTCTATAGAGCTTAGTTCATGCACTCCTCCTTGGGCTTCCTCTTTCTTAACTGTCGCTCGTTCGACTCCCCATGATTGATGGTTTTGAGCCATATCTTCGATGAGGGCACTAGCTTCAGGGTAAGGTTTGTTCATCAGAGCACCGCCTGCGGCAGCGTCGATGGTCATCTTTGTGTTGTAATGAAGTCCATTATAGAAGGTTTGAATGATTAACCAATTTTCTAAACCATGATGTGGGCATGCTCGTAACAACTCTTTATATCTCTCCCAACCTTCGAACAACGATTCTCCTTGGTTTTGGGTAAATCTAGTTATATGGTTTCGGAGAACGACGGTTTTACTTGGGGGAAAATATCTAGCCAGAAAACTCTTCTAAGGTTATCCCAAGTGTAACACCTCAAAATTTGCCCTCCTCTTCTTGAGACTAGTTTGACACATTGCATTTCATGCTTAGAGCATTAGGAATTGCATTTTGCATATCATATGGAAATAAGAAGGTCATCCTCCAAAGTCTTTTCAAAAGATGGAGAAGTTACATGATTCAAGCCTGGGGGTCTCTATGAATTGATTATCAACCATCTGAGGGTATGAGCTTAAATAAGGGTTTCTTGATTCTTCAAAGGTCTTGAGCATCATCTTGTTTGCAAGGATATATTACCATCATCATGGTTCTATCATCATCAAGGGTTTCATAGTTCATTCTCTAGTTCCTTTGGATTAGGGTTGTGACCTCTGGTCAACCTTAATCAATGTCATTCTTCCAACTAGGGTTTCTCAAAGAGATGAGGTATTTTATTGGGATGAGGATCACATGGTTATCATAAGGGGCTTACATGAGCTAGGGTTTCATTTTTGAGCAATTTCCCCAAGTGGTAGAGGCTCAAGTGGATCAAGGCATTTCAAGGTCATCTGAGGACCAAAAAAATCAACTGTGCAGTCAACTGAGGGCTATGAGGTGGGGAAATGAGTTGAGACACCTCAATCATGTTTAAATGGGGTTCATTCATCATTCTAAACATCCATCTTAAAGATTCAAAGGTCATGGCAAAAGTTACTAAAAATGGAAAATGACCTATAATTCAAAGTTTCCAAATTTGGCAAGTTTTTGGTCCACTTTCAACTTGACTTTTCAATATCAAAGATGTTTCAAATGGATTTTTGGTGAACATGAAAGTTGTAGATCTTTGTCTCCCTTTTCCAAAAAGTCCTTATTCATGTCCATATGATGAATGGTTAAGGAGTTATGGTCATTTGATCACAAAGTGTGCATGGAAATTCAAAATGGCATAACTTTTGATATAATGCTTCAAATTGGTTCATTCTTTTTGCAAAATGCTTCTCATGTTCAAGACATCTCAAAATGAGCTTTGCCATGCATGGGAAAAGTGTGTATGCTCATTATTTCACATATGTTCAAATTAAAGTGAATCTTCACCATTCATTTTTGGCTTAAGATACAAGCCAAATAACATTTCAATCCTAGCCCTTGGTTGTTCATGAGTGGATTGAAGCCTTAGCATGGGATGTCTCACGTGTATTATGGCCATGAAGTGTCAATTTTCATTTTTTTCAAATGGCTTCACAACTCACTAATCATGTTTAGTGAATGGCTAAATTGGTTTTCAGTGTGATTAGCATGAAGTATAAATAGCCAAACCCTAATTGTAACTGCGATAACTAACTTTTCAGATCTGAAAATTCAAGAACTCTCTCAATTTTCTCTCTCTTCGAATTTCCATTTTTCTCCACACGAACCTCAAAGATTCTTACATATTCTTGATCCTCATGCTTCACTGATCAAGAATCATCCATTATTTGGAGCTATATCTCAAGAATTCGAGCAGTGCAAGAGCAATCTCATGTTAATGGATTTTGGAAATTGAGGCGAATTGAAGAGGTTTCAACCACTTCTTTTTGCTTAAAGCTTCAAAAGAGGTGCATAGGAGAAGATCTGGAGCAGATGAGCGCGTGAGGACACGTTTTCAGAGCTCTCCAATCCAAGGTGACTTCAATTTCGATCTCTCCTTTTGTTGTTTTTAGGACATAGAACTGTAGATCTTGTTGAGTAGAGCATGGATATGTGTTTAGAATTGAAATTGAGTGAGAATTGAGGAAGTTATGTTGACTGAAAGTTTGGATCTAGAATTTTCTTCCCTTCGATTTGAAAAACCTAGGGAGAGTTAGATTAAACTAATGTGATATTTGGAATCCTCATTGAAAGACGAGCAGAACAGTATAAGTTTGAGGAATTTCTGGAAAATTGCACGGCGGCGCCACCGTGCGTCTCGCCGGAGAAGACGACCGGAGCTGTAGCTCCGGCGTCTGTATGTTGTTAGGGTTTGGCTGATGTGTAAGCCACATGGCCTCATGCGTGGAGGTTTGGTTGGCTAGGATTGCTTTGATTGGCCACGCGTGCGCTGAACTGATGACTGGGGAGGCTGACGCATTAATGAAACACAGCGTTTCAAGCGTTTGAATATGAACCATTGATTCCATTGCGCGCCATATCCTGTGGCTGTGATATTTTCTGGATTTATTCAAATGTTTTATTTCCCTCCATTTTTCCATTGTTATTTCAATTATTTTAGTCATTTTGTAAAATTCATAAAAAATGAAAAAAGAGTCCAAATGATTCCCAATTTTTTTCATAGATTTGTATTGATGTCTACTATTTTATGGTGCTGATTTAATGAATTGTTGATGTCTGGATTTTTATGTGTGCATTTTTGAATCCATGTGGTGCCAAATTGATATAGTGTATTCAATGTGTTGTGAAATTCTCTATGTTGAACCATTTGATCCAATTTTTTGCATACATTACATTCATACATAATATGAATTTTTGGTCACTGGTTTGGAATTTTTCTCACATGTTATCATCACTTTTGACACATAGTGAAAAATGTGACAATTTGTGTCACATTTTTGACAATGAATTGGTGCATTTTTATTCACATAGCATTTGCATCATTCTGGAATTAATCTTTTGCATGATGATTATTCATGACATGAGGAACTTGTACAAAAAATCTAAAAGTCATTGCATGCATTTCTGATTTGATATGAATTTTCTAAGTTGGAAGTTCATTTTGTGCATATTTTTGGTCCTTACATTACATAGACCAATTGAGGTGCTTGGTTATTGATTTGATGCTGGTCCTTTTGAGGACATTTTGAGGAGTGTTTGAATGTGTTATGTGTAGAAGGATGGGTTCTGTTTTGGTCATTTGGTTAGGTTTTGAATTTGGCCTTTGCACTAGGGTGTTGTTGTGTTGAGTTATGTAGATAAACTAACTTTGTCTTGTGTTTCAGGTGGATACTCATCATTGATGATTGGGTTTGTTCTCACCTTGTGAGATACATTTGAGTTCTGACTTATGTTTGTTTTGTAGGTTTTTAAGTGATGTGGTGAGCTCATGAGTTCATTTGAGTGCTTGGGCATTATGCATTGAATTGTGTAACTGTTGGAGAGTTTCATTGCTTGTTTTCTGGTTTTATGACTGAAGTACTAACTGTTTAGTCTTTGTACAGGTACCTTAGTTGCTTGCTTGCTTTTGCTCTTGCTTGAGCATTGGATTGTGGTTGACACACCACTCAGGTAGTTAGCTTCTTACTTCATGTAGTCTGGAAGTCCTGTCACCTTTTTGGCAGGCATTTTGCTGGCAAGTCCTCCTTCAGAGGCTCTGTTTGTGTTTGTTTAACATTGTGCCCAAAGACCTCCAAGGAGAGGCATGTGATATTTTATAAGACCTCCAAGAGAAGAGGCAATTGACGGATAAAAGGGATTAGTAGCCAATTCCCCGTTCTTCAGTGTGTCGTTCTTTATGCTCGCACTACGTGCTGATGCTTCTGAACATGTGCCCCAGATCTTTTGTCTAGAGTCTGTCAAGTGGAATAGGATCCCACTTTCTGGATCCCCACGCTTTCTTTGTCATGAGCTCACCCTGGCCAGGGTTAAGAGCTATGAGGTCTCATCCTCATTACCATTTTGATCTGCTCACCCTGACGTTCAATGTCAGTGGTTAAGAGCTACAAATTACCTCTTACAGTTTGGCTTGTTTGTCGAGGTTGATATGACCCCTCTTGAATAAAGCCCACCCATTGTTTGAGCCTCTTGTATGGATATAGAGTGTGATGTTTGTTTACTTGTGCTGGTGTGTTTATCTGCTTTCCTCTTCTCATCTCCATTTCTGTAGGAGTTGTATGATTGATTTCTAAGGAAGTTGAATGCATATTAGAGACCTCAACTTAGGGATATTAATTGCATGACAACTATTAGGCTCGAGTCTTAGTCTCCCTATTAGTTTGTTGTCTCCCCGGTCTCTGGTTAGGAGAGTGTTTTACCCCTGTTAAGGGGAACTACGTCGCCCTGATTCTCATACCAGATGAGATACGTAGGCAAGAGGTTGCGAGCAATCTCTCCGGGCACCCTTTTGTTTTGTGTGTGTGTTCACCCTTTTGTTTTTTGTGTGTGTGTGTTCACCTTTTTCTTTGTTTTTTGTGTGTGTGTGTGTTCACCCTTTTCTTTGTTTTGGTGTGAGTAGCCGTTTGTTCAGCATGTGTGTGGTGGTGTGTTCATACCTTGGGGATTTCTTCTGTTATTATTCGGGGTTCATTTGTGACGATTGGGGTTCATATTGGGGTTCATCTTTGGGGTTCATTTGTGGTGACTGGTTATACATATCGGGAGTTATTCCGGATGTTTGGTTACTTAGTTGGGGTTCGTTCTGATAACCTTTTCTTTTGGGTTCGCTGGTTAGCGTTTGTTATTGTTGGGAGTCGGGTGTAAGTCCATGTATTGGCATTCTGTTTCCTGTTTGTTTGTTATTGTTGGGAGTCGGATGTAAGTCCATGTATTGGCATTCTGTTTCCTGTTTGTTTGTTATTGTTGGGAGTCGGATGTAAGTCCATGTATTGGCATTCTGTTTCCTTTTGTTTGTTGTTGTTAGGAGTCGGATATAAGTCCATGTATTGGCATTCTGTTTCCCTTTGAGTGTTTCTTCTGACGTCTCAGCGTCCCATTTTGGTGTCTTGTTTCAGCGTGCGCTAGCCGAGCTACGAGTGCTCTGATTCTCCTCTGGATAAAGAAGATACGTAGGCATAGGACGCGATGTCCTAGCGAGCATGTCTCCCTTTTCTCGAACTACGTTGACTCTGATGTTTGTTTCTGACAAACTACGTAGGCCCAGGATGCAACATCCTGCCGAGTCCTTTTCCTCCATCTTCTTTCTTCTTTCACCTGTTTATTATTCCAATTTGTGAAATTTCTTTGAGCAGTTTATTAGCAACCCTTTTCCTTTCCTTTGAGCTATCTTTTGAGCATGGATCCCGTCGAGTACGGCGGACGTGAGGGGTGCTAACACCTTCCCCTTGCGTAACCGACTCTCGTACCTTGTAATCTCTGGTCGTAAGACCGTTCCTTTCCCTTTCTTAGGTTAGTCCTGCGCTCCCTTTCTGTCATAGGATGAATAGCGTCGGTGGAGGCTCTGTATTTTTTCCGCCGGTTGTTTTTCGCGTTGCGACAGCTGGCGACTCTGCTGGGGACTGAAGTTGACCTCTTGCTGGTCCATTTTCCCTAAGCGAGTCAATCCTAGCGCTCTCTAGCGTAGTTTTTAGGGTAGCTTGGGTTGCTTTTACTGCTTATTTATTGCATTTGTGATTATTATACTGTGATTGTATATATTTACATATATGTTTGCATGCATCATGTTATCACCGTGTTGGATTCTGGACAGGTGTGGTTTCTCTGATTTGGGGGTGGGTGTTCTCAGTGGGGCTAAAACCCAAAGCCCGAGTGTACACCTAGGATTAGCATGGTCTCATGTCTCTGCTTATGTTGGATCAACATGATGTTGAGACATGACATACCACATCCGGACGAGGTTCTTCCGAGAAGGCTCTTCCTTGTGGGGTTTCCACTATGGTTGGGTTATCTCTTTTGAGTTGTTGACTTCGGTGACCGTTCTTTCCCGGATCTTTGGTTTAGATGATCTTATGAGAGTTGCACGGCACACCCGAAAGGGTAAACCCGTTGAGTATCTTGTCCGATTGTCGAGACCATTATCCGCCTTAGGATGACCTTATTAGAATTCACCTGTGAGGGGAGGGGTTTGATTCCTACAGATACAGGTTCTGTTGGCGACTCTTTGATGGTGACTTTGGTTCGGTCCGTAATTTGGGTTCTATTTATAAGTTGGATTTATGGATTTATTTCTGAGACGCCGGAGTTCTGTCTGTGGTATTTATGAGCGGGTTCTGTTTATTTCGGATCCCCTGAGTTGGATTTGAGGTTACTTGTTCAGATGATCTGGTTGCTATCCGTTCAGTGACTTTCTTGTGATGGTGGTGATGTATCTTCCGGTTCCGTTTATTTCGGAACCCCCGAGTTGGATTTGTGGTTACTTAGTCCCTTGGATGGTTGTGATCAGTTCAGAGACCAGAATTTCCGTACAGTTGATGTTCAGATGTCTTGGAGGATGGCACTATGCATTGCATTCATGCATCTGCATCATTCCCATTTTGCATTTATCCGCATCTAACTCATGTTTATCCATATGCAGGGTACATTCTTGATTGAGATCCTGGTTGAGAGACATCTTTGTTCCAGATATGAGGACCGACTTAAAAGATGATGTTGTATACAGTTTCTTCGATCCAGAGATTAGCGTGCTGGAGGGTATGATAGCATTGATTACACCTGACCATGTGGGGATGTTCCGTGAGGCTTATGGCAGTATTATGAAGATGGTCTCAGGCTCACAGATGGGGATAGGAGTGCCCTCCATACTCTTCTCCAGTTTTATGATCCGAGTTTGAGATGTTTTGTCTTCCCAGACTATTTGTTGGGACCTTTGATGGATGATTATGCTAGTATTCTGGGCATTCGGGTCCGAAACCAGATTCCTTTTTATGTTACTAAGGAAGAACCTGATATTGTTGAGATTTCTCGTGCTCTTTATTTGAGCCCGGAAGTGATTAAGAAAGGTTTGAAGGAGAAAGGAAAGTTGACCGGTTTTCATCTGAGTTTCTTGGAGGCCAAAGCCAAGGAACATGTTGTTTTGGGTAATTGGAAGACTGTCTGTGCTTTGCTTGCCATAAGCATTTATGGAATTATCCTGTTCCCTAATCAGAAGAATTTTGTGGATATTAATGTCATCCGGGTGTTTGCTCAGAGGAATCCCATTCCTACCTTGATCGGGGATGTTTATTATTCGGTCTATAATCGGAACGAGAAGCGGCGTGGAGGTTTGGTCAGATGTTGTGCTCAATTGTTATATGAGTGGTTCATAGGATATTTGCCTTCCAAGGGTGCCTTTGTCTTTCTTGATCATACTGTAAATTGGGCAACCAAGTTGATGGGTTTGCGAGCCAAGGACATAGCTTGGACTCACATTGATGTGGCTGGGCGAGACTTTATTTGCAGTTGCGGGAGTTTTCCCAATGTGCCTCTTATAGGAGTCCAAGGGTGTATTAATTATAACCCGACGCTTCTTAAGAGACAAATGGGATTTGCTATGGAGGTTCCTCCTCTCGAGTGTGAGATTCAGGAGTCTTTTTACTTCCCGGTTGAGGGTAATCAGTCATTGTTGAGGCACGTGTCTGGTGCATGGCGCAACATTCAAAGGAAAGGCAAGATTCCTTTTGGTAGAGCTAATAACAGGTCTTTTCCTCTGTTTGATGATTGGCTCAGAGAGAGGGTTGAGCTCACTCGTTTGCCATTTCCTGTGGGCGATCTTTGGTATCCGTTGATTGAGGAGCCACGCTCTTCTGTCAGTATGGAAGAATTTCTTGAGTTGAGGAGGGCAAGAGATCAACTGCAAGCAGAGAAGACTGAGATAGAAATGAGTGTTACTGGAATTCAACTAGCTAATCAGGAAATCAAGGGGAAAGCAGAAGACCAGGCTAGGAAACATGCTCAGGAGGTGAAGCGTTTTGAGAAAGACACCGCCTATTACTGTAAGATCAGCCAAGCTTTAGAGTCATCTACGAAGGAGCACGACCTTACCAAAGAAAAGTTGGCTAGAGCTTTGAAGGTCATTGAAGATGAAAAGAAGAGGAAAGTCCTTGTGAACACTCAAAGGGAAGCTAGAGCCAAAGCCCTTACCACCGAGTGGGAAGCGAAGCTGAGGGTTAAGGAAGAAGAGAAAGCGAAGATTATGGCCGAGAGAGATCACTATCTTGCTGAGAGGGACCATTATTTCCGTCAGATGAAGATTCACCAGAAAGAGGTGGGAAGACTTCAGCAGGAGAATACTGAGCTCCGGTTCACTATGAAGTTTACCAGGATGGTCGATGATGCAGAGCCTTCTGTGGGACCTTATTCAGATTAGAATTTTATTGCAGTTGTTATCATGTGTTGGATTACCGTCAAGCATGTTGACGGAATTCACTTGCTTGTATTTCTTTCCGATTCTGGAAGGTTGTAAAGATGATTTGTATCAGATATGATATATGACTCTTGCATGTGTTGCGCACTTTTGATATACAGTGGTTATTATCATTCAGTGATTGATCTCAAATCTTTATTTGTTTCTCTGTGTCACACTCACTTAACACACACATGGTCAGGTGATATCTTTGCTAGAGCACAACTTTCTGTTCTGTACGGCAAAGCCAGATGATTGATGTCAGAATGTTGCTGTCAAATTATTATCCGTCTCAATGAAGCCAGGATCGAAGGACAGAATGTTCCTCATACGGATAGACATTGCATTCATGCATGAATCATAATAACTTGTCTTCTATTTTGTAGGTGTTAGTATCTAACTTGTTTGATTGACTCAGGAATCATTGCTCGCGCACGCAGAATCATTCCTCTGCACGTAGCTCGTCCGCACAAATACTTTACCAGACGCAACAAACCCAGAATGATGGATCCACCCAACGCTGACATTCTCGAGTTGAAAGAGAAGATGAGTGAGTTGATCAACGCCATGCAAGGGTTCGCCTTGGGGCAGAAAGCACTCGCCGATAAAGTGGAGAAGCTTGAGCTGGCTTCGATTGCCAATAGTGGCAATAATCAAGAGGGTACCTCCAACAATGGTCCTGGTGGTTCTAGGGATGGTGGCGATCCCAGAAGGAAGGCAGCTACTGCTGGTGTAGTCCTCAACAATGGTGGTGGTTTTGGTTTTGCTGCAGGCGGTGGACTAGGTCTTGTGGGTAACACTCTGAAGGACACTCAGTTTCCTCCTTTCTTTGGGCTTGTGGAGGATAAGGAAGAGGATCAGTTCTCTATGCTGAATGAGCAGTTCGGTCAATATGGTGTTCAACCGCCGAATAAAGAGATTCAGGTACTAGCAGAAAAGATCAGGGCTCTGGAAAGCCATACCTCTCCTGGGACTATTAATATGACAAACATGGGGCTGGTTGAGGGGATTGTGATTCCACAGAAGTTCAAAGTGCCCACGTTTGATAAGTACAATGGGAGTTCTTACCCGGAAACTCATCTTCAGGCCTTTGTCCGAAAGATATCTGCCTACACCATGGATCGGAAGCTTTGGATGTACTTCTTCCAGGATAGCTTATCTGGTGGGTCTCTTGAGTGGTACACCAAGTTGAGATCATCAGATATTAAGAGCTGGTAGGATTTGGGGGATGCTTTCTTCACACAGTACCAATTTAATGCTGACATGGCACCAAGCCGTACCCAGTTGCAGGGTATGTCTCAGAAGCCGAATGAAGGGTTTAAAGAGTATGCACAAAGGTGGAGAGAGTTGGCTGCCAGAGTTCAACCTCCATTAGTGGATCGGGAGATGTCGGATTTGTTCATGGGTACCCTTCAGGGGACTTTTGCTGAAAGGATGGTGGGATGTTCGGTTATCGGCTTTGCAGATATAGTAGTGGCTGGTGAGAGGATTGAAAGTTGGCTGAGAATGGGGAAAATACAGGGAAATGCTCCGTCGTCTGGAGTAAAGAAGCCCTTTGGTAATGGTCAGCGCAAGAAAGAGGGTGATTCGAGTGCTGTGTATGCCCAGAAAGGACACGGTAGGAATCATTACTACCAGCATATTGCTGCAGTAACGATTCCTGCTGATAATCAACCCGCACAACAGCAACAGCAACAATAGCCATTTCAACAGAGAACACGGAGAGTTGGGTACCAAGTTAGGGGAAGGATGGCAGATCGCCAGTTTGATAGGCCACCCATGACATATGCTCTTCTGTTTAGGAAGTTGAAGGATCTTGGGTTGGTTCAGCTGAGGACGTTAGCTCCATTAAGACCAGATCAGAGGCCTGCCAGTTATGATGAGAACACCAAGTGTGAGTTCCATTCTGGTGCTCCCGGGCACAATATTGAGGGTTGTAAAGCCTTTAAGCATGTTGTCCAAGACTTGGTGGATTCCAAAACTATCAATTTTGCACCATCGCCGAATGTTAATGCTAATCCCATGCTGACGCATGGTCAGATGGGGGTGAATGCTATTTCTGAGGATGAAAGAAAAATAGAGGTGACGGATGTGGATCAGTTGAGGACTTCAATGTCTGTGGTCAAGAGACATCTGACGAAGAGTGGAGTTTTCCCTGGTTGTGATAATTGTTGTGCTGCTTGTACTGTCACTATAAATGGGTGTGTAATGTTGAGGGAGACGATTCAGAGAATGATGGATGAGGGAAGCCTCCGATTTGAGAAAGTTGCTTTGGAGAAGGAGGATGTTTCAACAATAACCATTTATTTTGATCCTGTCCACTTGTCAGTACCGGCATATGCGGCTCCAGTTACCATCACGATGCCTGGACCTATTCCGTATAAAAATGATGATGATGTGCCGTGGGACTAAGGTTGGGAGGTGTATTGTAATAGAGAAAAGAGGGAAGATCAGGTTGCAAGTGATATCACCGTTTCAAAGATGGATAATGCCGGACTTAGTGGTTTCACTCGCAGCGGGAGGTTGTTTGTGCCTGATACGTTGAGAGGAGGGGATGGAGAAAAAGAACAAAGAGATAAGGCCGAGGCTTTAGCCAGGGCAATAGGTAAACAGGTGGTGAATGAGGGTACTCCTAAAGCGGCACCGGCGCCTGTTGGGCCGGAGAATGAGCTTGATGCTGAAGCCGAGGAGTTTTTAAGGATTATCAAGAAGTCTGAGTACAAACTTGTTGATCATTTGCAGCAGACTCCGTCCAAGATTTCAATCTTATCTTTGCTACTGAGTTCAGAAGGCCATAAAGATGCTTTGTTAAAAATCTTGAAGAGGGCCTATGTCCCGCAGGAGATTACGGTCAATCAGTTGGAGACAGTGGTGTCAAATGTCAATGCCAGCCATGGGTTAGGTTTCACTGATCTCGATCTTACTGTGGACGGGCGTAATCACCATAAGGCATTACACATTTCGATGGAGTGTAAAGGAGCCGTGTTTTCGCATGTTCAGGTTGATACAGGCTCGTCACTCAATGTGTTGCCTAAGAAGGCCTTGGCTAAGTTGGACTGCGAAGGAGTGGTTTTGAGGCCGACTGATTTGGTGGTTAGAGCGTTTGATGGCTCTAAGAGGGCTGTGTTTGGGGAAGTTGAGCTCCCTGTGAAGATTGGTCCCGAGGTGTTCAAGCCTGTGTTCTATGTCATGGACATTCAGCCGGCATACAGTTGCTTGTTAGGTCGACCATGGATACACGCTGTTGGGGAAGTAACTTCGACTTTACACCATAAGTTAAAGTATATCTGGGACGGGCAGGTCGTAATAGTTTGTGGGGAGGAGGATATTTTTGTCAGCCAGTTGTCATCATTCAAATATGTGGAAATGGACGGTGAAATATTTGAAACACCGAGTCAGGCGTTTGAAACCGTCAAGGTGGAGAATACCATTTTTCCTGAGAAAGAGAAGAAGCCGTCCATTGCTTCTTATAAACAGGCCGTGGAGGTGGTGAGAAATGGAGAAGCCCCAGGTTGGGGAAGAATGGTAGATATTGCGGTGAAAGAAGATAGGTTTGGGGTTGGTTATCAGTCGGGCCAAGGCTCGTCTGGACAGAATAGAGGACGTCGTCAACCGTTCATGTTCACCAGTGCTGGAATGCTAGATCCAGATCGCGTCTGTGCGGTGGGTGAAGAGACTGACAGTGACTGCGAGCTTGACTCGTGGATAAAACCGTGCGTACCAGGAATGGAGATCCAAAACTGGAAGGCCGAAAAGATCATCACTGTCACTCTGCGTGAAGAGTAATATTTATGTTTGTTAATTCTGTTTGCATGAAAGCCATACGTTTTGCCCAAAACGTAATGGTCCATTGTAAGGGCCACCTCATGTTTCATTTTGCATTATTTGCATCATTAATAAATGGATGTTTTTCGCTTTAAAAGTGGTGTTCCCTGTTTTTCATTTATTTTTGCAGTTAAAAATAAAATGGCAATGTTTATTTTCATTTTTTTCCTTTTAATTTGTCTCGTCCCGACTCTAAAGCAATGCATAAATCAACATTCATGCAGATGCGATCATTCTCCGGATCTCATTGATGACAATTCTGTTATACCCCTATATGACTTTGACAACCCGATCTATCATGCCGAAGAAGAAGGCGAAGAAGATTGTGAACTGCCGGAAGAGTTAGCCAGGTTGTTAAAACAAGAGGAGAAGGTGATTCAACAGCACGAGGAGCAAGTTGAGGTTGTTAATTCGGGTACCGAGGAGGTCAGAAAGGAAGTAAAAATTGGGGCCGCTTTGGAGATGAATGTCAAGAGCAGAATGGTAGCACTGTTGAAAGAGTATGTTGATATCTTCGCCTGGTCTTATCAAGATATGCCGGGGTTAGATACCAATATTGTTGTGCATAAGTTGCCATTGAGAGAAGATTGTCCTCCAGTGAAGCAGAAGTTGCGCAGAACTCGACCCGAGATGGCCATGAAAATCAAAGAGGAAGTACAAAAGCAATTGGATGTTGGTTTCCTAGCTGTCACTAATTATCCGCCTTGGGTCGCGAATATTGTGCCGGTACCGAAGAAGGATGGAAAGGTGAGGATGTGTGTGGACTACCGGGATTTAAACAGAGCCAACCCGAAAGATGATTTTCCATTACCTCACATCGATGTGTTGGTAGATAATACAGCTCAATTCTCGGTGTTTTCCTTCATGGATGGCTTTTCTGGCTATAACCAAATTAAAATGTCGCCAGATGATATGGAGAAAACAACGTTCATCACACCATGGGGCACTTTTTGTTATAAGGTGATGCCATTCGGTCTCAAGAACGCCGGTGCCACGTATCAAAGAGCTATGGTGACTTTGTTTCATGATATGATTCATCATGAGATCGAATGCTATGTTGATGACATGATAGTGAAGTCCCAAACGGAAGAGGGGCATTTGGTAGACTTGGCCAAGTTGTTTGACCGGTTGAGACAATTCAAATTGAGGTTGAATCCGAATAAGTGCACTTTCGGAGTGCGGTCCGGTAAGTTGCTGGGGTTTATTGTAAGTGAAAAGGGAATCGAGGTTGATCCTGCTAAAGTAAAAGCGATACAAGAAATGCCTGAACCGAGAACAGAAAAGGAGGTTCGTGGTTTCTTAGGTAGATTGAACTCCATTTCACGGTTCATATCTCATCTAACAGCCACGTGTGAACCCATATTCAAGTTTTTGAGAAAAGATCAAACGGTCAGGTGGAATGATGATTGCCAAGAGGCATTTGAAAGAATAAAAGAATATTTGTAGGAGCCTCCGATTCTGATGCCTCCTGTGGAAGGGCGACCGATAATCCTATACTTGACAGTCCTCAAGGGGTCTATGGGGTGTGTACTGGGGCAGCACAACGAGTCTGGTCGAAAATAGCATGCAATTTACTACCTTAGCAAAAAGTTTACCGACTATGAAACAAGATATTCACTGCTCGAGAAAACTTGCTACGCTTTGGCATGGGTTGCTCGCCGACTGAGACAGTATATGCTGGTTCATACCACTTTGTTGATTTCCAAGATGGATCCGATCAAGTATATATTTGAGAAGCCAGCATTGACCGGACGGGTTGCGAGATGGCAAATGATTTTGACTGAATACGATATCCAGTACACTTCTCAAAAAGCAATAAAGGGGAGTGTATTGTCCGATTACCTCGCCCAACAACCCATTGAGGATTATCAACCGATGAAATTTGAGTTCCCTGATGAGGACATCATGTTTCTCAAATCGAAATATTGTGAGGAACCTATCCCGGAGGAGGGGCCTGACCCTGAGTCCGAATGGACTCTGATGTTTGATGGGGCCATTAACGTGAATGGTAGTGGAGTTGGTGCTGTTTTGGTTACGCCGAAGGGATCCCACATTCCTTTTGTTGCCCGACTAACATTTGAATGCACCAACAATGTGGCTGAATAAGAAGCTTGTATCTTAGGTGTCAAAGAGGCGATTGATTTGCGAATCAAGAACCTTGTTATCTATGGAGATTCAGCTTTGGTTGTGAACCAGGTTAATGGGAAATGGCTGACGCATCAATCTCACTTAATTCCATACCGGGATTATACAAGGAGGTTGTTGACGTTCTTCACCAAGGTGGAATTACACCATGTGCCGAGGGAAGAAAATCCTTTAGCAGATGCCTTGGCTACTTTGGCCACTTTGATTAGAGTGCATTGGTGGAATCAAGTTCCTAGTGTTGAAGTGGGACGGCTGGATAGACCGGCTTATGTGTTTGTTGTCGAAACAACACCTGATGATGAAAAGCCGTGGTATTATGACATCATGCGTTATCTGGAGATCCAAGAGTATCCCGAGGGAGCGTCTAGGAAGGACCGAAAGACTCCGAGAAGGTTGGCCATGGCGTTCTATCTGAACAAAGATGGAGTTTTGTACAAGAGGAATTTTGATTGGGTTTTGCTTAGATGTGTCGATGACAAAGAAGCAAGCCAATTGATGAAAGAGGTGCACGAGGGGTCGTTTGGTACCCACGCCAGTGGGAATGCGATGGTGAAAAAGTTGTTAAGGGTTGGGTATTATTGGATGACAATGGAGGCTCAGTGTTTCAACTTCGTGCGAAAATGTCATAAATGCCAGATTTATGCTGACAAGGTGCACGTGCCTCCAAATCCATTGAGTTTGATGTCGTCTCCGTGACCGTTTGCTATGTGGGGCATTGATATGATCGGAAAGATTGAACCTACGGCTTCGAATGGGCACCGGTTCATATTAATGGCTATTGATTATTTCACCAAGTGGGTGGAAGTGGCGTCTTATGCAAACGTGACGAAACAGGTTGTTGTCAGGTTCCTGAAAAGAGACATCATTTGCAGATATGGGGTTCCCGAAAGAATCATCACGGATAATGGTTCTAATCTCAACAACAAGATGATGGCAGAATTGTGCCGGGAGTTCAAGATCGAGCATCACAATTCTTCTCCTTATCGTCCGAAGATGAATGGGGCGGTCGAGGCGGCTAATAAGAATATTAAGAAGATTGTGCAAAAAATGGTCGTGACCTATAAGGATTGGCACGAGATGTTGCCGTTTGCATTGCATGGGTATCGAACCTCAGTGCGTACGTCTACTGGGGCAACACCTTTCTCGCTGGTGTATGGGATGGAAGTTGTGCTACCAATTGAGGTCCAAATTTCGTCATTGAGAGTCCTGATGGATGTGAAATTGGAAGAGGCTAATGTTGGTGTAAGCCCTAGAGGCCAATACTTTTGGTACTTGTATCGAATTATTTAAAGGCATTTTCTTTATTATGGTTGATTAATAAAGTCCCTGGAATAGATAGTCCGTTTAATGTATTAAGTGTGACTTAATCATGAGAACACATTAAACATAAGGACACTATTCTTAAAGTATCCGTAGTCGAGCTTTAATGTGAAATGGGATAACATTAAAGCATTAAGACTATTATGTTTGTAGACTGATGATCACATCTCATGGATCATGGATAAAGAGTTATCAAGTCTTAAACATAGGTATGAATATTAGGAGTAATATTTATACCGGATTGACCCGCTATGAGAATACTATATAGAAAGTTATGCAAAGTGTCATAAGTTATTCTCATGGTGATAATAGTGTATACCACTCTTCGACTTGAAACCACTATGGATCCTAGATGTAGAGTCGAGTGCTTTGTTGCTGTTCCAACATTGTCCGTAACTGGATAACCATAAAGACAGTTGATGGATACTCCACAAAGCATGCTGAGGGACATGAGTGTCCTAGATGGAATTTGCCCATCCTGCGTAACAGGATAAATATCTATGGGCCCAATATTGAACTGGACAAGGATGACACGGTCTATACCTTGTGTTCAATATAGACATAAGGGTAAAGGGGTAATTATACACATAATTATTATCACAGGAGGTTTTGTCAGATCACATGACATTTTCGTGACTTGGGTAGCAGTGATGTGTTGCTAGATACCGCTCACTGTTTATTATGTTAAATGTGTGATTTAATATAATTGACAACGCCGCGAAAACCTATAGGGTCACACACAAAGGACAGATTGATGAGAGATAGAGTAACTAAGGAACACCGTAAGGTACGGTGCACTTAAGTGGGAGACGAAATATGGTAAGGTACCAAATACTTAAGTGATTTTGGGCATATTATAAGATATGGGCCAAAATACACTTAAGTGGGCTTTTTAGCTTGAAGCCCACACAAGTGGTTCTATAAATAGAACCCCTTGGATAGAAGCATGGTCACTCCACTCCACTCAGACAGAAATTCAAGTAGAGACTTGGAATTTTGTTTCCCTCTTTCTCTCACTCAAAGCCTTCATTCATAACAGCTAGCACTGCGATTGAAGGAATCCGTTCGTATGGACTGAGTAGAGACGTTGTCATCGTTCAACGTTCGTGATCGCCCCGTGGATCTGTATCAAAGGTTTTGATCATTATCAGAGATCTGCACCAAAGGTTTGAATCGCCACAAGAGGTAACGATTCTATCACTGATCATGCCCATTCGTAAGGATCACTAAATGGAGAAATTTTAAATTCCGCTGCGCCTTGGATGACAATTCTCCAACAGTGGTATCAGAGCCACTTACGAAACCATGAATCTGATAATATGATTAAAGACAGAATGAATCAAAGGTTAAATTGAGATCGATCAAGTTACATATATGTGATATATGTAATTTTGATGCAAAATACATTATATATGATATAGTGTTCTCGTTTCGTTCATTCAAACCCTCAATGATTGTTTTCCTTTGAGCGATCAATGGTCGTTTGCTTCTTGATCCGACATTAGTATGGTGAAGCAATGACGTGTTGATCAATCATACTGAATTAACAATCGAGATGTGTTTGACGGTCTGAAATTGGTGCATCAGGGTTAGTGACGACACAAGGGTTGTGTTGTCAGAGAGTTATGCGATTGGGGTTTGACTGCACAAGAGTTGTACGTCCTAAACACTTTTCTGAACAGTGTTAACCGGTTAACGCGTATGGTTAACCGGTTAACGCAATACGAAATAAATTTTTTTAAATTTTGGAACAATGTTAACCGGTTAACGCATATGGTTGACCGGTTAACGCAATGCGAAATAAAATTTTTGAGATTTTCAAACAGTGTTAACCGGTTAACGCATTTGGTTAACCGGTTAACGCAAGGCGGAAAACAGTTTTCCAAGACATTTTCAAACAGTGTTAACCAGTTAACGCATATGGTTAACCGGTTAACGCAAGGCAGAAAAGAGTTTTCTAAAAGTTTTCAAACAGTGTTAACCGGTTAACGCATATGGTTAACCGGTTAACACAAGGAAAAATTCACCCGTTCGGCTAGAAAAAGTGCTTTGAAGTATCAAGTGGGCATACGAAAAACGACGTCAATTTTAAATGAATTGTTCATTAAAATTTTTCGGGCAGCGGACCCCCGGCTAACTCTGCGTAGTGTGATCGGTCGTCGAAATTTAATTTGATTTTAATTAATTAAAGGAATTAATAATAATAATAATAATAAAGTGTTTATTATTGTCTTGTGGTGATCAGTTATGGCCTTAGTTTTCCTTTGTTTTGTTTTGGGTTTTTAAAATACGACCTGCGTGTCGTGCCTCTCTCTTAATCTCCCAAATGTAACTTCTTTTCTCATCTCACTCCCTCGTATGTAAAACGAGTTTCTTTTATGTAATGTAATGATATGAAGAAAGCAAAGAAGTCAGTGCCAAAGGAGGACAACCTTGAAGATCTTGCTTGGAGAAGCTTAGATCGTTGTAGGTTAGCTTAGGTTCTCTCATTAGCTTGGGAGAACAATTGTGCTAGGGGCCATAACTGTTTCGTTTTGTTTGTATGTATGTTGATGCATGTGAGAGACGGTTTATATGATAAACAAGCCGGTGAGATCAGAAAAATTGAAATTCCCTCAAAATTAAATATTAAGTTTATGCTTTCCAAGTTTTAACACTCATCAAGACTAGTAATGGATAATGTAGGTTTCGCCTACGCGAGGTGCATGATCTATATATTAGTAAGGTGCGATGGGATAATTGTAATATCCAACTGTTAAAACAATGGGTCAAACTTAACTAAACAAATTATGAGAATATTATATATGTTTGCTTTCCAAGTTTTAGCACTCATCAAGACTGGTATCGAATAATGTAGGTTTCGCCTACACGAGGTGCATGTTTTGTATTAGTTAAGGTGCGATGGGATAATTGTAATATCCAACTGCTAAAACGATGAGTCAAACTTGATTATAATTTTCTTATATATGTTTAGAAGCAAGAGTTGGGAATAATCCATATGATGGATTGGAATAAGGAGTTATTCACCCAATTGAAATTTTCGAGAGTTGTATGAGATACAATTGGAAGGAGTTCCTACCTAAATAACCTAGTTTTGTGTAATCCGCCTACGCGGACTTAGAACGAAGTGAAATATGGATCTCGACCCACTAAAAAATCTTCCAACGGGATTTTCCGAATCAAATGATGAGGGTCATTTGTTTTGAGTAAAATAGTGGGAGCATATTTAATTAAAGGCCTAATTGAATATGTCAATGATACTTATATTTTCATTAATCCTTATGTAGATTACCATGACAGCAAACACCTCTAACAACATCTTGCGATCAATCCTTGATAAGGAAAAATTGTCTAGGACAAATTTCCTGGATTGGCACTGAAACCTGAGGATTGTCCTCAAACATGATAAAAAGTTGTATGTCTTGGAGACACCTGTTCCTGAAGAGGAACCTCCTAGTTCTGCACCTAAGGCAGAAAGAGATGCTTATAAGAAGCATGTTGATGATGCCAATGAAACTGCTTGTCTCATGCTAGCTACCATGAACTCAGAATTGCAAAAGCAACATGAGAACATGTCAGCGTTCGATATGATCGAACACCTGAAGTTGCTCTATCAAGAGCAAGCAAGGCATGAGAGGTTTGAAGTTTCAAAAGCCCTTTTTCAAAGCAAGTTAGCTGAGGGAGCCCCTGTAGGTCCCCATGTACTCAAGATGATTGGGTATGTGGAAAACCTCGAGAGATTGGGATTTCCCCTCGAAAAGGAACTTGCAACTGATTTGATCTTGCAATCGTTGCCATATAGTTTCAGTCAATTTGTCCTAAATTTCAATATGATTGATATGGACAAATCTCTTCCTGAACTGCTCGCCATGTTAAGAACTGCCGAGCAGAATCTGAAATCAAAAGGGAAGTCCATTCTGATGATCGGAAATGGAAAGAGACAGAACAAAAGGCCCACTAAACAGAGTGATAAGGGGAAGGGCAAGGAAGTTGCCAATCCCAGATCCACTGCTGCTTTGAAGCCTAGTGGAGGCATAGCAAAAGAAGGCACCTGCTTCCATTGCGGTAAGACCGGACACTGGAAGAGGAACTGCCCAAAGTACCTGGAAGATAAGAAGAATGGAGTAGAGACTTCAACTTCAGGTATTTTTGTTATTAATTTATCTACTTCTGCATCACGGGTATTAGATACTGGATGCAGTTCTCACATTTGTACAAATGTGCAGGAACTAAAAAGGAGTAGAGATTTGGCGAATGGTAAAGTCGACCTACGAGTTGGCTATGGAGCAAAGGTTGCTGCTTTAGCCGTAGGAACTTTTGCATTGACTTTACCTAGTGGTTTAATAATTCAGTTAGAGAACTGTTATTATGTACCTGCAATTAGCAGGAATATTATTTCCATTGCTTGTTTGGACAAGTTTGGTTTTTCATTTATAATAAAGAACAATTGTTGCTCAATTTATTTGAATGATATATTCTATGCTACTGCACAAATGAACAATGGACTATATGTCCTTGATCTTGAAATGCCTATTAATAACATTAATACAAAAGGGTGAAACCTAACGAGTTAAAACCAACTAGGTAAGAATATTAAAACTCTTCGATCAGATCGAAGTGATGAGTATTTAATCCTAGAGTTTGATGACCATCTGAAAGAGTGTGGGATCCTATCCCAACTTACTCCTCCTGGAACATCCCAATGGAAGGGTGTATCTGAGAGAAGAAATCGAACCCTGTTGGACATGGTCCGATCCATGATGAGTCACACCAATCTTCCAAACTCCTTTTGAGGACATACACCATTGACATCAGCTTACACACTTAACCGTGTTCCATCCAAAAGGTTGAAAAGACACCATATGAGATATGGAGTGGTAAGAAACAACATATGTCTTACATGAAGATTTGGGATTGCGAAGTTTATGTGAAACAACAAATTTCAACTAAGCTTGAGCCCAAATTTGACAAATGCTTATTTGTGGGGTATCCTAAAGAAACAAGAGGATATTATTTCTACAATCCTTCTGAGGGCAAAGTGTTTGTCGCTCGAACTTGAGTTTTCCTAGAAAGGGATTTTATTTCCAAAGGAATCAGTGGGAGGAAAGTAGAACTTGAAGAAATTCAAGAATCACAAAGTATCGATACACCTATGGAGGAATTAGAGCAGGGAACACAAGTAGTTGTGTAAGACCAACCTGCTCAAATAGAACAAGACCAACGTAGGTCAGGCAGGATACGTCACCTACCTGAGATATATGGATATCTGATCAAGGTGATGTATTACTCATGGATCAAGATGAGCCTGTGACCTACTCATCGAATCTTCGCCTTGATGAAACAGTAAAACTGTATCGATTCATCAAGAACGAAGATGAGCCTTGTGTCTACAAGAAGGTTAGTGGGAGCATGATCGTATTCCTGGTATTATATGTAGATGACATATTACTCATTGGAATCGATATCCCTACCCTGCAACAAGTAAAGTCTTGGTTGGGGAAATGCTTTTCTATGAAAGACCTGGGTGAAGCAGCCTATCAGAATCTATAGAGATAGATCACAAAACTGCTTGGCCTAAGTCAGAGTACATACATAGACAAAGTGCTGAGACGCTTTAATATGAATGATTCCAATCTGGTTATGTATTTTGCTTAAATGGTGGCACTGTGAGCTTGAAAAGTTCAACGCAAGATGCAGTTGCTGATTCTACAATTGAGGCCGAGTATATTGCTGCCTTAAGTGCAGCAAAGGAAGCTGTTTGGATCAATAAACTTGGCATAGTCCCTAGCATTATGGATCCCATTGGTCTCTATCATGATAACAATGGTGTTATCGCACAAGCTAAGGAGCCTAGATCTCACCAACGATCCAAACACATACTTAGACGTTGTGTGAAAATATGTAAAGTACCTACACTTGACAATGTTGCTAACCCACTGAAAAAGCCTCTTGCGCAGCAGAAGCATGATGGCCATACTAGATCAATGGGCATACGGGGTATGCCTGATTGGCTCTAGTGCTAGTGGGAGATTGTTGGTGTAAGCCCTAGAGGCCAATACTTTTGGTACTTGTATCGAATTATTTAAAGGCATTTTCTTTATTATGGTTGATTAATAAAGTCCCTGGAATAGATAGTCCGTTTAATGTATTAAGTGTGATTTAATCATGAGAACACATTAAACATAAGGACACTATTCTTAAAGTATCCGTAGTCGAGCTTTAATGTGAAGTGGGATAACATTAAAGCATTAAGACTATTATGTTTGTAGACTGATGATCACATCTCATGGATCATGGATAAAGAGTTATCAAGTCTTAAACATATGTATGAATATTAGGAGTAATATTTATACCGGATTGACCCGCTATGAGAATACTATATAGAAAGTTATGCAAAGTGTCATAAGTTATTCTCATGGTGATAATAGTGTATACCACTCTTCGACCTGAAACCACTATGGATCCTAGATGTAGAGTCGAGTGCTTTGTTGCTGATCCAACATTGTCCGTAACTGAATAACCATAAAGACAGTTGATGGGTACTCCACAAAGCATGCTGAGGGACATGAGTGTCCTAGATGGAATTTGCCCATCCTGCGTAACAGGATAAATGTCTATGGGCCCAATATTGAACTGGACAAGGATGACACGGTCTATACCTTGTGTTCAATATAGACATAAGGGCAAAGGGGTAATTATACACATAATTATTATCACAGGAGGTTTTGTCAGATCACATGACATTTTCGTGACTTGGGTAGCAGTGATGTGTTGCTAGATACCGCTCACTGTTTATTATGTTAAATGTGTGATTTAATATAATTGTCAACGCCGCGAAAACCTATAGGGTCACACACAAAGGACGGATTGATGAGAGATAGAGTAACTAAGGAACACCGTAAGGTACGGTGCACTTAAGTGGGAGACGAAATATGGTAAGGTACCAAATACTTAAGTGATTTTGGGCATATTATAAGATATGGGCCAAAATACACTTAAGTGGGCTTTTTAGCTTGAAGCCCACACAAGTGGTTCTATAAATAGAACCCCTTGGATAGAAGCATGGTCACTCCACTCCACTCAGACAGAAATTTAAGTAGAGACTTGGAATTTTGTTTCCCTCTTTCTCTCACTCAAAGCCTTCATTCATAACAGCTAGCACTGCGATTGAAGGAATCCGTTCGTGTGGACTGAGTAGAGACGTTGTCATTGTTCAACGTTTATGATCGCCCCGTGGATCTGTATCAAAGGTTTTGATCATTATCAGAGATCTGCACCAAAGGTTTGAATCGCCACAAGAGGTAACGATTCTATCACTGATCATGCCCATTCGTAAGGATCACTAAATGGAGAAATTTTAAATTCCGCTGCGCCTTGGATGGCAATTCTCCAACAGCTGAGTGGGTAAGGACTCGGTATGAAGAGTTGAGCCTGATTGAGGAAAAGAGGCTGGCGGCCATTTGTCATGGGCAGTTGTATCAGCAGCGAATGAAGCGTGCTTTTGACCGAAAGGTGCGACCTCGTGTGTACCATGTGGGAGATATGGTGTTGAAAAGGATCCTTCCTCCTCAGAACGATCGTCGGGGCAAGTGGACACCCAATTATGAAGGTCCATTCGTGGTCAAGAAGGTTTTCTCTGGTGGAGCCTTGTTGTTGACGACCATGGATGGCGAGGATTTTCCATCCCCTATGAATGCGGACACAGTTAAAAAAATACTTCGTATAAGAGACCCGCTGGACGAAAAGAATAAAATAGTCCAGGCAAAAATGGGCATCCCGGTGAATCAAATAAAAATGAAAAAGGTTCGGGCAAAAATTAGGGATAAAAAGGAAAAAAACTGTACACCCGGCAGGTCGAAAACCCCACAAGGGCGACTTGGGCAAAAAAGGGTATCCCGGTGGACTGAAAACCCGAAAGGGCGGTCCAGGAAAAAGAGGGAATGAAATGAACAACTGCGTCTAGCATGATCGTTTGTACTTTGGATATGACACATGGATAATCTGAAAGCGGAGATCGGTCGGAAGCGTCTTGTAACCGGGTTGGAACTCGATGAGTTCACGAGTTCACATTGCCATTAGGATAGATTTTCCTTTTGTGCGCAATTACCTCTTTTCAGGGATTGCTTCCTGTGTATTGCTCAGTTACGAGCCACCTTTTTCAATCAATAAAATGCATATTCAGTCAAATAATTTTGTTTTTGTTTTCATTACCGCTTTGATTGCAAAAACATCCGTTTATATTGATAAAGAATCTTTGCGTTTCGAGACGTAGGGGTCCCTTCCAATGCATGTTTATAGGATTGAAAACATGAAATCTTATTCGGAAGGTTGAGTGACCTGGATGTTGAAATTTTGGCACGCCTGGGGCACGTTTTATCTAACGATCTCTTTTGCAGGTGCTGTTGGTTTATTTTCACTCACTTGCAGGTTGTGATATGAAGCGTTTTTGACAAAAGATTCCTTTGATGTCCAATCAAGGACAAGGAGTTGAAGAATGGTGTAGAGACGACAAGAGAAGTGCGACAATCCTAGAGGGTTAATCAAGAAGACTCTTCAAAGTCTGAAGAATTGGAAAGTTGGCACGAATCTAAAGGGGTCGATCTTCATGAAGTAGGGAGAAGTCGAGAATATAAGGTGATGAATCAGAAAAGACCGGATGAGTCCGGGAGCTCTCAAAAGTGGAAAGTTGACACTGTGGTTAGATGGTGAATACCATGGTTCGACGAGTCAACGGGTGTTCCGTGCTAGGTATTCCGTATTTCCCCTAGCAGGGTTGAGATTGTTATTTCCCCAGCAGGTCTGAAGGTTGTTGTTTCCCCAGCAGGGGTGTGCGTTGGCAGTTTTTCCCCAGTAAAGTCCCCAAGCAGATCGAGTTCTGTGGAGGTCATCCCCAGTGAAGGGTTACTTTTTCCTCGGCGTCAGTGTTATCCCAAGCAGGGTTGGAGATTGGAGCGATATCGAGTTCCTCAACAGAGTTGCTTGTGTCGTCCCCTGAGGGGGATATTTTTTATGCATTCATAGCATATTGCTTAATTAATTGCGTAGCATTTCCATAGTTATGGAGCATTACGCTGTAAGGTTCATGCATCAGTATTGCAAGCATAAACTAGTCTCGAGTCGTGGTTACCGTTTGAGAATTGGTTTGGCTGGTTGGTGAAGATGTTGCTCTGAGGAGTTTGGCATCGTGACGTTGGATCAACTGTATTTCCCAGTAGCGCGATATTGGGGGAAAAATTTCCGTCTTTCGGAGATGGAAGTGAAGATTGGAGAACGTTACACGATCAACGCGGAAATCGGGGTCCACCAGGAGAAAAGGAAGTGCTGGGCATTTTCTGGAGAACGGGGTTCAAATGGAGAAAAGGAGATACGGGGTGTCTTCTGGAGAATGGGGTTCACAATGACGATCGATAGTCATCGTCCGGCGACTGAGGTTCAAATGGAGAACGGGGATCATTGTTTGGAGGCAAGAGTGACGTTAAGTTGTCGGGGTTCAAATGCGGTGATCAGGGATTATCCGCGCGAAAGAAAAATATTTGTGAAGGGGTCTGTTGCACCCCAAAATTTGCCCTCTATTTTTAACTCTAACCAATTTTTTGTTTCACATTCATTTGCATCATCTTCATAGCATAACATTTTTTTCTGTCTGAATATTAGCCGGAATAATTTCACGGAGTTTACAAACAGACTGGTCAAATTAACTTTTTAACTGTGCCTAAAATTAGTCAACGAAAAAATGTCAAGTTTAAGTTTGCAAATGTCGGTAACATTAATCTGCGGTTCACGTGGTTTAATTTGACATGCTAAAAATATTTTTACGACTATTTTTGGTCGTATGTTGATCAGTCTGAGCAGTTTAAATGGTCATAATTTTTATCTCAAAATCCGACCAAACGCTGTATTTTTCCGAGTCATTTATTTCGCGCTGATTATTTTGACGTGTTCATTTTATTTTTTCGAGCATTTTGGTGCCCGACTTTTTTTTTTTTGAGTCTATTTATTTTTTATATTGGGTCTAGAATAAATAAATAGGTTAATTAGTTTTTATTTTAATTTTAACTATTTTAATTATTTAACTTTATTCAGTTTTTAATTTAATATTGGGTTTCAAAATAAACTTAGGCCCATTATCATTAACCTAATTTGTTCCTATATATATTTACTAGCATGACTGATAGAGGGAGGCCAAAAGACAGAACAAAAAAGAGAAACTGAGAGTGGCTGATCTATACTATCGTACACACAGTTTGGTAATAGTTTATATATGATATATACTTTATCTATTTTGTTGATATATTTGTTACTGTGTTTCAAATACATGTTCATATGTGTGACTGTGTTATGTATTCCAGATACATGCGGTTTGGTTAAATATATCAGGATATCGCCGTTTTGCTTTTTTTATGTGTTTGATGTGTATTTGATGTGTTTGATGTGTTTGTTTTTATATAAGTTTTACATGTCTCATAATATATAATATAATATAATAATAATTTTGTTGTTAATAAAATGCATATGGATCATATAATATATAATTTATAATATGTAACTAGTGTGTTAAATATATATATATTTCTATTTTATGTTATAATTTGATTATGTTTTCGGATCGGATCGTGTCAATACGCCGTTTTCACATATACGTGTATGAGGCGTGACATTTGTGTTATCCGATCCAGTTGCGATGATCGCAATTTTGCGCTAGCAACGCCGTTGTTTTTTTTTTAATTCATATTTTTTTTTATATACATATATTTAGATCTGCACATTTTTTTTCATAACTAACTACCCTGATTTTTCCTAAACCCTGACAATTTCGCCACAAACTCTAAATTTCAAACATAAAACTTTAACCGTGTTATTTCCTCTAAACCATAAACCTTTTCTTAAACCTTAACAAACCTTATTATTATTTCCTATTTTCGCTCATATTTATGTTATTCATACACTGTAACTGCTTCGCCCTTGTAATATTTTAAGTTTTAACTTGTAATATTTTCAGTTTTACTTTTCGCCATCTTTATTATGTAACTACACCAAAGCGTTGTAATAATTAGGGTTTTATTTTCTGCCATTTATTTTCTGCCATTTTATTTTTCTGCCATTTATTTTTCTGCCATTTAAATTCCTGCCATTGATCCTATATTAACTGCGTGGTTTAGTAATGTAGGGCGTGAAAACCTACTAAATTAATTATTTAATATTTTTCTATAACCTTTATATTTTTTGTAAATAAATAATAAATACTAACTATTTTAATAACTTTTTTTTATTACTTACTTATAATAATAAATCCTTATATATTTTGTAAATAAAATCTAATTGACCATTTTTCTAATTGAATAATAATAATAAACCTATTAATCTAATAATTTGATATTTTCTATAATCTTTATTTATTTTGTAAATAACTAACTTAATATTTTTCATATAACTCTTTTATTTTATAATTTGTACATTAATGTATTTTAAATTGTTTTATTATTACTAATTTATTTTAAACTCATATTTTTTTAATAACTTCTAAAAAAATCTAACTTGTTTAACCTAAAATAATTTCTTTTAAAATTCTAACCTTTTTATTATCACTTTATTATTATTGTTATTTTATTTATTACCATTGTTTATTTATTATTTTATTATTATTTGCTTTTATCTATTCTATTTTTACTTCATTATTTTCCTTATTTTAATTTTGTTTTATTTATAATATTAGGAACAAATGTATAGGTTGTAAATTTATTCTTTCTCGCCTGATTATTATGTATCTGTCCCATAGCCATGTAATAGTTTAGGAATTTATTTTTCTTGCTTTTATTTTTGTAAATATTTATTGCGTGGTTAGTAATTTAGGGAGTGCAAAAAACTAACTGTAAATAATTGAACTTAGAAAATTAAATTCAAGACAAATATCTGAAAAATAACACTCACACACGTAAGTCGATCTTTGATCGCCATCTGTACTTCCTAGGGTATTCCTCTTGGTTGCCTTCTTTAAATGGTCAAGTCCCTCGAAAATAGGGGTGTCTTAAGCAAAGTCCCTTCAAACAGAAAAATCATCAAGTCCCTATAAACTTAAAAGATCAAGTCCCTACGAGGTTGCCTACGATATAATGATCTTGTCCCTTCGGTAAATATGATGATAGTCCCTACGAGTTGCTAAAGACACCCCTTACGTTGCCTTCATTGACCATACGATGACCCTACGCCCGTCCCTTAAACACATCCAAGGTAATGACTACCTATTCCTTAATAATAGGGACAATCTTACCATTGAAAGAATATACGAGAACACGAAAGACTTAATCTAGGGTAGGTATCTCATAGTTACTTGCTCACACTTTTCGAAATTACTTTTACACCTCACAATTTCTAAACTAGGCTTTGTATACACCCATACGAGGGTCATTACAAAGTACTTAAAGAAATTTTTCTAATCACACACTACACTCTTGCAAACAAACAAAGTGAACTAAGTAACTAAGAGCCCATGGATAACCATGGATATAAAGGGTGATAATACCTTCCCTTTGTATAACCTACCCCCCGAACTCAAAATCTTTTTAAGGTCTTTCCTGTTCTTTTATGTCCTTTCCTTTTGGATAAAATAAAAGTCGGTGGCGACTCTTGCTATCCGCAACATTTAACTAAAGTCAGTTCTCCCACCGTGTTACAGAACTGGCGACTCTGCTGGGGACTTAATAAAAGAGGGGTACCCTTAGGAATTAGATCACTTTAAAATTGTTTGCCTTGTTTTCTTTATACTTATCTATTGGGTGCTCTTATGTGTGAAAGACCCTAACCCGGATCTAGTGTACCTTAGGTAAATGGCAATAGACCAAGGAAACTGTACGGCGTATATCGATATGGTTGATCTGGTGGCCATAGTTAGTGTGACTTCTTGGTTGGTGCTTATCTTCCTTAAGCAAGTTGAGGATAATATGAGGCTGCCATATGTTGTCAATACACTAACTGACTTTTAGAACCCTAGTCATCCCATCTTGGCCTTTAGAAAGTAGTGAGATAACCGGCTTTGGTGAAGACTGAAGTTGGTTGGTACTCGATACTACACTCATTGAGATCCTAAACTTGGAGGGTTTTGGTTGGCAAATAAGTTGCCTACTGAACAACCACCCTTGTGAAGGATCAATGATGTTGAGATCCCTTAGAACCTGGTTACTTTTGTAGGACATGATGAATCAACTAAACTTCAGGGGAGGGTACTTACCTTTAAACCTCATGCAAGCCTTCAAACCTAGGGCTATTGTGTGACTTGTTTGTGTGTGCCACATGTTTGTGATTGAGCATAACATCATAGCATCATCATGCATCATAAGCATAGCATTTTCACTAACCATTTCAAGGACCAAAGGATTTATCTTTGTTCTTTGTTGCAGGTCATGGCTTCTGCTCGTAGGAATACTATCCGGATCAACTTTGTAGGAATACCTCCTAAGCTTAAGGAATTGGTCTCTCAAGTTTATGAAAACTCCCAGTTCATCAAGAGGCATGGTCACCTACTGGATCTAGTCACTTCAAGGTTCAATGAAGACATGATGAGTTTCCTGTTTCAGTTCTTTGACCCTAAAACATCATTGCTTCACATTTCCCGACTATCAGCTGGTTCCTACAATGGAAGAGTTCTCCAAGCTTCTGGGTATACCTATTCTTGATCAGAAACCCTTCACAGGCTTGGAAAAAGAGCCTAAACCTGAAGTCATTGCTGCAGCCTTACATTTAAAGAAATCAGACATTGTCCTAGAAACAAGAAGTGGAGTTAAGGGTATTCTTGCTAAGGTATTGATGGAGAAAGCTCAAGTATTCCTGAAGGCTATGAGTTATGATGCTTTTGAGGAGATATTAGCCCTATTGATTTATGGCTTAGTACTGTTCCCCAATCCAGACCAGTTCATAGACGTACACGCCATCAACATATTTCTGACTCGCAATCCAGTGCCTACATTACTTGGAGACATCTTACACTCTCTTCATACCCGTACTACGAAGGCACGAGGAACTCTGATGTGTTGCATACCTCTATTATCTAGGTGGTTTATTTCTCACCTTCCTCGATCAGTGATGAAGAACGAACAAGGGTTCAGGTGGTCCAAGAGGATTATGTCACTTTCTCATTCAGATATTCATTGGTGCTCTAGATCTATGGAGAATGTTACCATCATTGACCGTTGTGGGCAGTTCCCTAATGTGCCACTCCTTGGCATAAGAGGGGGCATTACCTACAACCCTTCTTTAGCTCTACGTCAGTTTGGTTACGCTCGGACTGATGGTCCTCATGACATGCTTATTCAGGGTATTGTGTTCGACTACGACAATGATCTTCAAGGTTACCGTCAAAGGTTCATACGAGCATGGGGTAAAGTGAACAAGGTTGACAGCAAGACTCTGGAACCCAAGTACACTATTCCTATGGAACCATATCTCAGATGGGTACGATCTCGTGCTCAGACTCTTATGATGCCATATCCTGCTATCCTGCCAGTTACCATGGAGCCTGTTGCTGAAGGAGATACTTCTTACATCATTCTTCATCCAGACATGCCCACTGACATGGAAGAGTTACAGAGGTCCTGGATCCAGTTGAAGGAGCAAAGAGATACTTTTGAGACTCATTACAAGGCAAGTCAGGAAAGAATCCTGGAGCTAACAAAACAACTTCACGAGTAGAGGAATCTCAACTCATACCTCAACACAAAGAGGAAACGTCCATGGGAGACTTAAAACCCCATTTTTTGTATTCATTTCATTTTTATTGTAAGCCCAAGGGGCAAACAAGTTTATTACTAATAAAAGTTTACTTTTTGGTGGTGTAAACAAATTTAAATCCTACGGTCCTTGAAAATATTGCATAAGCATCTACATACCATATTATTGCATCACAGGTTTCTTATGAACATGTATCTTATCTTCTCATTGTTTATTTCAGCAGAAATGGCCCTTGAACAGACTGTCAAAGATCTCCAGGCTCAGAATGCACAATTCCAAGAGTTGATTCTGAACTTGTCCAAGGGGCAAGATGAGTTGAAGACATTGCTGGCTAAGAAGAAGAAGAAGAAGACTAGAAGATCAGGAGGCCTTATCAATCTGGGAAGAAGATTCAGAGGCCCTATCAAGACAAAGGAACAGGTTGATGATTATGAGTCTGAAAATTCTGAGAAAGAGGGAGGTAGTCCCCATGATACTGTGGGAGATTCTGATTCTGAAGCAAATTATTATCATGATCCTAATGAAGATAAGTACAAGATGCTGGTGGATAGAATGAATGCTATGGAGTTACAAAATCTTCTGGGCTGGATTTTGAAGATCTGAGTTTAATATCTGGAGTGGTTATACCTATTGGTTTCAAGGTTCCTGCTTTTGTGGTGTATGATGGTATCTCATGTCCCAAGTTGCATTTAAGATCCTATGTCCGGAGGATTCAACCACATACTGCTGATAAGAAGTTATGGATTCATTTCTTCCAAGAGAGCTTGTCTGGAGCTCAATTGGAATGGTACTATCAATTGGAGAGTGTCAATATCCGTGATTGGAATGATCTTGCTGAGGCCTTCTACAGGCAATACCAATACAATGCTGATTTAGCACCTACTCGCATGCAGCTACAAAGCATGTCAATGGGTGCTAAGGAGAATTTCAAGGAGTATGCCCAGAAATGGAGAGACCTGGCTGGCAGAGTTCAACCTCCTCTGACTGACAGGGAGCTAGTGGATATGTTTATGAGTATGCTGAATAGTCCTTTCTATAGTCACCTCATTGGAAGCTCATCATCTGGTTTCACTGAGCTGATAATGACTGGAGAGCGTGTGGAAAGTGGCATAAGAAGTGGTAAGATACAGGTGGATGCCTCTTCATCAAGCACTGTAAAGAAGCCCCCTAGTGGAAAGAAGGAGTCTAATGCTGTGTATGGTCAACCTGGCCATAACAGAAGTCACCAATCCATAGGAGCAGTTCACATTTCTAATCCTACTCCTGCAACACCAGAGCTACCACAGAGTAATCAACAGAAGCCTAGAAGACAATTCACCAAGATCAACATGTCACTGGCCCAAGCCTTGCAACACATGTTGAAAGGGGAACTCATTACTTTGAAGGACCCTCCTCAGAATCCTAATACTTCCTCTCCTCGGTACAATCCTAATGCACGATGTGCCTATCATTATAATTGTCCGAGACATGACACCAACAATTGTTGGGTGCTGAAAAATAAGATTCAAGATATGATTGAAGCTGGGGAGATTGAATTTGACCCTCCTGGGACTCCAAATGTGATTACTGCTCCCATGCCCAATCATGAGAAGACTGTTAATGCTGTTGATGAAGTTTCATATGTTTCCTCAGTAGCAGATGTGATTACTCCCTTATCTATTATCAAGAAGAAGCTGGTGCAGGCTGGATTCTTTCCAGGTTGCAACGAAGACTGTTTTTATTATGCCTACAAACCTGATAGCTGCTGGAAGTTGAAAGATGGTATTCAACGCCTCATGGACAATTACACTATATTGTTTGAGAAAACTCCTTCTATGGAAAGTATGTGTGAACACCTAACTCGAGGTAAGAAGTTTGAAGATGTGGATATGGTTGATAAAGTGCCAGTGAAGATTACCTCCAAAGGCCCTGTCAAGATCACTTCCAAGGTGTCATACCCCAAAATTTGCCCATTAATATTTCAAGACATTTTTCAGGGCACTCCGACTCATTTTTATGACACTGATCTTAAAGGAACAAAGGCCCAGCTCACGAGTGGCCCAATCCAGAAAATGGCCCAAACTGGCCTGCTCGCTAGGCGAGCAAATCCTTCGCCTAGCGAACGTTCGCTGCACGCTCGCCTAGCGAACGTTCGCTACACGCTCGCCTAGCGAAGCTGGCAGATAACAGAAAATTCTGGGCTTCACTCTGAGCCCATTAGGTCATGAAAAAAAGGCATTATAAATACCACAACTCCAGTCAGAAAAAGGGAGGACGAAAAAGGACGAAAAAGGACGAAAGGAGAACCCTAGCAAGCAAACCCTAGCGCTCACAGACGGAAAACCCTAAAGGAAACCCTGAAGGAAAAGCCGGCGGCAGCAAGGTCACTTCCGCTCAATTCGATCCGATCGGCCAATTCAAGGTTACAATTCGATTACAAACAGGTTGGCATTGCTATTACTACCTTATGTTCTTAATTTGCACATGGTATCATGATTGAATTTATGAAACTATCTTAAGTTTTACATATGAATTTAAGTATGCATGAACATCTGAATGTCTAACCACATAATCTCTGTAATGAATGCTATAAGGTGTGAAGCTTGCTGCCATTATATCGTTATTAAAACCGGAATCCGCAGCCGCTCGCTAGCACATCGCTAAGCGAGCATGCAACGAGTGTTTGCTAAGACTTCGCTAGGCGAAGCAGGAGCGAACGCGACAGCAACCGACTTTTCTGTTCTGACTTTTGCCCACCTGTCATGTTTTTATCATAGCCATGCATTGTTTATCTGACCCTACTGCTGTTCTGGTTTCTTTTGTGGTGTAATTCTCGATTGCACCCTGATTTGGTATTCTGACATGTTTGCTGAGTTTTGCAAAGGTTCACACATCGCCGGGAAAGCTAGCTAGATAGGTATTCCACTTTATTTGTGGGATGCCCTTTGTGGAGTTTCACCCTAAATTACCTAATTAATTTTAATGTATTAATTTTAATGTGGAGATCCACCCTCAATTACTTAGCTGATTTTAATGTATTGATTTTAATGTGGAGATTCATCCTAATTGCCTAATTGATTGTAAAATACGGCCTTTAAATATGTGATCTTGGACCTCTCTTTGCTGCCCTACGGTATTACGGTATAACGGTCGTGTCCCGCGAATGTAGGGATACACTTAGCAAAGACCCTTCGGTTAAATCATCATAAAATAAATCATGGTCCCTCGGATGTTGCCTTCGAAAATACGATTTTGTCCCTCGATGACCCTTCGGTGTAGCCTACGGTTAAATGATGATCGTCCCTTCGAATGCTAAGGTATCCTTACAACTGTTGCCTTCAATGACCTATCGATGACCCTACAATGACCCTTTTACATCCAAAGGATAAAACTACTTACTTCTCAATAGTAAGGACAGTTTTACCCTCATAAGGATAGGAAATGCCCATAACGACCTTAGGAAGGTATAACTCTCAATTACTGGATCATAACCTAAAACATTTTCCACCCCTCACACTTTGCAAGTCCTAGAAAATCACCACTTGGTATACATTCATACTAGAATCATTACCAAGTTATATTTTTCTAAACTGTTTTTCAAAATCAAACGAGATAAATACTTTGTATACATTCATACGAGAATCATTACAAAGTTAAACTCTCTTTTCGAAACATTTTTAAATAATTCACCAACACTTTTCAGACAAAAATATAAGTGATCCAGCAATTAAGAGCCCATGGATAACCATGGATACAAAGGGTGCTAATACCTTCCCTTTGTATAATGTACCTCCCGAACCCAAAATCTATTGAGATCTTTCCTGTTCTTTTCCACCTTTCCTTATTGGATAAAAGAAAAGTCGGTGGCGACTCTTGCTATCCGCGACATTGCGATAAAAAGCAAAATACCCCAAGTCAGTTCACCGTATGACAGAACTGGCGACTCTGCTGGGGACGATTACAAGAGAGGTTACCTTAAAAAACAAGATCACTTATTTAAAATTGTCTGATTTACTTTTAAGGGATTGCTTGGGTATTCTTGAGTGAAAGATCCTACACCCGGATCTAGTGTACCTTAGGTAAGTAGCAATAGATCATCACGACTATCCGGCGTATACTGGAATGGTTAAAATGATGGCTACGGTTTATGTGACACTTTGGATGTCCTGATGTTCCTCATGTTTACTTGAGGAAAAATTTGGCATCTGCGTGGTGTCATTAAAGCATTAACCAGACCTTTAGAACCCTAATTGACTCATCCTGGCCATTAGGAAGTAGTGAGATAACTGACTTCGGTTCCGACTGGGGTTGGTTGAGACTCGATACTACACTCCTTGAGATTGGACTTTAGGGAAGCTTCGGTCAACCACTTGGTGTTGCACTGAAGTGGACTTGAAGGAAGGTCAATGATTGGAGATCCTTTTAGAACCCGGTTACTATTCTAGGACAGGTTGAACCAACCAAACTTCAGTAGGGAGGGTACTTACCTATGGAACTCATGCAAGCCTTAAAACTCAGGAATGATGGTTCTGTGACTTGCTTGTGCTTGTTATTTACTTAACATCATAACATCATAACATCATAACATCATGGCATTGTACTAACCATTTCAAGGACTTTAAACATTGAAAACATTTCATACATTGCATAGCATAACATATCATCGCATAACAGGTATTCTAAGGGATCAGTGTTCTCACGGTTTTCCTCCAAACAGAAAAATGGATCTCGAACAAACTGTCAAAGATCTCCAGACTCAGAATGCTCAATTCAAGGAGATGATGCTAAGCTTATCCAAGGGGCAGGAGGAACTGAAGGCTCTTTTGCTCGAAAAGAAGAAAGACAAGAAAGCTGTGAGTTTCATTAACCCAGGAAGAAGGCGTAAAGGACAGGCCGCAGGAGTCAAGTTTGGGATCCCGAATGGTCCAGAAGAGGAGACAGAGAATGATTCAGAAGAGGAGAATGTCGATCTCTTCAACCCTGAGGACGACGATGAAGATTATGAAAATGAACAGTACTCTCCAAGAGATGATAAGTACAAGTTGCTGGAAGAACGTATGCTAGCTATGGAGGGTCAGAAGGCGCCCGGTCTGGATTTCGAAAGTTTGGGTCTGGTCTCCGATGTGACCATTCCTCGCAAATTCAAAATCCCCACTTTCACTAAGTACGATGGTGCGTCCTGTCCTCAGATGCATCTGAGAGCTTATGTGAGAAAGATTCAGCCGCATACCACTGACAGGAAGCTATGGATCCATTTCTTCCAAGAGAGCCTGTCTGGCACACAGTTGGAATGGTATTATCAGCTCGAGAGCTCTGACATCCCCACCTGGACTGATTTAGCAACAACTTTCTATAAACAGTACCAGTATAACTCTGAACCAGCGCCTACCCGGCTACAGCTGTAGAATATGACTATGGGATCTAAAGAAAGCTTTAAAGAATATGCTCAAAAGTGGAGAGATTTGGCTGGCAGAGTCAAACCCCCTATGACTGGCAGAGAATTGGTGGATATGTTCATGGGCACACTGACCAGCCCATTCTACAGCCATCTACTGGGAAGTTCTTCATCAGGTTTCACTGAACTTATATTGACAGGTGAACGTGTTGAAAGCGGCATCCGAAGTGGAAAGATACAGGCGACTGCCTCTGCAAGCACCAAAAGGTCCTATTAGGGGAGGAATGAATCAAATGCTGTGTACGGTCAAAAGGGTCGTAACAAGAAAAACCGTGACCATGACATCGGAGCAGTTACGATTGCAGCACCACCATCTCAAAACTTCCAGCCCAAACAAGACAGGCCAAGAAGGCAGTTTACCAGGATCAATATGACCCTGGCACAGGCACTGCAGGGAATGCTAAAGGAAAATTTGATCACCCTCAGAGATCCTCCTACGAATCCCAACACTACTTCTTCTCGTTATAACCCTAATGCCAGGTGTGCATATCACTCCGATAGCCCTGGGCATGATACAAACGATTGCTGGTCATTGAAGAATAAGATTCAGGATATGATCGAAGCTGGAGAAATTGAGTTTGAGCCTCCGGAGACCCCTAATGTCATCACTGCTCCTATGCCTAATCATGACAAGACGGTTAATGCCGTAGATGACGACGATCACGTTTCCAATGTGGCGGACTTAACATCTCCTCTCCCGATCATAAAGAGGAATTTATTGCAAGCTGGTTTATTTCCAGGTTGTGCTGAAGATTGCAATCTCTGTATATTCCAACCAGATGATTGTTGGGAATTGAAGAATGGTATTCAACGGCTGATGGACGATCGTACAGTTCTCTTCAAAAAGATTCCTAAGGCGGAAAACCCTATTGAAGAAATATCTGTGATTGCTAGGTCCAAAGTTCTAGTGAAGATTACCGATACTAGGGCGCCTGTGAAGATTACTGTTGAGCCCAGGGTAGCTCCCCTAATCATTACTGCACCTGGCCCGATCCCGTATTCCTCAAGCAAAGCTATTCCGTGGAATTATGGCGGTGATGTGTACGTCCATGGCGTAAAGCAAATTGACAATTCTACTAATCCTAATGGCATCGTTGGGACTAGTAAAATTACTCGAAGTGGAAGGATCTTCTCTCCAGAAATCTCACCTCCTATCCTTGAAACTCGAGGAAAGGAACCAGTCAATCCTTCTCAGTCAGAGACACCGGTCGAAGTTACTCCCGAAGATGTTGCCAAACAGGAAATGGAAGAATTGCTGAAAATCATCCGCAAGAGTGATTTCGATGTGGTAGAACAGTTGGGGCATACCCCGTCTAAGATCTTGATGTTATCCTTGCTGTTATCTTCTGAATCTCATGCCAATGCATTGATAAAATTCTTGAAGACTGCTCATGTGCCTCAGGAAACATCTGTCGATCAGTTCGAAAATTATGTTGCTCACTTGGCTGTTGACAATGGCCTAGGCTTTTCCGATGCTGACCTGACACCAGCAGGAAAGAATCACAATAAAGCCCTGCATATCTCCATTGAGTGTAGGGGAATCACTTTGTCTCATGTGTTGATCGATAATGGCTCTTCCTTGAATGTGCTGCCAACAGCTGTGCTGGATAAGCTGGACTGTAAAAGCATCGAACTGAAACCTAGTGACATTGTAGTACGTGCTTACGATGGTGCGAAGAGTGTTGTCCATGGCGAAGTAGTCCTCCCTATCAAGATAGGACCTCAAGTCTTCAATACTACCTTCCATGTAATGAACATTCGTCCTGCCTATTCCTGCTTACTGGGACGCCCTTGGATTCATGGGTCAGGTGCTGTAGCTTCGTCTCTCCATCAAAAGCTGAGGTATCCCACAGAGGGCAAAATTGTCACCGTGTGTGGAGAAGAAGAGTATATTGTCAGTAGTGTGCATGCCTTCAGATACGTCGAGATGGATGGTGAATTCATTGAGACTCCTTGTCAGTCATTTGAAGTAGTTCCTCCGACCAATCCTGTCCTTAAGCCAACTTCCGGTGTGCCCAAGGTTATTCGGACTCCTCCTGCTATGATTTCCCTGAAGGACGCTCAAGCTGTGGTTGAAGATGGTGGCTGTACTGGCTGGGGTCAACTGATCGACGTACCGTACAAGTCTGACAAATTTGGCCTGGGGTTTAGCTCTGAGAAGGTAGCCAAGAGTCAAATTAATGCTGTAGAAGACGCTGACAGCGATTGCGACCTGGATAGCTGGATTTTCCCAACAATTGGTGACGGACTCAATAATTGGAAGGCTGAAGACACTATCCCGATTTCCTTTAGTCAGGAGTAATTGTTATTGTCTATTTTGGTGTTGCAAATTTTTGTTTTTTTTACAATTGAACTTCTCCAAGCGTTGTGTCTATGCCCGGGGCACAATAGCTAATTTGTTAAGGGTTTTGTCATTTTCATAAGCATATTCATATTCAATAAATCAATGGACTTTTTGCATTCAAATATTGCGCTCTTTGTCTTTTCTGTCATCTTCCAAACAAGCTATGTTTTCTTACACACACTCACGTAACGAATTGCAGATCCATACCCATTCTGGATCCTGTTGATAATAGTTCTACTACTGTTCATTATGACTTTGAAAATACGATCTACCAAGCCGAGGATGGAAGTGTGGAAGATTGTGAAGTACCTGGAGAACTTTCCAGACTGTTACTGCAGGAAGAGAGGACTATACAGCCGCACGAGGAGTCAGTTGAGATTGTAAATCTGGGTACCGAAGTAGACAAGAAAGAAGTCAAAATAGGAGCAGGCTTGGAAAACAGTGTCAAAAGAAGGTTGATTCAGATGTTACATGACTATGTAGAGATTTTTGCTTGGTCTTATGACGACATGCCAGGACTGGATACTGATATAGTAGTACATCGGCTGCCAACGAGGGAAGATTTTCGCCCTGTTAAGCAAAAGGTTCGTCGCATGCGTCCTGAAATGTCTGAGAAAATCAAAGCCGAGGTTATGAAACAATTTGATGCAGGTTTTCTGGCTGTTACTTCTTATCCTCAATGGGTTGCTAATGTGGTACCAGTGCCGAAGAAGGATGGTAAGGTGCGAATGTGCGTAGATTACAAAGATTTGAATAAAGCGAGTCCCAAAGATGACTTTCCACTCCCGCTCATCGATGTTCTGGTAGATAACACTGCTCAACACAAAGTATTCTCCTTCATGGATGGATTCTCGGGTTATAATCAGATTAAGATGGCACCTGAGGACATGGAGAAAACTACATTTGTGACGCAATGGGGCACTTTCTGTTACAAAGTAATGCCATTCGGTTTAAAGAACGCCGGGGCAACGTACCAGCGCGCTATGGTGGTTTTGTTCCATGATATGATCCATCATGAAATAGAAGTGTATGTGGATGACATGATAGCCAGATCTCATACTGAGGGAGAGCATCTCGATCATTTATACAAACTGTTCGAGAGGTTGAAGAAATACAAGTTGAGGTTGAACCCAAACAAATGCACCTTTGGAGTAAGATCCGGCAAACTCTTGGGCTTTATTGTCAGTGGTAAAGGGATTGAGGTTGACCCGGCTAAGGTGAGGGCTATTCAAGAAATGCCAGTTCCCCGTACAGATAAAGAGGTCAGAGGTTTCTTGGGACGTTTGAATTATATTGCCCGATTTATCTCCCACTTGACTGCTACCTGCAAACCCCTCTTCAAACTACTGAGGAAAAATCAAGAGATGAGATGGAATGATGAATGTCAAGAAGCTTTCGACAAAATCAAGGAGTATCTTCAAAAACCTCCCATTCTGATGCCACCAGTTGAAGGAAGACCTTTAATCATGTATTTGACCGTGTTAGAAAATTCAATGGGGTGTGTGTTGGGACAACATGACGAGTCTGGCCGAAAAGAGCATGTCATATACTACCTTAGCAAAAAGTTTACCGACTGTGAAACAAGATACTCACTGCTCGAGAAAACTTGCTGTGCTTTGGCCTGGGCTGCTCGCCGACTAAGATAATACATGTTGAATCATACCACTTTATTGATTTCTAAGATGGATCCTATCAAATACATATTTGAGAAACCTGCCCTCTCCGGAAAAATAGCAAGATGGCAGATGATTTTAACAGAGTATGACATCCAGTATACTACCCAGAAAGCAATCAAAGGAAGCGTGCTAGCCGATCATTTGGCTCATCAAGCGGTGAATGATTACCAATCTATGAATTTTGAGTTCCCGGATGAAGATGTCATGCTTGTTACTGATCAGGAAGAACGTGGACCGGATGAAAGACCCGAACTTGGATCCCGATGGACTATGGTTTTCGATGGATCTTCTAATGCATTGGGCAACGGTGTTGGTGTTGTAATTATATCTCCCCGGGGTTGCCATACGCCCTTCACTGCCAGACTATGCTTTGATTGCACCAACAATATGGCTGAGTATGAAGCATGTATTTTGGGACTTAAGGCTGCTATAGACCTGAGAATCAAGTTTTTGAGGGTGTATGGAGACTCGGCCCTAGTAGTCAGTCAGATCAAAGGAGAATGGGACACTAAACATCCGAATCTCATCCCTTATCGAGAGCGGGTGTTAACATTAATCCCATACTTCGAAGAGATTACATTCGAACACATTCCACGAGAAGAGAATCAGTTGGCAGACGCATTGGCTACCATGTCATCTATGTTCAGAGTCAGATGGGGCAGCGAAGCTCCCATGATCACCATTGAACGGTTAGATGAACCAGCGTATTGTTATGAACTTAACGCTGATGGAGTAGAGGAGAAACCTTGGTTCCACGAAGTAAAAAGATATTTGGAAACTCAGGAATACCCTGAAGAGGCATCTATCAATGACAGAAAATTTCTGAGGAAGTTCTCCGCTAAATTCTTTTTGAGTAATGGATTATTATACAAACGTAATCATGATTCGACTTTGCTTCGCTGTGTGGATAAAAAGGAAGCAGAAAAGATTATGGAAGACATGCATGATGGTATTTTTGGGACTCATTCTAGTGGGCATACGATGGCCAAGAAGATTCTGAGATCAGGGTATTATTGGTCTACCATGGAAGCTGATTGCCATCATCACTCCAGAACCTGTCACAAGTGCCAGATATATGCGGATAAAGTACATGTGCCTCCTGCTCCATTGAACGTGTTGACAGCACCTTGGCCCTTTGCAATGTGGGGCATTGATATGATTGGAGAGATTAAACCTACTGCTTCTAACGGGCATCGTTTCATCCTTGTTGCTATTGATTACTTTACAAAGTGGGTAGAGGCCGCCTCATTCGCTTCTGTCACCAAGAATGTGGTGGCACGATTCATCAAGAATAATCTCATTTGTCGATATGGCATCCCTGAAAGAATTATTACTGACAATGGTACTAATTTGAACAACAAGATGATTACTGAACTCTACACGCAGTTCAAAATAAAACACCATAACTCTTCTCCGTACCGGCCAAAGATGAACGGTGCCGTGGAGGCTGCTAATAAGAATATCAAGAAGATCATACAAAAGATGACGGTGACGTACAAAGACTGGCATGAGATGTTACCGTTTGCTCTTCACGGTTATCGCACTTCAGTACGCACTTCGACAGGAGCAACTCCTTTCTCTTTAGTCTACGGAATGGAAGCCGTTTTACCAGTGGAAGTCCAGATTCCCTCTCTAAGAATCATAAAAGAGGCGGGCTTAGATGAAGATGAATGGATTCAGACTCGACTCGACCAGATAAACTTGATCGATGAGAAGAGACTTGCGGCTGTGTGTCGTGGACAGATATATCAGAAGCGCATGACCCAGGCATTTAACAAAAGAGTCAAGAGACAGGTATATCGAATTGGCGATTTGGTAATAAAGCGTATCATTCTACCACAGGGTGATCCCAGAGGCAAATGGATTCCCACGTACGAAGGGCCGTTTGTAGTTAAGAAGGTATTCTCTGGTGGAGCCATGATACTAGCTACAATGGACGGGGAAGACTTCCCGCATCCCGTGAACGCAGACATAGTCAAAAAATACTACGCATAAAAGAGACCTGCTAGGTCGACGTACCTAGGCAAAAGTAAGGGCATCCCGGCAAACCAAAAAGGTTCGGGCAAAAATTAGGGATAAACATAAAAAAATATGCACCCGGCAAGTCGAAAACCTGAAAAGGCGGCTTGGGCAAAAAGGGGTATCCTGGTGGATTGAAAACCTGAAAAGGCGGTCCAGGCAAAAATTAGGGATCAAAGCGTATGACTATGTCCCGTTCTCAGACAGCTTCATCCAAGTTCAAAGGACTGAACAAGCTAATCACTTCTATCCGACAGCAGGAGATGAGAGGCTTGAAGACATAATGGCAGTAGGGGAATTAAAGTCAATAGGACGTTTTCAGCATAGCTTTCTCTTTGTTTTCTTGACAATCTCCTCTTACTAGGATTTCTGTCTCCTTGTACACAAATTGCCTGTTTATAGGCCCTCTTTCGAAATCAATATAATTTTAGTTTCAAAAAAAATGCTTTTGTTTTACTTTCTCTGTTTTGTTTGCATAAGCGTCCATTGATTTAATTCGAATTAATATATGCATTTGGATATGATCGATGTTTATCAAAAATGCGTGCATAAAATAGAAATAGCGATTACTACTAGACTTCAGGATCGAGGAGAAGGTCTAATCATGCTTTCCAATGAATCCGTTGCTAATCCTATCCCCCAGCAAAGCCAGTCATTCCCAGAAGAGAGTGGCATTACTAGACAAATGGGTCATCTCTTCCACCCCCAGCCAGGCTTCTGTTGAACATTTCTACCATCAGACAGAAATCAAGCATCCCCGGCTAAGAAAGGGTCATCGATACCAGTATCTCCCAACCAGAAGATTGAGATTTGTTTTCCCCAGTAGAGTCCTCTGGAAGAACTTTTCAGATGCATAATTCATTCATTACATCATTTCACAGCATACGCATGCATACATTGTTCGCAGTTATTTTCGAAAGCATAAAACATCTCATGCATCATGACATGGCATGAAGCTAACTTTATTTTTCAGGTTAATTATTCCCCTGATACAGTCAAAACAAAGGTCCATTCAGACGGACATCCTCATCAATTACGTTCAGGATTCAACTACATCTTTCAGATATACTCCATGTCAACATTCATTCTGACATCCTCCTAACGATGGCATATATAAGCCCATCCCAGACATTTATTGCAAATACAACATATACAAATACTATCAGATATAGCCTAGCGTACGGTTCATTCTGATTCAGCTCAACATATGACTCTTTCAACTCAGATGCGATCTAACGTACGATCCATTCTGACCTTCAACAACTCCAATACGGTCTAGCATACGACCCATTTGGACCTTCAAGGCCTCAAATGCTACCTAGCGTACGGTACATTTTGAAGTGTAGTCTGGCGTATGACTACCCCCTTCATCATCAGGTACAGCCTAACGGACGGCTCAGTCTACAACTCAGATACGATCTAGCATACGATCCATTCTGATCCTTCACCCCCAGTAACGATACAGCCTAACGGACGGCTCGTTCCGCAACTCAGATACGATCTAGCGTACGATCCATTCTGATCCTTTATCCCTAGCAGTGTATGACTCATTCGGATTCTTATCTCATTTTGATTCGGCACAACATATTACTCCTCCAACAATACGGTCTAGCGTACGACCCATTCGGATCTTCATTCCTCAGATACTACCTAGCGTACGGTACATCCCGAGGTGTAGTCTAGCGTACGACTACTTTTCGTCAGATACAGCCTAACAGACGGCCCATTCTGCAACTCAGATACGATCTAGCGTATGATCCATTCTGATCTGTTATCCCCAGCGGCGTATGACCCATTCTAACTCCCCAGTGAAGTCGACGGCCTAATGAATGACTCACTATACGGTCTAGCGTATGACCCAGTGACACCCATGACTTCAGATATCTTCTAACGTACGACGTACTCTGAAACTCTCATCATCAAACTTCCTCCATCAAGACTAACTAATTGACAAGTGCAAATTTTTGGGGCATCCTAAGTGTTCAATAATCTTCCACCTCCAGACCACGAATGGCGTACATACCATTCTGACTCTCTCGGTTCAAGAATATTGAACAGGGGCAGCTGTCATACCCCAAAATTTGCCCATTAATATTTCAAGACATTTTTCAGGGCACTCCGACTCATTTTTATGACACTGATCTTAAAGGAACAAAGGCCCAGCTCACGAGTGGCCCAATCCAGAAAATGGCCCAAACTGGCCTGCTCGCTAGGCGAGCAAATCCTTCGCCTAGCGAACGTTCGCTGCACGCTCGCCTAGCGAACGTTCGCTACACGCTCGCCTAGCGAAGCTGGCAGATAACAGAAAATTCTGGGCTTCACTCTGAGCCCATTAGGTCATGAAAAAAAGGCATTATAAATACCACAACTCCAGTCAGAAAAAGGGAGGACGAAAAAGGACGAAAAAGGACGAAAGGAGAACCCTAGCAAGCAAACCCTAGCGCTCACAGACGGAAAACCCTAAAGGAAACCCTGAAGGAAAAGCCGGCGGCAGCAAGGTCACTTCCGCTCAATTCGATCCGATCGGCCAATTCAAGGTTACAATTCGATTACAAACAGGTTGGCATTGCTATTACTACCTTATGTTCTTAATTTGCACATGGTATCATGATTGAATTTATGAAACTATCTTAAGTTTTACATATGAATTTAAGTATGCATGAACATCTGAATGTCTAACCACATAATCTCTGTAATGAATGCTATAAGGTGTGAAGCTTGCTGCCATTATATCGTTATTAAAACCGGAATCCGCAGCCGCTCGCTAGCACATCGCTAAGCGAGCATGCAACGAGTGTTTGCTAAGACTTCGCTAGGCGAAGCAGGAGCGAACGCGACAGCAACCGACTTTTCTGTTCTGACTTTTGCCCACCTGTCATGTTTTTATCATAGCCATGCATTGTTTATCTGACCCTACTGCTGTTCTGGTTTCTTTTGTGGTGTAATTCTCGATTGCACCCTGATTTGGTATTCTGACATGTTTGCTGAGTTTTGCAAAGGTTCACACATCGCCGGGAAAGCTAGCTAGATAGGTATTCCACTTTATTTGTGGGATGCCCTTTGTGGAGTTTCACCCTAAATTACCTAATTAATTTTAATGTATTAATTTTAATGTGGAGATCCACCCTCAATTACTTAGCTGATTTTAATGTATTGATTTTAATGTGGAGATTCATCCTAATTGCCTAATTGATTGTAAAATACGGCCTTTAAATATGTGATCTTGGACCTCTCTTTGCTGCCCTACGGTATTACGGTATAACGGTCGTGTCCCGCGAATGTAGGGATACACTTAGCAAAGACCCTTCGGTTAAATCATCATAAAATAAATCATGGTCCCTCGGATGTTGCCTTCGAAAATACGATTTTGTCCCTCGATGACCCTTCGGTGTAGCCTACGGTTAAATGATGATCGTCCCTTCGAATGCTAAGGTATCCTTACAACTGTTGCCTTCAATGACCTATCGATGACCCTACAATGACCCTTTTACATCCAAAGGATAAAACTACTTACTTCTCAATAGTAAGGACAGTTTTACCCTCATAAGGATAGGAAATGCCCATAACGACCTTAGGAAGGTATAACTCTCAATTACTGGATCATAACCTAAAACATTTTCCACCCCTCACACTTTGCAAGTCCTAGAAAATCACCACTTGGTATACATTCATACTAGAATCATTACCAAGTTATATTTTTCTAAACTGTTTTTCAAAATCAAACGAGACAAATACTTTGTATACATTCATACGAGAATCATTACAAAGTTAAACTCTCTTTTCGAAACATTTTTAAACAATTCACCAACACTTTTCAGACAAAAATATAAGTGATCCAGCAATTAAGAGCCCATGGATAACCATGGATACAAAGGGTGCTAATACCTTCCCTTTGTATAATGTACCTCCCGAACCCAAAATCTATTGAGGTCTTTCCTGTTCTTTTCCACCTTTCCTTATTGGATAAAAGAAAAGTCGGTGGCGACTCTTGCTATCCGCGACATTGCGATAAAAAGCAAAATACCCCAAGTCAGTTCACCGTATGACACAAGGGTCCTATCAAAATTACTGCTGAAGGCCTGGTGAAGACTGATGCTGAAGTTAGAGTGCCTCCCATGATTATTACCACTCCTGGCCCTATTCCTTATACTTCTGATAAAGCTATACCCTGGAATTACGGTTCTGATGTTTATATCCATGGTGTTAAGCAGGAACCTTTGACTGATACACCTGTTACTGATGATAACCTTGATGTTGATAATATTGCTGGATCTAGTAAGATCACCAGAAGTGGAAGAATTTTCTCTCCTCCAGCTACCTCAAAAAATACAGTTCTTCCAACTACTACCTCCACTTCTGAGCCAAGTACTGATGCTCGAGGCAAAGGTCCTGTGGTTGAACCTGTGCAAGCTGAAGCACCGACTGCTGAAAATCTCTCTAAACAGATGGAAGAAGTGCTGAAGATCATTCGTAAGAGTGATTATGATATTGTTGACCAGTTGGGGCATACTCCCTCCAAAATTTCCATGTTGTCTTTGTTGCTGTGTTCTGAGGCTCATGCTAAAGCCTTGATCAAATTCTTAAGGACTGCTCATGTACCAAATGAAATTTCTGTGGATCAATTTGAAAATTATGTTGCACATCTGACTTATGATAATGGGTTAGGTTTTTCTGATGCTGACTTGACTCCTGCCAAAAGAAACCATAACAGAGCTTTGCATATCTCCATTGAATGTAGGGGCACTACCTTGTCTCATGTGTTGATAGACAATGGCTCTTCATTGAATGTACTTCCCAAAGAGGTTCTGAACAAGCTCAGTCCTGAAGATGCTGTGTTAAGATCAAGTAATATAGTGGTGAGAGCCTTTGATGGTTCAAGAAGAGTGGTGCATGGAGAAATAGATCTCTCGATCAAAGTAGGCTCTCAAGTCTTCGATTCTACCTTCTATGTAATGGATATTCGTCCTGCGTACTCTTCTCTGCTTGGGCACCCCTGGATCCACGGGGCAGGTGCTGTGACCTCCACTCTACATCAGAAGTTGAGATATCCAGTGAAGGGAAAGATCGTAACTGTTTATGGAGAGGAAGAATATATGGTCAGTCATGTGAACACATTTAAGTATGTTGAAGTAGAAGGTGAATATGTTGAGACTCCTTGCCAGACATTTGAAGTAGTTCCTTGGGTCGTTCCCGCTATTGAAGCTCCTCCTGTGGTTAAAAGAGTTCCTGTGGTTACCAGAGTACCTCCTACAATGGCTTCCCTCAAAGATGCTAGAGTTGTGGTTGAAGAAGGTGGTTGCACTATTTGGGGTCAGCTTCCCGACATTCCTTACAAGTCTGATAAGTTTGGTTTGGGTTTCACTGCAGAGTCCCAGAAGGTTATTTGTCGTGCTCGTGCTGTTCGTATCACCAATCCAGGGAACATGAAAGATCAAATCAATGTTGTGGGTGACTATAATGAAGACTACAATCTGGATAACTGGATTTTTCCTACTGTGGGTGATGGACTCAACAATTGGAAGACTGAAGACGTTATTCCTATCTCCTTTAGTCAGGAGTAAATACTATTACTGTGTTGTTATTTTTAAGTTTGAACAATTAAACTTTTAAGCCTTGTGCCTTACCCGGGGCACAATGGTATGCTTGTTTCGGGATGTCATTTCATTTGCATACTTCATTCAATAAAAATCAATGGACGTTTCGTTTTCGTAAATATTGGGCTCTTTGTTTTTCTTTTATTTTATTTTCATCAGCTATGTGTTCTTACACACACCCACATCACTAAAATGCAGATCCTCATCCACTCTGGATCCTGTTGATAGCAGTTCTACTATTGCCAATTATAATTTCGAGAATCCGATCTATCAAGCTGAAGATGGAAAGGATGAAGATTGTGAAGTACCTGTAGAGCTTGCTAGGTTATTACAACAAGAAGAGAAAGCTATACAGCCACATGAAGAGCCAATCGAAGTTGTGAATCTGGGAACTGAAGAAAACAGGAAAGAGGTCAAGATAGGAGCTGAATTAGAAGATGGTGTCAAGAGCAGATTAATTCAAATGTTACGTGATTATGTGGAAATCTTTGCTTGGTTCTATGAAGATATGCCAGGGTTGGATACGGACATTGTGGTTCACCGTTTACTGGTAAAAGAAGATTGTCGTCCAAAGAAGCAGAAGGTTCTTCGCATGCGTCCTGAAATGTCAGAAAAGATTAAAGCAGAGGTAATGAAACAATTTGATGCAGGGTTCTTAGCTGTGACTTCTTATCCTCAATGGGTTGCAAATGTGGTACCGGTACCTAAGAAAGATGGTAAAGTACGTATGTGTGTAGACTACAGGGATTTGAATAAGGCCAGCCCCAAAGATGACTTTCCACTGCCTCATATTGATGTTCTGGTAGACAACACTACTCAGCATAAAGTATTCTCTTTCATGGATGGTTTCTCTGGTTACAATCAAATCAAGATGGCACCTGAAGATATGGAGAAGACTACATTTGTTACACAGTGGGGTACCTTTTGCTATAAAGTGATGCCATTTGGTTTGAAGAATGTCGGGGCAACATATCAGCGTGCTATGGTGGCTTTGTTTCACGATATGATTCATCATGAGATAGAGGTATATGTGGATGATATGATAGCCAGGTCCCAGAATGAAGAGCAACACCTTGATCATCTGCATAAGTTGTTTGAAAGGTTGAAGAAATACAAATTGAGATTGAACCCAAACAAGTGTACTTTTGGAGTTAGGTCTGGTAAACTCCTGGGTTTCAGTGTCAGTGGAAAAGGTATTGAAGTAGACCCTGCAAAAGTGAAAGCTATACAAGAGATGCCAGCTCCCCATACTGAGAAGGAAGTTAGAGGTTTCTTGGGACGATTGAATTACATTGCAAGATTTATTTCCCAATTAACTGCTACCTGTGAACCAATCTTCAAGTTGTTAAAGAAAGATCAGGTAATGGAGTGGAATGATGAGTGCCAGACAGCCTTTGATGAAATCAAGAGATATCTCCTAGAACCTCCAATTTTGATGCCACCAGTTGATGGAAGACCCTTGATTATGTACTTAACAGTATTAGACAACTCAATGGGGTGTGTGTTGGGGCAACATGACGAGCCTGGTCGAAAAGAACAGGCAATATACTACCTTAGCAAAAAGTTTACCGACTGTGAAACAAGATACTCACTGCTCGAGAAAACTTGCTGCGCTTTGGCATGGGCTGCTCGCCGACTAAGACAGTATATGTTGACTCATACTACCTTATTGATTTCGAAGATGGATCCAATCAAGTACATATTCGAGAAACCTGCTCTCTCTGGACGAATAGCGAGATGGCAAATGATCTTAACAGAATATGATATACAGTACACTACTCAGAAGGCCATTAAAGGAAGTGTTGTAGCTGATCATTTGGCTCATCAGGCAATGGATGATTATCAGTCAATGAGTTTTGAATTCCCCGATGAAGACATTATGATTATTACCAAAGAACCTGGACAATATGACGGACCTGAACAAGGATCCCGATGGACTATGGTTTTTGATGGAGCTTCTAATGCACTTGGTAATGGTGTTGGTGTTGTGATCATTTCCCCTGAAGGTTGTCATACCCCGATTACTGCAAGACTTTGTTTCTATTGTACCAATAACATGGCTGAGTATGAGGCATGTATCCTGGGCATCAAAGCTGCCATTGATATGAAAATTCAGTTCCTGGACGTATATGGAGATTCAGCCCTGGTAGTGAGTCAGATTAAAGGAGATTGGGATACAAAGCATGAAAATCTTATTCCCTACAGAGAGCATGTGCTGTCTTTGATCCCACATTTTGAAGAGATTACCTTTGGACACATTCCACGAGGAGAGAATCAGTTGGCAGATGCATTAGCCACCATGGCATCTATGTTTGAGATTAGCTGGGATGATGAAGCTCCCAAGATTACTATTGATAGATTTGAGAAGCCTGCATACTGCAATGAGATTGATACTGAAGGAGGAGAGGAAAAGCCTTGGTTCTATGAAGTAAAAAGATATCTTGAAACTCAGGAGTTCCCTGAAGGGGCATCTGTCAAAGATAAGAAGTTTCTGAGGAGGTTTTCTGCTAAGTTCTTTTTGAGTAATGGAATTTTGTACAAACGCAATCATGATTCAACTTTGCTTCGTTGTGTGGATAAGAAGGAAGCAACAAAGATTATGGAAGACATGCATGATGAGATTTTTGGCACTCATTCTAGTGGTCATACTATGACAAAGAAGATATTGAGAGCAGGATACTATTGGTCTACCATGGAAGCTGACTGCTATCAACATTCCAGGACATGTCACAAGTGTCAAATCTATGTTGATAAAGTGCATATACCTCCGGCTCCATTAAAAGTGTTGACTGCTCCTTGGCCTTTTGCCATGTGGGGCATTGATATGATTGGTGAGATCAAGCCTACTGCTTCTAATGGGCATCGTTTCATCCTAGTTGCTACTGATTACTTTACAAAGTGGGCAGGGGCAACCCCATTCTCCTTAGTCTATGGTATGGAAGCAGTTCTGCCCATTGAAGTTCAGATCCCTTCCTTAAGAATCATGAAGGATGCAGGCTTGGATGAAGATGAGTGGATTCAGACTCGACTCGACCAGATAAATTTGATTGATGAGAAGAGGTTGGCAGCTGTTTGTCATGGTCAGATGTACCAGAAACGGATGATCAAAGCTTTCAATAAGAAGGTTAAGCCAAAGGTATATCAGGCTGGTGACTTGGTAATCAAGCGTATCATACTACCACAGGGTGATCCTAGGGGCAAGTGGACTCCTACATATGAAAGACCATTTGTGGTCAATAGAGTATTCTCAGGAGGTGCCATGATGCTTACTACTATGGATGATGAAGAATTTCCACAGCCTGTAAACGCAGACATAGTTAAAAAATACTACGCATAAAAAGAGACCCGCTAGGTTGACTGGCCTAGGCAAAAATAAGGGCATCCCGGCAAACCAAAAGGGTTCGGGCAAAAATTAGGGATATATATAAAAAAAATGTACACCCGGCAAGTCGAAAACCTGAAAAGGCGGCTTGGGCAAAAAAGGGTATCCCGGTGGATTGAAAACCTGAAAGGGCAATCCAGGCAAAAGTTAGGGATTAAAGCGTATGACTATGTCTCGTTTGGATCACTCATGTAACTTCAACTGATGGTGCTACCTAAATCAAGTTCAAACAGATAAAGATCAATCCAATCGTTTCTGTCTCAACAGCAGAAGATGAGATATTTGAAGATAATGGCAATAGTAGAATTGAAACTCAATACGATCATTTTTCACATAGCTGTTTTCTTTGTTTTATAAAAAATTTACGACGAATTCCTCTTACTAGGATTTCTGTCTCCTTGTACAAACTTGCCTATGTATAGGTCACTTTGTGATATAAATAAAATTTCATCTTTGAATCCAGATTTACTTTTACTCTATTTACATAAGCGAAAACGTCCATTGGTTGTGTTTGAATGTATGTATGCTTTTGAATACGATTGATGTTTACCAGAAATGCATAAAATGCAGTAATAGTATTTACTAAGGACGAACGAGGGTAGTAGTTCAACAAAGCTTCGCCGGTTCATCCCCACTACAAATCCCCAGTAGAGCAAATCTATCTTTATAGATGCTTCGAATTACGTCTCCCCTTGAATTTATGTCCATCTCTTTTATCCTCAGTCGGGATACTCAGGAACTTATTCCTTCAATAGAAGTACGACGAACGAATACGGGAAGTGACAAATACTATACTATCAAACAAGACGGGAACGAGTTCCTCATATTCTTCAGCAACGAATTGGGATTTATTTTCCCTAGCCAGCAGTTGTTATACAAAGATATTCGGACGCTTCAGGCCGCATGATTCATACATACATCATTTACATCATACCATGGCATATCCATAAGTGCATAATACATTTACTTAGATGCACCATGCCATGCATGCATACATATTGCATAAACTAACCTTTTCCTTGCAGGATGGTTATATACAGATAAAATACTATCAACAATTCACAACAGGTCAGAAACGATCTATACGAAGATCTAGTGTTGATACTTAATCATTACTCAAGGTGTCCTTGGATAGTAGGCAAACGGTCTATACGAAGATCTATTCCCTAGTCCAGGATATTTTCAGGAGATTTCATCCTGACACTCTTTTGTTCTTGGATATTAGGCAAACGGTCTATACGAAGATCTATTCCCTAATCCAGGATATTTCCAGAAGAGATAATCATCACGAAGATTTATTTCTACTGGTTTATTCAACAATTCAAAACAGTTCAGAGACGATCTATACGAAGGTCTAGTGCTGATACTTAATTCAGAAAGAAATCGCCACGAAGATTTGGTTCTGACACTTAAATTAAAAGTATGTTCTTAGATACGATTCAGAGACGGCCTATACGAAGACCTAGTACTGATATCCAGTATCAACATCAAGATATTATCACCTCCTGATATTACGGATGGCATCTATAAGCCCATCTCCAGTTCTTCCAAGTGGCATCTTCAAGCCCACTTAAGCATATACAACCAGTCATCAGTGTTACTTTACGCACCGGCGAGTGCAAATTTTTGGGCTTTTGTGTTCAATCCCCTTCAACCTTCCAAGTCACGAATGACACACAGGCCAATCTAACTCCTCAGGTTTCAGAAAATTGAACAGGGGCAGCTGTTGCACCCCAAAATTTGCCCTCTATTTTTAACTCTAACCAATTTTTTGTTTCACATTCATTTGCATCATCTTCATAGCATAACATTTTTTTCTGTCTTAATATTAGCCGGAATAATTTCTCGGAATTTACAAACAGACAGGTCAAATTAACTTTTTAACTGTGCCTAAAATTAGTCAACGAAAAAATGTCAAGTTTAAGTTTGCAAATGTCGGTAACATTAATCTGCGGTTCACGTGGTTTAATTTGACATGCTAAAAATATTTTTACGACTATTTTTGGTCATATGTTGATCAGTCTGAGCAGTTTAAACGGTCATAATTTTTATCTCAAAATCCGACCAAACGCTGTATTTTTCCGAGTCATTTATTTCGCGCTGATTATTTTGACGTGTTCATTTTATTTTTTTGAGCATTTTGGTGCCCGACTTTTTTTTTTTTGAGTCTATTTATTTTTTATATTGGGTCTAGAATAAATAAATAGGTTAATTAGTTTTTATTTTAATTTTAACTATTTTAATTATTTAACTTTATTCAGTTTTTAATTTAATATTGGGTTTCAAAATAAACTTAGGCCCATTATCATTAACCTAATTTGTTCCTATATATATTTACTAGCATGACTGATAGAGGGAGGCCAAAAGACAGAACAAAAAAGAGAAACTGAGAGTGGCTGATCTATACTATCGTACACACAGTTTGGTAATAGTTTATATATGATATATACTTTATCTATTTTGTTGATATATTTGTTACTGTGTTTCAAATACATGTTCATATGTGTGACTGTGTTATGTATTCCAGATACATGTGGTTTGGTTAAATATATCAGGATATCGCCGTTTTGCTTTTTTTATGCACATAAGTATAACATGTATAATAATTTGGTTCATTGTATTATGTATTTGATGTGTTTGTTTTTATATAAGTTTCACATGTCTCATAATATATAATATAATATAATAATAATTTTGTTGTTAATAAAATGCATATGGATCATATAATATATAATTTATAATATGTAACTAGTGTGTTAAATATATATATATTTCTATTTTATGTTATAATTTGATTATGTTTTCGGATCGGATCGTGTCAATACGCCGTTTTCACATATACGTGTATGAGGCGTGACATTTGTGTTATCCGATCCAGTTGCGATGATCGCAATTTTGCGCTAGCAACGCCGTTGTTTTTTTTTTTAATTCATATTTTTTTATATATACATATATTTAGATCTGCACATTTTTTTCATAACTAACTACCCTGATTTTTCCTAAACCCTGACAATTTCGCCACAAACTCTAAATTTCAAACATAAAACTTTAACCGTGTTATTTCCTCTAAACCATAAACCTTTTCTTAAACCTTAACAAACCTTATTATTATTTCCTATTTTCGCTCATATTTATGTTATTGATACACGGTAACTGCTTCGCCCTTGTAATATTTTAAGTTTTAACTTGTAATATTTTCAGTTTTACTTTTCGCCATCTTTATTATGTAACTGCACCAAAGCGTTGTAATAATTAGGGTTTTATTTTCTGCCATTTTATTTTTCTGCCATTTATTTTTCTGCCATTTAAATTCCTGCCATTGATCCTATATTAACTGCGTGGTTTAGTAATGTAGGGCGTGAAAACCTACTAAATTAATTATTTAATATTTTTCTATAACCTTTATATTTTTTGTAAATAAATAATAAATACTAACTATTTTAATAACTTTTTTTATTACTTACTTATAATAATAAATCCTTATATATTTTGTAAATAAAATCTAATTGACCATTTTTCTAATTGAATAATAATAATAAACCTATTAATCTAATAATTTGATATTTTCTATAATCTTTATTTATTTTGTAAATAACTAACTTAATATTTTTCATATAACTCTTTTATTTTATAATTTGTACATTAATGTATTTTAAATTCTTTTATTATTACTAATTTATTTTAAACTCATATTTTTCTAATAACTTCTAAAAAAATCTAACTTGTTTAACCTAAAATAATTTCTTTTAAAATTCTAACCTTTTTATTATCACTTTATTATTATTGTTATTTTATTTATTACCATTGTTTATTTATTATTTTATTATTATTTGCTTTTATCTATTCTATTTTTGCTTCATTATTTTCCTTATTTTAATTTTGTTTTATTTATAATATTAGGAACAAATGTATAGGTTGTAAATTTATTCTTTCTCGCCTGATTATTATGTATCTGTCCCATAGCCATGTAATAGTTTAGGAATTTATTTTTCTTACTTTTATTTTTGTAAATATTTATTGCGTGGTTAGTAATTTAGGGAGTGCAAAAAACTAACTGTAAATAATTGAACTTAGAAAATTAAATTCAAGACAAATATCTGAAAAATAACACTCACACACGTAAGTCGATCTTTGATCGCCATCTGTACTTCCTAGGGTATTCCTCTTGGTTGCCTTCTTTAAATGGTCAAGTCCCTCGAAAATAGGGGTGTCTTAAGCAAAGTCCCTTCAAACAGAAAAATCATCAAGTCCCTATAAACTTAAAAGATCAAGTCCCTACGAGGTTGCCTACGATATAATGATCTTGTCCCTTCGGTAAATAGGATGATAGTCCCTACGAGTTGCTAAAGACACCCCTTACGTTGCCTTCATTGACCATACGATGACCCTACGCCTGTCCCTTAAACACATCCAAGGTAATGACTACCTATTCCTTAATAATAGGGACAGTCTTACCATTGAAAGAATATACGAGAACACGAAAGACTTAATCTAGGGTAGGTATCTCATAGTTACTTGCTCACACTTTTCGAAATTACTTTTACACCTCACAATTTCTAAACTAGGCTTTGTATACACCCATACGAGGGTCATTACAAAGTACTTAAAGAAATTTTTCTAATCACACACTACACTCTTGCAAACAAACAAAGTGAGCTAAGTAACTAAGAGCCCATGGATAACCATGGATATAAAGGGTGCTAATACCTTCCCTTTGTATAACCTACCCCCCGAACTCAAAATCTTTTTAAGGTCTTTCCTGTTCTTTTATGTCCTTTCCTTTTGGATAAAATAAAAGTCGGTGGCGACTCTTGCTATCCGCAACATTTAACTAAAGTCAGTTCTCCCACCGTGTTACAGGGTCCAAGGAAAAAAAATCAAGGGAGTTTTTTTGGGGTTCAAGAAAAGCAAAAATAATAATAATTCCCAGCGGAGTGCAAATTGTTGATTTGATCTAGGGGCCTGATAGCTAGGTCTCGGAGGTGTATTATTTTGGATAGGGTTATTGTTTTTATAGGAGAAGTTCGGGTGATTCCTCCATCCAGGGTTATAGGTATTCGAATATGGGTTCCCTTGGGTGTAGTTCACTTGCTCAGAGTGGGTTTCGTTTAATAGACTGCATTCTGTAGATTGGTGTCCTTTGGTCCCACATATCTCACAATCCGATGAAACTGCGGCTATAGTATTCGGGTTTATGCACATATGCTCGACCTTAAGGGCTAATGCGTCCATTTTAGCTTGCATCATGTCTATAGAGCTTAGTTCATGCACTCCTCCTTGGGCTTCCTTTTTCTCAACTGTCGCTCGTTCGAATCCCCATGGTTGATAGTTTTAAGTCATATCTTCGATGAGGGCACTAGCTTAAGGGTAAGGTTTGTTCATTAGAGCACCGCCTGCGGCAGCGTCGATGGTCATCTTTGTGTTGTAATGAAGTCCATTATAGAAGGTTTGAATGATTAACCAATTTTCTAAACCATGATGTGGGTATGCTTGTAACAACTCTTTATATTTCTCCCAAGCTTCGAACAACGATTCTCCTTGGTTTTGGGTAAATCTAGTTATATGGTTTCGGAGAACGACGGTTTTACTTGGGGGAAAATATCTCGCAAGAAAAACTCTTCTAAGGTTATCCCAAGTGTAACTCCTCAAAATTTGCCCTCCTCTTCTTGAGACTATTTGACACATTGCATTTCATGCTTAGAGCATTAGGCATTGCATTTTGCATATCATATGGAAATAAGAAGGTCATCCTCCAAAGTCTTTTCAAAAGATGGAGAAGTTACATGATTCAAGCCTAAGGGTCTCTATGAATTGATTATCAACCATCTGAGGGTATGGGCTTCAATTAGGGTTTCTTAATTCTTCAAAGGTCTTGAGCATCATCTTGTTTGCAAGGATATATTACCATCATCATGGTTCTATCATCATCAAGGGTTTCATAGTTCATTCTCAAGTTCCTTTGGATTAGGGTTGTGACCTCTAGTCAACCTTAATCGATGCCATTCTTCCAACTAGGGTTTCTCAAAGAGATGAGGTATTTTCTTGGGATGAGGATCACATGGTTATCATAAGGGACTTACATGAGCTAGGGTTTCATTTTTGAGCAATTTCCCCAAGTGGTAGAGGCTCAAGTGGATCAAGGCATTTCAAGGTCATCTGAGGACCAAAAAAATCAACTGTGTAGTCAACTGAGGGCTATGAGGTGGGGACATGAGTTGATACACCTCAATCATGTTCAAATGGGGTTCATTCATCATTCTAAACATCCATATTGAAGATTCAAAGGTCATGGCAAAAGTTACTAAAAATGGAAAATGACCTATAATTCAAAGTTTCCAAATTTGGCAAGTTTTTGGTCCACTTTCAACTTGACTTTTCAATATCAAAGATGTTTCAAATGGATTTTTGGTGAACATGAAAGTTGTAGATCTTTGTCTCCCCTTTCCAAAAGTCCTAATTCATGTCCATATGATGAATGGTTAAGGAGTTATGGTCATTTGATCACAAAGTGTGCATGGAAATTCAAAATGGCATAACTTTTGATATAATGCTTCAAATTGGTTCATTCTTTTTGAAAAATGCTTCTCATGTTCAAGACATCTCAAAATGAGCTTTGCCATGCATGGGAAAAGTGTGTATGCTCATTATTTCACACATGTTCAAATTAAAGTGAATCTTCACCATTCATTTTTGGCTTAAGATACAAGCCAAATAACATTTCAATCCTAGCCCTTGGTTGTTCATGAGTGGATTGAAGCCTTAGCATGGGATGTCTCACGTGTATTATGGCCATGAAGTGTCAATTTTCATTTTTTGCAAATGGCTTCACAACTCACTAATCATGTTTAGTGAATGGCTAAATTGGTTTTCAGTGTGATTAGTATGAAGTATAAATAGCCAAACCCTATTTGTAACTGCGATAACTAACTTTTCAGATCTGAAAATTCAAGAACTCTCTCAATTTTCTCTCTCTTTGAATTTCCATTTTTCTCCACACAAACCTCAAAGATTCTTACATATTCTTGATCCTCATGCTTCACTGATCAAGAATCATCCATTATTTAGAGCTATATCTCAAGAATTCGAGCAGTGCAAGAGCAATCTCATGTTAATGGATTTTGGAAATTGAGGCAAATTCAAGAGGTTTCAACCACTGCTTTTTGCTTAAAGCTTCAAAAGAGGTGCATAGGAGAAGATCTGGAGCAGATGAGCGCGTGAAGACACGTTTTCAGAGCTCTCCAATCCAAGGTGACTTCAATTTCGATCTCTCCTTTTGTTGTTTTTAGGACATAGAACTGTAGATCTTCTTGAGTAGAGCATGGATATGTGTTTAGAATTGAAATTGAGTGAGAATTGAGGACATAGAACTGTAGATCTTCTTGAGTAGAGCATTAATGAAACGCAGCGTTTCAAGCGTTTGAATGTGAACCATTGATTCCATTGCGCGCCATGTCCTGTGGCTGTGATATTTTCTGGATTTATTCAAATGTTTTATTTCCCTCCATTTTTCCATTGTTATTTCAATTATTTTAGTCATTTTGTAAAATTCATAAAAAATGCAAAAAGAGTCCAAATGAGTCCCAATTTTTTTCATAGATTTGTATTGATGTCTACTATTTTATGGTGCTGATTTAATGAATTGTTGATGTCTGGATTTTTATGTGTGCATTTTTGAATCCATGTGGTGCCAAATTGATATAGTGTATTCAATGTGTTGTGAAATTCTCTATGTTAAACCATTTGATCCAATTTTTTGCATACATTACATTCATACATAATATGAATTTTTGGTCACTGGTTTGGAATTTTTCTCACATGTTATCATCACTTTTGACACATAGTGAAAAATGTGACAATTTGTGTCACATTTTTGACAATGAATTGGTGCATTTTTATTCACATAGCATTTGCATCATTCTGGAATTAATCTTTTGCATGATGATTATTCATGACATGAGGAACTTGTACAAAAAATCTAAAAGTCATTGCATGCATTTCTGATTTAATATGAATTTTCTAAGTTGGAAGTTCATTTTGTGCATATTTTTGGTCCTTACATTACATAGACCAATTGAGGTGCTTGGTTATTGATTTGATGCTGGTCCTTTTGAGGATATTTTGAGGAGTGTTTGAATGTGTGATGTGTAGAAGGATGGGTTCTGTTTTGGTCATTTGGTTAGGTTTTGAATTTGGCCTTTGCACTAGGGTGTTGTTATGTTGAGTTATGTACATAAACTAACTTTGTCTTGTGTTTCAGGTGGATACTCATCATTGATGATTGGGTTTGTTCTCACCTTGTGAGATGCATTTGAGTTCTGACTTAAGTTTGTTTTGTAGGTTTTTAAGTGATGTGGTGAGCTCATGAGTTCATTTGAGTGCTTGGGCATTATGCATTGAATTGTGTAACTGTTGGAGAGTTTCATTGCTTGTTTTCTGGTTTTATGACTGAAGTACTAACTGTTTAGTCTTTGTACAGGTACCTTAGTTGCTTGCTTGCTTTTGCTCTTGCTTGAGCATTGGATTGTGGTTGACACACCACTCAGGTAGTTAGCTTCTTACTTCATGTATTCTGGAAGTCTTGTCACCTTTTTGGCAGGCATTTTGCTGGCAAGTCCTCCTTCAGAGGCTCTGTTTGTGTTTGTTTAACATTGTGCCCAAAGACCTCCAAGGAGAGGCATTTGATATTTGATAAGACCTCCAAAAGAAGAGGCAATTGACGGATAAAAGGGATTAGTAGTCAATTCCCCGTTATTCAGTGTGCCGTTCTTTATGCTCGCACTACGTGCTGATGCTTCTGAACATGTGCCCCAGATCTTTTGTCCAGAGTCTGTCAAGTGGAATAGGATCCCACTTTTTGGATCCCCACGCTTTCTTTGTCATGAGCTCACCCTGGCCAGGGTTAAGAGCTATGAGGTCTCATCCTTATTACCATTTTGGTATGCTCACCCTAACGTTCAATGTCAGTGGTTAAGAGCTACAAATTACCTCTTACAGTTTGGCTTGTTTGTCGAGGTTGATATGACCCCTCTTGACTAAAGCCCACCCATTGTTTGAGCCTCTTGTATGGATATAGAGTGTGATGTTTGTTTACTTGTGCTGGTGTGTTTATCTTCTTTCCTCTTCTCATCTCCATTTCTGTAGGAGTTGTATGATTGATTTCTGAGGAAGTTGAATGCATATTAGAGACCTCAACTTAGGGATATTGATTGCATGACAACTATTAGGCTCGAGTCTTAGTCTCCCTATTAGTTTGTTGTCTCCCTGGTCTCTGGTTAGGAGAGTGTTTTACCCCTGTTAAGGGGAACTACGTCGCCCTGATTCTCATACCAGATGAGATACGTAGGCAAGAGGTTGCGAGCAATCTCTTCGGGCACCCTTTTGTTTTTTTTTGTGTGTGTGTGTGTTCACCCTTTTGTTTTTTTTGTGTGTGTGTGTTCCCCCTTTTCTTTGTTTTGGTGTGAGTACCCGTTTGTTCAGCATGTGTGTGGTGGTGTGTTCATACCTTGGGGATTTCTTCTGTTATTATTCGGGGTTCATTTGTGACGATTGGGGTTCATATTGGGGTTCATCTTTGGGGTTCATTTGTGGTGACTGGTTATACATATCAGGAGTTATTCCGGATGTTTGGTTACTTAGTTGGGGTTCATTTTGATAACCTTTTCTTTTGGGTTCGCTGGTTAGCGTTTGTTATTGTTGGGAGTCGGGTGTAAGTCCATGTATTGGCATTTTGTTTCCTGTTTGTTTGTTATTGTTGGGAGTCGGATGTAAGTCCATGTATTGGCATTCTGTTTCCTGTTTGTTTGTTATTGTTGGGAGTCGGATGTAAGTCCATGTATTGGCATTCTGTTTCCTTTTGTTTGTTGTTGTTAGAAGTCGGATATAAGTCCATGTATTGGCATTCTGTTTCCCTTTGAGTGTTTCTTCTGACGTCTCAGCGTCCCATTTTGGTGTCTTGTTTCAGTGTGCGCTAGCCGAGCTACGAGTGCTCTGATTCTCCTCTGGATAGAGAAGATACGTAGGCATAGGACGCGATGTCCTAGCAAGCATGTCTCCCTTTTCCCGAACTACGTTGACTCTGATGTTTGTTTCTGACAAACTACGTAGGCCCAGGATGCAACATCCTGCCGAGTCCATTTCCTCCGTCTTCTTTCTTCTTTCACTTGTTTATTATTCCAATTTGTGCAATTTCTTTGAGCAGTTTATTAGAAACCCTTTTCCTTTCCTTTGAGCTATTTTTTTAGCGTGGATCCCGTCGAGTACGACGGACGTGAGGGGTGCTAACACCTTCCCCTTGCGTAACCGACTCCCGTACCTTGTAATCTCTGGTCGTAAGACCGTTCCTTTCCCTTTCTTAGGTTAGTCCTGCGCTCCCTTTCCGTCATAGGATGAATAACGTCGGTGGCGGCTCTGTATTTTTTCCGTCGGTTGTTTTTCGCATTGCGACAGCAAGTCGTAATGGAATTGGGTGGAAGGGAATCTAACCATGATAGGGCTTTATCTCTGAGGGAAAGAGGAAATAATCTTAAACGTATTGCCTCAGGAGAAGCTCCATTGGTTTTAAAAGTGTCTGCTAATTGAAGAAATATTTTTAAATGTTGGTTTGGGTTCTCAGTAGCGAGACCTGCGAATTGTCTCTGTTGCACTAGTTGCAACAGGTATGGTTTAAATTCAAAATTATTAGCTGGGATGGTTGGGTTTACTATACTAGAACTAGGTTCTTCGTTTGATGGTTGATCGAAATCTTTAAGAGGTCTTTGGTTTTGATCTTCGGCCATAGATCTCTTAATCCTATGAAAGAATAAACGTGCGCGAGCGTAACGTTCAGGTTCCTCCAGAGGGTATTGATAACACGAAATTATATCATATTTTAGGACTTAATTCCATTAAATTCTATGACTATTTATTTCGGTTTACTGCATTTTATGAGATATTACGTGGTATTTTCTTCCTATTTGTCTCAGGTAGTCTATTTCGAACAACAAGTGAAAATGGAAGAAAAGGAGGTGCAAAAAGGAGAGAAAAGGAACCAAATGCCAAAGCCCAGCCCAAAGCGCACAAGTCACCAATGTTGTGCCTGTGACGGACGTCACAGGGTGCGTGACGAGCGTCACGCAAAGCAGCCTTGTGACGGACGTCACACATGGTGTGACGAGCGTCACACCGTTCCACTATTTTTTTTGGCGCAAGTAACGCCCTCAGAAGACTTGAAGAAGAGACGTTGAGGAGTCTGTGTCCTATATCCACGCCGTGCATTTAGCCACGTTGAAGAACTTGGGAAACGGAAAGCAGTTACCAGCACCAATATAAATAGCTATCTCTAAAACCTAAAAGGGTTCCTCGGTTTTGCCACGCTCACATTGCCGAAGCTTTGCCAATTTTCTTTTTACGCCTTTTGCTTATTTTTCTTTTCCAGCAACTTAACATTGTTTATTTTATTTATTTCTTTTGCAAGTTCTACATTCTTTTTCTTTGCAATTTACCTTTCCCTTTTTAGCATTTAGATATTTTTCGCATAATAGTTTCTACACCGGAAACTATTGTGCAACTTTTTATCGGATCTAACCTTACGTTAGATCCTAGTTTTATTTCCTTGGCTTAATTTATTGTTTAATTGAAGAATCCAAGAACAAATCCTACCGGCTTGTGGTGGAGTGTTCAAGACTATTGTATTACGCATTCAGGTTCTTTAATCATTATTTAATATTTTGTTTTATTATTTATTTATATTATCTGCCTGGAATGAGTCTGTTTACGCATGATATGTATTCTTGTTTATTTAGCATGTCTGGCTAATTCGCTTAGGTATCGGTATGTAAAGTAAGCAGAATAAGGGATCAAGACTGGGTCGGTCTATTTAAACTTAAAATTAAAATCAATCTTTTTACGGTCTCAACTTACAGGTTTAATAACAAGATTTTTTACAAAAAGTAAAGGACATAAAGAAGTTAAAATCAATAGAGCGAGAGTTTGAGGTTTTAACTGGACAGTGTAAGTTAGGCATTAATTCTAGATCAGGGCGAGAGCAAGTTTTAGAGTTAATTAAATTCTGACCTTTTCCAAAAAGTATTTTTAAAGATTGAATGTGAGGACGAGAGTTAAGCATTTGGATTTAATTATATAACCTAAGTCAACAGAGCGAGAGTTTGAGATAAGGGTGTTTAAAACGGTCAGTGTTTTCTTAAAAAGAATTTCTGCAACTTTATTGCTTTCAAAATATGGTTTTTGACTTAATTATAAGTGACAGCTACATTAATATAAAATCATGGTTTATTCAACAGAGCGAGAGTTTGAGATAAAACCTTTAACCAATGAAGTTAACTGAAACGATTTATTTTAAAACCAAGAAACCGACAAAGACTTGATTCCCTAGTTTTGACGAACTACATACCGATATCCGTTTTATTAATATTTAATCTAGATCTTAGTTTAGCTCTTAGTTTTTCCCCCAAACAATCAAACATTTTTCACCTTAGATTTACGTAGTAACCTTAGATAACGGTATATCGATTCATAAGTCCCTGTGGGATCGATATCTTTTAAAACTACGCGATAGAACTGTGCACTTGCAGTTTGTATCCCATTCTCGACTCACACAGTCGAGCGATCAAGTTTTTGGCGCCGTTGCCGGGGACTTTTATTTAATCGATATCGTAACTCTTCCGTTACGCTGTAGAGACTAAGGTTTCTCTTTCTTCTATTCTTTCTTTCGTTGATTTGTATGCCACGCACTCGCTCACAAGGCGAACCGCTCTATTTACGAATCAACGATATCGAGCTATATCTCCGAGTCTTACGACGAATTCGGGAATATCGTGCTGCAAACAATCTCCCTCCTATAGACCTTCCTGATCTCAAAGATCTTCCTTCTTTAACCGAGATGGCAGAACCAGCTCGTGCTCTTAGAGATTACGCCGCTCCATCGCAAGATGAGCCGCATTCAAGTATTGCTCCGCCCGCAATCGAAGCAAACAACTTCGAACTTAAACCTTCGCTGTTGCAGGCTGTGCAACAGAACCAATTCTCTGGAAATCTTACCGAAGATCCAAACCTTCATTTATCCGTATTTGTTCAATACGCCGATACTGTTAAAGCTAATGGTGTCACTTCAGAGGCAATTCGACTTCGTCTTTTTCCTTTCTCATTAAGAGATAGCGCTAGAAGATGGCTTCAATCTCTCCCCTCCAACTCAGTCACCACCTGGAACGAGTTGAAGAAAGTTTTTCTTGCCCGATACTTTCCGCCAAGCAAAACAGCTATGTTAAGAGCCCAGATAAACGGATTTAAACAGAAAGACAACGAGTCTCTTTTCGAAGCATGGGAAAGATACAAAGACATGATGAGACTTTGCCCACACCATGGTTTGGAAGACTGGTTAGTAATTCCCACATTTTATAATGGTCTCTTATACAACACAAGGTTAACAATAGACGCCGCTGCAGGTGGTGCACTAATGAACAAACCTTATGCTGATGCCTACCAGCTTATCGAGAGCATGGCCCAAAACCACTATCAGTGGGGAACCGAACGAACAACGGTGGAAAAACCTCAAACGAAAACTGGCATGTACGAGATAAGTAACCTTGATCACGTTAATGCAAAAGTGGATGCTTTGGTCCAGAAAATTGAAAGTTTAAACGTATCACCTCCAGCCGCCGTGGTTGCTATAACTCAGAATTCCGAGGTCTGTGGAATCCAAGGCCACACTCCTACGGACTGTCAACTTTTGACTGGAATCCAAGCAGAGAAAGTGAACTATGCTCAAGGAAGCCCCTATTCGAATACCTATAACCCAAATTGGAAGAACCATCCAAACTTTTCATATAAGAGTAATAATGCTTTATACGCACCTGGACAGTCTCCAAATCAAGCCCCATCTATACCTCCGGGATATCAGAAACCGAATCCATCCATACCTAACAATAATACCCCTAGAAAATCCAACTTGGAAATCATGATGGAAAACTTTATAGCTTCCCAACAACAAACCAATAAAGATTTCTTAAACCAGAACATACACACTGGCGAACAACTTAAACAACTAGCAAGCAAAGTAGATGCCTTGGCTACCCATAACAAAATGCTGGAAACACAAATATCTCAAGTAGCTCAACAACAAGCACCTACTGCTGCCCCAACTGGTACATTCCCTGGACAGCCCCAACCTAATCCGAGAAGCCAAGCTCATGCAATTATATTAAGAAGTGGAACGGAAGTGGAAGGACCGTCTGATCCAAGGATAGAAAACCAAAACCCTAAGAAATCAGCTGAGGAAAGTGAACCTAAGGAAAAGGAAGAGAGTAATAAGGAAACCCTAGAAAAGAAGGAACCTTATGTACCTCCACGACCTTACAAACCACCTATCCCTTACCCTCAAAGGCTTGTTAAAACCAAAGATGCGGGCCAATTTAGAAAATTTGTTGACCTCCTTAAACAATTAAACGTTACAATTCCGTTCACCGAAGCTATTACGCAGATGCCCTCATATGCTAAATTCTTAAAAGAAATCCTTTCTAATAAGAGGAAACTTGAGGATAGCGAAACTGTTACACTCCCTGCCGAATGTAGCGCTATAATCCAAAACATGCCTCCTAAACTCAAGGATCCGGGTAGTTTCTCTATACCCTGTCACATAGGAAAATTTGTCATCGACAAAGCTTTATGCGATTTAGGAGCCGGAATTAGCGTTATGCCTTTATCCATATGTAAGAAACTGGAAATGGGAGAATTAAGACCAACCAAAATGTCTGTGCAACTAGCAGATCGTTCCATCAAATATCCTGTAGGAATCCTTGAAAACGTTCCCGTACGCATAGGTCAGTTTTACATTCCCACTGACTTTACAATTATGGACATTAGAGAAGATGATACTACGCCTATTATACTAGGAAGACCGTTCTTAGCAACTGCCGGTGCAATCATAGACGTAAAACGAGGACGACTCACCTTCGAAGTAGGTGAAGAGAAAATTGAATTCATTCTGTCCCAATTCTTGAAAGCACCTGCAATAGAAGATACATGTTACTTCATGGATATCATCGATGAATGCATAAAAGAAGCAGAGTTAGGAGAAGACAAATCATCAGACTATCTTTTAGAGGACAAATCTAACCAATGTTTAGCAATAACACCGGACCCTACGCAATGTCTTAAGAAACCAACCCCTGACCTGAAAACACTTCCCAAAAATCTGAGATATGAATTCCTAGACTTAGAACTTGAACGACCTGTGATAGTTAATGCAGATCTAGGAAGACTCGAAACAGAAAAACTCTTACATATCTTAAGGAAATATCCAACCGCACTAGGATACCACATCACCGATCTTAAAGGAATAAGCCCTTCTATTTGTATGCACCGCATCATGTTAGAAGAAGACTGTAAAACCTCTAGGGAACACCAGAGAAGACTAAATCCGATCCTGAGTGAGGTAGTAAAGAAAGAAATAACCAAGTTATTGGAAGCAGGTATTATATATCCTATATCTGATAGCAAATGGGTTAGCCCTGTACACGTTGTACCAAAGAAAGGAGGCATAACCGTTATTGAAAACGAAAAAGGAGAAACTATAACTAAACGAATCGAATCGGGATGGAGAATGTGCATTGATTATAGGAAACTAAACAAAGCAACCCGAAAAGATCATTTCCCTTTACCATTCATTGACCAAATGTTAGAACGATTAGCAAAACATTCACATTTCTGTTATCTAGACGGTTATTCAGGCTTCTTTCAAATACCAATTCACCCTGATGACCAAGAAAAGACAACGTTCACATGCCCTTTTGGTACCTTCGCTTATAGACGAATGTCGTTTGGTCTGTGTAATGCCCCTGCAACCTTTCAAAGATGCATGATGGCAATATTCGCCGACTTTCTCGAAAACATCATGGAAGTATTTATGGATGACTTTTCTGTATACGGACAAAGTTTCGAAGAATGCCTTGAAAACCTAGAAAGAGTCCTTGAGCGATGTGTGAAAGTAAACTTAGTACTTAACTGGGAAAAGTGCCACTTTATGGTACAAGAAGAAATTGTTTTAGGACACATCATCTCGAACAGAGGAATTGAAGTAGACAAAGCCAAAATAGAGGTAATCGAAAATCTTCAACCCCCAAGAACCGTGAGGGAAGTACGAAGCTTTTTAGGACACGCCGGTTTTTACCGACGATTCATCAAAGACTTCTCTAAGATAACTAAACCTCTAACCGGACTATTAATAAAAGATGCCGAATTCATATTCGACGATAACTGTTTAAAAGCATTTCAAACTCTTAAACAAGCATTGATCTCAGCACCCATAATGCAGACACCAGACTGGAATGAACCATTCGAAATAATGTGCGATGCCAATGATTATGCTGTAGGTGTTGTTTTAGGACAAAGAAAGGATAAAAAGCTTCACGTTATATATTACGCAAGCAGAACCCTGGATGAAGCGCAAATGAATTACGCCACTACCGAAAAAGAACTCCTAGCAGTGGTATTTGCGCTAGATAAATTTCGTTCTTACTTGGTAGGAGCCAAAATAATAGTTTACACCGATCACGCTGCTATCAGGTACCTTTTAACAAAAAAGGACGCTAAACCTAGACTCCTAAGATGGATCTTGTTGCTACAAGAATTCGACTTAGAAATCAAGGACAAGAAAGGAACTGAAAACGTAGTAGCAGACCATCTCTCTAGACTTGAGAACCTTGAACCGGAAAGAACATCAATTAATGATGATTTCTCGTATGACAAACTTATAGCTACTTTGGAAGAGAACAACTCCGACATGCGAGTAGAAACCACCTTAGCTATATCCGTCACACCATGGTACGCTGATCTAGTAAATTATTTAGCTGCCGGAATAGTTCCACCTACTTTATCTTACCAGCAGAAGAAACGATTCTTCTACGACATAAAACACTATTACTGGGATGATCCCTTACTTTTCAAAAGAGGCCCCGATGGTATTTTCCGTCGATGTATACCCGAAGAAGAGGTAGAAAATATAATCCAACACTGCCACTCCGCTCCTTATGGTGGACACACAAGTACATCCAAGACCTGCTCTAAAATCCTACAAGCTGGCTTTTATTGGCCAACTATATGGAAGGACGTACATGCGGCTATTAAGGAATGTGACAGATGTCAACGCACGGGAAACATATCTAGACGTGACGAGATGCCGCAAAAAGGTATTTTGGAAGTAGAGATTTTTGACGTGTGGGGGATAGACTTCATGGGACCTTTCCCATCCTCTTTCGGTAACAAGTACATACTCGTGGCAGTTGACTACGTATCAAAATGGATCGAAGCGGTAGCTTCCCCAACAAACGACACCCGAGTAGTAACTAGACTCTTTAAGAATATAATATTTCCGAGATTTGGCATCCCAAGAATAGTAGTCAGTGATGGTGGATCGCACTTTATATCCAAGGTACTCGAAAAATTATTATTTAAATATGGAGTAAGACATAGGATAGCGACACCTTACCACCCTCAAACCAGTGGACAAGTGGAAGTATCTAACAGAGAAATCAAGCAAATACTAGAAAAAACGGTCGCCACTTCAAGGAAAGATTGGTCATTGAAATTACCAGAAGCTTTGTGGGCATACCGAACTGCTTATAAAACCCCCATAGGGACGACCCCATTTAAGCTCATTTATGGAAAATCCTGTCACCTCCCGGTAGAATTAGAACATAAAGCCTATTGGGCTATTAGAAATTTAAATTTGAATTATAAAGCCGCCGGTGAAAAGAGAATCCTTGACATAAACGAATTAGAGGAACTCAGAAGAGACGCCTATGAAAATGCCAGAATCTATAAAGAAAGAACAAAACAATGGCATGACAAGCGTATATCAAGGAAAATCTTCAAGCAAGGCGATGCAGTACTTTTATTTAACTCTAGACTAAAGTTATTCCCGGGAAAACTACGATCCAGATGGTCAGGGCCTTTTCATATCACTAAAGTCTTTCCCAGTGGAGCGGTAGAAATAAAAGGAAAATCTACAGAACCGTTCACCGTAAACGGGCAACGTCTGAAACACTATCACTTTGCGGAAACCAACGAGGATTCGCAAATCCTGCACTTAGACGAAACGCCCCCAGGACCTATAGATTATATTTAACAGTTTCTTTGTCGAGCTTGCGACATTTAAACAAAGCGCTTAGTGGGAGACAACCCACAAATTAATTTGTTATTTTATTATTCTATTATTATCATTTCCCTATTTCTTTCTTAATTATTCTTTTAATTTCTGTTTAGTATTCATTCTTGATTTATTCAAAAAAAAAAGAAAAAAATATATATAAATAACAATAATAATTTTTTTCTTCTTTCGGCATTTGGCCAAATCCTGACTTAAACTCATGTTTTCTTTTCTCTAGACTAACACTAACCAGATGGGACATATTGATCGTATGGGTATCAAGTTCAGAGGAATGGCTCAGAAACAAAAGTTTGAAGAACTAGCCGCTAGAGAGATGCTACCTAGTTTATATGCTGATGATTGGGCTATGATTGCCCTTGGACTGAGACAGAGTGTCCTGTATTTGCTGAATCAGATAGGATGGGAGACCTCCCCTATCCTGAGACATTTCACCACCTACCGGAGACTCACACTAGAATTCCTTAGCTCATTAATCTATCTACCCAGCCATGGAAAAGGAATTAGCAGAGGTTTTATCCAGTTCAGAATGTTCAATATGGAGTACCAATTTAATATTAGAGACTTCACCAACCTTTTGGGTTTCCCTACCTCCTTTGATACATTCACTGTAAGCCAGGAAGAACTTTTTGAATATAGAGAGCTTGAACACTTTTGGGGTAGGCTGACTGGAAATGATGAGCCCGAAGAACATGAGTTTCTCTCTGGAAACATACACAACCCGGCTTTTCGCTATTTCCATAAGATCCTGACCCACACTTTATTTGGGAAGAAGCCAAACAGTACTTCAGTTTCACGTGATGAACTCTTCATCATATTTCGTGCTTCCCAGAACCGTCCAGTAAACGGTGCCACTTTTATGTTAGCTAATTTGGACCACCTTATCCAGGATGAGAGAGCACCCATTAGAATAGGCGGTTTGATAACTATGATAGGTAATGCTATTGGATTACGTCAGCCTATGCTTGACCTTAGCCCTTTTGGTGGCATTACTACTATGAGTATACCTTTCCTCTTCAACACTATGTTTATAGCAAACCTAGGGTCTGATGAGTTTGAGCTTATTATTGATAACCAGGTTCTCTGCCTATTCACCATGCCCGATCCTAGGACTAGTGTTCATAACCAAAGGAACTGGCTCTATAACCTGAATGAAACCCCAACTCCTGCTAGATCCACTGAATCCATCCAGGATTATGAGATTGGTAATGACTATGAGAATTATGTTGACCAGATCTCTCATGCTGAATCTGACCCTCAGACACCATCCGGCTATCATGATATTGACCCTCCTCCTCAGCCTGTTCCGACCGAAGAATCAGCCATACCTGACCTCCGACATCATATGCCCGGAACTGATTATAACACCGCCATTGAAGCTTTGATGTCAGAACAAGACGCCCTCAGAGGAGAATTTACTAACATGAGACAAGAAGTTCTAGGATACATGAGCAGTATGACGAATCAGTTCCACGAGTTGCTACATCATGTTAACTCTTTTGCTCCTCCGGCCAGAGATCGTACAGAGGGATAGAGTTTAGTTATTTTTCTAAGTTATTTAGTTTTAAGTTAGATTATTTATTAATGTTATTTGAATTCATGTTTATTTCTCTTTCATTTCATTGTTTTCCTTTCCTGTATTACATTATGATCATTTTTATTGAAGCTGTTTATTTAATTTTATTCTGCAATAGCTATTATGCTCTACTGTTGCTACCTATGAATTATTACTATACAAAGCAGATTAAGCGTGCACAATAAATTAAACTGCAGACTAAACTGATCATAAGCGAAACAAAACTAATAAATTCACCAACCAAAGTAATTCTGTGAAGCGCTACTGAAGCCTTTCCAAAAAGGAATGTGTGACGAGCGTCACACTATCCATAACGGGCGGCACGCTTAGTGCCCGTTACGAGCGTCACACCCCTGTGACGAGCGTAACACTCCTCAGACTAGTGAACGTTAAGGAGCCGTTGGAGACGAACGTTACACCTTTAACTTTTTACCTTCCCCATTCATTTTTCATTTAACCACACTTAATTACTTTTCAACCACTTTTTCTTTCCACCTTCCAAATTCCTCTCCTATAAATACCCACCAAACCTTCCTTCATTCACCACAAAACAATTCTCTCCTATCAAATACATTTCTTTTTTTTCTTTCCAAATCACCCCTTCAAAATTCATCACAATGGCGGGAAATCAGAATTTCGGAAATATCATCTTCCGATCCGTAGATGACAATTATCAGAGGGAGCAATTCGAGCGTTTCCAACAGCGAGGCGTCGCTTCCACCAGGTACCCCGATTTAACCTGTTTACAACAATTAGGCCTACTCCAAGGTATCGAATGGATGCTCCGTCAAGCCAACCTAACCTTCCTTTGCACTCATAATCAACCCACCTACCCATCCCTAACCTTAGAATTCTTAAGTTCATACGACTACACCACTCCCGCCGGTGAAGACGAATTTCTAACCGGTACCGCAACCTTCCGGATGTTCAACACCGAGTACTCCTTAACCCAAAACCAATTGAGTACCATGCTACAATTTCCCACAGAAGGTCTGCTGCACGCCAGAATCCCTCCAACCTCAAACTGGAACACAGTTGGCGTTTTTGGCCTTTTTAAGAAAATTTCCGGTATAGATACCTACAACTGGGAAGAGCTCCTTCTCTCCCATATACATAACCCCACTATCCGGTACTTTATCCGCATCTTGCAAAACACGGTTTTTGGAAGGCCAAACAACAGCAAGGTCAACTCAAAGGAACTATTTTTCCTCCAGTGCGTCTTCGAACCAGATACTCAGGTAAACACCGCCTCCTTTCTCTTTCATCATATCCGCACCTTATGTGCTAGAGGCAGGCAACCTTTTATAATTGGTGGATTAATCACCACCATAGCACTTGGCCTAAACCTAGGGGATAAACTCCAAACTTTAGAATCCCTACCTCACCTATCTATGGATATCAGCTACTGTCGATCCAGCCGTTTGATTAAGAACAGAGTAGGCGGAGGATATTATCTTATGGTGAACAACCAGGCAGTCCCAAGCGTGGTTCTACCAAATACTGCCCTCACTGATGTCACAAACCCCGACCGCCACCTCTACGATCTAAACGCTCCTGAAACCACCGAGCCTTCACAAACAAACCTGCAAACGGATGAGTTTGACGAAATGGAACAAGGTGATCATCCGCCTACACAACAGTCAGTCCCGCTCAACCCTTCCAGTAATGCAACCGGCCCATCCTCCCAACGTCGTCGACGAAGAAGGCCTGCAACCAACGACGACATTATGGATGCTATCGATGGTATGCAGGCACAGAATGTCGAAATGCTGCAGATGATGCGCCAAATGCAACAGCAACAGGATGCTAGGAATGCCATAACCGACCAGCGGTTTACTGAGTTGTTTAGCAGGTTCGACAACTTAGACTTACGTCAGAGATCACCAGGTCCAAGAACCAGAGGCGGAAGACAACCTTAGTTGTAGTTTCTTTTTCCTTTCCATATGGCATTTCATTTCCTTAAAACATTGGGGACAATGTTTAATTTAAGTATGGGGGGGAAAACTTGTTTCTTCCATTTCCATTTTTCAAGTATGTTACCTTCCCTTTCATTGTTATTTCCCTTTCTTATCATCTGAAAAAAAAAAAAAAAAAATTGTAATATAGATTTATTTTAAGTTAAGTCCCTAATGTGAAAAATTTCTATTATCTATTCCCCTCAATTTTCTTGAGCCATAACAAAAAATTTTAACACACCCAATAAGTATAAAGGTTGCTTACTTTATAAATCTTGAGTGAAATCAAGACAAAAAAAATCATTACCATAACAACGCTTTGAGAACCTCAACATGTTAGATCAGGATAAGTACCTATTATACCGATTCCTCGAACTTTTAGCTTTAGAGTAACCCCGAGTAGTTTATACGAGAAGTCAGCACCATCTTAATAGCAAACTACGTGGAGAGCCGATGAATATAAGTGAATGATCCCCAAAGTAACATAAAATATATGAATATATCAGGAAATGCACTGATTAAATTAGGTGATCCTTACCAGATCATTTAATCTAAAGGTTGCAGATCATGCAAAAACACAATATGAAAGATCCATTATGAGTTGGTTCAGTAGGTATCTGGTACTGAACTCGGTAGGGCGGACTACGGTTCGATCCCCCACAATTTGCAATGGACTGAATAACGAAGTTATCCGACTTATGTACCAGAACTTCTAGCTAAAAGCGGATCATAATCACTAACCGGTTACTCCACTATGTGCGCGAAAAGATAAAGGGCTTAATGTGATTTCGCTAGAATGAAAGCGGGTGAAATAAAAGTAAAGGAACTAGGATAGCTATAATGGCATTACTTGAACTGATTTGCATAAGGTAGGGTTATCTAAGTTGTAACGGTAGTTGTTGATGCCAAGATTAAACTCAAGTTGCTTCTAAACAAAATCCATTTGCAACCTATTACGAATTGATGTGTGTTTTGAAACTTCGCCTGGCTAAATTTTTTAAAAACGATTTCTATGCTGAATTTTGCTTGAGGACAAGCAAAGATCTAAGTATGGGGGAGTTTGATAACACGAAATTATATCATATTTTAGGACTTAATTCCATTAAATTCTATGACTATTTATTTCGGTTTACTGCATTTTATGAGATATTACGTGGTATTTTCTTCCTATTTGTCTCAGGTAGTCTATTTCGAACAACAAGTGAAAATGGAAGAAAAGGAGGTGCAAAAAGGAGAGAAAAGGAACCAAATGCCAAAGCCCAGCCCAAAGCGCACAAGTCACCAATGCTGTGCCTGTGACGGACGTCACAGGGTGCGTGACGAGCGTCACGCAAAGCAGCCTTGTGACGGACGTCACACATGGTGTGACGAGCGTCACACCGTTCCACTATTTTTTTTGGCGCAAGTAACGCCCTCAGAAGACTTGAAGAAGAGACGTTGAGGAGTCTGTGTCCTATATCCACGCCGTGCATTTAGCCACGTTGAAGAACTTGGGAAACGGAAAGCAGTTACCAGCACCAATATAAATAGCTATCTCTAAAACCTAAAAGGGTTCCTCGGTTTTGCCACACTCACATTGCCGAAGCTTTGCCAATTTTCTTTTTACGCCTTTTGCTTATTTTTCTTTTCCAGCAACTTAACATTGTTTATTTTATTTATTTCTTTTGCAAGTTCTACATTCTTTTTCTTTGCAATTTACCTTTCCCTTTTTAGCATTTAGATATTTTTCGCATAATAGTTTCTACACCGGAAACTATTGTGCAACTTTTTATCGGATCTAACCTTACGTTAGATCCTAGTTTTATTTCCTTGGCTTAATTTATTGTTTAATTGAAGAATCCAAGAACAAATCCTACCGGTTTGTGGTGGAGTGTTCAAGACTATTGTATTACGCATTCAGGTTCTTTAATCATTATTTAATATTTTGTTTTATTATTTATTTATATTATCTGCCTGGAATGAGTCTGTTTACGCATGATATGTATTCTTGTTTATTTAGCATGTCTGGCTAATTCGCCTAGGTATCGGTATGTAAAGTAAGCAGAATAAGGGATCAAGACTGGGTCGGTCTATTTAAACTTAAAATTAAAATCAATCTTTTTACGGTCTCAACTTACAGGTTTAATAACAAGATTTTTTACAAAAAGTAAAGGACATAAAGAAGTTAAAATCAATAGAGCGAGAGTTTGAGGTTTTAACTGGACAGTGTAAGTTAGGCATTAATTCTAGATCAGGGCAAGAGCAAGTTTTAGAGTTAATTAAATTCTGACCTTTTCCAAAAAGTATTTTTAAAGATTGAATGTGAGGACGAGAGTTAAGCATTTGGATTTAATTATATAACCTAAGTCAACAGAGCGAGAGTTTGAGATAAGGGTGTTTAAAACGGTCAGTGTTTTCTTAAAAAGAGTTTCTGCAACTTTATTGCTTTCAAAATATGGTTTTTGACTTAATTATAAGTGACAGCTACATTAATATAAAATCATGGTTTATTCAACAGAGCGAGAGTTTGAGATAAAACCTTTAACCAATGAAGTTAACTGAAACGATTTATTTTAAAACCAAGAAACCGACAAAGACTTGATTCCCTAGTTTTGACGAACTACATACCGATATCCGTTTTATTAATATTTAATCTAGATCTTAGTTTAGCTCTTAGTTTTTCCCCCAAACAATCAAACATTTTTCACCTTAGATTTACGTAGTAACCTTAGATAACGGTATATCGATTCATAAGTCCCTGTGGGATCGATATCTTTTAAAACTACGCGATAGAACTGTGCACTTGCAGTTTGTATCCCATTCTCGACTCACACAGTCGAGCGATCAGGTATACTAAGCTTAAACTTCCGGTGCTGCGAGTTCTTCGCATTGACCGGCGAGAAATAGCCTAAGTCTAAACGATATAACAATAGGAAAATGAAATTTGACGAAATTGGTCCCCGGCAACGGCGCCAAAAACTTTGGTGCGGTGTTTCGCAAGTATACGAACGCGTCAATATAAAAGATTGTCGAATCCACAGAGACCAAGTGTCAATCTATCGTTATCTATTGTTATGGTGTTTATCAAAGGCAATCAAAATATGTGTTTTTAGAGTATGCGATGAAAAGTAAAGTATTGAAATAAATTTAATTAATAAAGACAGGGTCGAATGTAATTCACGTAATCAATTAATAATCCAAGTACTTGCTAATGGAGCTACTTATGGACAGTGGTTCCTACTTTGAAAAGAACTAATTTAACGGGAACTGTCACTTTCGCGTATTCAGAACCGAGTTGTACTTCCTAATCAAACCCTCTTATTGTCACTTATAAAAAGGCGCGCATTGCGTTAGAGTAGTAAACCTATTTTTAAGAAATATAGTATCTTGACTAAGTTGAAAAGTATTATAACCTGGATTTCTTAACCAAAACAGGTTCTCACGAACTAGACTCTAAACTTATAAACGCGTCCGAAAATAGTTTTAAAATCTCTTTTCTTCTTAAGTCAAAAACTCCTAATGAACTAAACAAAGCGCTTTCGCTGTTTTTGAAATAGTTAAAAACAATTAAGTTTAGATAGATGTTGGACGGCTTTCGATCTTACCCAACGTAATTGAAGTGCGGGAAAACTTAAGTTTAAAGTTAAAATAGCCCTTAAGTGTTTCTACGAACAATTGTACGGATTATTGGTTCAATTACGATCCTTACATTCTAACCTTACAGATTTAGTTAGACATGGTAAAGTAAAAGTGCATTAAAATAAATAAAAGTAGTGCGAGTTCAAGGAAAGTAAATAAAAGTAAAGCGAGTGCGAAGAAATAAATAATTTAAAGCGAGTGCGAGGAAATAAATAAAAGTAAAGCGAGTGCGAGGAAATAAATAATTTAAAGCGAGTGCGAGGAAATAAACAAAGTAAAGCGAGTGCGAGGAAATAAATAATTTAAAGCGAGTGCGAGGAAATAAACAAAGTAAAGCGAGTGCAAGGAAATAAATAATTTAAAGCGAGTGCGAGGAAATAAACAAAGTAAAGCGAGTGCGAGAAAATAAATAAGATAAAGACAAGTAATAAAAACCTGCTCCAATCGGAGGGTTGAATAAATAGCAAAGCGGAAATGAAAAATGGCGGCAGGATTAACTTCCTTCCAAAGTGCTCCAAACTCGATTACAGACTCTATCACAGACTCGATTACACAATTGTGGTAACACTCCAATGCGAAGCGATTACCACTTTAAAATACTGAATATATGCCTAAGTGAAACAAAGTTTCTCTGAGTTTGCCTCTGCTCTAAGTTTGGATGATTGTAAAAGTGATTTCGAGTTTCTATTTATAAGCAAGTAAAAAGATGGAAATGACAAGGATGCCCTTCAACTTGAAAATGGGAGGGAAAACGTTTCCTCTTGTGGCGCCCGCCATAAGGCCATGGCGCCCGCCACAAGGCCAATCTGAGGCGCCTTAGTGGAAGTAGTGGGGAACATGGGAGTTGAGGGAAGTTGAGCTTGGACACGTCATGGCAGGGTCTATGGCGCCAGCCATGGGATAGGCCACAAGTACAAAATGCTGAATTTTAGGGTTTTTGGCTCTTTTTCGCTCCTTTTCTCGATCAGGGCTCCGATTAAAGTAAAAACCTGAAAACAAAGGAAAACATAGCAATAACACAACAAAATAACAATAAAACAACTAGAATGCATGTGAAATCGGAGTCAAAAATATGGTAAATTTCAGTGTTATCATAAACCCACTGGAGACTACTCCCCAGCAGAGTCGCCACTTAATTTCTGTAGCGGGTAATTCATGATCATCAAGCTATTGACAAGCTAGAGATCAATTAACAAGAGTCACCACCGCGCTTTTATTGTTTCCAAGGGAAAAGGGAAAAAGTACGAACAAAACCCAAAAAGTAAGATGTTTTCAAATAAAAACTAATAAAAGTCAGAGATCACAGGTAAGGGGGTTGGTTACACAGAGGGAAGGTGTTAGCACCCAAAGTGTCCTATGTACTCCTAGGGAGCCCTTTTTGTATGCATATGTATTTTGTACAAAGTGATGTTTATAAACAAATAGAATGGGGGATGAGAAAAGAATTCATTGATTATATTTTTGTGTTTGACAAGACCTTCGGACTTGTGCCTACGTACTAACATAAAAATGAGGGATCAAAACCTCGTAGTCCGTGATACAAATTTCAAAATGAGTGTGTTGATTTTAACAAAATTTAAGTTTGAAAGGCACAAAGGCCCAAAATAATTTGAATGAGTTAGTTCTTTTTGGCTTTTTGAAAGTTTAAGTCAAGTATGGTTAAGTTTATTTATAAGCTTGATTTATGAAAAGAAGTTTGAAAATGTAATGGCATAAGGCCAAAGTTTCTATCTTTTTGCAAAAGTGGTCAGAGTTTAGAACAAAAGTAGTTCACACAAAGAATATTTTGAAAAATGGGGGGAGAGATTTTGAAATTAAAGAAATTAGGAGAAGATGAAGAGACTATCCTATGCATAAAAATTAAAAGTTAGAGTTGAAAAGATCTGACCAAATGGGTAGCAATCCAATAGACAAGCATGTCAATAGAAACACAGAATTCCCTTGGACTTTTTAGAATCAAGCAACACACAAATGCATAATTATATTATCTTGAAGAGCAAGGCATCAAATAAAGATGGCCTCATCCAAGCTTATCCATTCCATGATCTTCTTCAAGATAGCCCATGTAGTAGATGAATCTAAAGAGATCTTCAAAGATGTATCAGATGAATTTCAAATTGCAAGCACTTGGTTATTCAACAAGTTGGCATTGGCCAAGTCCATTAGCATAGGAATGTTGCCTAAGTTCTAAGTCCATTTGTCCAAGATCAAGCCAACAGTCCACTCAAAAGTTTTTTTTAGGGTTTTTGTTATTATTATGTGCATTAATGGTCCAAGACCACACAAACAAACAAAGTATACACAAACAAAATATATCACACAATATGGTCCAAATGGACAAAGTGAAAATTGTATTAACATAAACAATTAGAATGATATGAACAATGACAAATGAAATAGTGTGCTAAAAGTAAATTGCATAAAAGTAAAAGCTTGGAATTAAAAGTTAATAGTTAGTAAGCTAGAGGTTAGTATTGTTTTTCTTTTGCTTTTCATTTCAAGACATTCTTTGGAGAACACTCAACCCACTTATCACAAGCATGGATCCTTGAACCAAAACATCTTCCAAAAGAAGGAAAGAAGGCCAAGTTTCCACACAATACCATGAAAGAGGGGAGACTTACAATCTCACTAACTAGAATGCTTATGCCTTTTATGTCACAAATTTAGCGCTATGTTAAGCAATCGTAATTGGACTTATGTAGAAGTCACAACTATTTAAGGTCGGGCAATAGAATTTTAGTGTTAATGCATGTTAGAGACATAGCATTATGAACTGTGCTCATGAAACATACCACACACACAAAATATGCAAAAGGTGTGGCCTAATCTCATCCATACTCATGTTAATCTTTCAATCAACTAGCATTAGGACTTTGAGATGTCATAGACCAAATGAAAATGAATGAATGCAGAAGAGGAATGAGATGAAAAGGGAAGGGGATGAATGAGATCACAAATTGGTCAAAGGAGGACTTTTACCAAATTAATATCATTCATTCATTTTGGGAGATGGAATGTACATTCCATCAATCCCCTAAATCCAATGATATTAACTTGACAAAGTCAAGTAAACCTTGACCAAGGCCCAACAACAATAAGCAAACTCAAACAAGTCAATACAAATGGTCAACAAAATTAAATTGGCATTTATTTAATTAAAAATAATAAAATAGTGCATTTAAATCAAATATATTTTGTCCAATTCCTAAAATCTCATCAAAACACCAAAGAAATGGCCATGAGATTTATCATAGGTCAAACAAGGTCAAAGGACCTTGGAGAAAAAAATTCATGATTTTTGGACATTTAAAAATATTTTTAAACAATTAAAAACAAATGCAAAATCAATTAATTCATGAAAAATATTAATAATGATCCAAAAAATAATTTTAATTCAGAATATGAAATAAAAAAATATTTGAATTTTGTTGGTGAAAGTCCCATATTTTTTGGATCAATATTGGATTTAATATGAATTATTGAAGAAAATGCAATTAAAATGAAAATTTTTCTAAGTGTCAAGCCATATGTCTCAATATTCCATCTTGCTTAACTTTTTATAGGAGCTTCAAATGAGAAAAGTGCCTTCATGAAAGTTGTATCTCTCTCAAAGGCCTTCAAAATGGTCACCAATTTCATGTAATTTGGATTTGAAATGATAGAGTTATGCATTTTTGAAGTTTGGAAAAATCACTTGATCAATGGTATAGGTCAAAAGTGACCTATAATGTAGCCTCATATCACATGCTCAAAAAAGTTATATTAGCTCCCACTCCAAATATCAAATTTTAAGTAGACACATTGAATTTGATTGTGCAACTTTGAAATCTTCCATCTCATAAAAATTGAGCAAGTTATGGCCTTGGGAAGTTGACTTTCAAATTAGGGTTTAGATAAAATGACCTATAATATTTTAACATAGAAAGTGATTTTCCAAGCAAAACTAGCTCTAGGTCTCAACATGAAAGTTGTTTATAATGTCATTTAGAGTAAGTGTTATCTTTGAATAGTTTTCATATGGTGAAAATTGTAGGAGATAGGGTCTAGGGAGACCTAGTTTTCATCAGATGAATCCATCTGGCCAACCACCATCAACCAACTTGCTAACCTTCAATTATCTTGACTTTCTTGGCTCATGGTTGATCATATATGCATAAGATTATGAATTTTGAAGTGTCCCTTGATAAATTTTATCAATTGGTGAGATAGCTTGTTGGAGAAGTCACTCAAGATACCCAGTCAAACTAGGGTTTCCAAGGCAAATCACCCTCAAAATCTTGAAGAAAACTTGATCAATATAACATGTAGAGAAAATTGGGATTCATATATGATGTTCATAACCATTCTTGAATCAATTCTTGGTTGTGCTCTTTGTTCATGAGGGTCTCAAACCCTAGATGTGAACTTGGTGAATCAATGAGATCATGTCCTACCTACAAAAAAGTTAGGAAAATACAAAGACATATTTTTCAGGGATCTTAGGGTTAGGATGAACATATCAAGGATAGACTTGCCTGGAAATGTCAAGGAGGATAATGAGGATGCCAATGTATGATCCCAATGCTTATGCTTATGATGGAATTACATGAGGGATCTTAGGGTCAAAATTGGGGTCTTAAAGCCATGTTAACATGAGAAGAATTTCTCAGCTAAATAAGCTTAATTTAGTCAGAGGCCTTCCAAATCTGAAGTTCTCTTCAGATACTTTTTGCGAAGCATATGCAAGTTTTCAAAAACTTCTTTTAATGTAAAGAATGTTATTTCTACCTCTAGGACTTTGGAACTCTTGCATATTGACCTTTTTGGTCCAATGAAAACTGCTTCTCTCAATGGCAAGAATATGGTTTGGTCATTGTTGACGATTATAGCAGATTGACATAGGTTAAATTCTTAAGGCACAAGGATGAGTCACATTTTGTATTCTCTACCTTCTGCTCACAAGTGCAAAATGAGAAAGATTTTAAAATTTTAAAGTCATAAGTGATCATGGTGGTGAGTTTGAAAATAAGGATTTTTAAAAACTTTTTGATGAATATGACATTTCCCGTGATTTATCCTGCCCTAGAACTCCACAACAAAATGGAGTTGTAGAGAGGAAGAGTACGACTTTACAAGAAATGGCCAAAACCATGGTCAATGAGAAAAACATGTCTAAGCACTTTTATGCGGAGACAGTTAACACAACATGTTATATTCAGAACAAGATCTCTATAAGACCTATTATGGGTAAGACTCCTTATGAACTGTGAAAGAATAGAAAACCCAACATTTCTTATTTCCATCCTTTTGGATGTAACTGTTTTATTCTGAACACTGAAGACAACTTGAACAAGTTTGATTCTAAGGCATAAAAGTGTATAATTTTAGGATACTCTGAACGCTCTAAAAGGTATAAATTATATAACACTAAAACACGAATTGTTGATGAATCAATTCATGTTAGATTTCATGATAACCTTGACTTTGAAAAGTCAAAGCAAATTGAGAAGTTTGCAGATCTGGAGATTACATATTCAAGCTCTAAAGATAAAGAATTAGAAGCTAAAGAATTTGAGGCAAAAGACCCTGAAAATGTTCAACCAGAAGTTGTTGAAGCTCAGACACCTTTGAGGAAGCATAGAAAAAGATATTCACATTTTAAGAATTGATTATGGGATATAAAATTGAACCAATAAGAACCAGAACCTCTTTCAAACCCTCTGAAGAGACGCTTCTGGTTTTGGTGTCCCTTATAGAACATGCATCTGCTGATGAAGCACTTCTGGACACTGAGTGGATTCTAGCAATGCAAGAAGGATTAAACCAATTCTCTAGAAATGATGTATGTAATCTTATGCCTAGACCCAAAGGAATTCATGTCATTGGGATAAAATGGATTTTTAGAATTAAGCTGAATGAAAAAGGAGAAGTGGTAAGGAGCAAGGCCAGACTGGTGGCATAAGGTTATAGTCAGCAAGAAGGAATTGACTATATTAATACCTTTGCACCAGTTTCCAGGTTAGAGTCTATGCATCTCTTAATTTCATTTGTTTTTAATCGTAACATCATCTTATATCATATGGACGTTAATAGTGCATTTTGGAATGGTTACATAATTGAAGAAGTGTATGTACACCAACCTCATGGTTTTAAAAATCACAAAAATCCAGATTTTGTTTTCAAACTTAAGAAATCTTTGTATGGTCTGAAACAAACTCCTAGAGCATGGTATGAAAGACTAAGCAATTTTCTTTTAGAAAATGATTTTACCAGGGGAAAGGTTGATATTACTATGTTCTGTAAGACATTAAAAAAAATGATATTCTAGTTGTTCAAATTTATGTGGATGACATTATATTTGGTTCTGCTAATGCTATCTTGTGCAAGAAGTTTGCTAAGTCAATGCAGGCAGAGTTTGAGATGAGTCTGATGGGATAACTCAAGTTCTTTCTGGGTATCCAGATTAACCAAAGTTTAGAAGGGCCATATGTCCATCAGAGCAAATATACAAAAGAGCTTTTGAAGAAGTTTGACATGTCATATTGTAAGCCAACTAAAACTCCAATGCATCCTATTATATTATGGAGAAGGATGAGGTAAACAATAAGGTAGAGAAAAAGGTATACGGGGGTATGATAGGTTCTCTCTTATACTTAACTACTTCTAGACCTCACATTTTATTCAGTGTCTGTTTTATGTGCTCGCTTCCAATCAGATCCTAGAGAGTCCCACTTAACAGTTGTTAAAAGGATTTTCAGGTATCTGGAAGGTACTACTAACATTGGCTTGTGTTATAGGAAATCAAAAGAGTACAAGTTAGTAGGTTACTATGATATTGATTATGCTGGAGATAGACTAGAAAGAAAAAGCATTTCTGGAAGCTGTCAGTTTCTGGGATACAATTTGATCTCATGGTCCAGCAAGAGACAATCAACAATTGCACTATCAATAGCTGAAGCTGAGTATATTGCAACATCTGGATACATCACTCAGATCCACTGGATGAAAATCCAGCTAGAAGACTTTCATATATATAAGAGTAACACTCATATTCTTTGTGATAATACCTCAACTATATGTTTATCTAAGAATCTAATTTTACATTATAGAGTTAAGCATATTGAGATTAAACATCATTTTATACAAGACTATGTTCAAAAGAAAATTTTAAAATTAAAATTTATTGATACAGATCATCAATGGGATGATATCTTCACAAAATCCCTTGCTGAGGATATATTTGTTTTCATTCTAAATAATTTGAAAATGGACTTATATCTAGAATGAAAAAGATGTATATCTCAAAATGTTTAAATTTTTATAATGATTCAATGAGACTCTGAGATTTCTGATTTCTGAACAATGAGTCTTCTGAAGTTAGAAGGTTTCCTGTATCAGAAGTATCTAGTCAAAACATTTTTGAAAAAAGTTATGCCTTTTGGATTCTAAAGAGTTTGCTATTAACCAGTTGTCAATCAAATGTAAGTTTATGGTTCAGATTAAAGACATGTGTCTTATACTGAAACACTCTAACGGTTGAGTGACACATTGGGAGAAGATTTTTCTTGGAAATAGGTTAAATCTTTCTACGCCTTCCCTTGGTCAGATCCTTTGCACTAATCAAGATTTTGTCATCATTGTAAAACCTATTTATAAACCCACTTCACTCACTATTCACACACTATGCTACTTTATATCCCACACTTTCTGTCTTTCAAACCTAAGTTTCTCTACAACCCCAAACCCTTTTCTTCGCCATGGTTGACAAATCTCAAGAACAAGCTCAATATTCTTAGCAACAAGAACAACAACAATCTCAGAAAGAAGGTATTCAAGAGATCTCTCTATCTCTTTCGGTCGAAAAGTTGGAAGTTCAGTGTGAATAATAGTTTATTTTGATAATCTCAAAGCCAACGATTACGGCCTCACCAAAAATGTTAAAACTCAGGGATGGGAAGAGTTTTTCAACCTTATAAAAGGGTCACTTTATCCTGAACTGGTTAAGCAATTTTGGATTCATGCTACTGTATCAAAACTTCAAATCTCTTCGTACGTTTTGAGGCAAAAGTTCTGCATTACTGAGGAATCTATTGCCAAGCTTCTCAATCATGACGGGATTGGCAAGAGATACTTTGATATTCTTTCTAAAAAGGCAAAATTGGAGGAAATTACAACTGTGATTTTTCAAGATGGTAAGAATTCATCTAATACGAAGAATCTACACCGCAAACTCAGAGTGTGGTTGAGGATTCTTATGGGATGTGTGCACCATAGACCGTAACCAATTCTTCTGACTACATCAACATTGATTAGAAGTACATATTGTACTACATCTCTTCTGAGATCAGGATGAATCTGCCTTCCATTCTTTTCATGTATATGAGGGAGTTAGTCAAGGAGACCAGGGATGGTGGCACTAAAATCAGAAAGTGGATTCCCATAGGAAGACTAATTTCGGGTGTGCTTGTTGAAACTTTGCAGAAGCTGAACTTGACTAAAGAGATAGTCACAAATGTTGGAAAGATATTCAATGGAAGAAATACGAAGAACATGTCTTTGATTTCTTAAGTTATTGATCCTTCAGAGGTTCTGAATAGGGATGCAAAATCATCTAGAAGGATACCCATTGATGACTATCCCATTTTTACCAAAGTGGATCCTCCTGAAATTCTGCAAGCTTACATTGTTGATTGCTTAGCCTTAATTATTGTGGTAGCTTATTCCTATGATGAACATCCAGATGATCCTCTTGAACTTCCTCCCAGAAAGAAAAGGAAATCATCTAAAAAGGTTGGTGATGAACCTTCTGGAACTGTTAAGTCTCCAGCAAAGGTGGATAAGACTTCAACATTTATGAGAAGGAATCTAGGAAATGTACCGGAAGTTGAAGATGAAGGTTCTTAGAATGCTGAGAAAGCTGAAGGATCTCCTACTCATACATCCTTTTGCATTGACATTCCTAAAGTTCGTTCCTTTCCAGATTCAACACCTTCATCACCAACTCAACCAAATGTCATAGATTCACCTATCATTGACACTTAAATGAAACACTTCTTAAACAATTCCCCCTCTACTATTGATTCCTCAGATAAAACTATTTCAGTCTCATCTGAATCTGAGGATGATGTTGCACATGTCCCAAACTTCCTCAAAACCCAAATGAACCTCAAGACCCTACTTGAACTTAGACCAAGTGTTGGTGAATTCGTGTTACAATGTGAGACTGAAGCAAATGATTATCTATGCTCTTTTACGCAAGCTTGCACAAATTGTGTCAACCATACTGAGAGTGATGCTATTTGGATTGACTTCAGAAAATGGGTCAATTCTTGTTCCTGGAAGTTGAGGGAAATTTGTTTTGAATTTTCTCAGAAAAAAATCCATGAAAAACTTTCTGGTATAATTGAGCCTCTTTTGGAGTTGTTCAAACCAAAACTTCTTACTGCACCAGAAGCTGATATGACCTTGGTTGGTTCTGAAAAAGAGGTTCAAACCAAACAAGAGATTCAGCCTTATGAATCTGAGAAGCCTTATGAATCTTAGATTGGAACTAATTCTAGAATTGAGAAGCCTTCTGGATTTGACTTTATGCCTCTAGTTGTGCTGAAGACTCTAGAGGAACTCAAGTAGGAAAGTGAAGGTGTTAGATCTCGTCTGGGCAAGCAAGATGAAATGTTCAAGAAACAAGCTCATGCTAAGACCAAGATTGAAAGCCTGCTTCAAGTGATTTTGTCAAGACTGCCACCCCATACCTAAAACCTTTTTTTTCTTTTTCTTTTTAAGTTTTTAAGAAAACCTAGCTTTTCTTTTTGTGCTTCTGCATCTTTATTTGTTTCAATCAAATGAAGTTTCATTTTTCTTCCTTTTTCTATTTTTTTATCGATGAGAAAGGGGGAGAAACATAGATATGATTTTGATATACTTATATTCCTCTATAATTCCAAACACTGACTCTGACAATCTTGAACGATCAAGGAAATTTGGGAGAAACGTGGATATGATTTTGATATACTTATATTCCTCTATAATCCCAAACATCTGACTCTGACAATTTTGAATGATCAAGGAACTTTTAAAAAAGTTCACTAGTGTTACTAGTCAGGCTATCCAAAATATTTTATGATATTTATGAACTAGGAATCAGAAAGTTAGTTCTCTTAAGATTGAACCAAGCTCTTGTGCTTCATCAATCTCTGATACAAGCCATATTCTGATACAAGGAATCAAGAAATTTTAATCAGACTCTCATACAAGGAAGCTCTTACCTTCAGGCTGATTAAAATGTTTTATGTATTAAATTTTTTCATAAGCCTTAAACTCAGGGGGGAGTCTACAAACTTCATTGTGAATAAGTTGAGAAAATTTTGATAATATAAAACTCGGGGGGGGGGGGGGGGGGGGGGGGGGGCTTACTAGCTTACTATGATAAGTTTTATGTGATTAAACTAAGTAAAAATTATTCATCAAAATACATGATTTTGTCATCATCAAAAAGGGGAGATTGTAAGAATAAGATTTAGTTCTGCACATGGCCTTAAGTTTTGATGATAACAAAACACAAGTTCTGAAAGAACAATTTTGTACCCTAATAATTTTGTTAAGTGTGCAGCTACTAGAAACATGTTCTGACTCTGAGAAAGTGATGTTAGACGTCATCACACTCTGAACCTAGTGCACTCAAATTTTGAGAAGTAAAACGATATATGTTCTACAAAGATAATCAAGCTTTGGATTACTCTGCTCAATGCTTCTGATCACCGCTCATATAGAAAGCTTTGATTTATGACTCTGATAAGAGAAGCCTCTGACGTTATCAAGCGATGAAGTTTTGTGCTTAACAACTCTGATGAACTATGTCACCTGACTCGGAATTAAGACTCTGAAGACTCTCTCATACAGACTTTGATTCTTTTATGCATGCTTCATCAACTCTCTTTGGGGGTCTGAATATTAGAAGATACGACCAAAAAGTTTTACGTGAGAAAATCGTACACAATACAAGATTAATATTCTTTCCACTACACTGATTTCGTGGAAAAATGATTGTACTATTGTACCATTTTGTCTCCCATTTTCACAAACCGTTATGCAAGTGTGCAGCTACTAGAAACATGTTCTGACTCTGAGAAAGTGATGTTAGACGTCATCACACTCTGAACCTAGTGCACTCAAATTTTGAGAAGTAAAACGATATATGTTCTACAAAGATAATCAAGCTTTGGATTACTCTGCTCAATGCTTCTGATCACCGCTCATATAGAAAGCTTTGATTTATGACTCTGATAAGAGAAGCCTCTGACGTTATCAAGCGATGAAGTTTTGTGCTTAACAACTCTGATGAACTATGTCACCTGACTCGGAATTAAGACTCTGAAGACTCTCTCATACAGACTTTGATTCTTTTATGCATGCTTCATCAACTCTCTCTGGGGGTCTGAATATTAGAAGATACGATCAAAAAGTTTTACGTGAGAAAATCGTACACAATACAAGATTAATATTCTTTCCACTACACTGATTTCGTGGAAAAATGATTGTACTATTGTACCATTTTGTCTCCCATTTTCACAAACCGTTATGCAAGGATACAACCACTTGTCGAATTCCATTTCTTCCCTCCAACGAATGTTTCTATTGCCTATATAAAGGAGTCTTGGAAGAATGGAACAAAAACAATAATATAAGAGAACTACTTCTACGTGAACATTGCAATACTGTGAAACTTTTGAGAGATAGAAAAGACTACACACAGTAAACTTTTTTTCATACACTTTCATAGAAAACATTTTTGTGTGTAAATATGTGTAATACATTTGTGTAATCTTCTTTCATAGAAGTATCTTTGTAACACACTTTGTTTCTCAATTTTTGAGTTGTATTTCCATGAGAGACTAGGGTATAGTCAGAATTTCTAAAGAAGACATTGATAATTTGTCTTTGTGGTTGTAATAAAGTTTGATTAAAGTGGATTAGTCCTTGTGATAAAGTGAAATAATCTTGGCGGTTGAGCTGGAGGTAGCTTCGTTAACAGTGAACTATGATAAAAATATTTGTGTTTATTATTTTTATTCTAAGTTCTCTCCTTGTTGTTTTGGGTAGCAAAAGCTTTTCATTCTAGAAACCCAATTCAATACCCCCCCTTTCTTGTGTTTCCGTAACCTTCAACAATGTAGTTCAACAAGTACAAGATCAAGTGGCGAATCATTGTTGGGAATTCTAACACCCTAATCCCCAACTCGACATTTAAACAAAGCGATTTGAATAAAATCAAATATTAGAGTTCCACCAAAACGTAAAACTTCAAAAAAACCAAATAATCATGCAAATACGCAACGAAATTAAACAAAGTCCAACATAAAGTCTCAACAACAATTCCAACAAAACAAAATAAAACATCACACAATGAAGGAAGACATTCCATCCCTAGTGCTACATATTAGAGCGACTCTTATAAGACACAATAAAAGCTAAAGGAGGCATATACGTAATCTCCTACTCAGCATCTACTCCTGTACCCGACTGTCTGTACTCCCGAGGAGCACATACGCCACAACAACAAACAGGGGGTGAGAATACATCTAACAATTATTAATGATGAATAACAGTAAGACAAGATAGTAATAATGAATATAACAGTATTCTCAATCACACTAAAAACACAAGCAAACAGATCATGATGCAGATGCAATGCAATGCTGACATCTCTATCTCATATGCATGTGGTACCAAAATCAATGGGATAAGAGGTATGTTACTAATATTCCCATGTCTCCGGTTCCTCTCTGAACCGTGTCCCTCTATGGACGTGAGACCATCATAGCCCCTCTCTAAACCAGGCCATCACTGGATCGAAGTCCTACCTAACTCCGAAATACTTGATAGGTATTAAGTACATATCAAGTTCATGTTGTAAACTTATGATAAATTTATGAAATTCTTCAGTTTGGAAGTTCTTTAAACCTTCTTCCAATGCACTTAATCGTACCTCAAGCGGAGTTACAAAACTCCGGATCTATTCATTTCAGTTCAGTCCTATCGTGATAATTATTGCATGAACTCTAAAACAGAATGCCTGACTTTAAAATAACACAAAAACTTATATACTTATGATAAAATTATGAAACATTCCAATTTGATATATAATTAAACCCTCTTGCTAACGCAAGTGATGACATTCTGAAGATACTTACGAAAGTCAAGTTACGCGTGAAACATGATGACCAACGCAAGACCGAAATTGACACGTCTTTGGTATAAAAACCAGAAAACTGCTACTGTTGTAACGTCCATAAACCCAAATTTTCAACTTGAAAAGGAAGATTATTAGGTTAGTTTTCTAATGCAACATACAACATCTCAAACCGACTTACGAAACTCAAGTTATACTTGAAATAAGGCGGTAAACCCTTAATATGGCTACCTGTGATTCTCTGGGTTTTTCTCCCTATTGAACATATTTTTCGATTTTTTTTTAGAGTCCGATTTTAAAAAAACAATTTTTTACAGTTTGAGATTTTTGACAAAGTGATTTTCTTGTTAAAGAGTTTAAAAATTCAGTTCTTTAGTTTTTGGGAAATTTAAGGAAAATAGTATGGGAACATAACTCAGATCCAAAAATCACATTCTAGGGAATCAAACAGACCTTACAAGGTCGTTCGAAACCCAGGGGTAAGTTCCAACCCAAAAGCAACAAAATAAATAGAACATCCAAATAATAATCTAATATATCATATCACAAGGTCATTTCATTAACTCCAAAAATGAGGTATCAAGCCCTAAGGGGATTTATCCCAAATCCCTCAATTGAGGCTACAATCAAACACATAACACAACTATCCAACATAAAATAATTCAATATACCAGAAAATATCGTAGCTCATCAACATACAAGTAAAATTAAGGGAAACCCAAAACATCCCTTAAGGGCGCTGATAGGAGGGTAAGGAACCCTCACTATCCTGCAAGCCAGATATCACCAAAATGTGCAATGCCTCTCTTTTTTCATGGTCACCAAAACATTTTCTTGAGGTCTTGGTACATTTTGGTAACTCTATGAGGAATATTTAAACCGCTTTGGTGACTCTCTTCCAAAATAGTCTTCTTAAGTTCTCGCACATCAGGTACACAAACTTTATCCCGAAACTTTAGAATTTGATTCTCATCGACTCTAAAATCTCCGTCTTCATTAACTTACGACATACGATTAACCAAGGATACATCCAGCTTTTGACTCTCTCTGATCTTATTAAGAAAACCACTAGTTAGCTTCAACATACCCAACTTCACACTATTTGCATTCACTTTGCACACCAAACTCAAGTTTCTGAATTGCTCAATCAAGTCCAATTCTCTAACCGTCAACGTCTCCATGTGCAAGGACTTCCAACTCAAAGCATCTTCCACAACCTTGGCTTTACTAGGATGGTAGTTCAAACCAAAGTCACAATCCTTCAAAAATTCTAACCATATTCTCTGCCACATATTCAGCCCTTTCTAATCAAATAAATACTTCAAACTCTTGTGGTGGCTGAATACCTCGAATCTAGAACCATACAAGTAATGTCTCCACCATTTTAGCATAAAAACTACAACTCCCGACTCTAAATCATGATAGGGTAGCTCCTCTCATGAACCTTCAACTGTCTCGAAGCATAAGCCACAACCTGTCCATTCTACATAAGCACATCACCCAATCCCATCTTGGATGCATCATAATATATAACAAAAGGTTCCTTCGGATCTCACAATATCAACATTGGCGTTGTTGTCAACTTCTTCTTCAATTCTCATAAATTCTCCTCACACATCATATCCCACCCAAATGCTTGACCCTTTCGAGTCAACTGAGTCAAAGGCAGAGCTAACATGGAAAAACCTTCGATAAATCTTCTATAGTAACCAACCGATCCTAAGAAACTTCTGATCTCTGCAACTGACTTTGGAGCCTCCCACTGTAACACTACATCTACCTTAGAAAGTTCCACTACTATACCACCGATGGAAATCACATGACCAAGAGAACTCACTTCTCGCAACCAGAATTTTCATTTCAATAACTTGGCATACAACTTCTTCTCCTGCAACACTTGTAGTACAGTACGAAGATGTCCAACATCATCTTCATCTGATTTAGAATACACAAGAATGTCATCAATAAGGACCACTACGAACTGATCCAAATAGGGGTGAAAGATCCTATTCATGTACTCCTTAAACACACCAGGAGCATTAGACACACCAAACGAAATCACCGAGTATTCACAGTGACTGTATCGTTCCCTTAACGCAGTCTTAAGAATATCTTCATCCTTCACTCAAAACTGACGAACACCCGACCTCAAGTCGATCTTACTAAAAACACATGCACCCACTAACTGGTTCATAATGTCGTCAATTCTTTGAAGAGGATACTTATTCTTGATGGTGACCTTATTCTGCTAACGAAAATCAACACACAATCTCATATTGTCGCCCTCCTTCTTCAATAACAACACAGAAGCTCCCCAATATGATACACTTCGTCTGACAAATTTCTGATCAAGTAGATATTCAAGTTGACTCTTCAGCTCACTCAACTCTAATGGAGACATTCCACAAGGTGGTGTCGACATAGGTCTAGTACCGGGTACTAAATCTATGGCAAACTCAACTCTCTCTATGGCGGTCACTCAGTAATATCATCATGGAACACATCTTGGAATTCACATACTATAGGCAGATCTTCCAACTTCGTTTTACCCTTAATCTGCATGGAAGAAAACATTGCAAACACCTGAGCTTCATCTTTCATGAATTCTTCTACCTGTCTCGCATAATTAAACTGCGAACTCTCCTCTCCTACAAACTCAGGATATAACACTGTTTTGTTATAGTAGTTGATGTACATATAGTTGAACTCTATCCAGTCCATACTCTAGGTAACATCAAGTTGACTCAATGGTAAGCAAAGTAAGTCGACCCAGATTCCATTTCTAGAGGCAAGTCGCAAGTATATTCAGGGAGACGTCAGGGAATTCACACACTGCCGACATATCACTAGTTACCACATCGTTCTCCATTCTCAAAGAAACAAACATCACATATACCTGATTCTTCTCCCTCAAAGATATCTCAACTTGACCGACAGGCACGAATCTCGAACCCACACTCTCTTTGGGCTTGAAAACAATATAACTTCATCCAAAAACATGCAATCTTGCAATCAGCGATCCGTTGAACCAATCTTTCACACCAGATGATTCTTAGAGAAACATAAACTTCTATCCACTTGTTTCAAACCTACTTCTGCTGGAAATCAGTAAGAAATATGGAATAATCAATACAAAATCAAATGATTCTGTTTGTACAGCTCATTAAGGATTAGGATTAATGTAATTAATTAGCTATTATTTCCTGTTCTTTTCTGTAATTAGAATTAGCATTCATGGGAAATTAATTCCCCTGATTCTTAGGTCAGATTTCTCTTTCAAATCCTGCCTTATGCATTCTATAAATACAGCATATGTAATTCTCATAAAACATAAGGAAATATACAATATATTTCTACATGGTATCAGAGCACGATCTGAACCATCCCTAACCTAGCGCCGCCAAACTATGGAGGATCCCAAATCTGATGAATCGCTCAAAGTGGAGACTGGATCATTTCCGACTAGTTCACACGAAGGGCTCACTCACCTCATCACAGGCCATAAATTAAATGGTCAAAACTATACTCAATGGGTAAGGTCGGTCAAGATCTTCCTCGAAGGAAAAGGAAGGGAAGGCTACACAACGAGGGATTCTAAATGTCCCGAAAAAGGAGACAAAAACTTTCAGAAATGGAAACTTGAGAACAACTAATTAATGTCATGGCTGCTCAATACCATGACAAACGAAATTGGTGAAAATTTCATGTTCTATGACACTGCAAAAGAGATATGGGATGCAGTGAAGGAAACATACTCAAATATTGACAATACATCTGTCATATTTGAGATTAAAAGCATTCTTCATGACCTTCGACAAGGAGAATCTTTTGTTACTGAGTATTTTAATATACTTAACAAACACTGGCAACAACTCGACATATATGAAGAGGTTACATGGTGTTGTACAAAAGATCAAAAGAAATATAAGGAGCTGGTGGAAAAAAGATAGGATTTACAAGTTCCTATTGGGGATAAACAAGGACCTAGATGAAGTTCGTGGAAGGATCCTTGGAACCAAACCACTTCTCAAAATTCGAGAAGCCTTTTCAAAAGTGAGAAGGGAAGAAAGCAGGAAGAAAATCATGTTGGGAACACCTAGCTTAGTTTCGTACAGCGAGAGCTTTGCAATGGCAGCAAGAGGGAATTAGCCTCGGCCACCACAAAAGAAAACCCGCCCCTGGTGTGAACACTGCAAGAGACCAGGCCACACAAAGGAAACATGTTGGATCATACATGGAAAACCTTCAGAGACCAAAATTTTCAAAGGCAAGGAGGGAAGAGGTAACACAACATTTAACAATCAAGAAGCTGAGGTATACTCTAACTCATCTCTTTTTAGCAAAGAACAAATGGAGGCTCTTCAAAAACTCCTTCAGCAAACCATGTTAACTGCAGAAAAAGGTGGTACTGCTGTAGTGGCTCAAAGAGGTAATTACTTACATGCTCTAAACACTAGTAAGGAAAAAATAAAATCATGGATTGTTGACTCAGGGGCTTCAAATCACATGACTGGAGATTTTACTTTGTTTAGTAGTTATTCTCCATGTCCCTATAACTATAATGTTCGAATAGCTGATGGTACACATTCTAAGGTCATGGGTAAAGGATCAATTATCATTTCACCAAATATTACACTTGACTCTGTTTTGTATATGCCTAAACTGGATTGTAACTTGCTGTCTATTAGCAAGATTACAAGAGATTTGAAATGTGTTACTAAATTCTTCCCTAACTTGTGTGAATTTCAGACTTTGGAGTCGGGGAAGACGATTGGCAATGCTGAAGAGTGTGCTGGACTCTACCTCCTTCAAGTGGAAAAATCAGAAGAAAAACTCAAGAATAATTGTCATGTTGCAGCTGCAGTTTCAAGTGATAATAATCCTGTAATGATGTGGCATGGCACTATAGATTAGGCCACCCAAATTTCATATACTTGGAAAAAATGTTTCCCTCTTTATTCAATAAAAACAAGGACCATTTTCAGTGTGAAATTTGCCAATTGTCTAAACATACTCGAAACCATTACTCACCCCAATCTTATAAACCCTCAAAACCTTTTTCATTAATTCATAGTGATGTATGGGGACCATCACGAGTCCACAACATTACAGGCTCGAGATGGTTTGTCACCTTTATTGATGATCACACACGTGTTACCTGGGTGTTTCTAATGAAGGAAAAATCAGAAGTAGGGAGAATATTTGAAATTTATCATAAGATGGTACAAACACAATTCCAAAGCAATATTCAGATACATAGAACTGACAATGGCCGTGAGTATTACAACCTTGCTCTAAATTCCTATCTTCAAAAGGTTGGAATTGTTCACCAAAGCTCGTGTGTGGACACTCCCCAACAAAATGGAGTTGCGGAAAGGAAGAATAAACACCTTTTGGAAGTGACTAGATCAATCATGTTAGCCACAAATGTCCCACAACACTTTTGGGGAGAAGCTGTTCTTTCAGCAACTCACCTTATAAATCGAACACCCTCCCGTATCCTTAACTTTAAGACCCCACTCTCCACACTTCAAAACCTATTTCCAACCAGCAAAATATTTTCCTCTATTCCATTAAAAATATTTGGATGCTCAACTTTTGTCCATAACCTCAACCCTCGTCGAAGAAAATTAGACCCAAAATCTATCAAATGCATTTTTCTTGGTTACTCTCCTCACCAAAAGGTATATAGGTGTTACTCTCCCCATACCAATTTTTTTACCATACTATGGATGTAACCTTCTTTGAAAATCAACCCTATTACACCAAAACTGGTATTCAGGGGGAGCATATAGAAAATTCAGAATACCAACTTTTGCCTCTTGAACTAACCGAACATGACAAAATCTTACCAAACCAAACCGGCAACACTCAATCAGCCGAACCTATGCCTAAACCAGCTGAAAAATTACCATACCAGACCTTAAATATTCAGCCGAGTGAAAGGACAACAGAAGTTGTGACGGAAACAGAACCAGTTATAGTTTCAACCACATCTCAACAGGATTGTGATCCAAAAACAGGCAAGTGAAAGGGTTTTTGTTATAAAAGGAAGGAGGTAGAGTCAAGCAAAGCTCCAATGCAAGGCCATGAGTCAAACCAGACTCTAGAAAATGAAGTTCCCACAGGTAATATTCTTCTTAACTCTGAACATGTTGATACAATAGATATTGATATTCCTATTGCTATGAGAAAAGGGGTTAGAGCTTGCACTAAACACCCTATTGAAAAATATATCTCTTATGGAAAACTATCACAAAGTTACAGGTCCTTTGTAGCAGCTGTTGACAACATAGAAATTCCAAATAATATTCAAGAAGCATTGCAGAAACCTGAATGGGCAGCAGCTGTAACAGAAGAAGTTCAAGCACTTGTAAGAAATGGCACATGGGAGATCACTGTTATACCAGAAGGGAAGAAAGCAGTAGGATGTAAGTGGATATTTTCAATTAAACACAATGCTGATGGGAGTATAAACAGGTACAAAGCTCGGTTGGTTGCAAAGGGGTTCACACAATCATATGGGGTGGATTATGAGGAGACTTTTGCACCTGTTGCGAAGCTTAATTCTGTCTGGGTTCTACTATCTTTGGCAGCAAATCTAGATTGGCCCCTACACCAACTAGACATAAAGAATGCATTTCTAAATGGAGAGTTAGAAGAAGAGGTATATATGCAAATTCCTCCGGGACTTGAATCACCTGGAACCGCTAACATGGTGTGTCGACTTCGCAAATCTCTATATGGCCTCAAACAATCACCAAGGGCATGGTTTGATAGACTAACAAAAGTTGTCAAGCAAGATGGTTTTGTTCAATGTCAAACAGACCATACCATGTTTGTCAAGCACTCTTTGGATGGGAAGATAGCTTTGTTTATTGTCTATGTTGATGATATCGTAATTACGGGAGACGATGATGAACAAGTCAACCAGTTAAAGAAACTTCTAGCAAAAGAATTTGAAGTCAAAGACTTGAGATAACTCAAGTATTTTCTAGGGATGAAAATTGCACGAACAAAGAATGGTATTTCAGTTTCTCAAAGGAAGTACACTCTGGATTTACTTCAAGAAACAGGTATGCTTGGATGCAAAGCTGCCAATACTCCCATAGAACAAGTAAAAAGGAGTGAAGATGAGAATTTACCAGCTAATAAAGATAGATATCAAAGTCTAGTCGGAAAACTAATCTATCTAACTCACACCATACCGGTCATTAGTTTTGCTGTAAGCATGGCTAGTCGTTATATGTCAAATCCAACTGAAACTAACATGAGAAATGTGAACAAAACTCTCCAATACCTGAAAGGTACGCCAGGCCGAGGACTTTATTTTCAAAAGAACTCAAATAGAGGCATTGAAGTCTACACCGATTCTGATTGGGCAGGATGTTTATCTGACAGGAAATCAACTATAGGCTACTGCACATTTGTATGGGGTAATATGGTAACTTGGAGAAGAAAGAAACAATCTGTTGTGGCTAGGAGTAGCGCAGAAGCAGAATTTAGAGCTATGTCACAAGGTATTTGTGAAGGAATTTGGCTTAAGTGAATGCTATATGAGATCAAAATTCCTACCAATCACCCCATGAAGATATTATGTGATAACAAGGCTGCTATTAGCATTGCTAAGAACCCGGTACAACATGATAGAACAAAGCATGTGGAGATAGACCAACACTTCATCAAGGAGAAAATTGATCATGAAACTATAAGTGTTAATCATATTCCATCATGCCAGCAAACTGCAGACATTCTAACAAAAGCCCTTCCAATGAACATATACGAGAATATCAGATCCAATATGGGTATGATAGACATCTACCACCCAGATTGAGGGGGAGTATGGAATAATCAATACAGAATCAAATGATTCTGTTTGTACAGCTCATTAAGGATTAGGATTAATGTAATTAATTAGCTATTATTTCCTGTTCTTTTCTGTAATTAGAATTAGCATTCATGGGAAATTAATTCCCCTGATTCTTAGGTCAGATTTCTCTTTCAAATCCTGCCTTATGTAGTCTATAAATACAACATATGTAATTCTCATAAAACATAAGGAAATATACAATATATTTCTACAAAAAACAACAAGCACCAACAATTTTTTCACACACATGTCGCGTACTAGGAAACAAATAAAATAACAAAAACCTGGCCGGAGAGACCTACCTACTCTGATACCACAATGTAACACCCTAATCCCCGACTCGACATTTAAACAAAATAGTTTGAATAAAATAAAATATTAGAGCGTCACCAAAACTTAAAACTTCAAAAAACCAAATAGTCATGTAAATACGCAACAAAATTAAACAAAGTCCAACATAAAGTCTCAACAACAACTCCAACAAAAAAAAACATCACATAATGAAGGAAGACATATCATCCCCAGTGCTACATATCTGAGCGGCTCCTTTAAGACCTAATGATAAAATCTAAAGGGGACATAGACGCCATCCCCTACTCAACAACTACTCATGTACCTGATTATCTGTATTCCCAGGGAGCACACACGCCACAATGTAATCCCTCTCTAGATTACTAACTCAAAATGCCATTTAAGGCCATCATAGTAATTCCTCTCTGGATTACTATACTCAAAATATATTTTCAAAAACAAATTAATTATTTATCTCAAAAAGTAAAGTTATGTTATTACCAAATATTCTCAACTCATCAAATTACTCAAAATAATCCAAAAAGTCTCAAAGACTAATAATTTTCTCAAAAAGTCATAATTTCTTAAAAACTCATAATTTTTTTTCAAAAGCTCATTATTATTATTGTTTCGGATCATCAGCAGAGTAATGACAAGCAATTTCCTTAATTTACTCAAAAGTGACCTTAAGGTCACCTAAAAGACTCTAATGTCATAAGATGCTCCAAAATGTCACCGAAGGGCTCCCTGACTCCAAAAATTCAAAGAAATGTTCAAAATAACCTTCGAATACTCCAAGAATACTTTAAAGTATTCAATTATTCTAAGGGTAAGATTCACGGGTGATAACTCTACTAAGGACATAGCAGACGGTTTTCCTCAAAATTATTTAAAAAGTAACCTTATAATGTCAACAGTGATCCAATCTCAGTTCAAGTGTATCCCATATTCTGATCTCCAACCCTAAACAACTAAAAAATAACTCTAACAACTCTATAATAACTCTAACCAAATAAAACCGGACCCTTAAACTCATAAAAAAGGCAATAAAGTATCACAACACTCAAAATTGCTCAATACTCTGGACATTGGGATAAAATTATGAAACTCTCCAGTTTAGAATTTCTTTAAACCTCTTTCCAATTCACTTAGTTGTACCCCAACCGGAGTTACGAAACTACAATTCTATTCATTTCAGTTTAGCCCTATCGCGACAATTCTTTCATGAACTCTAAAACAGAATGTCTGACTTCAAAATAGCACAAAAAATTATATGCTCATGATAAAATTTTGAAACTTTCCAGTTTGAAATATCATTAAGCCCTCTTTCTAACATAACTAACAGTTTCCTAAAAGAACTTACGAAACTTAAGTTACACGTGAAACATGATGACCAACGCAATACTGAAATTGACTACGTCTCTAGTATAAAAACCATAAAACTGCTACTGTTGTAGCGCCTCTAAACCCAAATTTTCTACTTCAAAAGGAAGATAATATGAACATGTATATAATGACATGATCTATGACATGTTAGTATATGAGAGAAGAGATGGCAGAAACACCTGGATCTATTGAGTAAGTTTTTCGTTGACGGTAATCTTGAAAGCTAGAAGACAAACAACAAACATATGTGGCTTGTATGGTTCTTCCTCAATTGATACTCCTAATTGCTTGAATACTCTTTAGATGGAGATAAGAGATTAATTGCTTGTACACGGTATATTAGGGACCATAACCTATATATAAGGTGATGACCAATTAGGGTTCCCATTATTCCAAAATTGGCCATCCTCACATCCACTCAAAAAGTGATGACCAATCTCCCAATTGAGAAATATATTTTTAATAATTATATCACAATTCTTTAGGCGTGCATCCGAATTCTATTTATCTTTAGATTTCAACTTTACAATATGATCCACCCTGTACATCAATAATCAGACCACCGCAATTGTTGTCACTGACGTATGACGTGACAAAACCCCAACGACCACCACATCAATGTACTTGATGACATAGATCGATATGGATGAGTGACATGGAAATTTCATGTAATGTGATCTCTGAATCAATGAAATTCTTATATGTCAAGTCTTTGATTAGTGAGTCTTTAGCTTAAATTCTATATGTATATATTATAGTTTCAACAATAATAACTTATAAGTTAACGAGCCTTTTAAAATCTATTGTTGAAACACTATATGACTGTCTTACAACACAATATAACTTGAGTGGTATTTCAAATCCTTATATTGAATTGCAACTGAATGACATAAATGTGTACCTTCATTTATTTTGTATTAGAATATCTATTTGACATCTAACACATCGGAGTCTAACATACTGATGATCTCCCCATTGTCCGATCTCCGATTTGTGAGCACAAGCTCTTTTGTTCTCTATAAAAATCCTCACGGTTTCCCTCCTTTTTTTCCAACAGTTCAATATTGATTTGTTCAAGTGTAAAGATTTTTCATATACATATAAGAAAAATCATATATAAAATACTTACAACCATAACGTAAGAAAATACTTAAATTTTCAATTTTCCATGTTTACTTTAAGGTAGTTATAATTGAGGCCCAATAGTCTAAATTAGTAATTGAAATATCCCAAATATTATTGTATTTCATGTTGAATATGCTTTCAACCTTATTGATGAAACTCTTTTGTGATATTCGAAGGGTATCTTGAGAATAATCTCTAATTACCAAAATAGCTTAATACAAAAGAGGTTTTTCCAAGATCTTTCATCGCTAAATTTTCATTAGAGATTTCTTGGTTTCACATAATAAACTATACTATTTTTCACTTAATACAATAAAATTGACATGTTATATAAGAAACATAAACTTACTCCCACCGACTTTATAATACCCATATTTTTTTTCTCTTTTATTCATCTCAAAACCGAATGATAAAACCAATTTTAGAATACTCATCATAAAATCAAATAAGACAATTATTATCATAATATTCATTTCAAAATCAAATGAGACAATTACCTTATGAAATATTGTGGTATCACTAATGAGACAATTTCATTAACTCATAAATAGTTTTTATCTGTTCGAAAACCATAAACTTTGTAACCATTGACACAAAATTTTCTCCAGTTGCACCATATTGTATTTCTTAATGTCTCCATTAAGAAACACTAACTTGATATCCATCTTATGAAGCTCCAAAATTATAACAAGTACCAAGTGTCACAACTATCATAATATAGTCTTTCAATCATACCAAATAGAATTTCTATTTTCAGTCAATTCTTTATGACACTTGATGCTCTAATTCTTGAGAATGTTGAATTTGATCTTCAAGAATTAATTTCTTAATTTAATTGAGAGAAAGAACAATAATATCCGTATGAGGGTCCAAATTTTCTATATAAATAGCAACTATATGAATTAAGTTAGAACCAATTCTTTCCCACTCAATTTTGTACTTTGATCATATCTCTCCCCCAAACTCAATATTCTCGAGACACATTACAATATTTGTCTCAATATTTTTTAACTTGGGACTAAAGTTTATATTTCTCAAACTTTTCAAGAATTCTAGATTATCACAAGTCAGGACTGAATTAACTATAATAATATTTAAATTTAAAAGACAAATTGAATCCATAAAAAAAAAGTTATCATAACCAAATTGTCTTTTAAATATAAATTTTGGCTTATAATGATAATCTAAAGTCATCACTCCAATGAGAGGGTGTCTCGTTATTACCTTAAAAATACCTTAGATTAAACAAAGAAAATATGGAAAAATTTGTGTTATCTTAAATGATATCAAAAATTAGGAAATGTCATACTTTATGATCCTTTATTGATCATATGTTAGATTTATCTTAAAAGATAACAAAATGGAGCAAAATTTACTCACCAAAATAACAAATTTACCATTGATATTAAGTCTTTAAGCAATAAAATCAATTTTTAGTAGTATTTATTTTCAATGGTCAAACACTGACAATTAATATTTATAAATAATAAATTCATACAATTGTCACATGCTTGCATTATATACGTGAGTACAATCAAATAAACACTTAAAAAATTTACACTCATACAACATCATTATTAATATGTGAATAAATTATTATATAGACATTCATCTCTACTTATAAATTAAAAGACTCTAAACGGTACTCTCACGCATTGGTCAAACATTAGTAATAATATATATTCTCAATGATCAATCATAACCACATATGTGATTCCAAATATATTTAGCATAATATATATTAAATAACATATTTCTCGAAGAAAATCAAAATTTTCACAAATACTTTTCTTCCAAAAAAAACATAAAGTTATTATTTTGAATCAAAACTTTATCATATAATTTGCAAGTTAAATTCAAAACTTTATTTGATGGTAACAAACTATATTTGAATCAAATCTAAAATTTGTGATATATATCACATTTCTATATTTAATTTCAAATAATAAAAAAAACTTTATTTCAAATATATTTCTTTGGTTTTTATTTTATAAAAAATCATGATCAAAACAAATATTTAAGATTGCAATTCAATTAAGGACCAAACAATTGCAATCATCCATGAAAATATCTTTATTTGAAAGAACAGAAAAGAGCGTACATATTAATTTATATGGAAGAATTTAAACCATACAAATCGTTTCAAAACAAATATACATGCAACCATAAACTTTGTACTATCACAACGATTTAACAAATAAAAGAAAACATGCCCAGATATTATCATAAAAAATTAATGTCTTGAAAAATAAAATTCACACAATCATGAATTTCAAATATATATTTCATAAATTTCAAATATATATTTCATAATCGCATATCCACACAAACTCCCCTCTAATCACGCCAAAGACCTAATTCTTCTATTTAATTAATTAAACTATTATTGAAATTAATAAATATTTAAATTTAATAAATATTTAACTCAACAATTATTTAATTAGGAAAATATATATATTCTACTATTTTATCTTATCACCAAATAATTAATTATTTTTAATTATTTTCAGTAATCCCAATAATAATATTGATCTAATCTCTAATCTCATAACCCCGATAGTTAGTAAATTATCAAAATACCCTATACTCAAAATATAAAAAAATATAATATAATAAATAAATCACCCAAATAAATAAATAAAATACTCTAATTTTAAATCGAGCTGTTAGTGGAATGGGAGATGGAGCATGTATCCAAAGAAGGAACAAGGTTCATGAGATGAAACATCTATCTCCAGCTTTATCTGAAAATGCTTAGCTGCATTTTAGTGGTTGTAAATATAGTTCAAATAATTTCAAATTTATTGAGAAATTAAAAATGAGCGTAAATTATTGATTATTTAAGGACCAATAGTATCCATAATCAAGTTGATTATTTGAACATTTTTGGTTTTTTAAATATTTAATACAACTTTCTATGTGGGTGCCTTAAACATATCGTTTAGGTGACTCAATAATCCATTTCCCTTAATATAGTTTTTTAATTAAAATTTTCTAGTCAGATAGTTCTTATTGGTAAAATGATCACAATTTTTTTTTCCTTCGTTTTGTGAAGCCACTGTATAAGTGGCCACTAACTTCAGCAATATATTTTATCTCAAAATAAAATAAACCAAACATTTGGTTTCATGTGCAACAAATTTTTGTTTTTAAGTGCAACAATTTGAATGAATAGATAAAAGAAGCAACAACGAGAACCACACTCAAAAACCAGAATTGAGAATCACCAACAATAACGAATAAGATTAATCGCAAACAAACATAAAATCATGATCACAATGCAACAGCGGGAATCACAAAACCAAATAAAAACACAAAAACCGAGAACTTAGAATTCAAAATCACAAATAATCAACAATCCATAACACAACCAAGAATAATGATCTTAATTCCTAAAGATAGAGAATTGGAGAGACAAGAACAAGAGACAGCAAGGACCCACAAGCAGCTACAATCAAGATTTTGATTTCAAAGGAAACGAAAAAACAAGGATAAAAAACACAATAATAAATTTCAAGAGCATCTATTAGAGTGTCAATGTCGTTGAACAAAGCCAATATAATTTTTTTTATAAATTTGATCGAACCTTATGAGACCATGTCACAAATTTACAACGATTAATCATAAATAAATGAGGTGTGCAAAAATATGATTAAGTAAATCATATCTTCAAATTGAATTGTTTTAAATGAGAAATAATTAGAACCTTTAGTTAAAATCCGACCGATCATTCAATCCGTGTGTTTATGGATTCAAGATTTAAGGGTCGGATTAGGGTTTAACCAAATTCAGACCGTTTTTATTTATAAAAATATTTTATATTTTAAATAATATATAAAATAATAATAAACAAAAATATATACTTTTTGAGACAAATAAAATATTAATTTATATAAAACTAGTAAAGGACCCGTGCGTTCGCACGGGTCGCGCAAGTGCAATAATTTATTTTAAAAAAATTAAAATATAATATTTTTTTTTGTTTATATATATATATATATATATATATATATATATATATATATATATATATATATATATATATATATATATAGTTGGATCAACGTACACAAATTTATTGCATAAGAGTTTTTTTTTAATGTAATGGATGTTAAATGATCAATAAATGGGTTCAAAAAATTTCCACAAATAACTTTTTCCAGTTTGGGACATAATAAAGTAAAACATTATTAATTTATAGTAATATAATTTGCTTAATTTTTTTTATACTATATTAAGGAAATAATCAAAAAATATAATACAAAAATATTTTTACAATTTATTGGTATATTGATATACAATAAACATTCCATTGTTAATGTTATGAATAAACATTCCATTTATCATTGAGATTTTGGACATAAGAAATAAAAATATATTTATTTAGTAATTGATGAAATTTTCCAATCTGTTACTAATTTGAGGTATAAAAGCGCAAATATTAACCTCCATAATAAATGATTATTTAACCAAAATACATAAACCATGTAAAAGAAATACCAGAACCTCATTTGTTTTAAAATATAGTAATGAATACTACCAAATGTTGAAATTAATTGCAATTGATACAGTAAGGTTTAATGCAACAAAAGATATTGAAACAAAAGGTTCACAATTTTAGTTAAAATTGTGAGAAATAAATCCAGCAACAAAAATAATTTAACTTCGTACAATTCTTTGGTCCTTAAAAAACTGGGTTTATACAAAACCTGCCCGCAACCTTTTAGGAAGTGATGATTCATTACCCTGTAAAAAACAATTACATCCATATAAACAAATATTAAAACATAATGTATATTTTATACAACTCATTCAATAAAATTCTAATAATAAACAACGACATTTGTTGATATAATATAACTAATGAAAAACTTACGTTCTATAAGTTTTCAAAAACTTCTTTGAACACGACGTTTGTTGTAGAATTCAATGGATGGTTATCCTTGTCATGGATTAATATCTTAAGCCATTTTTTACTTTTGACCCTTGATATTGCAACATATAGTTGACCATGACTAAATACACTTCTAGGCAAATACAATCCAACATAATCGAATGACTGGCCTTGAGATTTGTTAATTGTCATAGCATAACATATAGTTATGGGAAATTGCCTTCTAGTCATTTTGAATGGTCACGAAGATTGTGTTGGAGTCATATCCATTCTTGGAATATAGATAACCCCTCCAATATTCTTTCCAGATATAATCTTTGCCTCGATAACGTGGTTTGCCAATCTTGTAACTATAAGTCTTGTTCCATTGCAGAGACCTTCAGGTTGATCAATGTTTCGAAGCAACATAATAGGGGTCCCAATCTTCAATTTAATCTTGTGGTTAGGTAGACCGGAAGTTGTAAGTGTATTCAAAAATTCTGGGGTCAAAACATCAAAAGCTTTATTTCCTTCACCGTCAAAAGTATCTACAGAATCTGAACTTAAATATTCCTTTTCTTCACCTTTGGGAAAATTTTTGAAATTTTATTATTATAAATCTATGTTAGTACATATAAATATATGAATGTATCTATAAATATGTTTACAATGGATAACGCATACCTGGTATGAATCCCAAAACGTATTGATTTATGATGTCAACCGTTTCAATTATTCCTGCCAATATAGCTCTTGATTGCAAAAATTCTGGATTCTTGTAATTGTTAAGAAAATTCGGATATGTTTCATTAACAATGGCTTCTAGTGGATCATCATAGTTATAAATTAAGAAATCATTTGGAATAGGAATATCCGTGTAACCATCGTTAGGTTCTTCCAATTTCCCATCGCCAACTTTTAATATCCAATTAGAAAACAATTCTAATTCAGATGTACTTGAAGTATTGCCGGCTTGTTGGAGTCGCATGTTCTTTGTAAGCTTCAGCACAACACAATGATCCCAGATGTATGATGAATTTATTGTAGAATGTATTATATCTGAATGGCTGCCCCTTGGTACAACTGGTAATATTTGCCGAAAATCTCCACCAAATACAATTACTTTCCCTCCGAATAATTTGTCAGAATAATTGGAACGCCCCATTATGTCTTTAAGGGTTTTATCAAACGCTTCAAAATAAAATCTGTGTGCCATTGGAGCTTCATCCCAAATTATCAACTTTGCCATTTTTAGTAGCTCTGCACGATCACTACCTTTGTCGATATTACATGTAGAAGACTCCATTGTAGGTATTGGAATCTTGAACATTGAATGAGCCGTTCGACCTCCTGGAAGTAGTAGTGAAGCTATGCCCGATGAAGCAACAGTTAAACAAATTTGTTTCTTTGATCTTATGTAGGAAGCTAGAGTTCTCCACATGTAGGTTTTCCCTGTGCCACCGTATCCATACAAAAAAAATACGCCTCCTTGTTGATTGTTTACTGCTTCCATTATTCGCTTGAATACACCTCTTTGCTCATCTAATTTAAAAAAAATACATAGCAAACATGCGGTGAATAAATTAATTATACATTAAAAAAAATTGTAAGATAAAATCATACTTTAAAAGTTAACTTTATAAAATTATGACAAAACTTACAAACATTTAACATATTTACCTGTAAGATTTAAGAACAAATTATTGTACTCTTGCAATTGTTCGGCTGGATTGTAACTCCGCTCTTCGTATATGAGCTTATTTCCCAACTGCTCAACCACATATCCACTTGGATAAGGCATTCCAGCAAATTCCTTTAGACTTCGGCTCTTCCTTTGAAGATTTCGTTCAATCTCAATTAATGTTAAATTCATTATCTCTTCATCCGACAACCTCAAACCTTTATACAATAGTAATTATAAGTGTAAACTATAAAACAAATTTACTTTTAAGAATCAAACGAATAAATATAATAAAAATTCACAATATAGGAAAAATAATACCTCTATTGTTTGCAATTCGCTGTTGAGCATATAACATTCCATCAGCTAAGAGATGACATGTTTTACTCCATACATGTCTTGGCCTGTTAATGCTGCCTGATAATAACATGTGAACAAATAGTAATCTCAAATATTGACCTGAACCCCAATGATTTGCCTCTTTAATAGCTGCAATTAATTCTCTATCATCGCCGATAAAACCCATAGCAAAACAGGCATCCCGGAAAGTATCATATTTTACGTTATTCACTGTTTTTATATCATTATAACTGCGGGGGCCTTTGACATGTGTGAGCATCAATCTAAGATAGTACAATTCGCCAGTTGTTGGAGGAACCCATATAAGCCTACCAATTGTGTAACCTTTTTGACGGGGTTTCCATTCTCTTTTTTTCTTAACATAAACAAATTTTGAAACAAATTTGCTGTAAGTTAAATTTTGTGCTTCAGGATACTTGCAATTTGCTTCGAACCATGATGTAAACATCGATTCAGTTACACTTGGTTTTTCCAGAACTGTATTGATACGATCAAAATCAGTGTAATATACCGAATTTTGACCTTCACAATGAAAGTACAGTCTCTCAACAGCTGGTTTTCTACCATGGATTGGAAAGGAGAATATCCTCCAAGATGCTTCACTCGGAGAAACGTACCTACAAATAATATAATGAAAGGCAATGGATTTAAAATTAATAGAATGATTATTGTAGACAAAATATATAAATTTTATTATAACACATATAATCAAAACAGTGTACATATAAAATTTTCTACACCATGCATGTAAAGAAAAATTGCACACTTTTAGTTGAAATAGATAAATTGCATGACATCATATTTCAAGTGATATATTAGAAACGTACCTACAATCAATATACTGTTTGATCTCATCAATATTCTGCGGCTGGTTGGAAGTTCCATCATCATTCGGTACAATGGCGGCGGTGATTCTGTCGTAACCTTTGTTGATGTACTTGAATAAGTACTTAATTGATGTACTTTGATTGCACCATTCCATGTTTATGTGAGCTTGGTACTTTGTCAACAACTTTGCATTGTATGGAACAACATTCCGGTTATCGACTTGAATTCCATTCTTAAGAACTGTATGTCCATTGTCCCTTCTTCTATATACCGGAAACCCATCTTGATCAACAATTGTTTCGAGCTGAAACTGTTTTGGATTATATTTAGAACATTTTCCATCTTTCATGCACGGTGAAGATCGATTTGCAAATATTTAGAACATTTTCCAGAACGTTGTACATTCGAATTTGTTGTTGGAAATTTTTTGATTCACATGATTCGTTGTCAAACAACAGATGTTGTAGAACTTTAGGAGCGGATTTTAACAAAGGTAACTGAACTTTTCCTGATCCACAACACATGGAAAATTTAGGATTGGACGCCTGACGACATTTGTTTTTCCTTTCCGAATACCACATATTTGCACCATAATATTGACATTCAATGACAGGATCCCCTATATCATAATACCCTCCTGATCATCAATAGTATTTAATTCATATGTTAAATGAGTTGTATTTCATAATAATAAAATATTATTTATAGTAAATCATTTTAAAATACCTGATGTAATTTCAAAAGTTTCCATAGCATCTGTTCCATTAGACATTTCATCTTCATCAAAACTTGAATTTGTTGCATAACATTTATTGCTGAACTGTAACTCCTAATTTGGTAATGTTTCTGCTTGATATCCTTTTTGATATGATATTATTATTGGTACTTGGCTTAGTCTTTAAGGACGAATGAAGTTGACGACTTACTTCAACGTTGGCTATACCACGACCGTCATTTAGTATGTTTGGCGAAAGTTCTGATAGTGGTATCCTCAAAGCTGTTGAGTCATTGTCGCGTCTTTTATCAAATGTACCGTTTTCTTTTAGAGCAGTTTTCAACCTCTTAGATTTCTTGTCATCAATAACACTCTTTCTATAAATTCTGGCTTTTGCAGCATTCTTCCTCCTCAAAACAGTTTTAAAATGTAATTCTTCATCTACCATTTTGAATATTTTCTATTATAGTACTCACTCAGGCTCTATAATTCAAAATGATCATACTTGATCATACATCTGAAAAAATTACACATATATAACAGATATTATATATCTTCATCATTATAAATAAAACAAAAGATATATAATTTTATAGTGAATAAAAATATCAAATGTTCACCTGATAAAAAACATAACTTACATTGCCATGGCTTTATTTGAATAAAGTTTTCTTACAGCTTTTGCTCATTCAACATGATAAGTTCATTTCTTGAATTTGGAACAATACTTGAAATGCTAATATATAAGGTACATGTTAAGAATGGATCATTTCCATTATATATATATATATATATATATATATATATATATATATATATATATATATATATATATATATATATATATATATATAATGTAGGTTTTTATCTTTATTGAAAAGTATGATAGATATAGGTTTGATGTGATGTTAAAGTAGAGCATTAATGATGGTTACTTTTGGGAAAGTTTGCTTCAAATATAAGCAAAAAATATTGAAGAGAAAGGTGTGGATATACTGATTTTTTAGGGTTGAAACACGTGTATTGGAAGTTGCATATTTGTATCCATTACATTTAAAATGGTATAATATTGTCAGTGGTTTTGGAATAGTGGTTTTGGAATATTTTGAGTTATTAAGTGGGTAAATGGGATTAATAATGATGATAATAAATATTAATAAATAACAATATTAATAATAGTAATAATATCAATTTATTCAATTAAATAAAACCCTAATTTTCATCAAACCGTTTCATATTACTTCTCCCTCTTTTCATATTCTCAGTTTGACATCTCAGAAAGACCACTTAAAAAATCAGTATATTTATTATTAAAAAAATTCATTTTGTCATTTAAAGAAAATCAAGTAACGATAATATTTGGCAAAAAAACTACAATAATAATTAATTTGATTTCAGAATATTGATTTCATTTTGGAATGATAAGATTGCAACAACAATAAAATAACGGTAATATTTTATATTAAAAAAAATCATTTTATCATTTAAAGAAAATCAAGCAAGGATAATATTTGGCAAAAAAAACTACAATAATAACTAATTTGATTTCAGGATATTGATTTCATTTTGGAATGATAAGATTGCAACAACAATAAAATAACGGTAATATTTTTTAGTAGTATAAATAGGTAATTTATTTTATCACATTTTTCACTCACATCTAGTCTAAATTTGACCAATTTATTTTATTTAATTTTAACTTTTTTGTGTACACATTTCATTTGAAAATGAATCTCAATCAACATAACACATGCTCCAATTTTATGCAAAATGATGGAAGTCCTCTTTGTATCCCAAATCAACAAAACACCCCATATTTTGGAAATCCACCTCTTATTTCAAATCCACACCATAATTCAAGATTTCAAAATTCTCTTTTTATCCCAAATCCATAAAATAATTCACCCATTGGAAATTACTCATATCATACATCACCTTACCCAATGAAAAACTCTCTTTTAATGTATTTTGATATATTTAAATCAATTTTTTAATTATATTTTATATAATATATAGTTGAATCAATTTTTATGTTGTCGAGGCAAATTTATTAAATTGTAAAATGATAGAGTTAGTTAGAGTATTAAATAGAGTTTAGTACGAAATTACTTATAGGAACATGAAATTAGCTGTATTATGGATTGTAATTAGGGTAATTAAATAATTATGATGGTAATTAACTTTTATATATTAAAAATAGATAATATTTGTTTATATTAAAATATTGTCACTTGTAATGGTCTTTTTTTTATTCTGCTTGATTTTAAATTTTAATTTTATTTTTTCTTTTTCTTTTGACTTATTTTAGTCTAAGGTTATAATTAGTATGTTTATTTGACCCAAAACCATTTTAAATTTATAACCCCAGCGTTAAAATGACTAGAGAAATAATTTATATTCTTTCATCCATGCTTTTCTTTTAACTCCTCATCCATCTCTTTTCATTTTATTTTTATAATTTAAATATTGTGGTTTGTTTATCAATGAAATTATATTGTTTATAAATCTATGATGATTTCTTTTTTTTTTAACTATTGTTCTGGGTCAGCCATATCGATCTCGTCCAACCATCACTAGTGCAGAAAGAAGATTTTACACCCGTTTTTTATACATATTACACCCGTTATGATAGGGTGTAAATTCAAAGGGTGAGATATGTATGAAGAATTTACACCCGTTTTAAAACGGGTGTAAAAAGAGAATATATTACACCCTATTTTAGATTTAAAAAAAGGGTGTAATTGGTAGATATATACATTAAATTTTAAGACATTTACACCCTATTTAATATAAAACGGGTGTAAATTGTCACCTATTACACCCTGTTTTAGATAAAAAAAGGTGTAATTGGTAGATATATACATTGAATTTTAGGACATTTACACCCTATTTAATATAAAACGGGTGTAAATTGTCACCTACATACATTGAAGTTAAACGAATTTACACCCTATTATAATTCAAACGGGTGTAAAATGACAAATATTTACACCCTATTTTTGATATATCAAATGTAAAATATCTTATAATTACATTTAATTTTAACACATTTACACCCTATTTTGTGTATGAAGGGTGTAAAATATCTCAATTTTTTTAAAAATATTTTATTTGAAATTTCATTAAACCAATATTTTTATATATTCCTGGATATTCAATAAAAAACAAAAATAACCAAAACAAACATTTCTCTAATCTTTAGAATCTTGCACCAAGTCATACATCAACAAAAATTGTATTCATGTAAGAAAAAAATTCAACCACTTTGTTCATGTAACTTGTACCAATAAATCATTCATGGAACAAAAATATATCTATATATAAGTTTTTTTTAATCGCTTCTGTTTTGTCATTAAATCTTTCTTTTCCTGGTTCTCTTGCTCTTCAACCTTTTGCAAAAAGAATTGAGCCCAAAGTTGTCGGATGTGATCAATTGACTCTTTTTCATATGATGAGGTGTCTGTGAATATCTGCAAGTTCAAACATATAATAAATTAAACAACTACATGTTAAAACAATAATTTACATGTTTTTCATTAAATATATGTAATATAAAATACCTCATTGAATCTTTCAACAATACAAGCATCAATAATGTCAAACATATTTTTCATGACATAATATCCACATGCCCATCCGTTATCTTGTTGATGCCCCTGCATATAAACTCCTAGTTACATTAAAGCCACCAAAAACAACAACATCACAAACTTTTTTCCTTTTTCACAAAATTTGTACCAACACTAACTTTCTTCACTCGACATAGAAACACATACAATTTTAGTTGGTTCAGAGCATGTACAACTATAATTTTATCACCATAAGTGCAATTCAGTAATAAATATACTACATGTTTATAATGATAACTTACAAATATATCACTTGCAATTATAAAATCGGAATTTTCTTTTTCTTTATCTCATTTATAATAATATAAATAATCAAGATATATGGGCATTTAATACCTCTTTATAAATGGTATCTTTCAAGAACTAAAAAATCAAGCCAACACACCAGTATTCCAAGAAACGACAATATAGTAAAACAAATCTTACCATAATATTCTTCCAATTAGGCTTCTTCTTCTTAATACCTCTTAATAAATGATAACCTTCTAGAGCTCTGATAAAAGAGTTGTCAACGAAGTAAGTTATAAATATAAAGACTATGTGTACAAAAATTTAGTATAAATGATATCTCTCTATTTAGGCTTCTTACCCCTCCAATATGACCTTAATATTTTTCTTAGGAGATCTGTTTAATGAACAAAACCAAAAAATAATATTATCTTCAGGACAAATGACAAACAATTGCCAGTGATTGCTGTAAATTTACAAAAAAAAAGTGTTAGAATCAATAAAATTTAAATATTACAAAATAACATATGAAAAACGATAAAACCTTGAAGGAAACATGTACTTACCTATTTAGCAATGGTCCTAAATAACATTTTTTTGGCTCTCCATCCAACTTATTTTGTATGTATGTTTGAATAACTTCGGCCGGTTTTGTGTGAACTAGTATCCTATTTGGATCGAGAAACCCAAATAGTTTGTTGAAATTCTTGGAGATACACATGCGATGTAGATATCTAAATTTTTGAAACAAATATTAATTATATTTGATACATAAAAAAAATAACTAACAATAGAATATGATACTTACGTGCACCATAAAGACAAGATAGATGTGGATAGCCATTTAATACCGGAAGTTAATTCATTAAGATCCACCCTATCAATAAAAACTGAGAGTTCACTTGTTTCATGATCCAAATCTAGAGAGAATGAATTTTCCTTGAGATTGTTAATCTTTTTGAGGTAATCTTCAGAAGCATCCATTTTTTTAGTTAAATCTTCAGTAGTCATAACCTTTGAGCAACTTCCGTTAGTGCTCGTACCCACAGATTCTACATGCTGTATCAAGTGAACATTAATTAAATTAATTTTTTTCTAATTTTTAGTAGATTAATTGTATCCAGTTACGCATACCTCTTTTATAAACATCTCTTTAGGCCTCTCGGAGCGGAGCTCCAATTGCATCTGTTGTAGGAGTTTCATTCCTTGTTGGATTTGAGCTCTCTCCTCTTGCATCTCTTTTTGCATTTGTTGTTGGAGCTCTGTTCTTTGTTGTTGGAGATGTTTTTGTAATTTATGTTGGAAATCTATATTCATTTTTTGCTCCAAGGCTTGAAGGTGGGCTAGAAGGTCATCTTGAGAGACACCTCCTAAGGTGGAGCGTGAACTTTTTCCATAGAATTTCTTAAAGCTCACACCCCTAGGAGCAGTGCGGATCCGACCAGGGTGTTCATTTATTCCAAGGGCAACAGTCAAGATATCGTCACGCCCTTCAAAGACAATAGTACCTTGTGTATTTTTTTCCACTAACTCTCCCTAAAACATTTAGATACATATAAAAATGATGTAAAATGATTACTAAGTTATGAATGAAATTTAAATTTATCAATAAATCTTTTATTACTTACAATCTTAGATGCTACTAAGTTTGTTGCCTCAGATGTAAAATTTCCCGATGGCTTCTGTCGAGCCATCAACCATGCCTCATATCGCTTTAGTTCGGGAGGGTCAACCATCAAACTTTCATCACCTTTGGCCTCTTCAATCACTTTTTTCCTCCTCTCTTCCATTACGGTGGCCCTAAGTTTTTCATAACCACCACGAGACAAAATATGAGGGTGGATATTCTTTGATGCATGTGTCTTTCCTTTTAGCCTTTTCTCCTATTACAAATAAATCACATTAAACTAAACGTCAAAAACCAAATCAATTTAGATAACATAAAAATAAATCTACAAATTTAACTAACTTGAAAATCTTCTTTTTGTCGAGTCTGGACAAACAAATCCCAATCTTCTTCTTTGATAAATTTATACTTTTCAAATGGAGTTGTATTTCCATGCTTATCTCCTTTCCCAAATATATAGACATTTGAGAGCAATGTCTTAAATTGCTTCAATCGTTCCCCCATATAAACAAACCAATGCTTCCTAAATTCTTTATCAGTGGGGCAAGTGAACTTACACTTCAAAACATAAGGAGTGTTAGTAATTGAAGCAATTATAGATAATAACTTTAAAATAATTAATTAAAAATGCATACCGTGATATCGTCCCATATCACGTCCTTCAACTTATCGCTTATCTTTTTCCATTGCTTTTCATTTATACTAACCTTGCTACGTGCAATGAATGACAAATAACTTTTAAACTTTGCAGCATACTGACCAATGGGTTGGAAGGTATCAGGATCAAAATCAATTTGGTATTTTTCACCATCAGGAAGTTTGGCAATGAAACGTAGCAATATTAGTCAAAACTAAAATTAAAATGAATAATAAACATAATAACAATTTATTAACTAAAATATAGTTATTAGTAAAATATAGATGGTTTTTCTTGGTTATTTGTTATTATCCTCCAAAATCCCTTCTTGATGATCATAACGAATGGCATAAACATCATCAACTTCATTTTCATCATTAAAATAAGGCCTTTGTGTTGAAAAAGAAGTATTGTGATCAATGTCTAGAGTTGAATCTTCATTTTCATCACTATAATTCATGTTTCTTCTTTGGAGGACAACAGACCACCTAGTGTTCGAGGGATCTTTTACATAAAATACTTGTACTGCTTGAGCTGCCATGATAAAAGGTTCATCCTTATATCCTACCTTATCAAGGTCCACCAATGTAAATCCTAATTCATCAGTTTGCACACCATTGTTACTATTAACCCATTTACATTTAAAAATAGGAACTTTAAACTTAACATAATTGAGCTCCCATATCTCTTCTATAACGCCAAAGTAAGCTGTGGATGCCAAGACAGGGTTTTTATCCTTTGAACTAGAAAAGTGCATTGAAGAAGCTGTTATCATTACCCCACTATTTTGCATGGTACTCTTGTCATCCTGTGATTTTGTACAAAAAGAAAACTTATTTATATCGTACCCACTCCAACATAAAACATTAAAGCTAGGCTCGTATGCTAGAAACTTTAATGTATCAGAAGCATTATCATCATTCATAATCTTGGTTTTAAACCATTTTGAGAATGTTCTGTTATGCTCTTTCAACACCCATTTTTCAGTCATACGAGGGTTTTTAGCTTTGACAATGGTTTGATGTGTACTCAAGTATGGATGAACCTCGTCAGTGTTATTCAATATATACAAATGTGCTTGAAAAACTTCCCCTTCGCCCATATGCTTAACCTTTAGACGTGTACCCTTACCGTCACATCTTCCATCATGACGAGACTTGGGTAGTCCTACAGGTTTTGCATCTGACAAATAGTCTGTACAAAATTCAATGGCTTCTTCTGTGATGTACCTTTCAACAATAGATGCTTCAGGACGATAATAATTCTTCACATAGCCTTTCAATATCTTCATGTATCGTTCAAAAGGATACATCCACCTTAAATAAACAGGACCACACAATCTAATCTCTCTAACTAGATGAACAATCAAGTGAACCATGATGTCAAAAAATGAAGGAGGAAAAAACATCTCCAACTGACACAAGATAATAATTGACTCGTTTTCCATCTCGTCCAATTTATCAGGGTCAATCACTTTGTTACAAATATCATTAAAGAATAAGCACAATCTAGTTATGGCATGTCGGACATTTTTTGGCAAGATGCCACGAATAGCCACAGGTAGTAGTTGTTGCATCAAAATGTGGCAATCGTGAGATTTTAAACCAATTAGTTTGAGATCTTGTATTGACACGAGACTTTTGACATTTGAGGAGTATCCATTTGGCACTTTCACACCTTGTAGACACTGGCAAAATTTTCTTTTCTCTTCTTTTGACAATGTATGACACGCCGGTGGCAAATAGGTTTTGTTACCTCTTGGTTGAGGAGCTAACTCCTCTCTTATTTTCATCTTAACCATATCTAAACGAGAATTTAAACCATCTTTGGTCTTACCTTGAATATTAAGAAGTGTTCCGATTACACTATCACACACATTTTTTTCCACATGCATTACATCAATACAATGTCTTACATCAAGACTGGACCAATATGGAAGGTCAAAGAACACTGAACTCTTCTTCCATATATTATTACTTGTAATCTTTTTTTGTTTTTTTCCAAAACTAACACTTATGTTCCTCACCCGATGATAGACTTCTTCTCCAGTTAAGGCCTTTGGGGCAACTTTATACTCCTGATATCCATTAAAAGCCTTTTTCAATCTTCGATATGGGTGATTATGATTAAGAAATCTTCGGTGTCCAAGGTAAACAGTCTTTTTTCCTTTCTCTAATTGATGGTAGCATGTATCTTTTTCACATATAGGGCATGCTTTATGCCCCTTAACTTTATAACCAGACAAGTTACCATAAGCTGGAAAGTCATTGATGGTGCAAAATAACATAGCCCGCAATTTGAAAGTTTCATTTGAAAAACTATCAAATACATCAATTCCTTCATCCCACAACTTTCTTAAGTCATCAATCAACGGGCTTAGATAAACATCTATGTCATTTCCTGGTTGTTTTGGTCCAGAAATCATCATAGATAACATAACATGTTTCCTCTTCATGCACAACCAAGGAGATAAATTATAGATAATCAAGAGAACGGGCCATGAACTATGGTTACTACTTAAACTACCATATGGATTCATTCCATCAGTAGAAAGTCCAAGCCTAAGGTTTCTTGGTTCAATGCCAAAGTCTGGAAATAAAGTATCAACCTTCTTCCATTGCAAAGAGTCGGCTGGATGCCGAATTTTTCCATCACACTTCCTTTCTTCTGCATGCCATCTAATATTCTTCGCATCATTTAAATTACCAAACAATCGCTTAAACCTTGGAATAATTGGAAGGTACCATAACACCTTTGCTGGAGGACCCTTTGTGGTCACATCACAACCTTCATCATCACTCTTCTTCTTATAGCGTGATGTCATGCACTTGGGACATTTTTCTTTCTCTTCATTATCTTTCCAATACAATATGCAGTCATTAGGGCATGCGTGTATTTTCTTATATTCTATACCCATTGGACATAATATCTTTTTTGCCTCATAGGCCCGGTTCGGCAACATGTTTTCTTCCGGTAACATTTCCTTCAACAACTCTAACAATTGTGTGAAGCTTTTATCTGTCCAACTATTAATCGCCTTCAAATTGAACAATCTTAGCACAGCCGACAGTCGTGTGAAGTTTTTACAATTTGGATACAAAGGGATTTTACTGTCATTGCAAAGAGTATCATGTATATTTGCCCGTTGAAAAGAGTCTTGTCCAATATCACGGATCATATCTTCTAGACGATCACCCATCTCTACATCAAACTCTTCTTTAGGAGAGGCCTTTGGCGCGTCAGACAATTCACCATGCCATATCCACTTTGTATAATTTTGACAAATCCCGTTAACTCCTAAGTGTTCCCATACGATGTGAGCCTCTAAAGGTGCAATATTTACACACTTAGCACAAGGACAGTGAAATCTTCCATTACTTTCAGGAAGATTAGTTTCAGCAAATTTCAAAAACTCTAACACTCCTTTCTTATACTCCTCGGATAGGCGATTTTTTTGCATCCAACTACGATCCATAACTATGTAAAGAACAAAAAGAATTGTAGTTAAAAGATGCACTTACAAGTATAATACAACTAGTGTTTCTTATAAATAATACAACTAGTCTTGTGAGGAAACCATAATTTTGATCATAAATGTGTTAAGTTAGTGACAACTAAATTGACAACTAAAAACACAGTTAGCAAACTAATTTTACAAACTCAGAAGCAAAACTAGCGAACAACGCTGAATTATAGCAGAGGAGGACAAAACCAAATCAAATGCAGCAGGTGCACTTAGCAATCTGGTTCGCAATTCTGACAGACTTTGTGGAGACATTGTGTCTAAAGGAGCGGTTCAGGTACGTACACACAACATTTTTGAAAGAACTGACGGTTTTTCTCCATATTTAGCTTCCAAAGTTCTAATGAATATTTAGTTTTGTTGGCATTTGTTAATGAATATTTGTATGATTAATATTTTATTTTGTAGCAGTGAACAAAGTGGATGCTCTGAAGCACTACAAATTTAGCTTAGCATTTGAAAATTCTAATAAGGAGGATTATGTAACTAAAAAATTCTATTTGCAAATGGGTAGTTGTTTGATTTATCTTGTAATGTATCTGACAGTTGACATTGTATATGCACACTACACTTTAGGATGTGACAACGTTAACATCTAAAATTGGAAAAAAGAATTATCCAAATATTGCTAATCATTAAACAACTCCAACCATATTGTGATATAACCTGTGGTTCTTTTACAAAGATTCCCCTTTAATTAGGTAAACAAAACCAATCTAAGTGGCAAAAATCACATTCAAAGAAAAACACCTTTTTTTATTTATTTATTTTTGCTCATTTTCTTTCTATTGATTCAATTTTTGACATATCTTATTTCTCTAAAAGTGAACCGTTTTGAGCTAACACAACTCTTAATATTTAAAGAATGGAAAAAATGAGATTGAATATATATTTATTTACAAGGGACAGTATGTAGACAAAATATATATTAAAAGAAAGGTTATTTTTGAAATCCTTTTGAGACTTGAGGCTATTGTTGGTATGAGTTCTAGCTTCCTGGTTGTCCTTTTTTGAATCTAATGAATCTATGTATTATGTATAAATTATGAGCAGAATGTTCCTGGAATTTTGTTATAAGTTTTTAACCATTTAGCTCAATTTTGAATAACTTAAAAAAATTTAAATAGATTGGCACTTTTAACCAAATTATGTATTATGTATTATGTATAAATTATGAGCAGAATGTTCCTATATGTGAGAGAGCATTGTCAAACATCACAATTATAGTATTCCTTATCAAAATAATACTACTTTAACCAAATTTAGAGAGTAACACTACAGCATGGTTATGAAATAGAAAGTTCATGAAAGAGCAATTTGCCAAACAACTACTTACAAGCTATAAGCAGTACTTCATGATTAAAATTTCAAGTTTCATCAACTCATTACTGGAAATCAAAATGGTTACAAACTTATAACAATAAAACTCTAGCTTCATATCAGGCATGTACATTTTAGCTGATGTCAACTACAACTGAGCAATACTATGGCTGCGAGTGTAAAACCTACCAAGAAACAGTTCTATATGGAAAGACACAAGGCAACCCCTAGCTTGGTTGTTTGGGTGATTGAAAAGTAAATTTAATTTAATTCTGAAGCATCAGTATTTCATAATGGATGAAGAGGAAAGTTCAACCGCAGTATGAATCAAAGCATATTGCAGTCAATTAAACAATTACTATAACTTCTAGGTAGTTTTCATCTTTCAACAGAGAAGCAAATGCCACACAAAGAAAGTATTGAGCTTAAATAGATTGGCACGGAAAATAGAATCCTACAAAGAAAGTATTGGGCACTGGTGCTCGGATGTCCTAGACGTTCACGGGGTTGGTTACTGCTCCACTAGGTAAGGTTGTATCCATATTGACGCTTCATAACTGTTTATCAGAATTGTTCAGTTGGCTAATCCTTTAAGCTATTTAAATCCATCTCCACAAAATATAGTTACCTATAATAGTGTCTGCATAATTGAGAAAGTTTTGCAATGGAGACTGATGCCATTCCATTGCAGCCCGTGTTGGCATTGCCAAAATTCTTATAACCATATATTGGAGACTGATGCATCGGGCATTTGAGTGGGGGAAGTGTTGGTTCAGAATGGACACCCTATAACCTATTTTTCAAAAATATTAGCACCTAGAATGTAGAAACATTCAGCCTACATCAGAGAGCTATTGGCAATTACAGAAGCACTAGCCAAGTTCAAACACAACTTGTTGGGAAACAAGTTTATTACTAGAACAGATCAAAGAAGTATGAAAATCCTGATGGATCAATCACTGCAAACTTCTGAACAACAGACGTGGTTACAGAAATTTCTGGGGTACGATTTCAAGATTGAATATAGACCAAATAGCTTACCAAATAGCTTACCATATGCAGACTCATGAACATAAAGAACAGGCATGCTCTGTTAAGCAGGCTTGCGACAAATCCAACAATCCTAATATAAAAGAACAGGCAGGCTCTGTTAAGCATGCCAGCAAATTCCAATGAAAATCCCATCTTGGAATTGTCGCTGGGCTTGGGAACTCGCGGAAAATGCCCTAAACGTTCAATCATAACATTGATACTACAATTTTAAATGAAAATCAAACAAGAAGCTGAAACATACTCAAACTGTTTCAGCATTACACAATCTGTGAAAGAGATCAGAATAATAGAACCATACGAAAATATACAAAAACTGTTTCAATGTTAATTCCAAACAGAACCAATGCACAAAACAATCAACACAACCAATGCACAAAACAATTAACACAACATTCAAAATCAACCATGTGTTCAAATATTATAGAGGCAGTGGGAAAAAGATTTACCTGATTGTCTCAAACTTGCAAATCAATAACCCGTTGTTGATGTTGCGTTATGTTTCTATGGAGATGAAAAAACCTTCTTCGATGAGTCGTCGAGCAGCTGCTAGTAGCTTTCGTAAAGATCGTCCAGCACAATGGTTAAAATAATTTTGATGAGTAAAGATCGTCCAGCACAATGGTTAAAATAATTTTGATGAGTAGATGAATGAAAACAAACGAATAAATGAATAAAGTACCTTCCAAGCGAGTTCGAAACTGATGGAATTAACGATGAAACTAGAAGAAACCCAGCAAAGAAAAGTAAGAACAACAACGAATGAATCAACTTTAATATCCAAAGCAGCGTAAAAGAGAGTATAGAAAACGGTAAAGAAGAATGATGAAGCCGTTGTGGGTTGTGAAGATTTCCGAGCAATCACGTTCTTTGTTCCTTTTTCACTATTTCTTGCACTTCATCGATGATGAAAAGTTTCTAAAATGTGAAATGAAAAGAAAATTTGGAACATGAGAAGTCATGGTTATATTTTAGGCGGTAATGATAAATTGTACTTAGGGATTCCTAAATTTACACCCTATTTTAATATAACGGGTTTAATATAAATTTAGTCATTTATATTGTTATAATTATACACCCTATTTTTAAATATAGGGTGTCTATTGTTATATTAATATTCCAAAATTTACACTCTATTTTAATATAACGGGTTTAATATAAATTTAGTCATTTATATTGTTATAATTATACACCCTATTTTTAAATATAGGGTGTCTATTGTTATATATTAATATTAAAATTTATTATTTTTTTAAGAAAATTTAAGATTAAACAAATAAGAATAATAAAAGTTATTGTTTAAGGCACGAATATTTTATTTTTATTTTTAAATTTACACCCTTTTTTTGAATATCAGGTGTAATATAGAGTTGATAATAAATAATATTTGAATTTACACCCGTTATTTAAAAATAGGGTGTCTATTGTTACGTACTAAAATTCAAAATAAGACTTTATTTACAAAACTGCCACCGCATTTGCTTTTTACACCCGTTTTTTGTAAAACGGGTGTAAATTTACAAATTATATTATTCTTTTTGTACTAGTGCATTACAGAGGAATCCCACTCCTTTCAGAATCATCTCAACACACGAGAATTATTATCTTGTTGATTACAAGGGATCTTAATTGCAAGTACATCTAAGGACTCAATGCAATTCACTCTTATCAAATAATAAGTCTCTCTCTCCCTCTCTCTCTCATTTACCCAAGTATGACCCTTTTTAAGAATATGAAGGCTCATTTTATGTGTTCCTTTGATTCTCTTTGACACATATTTTAAGATGAATATCTGAATAATTTTCAAATTTTTTATGGTAAAAAAATTGGTGAATTTTGTAACAAAGCAATGAAAAAGAAGAAATAGATGAAATTTTAGATAAATGAGATGCCACTCTTCTAATCCTAGAAGATAAGCTTATGGAAGGATGATCACCTCAAGAATTATGAATTATTAATAAGATTAATGTTGACTCATTTTAAAACCAAAGATGAACTTAACTCATTATTTTCAAAGAGAAATAATTTACTAAAAGGAAATTTTTTTATTTTATTAATTTCTTCCATATATATATGGACTTGTATATAGGATTCTTGTCTTGCTTTACATGTAGAAAGTCAACAAAAACAAGGAAAGAAAACGAAAAATTGAAAGGGCAAAAGACACAAGCATCCGATGCAAACTTAATTACAAGTTAGGTTATAAAACAAAGGAATAAAATAAACATGGGGGGTGACTCATTATTGGAGATTTCAATGGTGGAAATTACTTATTGGAGACAATAAATTCAAAGAAAAAACAATGCATTGAATTACTTGTGGGAGGCATTTTTTATCCTTTGTTCCAGTTTCTTTGACTTGCTAAACCTATTTTTTATTTTTTCTTGCTATCTTCGTTCATTTAGTCTTATAACTTTATTTACTTATTAAAAAATAAAATTTAAATCATTTTTCATGTCACTTGCCCTGATGGAGCCTAATTCATTATGACGGAGGCTTGTGATTGACTTACAAAATAAAACACAGGCATGATTTGTGCCTTATTAACACAAACTCTTTATTTTTAATTCAAAATTGTTTATTTTTAATTCAAAAATAAATAGAACTAAGTTAAACGGATAACTTGGTATATTTGCAGTCCATCTCCCGATGATAAAACTAAGAAATAAATAAATATTTATACTAAAATACATAGAAATTTGATAGTGATGTATTTAATAAAATTGTTAGATTAACATATGCACATAATAATGAAAATAAAAATATAAATATATATCGTGCGGGTATGAGGCAGACTGAGTAGTAAATAGGGGTGTGCATGGATCATGAACCAAACTAAATTGAACCATATATATGGTTCGATTTGGTTCTTAAAACCATTTCATAAAATCAATTTATTTTTTAGAAATCGGTTTATAAGTGGATCGTTTCGGTTTTAAACCGGTTTTTTTTTAAAAAATAGTTTAAAGAAAAACAGTTTTAAATCAATTTCTTTAAAACCAATTTTTTATTTTCTTAAAAAAATCAATTTCAAAATCAATTTTATAAAAAAAAATAGTTTTTAAAACTATATTTAAAAAAAATCAATTTTATATCAAAAATAATTTTTTTTAACTAACTTTTTTATTTTCACTAATTATAAAACTATTTTATATAAAAAAAATATTTATTTTAAAAGATTACTTTAAATTTGACTTTTATAATCACCACAAATAATATCTCGATTAAAAACAATTCCAAAGTATGATGTGTTACATAAAAACGGTCATAAAATAAAATAATTATGAATCATATCTCTATAAATCATAATTGTTCATAAAATAAATAATTCATCAAAAAAATTATTCAAATTCCTAAAATCTCTCATAATTGTTCATAAACAAATTTTATGAGATTTTAAAAAAAAAAATTTTAAAATTTTAAAAACATAAAAAAAAACAATTTTTTTTAAAAAAAATAACAAATATTCAGAAAAAAAAGATATAAAAAAAAATATCAAATAATAAATTATATTCTGAAAAATAAAATAAAAATAAAAAAATCTATTTTTTTAAAAAACTTTTTTTTACTGAAAAAAATATAAAATATTTTTGATAAAAAAAACTTTTTTATTTAGAGAAAAAAAATATTTTTATTTGAAAAAAAAATATCAAATATAATTTTTTCAAAAAAAAATCAAAATATAATATTTTTGGTAAAAAGAAAGAAAAATCTGATTTTTATTTTTAAAATAATTTTTTTATAAAATTTAAAAAAATTTAAAATATAAAATTGATTTATAATGTGATAAAACATGAAAACATACCAATATAAAAATTTAACGCATTTTTATAATGGATAACAGTTTATATTTGGATAACAAAATGGATACCCAAATTTTTATTTTAACATTTGGTTTGATTTTTTTTAAAGTAGATCAATTTGAATATCAATTTGGTTATGGATAATCAGTTTTTTTGCACACCCCTAATAGTAAGATAGCTGTACAACACTCATATCTGCTTATATTTGTGGGGTAATGTTATATGCCCGTATCCATTTTGTGGATATTTACCCTACCCATTATTGATAAATTTTACGCGTACCCATTAGAGATGGATACAATTGCCATCCTTATTGTCATTGATCCTCCTCGTCCTTGAATTTCTTCATTAACACCCTGATAATTATATCCTCATCAAACTGTCATTTGATCTTAAAAAAATCACAGCCAAACAAAAGCAAGCTTCGGTATAAGGCATGCAGCCAGATCAAAGGCAGTATTCAATTGATAGTTCACTATTAAACAGTTAACAAAGCTTGCAATTATAATAGATTTTTGCTATAGCTTTTTTCCATATAAATTTTGGTGCAAGGAGATGGTGTATCAGCCCATGACAGGAAAAGCCTCTAGACTTGCAGAGCCACAAAGGACGTACATTTGTCTCGCCCTAGGGCTCAAACCTGTGTCTTGTCAGATGCAAAACAGTTCATTTGCATCTCCTGTGCAACATGAAGCACAGATTGCGCTTTTCGTTCTCATGTTTCAACAAGGCATCAGCGCTGTATATGTTAACAAATGCAGAAAGAAAAAGAAATATACAGAAATCTAAGTAGAACTACTATACCATGATCCTCGTCCAAACAAATATGCATCATATATTTAAAAAAGAACAATCATTGAAAAACAAAGGACATATATTTAAAAAAATAGAAGAGAATAACACATTAGGCATACTTCTGTTCTTATAGAAGAATGTGCATTTGACTTGAATGATGAAACAATTTCTGAGTATAATCAAATGAATGCAAATAATGAGTGATATACAATGGTCCAGAATAATGACCACAAGTCAGGAAAAATAAGTAACAAAACATTAGCACCATTAACAATGTGTTTTTTGTTAGAACCAGTAACAATGTGTTTTTTGTTAGAACCAGTAACAATGTGTTTTTTTGTTAGAACCAGTAACAATGTTAAAGAGCTCTAATTTTCAAAGTCAAAATTAGTAACAAAGGCAGATGCAGGGAAAGCAGAAGAGATCCCTGGAAATAATAATGTGTATTCAAGTACTTGTAGTAGGTGAAGAAACATAGAAAGAAGATATGAATGTGATAGGTCTTTGTCAACAGTCAAACTAAACTTTGGGTGTGGCCATTGCCGCAGGGCAAAGAAGTGTCTTCTCAAACACATTACCATTTCTTAGTCATTTCTTTTTCTGCAAATACAGTCTGGTTTCCTAATCCATTCTACATTAAAGTTTCACAGTTAGATGTTAAATGGTAAGGAAAAAAATCAAATACAGCACAGCTGATACCTATTTTGGTCTTGGGAATGGCCTAAATTCAAAAATAAAACATGAAGAAAAAAAATAACATTACAGCAAAAATATGTTGGCGAATATGGAGACTGCCTAACTTTTCAGCTACCAATGATTGAGAAAATTGGACTTCGTTGCAACTATTACTTGCATAGCACATTCTATAAGAAAGAAATGAATATGATAATTGTTTAGGGTTGACTAGTGAGAAAAAATTAAGATGAAATTCAGTAAAGTATGAATAACTCACTTCATTGAAGTCAATCAAAGTAGAAAAGAAAAGAGTTAGCTGCAGCAATTGGCAGTCAGTCCACATCCACACAAGAGGTGCAGTCAATGTCTTGAAGAGTGATTCTCCCCAAGTACAAATCATGTACATGATCCGTACAGAGAGGGAAGCACTTTTGGTTCAGGCTTTCATGAATTACGCCCATCCCTTGCACCCATTTTTCATTCTCCAATGGGTTCACATTCAAACTGTTTTGTAGCAATCGGATCCGATAAAATACTGTTGTTGTCTTGTCACAGAAATGGGCAATACAATGTGTTGGAGGCTCATCAGATGCCAGCCTTACTATAGCCAATGATAAAACCCCGTCTACAGGTTTTGGATCCGAAAGATTTCTATCTCCCATCATCTTAACCTCCCTTTCCGTGGGAAAATTCACTTCATCATTTCCGTTCATATCATAGACTTTCAAATCTTTGCTGAAATGCTTTATAGCTTCACGCTTAGTGGACTCGTGCTTCTCTGCTAATGTCAAGATGCAAGAGAACCTCAAATGATAACTTACAATAGTTTTGACCACCTTGAAGTTGTGGCAACAGCAATAGAAGTCAAGCCACCTTCTTGCTATGCCAGCATACCACTTGATAATATCAGCATCCTCAAGAGCGACAAGGAAATCAATAGGCCTTGGACGGCCCATATGATTCGTAAACGCAACCAACCTAACAGCTTTTCTTATGAGTAATACTGGTGCATCAACTTTCGTACAAAACCTAGTCAAATCCTCAACCGTTCCTTTTGAGTATTTTTGTTCTTCCTTTTGCGTTTCTCTTCTTTCTTTGTCCTCAAGTACTTTCCTGAGTTTTACAGGATTCAAATGTTTATCTACCTGTTCTTGGAAGTTATCATAAGCATCAACAAGCTCAGGAGGTAACTGATTTCTAATGTGTCTCAAGGAAAGGAAATCCCCAGCCGTTAAACTCCGATGCCATTCTTGACACTCATCCACACTCCCCAAGAACTCTTGCACTACTTCATCTGCCCAAGATTTAAAAATCTCACGGACTTCGTTTTCAATACTGAAGTCAAACTTAAACCCGTCACTTTGCTTCATCTTCTTATAAACATGATTAAATATCTTCAACCCTAATATCCTCCTATTCCTTGCTCTAGCATTTCGGAACTCAAGAGATCTAACTTCCTTTTGTCTAAGGTACTTCTTGCGTGCCCGGATCGCTTTCTCTGACATAGGCGGGCGTAAAACCGATGGCGGAACAGCCTGCAATTCCATCCCAAGAAACTCAATCTTCTCTGACACAGCACTATGAATTGCCGTGTTCAATTTATCAACACACAAACTTAAACCAAGCTCCAAAGTTTTCACAACTTTCATCTTCAAGTCCATAGCCATCAATTTGGAACCCCCTGAAGTAGCAACCAGTATCTCATCCAAATACCTAACAGCATACACCTTAACTGGCTTGTAAAACACATCAGATCCGAAACCTGAATCAACCATCTTCGGACTCTCTTGATTTTCCCGAAGCCGGGTCTCTTGAATCTCTTTATCAAAGCCATCAAAGTAAACATTCATCAAAATTGAACACAGCCCACATTCCTGAGGAGAGCCCTTTCCCAGAGAATTCCCACCCAATTCAATGACCAAAACTTTACACTCAAAGAGCTTCTTAATCAAATGAATGAAATCACAATCTTTGACTTTACTTTGAATGAAAAAACACAAGTTATCGACATGAGCAGGTTCAAATTGGTGAGGCCTAAACCTAACAGTAAACCACCAAGTAGGATTTTGAAGAGTATTTTTCAAGTACCTTATAGCAGTGTGTCTTCCCATACCAACGCGTCCACCATAGGAAAACGTGACGAACCGTTGGTCATACACAGCTTCCAACACCATCCTAAGGGCTTCAATGACCACCTTGAGTTTCAAATTGGGCAAAACCAGGGGAGAATTGAAGGATTTGAGTGAAACGCAGCAAGCAGCGACATCGAAGCGGTTTTGGCGAAGCTCTTGAACCAAGGAATCGAAGTTGAAAAAGCGGTGGGGGTGGGGGTGAAAGGGTGTGGTGGAGATGTTATGGGAGGCGGTGAAAAGGACGGCGGGTGAAGCGACGACGTTTTGGATGAGGTTAGTGAAGTTGGCATTAGCGTAGTTGTTGAGAACAAGGGTTTTCAGCTGGGTTGTTGTGAGAGGCTCTGTGGGTTGTTGCTGCTGTTCAAGTGTTGAGTGAAGTTTCGTAGAGTGTGAATTTGAAGTGATTTTTATGATTCGTCTCAAACGCAGTGATGCCAGCATGAAAGGCAATGTTGGAACAGGCCACCTTTCAAACAACACACAATGTTTGTTTTGTAGCCCGTGCCTTCAACGTGCATTTGTTTTTCTTGTTTCGATTATTCGGCATATACACATTAAAACATGGATTAACAACATATATTTATGCATGTCGTTTCTATTGCAAATCCCTTCTTCTCTATTATTATTTATTTCTGTGTTAGGTTTCCACTCACACATATCTTTCTATTTATTTTGTATTTCGTATCGGAAAGAAAATAGATGAAAAGTTGAAGATAAAGTGAAGTGTGATCTTTTCGGTATCATGGTTATAATTCTCTACTGATCAAATACTTAGGTGTGACTCAGGTTGCACTTATATAGAGAAAATAATTATAAATGTCCTCAAATACTTTGACATGTCATTGGATGAAGATCAATGATCATGATGGACTAGAGGTTGTTCTCCTATGAAATGCCATGAAAAAGAGTTCATATGTACATCTGACTAACACGCTCTTGTTAGATTGAACTTATGACTTGGGCCTATAGCTAACCTGAAACAATTGTCCACCAAGTTCTTACTATCAACTTTAAAATAAGGATCGTTGATGCATAAAGTAATAAGGTAAACCCCAAAATATAAACAGTCGAGAAAATTTGACCGTTGAGAACATGCCTTGAGAAGGAGAGTTTCGCAGTGGCTCTGAGTGAGGATAGTTGCCATGGAAAACATGCACATTTAATGCACTTCGTGCAAACGGAAGGTTGTTATTGCAGAGACCTCCATGTGCTCCCACATACATAGGGTAGGAAGACGACATACGTAGGTCTGCTTGAGACTACTCAAGTGCAAATATAAGCTCGAAATTTCAGTTGAGTCATTAGATGTGATATTTCATCTTGTGACGAATTGTGACCATTAAATTTGATGATCTTTATGCCTAGAAAGTAGGGACTTGAGACTTAATTTCTCATTTTGACTTCTTTATTTCTTGAGAGTTTCATTTCTTTAGTGTTATTAGTTTGGTTCGAAATGTTTAGGATTTGAATCGTTTCGATCGAGATTATTCTGCATTTTCGCTCTAAGCTTCCAAACGCCTACATTAAAATACAAGGTATTTGTTTCTTCTTCCTTTCTTCATTTATGAGCTTTTAATCTTGTTTGAATAAGACAAATCTAGGGAATCCTAATTTAGGTATTCCCCTAATAATATAGAAGTTAGTGACATTGATTCTGACACTGTGATGCGTGGTTTTTTGCAAGTATACGAACGCGTCTGAGTAATATAAAAGATTGTCGAATCCACAAAGACCAAGTGTCAATCTATCGTAATCTATTGTTATGGTGTTTACCTAAGGTAATCAAAATAGGGGTTTTTAGAGTGTGTAATGAAAAGTAAAGTATTGAATAAATTCAATTAATAAAGACAGACTCGAATGTAATTCACATAATCAATTAATAATCCAAGTACTTGCTAATAGAACTACTTATGGACAGTGTTTCCTACTTTGAAAAGAACCAATTTGACAGGAACCGTCACTTTCGCGTATTCAGAATCGAGTTGTACTCCCTAATCAAACCCTCTTATTGTCACTTAAAAAAAGGCGCGCATTGCGTTAGAGTAGTAAACCTATTTTTAAGAAATATAGTATCTTGAATAAGTTGAAAAGTATTTTCACCTGGATTTCTTAACCAAAAGAGGTTCTCACGAACCAGACTCTAAACTTATAAACGCGTCCGAAAATAGTTTTAAAATCTCTTTTCTTCTTAAGTTAAAAACTCCTAATGAACTAAACAAAGCGCTTTCGTTGTATTTGAAATAGTTAAAAACAATTAAGTTTAAAAAGACGTTGGACGACTTTCGATCATACCCAACAGAAATTAAGTGCGGGAAAACTTAAGTTGAAAGTCAAAATAGCCCTTAAGTGTTTCTACGAACAATTGTATGGATTATCGGTTCAATTACGATCCTTACATTCTAACCTTATAGGTTTAGTTAGACATGGTAAAGTAAAGGTGCATTTTAATTTAAATAAAAGTAGTGCGAGTGCGGAAAATAAATAAAAGTAGTGCGAGTGCGGAAAATAAATAAAGTAAAGCGAGTGCGAGAAATAAATAAAGTAAAGCGAGTGCGAGAAATAAATAAAGTAAAGCGAGTGCGGGAAATTAAAATAGATAAAGGCAAAGTAATACAAACCTGCTCCAATCGAAGGGTTAAATAAAATGCAAAGCGGAAATGAAAGTGGCGGCAGGATTAACTTCCTTCCAAAGTGCTCCAAACTCGATTACATACTCGATCACAGACTTGATTACACAATTGTTGTAACACTCCAATGCGAAGCGATTACCACTTTAAAATACTGAATATATGCCTAAGTGAAACTAAGTTTGCTCTAAGTTTGTATCTGCTCTAAGTTTGGATGATTAAACAAATGAAAACGAGTATGTATTTATAAGCAAGTAAAATGATGGAAATGACAAGGATGCCCTTCAGTTTGAAATTGGGAGGGAAAAATTTTCCTCTTATGGCGCCCGCCACAAGTCTATGGCGCCCGCCATAAGGCAAAATTGTGGTGCCTTAGTGGAAGTAGTGGGGAACGTGGCAGTTGGGGGAAGTTGAGTTGTGACACGTCATGGTTGGTCCTATGGCGCCAGCCACAGTGGGAGCCACAAGTGCAAAATGCTGAATTTTAGTCTTTTTAGCTCATTTTCACTCCTTTTTTTGATCGGGGCTCCGATTAAAGTAAAAACCTGAAAACAAAGAGACACATAGTAATAACACAACAAAATAACAATAAAACTACTAAAATGCATGCGAAATCGGAGTTGAAAATACTGTGAAATTCAGTGTCATCAAATTCTCCCACACTTAAACCTTTGCTTGTCCTTAAGCAAAACACTAAAAAGCTCATAGAAGAACAGGTGTCAACGAGTAATTCGGGCTAGAAAGATTTCTAAGTTCAAGTCGGGATGCAGTGATAGGTACTAACTGAGTGAACTAAGGGTATCATGATGACACTTATCCGCAAACACGGACATAAACTTCATTCCTATATTAACCAACCCATATTATCCCACAATACCTAGGCCTGCCTCTTCATCTCTTTTTGTGTCCTTTTCATTCAGGCGCAATCACATTAAGCCCGTTATCCGTACATGCTTCATAGCAGAGTGACGTGTTAGTGATTATGATCCAAACATGGGGTTCCTGGCACATAAATATATGTAAACCCTTTTATTTGACCCAACTGCAGTTGTGGGGGATCGGATCGTAATCCGCCCTACCAAGTTCAGTGTCAGATACCTCTGAACCAACTAACAGCGGGTAAGTTTTTCTTTTTCTTTTTCTTTTTGTAGAAAATTTTTACAACTCTTTTGGTTTAAATGACTTTGTGAGGGTCCCCTATACCGGATTTGCCTTTTTGCTTTCTTTTATTTATTTCACTGGATCATTCACTTATGTTCATCGGTCCCCTACGTAGAGGATGCGTAGGCCGAAGCTGACTGCTGGAATAAACTACTGAGGACTTATACTGAAATGATGATTAAGGCCATGGTATATGGGGTTTCGGGAATGATTCCTATATTTACGAAGTTTATGGTGCTAAAACAATACTGATGTTTCACAAAGTTCTCCCAAGTCACCGCATCCTTACTCAAACCCGTCTTTAAAACCCAAAAACTTTCAGAATAACACTGTTTTCTTTTGCAAAAAAATTTTGGTAGGGCTAAAGGTATGAGGAGATTAGAATGTACTAAAGATACACTATATTGGTGACTCGTCAGACTCATGCATTATCTAAAGCACTAAAAGCAAAATAAGCAACTAAAAAGCAATAAATAAAAATAAACAAACTATCCAAAAACAGCAAAGAAAATAAACAAACTAACTGAAAACAGCAAAGAAAAGCGATAAAGAAAAGCGATAAAGTCTCCTCCCACACTTAAATCGAACATTGTCCCCAATGTTTCAGAATAAGATAAGGGGAGAGTCACCTGACATCCTACTGCTGACCACTGGTGCCTTCGCCATCCTGAGGTGGACGACGAGATCGGGTACGACGACGATATCTCTGATCCATCCTGGCCTGTAAGGCATCCTGAGCGGTCCTCACCTCTCGAAGGTTACCCAAAATGGAACCTTGAGTGGCTTCTATGAGTGCAGTATGTTGACGGTGGTATTGTTGCTGACAGGCTTGCGTATTTGTGATCATAAGCAGGGACTGTAAAACAGTGTCATAGGATCTATCTGTCCTTCACTGCGATTCTTGCATGAAGCTCATGTTATCCGTCAGTTGTTGTTGGATGGTAGAGAGTAGGTCGTCACACCTTTGTTCTCTAGCCATGTGGTCACGCCACATCTCCTCTGTAATATAAAAGCCAGGAGCAGAACCTGCAAAAGAAGAAGATGGTGCGGTGTGTGGTGGTGAAGGGTGATGGGGGGACACATGAGGTACGGGAGATCGCTCTCTCCGATCATATTCTTCATCAGTGTCGTGTCCCTCATCATCGGGAACATTAGGAGGAAGTGGACCCAAAACAGGTGGAGCATCTAAAACGTAGGTCCAATTCCTTTCATCATGTACATCAGTACATCTAGTGCATGGTAAGACAACAGATGAGATAGCTACACCATGGACCATAAGCACATAGCCTCCTTCTCTCCTCAATCGGCACAATTTCATATCTCTCAGAAATTTTAGGTTGATTGTGCGAGGAGGTAAGGGATCTAGGGTAGCTATCTCATTGTTCAGGTTAAGCGCCCGAGCAATAGACGTAATGAGTCCTCCGAAAACAATCGGTCCCGCTTTGTTAAGAGTTAAAGCCATATGCGCGAGCATAAACGGGACCGAATTAATTCTTCTATTTGTGAGGCTTCCTTGCAAAAATAGAAGCTCTCGAGCATTGACCTTATTTGGATTCTCCCGGCCAAAAATAGTATATGCCAACAGATATCTAAAGACTTTGATGGCCGGGTTATGGATGGTCGAGGCAAGAATTCCTTCAAAAGAATTTATTGAAGTGTTTGACAATCTCTGCCAGAAGAAAAACACCTCGACCGACCAATCTGAATCCAAAGGGCCCTCACAAATAGCACCGTCCCCATGAGGAATTCCTAACAGGCCTGCTAGTGCGCCGGTACTGAATTCATATTCAACAGTAAACATTCTAAATCGGACAATACCAACAGTGCTAGCAATGTTAGGATTGACAATATAGATTAAAGAACTTAAAGATTCGATTGTCAATCGCTCATAGGTAGGTTCTTTGTTTGAAAAGATATTATGCAAACCTAAATTATCTAATAAATAAAAAATGCTATGGTAGATACCCAAATTGTAAAGACAATTTTCATCAACATACCTTATCGGGAGGATCTCCCGATTTTGCAACCGTTCGATAATCTTCCTTTGCCTATCTCCCGGTTTCCCTTCACGAAGGATGAATCCATTGAACTCCATTATGTAGCTCTTGCAATGTGATGAAGAAGATGAAGGTGGGTTGTAAAAAGGTTGGATTTTTATGAAATTCGACGAATGAAAATGAAAATGGAAGTCGGGAAAATGATTTGTATGGTGTGAAGATGAGAAAGTTTGGAGCTTTTGTGGGGTTCAAGGGCTTTTTCGGAAGGTGAAAAAAGGGGTTTTGAAGGTTTAAAGGTGTGAAAATGGTGAAGAATGGGAGTCTGCCCCGAGCTTATACAGACGCTGTGGCGGGCGCCACAACATCTATGGCGGGCGCCACAAGGCAAAATTCGGTTGGATCGGATTTTGGTTATTTGGCTTGGGCTTCTCGTTCTCTTTTTGGTTGGGGGGTCTAGATAGCACTTGCATTGTATTTTACTATTGACATAAGGCTTGCATAATTTTATAAAAATAAAATTTAAACATTAGACTAAAAAATAAATAAACAATTAGTATAACTAGACTATAATAAAAATATAAATATAATAAACAAACATAAAACACACACACACACACACACACATATATATATATATATATATATATATATATATATATATATATATATATATATATATATATATAATATATATATATATATATATATATATATATATATATATTATATATATATATATATATATATATATATATATATATATATATATATATATATATATATATATATATATATATATAGATGTAGAAATATCAATGTACTAAACATAGTTAAGAAAAATATCCCAAATGCAATGATATAAAATAAGTTATGTAAATGCGAAAAATATAAGCATAAATGAGACAAAATAAAATGAGATGGTAAGATCATATAGTAGGGGGTTCGTCTTCCTGAGTAGATCCACGGAGCATGGCTATCTTCTGGCGAAGCTCGGCGATCTCCTGGTATAAACAGTCGGCCTCGGTTGCGTGTGTGAGATCATATACTCCCATCTGTAAGGTGATGTCAGCCACCTCCTGTCTAAGCCCGGTAATCTCTCTACGACACTCTGCGATCTGGGTGCGGATGTCTGGAGTCTGCAATGATAAATTGTTAGAAAATACAGTGATCCTGGGTGAAGGCGGTGTCGGGGTATACTCAGCAATAGGTGGGAATCTTGGCTCCTCGATAGTCTCTCCCTAGCCCTCCAAGGCATAGCTCCAGTTAGCTGGATCATGCACACTAGTTATCATAGGATCAGGCAGTGTAAAATAATGAATCGCCTCGCTATCGACCAACAATCTGAACTGACTTGGGTGGAAGGAGGATCTCCTCATCAACCCTCTGGTCAAACAAAAGTCGATATCCACGGTAGTGTACCCACAGTAGGTCCGGAGATGTAACAACTTGCGAGATAGACCTAAAGCGATAACAATTTGTGTGATGATCCCTCCTACATAAATGACTCCTTTGGTCGATCTGGAAACACTGCTGAGGCCACACAACAGAAAGTTCCCACATGCTACTGGGCGAGACTGGGATGCACAAAATAGTAGGAAGATCTCCTCCTCACTTAGTAATGTCTCAGCATCCGGTCTTCCTAGGAAGGAATGTGCCAGTATCATCTGGAAGTATCTAAAATCAGGGTTATGTATAGCCTGTGACATCTGCGTTGAAGGATACTGCCTCCCTCCACCTGATATTTCACTCCAGAACTTTTCCACCTCCTTACCCAGAAAGTATCCCATAGGTGTCTCAGGGATAGCGTCAAGAGTGGTCTGGAAATCCAATAGGTCACCAAACTCTTTCTAGCTGAAAGAGTACTCAACTCGAAAGAGCCTGAAAGTAGCATACCCATCCGGTCCAAAGTAAGGGTCATAATCAAATGAACTGAGGAACTCCAATGTCAAGTTCCTGTAGGTGTTACTCAGGTCGTTAGCGAACTCGTCCCAATGGAGCTGGTGGCTCAGAAATCGGATACTCGGCTCGATACCCAGGACTTCCATGCAGTGCTGATCTGGATAGCGTGTGGGCGCCATAGGGCGCTGATAAAGAGCTATGTAGCGCTCTCTCTGAGCATCATCTCTATAGGCTACGTGCATATCGTCGAAGTCCTGCATCCTGTAAAAGTTAGGAAAAGAGATCCTGAAAATACAAACCATTCAAATATTTAGTCTCGATAAAAATATGATAAAAATTAAAATTAAAAATAAAATAAAGTAAATGAAAAAAAGTAAAATAAAAATATAAAACCATGGGTTGCCTCCCAAGCAACGCTTGTTTAACGTCATTAGCTTGACGATCAAAATTTATACACCTGTAGTAGTAGGAATCAGTGGATCAATCAGAGTGTGGCTTGAGTAGTCTGTTGGAATGTCTCCTCCTTCGTAGAGCTTCAGTCTTTGTCCATTTACAACGAATGGACTACAAGTTTCGTTCTTGATTTCTACGGCTCCGGATCTCAGAATCTTGGATACTTCGAAAGGGCCAGTCCATCTTGAGCGCAGCTTCCCTGGGAAGAGTCGTAACCTAGAGTTGAAGAGGAGAACATGGTCTCCTATATTGAAATCTTTCTTTACTATTCTTTTGTCGTGCCAGGCTTTTGTTCTCTCTTTGTAAATCTTGGCATTCTCGTAGGCAGATTACCTAAGTTCTTCTAGTTTATGAATGTCAAGGATACGCTTTTCTCCAGAGGTCAGGTAGTCTAAATTCAAAGTTTTAATGGCCCAATAGGCCTTATGCTCTAATTCGAAAGGTAAGTGACAAGATTTTCCATAGACTAGTTGGTAGGGAGTTGTTCCTATAGGGGTTTTGAAAGCGGTTCGGTAGGCCCATAATGTTTCTTGAAGCTTCTGAGACCAGTCTCTCCTAGAGATATAAACCTTTTTTTCTAGGATTTGTTTTATCTCCCTATTGGATACTTCTACTTGGCCACTAGTCAGTGGGTGGTATGGTGTTGCTACTTTATGCCTAACTCCATATTTTCTTAAAAGTTTATCAAATATCCTCGATATGAAGTGTGATCCTCCATCGCTTATGACTAAACGCGGTGTTCGAAATCTAGGGAATATATATTTTTTAAATAGCTTGATCACTACCCTAGTGTCGTTTACGGGTGCGGTTATAGCTTCAATCCACTTAGACACGTAGTCTACAGCTACTAAGATATACCTGTTTCTTAAGGATGGTGGGAAAGGTCCCATGAAATCTATACCCGATACGTCGAAGAGTTCTACTTCCTGAATGTTTCTTAGAGGCATTTCATCACGCCTTGAAATGTTTCCAGTGCGTTGGCATCTATCACATTTGACAATGCAAGCATAGACATCACGCCACATGGTAGGCCAGAATAGGCCAGCATGAAGAATCTTGGCGTATGTCTTAGAGGTGCTCGCATGTCCACCATAGGGTGCAGAGTGACAATGCTCAATTATACTTTTTACTTCTTCTTCTGGAACGCAACGGCGAAAAATGTCATCTTTACCCCTTTTGAAAAGGAGCGGTTCGTCCCAATAAAAGTTTCTCACATCGTTGAAGAACTTCTTCTTGCGGTGGTAGTCAAGATCAGGGGGTATGATATCAGCAACTAGGTAATTAACAAAGTCTGCATACCAGGGTACGTTACTTACTGCTAAGGAATTTTGGGAGTGCTCATGAGGGCCTATGCTATCGTCTTCAATGGTTTCTAGTCTAGCTATTAGTCTATCATAGGCGAAATCATCATTTATGGGTACTAAATCTAGTTTTAGGTGTTCTAGCCTAGAAAGGTGACCAGCTACTACATTTTTAGAAACCATCGGAGTAACCTGGGCTTGGCATCTTTTTTACTTAACAGGTAACGAATGGCAGCATGATCGGTGTAAACTATAATTTTGGCTCCTACTAGATAAAACCTAAATTTGTCTATAGCGAAGACTACAACGAGTAATTCCTTTTCAGTTGTTGCGTAGTTAAGTTGGGCAGCATCTAGGGTTCTACTGGCATAATAAATTGCATGTAATTTTTTATCTTTCCTTTGTCCTAGAACGGCTCCAACCGCATAATCACTAGCATCGCACATTATCTCAAAAGGTTCTGACCAATCAGGGGGTTTCATAATAGGTGCTGATACTAATGCTTGCTTTAAAAGATTAAATGCGTAATTACATTTTTCATTGAAAATGAATTCAGCATCTTTCATTAAAAGGCCAGTTAAGGGTTTAGTTATTTTGGAGAAGTCCTTGATAAAACGCCGGTAGAATCTAGCATGTCCAAGAAAACTTCGGACTTCTCTGATAGTTTTGGGTGGTTTTAGGTTTTCTATAACTTCTATCTTAGCCCTATCTACCTCTATACCTTTTTCGGAAACTATATGTCCTAAAACAATTCCTTCGGTCACCATGAAGTGACACTTTTCCCAATTCAGCACGAGGTTCACCTCCACGCATCTCTCCAGGATTTTCTCAAGGTTAGCAAGACAATTGTGGAAATCAAATCCGTAAACCGAGAAATCATCCATAAACACTTCTATGATACCATCTAGGTAATCTGCAAAGATTGACATCATGCAGCGCTGGAAAGTAGCTGGGGCATTACAGAGGCCGAATGGCATTCGTCTGTAGGCAAAAGTTCCATAAGGGCATGTAAAGGTAGTTTTTTTCTTGATCTTTGGGGTGGATAGGTATTTGGAAGAATCCAGAGTATCCATCTAGATAGCAGAAGTAAGAGTGTCTGGCTAGACGCTCCAACATCTGGTCTATAAATGGTAAAGGGAAATGATCCTTCATGGTTGCTTTATTTAACTTTCTATAATCTATACACATCCGCCATCCTCCTTCTATCCGTTTTGCTACATGTTCGCCTTTATCGTTTTGTACGACTGTGATGCCTACCTTTTTAGGTACTACATGCATAGGGCTCACCCACTTACTATCCGAGATCTGATAGATTATACCTGCCTCAAGTAACTTAAGAACTTCCTTTTTAACAACATCACTCATTATAGGGTTTATTCTTCTCTAATGTTCTCTGGAGGGTTTTGAATCTTCTTCGAGCGAAATCCGATGCATGCATACAGATGGGCTTATACCTTTCAGGTCAGAGATATTATACCCTAAGGCTGAGGGATATCTTCGTAAAACTTCTAAAAGTTGGTTCGTTTCCTCTTGGCTCAAGGTAGCACTGACTATAACTGGACGGTTCATCTCTTCATCAAGGAACTCATATCTCAGGTTCTTAGGCAGTTCCTTAAGTTCTAAGGTTGGTTTCTTAGGGAATGGCATAGGATCTGGGGTAAGGGATAAACATTCGTAAAGGTTATCATTGATGTAGGGTTTCTTAAAGTCATCATCTTCCAGTATGAGAGTTGATGGTAACTTAATTGTTTTTATAATTTCTTCTTGTTCTAATTCCCTAACGCATTCATCAATGATATCTATGACATAACATGTGTCTCCCATCACAGGTGCCATAAGAAATTTCGAAAGTATAAATTCTATTTTCTCGTCACCTACCTCAAAGGTCAACTTTCCTCTCTTGACATCTATTATGGCTCCTGCAGTTGATAAGAATGGTCTACCTAGAAGGATTGGTATATCATTATCCTCTTTGATGTCCATAATAACAAAATCAATATGGATAAATAACCGACCTATCCTAACAAAGACATCTTCTAAAATGCCTATCGGATACTTAACAGATCTATCGGCTAACTGAAGTGACATCTTAGTAGGTTGTAATTCTCCTAAGTTTAACCTCTCACAAACTGCTAAAGGCATTAAGCTCACACTAGCTCCTAAGTCTAGAAAAGCTTTTTCGATGACATGACTACCCAAAAGACAAGGAATGGAGAAATTTCCAGGATCTTTATCTTGTTTTGCTAACTTATTCTCGGAAATGGAATTACATTCCAAGGGTTTCGGATCGTCAAGTCTACGTTTGTTGGTAAGGATGTCTTTGAGAAACTTTGCATAAGAAGGTATTTGGGTGATGGCTTCTGTGAAAGGGATTTCTACGTCAATTTTTTCGATAACTTTAATAAATTTTTGATATTGGTTATTGATTTTGGTTTGTTTGAGTCTTTGCAGATATGGTATAGGTGGTTTATATAGCGGGGGTGGTACGTAAGTTTTATCTTTAGGTTTTTCTCCTTTATCTTGACCTTCCTGTTTTTTAGATTCCTCTGGTTCCTTTACTTTGTCCGGGTGTTTGGTATATTCCTTAGAAGTTTCTAGTTCACTCAGTCTTGGGTTTCGTGGCTCATCATAAGCGTTCCCACTTTGTAGGGTAATGGCATTGGCTTGTCCTCTCGGATTCTGTTGAGGTTGTCCAGGGAACTGCCCTCCAGGTGTAGTCTGAGGGGCTTGGTTAGCTACCTGAGAGATCTGGGTTTCAAGCATCTTGGTATGAGTAACTATTTGGTCAACCTTGGTTCCTAACTGGGTAATCAGTTCGTTAACGTGAATGTTTTGGTTCATGAATTCCTTGTTTTTTTGGGTTTGAGCAGTGATACAATTTTCCATAATTTTCTCAAGGCTCGGCTTTGGTGGTACAAGTTGCATAGGTTGATTTGGTCTTGGGGCTTGATAACCAGGTTGTCTCGGAGGTGCATTATTTTGGATAGGGTTATTATTTTTATAGGAGAAGTTCGGGTGATTCCTCCATCCAGGGTTTTAGGTATTCGAGTATGGGTTCCCTTGGGTGTAGTTCACTTGCTCAGAGTGGGTTTCGTTTAATAGACTGCATTATGTAGATTGGTGTCCTTTGATTCCACATATCTCACAATCCGACGAAACTACGACTGCAGTATTCTGGTTCATGCACATATGCTCGACCTTAAGGGATAATGCGTTCATTTTAGCTTGCATCATGTCTATTGAGCTTAGTTCATGCAATCCTCTTTGGGCTTCCTTCTTCTTAATTGTCGCTCGTTCGAATCCCCATGATTGATGGTTTTGAGCCATATCTTCGATGAGGGCACTAGCTTCAGGATAAGGTTTGTTCATCAGTGCACCGCCTGCGGCAGCGTCGATGGTCATCTTAGTGTTATAATGAAGTCCATTATAGAAGGTTTGAATGATTAACCAATTTTCTAAACCATGATGTGGGCATGCTCTTAACAACTCTTTATATCTCTCCCAAGCTTCGAACAACGATTCTCCTTGGTTCTGGGTAAATCTAGTTATATGGTTTCGAAGAACGACGGTCTTACTTGGAGGAAAGTATCTAGTAAGGAATACTCTTCTAAGGTTACCCCAAGTCGTAAAGGAATTGGGTGGAAGGGAATCTAACCATGATAGGGCTTTATCTCTAAGAGAAAAAGGGAATAATCTTAAACGGATTTCCTCAGGAGAAGCTCCATTGGTTTTAAAAGTGTCTGCTAATTGGAGAAAGATTTTTAAATGTTGGTTTGGGTTCTCAGTAGCGAGACCTGCAAATTGTCTCTATTGCACTAGTTGCAACAGGGAAGGTTTAAGTTCGAAATTATTAGCTAGGATGGTTGGGTTTACTATACTAGAACTAGGTTCTTCGTTGGATGGTTGGGCGAAGTCCTTAAGAGGTCTTTGGTTTTGATCTTCGGCCATAGCTCTCCTAATTCTATGGAAAAATAAACGTGCGCGAGCGTAACGTTCAGGTTCCGCCAGAGGATATACTAAGCTTCCGGTGCTGCGAGTTCTTCGCATTGACCGGCGGGTAATAATCTAAGTCTAAACAATATAACAACAGGGTATGAAATTTGACGAAATTGGTCCCTGGCAACGGCGCCAAAAACTTGATGCGTGGCTTTTCGCAAGTATACGAACGCGTCAGAGTAATATAAAAGATTGTCGAATCCACAGAGACCAAGTGTCAATCTATCGTAATCTATTGTTATGGTGTTTATCTAAGGTAATCAAAATAGGGGTTTTTAGAGTGTGCAATAAAGAGTAAAGTATTGAATAAAGTTCAATTAATAAAGACAGACTCGAATGTAATTCACATAATCAATTAATAATCCAAGTACTTGCTAATAGAACTACTTATGGGCAGTGTTTCCTACTTTGAAAAGAACCAATTTAACAAGAACTGTCGCTTTCGCATATTCAGAACCGAGTTGTACTCCCTAATCAAACCCTCTTATTGTCACTTATAAAAAGGCGCGCATTGCGTTAGAGTAGTAAACCTATTTTTAAGAAATGTAGTATCTTGACTAAGTTGAAAAGTATTTTAACCTGGATTTCTTAACCAAAAGAGGTTCTCACGAACTAGACTCTAAACTTATAAACACGTCCGAAAATAGTTTTAAAATCTCTTTTCTTCTTAAGTTAAAAACTCCTAATGAACTAAACAAAGTGCTTTCGCTGTATTTGATATAGTTAAAAACAATTAAGTTTAAAAAGACGTTGGACGACTTTCGATCTTACCCAACGGAAATTAAGTGCGGCAAAACTTAAGTTGAAAGTCAAAATAGCCCTTAAGTGTTTCTACGAGCAATTGTGCGGATTATCGGTTCAATTACGATCCTTACATTCTAACCTTATAGGTTTAGTTAGACAAGGTAAAGTAAAGGTGTATTTTAATTTAAATAAAAGTAGTGCGAGTGCGGAAAATAAATAAAAGTAGTGCGAGTGCGGAAAATAAATAAAAGTAGTGCGAGTGCGGAAAATAAATAAAAGTAGTGCGAGTGCGGAAAATAAATAAAGTAAAGCGAGTGCGAGAAATAAATAAAGTAAAGCGAGTGCGAGAAATAAATAAAGTAAAGCGAGTGCGGGAAATTAAAATAGATAAAGGCAAAGTAATAAAAACCTGCTCCAATCGGAGGGTTGAATAAAATGCAAAGCGGAAATGAAAATGGCGGCAGGATTAACTTCCTTCCAAAGTGCTCCAAACTCGATTACAGACTCGATCACAGACTTGATTACACAATTGTGGGAACACCCCAATGCGAAGCGATTACCGCTTTAAAATACTGAATATATGCCTAAGTGAAACTAAGTTTGCTCTAAGTTTGCATCTGCTCTAAGTTTGGATGATTAAACAAATGAAAACGAGTATGTATTTATAGGCAAGTAAAATGATGGAAATGACAAGGATGCCCTTCTGTTTGAAATTGAGAGGGAAAACTTTTCCTCTTGTGGCGCCCGCCACAAGTCTATGGCACCCGCCATAAGGCAAAATTGTGGCACCTTAGTGGAAGTAGTGGGGAACGTGGCAGTTGAGGGAAGTTGAGCTGTGACACGTCATGGCTGGTCCTATGGCGCCAACCACAGTGGGAGCCACAAATGCAAAATGCTGAATTTTAGTCTTTTTAGCTCATTTTCACTCTTTTTCTCGATTGGGGCTCCGATTAAAGTAAAAACCTAAAAACAAAGAGAAATATAGTAATAACACAACAAAATAACAATAAAACTACTAAAATGCATGCGGAATCGGAGTCGAAAATACGGTGAAATTCAGTGTCATCACACTGAACCAATGGTGGTAAATCCTGGTGATAGAGAACCTTACCCCATCCATATATGTTATCCACGTGAGTTCAAACATAAAAAGGGGGTGAATTTTCATAAAAGATTTTACAAAAACTTGAACAAATAAAGCAATTTTTAAGTTGATTTTAAGAATGGAGTAGAAGAAGAAGAAAATGATAGCTGAAAGATAAAAGCAATAAGACAAAGAAATAAGGGAAAAAGAAGGAACTATTGTGGAAAAATATTTTTGATGTTTTGAAGATAATAATTTTTTTGTAAATATAATTAAGATTAAGATCTTTTTGTTATTTAATGTATGCTCTTGAGTGAAAATAAATAAGATAAATGTGTATAAAGTTTATCATCAACGATGAGAGAAGTCATGATTCTTAAGTTTATTGTTAAGTACACCATCTGTCCCAAATTATAAGAGAAAATTAGATGCAAAATGAATTTAATTTATCCTCCCTCTCATCTTTTTTATAACCAACAACCAATTATAATTGTTTTTACATCTTCCTAAACAAATTATTTCAAGAAAACCACAAGTTAAATTATCATATTTTTACTTTTCTTAATAAGTGTGAATTTTGTTTTTTCTCTTATATTTTGGGGCGGATGGAGTATGTTATAAGAAAAGAAAAGCATATGTTTGAAAGGAACACAAAACATTAAGGGTGGCAAATTAAGGGTGGCAAAGAGATAAGTCACATAATAGAATTTTCATAATTATGCATCATATTGAGGATCAAGCTTAGCCTTAAAAGTCTCATAATGACATTTCTGTAATTCTCTTTCACATCCAAAAGATTTGCATTCTTAAATGAAAGTTTCACAATTATGCATCATATCTACATGGTCAAGTCTCTCCACTAAAAGACAAAAGCATAGAAATTTTGTAATTATATCATAAAGTTGTGGGTCAAGCTTCTCATCAAATATACATATAATGGTAGTCTTGTAAATATGGCTTTAATACAAAGTCACCATATTCTCTTCGGATTTTAGAGGATAAAGACCTATATAAATGTACATTTATCCTCTTCACATCTCACTCAGTCATTCAAGAAAATTCTCAAATGAAATAAGTTATCATATCATTCCAAAATCATGTTCCTTCTAAAATTATTTACTTAGAATCAAAAATCAGCATTGATAAGAGTATTTTCTTAAAATCACAAATTCTCAATGTTCCTTTATTTGTGAAGTTATAAATCTAAGACTTAATTCAAATTTCACCATATCTTTATATATCGTCAAGTTACCTTGAACTTGTGCAATAGTGTAAGCTTGTTGAAACTTCATAATCAACATTGTAATCCTGGTGAGACTAAGAAAAAACTTTTGAGATTTCCATTATCATAAAAGCTACTCCAGCCCCCAAGGATCTTATCTTGAGATTTCCATTATCATAAAAGTTTTTGAGACAAAAAAAACCCACAATCTTCTTTACACCAAACTTTTATCTCAAGTTCAATTTACAATCATTATATGTCATCAGAGTTTAAGAAAACAATCCTCTCTTATAATTACGAATGATAAAATATAGAAAAGGTTACACAAGAATTTCTACGTAGTAGTTACTCTATCATAACTAAAACTATATTTGAAGTGAGTATAAAAATTAGGAGCAAAGTGAGAGTACAGGAGAAAGAGTATTTCAAAATACTTGTGTGTTTTCAAATGAACACAAGACTTCCTTTTATAGAATTGGATTTAGAAATTTTTGGAAACTTTGAAAAATCCCAATTCGGTTAATAATCGATTATTTTATGACCATAATCAATTATGCCTTAGAAAATAAGGAAAGTTTTTATTTGACCTAAAACATAATCGATTACTAGATATTTATAATCAATTATTAAGATATTTTAGCCCTATAATATCACACATTTACCATAATCTATTATAAGGCTTAATTTGTTTCATAATCGATTATACTTAGTTTTAAAAGGTTTAGGCTAATTTCAAAATTGTTTTAAGAAGAAGTTTGGAAAGAGATGAAGTTTTGAAAATATTTTTGTAAGTGTGTGTATGATTTTCGTACTTGGTCATGGACGAGAATATTATTTCTTTAGGGAGTCTGTAGTTAAATTTCCTCGTCTTTTGACTTGTATCATGATTTTTAATGGTCGTATTGACATCATTTTGAAATGGAATTTAAATATTCCTTATATTTATTTGATTATCATTGATTTATTATTTACATAGAGTCTTATCGGTTACCTGCAAAAAGGTGTTAATATTTAATTTAATAAATTGAGTGTGTTGGTCTTACCTATACATGCTCATTATTGGCCCCTTATTTTGGGTTACCTTCCCAATATATTTGTGGTCCTGGACTATGTAAGACCAGTAATATAATGCTCTGAGGATATTATTAGACAATGCTTGCCTCTTAAATCTTGGTAGGATACACCCTTATGGAACTCGACGAGGGTGTATACAACTTCATCTAAATATTTTGAAAAGAGGTGCTGGAAATACCTCTTTTATAAGGTTTCCCCCTATGATCTAGTATGAGCATGTTCAGAGTGGTAAAGGCTTCGTTCATGATCATAGTGATGTGAAGTTTTTGTTGTTTTTGCTATCATAACGACCATAATGAGTGTTATGGATATATTGGGTCTCTTGAGTGTTGCTTGGATGAACGAATGGTTAATTCTTACCATTCTCGTGCCTGTCAGCTTTGATAGGACATCTGGAAACATATTATATTCTTCTGGAACATGTGAAATCTCATATTTCTCGAATGTGTTTAGTTTGTCTTTGGCATGTGCATCACCCTTAACTTGGGAGGCTACTAACTAGGAATCTATTAATAACATGACTTTTTCTATCCTCACCTTTGTTGCTATACTGATCCATGCGATAATGACTACATATTCAAATTAGTTGTTTGTGATGGAGAAGTTAAAGAAAATATATACTTCTACTACGAGCCCATCATTTCTCTTGAAGATGATATCAACTCCACTTCCCTTGCAATTTGATGAGCCATTTGCAAAGATATTCCACTTATTGTTTGATTCATATTTGTAATGAGTTAACTGTGTATGAAGTTATTAAAGACTTGGGATTTGAGGTCCTTTTTGGGCTCTAAATATATATCTACGAAAATATTATTGTTGGGGATCGAACATATGACTAGTAAAATCTTTCCTCTCAGTTGGAATCTCAACTGAGGGGAAAAATGACGCACTTTCCATAACATGTTTCTTTACCTCGCCTAACAACCCGAGGTAAAAGTCCTTTTTTAGCTGAGGTAAAATCACTTCTTCATAGTAGTGAGTGTGTTTGGAAGTCTGGAAATGAACCCGTTGAGGGCAGTGAGCATACCGTTGAACTTCATTATTTTCTCCTTTGTGGATGAAATATACATTTTGATGATGGCATCACACTTTTTGGGTTGGCTTCAATCTCTATTTATATGAGGTAGAATCATAAGAATTTATCGGTTTTAACCCCAAATGGGCACTTCTTTGGGTTCAACTTCATGTTGTTTGGTGCACGCATTGAACACGACGATATGATAGCTTTCATGTAGTTACTGATATTTGGACTTGACTATCATTTCATCCATGTACACCTCTATCATGTCACTATTCTCTTTTTGAAAGATTCTATTCATTATCCTCTAGTATGTTGCACCCGATTTTTCAAACTAAAAGATGTTGCGTTGTACTTATAGTCCGTGTGTTATGTTATGAATGTTGTCTTATCTCGGTATGTCATATGGATTAAAATTTTATTATACCTAAAATAGGCATCTATGAATGGCAAGAGCTCGTATCCTATTAAGTTTTCCACCAGCTTAACAATGTTGACGAGAGGGTACAAATCTTTGGAACAAGCTCTGTTGAGATCGATGTATTCAACACACATGTGCCACTTGCCACTCACCTTCTTGACTAAAACCATGTTGGATAATATTTATGTGTATTTTAGTTTAGAAATTATATTTGCTTGGAAGTATGTCGATGATTCTCTTCGTGGCTTCAATTATCTCCGATGACTAGCGTAATCTTCTATAGGTAACATGCTTAGAAGAAGGGTCAATGTTAAATTGGTGGCACGCCATGCTGGCATCAATGCCTGACATCTCTTTAGGTGAATTATGTGAATAAGTATTTGTTAGATTTGATGCACCTAATTAGTCTGTCTTCCATGAAAATTAGAATATTTGCCTTAATCTCCATAATAGGTGATAGATTGTTGTGGAGTTGAATAGACATGAAAGCTCCATCTAGAATAGACCTTGGAATCCTTGTTATAGTCACGAAAGGGAAATGAATCTTTGTATCATGGTCGTCTTCGAGCGTGGCTTACTATATACATGCATCAAAGTCTGTGAAATTGACGTCTAGAAGGTATTGTCGAGATGAATTGGCATCTTGACCTTATCCTTTGGTTGAACAAATACCCAACCGGGTTCTTTTGTAGGGCCTTAAAGAAACGACATGCTCGTACCAGATCCACACACAAGGTTATCATTTAGTAATTGATGTTGTAGTTCTTCATCTCTAAATGAAGACTAGACAATACTACATCCAAAGCCAATTTATAAGGTCTGCCAGAATGTGGTTGTAGAATGTTTTGTACAGAACAACTAGGATATGAAAGCTTATTGTCCTAGTGTCATTTCCTTATCCAGAGGTAACAAAAATTTGATGAATCCCCAAGGGTGGTTTATTGAATTATTGAATAAGTGAAGTCCCATGTAAGGTGATATGGTTTCTCTTCTTAGGACCAACTTTTTGAACAACTCAACATACATAATAAATTTTAATCTCCCTTCGTCAATGAGTATTTATGAGACATCAAAATTGACCATGGTTGTCGTTATGACCAATGGGAATATCTTGTTGGGGATACCTCATACCTTATCGTTATCTTTAAAGCCTATAATATGCGTCATCCAAGGCTCTTAACTAAATCCAGTTCTCAATTCTAATTGATGGATAACAACTATCTTATTTTCCTCTTGATGGTTCCCTTAGATAGCACCTTCGGTCTTGGGAACCCTCTTATACTTGATGAAATAAAATGGTAGCCTTTGGAGAGAGGGCTACGAATAGAAATTTTACTTTACTATGACCTTTCTCTTCATTTTTATCTCTTCATTTACTAGTAACTTTATCGTGTCATGAAAAATACAGAGTTGCCACCGGATTTTATTTATTCCAAAGGAAAGGGAAAATAGCGATAAAACCCCAAATGAGAATGGTCTCACAACCAAGAGCGGATTCAGAAGTCGGTTATGCAAGGGGAAGGTATTAGCACCCCTCACATCCATGGTACTCCATGGGAACCACTTGCTTGTATCAATGCATATGGGTGTTGCTAATCTGTATGTTGCTCGCTATCGATGAAATGTAATGAATAAGAGTAAGATGGGAAGAATAAGTTTTAAATTAGTGTGTTCGCCAAGGATTTGCGCTCTTGTGCCTACATATCCTCATACGTGCAATTAGGAAGTCAGAACTCCGTAGTTCCACTCACAAATAGAGTATGTGCTTATTTGTTTTTATGAACAATATTGACGTTCGTATGCTACTGTTCACTTTCTTGTATGCTCGAGCATGAGAGTGGAAAGTATTTGCTTGTTTGCGGTAAAATGGATACACTTGGATCACACTCTAGAAGTTAAACATTACTTTCTCACACATGGAGGCTTAAGCTTTATTCATGGTAGAACAGAAGCAACACATCATTTAAAAAAGGTTTGAAGAAAGCACTGAGGCAGAAGATGATTTGATTTATTGGGGTTGATTTTAGTGCGGAGACAAGCATTAGACCTTTGGCTAGATACAGTCAATAGTCTAAAAACTCGGGATTTGAGAGGATATTGTTATCCTAACCACTATTTTTCATCCAAAAGAGATTTGAATTATGAAAAAAGTTTGGAAAGTCTAATAATTGAAACTTAGAGGGAGACAAGTATCTAACCCTTGACTAAGTACGACCAACAATCAGAATACTTGGGAGTCGAGAGGACAATGGTATCCTAACTACTCTTTTTCTCCCTCATAGCACCTAGATCTAACTTGTTTGACTCATTAAATGTTTAAAGAGAGAAGTCAAGTGTCGGGTCCTCAAGATAGGTACGACCGACAACCCAAGTACTTGAATGTTGTGTACAAACACGTACTTCCCATTTTTGTATTCCAGTTTATTATGAAATTGTTTTGGAAAAGGCACTTGATGTTGGATCAAGTGTTTTGAGTTTATTATGAAAGAATGTATGAAGAATGGAGGAGAGAGATAGGATGAGGTTGAGAAGAGAATGGAGAAGAATGGCGGATCATGGAATGGATGGGAGATATTTGACATTGGATCAAGCACTCGCGTCACAATGGTGTGAGTTTTATTTGGAAAACAACTTGACATTGGATCAAGTACCTTTTGTTTCTTTTGAAATGCTTTGTTTTTATCATTTGTTTTTACCTTTTTAGTTAGCATGCGTGATGAACTACTAAAAGAATAAACATAGACTATTACATCGTCATGGGGTGGGGGACATTTAACCCACAATAGGGGGATGTAAGCAATACAACATAAGTGAAAAATGGAAAGAAATTAGACAAGTTACAAACCATGTACCATGCCTAAAACATACAAGTGGCATGGTACTCCACACAATACAAGTTAATTGAATGGGTTAAAGGCAATGGATAACTTTGATAGTACTTGAAGCTCAAAGTCACATGTGGACACAAACATGAATCAAAGTTAGTTAAATAATATGAACCAAATGGAATTAAAATGCCAACATAAATGAATCATGAAATGCTATGATGAAATGATATAATGATGTAATGATATGGATATAATAATCATGGTGAAAATAATGGACATGATAACACCTCATATCAAATTGAAATATCATTTTCAATTTGGGTTCAATAACCACAATCAAAGATATTTATCAATTAAAATGGAATTAAAGTCAAGCATGGCATGTGAATTTGACATAAAATTAAAAGTCAAGAATTGAAATGAATAATCACATAAAAAATTACATGCCTAAACAAATATTTTTTAGGGGATTTTCTAATTTGGTTATTAAAAAAGACATGTTAATTTCTATGTAAATTCTACATGACATTTAATCATGAAAATTAAACTAACAATCAATACATTTTTATTATTTCTAAACATGATAAAAAAATGATTAAAGTCAATAAAAGAAATAAAATCATGAAAATATTATAAAGAAAAAAATATCAAAAACAATTAAAAAATTGAATATGGGACATGGGGTATGATACTGAAAATGGGTGTAGAAAAGGAGACCAGGTGTGTGGGCCTTGGGTAAGAGGCACATTAGAATTCGGTCCTGGAATGGGGGTGTAAGGAGCATTCAGGGATGATGGTGAGTAAAACAAGTTGGGCCCATGTACATGAGGCCCAGACAGAAACAAGACAAATCAATCAACAATGGAATTGGCATGTGGTTTACACATCAATTGGTCATGTGGAATAAAATAATTCAATTTGAATTGGATTGAATTCAAATGCGCGCAACTTAAATGTTTCCACCCAAGTCACTCAGATGAACCTCATCGTGGGCCTACGTGCCGAAAATCGTCTCCGACGGTGGTGGCCATCAAAAATGGAAATTGAACCCATCAAATCACTCGTCTTGACCTAACCTCTCTGAATCTCTAACCAATTCAAAGAAAATATAGCCATAGGTCACTAACCGAACCTAAAATCCTCAAGAACCCTAGGGAGAAATAGCTAATTAAACCCTTATTATGAGGATTCAAAGCTCATGAGATTGGGGCTTTAAATCCCCCCTCAATGCTTTACATCACGACAATAAGAAATTGAAGAAAAGAGAATGTTTTCAAAAGTACCTTGCCGGAGAAGACGGAGTTGATCGACTGTGAGCTTTTAGGTAAATGGTTCTGACTCCTTGTCTCTTTTACTTTAGAATGCCTCTTCCTCTTCTTCTTTTACTCTTCTAGATTGTTGATGTTGGCTTGAACCTGAAACTGAAATCGTGTAATTGTTGAGAGGTTTATTGAATTAGAGAGAGAGAGAGGTTAAGCAGAGGGTAATAAGAGGTTGATAATGATCAGTGAAGATAGTGTTCAGTTGAATGATGATAAAGAATGATGAAGATGAGTGTTTAGGGATTTCAGAGAGAGAGTGGTGAAGTGAGTGTTTAGAGATTTTGAAAGGGTGAATCCTAAATGCAGATTCTGTTGAATCAGAATGATGATTGATGGAGTAACTTTGAGTGTTTGTGATGAATGCATGATTGAGAGCTTGAAGAGTGAATGAAGCTGATAGTTTTTGTAGCCACCCAATGATTGAGGCGATGGGGATGATATATAGGTTGTTAGAGTGTTAGGCATTGATGCAAAGTTAGTTAGGATATTCAGTTGGAGTTTTTGAAATCAAGGACATGTGAGTTGGTTTGAGAATCAGTTAGAGAAGGGTGGAATTCAACGCCAACAATTAGTTAGTGATTTCTATTGTAACTGAGTTAGTAGTTAAGTTAATTGGATATGTGATTTAGTTAGGTTAAGATTGTTAAGTTGGTGTGGTTAGTTGGAAAGGTGAAAGTAAATTTTAGTTAGGTTAATTGATGTGGGTTGTTGTGCATTTATTTGCTCTATTTTTCCTACTGCATTGATGTTTGATCTGGTATGCATAATTTTGCTCTGAATTGTTGCAAGGTGCTTGTTATGTGGCTTCATGATATGTTGCATTTGGTTTGTTAGAAGGATTTTGGTCAGGTTCAGGATTGAATTTGCAGCAGTCTGCATGATGTTTACAGGTAGGCTTTCTTAGTTGAGTTGACTTGATTGCAGGTCCATTTGTTACTACTGTTACATTGCAGAGTGGTGGTGTATCCTGCAGAATTGTCAGCTTGGTATGCCCTTCATGTCACATCTAGTTTGGCATATGTTTGATGCAAGTTTGCTTGGTTTTCTTTGCTCATGTTTTTTTTACATGACATGGTTCTACAGGTGGTAACTTGGCTCATGGTGTAACAAAATTTTTGCAATGGTTTTTGCACATCTTTCATGATAGGTATGCTCATGTTATAGCCTTGTATTGCTTTTGTGGTATGACTTTCATTGTAAACTAACTTGCATTGTTGTCTTTGCATTGCATTTTGTAGGTCAAGCACACATGTAATGATGGTTGGGCGTGGCCTAAAAACAAGATATTCACCTAACTTGCACTTGAAGTAACATTGGCAAATGGCACAAATCAAGGATCAAGAGTGAAAGAAAAGATGACTTATGGAGAGTGAAATATGGATTAGGGTTTTGGGATGTACAATGGGTGAGTTGACTTTGGTCAAAGTTGACCAAAAAGTCAACTGTTGACCAAAGTCAACATTTGATCAAAGTGCCATTTTTGTAGATTTTTGTATATATGGACATCCTTATGATATGTAATGATTTGTTTCATGGGATTTGAGGATCTTGAATGAAATTGAAACTTGTGTTTGATGTTTGAATTTGATATTGAATTGATCTGAACATTGAACATATTGACTTGAAATGGCTTGAAATGAACTATATCCATGACTTGAATTGATCATATTAGCATGGTGAATGAACAAGGATAACACTTGAATTGAATGAACTAGGCTTTAACAACTTGAATAGACAATGCCAAGAATGCACCAAAGATCCATGGATAGACAATGAATGAACCATGACCAAACCAATGGATGTGTATGGATGGTACAAGACTTAGATGAATCCTTAGACCTTAGTAAGGAACAACATGGACAATTACTATGACCTAACCAAAGATCCATGGACAAAACCCCAAGGTATTGAAAATGGCATGAAATGGATTTATGACCAATGATCAGATGAAACCAAACCAAGAATGGACCATGCACTTGAGATGACCAAATGAAATGGACCTAAGCAAAGCATTATCAAGCCATGGGCTACACATGAAAAGGTGATTAGATGAAATGTTATGGAATGGAAGCAAATTAAAGTGGTAGGACCAAGAACTTTTAATCAATGGTCATGAACAAGATGAATGGAATCAACACCAAGAAACCAAAATGAATGAAACATGAACAATAGGTTATTGAATGCAATTTGGTCAAGCAAGGGAAACACACCCACACAATGGAATGATCATATGGAATTAGGGTTAGGAGGACACCCACAAAGGCATGGGACATACATTAGGGTTTAGGGACACCATGATCAAGTGAGATTCCAAATTAGGGGTTTGCTTCACCAAGAAGCCACAGTTGAATCACCCAATGTCAAGCACATACACAAGCCTCAAGAGATACCCTCAGATTAGGGTTTGATTATTGGGCCAACTCAAGTTGATGGGAAACCCTAGTTTCCACTAGGTGTAAGCATAATGCTTGGAATCCATGATACCTGTCCTCTTATATTAGACCATGGCTATGCAGATGAAATGAATGCCTATGAGGATAAGTAGATGGTCAGGGTTAGTGACCTAAATGAACATTGTGAAGGGTAAGGTAAATTTTGTGGTATGACAGCTGCCCCTATTTAATCTTCTCAAACTTGAATGTATGGATGGTAACAGCTTCCGGACGTTTAAGGTAGGAGGGGACTAAATACTAAAATATCGAAAAAATTTCCCACCAGAAACAAATGAAATGTGAAGATAGGTCACAAAGAAATTCTTCAATGGGGTATAGGATGAAAAAATAGCTTTTGGTGCAGGGCAGCGATGGGGATTGAAAAGTTACCTGTGGGAAATGGGTAGTTATGAAAGGTCAGATATGCATGATGTATGCAAGATTCTGATGCAGTAGGATTGATATTTTTCTCAAGCTCTCTGCTTTCTTTTTTTCTTTTTACTAGCTCTCTGGAAGACATTGGAAGAATTTTCCGTTGGGGAATATGGTGAAAGATATTTGAAAGATGGTTTGTCAGGTGGAGCCTGGACTTTGTGGTGACGGTTGGGGAGGAAAAGGTGGGTTGGCCCATCACGCACTGGGCTCTCGGAGGGGATCTTTTTTATGTATGATTTTGTAATTTTATAACTGGGTATAAAAAGGAAGGGATGCCAAACACAGTTCGCCTTGGGTGGGGAGACGAGTTCCAAAATTAACCTTATTGGAACATACATAGATAGAAATGCCAAATGCGAAGATTCAGGCTGAAGCTGGAGACCGATTCCAAAGTTGACCTTATTGGAATAGAAAAAGAGATAGAAGGGGTAGATGGTCCAGATACAACCGAGACTTAAGCTAAAGCTGGAGATGAGATTTTGAAATTAACCTTATCAGAAAAAGAAGGATAAGCTGGACTTGGGCTAAAAACTAAGAATGGGGTTCCAAAATTAACCTTATTGGAACAGGAAAAGGGATAAACGGGCTAAACACAACCGGTGTTTAGGCTAAAGATGGGAAGGATTCCAAAGTTAACCTTATCGGAATAGGGAAGAAATGGCGACTTCACTTAGGATAGGGGTTCCAAAATTAACCTTATTGGAACAGAAAAGAGGTAGACGGGCCAAATACAACCGAGATTTGGGCTGAAGCTGGAAAGGGTTCCGAAGTTAACCTTATCAGAAAAATAAGAAATGGCTAACCACAACCGGGGTTTAGACTCACGTTGGGGGTAAAATTCCAAAATTAACCTTATTGGAACTAGGATAGGAAAGAAGGGCTAAACACAACTAAGGTTTAGGCTAAAGCTGGAAAGGATTCCGAAGTTAACCTTATTGGAAAAATGAGTAGAAAGGCTAAAGAAATAGGACTTGGACTAAAGCGAATGAAAGGTTTTGAATATCAGTTCAAAAATCTATGGGTGACTTGTCAAACACGAGGGTTTGGGATCAGGAAATATGGGAGCTAAATGATAGTTAACAACCTGCTGGGAAAGAAGGACTAAGGACGAAGCTTAGACTTAAGGATGGTGTAGCTAAAACTCTACTTTAAACTCATGGCGGAGGTATGCGGGGATAAACAACAAGTTTCAAGCTTGCTAGGGAGAAGGTGAATGCTAAACACCACGTTCAGGCTCACATTGAAGTACCGGTCAAACATATTTCAGAAGTGTAAAGATTCACATGAAGGTCTGATAGTGTTTATGTTTAACACTGCTGGGAAAAGGTAAAGAGAGGCTAACCCATAGTTTAGGCTTAAACTGGTTCATAATGGAAGGTTGCCAACAAAATGGGACTCTGGGGATGGCTTTGATAAGTGTGCTGGGGAATAGAGAAGGGTTTGGTCAACGAAACTGGACTCTAAGGGGATACAGAAAAAGGTTTTACCCACATGATTGGGCTTAGGAAAGGTGCCAACGAAAATGGGCTATTGAATAGTGTCAAGAGAATTTTAGAGCTCACCTCTGCTTGTTAGAGAGATTCATGTTATGCCGGATGATATGCATGAATGGAGCGATATTGATTATGCATGACAGGTTTATGCAATGATATGAAGGTCTACAGATGCCCCAAGTTTAGGTATGGTGTGCCAAACACCTAAGGATATTTGCTTGGGTTACAAGGCTCTTGTTTACAAGGTGTGGGCTGCGCCTCACATAACTTCCCGACATCCCACTTTCTCAATGCTGCTGGAGAAAGAATCTTACATGGACCTTCTGATGCCCCAGGCTGGATCCGAATAGGTATGCTGAAAGGGATTACCATGGGGAATGACGCTTCTCGTAATCTCTTGGGTCAATAGACCTTCACAATCTTATGTCTTTATATGCTGTATGCAATAATTTGGGTACCGTGGTCATACATTTAGACACTTTATGATCAACATAAAATCAGGGTTTCATTCCAATGTTTTTTATTATTATCCCCGAAGTTTTAAATGCATTGTTTATTAGAAATAATAATTACATTTCGCAAACAAGTGGAAAAAGTAAAAATGAGGAATGATTCTGAATGAAAATTTTATTGATTGGAATTTGGCCCATAAATGGGCGATTACATAAGGAAGAAATTCCTAAATGAGGTAATTGAAAAAAATAAAACATAAAACAAATTGGCAATGTGAAAGTCTCGGATTTCCATTGAGGTCCAATTCTACTATAGTCTTTATGTCTTATGGATCCTTGTACTCTGCTTCGGTTGAGAGTGACTGGATTAATCCCTCTGTTTGGGGTTTCCACTGCTCGAAAGATGGATTCACAGAGCCTTGACAGTATGCAGTCTTTGCCTATAAATCCCTAACTTTTGCCTAGACCGCCCTTTTCGGGTTTTCAGTCTAGCGGGATACCCTTTTTTGCCTAAGTTTCCCCTCAAGGTGTCAACTTAGCGGGTTTTCAGTTCTTTTAATTTATATCCCTATTTTTTTCCTGAACCTTTTCCTTTTCTGACCCACCGGGATGCCCATTTTTGCCTAAATTTTCCTTTCAGATGTTAACTTAGCGGGTTAAATATTAGGCAAAATATTTTCTGATTGCGTCTGCATTCACGGGTGATGCAAGATCATCATCGTACATAGTTGAGAGGATCAAGGCTCCTCTTGAGTAAACCTATCTCACAATGTATGGGCCTTCATAATTGGGGGTCCACGTGCCCCGAGGATCTGTGTGGGTTGGCATAATCTTCTTGAGTACCAGGTCACCGACTTGGAGATTCCGAGAATGGACTCTCTTGTCAAAGTACCTTTTCAACCACTTTTGATAAAGTTGGTCGTGGCATAAATATGTCACGCGCTTTCTTCGAAGAGGTTCAACTGATCGAGTCTGGCTTGAATTCATTCAACTTCATCCAATTTGACGTCTGTTAGAACTCTTAGAGAGAGGATCTCTATTTCGATAGGGAGGACTGTTTCCATACTGAACACCAGAGAGAAAAAAGTTGCCCTAGTCGATGTTCGTACCGAAGTACGATAGTCGTGCAAGGCAAAGGGTAACATCTCGTGCCAGTCCTTGTATGTCTTTACCATTTTTTGAACAATTTTCTTTATGTTCTTGTTGGCTGCTTCTACTGCACCACTCATCTTTGGATGATATGGCGAAGAATTGTGGTGTTCAATCTTGAAACTCTTACACAATTCCTTCATCATCTTGTTATTAAGATTCAAACCATTATCAGTGATGATTTTGTTAGGAATCCCATAACGGCAGATGGTATCTTGTTTCAGAAAGCGAGCCACAACTTGTTTGGTGATATTTGCGTACAACGCAATTTCTACCCATTTGGTAAAGTAGTCGATAGCAACAAGACTGAACCTATGCCCATTCAAAGCAGTTGGCTCAATAAGACCGATCACGTCAATGCCCCACATAGAAAAGGGCCATGGAGATAAGCTGACATTCATAGGTACTGGAGGCACATGTATCCTGTCAGCATAGATTTGGAACTTGTGACAAGTCTGCACATGACATAAACAATCTACTTCCATAGTCACCCAATAATAGCATGCTCCGAGGATCTTCTTACACATTGAATGCCCACTGGAATGTGTTCCAAAGGAACCTTCATGCACATCCATTATAATTTACTCTGCTTCGTGTCTATCCTTGCATTTGAGCAATACCGAATCATAACTTCTCTTATACAACACATCTCCACTTAAGAAGAACTTGGATGAGAGATTTCTCAAAGCCTTCTTATCGGCGATAGATGCATTGTCTGGGTACACCTGTTTTCAAGGTACATCTTGATATCATGGTACCAAGATTTATCATCTGACTCTTCCTCGGTTGCCAAATAGTATGCAGGCTCATCCAGGTGCTCAATATGGATAGAAGGAGCTTCATTCCTCCACTTGACCTTGAACATGGATGCTAAAGTAGCCAGAGCGTCTGCTAATTGACTTTCCTCCCTTGGAATATGATGAAAAGTGATTTCATCAAAGTATGGAATCAATTTCATGACATGTTCCCTGTAAGGAATCAAGTTGCGATCACGGGTTTCCTAATCTCCCCATACTTGATTGACGATGAGAGCTGAGTCTCTGTATACCTCAAGTATTTTGATCCTTAAGTCGATTGCTGCTTCGATACCAAAGATGCAGGCTTCATATTCTGCCATATTGTTGGTGCAGTTGAAGCATAATCTCCCGGTAAACGGAAGATGAAATCCTGTTGGTGAAGTGATGATTGCACCTATTCCCACGACCTTGAGCATTGGAAGCACCGTCGAACACGAGCGTCCATCGCGATCCTGGTTCGGGACCTTCCTCAGGGCCAGAAATATTGCACTCCCTTATGAACATGATATCCTCATCAGGAAAATCCAACCTCATAGGTTGGTAATCTTTCACTAGTTGTTGTGCCAAATAGTCAGACAATACACTTCCCTTGATGGCCTTTTGTGTGACGTACTGTGTAACACCCCTTTTTCTACCCCAAAATATTTAACATATAATCAGAGTAAATAAGCACGCATATAAACAAAAGGGCATCACATTGACGTTTTCGAAAACTAAAAGCTTTCAAAAACCCAACATCAATCATCATCAATATACAATACACCTGGTCATTTAAAATAACACATCTCACTTATCATGAATATTCAAGCATATGCGTTCGCAGCGGAAAATAATGAATACTCATGTATTTCATAAAATGATCCATGTCCCATACCATGATCATCTCTCAATAATCACCTCAAGATAAAATAAAACAAGTAATAACATAATGCATATCTAAATAAGATATGAGTTCAATACTACCAATCTATCCCGTGTTACATGACCAGAGCATTGACTCATTACCTAGTCTTTAAACTAAAATACGGAAACTCTACGGCTAATCTCGAGTGAGCTACCGTTCACTTACTTCAACAATACTACTCCTGAGTATCTGCGCGATGCCCATGTAAAGGCAACATTCAACCAAAAAGGGTGAGAATTCAAATCATTATGAAGAAGTATAATAAGGCACAATGATTAAATCAACAATTAAAGGAATTCATCACACTTCGTATAACCATGTAAATAATATTCATCAACATTTATTTCACATGTTTCAAACATCCATCAAAACCCAAGGAGTACAATATTAAAATCCAATACTATATTCCCAAAAATACACATAACTACAATTATCACATAATCACATATTTAGCCAAGTTATATACTCAAACATCACCAAATTCAATTACCATATCTCATACACACATCACAATCACAACAATGCATAAACTCAATTATCACATAACTCTAATGTGACACAATGCAAGACATGTGACTTTATGCATGTGGTACCTCAATGTGAACCCAATGTTTCACCGCTTTCCGATTCAATATCTAGAATCCAAGCCACGCTTTTGATCCGGACAAGATCAAAGCCACCACGTCTATTTCCAATTAGGGATCAACGTCTACTATGCCTATTTCCAATTAAGGATCAACGTATGCTACATCTACTACGCCTATTTCCAATTAAGGATCAACGTATGCTACGTCTACTATGCCTATTTCCAATTAAGGATCAACGTATGCTACCATGTGAGTCCACAGTTTCACCGCTTCCACCATGAAGCCGACCATGCCATGAATGAATGTACAAATACCAACACATATGCAATTAAGATCATCTCTACCATCTTAACATTCCACATATCACCATAATTCAACTCTATGAATTATCCACCAATGGTACATATACACATTCATAACAATTACACCATTCACATAATATGCAATTAAGATCATCTCTACTATCTTAACATTCCACATATAACCATAATTCAACTCTATGAATTATCCACCAATAGTACATATACACATTCATCACAATCCACTATTCACATATATATGCTAATTATCAAATACACACACCTAAATTTCATTCCAAATTGAACACAACTTTTAAAATCTCAAATTTTCATTTTTCACAGCAAGTAACCGGTTAACGCTCGGTGGGTAACCGGTTAACATAAAACAGAATTAATTTCCTGCGCAGATTTTCAAGCAAGTAACCGGTTAACGCTCGGTGGGTAACCGGTTAACACAAAAACAGAATCAACAGATTTTTAAGCAAGTAACCGGTTAACGCTCGGTGGGTAACCGGTTAACACAAAACAGAATCAACAGATTATTAAGCAACTAACCGGTTAACGCTCAGTGGGTAACCGGTTAACACAAAAACAAAATGCAAAATTTTCTGCGTTTTTCATCGTTGGAGGACTTCTGGACCTCCGATTTCGATTCCGTAAAAAGCCAAATGTTCAGAAAATTATAACTCACACAATACTCTAAGTACATAACGTTAATTTGCAGTTTTAACACAATCAATCACCACAAATCAAGGATACTTATCAAACCTAACAATTTCAAACAACCATACAAAATTAGGAGTTTTAACCTAAACATACTTCTGAAGGTGAGAAAAACAAGAAAGGGGGGTTTGAATTGTTTGGAAAATAAGCGCTTTTCAAAATAAAGACCACACAAGGAATTTATACTGGTTCGCTTATAACACAAAGCTACTCCAGTCCACCCGGCCAAGGTGATTTCGCCTTCAACAAGGACTTAATCCACTAATCTTGAAAGATTGTTTACAACCAACGTCTAAGAGAAAGATCTCTTAGTCCTCTCAAGTATACAGACTGCGCAGAGTCACTTGAGGAAATAAAGCAATAGATAAAATACAATGTAATCTAGAGTACTTCTAAGATAAGCAAATATTACAATCGTAAGAACAAAAGTGTTTCACGTTCTAAGCAAAAGCTTTGTGAAAATATTGAGAGAGAAAGAGAGAGTGTTTCAGTGTATGCTTGCGCGCCTCTCAATGTTGATTGCTGTCCTTTATATAGGAGTGAAGGACCGTTGAAATTGATGGCAGATAATTTGTCTTGAATAGGAATTAATGCCATAACTTGTGTTGTTTCTTGCCAAAACAACTTTGTCTCCCCGAATAACTTCTTTCCAAAAATAGTTCCTTTCCATTTGAGTTTGAAGTTAACGTTACTCTTTCTGTATTAGGGAATCCATTTACAAAAAGTGCGTGACTCTGGGAATCTTGGAATCTTCCTGTGTTGATTTGGAGCTTCTGATGATGTCTTCAGATGACGCTGAGAGTTTCTGGAATGATATACCGTTGTTCAGAGTCAGAACTTCTAGAGTGCACTCCTTCTTCAGATGCTTTTGATGTTCTGTTGTTTTGCTCAGAGTTAGAACTTCTTGAGCGTGTTTCTACTTCAGATGCTTCTGATCTTCTGATAATTTGTATCTGATGTGATTCTGTATCTGATGACATCATCAGATATCTTCCTTCTTTCCTTAGAACCCTGCACACTTAGAGACTTTTCGTTAGGGTGCCATTTTTGGTTTCATCCTTTGTTATCATCAAAATCATGGAATCTGTTGTAGAACAATTTTTGTTCTTACAATCTCCCCCTTTTTGATGATGACAAAACAAACTTAAATAGCAGATGAAACATAACAAATATCAGATCAGATGCTCCCCCTGAGATGAGCTAGGGAGTTCAGAAGTTCTTACCAGAGCTTCCAAGCAATGAAGTTTCTTGATACCTTCTGCAATTTCTTAAGTCCAGTGTTAGATGAATTTATTTTTAAGAAATAGTATGTTGCAGAGTGCTTAAGGTATTAGGCAATTTATTTCATCAGAGTTATATTCGATCTCTCCCCCTTTTTGTCAGAATCAAAAAGACATGAACAAAAGAATAATCAAAAAGATATTATATTAATAGAGCAACAACGGCAAGAAAATAAATAAGCAAACATCAGAACAAGGAAAAACAAAGCAACAAACAAAGAGAATCCTAAGTGCCTAAGGGTTGGGAGGCGGAGGCATTCTCTGAAGCAGTTGAGCCAGCATGTTCTGAATATTGTCGTTGACGGTATCCTGTTTATCCATTCTGGCACGGAGTTCCTTCTGGTCTTTCTTAAGTTCTTCAAGTGTCTGGAGAACCATAGGGACAACAGAGGAGGACTCCCCCTGAGTTAGAGCACTCTGTGCTTCAACAGCGGCCTTCGCTTCAGCTTCAGCAGCAGCTTGTGCTTCAGCCTCAGCGGCAGCAGCAACATCGGCCAGAGCATTTGCTTCAGCTTCCTTTGCCCTTTGGATTTCTGCTTGTCGAGCTCTTTCTTCTTCTTGTCTTCTTGCTTCTTCTTCAGCTTCTCTAGCAAGTTTTTCCTGTAGTCTTGCCTCAGCATCTCTGATGAAGTCGTTTCTGACTTGCTCAGAGATGTGCTTCAGCTTGAAGGCCTCAGAGGTCATCCAGCCAATGACTCTGTTCCAGTGTGTCCTTACAGAGTCAGGATCATCACTGATGCCAGAGTTAATGGTCAGAGACTTGACCTTCTGTACTGAAGCCCCTGCGAACAACATTATGGCTTCCTCAAGGGTAGGCATGGAATGTTCGGGTTCAGGTTCAGATGTTTGGGGTGGAGAATTTGGAGGGTTTAAGTTTAAAGTTAGAGGTTCAGGTTCAACGGAAGTGTTTTGGAGGGTGATGTCAGAGGGTTGAGCTTCAGAAGGGTTGTTGGTTGTTTGTTCTGGGGGTGGTGAAGTGACTTCAGGTTCAGGTGGAGGTTGTTGTGGTTGTTGTGAGTTTCGGTTTAGAGAATAAAGGTGAGCAAAAGTGGGAGAGGCGGGGTCAGAAGGTTCTGGGTCAGAGGAGAGGATAAGATAGGGAGGTGATTCTGGGGCTGAAGATGAAGAGGTGGTGTGATTGAGTTCTTCAGCTTCAGTACGTGGTAAAGAGGTATGGGCAAGATTGAATTTTGGTAAAGGTTGTGAGGTCCTGGTTGTAGAAGGTGGGGTTTCAGAGGTGGTGTATATAGGTGCTGGGAGAGGATTAGAGGAAGCCAAAGGAGGTTCAGAGGGAATAGAGGGAGCAGACTTACCAGTAGTTACTTGCAGAGGCGCTGGAGATCTTATTTCAGAAGTTTCTCCTAGCCTTGCTTTCTTTGCCTTTGAGGACTTCTTCTCAGAGGGACCTCTTTTGAACCTGACGAAGTCTTCTTCTGAATCTAGACAATCGTCCAATCTGAAGTCAGAGATGTCAACTCCTCCATCCTTCAGACGCTGCATATAGTGAAGGATTGCTTTTCTGGGTTCATTTTTGTAGAACCTTGCAAGACCATGTGGCAGCTTCCTCTGATCTTTCAAGGCGTCCCAAGAGGTGTCTAACGTGGGTTTGACTTGAATCTTCTTCAGAATTCCCATGCTTTTCAGATTTCTGGAGTTAAGAGGCTTTCCAGTATCTATCGCCAGATCCTCCATAAGTTTGTTCTTTTCCAGATGATCTACAAGCCCATTTTCGATCAGAACATCGGACAGAAGTCTTCCCAGAGGGATGTAGGTTCTGGGTTTCATGTTGTTTCTGGTCTCCCGTACAGAGTCTCTGAGATATCTGAAGAGTAGTGCTGGGAGGCAGAGCTTCAAACCTTTGTGAATGCAATACAGAATGCACTTCTGATCTGTATTGATGTAGTCAGAGGAGTTTGATGCTGGGCGGTGATGAATGGTTCCCAGAATGATCTTGAGCCATACTTTGAGGTTCTGATGAAGTTCTTTGTTCTTTGATGGATTGCCTTCAGTGTTGGGTTTGAAGATAGTGGGATTGATTATCTGGGCAATGTACCTTGATCTAGGGTTGATGTCATAGATCCTTCTTCCTCCAGTTTTCTCCATATTCAGTAATGAAGCAATTGATTTTTCAGTGATCACTATCTTGACCCCCAACACGTAGGAGACGATGAAGTGATCATCAGCATCAGCAAATCTCCAGAATTCCTTGATGAGATTTGGGTAAACAGGGCCATAGAGCCTTTGGAAGTAGTTTTCCCAACCTTGTTGACGGAGTTCTTCAGTAAGATCAACTCCATTTCTCTTCATGTTGTTGAAGTCTACCAGTGATTCACATAAAACTTCCAGTCCCTCAAAGGGAGTTGCCAGGTTGATATGAGGCTCACGATCAAGAACATGGGGTTCCTTGTACACTGGAGTAATGGATACGCCTGTAATTGTTGGAGAGGGAATGCTTGAACTTTGGGCAGTAGTGTTGGATTCCATTTGTTGTGAAAAGTTGAAAACTTGTTGTTGTTGAGCATCCATAGTTGATGAAGATGAGTTGAAGAAGAACTGCTTGCAGAAATGCTTCAGAGAAGTTTGATAGTGAGTGAGAGTGATAAGTGTGTGAAATGTGAGAGGAGTGTTTAAATACCCTAAACAAAAGCACATGCAAAACGACACACAATTCAGCGTTAGCACAAGAATCAAGTTAGCACGCTTGGGGGAGAAATGATTAAGGCTCATTAATGAATGTCTAATCCCAACAGTATGCACACTGCTCGAGGAGATCTTAAGCGTTTGCCCTTTGATTTTCTTCTGGACAGCTGTCTAGAAGTTCTAGGGTTAGACGCTAAGTGCTCCACGTGGTTTGATGTATCTGATCTTCAGGAATACCAAAGGATTGGGTCCTGGAGATTTCTAACTCAGATATCTTCTTAACTTGGTAGAAGTATCAGAGTCAGAGGCAGAGATACATTTGTTTATGTCAGAATCTCATTTTACATTCTCAGAGGCACAATTTATTCAGGGCAATTTTGAATGTTCAGATTTTCTAAGATAAAAAGAAATCTATCTTCAGCTAGAGGCTTAGTAAATATATCTGCCCATTGATGATCTGTATCAATGAACTTCAATGTTACTATCCCTTTCTGAACATAGTCTCTGATAAAATGATGTTTTATTTCAATGTGCTTAGCTCTGGAGTGTAGAATGGGATTCTTACTTAGACAAATGGCATTAGTATTATCACAGAAGATAGGAATGTTACTCTCGAAGATTTGCAGATCTTCTAACTGATTCTTCATCCAGAGCATCTGAGTTGTGCACAGTGATGCTGAGATGTATTCTGCTTCTACAGTAGATAGAGCGATAGTTGACTGTCTTTTGCTGGCCCAGGATATTAGATTGTTTCCCAGGAGATGGCAATTTCCAGATGTGCTTTTTCGTTCTAGTCTATCTCCTGCATAATCTACATCACAGTAACCCAAAAGTCTATACTCTGATGTTTTCTCATACATCAGGCCCAGGTTAGGAGTTCCTTTCAGATATTTGAGAATTCTCTTAACTGCTGTTAAATGAGTTTCTCTAGGATCTGATTGGAATCTGGCACAAAGACAGACACTGAAGAGAATATCAGGTCGAGTAGCAGTCAGATAGAGAAGAGAGCCTATCATACCACGATAGAGCTTCTGACAAACCTTTTTACTGACTTCTTCCTTTTCCAGAATGCATGTTGGATGCATGGGAGTCTTTGCAGAGTTGCATTCAGCCATGTCAAATTTCTTCAGAACATCTTTAATGTATTTGCTTTGATGAACGTATGTAACTTCTGAAGTTTAATTAATTTGAATTCCCAGAAAGAACTTTAGTTCTTGCATTAAGCTCATTTCAAATTCTGCCTGCATTAGCTCAGAAATTTCTTGACAAACAGAGGCGTTAGCTGAACCAAAAATAATATCATCAACGTATATCTGGCATATCATGAGATCATTGTTAAGGTTCTTACAAAAGAGTGTGGAGTCAACTTTTCCTCTGATAAAATTGTGTTCCAGAAGAAAGTTGCTTAAACGTTCATACCAAGCTCTGGGAGCTTGTTTAAGTCCATATAAAGATTTTTTAAGTTTAAAAACATGTTCTGGAAATTTTGGATTTTCAAAACCTGGAGGTTGGTTGACATACACTTCTTCTGATATATAACCATTAAGGAATGCGCTCTTGACATCCATTTGATATAATTTGATAGAGTGGTTTATAGCAAAAGAGACAAGAAGACGAATAGATTCCAACCTTGCGACTGGGGCAAAGGTTTCATTGTAGTCAATACCTTCTTGTTGACTGTAACCTTGAGCTACCAGTCGAGCTTTGTTTCTGACGACTTCTCCTTTCTCATTCAGCTTGTTTCTGAATACCCATCTGGTTCCAATAACGTGAGTGCCTCTGGGCTTTGGAACAAGATCCCAAACATCATTCTTTGTGAATTGATCTAATTCTTCTTGCATTGCTGAAACCCAGTCGTTATCTTGAAGTGCTTCATCACAGGACGTAGGCTCGATCAGAGACACTAGTCCCAGAGGAGTATCTTCAGAGGTCCTGAAGGTAGATCTGGTTCTGACAGGTTCGTCCTTGTTGCCCAGAATCAATTCTTCAGATACATTGATACGACTTTTAGCTTTCTTTGGGATTTCTGGGGATTTAGTTTCCTCAGAGTTCTGAGTGGCAGTTGCTTCTGGAGTTTTATCAGATCCTGCAAGAGTGATTTCTAAATCTGCAAAATTTTCAACTAGCTTTGACTTTTCAGGGTCAAGCTTATCGTCAAATCTGACATGAATTGATTCTTCCACAATTTTGGTTTCTGTGTTGTATACTCTGTAGCCTTTAGAGCGTTCTGAGTATCCTAACATAATACCTTTCTGTGCTTTGGAATCAAACTTGTTCAGATGTTCTTTAGTGTTTAAAATAAAACAATAACATCCAAATGGATGAGAATATGAAATGTTTGGTTTCCTTCCTTTACACAGTTCATAGGGAGTCTTATCCAGAATAGGTCTTATGGAGATTCTATTCTGAATGTAACACGCTGTATTTACAGCTTCGGCCCAAAAGTGCTTTGCCATATTGGTTTCATTGATCATAGTTCTGGCCATCTCTTGGAGTGTCCTATTCTTCCTCTCTACAACTCCATTTTGTTGTGGAGTTCTAGGGCAGGAGAAATCATGGGATATTCCATTAGAGTCAAATAATTCCTCAAAGGATTTATTTTCAAATTCCCCACCATGATCACTTCTGACTCTGATAATCTTAGAGTCAAATTCTTTTTGCACTTTGGAGCAGAAACTGGTGAATACAGAGTGAGACTCACTCTTGTGCTTTAGGAATTTCACCCATGTCCAGCGACTGTAATCATCAACAATGACTAGTCCATACTTCTTTCCATTGACTGATGCTGTTTTCACAGGACCAAATAAGTCAATGTGGAGAAGTTCCAGAGGCTTAGAGGTAGAAACAACATTTTTCTTTTTGAAGGATGTTTTTGAAAATTTTCCTTTCTGACATGCCTCACATAGAGCATCTGAAGAGAACTTCAGTTTAGGTAGGCCTCTGACTAACTCGAGTTTATTTAGCTGAGAAAGTTTCCTCATGCTAATGTGGCCCAAGCGTCTATGCCACACCCATTGCTCTTCGTGAACAGACATCAGACATTTAACATTTTGTTCTTTTAAATCAGAAAGATTGATTTTATAAATGTTGTTTTTCCTTTTGCCTATGAATAGGACTGAACCATTGTTTTGGTTTATGGCTTTACATGTTTTTTGATTAAAGATCACGTCATAACCGTTATCACTTAATTGACTTATGGATAACAAATTATGCATTAATCCTTCTACGTAAAGAACATCAGATATAGAGGGAAGAGTACCATTACCAATAGTTCCGGAGCCTCTGATCCTTCCTTTCTGATCTCCTCCGAAGCCTACGAATCCAGCGTCTTTAAGTTCCAGGCTTTGGAACATAGACTTTCTTCCCGTCATGTGTCGCGAGCATCCAGAGTCCAGGTACCATGACTGGTGTCTGAACTTTGCTGCATAGGATATCTGCAACATAAACAATCTTATCTTTTGGTACCCAGAGTTTCTTGGGTCCTTTCTGATTAGTTTTCCCAGAATTTCTTATAACTTTGGGTTTTATAGCATTTTCAAATTTTTGTTCTTGTGTGTGCGTATAGTGATATGAAAAAGGAGATTTAAGTTGGTCACCGGTAGAAGTTTTATCTTGCTTAGGATCATACCCGATTCCCTTTTTATTGTTCTGACTGACTCCATAAATCATGGATGCCATGACACTCCTACCTATCCCATTTTTCAGAAATTCTTGAAAGGCTTCTTCGTATTTATAAATTATTGTATTTGAAGTCTGTGGAGCTTGAGATAACGCTTCTTCCAATTCTAAACATTTTCTTTTTGCTCCATCTCTTTCTAATGTTAAAGATCTGATTTTATCTTCACGTGCTAGAATTGTCATCTCAAGTTTGCCACATTCTTCAAATTTTGCTTCAAGACAGCCTTTTATATTTTTAAACTTTTGTTTTAATTTCTGATATGAGCTAAGAGTTTCTGACAAGCATGATTCTAGATCAGATCGAGAGAGTTCAGAAAATACCTCTTCAGATTCTTCATCTGAGCTGCTTCTGGACGTGGTAGCCATAAATGCCACATTGGCCTGTTCATCAGAGTCAGATTCTGATGAACCAGATTCACTATCATCCCAGGTAGCCATTAGTCCTTTCTTTGTTCTGAAGGTATTTTTCTTGAAACTCTCTTTTCTGGGATTGTCTTTCTTTAGCTTGGGGCATTCATTCCTGTAGTGACCTGTTTCTTTACATTCATAATAAGTAATATCTTTGTTAGTTTTACCTTTTGAGGTTGATTCTGATCGATCCCCTCTGGGTCTTGGTCTTCTGAAGTTGTTGTTCCTCTTCTTCCAGAGTTGTTTAACTCTTCTGGTCAGGAGGGACAATTCTTCTTCATCATCAGAATCTTCTGGTTTAGAGTCATCAGCATCTTCAGTTTCTGCCTGGAAAGCTTTGGTTCTGTCAGATTTGCGTCTTTCAGATCTGGACTTTAATGCTACAGACTTGTTCTTTTTCTGAGGCTCATCTTCCTCTAGTTCTATCTCATGGCTTCTGAGGGAACTGACAAGCTCTTCAAGACTGATATTGTTCAGATCCTTTGACAGCTTCAGGGCAGTGACCATGGGTCTCCACTTCTTTCGCAAACTTCTGACTATCTTTTTGACGTGGTCTGCAGTTGTGTATCCTTTGTCTAGGACCTTGAGACCTGCAATAAGAGTTTGGAATTTAGAGAACATTACCTCTATGGCTTCGTCATCTTCCATTTTGAAAGCTTCATATTTCTGGATAAGCGCCAGAGCCTTAGTCTCTTTGACTTGGGAGTTTCCTTCATGAGTCATCTTCAGAGAATCAAGTATGTCTTTGGCTGTTTCTCTGTTGGTGATCTTTTCATACTCGTTGTAAGATATAGCATTGAGAAGTATGGTTCTGGCCTTGTGGTGATTTTTGAAGACACGCTTCTGATCTTCTGACATCTTACTTCTGGGAACTTCAACTCCATTTTCTGAGACTGGAGGTGTGTATCCATCTGTGACAATGTCCCAGAGGTCAGCATCATAATCCAGAAAGAAACTTTCAATTCTATCTTTCCAGTAGTCGAATTTCTCTCCATCAAAAACAGGAGGCTTAGCATTCTAACTGTCTCTTTCATTTGTGTGGGCCATAGTTTTTCTCGTTCTGGATCTCTCTACACTGTTAAGTGTTTGATTAGAAAATCAATAACAGAGCCGAAGCTCTGATACCAATTGAAGGTGAGAAAAACAAGAAAGGGGGGTTTGAATTGTTTGGAAAATAAGCGCTTTTCAAAATAAAGACCACACAAGGAATTTATACTGGTTCGCTTATAACACAAAGCTACTCCAGTCCACCCGGCCAAGGTGATTTCGCCTTCAACAAGGACTTAATCCATTAATCTTGAAAGATTGTTTACAACCAACGTCTAAGAGAAAGATCTCTTAGTCCTCTCAAGTATACAGACTGCGCAGAGTCACTTGAGGAAATAAAGTAATAGATAAAATACAATGTAATCTAGAGTGCTTCTAAGATAAGCAAATATTACAATAGTAAGAACAAAAGTGTTTCACGTTCTAAGCAAAAGCTTTGTGAAAATATTGAGAGAGAGAGAGTGTTTCAGTGTATGCTTGCGCGCCTCTCAATGTTGATTGCTGTCCTTTATATAGGAGTGAAGGACCGTTGAAATTGATGGCAGATAATTTGTCTTGAATAGGAATTAATGCCATAACTTGTGTTGTTTCTTGCCAAAACAACTTTGTCTCCCCGAATAACTTCTTTCCAAAAATAGTTCCTTTCCATTTGAATTTGAAGTTAACGTTACTCTTTCTGTATTAGGGAATCCATTTACAAAGTCTGCGTGACTCTGGGAATCTTGGAATCTTCCTGTGTTGATTTGGAGCTTCTGATGATGTCTTCAGATGACGCTGAGAGTTTCTGGAATGATATACTGTTGTTCAGAGTCAGAACTTCTAGAGTGCACTCCTTCTTCAGATGCTTCTGATGTTCTGCTGTTTTGCTCAGAGTTAGAACTTCTTGAGCGTGTTTCTACTTTAGATGCTTCTGATCTTCTGATAATTTGTATCTGATGTGATTCTGTATCTGATGACGTCATCAGATATCTTCCTTCTTTCCTTAGAACCCTGCACACTTAGAGACTTTTTGTTAGGGTGCCATTTTTGGTTTCATCCTTTGTTATCATCAAAATCATGGAATCTGTTGTAGAACAATTTTTGTTCTTACAACTTCTACCCTTTGACCCAATCATACTAACCCATAATAATAAGGATTCCCCCCTTACCTCTTCAATTTTCTGGAAACCCTAGCTCCTCTCTTGTTCTTCCCCTCTTCTCCTTACTTTTCCTCTTCTCTTTCTCTATTGTTGTCAAATGATCAAATGAATCCTAATTCTCACTCTCCTCACCTCTTATATACTAGTATTACATTTGGGCTTAAAGAATGATACCTCTAATTTAATTAATAGGCCCAATAAGACCTAATATTTAAATATGTCTATTTATTTCAAATAAATCAAACCAACTCAATATACTCACCAAGTTAATTAATTCCATTATTCATTATATCTCATATCAACTAAATAATTAATTAACACACCAAATTAATTAATATAATCAATTATTATACTACCTAACAACCAATTAATTAATTAACACTCTAAATAAATAAAATCAAATATAATAATAATAATATAATAATTACATACTAAAATTGGGTTGTTACAACTCTCCCCCACTTAAAAGATTTTCGGCCTCGAAAATACCTCAAACGTACAACTCCGGATACGATTCCTTCATCTTATCCTCGAGTTCCCAAGTGATATTGACATTGGCGGCTCCGCCCCATATCACTTTCACCAAAGCAATCTCCTTACCACGAAGCTTCTTCAATTCTCGATCTTCAATTCGCATAGGTGATGTATCAACCGTCAAATTATCCCTCACTTGAACATCATCTAAAGGAACAACATGTGATGGATCCGCAATGTACCTCCTCAATTGAGACACATGGAACACATCATGAAGATTAGAAAGTGACGGTGGTAATGCAATCCGATATGCCACTTCACCTACCCTCTCGGAAATCTGATAAAGACCAATGAAACGCGGCGTACACTTACGCGACTTCAAAGCTCTACCAACACCCGTTATTGGTGTAACTCGAAGAAACACATGCTCATCTTTCTCAAACTCATGAGCTTTCCTCCTCTTATCATGATAACTCTTTTGACGACTCTGAGAAGCCTTCATCTTCTCTTGAATCATCTTAATCTTATCCGTAGTCTCTTGAATCAACTCGGGTCCAACCACAACACTCTCTCCCGATTCGTACCAACATAAAGGAGTTCTACACCTTCTGCCATAAAGAGCCTCAAAAGGTACCATTCCAATACTCGAATGGAAACTATTGTTATACGTAAACTCGATCAAAGGCAAGAAACTATCCCAATTTCCTCCTTGTTCCAAAACACAAGACCTCAAAAGATCTTCAAGTGACTGAATAGTCCTCTCCGTTTGACCATCAGTTTGCGGATGATACGCCGAACTCAAACGCAGCTTCGTACCCAAAGCACCTTGCAAACCTTCCAAAAATCTCGAAGTGAACCTCAGATCTCTATCCGAAACAATGCTCGACGGAATACCATGCAAACACACAATCCTTTTGATGTACAACTTAGTAAGTCTCTCCATCGAATAATCCATCCTTATCGGAATAAAATGAGCACATTTCGTCAACCTGTCCACAACGACCCAAATCGCCTCACAATTACTCGATGTTCTCGGCAAGCCCGAAACAAAATCCATAGAGATACTATCCCACTTCCACTCGGGAATAGATAACGGTTGCATCAAACCAGACGACTTTTGATGTTCAATCTTTGACTTTTGACAAGTCAAACATGAATATACAAACTCCGCTACATCCTTCTTCATACCTTGCCACAAAAACATCTTTCTCAAGTCTTGATACATTTTAGTAGCACCAGGATGAATACTCAGACCACTTCTATGCCCTTCCTCAAGAATCCTCTTTCTAAAATCCACAACATCCGGAACACAAACTCGATCACGACACCTCATGATACCATTCTCATCAATACGAAAGTCACCACCTTTGCCTTGATTAATCAATGTCATAACATCGACCAATTTCAAATCTGACTTCTGACCTTCTCTAATCTCGTCAAGAATGCCACACATAAGCTTCAACATACCAAGCTTAACACACGAAGGCGTCGCTTCACAAACCAAACTCAAATCTCTAAATTGCTCCAACAATTCAAATTCTCGAATCATCAACATAGACATGTGCAATGACTTCCTACTCAATGCATCGGCTACAACATTCGCCTTTCCAGGATGATAATTCAAACCAAAATCATAATCTTTCAAGAATTCCAACCATCTCCTTTGCCTCATATTCAATTCTTTCTGATCGAACAAGTACTTCAAACTCTTGTGATCGCTAAACACATCAAATCTCGATCCAAACAAATAATGTCTCCAAAGCTTCAACACAAACACAACGGCGGCCAACTCTAAATCATGCGTCGGATAATTCCTCTCATTAACTTTAAGTTTCCTTGAAGCATAAGCTACCACTTGCCCTTTTTGCATCAGAACACCTCCCAAACCCAACAAAGAAGCATCACAATACACAACAAAAGTTTTTAACGGATCCGGTAAAATCAAAATAGGAGCCGTAGTCAACCTTCTCTTAAGCTCTTGAAAATTCGCTTCACACTGCGAAGTCCAAATGAAAGCTTGACCTTTCCTAGTCAACTGCGTCAACGGTAACGACAACTTAGAAAATCCTCCAATGAACTTCCTATAATAACCAGCCAAACCAAGAAAACTTCTAATCTCAACCACAGACTTTGGAGCTTCCCACTGAGATACAACTTCAATCTTCGTAGGATCCACAGAAATACCCCAATTGGAACATCCAAGATAAGCAGACTCTTCTCCCCCACTTATCTCATTCCCAACCTGCCAATTGAAAATAAAACAAGCATCGATAGTGTTCTCACACACATGTCGCATACTAGGGAACAAACATAACTAACAACCTGGCCGGACGGACCAACCAGACAAACAGTATCGATCGTGTCAGATACACAAATCAAATACAACGAGATGGAAAACCCTAACGACTATTGACCAACTGGTCAACCAGGCTCTGATACCACTAATGTAACACCCCTTTTTCTACCCCAAAATACTTAACATATAATCAGAGTAAATAAGCACGCATATAAACAAAGGGCATCACATCGACGTTTTCGAAAACTAAAAGCTATCAAAAACCCAACATCAATCATCATCAATATACAATACACCTGGTCATTTAAAATAACACATCTCACTTATCATGAATATTCAAGCATATGCGTTCGCAGCGGAAAATAATGAATACTCATGTATTTCATAAAATGATCCATGTCCCATACCATGATCATCTCTCAATAATCACCTCAAGATAAAATAAAACAAGTAATAACATAATGCATATCCAAATAAGATATGAGTTCAATACTACCAATCTACCCCGTGTTACATGACCAGAGCATTGACCCATTACCTAGTCTTCAAACTAAAATACGGAAACTCTACGGCTAATGTCGAGTGAGCTACCGTCCACTTACTTCAGCAATACTACTCCTGAGTATCTGCGCGATGCCCATGTAAAGGCAACATTCAAACAAAAAGGGTGAGAATTCAAATCATTATGAAGAAGTATAATAAGGCACAATGATTAAATCAACAATTAAAGGAATTCATCACACTTCGTATAACCATGTAAATAATATTCATCAACATTTATTTCACATGTTTCAAACATCCATCAAAACCCAAGGAGTACAATATTAAAATCCAATACTATATTCCCAAAAATACACATAACTACAATTATCACATAATCACATATTTTGCCAAGTTATGTACTCAAACATCACCAAATTCAATTACCATATCTCATACACACATCACAATCACAACAATGCATACACTCAATTATCACATAACTCTAATGTGACTCAATGCAAGACATGTGACTCTATGCATGTGGTACCTCAATGTGAACCCAACGTTTCACCGCTTTCCGATTCAATATCTAGAATCCAAGCCACGCTTCCGATCCGGACAAGATCAAAGCCACCACGTCTATTTCCAATTAAGGATCAACGTCTACTACGCCTATTTCCAATTAAGGATCAACGTATGCTACATCTACTACGCCTATTTCCAATTAAGGATCAACGTATGCTACGTCTACTACGCCTATTTCCAATTAAGGATCAACGTATGCTACCATGTGAACCCACAGTTTCACCGCTTCCACCATGAATCCGACCATGCCATGAATGAATGTACAAATACCAACACATATGCAATTAAGATCATCTCTACCATCTTAACATTCCACATATCACCATAATTCAACTCTATGAATTATCCACCAATGGTACATATACACATTCATAACAATTACACCATTCACATAATATGCAATTAAGATCATCTCTACTATCTTAACATTCCACATATAACCATAATTCAACTCTATGAATTATCCACCAATAGTACATATACACATTCATCACAATCCACTATTCACATATATATGCTAATTATCAAATACACACACCTAAATTTCATTCCAAATTGAACACAACTTTTAAAATCTCAAATTTTCATTTTTCACAGCAAGTAACCGGTTAACGCTCGGTGGATAACCGGTTAACATAAAACAGAATTAATTTCCTGCGCAGATTTTCAAGCAAGTAACCGGTTAACGCTCGGTGGGTAACCGGTTAACACAAAAATAGAATCAACAGATTTTTAAGCAAGTAACCGGTTAACGCTCGGTGGGTAACCGGTTAACACAAAACAGAATCAACAGATTTTTAAGCAAGTAACCGGTTAACGCTCGGTGGGTAACCGGTTAACACAAAAACAGAATGCAGAATTTTTTGCGTTTTTCATCGTTGGAGGACTTCCGGACCTCCGATTTCGATTCCGTAAAAAGCCAAACGTTCAGAAAATTATAACTCACACAATACTCTAAGTACATAACATTAATTTGCAGTTTTAACACAATCAATCACCACAAATCAAGGATACTTATCAAACCTAACAATTTCAAACAACCATACAAAATAAGGAATTTTAACCTAAACATACTTCTACCCATTGACCCAATCATACTAACCCATAATAATAAGGATTTCCCCCTTACCTCTTCAATTTTCTGGAAACCCTAGCTCCTATCTTGTTCTTCCCCTCTTCTCCTTACTTTTCCTCTTCTCTTTCTCTATTGTTGTCAAATGATCAAATGAATCCTAATTCTCACTCTCCTCACCTCTTATATACTAGTATTACATTTGGGCTTAAAGAATGATATCTCTAATTTAATTAATAGGCTCAATAAGACCTAATATTTAAATATCTCTATTTAATTCAAATAACTCAAACCAGCTCAATATACACACCAAGTTAATTAATTCCATTATTCATTATATCTCATATCAACTAAATAATTAATTAACACACCAAATTAATTAATATAATCAATTATTATACTACCTAACAACCAATTAATTAATTAATACTCTAAATAAATAAAATCAAATATAATAATAATATAATAATTACATACTAAAATTGGGTTGTTACATACTGAATGTCGTAATTGGTCAAAACCATCTGCCAACGAGCAACCCTTCCGGTCAGAGCAGGTTTTTCAAAAATGTACTTGCTCAAATCCATTTTGGAGATCAACAGCGTAGTATGAGTCAACATGTACTGCCTCAGTCGTTTGGCAACCCAAGCAAGGGCACATCAAGTTATCTCCAGCAAAGAGTATCTTGATTCACAATCAGTGAACTTCTTGCTAAGGTAGTAGATGACATGCTCTTTCCTACCTGATACGTCATGTTGATCCAATACACAACCCATAGAATCTTCTAGGACTGTCAAGTACATGATAAGAGGTCTCCTTGGCACATGAGGTATCAAGATGGGTGGTTCTTAAAGATACTATTTTATCCTCTCAAAGGCTCTTTGACAGTTCTCGTTCCATTCAATGGCTTGATCCTTTCGCAGGAGTTTGAAGATAGGTTTGCATGTGGCAGTTAGGTGTGATATGAACCTAGATATATAGTTCAACCGTCCTAAAAAACCACAAACCTACTTTTCAGTTCTTAGAGAGGGCATAGCTTGTTTGGCTTTGACTTTGTCGAGATCAACCTTGATATCGCGCTGGCTCACAAATAAAACCTAGCAACTTGCCAGATCTTACCCCAAATGTGCACTTATTTGGATTAAGCCTTAATATGAATTTCCTCAGCCTTTCAAACATCTTTTGTAAATGAATGAGGTGCTCTTCTTTAGTTTGGGACTTAACAATCATATCGTCAATGTATACCTCATTCTCTTTATGAATCATATCATGAAAGAGAATGACCATAGCTCTTTGATATGTTGCTCCAGCGTTCTTCAGGTCGAACGACATGACTTTATAGTAGAAAGTCCCCCATGGGGTGATAAATATTTTCTTCTCCATGTCTTCTAGATCCATTTTGATTTAGTTATATCCATAAAAACCATCCATGGGGGAGAGTACATAGAATTGGGGAGTATTTTCCACTAACACATCGATGTGAGGTAATGGAAAATCATCTTTCGGACTAGCCCTGTTTAAGTCTTTGTAATCCACACACATACACACATACACACATTGCCATCTTTCTTAGTCATGGGTACGGTGTTAGTAACCCACTGGAGGTAATTTGACACAGCTAGAAAGCCTGCATCTAGCTGCTTTTGAACCTCTTCATTGATTTTGATAGCCATATTAGATCGAGTTCTTCTTAGCTTCTGCTTTACCAGATGGTAGTCCTGTTTGAGTGGCATATGGTGCATCAAAATGTATGTTCCAACCCTAGCATGTCTTGGTACGACCAAGCAAACACATCGACATATTCATGCAACAACTCTATCAACCCCTTCTTAACATCAACTTCTAGGGTGGTGCCTATTCTGATCTCTTTCTTGAAGTCTTCATACCCGAGGTTGATGATCTCCAACGATTCCTGGTACGGTTAGGACTTTTGATTCCTGCTGTAGCAATCTAGCTAACTCCTCTAGGAGTCCACAATCTTCCTCAGCTTAATAGATTGGATTTTTAAAGTCATAATTGGCCATAGAAGTATCGTTGTCAACGGAATCCGAGTTGGATCTGCATGAATGATGATTCATGCTTTATTTTAGAATGAGTGGACGAAAAAAAAAGAAAAAACAGAATATGAAACATTGCCATTTTTTGAAAAACATAAAAAAGGAAAGACATGGAGTGTTTTAATGTGAAACATTTCTTTTCATTTCATATTAAATAAAGATGAAAATAATGAGGGCCCTACAAGCTCCACTATGCCTTGGGCACGAGCATAGGGATCTGAAATTAAAAACAACAAATTACGTTTGACAGAAAGTGACTTCAGGTACATCCACTATTGTCCAATTGTTAAGCGTCTGGCCCGCCGCTTTCTTGTATATGATGTAATCAGCTTCAGAAGTGTTGATCTCGTCATTCACCATAAAAATGCATCCTTGAAAGAGATGTCTGACACTAACGAACTTCTTTGGTAGAGGGATGACTTGTTTATCTCCTGCTGTGGACGTTTTTGGTTGAGCTATCTGCCTTGAATGATACGTTCGGCCTGATTTGTTTTTATTGGTGGGAAACTCCAAGATTCATCCCCATCCTTCAGGATGACCCGTCTTTATCACAGTCTGAGCGTCCTTCAGGAAGGACATCAGGAGCTCAGGCTTTCCGGATACTTTTCCACTTAGGGGAGTCATCAACAGTTGGCAATCTCGAATGCCTAAAACGAGGTCTCATGAATCTCTCCACCTACTTCAACGTACCGGAAAAAAGATAGTTTGCTGACCAAGATGTCCTCCTCTCAGTCAATGGTTATCAGCTTCCCATTTACAATAAACTTTAGATTTTAATGGAGAGTGGATGTCACTTCTCCCGCAACATGGATCCATGGGCGACCTAGAAGACAACTGTATGCTGAATGAATATCCATCACATAAAATGTCACGAAGAAAGTGTATGGCCCTATATTAATAGGAAGGTACATTTCTCTGACGACGGACTGATGGGAACCGTCGAAAGATTGATCTATCAGCACGCCGGGCTTCATCAACAAGCCCTCTATTGTTAGCTTAGTTAGGGAATTCTTTGGCAACATGTTCAAAGAAGACCCAGTATCCACCAATACTCTGGATAGTATGGTGTCAACACACTCTATAGATATATGAAGAGCTTTGTTACGAGCCTTGCCTTCGGGAGGCAATTCATCATCACAAAAGCCTAAGCATCCACCTGCTGCTATATTGGCTACTACCCTTTCAAATTGATTAACAGTGATCTCCTGGGGTACATGGGCCGCACTAAGAAACTTGATTAAAGCATCTATGTGAGCTTCAGAACAAAGTAGTAATGAGAGGATATATATCTTGGATGGTGTTTGGTTGAGTTAGTCAACCACTTTGTAGTCACTTCGCTTGATAACACGGAGGAACTCCTCCACATCTTCTGAAGTGGTCTTTCCTTGAGTGAGGGCTTTCCCCTGCTCCAGGTTGACAGGTTGTCTTCCCTTGTTCCTGGAATTAGCTCCAAGATCTTCTCTTTCATGTGGTGGTGATGCTGATGCAAAGATGTGACCATTTCGGGTCATTCCACCGGTCCTTCTAATGTTCACAATTGGCTCTTGAATTTCAGCAATTTTCTGAATTTCAACAGGCTTCCGCACTTCAATAATCTTTTGAGTTTCCACAGGTTTGGAAATTTCAACAGGTTTTTGAATTATCAGAGGCCTTTGAAATTTAGTGGGTTTTTCTGCCGGTCTTTGCCCATAAAGATAAGTTGTGGAACTATAATTCAAAGGGACAACCTTGGTACTCTCGTATAGGAAATGATTTGGCACTATAATTACCAAGGGAGTTGCGTGAGCATTTACGACATGTATTTGTATCGGATAATAAGGTATCTCTAGAGTAGACACATCCTCTGCTGCTGAGACGTGTTCTACCAAGAAGATGCCTTGGTATATTAGTAGTTGGACACCTCTTTTGAGCTCTCCACAACCTTGTGGATTGTTTAAGAAGTGTTAACATGCAGAAGTGAATCCGGGGAACATGTTCTTTAGTAGCAATTATTCCTTTACCCAAGTAGAAGAGTCTTTATCATGTTAACCTTCCGGATACGGTTGAACTTCAGCAGACTCTTGGATCAGGTTGACAGGATGGCCGACGTGGGGCAGCTTCACACTATTGTTAATGTTAGGACCTGCAGGCACTAACAAGGTGGCCTTGGAGTCAAGGAGATCTTGAAATTTGTACCTGAAGGCCTTACAATTATCAATATTGTGACTGGGTGCCCCAGTATGGAACTCACAATGTGCATTAATATCATAGCCGGGTAGAAGTGGCATTGGCGGAGGCCTGACTTCCCTCAGCTTGATTAGAGAATCGTTTAACAGGTGGTTCAATAGTTGACTGCAAGTCATTGAGAGAGGGTCGAGCTTCCTCTCTTATCTTCTAGGGCATTTGTAATACCTCAAAATTTTCCCCCCTCATTCATGCATTCATTTTTAGGTCATTTAACATTTCATATTGCATTTCATCATGTCAATCAGAATTAGATCCAAGAAGCTTGAATATCATCCAAGACACTTTGTGGGTTCTATCTGGGTGATCAGTCAACACAAGGGAATGACTTGAGTTACTTCTAACATGGAGTCTATGCATCATTCAAAACACTAATCTTGAAGGAGCAAAGGCCTGTTCCTGAGCTGTAATGCTCGCTAGGCGAGCATCGTGGTTTGCTTAGCGAATCTGAACTGTCATGCTCGCTAGGCGAGCAAATTCTTCGCTAGGCGAAGCGCACACATTTTAAAAATATAACAGAAAAAACTTGGATTTGGACCTCTCTCATTTGAGCCCATAAAGCCACGAAAATCAGGTTATAAATTCAGCGAAAAACCCTGAGAAAGAGAGAAAATTCAGAGTAGCCTCCAGACACTAAAGAGAAAAAGTCACTCGGACTCTGAGCCTTTTCATTCTGACTCACACACTTCTCACACAAACCCTAACATTGCGTTGCAAACCCAACGGTGCAATTCAATTTCTTTCGATCTCTCCAATCAGGTTTGCCTTATTCCCATTACTTTATGCTTTCAACGTGAAATTTCTGAATGTATGAGGTATTATGGGTAAATTTGGAAGAGTAGGTATCGATAGTTTTTGCATTTTGGTTTAGATGTGCATGAATGTGTAAAACAATGCCTTGAATATTTGATCACTTAATTTCTGAAATGAGTACCATAAGGTTTGGGGTTATCGAAATCGGACTGTTATCAAGGAAGAAACCAAAACCCGCAGGCATTCGCTAGCACCTCGCTAGGCGAGCCTGTAGCGAAGCTTCGCTAAGCCTTCGCTAAGCGAAGCAGTAGCGAGCATGACAGTAGCTGTTTTTCTTTCTAATTGCTCTAACCCGTTCTGATGTTTTTTTTGTGATATGTTTCCTCTTGCATCCGTGCATTATTCACCTGACGCTGTCGTTGTTATGTTTCTTTTGTGTGGTGCGACTCTTGATTGCATCTTATTATTATAACCTGTTTGTTGAGTTTTTGTGAGGGCTCACATGACTCTTGAAGAGATCGCTTGCTTGGTATTCCACTTTATTTGTGGGATACCATTTGGAGATTTATTCCGATTGTTTTTCTGATTTGTTTTCTTTGATGATGCCAGCTCGAGAGATCTCTGGGTTTCTTATTTCTTTAGCTGTTATTACTTCGGATCTTTATCCATGTGGTAGACCTATTGATCCCTTTATCTTTCCCGCATTTTACCGCTTTCTTAGCTGGAAGACCTCGATAGAAGGCAATGTTTTCTTCTGTCTGTTTACTTTTGTGCCCAAAGACCTCCAAAAGGAGGAACCAGTGCTAAAGACCTCCACGAAGAGGCAATTGACGGATAAAAGGGATTAGTAATCAATCCCCCGTTATTCAGTGTGTCGTTCTTTATGCTCGCACTACGTGCTGATGCTTCAGAACAAAAGCCCAAGATCTTTTGTCCGGTCAGTCAGTGGAGAGGGTTCCACCTTTCTGAATCCCCACTTTTTGTCATGAGCTCACCCTGTCCAGGGTTAAGAGCTATGAGGTCTTATCCTCATTACCCTTTTGATCTTCTCACCCTGACGTTCAATGTCAGTGGTTAAGAGCCCATTTGATTACCTATTCCATGGCTTGTTTGTCGAGGTTGATATGACCCCTCTTGACTAAAGCCCTACCCATGTAGGTTTGAGCCCCCTTGGTGGCATTTTACTTTATGCATGTTTGTTTTGTATGGTGTGATCGTCTCCCCATAGGATTGCTAGGCTTCGTACAGTCTCTCGTTTGCATGTCAATTAAGGTAGCACTGTTCCTTCGTCTAGGACTTCCTTTTTTGCATGAGCATTCCTAAAACCCAAACAAACTCATTGATTTTTCTTCTCCTAAGAACACGTTTACTCCTTCTACTACAGGCGAGTAAGTCTCCAAAGGTCGAGCATCCGGCAGATTGCGTAGTAACGTCGTTCATCCAAAACAAACCCGTAGGTAGCCGAACTACGGTTTGCTCTGATTCTCATTCCAGATGAGATACGTAGGCATAAGACGTGATGTCTTAGCTAGAACACTCCTCTTTAACCCATAGGCAGCCGAGCTACGAAGACTCTGATTCTCATATCCAGATGAGATACGTATGCAATGGATGCGATATCCGTGCGAGTCATTTTCTTTTGACCCTTCTTTTAATAGATAGTACATTAGATAAACCCACACCCTTTAGACAAGAACAACAAGAGTGGATCCCGTAGAGTACTACGGATGCGTAGGGGTGCTAATACCTTCTCTTCACATAATCGACTCCCGAACCCAAGATTTGGTTGCGAGACCTTGTCTTTTCCTTTCCTTTTTTTCCAGGTTTAATTCGAGCGTTTCCTTTCCCTCTTTTGGGATAAATAACGCACGGTGGCGACTCTTCTGTCATTTCTTTCTCGCCGGTTGTTTTTCGCATCTCCTTTTTCAGGTTGCGACAACATTGTTAACTCGAGTAATATTGCTGATAGTTGTTCGGTCTAGGAACGTACGACTGTTGGTACTGAACAGGCGGTTGATATTGAACTTGTTGTTGGACAACAAGAATATCATACGTCTCTTGTTGATAATTGTTGGGAGCCACCTCAAAAACCTAATAATATGGGGTCTGGTAAGCCTTACCTTTCCCCTTGGAAGTAGATGGAGCGTTGGTTTCCCCCTCTTTCTTTTTAGGGAAACCATTGTAAGGCTTCTTTGCCCCATTTGAGTCAATAACAAGACCTTGAATTTTTCCAGTTTTCAAACCGTTCTCGATCCACTCTCCAGTGACAACGAGATCATAGAAACCGGCATAAGCACTTCCTATCATCCAATCTAGATAGGGGCCTTGAAGTGTGCCCATAAACATATCAACAAGTTCTTTTTCAAGCAGTGGAGGTTGGACCCTAGCAATTAGGTCCCTCCAGTGTTGTGCATATTCCTTACAGGATTCTTCAGACTTCTGGGTCAAGCTCTAAAGTTGCATCTTATTAGGTGTCATGTCAGTATTGTACCGATAGTGTCTCAAGCAATCCTTATATAGATCTCTCCAAGAACGTACATTCGCACGTCCAAGTTGCATATACCATTCCAGGGATGCTCCACTGAGACTATCCTTGAAAAAATGCATCAACAACTTGTCATCATCGGAGTAAGATTCCATTTTCCTATAATAGGATATGATATGGGTCTTAGGACAAGTAACCCCCTTATACTTCTCGAAGGAAGGGACCTTAAACTTGGCTGGGATTTTTACTCCCGGGACCAAGCACATATTAGTAGCGTCCAAATCGAAGGTGATAGGACCTTCAATAGCTCTGAACCTCTTGTCTATGATATGAAGCCTTCTGTCAATATCAGTAGGGGATGGTGTAGCAGTAAATTTATGACCATTACGCTATGGATAAACTTAACATGAATTAAACCAGAGTCGCCACCGCGCTTTTATTGTTTCCAAGGGAAAAGGAAAAAGTATGAACAAAACCCAAAGATAAGAAGTTTTCAAATCAAAACTAATAAAATTCCATAGATTAAATGTAAGGGGTTGGTTACACAGAGGGAAGGTGTTAGCACCCAAAGTGTCCTAGGTACTCCTAGGGAGCCTTTTTTTGTGTGTACATGTATTTTGGTATAAAATGGTGTTTGCAATAAATAGAGTGTGGGGATGAGAAAATAATTCATTAATTATATTTTTGTGTTTGATAAGACCTTCGGACTTGTGCCTACGTACCAACATAAAATGAGGGATCAAAACCTCATAGTTCGTGGTAACAATTTCAAAGTGAATGAGTTGCTTTTAATAAAAGTTTAAGTTTAACAAAGGCACAAAAGGGCTAAAAAGGTTTGAATGAGTGTTAGTTATTTTTTTTATTTGAAATTTTAAGTCAAGTATAGTTAAGTCAATTTACAAATCGGATTAAGAAACGAGTTTGAAAATACAATGGCATAAGGCTAAAGTTTCTAATTTGCAATGAAGTCTAAGTTTAGAAAACACAAGCAAAGAAGATTTTTAAAAAGGGGGAGAGATTTTAAATTAAAGAAGGTGGGAGGAGATGAAGTGACTAATCCTAAGCAAAAATTAAAAGTTAAGAGTTGAAAAGATCTGGCCAATGGGATGCAATCCAATTGACAAGAATGTCATATAGAAACCCAATTTCCTTTGGACTTTAGAATCAAGAAATATCAATACACAAATGGCAAGGTGAAGAACAAGGCATCAAATAAAGATAGACACATCCAAGCTTGGCAACTTCATGATGTTCTTCTTAATCTCCCATGTATCAAATGACATACTCCTTGAGTGGTTCAGAAATAGGCATTAGACACAGGTTCAGAGTAACAACTTCATCAAGACCATGTAGAAGATGAACTCAAAAGGGATATCAATACTTGCATCCGATGAAAGTTCAGTTCCTAATGACTGGCTTTAGAAAAGTTGGCATTGGCCAAGTCCTTTTGCATAGGGAATGTTGCCTAATCCTAAGTCCAATGTCTCAGATCAAATCCAACAGTCCACATAAATATTTTTTAGAGTTTTTGTTGTCATTATGTACATTAAGGTCAAAAGACCACAAACACAAACAAAATACACAAACAAGTATATACAATCATAATATAATCACAAGATAGGGCTCAAGTGAGCAAAGTGAAAATGACATTAAAGTAACAAGTTAAATGGTATGAGTAATGGCAAATGACTAAAGAATTGAATTTAAAATGCAAAAGGCAAATGCCTTGAAATTAAAAGTTAGTCAAATGTTAGTTGATTAGAAGTTAGTATTGCTTTTGCTTTTTCAATTGTTTAAGTCATTATTTGGAGAACACTCAACCCTCTACTCACAAGCATGGATCCTTGAACCAAGACATCTTCCAAAGGAAGGAAAAAAGACCAAGTTTCCACACAATACCATGAAAGGGGGGAGACTTACAATCTCACTTACTAGAATGCTATGCTTTTTGGGTCAAAATTTAGAGCTATGTTAAGCAATCGTAATTGGACTTATGTAGAAGTCACAACTATCTGAGGCCGGGCAATAGAAATTTTAGTGTTAATGCATGTTAGAGATATGGTATAATGAACTATACTCCTAAAACATACCACACTTAAAAGAAAATGGCAAAAGGGTGGACCTAATCTCATCCATACTTATGTTGATTTTGCAATCAACTAGCCTTAGGATATAGAGATATCATAGGTCAATGAAATGGATAGGGATAGAATGGGATTAAGATGAATAGGGAGGGGGAATAAGATCAACACAAATTGGTCAATGGAGGACTTTTATCAAATTAAAGTCATTCAATCATTTTGGGAGATGAAATGTATATTTCATCAATCCACTAAATCCAATGATTTTAATCCAACAAAGTCAAATCAACCTTGACCAAGGCTCAACAACAATAGTCAAACTCAACAAGTCAATAAAAATAGCTCAACATAATTTATTTGCAATTACACAATTAAAAATCAATAAAAAAATGCATTAAATTAAATTATGGTTGGTCAAAATCCTAAAACCTCTTCAAAACACCAAATAAATGGCCAAGAGATTTATCATAGGTCAAACAAGGTCAAAGGACCTTGGAGGAAAAATTTCATTATTTTTGGAAACTTAAAAGTATTTTTAAACAATTAAAAATATGTATAAAAACAATTAAATCATGAAAAATATTAATATTGATCCAAAAAATAATTTTAATTCAGAAAATGAAAGAGGAAGATATTTGAGAATTTTTGGTGAAAGTCCCATATTTTTTGGATCAATATTAAAATTAATATGAATTTATGAAAAAAAGTCAATTGAAATGAAAATCAGAAAATGCAAAAATACGTGGACCACTTGATCCCCCTCATTAATTGAGATGGCAGATCAAGTGGATCAGAGCGCGCGTTCCATGATGTTCTCTAGTAAATCTGCCACACACGTGGTAATCAGTTTGGACGCTCAAGATTAAAATAAAATAAGAGGATCCTATGGTCTAGAGACATGCCAACACATCTCCGGAGTCATAGCTCCGGTATTCTTCTCCAGTGTACCTCACCAGACTGGTCCACCCTCTTCTATCACCAAAATGAAAAAGGAGGACATAAATTTAAAGTAAAAATGCTCAGGAGCTCAAATCTGGCCTCAGTTTCACCTAACTCCAAGTATATTGAAAGATATATGGAGTTGAATTTTGAGGATCATGATATGAGTTGCTTCGATTTGACATCAAAGAAACTCAATCTTGTTGCCTACATTGGTAGGACTTGAGACAACCAAAAAACAACAAGAATTATGGAGAATTGAGTAAGAATCAAAGAGATGAAAAATTCATAAATTCACCTTCACTTTACTCTCAATTGTGTTTGGCGTTGCCCTGGATGCTTGATAGAGTGGAAATGGATCAAGAAAGAAGCAAGACTCTTGGAAATTTGAATCTCAAAATAGTGGAGATTCAAACTCGATTTTCAATGAAAATCCTCAATGTAATCCTTTGAACGTGAGGGTTTAGGGTTGGAGATTCAAAGCTGGCGCGCAAGGGTCCTCAATTCTGATCATAGACACTTCTATTTATAGGCCAAGGCAATGATATTTGAACACTTCTTTTCAAAGTTCAAAAATAATAAAATGCCTTTGCATGGATACATGGGCGTGTGATAGGCCCATGTAATGATGATTTCAGGTCCAAAGTCATGTGCAAGTAATGCTGAAGTCATGTTAACAAGCCATGCATTTGTGTGTGGAAAGTGGAAGTTGAAATATGCCAAATGGTCATCCAACTATAAGCCATGCGCAAGTAACTCATAATTTGTCCAAATGGGATGAATTTTAACTTTTTGGAAAGTTTAGATCAAAAGGAACAACTTTCCAGTTGGACACTTTTTCATTTGAAGCTTGGATCATGATGTATTTTGAGGTATAAGTTTGGAAAATCAAACATATCAAAAAAAATTCTAAGTACCAAGCCATATGTTCACTTCTTCCATCTTGAGTAACTTATTCTATGGGCTTCAAATGAGAAAAGTTACTTCATAAAAGTTGTAGCTCTCTTGAATTAATTCAATTTGGTCATAAATTTGACCTCATTTGGATTTATAATGAAGGAGTTTTGCATTTTAGAATTTGAGGAAAATCACTTGTTTAATGGTATTGGCCCAAAATGACCTATAATGTCTCCTCATATCACATTAATTTAAAAGTTTAATTTGCTCTTCCTCCAAAAATCAAAGTTGAAGTATACATATTTAATTTGATCATAAATTTTGAATAGATTTCATATCATAAAAATTGAGCAAGTTATGGTCTTGGGAAGTTGACCTCCAAATTAGGGTTTAGATAAAATGACCTATAATCTTTCACCATAAAAAATGACTTTACAAGCAAAAATAGCTCTTGACCACAACATGAAAGTTGTTTGGAATGTCATTTAGAGTAACATATCTCTAGAAATAATTTTCATATGACAAATATTGTAGGAGATAGGGTCTAGGGACTCCCAGTTTTGATCAGTTGAATTCCTCTGGTCAATCACCACGAACCAACTTGCTAGCTTGACATTATCTTGTCTTTTGGGACTCATGGTGTAACACCCCAAATAAAGTAAAAGAATTATTTAATTAAGTTAATAATATATTTAATAATTTAATTAAATAAATTGAATTATTGGATTATTATTATTATTTTGGAATAATAATTATTATTGGAAAATATATAAGTGGAATAAGAGAAAAGGTTTTTATTTTTGGAAAAGGTTTTTTTACGTGAAAACTGAGAAGCTGCAGAGAAGAGGAAAAGGGCAAAGAGCTGTAGAGCAAAGGTTGGAGAACGGAAAAGCTTGAAGCTCGAAGAGTTGCCGGATTGTTAAGGTAAGGGGGGTTTATCGTCGTTTAATGGGTATTATCGATTAACATGTAATGGGTAGTGATAAGCCGTCGATTGACCCTAATTGGGATTTAGAATGCTGAGAAATTATGTTGAATAAGTTGTATTAAAGCTGAAATTGAATTTGTGTTTGACTGTATTGTGAATTTCTGAGCGTATAGCTTTTTACGGAAGTTGAATCGGAGGTCCGGAAGTCCTCCAACGGCGGAAAATGCGGAAACTCTGCATTCTGCCTTGTGTTAGCGCAGGAACTGCTGTTTCGCCTGCGTTAACCGGTTAACCCAGAGTGTTAACCGGTTAACACTGTTATAAATTGTGAAAAATGTTGAGTTTTGCCTGCGTTAACCGGTTAACCTATAGCGTTAACCAGTTAACATTGTTGCGTTTTGCCTGGAAGTGTAATTTTCCTGCGTTAACCGGTTAACCTATCGCGTTAACCGGTTAACACTGTTGCAGTATGTAAAAATGGTTGATTTTTATGATGTAAGTGTAATTGGTGATTGGCCTATTGTATCCAATTGTGATAAATAAATTCGTGGAGTCTATGTTGCGAAATGTTGATGCAAATATGTTGATAAGTTGTTTTGTGGAAAATATTAAGTTGTAGGCTGATGAGCCAAAGTTGAATATAAGTTGTTTTGTTGAAAATGCTGAGTTGTAGGCGGATGAGCCAAAGTTGATTTTAAGTTGTTGTTGCTGAAAAAGCTGTTATGTTGTCGTTGTTATTATGTTGTGGAACTTTCAAGTCGTACATGCCATATACATTCATATGCATTAAGTCGGGGCTTTTGCTCACACCACGTTGGCCTGGATTGGCAAAATTATGGGGCTTTTGCTCACACCACGTTGGCCTGGATTGGCAAAAATTTTAAGTTGAAAGTTGAAGGCTTATGCCTTGATGCCCACTAAACTGGAAATGATTTTAAGTTGGGAGTTTTACTCCAAATGGTACCACATGCATGAAGAGTCGAGTCTCATTTGAGTTGCATTTACGTTGTGTTTGAATATGATGTTGAGTTGAATATACTGCTACCGAATGCATGATATGATGTGGGTGATTAACGTGTAAAGTTACTTAACATAACATGATGATTTATAATATTGGTTATATCGATTGAGGAACTCACCCTTACAGTTATATTTTTCAGGTAACGAGCAGTGAGTTGAGTAGAAGCTAGTGCTTGAAGTCTAGAGTGGTTTTAGTGGGTCATGCTCTGATAGATGTAACATCGGGACGGGATGTTTTATTTGTTGAATAAATGTTAATTTTAAGATATTACAGATGTTGGATGTTTCTATCCGCTGCGAATTTTTGAAGAAGTGTTCATGTTGGATTAAATAATGAGCATGACTGATTTTTACGGTGAATTATGTGAAGTATTATGTGACACCCTTGGTGCATGATTACTCTGATATTGATTTATATGCTGTTGTTTTAATTAAATATTTGGGGTATTTAGAAGGGTGTTACATTAGTGGTATCAGAGCAGGTCGGTCTGTCCGGCCAGTTGTCGTGTCGTTACTGTCTAACAATTGTGTAATTGTTATTAATCTAACGTTAAGTTGTGTTGTATTGATAAGTGAAATGGCTGGAAGGAATGACGCTGCAATGGCTGCCGCAATGCAAGCAATGGCACAAGCGGTGCAGAACTTGCCAAATGCTGGTGGTGATGCTGGGTCACGTAGCTTGGCGACTTTTCAGAGAGAGAATCCGCCGGTGTTTAAAGGGAAGCATGATCCAGATGCAGCCTTGGGATGGTTGAAAGAGATTGAGAGAATCTTCCGTGTTATGGATTGCACTCCAGCTCAGAAGATTCGGTATGGTACTCACATGCTAGCAGTCGAAGCTGATGACTGGTGGCTAGAGACTCACGAGAGGTTGACCGTGGCAGGTGAAGTCATTACTTGGGATGTATTCCGTAGGGAATTTCTGAGGAAGTATTATCCGGAAGATGTCCGTGGTAAGAAGGAAATTGAATTCCTTGAGCTGAAGCAAGGAAACATGTCTGTCACTGATTATGCTGCGAAATTTGTGGAGTTGTCCAAATTTTATCCTCATTACACTGGTGGTGGTGCTGAATTTTCGAAGTGCATCAAGTTTGAGAACGGATTGCGCTCTGAAATTAAGAAGGCTGTTGGGTATCAGAAGATACGCATTTTTACTGATTTGGTTGATAGCTGCAGGATATTTGAAGAAGACAATAATGCTCATTACAAGATTGTCAGTGACCGCAGAGGCAAACAACATCAAAACCGTGGCAAGCCGTATGATGTTCCAGCTGGAAAAGGGAGACAAAGAGCTGCTCCGGCTCAGAGAGCTAGTGGGGGAGGTGCTCCTACTGGTATAGTTTGCTTCAAGTGTGGTCAGGCTGGTCATAAGAGTAATGTATGCACTGCTGAAGTAAAGAGGTGTTTTCGCTGTGGTAAGATTGGCCATGCAATAGCTGATTGCAAGCACAAGGAAGTGATTTGTTTTAATTGCGGAGAAGAAGGGCATATTGGAAGTCAGTGTCAGAAGCCGAAGAAAGGGAATCAGTCAGGAGGCAAGGTCTTTGCTTTATCGGGTTCTGAGACTTCTGCAGATGATCGTTTGATCCGAGGTACGTGTTATATTAATGGCTTTCCTCTTGTAGCTATTATTGACACAGGTGCGACTCATTCCTTTATATCTTTGGATTGTGCTGTGAAACTTAAGTTAGAGATATCTGAGATGTTTGGTAGTATGGTAATTGATACTCCTGCGAAGGGTTCAGTGACTACTACTTCGGTTTGTTTAAACTGTCCTTTGAGTATTTTTGGTAGGGACTTTGGAATGGACCTAGTGTGTCTTCCACTAGTGCAGATTGATGTTATTCTGGGTATGAACTGGTTGGTGTTTAACCGAGTTTCTATCAATTGTTTTGATAAGACTGTGATATTTCCTGAGAGTGAGGAAGGAAAGAGTTTGTTTCTATCAGCGAGACAAGTGGATGAGGAAGTAGCTGATGGGGCAGAGTTGTTTATGCTGTTAGCGACTTTGGAGGCTAAAGATAAACTGATGATTTGCGATCTAGCTGTGGTGTGTGATTTTCCTGATGTGTTTCCGGAAGAAGTGAATGAATTGCCGCCAGAGCGTGAAGTGGAGTTCTCTATTGACTTGGTACCTGGTACTAGGCCGATATCGATGGCTCCGTACCGTATGTCTGCTGTTGAGTTAACTGAATTGAAGAGTCAGTTGGAAGATCTATTGGATAAGAAATTTATTCGTCCGAGTGTGTCACCGTGGGGTGCACCAGTGCTATTGGTTAAGAAGAAAGAAGGTACTATGAGGTTGTGTGTGGACTACAGGCAACTGAATAAAGTGACGATCAAGAATCGGTATCCTTTGCCGAGGATTGATGATTTGATGGATCAGTTGGTTGGTGCAAGTGTGTTCAGTAAAATAGATTTGAGATCTGGGTATCATCAGATCCGTGTGAAAACAGAGGATATTCAGAAGACTGCTTTCAGAACAAGGTATGGACATTATGAGTATTCTGTAATGCCTTTTGGTGTGACTAATGCACCTGGAGTATTTATGGAGTATATGAATAGGATTTTCCATCCGTACCTAGACAAGTTTGTTGTGGTGTTTATTGATGATATTTTGGTGTATTCGAAATCTGAAGAAGAGCATGCTGAACATTTGAGAGTGGTTTTAGAAGTCCTACGAGAAAAGAAGTTATTTGCTAAATTGTCCAAGTGCGAATTTTGGTTAGGAGAGGTAAGTTTTCTTGGTCATGTGATTTCAAGAGGTGGTGTGGCTGTTGATCCTTCTAAGATAGAAGCGGTATCTAAGTGGGAAGCTCCGAAGTCTGTTGCTGAGATTCGAAGTTTTCTTGGTTTGGCTGGTTATTATAGGAAGTTCATTGAGGGATTTTCTAAGTTGGCGTTACCGTTGACGATGTTGACTAGAAAGGGGCAAGCGTTTGTTTGGGACTCAAAATGTGAAGAAGGTTTCCAAGAGCTAAAGAGAAGGTTGACTACTGCTCCTATTCTGATATTACCGAGTTCGTCGGAATCATTTGAAGTTTATTGCGATGCTTCATTGTTGGGTTTGGGTGGCGTGTTGATGCAGAATAAGCAGGTTATAGCTTATGCTTCAAGACAGCTGAGGGTTCACGAGAGGAACTATCCGACGCACGATTTAGAGTTGGCAGCTGTGGTGTTTGTTCTGAAGTTATGGAGACATTACTTGTACGGGTCAAGATTTGAGGTTTTCAGTGACCACAAAAGTTTAAAGTATTTGTTTGATCAGAAAGAGCTGAATATGAGGCAGAGAAGATGGTTAGAGTTTCTGAAGGATTATGACTTTGGGTTGAATTACCATCCGGGTAAAGCAAACGTAGTGGCTGATGCATTGAGTCGGAAATCATTACATATGTCTATGTTAATGGTTAAGGAATTGGATTTAATTGAACAGTTTAGAGACTTGAGTTTGGTGTGTGAGAGTACTCACAATAGTGTTAAATTGGGAATGTTGAAGTTGACGAGTGGTATTCTGGATGAGATCAGAGAGGGTCAGAAATCTGATATGCTTTTGGTTGATAAGTTGACTCTAGTGAATCAAGGTCAAGGTGGCGAATTCAGAGTTGATGAGAATGGTATTTTGAAGTTTGGTAGTCGGGTGTGTATTCCGGATGTTACCGAGCTTAAGAAGAGTATTCTTGAGGAAGGACATCGTAGTGGTCTGAGTATTCATCCTGGAGCTACGAAGATGTATCATGATTTGAAGAAGTTATTTTGGTGGCCGGGAATGAAAAGAGAAATTGCGAGTTTTGTCTATTCTTGTTTGACTTGTCAGAAGTCAAAGATTGAGCATCAGAAGCCGTCTGGGCTAATGCAACCGTTGGCTATTCCAGAGTGGAAGTGGGATAGTATCAGTATGGATTTTGTTTCTGGTTTACCGAGGACAAGTAAGAATTTTGAAGCTATTTGGGTGATTGTTGACAGATTAACAAAGTCGGCTCATTTCATTCCGATTAGAATGGATTATCCGTTAGAAAAATTGGCTGAGTTGTATATTGAGAAGATTGTAAGTTTGCATGGTATTCCGTCGAGTATTGTTTCGGACAGAGATCCTAGATTTACATCGAAGTTCTGGGAAGGTTTGCAGAGAGCTTTGGGAACTAAGCTGAGATTGAGTTCTGCATATCATCCGCAGACTGACGGTCAGACTGAGAGGACGATTCAGTCATTAGAAGATCTTTTGAGAGCTTGTGTTTTGGAAAAAGGAGGTGGTTGGGATTGTTATTTACCGTTGATTGAGTTTACCTACAACAATAGTTTTCATTCGAGCATTGGTATGGCGCCGTTTGAAGCTTTGTATGGTAGGAGATGTCGGACACCGTTATGTTGGTGTGAGTCCGGTGAGAGTGCTGTGGTCGGACCGGAAATTGTTCAACAGACTACAGAAAAGATTAAGATGATTCAGGAGAAGATGAGGATGGCTCAGAGTCGTCAGAAGAGTTATCATGACAAGAGGAGGAAGTCACTTGAGTTTCAAGAGGGAGATCATGTGTTTCTTCGTGTTACTCCGATAACAGGTGTTGGTCGGGCTTTGAAGTCGAAGAAGTTGACACCTCGATTTATTGGTCCTTATCAGATTTTAGAGAGGATAGGAGAGGTAGCCTATCGTATCGCTTTACCGCCGTCACTTGCGAATTTGCATGAGGTTTTTCATGTGTCTCAGTTGAGGAGGTACATTCATGATCCGTCGCATGTAGTCCAAGTGGATGATGTACAGGTGAGAGATAACCTGACTATTGAAACATCGCCTATGAGGATCGAGGATCGAGAGTTGAAGCAGTTGCGGGGTAAAGAGATTGCCTTAGCGAAGGTAGCTTGGGGAGGACCAGCAGGTGGCAATGTGACTTGGGAACTGGAGAGTCAGATGAAGGAGTCCTATCCAGAGTTATTTGTTTGAGGTATGTTTTCGAGGACGAAAACTCTTTTAGTGGGGGAGAGTTGTAACACCCCAAATAAAGTAAAAGAATTATTTAATTAAGTTAATAATATATTTAATAATTTAATTAAATAAATTGAATTATTGGATTATTATTATTATTTTGGAATAATAATTATTATTGGAAAATATATAAGTGGAATAAGAGAAAAGGTTTTTATTTTTGGAAAAGGTTTTTTTACGTGAAAACTGAGAAGCTGCAGAGAAGAGGAAAAGGGCAAAGAGCTGTAGAGCAAAGGTTGGAGAACGGAAAAGCTTGAAGCTCGAAGAGTTGCCGGATTGTTAAGGTAAGGGGGGTTTATCGTCGTTTAATGGGTATTATCGATTAACATGTAATGGGTAGTGATAAGCCGTCGATTGACCCTAATTGGGATTTAGAATGCTGAGAAATTATGTTGAATAAGTTGTATTAAAGCTGAAATTGAATTTGTGTTTGACTGTATTGTGAATTTCTGAGCGTATAGCTTTTTACGGAAGTTGAATCGGAGGTCCGGAAGTCCTCCAACGGCGGAAAATGCGGAAACTCTGCATTCTGCCTTGTGTTAGCGCAGGAACTGCTGTTTCGCCTGCGTTAACCGGTTAACCCAGAGTGTTAACCGGTTAACACTGTTATAAATTGTGAAAAATGTTGAGTTTTGCCTGCGTTAACCGGTTAACCTATAGCGTTAACCAGTTAACATTGTTGCGTTTTGCCTGGAAGTGTAATTTTCCTGCGTTAACCGGTTAACCTATCGCGTTAACCGGTTAACACTGTTGCAGTATGTAAAAATGGTTGATTTTTATGATGTAAGTGTAATTGGTGATTGGCCTATTGTATCCAATTGTGATAAATAAATTCGTGGAGTCTATGTTGCGAAATGTTGATGCAAATATGTTGATAAGTTGTTTTGTGGAAAATATTAAGTTGTAGGCTGATGAGCCAAAGTTGAATATAAGTTGTTTTGTTGAAAATGCTGAGTTGTAGGCGGATGAGCCAAAGTTGATTTTAAGTTGTTGTTGCTGAAAAAGCTGTTATGTTGTCGTTGTTATTATGTTGTGGAACTTTCAAGTCGTACATGCCATATACATTCATATGCATTAAGTCGGGGCTTTTGCTCACACCACGTTGGCCTGGATTGGCAAAATTATGGGGCTTTTGCTCACACCACGTTGGCCTGGATTGGCAAAAATTTTAAGTTGAAAGTTGAAGGCTTATGCCTTGATGCCCACTAAACTGGAAATGATTTTAAGTTGGGAGTTTTACTCCAAATGGTACCACATGCATGAAGAGTCGAGTCTCATTTGAGTTGCATTTACGTTGTGTTTGAATATGATGTTGAGTTGAATATGCTGCTACCGAATGCATGATATGATGTGGGTGATTAACGTGTAAAGTTACTTAACATAACATGATGATTTATAATATTGGTTATATCGATTGAGGAACTCACCCTTACAGTTATATTTTTCAGGTAACGAGCAGTGAGTTGAGTAGAAGCTAGTGCTTGAAGTCTAGAGTGGTTTTAGTGGGTCATGCTCTGATAGATGTAACATCGGGACGGGATGTTTTATTTGTTGAATAAATGTTAATTTTAAGATATTACAGATGTTGGATGTTTCTATCCGCTGCGAATTTTTGAAGAAGTGTTCATGTTGGATTAAATAATGAGCATGACTGATTTTTACGGTGAATTATGTGAAGTATTATGTGACACCCTTGGTGCATGATTACTCTGATATTGATTTATATGCTGTTGTTTTAATTAAATATTTGGGGTATTTAGAAGGGTGTTACACATGGAGGATCATATATGCATAAGATTATGAAATTTGGAATATCCCTAGAAGTATTTGATCAATTGCTAAAGAAACTTGTTGAAGAAAACACATAAGATACCCATATGATTTAGGGTTTCCAAGGCAAACCAACTCCAAATTCTTGATTATTTCTTGATCAAAATAAAATGTGAAGACCATGGGGATTCATATATGATACTTAGATCCATAGTAAACCACTTATTTATTGAGCTCCTTTAAATGAGGGTCTTAAGCCCTAGATGTGAGCTTGATAGAGCATAGGTGAGCATGTGCACTACCTACAAAAGAGTTAAACTATACAGTGACATATTTTTGGTATTTTGGTTAGTGAATAAAGAAAAAATGAAGTATGATACAATCAAATTTGCTTGGTGATCTCTCCCAATGTAAACCTAATGAATGAGGGGTAAGGAGGATGCCAAGGTATGATCCCAATGCCAATGCATATGATGAGAATAGCATGAGGGATATTAAGGTCAAAATTGGGGTCTTACAACTGCCCCTATTTAAGGACGTTCTAACTGAGGAGATAAAGGTTAAAATCTTCGCATCGACTCAGTAGAATAGACTTAAATAACAACAATAGAAACAAATTTTGGTCCCTAAGAGACATCATGATGCATATGGTATGAAATGTTGAAAATAAATCTCTGTGGGGAAAATGTTGCCACAAAGGAAAAGAATCCGGAGAGACTAAAAGTCCGTAGGAGTATAATGCATTCCATAAGGAAAACTCACTATGGAGATAAAGACTAAGGGGATAAAAAGGTTATGCGTAGGCCAAATTACGATTTAAAATAACTGGGGGACTCGAGGGTTTCCGTGAAAATAAGTCAATGGAAAGACTCGACCGAGGAAAGAAAAAACATTTGCCGGGGGAACGGGTAGATCAGAATAAAGCTGAAATACTCGACCTAAGCAGGAAAAGGTGATTCCCTGGGGGAAATGCACTCAAACTCAATTGGAAGAAGAAATGATCTTAAATATAGGAGGAACAGAAGTATATTATCCGTTACCGGTTACTGGATAAGGAGATAACATAATATGGAAGAGAGGACATCCGTTACTGGTTAGGGTAAACATATCAAGGATGACTCGCTGAGGGCAAACAGAAGATGCATTCGTTACCAGTCACTGGGTAAAAATGAACTGCTAGAGAAAAGCCAAATAGGATTTACAACTACCGGTTACTGGGTAGAAGACCACAAAGAAAGAGAATATCTGTCACTGATTAAAGTGAACATATCAAGGATATACTCAAAGGGGAAGAGTATCCATCATCGGTTAGGATGAACATATCAAGGATAAAATTACTTGGGGACATTAGGAAGAATACTCGTCACCGGCTAAGATGAACATATCAAGGATAAACTTCCTGAAAGAGTAGGAATTACATCTACTGGATATGATACCGAAAAGAGAATATCCGTCATCGGTTAGGATGAACATATCAAGGATAAACTTTGCAAAAGGGAAAACAGGATTTACAACTACCGGTTACTGGGCAGAAGACCACAAAAAGAAGGAAACCTGACATCGGTTAGGATGAACATATCAAGGATTAACTCTCTGGGGAACAAAATAGGGATTACAACTACCTTTTTAATGGGTAGAATACCAAAAAGAGAATATCCGTCATAAGTTAGGATGAACATATCAAGGATAAACTCAAAGCAGGGGAAGAAAATATCCATCATCGGTTAGGATGAACATATCAAGGATAAACTTCCTGGAGAAACGTGAAAAACGAATCTGCTAGGGAGAAAAGGGTTACTTTTGCCGGGTATTGGGTGAAAAGTAAAAATTTGCAAAAACTGAGAAGAATATTACCAGTTACTGGGTAATAGACTCTCAAGGGGACCCAAAGCATCTATCTAGGTAAGATCTAGAAAGAAACAGTCAATCAAAGACTCAACCCAATGAGGATATAGCTAAAGGGGAGTGGTTCCATCCAGATAATCAACTGGGGAGGAAACTAAAATGACAATCATCCACAAGGAAGTAACTCAGTGTGGAATGAGAAAGGTTAAATTCTTTCTGCTTAGGGGGCTGACAATCTACAAATGAAAGAGGACAGACAAACCAAATCTGCGAGGGGAAAATTATACCACCGTAGTAGAGGATCAGAGAAATAATGAATCACAAAGTGTATTAGTAATGCAATAATGAAATGAATGTATATGTATATGTATATGTATATATAATGATTATGCTGACAAAACGATCACAAAGGATACAAATGTCACTGGTCTGAATCATCAATAAAATTCTCCGCTAATCCACAAAGGGAGGAAACAACTGCTGGAGAGAACAAGGTGCAAAGGAATGCACAAGAATCATCCACCTCAAAGGCTCAACCCAGGCTGAGGAGAAAGAGGAGAGGATTTGCTGAGGAAACTACAACATCAACTCTGCGGGGAATTTTAGGTCAACACCATATCAAATGGGAGACAACCCTGCAGAGAACAAGTACAACACCGCTCAAAATCAGGGCTAATAGAGGTTAGGGACAACTATGATGGCAACTTGCGGGAAAGCAAAAATCTACCGAACTGTGCGAATTGCTGCTAGGACGCGCCTATAACTCACGTGAGGCAAATACAAACTTAGCCGGGGAAACCAACCAAACTCGGCTGCTGAAATGCTGCGAGAATTCTCCTGGGGATAAGGATCATACCAATCGCTTGGGAAAAACCCAACAATGCTTTGCATTTAGGACTTACCGCTTTTCAAACCGTTGTTGATATTCCTTTAATTTCTTTTTAAAAGTTACTGCTTTTATTATTTAAGAAAACATGTTTTTATTTTAAAATTTTAAATTTAAAATCATCACAATAAAATTTAATTCTAATTGGCTGAATAAATAAGAGTGGAAACAATTGGATAAAAAGCTCAACTTTATTTAATTGAATGGTTGTCTCTAAATGATCATTAATCCTTCTACCGCCTTCAACATCCGCTGTGCTCTTTAAGACTGAAGCTCAATAAGATGCAGTTACTTGCCATAATCCCTAATTTTTGCATAAATTTTCCCAAGGTGGGGTAATCAATTTATCGGGATAATTTTCTATTTTATGTCTCTAACTTTTGCCTGGATCGCCCTTTCGGGTTTCAATCCACCGAGACACTCATTTTTTCCTAAGCCTCCCTTTCGGGTTTTCAACTTAGCAAGTTGTTCTTTTCTTTTTAGGCGAAGTATTTCTTGACTGCATCAACATTCACAGGTCGAGTGAACTCTTCACCATCCATAGTTGTAAGAATCAAAGCGCCTCCTAAAAAGACTCTCTTAACAACATATGGGCCTTCATAATTAGGAGTCCATTTTCCCCTAGCATCTGGTTTGAAAGATAAAGTTTTCTTGAGCACAAGGTCACCTTCCCTGAACACACGAGGCCTGACCTTCTTATCAAATGCCTTCTTCATTCTCTGCTTATATAACTGGCCATGACACATGGTAGTTAACCTCTTCTTTTCAATCAAATTCAGCTGGTCAAATCTGGTTTGACACCATTCAACTTCAGTCAACTTGGCTTCCATTAGCACACGCAATGATGGGATCTCAACCTCTATCGGGAGCACAATTTTCATGCCATAAACGAGTGAGAAAGGGGTTACCCCTGTTGAAGTGCGGATGGATGTACGATACCCATGCAAAGCAAATGGGAGCATCTCATGCCAATCCTTGTACGTCACAACCATTTTCTGAATTATTTTCTTGATGTTTTTGTTAGCAGCTTCAACAGCCCCATTCATCTTAGGTATGTAGGGAGAAGAATTATGATGTGCAATCTTGAAGTCTTTGCAAAGAGCTTCCACCATATTATTCTTCAAGTTAGATCCATTATCAGTAATGATCTTACTCGACACACCATAACGACATATAATCTGATTCTTGATAAACCTTACAACAACTTGCTTGGTTACATTCACATACGATGTCGCTTCAACCCACTTTGTGAAGTAGTCAATTGCCACCAAAATGAAACGATGTCCATTTGACGCTTTAGGCTCAATCATGCCAATCATATCAATTCCCCACATGGAGAAATGCCATAGGGAGGAAATGACATTCAACAATGTCGGATGAACATGAATCTTATCTGCATATATTTGACACTTGTGGCATTTCTTCACAAACTTGCAACAATCAGATTCCATTGTCAGCCAATAGTAACCTGCTCACAACATCTTCTTTGCCATAGCATGTCCATTAGAATGAGTACCAAAGGAACCTTCATGGACTTCAGTCATCAATAGGCCTGCTTCGTGTCTATCCATGTATCTGAGCAAAACCATATCGAAGTTTCTCTTGTATAATACATCACCATTTAGGTAGAAGTTGTCGGCTAGTCTTCTCAAAGTCTTCTTATCTTTCAAAGATGCCCCAGGCGGGTAAATCTGACTTTGGAGAAAACTATTAATGTCAAAATACCACGGCTTCTCATCTTTGATCTCTTCAACAGCAAACACATGAGTCGGCTTATCAAGACGCATTATGGTTAAATTGGGATCTTCATTCCAATACTTCACCATAATCATTGAAGCCAACGTTGCAAGAGCATCTGCCATCCGATTTTCATCTCGAGGGATATGATGAAATTCAAACTTTGTAAAGAAAGTTGAAATCCTCCTCGCATAATCTCTATATGGTATCAAACCGGGTTGATTCGTCTCCCATTCACCTTTGATCTGATTCACAACCAAACTTGAATCTTAATAGACACTAAGATACTTGATTCTAAGATCAATGGCCTCTTCAAGCCCCATAATGCAAGCTTCCTACTCAGCCATATTATTCGTACACTTGAAAGTCAATCTAGTTGTAAATGGAAAATGTGTGCCTTGAAGAGTAATGATCACTGCCTCAATACCATTACCATATTGATTAACAGCTCCATCAAATACCATGCCCCAACGTAAACCAAGTTCTGGTCCTTCTTCAAGCAATGGTTCGTCACAATCTTTCATTTTCAAGTACAAAATCTCTTCATCAGGAAACTCGTACTACATTGACTGGTAATCTTCAATTGGTTGGTGAGCCAAATGGTCAGCCAAGACACTACCTTTAATCGCTTTCTGAGATCGGTATTCAATATCATACTCTGATAACAACATCTTCCAACGGGTAATCCTCCCGGTTAAAGCAGGCTTCTCAAAAATATACTTGATTGGATCCATTTTGGATATCAACCAAGTGGTATGATTCAACATATACTGACGCAGACGCTTGGCAACCCAAGCCAATGCGTAACAAGTTTTCTCAAGAATAGAATACCGAGTCTCATAGTCGATGAACTTCTTACTGAGGTAGTAAATAACATATTCTTTCTTTCCAGTTTCAACTTGCTGACCTAGAACACAACCCATACATTCTTCAAGCACAGTCAAATACATGATCAAGGGTCTTCCTTCAACAGGTGGAGACAGAATCAGAGGCTTAAGCAGATATTCCTTGATGCTATCAAATGCTTTCTAGCAGTCTTCGGTCCAATCACAAGACTGATCTATCCGAAGAAGCTTGAATATAGGGGCACATGTGGCAGTCATGTGTGAAATGAATCTTGAGATATAATTCAAGCGGATGATAAAACCTCTGACTTGCTTCTCAGTTTTGGGTGCAAGCATCTCTTGTATTACTTTGACCTTGGCAGGATCAACTTCAATACCCTTCTCACTGACAATAAATCCCAACAACTTACCAGAACGAACACCAAATGTACACTTATTGGGATTCAAGCGGAGTTTGTACTTTCTCAAATGCTGGAATAAATTTAACAAATGCTCAACATGTTCTTCTTCATTACTGGATCTAGCAATCATATCATCAACATAGACTTCGATCTCTTTGTGCATCATATCATGAAAAAGAGTGGTCATTGCTCTCTGGTAAGTTTCACCATCATTCTTTAGACCGAAAGGCATCACTCTATAATAGAATGTTCCCTAGGGTGTAATGAATGTGGTCTTCTCCATATCCTCGGGTGCCATTTTGATCTGATTATATCCTGAAAATCCATCCATAAACGAAAAGACTTTGAATTTAGCTGTATTGTCTACCAACATGTCAATGTGTGGTAGAGGGAAATCATCTTTCGGACTAGCTCTGTTTAAATCTCTATAATCAACGCACATACAGACTTTTCCATCTTTCCTCAGAACAGGCACAATATTGGCAACCCACTATGGATACTCAACAGTAACAAGGAAACCAGCATCAATTTTCTTTTGCACTTCTTCTTTGATCTTCACTGCCATATCAGGATGAGTTCTCCTCAACTTCTGCTTGACTGATGGACATCCTGGCTTCAACGACAATCTATGCTCCACAATCTCAGAATCGAAACCAGGCATGTCTTGATAGGACCAAGCAAACACATCTGAATAATCTCGGAGAAGATCAATAAACCCTTTCTTAACCTCTGGACATAGTTGAGATCCAATCTTTACTTCCTTCACATCATCCTCGGAACCCAAGTTGACTAACTCAATCTTCTCTTCAGACGGATGAATGACTTTTTCCCCGTGCTCAAATAGGCGAGACAATTCATCAGACACTTCTTCATCACTTTCCTCCTCAGCCTCAAACACAGGAAATTCAAAGTTTGGAAAAGGAGTATGATCATTGTATTTAACGGGTTTAGAAATCAACCTGCATAATGATTTGATATTTTGATTTTAGAGAAGTGAATTGTGACCAAATATTATGCAAATGGAGAATTATTATTATTTACTTATGTTTTTTGTGATTACCATTTTCAAAAAAGCAAAAAGTAAAGATAAAACATCATAGATGTGGATGAATAGAATTGCATTTTATTAATGATCAAATTGAAAGATGCCAAACAATGTTCACTTCTCCCTTAGGCATAGGAGAAGGATTTTCAAAAACAATAAAAGAAATTACTTAGAGTGATGCATAATGACAAGAACATCGACAACAGTCTAATTGTTGCAAGCTTTTCCATACGTCACAAAATTGGCGTAATCTTCATCTTCACCCCCTCGATCACGGCAACTAAGTGTTGTTCATAACCATGAATGAACCCTTCGCTACGGAAACTAGGTTGTACATCTTTAACCTTAATCATAGACGTCCCTTGCTGGAATCCCAAACCAGCTCTGCTCTTTTTCTCGGCGACCTCTACCATCCGGCCCCACTGATCAGAATTACCATCTTCAACAACTTTTTGCGCATCTTTGAAAGAAGGCATATGTGCCCCGACCTTCTTTTCTTCAGCAATAGATAGAGCTTGGAACGGAGTTCCAACCTCATCCTCAGCTTCAACATATGAAAAAGACGATAAATGACTCACCAACAGAGCCTTCTCTCCACCGACGATAATAAGCTTACCATTCTTTACAAACTTCAACTTCTGATGCAGAGTTGATGTTACAACTCCAGCTTCGTGTATCCATGGCCTTCCCAACAAGCAGCTATAGGCCGGGTGGATATCCATTACTTGGAAAGTAATTTGGAAATCACTCGAACCTATCTTCACTGGAAGGTCCACCTCTTCTATAATAGTTTTGCGAGAACCATCAAAAGCTTTGTCGATCAGACCACTGTATCTCATCGGAGCTCCTTGATACGACAACTTGGAAATAGTTGACTTGGGGAGTACATTCAGAGAAGAACCGGTATCAACCAATACATTTGACAACGCGTCCTCCTTGCAGTTCATTGATATATGCAACGCTAATTTATGATTTCTGCCTTCCTTAGGAAGTTCTCCATCGCAAAAGCTCAAGTTGTTACAGGAAGTGACGTTAGCCACAATATGATCGAACTTGTCTACTGTTACATCATGCTCGACATAAGCTTGCTCGAATACCTTTTGCAATGCTTATCTGTATGCTTCAAAGTTCATGAGCAGAGACAACACTGAAATTTTGGAAGGAGTTTGGAGAAACTGCTCCACCATATTAAACTCGCTCTTCTTGATTAAACAGAGTACCTCATCATCATCATTAGGCTTCAAACTATTGGATTCACCAGACTAACATCTTGGAGCACTAACCGGATCTACTGCATGCACATCAACCTTCTTACTAACAGATACATCTTCTACACTCTTCGGGAACACATGCCCAAAAACACGACCACTACGGGCCACCTTCGTCAAATCAGCAATGCTCACAACAAAATTGGTTGTAGGCAATGGAACCTCTTGACCATTCTCTAACATAGTAACATTATACTGATATGGAACAACTCTATCGGATGCGTACGGGACTGAACCCCCTAACCGTATTACCAACGAAGATACATATCTATTGCTGACACTGTTACTGCTGCTGCTATCAAATTGGATTACCACCCTCTCTGGTGTCTTGAATACTGACACTATTACGTTGACATCATCTATATTCCTAGACTGTTGAATCTGGATTACATTCTCATCCATCAACCTTTGGATATCTCTTTTGACAATTGAACACCCACGAGGGCTCACATTGTAGACTGCACAACTGGCGTGATCATGCTCACAATCACTAATAGTGTAAGACCCCAAATTTGACCCTAAGATTCCTCAAGCATTTCTATCATAAGCATAAGCGTTGGGATCATACCTTGGCATCCTCCTTACCCCCTTTTCATTGGGTTTGTTTTGGGAGAGATCACCAAGCACTTTGTGATTATATTATACTTGTATATTATCATTTCACTAACCAAAATACCAAAAATATGTCTTTGTATCTATCTAACTCTTTTGTAGATAGGGGCATGATCTCCTTGATTCATTGATCACATCTAGGGTTTGAGACCCTCATGAACAAAGAGCACAATCAATAATTGATTCAAGAATGGTTATGAGCATAATATATGAGTCTCAATGATTCTTACATGTTATATTGATCAAGTTTGCTTCAAGAGTTTGATGGGTGATTTGCCTTGGAAACCCTAGTTTGACTCGGTATCTTGAGTAACTTCTCCAATCAGCTATATCACTAATTGATCAAATTTATCAAGGGACACTTCAAATTTCATCATCTTATGCATATATGATCTACCATGAGCCAAGAAAGTCAAGAGATTTGGAAATTAGCAAGTTGGTTGATGGTGGTTGGCCAGATGGATTCATCTTATCAAAACTAGGTCTCCCTAGACCCTATCTCCTACAATTTTCACCATATGAAAATGATTCCAAAATAAAAACTTACTCTAAATGACATTATGAACAACTTTCATGTTGAGACCTAGATCTAGTTTTGCTTGGAAAGTCATTTTATATGTTGAAACATTATAGGTCATTTTGTCTAAACCCTAATTTGAAAGTCAACTTCCCAAGGCCATAACTTGCTCAACTTTTATGAGATGAAATATTTCCAAGTTTAAAAATCAAATTCAATGTTTCTACTTCAACTTTGATGTTTGGAGTGGGAGCAAATTCAACTTCTTTGAACATGTGATATGAGGCTACATTATAGGTCACTTTTGACTTATACCATTGATCAAGTGATTTTTCCAAACATAAAAAATGCATAACTCTATCATTTCAAATCCAAATGACTTGAAATTGGTGACAATTTTGAAGGTTTTTGAGAGAGATACAACTTTGATAAAGACACTTTTCTCATTTGAAGCTCCTATAAAAAGTTAAGCATGGTGGAATATTGAGACGTATGGCTTGACACTTAGAAAATTTTTGATATGTCAAATTTTTCCAAACTTCCACCTCAAATATCTCCAAGTTCCAAGCTCCAAATGAAAAAGTGTTCAACATCAAACTTGTTCCTCTTGATCTCACCTTTGCAAAGAGCTAAAATTCATGCATTTTGGATGAGAAATGCATAGGCTGCGCATGGCTTAAATAGACAGATATCATTTAGCATGGATCAATCTTCAAGTGACAATGCACATGTACCTTGCAATCCAATCCATCTCCAAAGCATTTGATCATTCATTTGGACTTTTAAACTATTATTCCATGGGCCTATGCGCGCCCATGCAGCACGGCGTCATCATTTTACCAAATTTGGAAAGTGGAAAGAGTGTGCAAATATCATTTGATTTCTCTATAAATTGAGGCCCTTATGCTTAGAATTCACACACACCTCGCGCCAACTTTGAATCCCCATTGAAAACCTTACACTTTGAGAGGATAACCCTGATAAATTCATTTGAATTTGAGCTTGAATCTCCAATGTTTTAGAATTCAATTCTCCAGGAATCCATTGCTTCTAAGCCTTTCCATTCCTCTCCTGCAAGAAATTGAAGTGAAGTCAAGCACGATTCAGATCAAGATCTAGCAAGCTCAGACCTCCATTGAAGGTAATTTGCAGAAATTTTAAACTCTTCGATTCTCCTTGATTCTTGCTTAATTCCATTGATTCTTGAGTTTTCTGAAGTCCTACCAATGTAGGCAAGAAGATTGAGTTGCTTTGAGGCCAAATCGAAGCAACTCAGATCATGAACCTCATTTTTCAATTCCACATATCTCTCAATATAGTTGGAATTGGATGAATTGGAGGTGATATTCGTGCTCAGTGATGTTTTCTCTTTAAAATCATGTCCCTGTTTGGAATTTTGGTGATGGTTTATGTTGACCAGTCCGGTGAAGCTCACCGGAGAAGACAACCGGAGCTCTGGCTCCGGTGATAATGTGTCTTGAGTCTGAGCCATGGGATCCAACTTTCACGTTTTAATCTTAGCCATCCCTTGTGAATACCACGTTTGCAGCGCTGTTGACTAGGACATTGGTGGAACGCGCGTTGTGGATCATCAGATCTGCCACCTCAATTAATGAGGGAGATCTGATGGTCCACGTATTTTTCAATTTCTAAAATTTCATTTTAATTCTATTTCATTCAATAATTCATAATAAATTTAATATTGATCCAAAAAATATGAGACTTTCACCAAAAAATTTCAAATATTTTTCTATTTCATATTCTGAATTAAAATTATTTTTTGGATCATTATTAATATTTTTCATGAATTAATTGATTTTTTCAGTTGTTTTTAATTTTTTAAAAATATTTTTAAGTATCCAAAAATTATGAATTTTTTTCTCCAATGTTCTTTGACATTGTTTGACCTATGATAAATCCTATGGCCATTTATTTGGTGTTTTGATGAGATTTTAGGATTTGGACAAAACATATTTAAATTTAATGCATTATTTTACTATTTTTAATTGAATAAATGCCATTTTAATTTTGTTGACCATTTGGATTGACTTAATTGACTTTCTCATTTGTTGTTGGGCCTTGGTCAAGGTTGACTTGACTTTGTCAAGTTAATATTATTGGATTTAGGGGATTGATGGAATGTACATTCCATCTTCCGAAATGAATGAATAATATTAATTTGGTAAAAATCCTCCTTTGACCAATTTGTGATATCATTCATCCCTTTCCCTCTTCATCTAATTCCCCTTCTTCATCCATTCATTTCAATTGGCCAATGACATCTCAAAATCCTAATGCTAGTTGATTGAAAGATTAACATGAGTGTGGATGAGATTAGGCCACACCTTTGCATATTTTTTGTGTGTGGTATGTTTAATGAGCATAGTTCATAATACTATGTCTCCAACATGCATTAACACCAAAAGTCTATTGCCCGACCTCAAATAGTTGTGACTTCTACATAAGTCCAATTACGATTGCTTAACATAGCGCTAAATTTGTGACATAAAAGGCATAAGCATTCTAGTTAGTGAGATTGTAAGTCTCCCCTCTTCCATGGTATTAGGTGGAAACTTGGCCTTCTTTCCTTCCTTTGGAAGATGTTTTGGTTCAAGGATCCATGCTTGTGGCAAGTTGAGTGTTCTCCAAAGAATGTCTTGAAATCAAAAAGTAAAACAAAACTAACTACTAACTCACTAATCATTAACTTTTAATTTAAAGTCTTTACTTTAATGCAATTTACTTTTAGTATTCTATTATCATTTGCAATTATACATATCATTCTAATTATTTATGTTAATGTAATTTTCACTTTGTCCATTTGGACCATATTGTGTGATATTATTTTGTTTGTGTTATTTTGTTTGCTTGTTTGGTCTTTGACCATGAATGTACATAATAATAACAAAAACCCTAAAAGACTTTTGAGTGGACTGTTGTTTTGATCTCCCCCAATTGGACTTAGAATTTAGGCAACATTCATTTGCTAATGGACTTGGCCAATGCCAATTTGTTGAAGAACCAAGTACTTGCAATTTGAATTCATCTGATACATCATTCAAGATCTCTCCAATTCATCTGCAACATTGATCATTGTTAAGCTGTTATGTTGAACTTGTGACTTGTGGAATTCATCTGCTACATATGCTATCTTGAAGAAGATCATGAAGTGGATAAGCTTGGATGAGGCCATCTTTATTTGATGCCTTTGCTCTTCAAGATTGATATAATTGTGCATTTGTGTTGCTTGATTCTAAAAGTCCAAGGGAATTCTGGGTTTCTGTTGACATACTTGTCTATTGGATTGCTCCCATTTGATCAGATCTTTTCAACTTTAAACTTTTAAATTTTTGTGCATATGGTAGTCTCTTCATCTTCTCCCTATTTCTTTAATTTCAAAATCTCTCCCTCCATTTTCAAAACTTCTTTGTGTGAACTAATTTTGTTCTAAACTTAGACCACTTTTGCAAAAGATAGAAACTTTGGCCTTATGCCATTGCATTTTCAAACTTATTTTCTTAAATCAAACTTGTAAATAAACTTAACTATATTTGACTTAAACTTTCAAAAAGCCAAAAAGAACTAACTCATTCAAACCATTTTCAAGCCTTTGTGCCTTTCAAACTTAAATTTTGTTAAAACCAACACACTCATTTTGAAATTGATAGCACGAACTACGAGGTTTTGATCCCTCATTTATATGTTGGTACGTAGGCACAAGACCGAAGGTCTTGTCAAACACAAAAATATAATTAATGAATTCTTTTCTCATCCCCCCATTCTATTTGTTTGTAAACATCACTTTGTACAAAATACATATGCACACAAAAAGGGCTCCCTAGGAGTACCTAGGACACTTTGGGTGCTAACACCTTCCCTCTGTGTAACCAACCCCCTTACCTGTGATCTCTGACTTTTATTAGTTTTTCATTTGAAAACTTCTTACTATTTGGGTTTTGTTCGTACTTTTTCCCTTTTCCCTTGGAAACAATAAAAGCGCGGTGGCGACTCTTGTTAATTGATATCTAGCTTGTCAATAGCTTGATGATCATGAATTTCCCGCTACCGAAATTAAGTGGCGACTCTGTTGGGGAGTAGTCTCCAGTGGGTTTAGCCTACTTTTTGTGTGAATATATTTGTATATATATGATGTTTGTATATATGTATGTATGATATAATTTGCTTGTTGTGCTTGGTGATCTCTGAGTGGTGAGATAAGTTCTAACCCAAACTTGAGTGCAATTAAGATAGGAGGAAGGTATAGTCATGTTCGACTTGTGTGGAGTAGCCTTTAACAAGTTGGCTTGAGACCCATTTGCTCAGTGGAGACTCCTTTGGATTTGGAAATGTCACCAAGTATTTGTGGTTAGGCATTACTATTTCTAATTAGGTCTGAGAAGCTGAGGACCTTAGAACACCTAACCCATCTTGGCCTATTTAGGACGTAGTGCGGAGACTGTTCAGGTGTAGACTTGATCACAGTTGTTACGCGATACTACACTCAGACGAGTTATCTTGAGAATATTATGGGTTAATGAGTCAGTCATCTTAACCTGTAATATCCGATAGATGGAATTAAGACTCTGGGAACTTTTTAGAATATGATCTACAGGTTTTATCCTTAGTTCACTCCTTTGGGATGGTTCTTACCCAGACTCCATGCTCGTGACTTGCAACAAACCCTTGCTTCTTGGTTGATCCAATCAAGTCTTGTCAATATCAATGGAACTTGGGTGTTGATAAGGTGTAAACCATAATCCACCAAAATGGATGATTGATCTTGATAATGACTTGATTCATCCCTTGACCTTTGTTTGCCTTGTGTGTGATCCCTTATTTGTGATTGTTGCATTCATGCATTTCATGCGAATCATAACATTCATCACACAAAATTTCAAGGAACTAAGGTATCATTTGTAAATATTTTCAGAGCATGGATTATGGACGAAGGAACACTAAGAAATACAGTATCAGATGTCCCGACTTGAAAGAGTTAAAGAAGCTAGCATCTTTTGTATTAGATCCCTTGGACTTCAAACAACGTCATGGGAAGCTTTTGTCCATCTTGTCTGCTGATGTGGTTGAAAGAATTTTGAGTGTATTGGTGCAGTTCTATGATCCTCTCTACCATTGTTTCACATTCCCAGATTTTCAGCTTATGCCTTCATCGGAGGAGTATTCTCATATTTTGGGGATACCTGTTTCTAGTAGAGTGCCTTTTAGTGGATTGGAGGAGATTCCCCGATCTAGTATTATTTGGGTTGCCATCTATTTTCCTCATCAAGGAAGCTACCGCTTTTGCTCAAGCTGGTAGTGTGGATGCTTTTGAAGCTATCTTTGTGTTGCTCATCTATGGATTAACTTTGTTCCCTAACATTGACAGTTTTGTTGATGTTAACGCCATTAGACTTTTCTTGATTGGGAATCCTGTGCTTACTTTGTTGGGTGATATGTATTTCTCTTTGCATCTAAGGAATTGTAAAGGTGGTGGAACGATTGTCTGTTGCACTCCTCTCCTGTACAAGTGGTTTATTTCGCACTTGCCTTAGACACCTGCTTTTGTGGAGAACAAACAATGTCTAAGGTGGTCTCAGAGACTTATGTCTCTCACTAATGATGATATAGTTTGGTATGATCCGTCTTTAAGTAGCTTGGAGATTATTGATAGTTGTGGTGAATTCTCTAATGTGCCTCTCATTGGTACACAAGGAGGAATTAACTACAACCCTGCTTTGGCTCGTCGTCAACTTGGGTTCCCCTTGAGAGACAAACCTAATAACACTTTGTTAGAAGGTCTTTTCTATCAATAGAGTAAAGATCCCAAACATTTGAAGCAGAAGATTATGCATGCTTGGCATAATATGCATAGGAAAGGAAGATCCGAGCTTGGTCCGCGCAATTGTGTAGCTTTGGAAGCTTACACTCTTTGGGTGAAGAAGAGAGCTTTGGAGTTGAAGATGACTTATCCTTGTGAAAGACCTATGTCTATGGTTGTGGTTGAGCCATTAACTCTCCCTAACCAATACGTAGAGGAGTTGGAAGACGCGCTCATCAAGATGAAGCAAGAGAAGGATATGTGGGAAGAGCGTTTCCATGCTTTGAGCAAGAAGCATGAAGAGTTGCAGTTGGAGTCTAAGGACAAAGATGCACTGATTGAGCTACTTGAAGACCGAGTGACAAAGAGACAGAGAGAGCCAAAGGTTTCATCTTCTAGCATACCTCAGCCTTCTGTTGCTTGGAAGAAGATTGTTGACCAGCTTGTCCTCGAGAAGACTCAGATGAAGGCTTCTTTTGAGACCGAGATTCGTCGCATTCGAAGGAAGTACGCGCCTTCAGCCAGATCTTCTGACACTGTTGTTAGGGATCCTTAGGATGACTAGTCTCCTTTTCTCTTGTATTTTTCATTTGGTTTCTGAAATTGTACTCAGTGTAATCCTTCCAATTTATATAAATAAAAAGAGATTTTTGGTCATATCAAATTGTTGCAATTGCCATTTCAATTTTTATATATTTGCAAATGATATAGTAAGTTCCTTGGAAAATAAAAATAATCAAGCATTGCATTTCATGCATCATTTGCATAAACAGGTTTTTGCCTGGTGTTTGATTGGTGTTCTTCTGTGCTTTAGCCAAGCTAACTCACCGGTACAACACCAAAGCTAATCGTCCAAAGATCATGGAACACCTTGAGCAAGAAAACCGAGATTTAAAAGAGGAGATTGCCCGACTGACTGCCATGATGGAGTCAGTTCTTGCTGCCTAAAGCCAAGCTTCTCCAACTCCTGCAACTCCTCCCGCAAGGACAGTTATTTCTGAAGTGGTAACCTCTACAGTGCTTGCTGCCATCGCCCACTTCGCCCTGAATCTTCCTGCTGGGTTCCCTTGGGGAATGCCTCTGAATTTTGTGCTAGAAGGTTTCGCTCCCACTTTTGCTTCCATGCCGGTATCTAGCCGGTCATGTCTGTGCCACCTCCCGTTATGCATACTTTTCCTTGTGTAGAGGATACCATCTATCATTCCGAGCCATATGAGGGCTCAGAAGTCTATGAGAAGATGGATGAGATGAAGGACCAATTTCTTGAGCTGCACAAGGAATTGAAAACGCTGAGAGGGAAAGATCTGTTTGGGAAGAGTGCTGCTGAACTGTGCTTAGTGCCCAATGTGAAAATCCCAGTCAAATTCAAAGTGCCTGACTTTGAGAAGTATAAAGGGAACTCTTGTCCACTCATTCATCTTATGATGTATGCCCGCAAGATGTCAACTCACACAGATAATGACCAGTTGTTGATTCACTATTTCCAGGATAGCCTTACAGGTGCTGCACTCCAATGGTATATGGGGTTAGATAGTGCAAGCATCCGCACTTTCAATAACCTAGGTGAGGCTTTTGCGAAACAGTACAAGTAAAACGTGGATATGGTGTAAGATCCTAATTTTGACCCTAAGATCCCTCATGGCATCATATCACTTCTCATTGCATTTGCCTCAAGGATCATAGCATCTTAGCTCCTTAACCCTAGGGTTGGGACTTGTGTGAGTTAGTTTGAGACCACCAAGCATGCTTGAATTGTATATTATTGCTTTTCTTGTTTTGTTTAATAACCAAAAGCACAAAAATATATCACTAACCTCTTTTGTTTTGAAGCTTGAGCAGTCATGTGATCCAAGGCTCCTAGGAGGCTTCTATGCTCAATGAAATGGCCAGATGAAGATGAAAGCAAGCATGAAAATGGTTACCAAAGATCTCAATCATCATATATGCCTTCCAAGTATCTAAATTTGTCAATTTGATCAAGATAAACCAAAGGGTTTGAAGATTGCTTCCCAAGGAAACCCTAATTCAACTATGCATTGAGTGTGCCTTGCTCATGAAGCAACCTCAACCTATGATAAAATACAATCAAGGGAAGTTCTTTCATTATTCATTTTATGCATATATGAGCCTATGTGAGTGTCCTCAATCATTCATTCATCAAGATTTGAAGTTTGGACTTGAGAAGCTGATCAGTCAATTCATTTGATGTGTCTGCCAAATTATGATGACCCCAAGAGAAAACATGTTCTTAAGAACAATATGAACAACTTTCATGTTCATAAAAAATCATTTGAAGCTTGTAAGGTCATCATTCATTTCAAAACATTATAGGTCATTTTGACTGAAACCCATATTTTGGGTCAACTTCCCAAGGACCTAACTCCTTCATTTTTTATGATTTTGAGGTGATACAAAGTGCTTTGGAAATTTTGAGATGCCTACTTTAATTGTTATGTTGGACAAAATTTCATAATCCTAAAATAAATACATGTGATATTACAAAACATTATAGGTCACTTTGGACCAAAGCCATTGAATCTTGAAAAAGTCCAACTTTAAGTGCCCATAACTTTCTCCTCAAAATCCAAATGGTGCAAAATTTAAGTCCAAATTTATTGTCTTGAAACGATCTATAACTTTGATGTTGAAGGTTTTGTCATTTGAGGCTTGCATCATTGAAACAGAAGGGCTTGAAGTTTGTCCATTTTGGCAAAATTTCAAATACATGTTTTGTACCTTGAACTTCATGGCTAGTTTTCAATATTTTCCAAACTCCAAATGGAATTTGTTCAACATATATTTTGTTCCTTTTGTCAAGTCCTTTCCAACCATTACTCACATGCCTATGTTTGAGTTTTCCAAATGGGACTTTCGAAGAGATGGATATTTGTGATCATTCATGGAAACCAAGTGAAATCTTCATGCACAATCCAATACCATGCAATCTGCACGTTCATTTCAACTTGGTTGATGTTCAACATTCATTTGCAATTGATTTTGGGCCTCACTTGCGCCTGTACATGCCCATGCATGGAGGACCCAATTTCATGCGCACGAGTTTGCTCACCCTTGCCTTGCATTCCCATCTATAAATAGAAGCATCATTCATTCAATTGGTAACCTGAAGGCGCCTGAATCTCTGCTGAATTCATTCCCCAACCTCTCACCAAAGGAATTTGAGTTTTCACTTTCATTTTTCAAGTGTGATTTTCAACAACATCAGTTGATTATCATCACTAATTCCTAAGCCTAGCTCTTATACCAAGCATCAGGATCAAGCTACAAGCAAAGAATTGGTTGGATCAAGCTCATAAAAGCTGCTCTACAAAGGTTTATACCTCAACTATTTTTCTTCGAATCTCCTTGAATATTGTGCATTGCTTGTGTTGGTTTGCATTTCTGAAGTCCTCATATGAGAGGCAAGCCAATGGTGGCTTTAATTTTATGAATTGGTGAACTTCAGATTGAACTCCTAGTTTTTCAACCTCCGATTTCTTCTTCTATAAGGATCTTGAGTAAAAACTAAGGTTACAGGGGTGATGTACATCACCCCAACTTTATTTTGGTATATGGATCGCGTGTTTTAGTTGAGGTTGCAAAACCTGCAACTGGTGGCCGGATTTGGCCTTCTCACCGGAGAAGACGGTGGTTTCCACCACCGTCCCCACGCGTTCAAACCATGGCCTTTAGATGATGATCTCCAGATCTAATCCTGGCCTTGTATTGTTATGACTTCATTTAATGATGCATACTACGCGTTTGACTAATGTGTATGGTGAGCGCGCGCTTCCTGGCCTTTTGATGGTCCACGTCAATTAATGAGGTTGGATCAGACGCCTGTGGTTTTTTCTAATTTCTTAATTTCTGTTTTAATTTCTTTTAATCCATTTATTTTCAAAAATTCATAACTTCTTTATTTGGGATCACAAAAATATGGGACCAATTGCAAATTTTTTCTCTTAAATTCTAGTTTCACAAAATGATTTTTAATTATTTTTGTGATTCCATTTAATATTTTTTGTGAATTATTTCTTTTCTGATTGTTTTTAATACATTTAAAATACCATTTGATATTCAAAAATGCCAAAAATATTTTCTTAACATCTTTGGACGATGATGAATCTATGAAAAATATTCTCATCAATTTCTTAATTGATTTGAGATTTATTTGAGATTTTAGTTCAATTATGTTATTTTTCTTCATTTTTAATTGTTTAAAAATAGTTTCTGTTTTCAAAAAATATTGAGAAAATTTGTCAAACCTTGTTTGACCATGTTAGACTTATGATGATCCAATTGGACTTATCCAAGTTGATTTGAATTGGATTTGAAGTTTGACCTTTATTTGTTCATTTTATTTTATGCATTATTTTAATTCCAAAAAATACCAAAAATATGTTTGACCTTTCTTGACTTCTAATCTTCATTCCACTTCTGTTTACCATTGATTGATGTTGATTCCATTCATGTTTGATCAATGTGTTATGGTTATGTCATTTGAATTTTCACTTTTGTACATTCCATTTCCATCTTCATCTTCTTCTTTTTCTTTTGACCAATGAGTTAATGATTTGTGGTTAGCCTTGGCATATGAGAGACTTAACCTCCTTGGATCCAAATTAAAATCATCCTGATCAAAGATCAAGTGAATATCTTTGTGTCCAAGATAGGTTGCTTCATGGTCAAGCAAAAAACCTAAAGTCCATACAAGGTCATTCTTCTTTTCTTTTGGCATGGCAAGTTGTAGGATCTTGGTTTACTAGTCATGATCTCTAACTTGTGTTTATTTGCCTATAGTTTTATTGACCGACCTCAGATAGGTGTGACTACTACATTAGTCCACTTACGATTGCTTAATATAGCGCTAAAGTGCCTTATGGCACACTAACCCTAACTACTAATTACTAACTTTTAATTCAAGCATTTAATTCTTGCAATTTACTTTAATGCAATTTAATTTCTTGCTCATTTATTCATATTGTCTTTGCCCTTTGCTCACTTGAGCTCATATTTATGTTTATGTCATTTGCCTTTTGCCACTTGAGCACATTATTGTGTAAATATACTATTGTCTTGTGCTTGTTTTGTTTTGTTCTGTTTGTGTGAACCCAATGCAAAAAGGAGAAAGGACTTAGAATTAGGACCTTACCTATGCTTAATGGAGTTTCAAGAGCAACTAGGCCTCATGCCTTTAGAATGCTAAATATGTTGAAGAGCAACTAGGCCTCATGCCTTTAGAATGCTTAATCTTGAAGATGACTTGAAAGGACCCCTAATCTAAACTCTCTCTTTGTCCATTTCTATTATTGCATTGTGGAACTTTTTGATTGTTTGTTCTTGTGATAGGGATTCCAAACTTGAGCCAATTAGAAGGACCATTGTCATAAGCATCCAAGTTAAGAGAAATACAAGCCAATTGGAAGATCCTATGAGCTTGGTTGAATGTTTGATTGATTGCTTAATTTAATTTCTAAGACCAAAGGAAAGGAGCAACTTGGATCATCTTTATGATCTCAAGAAAGGAAATCCAAGGGTTTTACTCTCTTCCCCCATCTTTACATGTTTAGGACTAGCCCTTCTCTTCTTCTCTCCACTCTAACCAAAGCCAAACTCTTTTTGTGCAAACATTGACATTGTTTTCAAAATTAGAAACCTAGGCATTATGCCTTTGATTTTTTTTCAAACTCATTTCATAATACCTATTTTGAATTGAATATTAAGTCAAATTTGACTTTATTTTGTGAATACTTCTAATTTGTAAATACAACTCACTCAATTTGTTTTTGTGGTTCCAATGGCCACCTTTGCCAAAGCTTTTCATAAACATTAGCTATTAGGTTTGAGTTATCATAGTGGTTGATATAAACTTCACCTTATCCTTAGTGATTGGACTATAAGTCTTCCATACTTATTATAGGGTGGATCCCTCACTAGTATGTTGAAGCTCTCCTCACATGGTGGATTGTGGTTTAGGTTGAGTTTTCTCCCTTTGATAACAAAAGACCTTAAGGCTTTTGACCAATCAATTAACCAATTTATTTTGAGATTTTTACCCCGAACTACGAGGTTTTGATCCTACCTTTGTGATGGCACGTAGGCAATGGGTTTATCCATTCAAACACAAAAATTGTAAATAACTTGTATATTCTTCTCTCATCTCCCCAAGCATGTTTGCACAAATATTTTCACAAATACCAACCTACCATACAACTTTGCAAAAAGGGCTCCCTTAGATTACTAAGGATATTTTGGGTGCTTAAAACCTTCCCATTGCATAACCAACCCCCTTACCCAGATCTCTGACATTTTTATTAGTTTTTGATTTGATAAAACTTCTCGGTTTTTGTTCGCTTTCTAACTTTTCCTTTGGATAAATAGAAGTGCGGTGGCGACTCGAATTGTATGATTTACTTTTGATTTAATCAATAAATCTAAAGGTAACGAATACCCCGCTACAGAAAAGTGGCAACTCTGCTGGGGAGGTGTGTCCTAGTGGGTTTTGCCTACTTTTTGCCTTTGTTGTATTGTATGCTTATATTTACTTGTGACATATTTTTGGGCAAATTTGGGATGACTGTATTGATTGTAATGTATTAATTGCTTGATATATTCAATTGCTTGTGTGCTTGGTGGTCTCTTGTGAGATGAGTTCTATACCCGAACTCGAGTGCACTTATGATAGGAGAATGGCATAGTCTTGTTGACTTGTGTGGCGTTATTCCTTAGCAAGTTGATTTACAAGTCCATTCACTTGGTGGAGGTTATGTTGGGATCAATAATGTCACACGAGTAGTCGTGGTTAGGCATTACTCTTTCCAATATAAACCCTAGAAGCCAAGGACCTTAGATTACCTAGCCCATCTTGGCCTATTTTAGGACGTAGTGCGAAGGTCGTTCAAGTGTAAGATTTGATACGATTGTTACGCGATACTACACTCATAAGAGTGTCTCTTGAGAATATTTTTGGAATACGAGTAGTCGTTTATCCGATAATATCCGAAAGATGGGATGATGACTATGGGAACCTCTTCTAGAACATGATTGTCAGGTTTAACCATAGCACACTCCCTTTGGGTGGTCCTTAACCGAGACTCCATGCTCGTGACTTGCAACAAACCCTTGATTCGCGGTCGATTCGTTCTCGTATATCCTTAATATCAATGGAACTTGGGTGTTGATAAGGTGTAAACCATAATCCACCAAAATGGATGATTGATATTAAGGATGACTTGATATCCCGTGACCTTTGTGTGGTGTGACTTGCTTGATCCTTGAGTGTGATTGTTGCATCCATGCATTCATGCATCCATTTGCATCCATATCATCAACAATGAGAAAATTTCAAGGGACTTAAGAGGTCTATTTGTAAATTTTTAGACATGGATAAGCAAAGAAGGAATACGAAGAAGTACAGTTTCAGACGACCCGACTTGAAAGAGTTAAGGAGTTTGACATCCTATGTATTAGATCCCTTGGAGTTCAAAGCTCGCCATGGGAAGCTTCTGTCTATTCTTGCTACTCAGGTGGATGAAGGTCTGATGAGTGTGTTGGTGCAGTTCTATGATCCCTTGTACCGTTGCTTCACTTTTCCGAATTTCCAGCTTTTGCCTACGCTTGAGGAGTATGCCTACCTTGCGGGTATACCTATCTTAGATAAGTTGTCGTTAAGTGGCTTGGAGAGAGTTCCTTCTTCCCAAGAGATTGTTGATTTGTTGCACATAGATGAATATGATATTGGTGCTCATATGACTACCAAAGGTGGAATTCAATGTCTCCCAGCTGATATCCTCATTGCTCAAGCTACTATGTTTGGGAAGGCCATGAGTGAGGACGCCTTCGAGGCCATATTCATACTTCTCATCTATGGGCTAGTGTTATTCCCCAACATCGACAACTTTGTGGATGTGAACGCCATTAGGATTTTCTCTACTCTTAAGTTCCTACTCTGTTGGGTGACACTTATTTCTCTTTGCATATGAGGAATGCAAAGGATGGTGGTACCATTGTATGATGTTTGCCTCTGTTGTACAAGTGGTTTATTTCGCACTTGCCACAGACGCTTGCCTTCAAGGAGAACAAAGGATGTCTACGGTGGTCTACGAGACTTATGTCTCTCACTAATGATGATATCTTTTGGTATAACTGTGTGTATGATGGTGTCCAAATTATTGATTCTTGTGGTGAATTCTCCAATGTGCCTCTTCTTGGTACATGTGGTGGAATTAACTACAACCCTATTTTGGCACGCCGTCAGCTTGGGTTCCCCTTAAAGGATAAACCTAATAACATTTTGTTAGAAGGTGTGTTATTTCAAGAGGGTAAAGATCCCCAAAACTTGAAGGGAAGAATGGTCCACGCTTGGCGCAAGATTCATAGGAAGGGAAGGAAAGAGCTTGGTCCGAAGAATTGTATTGCTTTGGAACCCTATTCTTCGTGGGTGAGGAGGAGGGCTTCTGAGTACCGCATGCCCTATGATTATCCAAGACCTACACCTATGGTTATGGTTAGGCCTTCAACCCTCCCTGATCAAGGAGTAGAAGATTTGAGAGATGAAGACCGTTCGCGTGCTTGAGTCCGTGAGCGAGAGGAGCTACTTCAGCAACTCAGAGATAAAAATGCTATGATAGAATTTCTGGAGCATCAGATTATTGATGAGCCAGAGGATGTGGTGACTTCTCTTCTTCCTCAGTCGTCCAAGTTTTGGAAGAGGAAGTATGATCGACTCGCCAAGGAAAAGGCGGATATGGAGGCAACCTATGAGAGAGAGGTGAAGAAGTTTCGTGCAGCTTATCTTCCGGTCTCGAGAGCTTCGGACGATTGTTTCTAGGGTTCCATAAGATGTTATTTTTCCTTCTCTCTTGTATTGTATTTGGTTACCAAGACTGTACTTTTTTGGTGTAAAACGTTTTCCAAATATTATTGATATGAATATTCCATTATATGTCTAAAAGATTAATAATTCCAAATATTTGCAAATAGATCTCTATAAAGTTCCTCTGACTAAAAATAAATCATATGCACAAGCATTGCATACATCATATGCATAATCAGGTTTTGTTCAGGGCTTCTTGATCAGGAATCTAACTCTGTGTGCTTCATTTATTTTGAAGACAAGCTGACGCACCAGTACAACACCAGGGCCAATTCTTCAAAGCTAATGGATCACCTTGAGCAAGAAAACAGGGAACTTAAGGAGGAGGTCGCTAGGTTGACTGCCCTGATGGAATCATTCTTGGCTGCCCAAAATCAGTCTTCTCCAACGCCTTTAACTCCTCCCCAGAGGACGGTCATCTCAGAGGTTGCTTCCTCTACCGTGCCTGCCGCCACTGCTCATTTCTCTCCGTCTGCTATGCCAGCCGGGTTTTCCTGGGGGATGCCCGCAAATTTTATGCCAGAGGGTCTCTCCCCAACATTTGCTTTTATGCCGGCATCTAGCTCGGTCCTTGCTGTGCCACCTCTAGTTGTGCACACGTTACCGAGAGTTGATGACACCATTTATCACTCTGAGCCATCTGAAGGCCCAAATGTTTACGAGAAAATGGATGCTATGAGTGATAAATTCCTTGAGCTGCGCAAGGAACTGAAAACTCTAAGAGGGAAAGACCTCTTCGGTAAATCTGCTGCTGAACCGTGCCTCGTGCCAAATGTCAAGATTCCTATCAAGTTCGAAGTGCCTAACTTTGAAAAATATAAAGGAAACACTTGCCCGCTCAGCCATCTTGTGATGTACGCACGCAAGATGTCAACTCAGACTAACAACGATCAACTTCTCATCCACTATTTCTAGGACAGCCTGTCCGGTGCCGCATTGAGATGGTATATGGGCCTGAATAGTGCGAACATCCACTCCTTCAACGACCTTGGCGAAGCATTCATCAAGCAGTACAAGTACAACATTGATATGGCTCCCGATAGGGACTAACTAAGGGCTATGTCTCAGAAGAAGAAGGAAACGTTCAAGGAGTACGCCCAGAGGTGGCGTGAATTGGCCGCACAGATTGTGCCTCCACTTGAAGAGAAGGAAATGACCAAGATCTTTTTGAAGACCTTGAGTTCATTTTACTACGAGAGGATGATAGCTAGTGCTCCCTCTGATTTTGTTGGTGTAAGCCCTAGAGGCCAATACTTTTGGTACTTATATCGAATTATTTATTAATTAATGAAAGGCTTTTTCTTTATTATGTTTGGTTAATAAAGTCCCTAGAATAGTTAGTCCGTTTAATGTATCAAGTATGACTTAATCATGAGATCACATTAAACATAAGGACACTATTCTTAAAGTATCCATAGTAGAGCTTTATTGTGAAGTGGGATAACATTAAAGCATTAAGACTATTATGTTTGTAGACTGATGATCACATCTCATAGATCATGGATAAAGAGTTATCAAGTCTTAAACATAAGTATGAATATTAAGAGTAATATTTAAACATAGGTAACGATTCTATCACTGATCATGCCCATTCGTAAGGATCACTAAATGGAGAAATTTTTAAATTCCGCTGCGCCTTGGATGGCAATTCTCCTTCAGATTTCACCGAGATGGTGAACATGGGGATGCGACTAGAGGAAGGAGTCCGTGAAGGACGTTTTGCCAAAGATGAAGGCTCTTCTGCAAAATGTTATGGGGAGTTTGTTCGCGGTGAATTCTGGCGAACAACCTCTGGTTTTCCAAAACTTGTAGAATTGGGTTACTTGCAGGATCAACCACACAAATCCTAGGACATGTGCAAATCTATGTAACTTTGTATATCTCTAGAACAACTTTTGTATCTTTCATTTGGCTTATCAAATCTTTTATGTTGAAAGGTGTCAATTACAAACGTTTAAATAAGTGTAAATTTGACAAGAATAAGATAAATGGCAGAAAATAACTGACGAAACATAAAGTGTCGAAAAGGGAAATGTAGAAAGATAATTGACTAATAAATGCAAAGAGAAATAGGTAAAGAACTTTAAATTTTATAAAATAAAACTTTGAAAGGATTGGTGTTTGTTTACACATACATGTTCCAGATATGACTCTTTTCTCTCACACGGGTACTTTGAGTGTTTGCAGGAATTTGTACAAGTAATTTTTCACACCCTTTTCTAATAACAACTATCCTATTTATATACAAATAAAACAACTGTTACTAACGAACAAATCCTAAAACTGTGACACTTGGCTATCTTCCTTTCGCCAGATGCTTCCACGCGTCTTCTGCCAAACGTCACAACTCTTTTGAATTTGAAATTACACTTCACGTCGAAATGACGTCTTTCTCCAGACACTGTCGAATTGTTTAAATACTATAGCATCACCCATGTTTGTTAAAGACGCCTTTCCATCCGCAAGTATCCTGTTGAAATGTCGAACCATCATTTTGTCGAAATGTCGAACAACACTTATGGCGTCATTTGTCGAAAGAACCATTTTGTATACTAATCTCATGGCGTCAAAAACGCACGTATACAAATTGCCCCCCAGCAAAGATGTTTCGACTGTTTTTGGAGAAACAGTCATTTGTTGTCAACCAGTGTTTTGATGCCATGTCATTTAATCTCATTAATTCCAAGTTTTTGTGATCTCAAGTTCCAATACAGATTCATCATGACACTTTCTCCAAAATGTCACGTCTAGCACACGTTCAGAGTCTACCTCCATCATTTCCTAACATCATGGTCTCTTTTCAACTTCCACCTCTTCAACATCACCATGAAAATCGGCCACGTGTCCCACCATCATCATTACCATTTTAAAGCGTTTTTCATCATCTTCTTCCTATAAATACCCATAAACCATTTTCTCTGAATTCTTTTAACGCTTCAGAACTCTTTTCTTCATACCCATTTCTCAAGCTTTCATACTCCCCTGAGAAAAAATTCCTAAGTTCTTCCTAACAATGGCTCCTCAAAAACCTTCAAGCTGCAAACATTCCAAGAAGAAACAAGATCCAGCTCTCTCCCCTGTGCACGATTTAAAAGGACCAATGACTATTGGAAATCAACAGTATGTTCCTCAACCTCCAAATGAGAAAGAAAAAGAATGCATCTATAAATCCCAGGTATTAATTCCTGTTCTTATTTATGGAAACTGTCACGCTATGCTAGGTCCCCTTCCAAACCCAGAGATTAAACCAGATCGTTTAAGAGAATTTTTCCAACTTATTTCCATACAAAGCCCATAGGCGCTGGAGTGAAACCTCAGCCTAAGGAAAAAATTGTAGAACAAAATGATCCATCGAGTTCGACGGATGCTGGAGAACTGAACTTAAACTATTTGAATTACAACAGGATATTTAGAACCTATCCATGGTCGAAAGACCCTTCTGACTACTTATCTTGGCTAGATAAAATCGAAAAGGTTAAAGGGGATTTTTGGAAAGAAGTAGGCATTTTCGACCTTATTCAGTTGTCGAGAGTAGGACCCAATATCTGCCCAAATATGCTTTTAGCTTCTCTCTACTTCTGGGACAGTACCTACAATAACATTCACCTTCCTCGTGGGATGGTTACGCCCACTCTTTTCGACACAGCAGCCATTGTTGGCCTTCACCCTAATGGTATAGATTTCGACCCTACTATCCTAAATGAAGATACCATCGCTTTCGAGACTAGCCTCGCCCCATACTCTTTATTTACGTCCTATTATCATGACAAGAGCACCACGAAAGTCTCAGATGTCGAACACATAGCCTTTTTGACTCTGTGGCTATCCAAATATGTGTTCTGCTCTCGTTCCCTCCAAGTTGCCAAGAGATTCATCACCATAGCCAATCAGCTTCATGCAGGCACAAAACTATGTTTGAGCAAAATGATTCTGGCGAGCCTTTACGAATCTCTGAGTGAGAGCGTACATCTTTTGAAAACTATAAAAACCCAAGGTAAAATTAACTTATCAGGACCTTTTTGGCTCTTGCAATTATGGCTTAATGCCACCTTTGAAACTTCTCTCCCTGTAGAGCCAGAGGTAGATGAAGAAGAAGTGAAAAATAGGACTGTCGAATGGCCAAGGTTGGTGCAAATAACGCCAACTGATGAAGGGATTGGCCTTCGACAAGCTTTCAAAAGCTATGTCATGATGTTTGCCAAGAGGTATCAGTTTACTTCGACCATGGCACCTTTTGCTGACAGAAAAATTGGACCTAAATGGTTCACCCAACAACTGCCCCTAGAGATGCAGAAGGATGAAAATGTATTTTTGAATGTTTGGGAGTCATTCTTAACCCCTAGGCTCCTTTTTTCTTATCGTAACGCCACTAAAACCCAAAATGCTTTGATAGTTTATCAACCCAACCTTGTTTCTAGACAGTTTGGCCTGATCCAGATAAAACCTCGACCTCTATTCCCCAAGAAAGGATCCATCATCTTCTACAACTCCCTTTATACTGAAGGTGAGGGCAAAGAACTGTCGAAGAAACTGACTGATGACTCTCTCGACATCCGACCAGTGATCTTTCGACCATCATTCCTATGTACTCCTGAATTTGATGAATGGTGGAAAGATTATTATTCCAACAGATTTTTTGACGTAGCAGCTTTCACTACGCATTTAACAAATGCTTTTGCTTTTATGCAGGATCAGACCAAAAAAGGTATTCAAAGACACATTAGAGAAATACAAAAATTTCAAAAATATTTCGAAACTGTGTATAGACCCGATGATCTTAGTCGAACCATACACGAAGCAACAGCAGAATTATAACGTAAATTGACGGAGAAGTTTGAAAAATTGTCATTTCCTTCAAATGTTCGACCAGAGGCGCGCTATGACCTGACTTTCAGTTGTCATCCACCAAAATTTCCTCCTTTGCCAACTACTGAATTTGGCGTGGCATTTAGCCCTCCATTTCCAGATTGGTTCGTTTGTGGGGACTTTATGAAAATTCTTCGTCAACAGTACAAAAAACCTGCTGAGCGTGTGGTCCCGACTAAGTATCATCTGGGCGAATACCAAGGACACCTTCATATTGGAATAGAACACGTTCGCGTGGAAGATCCCATTCTTGAAGGTGTTCATAGAAAACATGATTTTTCTTTTGTTATTCTAACTATATTGTCATGTATTTCTTATATTCGTTTCTAAATCTCCTTTCTTTCCTTAGCCGTGAGGATTCCTGCCAAGAAAACTTCTGTCGAAGCGTCGCCAAGTGCTGCTAAGAAACATTCGACAAAGGTACGACACATCACTTCTTCTCATTTATTCTTTTCCCTTTTTAGAAACTAACTGGCTTTGGTCTGCATGACTAGGTAAGTCAAAAACCCCCATCAGTCCAAAAGAGAAAGAGTGAAGAGGAGAAAGAAGAGGATAATGTTCCTAATGAAGAATCTGGTGACGAATCTCCAGAGCTAATCCCCCCTCCTCAGAAGAAGAAGAAACTCACAAAGGTCTCTTCCCAAAGATCCATTGTTAAATCAACTAGGAAGGATTTTGCAAGTACTCCCACTACTAACCCTCAGTCGAAGGATAAGGAGAGTGGGAAATCTAGCTTTAACACTGAGATTCTTGAGATAAATATTTATTTCGACTGTACTATTCATCTTCTTTGCCTCTTATTCTTCTAAACTTAGAGTTATTTTGCAGAAACAAGTGGCTGTCGAAAGAACACCTGAGAAAATTCTGGAGGAAACAGTCAAAGAAGAAGATATCCCCATAAGTGATCATGACAGGCAAATTGTAGCAGAATTCGACGCTACAATGGGTGAAGCTTCTGAAGACGAATCTCCTCCTCATCCAGGATTAGATGTTGCAACTCAGGGTGATGATACTGACATGGAAGCTGGAGTCGAAATTGATCATGAAAACGAAACTGCCAAAGATGGGGGAGACCAGTCGAAACAAACAGAGGCTGAGCAAACTTTAGAGCGAAACACTCCATCTGCTCCTGATCAGACCCCAGGAAGCGGCAAATCAACTGGTTCGACTAGTTTCTCTCGCGAGGAGCTTGGAAATCTTAAAGTGTAGAGACCCTTAGAGTATCTGAAGGCTATGCTCAGTGCTCGTTTTAATTTTCAAGATTCTTCGCAGAGCAGTTCAACTACTTCTGGGGCTACTTCTGAAGCACCATCTCTTGGAAACATATTGACCAAGATTAAGACGAAAATCCTTGATGTTGATTTGTTCAAAGTCTTGGAAGAAAACGCTCTTGCCCATCTTGAACTCAAGAAAATTCTGAAACAAGTAAACGTCTTGGAAGCTTCTACTGAGGGTGGAAGTTTTGTGATGGAGCTGATGACCCTTATTGACTTGGCGACTGCAGACCTTCATCGTTAAAGAGATCTTACCCATCAAATCTCCTCAAAATCGGAAACTCAAACTGCTGAATGGGATGCTTTTGCGACTTCGACTGACAAAGTTTCAAAGTTGCAACAACTTTCTGAGACTTACGTCAAAGAAATTGCTGCTTGTGATGACAATATCCAAAAATAGGAGAAACAGATAGCAGCACTTCAAGAAAAGATCTCTCAAGAGAAAAAACGTAAAGCATCCATACATCAACCTAAGCAGAACGAGATTGACGAAGAACTGAGGGTGGGTATTCGACATGCAGAGAAGGCCCAACAACTTAGTCAAGAGATTGAGACTCTCTCCACTCACAAAAGTCTTTGTGATTATCGACTCCAGTTTCAGAGGAAGAAATTCGCCACGTTGAAGGAAACTTTTGCCAGTCTCAATTTGTATTCGAATTAATTTTAACAATTCTTAGCCCTTTGAGGCTCTCTTTGTAATAACTTTAGTTCCCTTTTTATTTGGCAAAGCTATCACAATTATGTTTACAATTAATCTACTGTTATTTTTATTTCCTGCAATATTGGCTTATATTTTTTCAAATACTTGCCATTTATCTTTAGGATTCTTTCATCTTTCCCTATTTCTTCAACCTCATACGCGCCATTTGAAAAACTTTTCAAAATCTGGAAAGGTCCTTCCCACTTAGGAGACCATTTTCCCATTAACTTATCTTTTCGATCCATAGGAAGGATCACTTTCCAAACAAGATCACCAATTAAGAAGGTCTTGAATTTTACTTTCTTATTGTAAAACTTTTCGACTCTTTCTTTTTGTCTCTTTATTAGATCTAGCGCATGCAGCCTTTCTTCGTCTAGATCAACTAATTCGTCCATCATCATACTCCAATATATATATGATGGGATTTCATGATGCCTTTGCACTCTGACTGACTGCAAATATATTTCGACTGGTAAGATTGCATCATGTCCATAGGTCAATTTGAATGGAGTCGAATTTGTTGCTTCTTTTGGAGACGTTCGACAAGCCCACAGAGCTTGATCTAAAGTTTTGTGCCAGTTTCTAGGTTTCTTTCCTACATGCTTCTTGATCAAATTTATCACCACCTTGTTGGCTGCTTCCACTTGTCCATTGGCTTGAGCGTAGTAAGGTGTCGAAGTAAGGAGTTTAAATCCTGTTTCTTGTGCAAATTTCTGCATATTCTTACCAGTGAACACAAATCCTTGATCTGTTGTTATTGTTTCTGGTATCCCAAATCTGTAGATTATGTACTTTTGGATAAAATCTATAATTGCTTCTTGATCCACATTCACCAATGATATGGCTTCAATCCATTTAGTAAAATAGTCTATTCCAACCAAAATGTATTTTTGCCCTTTTGAAGAGGCTGGTCGAATTTCACCAATCAAGTCTAAAGCCCAACCTCTAAATGGCCAAGGATTTATAATTGAATGCAACTCACTTGCAGGAACATGGGGTATGCCTGCATGTACTTGACATTCCTGACATCCTTTTGCAAATTCGACACAGTCCTTCAGCATTGTTGGCCAATACATTCCTTGTCGAAATAATAACCACTTCATTTTGTGACCTGCTTGGTGTGCGCCACACGCTCCAGTGTGCACATTCGACAATGCTATGTAGGCTTCATCCTCACCTAAGCATTTCAACAAGAGTCCTTCTGCAGTCTTTTTGAACAATTCGTTTCCAAAAAGTACATAACTTAAAGCTCTGTATTTTATCTTTCTTTCTGCTTTCTGATTTGGGTCTTGTAGATAATTCTTGATAGGCTTTCTCCAATCTGCAATTCCTGAATCATCTATATTGAATATCTCGAAATTTTCTTCGTCACCGTATCCTAATCTTATTGACTCCAAATCTGATGGAGACAACTTGGTGGATACGACTCTTCCTCTGACTTCGATAGCCTCTTCTAAATTTTCCTTCGACACTTTGTACCCAGACGCTACTTGAGCAAGATCATTCGCCTCTTGGTTCGCTAGCCTGGGGATGTGCCTCAAGGCCACATTGTCGAATTCCTTGAGAAGTCTATTGGCTATTACAAAGTACATGATTAGATTTTCTTTCACGCATTTATACTCTTTAGTCAACTGTTTTATCACCAGTTCAGAGTCGCCCATTATTTCGACTCTTGTTGCCCCCAATTTCAACAAAATTTCAAGTCCAGCAATCAAAGCTTCATATTCTGCTTCATTATTTGAACACAGATTTTCAACTTTGTACTTGAATTTTGTTGGAATTCTGTCAGGAGAAATAATCAACATCCCAACGCCAGTTCCATTTTTATGACTGGAACCGTCGAAATACAATTTCCATGGTTCTAATTCGACATACTCTACATCTTCTATGGAATGGTCAGCTATAAAATCAGCAACCACTTGTCCTTTCACAGCCTTTAAAGGTAGATATTTCAAGGAGTATTCTGTTAATGCTAAAGCCCATTTTCCAATTCGACTATGTAAAATAGATTTAGATAACATATATTTTATTACGTCGAAATGGGAAGAAATATATACATCAACAGGCTTTATATAATGCTTTAACTTCATACAAGAAAAATATACACATAGACATAGTTTTTCTATAACACTATATCTAGTTTCAACATCATTCAGGATTCTACTGAGATAATAAATGGCCCTTTCGACGCCATTCTCATCTTCTTGACACAACATACTTCCTAATGTTTTGTCTGATGCCGAAATGTACAATCTCATACTTCTTTTTCTACAAGGAGACATTAGAATTGGGGGACTAGCCAGGTATTCCTTAATTTTGTCAAAGGCAACTTGATGTTCTTGTCCCCATGCAAAGTCTTCCTTCTTTAGTCGAAGTAGAGGAGAGAAAGCTTGCGTTTTTCCACTAAGGTTGGAGATAAATCTTCTGAGAAAGTTGATTTTCCCTAGCAGAGACTGCAGCCCTTTTTTCGTTGATGGCGCTTTCGCCTCCATTATGGCTTTGGCTTTGTTTTCATTTATTTCGATTCCCTTCTTGTGGACCACGAAACCTAAGAAATCACCCGCCTGCACACCAAAAGCACATTTAAGTGGATTCATTTTCAAACCAAACTTCCTCATCCTTTCAAAGGATTGTCGAAGATGATCAATATGACTTTTTCCTGAAACAGACTTAATCACAATATCGTCAATGTACACTTGCATGAAAGTTTCAATAAAGTCATGAAAGATGGAATTCATAGCCCGTTGGTAAGTTGCTCCAGCGTTCTTTAAACCAAAAGGCATTACTACCCATTCGTACGTTCCTATTGCTCCAGGACAATGGAAAACCGTTTTAGGAACATCTTCTTCAGCGATAAAGATTTGATTATAGCCAGAGTATCCGTCTAACATACTTAAATACTCATGGCCTGCTGCAGAATCTATAAGCATTTCTGCTACTGGCATGGGATATTCATCCTTTGGGGTAGCCGAGTTTAAGTCTCGAAAATCAATGCATACCCTAAGTTTGCCATTTTTCTTAATTACAGGAACGATATTTGCAATCCATTCGACATACCTGGTTGTGTGGATGAACTTGCATTTTAGAAGTCTTTCGACCTCTTCTTTTATTTTCGACAGAATCTCTGGTTCGACCTTGAACTAGGGGTCCATTTTTGCGCTTATGTAGGTTGGTCTACTTTCTGCCCCCACTCCCAAATTTACTTCTTCTAATGGATCTTGTGCCACCATCTTCACGTTAGTTGACACTGGATCTTTTTCGAACCCTAGGGGTTCGTCATCGTAAATGGTGTCAAGCTTTTGTTGTTGCCATTCGCCCATTTGGTTGCTATAATAATGTTCTGCAACGTCCCTTTGGGGACATTGTTCGTTGGAATTTTCTTTGTTGGCTTCGACAGCCATATATTTTACTTCAGCCTCAAGGGCCTCTTTGAGTTTGTTTTCGGCTATGTAAGCCGTAATTTTTTCGAGCGATGATTCTTTACTCGTCATCGTCAAATTCGCTTCCCCATCCTGTTGGCGCTATATGAGTAGTTCCCCACATGTAAGATTCGCCAATTACTTCTTTGTCCCACTGGAAACCATGTGTAGGATGAAGGTACATGGAGCAGTAGGCGTTGTCCGTTGCCTTTAGGTCGAATTCGGCTGGGCTGCATGGAGGTATGTGAGCCAGGTTCTTGTCGAAGCTTTGACTGTTGACATTGTTTACTTCTGTCATGAAATAGCTTTGATCAGCCTCAATGTTTTCGACGATCCCGTCTGGCCTCCATATGGCTATTCGTTGATGCATTGAAGAAGGTACGGCTCCTACGCCATGAATCCACTCCCTTCCAAGCAGTAGGTTGTAGTTTGCCCTTGAAGCAATGACCATGAACATCGTTGGCCTTGTTATGGTTCCAACAGTCAAGTTCACCTGGATAACGGCCATAGTGGTTCCTACTTTCCCTTCATAGTTCGACAACACCATGTTGTGAGGTTTTGCGTCTGAATCATCCTTCCCAATCCTCTTTAGCATAAAATGGGGCATCAAATTTACTGCTGCTCCGCCATCCACCAGTATCTTGTTTACACCAACGTTCTCCACCTTTCCTTTTATGAATAAAGGCTTCAAATGTGCTTTCATGGAATCATCTGGCCTTTCGAAGAAAGCATTCTGCTCTTCGACGCACCCGTTGTTCATGACGTAATAGCAGACGGGCTTGTGTGCCATTGTTTCTTCTTCCATCTCGTCTTCTTCGTCTTCGACCTCCAGTACTCTATCATAATCTCTAGGCAGGACATAAACCACGTTGCAGACCACGTTAAAGGACGCTTCTGAGTCAGATTCGAAGTCGTCAGTTATTTCGTCGTCTTGTTGCAGCTTCTCTTTCGACGATACTGGTTCGACAATGCTGCCAGGATTGATCTGGTGGGCAGCCTCTTTTCTGCTTGCTATCTGAGGAGTGTTGCTAGATTCTGCTTTGTCCTTGCTGTCAGCATTTTTCCCATTCACGCTTTTTTCTGCAGTCTCTTTTTTTGCCCTCTTCTGCCTCTGGAATCTTCTCTATTGGGATCTCGACATAGGGTTTTTTCCTTTATAGTTTTCTGAAGGATATGGTCTTGGCTTGTGCTTTTCCATTTCCTTCTTGCCTTCCATCGAAGCGCCTCTTTGAACCTCGAATTTTCTCCACTTTTTCTGCCCTTGGGCATCTCTAATGGGTTGAACCCATTTGTCATCCATTGCTTTGTTAGATGGTTTGTAAGTGTTGTGGTATCTTTCTCCATGCCTCCATTGGTGATGATCACTTCTCCTTGGGTCATATCTTGTTGTCCCCCAATGTTCTTTCCTCTTGGCTTTATCCACTTCTTCCAGATTGGTTGTTGCCTTCCCGTCGAAGATTGCACTGCAGCGTGGGCATAACATTACTTCGGTTCTCATCTTTTGGCACCTCTTAATGAATTCTATTAGATTTTCTTACTCTTTGGGATACGCCAGCCTTTGGTACTCCTTTCGATGACGATCTTCACCCATTTTAGCTTGATCTCCCTGAGATACTTCCACCATGTTTATCCCAACATTTCGTTCGTCAACAATGCTTAAGTCGATCATTTTCTTGATGAGTCCTTCTTCTTCGACTTCGACACCACTTGATATCTGGTCCGACTCCTTTTCTGGGCAGCAGCACCAAGACATGTTCCTGGGACCATGTTTGCAACAACATTTGTTCCAATTTCTTTTGTGGTCTTCCATTATTCTGCACAGGATTCCACTGGTCATAGGCTTCGTAGGACCATTCACAACTTCTGTTTTGATTCTTATGACCTCTTTGCTGAAAGGTCCCATGGTGTTGACGCAGTTTGCGACATCACCTGTCTTCGTTTGATCAGAATCAAGGCCTTCAGTAGCCTTGTTTTCAATGGTGAGGTCTTCAGTAACCTTCCTTTTTATAATAGGGGGATTCTCAATTGTTTCAGATATTTTTTCATTGTTTTCTGAAGGAACATCTCCCCAACCGCTTGGTTGGATTGTGTTGATGTCGATCTGAGAACTTGCCGGCGCATTGTATTTCACGAGATAATCGTACTTCCCACTTGGTTGTCCCAAGCAGTCCCAATTCTCGTCCTGTCGAACCAAACCATCTTCGGCAGTATTGTCACTGTCCTTTTTGTCGAAACCTTCAGTAGTTTCCATCTTATTTTGGTCGTCAAAGCCTTCAGTAACTTCAACTTCGTTCTGGTTTGTGAGATCATCAACAATCTCCACCATGTTGATATTTGTGTCGAATTCTCCAACAACTTCCACCATTTCGAGATTGCCATCAGGAGCAATTTCGACCTCCACCATGTTCACAATGGATGGTTCAACGTAATGGGCTTCGACTGGCTGCATGGGATTCGAATCGATCCTCATCTGTTGTTTTGGCTTATCACCAAACTTCAGCCTTCCGTCACGGATAACATTTTGAACGAGATCCTTGAAAAGGAAACAGCGAGACATTTTATGGCCCAGAAAATTATGGTATTTACAAAAACCTCTCTTTTTCTATTGTTCCATAGGTGGTTCTTTAACGCCTGGTGGTTTTATTAATTGGCCATCTTTAACCAACAAGTCGAAAATTTTGTCACATTTGGTGATGTCGAATGTATAAGTTCTTTTGGGGAACTTATCATTGGTTTCGACTGGGTTTCCGTTCGACGGAGTTAGTACTTTACACGAATAGGGTGGGCCTTACTTTAGTTCTGCTAAGTCAATCTCTTGTTCGTCGAAGTTACTTGGTTCGTTTTCATCGTACTCATCATCTTGGCGAACCCCTATGTAGGCCACCCTTTCTTTTTTATTCTTATTCGCTCTGAATTTTTCATCTCTCAACCTTTCGACCTGTCTAACCCTATCTGCTAATTGTGCCATATCCCTCAAATATTGGGTATCTAGTTTCTTTCTTATAGAATAATCTAGACCCCCTGCGGCCATTTCGACTAACTCATGTTCTGGCACCAGAGTGAAACATCTAGCCTTTAGCAATCTGAACCTATTTAAATAATCATCTATTGGTTCTGAGTGTTTTCTCTTAACACTGGATAATTCTTTCAGACTTATTTTTGTTTGTCCCATGTAAAATTGTTCATGGAACAATCTTTCTAATTGGGTCCACGTATACACTGAGTTTGTAGGCAAAGATGTAAACCAAGTGAACGCGTTTTTTGTCAAGGAACTAGGGAAATATTTTATTTTTAAATTTTCATTACGGGCTATTTCCCCGGCTTCGATCAGATAACGTGCCACATGTTCTATGGTGGACTCACTAGTGTCTCCTAAGAACTTGGTAAACTTAGGAACTTTCCACCTTGGTGGCAGTTCTTCTTGCAGAATATATTCTGACAGTGGGGAAGCATAACTAGGCCTTTGCAATCCCATGTTCACCCTGTTTTGTGCCATTATAGTTTCGACCATGGCTGCTAAATTGTTTTCGACCAGCGGGTTATTATACCGGATTCGCTGTTGCAACACAGCATCCGCGTCTTGGCCTCTCTGGATTACTATCCTTCTAGGTTCTTGTGGAATAGGGATTTCGACACGAGGCTGTTCGACCACATCCTCTTGGTTTCTGACGTTTGTTTGAGGGTTGTCTAAAGGTATTTGGTTTATCGTGGGCTCTTCCTGGACCGCTACCACTGGGTTATGAACCACTTATTCTCTGTGTCGGGTTTGAGGGACCCCAAAAAAGTCAGCAATGCGCGTCATTTGCGCTGCCAACAATTGGTTTGTCTGGGTGGTGTTTTGTATTAAAGGATTAAACACCGCCCCCATTTGTTGAGTTAACATTTGGACCATATCATGATTACTCTCGTCCATTTGTTGTCTAATTACTTGCGCATAATTATTTGTTATCGGCGGCACGTAAAGTGGTTGTTGATTTAGTCTACTCATGTTTCCGCCATATCCTGACCCTTGTAATGGTGAAGACGTATTGGCCATAGAATCAGAATATAATATCGGTGAATTGTGTAAATTTGCCATTACCGAAGTTGGCATTCCAAAGGGTTGCTCCCTACCAGGCGGAGGCATGGTGAAATTTGTCACAAAAGGCCTGGAGGCGTTTCCTAGAGGAGGAAGTGTCCCAATGGGCATTTGTTGCGCCCTAATGGATGAATTAGGCGCGTTTTGTGATATTGAAACCGCTGGTATTGACCCTGTTGATGAAGGCACAGCCTCTGTTATAGGGACTGATCCCACATTTCCTCCTATCGAAGGGATAAGGTTAGATACTGGGATGGTTTCATTTGGATTATTTGGCTGATTTGCCATTTTCCTTACTCTTGTTCTTTCAGGTCTTTCTACGTTGGATACGGTTAATTTATCGCTTCTTAATCTCATACAACGAAGAAGACAACTTGACTAAAGGTTATTTAAGTTTTAGATTTATGTACTGTCCCACTGGGCGTGCCAATTTGTTCGCGGTGAATTCTAGCGAACAAACTCTGGTTTTCCAAAACTTGTAGAATTGGGTTACTTGCAGGATCAACCACACAAATCCTAGGACATGTGCAAATCTAAGTAACTTTGTATATCTCTAGAACAACTTTTGTATATTTCATTTGGCTTATCAAATCTTTTATGTCGAAAGGTGTCAATTACAAACGTTTAAATAAGTGTAAATTTGACAAGAATAAGATAAATGGCAGAAAATAACTGACGAAACATAAAGTGTCGAAAAGGGAAATGCAGAAAGATAATTGACTAATAAATGCAAAGAGAAATAGGTAAAGAACTTTAAATTTTATAAAATAAAACTTTGAAAGGATTGGTGTTTGTTTACACATACATGTTCCAGATATGACTCTTTTCTCTCACACGGGTACTTTGAGTGTTTGCAGGAATTTGTACAAAATATTTTTCACACCCTTTTCTAATAATAACTATCCTATTTATATACAAATAAAACAACTGTTACTAACGAACAAATCCTAAAACTGTGACACTTGGCTATCTTCCTTTCGCCAGATGCTTCCACGCGTCTTCTGCCAAATGTCACAACTCTTTTGAATTTGAAATTACACTTCACGTCGAAATGACGTCTTTCTCCAGACTCTGTCGAATTGTTTAAATACTATAGCATCACCCATGTTTGTCAAAGACGCCTTTCCATCCGCAAGTATCCTGTCGAAATGTCGAACCATCATTTTGTCGAAATGTCGAACAACACTTATGGCGTCATTTGTCGAAAGAACCATTTTGTATACTAATCTTATGGCGTAAAAAACGCACGTATACAGAGTTTGCAAAGAAGAAGGAGGGAGAGGCACATGCTGTGTCCTCCCATGTCAAGAGAAGACCCTATGTGAAGAGGAAGACTGTGCGCCCTGCCAGTAACCAGCACCAGATGGCTCATATAGCAACTGCCTTCAGGGAAAATCAACGTTATCAACAACAACAACAACAACATCAACAATATCAACAACAACAGCATCGTCCGCAACTGCAGGTCTACCAGCCTCGAAACAACAACAATACCAGCACTAGCTATGATAGGAAGAGGGTCACTTTTGATCCAAATACGATGACCTATGCTGAATTATATCCTTCATTGATTGAAAGGAAGCTGATTACTCCACGTGACCCACCTGCTGTACCAACCAACCCTCATTGGTGGTACAAGCCCGAGCTTTACTGTGTTTATCATTCTGGTGCTCCCGGATATGATGTGGAGAACTGTTATCCCTTGAAGACCAAGGTTCAAGACCTTGTTAGAAGTGGGATCTTGTTTTTCGAGGACGTAGGTCCAAATGTTAAGAAGAACCCATTGCCCGAGCATGGGAAGGCTGCAGTTAACATGGTCCAGGGTTGCCCTGGCAAGTACAAAGTCCTATTGTCAGTCACATCAAGCAGTCGTTGGTCAAGATGCATAGAATGTTATGTGGATATAGTCATTATGAGCATGACCATGACAGCTACCGTGTGTGCACTGTCAATGAGAGAGGATGTCGCCATGTCAGGAAAGACATCCAAGAGATGCTGGATCAGGGTGTGATCGAGATACTTTAGAATCGTGATGAGGATGAAGTGAATGCTATATCACATGTATTCAGAATACCTAAACCTGTTGTTGTCAGATATGATGGCAACAAGAAGAAGGCCTCTCCATCTCTTATTACTAAGCCAGCGGGCCCTGTCCCCTACTCTTCGGATAGAGTTGTTCCCTACAGATATAATGCGGTTGCATTGGAAGATGGGAAGGAGGTGTTGTTGCTCTCCACTTCTGTTACAAGTATATCAGATGTCAGTGGTGTGACCCGCAGTGGTCGTGTTTTCTCGGCGCCGCCGAAACCCCAAGTTGACATGAGAAGAACTGATGCTGTTGATAAATCTACCACCCCTGTGGGTATTTCTTCTACTTCTCCGAATTTGGCACTTGTTGTTGATAAACCTGCCGTTGTTGCTAAAGCTCCTGTCCCTGTTGGTCAGAATGGCATGCTGAGAGAGGACTGTGATGAGATGCTGAGGCTCATCAAGAGGAGTGAATATAATGTTGTAGATCAGCTGCTTCAAACTCCATCAAAGATATTTGTATTGTCTTTGTTGATGAACTCTGAGCCACACCGCGAAGCTTTGCAGAGGGTGTTGGACGTGGCATATGTGGATCACGATGTCACAATAGAACAATTTGATAACATTGTTGCAAACATTACTGCTTGTAACAATCTGAGCTTTTGCGATGTTGATCTTCCCGAGGAGGGAAAAGACATCAATTTGGCGCTACACATTTCAATGAACTTCAAGGATGATGCCTTGTCTAATGTGCTGGTAGACACAGGATCATCGCTGAATGTGTTGCCAAAATCCACTCTGGAGAAACTTTCATACCAGGGGCCTCCCATGAGGCAGAGTGGAGTGATTGTCAAGGCTTTTGATGGATCCAGAAAAATTGTGATTGGCGAGGTTGAGCTCCCAATCAAGATCATACCTAGTGATTTCCAGATCACTTTCCAGGTCATGGATATCTATCCATCATATAGCTGCTTGCTTGGCAGACCATGGATTCACGAGGTAGGCGCCGTGACATCCACCCTACACCAGAAGTTAAAATTCGTTAAGAATAAGAAGTTGGTGGTGATAGGGGGAGAGAAGGCTCTCTTGGTAACCCATTTGTCTTCCTTTTCTTACATAGATGCCGAGGATGAGGTTGGGACGCCGTTCCAAGCCTTGTCTATTGCTGAGCCTTTAAGGAAAGGAACTACAATGATGCGAAGTTGGCCATTGAGCATGGCGCAACTACTGGTTTAGGACAAATGATTAAGCTAGAAGACAATAAATCCCAGGCTGGCATAGGGTACTCTTCAGGCACTTTCAACGAGCATGGGCTGTTTCAGAGTGGAGGTTTCATCCACACGGTCGAAGACCAAGAGGCTGCTGCTATAGTGAAAGATGATGCAGAGGAAGATTCTGGCAACTTTGTCATCCCTGGAGGAGTCTGCAATAATTGGGTCGTTGTTGATATTCCAACAATTGTCTATAAGTCCACGTAATGTGTTCACTTTTGTTTGAAAACCCTTCTCCCATGCCAAAAGGAGAAGTGATGACATTGTTGGCACATATTTGATTAATACAATGATATTCATTCAATAATTACATGTTAAATGTTTGTTTTTTTCAAATTATTTTCCCTTTTTTCTTTTCGCATGAAATTGGTCATCACCATAAAACCCTAAAAAAGAGAATAAAATCAATCTTTTCATTTGCATAATGATTTGCCTTGTTTGAATTCTAAAATTTCTTATATTCAAAATCATTATGCAGGTTGATCAAATCCATTGAACATAATAATCCAACGCCATCTCCCAACTTTGAATTCCCTGTATTTGAGGCAGAAGAAGATGATGTTGAAGAGATTCCTGATGAGATTAATCGTCTGCTTGAGCACGAAGAGAAGGTTATTCAGCCGCATCTTGAGAATTTGGAAACAGTCAACTTGGGGTCTGAAGATTGTGTTCGTAAGGTGAAGATTGGGGCACTCCTGGAAGAGTCTGTGAAGAAGGGGTTGATTGAGTTGCTACGAGAATATGTCGACGTATTTTCCTGTTCGTATAAAGACATGCCCGGTCTAGATACTGATATCGTGCAACATTTCCTGCCTTTGAAGCCTGAGTGCGTGCATATGAAGCAGAAGCTCAGAAGAACTCATCCTGATATGGCAGTGAAGATTAAAGAAGAAGTTCAGAAGCAAATTGATGCAGGGTTTCTGGTGACTTCTACATATCCTCAATGGGTGGCCAGTATTGTGCCCGTGCCTAAGAAAGATGGAAAAGTCTGAATGTGTGTGGACTATAGAGACTTGAATAAAGCTAGTCCGAAAGATGATTTTCCTCTACCACACATTGATATGTTGGTAGATAATATAGCTAAATTCAATGTCTTCTTATTTATGGACGGATTTTCCGGTTATAACCAGATCAAAATGGCACCCGAGGATATGGAGAAGACAACATTCATCACACCTTGAGGAACATTCTGTTATCGAGTGATGCCCTTCGGTTTGAAGAACGCAGGAGCCACGTATCAACACGCTATGACTACCTTGTTTCATGATATGACGCACAAGGAGACCGAGGTATATGTTGACGATATGATTGCGAAGTCGAAAATGGAAGTTGAACATGTAGAGCACTTGTTGAAGCTTTTTCAGCGTTTGAGGAAGTACAAACTCCGCCTGAATCCGAACAAGTGTACATTTGGAGTCCGTTCAGGCAAGTTATTGGGCTTTATTGTCAGCGAAAGAGGTATTGAAGTTGATCCTGCCAAGGTCAAAGAAATACAAGAGATGCCTGCGCCCAAAACTGAGAAGCAAGTCCGAGGTTTTCTTGGGCGCTTGAATTAAATTTCCAGATTTATATCCCACATGACTGCCACATGTGCACCAATATTCAAGCTCCTTTAGAAAGATCAGCATCATGATTGGACCGAGGATTTCCAGAAGGCCTTTGATAGTATCAAAGAGTATCTGTCCGAGCCTCCGATTTTGTCTCCGCCTGTTGAAGGGAGACCCTTGATTATGTACTTGACCGTTCTTGAAGACTCTATGGGTTGTGTATTAGGTCAGCAAGATGAATCAGGGAAGAAAGAGTATGCTATATACTATCTGAGTAAGAAGTTCACTGATTGTGAGTCTCGATACTCAATGCTTGAGAAGATATGATGTGCTTTGGCTTGGGCCACTAAGCGCATACGCCAGTATATGTTGAATCATACGACTTGGTTGATATCCAAAATGGATCCAATCAAGTATATCTGTGAGAAGCCTGCTTTAACTGGGAGGATTGCCCGTTGGCAGATGTTATTGTTTGAGTATGATATTGAGTATCGAGCTCAGAAAGCTATTAAAGGTAGTATCTTGGCAGACCAATTGGCACATCAACCAATTGAGGATTATCAGTCTGTTCAGTACGACTTCCTTGATGAGGAGATTCTGTATTTGAAAATGAAAGATTGCGATGAGCCTATGCTCGATGAAGGGCCAGAGCCTGGTTCCCGATGGGGCATGGTGTTCGGTGGCGCTGTAAATCAATATGGAAATGGTATTGGGGTAGTGATTTTAACTCCTCAGGGCACACATTTTCCTTTTACAGCAAGGTTAAATTTCAAATGCACAAATAATATGGAGGAGTATGAGGCCTGTATTATGGGTTTAGAAGAGTGTATTGATCTTAGGATCAAACATCTTGATGTTTATGGTGATTCGGACCTGGTTGTTAATCAGATTAAGGGCGAATGAGAGACGAGTCAGCCCGGCCTCATCCCATACAAAGATTATGCGAGGAGGATTTCAACTTTCTTTACCGAGGTTAACTTCCATCATATTCCTCGAGATGAGAATCAGATGGCAGATGCACTTGCTACGCTTGCTTCGATGATTGTGGTGAAATTCTGGAATGAAGTCCCCAATGTCACTGTGATGCGCTTGGATAGACCAGCCCATGTATTTGCAGTTGAAGAAGTAAAAGATGATAAGCCATGGTATTATGATATCAAGTGCTTTCTCCAGAGTCATATTTACCCTCCTGGGGTATCTGTTAAAGATTTGAAGACTTTGAGGAGATTATCTGGCAGTTTCTACCTCATTGGCGATGTGCTTTATAAGAGGAATTTTGACATAGTTTTGCTCAGATGCGTGGATAGACACGAAGCAGACCTGTTAATGACTGAAGTCCATGAGGTTTCATTTGGTACTCATTCCAATGGACATGCCATGGCAAAGAAGATGTTGAGAGAAGGCTACTATTGGTTGACAATGGAGTCTGACTGCTGCAGATATGTGAAGAAATGCCACAAGTATCAGATTTATGCGGATAAGATTCATATTCCCCCTGACACTTCTGAATGTTATTTCCTCACCATGGCCTTTCTCCATGTGGGGAATTGACATGATTGGTATGATAGAGCCAAAGGCGTCGAACGGTCATCGTTTTATTCTTGTAGCAATTGATTACTTCACCAAGTGGGTTGAAGCGGCATCTTATGCAAATGTGGCCAGGCAGGTGGTTGTGAATTTTATCAAGAACCAACTCATATGCCGTTATGGTGTGCCAGACAAGATCATTACTGATAATGGATCTAACTTGAACAATAAAATGATGAAAGAGCTGTGTAGCGAGTTCAAGATTGCACATCATAGTTCTTCTCCTTATAGACCCAAGATGAATGGGGCTGTTGAAGCTGCTAATAAGAACATCAAGAAGATTATCCAGAAGATGGTTGTTACGTACAAAGATTGGCATGAGATGCTGGCATTTTCTTTGCATGGCTATCGTACATCTGTCCGCACTTCAACAGGGGTAACCCCTTTCTCTCTTGTATATGATGCTATGGAGGTTGTGCTCCCCGTGGAGGTTGAGATCCCATCAACGAGAGTCTTGATGGAAGCCAAGTTGACCGAGGCTGAATGGGTTCAGAGTCGTTATGACCAATTGAATTTGATTGAAGAGAAGAGGTTAACTGCCATGTGCCATGGTCAGTTATATCAGCAAAGGATGAAGAAAGCCTTTGATAAGAAGGTCAAGCCTCGTGTGTTCCGAGAAGGTGACCTCATGCTCAAGAAAGTCTTGTCTTTCGCGCCCGATTCCTGGGGCAAGTGGACTCCAAACTATGAAGGTCCATATGTTGTTAAGAGAGCCTTTTCAGGCGGTGCTTTAATGCTTACAACTATGGATGGGGAGGATTTCACTCGTCCTGTGAATTCAGATATAGTCAAGAAAAACTTCGCCTAAAATAAAAACAGAATAGTTCGCTAAGCTGAAAACCCGAAAGGGCGGCTTAGGCAAAAATGAGCGTCTCGGTGGATTGAAAACCCGAAAGGGCGATCCAGGCAAAAGTTTAAGACATGAAAAAATGAATATATATATCCCGCTAGATTGAGTACCTCACCCTGAGGCAATCTAGGCAAAAATTAGGGATTTGGCAAGTAACTGCATCCTGACAAAACTTTGTTCTACAACTGTCATCTGTCAGAGATTCTCGCTCAGTCATAGTCAACTGAAGCTTCAAATACATTGGATTCAGAGTTGGTGGAGAAATGGTCATTATGTTCAATGTAGCCCTTTTTCCAATATATATCACCAATTTCAAATCTGTAAAGATCCATGGAGTCTTTCCATTTGCAGATTACCATTCCATCAAATAAATTTGAGCCTTTATCCAATTCTTTGCACTCTTATTGGTTTCTGTTTAACAAATGTTTGCATGTTTTAATTGATAAATATCATTGTTTTAAACAAATAAAGTTTTTGTAAAATTGTTTTAAACAAAGTGAACATTCACAATGACTAAAAAGGACATATGGAACATCTTCAGTGCTCTCCCAAGGATAGTACGATCTCCAAAAGGGTAAGACATTTGTTCGTATTCCTAGCATGTTTGAATCCTCTTCGTCATATTTCAGTTTGTCTCCTCAGTGAGCGCAGAGAAAGGTAATACACCACCAAATTCCCCAGAGAGTCTGGAGTTTTGGTCTCGGTCTTCTAACTCCCCAGTGAGTCTGGGTCTAGCATCTATGTTTTATCAATTATATGGTTGTCATCCCTTGTGTGGACTGACCTAAAATCTCGTATAGATCGATAAAAGTTGATATGCTATCTCTTCGAGGAAGTTGATCTTTCCCTTAGCATGAATGGAAATCTCCTGCAGAGTGAGCAGGAATTCCCAACATGAGTGGAAATTCTCAGCAGGTTGGCTTGCAATTTTTCTGCAGCAAGTTTGCTTACCACTCATCCTCAGTAGGGTTGCTCATGTTATCCTTCCCTCAGTTGGGTCGCCTACAGGTTATCCCCGGTATGATTTCCAGCAGTCTTTCCCTAGTGGAGTTGCCTGATCAGAGCATGATATATCTGTTCTTCCCTCCTTATTGGATAGTTTCCTCCTAGCAGAGATGGTGTTGAAGATGTTTATTTCCTTCCCCAATGGAGCAGTGGTTCTCTCTCCTTGGTAGAGATGTTTCTCCAACAAATATGAGGAAATTTGTTGATTTTTTTGGAACTTCTGTTTGGTGGTTGATCCCCACAGAGTTTCATATCTTTCCTTGATGAGTTCCCCAGTAGATTTTCTTCTACGATGGATCTTATCCGTGTTGTGCTCCCCGGTAGAGTTTTTCCTCTGCATCAGATCTTTTGTCTGTTCAGCAACAAATCCCTGGAGCTGGCTCTGTAGCTTCCCCGACCGAGACTTTATCTGATCCTAGTTTGATGTGGGAACTTCGAGGAGGATGTGTTGTTAGCTTCCCAACGGAGTGATTGGTTCTTTCTTTGCAGCAGAGATGTTCCTTCAGTGGTTAGAGGTGAATGTTTGATTGATATGCTTCTGTTGGTGGTTGTTCCCCACGGAATTTCATATTATTACCTGATACGGTCCCCAGTAGGGTTCTTCTTTGACTGATCTTATTCACATCTCTGCAAGTTCCCAAGACCTGTTGGAAGATCCCTAGCTTTTGGTAGTTGTGCCCTTTGGCTGATCCCCAATAGCGGTCTCTGATCCCCGATGATTTTGCTTTTTCCCCTAGCAGTAGTCTTGGTCCCCTGTAGCGACTCTGCTTGATCCTCAGCAGTGATTGGTTTTTCCCGATATTTGTTGTTTCCCACCAGATTGGATTTTCTACTGTGGGCCTGGCTTTCTCTTTTGAGATGTTGTACCAGATGTTTGTCCATTGATCCTTGGACCTGTTCGTGTTAGATATGTCTGTTTGTCAGCATTAATCATACATAAACCACGCATATACATGCATAATTATAGCATTCAGATATTTATGTTGCATTCTTTTCCATATATCTTTGCTTGTTATCTCCTGCTGTTGGTGAAATGTTCTTCCCCAAGCAGATGTTTGTGTCTGATCTCTCCATATAGAGTCAACCCCTTAGGCAGAAAGTGTCTATCTTTTCTTCCATAATCCCCACTGAGTTATGTCCTCGTGGATGATTATTGTTTCAGTTTCCTCCCAAAATATGTATTGGGATGGAATTGCTCCCCTGAGTTATATCCTCATTGGGTCGAGTCTTGTTTCATTGTGTCTCTCTAGTTTGTTCCTAGACTGACTCCTTTCTTGTTATTTCCCCTACAGCTCCCTATGGTTTAGTTGTTCAATTGCTCAGTAAACAGTAATTGCTCATTCTCTCCTCAGCGGATGTTGTGGCCTTCTACCCAGTAACCGGTAGTTGTAAGTCCTATTTATGTGGTTTTCTACCCAGTAACCGATAGTTGTAAACCCCATTTTGTCCCCTTGCAGAGTTAATCCTTGATGTTGTTCATCCTAACCGATGACGGTTACTCTCACCCTTGGTTTTCTACCCAGTAACTGGTATATGTAATCCCCTCTTTTTTGGTTATCTCTATCCAATATTCGGTATTGATATTCCTTCAGTTTTGAGTATATCACCCAATAACCAGTGATATATCTCTTGGATAATTGCTCTAATCAAGCAATGCATCCCCGACGAGTCATCTTTCATTTACCCTTGTTTGGTAATGATTGTTTCTCCCCTTGATTGGTCATCATTTTATACCCAATAACCGGTATCCCGATGTCCTTTCTTTTCGGTCGATTTATCCTTCATTAACCCAGTAACCGGTTGTGGATAATCGTCTGTGTGAGTATGTTATCTACGTTCTGACGGTAATAGATAATATATCTCATGCGCTCTTCAGTCGAAGTCTTTTTTCTTCCCCAGTCGAGTAAGATTCGTATTTCCTTATGGAATCGAATATCCATCCTGTAATCGAGTTTGCTTTTTCAGCCCTCCTTTTCGGATGATGAGTGTCCTTGAAATATTCCCCAATTCACGCCTGGTTGGTCACCTATTATATGCCCAGTAACCGGTATCCCTGGTGTTCCTTCCTTCTGCTCCCTATTATGACTTTTTGTCCCCTGTGGAGTCAGATTTTCCTGAGTTGAAATATACCTTTTAGGTTTTCTTCAGATGTTTTGGATGATTGATATCTCTCACCCTTATACCGGTCTTAGATATTCTCTCTCCCTGAGCGTGTTGTTCTCTCACCCAGTAACCGGTGTTTTGATGACATGTCTCGTTTTGACTTTATTACCCAGATTTTGGTAATATCTCGTTTTTCTTCCTCGACTGAATCCCTTATTGGATATTCCCCATCCGAGTCCGGATTTTTATCCGAAGTATCCTTTATGGATAGTTTTGCTGTATTGGCATATTCCCCAATACATGCATATTCCTCAACTGTGTCCTTTGTGGACATCCCCACCTGAGTCCGGATTTTTATCCGAAGTATCCTTTGTGGATATTTTTGCTGTATTGACATATTCCCCAATACATACATCTTTGCGTCAGCTCGAGTCTTTCCATTGATTTATTTTCATGGAATCCCTCCGTGTCTCCCAGCAAGTTTTAAGTCGTGACCTGCTCACACATTTCATTCCCTTTATCCCCCCAGAGTCTCTGTCCCATTTATGAGTGTATTACTCTTATGGATTTTCAGTTTCTCCTGATTTCTTTATGGACACATATCCCTACAGATTATTAACTTTTGCATACATACATTTGCATCATGAGGTCTCTTAGGGACCAAAATTCGTCTCTTTGTTATTATTTAAGCCCATTCTACCTCGTCGAGACAAAGATTTTAACCTTCATATCTCTGGCTAGAATGACCTTAAATAGGAACATCTGTAAGACCCTAATTTTGACCCTAAGATCCCTCATGGCATCATATCACTGCTCATTGCATTTGCCTCAAGGATCATAGCATCTTAGCTCCTTATCCCTAGGGTTGGGACTTGTGTGAGTTGGTTTGAGACCACCAAGCATGCTTGAATTGTATATTATTGCTTTTCTTATTTTGTTTACTAACAAAAAGCACAAAAATATGTCACTAACCTCTTTCGTTTTGAAGCTTGAGCAGTCATGTGATCCAAGGCTCCTAGGAGGCTCCTATGCTCAATGAAATGGCCAGATGAAGATGAAAGCAAGCATGGAAACGGTTCCCAAAGCTCTAAATCATCATATATGCCTTCCAAGTATCTCAATTTTTCAATTTTATCAAGATAAACCAAAGGGTTTGAAGATTGCTTCCCAAGGAAACCCTAATTCAACTGTGCCTTGATTGTGCCTTGCTCAAGAAGCAACCTCAACCTATGATCAAATAAAATCAAGGGAAGTTCTTTCATTCATCATTTTATGCATATATGAGCCTATGTGAGTGTCCTCAATCATTCATTAATCAAGATTTGAAGTTTGGACTTGAGAAGTTGATCAGTCAATTCATTTGACTAAATTGAAATCCACTGAGACCTAACTTTTGATGTGTTTGCCAAATTATGATGACCCCAAGATAAAATATGTTCTTAAGACCAATATGAATAACTTTCATGTTCATCAAAAATTCATTTGAAGCTTGGAAGGTCATCATTAATTTCAAAACATTATAGGTCATTTTGACTGAAACCCATATTTTGGGTCAACTTCCCAAGGACCTAACTCCTTAATTTTTTATGACTTTGAGGTGAGACCAAGTTCTTTGGAAATTTTGAGATGTCTACTTCAATTTTTATGTTGGACAAAATTTCATAACACTAACATAAATACATGTGATATTACAAAACATTATAGGTCACTTTGGACCAAAGCCATTGAATCTTGAAAAATCCAACTTTAAGTGCCCATAACTTTCTCCTCAAAAATCCAAATTATGCAAAGTTTAAGTCCAAATTGATTTTATTGAAACGATCTACAAATTTGAGGTTGAAGGTTTTGTCATTTGAGGCTTGCATCAATGCAACAGAAGGGCTTGAAGTTGGTCCATTTTGGCAAAATTTTAAAATACATGTTTTGTACCTTGAACTTCATGGTTAGTTTTCAATATTTTCCAAACTCCAAATGGATTTTTGTTCAACATAGATTTTGTTCCTTATATCAAGTCCTTTCCAACCATTACTCACATGCCTATGTTTGAATTTTCCAAATAGGACTTTTAAAGAGATGAATATTTGTGATCATTTATGGAAACCAAGTGAAATCTTCATGCACAATCCAAGACCATGCAATCTGCATGTTCATTTCAACTTGGTTGATGTTCAACATTCATTTGCAATTGATTTTGGCCCTCACATGCGCCTGTACAGGCCCATGCATGGAGGACCCAATTTCATGCACACGAGTTTGCTCACCCTTGCCTTGCATTCCCATCTATAAATAGAAGCATCATTTCATTCAATTGGTAACCTGAAGGCGCCTGAATCTCTGCTGAATTCATTCCCCAACCTCTCACCAAAGGAATTTGAGTTTTCACTTTCATTTTTCAAGTGTGATTTTCAACAACATCAATTGATTATCATCACTAATTCCTAAGCCTAGCTCTCATACCAAGCATCAGGATCAAGCTGCAAGCAAATAATTGGTTGGATCAAGCTCATAAAAGCTGCTCTACAAAGGTTTATACCTCAACCATTTTTCTTCGAATCTCACTGAATATTGTGCATTGCTTGTGTTGGTTTGCATTTCTGAAGTCCTCATATGAGAGGCAAGCCAATGGTGGCTTTAATTTTGTGAATTGGTGAACTTCAGATTGAACACCTAGTTTTTCAACCTCATATTTCTTCTTCTATAAGGATCTTGAGTAAAAACTAAAGTTACAGGGGTGATGTACATCACCCCAACTTTATTTTGGTACATGGATCGCGTGTTTTAGGTGAGGATGCAAAACCTACAACTGGTGGCCGAATTTGGCCTTCTCACCGGAGAAGACGGTGGTTTCCACCACCGTCCCCACGCGTTCAAACCATGGTCGTTGGATGATGATCTCCAGATCTAATCTTGGCCTTGCATTGTTATGACTTCATTTGATGTTGCATACCACGGATTTGACTAATGTATATGGTGAGCGCGCGCTTCCTGGCGTTTTGATGGTCCACGTCAATTAATGAGGTATGATCAGACGCCTGTGGTTTTTTCTAATTTCTTAATTTCTGTTTTAATTTCTTTTAATCCAATTATTTTTAAAAATTCATAACTTCTATATTTGGGATCACAAAAATATGGGACCAATTGCAAAAAATTTCTCTTAAATTCTAGTTTCATAAAATGATTTTTAATTATTTTTGTGATTCCATTTAATATTTTTGTGAATTATTTCTTTTCTGTTTGTTTTTAATCCATTTAAAATACCATTTGATATTAAAAAATGCCAAAAATATTTTCTTAACATCTTTGGATGATGATGAATCTATGAAAAATATTCTCATCAATTTCTTAATTGATTTGAGAGTTATTTGAGATTTTAGTTCAATTATGTTATTTTTCTTCATTTTTAATTGTTTAAAAATGATTTTTGTTTTCAAAAAATGTTGAGAAAATTTGTCAAATCTTGTTTAACCATGTTAGACTTATGATGATCCAATTGGACTTATCCAAGTTGATTTGAATTGGATTTGAAGTTTGACCTTTATTTGTTCATTTTATTTTATGCATTATTTTAATTCCAAAAAATACCACAAATATGTTTGACCTTTCTTGACTTCTAATCTTCATTCCACTTCTGTTTATCATTGATTGATGTTGATTCCATTCATGTTTGATCAATGTGTTCTGGTTATGTCATTTGAATTTTCACTTTTGTACATTCCATTTCCATCTTCATCTTTTTCTTTTTCTTTTGACCAATGAAATAATGATTTGTGGTTAGCCTTGGCATATGAGAGGCTTAACCTTCTTGGATACAAATCAAATTCATCTTGATCAATGATCAAGGTAATTGCTTTGTGTCCAAGATAGGTTGCTTCTTGGTCAAGCAAAAAACCTAAAGTCCATACAAGGTCATTCTTCTTTTCTTTTGGCATGGCAAGTTGTAGGAGCTTGGCTTACTAGTCATGATCTCTAACTTGTGTTTATTTGCCTATAGTTTTATTGACCGACCTCAGATAGGTGTGACTACTACATTAGTCCACTTACGATTGCTTAACATAGCGCTAAATTTCCTTATGGCACACTAACCCTAACTACTAATTACTAACTTTTAATTCAAGCATTTAATTCTTGCAATTTACTTTAATGCAATTTAATTTCTTGCTCATTTATTCATATTGTCTTTGCCCTTTGCTCACTTGAGCTCATGTTTATGTTTATGTCATTTGCCTTTTGCTCACTTGAGCACATTATTGTGTAAATATACTATTGCCTTGCGCTTGTTTTGTTTTGTTCTATTTGTATGAACCTAATGCAAAAAGGAGAAAGGACTTAGAATTAGGACCTTACCTATGCTTAATGGAGTTTCAAGAGCAACTAGGCCTCATGCCTTTAGAATGCTAAATATGTTGAAGAGCAACTAGGCCTCATGCCTTCAGAATTCTTAATCTTGAAGATGACTTGAAAGGACCCCAAATCTAAACTCTCTCTTTGTCCATTTCTATTATTGCATTGTGGAACTTTTTGATTGTTTGTTCTTGTGATAGGGATTCCAAACTTGAGCCAATTAGAAGGACCATTGTCATAAGCATCCAAGTTAAGATAAAGACAAGCCAATTGGAAGATCCTAGGAGCTTGGTTGAATGTTTGATTGATTGCTTGATTTAAATGCTAAGTCCAAAGGAAAGGAACAACTTGGATCATCTTTATGATCTCAAGAAAGGAAATCCAAGGGTTTTACTCTCTTCCCTCATCTTTGCATGTTTAGGACTAGCCCTTATCTTCTTCTCTCCACTCTAACCCAAGCCAAACTCTTTTTGTGCAAACATTGACATTGTTTTCAAAATTAGAAACCTAAGCATTATGCCTTTGATTTTTTTCAAACTCTTTTCATAATACTTATTTTGAATTGAATATTAAGTCAACTTTGACTTTATATTGTGAATACTTCTAATTTGTAAATACAACTCACTCAATTTCTTTTTGTGGTTCTAATGACCACCTTTGCCAAAGCTTTTCATAAACATTAGCTATTAGGTTTGAGTTATCATAGTGGTTGATATAAACCTCGCCTTATCCTTAGTGATTGAACTATAAGTCTTCCATACTTTATTATAGGGTGGATCCCTCACTAGTATGTTGAAGCTCTCCTCACATGGTGGATTGTGGTTTAGGTTGAGTTTTCTCCCTTTGATAACAAAAGACCTTAAGGCTTTTGACCAGTCAATTCACCAATTTATTTTGAGATTTTTACCCCGAACTACGAGGTTTTGATCCTACCTTTGTGATGGTACGTAGGCAATGGGTTTATCCATTCAAACACAAAAATTGTAAATAACTTGTATATTCTTCTCTCATCTCCCCAAGCATGTTTGCACAAATATTTTCACAAATACCAACCTACCATACAACTTTGCAAAAAGGGCTCCCTTAGATTACTAAGGATGTTTTGGGTGCTTAAAACCTTACCATTGCATAACCAACCCCCTTACCCAGATCTATGACATTTTTATTAGTTTTTGATTTGATAAAACTTCTCGGTTTTTGTTCGCTTTCTAACCTTTCCTTTGGATAAATAGAAGTGCGGTGGCGACTCGAATTGTATGATTTACTTTTGATTTAATCAATAAATCTAAAGGTAACGAATACCCCGCTACATATGGCACCAGATAGGGACCAACTGAGGTCCATGTCTCAGAAAGATAAGGAGATGTTCAAAGAGTATGCCCAGCGTTAGAGGGAGTTGGCTGGCCAGATCACTCCTCCTTTGGAGGAGAAGGAGATGACAAAAATCTTTCTGAAAACCCTGAATTCATTTTACTATGAACCTATGATCGCCAGTGCCCCCAGTGATTTTACCGAAATGGTAAACATGGGGATGAGACTTGAAGAAGGGGTCCGTGAAGGACGATTGTCAAAAGATGAGGCGCCGACTAGCAAGAAGTATGGGAGTAGTTTCAGCAAGAGGAAGGATAGTGAAACGAACGCAATAACCAGTGGGAGGAAGAGGAGGCCTCAAGTCAGAAGAAATCCACCACCCCGTCAACATCATCATCATCAAGTATCATCCGTCATTCCAGTATTCTCCAATTAGCAAACAACACCAATTCAACAACAACAACATCAGTATCAAAATCAACGTCAACAATAACAACCGCAACAAAGAACAAACACCTACAACAGCAACAATTCCAACAACAATCATCACCAACAACAGAACTTCGAGAGGAAGAAGGTCTCTTTCGACCCAATTCCGATGTCATACGTAGAACTGTACCCATCTTTAGTCCTTAAGAATTTGATTCAACCGAGGAACCCGCCGCAAATACCAGAACCACTTCCTTGGTGGTATAAACCCGAGCTTCGATGTGCTTTTCACCAGGGTGCACCTGGGAACGATATTGAGAACTGTTATCCGCTGAAGTACGAGGTGCAAAAGCTTATGAAGAGTGGCATGGCATCTTTTGAAGACCGCACGCCTAATGTGAAAGCTAATCATTTGCCCGCTCATGGGAATTCTTCAGTAAACATGGTGGACGGCTGCCCAGGTGAATTCAAAGTTTTTGATGTCCGGTTTATCCGAAGATCTTTGGTGCAAATGCATAAAGATATCTGCTTGGTGAGTGACTGTGAACATGATCACGATGGTTATGATATTTGTAGTGTGAACCCAAGGGGGTGTCTTGTTGTGAAAAGGGACATCCAACGTCTGATGGATGAAGGCATGATCCAGATTGTTCAATCCCGTCATGTAGATGACGATGTTAATATCATTGTTCCTGTTTTCAAACAACCAAAGCAGTTGGTGATTCAGTATGATAGCAGCAGTAGCTAGAGCGTCAACAATAGATCAATTTCTCCATTGGTAATACGGTTAACAGGCCTAGTCCCGTATGCATCTAATAAGGTTGTACCATATCAATACAATGCAACGATGATGGAGAATGCTCAAGAGGTCCCGTTGCCCACAATCAGTTCGGCAGCAAGCATTGCAGATGTTACGAAGGTGACCCGCAGTGGTCGAGTTTTTTGACCGGTGTTCCTGGAGAATAGAGAAGAAACAGTTGTTGGTAAGAAGGCGGAGGTGCCTATGGTAGACCCTGTTGGTTGTTCAAAAGATAAGTCTGGTGAATCCAGCAATTTGAAAGCCAATAGCGATGATGATGAGGTACTCCGACTGATCAAGAGGAGTGAATTCAATATGGTTGAGCAGTTGCTCCAGACTCCCTCAAAGATTTCCGTGGTGTCTCTGCTTTTGAATTCTGAAGCTCACAGAGAAGCACTCCAGAGAGTTCTTGAACAGGAATACGTGGAGCAAGATGTTACTGTAGCTCAATTTGATCATATTGTGGCTAACATCACTTTATGCAATAATTTGAGCTTTTGCGATGAAGAACTCCCTGAGGAGGGAAGAAATCACAATTTGGCTTTGCATATTTCAATGAATTGCAAAGAAGATGCTTTGTCAAACGTGCTAGTTGACACTGGGTCGTCACTCAATATGCTCCCAAAGTCAAAATTGTCGAAGTTATCTTATCAAGGAGCTCCCATGAGGTACATTGGAGTAATTGTCAAAGCCTTTGATGGCTCGCGCAAGACAGTCATTGGAGAAGTGGACCTTCCAGTCAAGATAGGTCTGAGTGACTTTCAGATTACTTTCCAGGTAATGGATATTCACCGGGCCTACAACTCTTTATTGGGAAGGCCATGGATTCATGAGGCAGGGGAAGTTACTTCCACTCTGCATCAGAAGGTCAAATTTGTCAAGAATGGCAAGCTTGTGATTGTGGGAGGTGAGAAAGCACTGTTGGTGAGCCGTCTGTCATCTTTCTCATATGTTGAAGCTGAGGATGAGGTTGGAACTCTGTTCCAAGCCTTATATATTGCTGCTGAGAAGAGAGTTGGGGCACCTATGTCCTCTCTGAAAGATGCGCAGAAGATTGTTGAGGAAGGTCCTGTTGATCAGTGATGGCGTGTGGTAGAGGTCACCGATAACAAGGGAAGAAATGGTTTGGGGTTCCTGAAGGGCTCGTCAACCGTTAGATCTGAAGAGATGAAACTCAGTTTCTGTAGCGGAGGGTTCATTCATGGGAATGAACAACACTTAGTTGCTGCGCTAGAGGACAATGAAGAGGAAGACTTCACCAACTTAGTGACGCATGGACAGACATGCAACAATTGGACTGCTGTTGATATTCCTGTTATTTTGCATCGATCTAAGTAATTGCTTTTTATATTTTAAAATCCTTCTCCTATGCCCAAGGGAGAAGTGAACATTGTTTGGGAATTTTAAATTGATCATCAATAAAATTAATTCTATTCATCCACATCTTTGATGTTTTGTTTTTACTTTTTGCTTATTTCTGAAAATGGTAATTAGAAAAAACATAAATAAACAATATAATTGTCCATCTACATAATATTTGGTCATAAATTCACTTCTCTAAAATCAAAATATCAAAGCATTGTGCAGGTTAGTTCCTCACCCCATTGAATACAATGATCCTTCTCCTTCTCGAAATTTTGAATTCCATGTGTTTGAAGCCGAGGAGGAAAGTGATGTAGAAGTGAGTGAGGAATTGTCTCGTCTTCTTGAGCAAGATGAAAAGATTATTCAGCCGTTTGAAGAGCAGATTAAGTTAGTCAGCTTGGGTTCCGAAGATGATGTGAAGGAAGTCAAGATTCGGTCTCGACTGTGTCCAGACACTAAGAAGGGGTTGATTGATCTTCTTTGAGAGTATTCAGATGTGTTTGCTTGGTCCTATCAAGACATGCCTGGGTTGGGTTCTGATATTGTAGAGCATAGATTGCCGTTGAAGCCATAATGCCCGCCAGTCAAGCAGAAGTTGAGAAGAACGCATCCTGATATGGTTGTAAAGATCAAAGAGGGAGTTCAGAAGCAGATTGATGGCGGTTTCCTTGTGACTGTTGAGTATCCGCAATGGGTGGCCATTATTGTGCTTGTGCCGAAGAAAGATGGAAAAGTCCGCATGTGTGTTGACTATAGAGATTTGAATAAATCCAGTTCGAAAGATGATTTCCCTCTGTCACACATTGATATGTTGGTAGATAATACTGCTAAATTCAAAGTCTTTTCGTTTATGGATGGATTTTCCGGATATAATCAGATCAAGATGGCACCCGAAGATATGGAGAATACCATATTCATTACACCCTGGGGAACATTTTGTTATAGAGTGATGCCTTTCGGTCTAAAGAATGCTGGTGTAACTTACTAGAGAGAAATGACCACTCTTTTTCATGATATGATGCATAAAGAGATTGAAGTGTATGTCGATGACATGATTGCTAAATCGATTGATGAAGAGGAGCATGTTGGGCATTTGTTGAAGCTATTCCAGCATTTGAGGAAGTATAAACTCCGCTTGAATCCCAATAAGTGTACTTTTGGTGTTCGTTCTGGTAAGTTGTTGGGCTTTATTGTCAGCAAGAAGGGTATTGAAGTTGATCCTGCCAAGGTCAAAGCAATATAAGAGATGCCTGCACCCAAAACTGAGAAGCAAGTCAAAGGTTTTCTTGGCCACCTGAATTATATTTCCAGATTCATTTCCCACATGACTGCCACATGTGTGCCTATATTCAAGCTTTTTCGGAAAGACCAGTCTTATGATTGGACCGAAGACTGCCAGAAAGCATTTGATAGCATCAAGGAATATCTGCTTGAGCCTACGATTTTGTCTCCACCTGTTGAAGGAAGACCGTTGATCATGTATTTGACTGTGGTAGAAGATAGTATGGGTTGTGTTCTTGGTCAACAAGATGAGACTGGGAAGAAAGAACTTGCAATTTATTACCTCAGTAAGAAGTTCACCGATTGTGAGACTCGGTATTCAATGCTTGAGAAATCTTGTTGCACATTGGCTTGGGCTGCTAAGCGTCTGCGTCAGTATATGTTGAATCATACCACTTGGTTGATATCCAAAATGGATCCAATCAAGTATATATTTGAGAAGCCTGCTTTAACTGGGAGGATTGCCCGTTGGCAGATGTTGTTGTCAGAGTATGATATCGAATACCGATCTCAGAAAGAGGTCAAGGGTAGTATCTTGGCTGACCATTTGGCTCACCAACTGATTGAAGATTATCAGTCAATGCAGTATGACTTTCCTGATGAAGAGATTTTGTACTTGAAAATGAAAGATTGTGATGAACCATTACTTGAAGAAGGGCCAAAGCCTGGTTCCCGTTGGGGTATGGTATTTGATGGAGCTGTTAATCAATATGGACATGGCTTTAGGGAAGTGATTATTTCTCCTCAAGGCACGTGTCTACCATTTACAGCTAGATTGACTTTCAAGTATACAAATAACATGGCAGAATATGAAGCTTGCATTATGGGGCTTGAAGAGGTTATGAACCTCAGAATCAAGTATTTGGATGTCTTCGGTGATTCCACTTTGGTCGTGAATCAGATGAAAGGAGAATGGGAGACGAATCAACCCGGTTTGATACCATATAGAGATTATGCGAGGAGGATTTCAACTTTCTTTACAAAGGTTGAGTTTCATCATATCCCTCGAGATGAGAATCGGATGGCAGATGCTCTTGCAACGTTAACATCGATGATTGTGGTAAAGTATTGGAATGAAGTTCCCAATTTATCTGTGATGCGTCTTGATAGGCCAGCTCATGTGTTCACTGTTGAAGAGATCAAAGACGAGAAGCCGTGGTATTATGACATAAAGTGTTTCCTCCAAAGTCAGATTTACCTGCTTGGGGCATCTTTGAAAGATAAGAAGACTTTGAGAAGATTAACTGTAATTTCTACTTGAATGGTGATATACAGTACAAGATAAACTTCGACATGGTTTTGCTCAGATGCATGGATAGACACGAAGCAGACTTGTTGATGACCAAAGTGCATGAAGGTTCCTTTGGTACTCATTCCAATGGACATGCAATGGCGAAGAAGATGTTGCGAGCAGGTTACTATTGGCTGACAATGGAATTTGACTGTTGCAAGTTTGTGAAGAAATGCCACAAGTGTCAAATCTATGCTGATAAGATTGATGCTCCTCCAACACTATTGTATGTTATCTCTTCCCCATGGCCCTTCTCCATGTGGGAAATTGATATGATTGGGATGATTGAGCCTAAAGCTTCGAATGTACATCGTTTCATTTTGGTGGCAATTGATTACTTCACAAAATGGGTTGAAGTGGCATCGTATGCAAATGTAACCAAGCAAGTTGTTGTAAGGTTTATCATGAATCAGATTATATGTCGTTATGGTGTGCCAAGTAAGATCATTACTAATAATGGATATAACTTGAATAACAATATGGTGGAAGCTCTTTGGAAAGACTTTAATATTGCACATCATAATTCTTCTCCCTATAGACCCAAGATGAATGAGGCTGTTGAAGCTGCAAACAAGAACATCAAGAAGATTATCCAGAAGATGGTCGTCGCATATAAGGATTGGCATGAGATGCTCCCGTTTTCTTTGCATGGGTATCGTACATCCGTCCGCACTTCAACATAGGCAACCCCTTTCTCTCTTGTTTATGGTATGGAAGTAGTGCTCCCTGTAGAGGTTGAGATTCCTTCGTTGCGTGTGCTCATGGAAGCCAAGTTGACTGAAGCTGGATGGTGTCAGACCAGGTTTGACCAATTGAATTTGATTGAAGAGAAGAGATTGACGGCCATGTGTCATGGTCAATTATATCAGTAGAGGATGAAGAAAGCTTTTGATAAGAAGGTCAAACCTCGTGTGTTCAGAGAAGGTGAACTTATGCTCAAGAAGATTTTATCGTTCAAGCCAGATTCCAGAGGAAAATGGACACCCAATTATGAAGGCCCATATGTTGTTAAGAGAGCCTTTTCAGGTGGTGCTTTGATTCTTACAACTATGGATGGTGAAGAGTTCACTCGTCCTGTGAACGTAGATGCAGTCAAGAAATACTTCACCTAAATAATAAAAGAACAGCTCATTAAGTTGAAAACCCGAAAGGGCGGCTTAGGCAAAAATGAGTGTCTCGGTGGATTGAAAACCCGAAGGGGCAATCCAGGCAAAATTTAGAGACCTAAAAACAGAAAAGAATTTCCCGATAAGTTGAGTACCCCACCTTGGGGAAACTTATGCAAAAATTAGGGATTATGGCAAGTAACTGCATCCTGCTGATCTTCAGTGATTTTGAAGACTTGTTGAGCACAAGGGTTGACATCAGTTCATCTCCAGCAGCGGTCAAGAGCACAGTGGATATCAAGAGTTGGTAGAAGGATTAAGGATCATTTGTATTCAATGTACCCTCTTTTCCATGTAAATTACCATTTTCAACTTTGTAAAATCTATGGAGTCTTGTCATTTACAGACTACCACTCCATTAAGTAAAGTTGAGCTTTTATCCAATTGTTTCTACTCTTATTTACTTCAGCCAATAGTTTTAAATTTTATTATGATCATTTTGAAATTAAATTTTTAAAATCAAAATCAAATTTTCTTAAATATATAAAAGCAAAATTTTTCCAAAGGAAGTAACAGTAATATCAACAGCATTTCAGTAAGAAGCAAGTTCTTAAGTGCGAAGCATCTGAGGTTCCCCCAAGCAGTAACTCTTTGGGTATCTCTAGACATCAGTGTTGACTCATTTCCTCAGTAGAGTGTTGTTGTCCCCAGCTAGCGGATTCAGTTCCCCGATGGAGTGTTTGAACCCCCAGTGGAGTTTACTTTTGTCACCCAGCTGAGTTGATTGATTTAGATCCCCAGCGGTGTGTCTTAATCCCCAACGGAGTTTCGGCCTTCCCAGCGAAGTTCGTTTTTCCTCAGCAGTTAGATCATCATCAGAAGATGTTTGATCTCTCCCCGGTAGATCGCCTTGGTGTCCCCACCAATCGTCATATCTTTGCTCCCAGTCAGAGTTTCCTCCTGGTTTCTGAGCAGCTTTTTGATTCTTCCCCAGTAGGGTTGTCTCCCATTTTATGGCGTTGACCTAAAATTCCCTACGGTTTGGATGTTTTATCCTCAGTAAATCTCTTTCCCCAGCCAAGGTTGAGCCTTTGGGATGCTGATCTCTCCGTTCTCCAGCAGTTTGTCTCAATGATTTGTGGAATGACCGAGGATTGTACCGATGGTTCAATTTCTTTGCGACACCTCTGTATCCTTTGCGATCGTTTTGTCAGCATAATCACCATACATACATACGCATAAACATTCATATAAATTCATGATTTGCATATCACGCATCTTCATATTCGATTTGTCTGAGATGTTTATTCTCTATTATGGCGGTACTTTATCCCCATACCAAATTTGGTGTCTGTCCTCTTTCAATTGTAGAGTGTCATCCCCTAAGCAGAAAAGACTTTAACCTTTCTCTATTTCCCCACTGAGTTTGTTCCTCGTAGATGATTGTTATTTCAGTTTCCTCGCCAGCAAATTTTCTGGATGGAATTACTCCCCTTGAGTTATGTCCTCATTGGGTTGAGTCTTGATTAACCGTTTTCTTTCTAGCTCTTACCTAGATAGATATCTTGGTCCCCCAAGAGTCTATTACCCAGTAACTAGTAATATTCTTCTTGGTTGGTAGTTTGTTACTTCTTGCCCAATACCCGACAAAAGTACCCTTTTTCTCCTCAGCAGTATCCCTAGTGGATCTTTTCTTCGAAAAGTATATCCTTGATATGTTCATCCTAATCGGTGACAGATATCTTTTCTTCCCCCGTGGAGTTTATCCTTGATATGTTCACTTTAAACCAGTGACAAATATTCTCACTTTTGGTATTCTACCCAGTAAAAGGTAGTTGTAATTCCTACTCTTTTGTTCCCTAGAGAGTTAATCCTTGATATGTTCACTTTAACCAGTGACGGATTTTCTCTTCTTTGGTATTTTATCCAGTAACTGATAGATGTAATCCCTGCTTTTACTCCCCTTTTCAGAGTCTATCCTTGATATGTTCACTTTAACCGGTGGCGGATTTTCTCTTTGATTGGTTTTCTACCCAGTAACCGGTAGTTGTAAATCCTACTTTGTCCCCTCACAGTGTTAATCCTTAATATGTTCATCCTAACCGGTGACGGATTTTTCTCTTCGACGGTTTTCTATCCGGTTTTTGATAGATGTAATTCATCCCTTTTTGTTTAGTTGGTATATCCTTGATATGTTCATCCTAACCGATGACGGGTATCCTCCTTGACATTTCTCAGGCAAGTCTATCCTTGATATGTTCACTTTAACCGGTGATGGATTTTCTTCCCTGTTGAGTTTATCCTTGATATGTTCATCCTAACCGATGACGAATACTCTCACCCCCTTTGGTCTTTTGCCCAGTAACTAGTAGTTGTAAATCCTATTTTTTTGCAGTTTTCCTCAGCAAGGCTATTCTTACCCAGTAACCGGTAATGAATACTCCCTCCTGGCTTTTACTCAGTGAGTCATCCTTTATATGTTCATCTTAACCGGTGACGGATGTTCTCTCCGTCAGATCTTTATTATCTCCTTACCCAGTAACAGGTGGTAGATAATAGATTTCTGCTTCTCCTGTGTTGAATTTTTATATTCTCCCCAGTTGAGTCGAGTGCGCTTTTTCCTTAGTGAAATCGCTTTTCCCTGCACGAGTCAAGTATTTCAGTTTTATATTGACTTATTCGTATCCCCTGCAGATGTTGTATTTCCTCGGCTGAGTCTTTCCATTGTTATATGGATTTCCTCGAGTCCCCAGTAATTTTAAGTCGTAGCCTGGCCTACGCAATACCCTTTTTATTCCCCCCAGAGTCTCTGTCTCCCCAGTGAGTTTTCCTTATAGAATGCATTGTGCTCCTGCAGACTTTCGGTCTCTCTGATTTCTTTTCCTTTGTGGCAATATTTCCCCACAGAGCATTAACTTTTGCATTCATATCATTTGCATCATGAGGTCTCTTAGGGACCGAAATTTGTTTCTCTATATTGTTATTTAAGCCCATTCTACTGAGTCGACATGGAGATTTTAACCTTCGTCTCCTCAGGTAGAATGTCCTTAAATAGGGGCAGCTGTAAGACCCCAATTTTGACCCTAAGATCCCTCATGCATTTCCATCATAAGCATAAGCATTGGGATCATACCTTGGCATCCTCCTTACCCCCTTTTCATTGGGTTTGTTTTGGGAGAGATCACCAAGCACTTTGTGATTATATCATACTTGTATATTATCATTTCACTAACCAAAATACCAAAAATATGTCTTTGTATCTATCTAACTCTTTTGTAGGTAGGGGCGTGATCTCCTTGATTCATTGATCACATCTAGGGTTTGAGACCCTCATGAATAAAGAGCACAATCAAGAATTGATCCAAGAATGGTTATGAGCATCATATATGAGTCCCAATGATTCTTACACGTTATATTGATCAAGTTTGCTTCAAGAGTTTAAGGGTGATTTGCCTTGGAAACCCTAGTTTGACTAGGTATCTTGAGTAACTTCTCCAACAAGCTATCTCACCAATTGATCAAATTTCTCAAGGGACACTTCAAAATTCATCATCTTATGCATATATGATCTACCATGAGCCAAGAAAGTCAAGAGATTTGGAAATTAGCAAGTTGGTTGATGGTGGTTGGCCAGATGGATTCATCTGATCAAAACTGGGTCTCCCTAGACCCTATCTCCTACAATTTTCACCATATGAAAATGATTCAAAAAGAAAAATTACTCTAAATGACATTATGAACAACTTTCATGTTGAGACCTAGAGCTAGGTTTGCATGGAAAGTCATTTTCTATGTTGAAACATTATAGGTCATTTTGTCTAAACCCTAATTTGAAAGTCAACTTCCCAATGCCATAACTTGCTCAATTTTTATGATATGAAAGATTTCCAAGTTGCACAATCAAATTAAATGTGTCTAATTTAACTTTGATGTTTGGAGTGGGAGCAAATTCAACTTCTTTGAGCATATGATATGAGGCTACATTATAGGTCACTTTTGACCTATACCATTGATCAAGTGATTTTTCCAAACTTCAAAAATGCATAACTCTATCATTTCAAATCCAAATGACATGAAATTGGTGACCTTTTTTTAATTTTTTTGAGAGATCTACAACTTTGATGAAGACACTTTTCTCATTTGAAGCTCCTATAAATAGTTAAGCAAGGTGGAACATTGAGACATCTGGCTTGACACTTAGAAATTTTTTGATATGTCAAATTTTTCCAAACTTCCACCTCAAATATCTCCAAGTTCCAAGCTCCAAATGAAAAAGTGTTCAACATCAAACTTGTTCCACTTGATCTCACCTTTCCAAAAAAGCTAAATTTCATGCATTTTTAATGAAAATGCATAGGTTGCGTATGGCTTAAATAGACTGATATCATTTGGCATGGATCAATCTTCAAGTGACAATGCACATGTACCTTGCAAACCAATCCGTCTCCAAAGCATCTGATCATTCATTTGGACTTTCAAACTATCATTCCATGGGCCTATGCACGCCCATGCAGCATGGCATCATCATTTTACCAAATTTGGAAAGTGGAAAGAGTGTGCAAATATCATTTGATTTCTCTATAAATTGAGGCCCTTATGCTCAGAATTCACACACACCTTGCGCCAACTTTGAATCCCCATTGAAAACCCTGCACTTTGAGAGGATAACCATGATAAATTCATTTGAATTTGAATTTGAATCTCCACTATTTTGGAATTCAATTCTCCAGGAATCCATTGCTTCTAAGCCTTTCCATTCCTCTCCTACAAGCAATTGAAGTGAAGCCAAGCACGATTCAGATCAAGATCTAGCAAGCTCAGACCTCCATTGAAGGTAATTTACAGAAATTTTAAACTCTTCGATTCTCCTTGATTGTTGCTCAATTCCATTGATTCTTGAGTTGTCTGAAGTCCTACCAATGTAGGCAACAAGATTGAGTTGCTTTGAGGCCAAATCGAAGAAACTCAGATCATGAACCTCATTTTTCAATTCCACATATCTCTCAATATAGTTGGAATTGGATGAATTGGAGTTTGGAATTTTGGTGATGGTTCATGTTGACCAGTTCGGTGAAGCTCACCGGAGAAGACAACCGGAGCTCTGGCTCCAGTGATGATGTGTCTTGAGTCTGATCCATGGGATCCAACTTCCACATTTTAATCTTAGTCGTCCCTTGTGAATACCACGTTTGTAGCGCTGTTGACTAGGACATTGGTGGAACGCGCATTGTGGATCATCAGATCTGCCACCTCAATTAATGAGGGAGATCTGATGGTCCACGTATTTTTCAATTTCTGAAATTTCATTTTAATTCTATTTCCTTCAATAATTCATAATAAATTGAATATTGATCCAAAAAATATGAGACTTTCACCAAAAAATTTCAAAAATTTTTCTCTTTCATATTCTGAATTAAAATTATTTTTTGGATCATTATTAATATTTTTCATGAATTAATTGATTTTTCATTTGTTTTTAATTGTTTAAAAATATTTTTAAGTGTCCAAAAATTATGAAATTATTTCTCCAAGGTTCTTTGACCTTGTTTGACCTATGATAAATCTCATGACCATTTATTGGGTATTTTGATGAGATTTTAGGATTTGGACAAAACATATTTAAATTTAATGCATTATTTTACTATTTTTAATTGAATAAATGTCATTTTAGTTGTGTTGACCATTTGGATTGACTTAATTGAGTTTCTCATTTGTTGTTGGGCCTTGGTCAAGGTTGATTTGAATTTGTCAAGTTAATATTATTGAATTTAGGGGATTGATGGAATGTACATTCCATCTCCCAAAATGAATGAATAATATTAATTTGGTAAAAGTCCTCCTTTGACCAATTTGTGATATCATTCATCCCTTTCCCTCTTCATCTAATTCCCCTTCTTCATCCATTCATTTCAATTGGCCAATGACATCTCAAAATCCTAATGCTAGTTGATTGAAAGATTAACATGAGTGTGGATGAGATTAGGCCACACCTTTGCATATTTTTTGTGTGGTATGTTTAATGAGCATAGTTTATAATACTATGTCTCCAACATGCATTAACACCAAAAGTCTATTGCCCGGCCTCAAATAGTTGTGACTTCTACATAAGTCCAATTACGATTGCTTAACATAGCGCTAAATTTGTGACATAAAAGGCATAAGCATTCTAGTTAGTGAGATTGTAAGTCTCCCGTCTTCCATGGTATTGTGTGGAAACTTGGCGTTCTTTCCTTCCTTTGGAAGATGTTTTGGTTCAGGATCCATTCTTGTGGCAAGTGGGTTGAGTGTTCTCCAAAGAATGTCTTGAAATCAAAAAGCAAAACAAAACTAACTACTAACTCACTAACCATTAACTTTTAATTTCAAGTCTTTACTTTAATGCAATTTACTTTTAGTATTCTATTATCATTTGCCATTATACATATCATTCTAATTGTTTATGTTAATGTAATTTTCACTTTGTCCATTTGGACCATATTGTGTGATATTATTTTGTTTGTGTTATTTTGTTTGCTTGTTTGGTCTTTGACCATGAATGTACATGATAATAACAAAAACCCTAAAAGACTTTTGAGTGGAGTGTTGTTTTGATCTCCCCCAATTGGACTTAGAATTTAGGCAACATTTCTTTGCTAATGGACTTGGCCAATGCCAATTTGTTGAAGAACCAAGTACTTGCAATTTGAATTCATATGATACATCATTCAAGATCTCTCCAGTTCATATGCAACATTGATCATCGTTAAGCTGTTATGTTGAACTTGTGACTTGTGGAATTCATCTGCTAGGTAGGCTATTTTGAAGAAGATCGTGAAGTGGATAAGCTTGGATGAGGCCATCTTTATTTGATGCCTTTTCTCTTCAAGATTGATATAATTGTGCATTTGTGTTGCTTGATTCTAAAAGTCCAAGGGAATTCTGGGTTTCTATTGACATACTTGTCTATTGGATTGCTCCCATTTGGTCAAATCTTTTCAACTTTAAACTTTAAATTTTTTGTGCATAGGGTAGTCTCTTCATCTTCTCCCCATTTATTTAATTTCAAAATCTCTCCCTCCATTTTCAAAACTTCTTTGTGTAAACTACGTTTGTTCTAAACTTAGACCAGTTTTACAAAAGATACAAACTTTGGCCTTATGCCATTTCATTTTCAAACTTATTTTCTTAAATCAAACTTGTAAATAAACTTAACTATATTTGAATTAAACTTTAAAAAAGCCAAAAAGAACTAACTCATTCAAACCATTTTCAAGCCTTTGTGCCTTTCAAACTTAAATTTTGTTAAAACCAACACACTCATTTTGAAATTTATAGCACGAACTTCGAGGTTTTGATCCCTCATTTATATGTTGGTACGTAGGCACAAGACCGAAGGTCTTGTCAAACACAAAAATATAATTAATAAATTCTTTTCTCATCCCACCATTCTATTTGTTTGTAAACATCACTTTGTACAAAATACATATGCACACAAAAATGGCTCCCTAGGAGTACCTAGGACACTTTGGGTGCTAACACCTTCCCTCTGTGTAACCAACCCCCTTACCTGTGATCTCTGACTTTTATTAGTTTTTTATTTGAAAACTTCTTACTATTTGGGTTTTGTTTGTAATTTTCCCCTTTTCCCTTGGAAATAATAAAAGCACGGTGGCGACTCTTGTTAATTGATCTCTAGCTTGTTAATAGCCTGATGATCATGAATTTCTCGCTACAAATAGTACATAGGTTTTTATGCATCTCAACCAAAGATCGAAGAATTCTTCCGCACATCAAACACCCAAAAATTCTTTGGACAACCGTCTACCATGTTGATAGAGGAATTACCATGAGCAGGGAATGGGTTAGCTTTCACATTTGGCGCACGGTCCTCAAAGGACACCATCCCACTCTTCACTAGCTTTTGGACCTCATACTTCAATGGGTAGAAATTCTCAATATCATGGCCAGGAGCCCCTTGGTGAAAGGCACAGTGAAGCTCTGGCTTATACCACCATGGAAGTGGTTCTGGAATTTGTGGCGGATTTCTCGGTTGGAGAAGGTTCTTGAGAACCAGAGATGGGTACAATTCAGCATAAGTCATAGGAATAGGGTCGAAAGAGACCTTCTTCCTCTCAAAGTTCTGTTGTTGTTGATGATTATTATTGGTGTTGTTGTTGTTGTTGTTGTAGTTGTTTGTTCTTTGTTGTGGCTGTTATTGACATTGTTGTTGAATTGGCATTGATTGATTGTTGGAAAATACTGGAATAACATATGATACTTGATGATGGTGTTGACGGGGTTGCAGACTTTTTTTGACGTGAGGCCTCCCCTGCCTCCCAACTGATACTGCATTGGTTTCAGCTTCTTTCTTCTTAGCGAAACTGTTACCATACCTCTTGCTTGATGATGCCTCTTCTTTAGATAACCGTCCCTCACGGACACCTTCTTCTAATCTCATCCCCATATTTACCATCTCGGTAAAATCACTGGGGGAACTAGCAATCATTCGCTCATAGTAAAATGAGCTTAGGGTCTTGAGAAAGATCTTAGTCATCTCCTTTTCTTCCAAAGGAGGGGTAATCTGAGCAGCTAGCTCTCTCCATCTCTGAGCATATTCTTTGAACGTTTCCTTGTCCTTTTGAGAGATTGACCGAAGCTGGTCCCTATCAGGCACCATATCCATATTATACTTGTAATGATTCATAAATGCTTCACCCAAATCGTTGAACGTGCGGACACTCGCACTATCCAAGCCCATGTACCACCTTAGAGCGGCACCAGTCAGATTGTCTTGGAAATAATGAATCAGTAACTGATCATTACCAGTTTGCGTCGACATTTTTCTAGCTTACATGACGAGATGACTGAGCGGACAGGTATTCCCCTAATACTTTTCAAAGTCAGGGACTTTGAACTTCATCGGGATTTTAACATTGGGAACCAAGAAAAGTTCCGCATCACTCTTACTAAACAAATACTTTCCCCTCAAGGTCTTCAACTCCTTTCGCAGCTCAAGGAATTGGTCTTTCATTTCATCCATCTTATCATAAACATTCGAACCCTCAAACGGCTCAGAATGGTAGATGATGTCCTCAACACGAGGCAACGTGTGAACAATCAGAGGAGGAACAGACATGACCGAGCTAGATGTCGGCATGGAAGCAAAAGTAGGCGCAAAACTTTCAGGCACAAAGTTGGGAGACATTCCCCACGGTAATCCAGCAGGCATGGCAGGAGCGAACTAAGTGGCAGGCATAGTTGAAGTAACAACCTCTGATATGACAGTCCTCTGAGGAAGAGGAGTTACAGGTGTTGGAGAAGATTGACTCTGAGCATCTAGAACTGACTCCATCATGGCAGTCAGGCGGGCAATCTCGTCCTTCAGTTCTATGTTCTCTTGCTCTAAGTGCTCCATGATTCTCAGATGATTGGCGCGGGTATTGTATCGATGAGTCAACTTGGCTGAAGCACAGAAGAATAACCAATGAGACATCTGGCGGAAGAAAAACCTGCTATGCAAATGATGCATGAAATGCAATGCTTTGATTGTTTTTACTTTCAAGGAACATGCTATTTTATTTGCAAATATATAATAACAATTGTAAGAATTTGATTCACCATAAAAATCTCTTTTATTTATATAATTGAAAGGATTACACTGAGTATAATTTCAGAAACCAAGATACAAATACAAGAGAAAAGGAAACTAATCATCCTAAGGATCCCATAACAACGGTATCAGACGATCTGGCTGCAGGCGCGTACATCCTTCGGATGCATCGAATCGCTGACTCAAAAGAAGTTTTCATCTGAGCCTTCTCGAGGACAAGCTGATCAAGAACCTTCTTCCAAGCACCGGAAGGATGAGGCATGCTAGAGGAACATGAAACCTCTGGCTCTCTCTGTCTCTTTACTGCTCGGTATTCAAGAAGCTCAATAAGTGCATCTTTGTCCTTAGGCTCAAGTTGTAACTCCTCATGCTTTCTGCTCAAAGCATGGAATCGCTCTTCCCACATATCCTTCTCTTGCTTCATCTTGGCGAGTGTGTCTTCCAACTCCTCTATATCTTGGTTAGGGAGAGTTAATGGCTCAACCACAACCATAGACATAGGTCTCTCATAAGCACAAGGCATCTTCAACTCCAAAGCTATCTTCTTCACCCAAAGAGTGTAAGCTTCCAAAGTTACACAGTTGCACAAACCAAGCTCGGATCATCCTTTCCTATGCACGTTATGCCAAGCATGCACCATCTTCTGCTTAAAATGTTGGGGATCTTAACCCTCTTGATAGAAAAGACCTTCTAACTGAGTGTTATTAGGTTTGTCTCTCAAGGGGAACCCAAGTTGACGACGAGCCAAAGCAGGGTTGTAGTTGATTCCTCCTTGTGTACCAATGAGAGGCACATTAGACAACTCACCACAACAATCAATAATCTCCAAGCTAGTTAATGAAGAATCATACCAAACTATATCATCATTAGTGAGATACAAAAGTCTCTGAGACCACCTTAGACATTGTTTGTTCTCCACAAAAGCGGGCGTCTGAGGCAAGTGCGAAATAAATCACTTGTACAGAAGAGGAACACAACATACAATAGTTCCACCACCTTTAGAATTCCTTAGATGCAAAGAGAAATACATATCACCCAACAAAGTAGTCACAAGATTTCCAATCAAGAAGATTCTAATGGCGTTAACATCAACAAAACCGTCAATGTTAGGGAACAGAGCTAATCCATAGATGAGCAACACAAAGATAGCTTCAAAAGCATCCACACTACCAGCTTGAGCAAACTCAGTAGCTTCCTTGATGAGGAAATCAGATGGCAACCCAAACAATCCTCTTTTCTTCACCCAATGAGCCTCTATCTCAGACTTCTTCAAGTGAAGAGCTTTAGCAATGATATGAGATCTGGGATGAATCAAGTCATTGTCAAGATCAATCATCCATTTTGGTGGATTATGGTTTACACCTTATCAACACCCAAGTTCCATTGATATTGACAAGACTTGATTGGACCAACCATGAATCAAGGGTTTGTTGTACGTCACGAGCATGGAGTCGTGGTAAGAACCATCCCAAAGGAGTGAACTAAGGATAAAAACCTATAGATCATGTTCTAAAAAGTTCCCAGAGTCTTAATTCCATCTATCGGATATTACAGGTTAAGGTGACTGACTCATCGACCCATAATATTCTCAAGAGAAACTCGTCTGAGTATAGTATCGCGTAACAACTGTTATCAAGTCTACACTTGAACAGTCTCTGCACTACGTCCTAAATAGGCCAAGAGGGGGTAAATGTTCTACGGTCCTCAGCTTCTCAGACCCAAATTAGAGATAGTAATGCCTAACCATAAATACTTGTGTGACATTTCCAAATCCAAAAGAGTCTCCACTGAGTGGATGAATCTCAAGCCAACTTGTTAAGGACTACTCCACACAAGTTGAGCATTACTATACCATCCTCCTATCTTAATTGCACTCAAGTTCGGGTCAGAACTTATCTCACCACTCAGAGATCACCAAGCACTGATGCCGTGTTTCGCAAGTATACGAACGCGTCAGAGTAATATAAAAGATTATCGAATCCACAGAGACCAAGTGTCAATCTATCGTTATCTGTTGTTATGGTGTTTATCAAAGGCAATCTAAATAAGTGTTTTTGGAGTGTGCAATGAAAAGTAAAGTGTCGAATAAAGCTTAATTAATAAAGACAGGGTCGAATGTAATTCACGTAATCAATTAATAATCCAAGTACTTGCTAATAGAGCTACTTATGGGAAATGTTTCCTACTTTGAAAAGAACTAATTTAACAGGAACTGTCGCTTTCACGTATTCAGAACCGAGTTGTACTCCCTAATCAAACCCTCTTAATGTCACTTATAAAAAGGCGCGCATTGCGTTAGAGTAGTAAACCTATTTTTAATAAATATAGTATCTTGACTAAGTTGAAAAGTATTATAACCTGGATTTCTTAACCAAAAGAGGTTCTCACGAACCAGACTCTAAACTTATAAACGCGTCCGAAAATAGTTTTAAAATCTCTTTTCTTCTTAATGTTAAAAACTCCTAATGAACTAAATGTTAGACGGTGTGGCTAGTGATCGAGAGGGGGGGGGGGGGTTGAATAGATCACCTCTTTAAAATTAACGGATTTAACGTTTTATCAGAGTTTTCAAAAATGGCGGAAAAATCAGTCCCGAATCGACTTCCGTCTATTCTGAACTGCTACTAGAAAGCCGGACACGCAAGTGCAGTTGCTGGATTTTAATGAGTATGACAGAAATAACACACACAGAATTTTAACAGATTGAATGCGCTTATCCTCAAATTCTATTTCCAATGAACACAATCAAGTCAACCGTTTTGTCAAACAGTTGGTGTGTGTGTGTTTGATGATAAACAGCAATGGTGTATGACTAAAGGTTTTATTATCACTGCTGTCCAACAAAAATGATCAATCACCACACACTAACAGAAATTGCAAAACAGTTTTGAAACGTAAAGAAGATTAAGGTAAGAGTACGATACGCAGAGATTTGTTAAGGAAGTTCCCCACGTCGTCCTCGCGTGTGGGTACGTCTCCCTCTCAATTTCAAATGAAATTGAGAACTTTGATTATCAATTATTGCCGAATCCGTTGATACAAGGTTTTGATACAAAGACAGAATTTCTAAACTCCAAGAATCTCTTCTTGTATAAACCTTCACTTGATCTGAGCTCGATCAAGATTTTCCTGCACAAAGTTGCAAACAATTCACCGGTTCCACGACCTGCTTGCGAAATCCCCCGATCTCCAAACGCAACGCTGCGGCTGAATCTGTTCTGCAAATGTGACTCCCAAACCCTCAAGAACACACCAGTTCTTGAAGGATAAACCAGTAGGTTTTTCCTAGAAACCCCCTTCAATCTTCGACTCAGCTAGATCCTCGATCGTTCCACTGCAACCCACAACTAGATCCTTGATCGTACCACTGAACGTTATCTCAATCCTTCTTTAATCCAAAGAACAAGAATTGTTATGTGTAAATGTTCTTGAAGGGAAGTGATTGAGAAGATGAAGAAGATGAAGTCTCTTTCAGGTTTCTATGTGCTCACTGACAATTGCTCCAACACTTCTTTGATCTTGTGTTCAATTGTCTTTTTGCTCAATGAATTCGTTCCTTTCATCTGCTGTTGAGACCTGTTCTTATATGTGCTGCAAAAACAGTTGCTGTTATGACTTAAAACAACTTTGTGTATTGATGCATAGGAGTGTGTATCGATACATACTGTAAGTTGTGTGAATATTTGGTGAAATTAATTACTCATGTATCGATGCATAAATCGTGTGTATCGATGCATGTGATTTTTACACTGATATGTATCGATGCTTAATGCTTATGTATTGATGCACAGGCTGTCTCAGGTGGTCATGTATCGATGCATATTGCGCATGTATTGATGCACAGGCTGTCTCAAGTGGTCATGTATCAATGCAGAATTCGTGTGTATCGATGCATAGAGTTTTTGCCCTTCCATGTATTGATGCATGGCTCGTATGCATCGATGCATACTGAACAGAAATTGTTTTGTGATTAATCACATGCTACATGTATCGATGCAGAGGCTCATGTATTGATACATACTGATATAAAATGCATTTTAATAGTTATTTTAAGGGAATTTTCAATGTAGATTTATATGTATGTTTATGCAACAGTAAAGTGGGATGAAGGACAAAGTAAGAACACAAATGTATCATGTAATGCAATGCACAACTAATTTGGATGATGATCACACAATTTGCTATCATTAAAAGTTAATTCAAGTTAAAGAATTCTTTCACAAACTCCCCCTTTTTGATGATGGCAAATTCTTGGCAAGATGTGTGATACTCCCCCTGAGTTTGTGCATATCTGCATTTTCTCCCCCTTTGTCAACATCAAAAAGAGGAAGAAACAGAATTATCAAGGTAGCAGTGTAACAGGACATGGCAAAAAAATGGATAACAAGCTATCAATCACAAAGAAGGAAGCTATCAAAGTAAAGAATCATTCACAAAGAATGACGAATAAGGGTAATAACAAAAGAGATAAACATAAAGTGAAAAGCATTTAAGGATTAGAACGAGTTTAAGAATTGCAGAAGCTGAACCATATATTATGCAACAATTCAATTAAAACTTGAGCAGCATGAGATGAAATGCATTTAATTCAAATAGCATCAGTATGTGTCGATGCAAATGGTCATGCATCGATGCCTATTATTCACATTTGGCCTGTGCGATGGCTGCATCGATACATCCTGAACCAGTTTGAAAAAAAATTGAAATTCAGAGTATATGGATCGATCCATACATGTTTTGTGTCGATGCATACTGATGCCAAAGCAGATTTTAATGCATTTTGCAGTATGGATATGCATTTTGCACTAAGTCATGATGCAGTATGGATATGCATTTTGCACGAAGTCATGATGGTTATGCCCAAGAAGGATTTATAAGTCAGATTATTGTAATGTTCAAACAATATAGGCAAACAATAAATGCAACCAAATTAGTATCAACGAGAGTAATAACATTTGTTCTAACATATACAACCACTTAGCAGTAGGAGAATTGTAGAAAGGATTGATATTACCTCTGTTGATGTAATCTTGCGAGGCATAAATGAAATCTAAAACAAATCTCATCAACCAAGGTGAGGCATAATATAGATAAGAAGAAACATGCTTATCCTTATCCAGATTCCCGTTGGTAGGCATAGGGGTGTCAATTTCTTTTGAGTCATTTATTCCAAAGCGCTTGAGTAGTTTTCTGCAGTATTTTGTTTGATATACTGCTGTACCCTCAACAAGTCGCTTTATCTGCAGTCCTAGGAAATAGTTCAGCTCCCCCATTAGACTCATCTCAAATTCACCCTGCATAACCTTAGAAGATTCCTCGACCAAGTGTATGTTAGTTGAACCAAATATTATATCGTCGACATAAACTTGAACTAAAGGAATGTGCTTTCTTTTGTGCTACTAAACGTGTCTTGTTCCTAGTTATCACTCCGTTTTCATCAAGCTTATTTCTAAAAACCCATTTAGTACCTATGATATGATGATCTCGCGGACGAGGGACAAGTTCCCAAACGTCATTTCTTTTAAAATTGATTAAGCTCTTCTTCCATGGCCATTATCCAAAATTCATCAATCAAGGCCTCTTTGGCATTTTTAGGTTCTACTTGTGAAACAAACGCGAAGTGAGAACAAAAACTTATCTTAGAACGAATCATTACTCCCTTTGAAATGTCTCCCAAGGTGTTGTCAATAGGATGGTCTTTTGAGGATTTTCAAGCTGTTGGAAGGTCTTTCACTTCAGCTGTCTTTTCTTCCTCATTTTCTTCATGACTAGTATCTTCCTCCTTCTCATGGGCAGCTGTTTTGGACTGATCAGTTTCCTCAACAGCTTCCTTGAGTATGTCTTCTGTAGATACCCCTGCGTCATTAAAAGAAATACCTTTTCCGACATTTTTCGGATAAGACTCATCAAAAGAAACATAGACAGATTCTTCAATAGTAAGTAAACGCTTATTATACACTCTATATGCTTTTACTCCTTTAAACACAATGTTTTGTTCAACATGTTCAATTATGCAGCAAGTTTTTGTGAAAGAAAAACTTTATAACCCTTGTCATGCAATTGACTTATGCTTAACATGTTGTGTTTAAGTCCCTCAACTAAATGGACATTTGAAAAAGTAGTGGTGGAGGGATTTCCTACACTACCTTTGCCGAGTATAGCTCCTTTGTTATTGTCTCCATAAGTAGCATATCCCTTCTTCTTTGCTTTGAAGTCTATGAAAAGCGATATGTCACCGGTTATGTGCCTTGAGCAGCCGCTGTCAAGAAACCATCTTCTATTTACGGAGGCAAGGCACTCATCCTACAATATCAAAAGAGAGAATTTGGTACCCAATTTTCATTGGGTCCGAGTGGGTAAGTGCTAACATGGTTGCCTTTTGGCTTCCATTGATAAATACCTTTAGGGACAAGAAATCTCCTAAACTTGCATTTCTCAATGGTATGGCCAGCATGACAACAATAATGACATAGATCATGATGATGTGTTTGTTGCTTCTTGTTCATTGAATCCTTTAGAATAAAAGAGTATTTTGCATATGGAGGATTCAATGACTTCTTGAACAACCTAGAGTCAACGGCATAAGTAATTTTAGGTTGTAGCGCTTTCTTTAATTTGACCTTAAGAGTATTTACCTCTTTTTGCCAAATATAACAAGCGTCACAATACCTAACTCTACTACATCCGTCAATGTCAATAGTTTTTGAATTTTCTGCAATACTAGTTTTTAATGCTTCTAAATCAATTTCAGCTTTGTTTACTTTTCCTTCCAAAAAAGAGAAGATATGTTTGTCGGAAGCTAGTCGTTTAAAAGCATCTGCAGCTTCGTTATGCAGTTTTTCAAAAGCTATTTTTAGTTCCGAAAAAGACATAGAGGAGAAATTATTGTAATAGGCTTGTTTTACCTTTTTGTCATTGTTTTTCTTCTTGTGGTAGGACAGATTTTTGGTGTGAGCCGTAAGGCACAGATTTGCGGATTCATCACTATCACTTGAACTTTGTGTGCTTGATGAATCACTATCACTTTCCCATGCAATGTAAGCTCTTCTTTGTTTGCTGTCCCCTTTTGGTGGAGCTTTTCCTTGATCCTTATACTTCATAGGACAATCTGTTTTATAATGTCCAGATTTACCACAATTAAAACAAGGTCCTCTTCCTCTACTCTTCTTATTCTCTTCCTGTTTTGAATCTGTAGATTGTCTTCGAAACTTCATGAGATTTTTGTCGGAATGCTTGACTCCGTTCTTTCGAATGAATCTATTATATCTCCTTACAAAATGTCTCATTTCCTCATTATCCGAATCTTTGTCACTACTTGAATCATTGTCGCTTTGCTCTTTTCGTGAGGACTTAGAGCTAGAGGCCACAAGAGCTATTGGCTTCTTCTCTCCCTCTTTGTCTCTTTTCTTCTCCTTTTCCTTCTTACTTTTGTTCTCATATTTTTCAAGACTTTGCAATGCTTGCTGATGTTCTTCCAGTTTTCCAAACAGAGTTGTAATCGTAAGTGTCGTTAGATCGTTGGCTTCCTTGATAGCTGTTACTTTAGGTAGCCATTCCCTGCTAAGACACCTCAGAATTTTATTAGTAGCAATTTCATTGGAAACAGGTTTTCCAAGTGCATTCAACCTATTAGTGAGATGAGTGAATCTCTTTTGCATGTCGGAGATAGATTCTCCTTGTTTCATGCGAAAGAGCTCAAACTCTTGATTAAGTGTGTTAATGCGGGACTGTTTTACTTCAGTCGTACCCTCATGGGCAACTTCTAAAGCGTCCCACATTTCTTTAGCTGTCGTGCAATGGGATACTCGATAATACTCATCAACACCAAGTGCTGAAATTAGTATATTTCGAGCTTTCCAATCACACGACCACTTTTTCTCATCTTTCTCATTCCAATCAGATTCTGGTTTAGGTACTATGGCGCCAGCCGCATTTGTCATAGTAATTTGAAACGGACCGTTTTCAATGGCAGCCCATACCAACCTATCCACAGAATTTATATGAACTCGCATGCAGTCTTTCCAGTAGCCATAATTTTCACCGTTGAAAATAGGCGCTCTATTATACGCCCCCTTTGGTTCAGAATCCATACTGTTACAGGCAGCCACAGAGCACCAGTAAACCGGCGCTCTGATACCACTTGTTAGACGGTGTGGCTAGTGATCGAGAGGGGGGGTGAATAGATCACCTCTTTAAAATTAACGGATTTAACGTTTTATCAGAGTTTTCAAAAATGGCGGAAAAATCAGTCCCGAATCGACTTCCGTCTATTCTGAACTGCTACTAGAAAGCCGGACACGCAAGTGCAGTTGCTGGATTTTAATGAGTATGACAGAAATAACACACACAGAATTTTAACAGATTGAATGCGCTTATCCTCAAATTCTATTTCCAATGAACACAATCAAGTTAACCGTTTTGTCAAACAGTTGGTGTGTGTGTGTTTGATGATAAACAGCAATGGTGTATGACTAAAGGTTTTATTATCACTGCTGTCCAACAAAAATGATCAATCACCACACACTAACAGAAATTGCAAAACAGTTTTGAAACGTAAAGAAGATTAAGGTAAGAGTACGATACGCAGAGATTTGTTAAGGAAGTTCCCCACGTCGTCCTCGCGTGTGGGTACGTCTCCCTCTCAATTTCAAATGAAATTGAGAACTTTGATTATCAATTATTGCCGAATCCGTTGATACAAGGTTTTGATACAAAGACAGAATTTCTAAACTCAAAGAATCTCTTCTTGTATAAACCTTCACTTGATCTGAGCTCGATCAAGATTTTCCTGCACAAAGTTGCAAACAATTCACCGGTTCCACGACCTGCTTGCGAAATCCCCCGATCTCCAAACGCAACGCTGCGGCTGAATCTGTTCTGCAAATGTGACTCCCAAACCCTCAAGAACACACCAGTTCTTGAAGGACAAACCAGTAGGTTTTTCCTAGAAACCCCCTTCAATCTTCGACTCAGCTAGATCCTCGATCGTTCCACTGCAACCCACAGCTAGATCCTTGATCGTACCACTGAACGTTATCTCAATCCTTCTTTAATCCAAAGAACAAGAATTGTTATGTGTAAATGTTCTTGAAGGGAAGTGATTGAGAAGATGAAGAAGATGAAGTCTCTTTCAGGTTTCTATGTGCTCACTGACAATTGCTCCAACACTTCTTTGATCTTGTGTTCAATTGTCTTTTTGCTCAATGAATTCGTTCCTTTCATCTGCTGTTGAGACCTGTTCTTATATGTGCTGCAAAAACAGTTGCTGTTATGACTTAAAACAACTTTGTGTATTGATGCATAGGAGTGTGTATCGATACATACTGTAAGTTGTGTGAATATTTGGTGAAATTAATTACTCATGTATCGATGCATAAATCGTGTGTATCGATGCATGTGATTTTTACACTGATATGTATCGATGCTTAATGCTTATGTATTGATGCACAGGCTGTCTCAGGTGGTCATGTATCGATGCATATTGCGCATGTATTGATGCACAGGCTGTCTCAAGTGGTCATGTATCAATGCAGAATTCGTGTGTATCGATGCATAGAGTTTTTGCCCTTCCATGTATTGATGCATGGCTCGTATGCATCGATGCATACTGAACAGAAATTGTTTTGTGATTAATCACATGCTACATGTATCGATGCAGAGGCTCATGTATTGATACATACTGATATAAAATGCATTTTAATAGTTATTTTAAGGGAATTTTCAATGTAGATTTATATGTATGTTTATGCAACAGTAAAGTGGGATGAAGGACAAAGTAAGAACACAAATGTATCATGTAATGCAATGCACAACTAATTTGGATGATGATCACACAATTTGCTATCATTAAAAGTTAGTTCAAGTTAAAGAATTCTTTCACACTAAACAAAGCGCTATCGTTGTTTTTGAAATAGTTAAAAACAATTAAGTTTAAAAAGACGTTGGACGACTTTCGTTCTTACCCAACGGAATTGAAGTGCGGGAAAACTTAAGTTGAAAGTTAAAATAACCCTTAAATGTTTCTACGAACAATTGTACGGATTATCGGTTCAATTACGATCCTTACATTCTAACCTTATAGATTTAGTTAGACATGGTAAAGTAAAAGTGAATTAATTTAAATAAAAGTAGTGCGAGTGCGGAAAGTAAATAAAAGTAGTGCGAGTGCGAGAAATAAATAAAAGTACTACGAGTGCGGAAAATAAATAATTTAAAGCGAGTGCGAGGGAATAAATAATTTAAAGCGAGTGCGAGAAATAAATAAAGTAAAGCGAGTGCGAGAAATAAATAAAGTAAAGCGAGTGCGAGAAATAAATAAAGTAAAGCGAGTGCGAGGAAATAAATAAGATAAAGACAAGTAATAAAAACCTGCTCCAAACGGAGGGTTGAATAAATTGCAAAGCAGAAATGAAAATGGCGGCAGGATTAACTTCCTTCCAAAGTGCTCCAAACTCGATTACAGACTCTATCACAGACTTGATTACACAATTGTGGTAACACTCCAATGCGAAACGATTACCACTTTAAAATACTGAATATATGCCTAAGTGAAACAAAGTTGCTTCTGAGTTTGCCTCTGTTCTAAGTTTGGATGATTGTAAAAGTGAATTCGAGTTTCTATTTATAAGCAAGTAAAAAGATGGAAATGACTTGGATGCCCTTCAACTTGAAAATGGGAGGGAAAAACTTTCCTTTTGTGGCGCCCGCCACAAGGCCATGGCGCCCGCTATAAGCACAAAATGAGGCGCCTTAGTGGAAGTAGTGGGGAATGTGGAAGTTGAGGGAAGTTGAGCTTGGACACGTCATGGCAGGGTCTATGGCGCCAACCATGGGGTAGGCCACAAGAACAAAATGCTGAATTTTAGGGTTTTTGGCTCTTTTTCGCTCCTTTTCTCGATCGGGGCTCCGATTAAAATAAAAACCTAAAAACAAAGAAAAACATAGCAATAACACAACAAAATGATAATAAAACAACTAGAATGCATGTGAAATCGGAGTCGAAAATACGGTAAATTTCAGTGTTATCAAACTCTCCCACACTTAAACCTTTGCTTGTCCTCAAGCAAAACATAAAAAGCTCATAAAAGAAAATTTGTGTAAACGAGTGCTTCAGGTAAAAATTCCAAGTTCAAGTCGGGATGCAGTGATAGGTACTAACTGAGTGAACTAAGGGTATCATGATGACACTAATCCGCAAATACGGACATAAAATTCATTCCTATATTAACCAACCCATATTATCCCACAATACCTAGGCCTGCCTCTTCATCTCTTTTTGTATCCTTTTCATTCAGGCGCAATCATATTAAGCCCGTTATCCGTACATGCTTCGTAGTAGAGTGGCCTGTTAGTGATTATGATCTGAGCATGGGGTTTCTGGCATATAAACATGTGTGAACCCTTTTATTAGACCCAACTGTAGTTGTGGGGGATCGGATCGTAATGCGCCCTACCGAGTTCAGTGCCAGATACCTCTGAACCAACTAACAGTGGGTAAGTTTTTCTTTTTCTTTTTCTTTTTCTTTTTGTTTTTGTAGCAATTTTTTACAATTCTTTGGGTTAAATGACTTTGTGAGGGTCACCTATACCGGAGTTGCCTTTTTGCTTTCCTTTATTTTTTTGTTTTTCTGGATCATTCACTTATTTGCATCGGTCCCCTACGTAAAGGATGTGTAGGCCGGAGCTGACTGCTGAGATAAACTACTGAGCACTTATACGGAAATGATGATTAGGGCCATGGTATATGGAGTTTCGGGAATGATTCATATATTTACGAAGCTTATGGTGCTAAAATAGATACTGATGTTTCGCAAAGTTCTCCCAAGTCACCACATCCTTACTCAAAACATGTCTTTAAAACCTGAAAACTTTCTGAATAACACTATTTTCTTTTGCAAAAAAAAAAAAAAAAATTCTGTGGGGCTAAAGGTATGGGGAGGTAGGATTGTACTAAAGATCTACTATATTTGGTGACTCGTCAAACTCATGCATTATACTAAAAAGCAAAATAAACAACTAAAAGGAAATAACAATAAATAAACTATCTAAAAACAGTAAAGAAAAAACGATAAAGGAAAAACGAGAAAAGCAATAAAGAAAAGACGATAGAGTCTCCTCCCACACTTAAATCAAACATTGTCCCTAATGTTTCGAAATAAGGTAAGGGAAGAGTTACCTGACAACCTATTGCTGACCACTAGTGCCCTCGCCATCCTGAGGTGGACGACGGGATCGGGTACGACGACGATCTCTCTAAACCATCCTCGCCATCAGGGCATCCTGAGCGGTCCTCACCTCTCGAAGGTTACCTATAATGGAACCTTGAGTGGCTTCAATTAGTGCCATGTGTCTCTGGTGGTAGTTTTGTTGACGGGCTTGTGTATCGGTCATCGTTTGCAGGGACTGTAGAACAGTGTCATAGGACCTGTCTGTCCTCCGCTGCGACTCTTGCATGAAGCGCATGTTATCCGCCATTTGTTGTTGGATGGTAGAGAGTAGGTCGTCACGCCTTTTATCTCTAGCCATGTGGTCACACCACATCTCCTCTGTAACATAGAAGCCAGGAGTGGTACCTTTTACAGACGCTGTGGCGGGCGCCACAGGGTCTATGGCGGGCGCCACAAGGCAAAATCTGGCTGGGCCGGATTTTGGTCCTTTGGCTTGGGCTTCTCTTGTCTTTTGGCTTTGAGGGGTCCGGATAGCATTTGTTTTGTGATTTTCCTAGCGTCATTGACTTGCATAATTTTATAAAGGTAAAAACAAAAAATAAAAATGAAACAAAAATTAAATATTAGACTAATAAATAAATAAATAACTGAAAAAAATGCAAATAAAACGAAAAATAAGACATATATAGATAAAAGTAGAAATATCAGTGTATAGATGTAGTTTATATAATATTCCAAATGCGATAATATAAGATGAGTTATGTAAATACCAGAAAAGTAAAATAAAAGAAAGATGAAATAAGATGGAATGGTGAGATCATATAGTGGGGATGTCATCTTCCTGAGAGGAACCACGGAGCATGGCTACTTCTTGCTTGAGCTCTGCGATCTCCTGATATAGACAGTCGACTTCAGTAGCATGGGTGAGATCAGACACTCCCATCTGTAAAGTGAGGTCAGGCACCTCCTGTCTAAGCTCTGCGATCTCTCTACGACACTCAACAATCTGAGTGCGGATGTCGGGTGTCTGCAATGAAAGATTATTAGAGAAAATAGTGATTCTAGGAGATGGTGGTGTAGGCGTGTATTCAGCAATGGGTGGTGATCTTGGTTCCTCAACGGTCTCTCCCTGGCCCTCTAGAGCATAACTCCAATTTGATGGATCATGCACACTGGTCATCATAGGATCTGGCAATGTGAAATACTGGATAGCCTCACTGTCGACTAGCAGTCGAAACTAACATGGGTGGAAAGAGGCTCTCCTCATCAATCCTCTGTTCAAACAGAAGTCAATGTCCATGGTAGTGTACCCACAGTAGGTCCGAAGATGTAACAGCTTGCGAGACAGACCTAAAGCGACAGCAATCTGCGTGATGATTCCGCCAACATGGATGACTCCTTCGGTGGATCTGGAGATACCGCTGAGACTGTATAATAAAAAGTTTCCACATGCGATTGGGCGAGATTGGGATGCACAAAATAATACGAAGATCTCCTCTTCACTCAGTAGTGTCTCTGCATCCGGCCTTCCCAGGAAGGAATGTGCTAATATCATCTGAAAATATCTGAATGCGGGGTTATGTATGACATGAGACAGCTGTATAGATGGATCCTGGCTTCCACCACCCGATATATCACTCCAAAACTTCTCAACCTCCTTACCTAGGAAATATCCCATAGGTGTCTCCGGGATAGCATCAGGAGTAGTCTGGAAGCCCAATAAGTCGCCGAACTCTTTCTGGCTGAAGGAGTACTCAACTCTGAAAAGCCTGAAAGCAACATACCCATCTGGTCCAGAATATGGGTCATAGTCGGATGAACTCAGGAACTCCAAAGTCAGGTTCCTATATGTGTTACTCAAGTCATCAGCAAACTCGTCCCAGTGAAGTTGGTGGCTAAGGAATCAGATACTCGATTCGATACCCAGTGCCTCCATACAGTGCTGATCAGGATAACATGTGGGTGCCATAGGGCGCTGATACAAAGCAATGTAGCGCTCCCTCTGAGCATTATCTCTATAGGCCACGTGCATGTCATCGAAATCCTACATCCTGTAAAAGTTAAGAAAGTGATCCTGAAAATACAAACCATTCAAATCTTAGTCTTAATGCAAAATATGATAAAAATAAAATTAAATAAATGCGAAAAAGTAAAATGAAAGAAAAACCATGGGTTGCCTCCCACGCAACGCTTGTTTAACGTCAATAGCTTGACGATTAGAATTTATACACCTGTAGTAGTAGGAATCGGTGGATCAATCAGGGTGTGGCTCGAGTAGTATGCTGGAATATCTCCTCCTTCGTAGAGCTTCAGTCTTTGTCCATTTACAATGAATGGACTACAGGTTTCGTTCTTGATTTCTACGGCTCCGGATCTCAGAATCTTGGATACTTCGAAAGGACCAGTCCATCTTGAACGTAGCTTTCCAGGGAAGAGTCGTAACCTAGAGTTAAAAAGGAGAACAGGATCGCCTATATTGAAATTTTTCTTTACTATTCTTTTGTCGTGATAGGCTTTAGTCCTCTCTTTATATATTTTTGCATTCTCGTAGGCCGATTGCCTAAGTTCTTCTAATTTATGAATGTCTAGGGTACGCTTTTCTCCAGCGGCTAGGTAGTCTAAATTCAATGTTTTAATATCCCAATAGGCCTTATGCTCTAATTCGTATGGTAAGTGACAGGATTTTCCATAAACTAGTTGATAAGGAGTAGTTCCTATAGGGGTTTTGAAAGCGGTTCTATAGGCCCATAATGCTTCTTGAAGCTTCTGAGACCAGTCTCTCCTAGAAATAGAAATAGTTTTCTCTAGGATTTGTTTTATCTCCCTATTAGATACTTATACTTGGCCACTAGTCTGTGGGTGGTATGGTGTTGCTACTCTATGCCTAACTCCATATTTTCTTAAAAGTTTGTCAAATATTCTCGATATAAAGTGTGATCCTCCATCTCTTATGACTAAACATGGTCTTCCAAATCAAGGAATATATAGTTTTTGAATAGTTTGATTACTACCCTAGTGTCGTTTGTGGGTGCAGCTATAGCTTCAATCCACTTAGACACATAGTCTATAGCTACTAAGATATACCTGTTTCCTAAGGATGATGGAAAAGGTCCGATGAAATCTATACCCCATACGTCAAAGAGTTCTACTTCCTGAATGTTTCTTAGAGGCATTTCATCACGCCTTGAAATGTTTCCAGTGCGTTGGCATCTATCACACTTGACAATGCAAGCATAGACATCACACCACATGGTAGGCCAGAATAGGCCATCTTGAAGAATCTTGGCGTATGTCTTAGATGTGCTCGCATGTCCACCATAAGGTGCAGAATGTCAATGCTCGATAATATCATTTACCTCTTCTTTTGGAACGCAACGGCGAAAAATGCCATCTTTACCCCTTTTGAAAAGGAGCGGTTCGTCCCAATAGAAGTTTCTCACATCGTGGAAGAATTTCTTTTTGCGGTGGTAGTCAAGATCAGGGGGTACTATATCAGCAACTAGGTAATTAACGAAGTTTGCATACCAGGGTACGTCACTTATTGCTAAGGAATTTTGGGAATGCTCATAAGGATCTAGGTTATTATCTTCAATGGTTTCTACTCTAGCTATCAGTCTATCATAGGCAAAATCATCATTTATGGGTACTAGTTCAGGTTTTAGATGTTCTAACCTGGAAAGGTGATCGGCTACTACATTTTCAGTGCCTTTTTTGTCTCTTATGTCTAAATCAAACTCTTGTAGTAATAGAATCCATTGGAGTAATCTGGGTTTGGCATCTTTTTACTTAATAGGTAACGAATGGCAGCATGATCAGTGTAAACTATAATTTTTGCTCCTACTAGATAAGATCTAAATTTGGCTATAGCGGAAACTACAGCGAGTAATTCTTTTTCAGTTGTTGCGTAGTTAAGTTGGGCAGCATCTAGGGTTCTAATGGCATAATAAATGGCATGTAATTTTTTATCTTTCCTTTGTCCTAGAACGGCTCCAACTACATAATCACTAGCATCGCACATTATCTCAAAAGGTTCCGACCAATCAGGTGGTTTCATAATGGGTGCAGATACTAATCCTTGCTTTAAAAGATTAAATGCGTCAGTACATTTTTCATCGAAAATGAATTCAACATCTTTCATTAAAAGTCCAGTTAAAGGTTTAGTTATTTTGGAGAAGTCCTTAATGAAATGCCGGTAGAATCCAGCGTGTCCAAGAAAGCTTTGGACTTCTCTGATAGTTTTTGGGGGTTTTAGGTTTTCTATAACTTCTATTTTAGCTTTATCTACCTCTATACCTTTTTCGGAAACTATATGTCCTAAAACTATTCCTTCGGTTACCATGAAATGACATTTTTCCCAGTTTAGCACGAGGTTTACCTCCACGCGTCTCTCCAGGATTTTCTCAAGGTTAGCAAGACAATTGTGGAAATCAAATCCGCAAACCGAGAAATCATCCATAAACACTTCCATGATACCATCTAGGTAATCTGCAAAGATTGACATCATGCAGCGTTGGAAAGTAGCTGGGGCATTACAGAGGCCGAACGGCATTCGTCTGTAGGCAAAAGTTCCATAAGGGCATGTAAAGGTAGTTTTTTCTTGATCTTCGGGGTGGATAGGTATTTGGAAGAATCCAAAGTATCCATCTAGATAGCAGAAGTAAGAGTGTCTGGCTAGACGCTCCAACATCTGGTCTATAAATGGTAAAGGGAAATGATCCTTCCTAGTTGCTTTATTTAATTTTCTATAATCTATACACATCCGCCATCCTCCTTCTAAATGTTTTGCTACATGTTCGCCTTTATCGTTTTGCACGACTGTGATGCCTCCTTTTTTAGGTACTACATGCACAGGGCTCACCCACTTACTATCCGAGATCTGGTAGATGATACCTGCCTCAAGTAACTTAAGAACTTCCTTTTTAACAACATCACTCATTATAGGGTTTATTCTTCTCTGATGTTCCCTAGAGGGTTTTGAATCTTCTTCTAGTGAAATCCGATGCATGCATATAGATGGGCTTATACCTTTCAGGTCAGAGATATTATATCCTAAGGCTGAGGGATATCTTCGTAAAACATCTAAAAGTTGGTTCGTTTCCTTTTGGCTCAAGGTAGCACTAACTATAACTGGACGGTTCATCTTTTCATCGAGGAACTCATATCTCAGGTTCTTAGGCAGTTCCTTAAGTTCTAAGGTTGGTTTCTTAGGGCATGGCATAAGATCTGGGGTAAGGGATAAACATTCGTAAAGGTTATCATCGATGTAGGGTTTCTTAAAGTCATCATCTTCCCTTATGAGATTTGATGGTAACTTAATTGTTTTTATAATTTCTTTTTGTTCTAATTCTCTAACACATTCATCAATGATATCTAAGGCATAACACGAATCTCCCATCACAGGTGCCATAAGAAATTTCGAAAGTATAAATTCTATTTTCTCGTCACCTACCTCAAATGTCAACTTTCCTTTCTTGACATCTATTATGGCTCTTGCAATCGATAAGAATGGTCTACCTAGAAGGATTGGTATATCATTGTCCTCTTTGATGTCCATGACAACAAAATCAGTAGGGATAAATAACTGACCTATCCTAACAAGAACATCTTCTAAAATTCCTATCAGATATTTAACAGATCTATCGGCTAACTGAAGTGACATCTTAGTGGGCTGTAATTCTCCTAAGTTGAACGTCTCACAAACTGCTAAAGGCATTAAGCTCACACTAGCTCCTAAGTCTAGAAAAGCTTTTTCGATGACATGATTACCCAAAAGGCAAGGAATGGAGAAATTTCCAGGATCTTTATCTTTCTTTGCTAATTTTTCCTCGGAAATAGCATTACGTTCCAAAGGCTTCGGATCATCAAGTCTACGTTTGTTGGTAAGGATGTCTTTAAGAAACTTTGCATAAGAAGGTATTTGGGTGCTGGCTTCTGTGAAAGGGATTTCTACATGAAGTTTTTCTATAACTTTAATAAATTTTTGATATTGTTTATTGATCTGGGTTTGTTTGAGTCTTTGGGGATATGGTATAGGTGGTTTATATGGCGGGGGTGGTACGTAAGTTTTATCTTTAGGTTCTTCTCCTTTTTCTCGACCTTCCTGGTTTTCAGATTCCTCTGGTTCTTTTACTTCGTCCTTGGGTTTGGTACATTCCTTAGAAGTTTCGGGTTCACTCAATCTAGGGTTTGGTGGCTCATCATAAGCGTTCCCACTTCGTAGGGTAATGGCATTGGCTTGTCCTCTCGGATTTTGTTGAGGTTGTCTAGGGAATTGTCCTCCAGGTGTAGTCTGAGGGGCTTGGTTTAAAGCTACCTGAGAGATCTGGGTTTCAAGCATCTTGGTATGAGTAACTATTTGGTCAACCTTGGTTCCTAACTGAGTAATCAATTCGTTAACATGAATGTTTTGGTTCATGAACTCCTTGTTTTGTTGGGTTTGAGCGGTGATAAAATTTTCCATAATTTTCTCAAGGCTCGACTTTGGTGGTACAGGTTGCATAGGTTGATTTGATCTAGGGGCTTGATAACTAGGTCTCGGAGGTGCATTATTTTGGATTAGGTTATTGTTTTTATAGGAGAAGTTCGGGTGATTCCTCCATCCAGGGTTATCGGTATTCGAGTATGGGTTCCCTTGGGTGTAGTTCACTTGCTCAGAGTGGGTTTCGTTTAATAGAATGCATTCTGCAGATTGGTGTCCTTTGGTTCCACATATCTCACAATCCAACAAAACTGCGGCTACAGTATTCGGGTTTATGCACATATGCTCGACTTTGAGGGCTAATGCGTCCATTTTAGCTTGTGTCATGTCTATAGAGCTTAGTTCATGCACTCCTCCTTGGGCTTCCTTCTTCTCAACTGTCGCTCGTTCGACTCCCCATGATTGATGGTTTTGAGCCATATCTTCGATGAGGGCACTAGCTTCAGGATAAGGTTTGTTCATCAGAGCACCGCCTGCGGCAGCGTCGATGGTCATCTTTGTGTTGTAATGAAGTCCATTATAGAAGGTTTGAATGATTAACCAATTTTCTAAACCATGATGTGGACATGCTCGTAACAACTCTTTATATCTCTCCCAAGCTTCGAACAATGATTCTCCTTGGTTTTGGGTAAATCTAGTTATATGGTTTCGAAGAACGGCGGTCTTACTCGGGGGAAAATATCTAGCAAGAAATACTCTTCTAAGGTTATCCCAAGTCGTAATGGAATTGGGTGGAAGGGAATCTAACCATGATAGGGCTTTATCTCTGAGGGAAAAAGGAAATAATCTTAAACGTATTGCCTCAGGAGAAGCTCCATTGGTTTTAAAAGTGTCTGCTAATTGAAGAAATATTTTTAAATGTTGGTTTGGGTTCTCAGTAGCGAGACATGCGAATTGTCTCTGTTGCACTAGTTGCAACAGGGATGGTTTAAGTTCAAAATTATTAGCTGGGATGGTTGGGTTTACTATACTAGAACTAGGTTCTTCGTTAGATGGTTGAGCGAAGTCCTTAAGAGGTCTTTGGTTTTGATCTTCGGCCATAGCTCTCTTAATTCTATGAAAGCATAAACGTGCGCGAGCGTAACGTTCAGGTTCCGCCAGAGGGTATACTAAGCTTAAACTTTCGGTGCTGCGAGTTCTTCGCATTGACCGGCGGGAAATAGCCTAAGTCTAAACGATATAACAACAGGAAAATGAAATTTGACGAAATTGGTCCCCGGCAACGACGCCAAAAACTTGATGCGGTGTTTCGCAAGTATACGAACGCGTCAGAGTAATATAAAAGATTATCGAATCCACAGAGACCAAGTGTCAATCTATCGTTATCTGTTGTTATGGTGTTTATCAAAGGCAATCTAAATAAGTGTTTTTGGAGTGTGCAATGAAAAGTAAAGTGTGGAATAAAGATTAATTAATAAAGACAGGGTCGAATGTAAGTCACGTAATATATTAATAATCCAAGTACTTGCTAATAGAGCTACTTATGGGCAATGTTTCCTACTTTGAAAAGAACTAATTTAACAGGAACTGTCGCTTTCGCGTATTCAGAACCGAGTTGTACTCCCTAATCAAACCCTCTTATTGTCACTTATAAAAAGGCGCGCATTGCGTTAGAGTAGTAAACCTATTTTTAAGAAATATAGTATCTTTACTAAGTTGAAAAGTATTATAACCTGGATTTCTTAACCAAAAGAGGTTCTCACAAACCAGACTCTAAACTTATAAACGCGTCCGAAAATAGTTTTAAAATCTCTTTTCTTCTTAATGTTAAAAACTCCTAATATAGTAAACAAAGCGCTTTCGCTATTTTTGAAATAGTTAAAAACAATTAAGTTTAAAAAGACGTTGGACGACTTCCGATCTTACCCAACGGAATTGAAGTGTGGGAAAACTTAAGTTGAAAGTTAAAATAGCCCTTAAGTGTTTCTACGAACAATTGTACGGATTATCGGTTCAATTACGATCCTTACATTCTAACCTTATAGATTTAGTTAGACATGGTAAAGTAAAAGTGCATTAATTTAAATAAAAGTAGTGCGAGTGTGGAAAGTAAATAAAAGTAGTGCGAGTGAGAGAAATAAATAAAAGTAGTGCGAGTGCGGAAAATAAATAATTTAAAGCGAGTGCGAGGAAATAAATAATTTAAAGCGAGTGCGAGAAATAAATAAAGTAAAGCGAGTGCGAGAAATAAATAAAGTAAAGCGAGTGCGAGAAATAAATAATTTAAAGCTAGTGCGAGAAATAAATAAAGTAAAGCGAGTGCGAGAAATAAATAAAGTAAATCGAGTGCGAGGAAATAAATAAGATAAAGACAAGTAATAAAAACTTGCTCCAAACGGAGGGTTGAATAAATTGCAAAGCAGAAATGAAAATGGCGGCTGGATTAACTTCCTTCCAAAGTGCTCTAAACTCGATTACAGACTCTATCAAAGACTTGATTACACAATTGTGGTAACACTCCAATGCGAAGCGATTACCACTTTAAAATACTGAATATATGCCTAAGTGAAACAAAGTTGCTTCTGAGTTTGCCTCTATTCTAAGTTTGGATGATTGTAAAAGTGAATTCGAGTTTCTATTTATAAGCAAGTAAAAAGATAGAAATGACTTGGATGCCCTTCAACTTGAAAATGGGAGGGAAAAACTTTCCTCTTGTGGCGGCCGCCACAAGGCCATGGCGCCCGCCACAAGCACAAAATGAGGCGCCTTAGTGGAAGTAGTGGGGAATGTGGAAGTTGAGGGAAGTTGAGCTTGGACACGTCATGGCAGGGTCTATGGCGCCAGCCATGGGGTAGGCCACAAGAACAAAATGCTGAATTTTAGGGTTTTTGGCTCTTTTTCGCTCCTTTTCTCGATCGGGGCTCCGATTAAAGTAAAAACCTGAAAACAAAGAAAAACATAGCAATAACACAACAAAATGATAATAAACAACTAGAATGCATGTGAAATCGGAGTCGAAAATACGGTAAATTTCAGTGTTATCAAGCACAACAAGCAGATTATATCACACATACATATATACAAACATCACATATATACAAATATATACACACAAAAAGTAGGCTAAACCCACTGGAGACTACTCCCCAGCAGAGTCGCCACTTAATTTCGGTAGCGGTAAATTCATGATCATCAAGCTATGGATAAGCTAGACATCAAATAACAAGAGTCGCCACCTCGATTTTATTGTTTCCAAGGGAAAAGGGAAAAAGTACGAACAAAACCCAAAAGTAAGAAGTTTTCAAATCAAAACTAATAAAATGTCAGAGATTACAGGTAAAGGGGTTGGTTACACAGAGGGAAGGTGTTAGCACCCAAAGTGTCCTAGGTACTCCTAGAGAGACCTTTTTGTATGCATATGTATTTGGTACAAAATGATGTTTACAAACAAATTGAATGGGGGGATGAGAAAAGAGTTCATTAATTATATTTTTGTGTTTGACAAGCCCTTCGGACTTGTGCCTACGTACCAACATAAAAATGAGGGATCAAATCCTCATAGTTTGTGATACAAATTTCAAAGTGGATGCATTGCTTTTAACAAAAATTAAGTTTGAAAGGCACGAAGGCCGAAAAATGGTTTGAATGAGTTAATTCTTTTTGGCTTTTTGAAAGTTTAAGTCAAGTATATTTAAGTTTATATACAAGCTTGATTTAAGAAAAGAAGTTTGAAACTGCAATGGCATAAGGCCAAAGTTTTTATCTTTTTGCAAAATGGTCCAAGTTTAGAACAAAATAAGCTCAATCAAAGAATATTTTGAAAAGGGAGGGAGAGATTTCGAAATTAAAGAAATGGGGAGAAAATGAATAGACTAATCCTATGCACAAAATTAAAAGTTGAGAGTTGAAAAGATCTGACCAAATGGGTAGCAATCCAATAGACAAGAATGTCAATAGAAACCCAGAATTCCCTTGGACATTTAGAATCAAGCAACACACAAATGCACAATTATATTATCTTGAAGAGCAAAGGCATCAAATAAAGATAGCCACATCCAAGCTTTATCTATTCTATGATCTTATTCAAAATAGCCCATGTGACAGATGAATTCCACAAGTCACAGGTTAAGAATAACAGCTTCATAATGATGATGTTGCAGATGAACTCAGAAGGATCTTGAATGATGTATCAGATGAGGTTTCAAATTGCAAGTACTTGGTTTCTCAATAAGTTGGCATTGGCCAAGTCCTTTAGCATAGGAATGTTGCCTAAATTCTAAGTCCATTTGTCCAAGGTCAAGCCAACAGTCCACATAAAAGTCTTTTAGGGTTTTTGTTGTTATTATGTACATTAATGGTCAAAGACCACACAAACAAGTAAAGTATATACAAACAAAGTATATCACACAGTATGGTATAAGTGGACAAAGTGAAAATTGCATTAACATAAACAATTAGAATGATATGAACAATGGCAAATGAAATAGAGTGCTAAAAGTAAATTGCATTAAAGTAAAGGCTTGAAATTAAAAGTTAGTAGTTAATTGGTTAGAAGTTAGTATTGTTTTGCTTTTGCATTTCACTTTCAAGACATTCTTTGGAGAACACTCAACCCACTTATCACAAGCATGAATCCTTGAGCCAAGACATCTTCCAAAGGAAGGAAAAAAGACCAAGTTTCCACACAATACCATGAAAGAGGGGAGACTTACTATCTCACTAACTAGAATGCTATGCCTTTTTGTGTCACAAATTTAGCACTATGTTAAGCAATCGTAATTGGACTTATGTAGAAGTCACAACTATTTGAGGTCGGGCAATAGAATTTTGGTGTTAATGCATGTTAGAGACATAGTATAATGGACTATGCTCATGAAACATACCACACACAAAAAGAATATGCAAAAGAAGTGGCCTAATCTCATCCATACTCATGTTAATTTTTCAATCAACTATGCAAAAGAGGTGGCACTTATTCAAATTAAAAATACTAAAATAAGGCATTTGAATTAAATATGGTTTGTCAAATTCCTAAAAGCTCATCAAAACACCAAATAAATGGCCATGAGATTTATCATAGGTCAAACAAGGTCAAAGGAACTTGGAGAAAAAATTTCAAATTTTTTAAAGACTTAAAAGTATTTTTAAACAATTAAAAACAAATGAAAAATCAATTAAATCATGAAAAATATTAATAATGATCCAAAAAATAGTTTTAATTCAGAATATGAAAGAGGAAATTATTTGAAATTTTTTAGTGAAACTCTCATATTTTTTGGATCAATATTAAAATTAATATGAATTAATGAAAATAAAGCAATTAAAATGAAATTCAAATAATCAAAAAAACGTGGACCACTTGATCTCCCTCATTAATTGAGGTGGCAGATCAAGTGGCCACCAGTGCGTGTTCCATGGTGCACTGTAGTCAACGCGACATAGGCTTGGTATTTAAAAGCAACGCACGGGATTAAAACAATTTGAACCAGATCAATGGCTCTAAACACATCCAGCACATCGTCGGCGTCCAAAGGCCGATCATCTTCTCCGGTGACCCTAGTCGGACTGGTTCACTCATCACCATCAAGAAAATGAAAAAAAAGGACATGATCTGAAAGAAAAAATGGCATAGAGCACGAACCTGACCTCAATTTTAACTAACTCCACATATATAGAAAGATATGAGGAGTTGAATTTTGAGGTGTGTCAACTGAGTTGCTTCGATTTAACCTCTAAGCAACTCAATCTTCTTGCCTACATTGGTAGAACTTCAGACAACCAAAGATCCAAGAGAATTGAGTAGAATTAAGAGAGAATCGAAGAGATGAAGTTTTCTGAAAATTACCTTCAATGTTATGCAGTTCTTGATATTGCTTGCTCCAAACACGATCTGATCACCCTTGAGAAGCTAGCAGGAAGTGATTAGAGAGGTTGCAAGGCTTTGGATCCTGGAGTTCTTGAATCTCCAACAGTTGAGATTCAAACTCAAATTTCAAGTTGAAATTTATCAGGTTTTCCTTTGGAATGAGAGGGTTTCAGTGGGGGGAAAAGCTGGCGCGCAAGATGTGATTCAAGTAAGCACATAGAGCATGTATTTAGATCATGAATGAATGATATTTGCACACTTCAAATTTTGTCCAAATTTAGCAATGTTGATGGCACGAGTGCATGGGCATATGCAGGCCCATGATGCAATGCAAAAAGGTCCAAAATCAATCCAAATGAAGTCTGAATGGAAGCTTGATTGGCAAGGAAAAGTGAATTGAAGTTTTAAAGCTTGATTCTTGCCAATGATGCATCTCTGTTAAACCCACGCGCAGACCTAGCAAACCTCATCCAAAATGCATGAACTTGGGTTCTTTGGAAAGCCTGGATCAAGGGGAACAAGTTTGATGTTCAACACTTTTTCATTTGGAGCTTGGAACATGGAGAATTTTGAGGTGGAAGTTTGGAAATTTCAACATGTTGAAAAGTTTTCTAAGTGTCAAGCTATATACTTCAATATTCCACCTTTCTTAGCTTTTTATGTGAGCTTCAAATGAGAAAGGTGTCTTCATCAAAGTTATATGTCTTTCAAAGGCCTTAAAAATGGTCACCAATTTCATGTCATTTGGGTTTGGAATGATAGAGTTATGCATTTTTGATGTTTGGAAAAATCACTTGGTCAATGGCCTTGGGAAGTTGGAAATATTTCATCTCATAAGAAATAAGCAAGTTATGGCCTTGGGAAGTTGACTTTCAAATTAGGTTTTAGACAAAATGACCTATAATGTTTCAACATAGAAAATGATTTTCCAAGCAAAACTAGCTCTAGGTCTCAACATGAAAGGTGTTTTGAATGTCATTTAGAGTAACGTTTATCTTGGAATCATTTTCATATGGTGAAAATTGTAGGAGATAGGGTCTAGGAAGACCCAGTTTTGATCAGATGAATTCATCTGGCCAACCACTATCAACCAACTTGCTAACCTTCAATTCCATTGACTTTCTTGGCTCATGGTAGCTCATATATTCATAAGATGATGAATTTTGAAGTGCCCCTTGAGGAATTTGATCAATTGGTGAGATAGCTTGTTGGAGAAGTTACTTAAGATACCTAGTCAAACTAGGGTTTCCAAGGCAAATCACTTCCAAACTCTTGAAGAAAACTTGATCAATATAAGATGTATGAATTAATGGAACTCATACATGATGCTCATAACCATTCTTGGATCAATTCATGGTTGTGCTCTTTGTCATGAGGGTCTCAAACCCTAGATATGAACTTGATGAATCAATGGAGATCATGCCCTACCTACAAAAGAGTTAGGCAAATGCAAAGACATATTTTTTTATTTTGGTTAGTAAAATGATAATATACAAGTATGATACAATCACAAAGTGCTTGGTGATCTCTCCCAAAACAAACCCAATGAAAGAGGGGCAAAGAGGATGCCAAGGTATGATCCCAATGCTAATACTTATGATGAAATTACATGAGGGATCTTAGGGTCAAAATTAGGGTCTTACACATACATCAAATATAAAATTATATACACACAAAAGAGTAGGCTAAACCCACTGAGAACTGCTCCCCAGCAGAGTCTCCACTTAATTTTCTGTAGCGGTAAATTCATGATCATTAAGCTATGGATAAACTTAACGTCAATTAAACCAGAGTCGCCACCTCGCTTTTATTGTTTCCAAGGGAAAAGGAAAAAGTACGAACAAAAGTCAAAGATAAGAAGTTTTTAAATCAAAACTAGTAAAATGCCAGAGATTACAAGTAAGGGGTTGGTTACACAGAGGGAAGGTATTAGCACCCAAATTGTCCTAGGTACTCCTAGGGAGCCCTTTTTTGTGTGTACATGTGTTTTGGTATACAATGATGTTTGCAATAAATAGAGTGTGGAGATGAGAAAAAAACTCATTAATTATATTTTTGTGTTTGACAAGACCTTCAGACTTGTGCCTATGTACCAACATAAAATGAGGGATCAAAACCTCGTAGTTTGTGGTAACCATTTCAAAGTGAATGAGTTGCTTTTAACAAAAGTTTAAGTTTAACAAAGGCACAAAAGGCCTAAAAAGGTAGGAATGAGTGTTAGTTTTTTTTTGTCTTTTGAAATTTTAAGTCAAGTATAGTTAGGTTCAATTACAAATCGGATTAAGAAAAGAGTTTGAAAATACAATGGCATAAGGCCAAAGTTTCAAATTTGCAATAAAGTCTAAGTTTAGAAAACACAAGCAAAGAAGATTTTTAAAAAGGGGGAGAGATTTTAAATTAAAGAAGGTGGGAGGAGATGAAGTGACTAATCCTAAGCAAAAATTAAAAGTTAAGAGTTGAAAAGATATGACCAATGGGATGCAATCCAATAGACAAGAATGTCATATAGAAACCCAATTTCCCTTGGACTTTAGAATCAAGCAATATCAATACACAAATGGTAAGGTGAAAAACAAGGCATCAAATAAAGATAGCCACATCCAAGCTTAGCAACTCCATGATCTTCTTCATAATCTCCCATGTATCAGATGCCATACTCCTTGAATGGTTAAGAAATAGGCATTAGACACAGGTCCAGAGTAACAACTTCATCAAGACCATGTAGCAGATGAACTCAAAAGGGATCTCAATACTTGCATCATATGAAAGTTCAGTTCCTAATGACTGGCTTCAGAAAAGTTGGCATTGGCCAAGTCCTTTTGCATAGGGAATGTTGCCTAATCCTATGTCCAATGTCTCAGATCAAATCCAACAGTCCACGTAACTCTTTTTTAGAGTTTTTGTTTTCATTATGTACATTAAGGTCAAAATACCTCAAACACAAACAAAATACACAAACAAGTATCCACAATCACAATATAATCACAAGATATGGCTCAAGTGAGCAAAGTGAAAATGACATTAAAGTAACAAGTTAAATGGTATGAGTAATGGCAAATGAATAAAGACTTGAATTTAAAATGCAAAAGGTAAATGACTTGAAATTAAAAGTTAGTCAAATGTTAGTTGATTAGAAGTTAGTATTGCTTTTGCTTTTTTAATTGTTTAAGTCATTCTTTGGAGAACACTCAACCATCTATTCATAAACATGGATCCTTGAACCAAGACATCTCCCAAAGAAAGGAAAAAAGGCCAAGTTTCCACACAATACCATGAAAGGGGGGAGACTTACAATCTCACTTACTAGAATGCTATGCTTTTTGGATCAAAATTTAGCGCTATGTTAAGCAATCGTAATTGGACTTATGTAGAAGTCACAACTATCTGAGGCCGGGCAATAGAAATTTTATTGTTAATGCATGTTAGAGATATGGTATAATGAACCATACTCCTAAAACATATCACACTTAAAAGAAAATGACAAAAGGGTGGACCTAATCTCATCCATACTTATGTTAATTTTGCAATCAACTAGCCTTAGGATATAGAGATATCATAGGTCAATGAAATGGATAAGGATAGAATTAGATTAAGATGAAGAGGGAGGTGGAATGAGATCAACACAAATTGGTCAAAGGGGGACATTTATCAAATTAAAATCATTCATTCATTTTGGGAGATGAAATGTATATTTCATCAATCCCCTAAATCCAATAATTTTAATCTAACAAAGTCAAATCAACCTTGACCAAGGCTCAACAAAAATAGTCAAACTCAAGAAGTCAATAAAAATAGCTCAACACAATTTATTTGTAATTAAACAATTAAAAATCAATAAAAAATGCATTAAATTAAATTATGGTTGGTCAAAATCTTAAAACCTCTTCAAAACACCAAATAAATGGCCAGGAGATTTACCATAGGTCAAACAAGGTCAAAGGACCTTGGAGGAAAAATTTCATTATTTTTGGAAATCTTAAAAGTATTTTTAAACAATTAAAAATATGTACAAAAACAATTAAATCATAAAATATATTAATATTGATCCAAAAAATAATTTTAGTTCAGAAAAATAAAGAGGAAAATATTTGAGAATTTTTGGTGAAAGTCCTATAAATTTTGGATCAATATTAAAATTAATATAAATTAATGAAAATAAGTCAATTAAAATGAAAATCAGAAAATGCAAAAATACGTGGACCACTTGATCTCCCTCATTAATTGAGGTGGCATATCAAGTGGATCAGAGCGCGTGTTCCATGATGTTCCCTAGTCAATGTGCCACACGCGTGGTAACAAATTTGGACGCTCAAGATTAAAACAAAATAAGAGGATCCTGTGGTCTGGAGACATGCGAACACATCGCTGGAGCCAGGGCTCTGGTCTTCTTCTCCGGTGGACCACACCGGACTGGTCCACCCTCATCCATCACCAAAAAGAAAAAGGAGGACATGAATTTAAAGTAAAAATACTCAGGAGCTCGAATCTGGCCTCAATTTCACCTAACTCCAAGTATATTGAAAGATACAGGTAGTTGAATTTTGAGGATCATGATCTGATTTGCTTCGATTTGACCTCAAAGCAACTCAATCTTGTTGCATACATTGGTAGGACTTCAGACAACCAAAAAACAACAAGAATTATGGAGAATTAAGTGAGAATCGAAGAGATGAAAAATTCAGAAATTCACCTTCACTGCAGGTTCAGATGGACACGATCTTGCTCTCAATTGTGCTTGGCCTTACTCTAAATGCTTGATGGAGTGGAAATGGATCTAGAAAGAAGCAGGACTCTTGGAGATTTAATTCTCAAAACTGTGGAGATTCAAACTCGATTTTCAATGAAAATCCTCAAGGTTATCCTTTGAATGTGAGGGTTTAGGGTTAGAGATTCAAAGTTGGCGCGCAAGGGTCCTCAATTCTTATCATAGACACTTCTATTTATAGGCCAAGGCAAAGATATTTGCACACTTCTTTTTAAAGTTCAAAAATAGTAAAATTCCTTTGCATGTATGCATGGGTGTGTGATAGGCCCATGTAATGATGCATTCATGTCCAAAATCATGTGCAAGCAATGCTGAAGTCATGTTAACAAGCCATGCATTCGTGTGTGGAAAATGGAAGTTCAAATATGCCAAATGGTCATCCAACTTTAAGCCATGCGCAAGTCACTCATACTTTATCCAAATGGGATGAATTTACACTTTTTGGAAATGTTAGATCAAGAGGATCAAATTTCATGTTGAACACTTTTTCATTTGAAACTTCTATCATGATGAATTTTGAGGTGGAAGTTTGGAAAATCAAACATATCAAAAACAATTCTAAGTACCAAGCCATATGTTCACTTCTTCCACCTTGAGTAACCTTTTCTATGGCCTTAAAATTAGAAACGTTCCTTCATAAAAGTTGTAGCTATCTCAATGTTCTTAAATATGGTCACAAATTTGACCTCATTTGGATTTAGCATGAAGGAGTTATGCGTTTTAGAAGTTGAGGAAAATCACTTGTTCAATGGTATTGGCCCAAAATGACCTATAATATCTCCTCATATCACATGCATTTAAAAGTTGAGTTTGCTCTTCCTACAAACATCAAAGTTGAAGTATACATCTTGAATTTGATCATGCAATTTGAATATCTTTCATATCATAAAAATTGAGCAAGTTATGGTCTTGGGAAGTTGACCTCCAAATTAGGGTTTAGACAAAATGACCTATAATATTTCACCATAAAAAATGACTTTCCAAGAAAAAATAGCTCTTGAACTAAACATGAAAGTTGTTTGGAATGTCATTTATAGTAACTTTAATCTTGGAATGATTTTCATATGACAAAAATTGTAGGAGATAGGGTCTAGGGAACCCCAGTTTTGATCAGTTGAATTCCTCTAGTTAACCACCATGAACCAACTTGCTAGCTTGACATTATCTTGTCTTTTGGGACTCATGGAGGATCATATATGCATAATATGATGAAATTTGGAATATACATTGAAATATTTGATCAATTGCTAAAGAAACTTGTTGAAGAAGTCACATAAGATACCCAAATGAATTAGGGTTTCCAAGGCAAACCAACTCCAAACTCTTGATGATTTCTTGATCAAAGTGAAGATCATAGGTATTCATATATGATTATTAGAGCCATAGTAAACCACTTCTTGATTGAGCTCCTTGCAATTAGGGTCTTAAGCCCTAGATGTGAGCTTGATAAAGCATAGGTGAGCATGTGCACTACCTACAAACGAGTTAAACTATACAATGACATATTTTTGGTATTTTGGTTAGTGAATAAATAAAGAATGAAGTATTATATAATCAAATGTTCTTGGTGATCTCTCCCAATGTAAACCTAATGAATGAGGGGTAAGGAGGATGCCAATCTATGATCCCAATGCCAATGCATATGATGAGAATAGCATGAGGGGTCTTAGGGTCAAAATTAGGGTCTTACAGATGGCCCATAGGGATCATACATTGAATCAACTCTAGGTACAAAGAAATCATCATGGTGATCATCCACACCAACTTGAGAATCTCCATGAGCAGGAACATATAAGGTGTTAGCAACATTCAATTTGATATATACCCCTTTAGGACCCTATTCCCTACAATAGGATTAACAATAGACACATTAGCAACAACCCTCTGGTTGGCTTCGCAATTTTCTTCTTGTCATGAACGACATTCTTCATGACATCTATGAGTTTCGCCAGCTGGGCTCTCACTTGAGTTAACTCTTCTTGGAAGGAGTCCTGGTTTTGTTCTAGCTTGTCCATGCTGATTCTTTTGCTTAGCTCGAGTGTTGTAAGAGTGCTAGGAAGTCAGCTTGACAACGAGAATTACTGAATAGAAGGCCAAGAAAACGGTAAGATCATATGGGTGTAATATGAGATGCATGATTGATGCATGATGTATGCTTATTTTTGTTTTTATTCTTGGGGAAATCTTATAAGATTCATAATGCAACAATAAACATTATAAAATGGCAGATAAAGTAAGAACACTGAATTCAAGACAAGTCAAGCATTTTATTCATGAATTTTATATTACATTTACAAAGAGGTATAATAAAGTAATTCAAAATATGAAAAAGGGAAACAGTAAAGTTATGGTCAGATAACACGCTTTGCTTTCTGTTCCGCAATTCCTTCAATTCAACTTTGAACCTCTTCATCATGCGATTACAGAGGTAGATAAATCGGAGTATAGAGAGTGGAGTAGTATTCTCATCAGCATCTTCTAGAGCATCCTCTAATTTCCAAGGAACCTCCTTGGTGAACTCGTTGTAGAACCTCACTAAGCAATCATACTTGGCTCAGTACATAGTAGCAGCGGGTTGCAACAAGTTGATATACCCAACATAAGTATCAAGAAGACCATTCATATGAGTCTTCTCATTAAGCCAACCCAAACTCTCATTCTTCATAACAGAAAAATGATCTCTCCAATGTTCGACACTCAAAGTGGCAAGTTCAACTTTATGACACTTCTCTCTCCAAACTAGAGGTGTGATGTAGGAAACTCTGATTGTTTCCTTTTTGAGACGATGTTCCACTTCAACCTTTCCATTAATGTCATGGAGGGAAAGATTGAGTTTCTGAATCTCCAGGTCAGATTCATCTCTCAATGCCTTCTTCTCTTTAACATCCAACTCGAACCAACGGTGGTTGTTGCCACGCACCTTTTCCGTCTGCTTCAAGTGTTTTCTAAGAAAAGTCAGTCTCATATCAGCTTGAGCTAAACCATCTTGGTATTTCTCTTTGAGGTTCTCCTCAATTTTAGCCTTCTTTCTGCTTTCTGTTAAGAGCTCAATGTCTTATTCACTCTTTCTCTTGAGCTTAGCCTGGTCTTTATCCAATGCATGGAGCTTTGATTGCAAGTCTTCATTTTCTTTGGTTAACAGTACGATAGTTGCTTTCATTGCATCGACTTCTTCATTGGAGGCATATACTGGTTCTAGTTCCGAGGGAGGAATCTGAACATCTATAGTGTAAGGTAGCTTTACTTCTTTCGCCCTTTGTACTACCCACCGGCGATACGACTCTTTAGCTCGACAATCACGTTTACCCAACTCTTTACCTTTGTGATGAATTTGAGTCTAAGCTTGTTTAATCTTTTATAACAAATTTGGGTTCTCTGCTCCTAAACCGGGTAAGAAGACATCTTTCAGTAATTCAGCCTTAGGTTCATTCTCTATCAAGTATCCCAACTGTCTCATGGCCAACGAGGGGTTATAATTTATGCAACCTCGAGGACACATGAGTGGCACATTCGGGAAGTCTCCACAATGATAACTTGCTATATCTTTGAAGTAGGAAGATGCCAAACCACAACTTCAGCAGTAAGGGAAGAAAACTTCTGAGACCACCTCAAGTCCTTTAAGAAGTCTACCCAAGGCCCCTTTTGAGGCATGTGAGACAAGAGCCATATGTACAACAGTGGAGCATAACTCAATACCACACCTTTTCTCTTTTCGTGCCTAGTGTGTACACAGTAATACATATCAGACACCAATGCAGGGACATGATTCCCAGATATGAACACACTAATGATAGAAGGGTTTATATGTTCATCATAATATAGGAATAAGACGACTCCATAAATCAAGAGGGATAGAGTAGTACTGAAGGGAATCCATTTCCCTTCTTTCTCCAAGGCCCATGCCTTATATTCCTAGAACTTCGTAGAAAACCCCCTAGGTCCCAGACCAAGGGTTACCTCTTTAACAAATAAGTGAAATGCTTCGACAACTGATTCAGGAATCAACATTTCACCCAAATTTGTGAAGGAAAGGTGATCTTTCACATACCAACCTAGAAGCATCTCGTATTCTTCAATTGTCGGAACCAATTGAAAGTCTTTGAAGGTAAAGCATCTAAGTGGTGGATCATAATATTGAGATAAGGCCACAAAGGATGAGACGTCTACAAAGGTAGTAAGAAGATCCAAGATCTGTCCATATCTACAGATGAAATTATTCTTTTTACATGGAGTAATTTTGTTGCTGAAAGCCAAGAGAGTATCCACTCTTGTTAGCTTGAACTTGAGTGGAAGGGTATTCTTCTTATTTGATCCCATATTGGAATGTTCACTGCACAGTTACAAACCCTTAGGATTCTCCGAAAATAAGGCCCAAGTATGTATGCAATGCAATATGTTATGAATTCATATGATACAAGAGAACAAGATCATTGTAGATTCAAGATATGTTGGAGGCTAAGTTTCCCTACAAGAAACTCATATACCCTCACAAGGTGAGTACTAATACTTCTGAAGACACTTATATTCACGGAGAATGAGGCGATAAGTATCGTTATCGCCACAAGATAACTTGTGAGTCAACAATAATTTCGGGATGATCTCCTCTAACTGTAGTTGCCTTTAACTTCAAAAGACAATGGTTGTCTAAAGGTCCCCAGAGTCATGGACCCTCTTTGGAAGAATGACTGTCAGCAGGAACGTGACTCGTGTGCCAGTGTAACTCTAAAAAGAGTCTACTCCAAGCAAGATATCCATATCTCCCCCTCAAGATAACTACTTCCTACAGGTCAATATGAAGAGCCTCTTATCTTAGGTAAGCTCTCTAGGCATGTGTATTGGGATTTTCTTTCCATAGTATCCACCCCACAAGATCACAACAATATATATATATATATATATATATATATATATATATATATATATATATATATAATTATATATATATATAACAGGAATGGATAAATAAAGCAAGTGATTACAGAGATAAACACCCAAGGAAAAGCATACAGGCAAGCTAGGCTTGACTCGCTTTAGGAAACTTCTGTATAGTCCCCAATAGAGTCGCCAGCTATCGCACCGTGAAAAATACATAGTCACCATATGACTTTATTTATTCCAAAGGAAAGGGAAAATAACGGTAAAACCCCAAATGAGAATGGTCTCACAACCCAGAGCGGATTCAGAATTCGGTTATGCAAAGGGAAGGTATTATCACCCCTCATATCCATGGTACTCCATGGTGTAAGACCCTAATTTTGACCCTAACATCCCTCATGGCATCCTACCATTGCATTTGCATCTTGCCTTAAGGATCATAGCATCTTGGCTCCTTAACCCTAGGGTGGGAACTTTTGTGAGTTGGTTTGAGATCACCAAGCATGCTTGAATTGTATATTATTGCTTTTATTATTTTTTTTACTAACCAAAAGCACAAAAATATGTCACTAACATCTTTTCTTTGTAGCTTGAGCAGTCACAAGATCCAAAGCTTCTAGGTGGCCCCATGTTCATTAAAATGGCAAGGTGAAGGGGAAAGCAAGCATGAAAATGGTTCACAAGGCTCTCATTCATCAAATATGCCTCCCAAGTATCTCAAATCATCATTTTGATAAAAGCAAACCAAAGGGCTTGAGGCTTGTTTCCCAAGGAAACCCTAATTCAACAGTGTTTTGACTGTGTCTTGCTCATGAAGCAACCTCAACCCATGATCAAATACAATCAAGGGAAGTTCTTCCATTCATCATTTAATGCATATTTGAGCTTATTTGAGTTCCCTCAATCCTCAATTCATCAAGATATGAGGTTTGGACTTGAGAAGTTGATCAGTCAATTCATCTGACTATTTTGTAGTACACTGAGACCTAACTTTTGATGTGTTTGTCAAATGGAGATGACCCCAAGAGAAAAAATGTTCTTAAGAGAACCATATGAACAACTTTCATGTTCATCAAAACTCCATTTTAAGCTTGTAAGGTCATCATCCATTTCAAAACATTATAGGTCATTTTGACTGAAACCCTAATTTTGGGTCAACTTCCCAAGAACATAACTCATTCATTTTTCATGATTTTGAGGTGGGATCAAATGCATTGGAAATTTTAAGGTGTATACTTAATTTGTTATGTTGGACAAATTTTCATAATCCTAAAAGAAATACATGTGATAATGCAAAACATTATAGGTCACTTTGGACCAAATGCATTGAAATGTGAAAAAGTCCAATTTCCAGTGCCCATAACATCTTCATAAAAACTCTAAATGATGCAAAATTTAAGTCCAAATTGATTATCTTGAAACGATCTACAACGTTGATTTTGGAGGTTTTGTCATTTGGAGCTTGCATCATTGAAACAGAAGGGCTTGAAGTTTGGACATTTTTGAAATTTTCACATGTACATGTTTTGTACCTTACACTTCATGATCATTTTTCACCAATTTCCAAATTTCAAATGAAGTTTTGGTCAACATAACAATTGATCCTCATGCCAAAAGCTTTCCACCATTACCCATAAGGCTATGTTTCAGTTTTGGAAATACCATTTTCGAAGGGATGAACAATTTGGTACAACTTTGGAAACTCATTGAAATTGCATTGCATGAGCTCAGTACACATAATTTTCACGTCCATTTTGATTCTATTTGGCATCAGCTTGCAATTCTAAGTGGAATTGGGCCCTCCATGCGCCTATACAGGCCCATGCATCGAGGCCCTTTCCATCCATGCACATGCTTTGATCATGCATATCAGCCACCATCTGCTATAAATAGAGGGCCAAGGCTTCATAATTTCACAACCTAATGGCACCTGTTATGCTGCACGAATCATTCCATAACCATACTCAAAGGAACTCACTCTTTCTTTCAAAGTTTTCAAATCTAAATTTCAATTTCCTTGATTGATTTTTTAGATCTACAGTTCCTAAGCCTTGCTCACCTTGATCCATAGAATACACTGCAAGCATAAGCATCAAGAGATCGTGCTCTCAAGCTCCTCATTTCAAAGGTTTACATCCAAACTTGTTTTCTTCGAATCTCTTTCTATATAGCTTCTTTATTGTTGTTGCTGGGTTGTCTGAAGTCCTCTCCATAAAGGCAATCATTTTGTGCTTTGAATTTTTAAATTACATCAAGTTTCAGTTGAACACCATAAAATTCAAGCTCTGATTTCTTTCTCCATGGAAGTCTAGAGTGAAATTGGTTGGTACAGGGGTGATGTACATCACCCCAGCTTTCATTTGATACCTGGATCGTGGCATTTGGTGGAGTTTTGATCTCTGTAACTTTTGGCCGACGCCAAAAGTTTTGCCGGAGAAGATGGTGGTGTACCCACCGTCTGGTTCCTAGATTGAATCATGGTCGTGCATTCTTATTTCCAGATTAGATATGAGCCACTCAATGTTATGACTAAATTAAAGGCTATATGTGATGCATTGATTGGAGTGCACCTTGGACACACACATGTGATCCACATGATTTGCCAGCTCATTTAATGAGCTCCATCCAACGCCTCCTGATTTTCCACATTTTAATTTCTGATTTCAATTTTCATTTTATTTTTTTAAATTCCATTTCATTTGAAAAAATCATATCTCCTTCATTATTGGTCCAAAAAATGTGAGACCAATTGCATTTTTCTTCTTTTAATTTCTAGTTTCTAAAAATGATTTTTAATATTTTTTATTTTATCATTTGATATTTTTTAGGAATTTTCTCTTTTCTGGTTATTTTTAATTCATTTTAAATAGTTTTTGATATTCAAAAAATACAAAAATATTTTCCCAACCTCTTTTAATGATGATGGATCTATGAAAAATAATCTAATCAATTTATTAATTGATTTGAGATTTATTTGAGATTTTAATTCAATTAGGTTATTTTTATGCATTTTTAATTGATTAAAAATAGTTTCTGACTTCTAAAAATGCTGAATTTTTTTGTCAAACTTTGTTTGACCTTGTTGAACTTAGGATAATTCACTTGGACTTTTCAAAGTTGATTTGGAGTGAATTTGAAGTTTGACCTTTCTTTATTATTTTAATTCAAGTATTATTTTACTTTTGAAAAATACTAAAAATATTTTATTTGTTTCTTGACTTCTAATCTTCATCTTGCTTCTGTTTACTAATGTTTGACCTTGATTTCATATACCTTTGGTCAATGCTTGTTGATTATCTCATTTGATTTTTATTAATGCACTTTATTATTCATCTTCTTCTTCTTCTTCATCTTTTTCTTTTTTGATCAATGAGTTAAAGATTGGTGGTTAGCCTTGATGTATGGGAGGTTTAACCTTCCTTGGTTTAAATCTAATTCATCTTGATCATGGATCAAGTGAATGGCTTTGCATTAAGGATATGTTGCTTCCTAATCAAGCAAAGAACCTAAATCAATACAAGATCATTTCTCATCTTCTTTTTGGCATGGCAAGTTGTAGGAGCTTGATGCACTAATCAAGATCTCTAACTTGTGTTGTTGCCTACATTATTATTGACCGGTCTCAGATAGTTGTGACTTCTACATAAGTCAAATTACGATTGCTTAACATAGCGCTAAATTGCCTTATGGCACACTAACTCTAACTATTAACCATTAACCATTAACATTTAATTCTTGCACTTTACATTTATGCCATTTACTATTTTTGTACATATTATTAATTTGCTTTTGCCCTTTGCTCATTTGAGCACATGTTTATGTTAATGCAATTTTCCTTTTGCTCACTTGAGCACATAATTGTGTATATACTATTGTGCTTGTGTTTTGTTTTAATTGTTGTGGACCAAATACAAAAATGGACAAAAAGGACTTAGATTCTAGGATATTCCATATGCAAAATGATGTAAAAAGGCCTTAATGTTGAAGATGGATTAGAAGGACCAAATCTCTAAACTCATTCTTGTCCATTCTTGGTTTGCTTCATGGAACTTTTTGATGTGTGTGCTTTTGTGCTAGGGATTTCTATTTGAGCCAAATTGAAGAACCATTGTCATGTGCATCTAAAGAGAGAGATCCAAGAGCCATTGGAAGATTCCTAAGAGCTTTGCTTGATTAATTGATTGCTTGAGTATACACTTATTTGCTTGCTTATTCCAAAGGATGAGAGCTACTTGGATCATCAATATGATCTCAAGAAGGGAACTCCATTTGTGGTCTTGTTTCTTATCCTTCATCTCTTGTACGTTTAGGACTTAGCCATTCTTCTTCTTCCCTCCACTCTAACCCAGGCCAAACTTTTGTGCAAACATTAACACTTGTTTTCAAACATTAGAAACCTAAGCATTATGCTTTTGATTTTCAAACTTTCTTTTCATAACACTTATTTTGAATTGAATCTTTAAGTCAACTTTGACCATGTTTTGTAAATACTTTTCATTGGTAAATATAACTCATTCAAATGCTTTTGTGGTTTCAATGGCCACTTTCTTATCAAAAACTTTTCATAACCTTTAGCTATTATGTTTGAGTTATCCTTGAGGTAGATATAATACTCACCTATATCCTTAGTGATGGACAATGAGTCTTCCATGCTTATTATAGGGTTAACCCCTCACTAGAATATTGAAGTTATCCTTACATGGTGGATTTGTGGTTTTAGGTTGAGTTTTCTCCCTTAGATAACAAAAGACCTTATGGCTTTTGGACCAATCAATTCACCAACTTGTTTTGATATTTTTACCCCGAACTACGAGGTTTGGATCCTAATCCTTTTTTTAAGATGGTACGTAGGCAATGGGTTTATCCACCCAAACACAAATTTGTAAATAATTTGTACATTCTTCTCTCATCTCCCCAATCATGTTTGCACAAATAAATTTTCACAAAATACCAACCTTACAACAATTGTGAAAATGGCTCCCTAGGAGTACCTAGGATATTTTGGATGCTTAAAACCTTCCCATTGCATAACCAACCCCCTTACCCAGATCTCTGACATTTTTTATTAGTTTTTGATTCGATAAAACTTCTCGGTTTTTGTTCGCTTTCTAACCTTTCCTTTGGATAAATAGAAATGCGGTGGCGACTCGACTTGTATGGTTTACTTTTGATTTAGTCAATAAATCTAAAGGTAACGAATACCCCGCTACACATGTGATCAGTCACCATTTATAGTAAGTTTTCATTACTGATCCGACGCAAAACAGAGACATTTGACACACTGTACACGCATTTAAGGTACAATTCGAGTAGTTTTACTTTCGTTATGTCATTTACGCATTTTTAATCTTTATTATGTTTTATTTTGTTTATTTTGATTTTATGCTGGAATAGCTGTGTTTTTGTTAGACAGATCCAGGTAGAAGAACCGGAGAACTCAGAACATGATAGTGCGAGAGTCCGGTATGAAGAAGAGCAGAAAATCCTAGTACAGGAGGCCTGACACGGCCACCAATGTCAGCTGACACGGGCCGTGTTAGGGAAAGGGAGACAGAGGAAGAAAACAGTAGCCTGACACGGCCACCCGTGTCAGCTGACACGGGCCGTGTCAGGCAGAACCTCACCCCGTGTTAGGCATGCCAATGGCGTGTCAGGATAGCCAGTAGGCTGACACGGCCACCCTTGTCATCTGACATTGGGCGTGTCAGCCGAAGCCCAATATTTCCAATTTTTCCGGGCTTTTCATTCTTCAGGCTTTGTGGAGACATCTTTGGACCTGGCCAACTGCTGCTGGGAACTTTCACTATAAAAAGAGGTCTTCTACCAAAGGAAAAATCATCCGAGAGTACAGCAAACCACAGTATTATGAAGAAATCAAGTATTACAGAGATCAAGGCATTTGGAGAGCTGAAGAGATTCATGAGCGGGAGCAATTGAAGATCAAAGTCATCCAATTACTTGTAATGTGTAATTTTTATCTTGCATTGGTTTTAAACAATATGAGTAGCTAAACCCCCTAATGCTAGGGGGTGTCCCTGATTTAGAATTGTAATGAATTTGAGTTTACATTTGCATTTATAATATTTTATTTACGGTAACCTTTTGATGTGTTTATTGCTTTCTCTTTTGGACCAATCGAGATTGATCTATGGTTATCACCTAGGCTAGACCGCCAGTGATAAGGTTTTCATCAGGTTACTCTACAGTAGATATCACCTAGGACTAGGGATACCCTGTATGAACCAGAGCATTCTCAACAGCCACTGGTATCAAGAGGATTATTGAAGCAATAGCTGCGAATGAGCATCTAGAGCTATATGACAGGTGTACCAGTCAGCCAAACGGGGTAATTGATCTTAAATTAGAGACAAATAAAATCCGTCTGGAAGACACTGTTGCTGCCGAAGTAGACAAAAAGTTGAAAGCTATGAATATAGGTACTCAACAGATAGCACAGGTTCAGCCAGCTCAAGCGAGTACTTGTGAAATCTGTAATGGACCTCATCACACAGTCTATTGCTTTGCGACCCCCCAACAAATTGAAGAGATCAAATTCTTGAAGCAGAATAATCCCCCAGGTTGGAAGAATCATCCAAACTTCTCTTGGAAAGATCAGAGAGGGAATGTTCCGCAACAAGGTACAAGGCAATATCAGACTCAGTATCAACAACAACAACAACAACAGGCACCTAAAAAGGCTGATTGGGAGATTGCCGTTGAAAAGTTGGCAGCCCACAGTATACAGTTTCAAGAAGAGACAAGGACTAATCAGAAAAACACCACAGCCTCCATCAAAAATCTCGAAGTTCAGATGGGACAGATAGCACAATAGTTAGCATCCAACTCTCAAGCCCCTGGAACCCTACCTAGTGGTACGGTAACAAATCCGCTGGAATATAACACTATTAACGTTGTCACAACCCGAAGTGGAAAGCCAACCGAGGTTAATGATATCGAAAAAGATGGATTAATAGAGGTGGATTTAGAAATCAAGGAAACACAAGTCCAAGATGAAGAAGCAATACCACCTCCTGTCCAGGATAAGGAAAAGGTTTCTAAACCCATAATCAAACTTCCTTACCCTCCACGACAGAAGAAGAAGAATCAACATGAGAAGAATTTCGAGAAATTTCTGGAAATGTTCAAGAAACTCGAAATCAATATCCCTTTTTCGGAAGCACTGGAACAAATGCCAATATATGCCAAGTTCATGAAAGACATAATTTCCAAGAAGCGTTCCACTGATAATGAACCGATCATCCTGGCTGAAACATGCAGTGCCGTTCTCCAAGGCATGAAAATACCAGTGAAAAAGAAAGACAGGGGATCAGTTACAATTCCTTGCACTATTGGTGATCGAAAATTCAAGAAGGTTCTGATTGACTTAGGAGCAAGTGTAAGTTTGATGCCACTATCCATCTATAAGAAGCTAGGCATCGGTTCTGTTCAAGACACTCGAATGACCCTTCAGTTTGCGGATCACTCAGTTCGGTGACCCTATGGTATTGTGGAAGATGTTCTTGTGAAAATTGACAAGTTTGTCTTTCCAGTCGACTTCGTCATTTTAGAGATTCCGGAGGATGAAGAGATACCTCTAATATTGGGAAGACCCTTTTTGGAAACAGGACGATGTATGATAGATATTGAGGAAGGAACTATGACCCTCAAGGTCTATGATGAAGAGTTAAAGATAGATGTGAGGAATACCATGCAATACAAAGATGATGTCGGCACAAGCAACACTATAGAAATAATCGACCAAGTAATCGCTCAAGAAAATGACCAGCAAAGACCCCGGTCACCTCTAAACCGGGTCTTAAGCTTGTCCATTTTTGAAAGTAATACAGATGAAGAAGAATCTGAGGTGCTTGCTCTTATGGAAAAACAACCTGAATGGATTAGATCTAGACCACACCGATGGGAAGATCTAAGGCCACCACCATCCGATGTCACTGAAGAACCCAAAAAAAGGGGTGAATCTGAAGCAGTTGCCAACAAATCTGAAGTAATGTATTTCTAGACACTGAAGAAAAATGTCCAACCATCATTAATGCTAGTCTACAGAGCGTCCAAGAGGCAGAACTCATTCAAGTGCTAAAAAAATACAAGGGTGCAATCGGATGGGCAATTGAAGACTTAAAAGGTATAAGCCCTACTGTTTGCATGCACAAGATCTTAATGGAGGATGACCACAAACTCGTAGTGCAACCGCAACGAAAACTTAACCCAGCCAAGAAAGAAGTGGTGCGCAAAGAGGTTATAAAACTCTTGGATGCAGGTCTAATCTACCCTATATCCGATAGTTCTTGGGTAAGTCCAGTCCACGTGGTACCCAAAAAAGGGGGCACAACGGTAATAAAGAATGAAAAGAATGAGTTGATTCCAACCCGCACTGTTACAGGGTGGAGAGTGCGCATCGATTACTGAAGGCTAAATTTGGCAACAAGGAAGGATCACTTCCCATTACCATTCATTGATCAAATGCTAGAAAGGTTAGTAGGACACGAGTACTATTGTTTCCTAGACGGTTATTCATGGTACAACCAGATTGCAGTTGCTCTGAAAGACCAAGAGAAGACAACATTCACATGCCCCTATGGTATTTTTGCTTATAGAAGAATGCCATTTGGCTTGTGCAACGCACCAGCCACATTTCAAATGTGTATGACATCTATTTTTGCTAACATGCTCGAAAAGCATATGGAAGTATTTATGGATGACTTCTCGGTGTTCGGTTCTTCATTTGATAACTATTTGACTAACCTATCACTTGTTTTAGAAAGATGCCAACAAACAAATTTGATCCTGAATTGGGAAAAATGTCACTTCATGGTCCGAGAAGGAATCGTATTGGGACACAAGATCTCCAACAAGGGTATCGAAGTGGATATAGCAAAAGTGGAGGTAATAGCAAACTTACCACCACCAGTAAATGAAAAAGGCATCTGAAGCTTCTTAGGACATGCGGGTTTCTACCGCAGGTTCATAAAAGATTTCTCCAAGATTGCCAAACCATTGACTAGTCTGCTGGTAAAAGATACCCCGTTCTTATTTGACAAACACTGCAGGAAAGCCTTCGAGACCTTAAAAAAAGAGCTGGTGTCAGCACCCATAGTTATTGCCCCAGATTGGTCTCTTCCTTTTGAGATAATGTGTGATGCAAGTGATAACGCAGTGGGGGCGGTATTAGGGTAACGCAAGGAGAAGCTCTTGCATGTGATTCACTATGCAAGCCATGTACTCAACCTTGCTCAGATGAACTATGCTACCACAGAAAAGAACTCCTGGTGGTGGTATACGCCTTTGACAAATTCAGATCCTATCTGCTGGGATCAAAGGTAATTGTTTATCCACGTTATCAAGAATCATTCAACACCCATCAATAGCCACGCTATCTCAGTAGCTAACCGGCCATAATTATGGATCCAGATTTGAAATAAAAAGGTGGTGGCCGGGACGGGAATCATAAGAATCACCTGCAACGTCAACGACTGGATCAATTGCTTAATCGATTGAAAGGTGAAAGGGAGGAATCTCGTTAGACTGGAACGGGCTATTGATTGGATTTAGAAAAGAGAGTAGGTCCCCTTTTTTAGGCAAGAAATGGGATAATAGATCTTTCTATCTTACGCAAGTTCTGCTTTATCCTTCTTTCGTTCTGAGGCTTTCTTCTCTTATTTATTTTAGTTAAGACATTTTTCTAAAAGGTTAGCTGAATATCCTGTAGCAGAGTGGATTTACGGTATCCCCCCTCCTCACTCTTAGAGTGCCAAAACCAAGACCAATTGACCCACGGGCAAAGGCGTAGGAAGCACAGGTCAAAGAAGCAGCACTCGCCGCAGGAGATCGAACAGATCCGGTTGGTTGATTCAAGTCTAAGTAGCATAAAAAAAAGCGAGATACAGTGGTTTATCCCCATTGACCGAGTGAAGTAACAGCAGGCATGGCATCATAGGCAAAAATAAAAAAGGCCTTGATTGACACGTACGTAGGTTCTGGTGGGAACATAGACATCTCACTCCGTGCTATGAACAAAGGAGCGCGTAAATCATTCATTCTTAGGCCCCGCCTAAACACTCCCACAACGGATAGAGAGTCACTATGGCTAGATCAAAAGAACACATGAAAGGAATAAATCTACAAAGACTGATGGTTGAGAAAGAACTATATAGATTGGTGAGGCTACCGGCTCTGTTGCTGATTCAACTCAATCGACAGATGAAACTAGCTCAGATGCTGCCTCCCCCTTATGGTGTTGCTCCTGATTCTCGGTCAACTAAATGAAATCAACGGCCAACTACTGACTGAGTCAATGTAAACTGGATCAATAGGAAAAAGTTGCATTCCGTTCCGTCAGAGGTTTATATAAAATATAGATCTCAATCTCGCTTTCGAACCAAAGAAAGACTATGGCTATAAAAACAGTAATTGCCGCAAACTACAGTTTGTTCCGTAATTTTATGGTGGTGCTTAGATAGTCACTGATGCTGGTTTAGAAAAAAATTATTAAAATGGAACTGGAACTCGGTCTCAATTTGTGGGGTAGGGATCTCGAAATGAAATAGGGTTCCTTGAGCGCTTTAAGCTGGATTTTATTTGAATTCTTATTATTCTAATGTGCTACCACCTTTGTTCTTGCTTCTCCTTCGGATCTTTGGCTATCTCAGATGCTCTTACTAAGGGATGTTGTAACATCACTCCTAGGAACTAACACAGATGTCGGCACCTCATTAGGGGAAAGACTAAAACATACCGGCCATTTCTATTCATTTCCCACCATTGCATTTTTTTTCTTTCACGAACGATTCCATCTTATCATACATCATTTCCCGAGCCGGGCATGAGCTACTCCCATCTAGCCAATCTCGGGGATCTTAGCAGCTGCCCTTCTTTCTACTGGGTATGAACTCAAAGAATCTCCTTTTTTGGACAGCCCCCCTATCTTGAAAGGCCAGCTTCTGTGGCATTCCCTCATTGCAGAGAGGCTTTCGCTTAGCAACCTTTACCATAAGCGAAATCTTAATTGGTGATCTCAATGAAATTAAGGGCATTCGAAAAAGACTCTAGGATCTTATACTGTCTTGAATCGAGGATTTTATTCCTTCCCTCCCTCCAGCTCTCTAGTTCTCTTCCTTCGGCTCTCTTTTTAGGTATTCCACTGGTGTGTCTATTCACCCATCTCTTAAAAAGTCTAACTCGGGGAAGGGAATAATTTATTTAAGAACAACGTTCGTTTAACTCCGAAACGAGCCCTAGAAGAGGATCCTATCCGCTCATGGAAGCCAGTCACACAGCTCTAAAAACTAGAACTCAAGAAAGTATGAATAATTGCTCCAACTCCATAACTCACTAACCACAGAAACAGAGAGAAGCAACTCGGAACGGCAAGTTCGAACTGAAAGAGCTACTGAACTAACTAAACAATAAGAAGTTAAAGAGGAAGAGTAGTTTTTTAAGCAGATAGTCTTCTGAACTACGTACACCCAAGTCTTCCACTCGTCCGCGCTTCCCCTAGTGAGTGAGGGTCGATAAAAATTATCATCATTCTATCGAATGAAATTAGTACGCCTGGTGAACCATGCCCGACCCTTTTGTATAAAAAAGAGAGATAATCCCCTCAATCAATTCTTTTACTTTGAAAGGAAATACACCTCTGTTGGAGGCCTAAGACGAAGAAACGCAGTTGCTCGATTGAAAGGTGAGGACGCAGAACTTCCCTTTTGGCTTCCTTCTGCTAGGAAATTGGACTCTGACTGAGTGTGAATGACCGACTTGGCATTCTCCGCCGGCCTCCTTGCTACGTTGAAAGAACACAGGGAGTAGAGCGGCCCGTCTGAGTACATAAGATATTGTTTACCAGAAGAGGTTGTTGGATAAGTCCCCGGATAGGGAGATTCGGATAAACGAAAGGGGCTTGTCCTCACTTACTTGAGCAAGGAATGAAAGACTCGCTTGCTTAGCGCAGGACGGAACAAGAAAGGAAAGAAAAAGAGAAAGACCCATAATTCAACTAAGAGAAAAGCAAGTAGCACAATCCCCTCACCTAGGGATAAGACCCCTTCTGATTCTTGTACGTATACTAGATCTGTCTGGATTGGATCTACTAGAAGAGGTATAACTCGAGTGATGCCTCTATTTATGCCCTTAGGCAGGAGGAGCGACTGGGCTCTCTCGATTCATAGCAACTCGGAGAGGGGATGGCGGAACTTAAACCAGTACTTGTCTGGCATGGCCGGTTTAAGAATTCCTTTTAGAGATAGAGCTAGAAGCGCGGTTAAGCTATCACGCTTAGTGACATAAACAAACTAGCACCCTAGGGAAGAATCTTGGTCAAACCCGAAAGAAAAGCTACTTTAAGATAAGAAGAAAACCGAGGGGTTTCGTCTGTCGAATAGTTACCAAGGAAAGCAAGATGCTGTGGAAGGAGGGAAACCCGCTAACTACAATTTTATAGTTACCTTAGCCTGGTAAACCCGACACCTATGAGGATATCCGGGGCATTCTCCTCACTTTCGGGAGAAATGCACGACTTGATAGCTCATCTGCAGCCCTTCTCTTGCTCGGGCGATAGAAGCACACTCCAGAGACCTGCCCGCTTAGTTACATAAACAAAGAAGCTCCCTGGGGCAAGGAAAGTTAGCCACCTCTTTCACCCTCGGAGGGGTTTCCTTCGATAGAGGATTAGGAAGCGCATGACTACTATATTACTTGGCAGGTTTCATCATTCTTCCACCTCGAGGGATCGATGTGGGAAGGGCGCTTTCCACTATATGAGCTAGGAAAGCCCGTCTTTTGAATGAATTAACAAACCTTTTCCCTCCGTGGAGTGAGATCATCACGAGAAGGTTTTAGAAAACCGGGGATTTTCGCTTAAAGAGCGATCTATCTCCGTAGACTCATATCAAAATCGAATCGTTTTGACCTGGCTTAAAAAGACGCGATTTACGAATGAACAAAGAAGAAGCGAAGCGGGGAAGCCTTATTCAATCAACTGCAATAAGAAGAAGGACATGCCTGCACCTAGGAATAAATCCAAAACGTCGAGGTCTCGACGAGCCGTTAATTTATATTACACAAATTGTTGTGGACATAGTAAACCTCCTACTAAGAGAGGGAGACCAATCCCCAGGAAAGGGAAGTCCGGCTAACTCTACATTTTTTATAAATTTACTATATAGGATAGGGGCAGGTCTCGTTCTGTTGAAAGTGTTCGTAGCGCTGCTGGTTTAGTTCCCCACTCGGATTGTCGGGGGAGGGGAATTGCACATTTGGTTTGAAACTCTCTATCTAAGAGTCTTAGGTTCTAGAAAACCTTAAAGTAAGATGCAAGCTTAGTTGAGTTCAGTTACGCCAAGTAATTGCATATAGAGAAGAGAAGTAGCCGTTGAAGCAATAGAAATATCATAAGAGAGAGAAGAAAGCTAGTTTTTTGCCCACCAAATCCCATGTCTTTCTTGGTTGGTAAACCCAACCGGCGATTTACATTACAACAAGTCTTTGCTAAAAGAAAGCAAAGCGGATAACTTTTACTGTGAATATATAATCATGCCAAGTTGGCGCGAGTTTTTTAGAGCAAGAAAAGAATATGAACGAGGAGAAAGCATTCGTTATCTTTATATGGATAGCCAATTCTTATGAAGATATTGTTTGTATTCTTTACCCGGAAAATGGGTTTACTATTTTGAAAGATCGGAACATGGGAATAGATATGGTACCAAAACGGACTACCTATTTCAATTTTTGTGCTTTCTTAAATTGCATACCTATACAAGGGTTCAAGTTTCGATCGATATTTGCGGAGTTGATTATCCCTCTCGAAAACGAAGATTTGAAGTGGTCTATAATTTACTGAGTACTCGGTATAACTCACGCATTCTTATACAAACCAGTGCAGACGAAGTAACACGAATATCTCCGGTAGTCAGTCTATTTCCATCAGCCGGCCGGTGGGAGCGAGAAGTTTGGGATATGTTTGGTGTTTCTTCCATCAATCATCCGGATCTACGCCGTATATCAATAGATTATGGTTTTGAGGGTCATCCATTATGAAAAGACCTTCCTCTGAGTGGATATGTAGAAGTACGCTATGATGATCCAGAGAAACGTGTGGTTTCTGAACCCATTGAGATGACCCAAGAATTTCGCTATTTCGATTTTGCTAGTCCTTGGGAACAGCATAAGCGACGGATAATTCAGAAAGAATCATAATAGGTCCAGCTCTATAGGATAGGGGACAAATCAATAGGAAATGCTATTTGCTTTGTAAGAAGAAGAATAAACTGATATGAAATGAAAGAGTTCGCGGGAATTGTTTGATCGTCGGATATCATTTTCAAATAGTAGTGAGAAGTCTTATCGAACGATTTCCTGCAATTCTTCCCAGTATGTCATGAGTAAAGAATCCAGCTACAACTCTCGATCTATACAAAACGCACTGCACTGGGTTTTTGTGTTTCTTTCGGTTTCATTGATAGCAGAAGAGCCTGACTCTATAGGATTAGGGGCACTAGCGCTTTATTTTAAAAATTAAAAGTAAAAAGTAAAGGGGCCTGAAAACGTAACGTAATAGGCTGCTATTCTAGGCTCGCTCCGCCCCTTATTGGAAAACTAAAGCGCTAACGCGCCTTATATTCTTTTTTTTTAGTAAAGCAAAGCCGCCAGGCGCTCACGTTTTTTGTCGTCTGGGTGGAAGCTGGCGGCAGGGCTTGCTTAACCGTATATATGGAATCGGGACTCGCCCTGGATCTCCGAATAGCCTCACCTGAAACTGGTAGACACACTGAGCCACCACGTACCCCTCTCGCCCGTCGTATGCTAGGGATGGTCACACTAGCCCCTCGATGGCATGGCGGGATTTCCCATTGACTGTTCCTGAGGTGAGGTCATTCATTCTTTTGGGAGATCCTTAATCCTGGAAAGAAGGAAAGACATCAATCCAGACCGGCAACACCCGAAAAGGAGTCTTAGCTTTAGGTAGTCTTTCCACGCTTGGCTTTGCTAGGCAGGCTTCCCCGGTCGTACCGTTCGTAAATTCCTTCCGTTCTCCGCCAATTCTTTTTTAATTTTATTTTGCTTCCATTGTCTTGCTGAACTGCTTTTCCTGCTGAAGCTTTTACGGGGGCTTTTGCTCATGCCGATTCAGAATGCTTTCTCATTAAAATATTAAATCTCTCTTTTGTGTCCATTCACCGAGACGAGCACAAGACAGTGCTTGGAGATTAGATCTTGTCTTCTTTCGCTTGGTTTCCCCAGGTGGTGCGGTTGGGGAGTAGAGACCTCAATGTCGGGTCGTTCCAAAGTGACTTGCTATTACTGCTGCAGTGCTTCTTGTTCATCATCCAGGAATTTCTTTAGAATCTTTGCCTTCCTTACCAGGAATTGGATTCGAACCAAGTATAAGATATTAAAAATGTCGGAGAATACCCGGTATTTGAGTTTTTAGCATTAACACGATTAAATCTTCTTTTTTCCTAGCCGATTCTTCCCTTCCTTCTCTTCTCACTCCCCGGGTTTAGCTCCCGACTGGAGGGAGAGGGGCAAGGCATTAGGGATAGCAGCTTTCGTCTCCAGTAATGGATAAGGTGGTAGTGCAAAATTTCGGAGTAGCCGTAATGGAAGAACTTTTAGCTTGGTTGTCCGGCCCTCTTCACCGATCTCCTAGCCCTACGAATCAAACATCTCCGGGCATCTGGTTTCAAAGAGAGATTGGTTAGTCGCCTTCTGTTCATTCTTACCCCTGACTACCGGACCCCATTGGTTAAGTTGGGGCAGGAATAGCTATCGGACTACGATCACAGGCCGGGCCGACCCTCCTTTATTCTAGTCCAGTTGGAGAGGGAAAAGTCCCATCCGTTCCAGAAGTCGCAGAGAAATGGAAGGCTTTAATACCAAAAACTACGGGGGCATGATCTAAAAATGGGTAAGCCCGGTGGTTCAAGTTGAGCCTAGCCAACAACCAACATCAGCTTCTAGGGAGAGTAGGAGCTCCTGTTGCTCCAACCATTCTAGTGAACCGGTCGAGACCAGCAGCTATGAATACCCTGTGCCGGTTGTGCGAAGGCAGCCTCAATAAAAATAAATAAAAACGTCCTCCTTAGGAAATAAAGCTGATTTACCTCTACCCTATTGGTTTGGTTAATCCCGAAGGAAGCTTCCCTGAGAGAGCTGCTATAAGATAAGCTCTTTTTCCATTTAGTTTAGAGAGAGTAGCTTGCTTTCCGCGGTCTGCTATTCCTTTCCTCTAATGACTAAATTTAAAACCTACCGAAATGGCTCTTTAAAGAAGGGCTTGATTCACAGGAAAATTTTGAGAGGGTCGACCAGTCCATTTATCATCCCACCACTCACCCAAGCAAGCTCCGGAGTTCAGGTGCTACAGATTAGTGAAGCCCGATCGTAAGTAACTTCCACAAAAGATATCTAGTTTTTGTCCTTCTCGGGTTCCAGTCCAATCTTCTGCTGCTGCCCCCGGCCTATACTTAATTTTAGACTTTCTGGTCCAGGCCTCAGGCTTACACAAGTCTAATTCTTCCGCTACCGATATTGGATCTGAGCCTTCCTTGAAAGAATCGCAAACAAAGAGTCAATTGCTTAGCTTATCGAGATCGCCCCCTCTTTCTTTCTTTCCTTTTGCGCCAAAATTCCTTTCTTTTTTCTATTTAGCTTCTGCCACACATTTGACACTGACACCTGGGCTCCACCTGAGGATCACCCAGACGCACGAGCACAGACTAGTGTACACTCTCTACACATCGCGGGACTTAGGCCTTTGCATGCAGCACCTGTCTTCCGCAGGTCTAGAGTAGCACAACTGAAGCAAAACCTTTTTTTCGGTAATACGCGCCCGGGAGAGAGAGACATCTCTCGTTATTGCTGCCTTTCTTACTACTTTGACACAGTCGTCTACGTAAAGGTTTGCACTCAGGAGAGATGCAGTCCCCCATGTATGACATCTTTGAGCCTTCACTGATGAATGTTAAGATGAAAGCACAAGAGACTAGCACCCTTTCTCAACCTAAGAAGCTTGCATCTAGGATTCAGACTAGCCCACAATCTCAAAGAAATTCCGAGAATAAGAGTAAACCCATGTCACAAAGCAATCCCTTTCATAAAAGAGAGACCATCAAGAGTTCAGCACTACCAGACTACGGCCTCCACTCAGACAGGTCTAGAGGCGAATTCGCAGTTTCAGCAGCAATCAGTCCAGCAGACTCAGCTTCAATCGCAACAACTTCAAAGAGACTCAGGCGCGAGAGCAGGTTCAACCAGTGCCGCTATAGCATTCTCAGGTGAGACCAGAAAAATATCCCTTTCCGCTAGGTCAGTCTCAGCAATACCTACAGCCTCTACCTCAACTTCAGGGGTCAGTCAATACCTGGCAAGCCCCTGCTCAACGTTACCAAGATCTTCTTCTATCCAAATAATCCCGCTAGTAGCCCCTCAGCCTACGCAATTCACTCCTCAAGACAAGAAAGTAACCTATCTTACTAATAATGAAGGTTTTGGCTTGTCCCGATTCTAAACCAAATAAGAGTGCAGGAGACCTAGGTTAGAGGGTTCTACGCGCTTTACTAATAAAAAAAGAAGGGCTGAGGTGGAAGCATTTCCATCTATAGTAACCTTAACATCGACTATGTTCATGAATAGTGGGTATAGGTACCGATCGGAGAATAGCTTCAGGTAGCCCCTATAGACGACATCCGTGGGGTTCATCGGAACTATATAACAAAGGTATCCATCAATCAGTCATCAAGTATGATCAATCAAGCCCATAATATAAAATTTATATTCCGTCCCCCTTTTCAGTTGGAGTTACATAGGAGAGGTCCATTGGGGGCACTAGTTACTGGTTGGGTTACATTGGTCCATAGGCGCGCGAATAGGGTCCTACCAGTCTATTCTTTGGGTTGCCTTCATAAAGTGTAAGTTCGATTACATCTAGTTCCAAGCGGTAAAGAAGGGCAAAAGAAAGCCTGTAGAAGTCTTTCCGGTCCCTCTGTCCGAGAAGATATGTTTGCGCGCACCGATCTACAGCCCGATTTCTGAATGATGTATCTAGTGGAGGATGGCTATTGGCGCAGTAAAGCCCAATTCTTCCTTGGTAGTTCCATGGATCCGAACTTGATCTGGAATTACTTAATTTCGTCAGGGCGGTGGATGAGGTAGGTTAAAGCTTTAGTGCCGTTTAGTTTGTCTAGTCAGTGCACTTTGAAACAAGCGAAATCGACCCATACTCCTCAAAGAGAAGGACCACCCAACAAGCATAACAGTTGCAATCGTAGGGCGCAAAGAGCTCGTTTCGTTTAGTCTTTGCCCCAATTCAGCATTAATCGGGTATTTTAAGCGTATTGTTGTAACAAGGCCAGGAATTCTTCATAGAGTTGGTGTGCTCCTCTTTTTCGTTTAAGGATAAGTGGGTATGTCTTATTAGGGTCGCTATAGTCTAAGTAAGTAATTTCCCACCTGGGTGGGGGAACCCGAAAAGACAATGGCTGATTCATGTTAACAATTGAATTCGTAATAAGCCTGCAGCGACTCATGAGACTTTTTACTTTTCTAATGTCATTTTTTGATCTAGCGAACTCAGCAGCTTTCCCAATCATGGGCACAATCTGTTCCGGACGAAGGCCAAGCTCGCCCACAGCCCCTTGACCACACTCTCCCTTGTAGCCCTATTAAAGACTTACATTCTCTATATAGGGAGGTGTATGTGGGCTTTTTGACTCATACTCTAGCTTCCCAGTTGGGTTGGTGGAGGCACTAAGTAGCCTTTGGGTATGACGAAAAGCTACAGCTATGCATAGGAAGTCTCAGTTAATGGGATGCCGGGTTCCCTTTGAGTGTAGAAAAGCTGCTGCTCGACTTGAATTGAGGCTTCCAATCTCCTAGCCTAGCCCAAGACCTGGGCAAGAAGGCTGGCTGCTCAAGCGTCTTTTCTAAGGAATTTACCCCAGGGGAATGGGAAGAACTTCATTTCAAGTTAGACTAGTAGAAAGGTGCACGCAAAGGGATTTTGAAGCAGGCTGATGAATGAATGTGAAGAGCACCCTGATAAAAGGATTATGATCGTTAATCGTTAGAGTTAGAATGCCATATAAAGATGAAGATCTTAATCGATCTGCCTTTCTTTGTAAGTCAACAACTAACCCGAATCCCCGGAAGAAGAGAGTTTAAGATAGTTTTTTTATCACGAAAAGCCCACCGCTCGCGCTTCTTTAGAGTAATCAGAATTATAAAGGATATCTAAAATTTTATGGCATTACACTCTCTTCCTCTTTCTTTTTAGGGGTTATAGGGCTATGCTCTTTCAAAGAGGGAAAGTGGGGCGATTCTTATTCTTGTACAGTTTCGTGTTCACGTCCAGTCTTCTCTGTCCACTAGTGCAGCTTCCAGCTCTATGCTATGTATGGTAGTCGTTTGACTCGGGAATCCCTTCGCCCAGCTAGCTCGTCCGTGCCTGGCTTAAGTATTTGGCCTGGTACGCAGTCCAGTCCTCTTCTCCGGATACCTCCATTGAATCATGGTTTGAAGGCCCAATTGTCCTAACATCTTGGAAAGCAAAGGATTAAAATCAAGAGCTGATAAGGTTTGGGATATTGTGGCCTTTGTTTGATCTCAATATGAAGTATCATAAAGGTGAGATCAAACCACCAAAAGCTCTGACTTCAAGTTTTAGTTTAGGTGGGACCCGGGTCTCTGGAGGCTTTACTGGTCAAGACTTCTTGGTCTTTGCTCGTGGCCTAAACCAACCACGGGCAAGGAGAGGTGTGGTGGTACTGGGATTAATCCTGGACACCACTCCTTCCAACGCCATCTATCAAAGTGAATAGAAGTCCTCAATCAACTTCCAGAGCAGAAGGATTAGATACTGACTCTTCACGAAAAAGAGCGAGGGTTACTGACAGTCGACCTACGGTAATAGGTTTGAAGATATGGCAACAGGATGTTTATAGCGTACCGAGCCTAATAGGCTTTCTGCTTCAATAGCTCTACTCTCTCTTCATTCTGGAAGAAATGCCAGTGAGTCACGGACGAAGAGTTTTAATCCTCTCTAAAGGCCTTATAGGAAGGCTAGTGAGGCGGCCCTCATAGAATGGGATTCGGACGGAAAAGCTAAAATCCTATGTTACTAATCCGGGGCTTTGGTCAGAATGTCTGTAAAGCATGGCATTAAGTAAGAAATTCCTTCTCTAATCAAGTATGTAGTACCTTGAAGTTGAGACTCTTCCCAACCGTAAGAACTCATACGAGCTGTAGTCGGACGTTAATCAGTAAACGGTGTGATGTTAGCAATTGAATGCGTATCAGCTGTGATCTTTCCTTCTGTGATTGAATCAGTAAGCGCTGCAGATGTGATTCAATATCAGACACTATGTGCAGGAAAGAAGCCAAGTCCAGTAGCTTTTTAATTAAAAAAGGAGATGGGAACTTATTAGAGTGTGGCCAAGCCAAGACTCGAGTGGCCAAGTGGATGCAAAGACTATAAAGCCACGGAGTCTCCCCCTGGTTCTAGAGTAGGTAGACTAAGAAGAAGGTACGGAAGAAGAAGATAAAGGGTAGCTGGTTCACGAAATTAAACTGACAATCTCAACTTCCTTACTTACGATATAATAAAGTCATACACCAGCTCCAGGCTTTAAAGAAGAAAGACCTGGCTTCAAGGGCTTTAGCTTTGAGGAAAGAAAGATCCCAAGCTTATGCTGAATTTAGAGTGGATGTGCCTTGGTCTTCTGTGAGTTCCAGAGATTTAGATCAAGGTAGTTCAGTTCTACGAGGCTAATTCCATTAAGTCTTGCTGTGAAATAAGCTCTTGCCAACCTCTGCGGAATATTGTAAGTGTACCGCGAGTAAAGTAAGGCGGTCAAGCGCACTCAGAAAGATGACTTTTTGAAACATTGAAGATTTAGGTACAATAGAGAAAAGAATTAGCTCAGGTTCACAGAAAGAAGGCTATGGGAAAGATCCCAGACCTGGCTCGCTCCAGGCAGAAAAAATCCCTCCTCCCCCAGACCCGGCATAAGAGAAGGGCTGATAGCGCCTATGTGTCAAAGGACAGTTATTGCCGGGGATCCTCTATGTGCTCCGAGATCTTAGGTCTGCTGTTGATTGTTGATACGGCTTGGCTCCCCAGGTCCGGGTAGGGATATGTATGTGAGAGAAACTTCTGCTAGTGAGGGGCATCTATTCTACTCAGATGCGAGGGAGGAATGCGTATTACGCTTTGAAGAATCCATGCCCTTCATTGCAGGATGAATCAGAGAGTAGTAGTCTATGCAAGAAGAGAAAGACGTCCCAGATACAACCACCCATTTCACTCAAAGATAGTCTCGTTTGGCCTAAGGTGAAAGACGCGGATTGCACAGAGATTAACATGATATAACCTCCGATCCGGCCTCAACACAGGAACAACCCTGATCTGCACAATGTTATATCCCAGATCGTTAAGAATGCACAAAATAGGCCTACGTCCTACCAAGCCCCTCTATCCACCTACCTAGTACCAGTTCCATCACAACCGCAGCCCCTTGTTATCACCATTCCAAGCGCATCATTTTTCGCACCAAAGGTTCCGAAAATCCTGACACTAAGACCCATCCCAAAACCGATGGTTATCACCTATCCACCCTCGAAGGGACCCATCACTATAAGCCTCCTGGAACCTAACACGGGAAATCATGCTGTGCCTTGGAATTACGGCATCGAGGCTACTACCGAACAAGGGGAAAAGAGCCCGAGGTAGGTGGCAGAAATTGGAGGAATGACTCGTTCTGGAAGATGTTATACTCCAGAAGAGTTGGAACTAAGAAGGAAGAAAAGAAAGGATAAAATGGGAGATATTTTACCTGTCAAGCAACAGAGGAAGAAATAAATAACGGAATTCTTGAGGATCATCAAGAACAGTGAATTCAGTGTGGTTGAACAACTCAATAAGATGCCAGTCTATCTTAGGTCTCCTGATAGCATCAGAAGCTCACAGGAATGCCTTACTCAAAATCCTCAATGAACCCCATGTCGCCTCCAATATTTCCACTATAAATCTGGTGGGACAACAAAAAGGTTATCACTTTTAGAGAAAATGCTTCTTGCCTTATCAGACTTCAGTCTGAACGTCTGGAAACCTAGGTGCATCGTATATATAGTAAGATAGACAGACCCCAGGGAACTACCTTTCTTCGAAGCGCGACAGGTCTACTTTTCATATTCCCGTAGATAAAGAACGAGAGTCGGCTTCCTTAAATATGTTCTTCCTCAGTAAGAAGAGGGGGAATATAGTAGTGCCCCAATTCTTCACTTTGAACCCCTCCTTTGACTTTCCTAAGGCATATTCGGGGAGGAGCCTATTTCAATTTTTAAAATTAATTCCTGCTATAGTCACTTCAACTGCTTATGAATGTAGTTCTCAGATTGCGAAGTTAAAGCGGAATTCCTTTCATTTAACTTGTGACGGTCATTCCCCTGTAGAAAAGAGGGAAAATATAATCTTTATTTTTGCTCGCAATAAAGTTAGCGTCCTGATGTCCCTTGTGTCGTTGAAAGGAGTCTAAAGCCAGATAAGATCATTCCCTAAGGGACTAGTCCTTCTATCTTACTTCTTCTACCCAATCAGCATGAAAAGGCATTGAAGGGTGCAATACTTCTATCTTTCTGCCACTTCGTCTTGTACTTGTCCTTTTGGGACAGCCTCTCTCTTCACACCTTGAACCAGGACTAAAACCTATCCCTTCTATTATGAATAAATCCTACTTAACCGCTAAAGGAACGTAGTTGCATTTCTATAAGGAGAGGGATTTAAGCTTGTTTGATAGAATAAGGGACAGGTATGTTTAATTGCAGGTTCTTTAGAGCTTGGAGTTTAGAAGCATACTTGTTAGAGTCAGGAGCGGAGATACTCGACTGATAAGGAGAGGAACGAAGTAGCGTGTTGTTGATAGAACAAGGTATGAAGTAGCTCAACATTATAAAAGGAGAGGGGTTGGCTGGCTTCCCATCGATAGGTGATACCCTAATTATAGCATGCTTCCTTTCTCTGGGTATGCCTTGGGCTTCTTCCTCAGGGTCATCCCCTGAATGAAAATTATGGGACTACGGAAAGGCTAAAGTCTGATTACCTGTTATTCAAGTAGCAAGGCTTGGTCTTCTAGGAGTGAAAGAACCCGGAGCGATTGGCTGAACTTACCCTAGCTCGAGAAACTTCTATCCCCGCTTTTGTTCAATTATAAATAAATAACAAGCAAGTTTGATGGAGATTTGTAGCATCATTCAAGTAAATACAGTTTGAGATCGTAGAAACATGATCTTGTGATATAGCTACACCTAATTCCGGACCGGTTAATGCAAGAACTATAAATAAAGGACCAAGATCTCCTATGAAATATAAAAGATCATTCATACATAGCATAGTCCAAGCGAACCCACTTAAAATCTTTACTAAACTATGACCGGCCATCATATTAGCAAATAAACGTATTCCTAAGCTTAATGCGCGAAAACAATAAGAGATTAGCTCAAGGAGTACTAAAAAAGGCGCTAACGGCAGTGGGACTCCTGCGGGTAATAAGAAGCTTAAAAAATGAAGCCCATTTCTTTGAAATCCCACTATAGTAATGCCAATAAAAATAGAAAATGAGAGACCCAAAGTAATGACAAAATGACTTGTAACTGTGAAGCTATAAGGTATCATACCCTGAAGATTACAAAATAACAAAAAAGTAAAAGTGACAAAGATGCAAGGGAAAAACTGTTGTTTCACATTTCCGGAAAGACCACCTATTTGTTCGTTTACCAGGTTCGGCACGAAATCATAAATAAGCTCTACCAAGGATTGCCAAGCATTGGGTACTGACTTTCCTCCTCCCTTTTTAGTAACAAAATGAACCAGCAGTAAGACCAAACTGAGAGTGAGCAGCATAAACAAAGAGGGATTTGTGAATGAGAAATACAAGTCACCTATCTTCATAGGAAGAAAAGGGATTATCTCAAATTGTTCAAGAGGGCTGGGAACCACCCCCAACTCTAAGTATAAGTATAAGTTGTCGTTGTATAAGTCTAACTGGAAGTACAAGTTCATGGCGAGTTAAGTTAAAATTCTGCTTTACTTTAAGCAATGAGAAAAGACTTGTCGAAAAGGAAATAGCCGGTTGGTTGATCCAGAAATGCAAGGGAGAAAGATGCACAAACGAAAAAGGAAAGAATTTATCGGGAGAAATATCAACTACCCGCTCTAATAGAATTCCATAAACACAACGCGAAGAGGCTTTACTGAATGACTTGATCGATCGTACTGTACTAGAAAGACCATAATCCTTTCATACGCTATTTTTGATCCAATCTCGCACTTGGTCTGATCCTCTTTCTTGATGTTCCCTCACAGACCCTTTATGTAACCTGATCTTATTACGACGTATCTTTCTTGTCTTGATTGAATACATCATTGATTGAAACAATCATGCAAGAGGTCGGCTACGTCAATTGCGTGCGTAACGAGTTAGAACGGCACCATGTGAGATTCTCATCCCGACTCGTTCGATTAATGGTGTTGCTGTCAGCCCTGTTCCTAGAGATCTGGGATGGAGGGAGGCAAGATAGAGCAAGAGGTTTGTTTTCGCCCTTTTTATTTGAATAGGCAACTTTTACACACGGGAACTTACGAATAATGATTCCCTTTGACAGGAACTTGCTTATAAGAGACTCTCTTCGATGCAACTCAAAGGAAGTAGCTCCAGGAGTCCAGAGAGCAAGCAGCCAACGGTCGGAAGATGTTCTAGACTAGCGTGACCGGAACCTCTGAGGATAGAAAGCCCGCTACTTACCATATTATGCTAGCAACTTCACACCGACAGAGAGCAAAGATAAGGCGGAATGGAGACCATAGGTCTCCGCGCCGGCTCAAAAAGAAAGGTTCTTACTCCGAGAAGACTTACCAAAAAGAGCCCGTTCAGGTCAGCAACTCGACCTTCGCCTACTTCGGAAGGATCCAATGAAAGTTGGCCCAATTGCTTGAACATAGAACCTTTGTATCCGAGAGTAGACCTGTATTTCAAGAGCAAATTACTTGACTATCAGCCCAAGGATCAGGGCAACCTCTTGGATATCTCGCTTCTTGGCCGCTCTTTACATTGTCACACCATTTGGTGGTGTGCGGAGAAGATATATCCGGGGAAGCGCTTTGATAAGTATGTTATCCTTGGCGACGATATTTGTATCGCCGACTCAAAGGTCGCAGAAGTCTACCTATCTACACTTAAGGATTTAGGTATGACTATATCACTTCCTAAGTCTTTAGTCTCAGATGTGGCTGGCGCTGAGTTTGCTAAGAAGTTTAGGTGTAAGAATTTAACAGTGGATTTATCCCCTCTCTTCGAAACCTGGCTAATTCCCATACAATACATTAATGGTATTCCCTTTGTCATCTCTATAAGATACAGAGGTTTTCCACTCTATGTCGATTGTATGGTATTGGTTATAGGCTTCTTGGTAAACTTAACCACACTAAGTCGTCTACAGTCTTACGGTTGAAGGCGATTTGGTTAAAGGCTAAGCTACCTTTCGAGTTGTGGCTTGGCCAGTGCTGTCCTGTCGACCCTTATTTAAAAGGTCGATTGATCTGGAAGCTTCAACAAGCTTTCAGACCTAAGGATCTTGTGGTGCCTCCAACGAGTACTTATAAGTCTGATACTTTTGAGTACTTAGAGGATATGACACTTCTAAGATCTTGGACTGAAGCCTGGCTCAAGTACATCAGGTGGTATTACGCTACTGCTTTATCCCCAGATGTTTCCATCGATGATTTTTTCCAAGCTCCTGTTGTTACTACTCGCTCTTTCCAGCGAGTAAAGAGTTTCCACTTCTGACTCGTTTCGGTCTGGTCAGTCCCAAGGTGATCTTGTTGGGTCTGTTTCTGATCAAGCTGAACTTTCTTTGTTGGAAGGGAGTGAGAACCTCTTTGATGCTGAGGTTGCGGCTCATCGAGAACTGTTGCGGGGAGACCATAGCTGAGGCTGGGCTTGATCCTAAACCTCTAACTATCCTAGGTTCTAGGTTAGGTGGAAGTGAAAAGAATAAGGGAGATGCAGATTACAGCATTGCAGATTCAGAGGAGATAAAAGTATAAGCCTTCTTTTTAGTCGTTGATGATGATGTATGCAGGGAGAATCCAAGACCAGTAGAAGTAGACCCTGCCGTCGTGGTTGATCCGGTTCACTGAGGAGTAGGAAACCCTGAATAGGGAATTTCTTAAGAGAATAAAGATGTGGCAAAGAAGGAAATCCCCTTTTTAATGCCATCCATATAGATGAGACTACGGTGCCCAAAACCTTAGGCTTAGGACATGACTTATTCCCATAGCTATAGCTTGCTTTCTATAGATGAGCCCTTCGTTCAATGTTCCTTTGGAAGGATAAAGCGGCACATACCAACCTGCGATACAATCGAGCTTCCATTGATGGATCAAATCCAGCTATAAGTGATCGAGTACTTCCTTCCATAAAATTATAGTTGAGTCAGCCCTAGGAGAACAGCGCTTTGAGTCCCTTCTCTCGAGTATTGGTTTGAATAGACAGACCAGCCAAGATTGAAGTTCCAAGTGTTACAGTAACACTCTTGCCCCCTGTTACCATAAGCTCAATCCGAACTTTGCCCTTACTGACAAGATTAACCATCTAACTCTTGTACCAATCGGGGACCACAAAGTCACTACTCCACTTTTCCACACCTCGGAATTCTACTCAAAAGTTCCATTAAGTTATCACAACCGCGCCAACCGTGTACAGTGCACGCAAGAGTGTTTGCCTACTCTGCAACGAGACCTCAAAGGTGCCAGCTGCATCGTAACACAAGTCCTCCCACCAGGCCTCAATTCATTCGACGGTCTGAACTCTTGACTTGACAGCACTACTACCATCCATTGCTTGATGAGGAGTGAGGAGGGCGGTGTGAAGGGATTGCTAACGAAAAGGCTTTGAAGCCTGAAGAAGAAAGCATTGATTGGGGCTGAGCAGGCTGAACTGTGAATCATATGACTGAAGAAGGGCATATGGGATGGCTTTGCCTATAGTACAATCAAGTCGCTATCTTCTACGACTGTAGATGTAGGTAGATATCGGGCCTTCTTCGTTCCCCGAATCTGTTAGTCAGTGAATAGTCCCACCAGTATGTAGAAGAGTTCGTCCCAGTAGTAGTCCACAAGCTTTGTTGGTCACCGGACACAGTGAGAACTGCTCAGCTTGCCCTAGCACACTAAGTAGATAGTAGGCACAGGTCCGCTAGGAGCTCATCAAACTGAACTTGTAGAGTGAGACCTGTGCTCGATATGGTTTATTTCACTGCTCTTTCTCTCGGTATGCTTCACCACATGCCTGTGATCTCTTTCTCTTTCAAGCTAGGCGGTATCTATAGGAAGTGATCGAAGCATCGGTGAAATGCCATACTTAACACATGCGATTTGCGGATTGCACCTTTGATATCCGCTAAGAACTTCCCAATCAAATAGATCTCCCCTGGTTGGCAATCTCACCGGTGAAGTTATAGCTCTCTAACAAGCGATGAGGGACGAGGTTGCCCGGGTCAACGGATCGAAGGCAGTATTTAACGTTCCCACCTGCAACTACGAACTAGGCTAGCTGACCTAGCAGTGAAAGACGAGAGAGCTGACCAAGAATGTCCTAGATTCATCCTTAGCGGCTTCAAAGCCATTAAGATCGTTACTTCTGGGAATGAATAGTCTTTATAGCGCTCTTGAAAGCGCAACTCCAAGAAAAGAAGAGGGGCTTCCCCGTTCTCAGTCCATGAAGGTGCTTTCTTTATTTATTGGTAGTTTGATGCTAGCTGTTATGCTAAGCTAAGCAATGCCGCTTATAGCAGTTGGACAAGGAAAGGCAAGAGCGAGCAGCCACACATGAACCGCGATAAACGATGTCATGATAGGATTTCCATAACCATCTTTCCGTAATCAAATCCTTCTTTCAGTCTCCCAATAAACGAAAAAGGATTGCTGCGAAAGCTGTGCTCGATTTCCTGCGCTAAGAAAGGGGAGTGCCCTATTTACCAAGAGGCTGCAGGCCAACTCGGAAAAGAAGGAGTTGCTATCGAATTCGAATAGGCTTAAGAAAAGGTTGTCACAGAGAAGGAGCAAAGTAAAGGGAGGAAGGAAATGGGCAAATAGGTTCAATCCGTAACTGAAAGCAGGAAAGTCAGAAAGAAAGACATAAAGCAAGGGAATCTGGTAATCCTACTACTACTAAGACTACTCCGTCTTAGGGCTAGGAGTTAAGGCGCGGCGTAACGGGGCGTAACAGCTGGTGCTCTAATCTGAGCTAAGAGATAGGAACTGCACTTCGACTTGATTTATTCTACTTCTCCCTCTCTAACCCAAGTCCTAGAAGTGAATGAGGTTTTTTTCCTGGAATAAATTTTGAGTGTGAATTTTAACTAGTATTGTGCTTACTCTTTAGTGGTAGAGTTTGCCAGAAAAGCAAAGCCTTAGAGTTCTAGCGGGGTTGCTCTATAATAAGCTCCTTAAGAATAGAGACTTCTTGGTGAAAATGTCCTTAGAAAAGCAAAGGCTAAAGCCCATACAATACTTAAATGTGTGAATTCTAACTGTCTTGCTTCTGAAAAGCTGTACTTCTTGGGTACAAAACTTTTGTTTCAGCTATCATTCGATCTCGAAAGAGTGCCTTTTGGCTTTATCTTGGGTCTGGGCTAATTCTTGAAAGCAGCAGCAGCTACTCCTACCGCTACTTTAACAGAAAAACTACCGATTCTCATCCTCAAGCCAACTCGTTTTCAAGCTTTTACATCAGGGTAAAGAGCGGCGGGATCAGGATAGGCATTAGGGGATTTGAGAGTGCCCTTACATCTAGTTTATCCACTATGTTGTCGAGCTACTTCGTTCCTATCTTGTAATACTATTAAACTCCTGTAGCGAGAAGGAGAGAGGAAGGGAAGTTAGTCACCTGCAGAAGTAAACACAAGACTGGTATTGTAGCTGAAAGAGTTTCGAATCAGTGTTAAAAACTGATTGAGGGCTCCCGAAGAGGCTAGTTGACTCACTATAGCTATAGTCTCAATCTGGTAACCAACCAAAGCGCATGCATAACTATGGCTGCCATTTATGCAAGCATTCTCATTCACAAGCCCAAAAAGCAAGAGCAGTCTCTTCATAGCACCCAGTGTAACACCCTTCTAAAATACCCCAATAATAATTAAAACAACAAATATAAATCAGAGTAGATATGCAATTTCAGGGTGTCACACTTGACACTTCACACCATTCACCATAATAACTTGTCATGCTCATTTATTAATCAAAATAAAACATTGCACAATTCGCAGCGGATAGAGATCTAATCAATCATGCAAACTATGTAACACATTACATGTAAAGTTGTTCAACAACCAAAATGAAAACAAAGTAAAACATCCCGTCCCGATGTTACATCTACCAGAGCATGACCCACTAAGGAACTACCCTAGACTCCAAGCACTAGCTTCTACTCAATCACTGCTCGTTACCTGAAACATAGTTGTAAGGGTGAGTTCCTCAATCGATATAATAAGCATTATAAAATATCATGTAATGCTAAGTAAATTAACACATTTCATCACCCTAATCATATCACACATTCAGCAACGGCAACATCAACTCATAATCATACTCAACACAACACAACACAATACACACGTATAATATTGGAATACATCCATTCATATTATACGTCATACATACATTATGCAATGAGACTCCATGCATGCGGTACCGACTATTCGTGAACACATAGTTCAACCTCACCGATCAAATCCAGATACAGCTACCAAACTCACTAGTCCCACTCATTTGAGACCTAGTGACTCACTCACTAATTCCTCACCATGGGAATTAGCTACCACCCCAAGGGCTATGCTATGCACGCTAAATCACCTAGCATGCAAACATCAACAACAATCCACAATAACTCACTCACTAATTCCTCACCATGGGAATTAGCTACCACCATAAAGGCCATACTATGCACGCTAAATCACCTAGCATGCAACCATCAACAACAATCCACAATGGACATATGCTCACACTCTAAGCCATAAACAGTCCATCCACAATTGCATACATAATAGATATATTCACAGCATTATGCATACCATCATACATTATCAGCATATTTATCACAGAATCATATCATGTCAAATAATAAATCACAGTATTAGCACACTCTACTAATACCTATACTGCTCAAAACAACGGGAAATGATCCCTACTACATCATACACCCATATAGGCCAAACGTCAAATATGTACACAATATTTGAATATCAATTGTCCACTTTCAAAACAGTGTTAACCGGTTAACGCCCTGGGTTAACCGGTTAACGCAACACAGAACACGCTTTCTGGCAATTTTTAACAGTGTTAACCGGTTAACACGCTGGGTTAACCGGTTAACGCAGAACAGAAATTAATTCTTTTAATTATCATAACAGTGTTAACCGGTTAACACCCTGGGTTAACCGGTTAACGCAGAACAGAAAGTTGTTCCTGCGCTAACACGAAAACAGAATGCAGATTTCCCGCATTTCTCGCCGTCGGAGGACTTCCGGACCTCCGATTTCAATTCCGTAAAAAGCTACACGTCCAGAAATTTAAGAATCACCCACATATAGATTCAATTACAGTTTTAACATAACTTATTCATCACCATTTACAACATTCCTCATCCCAATTAGGGTCAATTCAATGGCTTATTACTACCCATTACATGTTAACCCATAATACCCATTAAACGACGATAAACCCCCCTTACCTGAGTTAATCCGGCAAATCTTCCTTGACCTTCAACAATCGTGAATTCTCCTCTGAGCCCTAGCCTCTTCTTCTCCCTTGTTCTCTTGCTCTTCCTCTTTGCCCTTTTCTCACTTTCTGTCGCTTCTCTGGTTTTCACGTGAAAAAAACCCTTTTTACCAAATGGAACTCTTTATATATATTCCAACTTTATTATTCCAATAATAATAATCCAATAATATTCCAATTATTTAATTAAATTAATAAATATACTATTAACTTAAATTAAATAATTATCATATTTTATCGGGGTGTTACAACTCTCCCCCACTAAAAGAGTTTTCGTCCTCGAAAACATACCTCAAGCGAATAACTCTGGATAAGACTCCTTCATCTGACTCTCAAGTTCCCAAGTCACATTGCCACCTGCTGGTCCTCCCCAAGCTACCTTTACCAAAGCAATCTCTTTACCCCGCAACTGCTTCAACTCTCGATCCTCGATCCTCATAGGTGATGTTTCAACAGTCAGGTTATCTCTCACCTGTACATCATCTACTTTGACCACATGCGACGGATCAGGAATGTACCTCCTCAACTGAGACACATGAAAAACCTCATGCAAATTCGCAAGTGACGGCGGTAAAGCGACACGATAGGCTACCTCCCCTATCCTCTCCAAAATCTGATAAGGACCAATAAATCGAGGTGTCAACTTCTTCGACTTCAAAGCTCGACCAACCCCAGTTATCGGAGTAACACGAAGAAACACATGATCTCCCTCTTGAAACTCAAGTGACTTCCTCCTCTTGTCGTGATAACTCTTCTGACGACTCTGAGCAATCCTCATCTTCTCCTGAATCATCTTAATCTTTTCCGTAGTTTGTTGAACAATCTCCGGTCCAACCACAGCACTCTCACCGGACTCATACCAACATAAAGGTGTCCGACATCTCCTACCATACAAAGCTTCGAACGGTGCCATACCAATGCTCGAATGAAAACTATTGTTGTAGGTAAACTCAATCAAAGGTAAATAACAATCCCAAGCACCTCCCTTTTCCAAAACACAAGCCCTCAAAAGATCCTCCAGTGACTGAATCGTCCTCTCAGTCTGACCATCAGTCTGCGGATGATATGCAGAACTCAATCTCAGCTTAGTTCCCAAAGCCCTCTGCAAACCTTCCCAGAACTTCGATGTGAATCTAGGATCTCTATCCGAAACAATACTCGACGGAATACCATGCAAACTTACAATTCTCTCAATATACAACTCAGCTAATCTCTCTAACGGATAATCCATTCTGATCGGAATGAAATGAGCCGATTTTGTCAATCTGTCAACAATCACCCAAATAGCTTCAAAATTCTTAATTGTCCTCGGTAAACCAGAAACAAAATCCATACTGATACTATCCCACTTCCACTTTGGAATAGCCAACGGTTGCATTAGCCCAGACGGCTTCTGATGCTCAATCTTTGACTTCTGACAAGTCAAACAAGAATAAACAAAACTCGCAATTTCTCTTTTCATTCCCGGCCACCAAAATAACTTTTTCAAATCATGATACATCTTCGTAGCCCCAGGATGAATACTCAGGCCACTACAATGTCCTTCCTCAAGAATACTCTTCTTAAGTTCGGTAACATCCGGAATACACACCCGATTACCAAATTTCAAAACACCATTCTCATCAACTCTGAATTCACCACCTTGACCTTGATTCACTAGAGTCAACTTATCAACCAAAAGCACATCGGATTTCTGACCCTCTCTAATCTCATCCAGAATACCACTCGTTAACTTCAACATTCCCAATTTAACACTATTGTGAGTACTCTCACACACCAAACTCAAGTCTCTAAACTGCTCAATTAAATCCAATTCCTTAACCATTAACATAGACATATGCAATGATTTCCGACTCAATGCATCAGCCACTACGTTTGCTTTACCCGGATGGTAATTCAAACCACAGTCATAATCCTTCAGAAACTCTAACCATCTCCTCTGTCTCATATTCAGCTCTTTCTGATCAAACAAATACTTTAAACTTTTATGGTCACTGAAAACCTCAAATCTTGACCCGTACAAGTAATGCCTCCACAACTTCAGAACAAACACCACAGCTGCCAACTCTAAATCGTGTGTCGGATAGTTCCTCTCATGAACCTTCAGTTGTCTCGAAGCATAAGCTACAACCTGCTTATTCTGCATCAAAACACCACCCAAACCCAACAATGAAGCATCACAGTAAACCTCAAATGGTTCCGATGGACTTGGTAATATCAGAATAGGAGCAGTAGTTAACCTTCTCTTTAACTCTTGAAAACCTTCTTCACATTTTGAGTCCCAAACAAACGCTTGCCCCTTTCTAGTCAACATCGTCAACGGTAACGCCAACTTAGAAAATCCCTCAATGAATTTCCTATAATAACCTGCAAGTCCAAGAAAACTCCTTATCTCAAAAACTGACTTCGGAGCTTCCCACTTAGATACCGCTTCTATCTTAGAAGGATCAACAGCAACACCACCTCTTGAAACCACATGACCAAGAAAACTAACCTCTTCTAACCAAAATTCACACTTGGACAGTTTAGCAAATAACTTCTTTTCTCGTAGAACTCCTAAAACCACTCTCAAATGTTCAGCATGCTCTTCTTCAGATTTTGAATACACCAAAATATCGTCAATAAACACCACAACAAACTTGTCTAGGTACGGATGGAAAATCCTATGCATATACTCCATAAATACCCCAGGCGCATTAGTCGCAACAAAAGGCATTACAGAATACTCATAATGTCCATACCTTGTTCTGAAAGCAGTCTTCTGAATATCCTCAGTTTTCACACAAATCTGATGATACCCCGATCTCAAATCTATTTTGCTGAACACACTCGCACCAACCAACTGATCCATCAAATCATCAATCCTCGGCAAAGGATACCGATTCTTGATCGTCACTTTATTCAGTTGCCTGTAGTCTACACACAACCTCATAGTACCTTATTTCTTCTTAACCAATAACACTGGTGCACCCCACGGCGACACACTCGGACGAATAAATTTCTTATCCAACAGATCTTCCAACTGACTTTTCAATTCAGTTAACTCAACAGCAGACATACGGTACGGAGCCATCGACACCGGCCTAGTACCAGGTACCAAATCAATCGAGAACTCAACTTCATGCTCTGGCGGCAATTCATTCACTTCTTCAGGAAACACATCAGGAAAATCACACACCACGGCTAGATCGCAAATCACCAGTTTATCTTTAGCCTCCAAAGTCGCTAACAGCATAAACAACTTTGCCCCCTCTGCTACTGCCTCATTCACCTGCCTTACTGATAGAAACAAACTCTTTCCTTCCTCAATCTCAGGAAAGATCACAGTCTTATCAAAACAGTTGATATAAACTCGGTTAAACACCAACCAGTTCATACCCAGGATAACATCAATCTGCACTAGTGGAAGACACACGAGGTCCATCCCAAAGTCTCTACCAAAAATACTCAAAGGGCAATTTAAACAAACTGAAGTAGTAGTCACTGAACCCTTTGCAGGAGTATCAATCACCATACTCCCATGCATCTCAGATATCTCTAATTTAAGTTTCACAGCACAATCCAAAGATATAAAGGAATGAGTCGCACATGTGTCAATAATAGCTACAAGAGGAAAGCCATTAATATAACACGTACCTCGGATCAAACGATCATCTGCAGATGTCTCAGAACCCGATAAAGCAAAGACCTTGCCTCCCGACTGGTTCTCTTTCTTCGGCTTAGGACACTGTGGGCTAATATGACCCACCTCTCCACAGTTGAAACAAGTCATAGTCTTCAACCGGCACTCTGCAGCCAAGTGACCACCTTTTCCACACTTGAAACACTTCTTCTCAGCACTGGTACACTCATGGATACGATGTCCAGCCTGACCACATCTGTAACACTTAGCAGGGGCACTGGAGTCTCCCCCACTAGGTCTCCTCATCCCACTCTGTCTCTGGAAACCTTTGCCAGCTGCATACGGTTTCCCACGATCATTCTGATTCTTGCCTTTCCTATCAACCCTCTGCTGATAGCTCTCCGCTCTGGCCTTGGTATCCTGTTCAAAAATCCTGCAGCAGTCAACCAAGTCAGAAAACACTCTAATCCGCTGATACCCAATAGCCTGCTTGATCTCGGGACGTAACCCGTTCTCAAACTTCACATATTTCGAAAATTCCCCAGTAGCCTCATCATAGGGAGTGTAATACTTCGACAACTCTGTGAACTTAGCAGCATACTCAGTAACAGACCGATTGCCCTGCTTCAATTCTAAGAACTCTATCTCTTTCTTTCCTCTGACATCCTCTGGAAAGTACTTCCTCAGGAATCTTTCTCTGAACACCGCCCAAGTGATCTCAGCACTCCCAGCAGCTTCCAACTCAGTGCGGGCAGCAACCCACCAATCATCTGCTTTCTCTGACAGCATGTGCGTACCGAACCTGACCTTCTGGTTATCGGCACACTCAGTCACTCGGAAGATCCTCTCGATCTCCTTCAACCACTTCTGAGCACCATCTGGATCGTATGCTCCCTTGAACATTGGAGGATTGTTCTTCTGGAACTCACTCAGTTGACGAGCAGCTCCCATTCCCACAACATTCGAATTTCCTCCAAGTACTCCAGCTAGCATACCCAGAGCCTTAGCAATCGCAACATCGTCTCTACCTCTTCCAGCCATCTCTATTCTGAAAACTCAACAAGCTAAAACAATAAGTACTGATAGGGTTACACAACACCTATCACGTACAGGGAAATAGAATAATTACGACTCGACTCGACCGACTATGCTCTGATACCACTTATGTAACACCCTTCTAAAATACCCCAATAATAATTAAAACAACAAATATAAATCAGAGTAGATATGCAATTTCAGGGTGTCACACTTGACACTTCACACCATTCACCATAATAACTTGTCATGCTCATTTATTAATCAAAATAAAACATTGCACAATTCGCAGCGGATAGAGATCTAATCAATCATGCAAACTATGTAACACATTACATGTAAAGTTGTTCAACAACCAAAATGAAAACAAAGTAAAACATCCCGTCCCGATGTTACATCTACCAGAGCATGACCCACTAAGGAACTACCCTAGACTCCAAGCACTAGCTTCTACTCAATCACTGCTCGTTACCTGAAACATAGTTGTAAGGGTGAGTTCCTCAATCGATATAATAAGCATTATAAAATATCATGTAAGGCTAAGTAAATTAACACATTTCATCACCCTAATCATATCACACATTCAGCAACGGCAACATCAACTCATAATCATACTCAACACAACACAACACAATACACACGTATAATATTGGAATACATCCATTCATATTATACGTCATACATACATTATGCAATGAGACTCCATGCATGCGGTACCGACTATTCGTGAACACATAGTTCAACCTCACCGATCAAATCCAGATACAGCTACCAAGCTCACTAGTCCCACTCATTTGAGACCTAGTGACTCACTCACTAATTCCTCACCATGGGAATTAGCTACCACCCCAAGGGCTATGCTATGCACGCTAAATCACCTAGCATGCAAACATCAACAACAATCCACAATAACTCACTCACTAATTCCTCACCATGGAAATTAGCTACCACCATAAAGGCCATACTATGCACGCTAAATCACCTAGCATGCAACCATCAACAACAATCCACAATGGACATATGCTCACACTCTAAGCCATAAACAGTCCATCCATAATTGCATACATAATAGATATATCCACAGCATTATGCATACCATCATACATTATCAGCATATTTATCACAGAATCATATCATGTCAAATAATAAATCACAGTATTAGCACACTCTACTAATACCTATACTGCTCAAAACAACGGGAAATGATCCCTACTACATCATACACCCATATAGGCCAAACGTCAAATATGTACACAATATTTGAATATCAATTTTCCACTTTCCAAACAGTGTTAACCGGTTAACGCCCTGGGTTAACCGGTTAACGCAACACAGAACACACTTTCTGGCAATTTTTAACAGTGTTAACCGGTTAACACCCTGGGTTAACCGGTTAATGCAAAACAGAAATTAATTCTTTTAATTATCATAACAGTGTTAACCGGTTAACACCCTGGGTTAACCGGTTAACGGAGAACAGAAAGCTGTTCCTGCGCTAACACGAAAACAGAATGCAGATTTCCCGCATTTCTCGCCGTCGGAGGACTTCCGGACCTCCGATTTCAATTCTGTATAAAGCTACACGTCCAGAAATTTACGACTCACCCACATATAGATTCAATTACAGTTTTAACATAACTTATTCATCACCATTTACAGCATTCCTCATCCCAATTAGGGTCAATTCAATGGCTTATTACTACCCATTACATGTTAACCCATAATACCCATTAAACGACGATAAACCCCCCTTACCTGAGTTAATCCGGCAAATCTTCCTTGACCTTCAACAATCGTGAATTCTCCTCTGAGTCCTAGCCTCTTCTTCTCCCTTGTTCTCTTGCTCTTCCTCTTTGCCCTTTTCTCACTTTCTGTCGCTTCTCTGGTTTTCACGTGAAAAAAACCCTTTTTACCAAATGGAACTCTTTATATATATCCCAACTTTATTATTCCAATAATAATAATCCAATAATATTCCAATTATTTAATTAAATTAATAAATATACTATTAACTTAAATTAAATAATTATCATATTTTATCGGGGTGTTACAATCCAACTAGTTGACTTACTATAGCTATAGTCTCAATCTGGTAACCAACCAAAGCGCATGCATAACTATGGCTGCCATTTATGCAAGCATTCTCATTCACAAGCCCAAAAAGCAAGAGAAGTCTCTTCATATCACCCAGCACCCGACAGTCCCTTACCTATAGCCTTCCTTGGACCATAGGGGGTTACCCTCTAGAAGCAGTTTCCTTCCGCCCTGCCTTAGCAAGAATAGCATTATTAGCCTCTCTAGTAGTTCTAATGCCAAGACCTCCATCTCTCTTCCTTAAAGGAACTTTGTCCCAACCCACCAGGTGCATCCCTTTTTTAGTAGGATTCAGTAGACCATAAAAAGTTTCTATTGATTTTGTCCAGCAGGGTACAAGTATGAGCAGGCAGTAAAGTAGTTTGCATAACATAGTAAGGAAGGGCGGCAGTAGTCACAGCCTGAATAAGAGTAGCTCTCCCAGCGGGGTTAAGGCATTTTTCCTTCCATCCTTGCAACCTCTTTTGAACTCTTTAAATGATGTAGTTGAAGGTACTCTTGCTAACTTTTGAGTGGAACAAAGGGATATCTAGATACTTTCCTCGGTTATCAGTGATGTGGATGCCACTCTCTTCTTGAATTTATCTCACCAAGGATCTAGGAGTCTTTGGGCCAACAAAGATTTTATACTTTTGAAGATTAACTTTCTGGCCAGCTTGTTCACATCACATAAAAAGTTTTCAATAAGAATCTTAACTTATTGGAGCTGCTGCTGAAACAAGATAAGAAAAGGAAAGAGTTAGAGTCTACAACTACAACCTCCCGCTTGAATTGGAATCTTAGCCAGCCCTTGGAATCAAAAGACAAAGAAAGAAGTCTTGGAGTGAGAGGTTCCTCTGTAGCCAGTTCCAATTCATCTTAGTCGATCGAGGGGTTCATCTTTCGAAGTGATAGTTCTGGGCGTCTTGGTATTGGATCCGCTTTTCTCTCGTGCTCTTCTGGGCGGTACAAATAAATTAGGAATGAGCGCACCGAAAGACAACATAGAAAACTCATCCGCTTGTCAATGAATTCTTGGTGTTATAACTTTTTTGTCTATGAGCTTTCCTCCCCCCCATTTTGGCTGCGTGAATGAAATCCCCGGTCATTCACTATCAAAACCACCGACCATCCTTTCTGTCTAAAAGAAGGTGAGAGCTTCTGACGGCTTGGAGCACCCGCTGATAGGGAACGCTTTGTCGGGTGCCACGTTCCGTTATCTGATTGACGTACGACCGATAGGTACGCTCCGTCATAAGCTCCCCCCGCGGAGAGTGGAGATGGTGCTTCTCCGTTCCAAAGTAAGAACAACTTCCATCTGACCGCTTTCACGCTTCCTGAATCCAGCCGGTGAATCTAATATGAATAGTTCGCCAGGGGGGATTTCTTTTATCTTCAGGTAAGGTGCGTATTGTATCGGATAAAAGGCTGCGAATAGGCCTCCTCTCTTTCCTGCGCTCTCCTCTACCCCTAACATTTTGTTCCCTTCCCTCTTCGCTAACCTCTATTCCGTTGAATGCTATTCAGTCTGGGATCGAGCCCAACTATTATAATTATAGTTATAGCTTTCTTCCAACAGCAGATTCATTCGCAAGAACCGATGCCGTACTGCTTCAGTGGAATGCTCCGTAACCTTACTCACTATCTTGACTAACTTAACTGTCTTCTTTTAATGAATGCCCCAGGCCTTCTTCACTAGCGCAACCCTCCCTAACAGCCTATGAATGTGCAGTGGAATCCCGTTCGTATTCTTCCTCAAATATGTAACTTTTCCTTTATCTGATTGCAACCTATTGATCGGATTTACTGTGCGCGGATATCTTCACTAATGATTCCACCTCCTACTCCTTCCCCGACACACAAAAAGAGTGCTAAAGTCGGAAATCACTCTTTGTTCAAAGTATGGAGCTTTTTTAGCTCTAAAGGTGTGAAGTGATAAAACTTATCCCAATAGGAATGTGAAGGAGAGAATAATATTTTTTATTATATAATAACATAACTAAGATCTAGGAGAGACAAAAAGTCTTAAAGATTTTTAGATATACTTTTTCGTGTCATATTTGAAAGTCTGAAATGAATGGAAAAAAGGTCAAACTACCAGAAGAGGGCCCTTCATGGCAGTTGGTAGTCGGCAACCAGTCTTCTTTCTTTAAATAAAAGGATAAAGGCAGAGACCTTTTTTATTTGATAATAGCAAGTCTAGTCCAGGTTTAGGAGCACATCCCCTGTAGCAAACAAAGGAAGAAGGAAAAAGTGCGGCAGCTTTAGCTGCTTGTAGAACATTGTCTGAAGAGCTCACTGAAATAAGGTTTCCAGCTCCTAGAATTGATCCTTGCATTCAAATAGGGGAGCTCTCAAGCTCGATATTTTCTTTATGATACCAGCACACAAAGATCTTCCCTATGAACAGGAGGCAAGATTTCTGCAGCTCCGAACTTTGACCACGAAACAGAGAACAAGGATGAAAAGAAGCTTTCTTCACTTTGACGGTCGACGGTCCTAGTGTGAATGGATGCGTAGTTTGAAAGTATTTCCACCTGAACCAGGGTCGTGCTGAACCTTTTTCTGGCGGAGGTCCACATGGACTTAGAATGAGGAAGTAAAGCATCGAATTCCATGTGTTCAGCATGGATTTAAAGATGAGGAATATCACAAAAAAAAGAGGAAGCGTCTGGCATTAGAGATGGCTTCAGACTCGACCTGAAAGGTGCCAGTTACATCTATTGAACCAGACGGAAATACAAGCTGTCTTGTAGCATGCATGGGTTCGACGTATTCTTTTGCTTGAATTCGACTAGATCCCTTCCCGCCTAGTAGTTCTCACAGGTAGGCTACCGGGGAAACTCGGTGGAGCCGCTGGTGGTTCTTTGTCTCTTTGGCCCTTACGCCCTAGTCGACCTCTTCTCTTTATCAATTCCACTTTCTGTAAACCCCTGACTCTGTGTCTCGCGCTTTTCAGCCTGAATTCCATTCCCGTAATTCTTATATTAAACTACATACATCAATTAAGAAAATAGTATAGTAATCGAAGATAAGATAGAGTCTTACTTACTAGTTGCCCTTTCGGGGACTCTTGGGTGAGACTGGAAAGCCAGACTGATTATACCCTTCCCTTCGTGCCCCTCACCCGAGGTCACCTGTTGTCCATTCAATCCGATCGGGGAATAAGCCAAAGGACAGCCAAGACCACCCTTCCGAGGGTTAGGTTCAAGGGTTGATTCGAAGACGCATCTCCCTAACAAATAAAGAAAGCTTTTGGCCTCCTTGCCTCTGTATGAGCCTTTTCGCTAATATGCTCGGAAAGTCATGGTTCCTTGCTTGTGGAGTTCCTTCTTGGATTGAGGGAGTACGGAACCAAGCCCGATGTTCTCTCCCATTAAGTTAAGCAATTTCAAAATGAATTCAAGGCTTGCTTTTAGAGCAATGAAGCTGAAAGATGAATTGAGAAGATCCAGAGCGAACTAATGAGTTTGAGTTCATGAGGTTTAGAAGCTAAATTGCACGAGCATTAGAGTATCTAGGATTTGATACGAGTGAGACGAAGACTCGATGGTTCTTACAGACCAATCTCGACAAATAACATAAATTGGACAGTAACGAATACGAATTCATTCAATTCGAAATTCTTTGTCTCTCGACTTATAATTATTTAGAATGGATGCACAGAATCCACAGCTATTGAATCCTATCTTTGAAAGAAGGAAGAGGCATATGCCAAAGAAGAACGGCATTTACTATAGGAGGAAGGAAGGAAGCCAGGGACACGTGCAGACGCTTTTTGTTACCGGAGAAGAGGATTGATTTTCGGCATATGAGTCTTACTCGGACATGAAACAGAATCAGTTTTGTCCGTGAGTGGGAGAAAATCCGCACCTGAAAGCAGGAAAGATCCAATTCCATGTGTTGCGAAAGTGGAAAGACGGAAAGCTACTCTTCTTACCGAATAACCCCTCACCTTGACTTCAAGCAGGATTGAATCAATCAAGGGGACTCAGCTGCACATTCATATGAGTAAGCTCCTTCTTTAAGTTAAGGCCCAAATGCCATGATCAGAAAAGGAAGTAGAATAAGGGAAGGTGCCAAGTCTTTTATCTCCTTTGGGAGTCTCTCGTCCTGGGACTTTTCTTGTCTGTTACTTGAATTAGGTTCGTTCCAGTAGCTTGCCATGGTTCCTTTGAGGAGGGGTGTTTACAAGGGTTTTGGAATGCAAGAATGTAGTGGTAGACGAGAGGGAACCCGAAAATGCAGATGTAACCCTAGACTGTGAGTCCAGGTGATTTGACCCTTCGTAAAGATTTTATTCGAGGCTGACCTGCTCCAAATGCTGATTCTGCACAGGTGTCCTTGTTTTATCTGAGGATTGGATTTGTCTCGCTCCTCTTTCCGGACGAGCTGAGATAGATGCTCTTTCTGGTCTTCGTTTTAGGGTTCCAAACCTGACTCTAACAAGTAAGTAAACTACCTTGATTGGGAATAAATTAATGGAAGAAAACCAACGGCAACTTCCACAGAGCCATCTCTATATGCGCCTATCAGTGAGCTGATTGCTCTCCAGGGCCTTTATCGAAAAGCTTCATCGCTCGGATTTGTGCTGTGGCTGTAGCCCCGAAACAGAGTAATAAGGAGGCTGAGATGAGAAAAGAGAGACCTCACGGGTGAAACTAGTACGGCATAAGCCATAGGTCCGTCCTAACTAACGATATGGAAAATAGGCCTTGGCCTTTTCTTCCTTGAGGACCAAACCGATCTTCAAAGTTGAAACCCGAAAGTGAAGTTTTCTTTGCTTCTTTCTTTGCTATGAGAGTGAAAGCTGCTCAGAAAGGTCTTGCTTTTCCTATTACCGAATCGACTGCTAACAACCGGCCTTACCTTAAGCGTGTTACAAACTATTGTTCTTGACAGGTTCACCCCTACACTGGGGAGCAAACTGCCTATCTGGGAGGCTTTGGGCCTATTGGGTGGGGTCAAATTCTAACTTCCGATGTTGGACCAATACCCCTTGTATTCCTCCAGGTCAAATGAAAGTGTTGATTTTTGTTCTTCTCTATCTGCTATTAATACGTAGATCGCCCTCCGGACCTGAGAGGAATATTTTATCCATTAAAGGAGCACCTCAACAGCAGGAGCTGGTATGGACTTTGCTTCCCTCCGTGGATGAACCGTCTTGATTCATTCCTTTTCTTCCGTCATTTATGCACTTCTTTAGGAAAGAGCTTTGAGACTTCCTGCCCAAGGAGATAATGTGAACCAATAATTAATGCGATTATCAAAGAAGCGGCTAGACATAGGTCAAAGGTACAACCGCTACCGCCAATAGGATTTCCTTGCTTTACTAACCTACGAACCGCACCGTGGGCACCACGAAGGGACTAGTGTTGGAATAAGAGTCAAAGACGACGTGGACGTCATACAACACAACACAAGCAAAGACAGGAGGTCATTTCCATCCCGAGTCTCAAACAAATAGGGTGCAGGTTAGTTTCCTTGCGGCTGCCCTAATAATCTATAGGATTTATTCAGCTTTCTCTGAGGCTTGAGAGTCAGTGCCTCTTGCCTTTTCCCAATCAGAGTTAAGCTAGCTCATTTCAAGAAAGCAAACAAGTGCCCGTAAGGCAAGCCTTCCTTTTAAAAGTGGAGTGGTAGTTTTCTTTGATGTCATGCCAGTTAAGGCAGTGGATGCCATTACTTGACTCAATCTATCCGGGTGATCGAAGGCGTATCGCGATCGACGCTTATTATACGTTGCTTCGACTGTTGTGTACATCCCCAGCCAATAAGAGAAGAGGAGTGGGTACCAGACTCCCTAAGAGGAGATAACAGTGGCTCCGCGCCCCCTAACTACTGAAGACCTTAAAGAGGTGGTTGAGTAAGGCATAGATCGCTGATTTTATTAATTTCATTCTTTGAAACTACGCGCTAGACTACCCTCTATTTTAATAGTAAGATTTTATATTATTGGCTATTGGCACTTCTATAGAATAGAAAGAAGGTCTTGAAGAGCCTCGTCAAAAATTACGCCCGCCCAAAGACTGATTTCCTTTAAGCAGAGACCCTTTTTCTGTGAGGGGCCAGTCTTTCAGTAATTTCCGAGGGCAATAAAAAAAGTTCTTTATAGGTTCACGAACACGACCCGACAATCAATTTCCTACAACCCCATGGAATCTCATTCATTAAAATTGTATAGAAAAGAAAGAAATCGGATGAGACTTTCATTCTTACTATTCGTATTATCGTAGTAGAAGTAAGAAAGCAGATTTACTAATCAGTTTATTCGCCATGTTAGGAGAAGGGGATGGTCGATGGGAAGAAAAAGAAAGAGCTTTGAATGCAAGCTTCACTCCATCTTTGAGAGTATGGAACTAAGAAGTGGCGGTTAGCGCACCTGCTTCAATTTTATTACGTCTGTCAGCTTTAGCTTTCTTCCTCGAGTGCTTGAGTAGAGGCTTATGGAAAGGCCTAACTGCTCTTTTAGTGAACTTGTTGTGTCCATCTGCTTCACTTCAAAAGAATGACGTAGATATATATACTAGAAAGAAAGGGCCATGACAAAGGGTATCGTATATAAGAAAAAAGCTTGACGGAGTGACCTTTCTCGATTTCAACAAGCCGATGGTGATCTCACGGGAATCTAGCTTTGTCAGTGTGGAGTGGATATAACGCCGACAACATGCAGCTGATAATGAAGACAGAGATATATAGAAAATGTTAAGTGAACCGCAAAAATTACTTAAATAAACAAAGCATGCCCAAAATACCATGCTGCTTTGAAATATCTTTTTGCAAAACAGGAATCCAAGCCGAGACTGCTGCAATGGATCCTCCTCTTACAAGAATTCTATTTGGAAATCAGAGATAAAAAGGGTAGTGAAAACACTGTTGCTGATCACTTGTCTCGGATGACTCCGATTCAAGAAACTGAAGAATCACACCCCATCAGAGATGAGTTCACGGACGAAAGCATTCTAGCCGTTACACATATCCCATGGTTCGCCGATTACGCGAACTTTGTGGTAGGTGGACTGATACCTGATGACTTTGACTCTAACAGACGAAAAAAGTTTTTGCATGATTGCAGGTTCTATGCATGGGACGATCCATTCCTTTACAAAAAGGGATTAAATGGTCTAGTCAGGAGATGTGTTCCAGAGGAAGAGCAGAGGGACATTTTAAAAGCATGTCATAACTCCGAATATGGAGGACATTTCAGCAGAGACAGAACCGCAGCCAAAGTCCTCCAATCTGGATTGTACTGGCCCACACTGTTCAAAGATGCCCAAGTAGTGGTAAAAGAATGCGACCGATGTCAAAGAACAGGAAACATATCTAAAAGAAATCAGATGCCTCAGAATGCCATGTTAGAGGTCGAACTGTTCGATGTACGGGGGATAGATTTTATGGGACCCTTCCCACCGTCCATCGGAAAATAGTACATTCTAGTTGCTGTGGACTATGTGTCAAAATGGGTGGAAGTAGTTGCACTGCCCACAAATGATGCAAAGGTGGTGATCAACTTCCTCAAGAATTGTATCTTCGCACGGTTCGGGGTACCAAGAGCACTTATTAGTGATGAGGGTACCCACTTCCTAAAAAAATTGATGGAAAACCTACTGCGGAAATATAATTGAAAGCATAGAATAACCACTCCATACCACCCTCAGACCAGTGGACAGGTTGAGGTATCCAATCGGCAGATCAAGAAAATCCTAGAAAAAACTGTCAGTGCCTCTAGAAAGAATTGGTCAATCAAACTCGATGACGCACTCTGGACATACCGAACAGCGTTCAAAACACCAATAGGTATGTCCCCTTATCAGTTAGTCTATGGTAAAGCTTGTCACCTGCCACTAGAACTGGGGCATAGGGCATTCTGGGCCACCAAATTCCTCAACTATGATCTGGCCAAAGCAGGAAAGTCTAGGATCCTCCAATTACAAGAGCTAGAGAAGTTCAGGAATCGAGCGTATGAGAATGCCAAGATCTACAAAGAACAAACCAAAACCTGGCATGACAAGCGCATTCAGAAGAAAGACCTTCAGGAAGGACAACTGGTATTATTATTCAACTCAAGGTTGAAACTCTTCCTAGGGAAACTGAGGTCCCGATGGTCGGGACCCTTTGAGATACAAAAGGTATTTTCCCATGGAGCCGTTGAACTAAGAAATCCAACAAACGGAGACATGTTTAAGGTAAATGGGCAGAGAGTGAAACCTTACATACAAGACCAGGAGAATGGTCCTATAGAAAAAGTCTGTCTCACCTAAGCAGACGAAGAACCGTCGAGCCATGCGACGTTAAACGAAGCGCTTCGTGGGAGGCAACCCAGGCTTTTTATTTCTAAGCATCTTTTGTGTCTATAGGTATACAAGAGTCCCACAGGGAGGAGCCAGCGGAACCAGCGTTTAACCTGACAAGAAAACCTAAAAACGGCAAAAAGGATAGCCTGACACGGCCACCTGTGTCATCTGACACGGGCCGTGTCAGATGAGGAAAATTGGGAAAGGATATCTGGAAAAACAGTGGCCTGACACGGTCACCCGTGTCAGGAGCACTGTAAGAAACATGATTTTTAGGATGAAAAACAGTGGCCTGACACGGCCATCCGTGTCAGCTGACACGGCCCGTGTCAGGACCACTATAAAAGAAGTGGAAAAAAATGGTTAAACCAGTAGCCTGACACGGCCACCCGTGTCAGCTGACGCGGCCGTGTCAGGCGTTCGAACTTTTTGATTTTTTTTTGAAAATTTTAAATTTTTGTGGGGCCCACCCACTTAAACCATTCTTAACCACTCTTTTCTCCTTAATCACTCATCATTATCAAATTTTTCACCACTTTCCAATACTCTCTCTCATACTTTGCATCTTCTTCTCCCACTCTCTCACAAACTCCAATAAAATACACTCACCTCACCACACAAAACCCCACATGCAACCAAGCTCCACTCACCTATAGCCCAACCACCCTTCACAAATATTTCTCACCTCGCCGTCCCGGTCGCAACCACGGTTTTAGATTTTTCTAACTCGAAAGTTCGGAAATTTATTATTTTTGCAGGTCCAAAATGTCCTCGAACAGAATCCTTACTGGAAAGCAACAACGTGCAGAGATGGCAAAGTCCCGGAAGCGCCCGAGCCGAAATCCTAATCCCCACAATATTGTGTTTGACAACCCGGAGCAAGAGAGACGTTACCAAATTCACCGGAAACGCAAGCTCTTGCCGACTCGGTATATGTGTGAAAAGACTCTGACTGATCTAGGGCGAAAATTGAGGTAGACCGCATGTTCCATGTCTTGGGCATGCTTGAGTTTATGAATTTGGAGGCGCCGATCTACGAGCGCATTACTCTCGAGTTTCTCAGCACCTTGGAGTTTCAGCTCGAAAAACGGTGGGTTAACACAACCAGGTATTATTTCGGTACTCTACGCTTCCGGTTGTTTAACAATTACCATGAACTGTCTGTCGAGGAGTTAGCTGCTATACTCCGCCTCCCGCTGAACGGACCCGGAGCGGTCCCAGACGGGTTTTCTCCTAAGGATTTCTGGATCGTCATAACTGGGAGGATGGATTACTCCTCCAAAGGTGCAAAAGCATCGGGCATCCAGAATCCCTGTTTCAGGTACGCCCAAAAAGGTCTAGCCTACACATTGTTTGGTAGAGGCGGCAGCACAGGAGTAGCTACTCAGAGAGAGCTATTCTTCATGTACTCGATGGCTCAGAACAAGACCATCAATTTAGCTGCCTTTGCAGCAGACTACCTGGGGAGAGTCGGCCGAGCAAACTCCAGCGGCATCTCCGTGGGAGGTATGATCACCCAGATTGCATTGCATTTCGGGTATCAGGCTGTTTTACTCGAGGACACGCCAATTGCAGGTAATACTAAAATTGACATGTCTGCTTTGATTGCCCAAGGTATGATTGCGGTTTCCCCTACCCATTATTTTCTCCTCATTCATAAACGGTTCATCATCGCTCTGCCGGATCCGGACAGAGTAGCTATCACTGATTGTGCGAATTGGCTGTATGTGAGCGTCGGTCCCGATGTGGATGAGGGCCATGACACTGACCATTTTTATGCAGGTGACCAATTTGTAGATGAACAGGAAGAAGGACGAGAAGAAGAATATCCTCAAGCACCGCCTGAGCAGTTTGTTCCACAACCTCAGGAACCCACCCAACAGGCGGAAGGTTCCTCATCTTGGTCAACTGACCAATGGGGCTGGATACAGACCGAAATAGGTGACTTGAGGGCTAAACAACAAAGGCAAGGCATCGAGCAAGCCCGTCAGGGAGCGATGTTGGATAACATGAGCAGCATGATGCGACAGTTGATGTTGCATTTCCCGCAACCGCCTCCTCAGTAGGACTCTGTAAGTTCCCTCCTCCGCGCTTGTTCGCAAACATTGTGGAAAATGTTGAGTTCAAGTGTGGGAGAGATTTTATGTCTTTCATTTGCAATTTGTTTGTGTTATTTTTACTTTTGTATTGAATTTGTCTGTTGAATGTACATTATGCTGCAAGTGTGTGTGTCAAGTCTGTGTTGACAGGTTGGAAAAGTAATGATCACAAGTGAGAATGGATGAAAGATCACACCACTCACCATGGCTTGTTGTGAAGGATCTCCCCAGAAAGAGACACTGCTGAAAGCAAAGATCGGACGCAACGTACACAGCTTAATCGACACAAGTATCCTGCACACTCTGAAGTAAGAAAGCAATTGCACCAAATTAAGAAGCAATGTGGATCCTGTCAAAGCTGAACCAAACCAAGTGAGTCAGAAAAGGCCAAACACATTAATCATCATGAGCGTCATTCAGGTTTGTCTTTATCACTCTTAATTTACGTAGACTCTCTAGGACTGTCACTGCATGATCCACACGCTGAGGCACATTGTTTGTAATTAACCCCGAGCCTTTCTAGCCATCCCGCATTATTATATCCTTCGTTAACCCCATTTGAGCCTATATCCATTTTTTTGTTTAAAACACCATGAATGTAACCATTGGCCAAAAACACTTCCTCACCCTGCTCAGAGTCATGAGAATATATTCCAATTGTGTTGAAAAGCTAAGTTTGGGGTAAAAACCCCAAAAGCTCTCAAAGCCCTAGAAGATGCAAAAACAATAGAAAAAGAAAAAGTGATAAATCGAGAAAAAGAAAGAAAAATAAAAATCAAATACTCGATGATTCAAAAGAAAGAAGCACGGAAAAGGGTAATCGGTAAAAAATTCAAGAAATAAGAAAAGAAAACCGAGGAAATAAAAGAACCCAACACAGGATGTAACATCGACTCTGGGCCAAAAGCCCCTTGTTGTCCTTTTTTTTTGTGAACCCATACCCTAACCCAAGCCAAGCTACAACCTTAAAGACCTCAAAAGTGTGTGTGTTATGTGTAGGTGATGAGAAAAGAGAGACTATTCAAACTTGTGAGTGGTATTGCATACTTTGAATTATGAGTGTAAACAGTTAACCCCGAGAGAATTGGTGAGAATGTGAAATAAGCTGACAGGTGAAACGGTGCTTTAAAGTGGAAGTGTGAATGATGACTTACGAAGATGGGTAGGACTTGTGGAAGAAAAGGGGAAGACGTTTGCGAATGATCTCATCAGTGGTGGAAAGCATAAAGAATTCTGGGGAGTGATACCGAAACATTACTTGGGACAAGCAATGAGCTAAGTTTGGGGTTGTGATCAGTCACCATTTATAGTAAGTTTTCATTACTGATCCGATGCAAAACAGAGACATTTGACACACTGTGCACGCATTTAAGGTACAATTCGAGTAGTTTTACTTTCGTTATGTCATTTACGCATTTTTAATCTTTACTATGTTTTATTTTGTTTATTTTGATTTTATGCGTGGAATAGCTGTGTTTTTGTCAGACAGATCCAGGTAGAAGAACCGGAGAACTCAGAACACGATAGTGCAAGAGTCCGGTATGAAGAAGAGCAGAAAATCCCAGTACAGGAAGCCTGACACGGCCACCAGTGTCAGCTGACACGGGCCGTGTCAGGGAAAGGGAGACAGAGGAAGAAAACAGTAGCCTGACACGGCCACCCGTGTCAGCTGACACGGGCCGTGTCATGCAGAACCTCACCCCGTGTTAGGCATGCCAGGGGCGTGTCAAGATAGCCAGTAGGCTGACATGGCCACCCGTGTCAGCTGACACGGGCCGTGTCAGCCCAAGCCCAATATTTCCAATTTTTCTGGGCTTTTCATTCTTCGGGCTTTGTGGAGACATCTTTGGATCTGTCCAACTGCTACTGGGAACTTTCTCTATAAAAAGAGGTCTTCTACCAAAGGAAAAATCATCCGGGAGTACAGCAAACCACAATATTGTGAAGCAATCAAGTATTATAGAGATCAAGGCATTTGGAGAGCTGAAGAGATTCATGAGCGGGAGAAATTGAAGATCAAAGTCATCCAATTACTTTTAATGTGTAATTTTTATCTTGCATTGGTTTTAAACAATATGAGTAGCTAAACCCCCCAATGATAGGGGGGTCTCCCTGATTTAGAATTGTAATGAATTTGAGTTTACATTTGCATTTATAATATTTTATTTACAATAACCTTTTGATGTGTTTATTGCTTTCTCTTTCGGACCAATCAAGATTGATCTATGGTTATCACCTAGGCTGGACCGCCAGTGTTAAGGTTTTCATCAGGTTACTCTGCAGTAGATATCACCTAGGACTAGGGATACCCTGTATGAACCAGAGCATTCTTGATATTATACAGCTTAATTTCACACTCATTGGCTATGGACATAGGAATGAGGGTAGATTGATTAAAGGTTTTCTCACCAAGGACTTGGGAGAAAATACCCTTGAGAACTGGTAGTAATTGATATTTGTTGATGCAATAGTAAATCAGAGTAATTACAAGGATAAATCATACACCTTCCCTGGCATTGTTCCTTTTTCTCCATAAACCCCTATTTTCTTATTTCTTTATTATTTTCTTTTTACACTCAAAAAACCCAAATTAATACTTTTTGTTTAATTGAATAATAATTTAAACTCAATACTACGTGCTGTCCTTGAGATCGACATTCGGGGATTTCCCCCATTATTACTATAACAGGCAAAATAGTACACTTGCTATTTTCCCGATCAACATGGGAACCACTTGCTTGTATCAATGCATGTGTGTGTTGTTTATATGTATGTTGCTTGCTATCGGTGAAATGAGATGAATAAGAGTAAGATGGGAAGAATAAGTTTTAATATAGTTTGCTCGCCAAGGATTTGGGCCCTTGTGTCTACATATCCTCATACGTGCAATGAGGAAGTCAGAGCTCCGTAGTTCCGCTCATAAATGAAGTATGTGTTTGTTTGTTTTTATGAATAATATTGGCGTTCACGTGTTACTGTTCACTTACTTGTATGCTCGAGCATGAGAGCATGACGTATTTGCTTGTTTGCGGTAAAGTGGATGCACTTGGATCACACTATAGTAGTTAAACTTGACTTGCTCACACATGGAGGCTTAAGCTTCATTCAAGGTAGAACGAAAGTAACACGTCCTTTTTGAAAAGTTTGAATAAAGCACTAAGGTAGAAGTTGATTTGATTTATTGAGGTTGATTTTAGTATGGAGACAAGCATTAGACCCTTGGCTAGATACAATCAAAAGTCTAAAAACTCGGGATTAAGGACAATGTTATTCTTACCACTCTTTTTCATCCAAAAGATATTTGAATTATGAAAAAAAATTGGCAAGTCTAATCATTGAAACTTATAGGGAGACAAGTATCTGACCCTTGACTAAGTATGACCAATAATCAAAATACTTGGGAATCAAGAGGATAATGGTATCCTAACTACTCTTTTTCTCCCTCATAACACCTAGATCTAACTTCTTTGACTCATTAGATGTTTAAAGGGGGAAGTCAAGTTCCAGGTCCTCAAGCTAGGTACGACCAACAACCCAAGTACTTGAATGTTGTGTACAAGCACGTACACCCCATTTTTGCATTCTAGTTTGTTATGAAATTGTTTTGGAAAAGGCATTTTACGTTGGATCAAGTGTTTTGAGTTTATTATGAAAGAGTGTATGAAGAATGGAGGAGAGAGATAGGACTAGGTTGATAAGAGAATGGATAAGAATGGTGGATCATGGATCATGGAATGGATGGGAGATACTTGATGTTGGATCAAGCACTCGCGTCGCAATGGTGTAAGTTTTATTTGGAAAATAACTTGACATTGGATCAAGTACCTTTTGTTTCTTTTGAAATGCTTTATTTATTTATTTTTTATCTTTTTAGTTAACATGCATGACGAACTACTAAAATAATAAACCTAGACTATTACATCTTCATGGGGTGAGGGGACATTTAACCCATAATAGGGGATGTAAGCAATACAACATAAGTGAAAAATGGAAAGAAATTAGACAAGTTACAAACTATGTACCATGCCTAAAACATACAAGTGGCATGATACTTCACACAATATAAGTTAATTAAATGGATTAAAGGCAATGGATAACTTGGATAGTACTTGAAGCTCAAAGTCACGTGTGCACACAAACATGAACCGAAGTTAGTTAAATAATATGAACCAAATGGAATTAAAATGCTAACACAAATGAATCATGAAATACTATGATGAAATGATATAATGATGTAATGATATGGATATAATGATAATGGTGAAAATAACGGACATGCTAACACCTCATATAAAATTGAAATATCATTTTCAATTTGGATCCAATAACCACAATCAAGGAGATTTATCAATTAAAATGGAATTAAAGTAAAAAATGGCATGTGAAATTGACATAGAATTAAAACTCAAAAAATAGAAATGAATAATCGCATAAAAATTACATGGCTAAACTAATATTTTTTAGGGGATTTTCTAATTTCGTTAGTAAAAAAAACATGTTACTTTCTATATAAATTCTACATGACATTTAATCATGAAAACTAAACTAACAATCAATACATTTTTATTATTTCTAAATATGGTAAAAAAATGATTAAAGTCAATAAAAGAAATAAAATCATGAAAATATTGTAAAGAAAAAAATCAAAAATAATTAAATAATTGAATATGGGTTGGGGGGTATGATACTGGAAATGGGTGCAGAAAAGGAAACCCGATGCGTGGAACTTGGGTAAGAGGCCCACTAGAACTCGGTCCTGGCATGGGGTGTGCATGGAGAATTCAGGGATGATGGTGAGTAAAACAAGTTAGGCCCATGTACATGAGGCCCAAATAGAAACAAGGCAAAGTAATCAATAATATAATTGGCATGTGGTTTCCACATCAATTGGTCACATGGGATAAAAGAATTCAAATTGAATTGAAACACGCGCAACTTAAATGTTTCAGCTCAGGTAACTAAGATGAACCTCATCGTGGGCCACCGCACCAGAAATATCCTTCGGCGGTGGTGGCCATCAAAAATGGAAATTGAACTCATCAAATCACTCGTCTTGACCTAATCTCTCTGAATCTCTAACCAATTCCACGAAAATATAGCCCTAGGTCACTAACCGAATCTAAAATCCTCAAGAACCCTAGGGAGAAATCGCAAAATTAAACCCTTATTCTGAGGATTCAAAGCCAATGGGATTGGGGCTTTGAATCCCCTCTCAATGCTCTACATCACGACAACAAGAAATTGAAGAAAAGTGAAGGTTTTCAAAAGTACCTTGTCGGAGAAGACGAAGTTGATGCCGACGACGGTGAGATTCCATGTAAATGGTTCTGACTCATTCTCTCTTTTACTTTGGAATGCATCTTCCTATTCTTCTTTCACTCTTCTAGATTGTTTAGCTTGAATCTGAAACCTAATCGAGTGATTGTTGAGAGGTTTATTGAATTAGTGAGAGAGAGAGAGGTTGAGCAAATGGTAACGAGAGGTTGATGATGATCAGTGAAGGTGGTGTTTAGTTGAATGATGATGATGAATGATGAAGATGAGTTTTTAGGGGTTTTAGAGAGATTGGTGAAGTGAGTGTTTAGGGATTTTGAGAGGGTGAATCGTGAATGCAGATTCTATTGAATTAGAATGATGAACGATGGAGTGACTTTGAGTTTTTGTGATGAATGAATGATTGAGAGCTTAAAGAGTGAATGAAGCTGATAGTTTTTGCAGCCACCCAATGATTGAGGGGATGAGGATGATATATAGGTTGTTAGAATTTTAGGGATTGATGTAAATTAAGTTAGGATATTCAATTGGAGTTTGTGAAATAGAGGCAATGTGAGTTGGTTTGAGAGTCAGTTAGAGAAGGGTGGAATTCGAGGCCAACAGTTAGTTAGTGATTTCTATTGTAACTGAGTTAGTAGTTAGGTTAATTGGATATATGATTTAGTTAGGTTAAGATTGTTAAATTGGTGTGGTTAGTTGGAAAGGTGAAAGTGAGTTTTAGTTAGGTTAATTGTTGTGGTTTATTGTGCATTGATTTGCTCGATTTTTCCTACTACATTGATGTTTGACCTGGTATGCATAATTTTGCTCTGAATTGTTGCAAGGTGCTTGTTATATGGATTCATGATATGCTGCATTAGGTTTGTTAGTAGGATTTTGGTCAGGTTCAAGATTGAATTTGCAGCAGTCTGTGTGATGTTTGTAGGTAGGATTTCTTGGTTGAGTTGACTTGATTGTAGGTCCATTTGTTACTACTGATACATTGCAAAGTGGTGGTGTATCTTGCAAAACTGTAGGCTAGGTATGTATAGCGGTAGATTTTTTGAGATTAAGCTATTGATTAACTTAACTCATATAGCAAGAGTCTCCACCGCGCTTTTATTATTTCCAAAGGAAAAGGGAAAAAGTACGAACAAAACCCAAAGAAGTTTTAAAACAAAACTAATAAAAAGAGTGTAACACCTCAAAATTTGCCCTCCTCTCTTGGAGCTAGCTTAATATATTGCATTTCATTTTTTAGGACATTAGTCATTGCATCTTTGCATATCATATGGAGACAATAAACAAGCCATCCTCCTAGGTCTTGATCAGAAGATCAAGAGGTCAAAAGATTCAAGCCTAAGGGTTTCATGGATTGATCACTAACCATCTGAGGGTGTGTGCTTCAAATTAGGGTTTCTTGGTTCCTCAAGGAGATTGATCATTATCTTATGGGAAATGGTACATCACCATCATCATGGTCTTATCATCACCAAAGGATTCATTATTCATGATCAGTTCCTTGAGATTAGGGTTTTGACCTCTGGTTAACCCTAATCAATTGTATTGTGCCAATCAGGGTTTGTTAAGGAGATGAGGTCTTCATTGAGATGAGAGATCATCATGTGATTTCATTGAGCTTATGGAAGCTAGGGTTTCATGTTTGAGCCATTTCATCAGGAGATTGAGGCTCAAGTTCATCTATGCATAGTCAATTCATCTATCAGCCAACAAAAGTCAATCACAAGTCAATTGATGGATTTGGAGGTGGGAGAGGGTTAGAGACACTTCATTCATGTCCAAACAAGTTTCATTTGACATTTCAAACATCAACATGGAAGAAAATAAAGTCAGATGGAAACTTTCCAAAAATAGAAAGTGACTTGTAATTCAAAATTGTCAAAAATGGAAAGGTTTTCTCCTTAAAATTACATGTCCAAAAATGCTTCAAATGAAATTTTGTCCAACATGAAAGTTGTAGATCCTGCTCTTACCTTTCCAAAAAGTTCAAGAACATGAATTTCTCATGTGTGGTTGGCAAGTTATGGATCAATCTTGGTCAAGAAATTTTGAACTTCAAAAGTGCATAACTTTTGAACCACAAGGCCAAATGGAGTGGGATTTTTTGTAACATTCTTGTTTCAACATGTTCTATCCAATTTAAGCATCATAATCCATGCATCTCCATTACAAAAATTTGGCATTTCCACTTGAATTGAATTTGAAATTTGGAGGGAAAAAGTCCAATTCAAAAATATGCATTTTCCACACTTCCAATCACTTGCACTTGGTCTTAAACAACATTTGGAGTGTGTTTAGCTCAAATTTTGTGCACTGTAGTGTCGCAACCTGAAAAATACAGTGTGCGAAAAAACAACAACCGGCGAAAGAAAAAGACAGAAGAGTCGCCACCGTGCGTTATTCATCCCAAAGGAGGGAAAGGAAACGCTCGAAGTAAACCTGAAAAAAGGAAAGGACAAGACGGGGTCTCGCAACCAAATCTTGGGTTCGGGAGTCGGTTATGCGAAGGGAAGGTATTAGCACCCCTACGCATCCGTAGTACTCTACGGGATCCACTTGTGTAGTTCTTGTCTAAAGGGTGTGAGTTTATCTTGTGCTGTTTACCAAAAAAAAAGGGTTAAATGAAAATGACTCGCGCGGATGTCGCATCCACTGCATTTGTATCTCATCTGAATATGAGAATCAGAGTCTTCGTAGCTCGGCTGACCTATGGGTTAGGGGATGTGTGCTCTCTAAGACATCGCGTCTTATGCCTACGTATCTCATCTGGCCTGAGAATCAGAGCAAAACGTAGTTCGGCTAACTACGGGGTTATGGATTGGGTTTTGGACGAACGACGTTACTACGCAATCTACCGGATGCTCGACCTTTGGAGACTTACTCGCCTGTAGTAGAAGGAGTTAACGTGTTGCTTTGGGTTTTAGGGTTTGGGATGCTCGAGGGCAAAAAGGCAGTCCTTGACGAAGGAACCGCGCTACCTGCAGGGATATGAATACAAAACACAAAACATGTATCTCAAAGTAAAATGCCACCAAGGGGCTCAAACGTTGCCTCCTATCGAGGTCTTCCAGCTAGGAAAGCAGTAAAATGCGGGAAAAATGTAAAAGTACCACGCGGATAAAGATCCGAAGTAACAGCAATTAGAGGAATGGGAAACCCTGAGATCCTTCCAAGCTAATGCCATCAAAGAAAAGTGAGTCAGTACAGGTAATCGGAATGAACCTCCAGGGGTTATCCCACAAATAAAGTGGGAAACCACGCAAGTTATCCCTGCAAAAGTCATGTGCCTTCACAAAAACTCAACAAAAGGGTTAGTGAAACAAGATAGGGTAACCAAGAGTTGCCCCCAAATCAAAATGTAACCACATGAATCATGCCCTTTCAATTCACAAAAAAAAAACCAAGGGTAGGAGGCCTAAACCTCTTGTTAAACATATGCATCAAAAGGGTATCAAATTCACCCATAATACCTCATACATTCAGAAAATTCAAATTGAAAGCATAGAGATGATGGATATAGGGCAAACCTGATTGGAGAGCTTGATTGAAATTGGATTGCACCGGGGTTTGCAGAACAATCTTAGGGTTTATATGAGGTAGAACTGGTTCTTTGCCAATGAGTTCCCTTCAGTGTCCGGAGGTTGCTCTGAACTCTGTTGACTCTTCTCTCACTTTCTTTTTCCTCCAGGGTTTTGTTCCAAGGAAACCTCAGAGTATTTTGCTTCTCTTCCTTCTTCTCCTCTTCTGTGTGGCCTTTGTTTCAATGAAACTCTAGTATTTATAGGCTAATATTGGTAGCTTAGCGGGCTTTTGAGAAAGGTCCAAGTCCAAGATTTTTTTATTATTTATTTATTTATTTAATTATTTATTTAATTAATTAATTAATTAATTAATTAATTTTTTTATTTATTTATTTATTTTATTTATTTATCTATTTATTTCGTTTCTTCTTTTTTTTTCGTTTTTTTTTTTTTTTTTTTGGATCTAGTTCTGATTGACATGATGAAATGCAATATGAAATGCTAAATGAATGCATGAATGAGGAGGGCAAATTTTGGGGTGTTACAGTTGCCCTTATTCAAACATCAGCTAACCCGAGTAGGATGAAAGCGAACAGCTTATCAGACAAACGGGGTGAGCTGTGATTGAATACCAAAGACAAACCGAAAATTTGTGCTCCGAGAATACCACAAAAACGCGGAAATACACCGCGCTGTTTATCTTTCTTCCGATCCTCTGGCTTAATCTGGAGTTTCGATCCTCTGGCTGAACCTATACTCAATTTAGTCCTCTGGTTGGATATTAATTTTGATCCTCGGGCTGGATACGATTTTGATCTTCTGGCTAGATCTTCTTCGATCTTCTGGCTAGATCTCCTTCGTTTCGATTCTCTGGCTGAATCTATTTCCTTTGATTCTCTGGCTGAATCTATTTCCTTTGATTCTCTGGCTGAATCTACTTCGATCTTCTGGCTAGATCTGAATTGTTTCGATTCTCTGGCTGAATCTATTTCCGGTCTTCTGGCTAGACCTGACTTCGATCTTCTGGCTAGATCTGGATTGTTTTGATGATAAATTCCCATCATTAGGATCCCGCATTTGAGGCATGCGCTGGTTGACCCTCTTTTGAAATCTACACCCAACCTTCATATTAGATATGCAGCTTCGAGAATATTCCACTTTTGGGCTTCATACATATTCTTCGAGCTAGAACATGTTGTAACGACTCCTCAATTAGACTTAGGCTTGCTGGGGAAATAAAGCTTGTAGGCGACTTCACTGGGGAATCTTCAAATTGAGCCTTAGGCTGACTCTTGGGAAAACGATTCTCAGGCTGAATCTTCAAAAGTGACCCTCATGCTGGATCACGGGAAAACGATTCTCAGGCTGAATCTTCAAAAAGTGACCCTCATGCTGGATCACGGGAAAATGATTCTCAGGCTGAATCTTCAAAATGACCCTCAGGCTGGACCACTCACGCTTGATCCTCTGGCTGGATCTCATGACCTTGGTTGTAAAGTAATTCTTCAGTATGCTTGGAAGAACCTGTTTATCAGCTTATGTGTATGCTTGATATGATATGCATGCAAATGCAAATGTTATGCATGGTGTAAAAAGAAATCTGCTTGGGGAAGCAAACTCCGGTAGGGAACAGATCGCTGTATCAATCCTTGAATGCTCTGTGGGGAATGATCCGTCTGCCGGGACCAATGAGCCACCAAAAATAAATTGGCTGCTTGAAAAGTTGACCTTGCGGGGGGAGTATCAACTATGGAAACTTTTCTCGGTGAGGCTCTGTGAGGAGAGTCTGTGGGGAAAACACTTCCTGGGGAAATGTCGTAGGAAACGACCTTTGCTGGGGATATGAACTTGCTAATCGTCCTCTAGCTGGGGATTAGAACAAATCTGTTAGAAATAATGATGGGGATGAGATGAACACTGGGAACACCACCCTCTTGTCCGTTGGGTATGCAACCACTCCGCTGTTGCTAGGAAGATACAGTCTGACACCGTCAACTCCGCTGGGGATATATAGTCTGGATACTATCAACTCTACTGGGGATAGACAGTCTGGATACTGTCAACTCTACTAGGGATATATAGTCTGGATACTGTCAACTCTACTGGGGATAGACAGTTTGGATACTGTCAACTCTGTTGGGGATAGACAGTCTGGATACTGTCAACTCTGTTGGGGATAGACAGTCTGGATACTGTCAACTCTGTTGGGGAACATGCTCTGCTGAGGAGAGACTTTGTCAACCGCTTGGGGATGAGGATTCATGACTTGGCATCCGGTTCCTGTGACCTGCAACCAAAAATACACGTATGCCTCGGGGGAATTACTCGGTTTGAATTCACCGTTCGAGATTAAGCACATTCAAAGCAATTTAAAATGTTTTCCTGTGCAAATCATCTGCAAAAGCCACCATTATGTTCATATGCAATATGTTTTATCAAAAATTCGGACATTTTTGCAAACAAACTGATAAATGAAAAATAAAGAGGCTCTTTAACTGAATTATTCGACTCTTAATGGGGAGAAAATTTGTGCCAGGAATAGGCGAGGGTATCAGGAAGCTGATCCCTGAAAAGAGGTGATCGCTATAAAAAAGAGAATTATCCTAATGGCAATGTGGAAACGGGTTCCCACTGAGTTTCGACTCTGCTATGGCTCGTATGTCCTCAAGACGCTCTGCTCATCTTGCTTTCTGAAGTGGATGATTAGTCGATCTTTAACCTTCAAAGATTGCCGTATTGAATGAAACGGTGATATAACACTGATGAACTCAGATCATAGTCATTCGCTTATTCCCTAACTTTTGCCTGGATCGCCCCCTTTTCGGGTTTTCAATCCACCGGGATACCCATTTTTGCCTGAGCCGCCCTTTTGGGTTTTCGACTCACCGGGTGTACTTTTTTTTTTTTATATCCCTAATTTTTTCCCGAACCTCTTTATTCTTTTTTTTTGGTTCGTCGGGATGCCCCTTTTTTGCCTGGACTATTCTTTTTACTGTCCAGCGGGTCTATTTTATGCGAAGTATTTTTTAACCGCGTCTGAGTTAATAGGGGACGGGAATCCTTCGCCCTCCATGGTTGTTAGCGTCAAAGCTCCGCCATAGAAAATCCTTTTAACCACGTGCGGACCCTCCTAGTTCGGTGTCCATTTGCCCCTGTGATCTGTGTTGGGAGGAAGAAATATTTTGAGTACCAATTCACCGACTCGATACTCCCGAGGGCGCACTTTCTGACCAAATGCTTTCTTCATTCGTCTCTGACCGAGATACATCAATTCTGGGTACGTAGTTCCAGCATAGCACCATTTCCCTGTTGGTTTGATTGATGACCAAAGCTGAGTCCCCGTATACATCCAGGGATTTAATCTGTATTTTGACGGCTTCCTCAAGTCTTAGGATACAAGTTTCGTATTCGGCTTCGTTGTTGGTGCAGGGAAAAGTTATTCTGGCACCAAATGGCATATGAACCCCCTTCCGGTGTGATCAACATTATACCAACTCCGCGACCATTGACGTGGACCGCCCCATCAAACATCATAACCCATTTGGATTCAGGGTCAGGCCCCTCCTCCAGAAGTGGTTCCTCTCAATCTTTCGATTTGAGAAACATGATGTCCTCATCAGAAAAGTCAAACCTCATAGGTTGGTAATCATCAATCGGTTGCTCTGCAAGATAGTCTGACAAGACACTTCCCTTGATGGCTTTTTGTGAAGTGTATTGGATGTCATACTCTGTCAGTATCATTTGTCACCTAGTAACCTTTCCGGTAAGTGATGGCTTTTCAAAAATATACTTGACTGAATCCATTTTTGATATCAATAGAGTCGTGTGAGTCAACATATACTGTCTTAGTCGGCGAGCAGCCCATGCCAAAGCGCGGCAAGTTTTCTCGAGCAATGAGTATCTTTGTTCATAGTCGGTAAACTTTTGCTAAGGTAGTATATTGCATGCTCTTTTCGACCTGACTAATCATGCTGACTGAGCACACAACCCATTGACCTTTCTAACACAGTCAAGTACATGATCAACGGTCTTTCCTCTCGGCCTGTAGACCGGCCCCGATCTTGATCTCTTTCTTGTCGTCCTCGATACCAACGTTGATGGTCTCAACCACCTCCTGACAAGGTGTAATAGCTCGATCCTCCTGTTTCAACAATCTGGCTAACCCTTCAGGCTATTCACAATCTTCCTCAGCCCCTTCTTCGGCTTGATAGATAGGATTATCGAAGTCATACTTGGCCATAGCAGTGTCGTTAGCAGTGAGATCCGGGTGGTCGGCTCTGCATGATGGAGGATCATGCTTTACCTTAGAATGAGAGATTTTTTTTTTGGAAAGAGAGAAAAAACGAAAAAAGAAACATTGCCATTTTTTTTGTAAAAGTAAAAAACTGAAAGAAAGAGAACACAAAATTGTTTGCAAAAACCGTCCTTTATTGATGATAAAAATAATTGCGAAACGTAACTAAATGGATGGCCCTACAAATGAGTCATTACACCTTGGGAAAAGTGTAAGACTTTATTATGCATGTAATAAAGGAAAACAATAAAAATCACTCTTTCAGCAGAGTAACCCGGACGGTTTTTCCAGACGACCAATTGTCGAGCTTTTCTCCCGGGACACACGGGCGAACCCAGCTATCTAAGTCACAGTCGCTATCAGCCTTGTCTTCATCTGCAACATTGACGATGTGGGGAGAAACCAAACCCCCGCTGGAGAGAGTACCGGTTTCATTCTTCTGAGATCCCGGAGCATACCCCAATCCAAACTTGTCTTCTTTGATGACTGGCTCCACAAATTTGCCCCAGCCTTGGGCATTACCAGCTTCAACCACTTCGACAACATTAATCCCCTGCCCGCCGTGAGCCGGCATCGGGTTCTGGATAACATTAGGCACCAGAGAAAAATTGATAGCCTGGGCATCTCTCAAATCTTGTACCTTTAACTGGAGAGCCTTGCAATTATCTGTAGTATGGCCAGGTGCGTTGGAGTGAAAAGCACATCTGGCGTTGACATCATAACCTCTAGGCAAATTATTGGGATCGATTGGTGGGGCCAGAGTTCTCAATGTAACCAGATTCATGTCAATCATCTTGGGAAGTAATACTGAATAAGGCATTGGGATTGGCTCGATGACCCGGTCCGTCTGCCTTGGACGTTGTTGATAGTGTCTCTGCTGACCCGGATTACCTCCTTGTTGTTGATTGTTGTACCTGGGTTGTTGTTGCGGATGATATTGCGGTTGAGGAACAGGTGTTGGAATGGTGACTGCGGCCACTTGATCTTGATAGTAATTAGGGCGTCCTCTACCCCTGCCTCTGCCGGCATACACAACGCTTGCCTCGCCTTCTTTTCTTCGCTGGCCGTTACCAGCAATCGGTTTCTTGGAAGCACTATTGTCTTGAATTCGGCCCATCTTCAACAGACTCTCGATTCTTTCTCCAGCAATTACTATCTCTGCAAAGCTGATTGACGGGCAAGCAGCCAATCTCTCAATATAATTGCCTTGAAGAGTGTTCATGAACATGTCCGCCATCTCCCTTTCAGACATAGGGGGTTGGACGGACGCATCAATCTGTCTCCAACGCTGATCATACTCTCTAAAGGTTTCCTTGGCAGTCTGAGACATACCTTGCAACAAGGTCCGATTTGGAGCCATGTCCAAGTTGTATTGATATTGCTTGATAAAAGCCTCTGCCAAGTCTTTCCAGCTCTTGATGGTAGTACGAGACAAATGAGAATACCATTCACGAGAAGCTCCAGTTAGACTGTCTTCAAAATAGTACATCCACAGCTTTTCATCTTCCGTGTGAGCTCCCAACCTTCCCAGATAAGATTGAAGATGAGTGCGTGGGCAAGAAGCCCCGTTGTATTTATCAAAAGTAGGGGGTTTGAACTTGTGAGGATTCCTTACTCCCTGAACCAGACCAAGATTTGTGACATCAAAGCCTAAGGAATTTTGAGACTCCAAAGATTTGAGCTTCTCAGCAAGCTCATCCATACGGCGAGTGGTCTCGAGGGCCTCGTCGTGCAGAGAAAATTGATCATACTGATAATCTTCAGTAACGGGGTGCCCGTTAATCTGAATTCCTTGATTCACATTGTACCTTCCGCCAATACCATTTCCAACATTCCCTGTGTTGCCAACATTACCCGGGTTTCCATCAGCATTTGCGTTACCCGCGTTACCAGTGTTCACAGGGTTATCAGCGTTCCCAGGGTTACCAGGGTTTCCCTCAGCATTTGGTATCTCCAAATCTGGATTGGGCCTCGGTTGCTCAACCAATTCCCTCAGCTTTTCTTGGCCTGCTGCCATACCAGTCATCAATGTCATGAACTGATCCATCCTTTCACGCATATCAGCCAGCTCTTTCTGTACTTGGTCCATCGCTAATTGTGGACGATTTTCCTTTGTCGGGTACCTGTGGACTCGCTTGGTGTAACACCCCGATAAAAATAAGATAATTATTTAATTTAAGTTAATATTATATTTATTAATTTAATTAAATAATTGGAATTATTGGATTATTATTATTATTATTATTGGAATAATAATTATTGGAAAATATATATAAGTTGGAAATAAGAAAAAGAGTCCCATTTGGTAAAGACAGGGTTTCACGTGAAAAGCAGAGAAGCGGCTGAAAAGAGGAAAAGGGCAAAGAGACAGAGCAAGAGGAAGAAGGTTGGAGAAGAGAAAAGCTTGAAGCTTAAAGATTCGCCGGATTAACTCAGGTAAGGGGGGTTTATCGTCGTTTAATGGGTATTATGGGTTAACATGTGATGGTTAGTAATAAGCCGTTGAATTGACCCTAATTGGGATGTTGAATGCTGAGAAATTGTGTTGGATAAGTTGTGTTAAAGCTGTAATTGAATCTGTATTTGTGTGAGTTGTGATTTCCCGAACGTATAGCTTTTTACGGAATCGGAATCGGAGGTCCGGAAGTCCTCCAACGGCGGAAAATGCGGAGAATTCTGCATTCTGCTTCGTGTTAGCGCAGGAACAGCTTTCTGTCTTGCGTTAACCGGTTAACCCAGGGTGTTAACCGGTTAACACTGTTAGGAATTGTGAGGTATTGCTGTTTGCTTGCGTTAACCGGTTAACCCAGGGCGTTAACCGGTTAACACTGTTGTGAGTTGTGAAAATATTGTTGTTCTGTCTGCGTTAACCGGTTAACCCAGGGCGTTAACCGGTTAACACTGTTGAGTTTTGCCAGAAAGCGTGTTTTGTGTTGCGTTAACCGGTTAACCCAGGGCGTTAACCGGTTAACACTGTTGGAAATTGGAAAAAATTAATATTTGAATAATGTGTGCATAATTGGTGTTTGGCCTATATTGGCGTATGATGTAATAGGGATTAATTCCCGCTGTTTTGAGCAGTATAGGTATTAGTGGAGTGTGCTAATACTGTGATTAATTATTTGACATGATAGGATGTTTTGATACATGTGTTGATGAATGTATGATGGTATGCATAATGCTGTGAATGTATATGTTATGTATGCAATTATGAATGGACTGTTTATGGCTTAGAGTGTGAGCATATGTCCATTGTGGATTATTGTTGATGATTTTGCATTGCTAGGTGATTTAGCATGCATATTGTGGCCTTTATGGTGGTAGCTAATTCCCATAGTGAGGAATTAGTGAGTTAGTCATTATGGACTGTTGTTGATGTTCGCATGCTAGGTGAATTAGCGTGCATAGCATGGCCCTTGGGGTGGTAGCTAATTCCCGTGGTGAGGAATTAGTGAGTGAGTCACTAGGTCTCAAATGAGTGGGACTAGTGGGCTTGGTAGCCGTATCTGGATTTGATCGGTGAGGTGAACTATATGTTCACGAATAGTCGGTACCGCATGCATGGAGTCTCATTGCATAATGTATGTATTGTGTATAATATGAATGGATGTGTTCCAATATTATACGTGTGTTTTGATGTTTATGTTGAGCATGATTATGATGTTTGAGTGGAGGTTTCCGTTACCGAATGTGTGATATGATTAGGGTGATTAATGTGTTATTTACTTAGCATTACATGATATTTTATAATGCTTATTATATCGATTGAGGAACTCACCCTTACAACTATGTTTTCAGGTAACGAGCAGTGATTGAATAGAAGCTAGTCCTTGGAGTCTAGTGTAGTCTCCTTAGTGGGTCATGCTCTGATAGATGTAACATCGGGACGGGATGTTTTACCTTGTTGAATAATTTTACATGTAATGTGTTACATGTTTTGAATGATTGATTTGATTTCTATCCGCTGCGTATTGTGCAAATGCTATATGTTTTGAATTAATAAAAGAGCATGACAGTTATTATGGTGAATGGTGTGAAGTGTTTGTGTGACACCCTTAATTGCATATTTACTCTGATTGATATATTGTTATTTTAATTAAATATTTGGGGTATTTTAGAAGGGTGTTACACTTGGGACCAATAACTGCCTGATACAGGGAACAAACATTAGACACTGCGGTGACACCTGTAAAACAGACAAGGGTTAATATGCATGGTATGCGATGCACTGCTTGTTCAGTTTTAAGGCACACCCGTTTTGAAAGGGAATACCCTGCAAATGAATAAGCATGAGATGTTGGATGCAAATATGCAGATGATGTTATGCAATGCAAAGGCCCGTCAATCAGAATTGATGGATCCGCTTAAACATCTGTCAGGTTGCACTGTCTGGAGAGAAATTAAGAGCACACCAAACAAAGGTCATGGGATAGATCATGTTATCCTTAATATCAACCACCCATTTTGGTGGATTATGGTTTACCCCTTATCAACACCCGAGTTCCATTGATATTAAGGATACCTGATCGGATTAACCATGAATCAAGGGTTTGTTGCAAGTCACGAGCATGGAGTTTAGGTTAAGAACCACCCAAAAGGAGTGTACTAAGGTTTAAACCTGCCAAACATGTTCTACAAAAGGTTCCCATACTCATAATCCCATCTTTCGGATATTATCAGAGGAACGACTACTCGTATTCCAACAATATTCTCAAGAGAGACTCTTATGAGTGTAGTATCGCGTAACAATCGTATCAAATCTCACACTTGAACGACTTTCGCACTACGTCCTACGAATAGGCCAAGATGGGTTTGGTAAGCTAAGGTCCTCGGCTTCTTAGGTCTATATTGGAACAAGTAATGTCTAACCACAACTTACTTATGTGACATTATTGATCTCTGTAACACCCCGAATATTGTTAGATTAATTTAAATATTATTTTAATATGATTATTTGAAGGTAAAATGAATTATTAAATAATATTGGGAATTATTATTATTAATATAGATGTTATTTATTTTAATAATAATGAAATAAATAAAATAAATGGAATATGAAGAGTGGAAGGGTAAAAGTGGAATTGGATATAAGAGGCCAAAGTGAGAACTCAGAGTTGTTTTCACGTAATTCTGCCTCAGAGTCAGAGAAAGGGAGAAACGCTGAAGAGAAAGAGAAGGAAGAGGAAAAGGCCAAAGATTGCTCAGAGCTTCCTTCAATCCAAATAGGTAAGGGGTCTGAACCTTATTAAACGATAATATGCGAGCGAATTCATGATATATGTTGGATTGTTGATGGATTTTGGGGATTTTAGGGAGATTGGGAAAGTTGGGGTTTTGGATGGAAATTCTCCGATTTGTGAGTTTTGTTGAGTTATATGCATTATAATCGAAGTATGTTGTGTATATATGACTGTTAAATGTTGATATTGGGTTGTTAGCTGTGGGGTATGAGTTATGGCGAGTAGGGAAGCAAAGCTGCGCTGGTTTCCGTAGCAGATGGCTTCTGTTCGCGCGCGATTCGCGGCGCGAAGCCCAGTTCGCGGCGCGAAGCCCAGTTCGCGGCGCGAACTGGGCAGGATTCAGAGGAGTTCTGTAACGCATCGTTCGCGGCGCGAACCCTGCTTCGCGGCGCGTACTGAAGCGAAATAAATTATTCGCGACGCGATCCTTCGTTCGCGGCGCGTCCTGGAGAAATGGAGTGGTTCGCGGCGCGTCCCTATGTTGGCGGCGCGAACTGTGCTGTGAAGTCAATGTTGGTGAGTTTTTGAGTACGTTGAGTTGCGAGACTCTTAGTAAGTCGCTGTAACTGTATTATAAACAATTAACAGTGATTATATGATTGTGTATGAGGTGTTTACGATGATGATATGTTGAATTTACGTGTCTAGTTGTAAATGTGTTATGTAACGATGTGATATCGTTGTAATGTTGTTGTTGTTTTGTTGAGTTGTATGTCATGCTATTAATGATGATGATAACATGACTATATGATGTTGTTGTTGCTATGTTGATAATGATGCATGTTTGGTGTGCATGCATTCATGAAAGGCCGATGCCTAGTGATGAACGGACTGAGTTCCAATGATGTTGTTGACTCCGGGCTTGTTGAGAGGCTTGGTTCCTCGCGGGGAACTCGGATTCTATGGTGATGAATCTGGGAGTGGTGATCCTGTAGTTGGTCACAAAATGGGTATACCGAGTCGTGTTGAGTCATGCATGGGTGTGTGCATTGCATTTGATATGTTGTTTTGTTGATGTTCATGAGTATGTTGATTATGATGATTATGATGAGCTGTGTCAGCATATGTGAAATATATTTATGTTTATATTTCTGTCGTTATATTATTATTTAATAATGTAATTCTCACCCCTTCTGCATGTGTTTATGTTCATCTATGATGAGCAATGTGCAGATAAAGAGGAGTAGCTATTGTTGAGGTTTGAAGAATAAGTGTAGAGTTATTCTACAGAGTCGAGTCAAATGCTCTGGTCATGTGACACCGGGGTTATGGGATTCGATAGATAATTGGTTATTATTTACGTTGTTTATGATGACTAATATGTTGAGATGCTTTGTTGAGATAATGTTGAAACATTATTATGGATTGTTATATGATGAATGATAATATTTGTGTTGTTGTCCGCTGCGAAGTTTTAATAAAATAAATATATGTTTTATGTTGTGATGCGATAAGTGTTATGTTGTAAGAAATGTAAACTCTTCTACATGTTGTACTCTGATAATCTATTTAAATATGTCGTTTGGGTAGAAGGGTGTTACATTAGTGGTATCAGAGCATAGTCAGTCCAGTCGAGTCATAATGTGAGGTTTTCCCTGTTGGTCGATTAGTGTAAATGACACTGTCGATATTTAACGGTTGTGGTCGTGTTGTGCAGAGTATGGCTGGAGAAAACGACCGTGCGATTGGTGAGGCTTTGGCTGCTATGGCGCAGGCTATGCAGGCGCAACAGAATCCGCCGGTCGACGAGTTTAAGAATTTGGGAAGGTTTCTGAAGAATAACCCTCCTACATTCAAAGGGCGCTATGATCCAGATGGTGCTCAGATTTGGCTGAAGGAAATTGAGAAGATTTTCCGGGTGATGACGTGTACTGAAGCACAGAAGGTGCAGTTTGGTACGCATATGTTATCTGAAGAGGCTGAAAACTGGTGGGATAACACTCGCCAGAGAATTGAAGTACCAGGTGCTGAGATGACTTGGGAAAGGTTCAAGACGGTCTTTCTGGAGAAATATTTTCCTGCTGATGTGCGATGTAAGAAGGAGATGGAATTTCTAGAACTGAAGCAGGGTAACATGTCTGTTGCTGATTACGCTTCGAAGTTTGAGGAGCTGGTGCAGTATTGTCCTCATTATAATGATGCTGATGCTGAGGAATCCAAGTGTGTCAAGTTTGAGAACGGGTTGCGTCCCGAGATCAAACAAGGCATTGGTTACCAGGAGATTCGTAGGTTTCCTACACTGGTTAATAAGTGCAGGATATTTGATGAAGATAGCAAGGCTAGGACTGCTCATTACAAGAGTCTTAGTGAGAAGAAGAATAAGGATTGTGGTAGTCCTTATGCATCTCCGAATGGTAAAGGTAAGCAGAAAGTAGTAGATGAGAAGAAGCCAATTGGGGGAGGATCTCCCATAGCTGGTAAATGTTTCAAGTGTGGCGAGCCAGGCCACCGTGCTGATAGTTGTACCAAGAAAGTGCTGAGATGTTTCCAATGCGGTCAGGCTGGTCATAGAGTTACTGAATGTAAGGATGCTGGTCCGACATGTTTTAATTGTGGCGAGAAAGGCCATATCAGTTCGCAGTGCTCGAAACCGAAGAAGGCGGCTACTGCAACTCATACTACTGGTAGGGTGTTTGCTCTGAGTGGGGCTGAAGCTCCTAAAGAAGATAATTTGATTAAAGGTACTTGCTTGATTAATAATGTTGAATTGCTTGCTATTGTTGACACTGGTGCTACTCATTCGTTTATTTCGTATGAGTGTGCGACCAGGATTGGTGTGATTATGTCGTCCCTAGGCGGAAGTATGGTGATAGATACTCCTGCTAATGGTTCTGTGAAGACTTCTGTTGTCTGTCGAGGTTGTCATTTGACGATCTTTGAGAGAGAGTTCGTGGTTGATTTGGTGTGCTTACCCTTGCACCAAATTGATAATTTTGTTGTGGTGTTCATAGATGATATATTGATATATTCTAAGACGGAAGAAGAGGATGCAGGACATCTGAGAATTGTTTTGCAGGTGTTAAGAGAAAAGAAATTATATGCAAAGTTATCTAAATGTGAGTTCTGGTTGAAGGAAGTGAGTTTCCTTGGCCATGTGATTTCGAGTGGTGGGATTTCTGTTGATCCGGCTAAAGTTGATGCCGTATTACAGTGGGAGACTCCGAAGTCTGCTACTGAGATACGCAGTTTTCTGGGGTTAGCTGGTTATTATCGCAGATTTATTGAGGGCTTCTCTAAGTTGGCATTGCCGTTGACGCAGTTGACTAAGAAGGGTCAAGTGTATGTGTGGGATGCAGCTTGTGAAGCGAGTTTTGTTGAGTTGAAGAGGCGGTTGACCAGTGCTCCAGTGTTGATCTTGCCTAATCCTGGTGAGTCCTTCGTTGTTTATTGTGATGCTTCTTTGATGGGTCTTGGTGGTGTTTTGATGCAGAATGGTAAAGTTGTAGCTTATGCTTCTAGACAGTTGAAAGTTCATGAGAGGAATTATCCTACGCATGATCTAGAACTTGCAGCTGTTGTATTTGTGTTGAAAATGTGGAGGCATTATCTGTATGGTTCCAGATTCGAAGTGTTCAGTGATCACAAGAGTCTGAAGTATCTGTTTGATCAGAAAGAGTTAAATATGAGGCAGAGAAGGTGGTTAGAATTACTGAAGGATTTTGACTTTGAATTGAGTTATCATCCCGGTAAGGCTAATGTAGTTGCAGATGCGCTGAGTAGAAAGTCTCTACATATGTCTATGATGATGGTTCGGGAGCTTGAGTTAATTGAACAGTTCCGTGATATGAGTTTGGGTTGTGAAGTTTCCGCTGATAGTGTAAAGTTGGGTATGCTGAAGTTGACTAGTGGAATTCTGGAAGATATTCGGAATGGTCAGCAAGTTGATGTCGCTCTAGTTGATCATATTACTATGGTTAACCAGGGTAATGGTGGTAATTTTGAGATTGATGAGAATGGCATCCTGCGATTTAAAGGTAGAGTTTGTGTTCCTGAGGTGTCTGAATTGAAAAAGAGTATTCTTGAAGAGGGCCATAGGAGTGGATTGAGTATCCATCCAGGTGCAACTAAAATGTATCAAGATTTGAAGAAGTTGTTTTGGTGGGCTGGTATGAAAAGAGATGTTGCTAAGTTTGTGTATGCCTGTTTGACTTGTCAGAAGTCAAAGATTGAACATCAGAAACCGGCAGGTATGATGCAACCTTTGAAGATTCCTGAATGGAAGTGGGATAGCATTTCCATGGATTTTGTGACGGGATTGCCGAGGACGACGAAAGGTAATGATTCTATTTGGGTGATTGTGGATCGATTGACTAAGTCGGCGCATTTCTTGCCGATGAAGATTAATCACTCTTTAGAGAAGTTGGCAGAGTTGTATATTGAGGAGATAGTGAGGCTGCATGGTATTCCATCCAGTATTGTGTCTGATAGAGATCCCAGATTTACTTCTAGATTTTGGGAAAGTTTGCAGAAAGCGTTGGGGACTAAGTTGAGGTTGAGTTCAGCTTATCATCCTCAGACTGATGGTCAGACTGAAAGAACTATCCAATCCTTGGAGGATTTGTTGAGAGCTTGTGTGTTGGAGCAGAGTGGTTCTTTGGATAGTTATTTGCCGTTGGTGGAGTTTACTTATAATAATAGTTTTCATGCTAGTATCGGTATGGCTCCATATGAAGCATTGTATGGTAGGAGGTGTAGAACTCCATTGTGTTGGTATGAATCAGGTGAGAGTGTTGTACTCGGACCTGAGATTGTGCAGCAGACGACTGAAAGGGTTAAGATGATTCAGGAGAAAATGAAGATTTCTCAGAGTCGTCAGAAGAGTTATCATGATAAGAGGAGAAAGGCACTTGAGTTCCAAGAGGGAGATCATGTGTTCTTGAGAGTTACTCCGACGACAGGTGTGGGTAGAGCTTTAAAGTCTAAAAAGCTTACTCCGAGGTTTGTGGGTCCGTATCAGATTTTGAAGAGGGTTGGGGAAGTGGCGTATCGGATAGCTTTACCGCCGTCGCTTTCTAATCTGCATGATGTGTTTCATGTATCTCAGTTGAGAAAATATATTGCGGATCCTTCGCATGTTGTTCAGTTGGATGATATCCAGGTGAGGGATAATTTGACCGTTGAGGTGTGGCCAATTCGGATAGATGACCGAGAAGAGAAGACCCTGAGAGGTAAGAAGATTGCTCTAGTGAAAGTTGTTTGGGGAGGTCCAGCTGGTGAGAGCTTGACTTGGGAGCGTGAAAATCAGATGAAGGAGTCGTATCCGGCTCTATTTGCTTGAGGTATGTTTTCGAGGACGAAAACTTCTAAAGTGGGGGAGAGTTGTAACACCCCGAATATTGTTAGATTAATTTAAATATTATTTTAATATGATTATTTGTAGGTAAAATGAATTATTAAATAATATTGGGAATTATTATTATTAATATAGATGTTATTTATTTTAATAATAATGAAATAAATAAAATAAATGGAATATGAAGAGTGGAAGGGTAAAAGTAGAATTGGATATAAGAGGCCAAAGTGAGAACTCAAAGTTGTTTTCACGTAATTCTGCCTCAGAGTCAGAGAAAGGGAGAAACGCTGAAGAGAAAGAGAAGGAAGAGGAAAAGGCCAAAGATTGCTCAGAGCTTCCTTCAATCCAAATAGGTAAGGGGTCTGAACCTTATTAAACGATAATATGCGAGCGAATTCATGATATATGTTGGATTGTTGATGGATTTTGGGGATTTTAGGGAGATTGGGAAAGTTGGGGTTTTGGATGGAAATTCTCCGATTTGTGAGTTTTGTTGAGTTATATGCATTATAATCGAAGTATGTTGTGTATATATGACTGTTAAATGTTGATATTGGGTTGTTAGCTGTGGGGTATGAGTTATGGCGAGTAGGGAAGCAAAGCTGCGCTGGTTTCCGTAGCAGATGGCTTCTGTTCGCGCGCGATTCGCGGCGCGAAGCCCAGTTCGCGGCGCGAACTGGGCAGGATTCAGAGGAGTTCTGTAACGCATCGTTCGCGGCGCGAACCCTGCTTCGCGGCGCGTACTGAAGCGAAATAAATTATTCGCGACGCGATCCTTCGTTCGCGGCGCGTCCTGGAGAAATGGAGTGGTTCGCGGCGCGTCCCTATGTTGGCGGCGCGAACTGTGCTGTGAAGTCAATGTTGGTGAGTTTTTGAGTACGTTGAGTTGCGAGACTCTTAGTAAGTCGCTGTAACTGTATTATAAACAATTAACAGTGATTATATGATTGTGTATGAGGTGTTTACGATGATGATATGTTGAATTTACGTGTCTAGTTGTAAATGTGTTATGTAACGATGTGATATCGTTGTAATGTTGTTGTTGTTTTGTTGAGTTGTATGTCATGCTATTAATGATGATGATAACATGACTATATGATGTTGTTGTTGCTATGTTGATAATGATGCATGTTTGGTGTGCATGCATTCATGAAAGGCCGATGCCTAGTGATGAACGGACTGAGTTCCAATGATGTTGTTGACTCCGGGCTTGTTGAGAGGCTTGGTTCCTCGCGGGGAACTCGGATTCTATGGTGATGAATCTGGGAGTGGTGATCCTGTAGTTGGTCACAAAATGGGTATACCGAGTCGTGTTGAGTCATGCATGGGTGTGTGCATTGCATTTGATATGTTGTTTTGTTGATGTTCATGAGTATGTTGATTATGATGATTATGATGAGCTGTGTCAGCATATGTGAAATATATTTATGTTTATATTTCTGTCGTTATATTATTATTTAATAATGTAATTCTCACCCCTTCTGCATGTGTTTATGTTCATCTATGATGAGCAATGTGCAGATAAAGAGGAGTAGCTATTGTTGAGGTTTGAAGAATAAGTGTAGAGTTATTCTACAGAGTCGAGTCAAATGCTCTGGTCATGTGACACCGGGGTTATGGGATTCGATAGATAATTGGTTATTATTTACGTTGTTTATGATGACTAATATGTTGAGATGCTTTGTTGAGATAATGTTGAAACATTATTATGGATTGTTATATGATGAATGATAATATTTGTGTTGTTGTCCGCTGCGAAGTTTTAATAAAATAAATATATGTTTTATGTTGTGATGCGATAAGTGTTATGTTGTAAGAAATGTAAACTCTTCTACATGTTGTACTCTGATAATCTATTTAAATATGTCGTTTGGGTAGAAGGGTGTTACATTAGTGGTATCAGAGCATAGTCAGTCCAGTCGAGTCATAATGTGAGGTTTTCCCTGTTGGTCGATTAGTGTAAATGACACTGTCGATATTTAACGGTTGTGGTCGTGTTGTGCAGAGTATGGCTGGAGAAAACGACCGTGCGATTGGTGAGGCTTTGGCTGCTATGGCGCAGGCTATGCAGGCGCAACAGAATCCGCCGGTCGACGAGTTTAAGAATTTGGGAAGGTTTCTGAAGAATAACCCTCCTACATTCAAAGGGCGCTATGATCCAGATGGTGCTCAGATTTGGCTGAAGGAAATTGAGAAGATTTTCCGGGTGATGACGTGTACTGAAGCACAGAAGGTGCAGTTTGGTACGCATATGTTATCTGAAGAGGCTGAAAACTGGTGGGATAACACTCGCCAGAGAATTGAAGTACCAGGTGCTGAGATGACTTGGGAAAGGTTCAAGACGGTCTTTCTGGAGAAATATTTTCCTGCTGATGTGCGATGTAAGAAGGAGATGGAATTTCTAGAACTGAAGCAGGGTAACATGTCTGTTGCTGATTACGCTTCGAAGTTTGAGGAGCTGGTGCAGTATTGTCCTCATTATAATGATGCTGATGCTGAGGAATCCAAGTGTGTCAAGTTTGAGAACGGGTTGCGTCCCGAGATCAAACAAGGCATTGGTTACCAGGAGATTCGTAGGTTTCCTACACTGGTTAATAAGTGCAGGATATTTGATGAAGATAGCAAGGCTAGGACTGCTCATTACAAGAGTCTTAGTGAGAAGAAGAATAAGGATTGTGGTAGTCCTTATGCATCTCCGAATGGTAAAGGTAAGCAGAAAGTAGTAGATGAGAAGAAGCCAATGGGGGAGGATCTCCCATAGCTGGTAAATGTTTCAAGTGTGGCGAGCCAGGCCACCGTGCTGATAGTTGTACCAAGAAAGTGCTGAGATGTTTCCAATGCGGTCAGGCTGGTCATAGAGTTACTGAATGTAAGGATGCTGGTCCGACATGTTTTAATTGTGGCGAGAAAGGCCATATCAGTTCGCAGTGCTCGAAACCGAAGAAGGCGGCTACTGCAACTCATACTACTGGTAGGGTGTTTGCTCTGAGTGGGGCTGAAGCTCCTAAAGAAGATAATTTGATTAAAGGTACTTGCTTGATTAATAATGTTGAATTGCTTGCTATTGTTGACACTGGTGCTACTCATTCGTTTATTTCGTATGAGTGTGCGACCAGGATTGGTGTGATTATGTCGTCCCTAGGCGGAAGTATGGTGATAGATACTCCTGCTAATGGTTCTGTGAAGACTTCTGTTGTCTGTCGAGGTTGTCATTTGACGATCTTTGAGAGAGAGTTCGTGGTTGATTTGGTGTGCTTACCCTTGCACCAAATTGATAATTTTGTTGTGGTGTTCATAGATGATATATTGATATATTCTAAGACGGAAGAAGAGGATGCAGGACATCTGAGAATTGTTTTGCAGGTGTTAAGAGAAAAGAAATTATATGCAAAGTTATCTAAATGTGAGTTCTGGTTGAAGGAAGTGAGTTTCCTTGGCCATGTGATTTCGAGTGGTGGGATTTCTGTTGATCCGGCTAAAGTTGATGCCGTATTACAGTGGGAGACTCCGAAGTCTGCTACTGAGATACGCAGTTTTCTGGGGTTAGCTGGTTATTATCGCAGATTTATTGAGGGCTTCTCTAAGTTGGCATTGCCGTTGACGCAGTTGACTAAGAAGGGTCAAGTGTATGTGTGGGATGCAGCTTGTGAAGCGAGTTTTGTTGAGTTGAAGAGGCGGTTGACCAGTGCTCCAGTGTTGATCTTGCCTAATCCTGGTGAGTCCTTCGTTGTTTATTGTGATGCTTCTTTGATGGGTCTTGGTGGTGTTTTGATGCAGAATGGTAAAGTTGTAGCTTATGCTTCTAGACAGTTGAAAGTTCATGAGAGGAATTATCCTACGCATGATCTAGAACTTGCAGCTGTTGTATTTGTGTTGAAAATGTGGAGGCATTATCTGTATGGTTCCAGATTCGAAGTGTTCAGTGATCACAAGAGTCTGAAGTATCTGTTTGATCAGAAAGAGTTAAATATGAGGCAGAGAAGGTGGTTAGAATTACTGAAGGATTTTGACTTTGAATTGAGTTATCATCCCGGTAAGGCTAATGTAGTTGCAGATGCGCTGAGTAGAAAGTCTCTACATATGTCTATGATGATGGTTCGGGAGCTTGAGTTAATTGAACAGTTCCGTGATATGAGTTTGGGTTGTGAAGTTTCCGCTGATAGTGTAAAGTTGGGTATGCTGAAGTTGACTAGTGGAATTCTGGAAGATATTCGGAATGGTCAGCAAGTTGATGTCGCTCTAGTTGATCATATTACTATGGTTAACCAGGGTAATGGTGGTAATTTTGAGATTGATGAGAATGGCATCCTGCGATTTAAAGGTAGAGTTTGTGTTCCTGAGGTGTCTGAATTGAAAAAGAGTATTCTTGAAGAGGGCCATAGGAGTGGATTGAGTATCCATCCAGGTGCAACTAAAATGTATCAAGATTTGAAGAAGTTGTTTTGGTGGGCTGGTATGAAAAGAGATGTTGCTAAGTTTGTGTATGCCTGTTTGACTTGTCAGAAGTCAAAGATTGAACATCAGAAACCGGCAGGTATGATGCAACCTTTGAAGATTCCTGAATGGAAGTGGGATAGCATTTCCATGGATTTTGTGACGGGATTGCCGAGGACGACGAAAGGTAATGATTCTATTTGGGTGATTGTGGATCGATTGACTAAGTCGGCGCATTTCTTGCCGATGAAGATTAATCACTCTTTAGAGAAGTTGGCAGAGTTGTATATTGAGGAGATAGTGAGGCTGCATGGTATTCCATCCAGTATTGTGTCTGATAGAGATCCCAGATTTACTTCTAGATTTTGGGAAAGTTTGCAGAAAGCGTTGGGGACTAAGTTGAGGTTGAGTTCAGCTTATCATCCTCAGACTGATGGTCAGACTGAAAGAACTATCCAATCCTTGGAGGATTTGTTGAGAGCTTGTGTGTTGGAGCAGAGTGGTTCTTTGGATAGTTATTTGCCGTTGGTGGAGTTTACTTATAATAATAGTTTTCATGCTAGTATCGGTATGGCTCCATATGAAGCATTGTATGGTAGGAGGTGTAGAACTCCATTGTGTTGGTATGAATCAGGTGAGAGTGTTGTACTCGGACCTGAGATTGTGCAGCAGACGACTGAAAGGGTTAAGATGATTCAGGAGAAAATGAAGATTTCTCAGAGTCGTCAGAAGAGTTATCATGATAAGAGGAGAAAGGCACTTGAGTTCCAAGAGGGAGATCATGTGTTCTTGAGAGTTACTCCGACGACAGGTGTGGGTAGAGCTTTAAAGTCTAAAAAGCTTACTCCGAGGTTTGTGGGTCCGTATCAGATTTTGAAGAGGGTTGGGGAAGTGGCGTATCGGATAGCTTTACCGCCGTCGCTTTCTAATCTGCATGATGTGTTTCATGTATCTCAGTTGAGAAAATATATTGCGGATCCTTCGCATGTTGTTCAGTTGGATGATATCCAGGTGAGGGATAATTTGACCGTTGAGGTGTGGCCAATTCGGATAGATGACCGAGAAGAGAAGACCCTGAGAGGTAAGAAGATTGCTCTAGTGAAAGTTGTTTGGGGAGGTCCAGCTGGTGAGAGCTTGACTTGGGAGCGTGAAAATCAGATGAAGGAGTCGTATCCGGCTCTATTTGCTTGAGGTATGTTTTCGAGGACGAAAACTTCTAAAGTGGGGGAGAGTTGTAACACCCCGAATATTGTTAGATTAATTTAAATATTATTTTAATATGATTATTTGTAGGTAAAATGAATTATTAAATAATATTGGGAATTATTATTATTAATATAGATGTTATTTATTTTAATAATAATGAAATAAATAAAATAAATGGAATATGAAGAGTGGAAGGGTAAAAGTGGAATTGGATATAAGAGGCCAAAGTGAGAACTCAAAGTTGTTTTCACGTAATTCTGCCTCAGAGTCAGAGAAAGGGAGAAACGCTGAAGAGAAAGAGAAGGAAGAGGAAAAGGCCAAAGATTGCTCAGAGCTTCCTTCAATCCAAATAGGTAAGGGGTCTGAACCTTATTAAACGATAATATGCGAGCGAATTCATGATATATGTTGGATTGTTGATGGATTTTGGGGATTTTAGGGAGATTGGGAAAGTTGGGGTTTTGGATGGAAATTCTCAGATTTGTGAGTTTTGTTGAGTTATATGCATTATAATCGAAGTATGTTGTGTATATATGACTGTTAAATGTTGATATTGGGTTGTTAGCTGTGGGGTATGAGTTATGGCGAGTAGGGAAGCAAAGTTGCGCTGGTTTCCGTAGCAGATGGCTTCTGTTCGCGCGCGATTCGCGGCGCGAAGCCCAGTTCGCGGCGCGAACTGGGCAGGATTCAGAGGAGTTCTGTAACGCATCGTTCGCGGCGCGAACCCTGCTTCGCGGCGCGTACTGAAGCGAAATAAATTATTCGCGACGCGATCCTTCGTTCGCGGCGCGTCCTGGAGAAATGGAGTGGTTCGCGGCGCGTCCCTATGTTGGCGGCGCGAACTGTGCTGTGAAGTCAATGTTGGTGAGTTTTTGAGTACGTTGAGTTGCGAGACTCTTAGTAAGTCGCTGTAACTGTATTATAAACAATTAACAGTGATTATATGATTGTGTATGAGGTGTTTACGATGATGATATGTTGAATTTACGTGTCTAGTTGTAAATGTGTTATGTAACGATGTGATATCGTTGTAATGTTGTTGTTGTTTTGTTGAGTTGTATGTCATGCTATTAATGATGATGATAACATGACTATATGATGTTGTTGTTGCTATGTTGATAATGATGCATGTTTGGTGTGCATGCATTCATGAAAGGCCGATGCCTAGTGATGAACGGACTGAGTTCCAATGATGTTGTTGACTCCGGGCTTGTTGAGAGGCTTGGTTCCTCGCGGGGAACTCGGATTCTATGGTGATGAATCTGGGAGTGGTGATCCTGTAGTTGGTCACAAAATGGGTATACCGAGTCGTGTTGAGTCATGCATGGGTGTGTGCATTGCATTTGATATGTTGTTTTGTTGATGTTCATGAGTATGTTGATTATGATGATTATGATGAGCTGTGTCGGCATATGTGAAATATATTTATGTTTATATTTCTGTCGTTATATTATTATTTAATAATGTAATTCTCACCCCTTCTGCATGTGTTTATGTTCATCTATGATGAGCAATGTGCAGATAAAGAGGAGTAGCTATTGTTGAGGTTTGAAGAATAAGTGTAGAGTTATTCTACAGAGTCGAGTCAAATGCTCTGGTCATGTGACACCGGGGTTATGGGATTCGATAGATAATTGGTTATTATTTACGTTGTTTATGATGACTAATATGTTGAGATGCTTTGTTGAGATAATGTTGAAACATTATTATGGATTGTTATATGATGAATGATAATATTTGTGTTGTTGTCCGCTGCGAAGTTTTAATAAAATAAATATATGTTTTATGTTGTGATGCGATAAGTGTTATGTTGTAAGAAATGTAAACTCTTTTACATGTTGTACTCTGATAATCTATTTAAATATGTCGTTTGGGTAGAAGGGCGTTACAATCTCAACATGACCTCCACCAAGTGAATGGGCTTGTAAGTCAACTCGCTAAGGAATAACTCCACACAAGTCGACAGGACTATGCCATTCTCCTATCCTAAGTGCACTCGAGTTCGGGTATAGAACTCATCTCACAAAGATCACCAAGCAGCCAGCCAACAGAAACAACAATGATATATACACAATGCAATAAGGTAAAGCAGGTAAATAAATAACTGCAAAAAAGCATGAACACCCAATAAACAAACAAACTACAAAAGCTAGGAGGGACTCGCTTAGGGCAGATGGACCAGCAAGAGGTCAACTTCTTTTTTTCCCCAGCAGAGTCGCCAGCTGTTGCAACCTGAAAAATACAGTGTGCGAAAAAACAACAACCGGCGAAAGAAAAAGACAGAAGAGTCGCCACCGTGCGTTATTCATCCCAAAGGAGGGAAAGGAAACGCTCGAAGTAAACCTGAAAAAAGGAAAGGACAAGATGGGGTCTCGCAACCAAATCTTGGGTTCGGGAGTCGGTTATGCGAAGGGAAGGTATTAGCACCCCTACGCATCCGTAGTACTCTACGGGATCCACTTGTGTAGTTCTTGTCTAAAGGGTGTGAGTTTATCTTGTGCTGTTTACCAAAAAAAAAAGGGTTAAATGAAAATGACTCGCGCGGATGTCGCATCCACTGCATACGTATCTCATCTGAATATGAGAATCAGAGTCTTCGTAGCTCGACTGACCTATGGGTTGGGGGATGTGTGCTCGCTAAGACATCGCGTCTTATGCCTACATATCTCATCTGGCCTGAGAATCAGAGCAAAACGTAGTTCGGCTAACTACGGGGTTATGGATTGGGTTTTGGACGAACGACGTTACTACGCAATCTACCGGATGCTCGACCTTTGGAGACTTACTTGCCTGTAGTAGAAGGAGTTAACGTGTTGCTTTGGGTTTTAGGGTTTGGGATGCTCGAGGGCAAAAAGGCAGTCCTTGACGAAGGAACCGCGCTACCTGCAGGGATATGAATACAAAACACAAAACATGTATCTCAAAGTAAAATGCCACCAATGGGCTCAAACGTTGCCTCCTATCGAGGTCTTCCAGCTAGGAAAGCAGTAAAATGCGGGAAAAATGTAAAAGTACCACGCGGATAAAGATCCGAAGTAACAACAATTAGAGGAATGGGAAACCCTGAGATCCTTCCAAGCTAATGCCATCAAAGAAAAGTGAGTCAGTACAGGTAATCGGAATGAACCCACAGGGGTTATCCCACAAATAAAGTGGGAAACCACGCAAGTTATCCCTGCAAAAGTCATGTGCCTTCACAAAAACTCAACAAAAGGGTTAGTGAAACAAGATAGGGTAACCAAGAGTTGCCCCCAAATCAAAATGTAACCACATGAATCATTCCCTTTCAATTCACAAAAAAAAAAACCAAGGGTAGGAGGCCTAAACCTCTTGTTAAACATATGCATCAAAAGGGTATCAAATTCACCCATAATACCTCATACATTCAGAAAATTCAAATTGAAAGCATAGAGATGATGGATATAGGGCAAACCTAATTGGAGAGCTTGATTGAAATTGGATTGCACCGGGGTTTGCAGAACAATCTCAGGGTTTATATGAGGTAGAACTGGTTCTTTGCCAATGAGTTCCCTTCAGTGTCCGGAGGTTGCTCTGAACTCTGTTGACTCTTCTCTCACTTTCTTTTTCCTCCAGGGTTTTGTTGCAAGGAAACCTCAGAGTATTTTGCTTCTCTTCCTTCTTCTCCTCTTCTGTGTGGCCTTTGTTTCAATGAAACTCTAGTATTTATAGGCTAATATTGGTAGCTTAGTGGGCTTTTGAGAAAGGTCCAAGTCCAAGATTTTTTTATTATTTATTTAATTAATTAATTAATTAAATTTTTTTTTTTTTTTTTATTTATTATTTTTTTTTTTCGTTTTTTTTTTTTTTTTTTTTTTTTTTGGATCTAATTCTGATTGACATGATGAAATGCAATATGAAATGCTAAATGAATGCATGAATGAGGAGGGCAAATTTTGGGGTGTTACATGTAGCTACAGGTTTCATGCATGCAAGGTGGCTTGACCAATTTAGCATAACACTTGCATTTTCACTAATTACTTTGGTTTGGCCTAATCATGATTAACAAACATGCTTAACAGAACATATATAACCATAATCATAACCGTTTTCTGGCTAAGCATAACAGAATTTGGAAATTGAGATCTAGATCCAAAACTTTTCATTTTTTCTCTCTCACTTTTTCTGCAATTTTCTTCACAAACATAGCATCATCCTTGATCAATCCTTCATCCATGTGCATAATTGAGTTGAATTGAAGCAAGATCCATTGATTCTCAAGCCAATTTAAGAACTGTTGCAAGTGTGCTCATCAATGGCAATTCGAGTTTTCAGCTAGATCGTGTAACATTAACATCAAAACTTTCCTCCATTCATTCATATGAGCACTAAGGAGTTTCTGTTTGGATCTTCCAGGACTTGAAAGCATCGATTTCATAACTGCACTTCCAACAAGGTGAGATTTCGACTTGCATAATTCTTGAAATTAGTGAATGCTTTTGGTAGATCTTTGAGTGTAGGTCATGCTGCAATTTGAACCATTGATTTTCATCAAGAATTGAGGAAGTTATAGTGGATTTAAGATTGATGCATGAATATGTTTTGCTTCGAATCTTTTGATGTAGGAAGAATTAGGATAAAATAAGTTTGGATTGATGATGTACGTTGAAAGAGGATTCTAGTGATATGCATCTCATGAATTTCTGAAACAATTTGTTCTTGAGCTATGAATGCGTATGAACATGTATGAAACCCTAGGTTTTTTCCAGAATTCGCGTTTTGATCTTCATTTTCGCTCGCTGCATGTGTTATGTTGTTATTCCTCCATGCAGTGGACCACGTGTCCTGGTCCACTAGTGAGCGCGCGCCAATTTGAAACCATACTCCCTTCGATTCCCCGTTGGCGCATTGGGGAATTTGGCTTGGCAATTTTAGTTCATCATTTCTTACATGTTCATACTATGTTCCATGTCATTTTTTTATTTTTCTCTTCCATTCAATAATTCATAACTTCTTGATTACTTGTCCAATTAACATGAGATTTTTTCCATTGTGTTCATCATGATCTCTACAATTTTTTGATTATTTTTACAAAAATTGTGCATGCCTGGATTTTTAGTTTGGCTAGGGAATGTTCATACATGTGTTTCCTTGCACCTTTCTTACCATTTTGATTGTGAAATGATGATGCTTAATCCAATGAAGCTGAAAATTTACATGCATAAACTAGACACCTTTAGGGATTTTTTGATATAGAGTTTGTGATTTTATCGTTTCTGGTTCTGGAGATATGCTATGATGAATGTAGGTGTGACAATTTGTGTCACACCCTTGCTTGCTTGACTTGTGGATTTTCATTACCATGCCATATGAACTCCAAATAATCTGAATTTTTGCATGTTGATTCTTCTGGATGTTAGGTTTGAGTGTGAATTTATGTGGATTTTTTGAGTGCATTTACAATTTGTTTGAGAATTTCCTTTCTGTTTGACCAATTGTGGACTTTTTGAGAGTCATGAACTTCTATGATTTGTGAAATTCTTGATATGTATCACATGAACTTGAAATTTTGTGGAGTGATTATATACACTTTTAAGTTTATCTTGGCTTTGGTTTGAGTCATTTATCATGTTCCTACTCTGTTTTAGGCTTGTGTGAAGTTGATGCATGAAATTGTGCTTTGTTTGAGCTTGTTTTGCCATGCCTTGACTTGTTGAATTTAATTGACATGCTTCCCTTTGTCCAAATGACTTGAATTTTGGTGTGATGATCATGTGATGAATGCTGTTTAGCCATGATTTGTCTTGGGATTTATTGAATTATTTTTGAGTTAGTTTGGATTGATTCATTCTGTTTGGTCCAATGAGCTTTCAAATGGCATGCTTTGCCTTAGATGCTTTGTGAAATGAAATTGGTGTATGATATGAACATGGGACCAATTGGGTGTTGTTCTAATTTGATTGAACTTGATTTGTGTCAATTTTCATGTTCTGTTTTGAATTATTTCTCCCTCTTTGACCCTAGGCCTTGTCCTAGGGGTTTGCTTCTCATGTTTGAGCTTGGTTTGCAGGTTAAGAAGCATATGGCATTGAGGGAATTGATTCACATTGCTTGAGTTGCTTATTTGGTTGATGTTGATTAACATTAAGTTTGTTTTGTAGGTGGCTTCTAAGTCATTTGTGTTGAAGCATTGGCTTGTCCCTTGCTTGATGCATTGCTTGTGTACAGTTAACTGTTGACTTGTAACTATCTGTTTGAGTGTTTGAGTTGTGTACTGACTGAGCTAGATTGTTTTCAGGTACATTAGTTGCTATAGTTCATTGTGAACTTGCTTTTTCTGTTGCTTGGTTGTTTAACCAATTGAGGTATAACCCACTGACTCCATGTAGTCTGGAAGACCTGGCCTGTTACTTGGCCAGGCACCTGTCTGAAGTCCTCCTTAAGAGGCAATGCTTGTGATTGTTTATCTTTGTCCCCAAGCAGGAAAAGACCTTTAATAAGGCAATTGGCAGATACAAGAGATGTGCAATCCATCTCCTGCTATTCAGTTGAGTCATCCCTTTGCTCACACAACTGGTGTTGATGCATTGTGGATACTAACCCAAGATCCATGTTGAGTCAGTCATAAGTGTAGAAGGGTTCCCACTTTCTGAACCCACACTTCCTTTGTTTGAAGCTCTCCCTGGCCAGGGATAAGAGCTGTGAGGCACACCCCTCACTTCCTATTTCATCTGCTTCACCCTAACTCTCAATGTTTGGGTTAAGAGCTAACATCACCCGAGTACAGTTGGCTTGCTTTTGCAGCCTAACCCTTGCGTGAGCCCATTTTGTCTGTATATAGTGTGTGCTAATTGTGTATGTTTGCTTTGTTTTGATTGTGCTTGCATGCTTTGCTTTGCCTGCTTAGGATTAGCTTGCTGTCTGTGCAAGATAGATAGAAAACTCAACCTAGGACCATTGTGGAATACATGATAACTATTAGGCTCGAGTCAGTCTTCCTTCTAGTTAGTCATTTCCCAGTCTCTGGTTAGGAGAAAGTTTCTCCCTGTTAAGGGGAACTACGTTGCCCTGATCCTCATACCAGATGAGGTACGTAGGCAGGAGGTCGTACGAGATCTCTCCGGGCACCCTTTTTCTTTTGTGTGTGTTTGCTTGATAGTTGCTAGGCTCGAGTTCCCGACTCCTTAGTAACTTGTTGCTTGTTTCTTCTTGTGTGTGTTAGGAGATGGATGTAAGCCCAGCGATTGGCATTCCGTATCCTATTGTTGTGTGCTTGTAGCCCAATATAAGTCCATCAAGTGGCATTTGGTTTCCAGTGTGGGTTTGTTTGGTTCGGAAGCTGATGTAAGTCCAGCGATTGGCATTCAGTTTCCATGTTTGCCTGTTTGTGTGTTTGCTTTGACGTCTCAGCGTCTGCGCGTGTGTTTTGTTTCAGCGTGCGTGAGCCGAACTACGGTAGCTCTGATTCTCATTCCAGATGAGATACATAGGCATAGGATGCGATATCCTAGCGAGCCCTTTCCCCTCTTGTCCACCTGTGTTGTTTTCAGTGTGTGTGTGATGTTTGTTTTAGCAACCTTTTCCTATCTTTTGAGCATGGATCCCGTCGAGTACGACGGATGCGTAGGGGTGCTAATACCTTCCCTTCGCATAACCGACTCCCGATCCCATTCTCTTTGGTCGCGAGACCATGCTTTTCCCAGGTTTACTTCGAGCGTTTCCTTTCCCTATTTTGGGATAAATAACGCACGGTGGCGGCTCTGTGTTGTGTTGTTTTAGCCCGCCGGTTGTTTTTCGTGGATGCGACAAAGAGATACGGGTCAGAGGGTTAATTATGAAAAGGGAAGGTATTATAACCCTAAACATCCATGATACTCCATGGGAACCTCTTTGAAGATGTGTACCTTTTGGTTTGAAAAAGGTGTCATTTGCAAAAGATTTGAGAGATGGGAAAAGATATATTTTTCTTAATTTATGTTTACCAAGAATCTTGAAACTTCATGCTTATGTACCAACAAAGTGCAACAGAGGATCATAACCTCGTAGTTCATGGTAAAAATAACAATGATGTTTGTTTTGATTTATTTTTAATGAAAATACATTTTGTCATTCTAAAGAGAATACTCAACTAGTCGCCCACAAGTATGAGAACTTTGCATAATCATTAGAAGGGCTCTAACTTGGATAAAAAAATATAAGTATGCCATTAGCTCTCTTAGATGGAAAAGAATTATCATAAATACTATGGAGATAGTAGAATTATATCTCAACTATGGGAATGACTCATGTCTAAACTTTGAGAAAAGTTTTAAAAGGAAAATTGCACAAAGGGCACAAAAACAATTTGAATGAGTTATGCATTTTTTTAAGTCTTTTGAAATTAGTCTGAATATGCTTAAGATGAATTAGAATTTATTAGGAAAAGGTTTTGAAAATCACTTGACAAAATTCAAGGTTTATTGATAACGTGGTTCAAGTTTGAAATCAAGAAGATTTTTGAAAAGAGGGAGAATATTTGAAAATTAAAGAAAGGGAGGAGGAGAAGAGACTTTCCTAGAGAATAAATTAAAATCTAGGGAGGAAAGATCTAACCGAGAGATAGAAAGTTTTATGACATAAGTCAAGCAAGAATTACCTCCTTTGGATTAAGCATCAAGCAAGCCAGATAAGCAAAGAATAATCATGCATCAGATGAAACCAAAGTAACTCAACCAAGTCTCCAAAAGAAGTCCAAAGTCAAAGGTATAAGATAAATCCCAAGGTCTCAAATCACAATCTCCTAAGGCAAAGCTAAAGGTCCTAGCTCTAAGTCCATAACTCCATAACATTGCTATGGATAGTAACCTCAAGTCCATGAGTCAAGGGAAACAAAACTTTTATGGGTTTTTTCTTTATTAATGTCTTTTGCAATGAAATCAAAGTCCCAATGGACAAAGAACAAATAATAAGCCATAAAACAATATGATATGATATGCTAAAATAAAAGTATAAAGTAAGCCACAAGAAATAAATGCATAAGATAAATGACATTAAAATAGAAGTTAACTTCCATAGAGTTAGTTTCTTTCCATTTGATGATCCTCCAAGCATAATTGGGTATTGTTATGTAAGGAGAAGTTATAAAGGATGTTGAGAAGAGTCATATGCAAAAAGAAGCATTCAAAAATATTGAAAATTGAAGGAGTTGTGATCCTTGGAACTTTGACTTCAAATGTTGACTTTTTTTGGTCAAGGTACATGGATGATCATAAGAACTCAAAATAAGGTTTCCTTGAATGTCTCTTGATTATATTGCTCAAAGTTTGAAGTAACTTGTTGAAGAAGGTATGGAAATAAACACATGAACCTTTGACTTTCCTTGAGAAGTAAACAACAAAACTTTGATGTATTCTTGATCAAAATGAGATTGAAAGTTGCTTTAGAACCTTTGAGATCATTCATTAGAAGATATCCGCCTTGAGAATCAATGTTTGACCATACTTTAACTTGAGGAATCAATACAAACCCTAGCTGGGGAACCATGCTTGATGCTATTGATGAAAAGCCCTAACTTGCACAATAAATTTAAGAAAAACAAAACATATTTTTTCTATTTTGATTAGTGGTTAGATAAGTAATGAACATGGAAACACAAAGGTAAAAAAACGAAGAAAGAGGTGCTTGATGATCCCTGAGAAAGGAAAACCCCAAAGGTGAGAAGGAGAGGGACCAAGAGGTGACCTTGTTTGTATGCAAGGATGCCAATGGTATGTGGGATCTTAGGGTTAAACATTAGGGTATGACAGTATGTCCTTCATGTCACATCTGGTTTGGCATATGTTTGATGCAAGTTTGCTTGGTTTTCTTTGCTCATGTTTCTTGTACATGACATGGTTCTAGAGAAGGTAACTTGGCTCAGGGTGCAACAAAATTTTTGCAATGGTTTTTGTACATGTTTCATGATAGGTATGCTCATGTTATAGCCTTGTAATTATTTTGTGGTATGGATTTCATTGCACCCCGGCTTGCATTGTTGTCTTTGCATTGCATTTTGTAGGTCAAGTGCACATGGAACGGTGGTTGAACATTACCTAAAAACAAGATATTCACTAGCTTGCACTTGAAGTAACATTGACAAATTATACAAATCAATGATCAAGAGTGAAAGAAAGATGACTTATGGAGAGTGAAATACGGATTAGGGTTTTAGGATGTACAATGGGTGAGTTGACTTAAAGTTGACCAAAAAAGTTAACTGTTGACCAAAGCCAACATTTGGTCAAAGTGCGATTTTTGTAGACTTTTGTATATATGTACATCCTTATGATTTGTGTAATGGAATTTGAGGTTCTTGAATGAAGTTGACACTTATGTTCGATGTTTGAATTTGATATTGAATTGATTCGAACATTGAACATATTAACTTAAAATGGCTTGAAATGAACTATATCCATGACTTGAATTGATCATATTAGCATGGTAAATGAACAAGGCTAACACTTGAATTGAATCACACTAGGTTTAACAACTTGAATAGACAATGCCAAGAATGCACCAAAGATCCATGGATAGACCATGAATGAACCATGATCAAACTAATGGATGTGTATGGATGGTAAAAGACTTAGATAAATCCTTAGACCTTATCAAGGACCAACCCAAAGATCCTCGGGAAAAATCCTAAGGTATTGAAAATGTCATGAAATGGATTTATGACCAATGACCAGATGAAACCAAACCAAGAATGGACCAAGCACTTTAGATTACCTGATGAAATGGATATAAGAAAAGAATGATCAAGCCATGGGCTAGGAATGAAGATATGATAAGATGAAATGTTGTGGAATGGAAGCTAATTAAAGTGGTGGGACCAAGAACTTGTAATCAATTGTCATGAACAAGATGAATGGAATCAACACCAAGAAACCAAAATGAATGAACCATGAACAATAGGTTATTGAATGCAATTTGGCCAAGCAAGGGGAACACACACAAGAGCATGGGACATAAATTAGGGTTTGGGGACACCATGATCAAGTGAGGATCCCAAATTAGGGTTTTGCTTCTCCAAGAAGCCACAGTTCAATCACCCAATGTCAAGCACATACACAAGCCTAAAGAGATACCCTTTTAATAATGAAAATTATATCAACCTACCCTTTTTGAAAATTGTTTTCAATCAAACTTTGCTCAATAGTTTGTACCAAACTCAGGAGGCTTGTTTCAAACCATATAGATAATTTTTCATCTTGAAGACATAATCAGGAAAGGAATATTTTAGAAAATTAATAGGTTGATCTACATACACTTGTTCTCCCTAGTTCGGGTCCTCAACATGTTGTTCATTTCCATCACTAACAAAAAATAAAAAAATTCAGACAATTTGACTACAAAATAGAATATAACTCATAATCAATATGCAATTTGTCATGGTTTATATTATGAAATTTTAATGCATGTCAGAGGAGTGTTCGATTTCTATAATCTGGAACAATTCTTATGGGTGTGTCTGGATTCTACAATCTAAACTTTACCAGTAATCCAAAAAAACTTATTTGATCGGTAAATTAACAAGTGTACTAATCTGCCAATATAGTAATAATGGAAAATCCCAAATTATTGATCTTAAGGATTGTGTGGTGATAAGAGTTATGGTTTCAGTTCAGTTAAACAGAAGAAATTGGGGTTTTGATTCAAAACAGCAAATGACAGGTAATTTAGAGAAATATAATAAAATAGAGAATAATATGGGTGAACATGCTAGGGAGGTGTTTAAACCTGAATTATTAACAATACCAAATTACCTTATAGCGAATTATTTTATCCATTCTGATTACTGGTTCTCAAGTTTGTTCGCTCCTAAGTCCTTAGTGGGCAAACCTTTAAACATTCAAATTAATCTTATGTCCATAGTAAATTATAGATGAATTAAGCAATTAAATATCATGAACAATACGGTTTTTTATAGGGTATCCCTAGTCCTAGGTGATATCTACTATAGAATACTTGAATCAAATGTTACTATTGAAAGTCTTTCCTAACAAGTGATCGTAAATAAATTCTCAATTTGACAGAAAAAGAAAACATTATGCACATATATAAGTAAATTAGATTAATAGGAAATATAGGTCATTACAAGGTCCAATTTAGAATCAATAACAAATTCAAGAACATGGATACCCCTTAGCATTGGGGGGGGGGGGGGGGGGGGGGGGGTTAGCTACTCATAACAGTAAAAAAATCATCAAAAAATTGTCAAAATTGCAGGTAAAACTAGATGAAGAGTCTTCAATGGTGAAAATACTATGGAGATGTTGTTCATCAACCTTGCTCTACTGTGTTTTTCTATCTTCAAATTTTGTTTTTTTCCATCCAATATCAGTTTCCTTTTGGAAATTCGCATTTTTCTGTTTAAAAGCTCAACTGGGGCTTTCTACATAAATGGGCTTCCATACGCATATAGACATCCTTCATATGCGTATGGCCTTCAATTTCTCCTTTTCTACGCGTAAGAACCTTCCTGCCTACAAAGATGATCCCATATGTGTATTGTAACACCCTATTTTTTATTAGATATTTTATTATATTTTAATTGTTTGAATTATGAATTTTGATGATTTATTTTATGGCTGGATATTGGCGGAGTATGTATCCTTGAGTTAGGGGTATATAGAGATAATAGAAGTAAGTAGAGTATTTTAAATTATTTTGATAATTAAAAATAATTATTTATTTATTTATTTAATTAGTGAAGATAGAATAGTTGGGCCAAATATGAGAAATTGAGAAAGTTAGTGGGAGGAAAGGATATGAGATAATTAAGTTTGGGGCAAGTTAGTGATTTGGAAAAGTTTATCCTAAAAATAAAAAGTTAATAGGAACCTAGGTTTAAGGAGATTTTCATAGTACGTGACATTGGAGAAAAATGAGCAAAAAGGCAATAGGCAAGGTGATTAAGGAAAAAGAGTGAAAGTTTCAATTCAAATTTTTTGCAAGGAATTCATGTAAGGGTCGGAACTTGTTCCAATAGTAAAGGGTATGATAGAAGGGTAGAGTGGAGGAACCCTTAACCTCCTTAGGGTTAGGTGTTTCGATTCATAATTTTGAATTGAGATGCTATGATGGTTGTTATATGATGATTATATGATGAATTTCATGTGCAATATATGCGTGTATCTTTGTGTTTTGATGATTGAATCTATATTCACCATTGTTGCAATTTTGAAGGTTTTAGGCATAATCTTAAAAATGTGATTACATGATTTAATTTTGTTCTAACGGTAAATTAACTTTGGATAATTAGAGTATTGCATGAGTTGTAATTTTCTGAGTGCTTGGCTTTTTACGGAATCGAAATCGGAGGTCCGGAAGGCCTCCAACGATGAAATATGCAGAAAATTATGCATTCTGTCCGTCACGATCGGGCTCAGAGCGGGAGCCTTTTTTTGTGTTTTTCGGTCGAAATCGTTTTGGCCATAACGTTTGACCCGTAAGTCCAAATCGAGTCTCGTTTAAAGTGTTGGATATTTGAAATAGAGGGTTATAACTTTATTTCAGGGATAAAATAATTTTGGTGATTATTTCATGGACGTTTTTAGGGTTGAAGAAGATGAAAATTGTGTTGGAAATTTTAGAAAACAACAACTTTCTTGTAACGCCTTCGTGCACGATTTTTATCATAACTTTCAACTCGTGAATCACTTTGGGTTGGGGTTTGAAGTATTAGAAAACTGACTCTCAGAGATATAACATGATGGTGATAAGTGAATTGTTTGAGTATTATTCCTATGCCTACTGTGTTGGTGAAGTTTTTATTCATACATTCGATTAATGAATTGTTGACATATCCCGAGAATTTTGGTCATAACTTTTATTCCGTAAGTCTGATTTTGATGTCGTTTGAAGTGTTAGAAAGCTAAAGCTCAAACCTATAAAATGGTAGTGATTGTTGAGATGTTTGAATATTATTAATATGCCTTATATGTTAATAAATTTATTGGTTTATACGTTTGGTTGATGAATCGTCGCATTGTTGTAGTATAGTGGTGTGACAATTATGTTGTTATGTCGATGAGGTTAAGATATTGGTGAGTTACTACTATTTGTTGATATTATTCACTTACTAACATAAATTGGTTTGTTGCATGATGGACGATGTGATACATAAATGATGAGATGTGTGTGGGGATCCTTTAGGTGAACATTGTTGTGTTAACGCATGTTATTTGAGAGTCATGCATCTTGGTGTACGGGCTTCGGTCCAATTTTTGTGAGCTTAGATTCTATGGTGATGGATCGTATGCGAGTAGCTAATTCCTATTATAGGGGACTAGTGAAGAATTACCTATGTTGATGATAACGAGTTTTGGTGAGCCTCGATCCCATTATGATGGATCAGGTGCGAGTAGTTAATTCCTATTATGGGAGATTAGTGAAGTGTTACCTATAGTGATCGTAGTGATTTTGGTGTACTCCGGTTCAAAGAGGAAATTTATCCTACGGTGGGGATCATGGAGTGAGATGAACATGAGCGTTCATATTTGGTACCACATGCATGTCGAGTTGGTGTTGAGTTCATTGCATAAGTTTTGCATTTGTATTGGTTATTATTGATGTGTTGTTGGATGAGATGTTGTTGCATATGATGTTAATGATAATTTAGATCTGGTTTTGTATGATGTTGATAATTTGGATGTTGTCGTGTATGATGTTGATTACGATTTGGATATAAAAATGTGATATATTGTTGTGCATGATTGTGTAGATGTTGTACTCTATTCTTCATTATATATCGTTATTATTGAAATGAATTCTCACCCCTTCTATTTGAATGTTGCCTTTACATGGGCATCATGATGATACTCAAGAGTAGTATTGCTGAAGTAAGTGGAAGTTAACTCTTGGGTTACTTCTTTATTTTGTCGCTTTTACTAGTGGTACCTTGCTCTGATCATGTAACATTGGGTTGGGTTAAACATTTATTTTATTCCTTAATGTAATACCCCAAAATTTACCCTTCTTTTTTTCCTGGAAGCATGGGATTATGTTTTACATTTCATTGGCATCATATTAGGTCATACTCATTGCATACTGCATTAGTGACTTGGGAATCAGGTTTTGAGTGATCACTCCTCAATAGAAGGAGCCCACACAAAGCAAGATTGAGAATTGGACTTCATGCTCTAAGTATACAAGTCTGAAGGGTCTCAGGGGGCTCCAGGTATCTTATTGTGGTCCTCAGTTCATCAGTGAAGGATTCAGAGCTATCAGAGTGTTCATATGGATTTAATTAGGAAATTAGGGTTTCATGGCTACCTGCAACAGGCAATGTCTGGTTGGAAGTAGAGGAGCCCATCCATGTCATGATTAGATATGCATCTTGGTCTAGGAAGACTCATAATTATCTTAGGAAAAATCCATTGGCAAGCAGTGCAATCAGTTCCCAATCAATTTTGCCCTATTATTAGGGTTTGGTATAAAATCAGTTTATTTCTGATTCTTTGGGTGAAACTCTTTTCCATGGCCCTCCATGTGTCCACAAGGGTCTACATACAAAAAATCAGCTTTTTATTTGAGCCAGAAGTGCTTCAATTGATCATTGGAATCGGGAATCAGACAGTTTGGGAAAAGTCAACTGCGGGGCCAGAAAAGTCAATTCCTGACTTTTTGAGAGTGGAATCTCAAAATTCATGCCTAGGGGAACCTACATGTGAAATTTTATCAAGGTTGGATCATGGATTCATCATTTAATCAGGAATTGGAAAAGTTAATTTGGAAATGGTTGACTTTCCATTTAGGGCAAGTTTTTATGATTTTTGCACTCACTTTAAGCCCATTTTCCATCGAGATGAAAGCTCCATTTGAAATTTTCTCCAACATGAAAGTTGTTCCTCTTGTTCCAAGATATCTATAAATATAAAGTTTGCTCCATTTGGATCAAAATTGAGAAAGTTATGCTTGGTCAATGTAGGGCATGTTTTTAGGACACTTAGAAAAATTTCTAAGTCTAGAAATCTTCAAGTTTTGTCAAAACTTCTTGGCTAGTTTGCTTGCACTCCAAGGCATCATTTGAAAATATCTTCTTCACAACAATTATACCTTGCCATGTCCTCTTTTACCTCCTTTTGGAATCATCTCATTTGGATCCATGGTTTGGGAGATACTCTCACTTAAAGTGGGCACCATGACTTGAAATTTCTAGGCAGATTTTATGCCTAAGTTGCCCAACCATTTTGCAATTGGTGTGACATGAATTTGAGGCCATTTTCACCTTCTTCCACTCATCATTTCCACTTATGCTCAACATGAAACATGCTATGCTCCATGAGATCTTTCTACTGTTTGCATTATCCCATCAATGGGTGACGTGTTCATCAAGTTATGAAGCCACAAAGTCATCACTTTGAAATGTTTCCTTGCTTGCTTAACCAGCCATGCTGTATGCTGCATAAACCCAGCCCATGTTTTGTTGCCTCATTTGGCCATGCACATTATTTTCATTCACTTAAAATTTTGCCAAAATAAGTATCTCACGTGCCCTTTTCCTTTTCTAACACCACCTCACCAAATTGCCACCAAATGCTTCACTTTGCTCATGGATAAGCAATTATTTCTGAGCCCATTAAAGAATGTTTGACCCACCATATTTAAAGCCAAAAACCCTAAACCTGAAAGCAAGGTATTGGAATTTTCGAGCAAAGCAAGGCAAGGTTTAGTACAAGTCAGTTTTCATTTTCTTATCAAGTTCTCAAGTTGAAGCTTTGAAGCACCAAGAAGGAAGCATCATCTTCTTCTATTCTCTCCACAACTAAGAGGCAGTGGACCAAACTTCCACTAGGTAACTTCCTTGCACTATTTCCATAGCTATGTTGTTGATACATTTATGCTCAATATTATGCTTGCTTCATTATTGTTTACCATGCCCATTATCATGCTTGTTCCATTATCATGTTGCTTATGCTTGCTCTCGAAGTCCTCAGTACGAGGCAATGTTCTTGGTTTGATTTATGTTGTTGATTTTGTGCTCTTACCCGTGTCCATATTGATACCTTGTTGACAATTTTTCTCCATGATTAAGCCACAATTTCACTTAAACAAAGATACCATGTTAATCTTCACATTTTATACTTGAGATCTAGGTTTTATTTCATGATTTTTGATGCCCTATGGTGGTCGTATTCTTGAGTGGAAGTTGAGAGAAAATCACTGATTTTCCTACGTCTTTGCATGAACATGGCGCTAGGGTTTGGTTTGATGAAGAAGACAACCACGTGTCGTCTTGAGAACCGTTGGATCAAGCGCATGCGTTTTAATCGTGTCCTTCCATGGCCTTTTGTCTTGTAGTGACTTAAGTTGAGTGTGACCAATTGATGTTGTGTTCACATGATTTACTTTATTAAAATGTTTTTCATGTATCACACCTGATTATTAGTTGGTTTGGATCATTGGGCTTTCACTGTTCGCTTTCCACACCCCCCTTTCATGGCCCATCAGCACTAATACACTTCCATTTTCATTTTCTTTTTTAATTCACATTTATTTTCTGTTTTCATTTTAATTGATATAAAATATTTTCTTGGTCCATAAATAATCCAAAAATATTTTCCATTTTTCTTGATACCGTATTTAATTTTATTTAATTTTTATTTTTGCATTTATTTAATATTAATATTTTATTTTAATTATTAATTCCAAGTGGTTAATTTTAGCATATATTTGATTCTTGATTTTATTTTAATAACTTAAAATTATTTTCAGCCTTTGATTTTAGGGATGAAGGTTGACCACTGCCCCATGGTCAACCTGACCTTTTCTTGGATTTTTATTTCAATTTTTCATTTTATTTTTGATTTACTCTTTAATCTAGTTTGGTTGGTTGACTTTTGGTTTGACCTTTGTTTTGTTTCAATTAATTTATGAACCAATTTTCATTATTTTTAAAATCTTTTTGGGGGATGATGATGTCCTGACCCCACCTTATTTAGTTTAATTTTTCATAATTTTTTTGATTAATTTTCTATTTATTCTTGATTTATGTTTAACCTAGTTTGGTTGGTTGACTTTTGGTTTGACCTTTGTTTTATTTCAATTAATTCATGCACTAATTTTCATTATTTTTAAAATCTTTTTGGGGGATGATGATGTCCTGACCCCACCTTACTGAGTTTAATTTCTCATAATTTTCTTCATTAATTTTCTATTTATTTGATAATTATTAAGTTGGTTCGATTTTTCAGTCGCCTTCTTTATGATCGATGTTTGACTTAGGGATTGCTTATGGCAATTGAAGAGATCTTTTGATCCTCCCTTGTTCATCTCATATGCCATGTATTAGAGGCCTTCTATCTTGATTTTATTTGATCCTCACCTCATTTCTTGATTTAATTATTACAATGGCCTTTTTGTGCATCTTTTCATCCGTCTGATTTATCTTTTATCTGTTATACTTGCTTCTTTCATCCATGCTTACTATTGCTTGATTGTTTAACATGTTCATACTTCTCATGCCTTATTTAATGCTCCTTTATTTCATTCTTTGATTCTTTGACCTGATTATATACCTGTTTGCTTATCCGATTTGATTGATAACTGTTGCCTACTTGTATGATAATTGAGGCATATATTCTTATTGATTGATAACTGTTGCTTACATGTATGATGATTGAGACATATATTTTTATTGTTTGATTGCCTTGAACCATCCCCATTCATAACAAATGTACCCCTCTCCCATAAAGTGTATAATATTTATTCTTTCATTCTTTATTCATCTGTTAATATAAGAGTTAAAACGAACATCCGATAATCATTTCAAAACAAGATCAAAAGTTCGATCCAACGTCGAGTAATCATTTTCAAAACTTAACAGAACCAGCACGCATTCATCCATCCTCTTGTAAGTCGATCGTCTCAGGCATCGCCATCTACCTGTAAGTCGATTGCTTCAGGCATCACCATCTACCCTTATCCGTGGCTCCTCTCCTTGCTCCATCCGTCGACTCTTGTTCCGTTTAGGTAGCACCCATTAGGTAAAACCCTTTGTATGATAACATAGGTAGAATTCTCTTATTCTTTGCATGCTAACATTAGGTAGATGTTCCCCTTTGTAAATCCTAACACATAGGTCCATATTGCATGACAACTCTAGGATAGAGCTTCCTCACTTTTAGACCTTCCGTGCGTCTCCGATCTTGTGGCATGTCAATCCGTTCTATTGCAAAGAGGTAACTGCCTAAGACTCGATTCAGCGAGCTGCGACACCTACTGCTAGGATGTTGAACATATTGCCCACTTTCCTTTGACACATCTGGTGTCCTCTTTTGTAAGTCCATGTTCAGATGGCAATCCTTAACCCCTAGTTAGCCGAACTACGACAACTCTGATTCTCATGTTCAGATGAGATACATAGGCACGAGATGTGATGTTTTGCTGAGTTTTTGACTGACGACTAACAACTAATCCTTGCTTGCTTTCGCCCTTGCTGCGATTCTTTTCTCTCGCCCTCGTTGCGATCGAGACCTTCCCATTCTCTTGCCCTAGTTGCAATCGAGACCCTTGTTCCCGTAGTTAGCTGAACTACATTTTGCTCTGATTCTCATTCCAGATGGGATACGTAGGCAGAAGACGCGATGTCTTCCTGAGCACACTTCTCTTTCACCCATAGGTAGCCGAGCTACGAAGACTCTGATTCTCACACTCAGATGAGATACGTAGGCAGTGGATGCGACATCCTTGCGAGTCATTTTCTTTCAACTTTCTTTTAGCAGATAGTACTTTAGATATACCTACACCCTTTAGATTAGAACAACAAGAGTGGATCCCGTAGAGTACTACAGATGCGTAGGGGTGCTAATACCTTCCCTTCGCATAATCGACTCCCGAACCCAAGATTTGGTTGTGAGACCTTGTCTTTCCCTTCTCTTCAGGTTTTCTTCGATCGTTTCCTTTCCCTCCTTTGGGATAAATAACGAACGGTGGCGACTCTTCTGTTCTTTTTCCTTGCCGGTTGTTTTTTTCGCATGTTGCGACACTTAAGTCTGATTATGTTGAAGTCATAAGATTAATTTTGTTGTTGAGAATTCTTAAGATGTTGAGTTGATTGATTACAACTCTCTTATTTTGTTATTACAATTGAAGTTGAGAGTAGATGTTATTACTTGCTTTATCTTCCATAATTGTGATGATAATTCCACTGCGATGATACTTTAAAATGGAAGTGAGCATATAGTGACAAGCTATGAATGTATTATCATGTGAATATATAATACCAATCAGATGACTTAGATGTCGTGTAAACATCCTTATTACAAATGTGTGTATTGAAATTTATTGTTGAAACTCATGTTACGGAGCAGGTCATGTATGTTATGAGTGTGTGGCACCCTACGTAGTTTTATTTTATATTTAATTTACACGATAAATTATGTGTGGGGTATAGGGTATTACATTAGTCGTATCAGAGCAGGTTGGTGCATCCGACCAGGTTGTTTAATAATGTTTGTTCACTAGTATGCGACATGTGTGTGAGAACACTGTCGATGTTTGTTTAATTATGTGGGGGGGAGAAGCGTCTGCTTCTCTTGGATGTTCCAACTGTGTAGAGCTTGGACATCATGTTGATCCATACAAGAGTGCAGTGTTGGCTAGTTAACCTATTTTGAGAATGTTATGATTTTCCGGAACCCAAAGAGAGGTCAGATTCGAGGATGGTGTTGGTTAGTATAATGTTGTGATCCTTGAGGGAATACTGCCAGGTGTTCTCGTTGGTTGCTTCCTTGTGAGGGGGAAGACGGTGTTTTGGCCAGATATGAGCCAATGGTATGTTGAGTATCCTGACGTGTTCCCTGAGGATGTGTACGGTTGGTATTTTGTTGGAATAAGTTGACGTTATTCTTGGAATGAATTGGTTGGAGTTAAACCAAGTGTTTACCAATTGTTTTGATTAATTGGTGTAGTGTGTCGCTGATTGCAAAAGGTCAGACGATGTTAAAGTTGTGTTGTTCCTTACATGGAAGATGATGAAGATTCGAGATTTCTATCTGTTGGTCAAGTTAGGAAGTCTTTAGGGAAAACAATCAGGTATTGGTAATGTTGTTTCTCAAAGAGTAGAGAGCAATGTGACGACTAGTGTTATGCCAATGGTATGTGATTCCGAATGTTTTCCTAAAGATATCTGCGGCTTGGCTCTAGAGCGTAAATTTGAATTCGATAGAGGTGAAGAGTTGACGTTTGTATCAGCTAAGCAAGTGAGAGAATACGTGAAGGATATGGAATAAGTGTTTGTGATGTTAGCTTCGTTGGAAGCTAGAGGACAAGGAGTAGTTGTAACACCCCGATTTAATTTCCGTATTTATTTATAGGTGTTTATTTTAATTAATCACTATTTGGTGTGAAAATTAATTAAATATGTGTTCTGGTGATTATTTGAATTATTTGAATATATGTGTTATTTGAATAATTGAATTTTATGAGTAGAAATAGCAATTGTCTAGTAATGAGCCTAATTAATTAGAATGAGTGGATAAGTGGGTTAAGCCCATTGTGAGTTAAAAAGATAGTAAGGGTTTTAGAGATTAGAGTTAGTTTTGTAAAATAATAGTAGAAGAGAGAATAGAATAGAAGAGAAGAGAAGAGAAAGAGGAGAAGAGGAAACTAGAAGAAGAAGGACCTATAGATTTCATCTATATTAAGGTAAGAGTGGAATTTCAAGTGGTTATTGGTAAACATAATGTATGTAATGTATATGGGTTAGATATCATGAACTTAGGATTTGGGGATTTTGATTTTCGAGAAACCCTAACATGTGTTTATGTTTTAATCCATGAAATTGATGTTTATGTTATGCTATGATGTTTCTATATTGAATTCCATGAATGAGTATGTGTATAGAACATGATTTGGTGTATAATTGCATGTTTGAGTTTCACTTGAAAATGGTTGATTTGGGATTTTGGTGAAAATTAGTGGAGCTTAGAATCTTGTTTCTATGATCCTAATAGTTGATATATGATATATATATAGGTTGTATAACTATTTATTTCATGAAAAATGATGGATTAATGTGGTTTTTTTTAATGAAAATTCATGTTGAACAACAACATTTTCGCAACAACAGTTTTTCTGGTTTTTGACAACATTTTTGCAACAACAAATTTTCTGGTTTTGACAACATTTTGAAAAACTTGTAAATTCAATAACTTTTGAACCGTAACTCTGTTTGAGGTGCCGTTTAGACCATTGTGAAGCTAAGAATATTGTCTATAACATGATATTCATTTTGGTAACAATAGATTAATATTTTATCAAAAGAATCCTAATATGGATGTATGTTGTATGTGTGGTGAATGTGAATGACATGTTTTCTATTGTTTGGCATGTATTGGATGGTTTTAGATGGATTTTATGAAGAAACATAATACTTGAAATTATGTATGTGATGATGTGAATTGGTGAATTTGATGAATAACATGAATTGGCTTGTTTGCTTTATGTTAATGTGTTGTGATGAGATGATGAATGCTATTTGATGTATTGTTTGGGATTGAAGTCATGTTAGGTGTATGTTGTGAAAATGTTGGACATGGTATATTTATGTATGTTGAAGGGGTTGCAATCGTATTAATTGCACGAGTCTTGTTGTTGTTGCACACTTACGCTAGCATGAGTCTATGAAAGAGGCAATGTTGGGTAATCTCGCGTAGATTATTTGCTTTTCCCAAACCTAATTCCGAATGGGGTTTGAAAGCTTAAGGCTGAATCAAGATTTAGAGGTGGTTATCTAGTCCATTTGAGAGACTCCTGGCAAGCCGTAAATGATAACGGATGGATCCACATTCATATCGCATTGAGTCACACATTGAGTCGCACGTGTCGGTGTGAATTATTGTTTGTTTGATTATGTGATATAATTGTGTGGATATGATTTTCGTAGATATGCATATACATGGATTTTAGGTGATCCATTTGATATGAATGTTTGATGTGTTATTGATGTGATATGTGTGCATATTTGTGATATATGTGATGGAATGGTGACTTGTATACATTATGGAATCATGTGAAAGTTATATACATATTTGATGATGACTTGTAAATGATGATGGATGATAATATGTACATGAAATCGATATGTTGTGAAATATGACTTTTGTACATCGTTTAGTATTTAGAAATGAATACGTGTGGATTGTTGAGCCATGTCGTATGATGGTAAATATGTGATTCTTTAATAAGATGATATGATGCATGTTTGTATAAAGCGTGACGAATTCTAATAATATATGTATGTTTGTTATACATTTCATATTATTATGTTTTTCTATAATGATTTGAATTCTCACCCTTCTGTTGGAATGATGTTTTATCGCGACGTCGCTCAGGTACCAGAGATAGTGGTGTTTCGCACAAGGATTAGATTCGGAGGCTAGTTCTTGTTGTGTTTTGACTAGGTAGTCTATAGTGCTCTGGTCATGTAACACTTGGGTTTATGGGATTATTTGTATTTGTTTTGATGTTGAGAGATATTGTTGTGCTCTCTTTTATCTTGTTATTTGGATAGGTTGGTTTTGATGTTGAGTGGCCTTAGAGCCCAAAACGATATTTTGTGGTAGATGATTTATGGGAATCATCACTATTTACCATTTATGAAGAGAGATGTGATTCCTCTGTGTGAGTTTGCATGTTGGTTATTTGGTATTGATTTATAATCCATGTTAGTTGTATGTGACCATGGCATGTGTTGTTTCTAGTAGAAGTAAATATGATGCCCTCGTGTATGCATGCTTTAATTTACTCTGATTATGCAATTGTATGCTGTATTTGAGTAGTAGTAGTTTGTGGGTGTTACATTAGTGGTATCAGAGCACGGTCGGTCATTCGGCCAGGTTATGAATTTGTCTGATTTCGTTGTATCTGATTTGTATGTATGACACAATCGATACGGTTTGTTTAACAATCCTTGTTGTTGTGGTTGTTTGGTTGGTGTAGTAGGAAGATGGTTGCTGGAAGGAATGATGATACGCTTGCAGCGGCATTGACCATGTTGGCTAGTACCATTCTGCAAATGAATGATGGTGATCGGGAGCGTGATGCTGATGAGTTCCGTGCTTTGGGGAAGTTCCAGAGGAATAATCCGCTAACTTTTGAAGGAGCTCATGAACCTGATAAAGCTCAAGAGTGGTTGAAGGATATTGAGAAAATATTTCGAGTTATGAACTGTTCAGATGCACAGAAGGTGCAGTTTGGCACTCATATGCTTGAGAAAGAAGCTGAGGATTGGTGGCGCAACACTGTTCTGAGATTTGATGAGGATGGAATTGAAGTGACTTGGGCACTTTTCTGTGATGCTTTTTTGGAGAAGTATTTTCTAGAAGATGTTCGTGGAAAGAAGGAATTTGAATTCCTTGAGTTAAAGCAAGGTAATGGTACCGTAGCTGAGTATGCTAGAAAGTTTGAGAAGTTGATTAAATTTTGTCCCCATTACAATACTGTTAATGCTGATAGATCCAAGTGTCTTAAATTTGTGAATGGCTTGAGACCTGATATCAAGAAGGCAATGGGTTACCAATAGATTACAATATTTTCTGAGTTGGTTAACAAGAGTAGGATCTATGATGAGGATAGACGTGAGAGTGCTGCTCATTACAAGTCCTTGCATGATAAGAAAGGAAAAGGGCAATTCCAAGGATTGATGATTTGATGGATCAGTTGGTTGGTACTTGTGTGTTTAGAAAGATTGAATTGAGGTCTGGGTATCATCAGATCTGTGTGAAAGCTGAAGATATTCAAAAGACTGCCTTTAAAACAAGGTATGGACACTATGAGTATTCGGTGATGCCTTTCGGTGTGACGAATGCACCTGGTGTATTTATGGAGTACATGAATTGGATTTTTCATAAATATCTCGATACGTTTGTTGTTGTGTTTATCGATGATATTTTGATCTATTCGAAGAGTGAAGAGGATCATGCTGAGCATTTAAGGATTGTTTTATCTGTATTGAAAGAGAAGCAGTTGTTTGCAGAACTTTCGAAGTGCGAGTTTTGGTTGAAGGAAGTGAGTTTCCTTGGCCATGTGATCTCTAGTGGTGGTATTTCGGTTGATCCTTCTAAGATTGAGGCTATATCTCAATGGGAAGCGCCGAACTTTGTATCTGAGAATCGTAGTTTTCTTGGTTTGGAAAGTTATTATCGAAAGTTTGTTGAAGGCTTTTCTAAGTTATCTTGGCTTGTGAAGAGACTTCTTTTGGAGAAAAGCTTGGTATGTTGAAGCTTTCTAGTGGAATTTTGGATGAGATTCGAGAAGGTCAGAAATATGATTTGGTTTTGGTAGATCGATTGACGTTGATCAATTAAGGTAAAGGTGGTGATTTTCGGATTGATGAGAATGGTATCATGAGGTGTCATGATAGAGTTTGTGTTCCCGATGTTTCGGATTTGAGAAAGGATTCTTAATGAAGGACATCATAGTGGTTTAAGTATTCATCCTGGTGCTACTAAGATGTATCAAGATTTGAGGAAATTATTTTGGTGGCCTGGTATGAAGAAAGAGATTGCGGAATTTGTGTATTCGTGTTTGATTTGTCAAAATTCAAAGATTGAGCATCAGAAGCCATCTGGTTTGTTACAACCATTATCTATTCCTGAATGGAAATGGGATAGTATTTCTATGGATTTTGTTTCTGGTTTACCTAGGACTACGAGTAATTGTGAAGCTATTTGGGTTATTGTAGACACGTTGACGATATCTGCTCACTTTATTCCAATTAGAATGGATTATCCGATGGAGAGGCTTGCAAAGCTGTATATTGAGAAAATTGTCAGTTTGCATGGTATTCCGTCTAGCATTGTGTCAGATAGGGATGCAAGGTTTACTTCGAGATTTTGGGAAGGTTTGTAACGTGTTTTGGGTACAAAGTTGTGTTTGAGTTCTGCTTATCATCCGTAGACAGATGGTTTGACTGAGAGGATGATTCAGTCGCTTGAGGATCTTTTGAGAACTTGTGTTTTGGAACAGGGAGGTGCTTGAGATAGTTATTTGCCTTTGATTGAGTTTACCTACAACAATAGTTTTCATTCGAGTATTGGTATGGATTCGTTTGAAGCTTTGTATGGTAGAAGGTGTAGGACGCCTTTGTGTTGGTACGAATTTGGAGAGAGTGCTATGGTTGGAATTGAGATAGTTCAACAGGCCACTGATAAGATTAAAATGATCAGAGAGAATATGAAGGTTTCTCAGAGTCATCAGAAGAGTTACCATGAGAAGAGAAGGAAAGCGCTTGAGTTTGAGGTAGATGATCATGTGTTTTTAAGAGTTACTCCGGTAACGGGTGCTGGTAGAGCATTGAAGTTGCGTAAGTTGACGTTGTGTTTTATTAGTCTGTATCATATTTCCGAGAAAGTAGGTGATGTGGCTTATCGAATTACCTTGTCACCGTCACTTGCTAATCTCCATGATGTGTTTCACGTGTCTGAATTGAGGAGATACATTGCGGATCCTTCGCATGTTGTCCAATTAGATGATGTTAAGGTTAGAGATAATTTGATTGTGGAGACATTACCTATGCAAATAGAAGATAGAAAGGTGAAACAACTCCGTGGTAAAGAGATCGCTTTGGTGAAAGTCGTTTGGGGAGGACCGGTTGGTGGAAATGTGACGTGGGAGCTTGAGAGTCAGATGAGGGATTAATATCCCGAGTTGTTTGCTTGAGGTAATTTTCAAGGATGAAAATATTTCAAGTGGGGGGGAGTTGTAACACCCCGATTTAATTTCCATATTTATTTATTAGGTGTTTATTTTAATTAATCATTATTTCGGGTGATAATTATTTAAATATGTGTTCTGATGATTATTTGAATTATTTGAATATATGTGTTATTTGAATAATTGAATTTTATGAGTAGAAATAACAATTGTCTAGTAATGAGCCTAATTAATTAGAATGGGTGGATAAGTGAGTTAAGCCCATTATGAGTTAAAAAGATAGTAAGGGTTTTAGAGATTAGAGTTAGTTTTGTAAAACAAGAGAAGAAGAGAGAATAGAATAGAAGAGAATAGAATAGAAGAGAAGAGAAAGAGGAAAAGAGGAAACTAGAAGAAGAAGAACCTAGAGATTTCATCTACACTAAGGTAAGAGTGGGATTTCAAGTGGTTATGGGTAACATAATGTATGTAATGTATGTGGGTTAGATATCATGAACTTAGGATTTGGGGATTTTGATTTTTGAGAAACCCTAACATGTGTTTATGTTTTAATCCATGAAATTGTTGTTTATGTTATGCTATGATGTTTCTATATTGAATTCCATGAATTGGTATGTGTATAGAACATGATTTGGTGTATAATTTCATGTTTGAGTTTCACTTGAAAATGATTGATTTGGGATTTTGGTGAAAATTAGTGGGGCTTAGAATGTTGTTTCTATGATCCTAATAGTTGCTATATGATATATATATATATAGGTTGTATAACTATTTATTTCATGAAAAATGATGGATTAATGTGGTTTTATGATGAAAATTCGTGTTGGACAGTAGCATTTTCGCAACAGCAGTTTTTCAAGTTTTTCACAACATTTTTGCAACAACAAATTTTCTGGTTTTGACAGCATTTTGAAAAACTTGTAAGTTCAATAACTTTTGAACCGTAACTCCGTTTGAGGTGCCGTTTGGATCGTTACGAAGCTAAGAATATTACCTATAACATGATATTCATTTTGGCAATAGCAAATTTTTCTGGTTTTGACACCATTTTGAAAAACTTGTAAGTTCAATAACTTTTGAACCATAACTCCGTTTGAGGTGCCATTTGGAGCGTTACGAAGCTAAGAATATTACCTATAACATGATATTCATTTTGATAATAGTAGATTAATATTTTATCTAAATAATCCTAATATGGATGTATGTTGTATGTATGGTGAATGGGAATGGCATGTTTTCTATTGTTTGGCATGTATTGGATGGTTTTAGATGGATTTTTGTGAAAAAACATAATACTTAAAATTATGTATGTGATGATGCGAATTGGTGAATTTGATGAATAACATGAATTGACTTGTTTGCTTTATGTTAATGTGTTGTGATGAGATGATGAATGCTATTTGATGGATTGTTTGGGATTGAAGTCATGTTAGGTGTATGTTATGAAAATGTTGGATGTGGTATGCTTATGTATGATTAAGGGGTTGCGATCGTATTAATTTCATGAGTTTTGTTGTTGTTGCACACTTACACTAGCATGAGTCTATGAAAGAGGCAATGTTGGGTAATCTCGCATAAATTATTTGCTTGTCCCAAACCTAATGCTGAATGGGGTTTGAAAGCTTAAGGCTGAATCGAGCTTTAGAGGTGGTTATCTAGTCTATTTGAGAGACGCTCGGCAAGTCGGAAATGATAACGGATGGGATCCACATGCATATCGCATTGAGTCACACATTGAGTCGCATCTGTCAATGTGAATTGTTGTTTGTGTGATTATGTGATATGATTGTGTGGATATGGTTTTGGTAGATATGCATATACGTGGATTTTAGGTGATCCATTTGATATGAATGGTTGATGTGTTGTTGATGTGATATGTGTGCATATTTGTGATATATGTGATGAAATGGTGACTTGTATATATTATGGAATCATGTGAAAGTTGTATACATATTTGATGATGATTTGTAAATGATGATGTATGATAATATGTACATGAAATCAATATGTTGTGAAATATGACTTTTGTACATCGTTTAGTATTTATAAATGAGTACTTGTGGATTGTTGAACCATGTCGTATGATGGTAAACATGTGATTCTTTAATAAGAGTATATGATGCATGTTTGTATCAAGCGTGAAGAATTCTAATAATATACGTATGTTTGTTATACATTTCATATTATTATGTTTTTCTATAATGATTTGAATTCTCACCCTTCTGTTGGAATGATGTTCTATCGCGACATCGCTCAGGTACTGGAGATAGTAGTGCTTCACACAAGGATTAGATTCGGAGGCTAGATCTTGTTGTGTTTTGACTAGGTAGTCTATAGTGCTCTGGTCATGTAACACTTGGGTTTATCGGATTATTTGTATTTGTTTTTATGTTGAGAGATATTGTTGTGCTCTCTTTTATCTTGTTATTTGGATATGTTGGTTTTGATGTTGAGTGGCCTTAGAGCCCAAAATAATATTTTGTGGTAGATAGTTTATGGGAATAATCACTATTTACCATTTATGAAGAGAGATGTTTGAAGGTGAGAAAAACAAGAAAGGGGGGGTTTGAATTGTTTGGAAAAATAAGCGCTTTTTCAAAATGAAAACCACACAATGATTTTATACTGGTTCGCTTATAACACAAAGCTACTCCAGTCCACCCGGTCGAGGTGATTTCGCCTTCAACAAGGACTTAATCCACTAATCTTGAAAGATTACAAACAACGTCTAAGAGAAAGATCTCTTAGTCCTCTCAAGTATACAGACTACACAGAGTCACTTGAGGAAATAAACAAACAATAGATAAAAGATTTATGTAATCTAGAGTGCTTCTAAGATAAGCAAGTATTACAATAGTAAGAACAAAGTGATTCACGTTATAAGCAAAAGCTTCGTGAAGATTTAGAGAGCAAGAGTGTTTTCTTGAGCGTTGATGTTTCAGTATAATTTTTCCTTGTATGTGTTGTATGTACTGAATGTTGATTTGTAGTCCTTTATATAGATCAGTGAGGTAGTAGTTGAAACTGATGAGTAATAAGATGAATTTACGCCATAACATAAATAGCTTCTGCAGGATAACTTTCTCTCCTTGAAATGACTACTTACCACATATAGTATCTTCTTTATTGAAATTGGAGATTAACGTCTCTTTCTGTATTAGGAAATCCATTTCCATAACTTTATTTGAAGTTAACGTTACTCTTCCTTATTTAGCAATTCCATAATCAGAGTCTTCATGTTTCTGGAGATCTTGGAATCTGCTATCTAGCTTCTGATGTTGATCTTTTGAGTTCTGATGATTTCTTCAGATAGCGCCAAGAGCTTCTGAAGTTTGACATACTGTTGTTCAGAATCAGAATTTCTAGAGCGTACTTCTTGTTCAGATGCTTCTGATATTTTGCTGTTTTGCTCAGAGTTAGACTTTCTTGAACGTGTTTCTACTTCAGATGCTTCTAATCTTCTGATAATTTGTATCTGATCTGGTTTTGTATCTGATGACATCATCAGATCTCTTCCTTCTTTCTTTAGAACCCTGCACACTTAGAAACTTTTCGTTAGGGTGCTATTTTTGGTTTCATCCTTTGTTATCATCAAAATCATGGAATCTGTTGTAGAACAATTTTTGTTCTTACAATGTTATTCCGCCATGTGAGTTTTCATGTTGGTTATTTGGTTTTGATTTATAATCCGTGTTAGTTGTATGTGACCATGACATGTGTTGTTTCTGGCAGAAGTAAATGTGATGTCCTCGTGTATGCATGTTTTAATTTACTCTGATTATGCAATTGTATGTTGTATTTGAATAGTAGTAGTTTGAGGGGTGTTACAGTAGTTAGTGATCTTCTTGGAGTGTGTGAATTTCCTAAATTGTTTCCTGAAGACATCAGTGATTTGCCTCCAGAATGCGAAGTGGATTTTTCTATAGACTTAGTACCTGGTACTAGTCCAGTTTCAATGACTCTTTATAGGGTGTCTGCTTCAAAGTTGGGGAAATTGAAGAAGCAACTAGAAGATTTGCTTGAGAAGAAGTCTGTTCAACCAAGTGTTTCTCCATGGGGTGTGTCAGGGTTATTAGTGAAAGAAGAGGGACAGTAGTATGAGGCTATGAGTGATCTGAGAATTGTATTGTAGGCATTGAAAGAGAACCATTTGTATGCAAAGTTTTTCCAAATGCGAGTTATAGTTAAAGGAAGTAAGTTTCCTTGGTCATGTGATTCTAGTGGTGGTATAGTTGTGGATCTATCGAAGATAGATGCCGTGTTACGATGGGAGACTCTGAAGTCTGCCACTGAGATTAGAAGTTATTCTTGGATTGACTGGTTACTACAGGAAGTTCATTAAAGGTTTTTTAAATTTTAGCATTGTCGTTAACTTAGTTGACTCGAAAGGGTTAAGCCTAGGTTGGGAAGTGGAATGTGAAAAGAGTTTCCAAGCACTCAAGAAGAAGTTGATGTATGCTCCAATTTTGATTTCGATGGATCCAAGTGAGTCCTTTGTTGTATATTGTGATGCTGCGAAGATGGGTATGGGAGGTGTGTTGATGCAAAATGGTCAGGTTATGGCTTATGCTTAGTGACAATTGAGATTTCATGAAAGGAATTACCCTACGCATGATCTTCGATTGACAACAATGGTATTCATGTTGAAGATTTGAATGCACTACCTATTTGGCTCCAAATTCGAAGTATTCAGTGATCACAAGTGTTTGAAATATTTATTTGATGAGAATAGTCGAATATGGGGCAGGGGAGATGGCTTGAACTTTTGAAGGGTCATGATTTTAATTTGAGTTACCATTCGGGTAAAGCTAATATTGTAGCTGATATGATGAGTAAGAAGTATTTACACAGATCGATACTTATGGATCGAGAGTTAGAACTGATTGAGCAATTCAGAGATATGAGTTAGTGGGTGGAGAAACTCCTAACAGTGTGAAGTTGGGTATGTTGAAGTTGACGAGTGGTATCCTTTAAGATATCGGAGAAGGTCAGAGATCTGATTTGAGTTTGATAGATCGTCTCACATTAATCAACCAAGGTAACAAATGTGATTTCCGAGTTGATGAAAATGGTGTGATGATGTTCAAAGATAGCATTTATGTTTCTGATGTACCCGAACTTAAGAGGAGTATTCTTGAGGAGGGTTACATAAGTGGATTGAGTATTCATCCCGGTGCTATGAATATGTATCAAGATTTGAAGAAGATGTTTTGGTGGCCATGAATGAGGAAAGATGTTGCCGAATTTTGTATACTTATTTGACCTCCTAGAAGTCAAAGATCGAACATTAGAAGTCGTTAGGTCTGATGCAACCATTAAATATTCCTGAGTGGAAATGAGATAGTATTTCCATGGATTTTGTAATAGATTTACCGAAGACTTTAAAAGGATGCGATTCAATTTGGGTGATTGTGGATAGATTGACCAAATCGGCTCATTTTGTACCGATGAGGATCAACTATCCTTTGTAGAAGTTGGAAGAATTGTATACTGATGAGATTGTGAAGTTTCATGGTAATCCTTTAAGTATTGTGTCAGATAGAGATCCGAGATTTACATCGAGGTTCTAGGAGAGTCTGCAGGCTACTTTGGGTACTAAGCTGAAGTTGAGTTCTTCTTATCTTACGCCGACAGATGGTCATATAGAGAAGACTATCCAGTCTTTGGAGGACTTGTTGAGGGCTTGTATGCTAGAACATGGAAGTACTTGGAATAGCTACTTGTCGTTGATTGAGTTTACCTACAACAACAATTTCTATTCTAGTATCAGAATGGACCACATGAGGCATTGTATAGTAGGAGGTGTAGAACTTATTTGTGTTGGTATGAGTCAGGCGAGAGTGTTGTGCTCGGGCTTGAGATTGTTCACCAAACGACTGAAAAGATAAAGATGATCCAAGAAAAGATGAAAGTGTCGTAAAGTCGTCAGAAAAGTTACCATGACAAAAGGAAGATGTAGCGGGGTATTCGTTACCATTAGAGATATTGACCAAATCCAAGGTAAATCATACGAGTCGAGTCGCCACCGCACTTCTATTTATCCAAAGGAATGGTTTGAAAGCGAACAAAAACCTAAAAGTTTTATCGAATCAAAAACTAGGAAAAATGTCAGAGATCTGGGTAAGGGGGTTGGTTATGCAATGGGAAGGTATTAGGAACCCAAAGCATCCTAAGTACTCCTAGGGAGCCCTTTTCATACTTGTTCTAAGGTTGGCATTTTGTGAAAATTTATTTGTGCAAACATGATTGAAGGGATGGGAAAAATGTGTATGTTTATCTAATGTACTACTTACTAAAAGAGAGGTCAAAAGAAAATGACTCGCACGGATGTCGCATCCACTGCATACGTATCTCATCTGAATAGGAGAATCAGAGTCTTCGTAGCTCGGCTACCTACGGTTTAAAGGGAAATGTGCTCGGTAAGACATCGCGTCTTATGCCTACGTATCTCATCTGGGATGAAAATCAGAGCAAAACGTAGTTCGACTAACTACGGGTTAAGGGTTGAACGATGTTACTACGCAATCTACCGGATGCTCGACCTTTGGAGACTTACTCGCTTGTAGTAGAAGGAGTAAACGTGTTCTTAGGAGAAGAAAAATCAATGAGTTTGGGGTTTTAGGGATGATCATGCAAAAAGGCAGTCCTAGATGAAGGAACCGCGCTACCTTAATTGTCATGCCACGAGAGGCTATACGAAACCTAAGAAAGCGGTAAAATGAGGGGAAAATAAAGGGATCGTGCGGATAAAGATCCGAAGCAACAACAATTAAGAAATAAGAAAACCAAAGACCCTTCCAAGCTAAGCACCATCAAAGAAAGTCAGTCAGTACAGGTAATTGGAATAAACCTCCAGGTGGTATCCCACAAATAAAGTGGAACACCAGACAAGCTATCCCTACAAAAGTATGTGAGTCCTCGCAAAAACTCAACGAACAGGTTAGAGCAATATGACGGAATTAGGAGAAAACAATGTGATAACAAACACAAAACAGGTTAGAGCAAACAGAAAAAACAACTACTGTCGCGATCGCTGCTGCATCGCCTAGCGAAAGCTTAGCGAAGCTTCGCTGCAGGCTCGCCTAGCGAAGGTGCTAGCGAAGGCCTGCGGGTTTTGGGTTCTTCATTGATAACGGTCTGATCTCGGTAACCCAAACCCTATGGTATCCATCGGAAACGATACGATTAAACATTCAAGGTATTGTTTTTATACATTCATGCATATCTGAACCCGTAGGCAAAAACCTAACGATACCTCATACATTCAGATGATTCAATTTAAGAGCATAAAATTATGGGAATAAGGGAAAACCTGACTGGAGAGACCGATAAAACTCGAAAGGCACGGCTGGGTTTGCAAGGCAATGTCGGGGTTTGCGGGAGATGGAGGTGAAGTGTGTGAGTCAGAGTGAACTTTTCAGAGCTGTTTGGAGGTTGCTGCAGATTAGTTCGTAGGTTTCCCTTCCTCTCTCCTTCTTTCCCTCTTTCTACTCCAGGGTTTTGTAATAGTCTCCAGTCTTGGTCTCTCTAATAATCTCCTCTTCGTTTTTTTCTCAAATGAAGCTTGGTATTTATAACCTGATTTTGGTGACTTGGTGGGCTCAGAGTCAAGCCCAAAATTTTCTGTTATTTTCCAAAATGTGCGCGCTTCACCTAGCGAAGGATCTGCTCGCCTAGCGAGCATGACAATTCCTTTCGCTGAGCGAACCAGTCTGCTTGCCTAGCGAGCATGACAGCTCAGGAACAAATTTTTGCTCCTTCAAGTTTAGCATTTTGAATGATGAATAGGCCCCATTGGAACATGTTGGAAGTAACCCACGTCATTCCCTTGTATTGACTGATCACCCGAATAGAATCCACAAAGTGTCTTGGTTGATACTCAAGCTTCAAACAAAAGATGTTAGTGACACATTTTTGTGCTTTAGGTTAGTAAACAAAAATAAAAGAAGCAATGATATACAATTCAAGCATGCTTGATGATCTCAAACCACTCACAAGAGGTCCCACCCAAAGGCAAAGGGAACAAGGATGCTCATGATCCTTAAGGCAATGCAAATTAAATGTTATGATGCCATGAGGGATCTTAGGGTCAAAATTGGGGTCTTACAGATGCCCCTATTTAAGGTCATTCTAGCCGGAGAAAGGAAGATTAAAATCTTTGTCTCGACGGGGTAGAATGGGCTTAAATAATAACAAAGAGACGAATTTTGGTCCCTAAGAGACCTCATGATGCAAATGTAGGTATGAAAAATGGTAACACTCTATGGAGAAATGTGTCCACAAAAGCAAAGAAATCAGAAGCCACTGATAATCCATATGAGCAGTTCACTCCATGGGACCAAGACCCTGGGGACTCTCCTGGGGATAGAAAAGGGATAAGAATGCGCGGGCAGGTTGTAGCGGTGTATTCGTCACTTTATGATTTATTGACTAAATCAAAAGCAAAGCATACAAAGATAGAGTCGCCACCGCACTTCTATTTATCCAAAGGAATGGCTAGAAAGCGAACAAAAGCCTAAGAAGTTTTACACAGAGAAAACTAATAAAAGGTCAGAGATCTGGGTAAGGGGGTAATTATGTTGTGGGAAGGTGTTAGGCACCCGCAACATCCTAGGTACTCCTAGGGAACCTCTTTTCACAACTTGTTGTATCATTATTGTTTATGAAATATTTTTGTGCAAACATTGATTGTAGAGATGAGAAAAGAATATACAATTTTTATTATTTTTGTGTTTGGATGGATGAAACCCATTGCCTACGTACCTTTTCATGAAAGATAAGGATCAAAACGCCGTAGTTCGGCTAAAAGATTTCAAAAAGTGAGTGGATTGATTTTAAACAAAAGCCTTAAGGTCTTTCATTATCAAAGGGAGAAAACTCGACCTGAACAACCACAAGTCCACCATGTGAGAATAGCTTCGACATACTAGAGGGGTTAACCCTGTTTTCAGTATGGAAGTCTTACAGTTCGATCACTAAGGACAAAAGGTGAGATTCACATCAACCACTAAGATAATTGAGATCTATGGCTAATGTATGAAAACTTGAGTAAGAAGTGGACAAAGGCCACAAAAGCAATTGAGTGAGTGGAATTAACCAATTAGAAGTATTCACAAAGATGGTCAAAGTTGACATTAAAGTTCAATTCAGAAGAAGTATTATGAAAATGAAGTTTGAAAATCAGAGGCTTAAGGCCTAGGTTTCTAGTTTTGAAGACAAGTGAAAATGTTTGCACAAAAGTTTTCTGGTTTTGAGTTACAAATGCAAGTGGAGGTTGAAAAGAGATGAAAGGTGGAGATGATGAGTAAAACTTCATTAGGAGTTCCTCTCTTGAGATCATATGTAGATGATCCAAGCAAGTACCATCCTTTGGAATAGGCAACAAAGCAATAAGCAAGTAAAACATGGTATCAGAGATAGCCAAAATAAATGGAAACCAGATGCCAATCAATGGACTTATACCAGACTCACAAAACAAAGATGGATACCAGATGCCAATCGATGGACTTATACTAGCCTCACAAAACAAAGAAAACATGGATACCAGATGCCAATCTATGGACTTACACTAGTCTCACAAAGCAAAGAAACATGGATACCAGATGTCAATCTATGGACTTACACTAGTCTCACAAAGCAAAGAAAACATGGATACCAGATGCCAATCTATGGACTTACACTAGTCTCACAAAGCAAAGAAAACATGGATACCAGATGCCAATCTATGGACTTACACTAGTCTCCTACCATATCACAGGAAACAAATACCAATAGCTGGACTTACAATTGACTCCTCAATGGACAAAGCAACATGTCACAAAGTATGAACAATGATCATGAAATGATATACAATTAATGCTCACAGATGAAAACAATGCACAGAGGCACACACAAACAATTATGCACAGATGAACAAACAAGCAATCAGTTATCACACACTATACACAACCAATGGGCTCAAGCAAGGTTGGGCTTTAGTCAAGGGGTCATATCGACCTTGATAAACAAGCCATATACTGGAATGGGAAGTCAGGCTCTTAACCTTTAACATTGAGAGTTAGGGTGAGCAGATGAAATGGAGATGAGGGTTATGCCTCATAGCTCTTAACCCGGGCCTGGGTGAGCTTTAAATCAATAGAAGGTGTGGGAGTCCGGAATGGGGAACTCTATTCCACAATGACATGACTCTATGTACAAGATTTTTGGGTTTCTTATTCAAAGTGCATCAACACATGGTGTGAGCAAGATGAATGACACAACTGAATAGCAGGGGATGGATTACACATCCCTTGTATCTACCAATTGCCTCTTAAGAGGACTTAACCTGCTTGGCACAAAATTAAACAACCAAAAACATGGCCTCTTAAGGAGGGCTTCAGACAGGTGCCTGCCAATAACAGCAGGTCTTCCAGACTACATGAAGAATAGGGATTATACCTAAGTGGTATGCCAACCACAAGCAAAGAAAAGAAAAGTTCAAATGAACTTAAAGCAACTTAGGTACCTGTGTAAACAACTAAACAAATCAGTACAGTATTCAGCCAAACAGACAACAGTCAACAACAAACAGACAATCCCAATGTACAAAATATAAGCCATAAGGCAAACTCAAGTGAATTATCATCAAAGCCTACAAAACAAACAAATGTTAGCAATCAATAGCAAATATCAACATTTAAATGATGAAGCAACATCAACCATGGAGATTAGGTGCTTGGTCCTGAAATTTAAAGCTCACATGTAAGTACAAACCACTAGGTCAAAGCCTAGGGTCAAAGGTGAAGAAAAAGTTCAAAACAGGAGCTAATATTAAACACAATGCAACTTCAAACACATATTAACATTTCCTAAAAAGGACCAAAATAAAATCATCAAGCAAAGGCATTTCATGTGCAAGGGAAGTCAAAGACAATTTCAAAGCACATATTTAGACATTGAGAATGAAAATTCCAAATCAAAACAGAAATGATTCAAATAATTCTGGAAAATTTCATGAGCATTCAACACATCTAATACAATCATCATACAAAAAATCAGAATCAACAGAAGTCATTTGATATGGAAATGAAATTGCACAAGTTGAACAACCAAATGTGTCACACAAATTGTCACAACATGTTAACATGTACATAAAACAGAAATGGAACATGAGAAAAATTCCAAACCAAGCCTCATACATCCATAAACATGTCAAGAATCATCATGCAAAATTTCATGGCAATTGGATCAATATCAAGCATTTCACAATGGAAAGAACAAGGCAATGTCACAAAAGTATACATGTTCAATCATCCTAACACAATTCAAAGTCCAGCCATGCACAACTTCAGAATTTATCATCATAAAATAGAGGACATCTCAATGAACAAGTAGCAAAAAACCAGGGATTATTTGGAGCATTTTTCAATTTATTATGAATTTTTAAAGTTGACTAAAAAATTGAAATCAAAAAATGAAGCATATACATGAAATATGGAGGGAATTGGATAAATGTGAATGAATTTGAAAAACTGCTTTCGCCAGGACTCGAACTCGGTAAGAATTTGAAAGAAGCGCGCGCCAATGTGAAATGCAGTCGTTTCACACGAAAACCCTAGCGAACCATATGGACGCAAAAACGGACGCAAAGCCGTCGCTAATCTGGAAAACATCGTCTTCCTCGCGAAGACGATGATGAACAGTAGACCTTCAACAAAAAAAATTCCAGAATTTTCCAGAATTTTTAAAATCATACATCATTCGAATCCTTATGCCATGGAGATCACAGATCAAGCAACATCTAATCCTAATTCATCATGATCAAAGAGAATCGAGCAAAATAAAATTGATGCATCAAACTTCAATCACACATATCTCACTCAATAATGCACCAAATCATGTGAAATTTAGCTCAGAATTATCAGCAACACGAGATCTACATGAACATACACATAAAACAGAGAATTAAAAGGATCGAAAACGTGACCTCTTGAAGAACAGTTCTTGAAATGCACGATCCAAGGCCTTGAATGATCCAAATCAACTCCTGAACACTTGTAATGAAGTTTGGTGAAGGAATTGGAGCTTGAAACCGTGTAGATCTTGCTTGTCAATCAACTTCCATTCTTGAGTTCTTGAGCTTGCTATGCACAATTTCCACACGAATTCAACAATTCAAAGCTTGATCTGCACTATATCAACACTAGAGAACCAGAATGTGGAAGAACATTGCAGTGTTCTTTGAAGATTTTTCAAGTTTTGGTTGAGAGAAAAAAATGGAGGAAAAAAAATCTTAGATCTAGAAATGGTGAAAAGTGATTAAGCCTCTGAAATTCTGTTAGGGTTTTCTTTATATACTCTGTCCTAATCTCATTTTAATTAAAATTAATCATGGTTAATTTGAGATTAAGCAAAATAAGGGTGTTTGGCAAAAAATGAAAATTGCATGGTGCATGGAGTAAATGGACGTGAACAGTACCATGTAGCTGATTATTTTCACTTAAAATCCTCTTCCAAACACAATGGCAATGGTAAATAATTCCCATGATGCACCATTTTTGAATTTTTGAATTTCCCTCCAAAAAAGGCATGAAAAAACAAATGATCATATGATGAGATTTTATGCAATGTGATGAATGATTTGGAAACTTCATGTCATGAGAAGAAAAATGCAAGAAGAGCCACTCATTTTGGAGTTATGAATCAAAAGTTATTGTCATTTGAAATCCCATGCACACTTGGCAATGATTGGACCATATCTCCTCAACCATTCATCAGATGCTCAAGATCTTGGACATTTTGGAAATGGGAGGGAAAGATCTACAACTTTCATGTTCAACAAAATTTTATTTGAAGCTTTTTTGATGATGTAAGATTAAGTTGAAGTTGGTCTAAAACCCTTCCATTTTTGGAAACTTGTAATTATGGGTCACTTTCTATTTTTGGAAATTTTTGACTGGACCTCAAATTCTTCAATGTGAATGTTTGAAATGTCAAATGAGACTTGTTTGAACATGAATGAAGTATTTCTAATCACATCCCACCTCCAAATCCACATTTGACTTTGCAGTTGACTTTCTGGGTCTTCAGATGACCTGAAAATGTCCTGATGAAATTTAAGCCTCTACCACTTGGGGAATTTGCTCCAAAATGGACCTCTAGCTCATATAAGCTCAAAATAATGATCACATGATCCATATCTCAATGGAACCCTCATCTCTTGATCAAAGGATTCACTTGACTGTGCCTTGACCTGTTGACTGCTTAAGCTGTAAGTAACAAATGTTAATGACATATTTTTGTACATTTTTGGTTAGTGATTAAAAGAAAAGCAATGATACACAAATGCAAGCAATGCTTGGTGATCAAGAACCACTCTCAGGAGATATCCCACCCACAAGGAAGGAAGCAAGGTGTCCAATGATCCTTGAGATTATACAATGATATGATATGATGCCATGAGGGATCTTAGGGACAAAATTGGGGTCTTACACAGGTCACGACTCAAAGCTTGAGGAACAGAATTCCAAAGGGAAAAGACCCAATGGGAAGACTCGAGCTGACTCGAAGATGCATGTATTGGGGAATATGCCAATACAGCAAAAAACTATCCACAGCGGATACTTCGGATAAAATCCGGATGAAAAAAATCCACTAAGGGACTTCGCCGGGAATGTCCACAAGGACACTCGCGGGGAAGCAGCGGGATGAGGTATTACCGGTTACTGGGTAATAAGCTCAAGGAGACATGTGATCTGAACGCCAGGTATGAGGGTGAGAGATACAACATGCTCAGGAAGAGATGAATATCCAAGACCGGTATAAGGGTGAGAGATATCAAAACTTCAAAACGTCTGAGGAAAACCTAAAAGGTATACTTCAACTCAGGGATTCTGACTCCACAGGGGATAAAAAGTCATAATAGGGAGCACAGAGGAAGGAACACCAGGGATACCGGTTACTGGGCATATAATAGGTGACCAACCAAGGCGTGAATTGGAGAATATTCCCAAAACACTCATCATCCAAAAGAGGGCTAAAAGCAAACTCGATTACAAGATGGATATTCGACTCCACGAAGGGGATACGAATCTTACTCAACTAGGGAAGAACAAAAGGCTTCAGACCCGAGAGTGCATGAGATATACTATCTATTACCGTCAGAACATAGATAATATACTCGCATGGACGATTATCCACAACCGGTTACTGGGTTAATAAAGGATAAATAGACCGAAAAGAAAAGGCATCGGGATACCGAAACTAGGTATATAATGATGACCAATTCAGGGGAGAAACAATCGTTACCAACAACAACAAGGTAGACGAGAGATGACCCGCTGGAGATAAATTGCGTAATCACGGCAATTATCCATGCAGATGAGGGGATATCAACACCGAATATTGGATGAAGATAAATGTCACCAATTAAGGATGAGCAAAAATAGTTACTCTGCAAAAAGGGAAGAAATAGGGTTTACAACTACCGGTATGAGGGTAGAGAACCACAAACTCCGCCGGGGATAATAATTACTAATTATTGAGAAATTATTCATTTACCACGGGGAAACAGGAAAAGAGTCTCAAGAGACCGATCTAGGATCAAACTAGATAGGCACACCAAATCAAGACTTGTCCCGGTGAGGATATAACTCAATGGGGAAAACCATCCCAGTATATGTGTTGGGAAGGAACAAAAACAATCGACATCCACGAGGATATAACCCGTTGGGGAATATGGAAGAAAGGATAAACGCTTTCTGCCTATGGAGCCGACTCTATATGGAGAGATCAGACACACACATCTGCTTGGGGAAATATATCACCAAATAGCAGGAGACAACAAACAACGATATATGGCAAAGAATGTAACATGAATATCTGAATGTTATAATTATGCATGTATATGCATGGTTTATGTATGATGTATGCTGACAGACAGACATATTTAACACAACCAGATCCAAGAATCAACCACCCGGTACTACATCTCAAGAGAGAAAGCCAAGTTCACCGGAGAGTATCCAATCTGCTAGGGATCAGAGATACCAGGAAGCAAAGTACTCTGCAGGGGATGAATCATCAATCATTCCAAGCTGGGGACGTGAGTTATCACAGACAAGGTCCACCACACCAACAACTCTACTAGGGAATTTATCCGAGGAGATAAAGGATTTATCGGGATCAACCACCAAATACCGCTCTTACCCAAAGAGATCCAATCTGCTGAGGAAGAAAGATTGTTGCTCTGCTGAAAGGGAAGAGAGGTGACTCTCAACAAGCAATCCACTTGGTAGGATAAACCACAAAAGGTTCCGGAGGGAGGAGATACAGTCATGCCAGGAATATGGACAAAAATCTTACCCTGTTGGGGATCGTACCACCCTTGGGAGAGCACTGAGAATCTCCTAAGTATCCTTTCGTCATTGTGAATGTTCACTTGGTTTAAAAACAAATTATGAAAATTTTGTTTGTTTAAAACAATGATATTTTCTCAATCAAAACATGCAAAACATTTGTTGAATAGAAACAGATAAGAGTGCCAATAATTGGATAAAAGGCTCAAATTTATTTGATAGAATGGTAGTCTGCGAGTGGCAAGACTCCACAGATCTTTACAAATTTGAAATTGGTGATATATATTGGAAAAGGGCTACATTGAACATAATGAACATTTCTCCACCAATTCTGAATCCGATGTATTTGAAGCTTTGGTTGATGATGAGCAAGAATCTCTGACGGACGACAGTTGTAGAACAAGGTCTTGTCAGGATGCAGTTACTTGCCAAATCCCTAATTTTTGCCTAGATTGCCCCAAGATGAGGTACTCAATCTAGCGGGATACATATATCATTATTTTTTCCTGTCTCTAACTTTTGCCTGGACCGCCCTTTCAAGTTTTCAATCCACCGAGACGCTCATTTTTGCCTAAGCCGCCCTTTCGGGTTTTCAACTTAGCGAGCTATTCTGTTTTTTATTTCTAGGCGAAGTATTTCTTGACTGCATCTGAATTCACAGGACGAGTGAAATCCTCCCCATCCATAGTTGTAAGTATCAAAGCACCGCATGAAAAGGATCTCTTAACAACATATGGACCTTCATAGTTTGGAGTCCACTTGCCCCTGGAGTCGGGCGCGAAAGACAAGACTTTCTTGAGCACAAGGTCACCTTCTCGGAACACACAAGGCTTGACCGTCTTATCAAAAGCTTTCTTCATCCTTTGCTGATATAACTGACCGTGGCACATGGCAGTCAATCTCTTCTCTTCAATCAAATTCAGCTGGTAATAACGACTCTGAACCCATTCAGCATCAGTCAACTTGGCTTCCATCAAAACTCTCATTGATGGGATCTCCACCTCTACTGGGATTACAGCCTCCATGCCATAAATAAGAGAGAAAGGTGTTGCCCCTGTTGAAGGGCGGACAGAAGTACGATATCCGTGTAAAGCAAAAGGCAACATATCATGCCAATCTTTGTACATAACAACCATCTTCTGGATAATTTTCTTGATATTCTTATTAGCAGCTTCAACAGCCCCATTCATCTTGGGTCTGTAAGGAGAAGAGTTATGATGCGCGATCTTGAACTCACTACACAGTTCTTTCATCATATTGTTATTTAAGTTAGATCCATTATCAATAATGATCTTATCTGGCACACGTAACGGCATATGAGTTGATTCTTGATAAACTTCACAACCACCTGCCTGGTCACATTTGCATACGACGCCGCTTGAACCCACTTGGTGAAGTAATCAATTGCTACGAGAATAAATCTGTGTCCATTGGACGCTTTCGGTTCTATCATGCCAATCATGTCAATTCCCCACATGGAGAAAGGCCATGGTGATGAGATCACATTCAAAAGTGTCAGGGGAATATGAATCTTATCAGCATAAATCTGACACTTGTGGCATTTCTTCATAAATTTGCAGCAGTCAGACTCCATTGTCAGCCAATAGTAGCCTGCTCTCAACATCTTTCTAGCCATGGCATGTCCATTGGAATGAGTACCAAATGAACCCTCATGGACGTCAGTCATCAACAGGTCTGCTTCGTGTGTATCCAGGCATATGAGCAGAACCATGTCAAAATTCTTTTGTAAAGCACTTCGCCATTGAGGTAGAAACTGCCTGACAATCTCCTCAAAGTCTTCCTATCTTTTACAGATGCCCCAGGCGGGTAAATCTGGCTCTGAAGGAAACACTTGATATCATAATACCATAGCTTATCATCTTTTACTTCTTCTACTGCAAATACATGAGCAGGTCTGTCCAAGCGCATCACGGTGATATTGGGGACTTCATTCCACAATTTAACCACAATCATCGAAGCAAGCGTAGCAAGAGCATATGCCATCCGATTCTCATCTCGAGAAATATGATGGAAGTCAACCTCAGTAAAGAACGTTGAAATCCTCCTCGCATAATCTCTGTATGGAATGAGGCCAGGCTGATTCGTTTCCCATTCACCCTTAATCTGATTAACAACGAGGGCCGAATCACCATATACATCAAGATGCTTGATCCTTAGATCAATACATTCCTCCAATCCCATAATACAGGCCTCATACTCAGCCATATTATTCGTGCATTTGAAAGTTAGCCTTGCTGTAAAAGGATTATGCGCGCCCTGAGGAGTAATAATCACGGCCCCAATACCATTTCCATATTGATTTACAGCGCCATCAAATACCATACTCCATCGGGAACCAGGCTCTGGCCCTTCATCGAGTGTAGGCTCATCGCAGTCTTTCATCTCCAAATACAGAATCTCCTCATCTGGGAAGTCATACTGAACTGACTGATAATCCTCGATCGGCTGATGTGCCAGGTGGTCAGCCAAGATACTACCTTTAATAGCTTTCTGAGCTCGATATTCAATATCATACTCAGATAACAACATCTGCCAACGGGCAATCTTCCAGTTAAAGCAGGCTTTTCAAATATATACTTGATTGGGTCCATTCTGGATATCAACTAAGTCGTATGATTCAACATATACTGGCGTAAGCGCTTAGCGGCCCAAGCCAAAACACAACACGTCTTCTCAAGCATTGAATATCGAGACTCACAATCGGTGAACTTCTTACTCAGGTAGTAAATGGCGTATTCTTTCTTCCCTGATTCATCTTGCTGACCAAGGACACAACCCATAGAATCTTCAAGAACAGTCAGATACATAATCAAGGGTCTCCCTTCCACAGGCGGAGACAGGATCGGAGGCTCAGACAGATACTCTTTAATACTATCAAAAGCTTTATGGCAATCCTCGGTCCAATCATGAGACTGATCTTTCCGGAGGAGCTTGAATATTGGCGCACATGTGGCAGTCATGTGGGATATGAATCTAGAAATGTAATTCAAGCGGCCAAGAAAACCTCGGGCTTGCTTCTCAGTTTTGGGCGTAGGCATCTCTCGTATTGCTTTGCCCTTTGCAGGATCAACCTCAATACCTTTCTCACTGACAATAAAGCTCAATAACTTGCCAGAACGGACTCCAAATGTACACTTGTTGGAATTCAGACGAAGCTTGTACTTCCTCAGACGCTGAAAAAGCTTCAACAGGTGCTCTACATGTTCAACTTCCGTTCTTGACTTAGCAATCATATCATCAACATAGACCTCAATCTCCTTATGCATCATATCATGAAACAAAGTGGTCATAGCTCGTTGATACGTGGCTCCGGCGTTCTTCAAACCGAAGGGCATCACTCGATAACAAAATGTTCCCCAAGGTGTGATGAATGTTGTCTTCTCCATATCCTCGGGTGCCATCTTAATCTGATTATATCCGGAAAATCCGTCCATAAACGAGAAGACATTGAATTTAGCTGTATTGTCTACCAACATATCAATATGTGGTAGAGGGAAATCATCTTTCGGACTAGCTTTATTCAAGTCTCTATAGTCCACACACATCCGGACTTTTCCATCTTTCGTAGGCACGGGCACAATATTGGCCACCCATTGAGGATATGTAGAAGTCACCAGAAACCCCGCATCAATTTGCTTCTGAACTTCCTCTTTGATCTTCACTGCCATATCAGGATGAGTTCTTCTGAGCTTCTGCTTTACAGGCATGCACTCAGGCTTTAGAGGTAGGAAATGTTGCACAATATCAGTATCTAGACCAGGCATGTCTTCATATGACCAGGCAAAGACGTCAACATATTCTCATAGCAACTTAATCAACCCCTTCTTAACAGATTCTTCAAGGAGTTCCCCAATCTTTACCTCTCACACACAATCTTCAGACCCCAAGTTGACTGTTTCCAGATTCTCAAGATGCGTCTGGATGATCTTCTCTTCATGCTCAAGTAGACGGGTGATCTCATCAGGAATCTCTTCAACATCATCTTCTTCCGCCTCAAATACAGGGAATTCAAAATTGGGAGATGGTGTTGGGTCATTATGTTCAATGGGTTTAGAAATCAATCTGCATAATGATTTTTGGATATGAAAAGCTTTAGAATTCAAACAAGGAAAATCATTATGTAGATGAAAATATCGATTTTATTCTATTTTTTAGGGTTTTATGTGATCACCAATTTCATGCGAAAAGCGAAAAGGGAAAATAAATGGAAAAACAAACATTTAACATGAATCTATTGAATGAAAATATCATTGTATTTATGCGCCAACAATGTCATTACTCCTCCTTTTGGCATGGGAGAAAGGTTTTCAAACAAAGTGATTATTACGTTGACTTGTGGACAACTGTTGGAATATCCACATCGACCCAATTGTTGCAGATCCCACCAGGGATGATGAAGTTGCCAGAATCCTTTGTATCTTCTTCTAAAACGGCAACAACCTCCTCATCTAGACCAGTGTGGATGAAACCTCCACTCTTGAATAACCCTTTCTTGTTGAAAGTACCAGAAGAAAAACCTATGCCAGCCCGGAACTCGTTGTCTTCTAACTCAATCATTTTTCCTAAACCAGTGGTTGCACCATGCTCAATGGCCAGCTTTGCATCTTTGTAGGAAGCAAATGAAGGAGCTCTTTTCTCAATAGGCTCAGCAATAGATAACGCTTGGAAAGGAGTTCCAACTTCAACCTCAGCATCTATATAAGAGAAAGAAGACAAATGGCTAACCAGGAGAGCCCTTTCTCCCCCTACCACCAACAACTTCTTGTTTTTCACGAATTTCAATTTCTGGTGTAGGGTGGATGTCACGGCGCCTGCCTCGTGAATCCATGGTCTGCATAAGAGACAACTGTACGATGGGTAAATGTCCATAACCTGGAAGGTAATCTGGAAATCACTCGGTCCGATCTTGACTGGGAGATCAACTTCCCCAATCACGGTCTTACAAGACCCATCGAAAGCCTTCACAACTACCCCACTCTGCCTCATGGGAGGCCCTTGATATGATAGCTTTGAGAGAGTGGACTTTGGCAATACGTTCAATGATGACCCGGTGTCTACCAGTACATTGGACATGGCGTCGTTTCTACAACCCATAAATATATGTAATGCCAGGTCTTGATCTCTTCCCTCCACAGGGAGATCAGAGTCACAAAAGCTCAGGTTGTTACAAGCAGTAATGTTTACAACAATGCTATCGAATTGCTCCAAAGTGACATCGTGATCCACATATGCCACATCCAACACCTTCTGCAGAGCCCCTCGGTGTGGTTCTGAATTTAAGAGTAAGGATAACACAGATATTTTGGATGGCGTTTGTAGAAGTTGGTCTACAACATTGTACTCGCTCCTTTTGATAAGTCTCAGCATCTCATCACAATCTTCTTTCACATTGCCACTCGGGCCAACAGAAGTAAGAGTTTTCAGTACGGAGGAGGGCTAAACAGCAAGTGCCGAATTCGGAGAATTCACAGCGTTTCCGATCGGGCGTTCAACAAAATCAGCATTAATTTGAGGCTTCGGCGGTGCTGAAAATACACAGCGACTACGGGTCAAACCACTAACATCGGCAATATTCACAACAGAAGAAGAGGGCAAGGACACCTCTTTCCCATTTTCTACTGCTACGACGTTGTAGCGATATGGAACTTCCTTTTCAGAAGAGTAAGGCACAGGACCAACAGGCTTAATGATCAGAGCGGGAGAAGCCTTCTGCTTGCTACCATTGTACTTGATGATAACAGGCTCGGGTATCCGGAACACTGGGGAAATCACGTTGACCTCAGGCTCATTTTCATCAACATTCCTGTTTCGAAGGATCTCAATGACTCCTTTGTCCAGCATTTCCTGAACATCCTTGCGCACCTGGCAACAACCCAATCGGTTAACAGAGCAGACTCGGCATCTATCATGGTCATGCTCATAATGACTGTAGTCACACAACAAACGATGCATCTGGACCAGAGACTATTGAATATGACTGACATATTTGACCTTGTATTTTCCAGGGCAACCCTGGACCATGTTGACAGATTTCCCATGTTCGGGCAATGGGTTCTTCTTCACATTAGGGCCTACGTCCTCAAAACATAGAATACCACACCTCATAAGGTCTTGAACCTTGGTCTTCAAAGGGTAACAATTCTCCACATCATGGCCGGGAGCACCAGAATGGTAAACACAATGTAACTCAGGCTTATACTACCACTGGGGGTTAGCAGGTATAGCCGGTGGGTCTCTCGGAGTAATCAGCTTCCTTTCTATCAAAGAGGGATATAACTCTGCGTACGTCAGAGGAATAGGATCGAAGGTGACCCTTTTCCTCTCGTAACTCGTGCTGGTTTGATTACTATTTCGAGGCTGATAGGCCTGCTGCTGCGGTCAGTGCTGTTGTTGCTGACATTGCCGATGTGGTTGCTGATTGTCACTATGTTGCTGATACTGTTGATTGTCTCTGAAAACAGGTGCTATATGAGCTACCTGGTGTTGGTTACTGGCGGGACGCACAATCTTCCTCCTCACATAGGGTCTTCTTGGTTTCTCATGGGAGATCACAGCATGTGCCTCTCCATCTTTCTTCTTTGCAAATGCCCCATGACATTTGGCAGAAGAGCCTTCTTCTCTGGTTAACCGTCCTTCACGGACCCCTTCTTCTAGACGCATCCCGATATTCACCATCTCGGTGAAGTTAGAAGGAGCGCTAGCAATCATCCTCTCATAATAAAAAGAACTTAAAGTCTTCAAAAAGATCTTAGTCATCTCTTTCTCCTCTAGAGGAGGCACGATCTGTGCTGCCACCTCTCGCCACCTCTGGGCGTACTCCTTAAATGTTTCTTTATCCTTCTGGGACATGGCTCTTAATTGATCTCTATCGGGAGCCATATCCATGTTGTATTTGTACTGCTTGACGAAGGCTTCGCCGAGATCATTGAAGGATCGGATGTTCGCGCTGTCTAAACCCATGTACCAACGCAAAGCGGCACCGGACAGACTGTCCTGAAAGTAGTGGATGAGTAGCTGGTCATTATCGGTTTGAGTCGACATCTTCCTGGCATACATGACCAGGTGGTTGAGGGGACAGGTATTTCCTTTGTACTTTTCAAAATCAGGGACCTTGAATTTCACAGGGATCTTCACATTTGGAACCAAGCAGAGTTCGGCAGCAGACTTGCCGAAAAGATCCTTCCCTCTGAGAGTTTTCAATTCCTTGCGAAGCTCAAGAGATCGTTCATAGCATCCATCTTCTCATAAACATTTGGACCCTCAGACAGCTCAGAATGATAGATGGTGTCGTCTACCCTGGGCAAAGTATGCACGACAGGAGGAGGAACGGCAAGGACCGGGCTAGATGCCGGCAGAGAAGCAAAGGTAGGAACAGGACCCTCAGGCATGAAATTTGGAGGCATCCCCCACAGGAACCCGGTTGGCATGGCTGTTGGAACAAAGTGTGCACTGGCAGCCGGCACAGTAGAGGAGACAATCTCGGAGATAACTGTCCTCTAGGGAGGAGTTGAAGGTGTCGGAGAAGACTGGCTCTGGGCAGCCATGAGTGACTCCATTAGGGAAGTCAATCTGGCCACTTCCTCTTTCAGCTCACGGTTCTCTTGCTCTAAGTGATCCATCAGTCTTGAAATGTTGGCTCTAGTGTAGTACCGGTGAGTCAGTTTGTCTTCAAAATAAATGAAGGACACAGAGTTAGACCATAGGGCAAGGGACCGGAAACAAAACCTGCTTATGCATATGATGCATGCAATGTTTGTGCATATGATTTCTTTTTTATTTCAAAGGAACTTTAGAGTTTTATTTGCAAATTCTGGAAATATTAAGCATTTTATCACATATGGAAATATCTCATCAAATAATATCAGGGAAAAGAAGTGCAGCATCGTCAATCATATATAAGAGAAAAGGAAAATAATCATCCTATGGATCCCTAGAAACAATCATCTAAAGCTCGGGACACAGGAAGATAAGATGCGCGAAGCCTCTTCACCTCCCTCTCGTAGGCTGCCTCCATATCGGCCTTCTCTTTGGCAAGTCGATCATACCTCCTCCTCCAGAACTTAGAAGACTGAGGAAGTAGAGAAGTCCATACATCATCAGGGTCATCAATAACCTGATGCTCAAGAAACTCAATCAACGCATCCTTCTCCTTAATCTGCTGAAGCAACTCTTCACGTTCACGGATCCAGGCACGTGAATGGTCTTCGTCTCTCAACTCCTCTGCTCCTTGATTAGGGAGGGTTAAAGGCCCAACCATAATCATAGGTGTAGGTCTCGGATACTCGTAAGGCATGAGATACTCAGACGCCCTCTTCCTAACCGAAACAGTGTAAGGCTCTAAAGCGATGCAATTCTTAGGACCCAACTCTTTCCTTCCTTTCCTATGAATCTTGCGCCAAGTGCGGACCATCCTAGCTTTCAAGCCTTGGGGATCTTTACCATCCTGAAAGAATACACCCTCTAACAAAATGTTATTGGGTTTATCCTTTAAGGGGAACCCAAGCTGCTGACGTGCCAAAACAGGATTGTAGTTAATCCCACCACATGTACCAAGAAGAGGTACATTGGAGAATTCGCCACAATAGTCAATAATCCGCACAACATCATACACATGGTTATACCAAGAGATATCATCATTAGTGAGAGACATAAGTCTCGTGGACCACCGTAGATATTCCTTGTTCTCCTTGAAAGCGACCGTCTGAGGTAAGTGAGAAATAAACCACTTATACAACAGAGGCAAACAACACACAATAGCGTCACCACCCTTTGCATTCCTCATATGCAAAGAGAAGTAGGTATCGCCCAACAGAGTCGGAACGGGATTAAGAGTAGAGAAGATCCTAATAGCGTTCACATCCATAAACTTGTCGATGTTGGGGAACAATACCAATCCATAGATGAGAAGCACAAATATGGCTTCAAAGGCATCCTCACTCATGGCCTTCCCATAAACAGTAGCTTGAGCAATGAGGAACTCAGAAGGGAGACCTTGAATTCCACCTTTGGTAGTCATATGAGCACCAACCAGGGATTCATCTATGTGAAACATGTCTGCTATCTCTTGAGAAGTAGGAATACTCTCCAAGCCACTGAACGGCAACTGATCCAGAACAGGTATACCCACAAGATAAGCATACTCCTCAAGCGTCGGCAAAAGCTGGAAATCCGGAAACGTGAAGCAACGATACAGAGGATCATAAAACTGCACCAATACACTCATCAATCCTTCATCCACCTGAGTAGTCAGAAAAGGAAGAAGCTTCCCAAAACGAGCCTTGAAACCCAAGGGATCTAATATATAAGATGTCAAATTCCTTACTGTAGCACCTCAAATTTGCACCTCCCATTTTGTACATACATTTTCATTTGTAGGTCATTAACATTACATTGTCCACTGCATAGCATTGCATTGTCCATTGCCCAAGTGCAAGTCATCAGTCAAGACTGGTCAGGAGATTCAGTTAAGCAAGCAAGCAAGTGCATTCTCTTTTGAAGCAAAGCCCTAAGGTTGGTTCAACATGTTCATATGGCCTAGGGATCATTTTGAAGTGGTTTGACCAAAGGTTGGATGTTCAGAAGTCATCAGTCATTGCACAATTCATCTGAAACCCTAGAAAGTCAACCAAAGTCAACTGTGCATGAAATCATGGATTTGAAGGTGGGAGATGGTTAGAGAGGCCTCATTCCTGTTCATACAAGTCTCATTTGACATTTCAAACATCAACATTGAAGAATTTGAGGTCAGAGGAAAAGTTTCCAAAAATAGTAAGTGACCTGTAATTTCAAACTACCAAAAATGGAAAGGTTTTCTCCTCAAGATTACATGTCCAAGGAAGCTTCAAATGAAATTTTGTCCAACATGAAAGTTGAAGATCTTGTTCTCACCTTTCGAAAAAGTCCAAGAACATGAATTTCTCATGTGTGGTTGAGAAGTTATGGATCAATCATTGTCAAGAAAATTTGAAGTTCAAAAGAGGATAACTTTCACACCACAAGGCCAAATGGAGTGGGATTTTTTGCTACATTCATATTTTGACATAAGCTATCCAAATCATGCATCACATTTCATCAATTCTCATCACAAAAATATTGGATTTTTCACTTGAATTGAATTTGAATTTTGGAGGGAAAAGTTCAATTTTGAAAATATGCATTGTTTTCATGTTTTTCCACTTGCACTTGATCTTAAACAACATTTCAAGGTGAATTAACTCATAAACCGTGTACTGTAGCAACCATTCCATGCACATGAGGTGATTTGGCTAATTTGCTCTTACACTTGCATTTCACTAATTACCATTGCATTTGGCTAATTAAGATTAAGAACTTCATTAATCCATCATATATAAAGATAATCCTAACAGAAAATGCATTTAACACTTCATTTCAAACCAGATCTAGATCAAAATTGCAAATCTCACAAACTTTTTCTCTCCATTTTTCTGCAAATTTCTTCACAAACCTTGCTTGATCTTTGTTTGTTCCATCATCCACAAGCATTTTGGAGTTGAATTGGAGCAAGATCAAGAGAATTTCGAGCAAATTCTTGAACTATTGAAACAAGCTTCATCCATGGCAGCTGGAAATTTGAGCATCATCAAGGACAATTGAGCAACATTCCTTCATCCATTCATCTACTTGAGCATTAAAGAACTTCTGTTTCAACTTTTCAAAGCCTGAAAAACACGATTCCAGTTCTGCAATCCTTTGAAGGTTAGAATTCGATCCTTGCAATTGTTGAAATTATGCTAGGCTTTTGATAGATCTTTGATTGTAGTGTAGTCTGCGCTTTGAATCGTTGCATTTCATCAAGAATTAAGGAAGTTATCATGATTTGAAATTTGGTTGTTGAAACTTTCTTTGCTCGATTCGTTTGATATAGCTTGAATTAGATGAAATTGATGCCGGATTGTTAATGTATGATGAAGGACGAAGTGATTGATATGCGTCTCATGAATTTCTGTGTTGGTTGGATCTTGATGATTATGAACACGATGAACTTGTTTGAATGTTCTAGGTTTTCCCTTTCCAGATCGTATTTGATCCATGCCTCCGCCTGTTTGCATGTTTTTCGTGTTTTTTCGCCCATGCACCAATCACGCCATGCCACATCACTTAATGAAACGGCGCGTTTCATTAAGTGAGCGCCTCAATTCAAAAACCTGGCCGGTTCGATACCTGGTTGGATGCTTTTCAATATTGCTTTGGCATTTTATTTCATTAGGCTTCACATGTTCTTACCATGCCTTTCCATCATTTTTTTATCTTTTTACCTGGCCGGTTCGATACCTGGTTGTGAGATATGATATGATCATTGGAGGTGTGACAATGTGTGTCACACCATTTCTTGTCCAATTTGCTGATTTTATTTACCATGCCAAATAAATGTCAAATGATCTGAATTTTTGCATGTTGATTCTTCTGGATGTTAGGATTGAGTATGAATTTTTGTAGAATTTTTGAGTGCATTTCCAATTTGTTTGAGATTTTCATCTATGTTTGACCATTTGTGGACTTTTTGTGAGTCATGATATTATATGATTTGTGAAATTCTTGATGTTTATTGGATGAACCTGAAATTTTGCACATGTGTTCTAGACACTTTGAAGTTTGTCTTGGCTTTGGTTTGATGTCCATATCATGTTTGAATTCTGTTTTAGGCTTGCTTTAAGTTGATGTATGATTTTGTGTCTTGTATGAGCTTGTTTGAGCATGCTTCCACTTATCCAAATGACTTGAATTTTGGTATGATGATCATGTGATGAATTCTGTTTAGCCATGATTTTTCTTGAGATTTATTGAAATAGTTTTGAGTTGATGTGGATTGATTCATTCTGTTTGGTTCTATGAGCTTTGAATTTGCATGCTTTGCACTAAATGCTTTATGAAATGAAATCGGTTGATGATATGAATATGAGACCACTTGGATTTTGTTCTTATTGGATTAATCTTGATTCTTACCAATTTTCATGTTCTGTTTTGAATTATTTCTCCCCCTTTGACCCAAGGCCATGTCCTAGTGGTTAGTGCTTATGTTTGAGTTGTGATTTCAGGACAAAAAGCATATGGCCTTGAGGAATTGGTGCATTGGTTTGAGTTGGCTCATTTGATTGATGTTGATTAACATTAAGTTTTTTTGTAGGTGGATTAGCTCCTTTGAGTTGAGCTTGTGCTTTGCTTGATGCATTGCTTGTTGTCTGTTTGTACAGTTAATTGTTGACTTTTAGTCTGCCTGTTTGACTTTTTGAGTTGAGTATTGACTGAGTTAGATTGTTTTTAGGTACATTAGTTGCTATAGTTCATTGTGAACTTGCTTTTGCTGTTGCTTGGTTGTTTAACCAATTTGAGGTATAATGTCTCTGACTCCATGTAGTCTGGAAGACCTGGCCTGTTATTTGGTCAGGCACCTGTCTGAAGTCCTCCTTAAGAGGCAATGCTTGTGATTGTTTATTTTTGTCCCCAAGCAAGAAAAGATCTTTGATAAGGCAATTGGCAGATAAAAGAAATGTGTAGTCCATCTCCTGCTAGTCAGTGTGTCATCCCTTTGCTCACATTACATGTTGATGCATTGTGGATATTAACCCAAGATCCATGTTGAGTCAGTCATAAGTGTAGAAGGGTTCCAACTTTCCGAACCCACACTTTCATTTTTCATGAAGCTCTCCCAGGCCAGGGATAAGAGCTGTGAGGCACACCCCTCACTTCCCATTTCATCTGCTTCACCCTAACTCTCAATGTTAGGGTTAAGAGCTAACATCACCCTGATACAGTTGGCTTGTGTTTCACAGCCTAACCCTTGTGTGAGCCCACTTTGTGTGTATATAGTGTGTGCTATTTGTGATTGTTTGCTTTGCCTGTGCTGTTTAGGATAGCTTGCTCCCTGTGCAAGTTAGATAGCAACCTTAACTTAGGGATGATATGCATGATAACATCTAGGCTCGAGTCGTAGTCTCCCTAGTTGTGTCTCCCTTTGTTATCTGGTTAGGCTAGTCCTTTGTCCCTGCGTAGGGGAACTACGTCGCCCTGATCCTCATTCCAGACGAGGTACGTAGGCAGGAGATGAGCTGATCTCTCCGGGCGCCCTTTTGTTTTGTTTGTGTGAGTTGTTTCTCCTTTTCTGGTTAGAGTCCGATGTAAGTCCAACGATTGGCATTCGGTTTCTAGTTTCTTTGTTGGAGTCTGACATAAGTCCAGCGATTGGCAGTTGGTTTCCTGTGTGTGTGTTTAGGTTCGAAGTCTGATGTAAGTCCAGCGATTGGCATTCGGTTTCCGTGTTTGCCTGTTTTGTGTGGAGTTTGACGTAAGTCCAGCGATTGGCAGTCGATTTCCTGTGTTGTTTTGTCTTGCGTGCGTTAGCCGAGCTACGAGTGCTCTGATTCTTCTTAGTCCGAGAAGATACGTATGCATAGGATGCGACATCCTAGCGAGCACGTTTTCCCCTAGTCCGAACTACGTCGACTCTGATGTCTATGCCTGATAGACTACGTAGGCCCAGGATGCGATATCCTGCCGAGTTAGTTTCATTTGTTTTCTTGTGTCTCTTTCAGCCAGTGTTTGTTTGTTTGTGAGCAGTGTTTTAGCAACCATATTCCTTCCTTTTGTGCGTGGATCTCGTCGAGTACGACAGATGCGTAGGGGTGCTAATACCTTCCCTTCGCATAACCGACTCCCGATCCCATTCTCTTTGGTCGCGAGACTATGTCTTTTCCAGGTTTACTTCGAGTGTTTCCTTTCCCTCCTTTGGGATAAATAACGCACGGTGGCGGCTCTGTTGTTTTCGTTTTCCCGCCGGTTTTTCGCGTAATGCGACAGCTGGCAACTCTGCTGGGGATAAAGTGAAGTTGACCTCTTGCTGGTCCATCTTCCCTAAGCGAGTCTCTCCTAGCGCTCTCTAGGTTAGGGTTTTGGTTGCTGTTTGCTGTTATTTATTGCATTCATTTGTTTATTGTTTGCATTTATGTGTGCATTAATGTTTGCATTCATTCATATTCCTATGTGCTGGCTGTGCTGTGTTCTCTCTGTTGGGATGGGAGTTACTCGAGGTAAAAGGCCCAATACCCAGGCTATGAGTGAAATCTAGGAAACCTAGGAATAGAGTGATTCATGGGAAGCGGGTGGTATGCGCCACTTAGCGGAACATTGATATCACGAGCAGTTCAGACTCTGATGGGGTATTATCGGTGCATATATCGGGTGTGCACAGGATGATATTCTTGAAAGGGTTGTTTATCCTGCATTTCTTTCGACCTTACCCTGGCCTAGATGACACCCGTGAGTGGGGAGGGAATGATCGTCATTACAGGTACTGTTGCTGACTTGTTGGTGACTTGTTGGTGACTCTGAGTACTGATGGTGACTTTGGTTCAGATGAACTTGTGGGTACTTACTTCTGTCACGCCGGAATTCTGTCCGCGATATCTATCAGCGGGTTCCGTTTATTTCGGATCCCCGGGTTGAATTTGAGAGTACTCGTTCAGAGGATCTGGTTGTCGCCTGTTTAGTGGACGTTCCTGTGGTGATAGTGATGTAATCTCCGGTTCCGTTTATTTCGGAACTTCCTAAGTCAGATTTATGGTGACTTAGTTCCTCAGATGACTGTGACTGGTTCAGGGGTCTTCAGATGACTTGGTGGCACAGTGGCCTGCATTCATGCATTTGCATCATTCTCATTTCACATTTATCTGCATTCAACCCATGTCTACCCGTACTCGGGGTCCATTTTGATTAAGATTCTGGTTGAGACACAGCCAGATGTCAGAATGTTGTTGATGAAAAATCATTTGTCTCAGTGACGCTAGAATCAAAGGACAGAATATTCCTGGTGCGGATAGACATTGCATGTGTGAGTCATACTAACCCATTTGCTATTTTGTAGGTGTCAACCGGTGGGCATGGCTCTTCCGCTCAGATATCTCAGACTAATGGATCCGCCCAACGCCGACATTCTCGAGTTGAAGGAGATGATGAAGGAGTTGTTCAGTGTTGTGCAAGGGCTTGCCTTGGGGAAGAAAACAATTGCTGAGAGGTTGGAGAAGATTGAGAAATGGCTAATAGAGGAGAAAGTCCAGGGAAAGGCTCTGTCGTCCGAAGTAAACAAATCCTCTGGCACGGTGATAAAGAAACCCTCTGGCAGTGGTCAACTCAAAAAGAAGGTTGAATCAGGAGGTGTGGAGGCAAAGAAAGAACGCGGTAAGGATCGTTATCACCCTTATGCTGCCACTGTAACCACTCCTGTTGGTAATCCACCCGTACCAAGTAACAACCACCACCTCAACAGAAAGCACTGAAAGCTAAGAGCCAAGTAAAGAAGGGGAAGCCAGATCGTCAGTTTGATGAGCCACCTGTGATTCCCGTGGAACGGCAACGGAGGCCTCCAAACTACGATGAAAATGCTAAATGTGATTTCCATTCTGGGGCACCCGGACACAACATTGAGGGTTGTAGAGCCTTTAAGCATGTCGTCCAGGACATGGTGGATTCCAAGGCCATCAGCTTGGCATAGATAATGAATGGGGATGTCAACCCCGTACCCAGGCAAGGTCCTATAAGGGTAAAGATGGTGAAAAAGGACAACAGAGGAATAAGAATGGAGGTGACTGAGGAAGATCAGTTAAAGGTTCCAATGTCTGTGGTCCCAAAACCTCTGTTGAAGGATGGAGCTTTCCCTAGTGTTGATAATTGTTGTGCGGCCGTCGCCACAAAGGGGTGTGTAGTGATGGGAGATAAGATCCAGAGCATGATGGAAGTAGAAATGGACGGTGAAAAGGTTGAAACACCAAGTAAAGCAATTGAAGCCGTCAAGGTAGAGACTGCCCTTGTTGTTGAGAAAGAGAAGAACCTGTCCATTTCTTCTTATAAACAAGCCCTAGAGGTGGTGAAGAACCAAGAGGCCCAAGGTTGGGGAAGGATCATCGACATCGTGGTAAAAGCGGATATGTTCGGGGTCGGCTATCAGCCAGATCAAGAGTCGTCTAGAGCAAACAGAGGACGTCGTCCACCGTACACCTTCGTCAATGCAGGAATGCTGGATCCTAGCCACGCCTGTTCAGTGGGTGAAGAGATCGACAGTGACCGCGAGCTCGAGTTGTGGATCAAATCGTGCGTACCAGGGAATTGGAAGGCCTCAAAGATCGCCATTGTCGCTCATCCGGAAGAATAGTATTTCTGTTTTTCAATTTTTGTTTGCATGAAAGCCATACGTTTTGCCCGAAACGTAATGGTCCATTGTAATGGTCATCTCATGTGTTTCATTGTGCAACATTTTGCATCAGTAATAAATGGATGTTTTTGTGATTAAAAACGGTGTTCCCTGTTTTTCACTTATTTTTGCAGTTTAAAAATAAAAAATGGCAATGTTTATGTTCATTTTTCTTTCCTTTTGATTCGTCTTGTTCCGACCTCAAAAGCGACTATCCTCCTGATCTCATTGATAACAATTCGGTTACACCTCTGTATGACTTCGACAATCCGATCTATCATGTCGAAGAAGAAGGCGAAGAAGATTGTGATCTGCTGGGATTAGCCAGGTTGTTGAAACCAGAGGAGAAGGTGATTCAACCGCATGAGGAGCGATTCAAGATTGTTATTCCAGGTACCGTCGAGGTCCGAAAGAAAGTGAAAGTTGGGGCCGCTTCAGAGGCGAGTCGAGAGCAGAATGGTAGCACTGTTGAAAGAGCATGTGGATACCTTCGCCTGGTCGTGTTAGGATATGCCAGGGTCGGATACCGACGTCGTTATACGCAAGCTACCATGGAGAGAAGACTGTCCTCTAGAGAAGCAGAACGCCGGTGCCACGTATCAGAGTGACTTTGTTTCATGATATGACTCATCGTGGAATCAAATGCTATGTTGATGACATGATAGCAAAGTCCCAAATAGAAGAGGGGCATCTGGTGGATCTGAGGACAAGTTGTTTGACCGGTTGAGACAACTCAGACTGAGGTTGAGTCCGAATCAGTGCACTTGTGGAGTGCTGTCCGGTAAGTTGCCGAGGCTTATTGGGAACTAAAGAGGAACCGAGGTCGATCCTGCAAAAAAAAAAGCAAAAAAAAAAAAAAAAGCAAAAAAAAATAGAAAAAGAAAAGGAGAAAATAAAAAGAAAAGGAAAAAACAATACCAGAAATGCTTGAACCAAAAACAACAAAAAAGAGATCAAACGGTCAGGTGGATAATGATTGCCAAGGGGCATTGAAAAAGAATAAATTGCAGGAACCTCTGATTCTGTTAATCTGTACTTGACAGCCTTCGAGGGGTCTATGAGGTGTGTATTGGGTCAGCATGACGAGTCTTGTCGAAAAGAGCATGCAATTTACCTTAGCAAAAAGTTTAACGACCGTGAAACAATACATTCACTGCTCGAGAAAATTTGTTGTACTTTGGCATAGGCTGCTCGCCGACTGAGACAGTATATGCTGGTTCATGCCACTTTGTGGATTTCCAAGATGGATCCGATCAAGTATGTGCTTGAGAAGCTAGCATCGACTGGACGGGTTGCGAGATGGAAAATAATTCTGACTGATTCATGATATACAGTAACCCATTGAGGATTATCAACCAAGGACGTTTGAGTTCCCTGATGAGGACATCTCGAGGTGCTCAAATCGAAAGATTGTGAGAAACCGATCCCGGAGGAGGGGCCTGACCCTGAATCCGAACGGATTCTGATGTCTGATGGGGAATGTAGAGGAGTTAATGCCGTGTTGGTTACGCCAAAAAGATCCCGTATTCTTTTTGTGGCCCGGATAACATTTGAATGTACCAACGATGGTGGCTAAGTACAACGTTTGTATCCCGGGTACCGAACCTCGATGCGCGCATCTACTGGGGCAACGCCTTCCTCGCAGGTGTATGAGACTGAATTGGTGCTACCATTTGAGGTCCTGATTGGAAAAGGCTGAGTGAATAAGGACTCGGTATGATGCATGGAGCCTGATTGAGGAAGAGAGGTTGGCCGTTACTTATCATGGGGCAGTTGTACCCAGTCAATGAAGCGTGTGGTTGACCGAAAAGTGCGACCTCGTGCGTATCATGTGGGAGACGTGTTGTTGAAAGGGATCCTTCCTCCTCAACGATCGTAGGGGCAAGTGGATATACAGTCATGGATCTCATTCGTGGTCAAAAAGGTTTCTCTAACATGGCCTTGTTGTCAACGACCACGGGTGACGAAGATTTTCCATCCCTTGTGAATGCAGACGCAGTTAGAAGATACTTCGTAAAAGAGACCTGCTGGACGAAAAGAACAAAAAGAGTCCAGGCAAAAATGGGCATTCTGGCGAACCAAAAGAAAAAAGAGAAAAGGTTCGGGCAAAAGTTAGGGATAAGAAAAGAAAAGAACTGTACACCCGGCAAGTCGAAAACCCCACAAGGGTGACTTGGGCAAAAAAGAGTATCCCGGTGGACTGAAAACCTGAAAGGGCGGTCCAGGCAAAAGAGGGACTGAAACGAACAACTGCGTCCAGCATGATCGTTTGTGCTTTGGATATAACTTGGAAAATCCCAGACAGAGATTGATTGGAAGCGTCTTGTTCAGAAGACAGAAAGTGCGGAGAGTCTTGAGGACATATGAGGTGTAACCAAGTTGGAACCCGATGAGATCACGGTTTCCCATTGCCATTAGGATAGGTTTTTTCCTTTTGTGCGCAATCACCTCTTTCCAGGGATTGCTTCCTGTGTGTTGCTCGGTTCTGAGCCACCTTTTTGTTTCAGTCAATAGAATGCATGTTCAGTCAAATAAATTTTGTTTTTTGTTTTCATTACCGCTTTGATTGCAAAAACATCCGTTTATTTTGATAAGAATATTTGCATTTTGGAACATGGAGATCCCTTCCGATGCATGCTTATAAGATTGAAATCTGGAAATCTTATTCGGAAGTTTGAGTGACCTAGGTGTTGAAATGTTGGCACGCCTGGGGCACGCTTTTATCTAACAATCTCTTTGCAGGTGTTGTTGGTTCGTTTTCACTCACTGGCAGTCTGTCGTATGAAGCCTTTTGACAAAAGATCCCGGCAGAGTCCGACTAGGGGCAAGGGATAGAAGAACGGTGAAAACGACGAAAATTAGGACGACGATCTTGGAAAAATAATCAAGAAGACTCTTCAAAGTCTGAGGACTGGAAAGTTTGTATGAATCCCAGGAGTTCGATCCCCGTGGAGTACGGAGGAGTCGTGAATACAAGATGATGAATCAGAAAAGTCCAGACGAGTCTGGGAGTTCTCAAAAGTGGAAAGTCGACACTGTGGTTGGATGATGAATGCCAGTGTTCGACGAGTCGACGGGCGGTCCGTGTCGAATAAACCGTATCTCCCCAGTGGAAGCGTCGATGGGAAGATTGTTCCTAAGGGTGGAGGATGTATCCCCAGTGTGGTCGTGAACGCTTGTCCCCGGCAGGGTTGTGGATGTCTATCCCCAGTGAGGCCTAGTGTATTATTTCCTCAGCAGAGTGGTGTAGGCCTTTCCCCAACAGAGTTATGCATTTCCCCATCAGGGTGTGAAGTGTTCTCCCCTAGTGGATCTCCCTAGCAGAGGGTTCGAGTTGATGGTTCTCCCCTAGCAAGGTCCCCGAGCGGATCGAGTCCGGTGAGATCATCCCCAGTAGAGATAAGCTTTGTTCGCTTCCCTTAGCAGGGTAATTCCCAAGCGGTTCGAGTTCGATGGAGGTCATCCTCAGCAAGGGTTGTCTTTCCCCAGCAGGGTGGAAATTGCTGTGGTATTGAAATCTTCAGCAGAGCTCCCCGGTGTTGTCTCTGGAGGAGACGTGTTTTTACGCATTCATCATTTAGATAAGCATAACATATTGCATCATTAGTGCGTAGCATTTCCATGATCATGGGGCATTGCGCTAAAAAACTCATGCATCAGCATTGCAAACATATCCATTAGCCCCAGGCCGTGGTGATCACCTGAGATTGGGTTGTTGGAAAGAGTTTAGCATCCCCATTGGATCGATTTCAGAATTGGGTTCCCCAGCATGGTTGAGAGGTTGGTGTTTTCCTAACAAGTGACTCCTTAGTTGAGCGGGTATCCCCAGCAGTGTTACTCCCCAGAGTTGGTAGCATCTTGCAAGCTTGGATCATTTCCCCTAGCAGATGTGGGTGTGTCTGATCTCTCCATATAGAGTCGACCCCTTAAGCAGAAAGCGTCTGTCATGTCCTTCTGCACTCCCCACTGAGTTATATCCTCGTGGATGACAGTTGTTTCCGTTCCCTCCCTACACCCAGATAATGGGATGGGTTTTCCCTATTGAGTTATTTCCTCATTAGGATGAGTCTTGATTCAGTTTGCCTTTTTGGATCGATCCTAAATTGGCTTACTTGGGCTGTCTCTTGTGCTTCCCTGTGGTATAAATGAATAGTTGTTCACTAACCGGCACTCATTCATCTTATCCTCAGCAGAATTTGTTGGCCTCTGCCTACAAACCGGTAGTTGTAAGTCCTATTTTTGTGGTCTTCTACCTACTAATCGGTAGATGTGAATCCTCTGTTCTCCCCTTTGTGGAGTTAACCCTTTATGCTCATCCTAGTGATGACGGTTACTTTTCTGTGGTTTTCTACCTACTAACCGGTAGATGTAATCCCCTCTTTGCGGTTATCATTATCCAGTTTTCGGTTTTGATAGTCCTTTTCCCTATTGGATATTTGCTTTGATTAAGCAATCTTATCCCCAGCGGGTCTTCCCCTTGCTTTTGGATAGTTGCTCTGAGTAAGAAATTTTATCCTCAGTGGGTCCTCTTTCATTCACCGTTTGCCGGTAATGTTTGTGGTTTCCCCTTTTGATTGGTCATCTTTGCATACCTAGTCCTGGTATCCCGATGCCTTTCTTTTTCGGTCGATCTATCCATTTAACAACCTACAAACCGGTTATGGATAATCTTTCATGCGAGTGTATTATCTACGTTTTGACGGCTATAGATAATATATCTCATGCGCTCCTTGGTCGAAGTGTTGTTCTTCCCAGTCGAGTAAGATTCGTATTACTTGTGGAATCGAATGTCCATCCTTTAACAAGTTTGCTTTCGCTCTCTTCAGGATGATGTCGGTCGATTTATCCATTTAACAACCTACAACCCGGTTATGGATAATCTTCCATGCGAGTATGTTATCTACGTTTTGACGGCTATAGATAATATATCTCATGCGCCCTTTGGCTGAACCCTTTGTTTGTTTCCCCAACTGAGTAAGATTCGTATTCCTTGTGGAATCGAATGTCCATCCTTTAACAAGTTTGCTTTCGCTCTCTTCAGGATGATGTCGGTCGATTTATCCATTTAACAACCTACAACCGATTATGGATAATCTTCCATGCGAGTGTATTATCTACGTTTTGACGGCTATAGATAATATATCTCATGCACTCTTGGGTCGAAGTTTTGTCCTCCCCAGTCGAGTAAGATTCGTATTCCTTGTGGAATCGAATGTCCATCCTTTAACAAGATTGCTTTTCTAGCCCTCTTCAGGACGATGAGTGTTTTGGAACACAAACCAATTCGCGTTTAGGTCGGCCACCTTTTTCATGCCTACAACCCGGTATCCTTGGTGTTCCTTCCTGTCTGCTCTCTGTCGTGACCTTGATCCCCAGTGAGTTACCTCTCCGTTGGTTTCGATAAACGTTGAGTTTTTCCTATGCGTCCGTTGACGTCTAGTTGTATTCCTTCCCCAGGGAAGTATTTCTCCTCTCCGTTGGTGTCGATAAACGTCGAGTTTTTCCTAGTTATCCGCTGATATCTAGTTGTATTATCCCCACAGGTCATCCGTTGATGTCCGTCCTCCTCTCCGTTGGTGTCGATAAACGTCGAGTTTTTCCTAGTTGTCCGTTGACATCTAGATGTATTTCGTTCCCCAGTCTTCTCCTTCTCCTTTGGTGTCGATAAACGTCGAGCTTCTCCCGTTCGTCCGTTGACGTTTGGTCGAGTCTTCTCCTTCTCCGTTGGTGTCGATAAACGTCGAGCTTCTCCCGTTCGTCCGTTGACGTCTGGTCGAGTCTTCTCCTTCTCCGTTGGTGTCGATAAATGTCGAGCTTCTCCCGTTCGTCCGTTGACGTCTGGTCGAGTCTTCCCATTCATCCGTTGATGTCTGGTCACCTCTCCGTTGGTTTTGGTAAACGTCGAGTTTTTCCTAGTTGTCCGTTGACATCTAGATGTATTTCTTTCTTCCCATTCATCCGTTGATGTCTGGTCACCTCTCCGTTGGTTTTGGTAAACGTCGAGTTTTTCCGGGTCGTCCCCAATAGAGTTACCTCTCCGTTGGTCTCGGTAAACGTTGAATTTTTCCCATTTCGTCCGTTGACGTATGGTGGTATCCTATTCCCCAGTCATTCATTAATGTCTGGTTACCTCTCCGTTGGTTTCGATAAACGTCGAGTTTTTCCTGGTCGTCCGTTGACGTCTAGTTGTAATTTCTCTTCCTATTCATCATCTTCCGATGTCTGAATGTGGTTGTACCTTTGAGAAAAAAATCAAAATCCCCAGTAATAAATATCAGATCCCAGTGGAAGCGCCCGTTGGTGAACTTTCCTTTCTTGGATCCCCGCAGTGTGCAAATTTCTACGGTTCTTTGGTATTCAATCCCTGTTTACCTGAAAGTCTGACAGCCGTTGCTCTCATCCGTTCGGGTTACCAGTTGATTTAATAGGGGCAGCTGTAGCACCTCAAATTTGCACCTCCCATTTTGTACATACATTTTCATTTGTAGGTCATTAACATTACATTGTCCACTACATAGCATTGCATTGTCCATTGCCCAAGTGCAAGTCATTAGTCAAGACTGGTCAAGAGATTCAGTTAAGCAAGCAAGCAAGTGCATTCTCTTTTGAAGAAAAGCCCTAAGGTTGGTTCAACATGTTCATATGGCCTAGGGATCATTTTGAAGTGGTTTGACCAAAGGTTGGATGTTCAGAAGTCATCAGTCATTGCACAATTCATCTGAAACCCTAGAAAGTCAACAAAAGTCAATTGTGCATGAAATCATGGATTTGAAGGTGGGAGATGGTTAGAGAGGCCTCATTCATGTTCATACAAGTCTCATTTGACATTTCAAACATCAACATTGAAGAATTTGAGGTCAGAGGAAAAGTTTCCAAAAATAGTAAGTGACCTGTAATTTCAAACTGCCAAAAATGGAAAGGTTTTCTCCTCACGGTTACATGTCCAAGGAAGCTTCAAATGAAATTTTGTCCAACATGAAAGTTGAAGATCTTGTTCTCACCTTTCCAAAAAGTCCAAGAACATGAATTTCTCATGTGTGGTTGAGAAGTTATGGATCAATCATTGTCAAGAAAATTTGAAGTTCAAAAGAGGATAACTTTCACACCACAAGGCCAAATGGAGTGGAATTTTTTGCTACATTCATATTTTGACATAAGCTATCCAAATCATGCATCACATTTAATGAATTCTCATCACAAAAATATTGGATTTTTCACTTGAATTGAATTTGAATTTTGGAGGGAAAAGTTCAATTTGGAAAATATGCATTGTTTTCATGTTTTTCCACTTGCACTTGATCTTAAACAACATTTCAAGGTGAATTAACTCTAAACCGTGTACTGTAGCAACCATTCCATGCACATGAGGTGATTTGGCTAATTTGCTCTTACACTTGCATTTCACTAATTACCATTGCATTTGGCTAATTAAGATTAAGAACTTCATTAATCCATCATATATAAAGATAATCCTAACAGAAAATGCATTTAACACTTCATTTCAAACCAGATCTAGATCAAAATTGCAAATCTCACAAACTTTTTCTCTCCACTTTTCTGCAAATTTCTTCACAAACCTGGCTTGATCTTTGTTTGTTCCATCATCCACAAGCATTTTGGAGTTGAATTAGAGCAAGATTAAGAGAATTTCGAGCAAATTCTTGAACTGTTGAAACAAGCTTCATCCATGGCAGCTGGAAATTTGAGCATCATCAAGGACAATTGAGCAACATTCCTTCATCCATTCATCTACCTGAGCATTAAAGAACTTCTGTTTCAACTTTCCAAAGCCTGAAAAACACGATTCCAGTTCTGCAATCCTTTGAAGGTTAGAATTCGATCCTTGCAATTGTTGAAATTATGCTAGGCTTTTGATAGATCTTTGATTGTAGAGTAGTCTGCGCTTTGAATCGTTGCATTTCATCAAGAATTAAGGAAGTTATCATGATTTGAAATTTGGTTGTTGAAACTTTCTTTGCTCGATTCATTTGATATAGCTTGAATTAGATGAAATTGATGTCGGATTGTTAATGTATGATGAAGGACGAAGTGATTGATATGCGTCTCATGAATTTCTGTGTTGGTTGGATCTTGATGATTATGAACACGATGAACTTGTTTGAATGTTCTAGGTTTTGCCTTTCCAGATCGTATTTGATCCATGCCTCCGTCTGTTTGCATGTTTTTCGTGTTTTTTCGCCCATGCACCAATCACGCCATGCCACATCACTTAATGAAACGGCGCGTTTCATTAAGTGAGCGCCTCAATTCAAAAACCTGGCCGGTTCGATACCTGGTTGGATGCTTTTCAATATTGCTTTGGCATTTTATTTCATTAGGCTTCACATGTTCTTACCATGCCTTTCCATCATTTTTTTATCTTTTCTCCACATTAAAAAATTCATAACTCCAAAAATATTTGTCCAAATGAGATGGGAATTTTTCCATTGTGCTCATCAAGATCTCTACTATTTTTGAGGATTTTTCCAGAATTTGTGCACGTGTGGATTTTTGTTTTGGCTAGGGAATGTTCATACATGTGTTTTGTTGCACCTTGCTTGCCATTTTCATTGTGAAATAATGATGCTTAATCCAATGCTTCTGAAAATTTACATGCTTAATCTAGACAATTGGATTGACATTTTGGCATTGAGTTTGATATTTTTGCATTTCTGGTTTGTGAGATATGATATGATCATTGGAGGTGTGACAATATGTGTCACACCATTTCTTGTCCAATTTGCGGATTTTATTTACCATGCCAAATAAAGGTCAAATGATCTGAATTTTTGCATGTTGATTCTTATGGATGTTAGGATTGAGTATGAAATATTGTAGAATTTTTGAGCGCATTTCCAATTTGTTTGAGATTTTCATCTCTGTTTGACCATTTGTGGACTTTTGTGAGTCATGATCTTATATGATTTGTGAAATTCTTGATGTTTATTGGATGAACCTGAAATTTTGCACATGTGTTCTAGACACTTTGAAGTTTGTCTTGGCTTTGGTTTGATGTCCATATCGTGTTTGAATTCTGTTTTAGGCTTGCTTGAAGTTGATGTATGATTTTGTGTCTTGTATGAGCTTGTTTGAGCATGCTTTGCCTTATGGATTTTATTTGACATGCTTCCACTTATCCAAATGACTTGAATTTTGGTATGATGATCATGTGATAAATGCTGTTTAGCCATGATTTTTCTTGAGATTTATTGAAATATTTTTGAGTTGATGTGGATTGATTCATTCTGTTTGGTTCTATGAGCTTTGAGTTTGCATGCTTTGCACTAAATGCTTTATGAAATGAAATCGGTTGATGATATGAATATGAGACCACTTGGATTTTGTTCTTATTGGATTAATCTTGATTCTTACCAATTTTCATGTTCTGTTTTGAATTATTTCTCCCCCTTTGACCCTAGGCCATGTCCTAGTGGTTAGTGCTTATGTTTGAGTTGTGATTTCAGGACAAAAAGCATATGGCCTTGAGGAATTGGTGCATTGGTTTGAGTTGACTCATTTGATTGATGTTGATTAACATTAAGTTGTTTTGTAGGTGGATTAGCTCCTTTGAGTTGAGCTTGTGCTTTGCTTGATGCATTGCTTGTTGTCTGTTTGTACAGTTAATTGTTGACTTTTAGTCTGCCCGTTTGACTTTTTGAGTTGAGTATTGACTGAGTTAGATTGTTTTCAGGTACATTAGTTGTTATAGTTCATTGTGAACTTGCTTTTGCTGTTGCTTGGTTGTTTAACCAATTTGAGGTATAATGTCTCTGACTCCATGTAGTCTGGAAGACCTGGCCTGTTATTTGGTCAGGCACATGTCTGAAGTCCTTCTTAAGAGGCAATGCTTGTGATTGTTTATTTTTGTGCCCAAGCAGGAAAAGACCTTTGATAAGGAAATTGGCAGATAAAAGAGATGTGTAGTCCATCTCCTGCTAGTCAGTGTGTCATCCCTTTGCTCACATTACATATTGTGGATATTAACCCAAGATCCATGTTGAGTCAGTCATAAGTGTAGAAGGGTTCTAACTTTCCGAACCCACACTTTCATTTGTCATGAAGCTCTCCCAGGCCAGGGATAAGAGCTGTGAGGCACACCCCTCACTTCCCATTTCATCTGCTTCACCCTAACTCTCAATGTTAGGGTTAAGAGCTAACATCACCCTGATACAGTTGGCTTGTGTTTCACAACCTAACCCTTATGTGAGCCCACTTTGTGTGTATATAGTGTGTGCTATTTGTGATTGTTTGCTTTGCCTGTGCTGTTTAGGATAGCTTGCTCCCTGTGCAAGTTAGATATCAACCTTAACTTAGGGATGATATGCATGATAACATCTAGGCTCGAGTCATAGTCTCCCTAGTTGTGTCTCCCTTTGTTATCTGGTTAGGCTAGTCCTTTGTCCCTGCATAGGGGAACTACGTCGCCCTGATCCTCATACCAGACGAGGTACGTAGGCAGGAGATGAGATGATCTCTCCGGGCGCCCTTTTGTTTTGTTTGTGTGAGTTGTTTCTCCTTTTCTAGTTGGAGTCCGATGTAAGTCCAGCGATTGGCATTCGGTTTCCAGTTTCTTTGTTGGAGTCTGACATAAGTCCAGCGATTGGCAGTTGGTTTCCTGTGTGTGTGTTTAGGTTCAGAGTCTGATGTAAGTCCAGCGATTGGCATTCGGTTTCCGTGTTTGCCTGTTTTGTGTGGAGTTTGACGTAAGTCCAGCGATTGGCAGTCGATTTCCTGTGTTGTTTTGTCTTGCGTGCGTTAGCCGAGCTACGAGTGCTCTGATTCTTCTTAGTCCGAGAAGATACGTATGCATAGGATGCGACATCCTAGCGAGCACGTTTTCCCCTAGTCCGAACTACGTCGACTCTGATGTCTATGCCTGGTAGACTACGTAGGCCCAGGATGCGATATCCTGCCGAGTTAGTTTCATTTGTTTTCTTGTGTCTCTTTCAGCCAGTGTTTGTTTGTTTGTGAGCAGTGTTTTAGCAACCATATTCCTTCCTTTTGTGCGTGGATCCCGTTGAGTACGACGGATGCGTAGGGGTGCTAATACCTTCCCTTCGCATAACCGACTCCCGATCCCATTCTCTTTGGTCGCGAGACCATGTCTTTTCCAGGTTTACTTCGAGCGTTTCCTTTCCCTCCTTTGGGATAAATAACGCACAGTGGCGGCTCTGTTGTTTTCGTTTTCCCGCCGGTTTTTCGCGTAATGCGACACTTACCTCTTTCGAGTCTGGTTGTCTGAAACTGTACTTCTTTGTATTCCTTCTTTGTCTTTCCATGTCTGAAATTTTTGCAAATAAACCCCTTAAGTTCCTTGAAAATTTTCTTATTTATTGATGATATGGATGCAAATGGGTGCATGAATGCATGAATGCAACAATCACACTCAAGGATCAAGCAAAGCATACCAAACAAAGGTCATGGGATGGATCATGTTATCCTTAATATCAATCATCCATTTTGGTGGATTATGGTTTACACCTTATCAACACCCAAGTTCCATTGATATTAAGGATTCATGAACGGATCAACCATGAATCAAGGGTTTGTTGTAAGTCACGAGCATGGAGTTAGGTTAAGAACCACCCAAAAGGGAGTGTACTAGGGTTTAAACCTGCCAAACATGTTCTACAAGAGGTTCCCATAGTCATCATCCCATCTTTCGGATATTATTGGAGAACCGACTACTCGTATTCCGAAAATATTCTCAAGAGAGACTCTTATGAATGTAGTATCGCGTAACAATCGTATCAAATCTTACACTTGAACGACTTTCGCACTACATCCTAAGAATAGGCCAAGATGGGCTTGGTAAACTAAGGTCCTTGGCTTCTAAGGTCTATATCAGAAAGAGTAATGTCTAACCACAACTTACTTGTGTGGCATTATTGATCCCAACATAACCTCCACCAAGTGAATGGACTTGCAAGTCAACTTGCTAAGGAATAACTCCACACAAGTCAACAAGACTATGCCATTCTCCTATCCTAAGTGCACTCGAGTCCGGGTATAGAACTCATCTCACAAAGATCACCAAGCATACAAGGAATTAATATTCAAACAATTCAATCATTACATACAATACAATTATCCCAAATTGCACAACAATATGTCACATAAAAAAATATACAATACAATACAACAAATATGAAAAGTAGGCAAAACCCACTAGGATGTTTCGATCCCCAGCAGAGTCGCCACTTTTCTGTAGCGGGGTATTCATTACCATTAGAGATATTGACTAAATCCAAGGTAAATCATATAAGTCGAGTCGCCACCACACTTCTATTTATCCAAAGGAATGGTTAGAAAGCGAACAAAAACCTAAAAGTTTTATCGAATCAAAAACTAGTAAAAATGTCAGAGATCTGGGTAAGGGGGTTGGTTATGCAATGGGAAGGTATTAGGCACCCAAAGCATCCTAGGTACTCCTAGGGAGCCCTTTTCATACTTGTTCTAAGGTTGGCATTTTGTGAAAATTTATTTGTGCAAACATGATTGAAGGGATGGGAAAAATGTGTATGTTTATATAATGTACTACTTACTAAAAGAGAGGTCAAAAGAAAATGACTCGCACGGATGTCGCATCCACTGCATACGTATCTCATATGAATAGGAGAATCAGAGTCTTCGTAGCTCGGCTACCTACGGGTTAAAGGGAAATGTGCTCGGTAAGACATCGCGTCTTATGCCTACGTATCTCATCTGGGATGAAAATCAGAGCAAAACGTAGTTCGACTAACTACGGGTTAAGGGTTGAACGATGTTACTACGCAATCTACCGGATGCTCGACCTTTGGAGACTTACTCGCCTGTAGTAGAAGGAGTAAACGTGTTCTTAGGAGAAGAAAAATCAATGAGTTTGGGGTTTTAGGGATGCTCATGCAAAAAGGCAGTCCTAGATGAAGGAACCGCGTTACCTTAATTGTCATGCCATGAGAGGCTATACGAAACCTAAGAAAGCGGTAAAATGCGGGGAAAATAAAGGGATCGCGCGGATAAAGATCCGAAGCAACAACAATTAAGAAAGAAGAAAACCAAAGACCCTTCCAAGCTAAGCACCATCAAAGAAATTCAATCAGTACAGGTAATCGGAATAAACCTCCAGGTGGTATCCCACAAATAAAGTGGAACACCAAACAAGCTATCCCTGCAAGAGTATGTGAGTCCTCGCAAAAACTAAACAAACAGGTTAGAGCAATATGACGGAATTAGGAGAAAACAATGCCATAACAAACACAAAACAGGTTAGAGAAAACAGAAAAAACAACTACTGTCGCGATCGCTACTGCATCGCCTAGCGAAAGCTTAGCGAAGCTTCGCTGCAGGCTCGCCTAGCGAAGGTGCTAGCGAAGGCCTACGGGTTTTGGGTTCTTCATTGATAACGGTCCGATCTCGGTAACCTAAACCCTATGGTATCCATCAGAAACGATACGATTAAACATTCAATGTATTGTTTTTATACATTCATGCATATCTGAACCCGTAGGCAAAAACCTAACGATACCTCATACATTCAGATGATTCAAATTAAGAGCATAAAATTATGGGAATAAGGGCAAACCTGACTGGAGAGACCGATAAAACTCGAAAGGCACGGCTGGGTTTGCAAGGCAATGTCGGGGTTTGCGGGAGATGGAGGTGAAGTGTGTGAGTCAGAGTGAACTTTTCAGAGCTGTTTGGAGGTTGCTGCAGATTAGTTCGTAGGTTTCCCTTCCTCTCTCCTTCTTTCCCTCTTTCTACTCCAGGGTTTTGTAATAGTCTCCAGTCTTGGTCTCTCTAATAATCTCCTCTCCGTTTTCTTCTCAAATTAAGCTTGGTATTTATAACCTGATTTTGGTGACTTGGTGGGCTCAGAGTCAAGCCCAAAATTTTCTGTTATTTTGCAAAATGTGCGCGCTTCGCCTAGCGAAGGATCTGCTCGCCTAGCGAGCATGACAGATCCTTTCGCTAAGCGAACCAGTCTGCTCACCTAGCGAGCATGACAGCTCAGGAACAGATTTTTGCTCCTTCAAGTTTAGCATTTTGAATGATGAATAGGCCCCATTGGAACATGTTGGAAGTAACCCACGTCATTCCCTTGTATTGACTGATCACCCGAATAGAATCCACAACGTGTCTTGCTTGATACTCAAGCTTCAAACAAAAGATGTTAGTGACACATTTTTGTGCTTTTGGTTAGTAAACAAAAATAAGAGAAGCAATGATATACAATTCAAGCATGCTTGATGATCTCAAACCACTCACAAGAGCTCCCACCCAAAGGCAAAGGGAACCAAGATGCTCATGATCCTTGAGGCAATGCAAATGCAATGTTATGATGCCATGAGGGATCTTGGGGTCAAAATTGGGGTCTTATAGAAGAAATCACTTAAGTTCTAGGAGGGAGATCACATATTTTTGAGAGTTACGCCGGTAACTTGTGTTGGTCGAGCTTTAAGGTCTCAAAAGCTCACGCCGTGTTTTGTTGGTCTATACTAGATTTTACAGAGGATAGGAAATATGGCCTATTGGATTAATTTGCATCTGTCACTTGCTACTCTCCATAATGTGTTTCATGTGTCTTAGTTGAGGAGATACATTTTGGATCCATCTCATGTGATCCAGGTAGATGATGTGCAGGTGAGAGATAACCTGACTGTGGAGGTATCACCCGTGAGGATAGAGGATCTGGAAGTGAAACAGATGCATGGTAAAGAGATTGCTTTAGTGAAGGTTTTTTGGGGTGGACCAACTTATAGGAGCATGACTTGGGAGCGTGAAAAGCAAATGAGGGAGTCGTAACCGACACTGTTTTCCTCAGGTAATTTTCGAGGTCGTAAATTTCTTAAGTGAGGGAGAGTTGTAACACCCTAATTTTTATTAGATATTTAATTGTATTTTTATTATTTGAATTTGAACTTTGATGATTTATTTTATGGCTGGGTATGTATCCTTAAGTTAGGGGTATAGAGAGATAATAGAAGTAAGTAGAATAATTTAAAATTGTTTTGATAATTAAAAATAATTATTTATTTATTTAATTAGTGAAGATAGAATAGTTGGGCCAAATATGAGAAATTGAGAAAGTTAGTGGGAGGAAAGGATATGAGATAATTAAGTTTGGGGCAAGTTAGTGATTTGGAAAAGTTTATCCTAAAAATAAAAAGTTAATAGGAACCTAGGTTTAAGGAGATTTTCATAGTACGTGACATTGGAGAAAAATGAGCAAAAAGGCAATAGGCAAGGTGATCAAGGAAAAAGAGTGAAAGTTTCAATTCAATTTTTTTGCAAGGAATTCATGTAAGGGTCGGAACTTGTTCCAATAGTAAAGGGTATGATAGAAGGGTAGAGTGGAGGAACCCTTAACCTCCTTAGGGTTAGGTGTTTTGATTCATAATTTTGAATTGCGATGCTATGATGGTTGTTATATGATGATTATATGATGAATTTCATGTGCAATATATGCGTGTATCTTTGTGTTTTGATGATTGAATCTATATTCACGATTGTTGCAATTTTGAAGGTTTTAGGCATAATCTTAAAAATGTGATTACATGATTTAATTTTGTTCTAACGGTAAATTAACTTTGGATAATTACAGTATTGCATGAGTTGTAATTTTCTGAGTGCTTGGCTTTTTACGGAATCGAAATCGGAGGTCCGGAAGGCCTCCAACGATGAAAAATGCAGAAAATTATGCATTCTGTCCGTCACGATCGCGCTCAGCGCGGGAGCCTTTTTTTGTGTTTTTCGGTCGAAATCGTTTTGGCCATAACGTTGGATATTTGAAATAGAGGGTTATAACTTTATTTCAGGGATAAAATAATTTTGGTGATTATTTCATGGACGTTTTTAGTGTTGAAGAAGATGAAAATTATGTTGGAAATTTTAGAAAACAACAACTTTCTTGTAACACCTTCGTGCACGGTTTTGATCATAACTTTTAACTCGTGAATCATTTTTGGTTGGGGTTTGAAGTATTAGAAAGCTGACTCTCAGAGATATAACATGATGGTGATAAGTGAATTGTTTGAGTATTATTATTATGCCTACTATGTTGGTGAAGTTTTTGTTCATACTTTCGATTAATGAATTGTTGACATATCCCTACAATTTTGGTCATAGCTTTTATTCCGTAAGTCCAATTTTGATGTCGTTTGAAGCGTTAGAAAGCCAACGCTCAAACCTATAACATGGTAGTGATTGTTGAGATGTTTGAATGTTATTAACATGCGTACTATATAAATAAATATATTGGATTATACGTTTGGTTGATGAATCGTTGCAATGTTGTAATATTATGGTGTGATAATTATGTTATTATATCGATGATGTTAAGATGTTAAGATGTTGATGAGTTGCTGCCATTTGTTGGTATTATTCATGTGGTAACATGAAATGGTTGTTACATGATGAATTATGTGATGCATAAATGATGAGATGTGTGTGGGGATCCTTAGGTGAACCTTGATGTGTTAATGCATGTTATTTGAGAGTCATGCATCTTGGTGTACAGGCTTTGGTCCAATTAAGGTGAGCTTCAGTTCTATGGTAATGGACCGTATGCGAGTAGCTAATTCCTATTATGGGGTATTAGTGAAGCGTTATTTATGTTGATTATAACGAGTTTTAGTGAGCCTCGATCCCATTGTGATGGAACAGGTGCGAGTAGCTAATTCCTATTTTGGGGGATTAGTGAAGAGTTAACTATGGTGATGGTAGCGATTTTGGTGTGCTCCGGTTCCAAAAGGGAATCGATCCTATAGTGGGGATCATAGAGTGATCTGAACCTGAGTGTTCATATTTGGTACGACATGCATGTCTAGTCGGTGTTGAATGCTTATTTTATTCCTTATGTCTGATTATGTTGAAGTCATAAGACTAATTTTGTTGTTGAGAATTCTTAAGATGTTGAGTTGATTGATTACAAATCTCTTATTTTGTTATTACAATTGAAGTTGAGACTAGATGTTATTACTTGCTTTATCTTCCATAATTATGATGATAATTCCGCTAGCGATAAATTCATGATCATCAAGCTATGGATCAACAAGACATCAAATAACAAGAGTCTCCACCGCGCTTTTATTATTTCCAAGGGAAAAGGGAAAAGTACAAACAAAACTCAAAAGTAAGAAATTTTCAAATCAAAACTAATAACAATGTCAGAGATTACAAGTAAGGGGGTTGGTTACACAGAGGGAAGGTGTTAGCACCTAAAGGGTCCTAGGTACTCCTAGGGAGCCCTTTTTTTGTGCATATGTATTTTGTACAAAAGTGATGTTTACAAACAAATAGAATGAGGGGATGAGAAAAGAATTCATTAATTATATTTTTGTGTTTGACAAGCCCTTCGGACTTGTGCCTACGTACCAACATAAAAATGAGGGATCAAAACCTCGTAGTTCATGATACAAATTTCAAAGTGGATGCATTGTTTTTAACAAAAATTAAGTTTGAAAGGCACAAAGGCCTAAAAATGGTTTGAATGAGTTAGTTCTCTTTTGTCTTTTTGAAAGTTAAGGTCAAATATGATTAAGTTTATTTACAAGTTTGATTAAGAAAAGAAGTTTGAAAAAGCAATGGCATAAGGCCAAAATTTCTAGTTTGCAAAGTGGTCAAAGTTTAGAATAAAACTAGTTCAAACAAAGAAGATTTTTTCAAATGGAGGGAGATATTTAAAATTAAAGAAATGGGGAGGAGATGAAGAGACTAATCCTATGTACAAAATTAAAAGTTAAGAGTTGAAAAGATCTGACCAATGGGTAGCAATCCAATAGACAAGAGTGTCTTATAGAAACCCCAAATTCCCTTGGATATTAGAATCAGGAAACAAACAATGAATACAATATTATCTTGAAGGGAAAAACATCAAATAAAGATATCCCCATCCAAGCCTTAGCCATTCCATGATCTCCTTCAAATTAGCCCATGTAGTAGATGAATTCCACAAGTCTCAGGTTCAAAATAACAGCTTCATAATGACCATATTGCAGATGAACTTAAAGGGATCTTCAATGATGTATCAGATGAAGTTTCAAATTGCAAGCACTTGGTTACACAAAAGTTGGTATTGGCCAAGTCCTTTAGCATAGGGAGGTTGTCTAAATTCTAAATCCAATTGTCCAAGATCAAGTCAACAATCCACACAAAAGTTTTTAGGGTTTTTTGTTGTTATTATGTACATTAATGGTCAAAGACCACACAAACAAACAAAATATACACAAACAAGATATATCACACAATATGGTCCATATGGACAATGTGAAAATGGAATTGACATAAATAATTAAAATGGTATGAATAATGGCAAATGAATAGAACTTAAAAATTAAAGTGCATTAAAATAAAGGACTTGAAATTAAATGTTAGTTGTTAATGAGTTAGAAGTTAGTATTGTTTTGCTTTGTCTTTTGTTTTAAGTCATTCTTTGGAGAACACTCAACCTACTTATCACAAGCATGGATCCTTGAACCAAGACATCTTCCAAAGGAAGGAAAAAAGGCCAAGTTTCCACACAATACCATGAAAGAGGGGAGACTTACAATCTCACTAACTAGAATGCTATGCCTTTTGTGTCAAAAATTTAGCGCTATGTTAAGCAATCGTAATTGGACTTATGTAGAAGTCACAACTATTTGAGGTTGGGCAATATAATTTTAGTGTTAATGCATGTTAGAGACATAGTATAATGGACTATGCTCATGAAACATACCACACATAAAAAGAATATGCAAATGAGGTGGCCTAATCTCATCCATACTTATGTCAATTTTGCAATTAACTAGCCTTAGGATTTAGAGACATCATAGACCAAATGAAATGAATGCATAAAGAAAGGGAAGTAGATGAAGAGGGGGGGGGGGGATGGATCATAACTCAAATTGGTCAAAGGAGGACTTTTACCAAATTAATATCATTCATTCATTTTGGGAGATGGAATGTACATTCCATCAATCCCCTAAATCCAATGATATTAACCTAGCAAAGTCAATCCCCTAAATCCAATGAAACATACCAAACACAAAAAGAATATGCAAATGAGGTGGCTTAATCTCATCCATACTTATGTCAATTTTGCAATTAACTAGCCTTAGGATTTAGAGACATCATAGAACAAATGAAATGAAGGCATAAAGAAAGCGAAGTAGATGAAGAGGGGGGGGGGGGGGGGGAATGGATCATAACTCAAATTGGTCAAAGGAGGACTTTTACCAAATTAATATCATTCATTCATTTTGGGAGATGGAATGTACATTCCATCAATCCCCTAAATCCAATGATATTAACCTAGCAAAGTCAAATCAACCTTAACCAAGGCCCAACAACATAAGTCAAACATACACAAACCATCACAAGAGGTCAACACAATTATTGGACATTTATTCAATTTAAAACTACTAAAATAATGCATTTAAATTAAATATGGTTTGTCAAATTCCTAAAACTTCATCAAAACACCAAAGAAATGGCCATGAGATTTATCAAAGGTCAAACAAGATCAAAGGACCTTGGAGAAAAAAATTCAGAATTTTTAAAGACTTAAAAGTATTTTTAAACAATTAAAAATATTCATAAAATCAATTAAATCATGAAAAATATTAATAATGATCCAAAAAATAATTTTAATTCAAAATATGAAAGAGGAATTTATTTTAATTTTTTTGGTGAAACTCTCATATTTTTTAGATCAATATTAAAATTAATATGAATTAATGAAAATCAAATGAATTAAAAAAAAACGTGAGCCACTTGATCTCCCTCATTAATTGAGGTGGCAGATCAAGTGGACACAAATGCGCATTCTATGATGGAACCTAGTCAGCGCACCACACGTGTGGTAATCAAAACCAACGCCTAAGATTAAAAAAATTGAATGCATCTTGTGGCTGGGAGACGTGCCAACACACCGCCGAAGCCAGAGCTTCGGTCTTCTTCTCTAGTGGACCTCACCAGACTGGTCCACCCTCAACCATCACCAAAATAAAAAAGGAGGACATGATCTGAAAGAAAAAATGGCGTAGAGCACGAATCTGACCTCAATTTCAACTAACTCCAAATATATAAAAAGATATGAGGAGTTGAATTTTGAGGTGTGACAACTGAGTTGCTTCAATTTGACCTCTAAGCAACTCAATCTTCTTGCCTACATTGGTAGGACTTCAGACAACCAAAGATCCAAGAGAAATGATTAGAATTGATTGAGAATCGAAGAGATGAAGTTTTCTGAAATTTACCTTCAATGTTGTGCAGAAATGGATCTTGCTTGCTTCAACCTTGATATGAGCACACTTGAGAAGCTTGCAAGAGAGGTTTGGCAATGGTACAAAGCTTTGGATCCTGGAGTTCTTGAATCTCCAAACAGTGAGACTCAAACTCAATTTTCAAGTTGAAAATTTTCACGTTTTCCTTTGAAATGTGAAGGTTTGAATTGGGGGGTAAAGCATGCATGCAAGGTGTGTTTGAATTAAGCTCCAAGGGCCTGTATTTATAGCAATTGGGACTGATATTTGCACACTTGAAAATTTGCTAATTTTGGACATTTCATGCACAAGCTTGCATGGGCATGTACAGGCCCATGAAGCAATCCAATTTTGTCCACTTGCATCTATTCTGAAGTTCAAATCATGCTTGGATGTCAAGGCAAAGTGAAATGTGATTTTTGGCATTTGATTTCTTCCAATCATGCAACTCTGTTAAAGCCAAGCGCAAACCTAGCAAACTTTGTCCAAAATGCATGAAATTGGGTTCTTTGGAAAGCTTAGATCAAAGGGAATAAGTTTGATGTTGAACACTTTTTCATTTCTGTAGTGGGGTATTCGTTACCTTTAGATTTATTGATTAAAACAAAAGTAAAGCATACAATTCGAGTCGCCACCGCACTTCTATTTATCCAAAAGAAAGGTTAGAAAGAGAACAAAAACCGAGAAGTTTTATCAAATAAAAAACTAATAAAAATGTCAGAGTTCTGGGTAAGGGGGTTGGTTATGCAATGGGAAGGTTTTAAGCACCCAAAACATCCTTAGTACTCTAAGGGAGCCCTTTTTGCAAATGTTGTATGGTAGGTTGGTATTTGTGAAAATATTTGGGCAAGCATGATTGGGGAGATGAGGAAAGAATATATAAGTTATTCACAATATTGTTGTGTTTGAATGGATAAACCTGTTGCCAATGTACCATCACAAAGGTAGGATCAAAACCTCGTAGTTCAGGGTAAAATTCTCAAAATAAATTGGTGAATTGATTGGTCAAAAGCCTTAAGGTCTTTTGTTATCAAAGGGAGAAAACTCAACCTAAACCACAATCCACCATGTGAGGAGAGCTTCAACATACTAGTGAGGGATCCACCCTATAATAAGTATGGAAGACTTATAGTCCAATCACTAAGGATAAGGTGAGGTTTATATCAACCACTATGATAACTCAAACCTAATAGCTAATGTTTATGAAAAGCTTTGGCAAAGGTGGCCATTGGAACCACAAAAACAAATTGAGTGAGTTGTATTTACAAATTAGAAGTATTCACAAAATAATGTCAAAGTTGACTTAATATTCAATTCAAAATAAGTATTATGAAAAGAGTTTGAAAAAAAAACAAAGGCATAATGCCTAGGTTTCTAATTTTGAAAACAATGTCAATGTTTGCACAAAAAGAGTTTGGCTTTGGTTAGAGTGGAGAGAAGAAGAGAAGGGCTAGTCCTAAACATGCAAAGATGAGGGAAGAGAGTAAAACCCTTGGAGTTCCTTTCTTGAGATCATAAAGATGATCCAAGTTGCTCCTTTCTTTTGGACTTAGCAATTAAATCAAGCAATCAATCAAACATTCAACCAAGCTGCTAGGATCTTCCAATTGGCTTGTCTTTCTCTTAACTTGGATGCTTATGACAATGGTCCTTCTAATTGGCTCAAGTTTGGAATCCCTATCACAAGAACAAACAATCAAAAAGTTCCACAATGCAATAATATAAATGGACAAAGAGAGAGTTTAGATTAGGGGTCCTTTCAAGTCATCTTCAACATTAATCATTCTAAAGGCATGAGGCCTAGTTGCTCTTCAACATATTTAGCATTCTAAAGGCATGAGGCCTAGTTGCTCTTGAAACTCCATTAAGCATAGGTAAGGTCCTAATTCTAAGTCCTTTCTCCTTTTTGCATTGGGTTCACACAAACAAAACAAAACAAAACAAGCACAAGGAAATAGTATATTTACACAATAATGTGCTCAAGTGAGCAAAAGGAAAATGACATAAACATAAACATGAGCTCAAGTGAGGAAAGGGCAAAGACAATATGAATAAATGAGCAAGAAATTAAATTGAATTAAAGTAAATTGCAAGAATTAAATGCTTGAATTAAAAGTTTGTAATTAGTAGTTAGTGTTAGTGTGCCATAAGGCAATTTAGTGCTATGTTAAGCAATCGTAAGTGGACTAATATAGTAGTCACACCTATTTGAGGTCGGTCAATAAAACTATAGACAAATAAACACAAGTTATAGACCATGACTAGTAAGCCAAGCTCCTACAATTTGCCATGCCAAAAGAAAAGAAGAATGACCTTGTATGGATTTTAGGTTTTTTGCTTGACCAAGAAGCAACCTATCTTGGACACAAAGCAATTCACTTGATCTTTGATCAAGATGAATTTGATTTGGATCAAAGAAGGTTAAGCCTCTCATATGTCAAGGCTAACCACAAATCATTAACTCATTGGTCAAAAGAAAAATAAGAAGATGAAGATGGAAATGGAATATACAAAATGAAAATTCAAATGACATAACCAAAGCACATTGATCAAACATGAATGGAATCAACATCAACCAATGGTAAACAGAAGCAAAATGAAGATTAAAAGTCAAGAAATGTCAAATATATTTTTGGTATTTTGGGATTTAAAATAATGCATAAAATAAAAATGAACAAATAAAGGTCAAACTTCAAATCCAATTCAAATCAACTTGGATAAGTCCAATTGGATCATCATAAGTCTAACATGGTCAAACAAGGTTTGACAAATTTTCTCAACATTTTTTGAAAACAGAAACTATTTTTAAACAATTAAAAATGAAGAAAAATAACATAATTGGACTAAAATCTCAAATAAATCTCAAATCAACTAAGAAATTGATGAGAATATTTTTCATAGATTCATCATCATCCAAAGAAGTTAAGAAAATATTTTTGGCATTTTTGAATATCAAATGGTATTTTAAATGAATTAAAAACAATTAGAAATGAAATAATTCACAAAAAATTTAAATGGAATCACAAAAATAATTAAAAATCATTTTATGAAACTAGAATTTAATAGAAAGTTTTTGCAATTGGTCCCATATTTTTGTGATTCCAAATAAAGAAGTTATGAATTTTTGAAAATAAATGGAATAAAAGAAATTAAAACAGAAATTAAGAAATTAGAAAAAACCACAGGCGTCTAATCCAACCTCATTAATTAACGTGGACCATCAGTAGGCCAGGAAGCGCGCGCTCATCATACACCTTAGTCAAACGTCTGGTAGGAAGCATTAAATGAAGTCATAACAATACAAGGGCAGGATTAGATCTGGAGATCACCATCCAACGACCATGGTTCAGACACGTGGGGACGGTGGTGGAAACCACCGTCTTCTCCGGCGAGAAGGCACAGTCCAACCACCAGTTGCAGGTTTTGCAACCTCAACTAAAACACGCGATCCATACACCAAATTAAAGCTGGGGTGATGTACATCACCCCTGTAACCTTAGTTTTTACTCAAGATCCTTATAGAAGAAGAAATCTGAGGTTGAAAAACTAGGTGTTCAATCTGAAGTTCACCAATTCACAAAATTAAAGCCACCATTGGCTTGCCTCTCACATGAGGACTTCAGAAATGCAAACCAACACAAGCAATGCACAATATTCAGTGAGATTCGAAGAAAAACAGTTGAGGTATAAACCTTTGTAGAGCAGGTTTTATGAACACAATTCAACCAATCCTTTGCTTGCAGCTTGATCCTGATGCTTGGTATGAGAGCTAGGCTTAGGAATTAGTGATGATAATCAACTGATATTGTTGAAAATCAAACTTGAAAAATAAAATGAAAACTCAAAATTCCTTTGGTGTGAGGTTGGGAAATGAATTCAGCAGAGATTCAGGCGCCTTCAGGTTACCAATTGCATGAAATGATGCTTCTATTTATAAATGGAAATGCAAGGCAAGGATGATCAAACTCGTGTGCATGAAATTGGGTCCTCCATGCATGGGCCTGTACAGGCGCACGTGAGGCCCAAAACCAATTGCAAATGCTAGTTGAAATGATTATGAAATGGTTTGGACATCCAGTTTGCAAGGCAATGCTTTATGCATGAAGATTTAACATGAAATGCATAATTGGACATGATTGTTCTCCTCTTCGAAAGTCCCATTTGGAAAATTCAAAAATAGGCATGTGAGTAACGGTTGGAAAGGTCTTGACATAAGGAACAAAATCTATGTTGAACAAATATCCATTTGGATTTTTGAAAATTGTGAAAACTGGCCATGAAGTTCAAGGTACAAAACATGTATTTGAAAAATTTGCCAAAAAGGACCAACTTCAAGCCCTTCTGTTTCAATGATGAAAGCCTCCAATGGAAAACCTCCAACATCAAAGTTGTAGATATTTTAAATACAATCAATTTGGACTTAAGTTTTGCATCATTTGGATTTTTGATGAGAAAGTTATGGGCACTTGAAGTTGGACTTTTTCAAGATTCAATGGCTTTGGTCCAAAGTGACCTATAATTTTTTGTATTATCACATGTGTTTATTTTAGGATTATGAAATTTTGTCCAAAATAACATTTGAAGTAGACATCTTAAAATTTCCAATTCACTTGGTCTCACCTCAAAATCATAAAAAATGAATGAGTTAGGTCCTTGGGAAGTTGACCCAAAATTAGGGTTTCAGTCAAAATGACCTATAATGTTTTGAAATGAATTATGACCTTCCAAGTTTGAAATGAATTTTTTATGAACATGAAAGTTGTTCATATGGTTCTTAAGAACATTTTTCATCTTGGGGTCATCATCATTTGACAAACACATCAAAAGTTAGGTCTCAGTGGATTTTAAATTAGTTAGATGAATTGACTGTTCAACTTCTCAAGTCCAAACTTCAAATCTTGATGAATGAATGATTGAGTACACTCACGTAGGCTCATATATGCATAAAATGATGAATGAAAGAACTTACCTTGATTGTATTTGATCATAGGTTGAGTTTGCTTGTTGAGCAAGGCACAGTCAATGCACAAATGAATTAGGGTTTCCTTGGGAAACAAGCCTCAAGCCCTTTGGTTTATCTTGATCAAATTTACAAATTGAGATACTTGGGAGACATATATGATGATTGAGAGCTTTGGGAACCATTGTCATGCTTGCTTTCATCTTCATCTAGCCATTTCTTTGAGTATAGGGGCCATCCTAGGAACCTTGGATCACCTGATTGCTTAAGCTTCAAAATAAAACAAGTTAGTGACATATTTTTGTGCTTTTGGTTAGTAAACAAAATAAGAAAAGCAATAATATACAATTCAAGCATGCTTGGTGGTCTTAAACCAACTCACACAAGTTCCAACCCAAAGGTAAAGGAGCCAAGATGCTATGACCCTTGAGGCAAATGCAAATGAGCAATGTTATGATGCCATGAGGGATCTTAGGGTCAAAATTAGGGTCTTACAGATGCCCCTATTTAAGGTCATTCTAGCCGGAGATATGAAGGTTAAAATCTTCGTCTCGACTAGGTAGAATGGGCTTAAATAATAACAAAGAGACGAATTTTGGTCCCTAAGAGACCTCATGATGTAGATGTATGTATGCAAAAATTATACTCTGTGGGGGTATATGACCACAAAGAAGAAAGAAATCAGGAGAAACTGAAAGTCCGCGGGAGTATGATACATTTCATAAGGAAAACTCACTGGGAGATAGAGACTCTAAGGGGATAACGGGAATAAAATGCGTGAGCAGGTCACGACTTGAAACTTGATGGGGGACACGAGGGGGGTTCCCTAAAAATATATCAATGGAAAGACTCGAGCTGACGCAAAGACGCATGTATTGGGGAATATGCCAATACAGCAGAACTATCCACAAAGGATACTTCGGATAAAAATCTGGACTCAGACGGAGAAGTCCATTAAGGACTCAGCTGAGGAAATAACAAATGAGGAATTACCGGTTAGTGGGTAATAAACTCAAAGGGAGACATGTGATCAAGACACCAGCATAAGGGTGAAAGAGCAACATGCTCAGGGAGAAAGAATATCTAAGACCGGTATAAGGGTGAGAGATATCAATCATCCAAAACATCTGAGGAGGACCTAAAATGTATATCTCAATTCAGGAAAGTCTGACTCCACAGGGGACAAAAAGTCATAATAGGGCAGAAGGAAGGAACACCAGGGATACCGGTTAATGGGCATATAATAGGTGACTGACCAAGCGTGAATTGAGGAATTTTCCAAAACACTCATCATCCGAAAAGGAGGGCTGAAAAAGCAAACTCGATTATATGATGGGCATTCGATTCCATAAGGAAATACGAATCTTACTCGACTGGGGAAGAAAAAGACTTCGACCAAAGAGCGCGTGAGATATATTATCTATTACCGTCAAAACGTAGATAACATACTCACATAGAAGATTATCCACAACCGGTTACTGGGTTAATAAAGGATTAATCGACCGAAAAGAAAGGACATTGGGATACCGTTTACTGGGTATAAAATGATGACCAATCCAAAGGAGAAACAATCCTTACCAAACAAAGGGTAAATGAAAGATGACTCTCTAGGGATACATTGATAAAAGCAATGATCCATGAGATATATCACCGGTTACTGGGAGATATACTCAAAACGAAGGAATATCGATACCTAATATTGGATAAAGATTACCAACAAAGAGGGGATTACATCTACCGGTTACTGGGTAGAAAACCAAGGGTGAGAGTACCCGTCATCGGTTAGGATGAACAAAATATCGAGGATTAACTCTGCAAGGGGACAAAATGGGGTTTACAACTACCGGTTACTGGGTAGAAAACCAAAGAAATTGGACTTACAACTACCGGTTACTGGGTAGAAGGTCACGACATTCGCTGAGGAGAGAATAAACAAATTACTGTTTACTGAATAATCGATCACCTGGACCACAAGGGAAGGCAGGGGAAATAACAAGAAAGGGGTCAATCTAGGAACAAACTAGAGAGACACAATGAAGCAAGACTCAATCCAATGAGGATATAACTCAGGGGGAGTAATTCCATCCCAATATATATTTAGGGAGGAAACTGAAACAAAAATCATCCACGAGGACATAACTCAGTGGGGAATATGAAGGAAAGATAGACAATATCTGCATATAGGGGCTGACTCTATATGGAAAGATCAGACACAAACATCCGCTTGGGGAAACATGTATCACCAAATAGCAGGAGATAACAAGAAAAGATATATGGCAAAAGATGTAACATGAATATCTGAATGCTATGATTATGCATGTATATGCGTGGTTTATGTATGATTGATGCTGACAAACAGACATATCTAACACAAATAGGTCCAAGGATCAATGGACAGACATCTGGTACAACATCTCAAAGAGAGAAGGTCAGGCCCACAGGAAGAAATCCACTGGCGGGAAGCATCATATGTCAGAAGACACAGACTGCAGTCTGGGATCAAGCAGATTCGCTGCCGGGGACCAAGACTACTGCTAGGGGAAAAAACAAAATCGCCGAGGATCAAAGACCGCTGTTGGGGATAAGCAAAGATCACAGCTACCAACCGCCGGGTATCTTCCAACAGTTCTCGGGAACAAACAGAGAGGTGGATAAGATCAGACAGAGAAGAACTCTATTGGAGATCTCAACAGGCAATAATATGAAATTTTATGGGGAACAACCATCAAACAGAAACACATCAAGCATTCTCTTCTCACTATTGAAGGAACATCTCTGCCACTAGGAGAAGGAACAAACCGATCTGCTAGGGAAAGCTATAGAGTCACCACCAAGGATTTGCTGTTGAACAAACAAAAGATCTGATGTGGAGGAAACCCTATCGGGGAACTCAATACGGATAAGATCCATTGTAGAAGCAACTCTACTGGGGACTTATCAGAAAGAGGGATATGAAACTCTGCGGGGAGCAACCACCAAACAAAAGTTTCAACAAATAAAACACTTCCTCCCATATGCTGGAGAGACATCTCTGCCGAGGAGAAAGAACCACTGCTCCACTGGGGAAGGAAATAAACATCTTCAACACCAGTTCGGGTAAGGGGAAAACTTGCAATCAGGAGGGGAAAACAAATATCAGGCTCTGATCAGGCAACTCCACTGTGGAAGACTGAAGGCAATCATACTGGGGTTAACTTGGAGTGAGCGCTCCTATCAGGGAAACAATTATGGGCAAACCCTGCTGGGGAGAAACCACAATCCAAACTGCTGAGGAGAACTGACCAACTTGTTGAGGATTTCCAACTCAAGCTGGGGATTCCTGCTCACTCTGCCAGAGATTTCCATTTATGTTGAGGGAAATACCAACTTCCTCAGAAATAGATAGCATATCAATTTATCAATCTATAAGGGATTTTAGGTCAGTCCACACAGGGGATGACAACCATATGATTGATAAAACCCAGATGCTAAGCTCAGACTCACTGGAGATCTGAGGGTGGAGAGGTATACATCTCTAAGAAGATCAAGACCAAAACTCCAAACTCTTTGGGGAAATTGGTGGAGTATCACCTTTCTCTGCGCTCACTGAGGAAACAACCTGAAAGATGATGAAAAGGATACAAATATGCTAGGAATATGAACAAATGTCTTACTCTTTTGGAGATCATACTATCCTTGGGAGAGCACTAAAGACATTCCAATTATCCTTTCAGTCTTTGTGAATGTTCACTTTGTTTAAAAAATAGTTTATGAAAACTTTATTTGTTTCAAACAATGATATTAAAACATGCAAATATTTGTTAAACAGAAACAAACAAGAGTGCAAAGAATTGGATAAAGGCTCAAATTTATTTGATAGAGTGGTAGTCCGTAAATGGCGAGACTCCATGGATCTTTACAAATTTGAAATTGGTGATATATATTGGAAAAAGGGTTACATTGAACATAATGACCGTTTCTCCACCAACTCTGAATCCAATGTATTTGAAGCTTCGGTTGACTATGACTGAGCGAGAATCTCTGACAGATGACAGTTGTAGAACAAAGTTTTGTCAGGATGCCGTTACTTGCCAAATCCCTAATTTTTGCCGAGATTGCCCCAGGGTGAGGTACTCAATCCAGCGGGATATATATATATTTATTTTTCATGTCTCTAACTTTTGCCTGGATCGCCCTTCCGGGTTTTCAATCCACCGAGACGCTCATTTTTGCCTAAGCCGCCCTTTCGGGTTTTCAACTTAGCGAGCTATTCTGTTTTTACTTTTAGGCGAAGTATTTATTGACTGCATCTGAATTCACAGGACGAGTAAAATCCTCCCCATCCGTAGTTGTAAGTATCAACATATGGACCTTCATAGTTTGGAGTCCACTTGCCCATAGAATCGGGCACAAAAGACAAAACTTTCTTGAGCACAAGGTCACCTTCTCGGAACACACGAGGCTTGACCTTCTTATCAAAGGCTTTCTTCATCCTTTGCTGATATAACTGACCATGGCACATGGCAGTTAATCTCTTCTCTTCAATCAAATTCAGTTGTTCATAACGACTCTGAACTCATTCAGCCTCAGTTAACTTGGCTTCCATCAAGACTCTCATTGATGGGATCTCAACCTCCACAGGGAGCATAACCTCCATACCATATACAAGGGAGAAAAGGGTCACCTCTGTTGAAGTGCGGACAGATGTACGATAACCATGCAAAGTAAATGGCAGCATCTCATGCCAATCTTTTTACGTAACAACCATCTTCTGGATAATCTTCTTGATGTTCTTATTAGCAGCTTCAACAGTCCCATTCATCTTGGGTCTATAAGGAGAAGAATTATGATGTGCAATCTTGAACTCTCTACATAGCTCTTTCATCATCTTGTTGTTCAAGTTAGATCCATTATCAATAATGATCTTGTCTGGCGCACCATAACGGCATATGAGTTGATTCTTGATAAACTTCACAACCACCTGCCTGGTCACATTTGCATACGATGCAACTTCAACCCACTTGGTGAAGTAATCAGTTGCTACGAGAATAAAACGATGACCGTTCGACGCCTTTGGCTCTATCATGCCAATCATGTCAATTCCCCACATAGAGAAAGGTCATGGTGATGAAATAATATTCAAAAGTGTCGGGGGAATATGAATCTTATCCGTATAAATCTGACACTTATGGCATTTCTTCATATATTTACAGCAGTCGGACTCCATTGTCAGTGAATAGTAGCCAGCTCTTAACATCTTCTTTGCCATGGCATGTCCATTGGAATGAGTACCAAATGAACCCTCATGGACTTCAGTCATTAACAGGTCTGCTTCGTGTCTACCCATGCATCTGAGCAAAACCATGTCAAAATTCCTCTTATAAAGCACATCGTCATTGAGGTAGAAACTGCCAGATAATCTCCTCAAAGTCTTCTTATCTTTAACAGATGCCTCAGGCGGGTAAATCTGACTCTGAAGAAAACACTTGATATCATAATACCATGGCTTATCATCTTTCACTTCTTCAACTGCAAATACATGAGCTGGTTTATCCAAGTGCATCACAGTGATATTGGGGACTTCATTCCAGAATTTAATCACAGTCATCGAAGCAAGCGTTGCAAGCGCATCTGCCATCCGATTCTCATCTCGAGGAATATGATGGAAGTTAACCTCGGTAAAGAAAGTTGAAATCTTCCTCGCATAATCTCTTTATGGGATGAGGCCGGGCTGATTCGTCTCCCATTCGCCCTTAATTTGATTAACAACCAGGGCCGAATCACCATAAACATCAAGATGTTTGATCCTAAGAATAATACACTCTTTTAAACCCATAATACAGGCCTCATACTCCGCCATATTATTCGTGCATTTGAAAGTTAACCTTGCTGTAAAAGGAAAATGTTTGCCCTGAGGAGTTATAATCACTGCCCCAATACCATTTCCATATTGATTTACAGCGCCATCGAACACTATGCCCCATAGGGAACCAGGCTCTAGCTCTTCATCGAGCGTAGGCTCATCGCAATCTTTCATTTTCAAATACAGAATCTCCTCATCAGGGAAGTCGTACTGAACAGACTGATAATCCTCAATTGGTTGATGTGCCAAGTGGTCAGCCAAGATACTACCTTTAATAGCTTTCTGAGTTCGATACTCAATATCATACTCAAATAATAACATATGCCAACGGGCAATCCTCCCAGTTAAAGCAGGCTTCTCAAAGATATACTTGATTGGATCCATTTTGGATATCAACCAAGTCGTATGATTCAACATATACTGGCATAAGCGCTTAGCGGCCCAAGCCAAAACACATCATGTCTTCTCAAGCATTGAGTATCAAGACTCACAATCAATGAACTTCTTACTCAGATAGTATATAGCATACTCTCTCTTCCCTGATTCATCTTGTTGACCCAATACACAACCCATAGAGTCTTCAAGAACGGTCAAGTACATAATCAAGGGTCTCCCTTCAACAGGCGGAGATAAAATCAGAGGCTCCGACAAATACTCTTTAATACTATCAAAGGCCTTCTGGCAATCCTCTATCCAATCATGACGCTGATCTTTCTGGAGGAGCTTGAATATTGGCGCACATGTGGCAGTCATGTGGGATATAAATCTGGAAATATAATTCAAGCGGCCAAGAAAATCTCGGACTTGCGTCTCAGTTTTGGGCGCAGGCATCTCTTGTATTGCTTTGACCTTGGCAGGATCAACTTCAATACCTCTTTCGCTGACAATAAAGCCCAATAACTTGCCTGAACGGACTCCAAATGTACACTTGTTCGGATTCAGATGGAGTTTGTACTTCCTCAAACACTGAAAAAGCTTCAACAAATGCTCTACATGTTCAACTTCTGTTTTCGACTTCGCAATCATATCGTCAACATATACCTTGATCTCCTTGTGCATCATATCATGAAACAAGGTAGTCATAGCGCATTGATACGTGGCTCCGGCATTCTTCAAACCGAAGGTCATCACTCTATAACAGAATGTTCCGCAAGGTATGATGAATGTTGTCTTCTCCATATCCTCGGGTGCCATTTTGATCTGGTTATAACCGGAAAATCCGTCCATAAATGAGAAGACATTGAATTTAACTGTATTGTCTACCAACATATCTATGTGTGGTAGAGGAAAATCATCTTTCAGACTAGCTTTATTCAAGTCTGTATAGTCCACACACATTCGAACTTTTCTATCTTTCTTAGGCACAGGCACAATATTGGCCACCCATTGAGGATATGTAGAAGTCACCAGAAATCCCGCATCAATTTTCTTCTGAACTTCTTCTTTAATCTTCACTACCATATCAGGATGAGTTCTTCTGAACTTCTGCTTCACAAGGAAGCACTCAGGCTTCAAAGGCAGGAAATGTTGCACGATGTCAGTATCTAGACCGGGCATGTCTTCATACGACCAGGCAAAGACGTCGACATATTCTCATAGTAACTCAATCAACCCCTTCTTCACAGACTTTTCTAGGAGTGCCCCAATCTTCACTTCGCGAACACAATCTTCAGACCCCAAGTTGACTGTTTCCATATTCTCAAGATGCGACTGAATGACCTTCTCTTCGTGCTCAAGCAGACGGGTAATCTCATTAGGAATCTCTTCAACATCATCTTCTTATGCCTTAAATACAGGGAATTAAAACTTGGGAGATGACGTTGGATCATTATGTTCAATGGGTTTGATCAACCTGCATAATGATTTTGAACATAAGAAATTTCAGAATTCAAACAAGGCAAATCATTATGCAGATGAAAAGATTGATTTTATTCTCTTTTTTAGGGTTTTATGGTGATCACCAATTTCATGCAAAAATCAAAAAGGGAAAATAATTTGAAAAAAACGAACATTTAACATATATTTATTGAATGAATATCATTGTATTAATCAAATATGTGCCAACAATGTCATCACTTCTCCTTTTGGCATGGGAGAAGGGTTTTCAAAGAAAAGTGAACACATTACGTGGACTTATGGACAATTGTTGGAACATCAACAGCGACCCAAGTATTGCAGACTCATCCATGGATGACAAAGTTCCCAGAATCTTCATCTGCATCATCTTCCACTATAGTAGCGGGCTCTTAGTCTTCGACCGTGTGGATGAAACCTCCACTCTGAAACAACCCATGCTCGTTGAAAGTGCCTGAAGAGTACCCTATGCCAGCCCGAGATTTATTATCTTCCAGCTTAATCATTTGTCCTAAACCAGTAGTTGCTCCATGCTCAATGGCCAACTTCGCATCATTGTAGGACGCAAATGAAGAAGTTTTTTTCCTTAAAGGCTCATCAATAGACAAGGCTTGGAACGGCGTCCCAACCTCATCCTCAGCGTCTATGTAAGAAAAGGAAGACAAATGGCTTACCAAGAGAGCCTTCTCTCCCCCTATCACCACCAACTTCTTATTCTTAACGAATTTTAACTTCTGGTGTAAGGGGGATGTCACAGCGCCTGCCTCGTGAATCCATGGTCTACCAAGCAAGTAATTATATGATGGGTGTATATCCATGACCTGGAAAGTGATATGGAAATCACTAGGTCCAATCTTGATTGGGAGCTCAACCTCGCCAATCACAATTTTTCTGGATCCATCAAAAGCCTTAACAACCACTCCACTCTGCCTCATGGGAGGCCCCTGGTATGAAAGTTTCGCCAGAGCGGATTTTGGCAACACATTCAGCGATGATCCTGTGTCTACCAACACATTAGACAAGGCATCATCCTTGCAGATTATTGAAATGTGTAGCGCCAAATTATGGTCTTTTCCCTCATCGGGAAGATCAGCATTGCAAAAGCTCAGATTGTTACAAGCAGTAATGTTTGCAACAATGTTATCAAAATGTTCTATTGTGACATCTTGATCCACGTATGCCATGTCCAACACCCTCTGCAAAGCTTCGCGGTGTGGCTCAGAGTTCATCAACAAAGACAATACAGATATCTTTGATGGAGTTTGATGCAGCTGATCGACAATATTATATTCGCTCCTTTTGATGAGCCTCAGCATCTCATCACAGTCCTCTCTCAGAATGCCACTCTGACCAACAGGGACAGGAGCTCTAGCAACAACGGCAGGTTTATCAACAACAAGTGCGGGATTCGGAGAAGTAGAAGAAGTACCCATATGGGTGGCAGAATTATCAACAACATCAGCTCTCCTCATGTCAACTTGGGGTTTCGACGGCGCCGAGAAAACACGACCACTGCGGGTCAACCCACTGACATCTGATATGCTCATAACAGAAGTGGAGGGCAATGACACCTCCTTCCCATCTTTCAACGCAACCGCGTTATATCTGTAGGGAACAACCTTATTTGAAGAATAGGGGACAGGGCCCGCTGGCTTGATAATAATAGAGGGAGAAACCTTCTTCTTGCTGCCATCATATCTGACAACAACAAGTTTGGCTATTCTGAATACATGTGATATAACATTCACTTCATCCTCATCACGATTCTGAAGTATCTCGATCACACCCTGATCCAGCATCTCTTGGATGTCTTTCCTGACTTGGCGACATCCTCTCTCATTGACAGTGCACACACGGCAACTGTCATGGTCATGCTCATAATGACTGTATCCATATAACAGTCTGTGCATCTCGGCTAACGACTTCCTGATGTGACTGACATACAGGACTTTGTACTTGCCAGGGCAACCCTGGACCATGTTAACTGCAACCTTCCCATGCTCGGGCAATGGGTTCTTCTTAACATTTGATCCTACGTCCTCGAAAAACAAGATCCCACTTCTAACAAGGTCTTGAACCTTGGTCTTCAAGGGATAACAGTTCTCCACATCATGTCTGGGAGCACCAGAATGATAAACACAGTGAAGCTCGGGCTTGTACCACCACTGAGGGTTGGTTGGTACAGCAGGTGGGTCACGTGGAGTAATCAGTTTCCTTTCAATCAATGAAGGATATAATTTAGCATAGGTCATCGGAATTGGATCAAAAGTGACCCTCTTCCTATCATAGCTAGTGCTGGTATTGTTGTTGTTTCGAGGCTGGTAGGCCTGCTGTTGCGGACGATGCTGTTGTTGTTGATATTCTTGATGTTGTTGTTGCTGTTGTTGATAATGTTGGGTTTCCGTGAAGGCAGATGCAATATGAGCCACCTGGTGCTGGTTACTGGCAGGGCGCACAGTCTTCCTGTTCATGGAGGGTCTTCTTTTGACATGAGAGGACACAACATGTGCCTCTCCCTCATTCTTCTTTGCAAACGCCCCATAACATTTTGCAGAAGAGCCTTCATCTTTGGCCAGACGTCCTTCACGGATTCCTTCCTCTAGTCGCATCCCCATGTTCACCATCTCGATGAAATCAAAGGGAGCACTAGCTATCATCCCCACGTAGTAAAATGAACTCAAGGTCTTCAAAAAGATCTTGGTCATTTCCTTCTCTTCAGGTGGAGGCACAATCTGTGTGGCCAATTCACGCCACCTCTGGGCGTACTCCTTGAACGTTTCCTTCTCCTTCTGGGACATAGCCCTCAGCTGGTCCCTATCGGGAGCCATATCAAGGTTGTACTTGTACTGCTTGACGAAAACTTCGCCAAGGTCGTTGAAGGAGAGGATGTTCGCACTATCCAGGCACATATACCATCTCAATGCGGCACCGGACAGGTTGTCCTGGAAATTGTGGATGAGGAGTTGATCGTTGTCAGTCTGAGTTGACATCTTGTGTGTGTACATCACAAGATGGCTGAGCGGGCAAGTGTTTCCTTTATATTTTTCAAATTCAGGCACTTTGAACTTGATAGGAATCTTGACATTTGGCACGAGGCATAGTTCAACAGCAGATTTACCGAAGAGGTCTTTCCCTCTTAGAGTTTTCAGTTCCTTGCGCAACTCAAGGAATTGGTCATTCATAGCACCCATTTTGTCGTAAACATCTAGGCCTTCAGACGACTCAGAGTGATAAATGGTGTCATCAAGTCTCGGTAATGTGTGCACAACTGGAGGTGGCACAACAAGGACCGGGCTAGATGCCGGCAGAGAAGCAAATGTTGGGGCGAGACCCTCTGGCACAAAGTTCACGGGCATCCCCCAGGGAAACCCGACTGGCATAGCAGACGGAGCGAAATGAGCAGTGGCGGCAGGCACAGTAGAGGAAGCAACCTCTGAGATGACCGTCCTCTGGGGAGGAGTTGCAGGCGTTGGAGAAGACTGGCTTTGGGCAGCCAGGAATGACTCCATCAGGGCAGTCAACCTAGCAACCTCCTCCTTAAGTTCCCTATTTTCTTGCTCAAGGTGATCCATTAGCTTTGAAGAATTGGCCCTGGTGTTGTACCGGTGCATCAGCTTGTCTTCAAAATAAATGAAGCACACAGAGTTAGATCACTTATCAAGAAGCCCTGAACAAAACCTGATTATGCATATGATGCATGCAATGCTTGTGCATATGATTTATTTTTAATCAGAGGAACTTTATAGAGATCTATTTGCAAATATTTAGAAATATTAATCTTTTAGACATATAATGGAATATTCATATCAATAATATTTGGAAAACTTTTTACACCAAAGAAGTACAGTCTTGGTAACCAAATACAATACAAGAGAGAAGGAAAAATAACATCCTATGGAACCCTAGAAACAATCGTCTGAAGCTCTTGAGACCGGAAGATAAGCTGCACGAAGCCTCTTCACCTCTCGCTCATAGGCTACCTCCATATCTGCCTTCTCCTTGGCGAGTCGATCGTACTTCCTATTCCAAAACTTGGAAGACTGAGGAAGAAGAGAAGTAACCACATCCTCTGCCTCATCAATAATCTGATGCTCCAGAAATTCTATCACAACATCTTTATCTCTGAGTTGCTGAAGTAGCTCCTCTCGCTCACGGACCCAAGCACACAAACGGTCTTTATCTCTAAACTCCTTTAATCTTTGATCAGGGAGGGTTGAAGGCCCAACCATAACCATAGGTGTAGGTCTTGGATAATCATAAGGCATGCGGTACTCAGAAGCTCTCCTCCCACCCACGAGGTATAGGGTTCCAAAGCAATACAATTCTTCGGACCAAGCTCTTTCCTTCCCCTCCTATGAATCTTGCGCCAAGCGCGGACCATCTGCCCTTCAAGTTTTGGGGATCTTTACCCTCTTGAAAGAACACACCTTCTAACAAAATGTTATTAGGTTTATCCTTTAAGGGGAACCCAAGCTGACGGCGTGCCAAAATAGGGTTGTAGTTAATTCCACCACATGTACCAAGAAGAGGCACATTGGAGAATTCACCACAAGAATCAATAATCAGGACACCATCATATACACGGTTATACCAAAAGATATCATCATTAGTGCGAGTGTGGCAAGTGCGAAATAAACCACTTGTACAACAGAGGCAAACAACACACAATGGTACCACCACCCTTTGCATTCCTCATATGCAAAGAGAAATAAGTGTCACCCAATAGAGTAGGAACGAGATTAATAGTAGAGAAAATCCTAATGGCATTCACATGCACAGAGTTGTCGATGTTGGGGATAACACTAGCCCATAGATGAGAAGTACGAATATGGCCTCGAAGGCGTCCTCACTCATGGCCTTCCCAAACATAGTAGCTTGAGCAATGAGGAAATCAGCTGGGAGACCTTGAATTCCACCTTTGGTAGTCATATGAGCACCAATATCAGATTCATCTATGTGTAACAGATCAACAATCTCTTAGGAAGAAGTAACTCTCTCCAAGCCACTGAACGACAACTGATCTATGATAGGTATACCCACAAGGTAGGCATACTCCTCAAGCGTAAGCAAAAGCTGGAAATCCGAAAAAGTGAAGCAACGGTACAAGGGATCATAGAACTGCACCAACACACTAATCAAACCTTCATCCACCTGAGTAGCAAGAATAGACAGAAGCTTCCCATGGTGAGCTTTGAACTCCAAGGGATCTAATACATAGGATGTCAAACTCCTTAACTCTTTCAAGTCGGGTTGTCTGAAACTGTACTTCTTCGTATTCCTTTTTTGCTTATCCATGTCTGAAAATTTACAAATAGACCTCTTAAGTTCCTTGAAATTTTCTCATTGTTGATGATATGGATGTGAATGATCGCTTGAATGCATGGATGCAACAATCATACTCAAGGATCAAGCAAGTCACACCATACAAAGGTCACGGGATGGATCAAGTCATCCTTAATATCAATCATCCATTTTGGTGGATTATGGTTTACACCTTATCAACACCCAAGTTCCATTGATATTAAGGATATACGAGAACGGATCAACCGCGAATCAAGGGTTTGTATCAAGTCACGAGCACGGAGTCTCGGTTAAGAACCACCCAAAGGGAGTGTACTATGGTTAAACCTGACAATCATGTTCTACAAGAGGTTCCCATAGTCATCATCCCATCTTTCGGATATTATCGGATAAACGACTACTCGTATTCCAAAAATATTCTCAAGAGAGACTCTTATGAGTGTAGTATCGTGTAACAATCGTATCAAATCTTACACTTGAACGACCTTCGCACTACGTCCTAAAATAGGCCAAGATGGGCTAGGTAATCTAAGGTCCTTGGCTTCTAAGGTCTATATTGGAAAGAGTAATTCCTAACCACGACTACTCGTGTGACATTATTGATCCCAACATAACCTCCACCAAGTGAATGGGCTTGCAAGTCAACTTGCTAAGGAATAACTCCACACAAGTCAACAAGACTATGCCATTCTCCTATCATAAGTGCACTCGAGTTCGGGTATAGAACTCATCTCACAAGAGACCACTAAGCACACAAGCAATTGATATATCAAGCAAATCATACATTACAAACAATGCAGTCATCCCAAATTTGCACAAAAATATGTCACAAATAAATATAAACATACAATACAACAAAGGCAAAAAGTAGGCTAAACCCACTAGGAAGCAACATTCTAACTCCCCAGCAGAGTCGCCACTTTTCTGTAGCAGGGTATTTGTTACCTTTAGATTTTTCGATTAAATCAAAAGTAAATCATACAATTCGAGTCGCCACGGCACTTCTATTTATCCAAAGGAAAGATTAGAAAGCGAACAAAAACCGAGAAGTTTTATCAAATCAAAAACTAATAAAAATGCCAGAGATCTGGGTAAGGGGGTTAGTTATGCAATGGGAAGGTTTTAAGCACACAAAACATCCTTAGTACTCTAAGGGAGCCCTATTTGCAAAAGTTGTATGGTAGGTTGGTATTTGTGAAAATATTTGTGCAAGCATGATTGAGGAGATGAGGAAAGAATATACAAGTTATTTACAATTTTGTTGTGTTTGAATGTGTAAACCCATTTCCTACGTACCATCACAAAGGTAGGATCAAAACCTCGTAGTTCGGGGTAAAAATCTCAAAATAAATTGGTGAATTGATTGGTCAAAAGCCTTAAGCTCTTTTGTTATCAAAGGGAGAAAACTCAACCTAAACCACAATCCACCATGTGAGGAGAGCTTCAACATACTAGTGAGGGATCCACCCTATAATAAGTATGGAAGACTTATAGTCCAATCACTAAGGATAAGGTGAGGTTTATATCAACCACTATGATAACTCAAACCTAATAGATAATGTTTATGAAAAGCTTTGGCAAAGGTGGCCATTGGAACCACAAAAACAAATTTAGTGAGTTGTATTTACAAATTAGAAGTATTCACAAAATAAGGTCAAACTTGACTTAATATTCAATTCAAAATAAGTATTATGAAAAGAGTTTGAAAAAAAATCAAAGGCATAATGCCTAGGTTTCTAATTTTGAAAACAATGTCAATGTTTTGCCAAAAAGAGTTTGGCTTGGGTTAGAGTGGAGAGAAGAAGAGAAGGGCTAGTCCTAAACATGCAAAGATGAGGGAAGAGAGTAAAACCATTGGAGTTCCTTTCTTGAGATCATAAAGATGATCCAAGTTGCTCCTTTCCTTTGGACTTAGCAATTAAATCAAGCAATCAATCAAACATTCAACCAAGCTCCTAGGATCTTCCAATTGGCTTGTCTTTCTCTTAACTTGGATGCTTATGACAATGGTCCTTCTAATTGTCTCAAGTTTGGAATCCCTATCACAAGAACAAACAATCAAAAAGTTCCATAATGCAATAATAGAAATGGGCAAAGAGAGAGTTTAGATTAGGGGTCCTTTCAAGTCATCTTCAAGATTAAGCATTCTAAAGGCATGAGGCCTAGTTGCTCTTCAACATATTTAGCATTCTAAAGGCATGAGGCCCAGTTGCTCTTGAAACTCCATTAAGCATAGGTAAGGTCATAATTCTAAGTCCTTTCTCCTTTTTGCATTGGGTTCACACAAACAGAACAAAACAAAACAAGCATACGGCAATAGTATATTTACACAATAATGTGCTCAAGTGAGCAAAAGGCAAATGACATAAACATAAATATGAGCTCAAGTGAGCAAAGGGCAAAGACAATATGAAAAAATAAGCAAGAAATTAAATTGTATTAAAGTAAATTGCAAGAATTAAATGCTTGAATTAAAAGTTAGTAATTAGTAGTTAGTGTTAGTGTGCCATAAGGCAATTTAGCGCTATGTTAAGCAATCGTAAGTGGACTAATGTAGTAGTCACACCTATCTGAGGCCGGTCAATAAAACTATAGGCAAATAAACACAAGTTAGAGACCATGACTAGTAAGCCAAGCTCCTACAACTTGCCATGCCAAAAGAAAAGAAGAATGACCTTGTATGGATTTTAGGTTTTTTGCATGACCAAGAAGAAACCTATCTTGGACACAAAGCAATTCACTTGATCTTTGATCAAGATGAATTTGATTTGGATCAAAGAATGTTAAGCCTCTCATATGTCAAGGCTAACCACAAATCATTAACTCATTGGTCAAAAGAAAAAGAAGAAGATGAAGATGGAAATGGAATGTACAAAATGAAAATTCAAATGACATAATCAAAGCACATTAATCAAAGATGAATGGAATCAACCTCAACCAATGGTAAACAGAAGCAAAATGAAGATTAAAAGTCAAGAAATGTCAAACATATTTTTTGTATTTTTAGAATTAAAATAATGCATAAAATAAAAATGAACAAATAAAGGTCAAACTTCAAATCCAATTCAAATCAACATGGATAAGCCCAATTTGATCATCATAAGTCTAACATGGTCAAACAAGGTTTGACAAATTTTCTCAACATTTTTTGAAAACAAAAACTATTTTTAAACAATTAAAAATCAAGAAAAATAACATAATTGGACTAAAATCTCAAATAAATCTCAAATCAATTAAGAAATTGATGAGAATATTTTTCATAGATTCATCATCATCCAAAGATGTTAAGAAAATATTTTTGGCATTTTTGAATATCAAATGGTATTTTAAATGAATTAAAAACAATCAGAAATGAAATAATTCACAAAAAATATTAAATGGAATCACAAAAATAATTAAAAATCATTTTATGAAACTAGAATTTAAGAGAAAAATTTTGCAATTGGTCCCATATTTTTTTGATTCCAAATAAAGAAGTTATGAATTTTGGAAAATAAATGGAATAAACGAAATTAAAACAGAAATTAAGAAATTAGAAAAAACCACAGGCGTCTGATCCAACCTCATTAATTGACGTGGACCATCAAAAGGTCAGGAAGCGCGCGCTCATCGTACACCTTGGTCAAACGCGTGGTAGGAAGCATTAAATGAAGTCATAACAATACAAGGCCAGGATTAGATCTAGAGATCACCATCCAACGGCCATGGTTCAGACGCGTGGGGACGGTGGTGGAAACCACCGTCTTCTCCGGTGAGAAGGCAGAGTCCGGCCACCAGTTGTAGGTTTTGCAACCTCAACAAAAACACGCGATCCATACACCAAATTAAAGCTAGGGTGATGTACATCGCCCCTGTAACCTTAGTTTTTACTCAAGATCCTTATAGAAGAAGAAATCTGAGGTTGAAAAACTAGGTGTTCAATCTGAAGTTCACCAATTCACAAAATTAAAGCCACCATTGGCTTGCTTCTCACATGAGGACTTCAGAAATGCAAACCAAGACAAGCAATGCACAATATTCAGTGAGATTCGAAGCAAAACATTTGAGGTATAAACCTTTGTAGAGCAACTTTTATGAGCACAATTCAACCAATCCTTTGCTTGCAGCTTGATCCTGATGCTTGGTAAGAGAGCCAGGCTTAGGAATTAGTGATGATAATCAACTGATATTGTTGAAAATCACACTTGAAAAATGAAATGAAAACTCAAAATTCCTTTGGTGTGAGGTTGGGAAATGAATTCAGCAGAGATTCAAGCGCCTTCAGGTTACCAATTGCATGAAATGATGCTTCTATATATAGATGGAAATGCAAGGCAAGGGTGATCAAACTCGTGTGCATGAAATTGGGTCCTCCATGCATGGGCCTGTACAGGCGCATGTGAGGCCCAAAACCAATTGCAAATGCAAGCTGAAATGATTATGAAATGGTTTAGACATGCAGTTTGCAAGGCAATGGCTTATGCATGAAGATTTAACATGAAATGCATAATTGGACATAATTGTTCTCCTCTTCGAAAGTCCCATTTGGAAAATTCAAACATAGGCATGTGAGTAAAAGTTGGAAAGTTCTTGACATAAGGAACAAAAGCTGTGTTGAACAAAAATCCATTTGGAGTTTGGAAAATTATGAAAACTGGCCATGAAGTTCAAGGTACAAAACATGTATTTGAAAAATTTGCCAAAAAGGACCAACTTCAAGCCCTTCTGTTTCAATGATGAAAGCCTCAAATGGAAAACCTCCAACATCAAAGTTGTAGATCTTTTAAATACAATCAATTTGGACTTTAATTTTGCATCATTTGGATTTTTGATGAGAAAGTTATGGGCACTTGAAGTTGGACTTTTTCAAGATTCAATGGCTTTGGTCCAAAGGGACCTATAATTTGTTGTATTATCACATGTGTTTATTTTTGGATTATGAAATTTTGTCCAAAGTAACATTTTAATTAGACATCTTAAAATTTCCAATGCACTTGGTCTCACCTCAAAATCATAAAAAATGAATGAGTTAGGTCCTTGGGAAGTTGACCCAAAATTAGGATTTAAGTCAAAATGACCTATAATGTTTTGAAATGAATTATGACCTTCCAAGTTTCAAATGAATTTTTGATTAACATTAAAGTTGTTCATATGCTTCTTAAGAACATTGTTTATCTTGTGGTCATCATCATTTGACAAACACATCAAAAGTTAGGTCTCAGTGGATTTTAAATTAGTTAGATGAATTGACTGGTCAACTTCTCAAGTCCAAACTTCAAATCTTGATGAATGAATGATTGAGTACACTCACGTAGGCTCATATATGCATAAAATGATGAATGAAAGAACTTCCCTTGATTGTATTTGATCATAGGTTGAGTTTGCTTCATGAGCAAGGCACAATCAATGCACAAATGAATTAGGGTTTCCTTGGGAAACAAGCCTCAAGCCCTTTGGTTTATCTTGATCAAATTGACAAATTGAGATACTTGGGAGACATATATGAGGCTTGAGAGCTTTGGTAACCATTTTCATGCTTGCTTTCATCTTCATCTGGCCATTTCTTTGAGTATAGGGGCCATCCTAGGAGCCTTGGATCACATGATTGCTTAAGCTTCAAAACAAAACAAGTTAGTGACATATTTTTGTGCTTTTATTTAGTAAACAAAATAATAAAAGAAATAATATACAATTCAAGCATGCTTGGTGGTCTCAAACCAACTCACACAAGTCCCAACCCAAAGGTAAAGGAGCCAAGATGCCATGATCCTTGAGGCAAATGCAAATGAGCAATGTTATGATGCCATGAGGGATCTTAGGGTCAAAATTAGGGTCTTATGATTTCTAACTTGGATCATGGTGAATTTGGAGGTGGAAGTTTGGAAATTTCAACATGTTGAAATTTTTTCTAAGTGTCAAGCCATATATCTTAATATTCCACATTGCTTAACTTTTTATATGAGCTTAAAATGAGAAAAGTGTCTTCATCAAAGTTGTAGATATGTCATTTGGATTTATAATAATAGAGTTATGCATTTTTGAAGTTTGGAAAAATCACTTGTTCAATGGTATATGTCAAAAATGACCTATAATGTATCCTCATATCACATGCTCATAAAAGTTGAATTAGCTCTCACTCCAAACATAAAAGTTGAATTAGACATCTTGAATTTGATTGTTCAACTTGGAAATCTTTCATCACATAAAAAATGAGCAATTTATGGCCTTGGGAAGTTGACTTTCAAATTAGGGTTTAGAAAAAATGACCTATAATGTTTCAACATAGAAAATGATTTTCCAAGAAAAACTAGCTCTAGTTCTCAACATCAAAGTTGTTTGGAATGTCATTTAGAGTAACGTTTCTCTTGGAATCATTTTCATATGGTGAAAAGTGTAGGAGATAGGGTCTAGGGAGACCCAGTTTTGATCAGATGAATTCATCTGGCCATCTACCATCAACCAACTTGCTAACCTTCAATTATCTTGACTCTCTAGGCTCATGGTAGATCATATATGCATAAGATGATGCAAATTTGAAGTGTCCCTTGATAAAATTGATCAAATGGTGAGATAGCTTATTGGACAAGTTACTCAAGATACCAAGTCAAACTAGGGTTTCCAAGGCAAATCACTTCCAAACTCTTGAAGAATTCTTGATCAATATAACATGTAGAGCTCATTGGGACTCATATATGATGCTTTGAGACATTTTGGATCAATCTTTGGTTGTGATCTTAGCCATGAGGGTCTTAAACCCTAGATGTGAACTTGATAGATCAATGGTGATCATGCCCTACCTACAAAAGAGTTAGGCAAATGAAAAGACATATTTTTGAGATTTTGGTTAGTAAAATGATAATATACAAGTATGATACAATCAAATGGTGTTTGGTGATCTCTCCCAAAACAAACCCAATGAAAGAGGGGTAAGGAGGATGCCAAGGTATGATCCCAATGCTAATGGTTATGATGAAATTGCATGAGAGATCTTAGGGTCAAAATTAGGGTCTTACAATTGTCCCTATTTAAGGACGTTCTAAATGAGGAGATGAAGGTTAAAATCTTCTTATCGACTCAGTAGAATGGGCTTAAATAACAACATATAGAAACAAATTTTGGTCCCTAAGAGACCTCATGATGCATATGATATGAATGTAAAAGCAAATTCTCTGAGGGGAAATATTGCCACAACGGAAAAGAAATCAGAGAGACCGAAAATCCGCAGGAGTATAATGCATTCCGTAAGGAAAAATCAATGGGGAAACAGAGACTCTGGGGGGATAAAAAAGTTATGTGTAGGCCAGGCTACGACTTAAAACTGCTGTGGGACTAGAGGAATTCCATAAGGAATGGAAAGACTCAGTAGGGGAAACAAAATATCTGCAGGGGAATACCAGTAGATCAGGATAAAACTGAAGTACTTGAATCATGCAGGAAAAACGATTTCACTAGGGAAATACGCGCTCAACTCAACTAGGAAGAAATAAACTTCGATACAAGAGGAGCAGAAATCCATTATCACCTACCTGTTACTGGGTAAGGAGATAATAAAGATCTGACAGAGAGGACATCCGTCTGTAAGACCCCAATTTTGACCCTAAGATCCCTCGTGCAATTTCATCATATGCATTAGCAATGGGATCATACCTTGGCATCCTCCTTACCCCTCTTTCATTAGGTTTGTTTTGGGAGAGATCACCAAGCACCATTTAATTGTATCATACTTGTATATTATCATTTTACTAACCAAAATACCAAAAATATGTCTTTGCATTTGCCTAACTCTTTTGTAGGTAGGGCATGATCACCATTGATCTATCAAGTTCACATCTAGGGTTTAAGACCCTCATGGCTAAGATCACAACCAAAGATTGATCCAAAATATCTCAAAGCATCATATATGAGTTCCATTGAACTCTACATGTCATATCGATCAAGTTTTCTTCAAGAGTTTGAGGGTGATTTTCCTTGGAAACCCTAGTTTGACTGGGTATCTTAAGTAACTTCTCCAACAAGCTATCTCACCAATTGATCAAATTTCTCTAGGTACACTTCAAAATTCGTCATCTTATGAATATATGATCTACCATGAGCCTAGAAAGTCAAGAGAATTGAAGGATAGCAAGTTGGTTGATGGTGGTTGGCCAGATGAATTCATCTGATCAAAACTAGGTCTCCCTAGACCCTATCTCCTACAATTTTCACCATATGAAAATGATTCCAAGAGAAATGTTACTCTAAATTACATTTCAAACAACTTTCATGTTGATACCTATATCTAGTTTTTCTTGGAAAATCATTTTCTATGTTGAAACATTATAGGTCATTTTGTCTAAACCCTAATTTGAAAGTCAACTTCCCAAGGCCATAACTTGCTCAATTTTTATGAGTTGAAAGATTTCCAAGTTGCACAATAAAATTCAAGATGTGTAATTCAACCTTTATGTTTTGAGTGGAATCAAATTCAACTTTTATGAGCATGTGATATGAGGATACATTATAGGTCATTTTTGACCTATACCATTGAACAAGTGATTTTTCCAAACTTCAAAAATGCATAACTCTATTATTATAAATCCAAATGACATGAAATTGGTGACCATTTTTAATATGTTTAAACTATCTACAACTTTGATGAAGACACTTTTCTGATTTTAAGCTCATATAAAAAGTTAAGCAATGTGGAATATTAAGATATATGACTTGACACTTAGAAAATTTTTAAACATGTTGAAATTTCCAAACTTCCACCACAAAATTCACCATGATCCAAGCTCCAAATGAAAAAGTGTTCAACATCAAACTTGTTCCTATTGATCCAAGCTTTCCAAATAACCCAAGTTCATGCATTTTGGATGAGGTTTGCTAGGGATGAGCATGGCTTTAACAGAGTTGCATCATTGGAGGAAATCAAATGTACAAACTTCATTTCAGATTGCCTTGCCAATCAAGCTTCATTCAGACGTCAACATGATTGATTTTGGACCTTAATGCATTGCCTCATGGGCCTGTACATGCCCATGCACTCGTGCCGTTCACATTCCTAAATTTGGATAAAATTTCAAGTGTGCAAATATCACTCCCTCATGCTATAAATACATGACCATTGTGCTCAATTCAAACACACCTTGCACGCCAGCTTTGCCCTCCAATTCAAACCCTCTCATTCTAAAGGAATACCTGAGAAATCTCAATTTGAAAATTGAGTTTGAATCTCAACTGTTGGAGATTCAAAAACTCTAGGATCCAAAGCCTTGCACCCTTGCTAATCACTTCCTGTAAGCTTCTCAAGTGTGATCAGATCGTGTTTGAAGCAAGCAACATCAAGTTCTGCATAACATTGAAGGTAATATTCAGAAAACTTCATCTCTTCAATTCTTACTCAATTCTAATCAATTCTCTTGGATCTTTGGTTGTCTGAAGTCCTACCAATGTAGGCATGAAGATTGAGTTGCTTAGAGGTCAAATCGAAGCAACTCAGTTGATACACCTCAAAATTCAACTCCTGATATCTTTCTATATATATGGAGTTAATTAAAATTGAGGTGATATTTGTGATCTACATCATTTTATCTTTCAGATCATGCCCTTTTTTGTCATTTATGATGTGGTGATGACTGAACCAATCTGGCCAGGGTCATCGGAGAAGATGACCGACCTTTGGCTCCGACGATGAGCTGGAAGTGTTCAGAGTGATTAAATGAGTTTTAAATGTTTTAATCTCGTACGTTGCTTTTAAATACCAAGCGTATGCCACATTGACTGTAGTGCACCATGGAACGCGCACGCTGATCCACTTGATCTGCCACCTCAATTAATGAGGGAGATCAAGTGGTCCACATTTTTTGCTATTTTCCGATTTTTTTTAATTAGCTTATTTTCATTAATTCATATTAAGTTTAATATTGATCCAAAAAATATGAGAGTTTCACCAAAAAATTTCAAATAATTTCCTTTTTCATATTTTGAATTAAAATTATTTTTTGGATTATTATTATTATTTTTCATGATTTAATTGATTTTGTGATTATTTTTAATTGTTTAAAAATACTTTTAAGTATTTAAAATTTCTGAAATTTTTTCTCCAAGGTCCTTTGACCTTGTTTGGCCTATGATAAATCTTATGGCCATTTCTTTGGTGTTTTGATGAGGTTTTAGGAATTTGACAAACCATATTTAATTTAAATGTATTATTTTAGTATTTTTAATTTGAATAAATGTCAATTAATTGTGTTGACCTATTGTGATGACTTGTATGAGTTTGACTCTTGTTGTTGGGCATTGGTTAAGGTTGATTTGACTTTGTTAAATTAATATTATGGGATTTAGGGGATTGATGGAATGTACATTCCATCTCCCAAAATGAATGGATGATATTAATTTGGTAAAAGTCCTCCTTTGACCAATTTGAGTTTTGATCCATTCCCCTCCCTCTTCATATCATTCCCATTCTTTATGCATTCATCTCATTTGGCCTATGATATCTCTAAGTCCTAAGGCTAGTTGATTGAAAAATCAATATAAGTATGGATGAGATTAGGCCACTTCTTTTGCATATCCTTTTTGTGTGTGGTATGTTTCATGAACATAGTTCATTATACTATGTCTCTAACATGCATTAACACCAAAATTCTATTGCCTGGCCTCAAATAGTTGTGACTTCTAGATAAGTCCAATTACGGTTGCTTAACATAGCGCTAAATTTGTGACACAAAAAGGCATAGCATTCTAGTTAGTGAGATTGTATGTCTCCCCTCTTTCATGGTATTGTGTGGAAACTGGGCCTTTTTTCCTTCCTTTGGAATATGTCTTGGTTCAAGGATCCATGATTGTGATAAGTGGGTTGAGTGTTCTCCAAAGAATGACTTAAAATGAAAAGCAAAAGCAAAACAATACTAACTTCTAACTCATTAACAACTAACATTTAATTTCAAGTCCTTTATTAGCAATGCACTTTAATTTTTAAGGGTCTATTCATTTGCCATTATTCATACCATTCTAATTGTTTATGTTAATGCAATTTTCACTTTGTCCACTTGGACCATATTGTGTGATATATCTTGGTTGTGTATATTTTGTTTGTTTGTGTGGTCTTTGACCATTAATGTACATAATAAGAAAAAAACCTTGAAAGACTTTTGTGTGGACTGTTGACTTGATCTTGGACAAATTGGACTTAGAATTTAGGCAACCTCCATATGCTAAAGGACTTGGCCAATGCCAACTTTTGTGAAACCAAGTGATTGCAATTTGAAACTTCACCTGATACATCATTCAAGATCCCTTTGAGTTCAACTGCAACATGATCACTGTGAAGCTGTTATTTTAAACCTGTGACTTGTGGAATTCGTCTGATACATGGGCTAATTTTGAAGAAGATCATGGAGTGACTAAAGCTTGGATGAGGCTATCTTTATTTGATGCCTTCCTCTTCAAGTTATAACTGTATGCATTGTTTGTTGCTTGATTCTATTGTCCAAGGGAATTTGGGGTTTCTATATGGCATTCTTGCCTATTGGATTGCTACCCATCAGTCAGATCTTTTCAACTCTTAACTTTTAATATTATGCATAGGATTAGTCTCTTCATCTCCTCCCCATCCCTTTAATTTCAAAATCTCTCCCTCCTTTTAAAAACTTCTTTGTTTGAACTTGCTATTTTTCTAAACTTTGACCACTTTGTAAACTAGAAACTTTGGCTTTATGCCATTACACTTTCAAACTTCTTTTCTTAATCAAACTTGTAAATGAACTTAGTTATACTTGACTTAAACTTTCAAAAAGCCAAAAAAGAACTAACTCATTCAAACCATTTTTAGGCCTTTGTGCCTTTCAAACTTAAATTTTGTTAAAAGCAATGCATCTACTTTGAAATTTGTATCACGAACTACGAGGTTTTAATCCCTCATTTTTATGTTGGTACGTGGCATAAGTCTGAAGGTCTTGTCAAACACAAAAATATAATTAATGAATTCTTTTCTCATCTCTCCATTTTATTTGTTTGTAAACATCATTTTGTACAAAATACATATGCACACAAAAAAGGGCTCCCTGGGAGTACCTATGACACTTTGGGTGCTAACACCTTCCCTCTGTGTAACCAACCGCCTTACCTGTAATCTTTGACATTTTATTAGTTTTGATTTGAAAACTTCTTACTTTTGGGTTTTGTTCATACTTTTCCCTTTTCCCTTGGAAACAATAAAAGCGCGGTGGCGACTCTTGTTATTTGATGTCTTGCTTATCTATAGCTTGATGATCATGAATTTACCGCTACAGAAATTAAGTGGCGACTCTGCTGGGGAGTAGTCTCCAGTGGGTTTAGCCTACTTTTTTGTGTGTATATAATTGTATATATGTGATGTTTGCATATTTGTTTGTATGATATAATCTGCTTGTTGTGCTTGGTGATCTCTGAGTGGTGAGATAAGTTCTAACCCGAACTTGAGTACAATTAAGATAGGAGGATGGTATAGTCATGTTCAACTTGTGTGGAGTAGTCCTTAACAAGTTGGCTTAAGATCCATCTGCTCAGTGGAGACTCTTTTGGATTTGGAAATGTCACACAAGTATTTATGGTTAGGCATTACTATCTCTAATTTGGGTCCGAGAAGCTGAGGATCGTAGAACATTTACTCCCTCTTTGCCTATTTAGGACGTAGTGCGAAGACTGTTCAAGTGTAGACTTGATAACAGTTGTTACGCGATACTACACTTAGACAAGTTTCTCTTGAGAATATTATGGGTCGATGAGTCAATCATCTTAACCTGTAATATCCGATAGATTGAATTAAGACTCTAGGAACTTTTTAGAACATGATCTACAGGTTTTATCCTTAGTTCACTCCTTTGGGATGGTTCTTACCCAGACTCCATGCTCATGACTTACAACAAACCCTTGATTCTTGGTTGATCCAATCAAGTCTTGTCAATATCAATAGAACTTGGGTGTTGATAAGGTGTGAACCATAATCCACCAAAATGGATGATTGATCTTGACAATGACTTGATTCATCCATTGGCCTTTGATTTTTTACCTTGTGCGTGATCCCTTATTTGTGATTGTTGCATTCATGCATTCATGCGCATCATAACATTCATCACACAAAAATTTCAAGGAACTGAGGTATTATTTACAAATACTTTCAGACCATGGATTGTGGATGAAGGAACACTAAGAAGTACAGTTTCAGATGTGATGACTTGAAAGAGTTAAGGAAGCTAGCATCTTTTGTATTAGATCCCTTGGACTTCAAACAACGTCATGGGAAGCTTCTATCTATCTTATCTACTAATATGGTTGAAGGAATTTTGAGTGTGCTAGTGCAGTTCTATGATCCTCTCTACTGTTGCTTCACTTTTACTGATTATCAGCTTGTGCCTATGTTGGAGGAGTATGCCCATCTCTTGGGAATACCTGTTTCTAGCAAGGTACCTTTTAGTGGATTGGAAGAGATTCCCAAATCTCATATTATTGTTGAAGCTCTTCACTTGAAGAAGTCTGAGATAGAGGCTCATTGGGTGAAGAAAGGAGGATTATTTGGGTTGCCATCTGATTTCCTCATCAAGGAAGCTACTGCTTTTGCTCAAGCCGGTAGTGTGGACGCTTTTAAAGCTATCTTTGTGTTGCTCATTTATGGATTAGCTTTGTTCCCTAACATTGACGATTTTTTTCATGTGAACGCCATTAGACTTTTCTTGATTGGGAATCCTGTGCCTACTTTGTTGGGTGATATGTATTTCTCTTTGCATCTAAGGAATTCTAAGGGTGGTGGAACTATTGTCTGTTGCATTCCTCTTATGTACAAGTGGTTTATTTCGCACTTGCCTCAGACACCTGCTTTTGTGGAGAACAAATAATGTCTACGGTGGTCTCAGAGACTTATGTCTCTCACTAATGATGATATAGTTTGGTATGATCCCTCTTTGAGGAGTTTGGATATTATTGATTGTTGTGGTGAATTCTCTAATGTGCCTCTCATTGTTACACAAGGAGGAATTAACTACAACCCTGCTTTGGCTCGTCATTAACTTGGATTCCCCTTGAGAGACAAACCTAATAACACTTTGTTAGAAGGTCTTTTCTATCAAGAGGGTAAAGATCCCTAACATTTGAAGCAAAAGATTATGCATGCTTGGCATAATGTGCATAGGAAAGGAAGATCCGAGCTTGGTCCGTGCAATTATGTAGCTTTGGAAGCTTACACTCTTTGGGTGAAGAAGAGAGCTTTGGAGTTGAAGATGCCTTATCCTTGTGAGAGACCTATGTCTATGGTTATGGCTTGAAATTAACTCTCCCTAACCAAGATGTAGAGGAGTTGGAAGACGCGCTCGCCAAGATGAAGCAAGAGAAAGATATGTGGGAAGAGCGTTTCCGTGCTTTGGGAAAAAAGCATGAAGAGTTGCACTGGAGTCTAAGAACAAATATGCACTTATTGGGCTACTTGGAGACCGAGTGACAGAGAGATAGAGAGATCCAGAGGTTTCATCTTCTAGCATGGCTCAGCCTTCCGTTGCTTGGAAGAAGATTGTTGATCATCTTGTCCTCGAGAAGACTCAGATGAAAGCTTCTTTTGAGACCGATATTCGACGCATTCGGAGGAAGTACGCGCCTTCAGCTAGGCCTTCTAACATTGTTGTTAGGGATCCTTAGGATGACTAGTCTCCTTTTCTCTTGAATGATGTATCAGATGAAGTTTCAAACTGCAAGCACTTCGTTTCTCAATAAGTTGGCATTGGCCAAGTCCTTTAGCATAGGAAGGTTGCCTAGATTCTAAGTCCATTTGTCCAAGATCAAGCCAACAGTCCACTCAAAAGTTTTTTTAGGGTTTTTGTTGTTATTATGTACGTTAATGGTCAAAGGCCACACAAGCAGACAAAGTATACAAACAAAATATATCACACAATATGGTCCAGGTGGACAAAGTTAAAATTGCATCAACATAAACAATTAGAATGATATGAACAATGGCAAATAAAATAAAGTGCTAAAAGTAAATAGGATTAAAGTAAAGGCTTGAAATTAAAAGTTAGTAGTTAATGAGTTAGAAGTTAGTATTTATTTGCTTTTGCTTTTTTAATTTGAAGTCATTCTTTGGAGAACACTCAACCCACTTATCACAAGCATGGATCCTTGAACCAAGACATCTTCCAAAGGAAGGAAAAATGGCCAAGTTTCCACACAATACCATGAAAGAAGGGAGACTTACAATCTCAATAACAAGAATGCTTATGCCTTTCATGTCATAAATTTAGCGCTATGTTAAGCAATCGTAATTGGACTTATGTAGAAGTCACAACTATTTAAGGTTGGGCAATAGAATTTTGGTGTTAATGCATGTTAGAGACGTAGTATAATGGACTATGCTCATGAAACATACCACACACAAAAAGAATATGGAAAAGAGGTGGCCTAATCTCATCCATACTCATGTTGATTTTTCAATCAACTAACCTTAGGTTTTTGAGATATCATAGGCCAAATGGAATGAATGAATAAAGAAGGGGAATGAGATGAAGTGGGAGGGGAATGGATCAAAACACAAATTGGTCAAAGGAGGACAAAGTCAAATCAACCTTTACCAATGATATTAAGTTGGGAGATGGAATGTACATTTTGGGAGATGGAATGTACATTCCATCAATCCCCTAAATCCAATGATATTAAGTTCACAAAGTCAAATCAACCTTTACCAAGGCCAACAATAAGAGTCAAACATAAAAAAGTCAACACATATTCAAATTAGAAATACTAAATTTAATATGAAAGAGAAAAATATTTGAATTTTTTTGGTGAAAGTCCCATATTTTTTGGAACAATATTAAATTTAATATGAATTATTGAAAATAAAGCAATTAAAATGGAAATTAAAATATCAGAAAAAACGTGGACCACTTGATCTCCCTCATTAATTGAGGTGGCAGATCAGTGGATCAAAACACGTGTTCCATCGTGCACTCAAGTCAGCGCGCAACAGTCATGGTATATGGAATGGAACGCACGAGATTAAATCATTTTAAAAGGATCCTATGGCTCAGAACCATCCAGCACACCACCGACGGCCAAGGACCGGTTGTCTTCTCCGACGAACCTCGCCGGACTCGTTCAATCATAACCATCACCAAAATTAAAAACAAGGACATGATTTCAAAGTAAAAATGGCAATGAGTTCGAATCTAGCCTCAATTCACTCTAACTCCAAGTATATTAAGAGATACATGGAGTTGAAATTTGAGGTACATGAACTGAGTTGCTTCGAATCTTCTTGCCTACATTGGTAGGACTTCAGACAACCAAAGAATCAATAGAATTGAGCAAGAATTAGAGAAGATCGAAGAGATCAAAATTTCTGGAAAATACCTTCAATGGAGGTCTGGATTCAATTGATTTTGCTCTTGCTCGTGCTTGATCTCACTCCAAATGCTTGCAAAAGAAGGATTGAATACTGAAAAGGTTATGGATCCCTGGAGATTTGAATTTCAAAACAGTGGAAATTCAACCTCAAATTTAAATGAATTTCTCAGGATTATCCTTTGCAATGTGAGGGTTAGAGGTAGGGGATCAAAGCTGGCGCGAATGTGTGTGAAATGCTGAGCATATGAGGCTTTACTTATAGTTGAATCCATTGCTTTTTGCACACTTGAAATCCACTTTCCAAATTTGGTCATTAATGATGCATGGGTGCATGGGCGTGCATAGGCCCATAAAATCATTGCCATAAATCCACAAATGAGTGTGAGATGATCTGAATTCAGCTTGGATTGCAAGGCAAGTGTGCATGAAGATTTGAAATTTGATTCTTGCCAAGTGATCACACCATGTTCATGCCATGTGCAGCCTATGCATTCCTTATCCAAAATGAATGAATTTGAGCTCTTTGGAAAGGTGAGATCAAGAGGAATAACTTTCATGTTCAACACTTTTCCATTTGGAGTTTGTAACTTGAAGAAATTTGAGGTGGAAGTTTGGAAAGTTTTGACATATCAAAATTTTTCCAAGTGTCAAGCCATATGTCTCAATATTCCACCTTGATTAACTTTTTATGTGAGCTTAAAATAAGAAAAGTGTATTCATCAAAGTCGTATATATTTCAAAGACATTCAAAATGGTCACCAATTTCATGTCATTTGGATTTGAAATGATAGAGTTATGCATTTTCGAAGTTTGGAAAAATCACTTGATCAATGGTATAGGACAAAAGTGACCTATAATGTAACCTCATATCACATGCTCAAAAAAGTTGAATTAGCTCCCACTCCAAACATCAAAGTTGAAGTAGACACATCGAATTTGATTGTGCAACTTGGAAATCTTTCATATCATAAAAATTGAGCAAGTTATGGCCTTGGGAAGTTGACTTTCAAATTAGGGTTTAGACAAAATGACCTATAATGTTTCAACATAGAAAAATGATTTTCCTAGCAAAACTAGCTCTAGGTATCAACATGAAAGTTGTTTGGAATATCATTTAGAGTAAGTTGTATCTTGGAATCATTTTCATATAGTGAAAATTGTAGGAGATAGGGTCTAGGGAGACCCAGTTTTGATCAGATGAATTCATCTGGCCAACCACCATCAACCAACTTGCTAACCTCCAATTCTCTTGACTTTCTTGGCTCATGGTAGATCACATATTCATAAGATTTTGAATTTTGAAGTGTCCCTTGAGAAATTTTATCAATTGGTGAGATAGCTTGTTGGAGAAGTTACTCAAGATACCCAGTCAAACTAGGGTTTCCAAGGCAAATCACCCTCAAACTCTTGAAGAAAACTTGATCAATATAACATGTAGAGAACATTGGGACTCATATATGATGCTCATAACCATTCCTGGATCAATTCTTGGTTGTGATCTTTGTTCATGAGGGTCTCAAACCCTAGATGTGAACTTGATGATTCAATGGGATCATGCCCTTCCTACAAAAGAGTTAGGCAAATACAAAGACATATTTTTGATATTTTGGTTAGTGAAATGATGAAATACAAGTATGATACAATCATAAAGTGCTTGGTGATCTATCCCAAAACAAACCTAATGAAAAAAGGGTAAGGAGGATGCCAAGGTATGATCCCAATGTTAATGCTTATGATGAAATTTCATGAGGGATCTTAGGGTCAAAATTGGGGTCTTACAGCTGCCCCTATTTAAGGACATTCTAACTAAAGAGGCGAAGGTTAAAATATTCATGTCGACTCAGTAGAATGGGCTTAAATAACAACATAGTGAAACGGATTTTGGTCCCTAAGAGACCTCATGATGCATATGACATGAATGCAAAAGTTAATGCTTTGTGGGGAAATATTTCCACGAAGGAAAAAGAAATCAGAGACACCGAAAATCCGCAGGAGCACATGCATTTCGTAAGGAAAACTCACTAGGGAGACAAAGACTCTAGGGGGGGATAAAAGGGGTTATGCGTAGGCCAGGCTATGACTTAAAAACTGTCGGGGGACTCGAGGACATCCAGACAAACATGGAAAAGACTCGGCCAGGGAAACAACAACATCTGCGGGGGACATGAGTAAGTCAGGATATAATTGAGGTACTCGAATCATGCAGGGGAAAAGGGACTTCACTAAGGAAATGCACACTCAACTCAACTAGGGAAGATAAACTTCAACACAGGAGGAGAAGAAATTTATTTCCACTACCGATTAGTGGGTAAGGAGATAATAAAGATCTGACAGAGAGAACATCCGTCATCGGTTAGGATAAACATATCAAGGATGAATCGCTGAGGATCGCTAGTAGGGAGTATTCATTATCGGTTACTGGGTAAGAATATCCTTGCTGGGGAGAAATGCAGAAAATAGGATTTACAACTACCAGCTGTTGGGCAAAAAACCAAGAGTGAGAATATTTGTCATCGGTTAGGATGAACATATCCAGGATAAATTCAACAGGGAAGAAAATTCGTCATCGGTTACGATGAACATATCAAGGATAGACTTGCCTGGGAATGTCAAGGAGGATACCCGTCATCGATTAGGATGAACATATCAAGGATATACTAGCTGAACAAAAAGGGTAGGAATTACATCTACCGAAAACTGGATAGAAAACCATCGGAGAGAAAATCCGTCACCGGTTAGGATGAACATATCAAGGATAGACTCTACGAAGGGAGAAAAATAGGATTTTCGACTACCGACTACTAGGTAGAAAACCAATCAAAGAGCTAATCCGTCACCGGTTAGGGTGAACATATCCAGGATAGACTCTGAAAAGGGGAAAAGTAGGATTTACAACTACCGGTTACTGGGTAGAAAACCACAAGGAGAAGAAAACCCGTCATCGGTTAAGATGAACATATCAAGGGTTAACTCTCTAGGGAACAACATAGGGATTACAACTACCTTTTTACTGGGTAGAATACCAAAAGAATGAGAATAACCGTCACCGGTTAAAGTGAACATATCAAGGATAGACCCAAGCAGGGGAAAGAAAGATATCCGTCACTGATTAGGATGAACAAATCAAGGATATACTTCCTGGGGAATAGATCCACTAGGGACTCTACCGAGGGAAAAATAAGGGTACTTTTATCGGGTATTGGGCAAGAAGTAACAAACTGCAAACTAAGAAGAATATTACCAGTTATTGGGTAATAGACTCTCAGGGGACCAAAGCATCTATCTAGGTAAGAGCTAGAAAGAAAACGGTCAACCAAGACTCAACCCAATGAGGACATAACTCAAGAGGAGTAATTCCATCCGGATAATCAACTAGGGAGGGAACTAAAATAACAATCACCCACGAGGAAACAAACTTAGTGGGGAAAAGGAGAAAGGTTAAAGTCTTTCTGCTTAAGGGGCTGACACTCTACAATTGAAGGAGCACAAACACCAGATTTGGTATGGGGATAAAGTACCACCATAACAGAGAATAAGAATCTTGAAGATAATGATGCACATATGTAAGTATGAAATTGTATGAATGTATATGTATATATATGATGATTATGCTGACAAAACGATCACAAAGGATACAAAGGTGTCGCAAAGAATTTGAACCATCGGTACAATCCTCGGTCAATCCACAAAATATGGAGACAACTGCTAGAGAACAAAGAGATCAACATCCCAAGGGCTCAACCCTAGCTGGGGAAAGAGGAGATCTGCTGAGGACAGAACATCCAATCTGTGGGGGATTTTTAGGTCAACACCATAAAAATGGGAGACAACCCTACAGAGAACAATCACAAAAAGCTGCTCAGAAACCAGGAGGAAACTCTGACTGGGAGCAAGTTGAATGGCGATTGGTGGGGAAACCAATGCAATCTATTGGGGAAGATCAACCATCTCTGAAGATCAACCCTTGCTGAGGAAACACAAACTCCATTGGGGAAGGCCAAAACTCTGTCGGGGAAAATAACACACCGCAGGATATCTGAATCATCCAACTCAGCTGGGGACAAGGAAAGAAATTCCACTGAGGGTTAAACACTCCGCTGAGGAACTGAATCAACACAAACGTCTAGGAATACCCGAAGGGTTAACTGCTTGGGGAACCTTCGATGTTTCGCACTTAAGGACTTTCTATCCATCAAAATGCTGTTGATATTCCTTCTAATTGCTTTGAAAAAAAATCTTGCTTTAATATTTAAGAAAAAACTTGATTTTGATTTAAAAATTTTAATTTCAAAATGATCATAATAAAATTTAAAACTATTGGCTGAAGTAAGTAAGAGTAGAAACAATTTGGATAAAAGCTCAACTTTATTTAATGGAATGGTAGTTTGTAAATGACAAGACGCCATAGATTTTTACAAAGTTGAAAATGGTTATTTACATGGAAAAGGGTTACATTGAATACAAATGATCCTTAATCCTTCTACCAACTCTTGATATCCATTATGCTCTTGACCGCTGCTGGAGATGAACTGATGTCAACCCTTGTGCTTAAATAAGCCTTTAAAACACTGAAGATCAGCAGAATGCAGTTACTTGCCATAATCCTTTATTTTTGCATAAGTTGCCCCAAGGTGGGGTACTCAACTTATCGGGAAATTCTTTCTATTTTATGTCTCTAATTTTTGCCTGGATCGCCCTTTCGGGTTTTCAATCCACCGAGACGCTCATTTTTGCCTAAGTTGCCCTTTTGGGTTTTCAACATAGCGAGTCGTTCTTTTATTTTTTTAGGCGAAGTATGTCTTGACTGCATCTGCGTTCACAGGACGAGTGAAATCTTCACCATCCATTGTTGTAAGAATCAATGCACCATCTGAAAAGGATCTCTTAACAGTATATGGGCCTTCATAATTAGGAGTCCATTTTCCTCTAGAATCTGGCTTAAACGTCAAAATTTTCTTGAGCACAAGGTCACCTTCTCTGAACACTCAATGTCTGACCTTCTTATCAAATGCTTTCTTCATCCTCTGCTGATACAACTGACCATGACACATGGCAGTCAATCTCTTCTCTTCAATCAAATTCAACTGATCAAACCTAGTCTGACACCATTCAACCTCAATCAACTTGGCTTCCATGAGCACACACAATGAAGGAATCTCAACATCTACGGGGAGCACTTCTTCCATACCATAAACAAGAGAGAAAGGGGTTGCCCTTATTGAAGTGCGGATGGATGTATGATACCAAATGCAAAGCAAAAGGGAGCATCTCATGCCAAACCTTATATGTGACAACCATCTTCTGGAAAATCTTCTTGATGTTTTTTTTTGTAACTTCAACGACCCCATTCATCTTGTGTCTGTAGGGAGAAGAATTATGATGTGCAATCTTGAAGTCCTTGCAAAGAGCTTCCACCATATTGTTATTCAAGTTCGATCCATTATCAGTAATGATCTTACTTGGCACACCATAACGGCATATGATCTGATTCTTGATAAACCTTACAACAACTTGCTTGGTCATATTTGCATACAATGCCGCTTCAACCCATTTTTTGAAGTAGTCAATTGCCACTAAAATGAAACGATGTCCATTTGAAGCTTTGGGCTCAATCATCCCAATCATATCAATTCCCCACATGGAGAAGGGACATGGGGAAGAGATAACATTCAATAGTGTTGGAGGAACATAAATCTTATTAGCATAAATTTGACACTTGTGGAACTTGTTCACAAATTTGCAACAGTCGGATTCCATTGTTAGCCAATAGTAACCTACTCGCAACATCTTCTTTGTCATTGCATGTCCATTGGAATGAGTACCAAAGGAACCTTCATGCACCTCGGTCATCAACAAGTCTGCTTCGTGTTTATCCACGCATCTGAGCAAAACCATCTCGAAGTTTCTCTTGTACAGTACATCACCATTCAAGTAGAAATTACCGACTAATCTTCTCAAAGTCTTCTTATCTTTCAAAGTTGCCCTAGGCGGGTAAATCTGACTTTGGAGGAAACAGTTGATGTCGTAATACCACGGCTTCTCGTCTTTGATTTCTTCAACAACAAACACATGAGCTGTCCTATCAAGATGCATTACAGACAAATTGGGAACTTCATTCCAATACTTTACTACAATCATTGATGCCAACGTTGCAAGAGCATCTGCCATCCGGTTTTCATCTCGAGGGATATGATGAAACTCAACCTTTGTAAAGAAAGTTGAAATCCTCCTCGCATAATCTCTATATGGTATTAAAATGGGTTGATTTGTCTCCCATTTCCCTTTGATTTGATTCACAACCAAAGCCGAATCACCAAAGACATCCAAATACTTGATTCTGAGATTCATGGCCTCTTCAAGCCCCATAATGCAAGCTTCATATTCTGCCATGTTGTTTGTACACTTGAAAGTCAATCTAGTTGTAAATGGTAGGTGTGTGCCTTGAGGAGTAATAATCACTGCACCAATGCCATTTCCATATTGATTAACAGCTCCATCAAATACCATGCCCCAACGGGAACCAGGTTTTGGCCCTTCTTCAAGCAATGGTTCATCACAATCCTTCATTTTCAAGTACAAAATCTCTTCATCAGAAAAATCATATTGCACTGACTGATAATCTTCAATTGGTTTGGTGAGCCAAATGGTCAGCCAAGATACTACCTTTGATTGCTTTCTGAGATCGGTATTCGATATCATACTCTGATAACAACATCTGCCAACGGGCAATCCTCCCAGTTAAAGCAGGGTTCTAAAAAATATACTTGATTGGATCCATTTTGGATATCAACCAAGTGGTATGATTCAACATATACTGACGCAGACGCTAGGCAGCCCAAGCTAATGCGCAATAAGTTTCTCAAGCATAGAATACCGAGTCTCACAGTCGGTGAACTTCTTACTGAGGTAGTAAATTGCAAATTCTTTCTTTCTAGTCTCGTCTTGTTGACCAAGAACACAACCCATACTATCTTCGAGCACAATCAAATACATGATCAATGGCCTTCCTTCAACAGGTCGAGACAAAATCGGAGGCTCAAGCAAATATTCTTTGATACTATCAAAAGCTTTCGGGCAATCTTCGGTCCAATCACAAGACTGATCTTTCTGAAGGAGCTTGAGTATAGGCGCACATGTGGCAGTCATGTGGGAAATGAATTTGGAAATATAATTCAAGCGGCCTAGAAAACCTCTAACTTGCATCTCAGTTTTAGGCGCAGGCATCTCTTGTATTGCTTTGACCTTGGCAGGATCAACTTCAATACCCTTCTCGCTGACAATAGAGACCAACAACTTTCCCGAACGAACACCAAAAGTACACTTATTAGGATTCAAGCGGAGTTTATACTTCCTCAAACGATGGAATAGCTTCAACAAATGCTTAACATGTTCCTCTTCATGCATCATATCATGAAAAAGAGTAGTCATTCCTCTCTGGTAAGTTGAACCAGCATTCTTTAGACCAAAAGGCATCACTCTATAACAGAATGTTCCCTAAGGTGTAATGAATATGGTCTTCTCCATATCTTCGGGTGCCATTTTGATCTAATTATATTCGGAAATTCCATCCATAAACAAAAAGACTTTGAATTTAGCAGTATTGTCTACCAACACATCAATGTGTGGCAAAGGGAAGTCATCTTTCGGACTGGCTTTATTCAAATCTTTATGGTCAACACACATGGGGACTTTTCCATCTTTCTTTGGCATGGGCACAATATTGGCCACCCATTGCGGATACTCAGCGGTTACAAGGAAACCGACATCAATCTGCTTCTGCACTTTCTCTTTGATCTTCACTGCCATATGAAGATGCGTTCTTCTCAACTTCTTCTTGACTGGCGGGCATTCTGGCTTCAACGGCAATCTATGCTCCACAATCTCAGAATCCAACCCAGGCATGTCTTGATAAGACCAAGCAAACACATCTAAATACTCTTGAAGAAGATCAATCAACCCCTTCTTAGCATCTGGACACAGTCGAGACCCAATCTTGACTTCCTTCACATCATCTTCGGAACCCAAGTTGACTAGCTCAATCTGCTCTTCAAACGGCTGAATAACCTTTTCATCTTGCTCAAGAAGACGAGTCAATTCATCACTCACTTTTACATCACTTTCCTCCTCGGCCTCAAACACAGGGAATTCAAAATTTGGAGAAGGAGAAGGATCATTGTATTCAATGGGGTTAGAAACCAACCTGCATAATGATTTGATATTTTGATTTTAGAGAAGTGAATTTGTGACCAAATATTATGCAGATGGACAATTATATTGCTTATTTATGTTTTTTTGTGATTACCCTTTTCAGAATAAAGCAAAAAGTAAAAACAAACATCAAAGACGTGGATGAATAGAATTAATTTTATTAATGATCAATTTAAAATGCCCAAACAATTTTCACTTCTACCTTAGGCATATGAGAAGGATTTTAAAATATAAAAGCAATTACTTAGATCGATGAAAAATAACAGGAATATGAACAACAGTCGAATTGTTGCACGTCTTTCCATGCGTTACAAAGATGGTGCAGTCTTCCTCTTCGCTATCCTCTAGCACAGCAGCTAAGTGTTGTTCATTGCCATGAATAAATCCTCCGCTACAGAAGCTGAGTTGCATATCTTCAGATCTAACAGTCGATGAGACTTTCTGGAACCCCAAACCGGTTCTTCCCTTGTTGTCGGAGACCTCTACCATGTGCCCCCACTGATCAACAATACCTTCCTCAATAATCTTTTGAGCATCTTTCGACGAGGACATAGGTGCCCTAACTCTCTTCTCAACAACAATAGATAAGGATTGGAGCGGAGTTCCAACCTCATCCTTGGCTTCAACATAAGAGAAATATGATAGGTGGCTAACCAACATCGCCTTCTCTCCTTCAACAATCAAAGCTTGCCATTCTTGACAAATTTCAATTTCTGATGCAGAGTGGAGGTAACAGCTCCTGCCTCATGAATCCATGGCCTTCCCAGTAAATAGCTGTAGGCCGGGTGGATATCCATTACTTGAAAAGTAATCTGAAAATCACTCGGACCTATCTTGACTGGAAGGTCCACTTCACCAATTACTGTCTTGCGCGAACCATCAAAGGCTTTGACGATTACACCGCTATACCTCATAGGCGCTCCTTGGTAAGATAACTTTGACAAAGTTGACTTCGGAAGCACATTCAGTGACAACACGGTGTCAACAAGCACGATTGACAAAGCATCTTCCTGGCAGTTCATTGAAATATGCAAAGCCAGGTTATGATTTCTTCCCTCCTCAGGGAGTTCTTCGTCACAAAAGCTGAAATTGTTGCAAGAAGTGATGTTAGCCACAATGTGATCAAACTGATCCACTGTAACATCATGCTCTATGTATGCTTGCTCAAGAACTCTCTGTAGTGCTTCTCTGTGCGCTTCAGAATTCAAAAGCAGAGACGACACTGAGATTTTTGACGGGGTCTGGAGCAGATGCTCAACCACATTAAACTCGCTTCTCTTTATCAATCGGAGTACCTCATCATCATCATTGGCTTTCAAGTTGCTGGATTCACCAGACTTATCTTTTGAACAACCAATCGGATCTACATTAGGCACCTCCACCTTCTTACTAACAATCGTTTCTTCTTTATTTTCTGGGAACACTGGCCCAAACACTCGACCACTACGGGTCACCTTCGTAACGTCAGCAATGCTCACTATTGAACTATTCGTAGGTAACAAAACCTCTTGACCATTCTTCATCATTATAGCATTGTACTGGTACAACACTGTAACACCCCAAAATTTGCCCTCCTCATTCATGCATTCATTTTTAGGTCATTTAACATTTCACATTGCATTTCATCATTATCAATCAGAATTAGATACATTGCATTTCATCATGTCAATCGGGATTAGCTCCAAGAAGCTTGAACATCATCCAGGACACTTTGTGGGTTCTATTTAGATGATCAGTCAACACAAGGGAAGGACTTGAGCTACTTCCAACAGGGGTCTATTCGTCAGTCAAAACGTTAATCTTGAAGGAGCAAAAGTTTGTTCATGAGCTGTCATGCTCGCTAGGCGAGCAGAATGGGTCGCCTAGCGAGTCCCAAGAAAAGCCACCAGAATCACCTACGCTCAGAGGAATTTCTTGAATTGTCATGCTCGCTAGGCAAAGCCCACGTGTTTTAAAAAAAACGAAATAAATAAATAAATAATAATAATAATAAATAAATAAATAAATAAAATATAACAGAAATTTTTTGGACTTAGGCCTCTCTCATTTAAGCCCACAGGTCCACAAAAATCAGGTTATAAATTCAGAGTTTTAGTGAAACAAAAGGCCATTCTATTCCTATTACCCTGGCTGGAAAAAGATAGTGAGACAAGAGCTAACAGAGTTCAGAGCAGCCTCCAAAGACTGAAAGGAACTCATCTGCAAAGAGCCAATTCCATCTCATATAAACCCTCAGATTGCTTTGCAAACCCAACCGGGCAATTCAATTTCATTCGATCTCTCCAGTCAGGTTTGCCTTATTCCCATTACTTTATGCTTTTAATTTGAATGCTCTGAATGTATGAGGTATTATGGGTCAATTTGATACCCTTTTGATGCATGTGTTTGACAAGAGGTTTAGGCCTCCTACCCTTGGTTGCTTTTTGAGAGCTTTTTGTGAATTTTAATGGCATGATTCATGTGGTTACATTTTGATTTGGGGGCAACTCTTGATTACCCTTTCTTGTTTCTCTAACCTGTTTGTTGAGTTTTGTTTTGTGAGGGCTCACATGACTCTTGCAGAGATGGCTTGCCTGGTGTTCCACTTTATTTGTGGGATACCACCTGGAGGTTTATTCCGATTACCTGTACTGACTCGCTTTCTTTGATGGTGCTAGCTTGAGAGATCTCTGGGTTTCTTATCTCTTCATTTGCTGTTGCTTCGGATCTTTATCCGTGTGGTAGATCTCTTAACCCCCTTTATCTTTCCCGTATTTTACTACTTTTTGCCTAAAGACCTCCATGAAGAGGCAATTGACGGATAAAAGGGATCAATAGTCAATCCCCCGTTATTCAGTGCGTCGTTCTTTAAGATCACACTACGTGTCGATGCCTCAGAACAAAAACCCCAGATCTTTTGTCAGGTCGGTCAGTGGAGAGGGTTCCACCTTTCTGAACCCCCACACCTTGTCATGAGCTCACCCTGTCCAGGGTTAAGAGCTATGAGGTCTTATCCTCATTACCCTTTTTGCATGAGCATCCCCAAAACCACAAACAAACTCATTGATTTTTCTTCTCCTAAGAACACGTTTACTCCTTCTACTACAGGCGAGTAAGTCTCCAAAGGTCGAGCATCCGGTAGATTGCGTAGTAACGTCGTTCATCTCAAAACTTAACCCGTAGTTAGCCGAACTACGACTTGCTCTGATTCTCATGCCAGATGAGATACGTAGGCATAAGACACGACGTCTTAGCGAGCACACACTTCCCCCTAACCCATAGCCAGCCGAGCTACGAAGACTCTGATTCTCATATTCATATGAGATACGTATGCAGTGGATGTGACATCCGTGCGAGTCATTTTCTCTTAACCCCTCTTTTAGTAAATAGTACATTAGATAAACCCACACCCTTTAAACAAGAAAACAAAAATGGATGCGTAGGGGTGCTAATACCTTCCCTTCGCATAATCGACTCCCGAACCCAAGATTTGGTTGCGAACCCTTGTCTTTTCCTTTCCTTTCTCCCAGGTTTACTTCGAGCGTTTCCTTTCCCGCCTTTGGGATAAATAACGCACGGTGGCGACTCTTCTGTCTTTTCTTTTTCGCCGGTTGTTTTTTTCGCAGGTAGGTTGCGACAGCTGGCGCCTCTGCTGGGGACCCGGTTTCCCTAAGCGAGTCCCTCCTAGCTTTTGTAGGTTGCTTGTTTGTTGGGTGTTTATCCTTTTGTACAGTTATTTATTTTTCAGCCTTTACCTGCTTTATCTTATTGCATTGTGTACATATGATTGCCGTATCTGCTGGTTCTGTTTGTTGGGGTGGGATGTTCTATGAGAGATAAGCCCATTACCCAGGCTTGAGTGTACACACATGTTTTAGAGTGGATAGTCATAAGGCTTGCGTAGCATGTTGCTACGTTAAGTCGTTCATGAAAACCCACACCCAGACGAGGTTTCTTTTGGATATGTTCTGTCCTACGAGTGTTCCGTAACGGCATGATGTTCCTCTAGAAATCGTCGACTCTGGTGACCATTTCCCGAGAACTCAGTCGAGGCCTCTCCTCCGAGACGTGATTATGTTAGCTCTGGTGGGCGCATTCTCGCTGATCAATCCGAGGACCCCGAGACTGGGAACTTGTTATTAGGATGTCCTGTTGAGGGGAGTCAGTGGAGGTCTTTTATCCCGTAATAATGCCAAACCTTCAGTGGTAAATGTATTATTCTCGATTGAAGGGCCAAAGTTGACAAACTTCTATTCTTAGAACCTACCAGTGAGGGGCGAGCTAAATTCAGGAAACTTTAACCTCCAACCAACCCGATTTTCTAGAGCAGAGTTGTGATCTTGTATTATATTCCTCAGTGGGTTTCTCTTCAGACAGTGCAACCCGACAGATGTTCAAGCAAATACAACAATCCTGATTGACATGCCTTTGCATTGCATAACATCATATGCATATTTGCATCCAACATCTCGTGCTTATTCATTTGCAGGGTATTCCCTTTCAAAGGGGGGGCGCCTTAAAATTGAATAAGCAGCGCATCGCATACCATGCATATTAACCCTTGTCTGTTTTGCAGGTGTCACCGCAATGTCTAAAGTTTGTTCCCTGTTTCAGGCACTATTGGTCCCAAGAGAGTCCACAGGTACCCGACAAAGGAAAATCGTCCACAACTAGCGATGGACCAGGTACTAAAAGAGTTGGCTGATATGTGTGAAAGGATGGATCAGTTCATGACATTGATGATTGGTATGGCAGAAGGCCAGGAAATGCTAAGGGAGTTGGTTGAGCAACCGAGGCCCAATCCAGAGGTAGAGATACCAAATGCTGAGGGAAACCCTGGTAACCCTGGGAACGCTGATAACCCTGTGAACATTGGTAATGCGGGTAACGCGAATGCTGATGGAAACCCGGGTAATGTTGGCAACACGGGGAATGTTGGAAATGGTATTGGCGGAAGGTACGATGTGAATCAAGGAATTTGGATTAATGGATGCCCCGTTACTGAAGATTATCAGTATGATCAATTCTCTGTGCACGACGAAGCTCACGAGACCACTCGCCGTATGGATGAGCTTGCTGAGAAGCTCAAATCTTTGGAGTCTCAAAATTCCTTAGGTTTTGATGTCACAAATCTTGCTCTGGTTCAGGGAGTAAGGATTCCTCACAAGTTCAAACCCCCTACTTTTGAGAAATACAACGGGGCTTATTGCCCACGCACTCATCTCCAATCTTATTTGGGAAGGTTGGGAGCTCACACGGAAGATGAAAAGCTGTGGATGTACTCTTTTGAAGATAGTCTAACTGGAGCTTCTCGTGAATGGTATTCTCATTTGTCTCGTACTACCATCAAGAGCTGGAAAGACTTGGCAGAGGCTTTTGTCAAGCAATATCAATACAACTTGGACATGGCTCCAAATCGGACCTTGTTGCAAGGAATGTCTCAGAATGCCAAGGAGACCTTTAGAGAATATGCTCAGCGTTGGAGACAAATTGTTGCGTCCGTCCAACCCCCTATGTCTGAAAGGGAGATGACGGAAATGTTCATGAACACTCTTCAAGGCAATTATATTGAGAGGTTGGTTGCTTGCCCGTCAATCAGCTTTGCAGAGATAGTAATTGCTGGAGAAAGAATCGAGAGTCTGTTGAAGATGAGTCGAATTCAAGACAATAGTGCTTCCAAGAAACCGTTTGCTGGTAACGGTCAGCGAAGAAGAGAAGGCGAGACAAGCATTGTGTATGCCGGCAGAGGCAGGGGCAGAGGATGCCCTAATTATTATCAAGATCAAGTGGCCACAATCACTATTCCAACACCTGCTCCTCAACAGCAACAACAACCGCAGTATCATCCGCAACAGCAACCCAGGTACAACAATCAACAACAAGGAGGTAATCCGGGTCAGCAGAGACACTATCAACAACGTCCAAGGAAAACGGACCAGGTCGTTGAGCCAATCCTAATGCCTTATTCTGTATTACTCCCCAGGCTGATTGACCTGAATCTGGTTACGTTAAGAACTCTGGCCCCACCAACCGATCCCAATAATTTGCCTAGAGGTTATGATGTCAACGCCAGATGTGCTTTTCACTCCAACGCACTTGGCCATACTACAGATAATTGCAAGGCTCTCCAGCTAAAGGTACAAGATTTGAGAGATGCCCAGGCTATCAATTTTTCTCCGGTGCCTAATGTTATCCAAAACCCGATGCCAGCCCACGGCGGGCAAAGGATTAATGTTGTTGATAGCGGAGAAATTTTGAATTTGGTTTCTGATGTGACTAAAGTGTAGACTTCGCTATCGGTGGTCAAAGACCGACTTTTAAAAGGACAGATTTTCCCGTGCTGTGGGGGAGAGTGCAGAAATTGTCAAGTTGCCGAGAACGGATTTGACAGTTTGAGAAGGGGTATTCAGCAACTGATAGATAAAGTTTGTCTTCAGTTCGATCAGACCCGTCCAGTGAAGAATGATGTGTCGACAGTGACGTTTTATTTCACTCCTGAAGAAATATATGTTCCCGAGAGACCCGCTCCGACAACAGTTTATTTCCCATAAAGTACAGAACCAACAACGGTAAACATCGAAAGTCCAACACCAGTTACAATTTACGCTGACAGCCCTCAACCGGCTTTGGTTAGTCCGGTCACCATCACGGTACCAGGACCTGTTCCGTATGAGAAAGATAGTGCTATCCCGTGGCACTATGGGGCTGATATCTACTGCCAGGGGCAGAAAGTTAACAGGGAAGACATTGACATTGGTAGCTCTGCTGTAGACAATGTTGGAGGAGTTGGTGGCTTCACTCGCAGTGGATGCCTGTTTGCACCATCAACATTGCGCACGAATACTGAAGCTGAGGAAGCTACCAAGGCTAAAGGAAAACAGGTAGCCACCGAAGAGGTTACTACTGAGGAAGCTCCTCCTAAGACCGCATTCGAGAAGGAAGTGGATGAGTTTATGAGGATTATCAAGAAAAGTGACTACAAGGTAGTCGACCAGCTAAATCAGACACCCTCAAAGATCTCCATTCTCTCATTATTGATGTGCTCTGAGGCTCACAGAGCAGCCTTGTTGAAAGTACTGAATATGGCCTATGTTCCACCAAAGATAACTGTTAACCAGCTGGAGTCGGTAGTTTCAAATGTAAACGTTGGCCATGGGCTAGGTTTCACCGACTATGACCTGACATCTGAGGGCAGGAATCACAACAAAGCCTTGCATATCACAATGGAATGCAAAAGGGGTGGTGCTTTCCCATGTTTTGGTTGATACAGGCTCTTCTCTGAATGTTCTTCCAAAGAAAGCCTTAATGAAGTTGGATTGCGATGGCATCATCCTGAAGCCAAGTAATTTAGTTGTGAGGGCTTTCGATGGCTCTAAGAGAGCTGTCTTTGGCGAAATTGAGTTGCCAGTTAAGATTGGACTGCAGGTGTTCAAGAGCACCTTTCATGTGATGGATATCCAGCCTGCCTATAGTTGTCTGCTAGGTCGGCCCTGGATTCATGTTGCCGGTGCTGTTACTTCTACTCTCCACCAGAAGCTCAAATATGAACTAGAAGGCCAAGTCGTCACTGTCTGTGGTGAGGAGGATATTTTTGTTAGCCACCTGTCTACGTTTAAGTATGTGGAGATGGATGGCGAGATGCATGAGATGCTGTGTCAGGGCTTCGAAGCCATAAACATCAGCGAGATCGCGCCCGAAACTGTCTTTTCACCTAAGTCTGAGAAGGTCGGGACTTCTATCTCTTCATACAAGTAAGCTGTTAAAGTGGTTAAAGCTGGTAATGCCCAAGGCTGGGGCAAATTTGTGGAGCCAGTCATCAAAGAAGACAAGTTTGGATTGGGGTTTACTCCGGAGTCTCAGAAGAATGAAGCCGGTACTTTCTCTAGCGGGGGTTTGGTTTCTCCCCACATCATCAATGTTGCAGATGAAGACAAGGCTGACAGCGACTGTGACTTAGATAGCTGGATTCGACCGTGTGTCCCGGGAGAAAAGCTCAACAATTGGTCGTCCGAAAAGGTCGTCCGGGTTACTCTACTGAAGGAGTAACTTTTGTTGTTTTCCTTTTATTACATGCATAATAAAGTCTTACACTTTGCCCAAGTTGTAATCACTCATCTGTAGGGCCATCCATTTAGTAGCATTTCACAATTATTTTCATCATCAATAAAGGACAGCTTTTGCAAACAATTTTGTGTTCTCTTTTTTTCAGCTATTTTCTACTTTTACAGGAAAAAACAATAAAAAATGGCAATGTTTCTTTTTTTCGTTTTCTTTCCTTTCCAAAAAAAAAAATCTCGCATGATCCTCCATCGTGCAGAGATGACCACCCGGATCTCACTGCTAACGACACTGTTATGGCCACGTATGACTTCGACAATCCTATCTATCAAGCTGGAGAAGGGGTTGAGGAAGATTGTGAATTTCTTGAAGAGTTAGCCAGGTTGTTGAAACAGGAGGACCGAACTCTTACACCTTATCAGGAGGTGATTGACACCGTCAACATCGGTACCGAAGACGACAAGAAAGAGATCAAGATCGGGGCCAGTCTACAGGCCGAGGTGAAAGAACAATTGATTAGTTTGCGTCGTGAGTACGTCAACATCTTTGCTTGGTCCTATCAAGACATGCCAGGTTTGGATACATACATCGTTGTGCACAGGTTACCGTTGAATGAAGATATGCCGTCGGTGAAGCAGAAGATACGCCGAACTCGTCCCGACATGGCAATGAAAATCGAAGACCGTTGATCATGTACATGACGGTGTTAGAAGGGTCAATGGGTTGTGTGCTCGGTCAGCATGACGAGTCAGGTCGAAAAGAGCATGCAATATACTACCTTAGCAAAAAGTTTACCGAGTGTGAACAAACATACTCACTGCTCCAGAAAACTTGCTGCGCTTTGGCATGGGCTGCTCGCCGACTAAGACAGTATATGTTGACTCACACGACTCTATTGATATCAAATATGGATCCCGTCAAGTATATTTTTGAAAAGCCAGCGCTTACCGGAAGAGTTGCTAGGGGGCAAATGATACTGACAGAGTATGACATCCAATACACTTCAAAAAAAGCCATCAAAGGAAGTGTCTTATCAGACTATCTTGCAGAGCAACCGATTGATGATTACTAACCTATGAGGTTTGTCTTTCCTGATGAGGACATCATATTTCTCAAATCGAAAGATTGCGAGGAACCACTCCCGGAGGAGGGGCCTGACCCTGAATCCAAATGGATTATGATGTTTGATGGGGCTGTGAACGTCAATGGTCGCGGATTTGGTACGGTGTTGATCACGCCGGAGGAAATTCATATACCATTTTGTGCCAGAATAACTTTTCCCTGCACCAACAATGAAGCCGATACAATCAGCTGAGCCTAGTTGAGGAAAAGAGACTAGCAGCTATATTGCATGGCCAACTATATCAGAGACGAATGAAGAGAGCGTTTGATCAGAAAGTACGCCCTCGGGAGTATCAAGTCGGTGAATTGGTACTCAAAAGAATTCTTCCTCCCAACACAGATCACAGGGGCAAATGGACACCGAACTATGAGGGTCCATACGTGGTTAAAAGGGTTTTCTCTGGCGGAGCTTTGATGCTAACAACCATGGATGGCGAAGACTTCCCATCCCCTGTCAACTCAGACGCAGTTAAAAAAATACTTCGCATAATTGACCCGCTAGACAAAAGAAAGAGAGTCCAGGCAAAAAAGGGCATCCCGACGAACCAAAAAAAAAAGAATAAAGAGGTTCGGGAAAAAATTAGGGATATAAAAATAAAAAAATGTACACCCGGTGAGTCGAAAACCCGAAAGGGTGGCTCAGGCAAAAATGGGTATCCCGGTGGATTGAAAACCCAAAAGGGCGATCCAGGCAAAAGTTAGGGAATAAGCGAATGACTGCAATCTAAGTTCATCTGTGTTTTATCACCGTTTCATTCAATCCGACAATCTTCGAAGGTTAAAAGATCGACTAATCATCCACTTCAGAAGGTAATATGAGCAAAGCTTCTTGAGGTCATACGAGCCATAGCATAGTCGAAGCTCAGTGGGACCCCGTATCCACATTACCATTAGGATAGTTTTCTTTTGTTCAATTTATAGCGATCGCTTCTTTTCAGGGATCAGCTTCCTGATGTACTCGCCTATTCCTGGCACAAATTTTTCAACCAATAAAAGTCGAATAATTCAGCTAAAGAGCCTCTTTATTTTTCATTTATCAGTTTGTTTGCAAAAGATGTCTGAATTCTTGATGAAACATATTGCATCTGAACATAATGGCGGCTTTTGCAGATGATTTGCACAGGAAAACACTTAAAATTGCTTTGAATGTGCTTAATCCCGGACGGTGAATTCAAACCGAGCAATTCCCCCGGGACATACATGTGTGTTTGCAGGTCACAGGAACCGGATGCCAAGTCATGAATCCTCATCCCCAAGCGGTTGACAAAGTCTCTCCTCTGCAGAGCATGTCCCCCTAGTAGAGTTGCACCTTGTATGTCTAGCAACAACGGAGTAGTTGCATACCCAACAGACAAGAGGGTAGTGTCCCCAGTGTTCATCTCATTCCCCAGCAGATTATTTTTAACAGATTTATTTTCATCCTCCGCCTGAGGACGATTAGCAAGTTTATATCCCCAGCAAAGGTCGATTCCTACGACATTTCCCTAGGAAGTGCTTTCCCCACAGACTCTCCTTACAGAGCCTCGCCAAATAAAGTTTCCATAGTTAATACTTCCCCAGCAAGGTCGACTTTCCAGAAAAAAACCGATTTATTTTCGGTGGCTCCCCGGTCCCGGCAGACGGATCGTTCCCCACAGCGCATTCAAGGATTGATACAGCGATCCGTTCCCTACCGGAGCTTGCTTCCCCAAGCAGATTTCTTTTTACACCATGCATAACATTTGCATTTGCATGCATATCAAGCATACACATAAGCTGATAAACAGGTTCTTCAAAGCAGACCGAAGAATTGCTTTACAACCAAAGTCATGAGATTCAGCCAGAGGATCAAGTGTGTGTGATCCAGCATGAGGGTCATTTTGAAGATTCAGCCTGAGAATCGTTTTCCAATGAGCCAGCCTGAGGTTCAATTTGAAGATTCAGCCAGAGAATCGCCTACAAGCGTTATTTCCCCATCAAACCAGCTAAAGGAGTAGATTGACAGTTCAACAGAAAATCAATCTACAAGAGGGTCCAGCCCGTGGATTGCAATTTAAAAACAAAAGTCTAATTGAAGAGTCGTTACAACATGTTCTAGCCTGAAGAATATGTACGAAGCCTTAAAGTGGAGTGTTCTCGGAGCTGCATATCTAACATGAAGGTTGGGTGTAGATTTCGAAAGAGGGTCAACCAGCGCATGCCTCAGATGTGAGATCCTGATGATGGGAATTTATCATCAAAACGAAGTAGATCTAGCCAGAAGATCGAAGTCAGGTCTAGCCCGAAGACCGGAAATAGATTCATCCAGAGAATCAAAGAGAATAGATTCAGCCAGAGAATCGAAACAAAGTAGATCTAGCCAGAAGATCGAAGTCAGGTCTAGCCCGAAGACCGGAAATAGATTCATCCAGAGAATCAAAGAGAATAGATTCGGCCAGAGAATCGAAACAAAGAAGATCTAGCCGGAAGATCGAAGAAGATCTAGCCAGAAGATCGAAGAGGATCTAGCCAGAAGATTAAAACCGTATCCAGCCCGAGGATCAAAATTAATATCCAACCAGAGGACTAAATTGAGTATAGATTCAGCGAGAGGATCGAAACTCTAAGTTAAGTCAGAAGACTGATTCAGATTCAGCCAGAGGATCGGAAGAAAAATAAACAGCACGGTGTATTTCAGCATTTTTGTGGTGTTCTCAGAGCGCAAATTTTCGGTCTGTCTTTGGCATTCAATCACAGCTCACCCTGTTTGTCTGATAAGCTCTTCGCTTTCATCCTGCTCGGGTTAGCTGATGACTGAATAGGGGCAGCTGTAACACCCCAAAAGTTGTCCTCCTCATTCATGCATTCATTTTTAGGTCATTTCACATTTCACATTGCATTTCATCATTATCAATCAGAATTAGATACATTGCATTTCATCATGTCAATCAGGATTAGCTCCAAGAAGCTTGAACATCATCCAGGACACTTTGTGGGTTCTATTTAGATGATCAGTCAACACAAGGGAAGGACTTGAGTTACTTTCAATAGGGGTATATTCGTCAGTCAAAACATTAATCTTGAAGGAGCAAAAGTTTGTTCATGAGCTATCATGCTCGCTAGGCGAGCAGAATGGGTCGCCTAGCGAATCCCAAGAAAAGCCACCAGAATCACCTACGCTAAGAGGAATTTCTTGAACTGTCATGCTCGCTAGGCGAAACCCACGTGTTTTAAAAAAAAAATTAATAAATAAAAAAATAAATAAATAAATAAAATATAACAGAAAAAATTTGGACTTGGGCCTCTCTCATTTGAGCCCACAGGTCCACAAAAATCAGGTTATAAATTCAGAGTTTCAGTGAAACAAAAGGCCATTCTATTCCTATTACCCTGGCTGGAAAAAGATAGTGAGAGAAGAGCTAACAGAGTTCAGAGCAGCCTCCAGAGACTGAAAGGAACTCATCTGCAAAGAGCCAATTCCATCTCATATTAACCCCCTTTATCTTTCCCGCATTTTACTACTTTTTGCCTAAAGACCTCCATGAAGAGGCAATTGGCGGATAAAAGGGATCAATAGTCAATCCCCCGTTATTCAATGCGTCGTTCTTTAAGATCACACTACGTGTCGATGCCTCAGAATAAAAACCCCAGATCTTTTGTCCGGTCGGTCAGTGGAGAGGGTTCCACCTTTCTGAACCCCCACGCCTTGTCATGAGCTCACCCTGTCCAGGGTTAAGAGCTATGAGGTCTTATCCTCATTACCCTTTTTGCATGAGCATCCCCAAAACCACAAACAAACTCATTGATTTTTCTTCTCCTAAGAACACGTTTACTCCTTCTACTACAGGCGAGTAAGTCTCCAAAGGTCGAGCATCCGGTAGATTGCATAGTAACGTCGTTCATCTCAAAACTTAACCCGTAGTCAGCCGAACTACGGCTTGCTCTGATTCTCATTCCAGATGAGATACGTAGGCATAAGACGCGATGTCTTAGAGAGCATACACTTCCCCCTAACCCATAGCCAGCCGAGCTACGAAGACTCTGATTCTCATATTCAGATGAGATACGTATGCAGTGGATGCGACATCTGTGCGAGTCATTTTCTCTTAACCCCTCTTTTAGTAAATAGTACATTAGATAAACCCACACCCTTTATACAAGAATAACAAAAGTGGATCCCGTAGAGTACTACGGATGCGTAGGGGTGCTAACACCTTCCCTTCGCATAATCGACTCCCGAACCCAAGATTTGGTTGCGAGACTTTGTCTTTTCCTTTCCTTTCTCCCAGGTTTACTTCGAGCGTTTCCTTTCCCTCCTTTGGGATAAATAACGCACGGTAGCGACTCTTCTGTCTTTTCTTTTTCGCCGATTGTTTTTTTTCGCAGGTAGTTTGCGACAAACACAACCTTATCAGATGAATATGGGACTGGGCCCGCTAACCGTATTACCAACGGCGATATTGATCTTTGACTGACATTATTATTTTTGTTGCTGTCATATTGAATTACCAATCGTTGTTGTTGTTTGAAAATGGGCACTATGACATTGACGTCGTCATCTACATGATGGGATTGAACAATTTAGATCATCCCTCCATCCATCAGACGTTGGATGTCCCTTTTCACTACGACATACCCTCTTGGGTTCATGTTACAAACAACACAACCATCATGGTCATGTTCACAGTCACTCACCAAACAAATATCCTTGTGCATCTGTACCAAGGATCTTCGAATAAACCGGACGTCATAAACCTTATACTCCCTAGGACAACTGTCCACCATATTCACTGAAGAATTCCTATGAGCGGGCAAAGGGTTCGCTTTCACATTTGGCGCGCGGTCCTCGAAGGACACCATACCACTCTTCATAAGCTTTTGAACCTCATACTTCAACGGATAGCAGTTTTCAATATCGTGTCCGGGTGCTCCTTGATGAAAAGCACAATGGAGCTCAGTTTGATACCACCAAGTAAGTGGTTCTGGGATTTGTGGTGGGCTCCTCGGTTGAATTAAGTTCTTGAGAACTAGCGAGGGATACAACTCTATATATGACATAGGAATTGGGTCAAAAAATACCTTCTTCCTCTCAAAGTTTTGTTGATGATGATTGTTGTTGGTATTGTTGTTGTTGTAGGTGTTTGTTCTTTGTTGCGGTTGTTGTTGTTGATGTTGATGTTGTTGTTGTTATTGTTGAATTCGTGTTGCTTTTTGATTAGAAAATACCAGAATTACTGATGACACTTGATGATGATGATGTTAACGGGATGTTGGATTCCTTCTGATCTGAGGCCTCCTCTGCCTCCCACTGATTACTGCGTTGGTCTCACTATCCTACTTCTTACCAAAGTTGCTACCATATCTCTTGCTTCTTGACGCCTCATCTCTTGACAACCGTCCCTCACGGACTCCTTCCTCAAGTCCCATCCCCATGTTTACCATTTCGGTAAAGTCACTGGGGGCACTAGCGATCATGCGTTCATAATAAAATGAACTTAGAGTTTTTAAAAAGATATTTATCATTTCTTTCTCCTCCGAAGGAGGAGTGATATGGGCAGCCAACTCCCTCCATCTTTGCGCGTATTCTTTAAATGTCTCTTTGTCCTTTTGAGACATAGACTTCAGCTGGTCTCTATCCGGCGCCATGTCCATATTATACTCATATTGCTTTACAAAAGCCTCCCCCAAGTCGTTGAAAGTGCGAATGCTAGCACTATCCAACCCCATGTACCAACGAAGCGCAACACCGGTCAAACTATCCTGGAAATAGTGAATCAACAATTGATCATTATCAGTATGAGTAGACATCTTGCAGGCATACATCACAAGATGACTGAGCGGACAAGAGTTCCCCTTATACTTTTCAAAGTCAGACACTTTGAACTTCACCGGGATCTTGACATTGGGAACTAAGCACAACTCAGCAGCACTATTTCCCAACAAATCTTTACCTCTAAGCGTCTTCAATTCCTTGCGCAACTCAAGAAACTGATCTTTCATCTCGTCCATCTTCTCATACACATCCGGACCCTCAGACGGCTCGGAATGATAGATGGTATCCTCTACGCGAGGCAAAGTGTGCACAACGGGAGGTGGCACGGACATGACCAGGCTAGATGTCGGCATGGAAGAAAATGTAGGCGCAAAGCCTTCGGGCACAAAGTTGGACGGCATTCCCCACGGGAATCTGGAAGGCATATTCGGCACGAAATGGGTAGTAGCAGCAGGCATGATAGAGGTAGTCACCTCGAAAGTAACAGTCCTCGCGGGAGGAGTTGCAGACGTTGGAGAAGCTTGATTCTGAGCAGCAAGAACTGACTATATCATGACAGTCAGGCGGGCGATCTCGTCCTTCATCTCTCTGTTCTCTTGCTCCAAATGTTCCATGATTTTCAGATGATTGGCTCGGGTATTGTACCAGTGAGTCAGCTTGGCTAAAGCACAAAAGAAACACCAATCAGACACCTGGCAAAAACCTGCTTATGCAAATGATGCATGAAATGTAAAGCTTGATTATTTTTATTTTCAAGGAACTTACTATATCATTTGCAAATATATAATATTTAAATGGCAATTGCAACAATTTGATATGACCAAAAATCTCTTTTTATTTATATAAATTGGAAGGATTACACTGAGTACAATTTCAGAAACCAAATAAAAAATAAAAGAGAAAAGGAGATTAGTCATCCTAAGGATCCTTAACAACAATGTCAGAAGATCTGGTTGTAGGTGCGTACTTCCTTCGGATGCGACGAATCTCGGTCTCAAAAGAAGCCTTCATCCGAGTCTTCTCGAGGACAAGCTGATCAATAATCTTCTTCCAAGCAACGGAAGGTTGAGGCATGCTAGAAGATGAAACCTCTGGCTCTCTCTGTCTCTTTGTTACTCGGTCTTCAAGTAGCTCAATAAGTGCATCCTTGTCCTTAGACTCCAATTGCAACTCTTCAAACTTCTTGCTCAAAGCATGGAAGCGCTCTTCCCACATATCCTTCTCTTGCTTCATCTTGGCGAGCGCGTCTTCCAACTCCTCTACATCTTGGTTAGGGAGAGTTAATGGCTTAACCACAACCATAGCCATAGGTCTTTCGCAAGGATAAGGCATCTTCAACTCTATAGCTCTCTTCTTCACCCAAAGAGTGTAAGCTTCCAAAGCTACACAATTGCGCGGGCCAAGCTCATATTTTCCTTTCCTATGCACATTATGCCAAGCATGCACAATCTTTTGCTTCGAATGTTGGGGATCTTTACCTTCTTGATAGAAAAGACCTTCTAACAAAGTGTTATTAGGTTTGTCTCTCAAGCGGAACCCAAGTTGACGACAAGCCAAAGCAGGGTTGTAGTAAATTCCTTAGTGAGATACATAAGTCTCTGAGACCACCTTAGAGAATTTACCACAACTATCAATAATCTCCAAACTGTTCAAAGACGGATCATACCAAACTATATCATCATTAGTGTGATACATAAGTCTCTGAGACCACCTTAGACATTGTTTGTTCTCCACAAAAGCAAGTGTCTGAGGCAAGTGCGAAATAAACCACTTGTACAGAAGAGGAATGCAACAAACAATAATTCCACCACCCTTAGAGTTCTTTATATGTAAAGAGGAATACATATCACCCAACAAAGTAGGCACAGGATTCCCAATCAAGAAAAGTCTAATGGCGTTAACATCAAAAAAGCCGTCAATGTTAGGGAACAAAGCTAATCCATAGATGAGCAACACAAAGATAGCTTCAAAAGCGTCCACACTACCAGCTTGAGCAAAAGAAGTAGCTTCCTTGATGAGGAAAGAAGATGGCAAAACAATCCTCCTTTCTTCACCCAATGAGCCTCTATCTCATACTTCTTCAAGTGAAGAGCTTCGACAATAATACTAGATCGGGGAATCTCCTCCAATCCACTAAAAGGCACGCTACTAGAAGCAGGTATCCCCAAAAGATGAGAATACTCCTCCAATGTAAGCACGAGCTGAAAATCTGGGAAAGTGAAACAATGGTAGAGAGGATCATATAACTGCACCAACATACTCAAAAGACCTTCAACCACATCAGCAGACAAGATGGACAAAAGCTTCCCATGACGTTGTTTAAAGTCCAAGGGATCTGATACAAAAGATGCTAGCTTCCTTAACTCTTTCAAGTCGGGACATCTGAAACTGTACTTCTTAGTGTTCCTTCGTCCACAATCCATGGTCTGAAAATATTTGCAAATGATACCTTAGTTCCTTGAAATTTTCGTGTGATGAATGTTATGATGCGCATGAATGCATGAATGCAACAATCACAAATTAGAGATCACACACAAGGCAAACAAAGGTCAAGGGATGAAGCAAATCATTGTCAAGATCAATCATACATTTTGGTGGATTATGGTTTACACCTTATCAACACCCAAGTTCCATTGATATTGACAAGACTTGATTGAATCAACCAAGAATCAAGGGTTTGTTGTAAGTCACGAGCATGGAGTCTGGGTAAGAACCATCCCAAAGGAGTGAACAAAGGATAAAAACATGTAGATCATGTTCTACAAAGTTCCCAGAGTCTTAATTCCATCTATCGGATATTATTCTCAAGAGATACTCGTCTGAGTGTAGTATCGCGTAACAACTGTTATCAAGTCTACACTTGAACAGTTTCCGCACTATGTCCTAAATAGGCCAAGATGGGGTAAATGTTCTAAAGTCCTCATCTTCTCGGACCCTATTAGAGATAGCAATGCCTAACCACAAATACTTGTGTGACATTTCCAAATCCAAAAGAATCTCCACTGAGCAGATGGGTCTCAAGCCAACTTGTTAAGGACTACTCCACACAAGTCGAACATGACTATACCATCCTCCTATCTTAATTGCACTCAAGTTCGGGTTAGAACTCATCTCACCACTCAGAGATCACCAAGCACAACAAACAGATTATATGAGAAATACATATATACAAACATCACATATATACAAATATATTCACATAAAAAGTAGGCTAAACCCATAGGAGACTACTCCCCAGCAGAGTCGCCACTTAATTTCTGTAGCGGTAAATGCATGATCATCAAGCTATTGACAAGCTAGAGATCAAATAACAAGAGTCACCACCACGCTTTTATTGTTTCCAAGGGAAAAGGGAAAAAGTAGGAACAAAACCCAAAAGTAATAAGTTTTCAAATCAAAATGAATAAAATGTCAGAGATTACAGGTAAGGCGGTTGGTTACACAGAGGGAAGGTGTTAGCAATCCAATAGACAAGAATGTCAATAGAAACCCAGAATTCGCTTGGACTTTTAGAATCAAGCAACATACAAATGCACAATTATATTATCTTGAAGAGCAAGGCATCAAATAAAGATGGCCACATCCAAGCTTATCAATTCCATGATCTTCTTCAAAAATAGCCCATGTAACAGGTGAATTCCATAAGTCACAGGTTCAAAATAACGGCTTCATAATGATCATGTTGCAGATGAACTTAGAGAGATCTTGAATGATGTATCAGATGAAGTTTCAAATTGCAAGCACTTGGTTTCTCAAATAGTTGGCATTGGCCAAGTCCTTTAGCATAAGAAGGTTGCCTAAATTCTAAGTCCATTTGTCCAAGATCAAGCCAACAGTCCACTCAAAAGTTTCTTTAGGGTTTTTGTTGTTATTATGTACATTAATGGTCAAAGGCCACACAAGCAGACAAAGTATATAAACAAAATATATCACACAATAAGGTCCAAGTCGACAAAGTGAAAATTGCATCAAAATAAACAATTAGAATTATATGTACAATGGCAAATGAAATAAAGTGCTAAAAGTAAATTGCATTAAAGTAAAGGCTTGAAATTAAAAGTTAGTAGTTAATGAGTTAGAAGTTAGTATTGCTTTGCTTTTGCTTTTTAATTTGAAGTCATTCTTTGGAGAACACTCAACCCACTTATCACAAGCATGGATCCTTGAACCAAGACATCTTCCAAAGGAAGGAAAAAATGCCAAGTTTCCACACAATACCATGAAAGAGGGGAAACTTAAAATCTCACTAACTAGAATGCTTATGCCTTTTATGTCACAAATTTAGCGCTATGTTAAGCAATCGTAATTGGACTTATATAGAAGTCACAACTATTTGAGGTCGGGTAATAGAATTTTGGTGTTAATGCATATTACAGACATAATATAATGGACTATGCTCATGAAACATACCACACATAAAAAGAATATTCAAAAGAGGTGGCCTAATCTCATCCATACTCATGTTGATTTTTCAATCAACTAACCTTAGGATTTTGAGATATCATAGGGAATGAATGAATAAAGCAGGAGAATGAGATGAAGTGGGAGGGGAATGGATCAAAACACAAATTGGTCAAAGGAGGACTTTTACCAAATTAATATCATCCATTCATTTTGGGAGATGGAATGTACATTCCATCAATCCCCTAAATCCAATGATATTAAGTTGACAAAGTCAAATCAACCTTGACCAAGGCCCAACAACGAGAGTCAAACATAAACAAGTCATCACAATTGGTCAACAAATTTATTTGGCATTTATTCAAATTAAAAATACTAAAATAATGCATTTAAATTGAATATGGTTTGTCTAATTCCTAAAATCTCATCAAAACCCCAAATAAATGGCCATGAGATTTATCATATGTCAAACAAGGTCAAAGGAACTTGAAGAGAAAAATTCATAATTTTGTGACATTTAAAAATATTTTTAAATAATTAAAACAAATGAAAAATATTAATGATGATCCAAAAAATAATTTTAATTCAGAATATGAAAGGGAAAAATATTTGAATTTGTTTGGTGAAAGTCCCATATTTTTTGGATCAATATTAAATTTAATATGAATTATTGAAAATAAAGCAATTAAAATGGAAATTAAAATATCAGAAAAAACGTGGACCACTTGATCTCCCTCATTAATTGAGGTGGCAAATCAAGTGGATCAAACACACGCGTTCCACCGTGCACTCAAGTCAGCACGCAACATGCATGGTATTCAAAAGGAACGCACAATATTAAATCATTTTAAAAGGATCATATGGCTCAGAACCATCCAGCACACCACTGGAGGCCAAGGACTGATTGTCTTCTCCGGCGAACCTCGCCGGACTGGTTGAGTCATAACCATCACCAAAATTAAAAATAAGGACATGATTTCAAAGTAAAAATGGCACTGAGTTCGAATCTAGCCTCAATTCACTCTAACTCCAAGTATATTGAGAGATACATGGAGTTGAATTTTGAGTTACATGAACTGAGTTGCTTCGATTTGGCCTTAAAGAAACTCAATCTTCTTGCCTACATTAGTAGGACTTCAAACAACCAACGAATCAATAGAATTGAGCAAGTATTATTGAGAATCGAAGAGATCAAAATTTCTGGAAAATACCTTCAATGGAGGTCTGGATTCAACTGATCTTGCTCTTGCTCGTGCTTGATCTCACTCCAAATGCTTGCAGAAGAAGGATTGAATACTCAAAAGGTTGTGGATCCCTGGAGATTTGAATTTCAAAATAGTGGAAATTCAACCTTAAATTCAAATGAATTTCTCAGGATTATCCTTTGCAATGTGAGGGTTAGAGGTAGGGGATCAAAGTTGGCGTGAATGTGTGTGAAATGCTGAGCATATGAGGCTCTATTTATAGCTGAATCCATTGTTTTTTGCACACTTGAAATCCACTTTACAAATTTGGTCATTGATGATGCATGGGTGCATGGACGCGCATAGGCCCATAAAATCTTTCCCATAAGTCCACAAATGAGTGTGAGATGATCTGAAATCAGCTTGGATTGCAAGGCAAGTGTGCATGAAGATTTGAAATTTGATTCTTGCCAAGTGATGACACCATGTTCATGCCATGCGCAACCTATGCATTCCTTGTCAAAAATGAATGAATTTGAGCTCTTTGGAAAGATGAGATCAAGAGGAATAACTTTCATGTTCAACACTTTTCCATTTGGAGTTAGTAACTTGAAGAAATTTGAGGTGGAAGTTTGGAAAGTTTTAACATATCAAATTGTTTCTAAGTGTTAAGCCATATGTCTCAATATTCCACCTTGATTAACTTTTTATGTTAGCTTCAAATGAGAAAAGTGTCTTCATAAAATTTGTAGATCTTTCAGTTCAAAGACTCTCCGTACACTTCAACAAGTTACAGTCTTTCTTACCTAATCTCTACCTGTGCAATTTCTACCTAAGCACTCTTAGATATGAGAACCCACTCATTTCCCTTCAATCCCCCCTGTGATTTTGAACAACAATTCCTTGTGAAAAGAAGACACTTTTCAATAACACACACTTGATTTTACGTCACAGTTTCAATCAAGTAGACACACACTTGATCTTGCTTAACAACTTTGATCAAGTAGACACACACTTGATCTTGCTTCACAACTTTGATCAAGTAGAAACATACTTTTGCTTATAAGATTTGAGTGACAAATTAGAACCACAAATCAGACCAATTCAATCATCTAAGGATGACTTAAATGGCTTACAAGTCTCACGACTAAACAAGACACAAACCCTAGCTCTCTCTAAATATTTCGCTCAGTATTGAGTGTGTATAAAATCAGGTTTTCCATGTCCTATTTATAGAAGCATTCAGCTGGGCTTGGACATCTTGAAAACCCTAAAACTATTTTCCAATTAAATCTTCTCATAACAACTAGTTAGATCTCCTTGGAAAATAAGTAAACTAGGTTGTAATCAATGATTGAATGCGCCTCCAAATCAGATCTTCAATCATACATAGATTGCCATTAAATGCACAATCACATAACACCAGACATTCATACTGAATGTTTTGTGTACAGGATATCATGACATCGGGTCTGACATCCTGGAACAATCCTGCATAATTCCATAATTCCTTTTATAATTTCCAGTAGGTACATAATATCAGATGTCATGACATCGTGTATGACATCCTGAAACAATCCTGCAAATTATGTTTTCCATTTAAACTCCAGTAGGTACATAGATATCTTATGTTAAGACATCACACACAACATCTTGTGAACACTCTTTGTTTTACCAAAATTGCTGCCAACACTTAGAACCAACAATATACTTGATTGGATCCATTTTGGATATCAACCAAGTGGTATAATTCAAAATATACTGACGTAGACGCTTAGCAGCCCAAGCCAATGCGCAACAAGTTATCTCAAGCATAGAATCCCGAGTCTCACAGTCGGGGAACTTCTTACTGACGTAGTAAATTGCGAATTCTTTCTTTCCAGTCTCATCTTGCTGGCCAAGACACAACCCATACTATCTTCGAGCACAGTCAAATACATAATCAACGGGCTTCCTTCATCAAGCGGAGACAAAATCGGAGGCTCAAGCAGATACTCTTTGATACTATCAAAAGCTTTCTGGCAATCTTCGGTCCAATCACAAGACTGATCTTTCCGAAGAAGCTTGAATATAGGCGCACATGTGGCAGTCATGTGTGAAATGAATCTTGAGATATAATTCAAGCGGCCGAGAAAACCTTTGACTTGCTTCTCAGTTTTGGGCGCAAGCATCTCTTGTATTGCTTTGACCTTGGCAGGATCAACTTCAATACCCCTCTCGCTAACAATAAAGCCCAACAATTTACCAGAACGAACACCAAAAGTACACTTATTGGGATTCAAGCGGAGTTATACTTCCTCAAACACTGGAATAGCTTCGACAAATGCTCAACATGTTCCTCTTCATCAATCGATTTAGCAATCATGTCATCGACATAAACTTCAATCTCTTTATGCATCATATCATGAAAAAGAGTAGTCATTACTCTTTGGTAAGTCGCACCAGCATTCTTTAAATTGAAAGGCATCACTCTATAATAAAATGTTCCCCAAGGTGTAATGAATGTGGTCTTCCCCATATCTTTGGGTGCGATCTTGATCTGATTATATCCGGAAAATCCATCCATAAACGAAAAGACTTTGAATTTAACAGTATTGTCTACCAACATATCGGTACAGGCACAATATTGGCCACCCATTGCGGATACTCAGCGGTCAAAAGGAAACCGGCATCAATTTGCTTATGCACTTCCTCTTTAATCTTCACAGCCATATCAGGATGCGTTCTTCTCAATTTCTGCTTGACTGGCGGGCATGCTGGCTTCAACGACAATCTATGCTCCACAATCTCAAAATCCAAACCAGGCATGTCTTGATAGGACCAAGCAAATACATCTGAATACTCTCGAAGAAGATCAATCAACCCCTTCTTAACATCTGGACATAGTCGAGACCCAATCTTGACTTCCTTCACATCATCCTCGGAACCCAAGTTGACTAGCTCAATCTGCTCTTCAAACGACTGAATAGTCTTTTCATCATGCTCAAGAAGATGAGATAATTCATCACTCACTTCTTCATCACTTTACTCCTCGGCCTCAAACACAGGGAATTCAAAATTTGGAGAAGGAGAAGGATCATTGTATTCAATGGGGTTAGAAACCAACCTGCATGATGATTTGATACTTTGATTTTAGAGAAGTGAATTTGGGACCACATATTATGCAGATTGACAATTATATTATTTATTTATGTTTTTTGTGATTACCATTTTCAGAATAAAGCAAAAAAGTAAAAATAAACCTCATAGATGTGGATGAATATAATTAATTTTATTAATGATCAATTTGAAAATCCCAACAATGTTCACTTCTCCCTTAGGCATAGCAGAAGGATTTTGAAAACATATAAAAGAAATTACTTAGATCGATGCAAAATAAGAAGAACATCAACAGCAGTCCAATTATTGCAAGCCTTTCCATGCGTCATAAAATTCGTGTAGTGTTCCTCTTTGTCATCCTCTAGCACGGTAGCTAAGTGTTGTTCATTGCCATGAATGAACCCTCCGCTACGGAAGCTAAGTTGCATATCCTCAAACCTTGCAGTTTATGAACCTTGCTGAAAACCCAGACCGGTTCTACCTTTGTTGTCGGAGACCTCTACCATGCGCCCCCACATATCAACATTACCTTCTTCAACAATCTTATTTGCATCTTTAAATGAGGACATAGGTACCCCAACTCTCTTTTCAATAGCAATAGATAAGTCTTGGAACGAAGTTCTAACCTCATCCTCAGCTTCAACATAAGAGAAACATGACAGGTGGCTAACTAGCAATCCCTTTTCCCCGCCAATAATAACAAGCTTTCCATTCTTCACAAATTTGATCTTCTGATGCAAAGTGGAGGTAATAGCTCCCACCTCATGGATCCATGGCCTTCCCAATAAACAACTGTAGGCCGGGTGGATATCCATTACTTGAAAAGTAATTTGAAAATCACTCTGACCTATCTTCATTGGAAGGTCCACTTCACCAATAACTGTTTTGTGTGAACCGTCGAAAGCTTTGATGATTACACCATTATACCTCATGGGCGCTCCTTGGTATGATAGCTTTGACAGAGTTGACTTCGGCAGCACATTCAGTGACAACCCGGTGTCAACAAGCACATTTGACAAAGCATCATCTTTGCAGTTCATGGAAATATGCAAAGCCAGATTATGATTCCTACCCTCCTCAGGGAGTTCTTCATCACAGAAGCTGAGATTGTTGCATGAAGTGATGTTAGCTACTATATGATCAAATTGATCTACCGTAACATCATGTTCCACAAACACTTGCTCAAGAACTTTCTGCAGTGCTTCTTTGTATGCTTCAGAGTTCATATGCAGAGACAGTACTGAAATCTTTGAGGGGGTTTGGAGCAACTTCTCCACCATATCAAACTCACTTTTCTTTATTAATCGAAGTACCTCACTATCATGGTTAGTATTCAAATCCCTAGATTCACCAGACTTACCCTTTGAAGCACTAGCCGGATCTACAGTAGGAATTTCCACCTTCTTACCAATTGTTGAATTGTCTACATCTTTTGGGAACACCGACCCAAACACACAACCACTGCGGGTCACCTTGGTAACATCAACAATGCTTACTACATAGTTGGTCATAGGAACGGGGCCTCTTGACCATCCTTCATCATTGTTGCATTGTACTGATACGGAACAACTTTTTCAGATGAATACGGGACTGGACCCGCTAACCGTATAACCAACGACGATACTGATTTGTTATTGATGCTATTACTGTTACTGCTATCATATTGAATCACCAATCTCCCTGGTTGCTTAAAAATGGGCATTATGATATTCACACCATCATCTACATGACGGGATTGAGCGATTTGGATCATGCCTTCATCCATCAACCACCGGATGTCCCTTTTCACAATCTCACAACCTCTCGGGTTGACACTACAGATAACACAATCATCATGGTCATGTTCACAATCACTCACCATACAAATGTGTTTGTGCATCGTCACCAAGGACCTCCGGATGAAACGAACATCAAACACTTTAAACTCTCCAGGACAACCGTCCACCATATTAACAGAAGAATTCCCATGAGCAGGTAGTGGATTTGCTTTCACATTCGGCGCACAGTCCTCGAAGGACACCATTCCACTCTTTATCAGCTTCTGAACCTCATACTTGAGCAGATATCAATTTTCAATATCATGTCCGAGTGCTCCTTGATGAAAAGCACATCGGAGTTCAGGCTTATACCACCATGGAAGTGGTTATGGAATTTACGGTCGGTTTCTCGTTTGGAGTAGGTTCTTGAAAACCAAATATGGGTATAGTTCAGCGTACATCATAGGAATCGGGTCAAAAGAAACCTTCTTCCTCTCAAAGTTCTGTTGATGGTGATTGTTGGTATTGTTGTTGTTGTAGGTGTTCGTTTGTTGTTGCGGTTGTTGCTGTTGACGTTGTTGTTGAATTGGAACTGATTGATTATTAGAAAATACTGGAATGACTGAAGATACTTGATAATGGTGTTGATGGGGTGGTTGACTCCTTTTGATCTGAGGCCTCCTCTGCCTCCCACTGGTTATTGCATTAACTTCTCTATCTTTCTTCTTTCCAAAACTGCTGCCATATCTCTTACTTGATGATGCTTCCTCTTTTGACAAACGTCCTTCTCGGACACCTTCCTCAAGCCTCATCCCCATGCTTACCATTTCGGTAAAGTCACTGGGGGCACTAGCAATCATACGTTCATAATAAAATGAACTCAGGATCTTCAAAAAGAAATTTGTCATCTCTTTCTCCTCTAGAGGAGGATTGATCTGAGAAGCCAATTCTCTCCACCTTTGTGCGTACTCTTTGAATGTCTCTTTATCCTTCTGAGACATAGACCTCAGCTGGTCTCTATCCGGCTCCATATCCACGTTGTACTTATACTTTTTGACGAAAGCCTCTCCCAAGTTGTTGAAAGTGTGAATGCTTTCACTGTCCAACCCCATATACCAACGGAGCGCAACACCGGTCAAACTGTCTTGGAAATAGTGAATCAACAGTCGATCGTTGTCAGTTTGGGTAGATATCTTGCGGGCATACATCACTAGATGACTGAGCGGACATGTGTTCCCTTTGTACTTTTCAAAGTCAGACACTTTAAACTTCACCAGAATCTTCACATTCGGCCTCAAACATAACTCAGCAGCACTCTTCCCAAACAAATCCTTCCCTCTCAACGTCTTCAATTCCTTGCGCAACTCAAGAAACTGATCCTTCATTTTGTCCATTTTCTCATAAACATCCGGACCCTCAGACGGCTCGGAATGATAAATGGTGTCCTCTACACGAGGTAAGGTGTGCACAACAGGAGGTGGCACAGACATGACCGGGCTAGATGTCGACATGGAAGCAAAAGTAGGCGCAAAGCCTTCAGGCATGAAGTTAAACGGCATTCCCCACGGGAATCCGGCAGGCATGGTAGGTGCAAAGTGAGCAGTAGCAGCAGGCATGGTAGAGGTAGTCACCTCTGAAATAAGAGTGCCATATCTTTTGAACCAAAACTCCAAATTGAGTGCCTCTTTTTGCATTGTGCTCCTCATGAAATATATTTTCCAAATCATTCATTACATGGCATGAAATTCATTCACACAACCATTTGATCATGCATGCTATTTTTGAAGGGAAATTGCCAAAATCAAAATTGGTTGATCACATGAATATATTTCCAATTCCAATGTGTGCATGGGTTGGTTTTGAATGAATTTGGGCCCTTATTGTGCACTGTTCACGTAGGGTTTCCATGCATGAGGTGAAAATGGAAATTTGTGCATACACCTTATATCTTTCTAATCTCCATTATCCTTGGCCTAATCATGTTTTCAGATTAATTAACAGATGGTATAAAAGCCTAATTGCAACTGTATTGCACATTACACAAGTTTTCAGATCTAGAAATGCATCTTCACTCTCAATTTTCTCTTCATTGATTTTCCAAAATTTTACACATAAACCTGGAATTTTCTTGCATAATCATGAACATGGAGTGCTACTGAGTGTGATTCAACGTGTGTTTGGTGGATTTTACCTCAAATTCATGCATACTCCAAGCAAGAACAAAAGTATGGAAGTTCATATTTGAGCTGGATCTAGCACTTGCCAAGCCTTAATTACTACATAAAGCTTCAAGATAACATCTCGGGAGTTGATTTGGATCATTTGGAGTCTTGAATCGTGCGTTTCCAGAAACTGCTCTTCAAGAGGTACATTAGCTGCTTTAAGTTCATTATTTGAACTTTGCTTTGCTTGTGGTTGGCATACCACCCAGGTAATGACCTTTGACTTCATGTAGTCTGGAAGACCTGCTATCTTTGGCAGGCACCTGTCTGAAGCCCTCCTTAAGAGGCAATGTTTATGCTTGTTTATCTTTGTGCCTTGCATTCCAAGTCCTCCTAAGTGAATAGGCAATTGGCAGATAGAAGGGATGTGCAATCCATCCCCTGCTATTCAGTTGAGTCATTCATTTTGCTCGCACTACGTGCTGATGCATTTTGAATAAACACCCAAAATCCTTGTATATAGAGTCAGTCAAGTGGAATAGAGTCCCGCATTCTGGACTCCCACACTTTCATTGAGTCAAGCTCACCCGGGCCCTGGGTTAAGAGTTATGAGGTCTTACCCTCATCATCTTTCATCTGCTCACCCTGACAGTCAATGTCAGTGGTTAAGAGCCTCAGATACCCTTCCAGTTGGCTTGTTTGTCGAGGTTGATATGACCCCTTGACTAAAGCCTAGCCTTGATGTTTGAGCCCCTTGTTGGTGTGTTTACTTCATGCTGTATATGTTTGTGTGGTGTGATTGTATCCCCTAGGTTTGCTAGACTTCGCGTAGTCTCGTTTGCATGCCAATTAAGGTAGCACGGTTCCTTCGTCTAGGACTTCCTTTCTTGCGTGAGCATCCTAAAACACAAACCAACATTATCCCCTCTTAAGGACACATTAACTCCTTCTACTACAGGTGAGTAAGTCTCCAAAGGTCGAGCATCCGGTAGATTGCGTAGTGACGTTGTCCACTTAAAAAACACAAACCAACAGAAATAGTTTAGCCGAACTACGGAAACTCTGATTCTCATGTTCAGATGAGATACGTAGGCACGAGATGCGATGTCTTGTCGAGTGTGACTGATAACTAACTCTAATCCTTTTCTCTCGCCCCGTTGCGATTGAGACCTTCCTTTTCTCTCGCCCCGTTGCGATTGAGTCCTTCCCTTTCTCTTGCCCTAGTTGCAATCGAGACCCTCCTCCCTCTTGTGTATTTGGAGTCCGATGTAAGTCCAACGATTGGCAGTCGGTTTCCTGTGTGGGTTTCCTTGTTGGGAGTCTGACGTAAGTCCAGCGATTGGCAGTCGGTTTCCCGTGTTGTGTGTGCTTGGAGTGTGATGTAAGTCCAGCGATTGGCATTTGGTTTCCCGTTTGTTTGTTGTTTGTTGGGAGTTGGATGTAAGACCAGCGATTGGTATTCCGATTCCAGTTGTGTGTTTCGTTTGACGTCTCAGCGTCCCTGTTTCAGTGTTTTGTTTCAGCGTGCGTTAGCTGAGCTACGAGTGCTCTGATTCTTCTCTGGTTAGAGAAGATATGTATGCATAGGATGTGAAATCCTAGCGAGCATGTTTCCCCTTTCCCCGAACTACGTTAACTCTGATGTTTATCTCAGACAAACTACGTAGGCCCAGGATGCGACATATTGCCGAGTCTGTTTCTTCCGTCTTTCATCTGTGTTTTAGTCCAGTTTTGTGCAGTTTTGAGCAGTTATCCAGCAACGTTATTCTATTCTTCTGAGCGTGGATCCCATCGAGTACGACGGATGCGTAGGGGTGCTAATACCTTCCCTTCGCATAACCGACTCCCGATCCTTGCAAGCTCTGGTCGTAAGACCATTTCCTTTCCAGGTTTACTTCGAGCGTTTCCTTTCCCTCCTTTGGGATAAATAACGCACGGTGGCGGCTCTGTTTCTTTTTCCCGCCGGTTTTTCGCGTAATGCGACAGCTGGCGACTCCGCTGGGGACAATAGAGAAGTTGACCTATTGCTGGTCCATCTTCCCTAAGCGAGTCAATCCTAGCGCTCTTTAGGATAAGGTTTGGTTGCTTGTACTGTTTTATTTATTGCATTTATGATTATCATGCTGTGATTGTATATGTTTGCATATATGTTTGCATTTATGTTTGCATGCATCATACTTTCATTGTGCTGGCTGTGTATCTGTCTCTCTGTGGGGTGGGAGTTACAAGAGGTAAAAGGCCCAATACCCAGGCTATGACTGAACTTTAGGACACCTAGGAATAGAGTGATTCATGGGAAGCGGGTGGTATTGCGCCACTTAGCGGAACATGATATCACGAGCAGTTCAGATTCTGATGGGGTATTATCTTTGCATACATCTGGTGTGTATATGATGATATTCTTGAAAGGGTTATTTATCCTGCGTTTTTCTTGACCTTACCCTGGCCTAGATGACACCCATGAGTGGGGAGGGAATGAATCATTACAGGTACCATTGGTGACTTGATCTGATGGTGACTGTGTCATGTTGGTGACTTCTGTTTGATCCTGTTGGTGACTTGGTTCAGAAGTATGGGTTTCAGATGACTTGGGTTTGTGGTTTCCGGTTCCGATGCCGAAGTTCTGATCATGTGCTCCGTGATACACAGCCAACCAGTCATAATTGCATCATTTGCATCATAGCATGTTTATTTTCAAAAAAATAATGCAAAAAAAGAAAAAAAGAAAAAAAGCTAACTTGTACATGCATATCATTTCTCAGGTTCATCCAGGAGTCTGTTCACAGTGAGAGATGGCAGCCATTCCAGAGTTGAAGAGGAAGACTTGCACCTACAGTTTCTACCGTGAGCCATTGACATCTTTGGTAGAGTTGGGTAATCTGGTAGCCGGCTGTAATCAGAAGATGTTTGAGGATCAGTTTGGGGATATTCTGATGCCGTTGAAGATGGTGGTTGACCCAGTACCGTTGTAGACTCTTTTACAGTTTTATGATCCAGAGCTCCGTTGCTTCACTTTTCAGGACTATCAGTTGGTGCCCACACTTGAAGAGTATTCCATCCTGATGAATGTCCCAGTCAAGTACCAGATGCCCTTCCTGGATGTGCCAAAGGAGGTGGATTTCAGGGTCGTTGCTAAGGCTCTTTATTTGAGTATCAAAGAAGTGAGTGATAATTGGAAGTCAAGTGGTGATGTTGTGGGTTTGTCTTTGAAGTACTTGGTGAGCATGGCTAAGGAAGAAGCGAAGAAAGGGAATTGGGAAACTTTCAATGCTCAGTTAGCTGTCATGATTTATGGAGTTGTCTTGTTTCCGAGAATGCCTAATTTTGTGGACCTTGCAGCAATCACTATTTTCATTGGAGGAAACCCGGGTCCTACCTTGTTAGCTGACACTTATTATGCTATACACAGCAGACATGGTAAGGGTGGAGCTATCAGGTGTTGTCTCCCTTTGCTACTCAGATGGTTCATGTCCTTTCTGCCGACCAGTGGACCTTTTGTGGATACTCAGAACACTCATAAGTGGACTCAGAGGATCATGTCACTCACATCCTATGATATCAAGTGGCAAGCTTACAGGATGAATGTGTGCAATGTCATTATGAGTTGTGGAGGGTTTCGTAATGTTCCACTCGTAGGAACTAAGGGTTGCATCAATTATAACCCAGTTCTTTCTCTCCGTCAGTTGGGGTTTGTCATGAATGGAAGACCGCTAGATGCTGAAGTAGCTGAGAGTGTGTACTTTGAGAAGTGGAGTGATCCAGCTAGATTGGAGCAAGTGGGAAGAGCTTGGGAGAACATTGGTGTCAAGGATGGATCAGTTTTGGGGAAGAAGTTTGCAGTTGCTATGCCTGCCTACATTGAGTGGGTCAAGGATAGAGTTGGAACCTTGTTGTTACCCTATGATAGGATGGAACCATTGCAGGAGCAACCGCCTTTGATCCTTTCTGAGAATGTGTCTGCTGAGTATTATAAACAAGCCTTAATGGAGAATCGCCGGTTGAAAGAGAAGGAACAAGTGATCCAGATGGAGCTTTACAAAGCCAAAGCGGATAAGTTGAGTCTGGCCCATAAACTCAAAGGAGTGCAAGGGGAAAGTGCCAGTAGATTGGGAAGCAAGAAGAGGTCCTATGAGGAGATAGAAGCAATGTTGGATGGAGAACACCGTGAGCGTTTGAGGTTGCAAAGAGCGGAAGCCAATTACCAGAAGAAGATACAAGACTTGGAAAGGCAGATTAAAGACAAGGATATTCAGTTGAAGAAGGAAGTAGACCTGAGGCATGCATCAGAGAGCCAGCTTGGAGAAGAAGTTGTGGAGCTCAGAAGGCAACTGAAGGAGAAGATCACCCCATTACCCGATTGTTCAGAATGTGACCGGTTGATTGATCAGTGCCAGTACCTGAAGACTCTCATTCCTGGAGGACGACTTTCTTAGTTTGTTTTTGTTGTTTATTTTGAGAATCACCTCCAGGATTGTTGGATGGGATTCCTTGTTGTACTCTGATGATTTGGATTTGTGATTGAACTATGTTTGTATGATCTTTATTGCTCATGTCTATAGATGAGATTGTTGATGTTTCACCTTTTGGCTCGTTATCCTGTGTAGGTTGCTTCTTCGATGTTTTTGTTGCAGGTTGCCATTTTTCAAAAGTGAATAAAGCTCTTGAATGCTTGAGAAATGATAAAACATATCATATGCATCATACACATATCATTCTTGCATTACAGGTATTATTGAAGAAGACTTCTCATTCTGGTTCCTGTTTCAGGCAGGATTGTTGATCGTCGTCCGCACCGCTGCGCTACAAGACTGAATCAAAAACAGAGAGGCATGGACCAAGTTCAAGCTGAGTTGTCAGAGATGAGGGCTAACATGGCCCAGTTTATGAATATGATGCAAGGGGTTGCGCAAGGGCAAGAGGAACTTCGAGCCCTGGTCCAGAGACAGGAAGCTGCAATTCCACCTGTCAACCATACTTTGCCAGAGGGAGGTCCAATCAACGACACTGTTACTGCTGTTGTTCCCATCAACAACTATGCCGTGGGTGATGAGTTGAGGGGTATCAGAATCAATAGATAACCTATTGCTCCAGAGACTGCTAATGCCAGAGTGACCCGTGCTCCAGCTCGCCAGCCTGCTCCGTTGGTCGACAGACAGGAGGATATGTTTACTCTCCTCAGTGATGATGATGAGGTTGGAAGAACTGACGAAAGAGATAGAAAGGTTGATGCCCTAGCTGAGAAGATCCGTGCCATGGAGTTTCAGAACTCTTTGGGGTTTGATGTTACGAATATGGGATTGGTTGATGGGCTGAGGATTCCTTACAAATTCAAGGCGCCATCTTTTGACAAATATAATGGCACTTCTTGTCCTCGCACTCATGTTCAAGCTTATTTCAGAAAGATCTCCGCATATACAGATGATGAGAAGATGTGGATGTATTTTTTCCAGGACAGCTTGTCTGGAGCTTCCTTGGACTGGTACATGGAGTTGAAGAGGGAATCTGTGAGAAGCTGGAGAGATTTGGGGGAAGCCTTCCTGAGACAATACAAGCATAATATGGATATGGCTCCGAGCAGAACCCAACTGTAGAGTCTATTCCAGAAGTCTGGTGAAAGTTTCAAGGAGTACGCCCAGAGATGGCGTGAGTTAGCTGCAAGGGTGAAACCTCCTATGTTGGAGAGAGAGTTCACGGATATGTTTATTGGAACCCTACAGGGGGTGTTTATGGACCGTATGGGGAGTTGCCCGTTCGGTAGTTTTTCCAATGTGGTTATCTGTGGAGAGAGGACTGAAAGTCTCATCAAAGCAGGTAAGATTCAAGATTCTGGTTCTTCATCTTCCAGTTCTAAAAAGCCATTTTCTGGGGCACCCAGAAGGAGAGAGGGAGAAACTAATGTTGTACATCATCGAAGGAGTGTAAACAGAGGACAGTATCGTCAGGTTGCCGATGTAACTATCCCAGCACCTCAACCACGACAATAGCAACAATAAAGAGGATCTCAACCACAACAACAACAACAACAACAGCAACGCCCATTTCAGCCAAGACAGAGAATGTCGGATCGTCGCTTCGACCCGTTGCCGATGACATACGTTGAATTGCTTCCTGAACTGCTCAGGTTGGGGTTTGTTGAATTACGCACCATGGCTCCGTTGACGAAGATACCTGCTGGGTATGATGCCAATGTCCATTGTGACTTCCATTCCGGTGCACCTGGGCACCATATTGAGAATTGTAGGGCTTTTCATCATAAGGTCCAGGACCTGAGCACGTTTCCCCTTTCCCCGAACTACGTTAACTCTGATGTTTGTCTCAGACAAACTACGTAGGCCCAGGATGCGACATACTGCCGAGTCTGTTTCTTCTGTCTTTCATCTGTGTTTTAGTCCAGTTTTGTGCAGTTTTGAGCAGTTATCCAGCAACCTTATTCTATTCTTCTGAGCATGGATCCCGTCGAGTACGACGGATGCGTAGGGGTGCTAATACCTTCCCTTCGCATAACCGACTCCCGATCCTTGCAATCTCTGGTCGTAAGACCATTTCCTTTCCAGGTTTACTTCTAGCGTTTCCTTTCCCTCCTTTGGGATAAATAACGCACGGTGGCGGCTCTGTTTCTTTTTCCCGCCGGTTTTTCGCGTAATACGACAATAAGAAACACCAATGAGACATCTGGCGAAAGAGAAACCTGCTTATGCAAATGATGCATGAAATGCAATGCTTGTTTGTTTATTTTTATTTTCAAGGAACTTACTATATCATTTACAAATATATACTTAACAAAAATTGTAATAATTTGATATGACGATAAAAATCTCTTTTCATTTATATAATTGGAAGGATTACACTGAGTACAACTTCAGAAACTAAAAAAATAAAATACAAGAAAAAGGAGACTAGTCATCCTAAGGATCCCTAACAACAACGTCAGAACATCTGGCTACAGGTGCGTACTTCCTTCGAATGCATCGAATCTCGGTCTTGAAAGAAGCCTTCATCTGAATCCTCTCGAGGACAAGTTGGTCAACAATCTTCTTCCAAGCAACGGAAGGCTAAGGCATGCTAGAAGATGAAAACTCTGGATCTCTCTGTCTCTTTGTCACTCGGTCTTCAAGTAGCTCAATAAGTGCATCTTTGTCCTTAGACTCCAACTGCAACTCTTCATGCCTCTTGCTCAAAGCACGGAAACACTCTTCCCACATATCCTTCTCTTGCTTCATCTTGGCGAGTGAATCTTCCAACTCCTCTACATCATGGTTAGGGAGAGTTAATGGCTCAACCACAACCATAGGTATAGGTCTCTCACCAAGATAAGGCATCTTCAACTCCAAAGCTCTCTTCTTCACCCAAAGAGTGTAAGCTTCCAAAGCTACACAATTACACGGACCAAGCTCGGATCTTCCTTTCCTATGCACATTATGTCAAGCATGCACAATCTTCTACTTCAAATGTTGGGGATCTTTACCCTCTTGATAGAAAAGACCTTCTAACAAAGTGTTATTAGGTTTGTCTCTCAAGGGGAACCCAAGTTGACGACGAGCCAAAGCAGGATTAAAGTTAATTCCTCCTTGTGTACCAATGATAGGCACATTAGAGAATTCACCACAACAATCAATAATCTCCAAACTGCTCAAAGAAGGATCATACCAAATTATATCATCATTAGTGAGAGACATAAGTCTCTGAGACCACCGTAGACATTATTTGTTCTCCTTAAAAGCAGGTGTCTGAGGCAAGTGCGAAATAAACCACTTGTATAGAAGAGGAATGCAACAGACAATAGTTCTACCACCCTTAGAATTCCTTAGATGAAAGGAGAAATACATATCACCCAACAAAGTAGGCACATGATTTCCAATCAAGAAAAGGCTAATGGCGTTAACATCAACAAAACCGTCAATGTTAGGGAACAAAGCTAATCCATAAATGAGCAACACAAAGATATCTTCAAAAGCGTCTTCACTACCAGCTTAAGCAAAAGCAGTAGCTTCCTTGATGAGAAAATCAGATGGCAACCCAAATAAACCTCCTTTCTTCACCCAATGAGCCTCTATCTTAGACTTCTTCAAGTGAAGAACTTCAGCAATAAGATGAGATCTGTGAATCTCCTCCAATCCACTAAAAGGCACCCTACTAGAAACATGTATCCCAAGAGATGGGTATACTCCTCCAATGTAGGCACAAGCTGATAATCTGGGAAAGTGAAGCAAAGGTAGAAAGGATCATAGAACTGCACTAACACACTAAAGGGTCCTTCAACCATATCAGCAGACAAGATAGACAAAAGCTTCCTGTAAGACCCTAATTTTTACCCTAAGATCCCTCATGGCATCATATCATTGCTCAGTGCATTGCCTCAAGGATCATAGCATATTTGGCTCCTTAACCCTAGGATTGGGATTTGTGTGAATGGTTTGAGACCACCAAGAATGCCTGTATTGTATATTATTTCTTTTCTTATTTTGATTACTAACCAAAAGCATAAAAATATGTCACTAACTCTTTTCGTTTTGAAGCTCAAGTGATCATTTTCTCTCATGCTCCTAGGAGGCTCCTAAGCTCAATGAAATGGCTAGAGGAAGATGAGAAAAAGCATGAAAATGGTCCATAAGGTTCCTAATCATCATATATGCCTCCCAAGTATCTCAATTTTCCAATTTGATCAGGATAACCCAAAGGGCTTGAGGATTGGTTCCCAAGGAAACCCTAATTCAACTGTGATTTGACTGTGCCTTGCTCATGAAGCAACCTCAACCTATGATCAAATTTAATCAAGGGAAGTTCTTTCATTCATAATTTTATGCATATATGAGCCTATTTGAGACTCCTTAATCATTCATTCATCAAGATTAGAAGTTTGGCCTTGAAAAGATGCCCAACTTGTGATGTGTTTGTCAAATGAAGATGACCCCAAGAGCAAACATATTCTTAAGAACCATATGAACAACTTTCTTGTTCATCAAAAATCCATTTGAAACTTGGAAGGTCATCATTAATTTCAAAACATTATAGGTCATTTTGACTGAAACCCTAATTTTGGATCAACTTCCCAGGGACCTAACTTCCTTAATTTTTATGATTTTTAGGTGAGACCAAATGCATTAGAAATATTAAGATGTCTAATTCAAGTGTTATGTTTGACAAAATTTCATAATCCTAAAATAAATACATGTGATAATACAAAACATTATAGGTCACCTAGAACCTAAATCATTGAATTTGAAAAGATGCCCAACTTCAAATGCCCATAACGTTTTCATGAAAAATCCAAATGATTCAAAATTTGAGTCTAAATTAATAATATTGAAAATATCTACAACTTTGTTGTTTGAGGTTATTTCATTTGAAGCTTTCATCATAGAAACTGAGGGGCTTCAAGGTGCTTGCTTTTGGTGAAAATTTTCAAAGGGGAACTTAAACGTGTTTTGTACCCAAACTTTCACAGCCAGTTTTCACAAATTTCCAATTGCCAAATGAATTTTGAGTTTTGTTCCTTATTTAAATAGATTTCCAACAATTACTCACATTACTTTTTTTGACTTTCCATGTGTGAGTTTCGAAGAGCTTTCTTTTTATGTCCATTTTGGCATTTCATGATATAACTTGATGTGCAAGCTTGTGTAGTTCATTATGCCCGTCCAATTCATTTCCAGTTGGTATCAGAAAGGATTTGCACCCATCATTGGGCCTTACATGTACCTGTACAGGCCCATGCAAGGAGGATTCAAAACTCATGCACACGAGGGAACCATTGCCTTGCATCCATTTCAGTTATAAATAAGTGGGCATTCTCATTCAACTGGCAACCAAGTGGAGACCTGAATTTTCAGTTTTCATTCTCTTTTTCAAGCTTGAAATTCAACATCATTAGTTGATTTTCAAAGCTCAATTCCTTAACCTATCATCATCATTACACTTCCAGAGCAAAAGCAGATCAAGATCTTGAAGGATTCGTGTTGTTTGAGCCTTAGTTCAGAGGTAGAACCTCAAACTTTTTTGATCTAGATCTTACAATTCAATGTGAATTTCTTTTGTTTGTGTTGTTTTCTGAAGTCCTTGTGCTTGAGGTAGGCCAGTGGTGGTCCTAATTGTGCAAATTGTGCCATATTAGTTTGCACACCATGATTTTCAAGCTCACGTTTCTCTCTAAATAGGAATGTTGAGGATGATCCATGGCTACAGGGGTGATGTACATCACCTCAGCTTAATTTTGATGTCTTCATTTTTTGTCATTCAGATCTACTTTCCTGCGCGTGGTGGCCGAAATGGTTAGATCGCCGGAGAAGATGGTGGTTTCCACCACCAACCCCACGTGTTGGAGTCCCAGCCATTGGATCATGCTTCAGCGTTTTAATCACGAGCGTTTAATGTGTTTACTTATTTTAAATCTTTGTGATGCGCGCTTGACTCCAATACACCGTGTATCCGCGCCCCTGAGCCCTTGATGGCTTGCCACGTTAATTAATGAAATGATCTGATGGCGCGGGATTTTTCTATTTTTCTTTTTTTTCTTTTAATTTCACTTAATTCCTTTTATTTTCAAAAATTCATAAATATTTTATTTGAAATCACAAAAATATGAGACCAATGCAAAAAAAAATCTTGAAAAATCTAGTTTCATATTTTGATTTTTAATTATTTTTGTGACTTCATTTAATATTTTTTGTGAATTATTTGATTTTTAATAGTTTTAATTCATTTTTTAATACTTTATGATATTTGAAAAATACAAAAATATTTTAACACCTATGGATCATGATAAGTCAATAGTCTCATCGATTTCTTATTTGATTTGAGATTTATTTGAGATTTTAATCCATATTGTGTTATTTTCCATTGTTTTTAAATAGTTTATGGTTTCAAAAATTATTGAGAAAAATGGTCAAAGTTTGTTTGACCATGTTAGACCTATGAGAATTTGATTGTACTTGTTGAAGTTGATTTGAATTAAATTTGAGGTTTGACCATATTTTGTTTATTTTATTTTGCATTTATTTATTTTATTCCAAAAATATCAAAAAAATATGGTTGACTTGTTGACTTGTAATCTTCTTTTCTTTTTTGTTTAGCATTGATTGGTGATGATTTGGTTCACTTTTGATCAATTGAGTTTGTTGCTTGAATTCTCTTTTCATCCATTTCATCTTCATCCCATTCTTTTTCTAATTTGGCCAATGAGTTAATGTCTTATGGTTGGTCTTGAGAAATGAGAGATTTAACCTTCTTTGATCCAAACCAAACCCAACTTGATCCAAGATCAAGTGAGTTGTTTTATGTCCAAGATATGTTGCTTCTTGGTCAAGCAAAAAAGCTAAAGTCCATACAAGGTCCTTCCCCTTTTGTTTTGGCATGGCAAGTTTTAGGAGCTTGGCTTACTAGTCATGATCTCTAACTTGGGTTTATTTGCCTATAGTTTTATTGACCGACCTCAGATAGGTGTGACTACTACATTAGTCCACTTACGATTGCTTAACATAGCGCTACATTGTCTTATGACAAACTAACATAACCATACTAATTACTAACTTTAATTTGAGCATTTAACTTCTTGCCCTTTACATTTGATGCAATTTACTTCTTGCTCATTTATTCATATTGCTTTTCATTTTGCTCACTTGACCACAAAATTTCATTTGAGCTCATTATTGTATATAAATATATTGTTGTCATGTGATTGTTTTGTCTTTGTTTTGTGTGAACCTAATGCAAAAAGGAGAAAGGACTTAGAATTAGGTTATACCCATGCTTAAAGGAGTTCAAGAGCAACTAGGCCTCATGCATTTAGAATGCTAAACTTATTTAAGACCAACTAGGCCTCATGCCTTTAGAATGCTAAATTTCAAAGTTGACTTCAAGGGACTTCCTTTCTGAAACTTATTCTTTGTCCACTCCTCTTATTGTGTTGTGAACTTTTTGATGTTTTCTCTTATGTGATAGGGATCCCATCCTGAGATAGTAAAGATGACCATTGTCATGAGTAGCCAAGTTAAGAGAGACAAGCCAAATGGAGATCCTAGGAGCTTGAATCCAAATCGTGTGATTGCTTGTTTATTTGTTAAGTCCAAAGGAAGGAGCATCTTGAATCATCTTTATGATTTCAAGAAAAGGAACTCCAAGGGTTTTATCTTCTCTCTTATCTTTGTATGCTTTAAGATTAGCCTTTCTCTTCTTCTCCCCACTCTAACCCAAGCCAAAATATTTTCTTTCAAACTTTGACTTTGTTTCAAACTAGAAACTTACGCCTTATGCCTTTGAATTTTCAAAACTATTTTCATTAATAATTATTATGAAGGAACCTTAACCCTACTTTGACTTCATTTTGTAAATAAACCTAACTTGTAAATACAACTCACTTCAAGTTGTTTTTGTGGTTCCAATGGCGACCTTTTTATAAAACCTTTTCATAAACATTAGTCATAGGTTTGAGTTATCATAGTGGTTGATGTAAATCTCACCTCATCCTTAGTGATTGGATTATAAGTCTTCCATACTTATTATAGTGTTAACCCCTCACTAGTATGTTGAAGTCTTCCTCACATGGTGGATTGTTGGTTTAGGTTGAGTTTTCTCTCTTTGATAACAAAATACCTTAAGGCTTTTGGTCAAATCAATTCACCCATCTTTGTGATTTTTATCCCGAACTACGAGGTTTTGATCCTACCTTTGGGATGGTACGTAGGCAATGGGTTCATCCATTCAAACAGCAAATTTGTGAATATAATCTATTCTTTTCTCATCCCTTCAATCTTTTGCACATATTTTCACAAATACCAACCTACAACACATGTTTGCAAAAAGGGTTCCCTTAGAGTACTAAGGATGTTTTGGGTGCGTAAAACCTTCCCATTTCATAACCAACCCCTTACCCAGATCTCTGACATTTTTATTAGTTTTTGATTTGATAAAACTTCTTACTTGGCTTTTGTTCGCTTTTTAGCCTTTCCTTTGGACAAATAAAATGCGGTGGCGACTCGAATTGTATGTTGACATTTGGTTTAGTCAATAAACCTAAAGGTAACGAAAACCCCGCTACAGAAAAGTGGCGACTCTGCTGGGGGCTTTCCAACAATTCTCTAGTGGGTTTAGCCAACTCTTTGCTTATGTGTGTTGTATGTTTATATTTATTTGTGACATATTTTTGTGCAAATTTGGGATGACTGTATTGTTTGTAATGTATGAATTGCTTGATATATCAATTGCTTGTCTGCTTGGTGGTCTCTTGTGAGATGAGTTCTATACCCGAACTCGAGTGCACTTATGATAGGAGAATGGCATAGTCTTGTTGAATTGTGTGGAGTTATTCCTTAGCAAGTTGACTTACAAGTTCATTCACTTGGTGGAGGTCTTGTTGGGATTAATAATGTCACACGAGTAGTCGTGGTTAGGCATTACTCTTTCCAATATAAACCTTAGAAGCCAAGGACCTTAGATACCTAGCCCATCTTGGCCTATTTTAGGATGTAGTGCGAAGTTCGTTCAAGTGTAATATTTGATACGATTGTTACGCAATACTACACTCATAAGAGTCTCTATTGAAGATATTTTTGGAATACGAGTAGTCGTTTTATCCGATAATATCCAAAAAAGATGAGATGATGACTATGGGGACCTTTTTTTTAGAACATGATTGTCAGGTTTAACCATAGTACACTCCCTTTTGGTGGTTCTTAACCGAGACTCCATGCTTGTGACTTACAACAAACCCTTGATTCGCGGTTGATCCGTTCTGATATATTCTCAATATCAATGGAACTTGGGTGTTGATAAGATGTAAACCATAATCCACAAAAATGGATGATTGATATTGACGATGACATGAGCCATCCCGTGACCTTTGTGTGGTGTGACTTGCTTGATCCTTGAGTGTGATTGTTGCATCCATGCATTCATGCGCTCATTCGCATCCATATCATCAACAATAAAAATAAAAATAAAATAAAAAAATTCAAGGAACTTAAGAGGTCTATTTGCAAATTTTCAAACATGGATAAGCAAAGAAGGAATATGAAGAAATACAGTTTCAGACAACCCGACTTGAAAGAGTTAAGGAGTTTGACATCTTATGTATTAGAGCCTTTGGAGTTTAAAGCTCTCCATGGGAAGCTTCTGTCTATTCTTTCTACTAAGGTGGATAAAGGTCTGATGAGTGTGTTGGTGCAGTTCTACGATCCTCTGTATCGATGCTTCACTTTTCCAGATTTCCAGCTTTTGCCTACACTTGAGAAGTATGCCTATCATGTGGGTATACCTATTCTTGATTAGTTGTCGTTCAGTGGTTTGGAGAAGGTTCCATCTTCTCAAGAGATTGCTGACATGCTTCATGTAGATGTATCTGACATTGTTGCTAATACGACTACCAAAGGTGGAATTCAAGGTCTCCCATCTGATTTTCTCATTGCCAAAGCTACTATGTTTGGGAAGGCCATGAGTGAGGACGCTTTTGAAGCCATATTTGTACTACTCATCTATAGGCTAGTGTTATTTCCCAACATCGACAATTTTATGGATGTGAACGCTATTAGGATTTTCTCTTCTCTTAATCTCGTTCTGACTCTGTTGGGTGACACTTATTTCTCTTTGCATATGAGGAATGCCAAAGGTGGTGGTTCCATTGTGTGTTGTCTGCCTCTGTTGTACAAGTGGTTTATTCCACACTTGCCTCAGACGCTTGCCTTCAAGGAGAACAAGGGATGTCTACGGTGGTCTGTGAGACTTATGTCTCTCACTAATGATGATATCTCTTGGTATAATCGTGTTTATGATGGCGTTCAGATTATTGACTCTTGTGGTGAGTTCTCCAATGTGCCTCTTCTTGGTACATGTGGTGGAATTAACTAAAACCCTGCTTTGGCTCGCCGTCAGCTTGGGTTCCCCTCAAAGGATAAACCTAACAACATTTTATTGGAAGGCTTATTCTTTCAAGAGGGTAAAGATCCACTTAACTTGAAGTATAGGATGGTCCGCGCCTGGCGCAAAGTTCATAGGAAAGGGAGGAATGAGCTTGGTCCGAAGAATTGCATTGCTTTGGAACCCTATACCGCTTGGGTGAGGAAGAGAGCCCTTGAGTACCGCATGCCATACGATTGTCCGAGACTTACCCCTATGGTTATGGTTAGGCCTTCAACCCTCCATAACTAAGGAGTAGAGGAGTTGAGAGATGAAAACCGGTCACGTGCATGGGTTCGTGAACGTGAGGAACTTCTTCAGCAGCTAAAAGATAAGGATACAGTGATAGAGTTTCTAGAGCGTCAGGTTATCGATGAGCCTAATGATATGGTTACTTCTCTTCTTCCTCATTCATCCATATTTTGGAAGAGGAAGTATGATCATCTTGCCAAGGAGAAGGTCGATATGGAAGCAGCTTATGAGAGAGAGGTGAAGAGGCTTCGTGCAACTTATCTTCCGATCTCGAAGGCTTTGGACGATTGTTTCTAGGGATCCATAGGATGTTTATTCTCATTCTCTCTTGTATTGTATTTGGTTACGAAAACAATATTACTTCTTTGGTGTAAAAATTTTCCCAAATATTATTGCTATGAGTATTCCATATATGTCTTAAAAGTTCAATATTTTCAAATATTTGCAAATAGATCTCTATAAAGTTCCTCTAATAAAAAATAAATCATATGCACAAGCATTGCATGCATCATATGCATAAGCAGGTTTTGTTCTGAGCTCTTGATCAATGGTCTAACTCTTTGCTCTTCATTTATTTTGAAGAAAACCTGACGCACCGGCATAATACCAGAGCTAATCATCCGAGGATAATGGAGCATCTAGAGCAAGAAAACAGAGACTTGAACGAAGAGATTGCTAGGCTGACTGCCATGATGGAGTCAGTTCTGGCTGCCCAAAGCCAAGCTTCACCAACTCCTGCAACTCCTCCCGCGAGGACTGTCATATCTGAGGTAGCTACGTCAACTGTGCCTTCCGCAACAGCCCACTTTGCTCCGACTATACTAGCCGGGTTTCCTTGGGGAATGCTTGCTAATTTTGTACTAGAGGGTTTTGCTCCTACTCTCGCCTCCATGCCGGCATCTAGCCTGGTCATGTCTGTGCCACCTCTCGTTGTGCACACCCTTCCCCGTGTTGAAGACACCATCTATCATTCCGAGTCATCTGAGGGCCCAGATGTATACGAGAAGATGAACAAAATGAAAGATCAATTCCTTGAGCTGCGCAAGGAACTGAAAACTTTTAGGGGTAAGGACCTCTTTGGTAAAAGTGTTGCTGAGTTGTGCCTAGTGCCCAACATGAAGATCCCTGTTAAATTCAAAGTGCCTGACTTTGAGAAGTATAAGGGAAACACTTGCCCGCTCAGCCATCTTGTGATGTATGCTCGCAAGATGTCAACACATACTGATAACGATCAACTGCTGATCCACTACTTTCAGGATAGCCTGACAGGTGCTGCGCTCCGGTGGTATATAGGGCTGGAGAGTCCAAGCATCCTCTCTTTAAACGATCTAGGTGAGGCCTTCGTTAAGTAATATAAATATAATATTGATATAGCTCCGGATAGGGACCAATTGAGGGTGATGTGGTAGAAGGACAAGGAGACCTTCATGGAGTACGCCCAGAGATGGCGAGAACTGGCAACTCAGATAGTGCCACCCCTGGAAGAGAAAGAGATGACAAAGATCTTCTTGAAGACTTTGAGCTCTTTCTATTATGAAAGAATGATCGCCAGTTCTCCCTCAGAATTCACCAAAATGGTGAATATGGGGATGAGGTTAGAAGAAGGGGTCCGTGAAGGACGTTTATCTAGAGATGACAGTTCCTCGACAAAGAAGTATGGAGGCTTTGCTAGGAAGAAAGAGGGAGAGACTCATGTTGTGTCCTCTCATATCAAAAGAAGGATGTGCGTCCTGCCGTTAACCAACACCAGGTGGCTCATATAGCACCTGCTTTCTGAGAAGTTCATCAACAACAACAACATCGTCAGCAACAACATGCCTACCAGCCTCGCAACAATAATAACACCAACACCAGCAACTACGAGAGGAAAAGGGTAACTTTTGACCCGATTTCTATGACATATGCTGAACTTTATCCTTCCTTGATATATAGGAAGCTGATAACTCCACGAGACCCTCCCGTTGTACCAACAAATCCTCAGTGGTGGTATAATCCTGAGCTTCATTGTGTGTATCATTCCGGTGCTCCCGGACATGATGTGGAGAACTGTTACCCATTGAAGACCAAGGTGCAAGACCTTGTGAGAAGTGGGATATTGTTTTTTGAGGATGTAATGTCATACCCCAATTTTGTCCGACCATTTGTGGTTTACCCATGAGATCTCTTTGTTTCAAAGACCCATTTGCATAAGTGTGTTCATAATCTAAAATGTGATTTGAATCTTGTTACATGACTAATCCAGAATCTATTTTATTATTAGTAAGTATTAAGAGCCGTGTTATTATTTCTATGATCACTATTTACTAGTCCATTTACACATTCCACCTTATATAATTCCATCACATTTATTGACAAAATCAACATGCTTTATGTATCATAGTTATTCATTTCATTCAAAAAAAACCAATTCTAAGCCAAACTACACTTCATAATATGCTAAACCATTCACTTTCTTTTCATAAATCAATGCACGTCCCATTGTCTTATACAAGTAATAATTCAATTCTTTTCAAGCTTTCCATGGAAATTTTCAATCATAAGTCAACCACATTCATAATCATCATTTTTTCACTTCGTACATACCATACAATTTTGAATTAGATTTATTTCATGCTACTTGTTCATGCTTGGTTAAGAATAGACTTTGAACTTTATAAATCCATTCACATTCGTACACCTACTTCGTTAGGACATGATTAAAGAGGTGCATTCAAATATTTGAATTTACTAATCCATTTCCAAGGTCTGTTTTATTTTCATACATAAAAGTTCTACATTCATACATAGATAACATGAAATTAAAATGGAGAAATTGTTTGAAATAATTTTAAAATCATTTTGAATACATAGTTATTAATGCCCATGAGACTTCAAATCCAACAAGTTACAAATAGCCCAAATACACATTTTGTCTTAAAAAAAACTAAACTAAGTAATTACATTTTAATTAAGTGGAAATTTACTGCAAATGGAAACAAATCCTAAAGACTAAAGTCAGGTAATCAAATTGAAAACCCCTTGGACTTGGGCGCGCCTCCAAGTGTGCTTTCTTACAGCCACTTTTCCATTCCATCAAAGTCACTTCATTCCTGTAACCTGCAAAAAGAAAACAGCTTAATTAAAAAGCACTTTTTTAAAAGCATTTAAAGAACTGAAAAACAACTAATTAAATTATTAAGTTCAAAGCTTTATCTAGAGGATTAATTTGAACATCTGAAAAGGCATTGCAACAATAGCTTAAAACTGAACAAATTAACAGAGATAAAATCCCACATAATCTGGGATGGGAAAATTGAAAAACGGAGGGGTTTTCAAGACTTCAAAATTCTTCATAAACAGACTCATGAGAAGTTAACAAAGAGAATACACAGTAAGAAATTATTTCTCAAAAAAACATAAACAACAACAGCAAGAACACAAAGATTTTTTCTAAAAAACGTTTAAAAAGTTAACAGCAACAATAGAGCATTTTTCTCAAAAACCCTAAACCAGAAAAGAGCAATTTTTTTTAAACAGCAAGAACAACACAGTAACATTTTCTCAAAACCCTAAAGACGAAAACGAAGGAAGGAAGTTGCGAAGGTGAGCTCGTATACCTGATTTCGTGGGAAGCGTCGTCGCCGAACCAAGCCCCAGGTCGGTTACCTTTCCTCTCATCTCCTTCTTGTCGCGTTGCTACCATAGCTAGATCTTCATGCATGCGAATCCCTCGCTCTTTTTTGCTTCGAATTGCTGTCGTTGTTGTTTTGATTAAGATTTAGGGTTATGTTTGGGGTTCAGGATCTGGACGAACGTGTAAGACCCCAATTTTGTCCCTAAGATCCCTCATGGCATCATAACATTGCACTTGCATTGCCTCAAGGATCATTAGCATCTTGGTTCCCCTTGCCTTTGGGTGAGACTCCTTGTGAGTGGTTTGAGATCACCAAGCATGCTTGAATTGTATATCATTTGCTTTTCTCACTTTTGTTTACTAACCAAAAGAACATAAATATGTCACTAACATCTTTTGTTTGTAGCTTGAGCAACCACAAGGTCCAAAGCTTCTAGGAGATCATTGGTACAAAGACATGGTCAAGAGGAGATGATAGCAAGCATGGTAATGGTTCCCAAAGCTATCATCCATCAAATATGCCTCCCTAGTACCTCAATGCATCATTTTGATCAAAGCAAGTCAAAGGGTTTGAGGTCTTGTTCTTCAAGGAAACCCTAATTCATCTTTGCACCACAATGCCTTGCTCCTGAAGCAACCTCAACCCATGATCAAATATAATCAAGGGAAGTTCTTTAATTATTCATTTCATACATATTTGAGCTTATTTGAGTGTCCTCAATCATCAATTCCTCAAGATATGAGTCATGGACTTGAGAAGTTGATCAGTCAATTCATCTGACTATTTTGAAATGCACTGAGACCTAACGTTTTATGTGTTGGTCAAATGGAGATGGTTCCAAAATAAAAATTGTTCTTAAGAACAATATGAACAAATTTCATGTTCATAAAAAATTGATTTGAAGCTTGTAAGGTCATCTGTCATTCCAATACATTATAGGTCATTTTAACTGAAACCCTAATTTTGGGTCAACTTCCCAAGGACATAACTCATTCAATTTTTATGATTTTGAGGTGGGATCAAATGCGTTGAAAATATTAAGATGTTTACTTCAAATGTTATGTTGAACAAAATTTCAAAATCTCAAAGGAAATACATGTGATAACGCAAGACATTATAGGTCCTTTTTGACCAAATGCATTGAAAGTAAAAAAAGTCCAACTTCAAGTGCCCATAACTCTATCATAAAAAATCCAAATGATTCCAAATTTAAGTCCATTTTGATTACCTTGAAAAGATTTACAACTTTGATGTTGGAGGTTTTTTCATTTGAGGCTTGCATCATCAAAACAGAAGGGCTTGAAAGTTGGCCAAATTTAGAAACCTTGCATTGACATGTTTTGCACATCACACTTTAAACTAAAATTTCATAAATTTCCACACTTCAAATGAGTTTTTGTCCAACATAACATTTGTTCCTTATACAAAGACCTTTCCAACCATTACCCACATGCCTATGTTTGGATTTTCTAAATGGTATTTTCGAAGAGGTGAATGTTTAGGTCAAAATTATGGAATGCACATGAAATCTTGTTGCACAAGCCAATTCAGAGCAAATTACACGTCCAAACCTTTGGCATTGGAGTTCAGCTTGCAATTGGCATTGTTTTTGGGCCTTGTGCATGATCATGCAAGCCCATGCAAGTGGTATCCAAATTCATGCACACAGATCATTTCATCATTCCCTTGCCTTCTCTCTATAAATAGAGACCTTATGCCATTCAAATTGGATACCTTATTCAACCTGAATTGCTGCAAAAATCAAAACTCAACTTCTCACAAAAGAAGCAATTTCATTTTTCTCAAATTTTTCAGATCTAAAATTCAACTTCATCTGGTTGAATTCTTAGAGCTAATGCTTCTAAACATCCATCATTCATCTCATTGAACTTCTGTTTTGGTAAAGCAAGCAAGGAATCGAGCTCAAGTTACCAGAATTCAAGCTTACACTTCAACTGGTATTTTCTTTGAATCTCATCATCCATTGACCTATTTGCTTGGATCTTGTGTTGGCTGAAGTCCTCTCAATAGAGGCATCATGTTTATGCATTCAATTTTTGAAATCCATTGAGTTCATGATGAACACCAGATTTTTCTACCTCTGATTTCTCACACCATGGAGATCTAGAGTGAAAATGGATGGTACAAGGATGATGTACATCATCCCAGCTTTCTAAAGATGTATAGATCGTGCATTTTCATTAAGGTTTGGATCTCTGCAATTTTCGCCGAAAAATCCAAGTTCACCGGAGAAGACGGTGGCTCCGGTGGCTTCATCATTGCCAGATCAATTCCTGGCCGTGTGATCTCTTTTCCAGATCTAATCTGGACCTTCCATCCTTATGACTTTTTATATTGCCTCGTGTGTCTCAGTTACCTAAGGCATAGGATAAACGCGCGCTGAGAGCCCTTGGATTTGCCAAGTCATTTAATGAAATGAATCCAACAGGTGTGCTTTTTTCTATTTTCTGATTTAATCCATTTTATTTTCTTAATTCCATTTTATTTCAAAAAATCATATCTCTCTCATTTTAATTCCAAAAATTATGGGACCAATTGCATTAGTCTCCAAATAATTTCTAGTTTCTATTTCTCTTTTTTTTATTTTTTTATTTTGTCATTTGATATTTTTTGTGAATTTTCTCTTTTCTGGTTTTTTTTAATTCATTTTAAATAGTTTTTATTATTCAAAAAATACAAAAATATTTTCCTAACCTATTTGAATGATGATGGATCTATGAAAAATATTCTCATCAATTTTCAAATTGATTTGAGATTTATTTGAGATTTTAGTTCAATTAGGTTATTTTTATTAATTTTTAATTGATTAAAAATAGTTTCTGACTTTTAAAAATGCTGAAATTTTTTGTCAAACTTTGTTTGACCTTGTTGAACTTGGGATAAATTACTTGGACCTTTCAAGGTTGATTTGAAGTAATTTTGAAGTTTGACCTTTCCATTATTTTAATTCAAGTTTAATTTTAAACATTAAAAAATGCCAAAAATAGTTTATTCATTTCTTGACTCCCAATCTTCATCTCACTTCTGTTTTTGATTGTTTGACCTTGACTTTCAATGTTATTGGTCAACATATGAGGATTGGTACATTGTACTTCATTTAATGCACTTTAATTTTGCCATTTCCATTTCTCTTATCCATCTTCTCCTTCTTCTTCTTCTTCTACTTCTTTTCTTCTTGATCAATGAGTTGAAGGTTGATAAGTTAGCATTGGTTAGGGAGATTTAATCTTCCTTGATTCAAATCTAATTCATCTTGATCAATTGATCAAGTGAATGTCTTTGCATTAAGGATAAGTTGTCTTTTAAATCATGCAAAAGGCTTAAACCAATACAAGATCAATTCTCATTTTCTTTTTGGCATGGCAAGTTGTTGGAACTTGGTTCTCTAATCAAGACTTCTAACTTGTGTTGTTGCCTATATTATTATTGACCGACTTCAGATAGTTGTGACTTCTATATAAGTCCAATTACGATTGCTTAACATAGCGCTAAATTTTCCTTATGGCACACTAACTATTGACAATTAACATTTGCTTTATGCAATTTACTTTTATGCACTTTACTATTCTTGCATATATTATCCATTTGCTTTTCTCTTTGCTCACTTGAGCACATGTTTATGTTAATGCCATTTGCCTTTTGCTCACTTGAGCACATAATTGTGTATATATTATTGTGCTTGTGTTTTTGTTTTGATTGTTGTGGATCAAATGCAAAGAAATGGACTTAGTTTCTAGGACTTTCCCTATGCAAAAAAATGAAGAATTGGACTTAGATTCTAGGACCTTCCTTATGCAAAATTGGAGTAAAAGGATCTTAATGATGAAGATGGATTGGAAGGACCAAATCTCTAAACTCACTTTTGTCCATTCTTGTTTTACTTCATGGAACTTTTGATGTGTGTGCTTTTGTGCTAGGAGTTTCCATTTGAGCTTAATTGGAGGACCATTGCCATGTTCATCCAAGTGGAAGATACAAGATACATTGAGGATCTTTTAAGAGACTTGTTTGATTGCTTATGCTTTGTGGTTGATTATTCCAAAGGATGGGAGCTACTTGGATCATCAATATGATCTCAAGAGAGGGACTCCATTGTGGTTTTGATTCTTCATCCCTTCTCTTTTTGTTTTACTTAGGACTTAGCCCTTCTTCTTCTTCTCCCACTTTAACCCAAGCCAAAACTTTTTGGGCAAACATTTAACCATTGTTTTCAAACATTAGAAACCTAGGCCTTATGCTTTTGATTTTCAAACTTTCTTTTTCATAACACTTATTTTGAATTGAACCTTAAGTCAACTTTGACCATTTTTGTATATACTCCTAATTGGTAAATATAACCCATTCAAATGCCTTTTGTGGTTCCAATGACCACTTTCTTAATCAAAAAACTTTCATAACCTTTAGCTATTAGGTTTGAGTTATCCTTGTGGTAGATGCAATACTCACCTATATCCTTAGTGATGGACAATAAGTCTTCCATGCTTATTATAGGTTTAACCCCTCACTAGCATGTTGAAGTTATCCTCACATGGTGGATTTGTGGTTTGGTTGAGTTTTCTCCCTTTGATAACAAAAGACCTTAAGGCTTTTGGACCAATCAATTCACCCACTTGTTTTGATATTTTTACCCCGAACTATGAGGTTTTGATCCTAATCTTTTTATAAGATGGTACGTAGGCAATGGGTTTATCCATCCAAACACAAAAATGTAAATAACTTGTATATTCTCTTCTCATCTCTTCAATCATGTTTGCACAAACAAATTTTTTCACAAAACAACAACCTTTGCAACAAGTATGAAAAGGGCTCTCTAGGAGTACCTAGGATGTTTTGGGTGTCTAACACCTTCCCATTGCATAACCAACCCCCTTACCCAGATCTCTGTTTCTTTTACTAGTTTTTGTTAAAACTATTAGGTTTTTGTTCGCTTTCTAACCATTCCTTTGGATAAATAGAAGTGCGGTGGCGACTCGACTTGTATGATTTACCTTGGATTTAGTCAATATCTCTAATGGTAACGAATACCCCGCTACAGAAAAGTGGCGACTCTGCTGGGGACCATTTGCCTAGTGGGTCTTGCCAACTTTTCATGCTTGTTGTATTGTATTTGTTTTGTGACATATTTTTGTGCAATTTGGGATTACTGTATTGTATGTAATGATTGATTTGCTTGATATTAATTCCTTGTATGCTTGGTGATATTTGTGAGATGAGTTCTATACCCGGACTCGAGTGCACTTAGGATAGGAGAATGGCGTAGTCTTGTTGACTTGTGTGGAGTTATTCCTTAGCAAGTTAACTTGCAAGTCCCTTCACTTGGTGGAGGTTTTATTGGGATCAATAATGTCACACAAGTAAGTTGTGGTTAGACATTACCCTTTCCAATATAGACCTTAGAAGCCAAGGACCTTAGTTTACCAAGCCCATCTTGGCCTATTTTTAGGATGTAGTGCGAAAGTCATTCAAGTGTAATATTTGATACGATTGTTACACGATACTACACTCATAAGAGTCTCTCTTGAGAATATTTTTGGAATACGAGTCGTCGTTTCTCCGATAATATCCGAAAGATGGGATGATGACTATGGGAACCTCTTGTAGAACATGTCTGGTAGGTAAACCCTAGTACACTCCCTTTGGGGTGGTTCTTAACCTAAACCCCATGCTCGTGACTTGCAACAAACCTTTGATTCATGGTTGATCCGTTTATGTATGCTTAATATCAATGGAGCTTGGGTGTAGATAAGGTGTAAACCATAATCCACCAAAATGGATGATTGATATTAAGGATGACATGATCCATCCCATGACCTTTGTTTGGTGTGCTTTGCTTGATCCTTGAGTGTGATTGTTGCATTCATGCATTCATGCACTCATTTGCATCCATATCATCAATAATGAAGAAAATTTTCAAGGATCTTAAGGGGTTTATTTGCAAAATTTTCAGACATGGAAAGACAAAGAAGGAATACAAAGAAGTACAGCTTCAGACAACCAGATTTGAAAGAGTTAAGGAATCTGACATCCTATGTATTGGATCCTTTGGGCTTCAAAGCTCGTTTTGGGAAGCTTCTTCCTCTTCTGACTACTCAGGTGGATGAAGGGTTGATGAGTGTATTGGTGCAGTTTTATGATCCCTTGTACCGTTGCTTCACGTTTCCGGATTTCCAGCTTTTACCTACGCTTGAGGAGTATGCCTATCTTGTGGGTATACCTATTCTAGACCAATTGCCGTTCAGTGGCTTGGAGAGTATTCCTACTTCTCAAGAGATAGCTGACATGTTACACATAGATGAATCTCTGGTTGGTGCTCATATGACTACCAAAGGTGGAATTCAAGGTCTCCCTCCTGAGTTCCTCATTGCTCAAGCTACTATATATGGGAAGGCCATGAGCGAGGATGCCTTTGAAGCCATATTTGTACTTCTCATCTATGGATTGGTATTGTTCCCCAACATCGACAAGTTTATGGATGTGAACGCTATGAAGATCTTTTCTACTCTTAATCCCGTTCCGACTCTATTGGGTGATACCTATTTCTCTTTGCATATGAGGAATGCAAAGGGTGATGGCGCCATTGTGTGCTGTTTGCCTCTGTTGTATAAGTGGTTTATTTCTCACTTACCACAGACGGTCGCCTTCAAGGAGAACAAAGGATGTCTACGGTGGTCCACGAGACTTATGTCTCTCACCAATGATGATATCTCTTGGTATAATCGTGTGTATGATGGTGTGGAGATTATCGACTCTTGTGGTGAATTCTCCAATATACCTCTTCTTGGTACATGTGGTGGGATCAACTACAACCCTGTTTTAGCACGTCGTCAGCTTGGGTTCCCCCTAAAGGATAAACCTAATAACATTCTGTTAGAGGGTGTGTTCTTTCAGGAGGGTAAAGATCCCCAATGCTTGAAGGGAAAAATGGTCCGCGCTTGGCGCAAGATTCATAGGAAAGGAAGGAAAGAGTTGGGTCCTAAGAACTGTGTCGCTTTGGAGCCTTATACTGCTTGGGTTAGGAAGAGAGCTTCTAAGTATCTCATACCTTACGAGTATCCGAGACCTACACCTTTGGTTATGGTTGGGCCTTCAACCCTCCCTAACCAAGGAGTTGAGGAGTTGAGGGACGAAGACCGATCACGTGCTTGGATCCGTGAACGCGAAGAGTTGCTTCAGCAGATTAAGGAGAATGATGCTTTGATAGAGTTCCTCGAACATCAGGTTATTGATGATCCTAATGATGCATTGACTTCTCTACTTCCTCAGTCTTTCAAGTATTGGAAGAGGAAGTATGATCGACTCGCCAAAGAGAAGGCGGATATGGAGGCAGCCTACGAGAGGGAGGTGAAGAGACTTCGCGCATCCTATCTTCCTGTGTCTCGAGCTTTAGATGATTATTTCTAGGGATCCATAGGATGATTATTTTCCTTTTCTCTTGTATATGATTGACAATGTTGTACTTCTTTTCCCTGATATTATTTTATGAGGTATTTCCATATGTGATAAATGTTTAATATTTCCAAAATTTGCAAATAAAACCCTAGAGTTCCTTTGAAATAAAAACAAATCATATGCACAAACATCGCATGTATCATGTGCATAAGCAGGTTTTGTTCCCGGCGTCTTGTCCTGTGGTCTAACTCTGTGTACTTCATTTATTTTGAAGACAAGCTGACTCACCGGTACTACACTAGAGCCAACATTTCAAGACTGATGGATCATCTAGAGCAAGAGAATCGTGAGCTGAAAGAGGAAGTGGCCAGACTGAGTGCCTTGATGGAATCATTCTTGGCTGCCCAGAGCCAGTCCTCTCCGACGCCTTCAACTCCTTCCCAGAGGACAGTAATCTCTGAGATTGTCTCCTCAATTGTGCCTGCAGCCAGTGCACATTTTGCTCCAACGGCCATGCCAGGCGGATTCCTGTGGGGGATGCCTCCCAATTTTATGCCTGAGGGTCCTGCTCCAACTTTTGCTTCTATGTCGGCATCTAGCCCAGTCCTTGTTGTTCCTCCTCCTGCCGTGCATACCATGCCCAGGGTAGACGACACCATTTATCATTCTGAGTCGTCTGAAGGCCCAGATGTCTATGAGAAGATGGACGCTATGAACGATCAATTTCTTGAGCTTCTCAAGGAATTGAAAACTCTCAGAGGAAAGGATCTTTTCGGCAAGTCTGCTACCGAACTGTGCTTGGTCCCCAATGTGAAGATCCCTGTGAAATTCAAGGTCCCTGACTTTGAAAAATACAAGGGAAATACTTGTCCTCTCAGCCACCTGGTCATGTATGACAGGAAGATGTCAACTCAGACCGACAATGATCAGTTACTCATCCACTACTTTCAGGACAGTCTGTCTGGTGCCGCCCTGCGTTGGTATATGGGTTTAGACAACACGAACATCCGATCCTTCAACGATCTTGGCGAGGCCTTCGTCAAGCAGTACAAGTAAAATGTGGATATGGCTCCCGATAGGGATCAATTGAGGGCCATGTCCCAGAAGGACAAGGAAACATTTAAAGAATACGCCCAGAGGTGGCGAGAGTTGGCAGCACAGATTGTGCCTCCGCTAGAAGAGAAGGAAATGACCAAGATCTTTCTGAAGACCTTGAGTTCATTCTATTATGAGCGGATGATCTCTAGCGCTCCTTCTGACTTCACCGAGATGGTGAATATGGGGATGCGTTTAGAAGAAGGGGTTAGAGAAGGACGTCTAACCAGAAAAGAAGGCTCTTCTGCCAAACTTTATGGGGCGTTTGCTAAGAAGAAAGAGGGAGAGGCACATGCCGTGACTTCCCATGTGAAACCAAGAAGACCCTAGGTGAGGAGGAAGACCGTGCGTCCCGCCGGTAACCAGCACCAGGTGGCGCATATAGCACCTATTTTCAGAGACAATCAATAGTATCAGCAACATAACAACAATCAGCAACCACATCCGCAATATCAGCAACAACAACACCGACCGCAGCAATAGGCCTATCAGCCTCGAAACAGTAATCAAACCAGCACGAGTTACAAGAGGAAAAGGGTCACCTTTGATCCTATTCCAATGACGTATGCAAAATTATATCCCTCCTTGATAGAGAGGAAGTTGATTACTCCGAGAGACCCACCGGCTATACCTGCTAACCCCCAGTGGTGGTATAAGCCTGAATTACACTGTGTCTACCATTCTGGTGCTCCCGGCCATGACGTGGATAATTGTTACCCTTTGAAGACCAAGGTTCAAGACCTTGTGAGGTGTGGCATTTTGTGTTTCGAGGACGTAGGTCCTAATGTGAAGAAGAACCCATTCCCTGAGCATGGGAAATCTGTCAACATGGTCCAGGGCTGCCCTGGCAAGTACAAAGTCAAATATGTCAGTCATATTCGACAGTCTCTTGTCGAAATGCTTCGTTTGCTATGTGAATACAGTCATTATGAGCACGACCATGATAGATGCCGAGTATGCTCGGTTAACCGATTGGGTTGTCGCCAGGTGCGCAAGGATATTCAGGAAATGCTGGATGAAGGAGTCATTGAGATTCTTTAGAATAGGAATGTTGACGAAGACGAGCCTGTTATCATCAAGTATGATGGTAGCAAGCAGAAGGCTTCTCCTGTTCTTATCATTAAGCCTGCCGGTCCAGTACCGTACTCTTCCTAAAAAGCAATTCCCTTTCGTTACAATGTTGTTGCTGTAGAAGATGGGAAAGAAGTGTCCTTACCATCTTCCTCTGTTGTTAATATCACAGATGTTAGTGGTTTGACCCGCAGCGGTCGTGTGTTTTCAGCACCTCCCAAGCCCCAGGCTAATGCTGATTTTGTTGAACGCCCGATTGGGAATGCTATGAGCACCCCGAATCCGGCACTTGTTGTTAAGCCCTCCTCTACGTTGATAACTCCTATTTCTGTTGGCCCAAGCGGCAATGTGAAATAAGACCGTGATGAGATGCTGAGGCTCATCAAGAAAAGTGAGTACAATGTTGTAGACCAGCTTCTACAAACACCATCCAAGATATCGGTGTTATCTTTGCTCTTGAATTTAGAACCACACAGAGAGGCACTGCAGAAGGTATTGGATGTGGCATATGTAGATCATGATGTCACAATAGAACATTTTGATAGCATTGTTGCAAACATTACTGCTTGTAGCAATTTGAGTTTCTGTGACTCCGATCTCCCTGAGGAGGCAAGAGACCACAACATGGATTTACACATATCTATGAATTGCAAAGACGACGCCATGTCCAATGTGTTGGTGGACACTGGGTCATCACTGAATGTATTGCCAAAAACCACTCTCTCAAAACTGTCATATCAAGGATCTCAAAACGGTGATTGGGGAAGTTGATCTCCCAGTCAAAATTGGACCAAGTGATTTCCAAATTACCTTCCAGGTTATGGATATCCACCCATCGTATAGCTGTCTCTTAGGCAGACCATGGATTCACGAGGCAGGTGTCGTGTGTGATACGGTGAACTGACTTTGTGTTTTTGCTTTGAAAAGCAATGTTGCGGATAGCAAGAGTCGCCACCGACTTTTCTTTTATCCAATAAGGAAAGGCGGAAAAGAACATGAAAGACCTTGATTAGATTTTGAGTTTGGGAGGTACATTATACAAAGGGAAGGTGTTAGCACCCTTTGTATCCATGGTTATCCATGGGCTCTTAATTGCTTAACTCACTTATGTTTTCCTTGTTTGAGAAAGTGTTTGAGAAATGTGGTGTGTTTAGAAAATATTTTGAAAGGAGAGTTTAACTTTGTAATGATTCTTGTACGAATGTATACAAAGTGTTTATCTCGTTTGATTTTGAAAGTTGTTTAGAAAAATATAACTCGGCAATGATTCTGGTGCGAATCTATACCAAGTGGTGATTTTCTAAAAGATGTTATGAAAAGTGTAAGGTGTGAAAAGTATTTTAAGTTGTGAGCAAGCATTTAAGAGTTATACCTAACCAAGATCTTTATAGGTATTTCCTATCCTTATGAGGGTAAACCTGTCCTTACTATTGAGAAGTAAGTAGTCTTATCCTTTGGATGTAAAGGGACATCGTGGGGTCGTCGATTGGTCATTGGAGGCAACATTTGTAAGGATACCTTAGCATTCGAAGGGACGATCATCATTTAATCATAGGCTACAATGAAGGGTCATCGAGGGACAAAGTCATATATTCGAAGGCAACGTTCGAGGGACAAGGTCATATATTCGAAGGCAATGTTCGAGGGACTATGATTTATCTTGTAGGGACATTGACCTTTTGATCGAAGGGACTATGACTTATCTGTTTAGGGATGATGATAATTTAATCGAAAGGGTCTTTGCTAAGGGCATCCCCACATTCGCGGGACATGACCGTAATATCGTAAGGCAACAAAGAGAGGGTTACCCTAGAGGTGCAAGTGTGGAAATGATTGGATTCAGATATATTATCTTGAATTAATTTATCTAAATTCGATTATTTATCTTTCCATGCAATCCTATTAGCATACATCTAGACAGTTATATTCACAGTATGGAAAAATTAAAGTGCGAAAAATAAGACTACGCTATTACATGGCTTCGGGATGGGGGGTACATAATTTAAAAGGGGATATAAAATATCTAAATCTTAATTAACGAGTACAAAAGTAAAAGGGCATACAAAATAATAAAATGAAATAAATAAACTAAATTTAAGAATGAATTAAGAATATTTTTAGTCTACAATAATAGATTTTTTGTTTTTTATGAATTTATAGAAAAACATAGACTAAATTGATAGAAATTTTAAAAGAAAAGAGGAAAAAAAAGTAATTAGATTTTTATTATTCAAAATAGCCCATTTTAATTAATTAAGTGATATATGAAAATTTAATTAATAAACTAGATTAAATTATATCCTAGTTTAAATAACTAATATAATATATTAATTAGAAAATTAACTAATGGGTTTTATTTTAATAATAGAAAAATAGTGGTGAATTAATTATAGTGGAAAGGGAGTAAACATAGTAAAACACTCTACGTTGCAGTGAGGGGGGAGCTACCAACGAGCCATGTTGGTCCATTCGTTATTTATTCGCCTTCATTAAAATATATATTAATTCTACATGGATTTTTCCATTTTGACACAACACCACCATGCATGTTACAGCTTTCTCTCTTACGGCAAGCTACTTTATTTTTTCTCATGTTGTTTCTTTCATGTGAATACAACAAACCTGTAACTTCATCTTATATCAAACCACACACATAAAGTAAGATCATATATAATCATCATGCAATAATAAAAATAGTCATGCACAAATCAAGAAGCTTATATTATTTTACTCATGTATTAGTTCTCTTTACTGCAAGTGATAATGATAAAACAAACCTTACACATACATGTTAAAGACAACCAAGGATTTATATTATCACCATTATATCATCATCATCATTATTATGTAATAACAGCATGTGAAATAAACATAATCATGCTAGAAACAACACTCATATAATAATAATTAAATGGCAGATATAATTCTTTAATCATGCAAACAGAATTTCTCCAACATGCTATGACATATCAAGAACAGATGCATACTTGAATAAAGCAATATCAACATCCATCAAACCATGAATACATCATCTCAATATATATATTAAACCAATATTATTCATGCATGAATCAAGGAGTATTGCAAGGTAATCATGCTGGATGCAAATTCCATAATAAACACTTACTGGGGATTTGATTCTTCTAGCTTGTTCATTGTATGTGTGTTGTTCTTATTCAGGCTATGAGTGTTTTATGGTTGCTTCTCTTTTCCCTGCCCGTGAATCTTCTTGCTTCTGCTTTGCCTTGTGTATCTTCTTCTCCTGTATCTCTGCTGTTTTTCCTCCTCCCTCTCGCTGCAGTCATATGAAGTATTTATAATGGTGTGGATTAGGGTTTAACCTTGCTAAATATTTGGATCCCTTCCTATACTTTAGGGTTTAACCTTGCTAAATATTTGGATCCCTTCCTATACTTTAGGAGAGTTAGGGTTTAACCTTGCTAAATATTTGGATCCCTTCCTATACTTTAGGAGAGTTAGGGTTTAACCTTGCTAAATATTTATTAAATACAAATATTATTATAAATAATGAATAATTTAAATAAAAATTAATTTAAATTTTAGTTACATAATTGAATTAAAATTTAAACCTATTTCTATTTTTACTTTCATCATAAAAAAAAATCAAAATTATTCTTACTTATATCAACCAAAATTATTTTATAATTTATGGGCTTTTAAAAAATGTTACTCTTATAAATAAATTTTATTAAGTAAAAAACGTGAATTACTAAATAAATACTATTTATAAATAATGAATAAATGGAACATGAGTCACTAAATTATAAAAAATACTTATTATAATTTAATGAGCTTTAACAAATAAAATTAATTTAAAATTTTAATTATACAATTAAAATTCAAATCTATTTTTATTTAGCATTAAATTAAAACTATTTTATTTATATATATATAATTTATTTATATCATACGGATAACCAAAATTATTATTATTTTTTATATATGTATCACATAATAAACAAATTAAAATTTATAATTTATATGAGAATGTATGCTAATGAATGAATGCAAATGTGAAATGAATGACATGCATGAATCAATTTATCATAAAAATTAACAGGCAAATTTTGGGGTATGACAGCTGCCCCTGTTCAATATTCTTAAACCGAGAGAATTAGAATGGTATGTACGCCATTCGTGATCTGGAGGTGGAAGATTATTGAACACTTAGAATGCCCCCAAAATTTGCACTTGTTAATTAAAAGATAGTCTTGATGGAGATGGGCTTAAAGATGCCATTCAGAAAGTTTGATGATGAGAGCTTCAGAGTGCGTCGTACATTAGACCATATGTGAAGACATGGGTGTCACACTGGGTCGTATGCTAGACCGTATAATGAGTCATCCATTAGGTGATATTAGGGTGAGCTGAACCTGATGAGATAAGGATCAGAATGGGTCATACGCTAGACCGTATCTGAGTAGCAGAGTGAGCCGTCCGTTAGACTACATTTCAGAATGTACCGTACGCTAGGTAGTATCTGATGAGAAGAGCCAGACTGGGTCGTACACTAGGCCGTATCTGAGTTGCAGAATGAGCCGTCCATTAGGCTGTATCTGAGGATAAAAGTTTAGAATGGATCATACGCTAGATCGTATCTGAGTAGCAGAATGAGTCATCTGTTAGACTACATTTCAGATTGTACCGTACGCTAGGTAGTATCTGATGAGAAGAGCCAGACTGGGTCGTACACTAGACCGTATCTGAGTTGCAGAATGAGCCGTCCATTAGGTTGTATCTGAGGATAAAAGATCAGAATGGATCATACGCTAGATCGTATCTGAGTAGAAGAATGAGCCGTCCATTAGGTTGTATCTGATGATAAAAGGGGTAGTCATACGCTAGACTACATTTCAGAATGTACCGTATGCTAGGTAGTATCTGAGGGGATGAATATCCAAATGGGTCGTACACTAGACCGTATTGGAACAGTTGAAGGAACCATATGTTAGGCTGAATCCGAATGAGCCGTACGTTAAGCTATATCTGATAATATTTGTATATGTTGTATTTGCAATAAATTTCTGGGATGGGCTTAAAGATGCCATCATTAGAAGGATACCAGAATGCTTGTCAGAATGAATATTCATATGGATTATATCTGAAAGATGTATCTGAATCTTGAATGTAATCGATAAAGATATCCGTCTGAATGAATCTTTATTTTGACTGTATCAGGAGGATAATTAAAGTGGAAAAAAAAAGAGTTAGCCTCATGCCATGTCATGATGCATGAGATGTTTTATGCTCTTGAAAATAAATGTGAACATTGCATGCATGTATATGCTGTGAAATGATGCATGAATGAATTATGCGTCAGAAATTTTTTGCCATGGGAAAATAAATCCCGATATTCTGGTTGGAGATATTTGTATTGATGACCCTTTCTTAGCTGGGGATATTTGATTTCTGTCTGATGGTAGAAATATTCAACAGAACCTGACTGGGGATAAAAGAGATGACCAGTCTGTCTAGTAGTGCCAATTTCTTCCGGGAATAACTGGTTTTGCTGGGGAATAGGATTTGCAACCGGATTTGTTAGAACGCATGGTTAAACCTTATCCTTGATCCTAAAGTCTTTTAGTAATTGCTATTTCTATTTTATGCATGTATTTTCGGTAAACATCAATCATATTCAAATGCATATATTAATTCGAATTAAATCAATGGACGTTTATGCAAACAAAACGGAGAAGGTAAAACAAAAGTATCTTTTTGGAAATAAAATTGTATTGATTTTGAAAGAGGGCCTATAAACGAGCAATTTTAATACAAGGAGACATAAATCCTAGTAAGAGGAAATTGTCAAGAAAGCAAAGAAAAAATAGCTATGAAAAAAAATCCTATTGATTTTAATTCTACTACTGCTATTATGTCTTCAAGCATCTCATCTCTTGATGTCGGATAGAAGTAATTGGCTTGTTCAGTCTCTTTGACTTTGGTGAAGTTGACCGAGAACGGGACATAGTCATACACTTTAATCCCTAATTTTTTCCTGGACCGCCTTTTCAGGTTTTCAGTCCACCAAGATACCCTGTTTTGCCCAAGCCGCCTTTTCAGGTTTTCGACTTGTCGGGTGTACACTTTTATATGTTTATCCCTAATTTCTGCCCGAACCCTTTTGGTTCGCCGGGATGCCCTTACTTTTGCCCAGATATGTCGACCTAGCGGGTCTCTTTTATGCGTAGTATTTTTTAACTATGTCTGCGTTCACGGGATGTGGGAAATCTTCGCCATCCATTGTAGCAAGCATCATGGCTCCACCAGAGAATACCTTCTTAACTACAAATGGACCTGTATGTGGGAGTCCATTTGCCTCTAGGATCACCTTGTGGTAGAATGATACGCTTTATCACCAAGTCTCCAATTTGATACACCTGCCTCTTGACTTTTTTATTAAATGCATGGGTCATGCGCTTCTGATATATCTGCCCATGACAAACAGCCGCAAGTCTCTTTTCATCAATCAAATTTATCTGATCGAGTCGAGTCTGAATCCATTCATCTTCATCTAAGCCTGCATCTTTCATAATTCTTAGAGAGGGAATCTGAACTTCCACTGGTAAAACGGCTTCCATTCCGTAGACAAAAGAGAAAGGAGTTGCCCCTGTCGAAGTGCGTACTGAAGTGCGATAACCATGAAGAGCAAATGGTAACATCTCATGCCAGTCTTTGTATGTTACTGTCATATTTTGCATAATCTTCTTAATATTCTTATTAGCAGCTTCTACGGCGCCATTCATCTTTGGCCGGTACGGAGAAGAGTTATGGTGTTTTATTTTGAATTGCATGCAGAGTTCAGTAATCATCTTGTTGTTCAAATTAGTACCATTATCAGTGATAACTCTTTCAGGGATGCCATACCGACAAATAAGACTATTCTTGATGAACTGTGCCACCACATTCTTGGTGACAGAAGCAAACGAGGTTGCCTCTACCCACTTTGTAAAGTAATCAATAGCAACAAGAATGAAACGATGTCCATTAGAAGTAGTAGGTTTAATCTCTCCAATCATATCAATGCCCCACATTGCAAAGGGCCAAGGGGCTGTCAACACGTTCAATGGAGCGGGAGGTACATGTACTTTGTCCGCATAGATCTGGCACTTGTGACAAGTTCTGGAGTGATGGTGGCAATCAGCTTCCATGGTAGACCAATAATACCCTGATCTTAGAATCTTCTTGGCCATCGTATGTCCACTAGAATGAGTCCCAAAAATACCGTCATGCATGTCTTCCATAATCTTTTATGCTTCCTTTTTATCCATATAGAGAAGCAAAGTCAAATCATGATTACGTTTGTATAATACTCCATTACTCAAAAAGAATTTAGCGGAGAACTTCCTCAGAAATTTTCTGTCATTGATGGATGCCCCTTCAGGGTATTCCTGAGTTTCTAAATATCTTTTTACTTCGTGGAACCAAGGTTTCTCTTCTACTTCATCAGCATTAAGTTCATAACAATATGTTGGTTCATCTAATCGTTCAATGGTGATCATGGGAGCTTCATTGTCCCATCTGACTCTGAACATAGATGACATGGTCGCCAATGCGTCTGCCAACTGATTCTCTTCTCGTGGAATATGTTCGAATGTAATCTCTTCAAAGTATGGGATTAATATCAACACCCGCTCTCGATAAGGGATGAGATTCGGATGTTTAGTGTCCCATTCTCCTTTGATCTGACTAATTACTAAGGATGAGTCTTCGTACACACTCAAAAACTTGATTCTCAGGTCTATAGCAGCTCTGAGTCCCAAAATACATGCTTCATACTCAGCCATATTATTGGTACAATCAAAACATAGTCTAGCAGTGAAAGGCATATGGAAACCCTTGGGAGAAATAATTACAACACCAACACCATTGCCCAATGCATTAGAAGATCCATCAAAAACCATAGTCCATCGGGATCCCAGTTCGGGTCCTTCATCCGGTCCAGGTTCTTCATAATTAGTAACAAGCATAACATCCTCATCAAGGAACTCAAAATTCATAGATTGGTAATCATCAACTGCTTGATGAGCCAAATGATCAGCTAACACACTTCCTTTGAATGCTTTCTAGGTAGTATACTGGATATCATACTCTGTTAAAATCATCTGCCATCTTGCTATTCTTCCGGAGAGAGCAGGTTTCTCAAATATATATTTGATACGATCCCTCTTAGAAATCAATAAAGTGGTATGATTCAACATATACTGTCTTAGTCGGCGAGCAGCCCAAGCCAAAGCACATCAAGTTTTCTCAAGCAGTGAGTATCTTGTTTCACAGTCGGTAAACTTTTTGCTAAGGTAGTATATTGCATGCTCTTTTCGACCAGACTCGTCATGTTGCCCCAGCACACACCCCATTGAATTTTCTAACACGGTCAAATACATGATTAGAGGTCTTCCTTCAACCGGTGGCATCAGAATTGGAGGTTCTTGGAGATACTTATTGATTTTGTCAAAAGCTTCTTGACATTCATCATTCCATATTATCTCTTGATTTTTCCTCAGTAATTTGAAGATGGGTTTGCAAGTAGCAGTCAAATGGGAGATAAATCGGGCAATGTAATTCAAGCGTCCCAAGAAACCTCTGACTTCTTTATTTGTACGGGGAACTGGCATTTCTTGAATAGCTCTCACCTTAGCCGGGTCAACCTCAATTCCTTTACCACTGACAATAAAGCCCAAGAGTTTACCGGATCTTACTCCAAAGGTGCATTTGTTCGGGTTCAATCTCAACTTGTATTTCTTCAACCTCTCAAACAGTTTGTATAAGTGATCGAGATGTTCTTCTTCAGTATGAGATCTGGCTATCATGTCATCCACATATACCTCTATTTCATGATGGATCATAACATGGAACAAAACCACCATAGCACGCTGGTATGTTTCCCCTGCATTCTTTAAACCGAATGGCATTACTTTGTAAAAAGAAAGTGCCCCATTGCGTCACAAACGTAGTTTTCTCCATGTCTTCAGGTGCCATCTTAATCTGGTTATAACCTAAGAATTCATCCATGAATGAGAATACCTTGTGTTGAGCGGTGTTATCTAGCAGAACATCAATGTGCAGAAGTGGAAAGTCATCTTTGGGACTTGCTTTATTCAAATCTCTGTAATCTACACACATTCGCACCTTACCATCCTTCTTTGGCACTGGTACCACATTAGCAACCCATTGAGGATAAGAAGTAACAACTAGAAAACCTGCATTAAATTGTTTCATAACCTCGGCTTTGATTTTCTCAGACATTTCAGGACGCATGCGACGAACCTTTTGCTTAACAGGATGACAATCTTCCTTCATCAGAAAACGATGTACTACTATATCAGTATCCAGTCCTGGCATATCTTCATAAGACCAAGCAAAAATCTCTACATAGTCATGTAACATCTGAATCAATCTTTCTTTGACACTGTTTTCCAAGCCTGCTCCTATTTTGACTTCTTTCTTGTCTACTTCAGTACCCAGATTTACAATTTCAATTGATTCCTCATGCGGCTGTATAGTCTTTTCTTCTTGCAGTAACAGTCTGGCAAGCTCTCCAGGCACTTCGCAATCTTCCTCACTTCCATCCTCGGCTTGGTAGATCGGATATTTAAAGCCATAATTAACAGTAGCAGAATTATTATCAACAGGATCCAGAGTGGATATGGATCTTCAATTTGTTACGTGAGTGTGTGTAAGAAAACATAGCTTATTTGAAAGATGACAGGAAAGATAAAGAGCGCAATATTTGAATGCAAAAAGTCCATTGATTTATTGAATGTGAATATGCTTATGAAAATGGCAAAACCCTTAACAAATTAGCTATTGTGCCCCGGGCATAGACACAATGCTTTAAGAAGTTCAATTGTTCATAATAAAAATTACAAAATTTGAAACACTAAAATAAGCAATAAGAATTACTCCTGACTAAAGGAAATCGGGATAGTGTCTTCAACCTTCCAATTATTGAGTCTGTCACCAATTGTTGGGAAAATCCAGCCATCCAAGTCGCAATCGCTATCAACATCTTCTACAGCATTAATCTGATCTTTGACTATCTTTTCAGAGCTAAACCCCAGGCCAAATTTATCAGACTTATACGGTACATCGATCAGTGACCCCAGCCAGTACGACCACCATCTTCAACCACGGCTTGAGCATCTTTCAGAGAAATCATAGCAGGAGGAGCACGAATAACCTTGGGCACATGGGAAGTTGGCTTAAGGACAAGACTGGTCGGAGGAACTACTTCAAATTACTGAGACGGAGTCTCAAAGAATTCACCATCCATCTCGACGTATCTGAAGGTATGCATACTACTGACAATATATTCTTCTTCTCCACACACAGTGACAATCTTGCCCTCTATTGGATACCTCAGCTTTTGATGGAGAGACGAAGCTACAACACTTGCCCCATGGATCCAAGGGCGTCCCAGCTGTCGCAACCTGAAAAATGGAATGCGAAAAAAAACAACCGGTGAAGAAAGACAAGAGAGTCGCCACCGTGTCTTATTTATCACAAAGGAGGGAAAGGAAACGCTCGAAGTAAACCTGGAAAAAGGAAAGGAGAAGACAGGGTCTCGCAACCAAATCTTGGGTTCGGGAGTCGATTATGCGAAGGGAAGGTATTAGCACCCCTACGCATCCGTAGTACTCTACGGGATCCACTTTTGTAGTTCTTGTCTAAAGGGTGTGGGTTTATCTAATGTGTTATTTACTAAAAAAAGGGGTCAAAAGAAAATGGCTCGCACGGATGTCGCATCCACTGCATACGTATCTCATCTGAATATGAGAATCAGAGTCTTCGTAGCTCGGCTACCTAGGGGTTAAGGGTAATTGTGCTCGCTAAGACATCGCGTCTTATGCCTACGTATCTCATCTGGAATGAGAATTAGAACAAGCCGTAGTTCGGCTAACTACGGGGTTATGGATTGGGTTTTGGACGAACGACGTTACTACGCAATCTACCGGATGCTCGACCTTTGGAGACTTACTCGCCTTTAGTAGAAGGAGTTAACGTGTTCTTAGGAGAAGAAAAATCAACGAGTTGGTAGGGTTAGGGATGCTGATGCAAAAAGGCAGTCCTTGACGAAGGAACCGCGCTACCTGTGGGGATACGAACACATACAAAACAAACATGTATAAAGTAAACGTGCCAACAAGGCAATCAGAATAAATCTCCCAAATGGTATCCCACAAGCAAAGTGGAATATCCAGCGAGCTATCCCTGCAAAAGTCATGTGAGCCTTCACAAAAACTCAACAAAAGGGTTAGTGAAACACGATAAGCATTTTTTTCATGGATAACAGTATGGTTTCAGAAACCTCAAACCCTGTGGCATACACTTCAGAAATTAAACGATTAAGCATTCAAGGCATTATTTATACATTCATACATAATTATGAACCCGTGGGAAAAAACCTAATGAAATTCATCCATCATACCTCAAACATTCAGAGTATTCAACTTCAAAGCACAAAGTTAATGGGAATAAGGGCAAACCTGATTGGAGAGATCAGTTGAAATCAAATGGCACGGCTGGATTTGCAAACCAATGTTAGGGTTTGCTTGAGCTGAAAGTGTGTGAGTCAGAATGAACCTTTCAGAGTTGCCTGGAGGTTGTTGCAGATTAATTCTCACTCTCTCTGTCTAGGTTTCTCTTCAGGTTTTGTCCAGGGTTTTGTTCCAAGGAAACCTCAGAGTGTTTTGCTTCTCTTCCTTTTTTTGTCTGTTCTCCCTCTTTTATAACCTGATTTTCATGGCTTTGTGGGCTCAAATGAGAGAGGTCCAAGTCTGAGATTTTTCTTTTATTTATTTATTTATTTATTTATTTTATTTATTTATTTATTTATTTTTTGTTTATTTTTTGTTTTTTGTTTTGTTTTGTTTTTGTTTTGTTTTTTTTTGTTTTATTTTTTTTATTTTTTTGCATAACACGTGGGCTTCGCCTAGCGAGCATGACAGCTCATTAACAAACCTTTGCTCTTTCAAGATTAACATTTTGACTGACGAATAGACCCCTGTTGGAAGTGACTCAAGTCTTTCCCTTCTGTTGACTGATTCATCTAAATAGAACCCACAAAGTATCCTGGATGATGTTCAAGCTTCTTGGAGCTAATCCCGATTGACATGATGAAATGCAATGTATCTAATGTTAAATGACCTAAAAATGAATGCGTGAATAAGGAGGGCAAATTTTGGGGTGTTACAGCTGCCCTTATTCAGTCATCAGCTATCCCGAGCAGGATGAAAGCGAACAAATTATCAGACAAATAGGGTGAGCTGTGATTGAATACCAAAGACAGACCGAAAATTTGCGCTCCGAGAACACCACAAAAATGCTGAAATACACCGCGCTGTTTATTTCTCTTCCGATCCTCTAGCTGAATCTGAATCAGTCTTCTGACTTAATCTGGAGTTTCGATCCTCTGGCTGAATCTATACTCAGTTTAGTCCTATGGTTAGATGTTAATTTTGATCCTCGAGCTGGAGACGGTTTCAATCTTCTGGCTAGATCTTCTTCGATCTTCTGGCTAGATCTTCTTCGATCTTCTGGCTAGATCTCCTTTGTTTCGATTCTCTGGCTGAATCTATTTTCTTTGATTCTCTGGCTGAATCTACTTCGATCTTCTGGCTAGATCTGAATTGTTTCGATTCTCTGACTGAATCTATTTTCGGTCTTCGGGCTAGACCTGACTTCGATCTTCTGGCTAGATCTTCTTCGATCTTCTGGCTAGATCTCCTTTGTTTCGATTCTCTGGCTGAATCTATTTTCTTTGATTCTCTGGCTGAATCTACTTCAATCTTCTGGCTAGATCTGAATTGTTTCGATTCTCTGGATGAATCTATTTCCGGTCTTCGGGCTAGACCTGACTTCGATCTTCTGGCTAGATCTATTTTCTTCGATCTTCTGGATAGATCTGAATTGTTTCGATTCTCTAGCTGAATCTATTTCGATCTTCTGGCTAGATCTGAATTGTTTTGATTCTCTGGCTGAATCTATTTTCTTTGATTCTCTGGCTGAATCTATCTATTTTTCGGTCTTCGGGCTAGACCTGACTTTGATCTTCTGGCTAGATCTGGATTGTTTTGATGATAAATTCCCATCATCAGGATCTCGCATTTGGGGCATGCGCTGGTTGACCCTCTTTCGAAATCTACAGTCTTCATGTTAGATATGCAGCTTCGAGAATATCCCACTTTTGGGCTTCGTACATGTTCTTCAGGCTAGAACATGTTATAACGACTCTTCGATTAGACTTTGTTTTTTTAATGCGATCCGCGGGCTGGATCCTCTTGTAGGTTGATTTTCTGTTGAGTTGTCAATCTATTCCTCCAGCTGGCTTGCTGGGGAAATAACTCTCGTAGTCGACTCTCTGGCTGAATCTTCGAAATGACCCTCAGGCTGGATCTCTGGAAAACGATTCTCAGGCTGAATCTTCGAAATGACCCTCATACTGGGTCACACACACACTTGATCCTCTGGCCGAATCTCATGACTTTGGTTGTAAAGTAATTTTTCAGTCTGCTTTGAAGAACCTGTTTATCGGCTTATGTGTATGCTTGATATGCATGCAAATGCAAATGCAAATGTTATGCATGGTGCAAAAGAAAAAAGAAATCTGCTTGGGGAAGCAACTCTGGCTGGGAGAGGATCGATGTATCAATCCTTGAATGCTCTGTGGGGAACGATCCGTCTACCGGGACCGGGGAGCCACCAAAAATAAATCGGCCTTTTTTGAAAAGTTGACCTTCCTGGGGAAGTATCAACTATGGAAACTTTTCTTGGCGAGGCTCTGCGAGGAGAGTCTGTGAGGAAAGCACTTCCTGGGGAAATGTCGTAGGAATCGACCTTTGCTGGGGATATGAACTTGCTAATCGTCCTCAGGCTTGGGATTAAAACAAATCTGTTAAAAAAAGTAATCTGCTGGGGACGAGATGAACACTGGGAACACCACCCTCTTGTCTGTTGGGTATGCGACTACTCCGCTGTTGCTGGGAAGATACAGTCTGGCACTATCGACTCCGCTGGGGATATACAGTCTGGATACTGTCAACTCTACTGGGGATATACAGTCTGGATATTGTCAACTCTACTGGGGAACCTGCTCTGCAGAGGAGAGGCTTTGTCAACCACTTGGGGGTGAGGATTCATGACTTGGCATCCGGTTCCTATGACCTGTAACCAAAAAATACACGTATGCCCCGGGGGAATTGCTCGGTTTGAATTCACCGTCCGGGATTAAGCACATTCAAAGCAATTTTGACTGTTTTCCTATGCAAGTCATCTGCAAAAGCCACCATTACATTCAGATGCAATATGTTTCCTCAAGAATTCAGACATCTTTTGCAAACAAACTGATAAATGAAAAGTCAAGAGGCTTTTTAACTGAATTATTCGACTTTTGTTGGTTGAAAAATTTGTGCCAGGAATAGGTGAGTACATCAGGAAGCTGATCCCTGGAAAGAAGCGATCGCTATAAATTGAACAAGAGAAACTATCCTAATGGCAATGTGGAAACGGGGTCCCACCGAGTTTCGACTCTGCTATGGCTCGTATGTCCTCAAGACGCTCTGCTCATCTTGCTTTCTGAAGTGGATGATTAGTCGATCTTTTACCTTCGAAGGTTGCTGGATTGAATGAAACGCTGATATAACACGGATGAACTCAGATCGCAGTTATTCGCTTATTCCCTAACTTTTGCATGGACTGCCCTTTTGGGTTTTCAATCTACTGGGATACCCTTTTTTGCCTAAGCCGCCCTTTCGGGTTTTCAACTCACCGGGTGTACATTTTTTTTTTATATCCCTAATTTTTGCCCGAACCTCTTCATTCTTTTTTTTGGTTCGTCGGGATGCCCCTTTTTTGCCTGGACTATTCTTTTTACTGTCCAGCGGGTTTATTTTATGCGAAGTATTTTTTAACTGCGTCTGAGTTGACAGGGGATGGGAAGTCTTCGCCATCCATGGTTGTTAGCATCAGAGCTCCGCTAGAGAAAACTCTTTTAACCACGTATGGACCCTCGTTGTTCGGTGTCCATTTGCCCCTGTGATCTGTGTTGGGAGGAAGAATTCTTTTGAGTACCAATTCACCGACTCGATACTCCCGAGGGCGCACTTTGTGATCAAACGCTCTCTTCGTCCGTATCTGATATAGCTGGCCATGGCATATAGCTGCTAGTCTCTTTTCCTCAACTAGGCTTAGCTGATTGTATCGAGAACGGACCCATTCTGCTTCGTCCGGCTTCATTGTTGGTGCAGGGAAAAGTTATTCTGGCACAAAATGGCATATGAACCCCCTCCGGTGTGATCAACACCGCACCAACTCCGCGACCATTGACGTTGACCGCCCCATCAAACATCATAATCCATTTGGATTCAGGGTCAGACCCCTCCTCCGGGAGTGGTTCCTCGTAATTTTTCGATTTGAGAAACATGATGTCCTCATCAGGAAAGTCGAACCTCATAAGTTGGTAATCATCAATTGGTTACGCGGCAAGATAGTCTGACAAGTCACTTCCTTTGATGGCTTTTTGTGAAGTGTATTGGATGTCATACTTTGTCAGCATCATTTGCCACCTAGCAACTCTGCTGGCTTTTCAAAAATATACTTGACTTGATCCATATTTGATATCAATAGTGTCGTGTGAGTCAACATATATTGTCTTAGTCGGCGAGAATCCCATGCCAAAGCGCGGCAAGTTTTCTCGAGCAGTGTGTATCTTTGTTCACAGTCGGTAAACTTTTTGCTAAGGTAGTATATTGTATGCTCTTTTCGACCTGACTCGTCATGTTGACCGAGCACACAACCCATTGACCTTTCTAACACAGTCAAGTACATGATCAACGGTCTTTTCCTCTCGGCCTGTAGACTGGCCCCGATCTTGATCTCTTTCTTGTCGTCTTCGGTACCAATGTTGATGGTCTCAACCACCTCCTGATAAGGTGTGATAGCTCGGTCCTCCTGTTTCAACAACCTGGCTAACTCCTCAGGCAATTCACAATCTTCTTCAACCCCTTCTTCGGCTTGATAGCTAGGATTGTCAAAGCCATACTTGGCTATAGCAGTGTCGTTAGCAGTGAGATCCGGGTGATCAGTTTTACGAGGTGTTTTTTGGAAAGAAAAACGAAAAAGAAACATGAAAAAGAAACATTGCCGTTTTTGTAAAAGTAAAAATAATTGAAAGAAAGAGAACACAAAATTGTTTGCAAAAGCTGTCCTTTATTGATGATGAAAATAATTGCGAAATGTAACTAAATGGATGGCCCTTCAGATGAGTCATTACACCTTGGTCAAAGTGTAAGACTTTGTTATGCATGTGATAAAAGGAAAACAATAAAAATTACTCCTTCAGTAGAGTAAACTGGACGACTTTTTCAGACGACCAATTGTCGAGCTTTTCTCCTGGGACACACGGGCGAATCCAGCTATCTAAGTCACAGTCGCTGTCAGCCTTGTCTTCATCTGCAGAATTGACGGTGTGGGGAGAAACCAAACCCCCGTTGGAGAAAGTACCGGTTTCATTGTTCTGAGACCCCAGAGTATACCCCAATCCAAACTTGTCTTCTTTTATGATTGGCTCCACAAATTTGCCCCAGCCTTGGGCATTACCAGCCTTAACCACTTCAACAGCTTGCTTGTATGAAGAGATAGAAGTCCCGACCTTCTCAGACTCAGGTGAAAAGACAGTTTCGGGCGCGACCTCACTGATGTTTATGGCTTCGAAGCCCTGACACAGCATCTCATGCATCTCGCCATCCATCTCCACATACTTAAATGTAGACAGATGGCTAACAAAAATATCCTCTTCACCACAGACGGTGACGATCTGACCTTCTAGTCCATATTTGAGCTTCTGGTGGAGAGTAGAAGTAACAGCACCGGCAGCATGAATCCAGGGTCGACCTAGCAGACAGCTATAGGTAGGCTGGATATCCATCACATAAAATGTACTCTTGAATACCTGCGGTCCAATCTTAACTGGCAACTCAACTTTGCCACAAACAGCTCGCTTAGAGCCATCAAAAGCCCTTACAACTAAATTACTCGACCTTAGGGTGGCGTCATTGCAATCCAACTTAGTTAAGGCTTTCTTTGGGAGAACATTCAGAGAAGAACCTGTATCAACCAAAACATGGGAAAGCACCATCCCTTTGCATTCCATTGTGATATGCAAGGCTTTGTTGTGATTCCTGCCCTCAGATGTTAGGTCATAATCGGTGAAACCTAGCGCATGGCTAGTGTGTACATTCGTAACTACCGACTCCAGCTGGTCAACAGTTATCTCTGGGGGAACATAAGCCATATTCAGTACTTTCAATAAGGCTGCTCTGTGTGCCTCAGAGCACATCAATAGTGAGAGAATGGAGATCTTTGAGGGTGTCTGATTTAGTTGGTCGACTACCTTGTAGTCACTTTTCTTGATAATCCTCATAAACTCATCCACTTCCTTCTCGAATGCGGTCTTAGGAGGAGCTTCCTCGGTAGTAACCTCTTCGATGGATACATGTTTTCCTTTAGCCTTGGCAGCTGCCTTAGCTTCAGCATTCGTGCGCAATGTTGATGGTGCAAATAGGCGTCCACTGCGAGTGAAGCCACCAATTCCTCCAACATTGTCTACAGCGGAGCTAACAATGTCAATGTCTTCTTCGTTAAATTTCTGCCCCTGGTAGTAGATATCATCCCCATAGTGCCACGGGATAGCACTGTCTTTCTCATACGGAACAGGTCCTGGTACCGTGATGGTGACCGGACCAATCAAAATCGGTTGAGGGTTGTCAGAGTAAATTGGTACTGGACTTTCTGGGAAATATATTGTTATCAGAGCGGGTCTCTCGGGAACATATATTTCTTCAGAAGTGAAATAAAACGTTACTGTCGACACATCATTCTTCACTGGACGAGTCTGATCGAACTGAAGACAACCTTCATCTATCAGTTGTTGAATACCCCTTCTCAAACTATCACATCCGTTCTCGGCGTCTTGACAATTTCTGCACTCTTCCCCACAGCCCGGGAAAATCCGTCCTTTCAAGAGTCGGTCTTTGACCACCGATAGCGAAGTCTTCACTTTAGTCACACCAAAAACCAAATTCAAAGTTTCCCCACTATCAACAACATTAATCCTCTGCCCGCCGTGAGCTGACATCAGGTTTTGGATAACATTAGGCACCGAAGAAAAATTGATGGCCTGGGCATCTCTCAAATCTTGTACCTTCAGCTGGAGAGCCTTGCAATTATCTGTAGTATGGCCAGGTGCGTTGGAGTGAAAAGCACATCTGGCGTTGACATCATAACCTCTAGGCAGATTGTTGGGATCGACCGGTGGGGCCAGAGTTCTCAACGTAACCAGATTCATGTCAATCAGCTTGGGAAGTAATACAGAATAAGGCATTGGGATTGGCTCAATGACCCGGTCCGCCTGCCTTGGACGTTATTGATAGGGTCTCTGCTGACCCGGATTACCTCCTTGTTGTTGATTGTTGTACCTGGGTTGTTGTTGCGGATGATACTGCGATTGAGGAACAGGTGTTGGAATAGTGACTGCGGCAACTTGATCTTGATAATAATTAGGGCGTCCTCTGCCCCTGCCTCTGCCGGCATATACAACGCTCGTCTCACCTTCTCTTATTCGCTGATCGTTACCAGCAAATGGTTTCTTGGGAACTGATGAGTTAGAAGCACTGTTGTCTTGAATTCGGCCCATCTTCAATAGACTCTCGATCCTTTCTCCAGCAATCACTATCTCTGCAAAGCTGATTGACGGGCAAGCAGCCAATCTCTCGATATAATTGCCTTGAAGAGTGTTCATGAACATGTCCTCCATCTCCCTTTCAGACATAGGGGGTTGGACGGATGCAGCAATCTGTCTCCAACGCTGAGCATATTCTTTAAAGGTTTCCTTGGCAGTCTGAGACATTCCTTGCAACATGGTCCGATTTGGAGCCATGTCCAAGTTGTATTGATATTGCTTGACAAAAGCCTCTGCCAAGTCTTTTCCAGCTCTTGATGGTAGTACGAGACAAATGAGAATACCATTCACGAGAAGCTCCAGTTAAACTATCTTCAAAATAGTACATCCACAGCTTTTCATCTTCAGTGTGAGCTCCCAACCTTCCCAGATAAGACTGGAGATGAGTGCGTGGGCAAGAAGCCCCGTTGTATTTCTCAAAAGTAGGGGGTTTGAACTTGTGAGGGATCCTTACTCCCTGAACCAGACCAAGATTGGTGACATCAAAACCTAAGGAATTTTGAGACTCCAAAGATTTGAGCTTCTCAGCAAGCTCATCCATACAGCGAGTGGTCTCGTGAGCTTCGTCGTGCACAGAGAATTGATCATACTGATAATCTTCTGTAACGGGGTGTCCGTTAATCTGAATTCCTTGATTCACATTGTACCTTCCGCCAATACCATTCCCAGCATTTCCCGTGTTGCCAACATTACCCGGGTTTCCATCAACATTTGCGTTACCCGCGTTTCCAGTGTTCACAGGGTTATCAGAGTTCCCAGGGTTACCAGGGTTCCCGTCAACACTTGGTATTTCCACCTATGGATCGGGCCTCGGTTGCTCAACCAATTCCTTCAGCTTCGCCTGGCCTAATGCCATACCAGTCATCAATGTCATGAACTGATCCATCCTTTCACGCATATCATCCAGCTCTTTCTATATCTGGTCCATTGCTAGTCGTGGACGGTTTTCCTTTGTCGGGTACCTGTGAACTCGCTTGGGACCAATAACTGCCTGCAACAGGGAACAAACATTAGACACTGCGGTGACACCTGCAAAACAAACAAGGGTTAGTATGTATGGTATGCGATTCACTGCTTATTCGATTTTAAGGCCCCCCCTTAAAAAGGGAATACCCAACAAGTGAATAAGCATGAGATGTTGGATGCAAATATGCACATGATGTTATGCAATGCAATGGCATGTCAATCAGAATTGCTGGATCCGCTTGTACATCTGTCAGGTTGCACTGCCTGGAGAGAAATTAAGAGGATCAAGCAAAGCACACCAAACAAAGGTCATGGGATGGATCATGTTATCCTTAATATCAACCATCCATTTTTGGTGGATTATGGTTTACACTTTATCAACACCCAAGTTTCATTGATATTAAGGATACCTGAACGGATCAACCATGAATCAAGGGTTTGTTGCAAGTCACGAGCATGGAGTTTAGGTTAAGAACCACCCAAAGGGAGTGTACTAAGGTTTAAACCTGCCAAACATGTTCTACAAAAGGTTCCCATAGTCATAATCCCATCTTTCGGATATTATCGGAGGAACGACTACTCGTATTCCAAAAATATTCTCAAGAGAGACTCTTATGCGTGTAGTATCGCGTAACAATCGTATCAAATCTTACACTTGAACGACTTTTGCACTACGTCCTACGAATAGGCCAAGATGGGTTTGGTAAACTAAGGTCCTTGGCTTCTAAGGTCTATATTGGAAAAAGTAATGTCTAACCACAACTTACTTGTGTGACATTATTGATCCCAACATGACATCCACCAAGTGAATGGGCTTGCAAGTCAACTTTCTCAGGAATAACTCCACACAAGTCAACAAGACTATGCCATTCTCCTATCCTAAGTGCACTCGAGTTCGGGTATAGAACTCATCTCACAAACAGAACCAGCAGATACGGCAGTCATATGTACATAATGCAATAAAGCAGGTAAATGCTGAAAGATAAATAACTGTACAAAAGAATAAACACCCAATAAACAAACAACCTACAAAAGCTAGGAGGGACTCGCTTAGGGAAACCGGGTCCCCAACAGAGTTGCCAGTTGTCGCAACCTGAAAAATGGAATGCGAAAAAAGACAACCGGCGAAGAAAGACAGGAGAGTCGCCACCGTGAGTTATTTATCCCAAAGGAGGGAAAGGAAACGCTCGAAGTAAACCTGGAAAAAGGAAAGGACAAGACAGGGTCTCGCAACCAAATCTTGGGTTCGGAAGTCGATTATGCGAAGGGAATGTATTAGCAACCCTACGCATCCGTAGTACTCTACGGGATCCACTTTTGTAGTTCTTGTCTAAAGGGTGTGGGTTTATCTAATGTGTTATTTACTAAAAAAAGGGGTCAAAAGAAAATGGCTCGCACGGATGTCGCATCCACTGCATACATATCTCATATGAATATGAGAATCAGAGTCTTCGTAGCTCGGCTACCTAGGGGTTAAGGGTAATTGTGCTCGCTAAGACATCGCGTCTTATGCCTACGTATCTCATCTGGAATGAGAATCAGAGCAAGCCGTAGTTCGGCTAACTACAGGGTTATGGATTGGGTTTTGGAAGAACGACGTTACTACGCAATCTACCGGATGCTCGACCTTTGGAGACTTACTCGCCTGTAGTAGAAGGAGTTAACGTGTTCTTAGGAGAAGAAAAATCAATGAGTTGGTAGGGTTAGGGATGCTCATGCAAAAAGGCAGTCCTTGACGAAGCAACCGCGCTACCTGTGGGGATACGAACACATACAAAACAAACATGTATAAAGTAAACGTGCCAACAAGGCAATCAGAATAAATCTCCCAAATGGTATCCCACAAGCAAAGTGGAATATCCAGCGAGCTATCCCTGCAAAAGTCATGTGAGCCTTCCCAAAAACTCAACAAAAGGGTTAGTGAAACACGATAAGCATTTTTTTCATGGATAACAGTATGGTTTCAGAAACCTCAAACCCTGTGGCATACACTTTAGAAATTAAACAATTAAGCATTCAAGGCATTATTTATACATTCATACATAATTATGAACCTGTGGGCAAAAACCTAATGAAATTCATCCATCATACCTCAAACATTCAGAGTATTCAACTTCAAAGCACAAAGGTAATGAGAATAAGGGCAAACCTGATTGGAGAGATCGGTTGAAATCAAATGGCACGACTGGATTTGCAAACCAATGTTAGGGTTTGCTTGAGCTGAAAGTGTGTGTGTCATACGGTGAACTGACTTTTCGTGTTTTTTTAATCGCAATGTCGCGGTTAGCAAGAGTCGCCACCGACTTTTCTTTTATCCCATAAGGAAAGGTGGAAAAGAACAGGAAAGACCTTAATTTTAAATTCTTAGGTTCGGGAGGTACTTTATACAAAGGGAAGGTATTAGCACCCTTTGTATCCATGGTTATCCATGGGCTCTTAATTGCTCAATCATTTATGTTTTCTAGTTTGAAAAAGGTGGTTGAGAAATGTGTGAAAAATGTTTTGAAAATGAGAATTTAACTTTGTAATGATTCTTGCATGAATGTATACAAAGTGGTTATCTCGTATAGTTTTTGAAAGTAGTTTAGAAAAATATAACTCGGCAATGATCCTAGTACGGATGTATGCTAAGTGATGATTTTCCAAAAGATGTTTGAAAGGTGTAAGGTGTGAAAAGTATTTTTTTGTTATGAATGAGCAATTAAGGTTATACCTGTCCGAGGTCATTCCGGGCATTTCCTATCCTTATGAGGGTAAAACTGTCCTGACTATTGAGAAGTAAGTAGTTTTATCCTTGGGATATAAAAGGGTCATTGTAGGGTCATCGATAGGTCATTGAAGGCAACAGTTGTGAGGATACCTTAGCATTCGAAGGGACGATCATCATTTAACCGTAGGCTACACCGAAGGGTCATCGCGGGACAAAATCGTATTTTCGAAGGCAACATCCGAGGGACCATGATTTATTTTATGATGATTTAATCGAAGGGTCTTTGCTAAGTGTATCCCTACATTCGCGGGACATGACCGTTATGCCGTAATACCGTAAGGCAGCAAAGAGAGGTCCAAGATCACTTATTTAAAGGTCATATTTTAAAGTCAATTAAGTAATTAAGTCCATACTAAAATCAATGCATTAAAATTAATACATTAAAATTAATACATTAAAATTAAGACATTAAAATGAACACATTAAAATTAATTAGGCCACTTAGGGTGAGTCTCCACAAGGGTATCCCACAAATAAAGTGGGAGACCTAAACAGCAATCTTTTCCCGGGACATATGAACCTTTGCAAAATTCAGCAAACGGGTTAGAATACCAAATCAGGGTGCAATCGAGAGTTGCACCAAAGTAATAGGTAAACAAAGCATGGTTATGATAAAACAGGTCAGATGGGCAAAGATCAAAATAGGCCGAAGAACAGCGGCATCCATTACAACAATTCAAAGTATCCAGGCATACTTAAGTTACATGCAAAACCTCAAATATATTTATGAATCTCAATTATGATATCACATGTGAATTAGGAACATAAAGTGATAATAGTAACGCAAACCTGTTTGCACTTGAGTCGCAACCTTGAATTGGCCGATCGGATAGACTTGAGCGGAGGTGACCTTGCTGCCACCGTAAGATTCGGTAAAAAGGCACGCAATAGTTTCCGTTGTAGAAACTATTGTGCAAAAAGAATCAACTAAATACCAAAAGGGAATCAGGAATGGCAAAAGAAATAGTGTAGCCCTTGTAAAACACAATGCCAAAGCTGCTGGAAAAGAAGAAAAAAATGCAAAGGCGAAAACGGCAAAGGAAAAAGAATCTCGGAAAAAGCTCCCCTTTTAGGTTTTCAAGGTGGCTATTTATATTGTTGTCATTAGGTCATGCCTGCTGCCAAAAAAGGTCTTCAACGCGCGCGTGGATCTAGGGCCCAACGGACCTTCAAGTCTCCGAAGCATTATCTGCGCCCAAAAAGTAGGGGAACGGTGTGACGTTCGTCACACCATGTGTGACGCCCGTCACAGGGGTAGGCGTGACGCTCGTCACAGCCTCTGTGACGCTCGTCACAGATGCCACACCCGTGTTCTTGTACTTTGGGTTGGGCTTTGCTGTTTGGTTCGTTTTCTTTCTTTTTGCACCCCTTTTCCTCCGCTTCCAAATAAACCACTTTCATATTATCACTAGGTGAGCGTGTAGCGAGTAGGCCATTTTGGGTCATTCGCGAGCTGGGCCTTTGTTCCTTTAAGTGTCATAAAAATGAGTCGGAGTGCCCTGAAATGTCTTGAAATATTAATGGGCAAATTTTGGGGTATGACAGCTGCCCCTGTTCAATATTCTTGAACCGAGAGAGTAGAATGGTATGTGCACCATTCGTGGTCTGGAGGTGGAAGATTATTGAACACTAGAATGCCCCGAAAATTTGCGCTTGTCAATTGGTCTTGATGGAGATGGGCTTAAAGATGCCATCCAGGAAGTTTGATGATGGGAGCTTCAGACTGTGTCGTACGTTAGACGATATCTGAAGACATGGGTGTCATACCGGGTCATACACTAGACCGTATAGTGAATCCCCCGTCATGCTGTTGACTTCGCTGGGGAGTCAGAGTATGCTATACTGCTGGGGATGAGGGATCAGAATGGATCATATGTTAGACCGTGTCTGAATACCAGAGTGAGCTGTTCCTTAGGCAGATGACTTTGCTGTGGATGCAAGATCAGAATGGATCGTACGCTAGATCGTATCTGAGTTGCAGAATGAGCCGTACGTTAGGCTGAAGCTGCTGAAAAGGGAGTAGTCGCATACTAGACTACCATTCAGGAATGTACCCGTCCGAAGGTAGCACCTGAGAAAAGGAGTAGCCGTATACTAGACTACCATTCAGGAATGTACCTGTCCGAAGGTAGCACCTGAGAAAGGGAGTAGCCATATACTCGACTACCATTCAGGAATGTACCTGTCCGAAGGTAGCACCTGAGAAAGGGAGTAGCCATATACTCGACTACCATTCAGGAATGTACCTGTCCGAAGGTAGCACCTGAGAAAGGGAATAGCCGTATACTAGACTACCATTCAGGAATGTACCTGTCCGAAGGTAGCACCTGAGAAAAGGAGTAGCCGTATACTAGACTACCATTCAGGAATGTACCTGTCCGAAGGTAGCACCTGAGAAAGGGAGTAGCCATATACTCGACTACCATTCAGGAATGTACCTGTCCGAAGGTAGCACCTGAGAAAGGGAGTAGCCATATACTAGACTACCATTCAGGAATGTACCTGTCCGAAGGTAGCACCTGAGAAAGGGAATAGCCGTATACTAGACTACCATTCAGGAATGTACCTGTCCGAAGGTAGCACCTGAGAAAAGGAGTAGCCGTATACTAGACTACCATTCAGGAATGTACCTGTCCGAAGGTAGCACCTGAGAAAGGGAGTAGCCATATACTAGACTACCATTCAGGAATGTACCTGTCCGAAGGTAGCACCTGAGAAAGGGAGTAGCCATATACTAGACTACCATTCAGGAATGTACCTGTCCGAAGGTAGCACCTGAGAAAAGGATGAAGGTTTAACTTGGTCGTACATTAGACTGTATCTGATGCCTGGAAGGTCTAACTTGGTCGTACATTAGACTGTATTTGAGTTGTTGAAGGAGTCATATGTTGAGATGAATCCGGATGAACCGTATGTTAGGCTGTATCTGTATACATTGTATTTGCAATAAATGTTTGGGATGGGCTTAAAGATGCCATCGCTAGGAGGATATCGAAGTGTTGTCAGAATGAATGTTCCCATAAATTGCATCTGGAATATGTATCTAGATCTGGTCTGTGATTGATAAAGGCGTCTGCATGAATGAGCCTTTTACTCTGACTATATCAGGAGGATAATTAACCTGCCAAGAAAAGTTAGCTTTATGCCATGTCATGATGCATGAGATGTTTTATGCTTTCGAAAATGAATGCGAATGTTGTATGCAGGCGTATGCTGCGAAATGATGTAATAAGTTATGGTATGAGAAGTTCTGCTTGGGGACTCTACTGGGGGAAAATAAATCCCCATCTACTGATTGGAGATATTCGTGTTGAGGACCCTCTCTCGGCTGGGGGTTCTGATTTCTGTCTGATGGTAGAGATATTCAACAGAGCCTGGCTAGGGATGGATGAGATGATCAATCTGCCTGATGAGGCCGACCTCTGTTGGGGAATAGCTGGCTGTGCCGGGGAATACTGCCAATTTCTTCTGGGAAAAACAGGCTTGCTGGAGGAAGAGAATTGGTAGTGGATTCATTGGAAGCATGATTAGACCTTATTCTCGATCCCGAAGTTTTGTAGTAATTGCTATTGCTATTTTATGTACGTATTTTTGATAACATTGGTCATATTCAAATGCACATATTAATTCAAATTAAATCAATGGACGTTTACGCAAACAAAACAGAAAAAGTAAAAACAAAAGTATCTTTTTTGAAAGAAGGTTGTATTGATTTTGAAAGGAGGCCTATAAACAGGCAATTGTATACAAGGAGACAGAAATCCTAGTAAGAGGAAATTGTCAAAAACAAAGAGACAGCTATGCAGAAAAGGTCCTATTGATTTTAAGTCTACTACTGCCATTATGTCTTCAAGCATCTCATCCCCTGCTGTCGGATAGAAGTGATTGGCTTGGTCAGTCCCTGGAACTTGGATGAAAGTTGACTGAGAACGGGACATAGTCATACGCTTTAATCCCTAATTTTTGCCTGGACCGCCTTTTCAGGTTTTCAGTCCACCAGGATACCCTTTTTTGCCCAAGCCACCTTTTCAGGTTTTCGACTTGCCGGGTGTACATCTTTATATGTTTATCCCTAATTTTGCCCGAACCCTTTTGGTTCGCCGGGATGCCCTTACTTTTGCCTAGGTACGTCGACCTAGCGGGTCTCTTTTATGCGTAGTATTTTTTAACTATGTCCGCGTTCACAGGATGCGGGAAGTCTTCGCCATCCATTGTAGCAAGTATCATGGCTCCACCAGAGAATACCTTCCTAACTACAAATGGCCCTTCGTATGTGGGAGTCCATTTGCCTCTGGGATCACCTTGGGGTAGAATGATACGCTTGATCACCAAGTTACCAATTTGATACACCTGTCTCTTGACTCTTTTGTTAAATGCCTGGGTCATGCGTTTCTGATATATCTGCCCATGACAAACAGCCGCAAGTCTCTTTTCATCAATCAAGTTTATCTGGTCGAGTCGTGTCTGAATCCATTCATCTTCATCTAAGCCTGCCTCTTTCATGATTCTTAGAGAGGGAATCTGGACTTCCACTGGTAAAACGGCTTCCGTTCCATAGACTAAAGAGAAAGGAGTTGCCCCTGTCGAAGTGCGTACTGAAGTGCGATAACCGTGAAGGGCAAACGGTAACATCTCATGCCAGTCTTTGTACGTTACCGTCATCTTTTGTATGATCTTCTTGATGTTCTTATTAGCAGCCTCTACGGCGCCGTTCATCTTTGGTCGGTACGGAGAAGAGTTGTGATGCTTAATTTTGAACTGCGTGCAGAGTTCAGTAATCATCTTGTTGTTCAAATTAGTACCATTGTCAGTGATAATTCTTTCAGGGATGCCATATCGACAAATAAGACTATTCTTGATGAACCGTGCCACCACATTCTTGGTGACAGAAGCGAATGAGGCTGCCTCTACCCACTTTGTGAAGTAATCAATAGCGACGAGAATGAAGCGATGTCCGTTGGAAGCCGTAGGTTTAATCTCTCCGATCATATCGATGCCCCACATTGCAAAGGGCCAAGGAGCTGTCAACACGTTCAATGGAGCAGGAGGCACATGTACTTTGTCCGCATAAATCTGGCACTTGTGACAGGTTCTGGAGTGATGATGGCAATCGGCTTCCATGGTAGACCAATAATACCCTGATCTCAGAATCTTCTTGGCCATTGTATGTCCATTAGAATGAGTCCCAAAAATACCGTCATGCATGTCTTCCATAATCCTTTCTGCTTCCTTTTTATCCACACAGCGAAGCAGAGTCGAATCATGATTACGTTTGTATAATACTCCGTTACTCAGAAAGAATTTAGCGGAGAACTTCCTCAGGAATTTTCTGTCCTTGATGGATGCCCCTTCAGGGTATTCCTGAGCTTCCAAATATCTTCTTATGTCGTGGAACCAAGGTTTCTCCTGTACCTTCTCAGTGTTAAGTCCATAACAGTACGCTGGTTCATCTAACCGTCCAATGGTAATCATGGGAGCTTCACCGTCCCATCTGACTCTGAACATAGACGACATGGTAGCTAATGCGTCTGCCAACTGATTCTCTTCTCGTGGGATATGTTCAAATGTTATCTCTTCAAAGTATGGGATCAATGTCATCACCTGCTCTCGATAAGGGATGAGATTTGGATGTTTAGTATCCCATTCCCCTTTGATCTGACTGATTACCAAGGCCGAATCTCCGTACACACTCAAAAGCTTGATTCGCCAGTCTATAGCAGCTTTGAGTCCAAAAATACATGCTTCATACTCAGCCATATTATTGGTGCAATGAAAACATAGTCTAGCAGTGAGAGGTGTATGGTAACCTCCGGGAGAAATGAGTACAACCCCAACACCATGGCCCAATGCATTAGAAGATCCATCAAAGACCATAGTCCATCGGGATCCCCCTTCGGGTCCTTCATCTGGTTTAGGTTTTTCATTATCCGTAACAAACATGACATCCTCATCTGGGAACTCAAAATTCATAGATTGGTAATCATCCACCGCTTGATGAGCCAAATGATCAGCCAGCACGCTTCCTTTGATTGCTTTCTGGGTAGTACATTGGATATCATACTCTGTTAAGATCATCTGCCATCTTGCTATTCTTCCGGAGAGGGCAGGCTTCTCGAACATGTATTTGATGGGATCCATCCTAGAAATCAACAAAGTGGTATGATTCAACATATACTGTCTTAGTCGGCGAGCAGCCCAGGCCAAAGCACAGCAAGTTCTCTCGAGCAGTGAATATCTTGTTTCACAGTCGGTAAACTTTTTGCTCAGGTAGTATATGGCATGCTCTTTTCGACCAGACTCGTCATGTTGCCCCAACACACACCCCATTGAATTTTCTAACACGGTCAAATACATGATTAGAGGTCTTCCTTCAACCGGTGGCATCAGTGTCGGAGGTTCCTGGAGATACTTCTTGATTTTGTCAAAAGCTTCTTGGCATTCGTCATTCCATATCATCTCTTGATTCTTCCTCAATAATTTGAAGATGGGTTTGCAGGTAGCGGTCAAGTGGGAGATAAATCGAGCAATGTAGTTCAAGCGCCCCAAGAAACCTCTGACCTCTTTCTCTGTACGGGGAACTGGCATTTCTTGAATAGCCCTCACTTTAGCCGGGTCAACCTCAATTCCTTTGCCACTGACAATAAAGCCTAAGAGTTTACCGGATCTCACTCCAAAAGTGCATTTGTTCGGATTTAATCTCAACTTGTACTTCTTCAGCCTCTCGAACAGTTTATATAAATGATCGAGATGCTCTTCCTCAGTATGAGATCTGGCTATCATGTCATCCACATATACTTCTATCTCATGATGAATCATATCGTGGAACAAGACCACCATAGCACGCTGGTACGTTGCCCCGGCGTTCTTTAGACCGAATGGCATTACTTTGTAACAAAAAGTGCCCCATTGCGTCACAAACGTAGTTTTCTCCATGTCCTCAGGTGCCATCTTAATCTGGTTATAACCCGAGAATCCATCCATGAATGAGAATACTTTGTGTTGAGCGGTGTTATCTACCAGAACATCAATGTGCGGGAGTGGAAAGTCATCTTTGGGACTTGCTTTATTCAGGTCTCGGTAATCTACGCACATTCGCACCTTACCATCTTTCTTTGGTACTGGTACCACATTAGCAACCCATTGAGGGTAAGAAGTAACGGCTAGGAAACCGGCATTGAACTGTTTCATAACCTCGGCTTTGATTTTCTCGGACATTTCAGGACGCATGCGACGAACCTTTTGCTTAACAGGACGACATTCTTCCCTCGTTGGCAGTCGATGCACCACTATATCAGTATCCAACCCGGGCATGTCTTCATAAGACCAGGCGAAAACCTCTACATAGTCATGTAACATCCGAATCAATCTTTCTTTGACACTGTTTTCCAATCCTGCTCCTATTCTGACTTCTTTTCTTTCCACTTCGGTACCTAGATTTACGACTTCGAGTGACTCTTCATGCGGCTGTATAGTCCTTTCCTCTTGCAGTAACAGTCTGGCAAGCTCTCCAGGGACTTCACAATCTTCCATCTTCGGCTTGGTAGATCGGATTTTCAAAGTCATAATGAACAGTAGCGGAATTATTGTCAATAGGATCCAGAGTGGATACGGATCTGCGATTTATGACGTGAGTGTGTGTAAGAATGCATAGCTTGTTTGAAAGACGACAGGAAAAATAAAGAGCGCAATATTTGAATGCGGAAAAGTCCATTGATTTATTGAATATGAATATGCTTATGAAATGACAAACCCTTAACAAATTAGCTATTGTGCCCCGGGTATAGACACAATGCTTTAAGAAGTTCAATTGAAAAAATAAAGATTTGCAAAACTAAATGGACAATAGCAATTACTCCTGACTAAAGGAGATCGGGGTAGTGTCTTCAGCCTTCCAATTATTGAGTCCGTCGCCAATTGTTGGGTAGATCCAGCTATCCAGGTCGCAATCATCGTCAGCATCTTCTACAGCATTGATTTGATCTTTGACCATCTTTCCAGAGTTGAATCCCAGACCAGCTTTGTCAGACTTGTACGGTACGTTGATCAGTTGACCCCAGCCAGTACAGCCACCATCTTCGACCACAGCTTGAGCATCTTTCAGAGAAATCATAGCAGGAGGAGCTCGAATAACCTCGGGCACAAGGGGAGTTGGCTTAAGGACAGGACTAGGCGGAGGAACCACTTCAAATGACTGAGTTGGAGTCTCGAAGAATTCACCATCCATCTCAACGTATCTGAAGGTATGCACACTACTGACAATGTATTCTTCTTCCCCACTCACAGTGACAATCTTTCCCTCTACTGGATATCTCAGCTTTTGATGGAGAGACGAAGCTACAGCACCTGCCCCATGAATCCAGGGGCGTCCCAGCAAGCAGGAATAGGCGGGGCGAATGTTCATTACATGAAAGGTAGTGTTGAAGACTTGAGGTCCTATCTTGATAGGGAGAACAACTTCACCGTGGACAACACTCTTTGCACCATCGTAAGCACGCACCACAATGTCACTAGGATTCAATTCAATGCCTTTACAGTCCAGTTTATCGAGCACAACTTTCGGCAGCACATTCAAGGAAGAGCCATTATCGATCAACACATGAGCCAAAGTGATTCCCTTACACTCAATAGAAATATGCAGGGCCTTATTGTGGTTCCTTCCTGCTGGTGTCAGGTCAGCATTGGAAAAACCTAGGCCGTCGTCAACAGTCAGGTTAGCAACATAGTTTTCGAACTGATCGACGGAGGTCTCCTGAGGTACATGGGCAGTCTTCAGGAATTTTATCAAGGCATTGGCATGAGATTCAGAAGACAACAACAAGGACAACATCGAGATTTTGGAAGGGGTATGCCCTAACTGTTCTACCACATCAAAATCACTCTTGCGGATGATTTTCAGCACTTCTTCCATTTCTCGTTTGGCAACGTCTTCAGTAGTAGCTTCGATCGGTGTCTCTGACTGAGAAGGGTTGACTGGTTCCTTTCCTCGGTTCTCGGGAACTGGAGGTGAGATCTCTGGAGAGAAGATCCTTCCGCTTCGAGTAACTTTACTAGTCCCAACAATGTCATTAGGATTAGCAGAATTACCCACTTGCTTTACACCATGGATGTAAACATCACCTCCATAATTCCACGGAATAGCTTTGCTTGAGGAATACGGGATCGGGCCAGGTGCAGTAATGATCAGGGGAGCTACTCCGGGCTCAGCAATGATCTTTACAGGTATTCTGGGAGCAGTAATCTTCACTGGAACCTTGGACCTTGCAATCACAGATACTTCTTCAACAGGGTTTTCCGTCTTAGAAACCCTTTCAAAGAGAATTGTACGATCGTCTATCAGCTGTTGAATACCATTCTTCAATTTCAAACAGTCCTCGGGCCGGAGTATGCAGAGATTGCAATCTTCAGTACAACCTGGAAATAAACCAGCTTGCAATAAATTCCTCTTTATAATTGGGAGAGGAGATGTTAAGTCCGCTACAGTAGTGATGAGAGGATTGTCATCGAGAGCATTAACAGCTTTGTCATGATTAGGCATAGGAGCGGTGATGACATTAGGGGTCTCCGGAGGCTCGAACTCAATTTCCCCAGCGTCGATCATGTCCTGAATTTTATTCTTTAACAGCCAACAATCGTTTGTATCGTGCCCGGGGCTATCGGAGTGATATGCACACCTGGCATTGGGATTATAACGAGGCGAAGCAGTGTTGACATTTGCAGGAGGACCTCTGAGAGTGATTAAATTTACCTTCAGCATGCTTTGCAGTGCTTGTGCTAAAGTCATATTGAGCTTGGTAAACTGCCTTCTTGGTCTGTCTTGCCTTTGCTGGAAGTTCTGAGCTGGCGGGGCTGCAATTGTCACTGCTCCAACGGCGTGGTCACCATTTTTCTTATTATGATTCTTCTGACCATACACAGCATTCGATTCATTCTTCCCATGATAGGATTTCTTACTGCTTGTAGAAGTAGCTGCCTGTAACTTTCCACTTCGAATGCCGCTCTCCACCCGTTCACCTGTCAGTATAAGTTCAGTGAAACCTGAGGAAGAACTCCCCAGTAGATGGCTGTAGAATGGGCCAGTCAGGGTACCCATGAACAGGTCTACTAACTCTCGGTCAGTCATAGGGGGTTTGACCCTGCCAGCCAAATCTCTCCATTTCTGAGCATACTCTTTGAAGCTTTCTTTAGATCCCATGGTCATATTTTGTAGCTGTAGCCGAGTAGGCGCTAATTCAGAATTGTACTGGTACTGCTTATAGAAAGCTGTTGCTAAATCAGTCCAGGTGCGGATGTCAGAGCTCTCGAGCTGATAATACCATTCCAACTGAGTGCCAGACAGACTTTCTTGGAAGAAGTGGATCCACAGTTTCTTATCAGTGGTATGCGGCTGAATCTTTCTCACATAAGCCCTTAAATGCATCTGAGGGCAGGATGCACCATCGTACTTAGTGAAAGTGGGGATTTTGAATTTGCGGGGAATGGTCACATCGGAGACCAGACCCAGACTTTCGAAATCCAGACCAGGTGTCTTCTGACCCTCCATGGCTAGCATGCGTTCTTCCAGCAGTTTGTACTTATCATCTCTTGGAGAGTACTGTTCATTTTCATACTCTTCATCATCATCCTCAGGGTTAGAGAAATCAGCATTCTCCTCCTCTAAATCATCCTCCGCCCCCTCTTCTGGACCATTCGGGATTCCAAATTTGATTCCCGTAGCCTGTCCTTTACGCCTTCTGCCCGGGTTAATGAAGCTCACAGCTTTCTTGTCCTTCTTCTTTTCGGCCAAAAGAGCCTTCAGTTCCTCCTGCCCCTTGGATAAGCTTAGCATCATCTCCTTGAACTGAGCATTCTGAGTCTGGAGATCTTTGACAGTTTGTTCGAGATCCATTTTTCTGTTTAAGAGGCAGACCGTGAGAATATGGTCCTTTGGAATACCTGTTATGCAATGTCATGTTATGTGATGCAATGCATGAAATGTTTTCAAGGACTTTTGGAATTTAACTTTGCATAAATCACCAACAAGAGAGAAATGTTTATTGCTACTTTTTTAATCAATGTTCATTACAAAAGGCATAATAGTAAAATACAATGAAATCTCAAGTCTCCCAGGGGCGACTTCTTTTTGGGCGAAGATATGCATTGAGTCTTCGTTCCTCATTAAGCTGACTGGTGAGCTCTAATACTTTCTTCCTTTCTGCATTGAACTGAGCTTCGAAAGTATCTCTCTCTTCTCTCAACTGGGTCCAGGATCTTTTCAATTCCTCAGCATCAGTAGGCATATCTGGGTAAGGAATGATCTGGGAAGTACCTCCTTCGACCTCTGATTCAACAATCAATGGTCCGACTGCAAGATATGGCATGACAAGTTCACGAGCTCTGGCGCGTACCCATCTGAGATAAGGCTCCATAGGAATAGAATTTTTCTTGCCTAAATTGCTCCTTTTCACCATGCCCCAAGCTCGTACAAACTTTTGACGGAGATTTTGAGGGTCATTGTCATAGTCGAACACTATACCTTGGATAATCATTTCATGTGGACTATCTCTTCGGGCATACCCAAACTGACGTAGGGCTAAGGCAGGATTATAAGTAATACCTCCTCTTATCCCCATGAGGGGTACATTAGGGAATTCTCCACAACGGTCGATGATGATAACATTTTCTCTGAGGTTAGAACACCAACGGATGTCCGAATGGGAGAGTGCCATTATCCTTTGAGACCACTTCAGATTTTGATCATTCTTTAAAACTGATTGAGGAAGGTGCGAAATAAACCACCTAGACAACAAAGGTACACAGCACATGAGAGTCCCTTGCTTCTTCATAGTACGAGTGTGAAGGGAATGCAAGACATCTCCAAGCAAGGTAGGCACAGGGTTATGAGTGAGGAATATCTTAATAGCATTCATGTCTATGAATTGGTCTGGATTAGGGAATAGCACCAAACCATAGATTAGCAATGCTAAAACATCTTCAAAAGCATGCACTTTCATAACTTTCAGGAATTCCCGGGCTTTACTTATCAGAAATTTAGCAAGTAAACCTTTCATTCCACTTCTTGTTACCCAATTAGCTTCAATGTCGGACTTTGTCATGTGTAAAGCTGTGGCAACTTCTTCAGACTTTGGCATCTTTTCTAAACCGCTGAAGGGTATTTGATCCAGGATAGGTATCCCAAGCAGCTGGGAGAATTCTTCTAACGTGGGTACCAACTGATAATCTGGGAAAGTGAAGCAATGATGCTTAGGATCGAAGAACTGGAATAGGACTCTCATCATATCTTCCTTGAAACCAGTGGTAACTAAGTTGAGAAGATGACCATGTTTCTTGTTGAACTGAGCATGATCGGGAAGTTCTGACACCAAATCCTTGAGTTGAGGAGAGATTGCTACAAGATTGATCCGGATAGTCTTCCTGGAAGCCATAACCTGTTTAACAGAGCAAAGCTAAATTCCTAAGTCCTTGAAATGGTTAGTATGATGATGTTATGATGTTATGATGTTATGATGTTATGCAAGCACAAGCATGTCACACAACAATTATTCCTAGGTTTTAAGGCTTGCCTGAGTTCCATAGGTAAGTACCCTCCCCACTGAAGTTTGGTTGGTTCAACCTGTCCTAGCATAGTAACCGGGTTCTAGAAGGATCTCAGATCATCGACCTTTCTTTAGGTCCACTTCAGTGCAACACCAAGTGGTTGACCGACGCTTTCCTAAAGTCCAATCTCAAAGAGTGTAGCATCGAGTATCAACCAACCTCAGTCGGAACCGAAGTCAGTTATCTCACTACTTTCTAATGGCTAGGATGAGTCAATTAGGGTTCTAAAGGTCTGGTTAATGCTTTGATGACACCACGCGGAAGCCAAATTTTTCCCCAAATAACATGAGGACCATCAGGACAACCAAAGTGTCGCATTAACCGTAGCTATCATTTTAACCATTCCAGTATACGCCGGATAGTCGCGATGATCTATTGCTACTTACCTAAGGTACACTAGATCCGGGTGTAGGATCTTTCACTCAACAATACCCTTAAAGCGAAAGAACAAATTAAAACATAAATGATTTTTTTAAGATGGACCTCTCTTTTCGTCCCCAGCAGAGTCGCCAGTTCTGTCATACGGTGAACTGACTTTTCGTGTTTTTTTAATCGCAATGTCGCGGTTAGCAAGAGTCGCCACCGACTTTTCTTTTATCCCATAAGGAAAGGTGGAAAAGAACAGGAAAGACCTTAATTTTAAATTCTTAGGTTCGGGAGGTACTTTATACAAAGGGAAGGTATTAGCACCCTTTGTATCCATGGTTATCCATGGGCTCTTAATTGCTCAATCATTTATGTTTTCTAGTTTGAAAAAGGTGGTTGAGAAATGTGTGAAAAATGTTTTGAAAATGAGAATTTAACTTTGTAATGATTCTTGCATGAATGTATACAAAGTGGTTATCTCGTATAGTTTTTGAAAGTAGTTTAGAAAAATATAACTCGGCAATGATCCTAGTACGGATGTATGCTAAGTGATGATTTTCCAAAAGATGTTTGAAAGGTGTAAGGTGTGAAAAGTATTTTTTTGTTATGAATGAGCAATTAAGGTTATACCTGTCCGAGGTCATTCCGGGCATTTCCTATCCTTATGAGGGTAAAACTGTCCTGACTATTGAGAAGTAAGTAGTTTTATCCTTGGGATATAAAAGGGTCATTGTAGGGTCATCGATAGGTCATTGAAGGCAACAGTTGTGAGGATACCTTAGCATTCGAAGGGACGATCATCATTTAACCGTAGGCTACACCGAAGGGTCATCGCGGGACAAAATCGTATTTTCGAAGGCAACATCCGAGGGACCATGATTTATTTTATGATGATTTAATCGAAGGGTCTTTGCTAAGTGTATCCCTACATTCGCGGGACATGACCGTTATGCCGTAATACCGTAAGGCAGCAAAGAGAGGTCCAAGATCACTTATTTAAAGGTCATATTTTAAAGTCAATTAAGTAATTAAGTCCATACTAAAATCAATGCATTAAAATTAATACATTAAAATTAATACATTAAAATTAAGACATTAAAATGAACACATTAAAATTAATTAGGCCACTTAGGGTGAGTCTCCACAAGGGTATCCCACAAATAAAGTGGGAGACCTAAACAGCAATCTTTTCCCGGGACATATGAACCTTTGCAAAATTCAGCAAACGGGTTAGAATACCAAATCAGGGTGCAATCGAGAGTTGCACCAAAGTAATAGGTAAACAAAGCATGGTTATGATAAAACAGGTCAGATGGGCAAAGATCAAAATAGGCCGAAGAACAGCGGCATCCATTACAACAATTCAAAGTATCCAGGCATACTTAAGTTACATGCAAAACCTCAAATATAATTATGAATCTCAATTATGATATCACATGTGAATTAGGAACATAAAGTGATAATAGTAACGCAAACCTGTTTGCACTTGAGTCGCAACCTTGAATTGGCCGATCGGATAGACTTGAGCGGAGGTGACCTTGCTGCCACCGTAAGATTCGGTAAAAAGGCACGCAATAGTTTCCGTTGTAGAAACTATTGTGCAAAAAGAATCAACTAAATACCAAAAGGGAATCAGGAATGGCAAAAGAAATAGTGTAGCCCTTGTAAAACACAATGCCAAAGCTGCTGGAAAAGAAGAAAAAAATGCAAAGGCGAAAACGGCAAAGGAAAAAGAATCTCGGAAAAAGCTCCCCTTTTAGGTTTTCAAGGTGGCTATTTATATTGTTGTCATTAGGTCATGCCTGCTGCCAAAAAAGGTCTTCAACGCGCGCGTGGATCTAGGGCCCAACGGACCTTCAAGTCTCCGAAGCATTATCTGCGCCCAAAAAGTAGGGGAACGGTGTGACGTTCGTCACACCATGTGTGACGCCCGTCACAGGGGTAGGCGTGACGCTCGTCACAGCCTCTGTGACGCTCGTCACAGATGCCACACCCGTGTTCTTGTACTTTGGGTTGGGCTTTGCTGTTTGGTTCGTTTTCTTTCTTTTTGCACCCCTTTTCCTCCGCTTCCAAATAAACCACTTTCATATTATCACTAGGTGAGCGTGTAGCGAGTAGGCCATTTTGGGTCATTCGCGAGCTGGGCCTTTGTTCCTTTAAGTGTCATAAAAATGAGTCGGAGTGCCCTGAAATGTCTTGAAATATTAATGGGCAAATTTTGGGGTATGACAGCTGCCCCTGTTCAATATTCTTGAACCGAGAGAGTAGAATGGTATGTGCACCATTCGTGGTCTGGAGGTGGAAGATTATTGAACACTAGAATGCCCCGAAAATTTGCGCTTGTCAATTGGTCTTGATGGAGATGGGCTTAAAGATGCCATCCAGGAAGTTTGATGATGGGAGCTTCAGACTGTGTCGTACGTTAGACGATATCTGAAGACATGGGTGTCATACCGGGTCATACACTAGACCGTATAGTGAATCCCCCGTCATGCTGTTGACTTCGCTGGGGAGTCAGAGTATGCTATACTGCTGGGGATGAGGGATCAGAATGGATCATATGTTAGACCGTGTCTGAATACCAGAGTGAGCTGTTCCTTAGGCAGATGACTTTGCTGTGGATGCAAGATCAGAATGGATCGTACGCTAGATCGTATCTGAGTTGCAGAATGAGCCGTACGTTAGGCTGAAGCTGCTGAAAAGGGAGTAGTCGCATACTAGACTACCATTCAGGAATGTACCCGTCCGAAGGTAGCACCTGAGAAAAGGAGTAGCCGTATACTAGACTACCATTCAGGAATGTACCTGTCCGAAGGTAGCACCTGAGAAAGGGAGTAGCCATATACTCGACTACCATTCAGGAATGTACCTGTCCGAAGGTAGCACCTGAGAAAGGGAGTAGCCATATACTCGACTACCATTCAGGAATGTACCTGTCCGAAGGTAGCACCTGAGAAAGGGAATAGCCGTATACTAGACTACCATTCAGGAATGTACCTGTCCGAAGGTAGCACCTGAGAAAAGGAGTAGCCGTATACTAGACTACCATTCAGGAATGTACCTGTCCGAAGGTAGCACCTGAGAAAGGGAGTAGCCATATACTCGACTACCATTCAGGAATGTACCTGTCCGAAGGTAGCACCTGAGAAAGGGAGTAGCCATATACTAGACTACCATTCAGGAATGTACCTGTCCGAAGGTAGCACCTGAGAAAGGGAATAGCCGTATACTAGACTACCATTCAGGAATGTACCTGTCCGAAGGTAGCACCTGAGAAAAGGAGTAGCCGTATACTAGACTACCATTCAGGAATGTACCTGTCCGAAGGTAGCACCTGAGAAAGGGAGTAGCCATATACTAGACTACCATTCAGGAATGTACCTGTCCGAAGGTAGCACCTGAGAAAGGGAGTAGCCATATACTAGACTACCATTCAGGAATGTACCTGTCCGAAGGTAGCACCTGAGAAAAGGATGAAGGTTTAACTTGGTCGTACATTAGACTGTATCTGATGCCTGGAAGGTCTAACTTGGTCGTACATTAGACTGTATTTGAGTTGTTGAAGGAGTCATATGTTGAGATGAATCCGGATGAACCGTATGTTAGGCTGTATCTGTATACATTGTATTTGCAATAAATGTTTGGGATGGGCTTAAAGATGCCATCGCTAGGAGGATATCGAAGTGTTGTCAGAATGAATGTTCCCATAAATTGCATCTGGAATATGTATCTAGATCTGGTCTGTGATTGATAAAGGCGTCTGCATGAATGAGCCTTTTACTCTGACTATATCAGGAGGATAATTAACCTGCCAAGAAAAGTTAGCTTTATGCCATGTCATGATGCATGAGATGTTTTATGCTTTCGAAAATGAATGCGAATGTTGTATGCAGGCGTATGCTGCGAAATGATGTAATAAGTTATGGTATGAGAAGTTCTGCTTGGGGACTCTACTGGGGGAAAATAAATCCCCATCTACTGATTGGAGATATTCGTGTTGAGGACCCTCTCTCGGCTGGGGGTTCTGATTTCTGTCTGATGGTAGAGATATTCAACAGAGCCTGGCTAGGGATGGATGAGATGATCAATCTGCCTGATGAGGCCGACCTCTGTTGGGGAATAGCTGGCTGTGCCGGGGAATACTGCCAATTTCTTCTGGGAAAAACAGGCTTGCTGGAGGAAGAGAATTGGTAGTGGATTCATTGGAAGCATGATTAGACCTTATTCTCGATCCCGAAGTTTTGTAGTAATTGCTATTGCTATTTTATGTACGTATTTTTGATAACATTGGTCATATTCAAATGCACATATTAATTCAAATTAAATCAATGGACGTTTACGCAAACAAAACAGAAAAAGTAAAAACAAAAGTATCTTTTTTGAAAGAAGGTTGTATTGATTTTGAAAGGAGGCCTATAAACAGGCAATTGTATACAAGGAGACAGAAATCCTAGTAAGAGGAAATTGTCAAAAACAAAGAGACAGCTATGCAGAAAAGGTCCTATTGATTTTAAGTCTACTACTGCCATTATGTCTTCAAGCATCTCATCCCCTGCTGTCGGATAGAAGTGATTGGCTTGGTCAGTCCCTGGAACTTGGATGAAAGTTGACTGAGAACGGGACATAGTCATACGCTTTAATCCCTAATTTTTGCCTGGACCGCCTTTTCAGGTTTTCAGTCCACCAGGATACCCTTTTTTGCCCAAGCCACCTTTTCAGGTTTTCGACTTGCCGGGTGTACATCTTTATATGTTTATCCCTAATTTTGCCCGAACCCTTTTGGTTCGCCGGGATGCCCTTACTTTTGCCTAGGTACGTCGACCTAGCGGGTCTCTTTTATGCGTAGTATTTTTTAACTATGTCCGCGTTCACAGGATGCGGGAAGTCTTCGCCATCCATTGTAGCAAGTATCATGGCTCCACCAGAGAATACCTTCCTAACTACAAATGGCCCTTCGTATGTGGGAGTCCATTTGCCTCTGGGATCACCTTGGGGTAGAATGATACGCTTGATCACCAAGTTACCAATTTGATACACCTGTCTCTTGACTCTTTTGTTAAATGCCTGGGTCATGCGTTTCTGATATATCTGCCCATGACAAACAGCCGCAAGTCTCTTTTCATCAATCAAGTTTATCTGGTCGAGTCGTGTCTGAATCCATTCATCTTCATCTAAGCCTGCCTCTTTCATGATTCTTAGAGAGGGAATCTGGACTTCCACTGGTAAAACGGCTTCCGTTCCATAGACTAAAGAGAAAGGAGTTGCCCCTGTCGAAGTGCGTACTGAAGTGCGATAACCGTGAAGGGCAAACGGTAACATCTCATGCCAGTCTTTGTACGTTACCGTCATCTTTTGTATGATCTTCTTGATGTTCTTATTAGCAGCCTCTACGGCGCCGTTCATCTTTGGTCGGTACGGAGAAGAGTTGTGATGCTTAATTTTGAACTGCGTGCAGAGTTCAGTAATCATCTTGTTGTTCAAATTAGTACCATTGTCAGTGATAATTCTTTCAGGGATGCCATATCGACAAATAAGACTATTCTTGATGAACCGTGCCACCACATTCTTGGTGACAGAAGCGAATGAGGCTGCCTCTACCCACTTTGTGAAGTAATCAATAGCGACGAGAATGAAGCGATGTCCGTTGGAAGCCGTAGGTTTAATCTCTCCGATCATATCGATGCCCCACATTGCAAAGGGCCAAGGAGCTGTCAACACGTTCAATGGAGCAGGAGGCACATGTACTTTGTCCGCATAAATCTGGCACTTGTGACAGGTTCTGGAGTGATGATGGCAATCGGCTTCCATGGTAGACCAATAATACCCTGATCTCAGAATCTTCTTGGCCATTGTATGTCCATTAGAATGAGTCCCAAAAATACCGTCATGCATGTCTTCCATAATCCTTTCTGCTTCCTTTTTATCCACACAGCGAAGCAGAGTCGAATCATGATTACGTTTGTATAATACTCCGTTACTCAGAAAGAATTTAGCGGAGAACTTCCTCAGGAATTTTCTGTCCTTGATGGATGCCCCTTCAGGGTATTCCTGAGCTTCCAAATATCTTCTTATGTCGTGGAACCAAGGTTTCTCCTGTACCTTCTCAGTGTTAAGTCCATAACAGTACGCTGGTTCATCTAACCGTCCAATGGTAATCATGGGAGCTTCACCGTCCCATCTGACTCTGAACATAGACGACATGGTAGCTAATGCGTCTGCCAACTGATTCTCTTCTCGTGGGATATGTTCAAATGTTATCTCTTCAAAGTATGGGATCAATGTCATCACCTGCTCTCGATAAGGGATGAGATTTGGATGTTTAGTATCCCATTCCCCTTTGATCTGACTGATTACCAAGGCCGAATCTCCGTACACACTCAAAAGCTTGATTCGCCAGTCTATAGCAGCTTTGAGTCCAAAAATACATGCTTCATACTCAGCCATATTATTGGTGCAATGAAAACATAGTCTAGCAGTGAGAGGTGTATGGTAACCTCCGGGAGAAATGAGTACAACCCCAACACCATGGCCCAATGCATTAGAAGATCCATCAAAGACCATAGTCCATCGGGATCCCCCTTCGGGTCCTTCATCTGGTTTAGGTTTTTCATTATCCGTAACAAACATGACATCCTCATCTGGGAACTCAAAATTCATAGATTGGTAATCATCCACCGCTTGATGAGCCAAATGATCAGCCAGCACGCTTCCTTTGATTGCTTTCTGGGTAGTACATTGGATATCATACTCTGTTAAGATCATCTGCCATCTTGCTATTCTTCCGGAGAGGGCAGGCTTCTCGAACATGTATTTGATGGGATCCATCCTAGAAATCAACAAAGTGGTATGATTCAACATATACTGTCTTAGTCGGCGAGCAGCCCAGGCCAAAGCACAGCAAGTTCTCTCGAGCAGTGAATATCTTGTTTCACAGTCGGTAAACTTTTTGCTCAGGTAGTATATGGCATGCTCTTTTCGACCAGACTTGAGGTCCTATCTTGATAGGGAGAACCACTTCACCATGGACAACACTCTTCGCACCATCATAAGCACGCACCACAACGTCACTAGGTTTCAGTTCAATGCTTTTATAGTCAAGCTTATCGAGCACAGCTTTCGGTACCACATTCAAAGAAGAGCCATCGTCGATCAACACATGAGACAAGGTGATCCCCTTACACTCAATGGAGATATGCAGAGCTTTATTGTGATTCTTTCCTGTTGGTGTCAGGTCAGCATCAGAAAAGCCTATGCCATTATCAACAGCCAAGTTAGCAACATAATTTTCTAACTGATCGACAGATGTCTCCTGAGGTACATGAGCGGTCTTCAAGAATTTTATCAACGCATTGGCATGAGATTCAGAAGATAACAACAAGGATAACATCGAAATTTTAGACGGAGTATGCCCTAGCTGTTCTACCACATCAAAATCACTCTTACGGATGATTTTCAGCATTTTTTCCATTTCCTGCTTGGCAACATCTTCAGTAGTAACTTCGACTGGTGTCTTTGACTGAGAAGGATTGATTACTGGTCCCTTTCCTCGGGTTTCAGGGGCGGGAGGTGAGATTTCTGGAGAGAAGATCCTTCCACTTCGAGTAATTTTACTAGTCCCAACAATGTCAATGTCATTAGGATTAGCAGAATTATCATCTTGCTTTATGTCGTGGATGTAAACATCACCTCCATAATTCCACGGAATGGCTTTGCTTGAGGAATACGGTACTGGGCCAGGTGCAGTAATAATTAGGGGAGCTACCTTGGGCTTAGCAGTAATCTTCACAGGCACTCTAGTAGCGGTAATCTTCACTGGAACTTTGGACCTAGCAATCACAGATATTTCTTCAATAGGGTTTTCCACCTTAGGAATCTTTTCAAAGAGAATTGTATGATCATCCATCAGCCGTTGAATACCATTCCTCAACTTCAAGCAATCATTGGGTCGGAGTATACGGAGATCGCAATTTTCAACACAACCTGGAAATAAACCAGCTTGCAATAAATTCTTCTTGATGATCAGGAGAGGAGATGCTAAGTCAGCTACATTAGTAACGTGAGAATTGTCATCCACAACATTAACAGTCTTGTCATGATTAGACATAGGAGCAGTGATGACATTAGGAGTCTCCGGAGGATCAAATTCAATTTCTCCAGCGTCGATCATATCCTGAATCTTATTCTTCAACAACCAACAATCGTTTGTATCATGCCCGGGGCTATCGGAGTGATATGCACACCTGGCATTGGGATTATAACGAGGAGAAGTAGTGTGGGAATTTGCAGGAGGATCTCTGAGGGTAATTAAATTTTCTTTTAGCATACCCTGCAGTGCTTGTGCTAAAGTCATATTGATCTTGGTAAACTGCCTTCTTGGTCTGTCTTGTCTGTGTTGGAAGTTTTGAGATGGCGGTGCTGCAATCGTAACTGCTCTAACAGTATGGTCACGATTTTTCTTATTGTGACCCCTTTGACCGTGCACAACATTTGATTCATTCTTCCCCTGATAGGACTTTTTGGGGCTTGCAGAGGTAGCCGCCTGTATCTTTCCACTTCGAATGCCGCTTTCAACACGTTCACCCGTCAATATATGTTCAGTGAAACCTGATGACGAACTTCCCAATAGATGGCTGTAGAATGGGCTAGTCAGTGTACCCATGAACATGTCCACTAATTCTCGATCAGTCATAGGGGGTTTGACTCTGCCAGCCAAGTCTCTCCATTTTTGAGCATATTCTTTGAAGCTTTCTTTAGAGCCCATAGTCATATTCTGCAGCTGTAGCCGAGTAGGCGCTAATTCAGAATTATACTGGTAGTGCTTGTAGAAAGTTGTCTCTAAATCAGTCCAGGTGCGGATGTTAGAGCTCTCGAGCTGATAATACCACTCTAACTGTGTGCCAGACAGACTCTCTTGGAAGAAATGGATCCATAGCTTCCTATCAGTGGTATACGGCTGGATCTTTCTCACATAAGCTCTCAGATGCATCTGAGGACAAGACACACCATCATACTTAGTGAAAGCGGGGATCTTGAATTTGCGAGGAATGACCACATCAGAGACCAAACCTAAGCTTAAAAATCCAGACCGGGCGCCTTCTGACCCTCCATAGCTAGCATACGTTCTTCCAGCAACTTATACTTATCATCTTTCGGAGAGTACTGTTCATTTTCATAATTTTCATAGTCGTCCTCAGGGTTGAAGGGATCAGCATTCTCATCTTCCGAATCATTTTCTATCTCATCTTCTTTATCCTTCGGAATTCCAATCTTGACTCCTGGAGCCTGTCCTTTAAGCCTTCTTCCCGGGTTAATGTAACTCACAGATTTCTTGTCCTTCTTCTTCTCGAGCAATAGAGTCTTCAGTTCCTCCTGCCCCTTGGATAAGTTCAAGATCATCTCCTGGAATTGAGCATTCTGAGCCTGGAGATCCTTGACAGTTTGTTCGAGGGCCATTTTTCTGTTTGAGAGGAAGACCGTGAGAACATTGATCCTTAAGAGTACCTGTTATGTAATGTTATATTATGCTATGCAATGTATGAAATGTTTTCAAGGACTTTTGGAAATTAACTTTGCATAAACCACAAAAAAGGGGAACTTTTATTAATAATTTCTTTAATCAATGTTCATTACAACAAAAAATGAAAGCTCAAGTCTCCCAGGGACGGCTTCTTTTTGGGTGGAGATATGCATTGAGACTTCGTTCCTCATTAAGCTGGCTGGTGAGCTCTAATACTTTCTTCCTTTCAGCATAGAACTGAGCTTCAAAAGTATCCCTTTCCTCTCTCAACTGGATCCAAGATTTCTTCCATTCTTCAACATTGGTAGGCTTATCTGGATAAGGAATGATCTGAGGGGTACCTCCTTCAACTTTTGGTTCAACAATCAGAGGTCCGATTGCAAGATATGGCATGATAAGCTCACGAGCTTTGGCGCGTACCCATCTGAGATAAGGTTCCATAGGAATAGAGTTTTTCTGTCCTAAAGTACTTCTTTTCACCATGCCCCAAGCTCGTACAAACCTTTGACGGAGACCTTGAGAATCGTTTTCATAGTCAAACACAGTGCCTTGGATAATTAATTCATGTGGACCATCTCTTCGAGCATAACCAAGCTGACGTAGGGCTAAAGCAGGATTATAAGTAATACCTCCTCTTATCCCCAGGAGTGGTACGTTAGAGAATTCTCCAAAACGGTCAATGATGATAACATTTTCTTTGGGTTGGGGACACCAATGGATGTCTGAATGGGAGAGCGACATTATCCTTTGAGACCATTTCAAATTTTGCTCATTCTTCAAGACTGATTGAGGAAGGTGCGAAATAAACCACCTAGATAATAAAGGTACGCAGTACATGAGAGTCCCTTGCCTTTTCATAGTACGAGTGTGAAGGGAATGCAAAATGTCTCCAAGCAAGGTGGGCACAGGGTTATGAGTGAGAAATATCTTAACAGCATTCATGTCTATGAATTGATCCGGATTAGGAAATAACACCAAACCATAGATTAGTAATGCTAGAACATCTTCGAAAGTATGGACACTCATAGCTTTTATGAATTCTCGGGCCTTATTTATCAGAAATTTGGCAAGTAAACCCTTAACTTCACTTCTTGTTACCCAATTAGTTTCAATGTCGGACTTTGTCATGTGTAAAGCCTCGACAACCTCTTTAGACCTCAGAATCTTTTCTACACCACTAAAAGGTGTTTGATCAAGGATAGGTATCCCAAGCAACCTGGAAAATTCTTCTAATGTGGGTACCAACTGATAATCTGGGAAGGTGAAGCAATGATGTTTAGGATCGAAGAACTGGAATAGAACTCTCATCATATCTTCCTTGAAACCGGTGGTAACTAAATTGAGGAGATAACCATGTTTCTTGATGAACTGAGCATGATCGGGAAGTTCTGACACTAAATCCTTGAGTTGAGGAGAGGTCGCTACAAAATTGATCCGGATGGTCTTCCTGGAAGCCATAGCCCTACAAAATAGAGCAAAGTTAAATCCCTAAGTCCTCGAAATGGTTAGTACAATGCCATGATGTCATGATGTTATGATGTTATGATGTCAAGTAAGTAACAAGCACAAACAAGTCACACCACAATCATTCCTAGGTTTTAAGGCTTGCATGAGTTCCATAGGTAAGTACCCTCCCCACTGAAGTTTGGGTTGGTTCAACCTGTCCTAGAATAGTAACCGGGTTCTAGAAGGATCTCAAATCATTGACCTTTCCTTAAGTCCACTTCAGTGCAACACCAAGCGGTTGACCAAAATTTCCCTAAAGTCCAATCTCAAAGAGTGTAGTATCGAGTATCAACCAACCCCAGTCGGAACCGAAGTCAGTTATCTCACTACTTTCTAATGGCTAGGATGAGTCAATTAGGGTTCTAAAGGTCTGGTTAATGCTTTGATGACACCACGCAGACGCCAAATTTTTCCTCAAGTAAACATGAGGAACATCAGGACATCCAAAGTGTCACATTAACCGTAGCCATCATTTCAACCATTCCAGTATACGCCGGACAGTCGCGATGATCTCTTGCTACTTACCTAAGGTACACTAGATCCGGGTGTAGGATCTTTCACTCAAGCATAGAATACCCAAACAATCCCTTAAAAGTAAATCAGACAAAGAAACAATTCGAAAACATAAGTGATCTTATCTTTAAGGTAACCTCTCTTTTTATGATTCCCCAGCAAAGTCGCCAATTCTGTGATACGGTGAACTGACTTTGTGTTTTTGCTTTGAAAAGAAATGTTGCGGATAGCAAGAGTCGCCATTGACTTTTCTTTTATCCAACAAGAAAAGGCGGAAAAGAACAGGAAAGACCTTGATTAGATTTTGAGTTCGGGAGGTACATTATACAAAGGGAAGGTGTTAGCACCCTCTGTATTCATGGTTATCCATGGGCTCTTAATTGCTTAACTCACTTATGTTTTCCTTGTTTGAGAAAGTGTTTGAGAAATGTGGTGTGTTTAGAAAATATTTTGAAAGGAGAGTTTAACTTTGTAATGATTCTTGTACGAATGTATACAAAGTGTTTATCTCGTTTGATTTTGAAAAATGTTTAGAAAAATATAACTCGGCGATGATTCTGGTGCGAATGTATACCAAGTGGTGATTTTCTAAAAGATGTTATAAAAAGTGTGAGGTGTGAAAAGTATTTTAAGCTGTGAGCAAACATTTAAGAGTTATACCTAACCAAGGTCTTTATAGGTATTTCCTATCCTTAGGAGGGTCAAACTGTCCTTACTATTGAGAAGTAAGTAGTCTTATCCTTTGGATGTAAAGGGACATCGTGGGGTCGTCGATTGGTCATTGAAGGCAACATTTGTAAGGATACCTTAGCATTCGAAGGGACAATCATCATTTAATCGTAGGCTACAACGAAGGGTCATCGAGGGACAAAGTCATATATTCGAAGGCAACGTTCGAGGGACAAGGTCATATATTCGAAGGCAACGTTCGAGGGACTATGATTTATCTTGTAGGGACATTGACCTTTTGATCGAAGGGACTATGACTTATCTGTTTAGGGATGATGATGATTTAATCGAAAGGGTCTTTGCTAAGGGTATCCCCACATTCGCCGGACATGACCGTAATATCGTAAGGCAACAAAGAGAGGGTTACCCTAGAGGTGCAAGTGTGGAAATGATTGGATTCGAATATATTATCTTGAATTAATTTATCTAAATTCGATTATTTATCTTTCCATGCAATCCTATTAGCATACATCTATACAGTTATATTCACAGTATGGAAAAATAAGACTACGCTATTACATGGCTTCGGGATGGGGGGTACATAATTTAAAAGGGGATATAAAATATCTAAATCTTAATTAACGAGTACAAAAGTAAAAGGGCATACAAAATAATAAAATAAAATAAATAAACTAAATTTAAGAACGAATTACGAATATTTTTAGTCTATAATAATATAAAATTTTTTTTTATGAATTTATGGAAAAACTTAAACTAAATTGATAAAAATTTTAAAAGAAAAGAGGGAAAAAAAGTAATTAGATTTTTATTATTCAAAATAGCCCATTTTAATTAATTAAGTGATATATGAAAATTTAATTAATAAACTAGATTAAATTATATCCTAGTTTAAATAACTAATATAATATATTAATTAGAAAATTAATTAATGGGTTTTATTTTAATAATAGAAAAATAGTGGTGAATTAATTATAGTGGAAAGGGAGTAAACATAGTAAAACACTGAAATAGCCATGTTGGTCCATTCGTTATTTATTCGCCTTCATTAAAATATATATTCATTCTATATGGATTTTTCCATTTTGACACAACACCACCATGCATGTTACAACTTTCTCTCTTACGGCAAGCTACTTTATTTTTTCTCATGCTGTTTCTTTCATGTGAATACAACAAACCTGTAACTTCATCTTATATCAAACCACACACATAAAATAAGATCATATATAACCATCATGCAATAATAAAAATAGCCATGCACAAATCAAGAAGCTTATATTATTTTACTCATGTATTAGTTCTCTTATTGGAAGTGATAATGATAAAACAAACCTTACACATACATGTTAAAGACAACCAAGGATTTATATTATCACCATTATATCATCATCATCATTATTATGTAATAACAGCATGTGAAATAAACATAATCATGCTAGAAACAACACTCATATAATAATAATTAAATGGCAGATATAATTCTTTAATCATGCAAACAAAATTTCTCCAACATGCTATGACATATCAAGAACAGATGCATACTTGAATAAAACAATATCAACATCCACCAAACCATGAATACATCATCTCAATATATATATTAAACCAATATTATTCATGCATGAATCAAGGAGTATTGCAAGGTAATCATGCTGGATGCAAATTCCATAATAAACACTTACTAGGGATTTGAATCTTCTAGCTTGTTCACTGTATGTGTGTTGTTCTTATTCAGGCTATGAGTGTTTTATGGTTGCTTCTCTTTTCCCTGCCCGTGAATCTTCTTGCTTTTGTCTTGCCTTGTGTATCTTCTTCTCCTGTATCTCTCCTCTTTTTCCTCCTCCCTCTCGCTACAGCCATATGAAGTATTTATAATGGTGTGGATTAGGGTTTAACCTTGCTAAATATTTGGATCCCTTCCTATACTTTAGGAGAGTTAGGGTTTAACCTTGCTAAATATTTGGATCCCTTCCTATACTTTAGGAGAGTTAGGGTTTAACCTTGCTAAATATTTGGATCCCTTCCTATACTTTAGGAGAGTTAGGGTTTAACCTTGCTAAATATTTATTAAATACAAATATTATTATAAATAATGAATAATTTAAATAAAAATTAATTTAAATTTTAGTTACATAATTGAATTAAAATTTAAACCTATTTCTATTTTTACTTTCATCATAAAAAAAAATCAAAATTATTCTTACTTATATCAACCAAAATTATTTTATAATTTATGGGCTTTTAAAAAATGTTACTCTTATAAATAAATTTTATTAACTAAAAAACGTGAATTACTAAATAAATACTATTTATAAATAATGAATAAATGGAACATGGGTCACTAAATTATAAAAAATAGTTATTATAATTTAATGAGCTTTAACAAATAAAATTAATTTAAAATTTTAATTATACAATTAAAATTCAAATCTATTTTTATTTATCGTTAAATTAAAACTATTTTATTTATATATATAAAATTTATTTATATCATACAGATAACCAAAATTATTATTATTTTTTATATCTGTATCACATAATAAACAAATTAAAATTTATAATTTATATGAGAATGTATGCTAATGAATGAATGCAAATGTGAAATGAATGCCATGCATGAATCAATTTATCATAAAAATTAACAGGCAAATTTTGGGGTATGACACCGTGACATCCACCCTATACCAGAAACTGAAATTCGTGAAGAACAAGAAGCTGGTGGTGGTAGGGGAGAAAAGGCTCTCCTGGTTAGCCACTTGTCTTCCTTCTCATATATAGATGCTGAGGATGAAGTTGGAACTCCTTTCCAAGCTTTATCTATAGCTGAGCCTATTGAGAAGAGAACTCCTTCATTTGCTTCCTACAAAGACGCAAAGTTGGCCATTGAGTGTGGTGCAACTGCTGGTTTAGGAAAAATGATTGAGCTAGAAGACAACAAGTCTCGGGCTGACATAGGCTTTTCCTCTGGGGTCTTCAACATCAAAGGGATGTTCAAGAGTGGAGGGTTCATCCACACCGGTCAGGATGAAGAAGGTGATGCTGTCTTGGAAGAAGATACAGAGGATTCTAGCAATTTCATCATCCCTGGAGGGGTCTGCAACAATTGGGTCGCTGTGGATATTCCTACAGTTATCCATAAGTCAACGTAATGATAATTTTGTTTAAAAAACCCTTCTCCCATGCCAAAAGGAGGAGTGATGACATTGTTGGCGCATAAATACAATGATATTTTCATTCAATAAATTCATGTTAAATGTTTGTTTTTCCAATTATTTTCCCTTTTTATTTTTTTGCATGAAATTGGTGATCACATAAAACCTAAAAAACAAAATAAAATCAATCTTTTCATCTGCATAATGATTTGCCTTGTTTGATTTCTAAAAGCTTTTCATATCCAAAATCATTATGCAGGTTGATCAAACCCATTGAACATAATGATCCAACACCATCTCCCAATTTTGAGTTCCCTGTATTTGAGGCGGAAGAAGATGATGTTGAAGAGATTCCTGACGAGATTACCCGTCTACTTGAGCATGAAGAGAAGATCATTCAGCTGCATCTCGAGAATTTGGAAACAGTCAACTTGGGGTCTGAGGATTGTGTTCGTGAAGTGAAGATTAGGGCCCTCCTTGAAGAAGCTGTTAAGAAAAGGTTGATTGAATTGCTACGAGAATATGTTGACGTCTTCGCTTGGTCGTATGAAGACATACCAGGTCTAGATACTGATATTGTGCAACATTTCCTACCTTTGAAGCCTGAGTGTGTACCTGTGAAGCAGAAGCTCAGAATAACTCATCCTGATATGGCAGTAAAGATCAAAGAGGAGGTTCAGAAGCAAATTGATGCGGGGTTTCTGGTGACTTCTACATATCCTCAATGGGTGGCCAATATTGTGCCCGTGCCTTAAGAAAGATGGAAAAGTCCGGATGTGTGTGGACTATAGAGACTTGAATAAAGCTAGTCTGAAAGATGATTTTCCTCTACCACACATTGATATGTTGGTAGACAATACATCTAAATTCAATGTCTTCTCATTTATGGATGGATTTTCCGGATATAACCAGATCAAGATGGCACCCGAGGATATGGAGAAGACAACATTCATCACACCTTAGGGAACATTCTGTTATCGAGTGATGCCCTTCGGTTTGAAGAACGCCGGAGCCACGTATCAACGAGCTATGACCACCTTGTTTCATGATATGATGCACAAGGAGATTGAGGTATATGTTGACGATATGATTGCTAAGTCAAGAACGGAAGTTGAACATGTAGAGCATTTGTTGAAGCTTTTCCAGCGTTTGAGGAAGTATAAGCTTCGTCTGAATCCCAACAAGTGTACATTTGGAGTCCGTTCTGGCAAGTTATTGGGCTTCATTATTAGTGAAAGAGGTATTGAGGTTGATCCTGTAAAGGTCAAAGCAATACAAGAGATGCCTGCGCCCAAAACTGAGAAGCAAGTCCGAGGTTTTCTTGGCCGCTTGAATTATATTTCTAGATTCATATCCCACATGACTGCCACATATGCGCCTATATTCAAGCTCCTCCGGAAAGATCAGTCCCATGATTGGACCGAGGATTTCCAGAAAGCTTTCGACAGTATTAAAGAGTGTCTGTCTGAACCTCCGATTCTATCTCCGCCTGTGGAAGGAAGACCTTTGATCATGTATCTAACTGTTCTTGAAGACTCAATGTGTTGTGTCCTCGGTCAGCAAGACAAATCAGGGAAGAAGGAGTATGCTATTTACTACCTAAGTAAGAAGTTCACTGATTGTGAGTCTCGATACTCAATGCTTGAAAAAACATGTTGCGCTTTGGCTTGGGCTGCTACGCGCTTACGCCAGTACATGATAAATCATACGACTTGGTTGATATCCATAATGGGTCCAACCAAGTACATCTTCGAGAAGCCTGCTTTAATCGGGAGGATTGCCCGTTGGCAGATGCTGTTATCTGAGTATGACATTGAATATCGAGCTCAAAAGGCTATTAAAGGTAGTATCTTGGCTGACCACTTGGCACATCAGCCGATCGAGGATTATCAGTCAGTTCAGTATGACTTCCCAGATGAAGAGATTCTGTATCTGAAAATGAAAGATTGCGATGAGCCTACACTCGATGAAGGGCCAGAGCCTGGTTCTAGATGGAGTATGGTGTTTGATGGCGCTGTAAATCAGTATGGAAATGGTATTGGGGCAGTGATTATTACTCCTCAGGGCACACATATTCCTTTTATAGCAAGGCTAACTTTCAAATGCACGAATAATATGGCTGAATATGAGGCCTGTATTATGGGATTGGAGGAATGTATTGATCTAAGGATCAAGCATCTTGATGTATATGGTGATTCGGCCCTCGTTGTTAATCAGATTAAGGGTGAATGGGAAACAAATCAGCCTGGTCTCATTCCATATAGAGATTATGCGAGGAGGATTTCAACGTTCTTTACTGAGGTTGACTTCCATCATATTCCTCGAGATGAGAATTGGATGGCAGATGCTCTTGCTACGCTAGCTTCGATGATTATGGTAAAACTTTGGAATAAAGTCCCCAATATCACTGTGATGCGCTTGGACAGACCAACTCGTGTATTTGCAGTAGAAGAAGCGAAAGATGATAAGCCATGGTATTATGACATCAAGTGTTTCCTTCAGAACAGGTTTACCCGCCTAGGGCATCTGTGAAAGATAGGAAGACTTTGAGGAGATTGTCAGGTAGTTTCTACCTCAATAGCGAAGTGCTTTATAAGAGAAATTTTGACATGGTTCTGCTCAGATGCGTGGATAGACACGAAGCAGACATGTTAATGACTGAGGTCCATGAAGGTTCATTTGATACTCATTCCAATGGACATGCCATGGCTAGAAAGATGTTGAGAGCAGGCTACTATTGGCTGACAATGGAGTCTGACTGCCGCAAATACGTGAAGAAATGCCATAAGTGTCAGATTTACGCGGATAAGATTCATATTCCTCCGACACTTCTAAATGTGATTTCGTCACCATGGCCCTTCTCCATGTGGGGAATTGACATGATTGGTATGATAGAGCCGAAAGCATCCAACGGGCACAGATTCATTCTCGTAGCAATCGATTACTTCACGAAATGGGTTGAAGCGGCATCATATGCAAATGTGACCAGGCAGGTGGTAGTGAAGTTTATCAAGAATCAGCTTATATGCCGCTATGGTGTGCCAGATAAGATCATTACTGATAATGGATCTAACTTGAATAACAAAATGATGAAAGAGCTGTGTAATGAGTTCAAGATTTCACACCATAATTCTTCTCCTTACAGACCCAAGATGAACGGGGTTGTTGAAGCTGCTAATAAGAATATCAAGAGGATTATCCAGAAGATGGTTGTCACGTATAAGGATTGGCATGAGATGTTGCCATTTGCTTTGTATGGATATCGTACCTCTGTCCGCACTTCAACAGGGGCAACCCCTTTCTCTCTTGTTTATGGCATGGAGGCTGTACTCCCAGTAGAGGTGGAGATCCCATCAATGAGAGTCTTGATGGAAGCCAAGTTGAGTAATGCTGAATGGGTTTAGAGTCGTTATGACCAGTTGAATCTAATAGAAGATAAGAGATTGACTGCCATGTGCCATGGACAATTATATCAGCAAAGGATGAAGAAAGCTTTTGATAAGAAGGTCAAGCCTCGTGTGTTCCGAGAAGGTGACCTTGTGCTCAAGAAAGTCTTGTCTTTCGCGCCCGATTCCAGGGGCAAGTGGACTCCAAACTATGAAGGTCCATATGTTGTTAAGAGAGCCTTTTCAGGCGGTGCGTTGATACTTACAACTACGGATGGGGAGGATTTCACTCGTCCTGTGAATTCAGATGCAGTCAAGAAATACTTCGCCTAAAAATAAAAACAGAATAGCTCGCTAAGTTGAAAACCCGAAAGGGCGACTTAGGCAAAAATGAGCGTCTCGGTGGATTGAAAACCCGAAAGGGCGGTCCAGGCAAAAGTTAGAGACATAAAAAAATGAATATTTGTATCCCGCTAGATTGAGTACCCCACCCTAGGGCAATCTAGGCAAAAATTAGGGGTTTGGCAAGTAACTGCGTCCTGACAAGACTTTGTTCTACAACTGTCATCCGTCGGAGATTCTTGCTCATTCGTCATCAACCGAAGCTTCGAATACATCGAATTCAGAATTGGTGGAGAGATGGTCATTATGTTCAATGTAGCCCTTTTCCAATATATATCACCAATTTCAAATTTGTAAAGATTTATGGAGTCTTGCCATTTGCGGACTACCACTCCATCAAATAAACTTGAGCCTTTTATCCAATTATTTGCACTCTTATTTGTTTCTATTCAACAAACGTTTTGCATGCTTTTAATTGAGAGAATATCATTGTTTCGAAAAATAAATTTTTCATAACTTGTTTTAAACATAGTGAACATTCACAATGATGAAAAGGATACTTAGGAGATCCTCAGTGCTCTCCCAAGGATGGTATGATCTCCAACATGGTAAGACATTTGTTCATATTCCTGGCATGACTGTATTTTCTTCCTCCGGAGCCCTAAGTGGTATGCTTGTTGAGATATTCACCACTCTCCCCTTCAGCGGGGTAGCAACCTTTTCTCCTCAGCAGATGTGATCCCCTTGGTGGGTACGGTACTTGGTGGTTGATCCCCAGAATCCCTTTATCCCTCAGATAGATTCCCCAGTAGAGTTGCCTATATGGCAGATTCTACTTGTGCAATAAACTCTTTTCCCCAGCTATGACTGATGATTCATCCCCTACGGAGGTCTTTGGTCCCTGGTATCTCTAATTCCCGGCAGATTGGATACTCTCTGGTGATTTTGGCTTTCTCTCTTGAGATGTAGTACCGAATGTTTGCGTGCTAATTCCTGTGAAGCCTGTTTGTGTTAGAAATGTCTGTTCGTCATCATTCATCATACATAAATTACGCATGTGTGCATATAATTTTTCAACACTCGGATGTTCATATTGCATTTTTTGCCATATATCTTTTGTTTGTTATCCGCTGCTAGTTGGTAATACATTCCCCAAGCAGATGTCGGTGGCTGATCCCTCAATATAGAGAGTCTGCCCATTAAGTAGAAAGTGTTTATCTTTCCTTCCGCATTCCCCACTGAGTTATATCCTCGTGGACGATGGTTGTTTCGCTTCCTCCCAACACATATATTGGGATGGGTTCCCCTATTGAGTTATATCCTCACTAGGATGAGTCTTGATTCAGTTTGCCTCTTTGGTTTGATCCTAAATTGGCCTCTTGTGACTGTTTCATGTGTTTCCCCGTGGTATAAATGAATAATTTCTCAGTAATCAGTAATCATTCATCTTATCCCCGACGGAATCTATGGTTTTCTACCCATATACCGGTAGTTGTAAACCCTATTTTTTCTCCCCTTTGCAGAGTTAACCTTTTTGTTCATCCTAAGTTGATGACGGTTACTTTTCCGTGGTTTTCTACCTAGTATCCGGTAGATGTAATCCCCTCCTTGACGGTTATCATTATCCAATATTCGGTATTGATATTCTCTCCTTCCTTTGGATAATTGCTCTGATTAGACAATTTATCCCCAATAAGTTATCTTCCATACCGGTTGCCGGTAATGTTTGTTGCTCCCCTTGATTGGTCATCATTATATACCTAGTTTTGGTATCCCGATGCCTTTCTCTTTGTCGGTCGATTTATCCTTTATTAACCCAGTAACCGGTTGTGGATAATCTTCCATGCGAGTGTATTATCTATGTTTTGACGGTAATAGATAATATACCTCATGCACTCTTTGGTCGAAGCTTTTGTTCTTCCCCAGTCGAGTAAGATTCGTATCCCTGTTTTGGAATCGAATGTCCATCCCTTAATCGAGTTTGCTTTTGCCCTCTTTTTGGATGATGAGTGTCTTGGTATTGTTCCCCAATTCACGCTTTGGTTGGTCACCTATTATATGCCCAGTAACTGGTATCCCTGGTGTTCCTTCCTTCTGCTCCCTATTATGACTTTTTGTCCCTTGTGGAGTCAGATTTTCCTGAGTTGAAGTATACCTTTTAGGTCTTCCTCAGATGATTTGGTTGATTGATATCTCTCACCCTTATACCGGTCTTAGGTATTCATTCTTCCCGAGCATGTTTCTCTCTCACCCTTATACAGGAGAGTCCTTTTTGGATATCCCCAGTGAGATCCCTTAGTGGATTATCCTCACCTGAGTCCGGATTTTTATCTGAAGTATCCATTGTGGATAATGTTGTTGTGTTGGCATATTCCCCAACACACGCACCTTCGAGTCAGCTCGAGTCTTTATATTGGATTTACTCCCTTTAGAATCATGTTCCCCAAGTTTTGAGTCGTGACCTGCTCACGCGTTTTCACCCTTTACTCCCCCAGAGTCTCTATCTCCCTAGTGAGTGTATTACTCCTATGGATTGTCGATTTCTCTGAATTTCTTTTCTTCTTTTGTGGACACATATCCCCATAGAGTTTGTACTATTTTCATGCATACATCTGCATCATGAGGTCTCTTAGGGACCAAAATTCGTCTCTTTGTTATTATTTAAGCCCATTCTACCCCGTCGAGACAAAGATTTTAACCTTCACTTCTCCGGTTAGAATGACCTTAAATAGGGGCATATGTAAGACCTCAATTTTGTCCCTAAGATCCCTCATGGCATCATAACATTGCACTTGCATTGCCTCAAGGATCATTAGCATCTTGGTTCCCCTTGCCTTTGGGTGAGACTCCCTGTGAGTGGTTTGAGATCACCAAGCATGCTTGAATTGTATATCATTTTCTTTTCTCACTTTTGTTTACTAACCAAAAGCACAAAAATATGTCACTAACATCTTTTGTTTGTAGCTTGAGCAACCACAAGGTCCAAAGCTTCTAGGAGATCATTGGTACAAAGACATGGTCAAGAGGAGATGATAGCAAGCATGGTAATGGTTCCCAAAGCTCTCATCCATCAAATATGCCTCCTTAGTACCTCAATGCATCATTTTGATCAAAGCAAGTCAAAGGGTTCGAGGTCTTGTTCTTCAAGGAAACCCTAATTCATCTGTGCACCACAATGCCTTGCTCCTGAAGCAAACTCAGCCCATGATCAAATATAATCAAGGGAAGTTATTTAATTCTTCATTTCATACATATTTGAACTTATTTGAGTGTCCTCAATCATCAATTCCTCAAGATATGAGTCATGGACTTGAGAAGTTGATCAGTCAATTCATATGACTATTTTGAAATGAATTGAGACCTAACTTTTTATGTGTTGGTCAAATGGAGATGGTTCCAAACGAAAAAGTGTTCTTAAGAACAATATGAACAACTTTCATGTTCATCAAAAATTGATTTGAAGCTTGGAAGGCAATCTGTCATTCCAATACATTTTAGGTCATTTTAACTGAAACCCTAATTTTGGGTCAACTTCCCAAGGACATAACTCATTCAATTTGTATGATTTTGAGGTGGGATCAAATGCATTGGAAAGCTTAAGATGTTTAATTCAAATTTTATGTTGAACAAAATTTCAAAATCTCAAAGGAAATACATGTGATAATGCAATACATTATAGGTCCTTTTTGACCAAATGCATTGAAAGTCAAAAAAGTCCAATTTCAAGTGCCCATAACTATTTCATCAAAAATCCAAATGATTCAAAATTCAAGTCCATTTTGATTGTCTTGAAAAGATTTACAACTTTGTTGTTGGAGGGGTTTTCATTTGAGGCTTTCATCATCAAAACAGAAGGGCTTGAAAGTTGGCCAAATTTAGAAACCTTGCATTGACATGTTTTGCACATCACACTTTACACTCAAATTTCATAAATTTCCACACTTCAAATGAGTTTTTGTCCAACATAACATTTGTTCCTTATACAAAGACCTTTCCAACCATTACCCACATTCCTATATTTATATTTTCTAATTGGTATTTTCGAAGAGGTGAATGGTTAGGTAAAAATTATGGAATGCACATGAAATCTTGTTGCACAAGCCAATTCAGAGCAAATTACACGTCCAAACCTTTGGCATTGGAGTTCTGATTGCAATTGGCATTGTTTTTGGGCCTTGTGCATGATCATGCAAGCCCATGCAAGTGGTATCCAAATTCATGCACACGGATCATTTCATCATTCCCTTGCCTTTCTCTCTATAAATAGAGACCCTATGCTATTCAAATTGGAGACCTGATTTAACCTGAATTGCTGCAGAAATCAAAACTCAACCTCTCACAAAAGAAGCAATTTCATTTTTCTCAAATTTTTCAGATCTAAAATTCAGCTTCATCTGGTTGAATTCTTAGATCTAATGCTTCTAAACCTCCATCATTCATCTCTTTGAACTTCTGTTTTGGTAAAGCAAGCAAGGAATCGAGCTCAAGTTACCAGAATTCAAGCTTACACTTCAACTGGTATTTTCTTCGAATCTCATCATCCATTGACCTATTTGCTTGGATCTTGTGTTGGCTGAAGTCCTCTCAATAGAGGCATCATGTTTATGCATTCAATTTTTGAAATCCATTGAGTTCATGATGAACACCAGATTTTTCAACCTCTGATTTCTCACACCATGGAGATCTAGAGTGAAAATGGATGGTACAGGGATGATGTACATCATCCCAGCTTTCTAAAGATGTATAGATCGTGCATTTTCATTAAGGTTTGGATCTCTGCAATTTTCGCCGGAAAATCCAAGCTCACCGGAGAAGACAGTGGCTCCGGTGGCTTCATCATTGCCAGATCAATTCCTAGCCGTGTGATCTCTTTTCCAGATCTAATCTGGACCTTCCATCGTTATGACTTTTTATATTGCCTCGTGTGTCTCAGTTGACTAAGGCATATGATACACGCGCGCTGAGAGCCCTTGGATTTGCCAAGTCATTTAATGAAATGAATCCAACGCGTGTGCTTTTTTCTATTTTCTGATTTAATCCATTTTATTTTCTTAATTCCATTTTATTTCAAAAAATCATATCTCTCTCATTTTAATTCCAAATATTATGGGACCAATTGCATTAGTCTCCAAATAATTTCTAGTTTCTATTTCTGTTTTTTTAATTTTTTTATTTTGTCATTTGATATTTTTTGTGAATTTTTTATTTTCTGGTTATTTTTAATTCATTTTAAATAGTTTTTGATATTCAAAAAATACAAAAATATTTTCCTAACCTATTTGAATGATGATGGATCTATGAAAAATATTCTCATCAATTTTCAAATTGATTTAAGATTTATTTGAGATTTGAGTTCAATTAGGTTATTTTTATTCATTTTTAATTGATTAAAAATAGTTTCTGACTTTTAAAAATGCTGAAATTTTTTGTCAAACTTTGTTTGACCTTGTTGAACTTGGGATAAATTACTTGGACCTTTCAAGGTTGATTTGAAGTAATTTTGAAGTTTGACCTTTCCATTATTTTAATTCAAGTTTAATTTTAAACATTAAAAAATGCCAAAAATAGTTTTTTCATTTCTTGACTCCCAATCTTCATCTCACTTCTGTTTTTGATTGTTTGACCTTGACTTTCAATGTTATTGGTCAACATATGAGGATTGGTACATTGTACTTCATTTAATGCACTTTAATTTTGCCATTTCCATTTCTCCTATCCATCTTCTCCTTCTTCTTCTTCTACTTCTTTTCTTCTTGATCAATGAGTTGAAGGTTGATAAGTTAGCATTGGTTAGGGAGATTTAATCTTCCTTGATTCAAATCTAATTCATCTTGATCAATTGATCAAGTGAATGGCTTTGCATTAAGGATAGGTTGTCTTTTAAATCATGCAAAAGGCTTAAACCAATACAAGATCAATTCTCATTTTCTTTTTGGCATGGAAAGTTGTTGGAACTTGGTTCTCTAATCAAGACTTCTAACTTGTGTTGTTGCCTATATTATTATTGACTGGCCTCAGATAGTTGTGACTTCTACATAAGTCCAATTACGATTGCTTAACATAGCGCTAAATTTGCCTTATGGCACACTAACTACTAACACTAACTATTGACAATTAACATTTACTTTATGCAATTTACTATTCTTGAACATATTATCCATTTGCTTTTCTCTTTGCTCACTTGAGCACATGTTTATGTTAATGCCATTTGCCTTTTGCTCACTTGAGCACATAATTGTGTATAAATTATTGTGCTTGTGTTTTTGTTTTGATTGTTGTCGACCAAATGCAAAGAAATGGACTTAGTTTCTAGGACTTTCCCTATGCAAAAAAATGAAGAATTGGACTTAGATTCTAGGACTTTCCTTATGAAAAATTAGAGTAAAAGGATCTTAATGGTGAAGATGGATTGGAAGGACCAAATCTCTAAACTCACTCTTGTCCCTTCTTGTTTTACTTCATGGAACTTTTGATGTGTGTGCTTTTGTGCTAGGAGTTTCCATTTGAGCTTAATTGGAGGACCATTGCCATGTTCATCCAAGTGGAAGATACAAGATACATTGAGGATCTTTTAAGAGACTTGTTTGATTGCTTATGATTTGTGGTTGCTTATTCCAAAGGATGGGAGCTACTTGGATCATCAATATGATCTCAAGAGAGGGACTCCATTGTGGTTTTGATTCTTCATCCCTTCTCTTTTTGTTTTACTTAGGACTTAGCCCTTCTTCTTCTTCTCCCACTCTAACCCAAGCCAAAACTTTTTGTGCAAACATTTAACCATTATTTTCAAACATTAGAAACCTAAGCCTTATGCTTTTTATTTTCAAACTTTCTTTTTCATAACACTTATTTTGAATTGAACCTTTAAGTAAACTTTGACCATTTTTGTATATACTCCTAATTGGTAAATATAACCCATTCAAATGCCTTTTGTGGTTCCAATGACCACTTTCTTAATCAAAAATCTTTCATAACCTTTAGCTATTAGGTTTGAGTTATCCTTATGGTAGATGTAATACTCACCTATATCCTTAGTGATGGACAATAAGTCTTCCATGCTTATTATAGGGTTAACCCCTCACTAGCATGTTGAAGCTATCCTCACATGGTGGATTTTTGGTTTGGTTGAGTTTTCTCCCTTTGATAACAAAAGACCTTAAGGCTTTTGGACCAATCAATTCACCCACTTGTTTTAAGATTTTTACCCCGAACTACGAGGTTTTGATCCTAATCTTTTTATAAGATGGTACGTAGGCAATGGGTTTATCCATCCAAACACAAAAATGTAAATAACTTGTATATTCTCTTCTCATCTCTTCAATCATGTTTGCACAAACAAATTTTTTCACAAAACAACAACCTTTGCAACAAGTATGAAAAGGGCTCCCTAGGAGTACCTAGGATGTTTTGGGTACCTAACACCTTCCCATTGCATAACCAACCCCCTTACCCAGATCTCTGTTTCTTTTACTAGTTTTTGTTAAAACTATTAGGTTTTTGTTCGCTTTCTAACCATTCCTTTGGATAAATAGAAGTGCCGTGGCGACTCGACTTGTATGATTTACCTTGGATTTAGTCAATATCTCTAATGGTAACGAATACCCCGCTACAGATCGGTTTGTTTTTTTTGAAATCCAAGCTTGGATTCAAACTCAAAAGGCTTGATTTAGTTGGGGTAGGGTTTTGGGTGGTTGAACCACCACGAGATGGAGGCGGCACCGTCGCAGACGGCCGCACATCGCTCTCTTCTCAGACGAAGAGGTCAGAGAGAGAGACGCTCTGTACAAAGAGTTTTTAGGGTTAGCAAGTGTAGAGAGAGAATGAAATCTAGAAAGTGATGTTTGGATTTCTCTATTTTTGTTTTAACATGGCCAAGGGGAATGTGAGAGTAGTGGTGACAAGTGTCACCAACCCTGGACACTTGTCATCGTCCAAATAATGAACCCCCAGGGTCAACAATGTTGACCGGACCCTTTCATGGGCTGTGTGCAATTTGCCCATTTTCCACATTTGTTTGTTATGTTTTTTCATTTTACTATCAGCACCACCAGGAGATTACAAGCATGCGCCCCATCTGGGCTTTGGCTGGTCTAAAAAACCCATTTGTTTCCTTTAATGGTCATGCGCCCTCGTGGGCTTAGGAGACATTTCAGACCCCATTTTATTTCTTTTTTTTTGTGTTAGCATAGGTTTAATTTAAATTTATTTGATTCAAGCATGATTTTTATTTGTTTTACTAAAATCTTACTATCATAGTTATTTAATAATAGAATTATTTACTATTTAATTAAGTAATTAAGTTTAATATCATTATCACCATTATTAGTTAAATGTAAATAATTACTCATTTTTATGAAAATTGTGTGTGCCACCACGTTGGTTTATTTATCTTTTTTTTTTTGAAATGATAATTATACTATTGTTAATATTTATTTTTGTATATATAGTAAATAAGTAATTACATTACTATTCTTATTATCATTTTTTAAAAAATAAATACACAATTATATGGTTGTTATCATCATTAATATTTAATTATTTGGTTACATTCATTTTTTTATATTATTACTACTTATTATTTAATTAAAATAAAATAATCCGTTAAACATTCAATTAATTAATTGGTTATAGAATCACAAGTGACCTTCATAATTTAGATGTTTATTTACCTTAAGGGGTGTATGTGCATGATTATTCTTTACCTATCTATTTATATTGAACCTTGAGTGTACACGAAATGATATGTTATAATTGTGACAAAATCACGTCGCTTTCATCGATTTTAAAATAATTCGAGCCAATTTCAAAATAAATCATATACTTCTCGATTCAAAGTCGAGCCCATTTTCAAAACACCTATGTAAGTCGATCGCTTGTAAAAGCATCGCCATCAACCTCATATGGCTTACTCTTGGGCTTTCTTACAATGAGACCTATTCGGTTTAAATTAATCAATTGAATGGATTATTCACTAAATAAATTCAATTCATTCACGAGGATGCAAGTTTTAAAAACCTCGATCCGACATCGAAAGCTAAATTAAAATACTTAATCACATCTAAACAACACTTCATTTGAAAATGAAAAGGGGGATGGTTTTGAGTTTTCAACTCCTCTCCTCGATTATTTGAATACGAGTTCTCTTACTCGGTTAGTCAAATGGTCGTCATTTATAATCCACTTAAGTATAAACAAATCAAATCCTTTTATAACCAGAAACCAAAAGGGAGATGACTTTGAGTCTTCAATTTTTCTCCTCGATTATTTGAATACAAGTTCTCTTACTTGGTTAGTCAAATAATTGTTGTTCCTCTACAAAGTTCCAAACCCCTATTAAATCAAACTATTGCGTAATAACGAAATGAAAAAGGAGATGACTTTGAGTTTTCAACTTCTCTCCTCAATTGGTCGAATACGAGTTCTCTTACTCGGTCAGTCGAACAATTGTCATTTTTCCGCAAACATACAACTTAATCAAATCATTTTCTTAACAAACTATACGAAAAAGGAGATGGTTTTAAGTTTTCAACTCCTCTTCTCAAATGCTTGGATATGAGTTGTCTTACTCAGTCATTCAAGTACTTGTCGTTCATTCTAAAATACGTCAACCATATACAACCTTATTTTCATAAATATTCAGATGAAAAAGAAAACGGTCTAGAGTCTTCTATTCCTTTTCCCGATTATTAGGATACGAGTTGTCTTACTCGATTATCCGAGTATTCGTCATCCGTTCAAAACACCTTAACTATTATCAAATCCTTTCTATAATTAAGGATGAAAAAGAAAGTGGTCTAGGGTCTTCTACTCCCTTTCCCGACTTTTAGGGTACGAGTTGTCTTGCTCAATTATCCGAGTAATCGTCATCTAGCCAAAACACCTTAACCATTATCAAACTCCTTTTAAAATTAAGGATGAAAAGGGAGATGGTCTAGAATCTTCTATTCCCTTTCCCGGTTATTAGGATACGAGTTTTCTTACTCGACTATTCGAGTAATCATCATCCTACCAAAGTACCTTAACACATCAAATCTATCTTTTCTCGCCCTCATGCGATCGAAACCAATCAAAATATCCAACATATTAATCCAACTTGTCACCCTCGTGTGACCAAAACTATTTTCAGAAAGAACATTGTTTAATCCTTTCTAATGCGCACAACAAACCAATGCTTAAGCCTCCGCCGAGAGTAGACAAGCCAGCGTTTAACCTGTAGAACGCGATCTAAACAGCTGTTCGATAAAAGACACCAATCAATCGTAGTTCCCCGAACTACGAATGCTCTGATTTCCTTATTACCATAAGGATACGTAGGCAGGAGATTGTTGTATCTTCGCGAGCACACTAATAAAAAACCTCCCCTTTCCCTTTCTGAGGCTCTCATCCATTTCTATTTTTAATAATTTTATAACCCAAAGATAACAAACAAACATAGATTAACACTCGAAACACACATTAGAACTAAGAGGTTCTCGTTGAGTACAACGGACGTAAGGGGTGCTAATACTTTCCTCTAACGTAATACACTCCCGAACCCGAATATGGTTGCGACGAACATTATTCTATTTCCTAAAGGTTTTATCGATATTTCCAATTCCTTCATTGGGATAAATAAAGTTCGGTGGCGACTCTGTTCGAACGTAAATTTTTTCTGCGACCATCGCGAGGAATCGTATTTTTCGAGATGCGACAGATGGCGACTCTGCTGGGGACTAGCTCCAAGCACAAGAGAGTGAAGCCTAATTTAGTTCAGTTTATGTATTGTGTGTTAATATTGTTTGTGTGTCTGTTATTTTTCTATTCTGCTATTATTATTCTGTCATAATTATTATATTGTGATTTATTGACTATGTCTTATTTGGGGGCCTCTGGTTGGTGATACTTTGTGAGATAGGCTCTCCACCTGAGTCTGAGAAAAACCATAAGATTAAGTTGGAGGTTGCGTAGTGGGCTCCCACAAGGAGTCTTCCTTGTTGGGAATAAACGAAGACCCCGCCTAGAGGAGATTCTCTTGAAATATTATTGCCCGACAAGTTTTCGTCACGACGATAGTATTCTCAAGTTGGATCAATGACTCTAGGGACCTTTTAACCCATTATATCCGGTGGTCATGTAGTATTTCCCTGAGAAGTCTCAGACTTATTAGGTTAATATGAAAGCCCCAATCAGATGAGATCCCTTGGGCGTATTACTACCTTAAAGTGGTATTCCCAACCTCGATCTATGACTCTGAGAACCTTATTAGAACCTTGGACTCGAGAGTTGTGTAGTATGGGCCCACTAGGAGTTTTCCTCTTCGGGACCATACGAAGGCCTCACCCAGATGAAACTTTGTTTGGGGATGTTATTTGCAGATGAGTTTTCATCATGACAATAACTTTCCTGGATATTAATTGATGACTTTGGGAACCTTTTAACTTTAGCATCCTCCCAAAAGGGTTTTGTTTAGTAACCAAGAAACTCGCCCTCACGACCTGTATATTAACCTACATGTGACACGCATAATATCATTCATAGCATATCATTCATATTATTTTATTTCCAAGGAATCTGAGTATCATGAGTTGCAAGAATTCAAGAAACATGGAGTCAAGCAAAAGAAACATTCACTCCTTCAAGTTCAAGGATCCCGATCTAAAGAATTTACGTAACTTGGTCTCTCAGATGCACCCTGTATACATAATCAACTTTGGAAAGAATTATGGCAATTTGCTTAGCATCCTCAATCAACAAGTGGACCATACAACCTTCATCACTTTAGCCCAATTTTATGACTTACCTTTAAGATGCTTCACATTTCAAGACTTCCAACTAGCACCATTGGAAGAATTTGAGCGTCTTGTTAGGATTCCTATGAAGGACAAGTCACTATTTGAAGGGACAGATGATTCTTTGCCCCTTGAGGTCATTGCTAGTGCGCTTCACATGGATGAAAAGGAAGCAAAAGACAACTTAGAGACCAAAGGGAATACCACAGGGTTTTCACTAAGTTTTCTTTTGGAAAGAGCTCATACCCTATTGAAGGCAGAAAGTTGGGATGCTTGTTACTCTGCTATTGCATTGGCTATCTATGGTATCGTCCTGTTCTCGAATATGGATGGTTTCGTAGACATGACCACCATTTGTGTTTTCCTTACTGGGAACCCAGTACCCACTTTGTTAGCCGATGTTTATTATCACATAAGTCATAGGTATACTAAGAAGAAGGGATTAATTGCTTGTTGTGCTCCTTTATTGTATCAATGGTTTCTGGAACATCTTCTGAAGACAGGTGCTTGGGTTGAACAGTCAGATGTTAGTTGGCCTCAGAGATTGGGATCACTCCGATCTGAGGATCTCTCTCGGTACTCCAAAGAATATATCAACGTAGACATCATATTCAGTTGTGGAGAGTTCCCAAATCTACCGCTCATTGGAACTCAAGAATGTGTAAATACTAATCCAGTTCTATCACTCAAACAACTTGGCTACCCAATGGAAGGCCCTCCAGAGGCAAATTCTTTGGAAGCTTTCTTGTTACTTGATTTTGGGGTTGAGAGAATCCTAGCTTATTCCAGCGAATCAAAGAAGCTTGGAAGAATATCAATCGAAAAGGGAAAGCTGAGTTAGGGAGAGCAAATGGGATTATAAAAGAACCATATTTTCAGTGGGTAAAGGAAAGGGTGCAAATAATTAAAATGCCATTTGTCATTCGGACACCTGTACCTCTTCCTGAACCTAAGCTCACCCATGTCCCTATTGAAGAAATGGAGGAACTCAAGACCATAATGGCAAAGCTAGAAAAAGAGAATGAAGAGCTGCAGACAAAACTCCAACAAACCATCAATGAGAAAAATAATATGAAGTGGGAGCTTGAGAGAAAAGAGGCACAACTTCAAGCACATGTGGAAAAGTTCAACAAGGAGGAACATAAGAGAAAGAAGATCAAAGTGGGATTAGAACAAGCTGATCATTGTTTGGATACCCTTAAGGGTCAACTACGACAAGCTCAAAAAGAATGTCAAGACAATGAGCGTTGGTGGCATCTAGCCACAAAGGAGAACAAGACAATAAGGCATACACTTGGGGCTCAGATAAAAGAACTCACCAATTCTGTTCGTCATGCAAAAGCTGAAGTAGATCAGGAGCGCCGACTCAAGAAAATAGCCACTGAAGCCTCTAGGGTGTCACCCATGGTATGGGAGGAGAAGTGTCGAGAAGTAAGAGATGCCAGGGAGTCTGTAAGCTATTGGAAGAACCAGCTAGAGTCATTACGCCAAGATAACTCCATATGGTTGAAAGAGCGAGACTATGTGATTGAAGATTATGAATCCTTTAAGAAGACCATAGACTTCTTACAAGGGGACAGGGATAAGTTTCGTGCAAAACTCGATGGGCTAGTAGGATTCTGTAATTGGGCAGCTAAAGAAATGTCATGGAGGTTGAGAGACGCAGTGGAAGAGTTGAAAGAAGATAGCACTCCTCCAGCCATAATCAATTTCGTTCTGCTCTACAAAGGGTTGTTGAAGAGATTCAATGAAGAACTAGAAGAGCTTCAGGCCTGAAAGCCAGCTGTTTAATTTGCTTATGTCTTGTATTTTGTTCCTTTAACAAATGTACTTTTGAATTATGACCTTTTTGGACCTCTATGTTATGTATTGGAATGAATGACGTTTAAAAATTACTCCATTATTGCTATTCTAAGTATTTTTTGTTTCTTCGAATTACTAACAACTAATGAAACTCGAATGACTCCCTGGAAATAAAATATGCATAACATTTGCATCTTCATTATGCATCACACTTCATGAAAATCAAAAAACTTACCCAACCTTTTTACCCTTTATCCAGCCACACTGACTAATCAACACCGGTACGAGACGCGAAGCAAATACAAGATGACATTAGAACAAGTTGAGGCCAACCAGGTTACCATGAGGACAGACATCAATACGATCCAGGAGAAGATGGATCAGCTGTTGGAAACAATGCTTGCGATCGCTCAGAGAGAGAGGAGCGAGGAGGAAGAAGCTAGGGCAAGAAGGAATGATGGCGCACCAGGTCCGAATCCCCAAGACGAAAGTTACGTCCCCACCAAGAAGAGATTGTTTCACATACCAGTAGGAGGCAAAGGAGATGGAGACCGTGCAGAACCTTCTGATACGTCTACTCATCATGGATCCGGAATTGGAGATGACCAGTATGATGCATTCTATATGCCTGATCAACCAAAGCCTAAGATACTTTCAGATCCTGCTGCAGATAGGCTCCGTGCCCTGGAAAAGAAAATCAAAGCCATAGAAGGAAACAATATCTTCGGTGCTTCTGCCATGAACATGCGTTTGGTATCGAATTTAGTCATCCCGGCTAAATTTAAAACCCCTGATTTCAAGAAATACAAAGGACAAACTTGTCCAAGAAGTCACCTGGTGATGTACTTCAGGAAAATGGTTGCTCATACCGAAAATGACAAACTACTTGTACACTGTTTCTAAGACAGTTTGAGTGGAGCATCTCTGAGATGGTATATGAGTTTAGAACTGGGACGAATTCAAAGTTGGGAGGATTTGGCTGACACATTTCTCCATCAGTATAAATATAACTTAGATATGGCACCCGACCGAATGCAGTTGCAAGGGATGGGTATGAAGGAGAGTGTGTCATTCAAGGAATACGCCTAGCGGTGGAGAGAGTTGGCTGCTCAGGTAGAGCCACCATTGTTTGAGAAGGAAATGACCGGGATATTTGTGGACACCTTGAAGGACCTATTCTTTGATCAATTAGTAAGTAGTGCAGCATCTGACTTTGCATATCTCGTCACGATTGGAGACCGCATAGAGAAGGGGTTGAGGGATGGAAAGATTCCGGGAGCAGTGACAGCATCTAGCGCACCAAAGAAATACTCTGGAGGCTTCCCAAAGAAAAGAGAAGGTGAAACAAACGCCATATCCAGGAACTATAAAGGGAAGCAACAAGCCTCATATGGTCAAGTCGCCGCCGTGGTACCTATACCCTATCAACAGCCAATGCAGCAACAACAAATGTATCAGCCACAACATTAACAACATCATCATCAGCAAAATACAGCACCACCAAGACAGTTCAAGCCAAGACCTCCAAGAAGGCAACTTGATTCTCTACCAGTACCTTATAGTCAGATATTCCCATATCTGCAGAAGGAGGGCCTTCTAACATTGAGGGAGTTAAAACCAGTTGTTTTTCCGTATCCACCTGGATACGACGCTAATGCCCATTGTGAATTTCACATGGGAGCACCTGGTCATACTTTGGAAAACTGTTTCGCATTTCAGAATCGAGTACAAGACTTGATCGAAGCCAAGGCCGTTTCTTTCACTCCAAGACGCCCGAACGTGAATACCAACCCTATGCCGACGCATAAGGATGCTTCCGTCAGTGCCATTGAGGAGAGTGATCAAGGCAAACTGATCCGTAAGGTTGAAGAGATTCAAACTCCTATCACCATGATAGGAGCACAATTGTTGAAGAGTGGTCTGATCCTGGAAGAGCTGGTGTAGGAAGAGAATAATGAAGATTTGAGGAGTTTTATACAACAAATGCTGGATCGAGGCGAGTTACAGATAACTTACCGTGTCAAGAGCAAGCGTCAGGAAGAGATAGCCGTGGTAGATATCCCCTATGATGAGGTCAAAGTAGAAATACCTATAAGTCTGTTGGTGATAGAGTTCCCAGCACCATTCAAATATAAAGATGAGAAGGCCTTCCCATGGATATATCAGCCCAGAGCTTTTAAGAAGGGGCAGGAAGATAAACCTTTAATGATTAACGAACCAAATGTCACTTCAATTGTGGGGCCAGCAGGAATGACGCGTAGTGGCCGGGTATTCGCACCAAGAACTGCTGATACTTCTGAGAGAGCTAAAGCGACGGAGGCTGATGTCTAGATCCCCATCCCTAATCAAGGGATGCAAGACTTGCACCTGTCTCCTAAAGCTACTGTCACTCGTGAGGAGGCTGAGGAGTTTTTGAGAATAATCAAGAAGAGCGATTATAAGGTGGTGGACCAGTTAAACCAAACACCTTCCAAAATTTCCATGTTATCTATCCTACATAACTCAGAAGCACACAGGAATTCGCTGTTGAAGGTATTGAGCGCCGCTCATATCACCAAGGACATAACAATAGAACAGTTCGATGATGTGATAGCTTGTGTGACTATTGGAAATTTCTTGGGTTTTAATGATGACGAACTACCAATTGAAGGAAAAAACTATAACAAGGCTCTCCACATCTCCTTGAAGTGCATGGATACTATACTGTCAAGGGTGTTGGTAGACACAGGTTCCTCATTGAACGTCATGCCAAAGACGACTTTGATAAAGCTTCCAGTGGAAGGGATAAGTATGAAGCCCAACACCCTAATCGTAAAAGTATTTGACGGCTCAAGGCGAGCAGGGATAGGAGAGATTGACTTACCAACCAAGATAGGTCCAACTATTTTTAATATCACATTCCAGGTCATGGATATACATCCTGGTTACAGTTGCCTACTTGGGAGACCATGGATTCACTCCGCAGGTGCTGTCACCTCCACTCTGCATCAAAAACTAGAATTCATCACAAATGACAAGATGATTGTGGTTGGTGGAGAATAAGATATCTTGGTTAGTCACTTGACATCTTTCCGATATATCGAGGTGGATGGTGAAATCAATGAGACACCCTTCCAATCCTTGGAAGTAGTAAACATGATGGCCATTCAACATACCTTGGAGATCCCGAAATCAGGACCATCCATGGCCTCATGGCAGGGAGCTAAAGCTGTTATGGAAAGTGAAGATGCACAAGACTAGGGTAAAGTGGTGGAATTGAAAGAAAAACGAGACAAGTTTGGCTTGGGGTATGACCCATCATCACACAAAGTTGGTAACCAATCTGACAAAGAGAAGATTCCTTCTATGGAGAAAGTGTTCACCAGCGCTGGTCACATCTTTGGCAAGCAAGTGGCAATGACCAGTGAAGAAGACCGCAAGGAGGGGGTGTCCAGCTGGATGCGTCAAGCCGCTCCTAATGAAGAACTAACAAACTGGAAGGCTGTGGAAGTTCCCCAAATATTTCAAAAGTAATTTTATCATTTTTAGACAAAAACCCTGTGCTCTGCCCAAGGCACAGTGGCATGTTGTAGGGCCTCCTTTATCTTTTTCAAGAGTTTTTATCATTAATGAAATGACGTTTTGCATTCAAATTTTTTTTCCTTGTCTTTCGTTTTGATCTATTAACAAAATGGCAATCAATTTTTATGCACGCACTTTCTAAATAAATTGCATAAATCATAACATGCAGAAACACCACCGAGACCATTGTTAACGACACTGCTATGGTCCAATATGTCTTTGATTGTCCAATCTACCAAGTTGAAGACGAAGTGGGGGAAGATTGTGAACTCCCTGAAGAGTTGGCCAGATTACTCAGACAAGAAGAAAAGGTCATTCAACCGCACTAGGAAGACGTTGAAGTTATCAATCTGGGAACAGAGGAAGATAAGAGAGAAGTAAGGGTAGGCGCAATGCTTCAAGATACAGTGAAGACAAGACTGATAGAGCTCCTCCACGAATATGATGACGTGTTTGCTTGGTCATACCAAGACATGCCCGGATTAGACACTGACTTCGTGACCCACAAGCTTCCCCTTAAAGAAGAATGCCCTGCTGTCAAACAAAAGCTAAGAAGGACGCGACCTGATATGGCTCTCAAGATCAGAGAGGAGGTGAGAAAGCAGTTTGACGTTGGTTTCCTAGAAGTCGCTAAATACCCACAATGGGTTGCCAACATTGTACCGGTGCCGAAGAAAGATGGAAAAGTCCGCATGTGCGTAGACTACCGAGACTTAAACAGAGCTAGTCCCAAAGACAATTTCCCATTACCTCACATTGATGCACTGGTGGATAACACAACTCAGTTCTCCGTGTTTTCCTTCATGGATGGTTCCTTGGGGCATATTTTGTTACAAAGTAATGCCGTTTGGTTTAAAAAACGTTGGGGCAACATATCAACGTGCCATGGTGACTCTCTTTCACGACATGATTCATGAAGAGATTGAGGTGTATGTCGATGACATGATTACCAAATCCAGGACAGAAGCAGAGCACATTACCAAACTGGAGAAACTATTCACACGTTTGAGGAAGTTTAGGTTGAGACTTAATCCTAATAAATTCACATTTGGGGTTCGATCTAGGGAGCTTTTAGGATTTATTATAAGCCAAAAGGGAATTGAAGTAGATCCTGACAAGGTTCGAGCCATTCAGAACATGTCTGCACCAAAGACTGAGAAGGAGGTTCGTGGTTTCTTGGGAAGACTAAATTACATCGCCAGATTTATCTCTGACCTCACTGCAACATGCAAACCAATATTCAAGCTTCTGAGGAAGAATCAAGGTGTGGAGTGGAATGAGGATTGTCAAATAGCCTTTGACAAAATCAAAGAATACTTGCAAGAGCCACCAATTCTAATTCCCCCTGCCGAAGGAAGACCTCTCATCATGTATCTAACCGTGCTTGATGAATCCATGGGTTGTGTATTGGAACAACAAGATGAGACTGGTAGAAAAGAGCATGCCATCTACTATCTGAGCAAGAAATTTAATGATTGTGAGACCAAATATTCATTACTCGAGAAGACTTGTTGTGCACTCGCATGGGCTGCTAAGCGTCTCAGGCAGTACATGCTAACTCACACAACATGGCTGGTATCTAAAATGGATCCCATCAAGTACATATTCGAGAAACCAGCTCTCACTGGTAGGATTGCTCAATGGCAGATGCTGTTGTCAAAATATGATATCCAATATGTTACACAAAAAGCGATCAAGGGAAGCATACTAGCATACCATCTTGCTCACCAACCACTAGAGGATTACCAATCTTTGAAATTTGACTTTCCAGATGAGGACATCATGGCTGTTAAAGAGGTTGAAGACTCCGAACTAGAGGAAAGCCTCGAGCCAAGAGCAGGCTGGACGCTCATGTTTGATGGTGCCTCAAATGCAATAGGCCATGGAATTGGGGCAGTGCTGATGTCTCTCAAGAATTTCCATCTACCATTCACCGCAAAGCTCTGTTTTACCTGCACAAATAACATGGCCGAGTATGAAGCTTGCATACTGGGGTTGGAAGAATCTATTGAGTTAAAGATCAAGATACTAGAAGTATTCGGGGACTCTACTTTAGTCATACATCAGATCAGAGGGAATTGGGAAACAAGACATGCTAACTTAATTCCATACCGGGATTATGTGCTGAAGCTACTCCCCAAGTTTGACGAAATCACTTTCTCTCATATTCCTTGAGAAGAGAATCAGATGGCAGATGCCTTAGCAACTCTGGCCTCCATGTACAAATTGATATGGCCCAACCATCAGCCTCATATTGAGATTAGGCGTTTTGATGAACCTGCTCATTGCCTGACGACAGCAAAAGAATCAGATGGTAAACCCTGGTTCTTTGATATCAAACAGTATCTGGAGAAGAGGGAGTATCCGGCAGGGGCTTCCAGCCTTGACAAAAGGACCCTCCGGAGGTTGGCATCAAAGTTCCTCTTGAATGGAGAAGTATTATACAAGCAAAACTACGACATGGTTTTGTTAAGATGTGTGGACAAACACGAAGTAGATCAGCTTATGAGGGACATACACGAAGGTTCTTTCAGTACGCACGCCAATGGGCATACCATGGCCAAGAAAATTCTAAGGTCAGGTTACTACTGGTTGCGATGGAAGCTGACTGTTACCATTACACCAGAGCATGCCACAAGTGCCAAATCTATGCTGACAAAATACATGTATCGCCTACCCCGCTGAATGTCATAGCATCACCTTGCCTTTCTCTATGTGGGGCATCGACATGATTGGAATGATAGAACCCAAAGCGTCAAATGGACACAGATTTATCTTGGTGGCCATAGATTATTTTACCAAATGGGTGGAAGTCGCGTCTTACGCGAATGTCACAAAGCACGTAGTCGCCCGTTTCTTAAAAAATAACATCATATGTCGATATGGTATTCCCAACAAAATCATCATTGATAATGGGTCCAATCTCAACAACAAGACCATGGATGAGTTATGCGCAACATTCAAGATCGAGCACCACAACTCATCACCCTATCGACCTAAGATGAATGGGGCTGTTGAGGCTGCAAATAAAAATATCAAGAAAATCATCCAAAACATGGTTGTTACGTACAAGGATTGGCACGAGATGTTACCTTTTGTGTTGCATGGCTATCGCACGTCGATACGAACTTCAACAGGGGAAACTCCTTATTCCTTGGTATACGGTATGGAAGCAGTTCTCCTTATAGAAGTAGAGATCCCCTCGATGAGAGTCCTGATGGAGGCTAAGCTAGACGAGACGGAATGGGTTCAATCAAGGTATGACGAGCTCAACCTTATTGAGGAGAAATGCTTGAAAGCGTTAGGTCACGGTCAACTCTCCCAAAGGCGTCTTAAAAAGGCATTCGACAAGAAAGTTTGTCCTAGGGTGTTTCAAGAGGGAGATTTAGTACTGAAGAAAATCTTGCCCATTCAAAAGGACTCTATAGGGAAATGGACACCAAATTATGAAGGCCCATTTGTGGTGGTTAGAGCCTTTTCCGGAGGCGCTCTAATTCTAGCAACTATGGACGGTGATGAGTTGCCGCTTCCCACCAATACTGATGCTGTTAAAAAGTACTTCGCCTAAAAAAGGGGAATAATAAAAGCCGCTAAATCAAAAACCTAAAAGGGCGATTTAGGAAAAAAAATGGCTATCCCGGTGGATCGAAAACCCGAAAGGGCGATCCAGGCAAAAATTAGGGATAAAAATAAAAAAATTCGACCCACTGAGTTGAAAACCCGAAAGGGAGACTCAAGCAAAAATGGGTATCCCGGTGGATCGAAAACCTGAAAGGGCGGTCCAGGCAAAAGTTAGGGATTAATTCCAAGGCAAAAAGTTGTACTTCCGGACATCTGACATACCCTCGAAGAGAAAGAATCGATCTACCTCACTTTTCAAAAGCAAAGTGCTCGGGCTATCAAAGACATAAGGATCATAGCAGTATGGAAACTCAATAAGAACTCAATTCTCATTGCCATTTTGTTTCTATGCACAACAATTACCTCATTAAGGAATTGCGTCTTTATGTACAATCACCCATTTAAGGGTCAAATCAATAAAAGAGAATTTTTCTCAACAAAGTGTGCCCAAATCATTTTTATTTTATCTGTTTGTTTGCAAAGCACCTTTTATTTTTGATAAACATCACTTTTAAAAACCATTGGAGAAAATAAAATGCATGTTTGAATAAAGTGGTAAAATTGCTTTTGAAACAGTAAGCGGAAGAATCCTTTAGTCCCCAAGATTCACTCTTGTCTTTCATAAAGGTGCAGGACTGATTGCAGACGGTTATGTTCCTCTCGACTACTGATTCATACCTCTCATAAATGTACTCATGGTATAGCCAGACCGGGGCAAGGCTCCATCACATTTCCAACGGAAACATTGATAAATCATGGACGGAGGATCGCGTGTTGAAAAGTCTGAACCTTTCAATGACTCGGAACAACCCAAATATATTCCCAAAACCACCTAGCAGGGGCATTAAAATTTGATCTCCATTGATCGCCCCAATGATAAAAAAATCCATACTGTTGGCATCATACCTCAAAGCGAAATGTCTTAACCGGGGCATATCTAATTACCCAGTTGCATTCCTACATGCATCACAGGCATCATTTCATGCATAATTTCCTGCCAAACAAGGAAATTCAAAAAAACACAGTCATATCAATCATCAGCATACTCATGCATAATGCTCCCACAAAATGGGAATTTCAGCAAAATAATAATCATTCGCATTCCTACATGCACATCCAAATATCCCCAGCGAAATTGCATACTTGCATACATCTCATGCATCATCACATGCACGAAATTCCCACCTAAAGTGGGACATTATACAAAAATCAAATATAAAATAACAGGATATAAGGTCATTCGTATATGTCTCGGACATTCCTCATTTCCAAATGAAGTCATTACCCTACATATGCTCATAGGGTTATTTCTCAGCAAATCACTTTTCAACTTTTTTAATCATGATATTCCCAGCACTTTTCTTTACAGTCATTGCTCCCCAAGCAGAGGTTACCCTAAAAAGTCTCTTATGAGTTCTTCCCCAAGCAGACGAATATTCAAGATACTGCTTCATTTATTTGAAGAATCTCCTTCATCTGTTCGAGATACTGCTTCATTTATTTGGAGAATCTCATTTATCAGTTTGAGATGCTGCTTCATCAATATGAAGAGTCTCATTTTTATTCGAGATACTGCTTCATTTATCTGAAGAATCGCATTTCTCTGTTTGAGATACTGCTTCCTCAATATGAAGAGTCTCATTTCAATTTTTTTAGAGATACTGCTCTAAGTATCCTCGGAAAGTCTTAGATTCAATTAAGGTATCATTCCCTTGTTCAGAATATCTTAATTCTATCATATAAGATGTTGTTTCGACCCGATACAGAGAGTCTAATTTTTACTGTTCGAGATACTGCTTCATCAATATGAAGAGACTCATTTCAGATTTTTTTAGAGATACTGCTCTAAGTATCCTCGGAAAGTCTTAGATTCAATTAAGGTATCATTCCCTTGTTCGGAATATCTTAATTCTATCATATAAGATGCTATTTCGACCCGATACAGAGAATCTCATTTTTACTGTTCGAGATACTGCTTCATCAATGTGAAGAGTCTCATTTCAGATTTTTTTTAGAGATACTGCTCTAATATCCTCGGAGAGTCTTAGATACAATTAAGGTATCATTCCCTTGTTCGGAATATTTTAATTCTATCATATAAGATGTTGTTTCGACTCGATACAGAGAATCTCACTTTTACTGTTTGAGATACTGCTTCATCAAAATGAAGAGTCTCATTTCAGATATTTTTAGAGATACTGCTCTAATATCCTCGGAGAGTCTTAGATTCAATTAAAGTATTTTTCCCTTGCTGGAATATTTTAATTCTATCATATAAGATGTTGTTTCGACTTGATATAGAGAATCTCACTTTTACTGTTGAGATGCTGCTTCATCGATATGAAGAGTCTCATGCCAGATTTTCTTTATACTGCTCTAGCATCTTGAAAAATCTTGAGTTTTAGCTAGGGATGTCGTTCCATTGCTAACATATCTCGACTATGACGTCTGAGATACTATTCTGACGACTCCTAGAAAGTCCTGACTGTTCCATTTTACTGTGGGATAATGTCTTTTGCCATTTCTCACCGCATTTTCTTCCTGTATTTTTCTTCCTTTCATTTCCTAGGACAAAATTAGGGTCTTCTTATATTTAATTATCTCCCACCGTGAATGCGTAAAGACTATTGTCATTATCACTTACCGGTTTGAGGTAATTAAATAGGGACAACTGTCATACCCCAATTTTGTCCGGCCATTTGTGGTTTACCCACGAGATCTCTTTGTTTCAAAGACCCATTTGCATAAGTGTGTTCATAATCTAAAATGTGGTTTGAATCTTGTTACATTACTAATCCAGAATCTATTTTCTTATTAGTAAGTATTAAGAGCCGTGTTATTATTTCTATGATCACTATTTACTAGTCCATTTACACATTCCACCTTATATAATTCCATCACATTTATTGACAAAATCAACATGCTTTATGTATCATAGTTATTCATTTCATTAAGAAAAACCAATTCTAAGCCAAACTACACTTCATAATATGCTAAACCATTCACTTTCTTTTCATAAATCAATGCACATCCCATTGTCTTATACAAGTAATAATTCAATTCTTTTCAAGCTTTCCATGGAAATTTTCAATCATAAGTCAACCACATTCATAATCATTGTTTTTCACTTCATACATACCATACATTTTTGAATTAGATTTATTTCATGCTACTTGTTCATGCTTGGTGTCATACACCAAAATTTTCCTATTAATTTTTATGATACTTTCAAGAGGTTCAAATGGGGTCTATTCGTTTTTTAACATTAATCTTAAAGAAACAAAAGTCCAGGACACGGATGACCAAATCCAGAAGATGACTTCCTGAACTGACACGCTCGCTAGGCGAGCAAACCCTTTGCTGGGCGAAGCCCACGCTCCATTCCCCGCTCCAGCGAGTATCGATGAATTCTCTACTGGAATGCTCGCCACCCGCTCGCTAGCTTCTCGCCTAGCGAGTAAGTACTAGTTGTGCTTTTATCCAAGTCTGGGAGCATTCGCTGGAACACTCGCTGATCGTTCGCCTAGCAAACCCTTCGCTAGCTCACTCGCCTAGCGAAACTTGCGGATATACAAAAATCTTGGGCCTGAATTGCCTTCAGTCTGAGCCCGCCAAGACACAAAAAATCAGCTATAAATTCCAAGACTTCATTTGAAAAAGGGGACGGAGGAGAAAACCCTGGAGAGCAGAAAAACAACGGGAAAACCCTAGAAGCTAATTCAGAGAACTCATCGGCACAAAGGTTACCTCCGCCAATCCTATCAGGCATAAACCCTAAGACTTCCCTGCAAACCCAACGATGTAACTCAACTTCGTTCGATCCTTCCAATCAGGTTTTCCCTATTCCCACTACTCTATGCTCCCAATTTGAAATTTCTAAATGTATGAGGCATTATGGTTGAATTTGGAAAGGCGAATATCATTAGGTTTTGCATGTGGGTTTAGATGTGCATAAATGTGTAAAACCATACTTTGAATATTCGATCATGTAATTTCTGTAATGGATGTCATAGGTTTGGGGTTTCCGAAATCGCACCAGTATCAAAGAAGAACCCAGAACCCGCAGTCGTTCGCTAGCACTTCGCTAAGCGAACCTGTAGCGAGGGTTCGCCAGGCCCTCGCTAGGCGAGGCAGTAGCGAACATGACAGTAGTTGACTTTTTTTTTCTGTTTTCATTCTAATCTATTTTGTATTTGTTTGACATGTTCTCTATTGCGTTTACACGCAGTTTGCCTGACACTATTATTGCTATGATTATTTTGTTCGGTGCAACTCTTGATTGCACCCCATCTTGTTATTCTAACATGTTTGCTGAGTTTTTGTAAGGGCTCCCATGATTCTTGAAGAGATAGCTCGGCATTCCACTTTATTTGTGGGATATCATCATGGAGATTTATTCTGATTACTCGGCTAATTACATTGCCTTCGAATATGTGATCTTATCCCTCTCTTTGTTGCCTTACGATATTACGGTCATGTCCCGCGAATGTGGGGATACCCTTAGCAAAGACCCTTTCGATTAAATCATCATCATCCCTAAACAGATAAGTCATAGTCCCTTTGATCAAAAGGTCAATGTCCCTACAAGATAAATCATAGTCCCTCGAACGTTGGCTTCGAATATATGACCTTGTCCCTCGAACGTTGCCTTCGAATATATGACTTTGTCCTTCGATGACCCTTTGTTGTAGCCTACGATTAAATGATGATCGTCCCTTCGAATGCTAAGGTATCCTTACAAATGTTTCCTTCAATGACCAATCGACGACCCCACGATGTCCCTTTACATCCAAAGGATAAGACTACTTACTTCTCAATAGTAAGGACAGTTTTACCCTCCTAAGGATAGGAAATACCGATAAAGACCTTGGTTAGGTATAACTCTTAAATGCTTGCTCACAACTTAAAACATCTTTTAGAAAATCACCACTTGGTATACATTCGCACAAAAATCATCGCCGAGGTATATTTTTCTAAACATCTTTCAAAATCAAACGAGATAAACACTTTGTATACATTCGTACAAGAATCATTACAAAGTTAAACTCTCCTTTCAAAATATTTTCTAAACACACCACATTTCCCAAACACTTTCTCAAACAAGGAAAACATAAGTGAGTTAAGCAATTAAGAGCCCATGGATAACCATGGATACAAAGGGTGCTAACACCTTCCCTTTGTATAATGTACCTCCCGAACTCAAAGTCTAATCAAGGTCTTTCTTGTTCTTTTCCGCCTTTCCTTATTGGATAAAAGAAAAGTCGGTGGCGACTCTTGCTATCCGCAACATTGCTTTTCGAAACAAAAACACAAAGTCAGTTCACGGTATCACAGAACTGGCGACTCTGCTGGGGACACTTAAAAAGAGAGGTTACCTTAAAGATTAGATCACTTATGGTTTCGAATTATTTTCTTTGTCGGATTTACTTTTAAGGGATTGTTTGGGTATTCTATGCCTGAGCGAAAGATCCTACACCTAGATCTAGTGTACCTTAGGTAAGTAGCAAAAGATCATCGCGACTGTCCGGCGTATACTGGAATGGTTAAAATGATGGCTATGGTTAATGTGACACTTTGGATGTCCTGATGTTCCTCATGTTTACCTGAGGAAAAATTTGGCGTCTGCGTGGTGTCATCAAAACATTAACCAGACCTTTAGAACCCTAATTGACTCATCTTAGCCATTAGAAAGTAGTGAGATAACTAACTTCGGTTCCGACTGGGGTTGGTTGATACTCGATACTACACTCTTTGAGATTGGACTTTAGGGAAATTTTGGTCAACCGGTTGGTGTTGCACTGAAGTGGACTTAAAGAAAGGTCAATGATTTGAGATCCTTCTAGAACCCGGTTACTATTCTAGGACAGGTTAAACCAACCAAACTTCAGTGGGAAGGGTACTTACCTATGGAACTCATGCAAGCCTTAAAACCTAGGGATAATTGCGGTGTGACTTGTTTGTGTTTGTTACTTACTAAACATCATGACATCATGACATCATGACATCATAACATTATAACATCATAACATCATGACATCATGACATCATGACATCATGGCATTGTACTAACAATTTCGAGGACTTAGGGATTTAACTTTGTTCTGTTTTGTAAGACTATGGCTTCCAGGAAGACCATCCGGATCAATTTTGTAGCGATCTCTCCTCAACTCAAGGATTTAGTGTCAGAACTTTCCGATCATGCTCGGTTCATCCAGAAACATGGCCATCTCCTCAAATTGGTTACCACCGGGTTCAAGGAAGATATGGTGAGAGTTTTATTCCAGTTCTTTGATCCTAAACATCATTGCTTCACCTTCCCAGATTATCAGTTGGTACCCACATTAGAAGAATTTTCCAAGTTGCTCGGGATACCTATCCTTGATCAAACACCTTTCAGTGGTTTAGAAAAGATTCCGAGGTCTGAAGAGGTTGCCACGGCTTTACACATGACAAAGTCCGACATTGAAACTAATTGGGTAACAAGAAGTGAAGTTAAGGGTCTACTTGCCAAATTTCTGATAAATAAGGCCCGAAAATTCCTACAAGCTAGGAATGTCCATGCTTTTGAAGATGTTCTAGCCTTACTAATCTATGGTTTGGTGTTATTTCCTAATCCGGATCAATTCATAGACATGAATGTTGTTAAGATATTTCTCACTCATAACCCTGTGCCCACCTTGCTTGGAGACATTTTGCATTCCCTTCACACTCGTACTATGAAAAGGCAAGGGACTCTCATGTGTTGCGTACCTTTATTATCTAGGTGGTTTATTTCGCACCTTCCTCAATCAGTATTGAAGAATGAGCAAAATTTGAAATGGTCTCAAAGGATAATGTCGCTCTCCCATTCAGACATCCATTGGTGTCCCCAACCCAAAGAAAATGTTATCATCATTGACCGTTGTGGAGAGTTCTCTAACGTACCACTCCTGGGGATAAGAGGAGGTGTTACTTATAATCCTGCTTTAGCCCTACGTCAGTTTGGTTATGCTCAAAGAGATGGTCCACATGAAATAATTATCCAAGGCACTATGTTTGACTATGACAATGATTCTCAAGGTCTCCGTCAAAGGTTTGTACGAGCTTGGGGCATGGTGAAAAGAAGTACTTTAGGACAGAAAAAATCTATTCCTATTGAACCTTATCTCAGATGGGTATGTGCCAGAGCTCGTGAGCTTATCATGCCATATCTTGCAATCGGACCTCTGATTGTTGAACCAAAAGTTGAAGGAGGTACCCCTCAGATCATTCCTTATCCAGATATGCCTACCAATGTTGAAGAATTGAAGAAATCTTGGATCCAGTTGAGAGAGGAAAGGGATACTTTTGAAGCTCAGTTCTGTGCTGAAAGGAAGAAAGTATTAGAGCTCACCAGCCAGCCTAATGAGGAACGAAGTTTCAATGCATATCTCCGCCCAAAAAGAAGCCGTCCCTGGGAGACTTGAGCTTTCATTTTTTCTTGTAATGAACATTGATTAAAGAAATTATTAATAAAAGTTCCCCTTTTTGGTGGTTTACGCAAAGTTAAATTCCAAAAGTCCTTGAAAACATTTCATACATTGCATAGCATAACATAACATTGCATAACAGGTACTCTAAAGGATCAATGTTCTCACGATCTTCCTCTCAAACAGGAAAACGACCCTCGAACAAACTGTCAAGGATCTCCAGGCTCAGAATGCTCAATTCCAGGAGATGATCTTGAACTTATCCAAGGGGGCAGGAGGAACTGAAGACTCTATTGCTCGAGAAGAAGAAAGACAAGAAATCTGTGAGTTACATTAACTCGGGAAGAAGGCTTAAAGGACAGGCTCCAGGAGTCAAGATTGGAATTCCGAAGGATAAAGAAGATGAGATAGAAAATGATTCGGAAGATGAGAATGTTGATCCCTTCAACCTTGAGGATGACTATAAAAATTATGAAAATGAACAATACTCTCCGAAAGATGATAAGTATAAGTTACTGGAAGAACGTATGCTAGCTATGGAGGGTCAGAAGGCGCCCGGTCTGGATTTCGAAAGCTTAGGTCTGGTCTCTGATGTGGTCATTCCTCGCAAATTCAAGGTCCCCGCTTTCACTAAGTATGATGGTGCGTCTTGTCCTCAGATGCATCTGAGAGCTTATGTGAGAAAGATCCAGCCGTATACCACTGATAGGAAGATATGGATCCATTTCTTCCAAGAGAGTCTGTCTGGCACACAGTTAGAGTGGTATTATCAGCTCGAGAGTGTCGCATCCGCGAAAAACAACCGGCGGGCTAAAACAAAACAAACAGAGCCGCCACCGTGCGTTATTTATCCCAAAAGAGGGAAAGGAAACGCTCGAAGTAAACCTGGAAAAGACATGGTCTCGCGAGCAAAGAGAGATGGGATCGGGAGTCGGTTATGCGAAGGGAAGGTATGAGCACCCCTACGCATTCGTCGTATTCGACGGGATCCACGCTCTGAAAGATAGGAAAAGGTTGCTAAAACTGCTCACAAACATCACACACACACACACACTGGAAACAACACAGGTGGGGGAAGAGAGTAACGGGCTCGCTAGGATATCGCATCCTATGCCTACGTATCTCATCTGGAATGAGAATCAGAGCTACCGTAGTTCGGCTCACGCACGCCGAAACAAAACAAAACACAAAAAGGCAAACATGGAAACCGAATGCCAATCGCTGGACTTACATCAGACTCCGAACCAAACAAACCCACACTGGAAACCAAATGCCACTTGCTGGACTTATATCGGACTCCAAGCACACAACAATAGGATACGGAATGCCAATCGCTGGGCTTACATCCATGTCGTAACACACACAAGAAGAAACAAGCAACAAGCTACTAAGGAGTCTGGCACTCGAGCCTAGCAACTGTCAAGCAAAGACACACAAAAAGAAAAAAGGGTGCCCGGAGAGATCTCGTACGACCTTCTGCCTACGTACCTCATCTGGTATGAGGATCAGGGCAACGTAGTTCCCCTTAACAGGGGAGAAACTTTCTTCTAACCAGAGACTGGGAAATGACCAACTAGAAGGGAGACTGACTCGAGCCTAATAGTTATCATGTATTCCACAATGGTCCTAGGTTGAGTTTTCTATCTACTTGCACAGGCTGCAAGCTAATCTTAAACAGGCAAAGCAAAGCATGCCAGCATAATCAAAACAAAGCAAACATTCACAATTAGCACACACTATATACAGACAAAGTGGGCTCAAACAAGGGTTAGGCTGCAAAAGCAAGCCAACTGTATCAGGTGATGTTAGCTCTTAACCCTAACATTGAGAGTTAGGGTGAAGCAGATGAAATAGGAAGTGAGGGGTGTGCCTCACAGCTCTTATCCCTGGCCAGGGAGAGCATTAGACAAATGAAGTGTGGGTTCAGAAAGTGGGAACCCTTCTACACTTATGACACTGACTCAACTATACAACTGTACAAGGATCTTGGGTTAGTATCCACAATGCATCAACACCAGTTGTGTGAGCAAAGGGATGACTCAACTGAATAGCAGGAGATGGATTGCACATCTCTTTTATCTTCCAATTGCCTTATCCAAGGTCTTTTCCTGCTTGGGGACAAAAATAAACAAGCACAAGCATTGCCTCTTAAGGAGGACTTCAGGCAGGTGCATGGCCAAGGAACAGGCCAGGTCTTCCAGACTACATGGAGTTAGTGATGATATACCTCAATTGGTTAAGCAACCAAGCAACAGCAAAAAGCAAGTTCACAATGAACTATAGCAACTAATGTACCTGAAAACATTCTAACATAATCAGTACACAGCTCAAACACTCAAACAGACAAACTAAAAGTCAACAGTTAACTGTACACAAGCAATGCATCAAGCAAAGCATAAGCCAATGCTCAACACAAATGAATTAGAAGCCACCTACAAAACAAACTTAATGTTAATCAACATCAATCAAACAAGCAACTCAAGCCAAGTGAATTAATTCCTTCATGCCATATGCCTTTTGTCCTGAAAACATAACTCAAACATGAGACGCAAACCCCTAGGACAAGGCCTAGGGTCAAAGAAGGAGAAATAATTCAAAACAGAACATGAAAATTGGCACAAATCAAGTTCAATCAATTTAGAACAATGTCCAAGTGGTCTCACATTCATATCATACACCAATTTCATTTCATGAAGCATTTAGGGCAAAACATGCAAGTTCAAACTCATTGGACCAAACAGAATGAATCAATCCAAACTCAATCAAAAATAATTCAATAAATCCCAAGGAAAATCATGGCTAAACAAAACTCATAACATGATCACCATACCAAATTTCAAGCCATTTGGACAAGTGGAAGCAAGTCAATTAAATTCCCTAAGTCAAGGCAAGGCAAAACAAGCTCATACAAGGCACAAAATCATGCATCAACTTCAAGCAAGCACAAAACATAATTGCCACAAGATAAATGAATCAAACGAAAGCCATGGCAAACTTTAAAGTGTCTAGAATCACTCCACAAAATTTCAAGTCCATCCAATACATATAAGGAATTTCACAAATCATTTAAGATCATGACTCACAAAAAGTCCACAATTGGTCAAACAGAAAAGAAATTCTTAAACAAATTGGAAATGCATCCAAAACTTCCACAAAAATACAAAAGTGATCTTAACATCCAGAAGTATCAGCATGCAAAAATTCACATTATTTGAAGTTCATATGGCATGGTAATGAAAATCCACAAATTGGACAAGAAATGGGGTGACACAAATTGTCACACCTAGATTCAACAGCTCATATCTCATCAACCAGGAAAGCAAAAATCACAAACTCTATACCAAAATGTACATTGAGATGTCTACTTTAATCATGCAAAATTTCAAGAATTTTGGATTAAGCATCATCATTTCACAACCTAAATGGTAAGCAAGGTGCAAGAATACATAAGCATGAGTAAACCCTAGGCCATTCAAAAAATAACACGTGCACAAATTCTGGAAAAATTACCATAAAATAGTAGACATGGCAAGGATCATGGAACAAAAAATCTCATTTCAATTGGATTAATGGTTTAGGAGTTATGAATTTTTAAGTGTGGAGAGAAATTAAAAAAATGATGAATGGAATGGACATGAACATGTGAAGTATAGTTGAAATAAATGCAATAAGGCAAAGTAAAATTGCCTTCGGCCAGAATCGAAGGGAGGGAGATTTCAAAAATGAGCGCGCGCTACTGTATGGGCCTGGACACGTGGTCCAATGTCTAGCGCTATAACACCTTAATGGAGTGACAGAAATGAATTCGTGGATTCCAAGCCTTGTAAGGTGCAAACAGAAGTCCTCCAGTGCTTGTATGAGTGAATGAAGCAAGGTTTTGATGTTGATTGTACACGATTTAGCTCAAATCTCCATTTGCCATTGTTGAACACACTTGGAACAGTCCTTGAATTGGCTTGGAAATCAATGAATCTTGCTTCAAATAGCTTCCATTATGCTCATGGATGAAGGATTGATGAAGATCAATGCAATGTTTATGCAGAAAAATGGAGAAAAGTTGAGAGAAGAATTTGAAGAATTTTTGGATTTCTAGATCTAGATCTCAATTCTGTTATGATTAGCAATGAAACAGTTATGATTTAGCTTTTATATGTGACGCTAATGATATTGGTAATAATGTTTAGTGTTAATGCAAGTGATTAAGTGATGTCAAGTTTTATGCTAAATTGCAAATTGGCCAATTCACCCTTCACATGTGAAAATCAATGTAACAGTACCAAATTCACTTGGAGCAATTCAGAAATGTTGTTTCGAGGCCAAGGCAAGTGGAATTAAGTGTATGCCATGCTTATTTTGCAAAATGACTTTTTCCCTCCAATTTTCAAAATAAGTTCAAGTGAAAAATGCACTTTTTGTGTGATTAGTTTTAATGAAATGTGATGCATGAATTGAATAGAGGAGATCAAAAGAAATTTGCTCCAAAAAGAACCACATGATTTGGCCATTTGGTGCAAAAGTTATGCCTTGTTGAAGTTCAAATTTTCTTGACAAAGATTGATCCTAACTTGCCAACCACACATGAGAAATTCATGTTCTAGGACTTTTTGGGAAGGTGAGAGCAAGATCTATAACTTTCATGTTGAACAAAATTTCATTTGAAGCATTTTTGGACATGTAATTTCAAGGAGAAAACCTTTCCATTTTTGGAAATTTTGAATTACAAGTCACTTTCTATTTTTGGAAAGTTTTCATCTGACTTTATTTTCTTCATTGTTGATGTTTGAAATGTCAAATGAAACTTGTTTGGACATGAATGAAGTGTCTCTAACCCTCTTCCACCTCCAAATCCATCAGTTGACTTGTGGTTGACTTTTGTTGACTGATAGATGAACTTGCCATGCATAGATGAACCTGAGCCTCAAACTCCTAATGAAATGGCTCAAACATGAAACCCTAGCTTCCATAAACTCAATGAAACCATAAAATGATCCCTCATCTCAATGAAGACCTCTTCTCGTTAACAAGCCCTGATTGGCACAATTCAGATGATTAGGGTTGACCAGATGTCAAAACCCTAATCCCAAGGTATCTGATCAAGCACAATGAACCTCTTGGTGATGACAAGACCATGATGATGATGATGTACCATTTCAACCAAGATGATGATCAATCTCCTTGAGGAACCAAGAAACCCTAATTTGAAGCACACACCCTCAGATGGCTAGCGATCAACCCAATGAAACCCTAGCTTGCATCTTAACCTCTTTATCTTCTGATCAAGACTTAGGAGGATGACTTGATTATGTTGCCACATGATATGCAAATATGCCATGCCTAATGACCTAAGAAATGCAATGCAATATGCTAGGCTAGTCCCAAGAGAGGAGGGCAAATTTTGAGGTGTTACAGCTGCCCCTATTCAATCCACTGTGAACCTGTCGATATGAACAGCCTCGGCTTTCAGATGATCAGGGTGAAGAGTGATTGAATACCAAGAACAGACGAACAATTTGCACTCCGATGGGAAAATAATTAACAGAGCCTGTCAGAATCGGCAAAGAAGCAATCTCGAAGGAAGAATCCGTCTGGTACGGAGAAAGTCGGCCTGATCACCGAAACAGAATGTCGACCTGGATACCAAAATAAATGGTAACACAAGAATAACCATGGCCTGAACACCATATCCGCTGGGGATTATTATTATCCTCTTTTTTTTTTGCTTTTCTTGAACCCCGGAACTTTCTAATTGATAATCTCTTTTTGCTTTTCTTGAACCCCGAACAAATTTTTCCTTGCGCGAATGATCCCGGATCACCGCAGTTGAACCCCGACATCTCGTTTTCCAAATAATGAACCCCGCTCTCCATTTTCTTGTGATAATTCCGCAGGCAACGACGGAAATAACACCAAAAAACCACTCTGATGGCGATATATCAGAGAAAACTCGACCAGACATTGACTGATGACTGGGAAGGAACTCGACGTTTACTGGACATCGAACAATGATGTTTACTGACACCAAAGAAAACTCGACCAGACATATACTGATGACTGGGAGGGAACTCGACGTTTACTGGACATCAAACAATGATGTTTACTGACACCAAAGAAAACTCGACCAGACATATACTGATGACTGGGAGGGAACTCGACGTTTACTGGACATCGAACAATGATATTTACTTGACACCAAAGAAAACTCAACTCGACGTTTACTGGACATCGAACAATGATGTTTACTGACACCAAAGAAAACTCGACTAGACGGGGATCGACACGACACTTACTGGTATCGCAGGGACGACATCCACATTTGTCCAAAACCAGGCAGACGCTTGCCGGGGATTAACTGGGAAATACTGTTGCTCCAAAATCACGATGCTGAACTCCTCGGAGTATCATCTTCACTGACCGGCAAAACCCATTCTTGGATGGTAACCACGGCTTGGGGTTAACTTTTGCTTGCAATGCTGATGTTGCTCTTCCAACCAGTGAAACCACCTCTCAAACGGTAACCACGGCTTGAGTAGCACCTTCACCCACTGGCGAAACACAAATCTCAAATGCCAACCTCGGCTTGCGACTAGCGTATGCTTGCAATGATGATGCATGATGATTTTTAGCGCAATGCTCCATAATTATGGAAAGGCTACGCAATTTATTATGCAATATGCTATGATCTCCTAAATGATGCATGCATAAAAGGTATCCCCCTTAAGGGACTCTCCTGAGGAGCTTGTAACACCCTTCTAAAATACCCCAAATATTTAATAACAACAACAAATATATATATATATCAGAGTAATCATGCACCAAGGGTGTCACACAACATTTCACACCATAAAACTGCCATGCTCTTTATTTAATCAAAATAACATCTTTGCATAATTCGCAGCGGATAAAATCAACCAACCATTCAAAACATATAAAGTTTTACAGGTAAAAAGGTTCAACAACCAACAATAAAACAATTAAAACATCCCGTCCCGATGTTACATCTATCAGAGCACGACCCACTAAGTAGACTACACTAGACTCCAAGCATTAGCTTCTACTCAACTCATTGCTCGTTACCTGAAAAATAGTTGTAAGGGTGAGTTCCTCAATCGATATAACAAACATTATAAATTATCATGTTATGTTAAGTAAAGTTACACGTTAATCACCCTAATCATATCATGCATTCAGTAACGGCACATCAACTCAATTCTCATACTCAATAACAACGTAAAATGCAACTCAATAACGACATAAAATGCAACTCAATAACAACATAAAATGCAACTCAATAACAACATAAAATGCAACTCAAATGAGACTCGACTCATCATGCATGTGGTACCATTCGGAGTAAAACTCCCAACTTTAAATCATTGCCATTTTGGTGGGCATCAAGGCATAAGCCTTCAACTTTCAACTTAAAATTTTGCCAATCCAGGCCAACATGGTGTGAGCAAAGCTCTGATTTTTGCCAATCCAGGCCAACGTGGTGTGAGCAAAGCTCCGATTTTTGCCAATCCAGGCCAACGTGGTGTGAGCAAAGCTCCGATTTTTTGCCAATCCAGGCCAACGTGGTGTGAGCAAAGCTCCGACTTAATGCATATGAAATGTACATGGCATACACGACTTTACAATTCCGACAACATAATAATAATAGCAACACAACAAGGTTTTCAACATAATCAACTTATAATTAACTTTGGCTCACCAGCCTACAACTCAGTATTTTCAACATAATCAACTTATCAACATATTTATATCACCACTTCATAACATAAACTCAACAAAATTACTCATCGAAATCAACGAGAATATGCCAATCACCAATTATGTTCATAACATTAAAATATCAAATTTTCCAATTTCCAACAGTGTTAACCGGTTAACGCCCTGGGTTAACGGTTAACGCAGGACAAAAATACATTTTCTGGCAAAACGCAACAGTGTTAACCGGTTAACGCCCTGGGTTAACCGGTTAACGCAGGCAAAACAGCACATTTTCACAAAATATAACAGTGTTAACCGGTTAACGCCCTGGGTTAACCGGTTAACGCAGACAAAACAGCAGTTCCTGCGCTAACACAAGGCAGAATGCAGAGTTCTCCGCATTTTCCGCCGTTGGAGGACTTCCGGACCTCCGATTCCAATTCCGTAAAAAGCTATACGTTCGGAAATTCACAACGAACCCAAACACATATTCAATTACAGCCTAAACACAGTTTCATCCAACGTAATTTTCCAGCATTCATAATCCCAATTAGGGTCAATTCAACGGCTATCACTACCCATGACATGTTAATCTATAATACCCATCAAACGACGATAAACCCCCCTTACCTGAGTTAATCCGGCAATCTCTAAGCTTCAAGCTTTTCCGTTCTTCAACCTTTGCTCTCTAGCTCTTCCTCTTTGCCCTTTCTCCACTTCTCTGCAGCTTCTCAGTTTTCACGTAAAACCCTTTTACAAAAATGAAAACTCTTTTTCCTTATTCCAACTTATATATTCCAATAATTATTATTCCAAAATAATAATAATAATAATAATCCAATAATTCAATTTATTTAATTAAATTAATAAATATACTATTATTAACTTAATTTAAATAATTCTCTTATTTTATTCGGGGTGTTACAACTCTCCCCCACTAAAAGAGTTTTCGTCCTCGAAAACATACCTCAAGCAAATAACTCTGGATAAGACTCTTTCATCTGACTCTCCAGTTCCCAAGTCACATTGCCACCTGCTGGTCCTCCCCAAGCTACTTTCACTAAGGCAATCTCTTTACCCCGCAACTGCTTCAACTCTCGATCCTCAATCCTCATAGGCGATATTTCAACAGTCAGGTTATCTCTCACCTGTACATCATCTACTTGGATCACATGCGACGGATCATGAATTTACCTCCTCAACTGAGACACATGAAAAACCTCATGCAAATTCGCAAGTGACGGCGGTAAAGCGATACGATAGGCTACCTCTCCGATCCTTTCCAAAATCTGATAAGGACCAATAACTCGAGGTGTCAACTTCTTTGACTTCAAAGCTCGACCAACCCCAGTTATCGGAGTAACACGAAGAAACACATGATCTCCCTCTTGAAACTCAAGTGACTTCCTTCTCTTGTCATGATAACTCTTCTGACGACTCTGAGCAATTCTCATCTTCTCCTGAATCATCTTAATCTTTTCCGTAGTTTGTTGAACAATCTCCGGTCCAACCACAGCACTCTCACCGGACTCATACCAACATAGAGGTGTCCGACATCTCCTACCATACAAAGCTTCAAACGGTGCCATACCAATACTCGAATGAAAACTATTGTTGTAGGTAAACTCAATCAAAGGTAAATAACAATCCCAAGCACCTCCCTTTTCCAAAACACAAGCTCTCAAAGGATCCTCTAGTGACTGAATCGTCCTCTCAGTCTGACCATCAGTCTGCGGGTGATATGCAGAGCTCAATCTCAGTTTAGTTCCCAAAGCCCTCTGCAAACCTTCCCAGAACTTCGATGTAAATCTAGGATCTCTGTCCGAAACAATACTCGACGGAATACCATGCAAACTTACAATTTTCTCAATATACAACTCGGCTAATCTCTCTAACGGATAGTCCATTCTGATCGGAATGAAATGAGCCGACTTTGTCAATCTGTCAACAATCACCCAAATAGCTTCAAAATTCTTACTTGTCCTCGGTAAACCAGAAACAAAATCCATACTGATACTATCCCACTTCCACTCTGGAATAGCCAACGGTTGCATTAGCCCAGACGGCTTCTGATGCTCAATCTTTGACTTCTGACAAGTCAAACAAGAATAAACAAAGCTCGCAATTTCTCTTTTCATTCCCGGCCACCAAAATAACTTTTTCAAATCGTGATACATCTTCGTAGCTCCAGGATGAATACTCAACCCACTACGATGTCCTTCCTCAAGAATACTCTTCTTAAGCTCAGTAACATCCGGAATACACACCCGATTACCAAATTTCAGAATACCATTTTCATCAACTCTGAATTCACCACCTTGACCCTGATTCACCAGAGTCAACTTATCAACCAAAAGCACATCGGATTTCTGACCCTCTCTGATCTCATCCAGAATACCACTTGTCAACTTCAACATTCCCAACTTAACACTATTGTGAGTACTCTCACACACCAAACTCAAGTCTCTAAACTGCTCAATTAAATCCAATTCCTTAACCATTAGCATAGACATCTGTAATGATTTCCGACTCAATGCATCAGCCACTACGTTTGCTTTACCCGGATGGTAATTCAAACCAAAGTCATAATCCTTCAGAAACTCTAACCATCTTCTCTGTCTCATATTCAGCTCTTTCTGATCAAATAAATACTTTAAACTTTTATGGTCACTGAAAACCTCAAATCTTGACCCGTACAAGTAATGCCTCCATAACTTCAGAACAAACACCACAGCCGCCAACTCTAAATCGTGCGTCGGATAGTTCCTCTCATGAACCCTTAGCTGTCTCGAAGCATAAGCTATAACCTGCTTATTCTGCATCAACACACTACCCAAACCCAACAATGAAGCATCACAGTAAACCTCAAATGATTCCGACGGACTCGGTAATATCAGAATAGGAGCAGTAGTCAACCTCCTTTTTAACTCTTGGAAACCTCCTTCACATTTTGAGTCCCAAACAAACGCTTGCCCCTTCCTAGTCAACATCGTCAATGGTAACGCCAACTTAGAAAATCCTTCAATGAACTTCCTATAATAACCAGCCAAACCAAGGAAACTTCGAATCTCAGCAACAGACTTCGGAGCTTCCCACTTAGATACCGCTTCTATCTTAGAAGGATCAACAGCAACACCACCTCTTGAAATCACATGACCAAGAAAACTAACCTCTTCTAACCAAAATTCACATTTAGAGAGTTTAGCAAATAACTTCTTTTCTCGTAGAATTTCCAAAACCACTCTCAAATGTTCAGCATGCTCTTCTTCAGATTTCGAATACACCAAAATATCATCAATAAACACCACAACAAACTTGTCTAGGTACGGATGGAAAATCCTATTCATATACTCCATAAATACTCCAGGCGCATTAGTCACACCAAAAGGCATTACAGAATACTCATAATGTCCATACCTTGTTCTGAAAGCAGTCTTCTGAATATCCTCAGTTTTCACACGGATTTGATGATACCCAGATCTCAAATCTATTTTGCTGAACACACTTGCACCAACCAACTGATCCATCAAATCATCAATCCTCGGCAAAGGATACCGATTCTTGATCGTCACTTTATTCAGTTGCCTGTAGTCCACACACAACCTCATAGTACCTTCTTTCTTCTTAACCAATAGCACTGGTGCACCCCACGGTGACACACTCGGACGAATAAATTTCTTATCCAACAGATCTTCCAACTGACTCTTCAATTCAGTTAACTCAACAGCAGACATACGATACGGAGCCATCGATATCGGCCTAGTACCAGGTACCAAATCAATCGAGAACTCCACTTCATGCTCTGGTGGTAATTCATTCACTTCTTCCAGAAACACATCAGGAAAATCACACACCACGGCTAGATCGCCAATCACCAGTTTATCTTTAGCCTCCAAAGTCGCTAACAGCATAAACAACTCCGCCCCATCTGCTACTTCCTCATTCACTTGCCTTGCTGATAGAAACAAACTCTTTCCTTCCTCAATCTCAGGAAAGACCACCGTCTTATCAAAACAGTTGATAGAAACTCGGTTAAACACCAACCAGTTCATACCCAGAATAACATCAATCTGCACTAGTGGAAGACACACTAGATCCATTCTAAAGTCTCTACCAAAAATACTCAAAGGACAATTTAAACAAACCGAAGTAGTAGTCACTGAACCCTTCGCAGGAGTATCAATCACCATACTACCAAACATCTCAGATATCTCTAACTTAAGTTTCACAGCACAATCCAAAGATATAAAGGAATGAGTCGCACCTGTGTCAATAATAGCTACAAGAGGAAAGCCATTAATATAACACGTACCTCGGATAAGTCTGTCCTCACTGGAGGTTTGAGTTCCGGTCAATGCGAACACCTTCCTCGTTTGAGATTTCTTTGGCTTCTGACACTGACTTCCAATATGCCCTTCTTCGCCACAATTAAAACAAATCACTTCCTTGTGCTTGCAATCAGCTATTGCATGACCAGTCTTACCACAGCGAAAACACCTCTTTACTTCAGCAGTGCATACATTACTCTTATGACCAACCTGACCACATTTGAAGCAAACTATACCAGCAGGAGCACCTCCCCCACTAGCTCTCTGAGCCGGAGCAGCTCTTTGCTTCCCTTTTCCAGCTGGAGCATCATACGGCTTGCCACGGTTTTGATGTTGCTTGCCTCTGCGGTCACTGACAATCTTGTAATGAGCATTATTGTCTTCCTCAAATATCCTGCAGCTATCAACCAATTCAGTAAAAATGCGTATCTTCTGATACCCAACAGCCTTCTTAATTTCAGAGCGCAGTCCATTTTCAAACTTGATGCACTTTGAAAATTCAGCACCAGCACCAGTGTAATGAGGATAAAATTTGGACAGCTCCACATTTTCGCAGCATAATCAGTGACAGACATGTTTCCTTGCTTCAGCTCAAGGAACTCAATTTCCTTCTTACCACGGACATCTTCTGGATAATACTTTCTCATGAATTCCCTGCGGAATACATCCCAAGTAATGACTTCACCTGCCACGGTCAACCTCTCGTGAGTCTCTAGCCACCAGTCATCAGTTTCGACTGCTAGCATGTGAGTACCATACCGAACCTTCTGAGCTGGAGTGCAATCCATAACACGGAAGATTCTCTCAATCTCTTTCAACCATCCCAAGGCTGCATCTGGATCATGCTTCCCTTTAAACACCGGCGGATTCTCTCTTTGAAAAGTCGCCAAGCTACGTGATCCAGCATCACCACCAGCATTTGGCAAGTTCTGCACAGCTTGTGCCATCGCTTGCATTGCGGCAGCCATTGCAGCGTCATTGCTTCCAGCCATTTCAACTTATCAATACAACACAACTTAAAAGTTAGACTAGTAACAATTACACAATTGTTAGACAGTAACGACACGACAACTGGCCGGACAGACCGACCTGCTCTGATACCACTAATGTAACACCCTTCTAAAATACCCCAAATATTTAATAACAACAACAAATATATATATATATCAGAGTAATCATGCACCAAGGGTGTCACACAACATTTCACACCATAAAACTGCCATGCTCTTTATTTAATCAAAATAACATCTTTGCATAATTCGCAGCGGATAAAATCAACCAACCATTCAAAACATATAAAGTTTTACAGGTAAAAAGGTTCAACAACCAACAATAAAACAATTAAAACATCCCGTCCCGATGTTACATCTATCAGAGCACGACCCACTAAGTAGACTACACTAGACTCCAAGCATTAGCTTCTACTCAACTCATTGCTCGTTACCTGAAAAATAGTTGTAAGGGTGAGTTCCTCAATCGATATAACAAACATTATAAATTATCATGTTATGTTAAGTAAATTTACACGTTAATCACCCTAATCATATCATGCATTCAGTAACGGCACATCAACTCAATTCTCATACTCAATAACAACGTAAAATGCAACTCAATAACGACATAAAATGCAACTCAATAACAACATAAAATGCAACTCAATAACAACATAAAATGCAACTCAAATGAGACTCGACTCATCATGCATGTGGTATCATTCGGAGTAAAACTCCCAACTTAAAATCATTGCCATTTTGGTGGGCATCAAGGCATAAGCCTTCAACTTTCAACTTAAAATTTTGCCAATCCAGGCCAACGTGGTGTGAGCAAAGCTCCGATTTTTGCCAATCCAGGCCAACATGGTGTGAGCAAAGCTCCGATTTTTGCCAATCCAGGCCAACGTGGTGTGAGCAAAGCTCCGATTTTTTGCCAATCCAGGCCAACGTGGTGTGAGCAAAGCTCCGACTTAATGCATATGAAATGTACATGGCATACACGACTTTACAATTCCGACAACATAATAATAATAGCAACACAACAAGGTTTTCAACATAATCAACTTATAATCAACTTTGGCTCACCAGCCTACAACTCAGTATTTTCAACATAATCAACTTATCAACATATTTATATCACCACTTCATAACATAAACTCAACAAAATTACTCATCGAAATCAACGAGAATATGCCAATCACCAATTATGTTCATAACATTAAAATATCAAATTTTCCAATTTCCAACAGTGTTAACCGGTTAACGCCCTGGGTTAACCGGTTAACGCAGGACAAAAATACATTTTCTGGCAAAACGCAACAGTGTTAACCGGTTAACGCCCTGGGTTAACCGGTTAACGCAGGCAAAACAGCACATTTTCACAAAATATAACAGTGTTAACCGGTTAACGCCCTGGGTTAACCGGTTAACGCAGACAAAACAGCAGTTCCTGCGCTAACACAAGGCAGAATGCAGAGTTCTCCGCATTTTCCGCCGTTGGAGGACTTCCGGACCTCCGATTCCAATTCCGTAAAAAGCTATACGTTCGGAAATTCACAACGAACCCAAACACATATTCAATTACAGCCTAAACACAGTTTCATCCAACGTAATTTTCCAGCATTCATAATCCCAATTAGGGTCAATTCAACGGCTATCACTACCCATGACATGTTAATCTATAATACCCATCAAACGACGATAAACCCCCCTTACCTGAGTTAATCCGGCAATCTCTAAGCTTCAAGCTTTTCCGTTCTTCAACCTTTGCTCTCTAGCTCTTCCTCTTTGCCCTTTCTCCACTTCTCTGCAGCTTCTCAGTTTTCACGTAAAACCCTTTTACAAAAATGAAAACTCTTTTTCCTTATTCCAACTTATATATTCCAATAATTATTATTCCAAAATAATAATAATAATAATAATCCAATAATTCAATTTATTTAATTAAATTAATAAATATACTATTATTAACTTAATTTAAATAATTCTCTTATTTTATTCGGGGTGTTACAGAGCTCAAGACACTCTGCTGAGGAACTCGTCAACACTCCGATTTCCACCCTGCTGGGGAATAGCACTGCTGCTGGGAAAAAGCAACCCTTGCTGGGGATAAATTCTACTGAACCCGATCCGCTTGAGGACCTTGCTGGGGAAAGAACCAACAACGCACTCTGTGGGGACACGACGGTCTTCGACTTGTTGGGGATACAACAATCCCAACTCTGCTTGGAGAACCATCACCCACAGATACCTCCGCTGGGAAATAACAACCTTCAGGCCTGGCGACTGGGGAAGCATCGATCTGAAACCTGCTGAGGATAACCATCCTGACCCTGCTAGGGAATCCACAGACCTTGAATCTGCTAGGGAATTAGTCCTCAAGACTCTGCTCGGAGATGAGGAAAATCGGGTACTGAACACCCGCCGACTCGTCGAATCATGGCATCCCATATCCAACTCCAATGTCAGCTTTCCAATTTTGAGAACTCCCAGACTCGCCTGGACTTTTCTGATTCATCACCTTGTATTCCCAACTGCTCCGTGCTCGACGGAGAGCGAACTCCTGGGATTTATACAGACTTTTCAATTTTCAGACTTTGAAGAGTCTTCTAGATTAATCTCAAGGGTCGTCGTACGTCCTTCGCCGTCCTTTTCACCGTTTTTCCATCCACTCGTCCCTGATTGGACTCCGTGGGGATCTTTTGTCAAAAGCTTCCACATCATAACCTGCAAGTGGGTGACAATATCTAATAGCACCTGCAAAATAGATCGTTAGATAAAACCGTGCTCCAGGTGTGTCAAGATTTCAACACTTGGGTCACTCAACCTTCCGAATAAGATTTCAAGTTTTCAATCTTATAAACATGCATTGGAAGGGACCTGTATGTCTTAAAATGCAAGATTCTTTACCACAAACAATTGGATGTTTTTTGTAATCAAAGCGGTAATGAAAAACAAAAACAAAATTATTTGACTGAATATGCATTTTATTGATTGAAAAAGTGTGGCTCAAATTGAGCAATACAAAGGAAGCAATTCCTGAAAAGAGGTAATTGCGCACAAAAGGAAAAATCTATCCTAATGGCAATGTGAAACCCGTGATCTCATCGAGTTCCAACTCGGTTACACCCCATATGTCCTCAGACTCTCCGTACTCTCTGCCTTCTGAACAAGACGATTCCGATTGCTCCCTACCGGGTATTATCCATGTTGCTTTAACCAAAGCGCAAACGATCATGCCAGACGCAGTTGTTCGTTTCAATCCCTCTTTTGCCTGGACCGCCCTTTCGGGTTTTCAGTCCACCGGGATACCCTTTTTTTGCCCAAGCCGCCTTTTCAGGTTTTCGACTTGCCGGGTGTACAAATTTTCTTTTTATCCCTAATTTTTGCCCGAACCTTTTCATCATTTTTTTTCGGTTCGTCGGGATGCCCGTTTTTGCCTGGACTATTTTGTTCTTTTCGTCCAGCGGGTCTCTTTACACGAAGTATTTTTTAACTGCGTCCGCATTCACAGGGGATGGAAAGTCCTCGTCATCCATGGTCGTCAGCAACAAGGCTCCGCCAGAGAAAACCTTCTTGACCACGAATGGACCTTCATAATTGGGTGTCCATTTGCCCCTACGATCGTTTTGAGGAGGAAGGATCCTTTTCAACACCATATCACCTACGTGATATACCCGAGGTCGCACCTTTCGGTCCAAAGCACGCTTCATCCTTTGCTGGTACAACTGCCCATGACAGATGGCCGCCAGCCTCTTTTCCTCAATCAGGCTCAACTCTTTGTACCGGGTCCTTACCCATTCAGCCTCTTGCAATTTTACGTCCATCAGGACTCTTAAAGAGGGAATCTGAACCTCAACCGGTAGCACCGCTTCCATTCCATACACATCTAGAAAGGCTTTTGCCCCAGTAGATGCACGCACCGAGGTTCGATACCCAGGATACCAGCTTCATACTCAATCACGCCGTCGGTGCATTCAAATGCTAGTCAGGCAGCACAAGGAATGTGGGGATCTCTTTGGCATAAGCAAAGCAGCTCCATTCATACCGTTCACGTCAATGGCCCCCATCAGACATCAGAATCCGTTCGGATTCAGGGTCAAGCCCCTCCTCCGGGATCGGTTCCTCACAATCTTTCGATTTGAGCACCTCGAGATGTCCTCATCAGGGAACTCAAACTTCCTCGGTTGATAATCCTCCACGGGTTGTTGGGCGAGGTAATCAGACAATACACTCCCCTTGGTTGCTTTCTGAGAGGTATACTGAATATTGTGTTCAGGCAGAATCATTTGTCATCTCGCAACCCGTCCGGTCAATGTTGGCTCTTCAAAAATCTACTTGATCAGATCCATCTCGAAAATCCACAAAATGGTATGAACCAGCATACACTGTCTCAGTCGGCGAGCAGCCTATGCCAAAGTACAGCAAGTTTTCTCGAGCAGTGAATGTATTGTTTCACAGTCGGTAAACTTTTTGCTAAGGTAAATTACATGCTCTTTTCGACCAGACTCGTCATGCTGACACAATACACACCTCATAGACCCCTCGAGGACCGTCAAGTACAGATTAACAGTCTCTTTCCATAGGGAGGCATCAGAATCGGAGGCTCCTGCAACTCATTCTTTTATTTTTCAATGCCCCTTGGCAATCATTATTTCACCTGACCGTTTGATCCGTTTTCATACGGGTTCATACGTGGATGTTAGAGGAGATGTGAACCATGACATGTAGTTCAATCTACCTAATAGACCACGAACCTCTTTTTTGTTCTCGGTTCAGGCACTTCTTGTTTTACTTTTTTCTCTTTTTTTCTTTTAGCAGGATCAACCTCGATTCCTCTCTTACAATGAATCCCAACATCTTACCGGACCGCACTCTGAAAGTGCACTTATTTGAATTCAACCTCAGTTTGAACCGTTTCAACTAGTTCACTTAGCTTGGCCAGACCTACCAGATGCCCCTCTCCTGTTTGGGACTTTGCTATCATGTCATCAACATAGCATTCAATTTCATGATGAATCATATCATGAAACAAAGTCACTCCGATACGTGGCATCGGTGTTCTGCTTCTCTAGAGGACGGTTTTCTCTCCATGGTAGCTTGTGCACAGCGACACCGGTTTCCGACCCTGGCATATTTTGACATGTCTAGGCGAAGATGTCCACATGCTCTTTTAACAGGGCTACCATTCTGCTCTCGACTCGCCTCTGAAACGGCCCCAATTTTCACTTTCTGACCTAGGCGGTGCCTGGAATAACAATCTTGAATCGCTCCTCGTGCAGCCGAATCACCTCCTCCTCTTATTTCAACAACCTGGCTAATTCCAGCAGATCACAATCTTCTTCGCCTTCTTCTTCGGCATGATAGATCGGATTGTCGAAGTCATATGAGGTGTAACCAAATTGTTGTCAATGAGATCAGGAGAATTATTTTTTTGAAGTCGGAACGAGACAAATCAAAAGGAAAGAAGATGAAAGCAAACATTGCCATTTTTATTTTATTTTTTAAACTGTAAAAATAAATGAAAAACAGGGAACACCGCTTTTAATTGAAAAACATCCATTTATTAATGATGCAAAATGTTTGCAGAATGAAACATGAGGTGGCCCTTACAATGAACCATTACGTGTCGGGCAACACGTATGGCTTTCATGCAGATAAAACTGAAAACAGGAAAATATTACTCTTCGAGCAGAGTGACCGTGATGATCTTTTCAGGCCTTCCAGTTCTGGATCTCCATCCCTGGTACGCACGATTTTATCACACCATCAAACTCGCAGTCACTGTCAGTCTCTTCACCTACCGCAAAGGCGTGATCCGAATTTTCAGCAATTGCACCCACCTGCTTGGGGACAAAAATAAACAAGCACAAGCATTGCCTCTTAAGGAGGACTTCAGGCAGGTGTCTGGCCAAGTAACAGGCCAGGTCTTCCAGACTACATGGAGTTAGTGATGCTATACCTCAATTGGTTAAGCAACCAAGCAAGAGCAAAAAGCAAGTTCACAATGAACTATAGCAACTAATGTACCTGAAAACATTCTAACATAATCAGTACACAGCTCAAACAGTCAAACAGACAAACTAAAAGTCAACAGTTAACTGTACACAAGCAATGCATCAAGCAAAGCATAAGCCAATGCTCAACACAAATGAATTAGAAGCCACCTACAAAACAAACTTAATGTTAATCAACATCAATCAAACAAGCAACTCAAGCCAAGTGAATTAATTCCTTCATGCCATATGCCTTTTGTCCTGAAAACACAACTCAAACATGAGAAGCAAACCCCTAGGACAAGGCCTAGGGTCAAAGAAGGAGAAATAATTCAAAACAGAACATGAAAATTGGCACAAATCAAGTTCAATCAATTTAGAACAATGTCCAAGTGGTCTCACATTCATATCATACACCAATTTCATTTCATGAAGCATTTAGGGCAAAACATGCAAGTTCAAAACTCATTGGACCAAACAGAATGAATCAATCCAAACTCAATCAAAAATAATTCAATAAATCCCAAGGAAAATCATGGCTAAACAGCACTCATAACATGATCACCATACCAAATTTCAAGCCATTTGGACAAGTGGAAGCAAGTAAATTAAATTCCCTAAGTCAAGGCAAGGCAAAACAAGCTCATACAGGGCACAAAATCATGCATCAACTTCAAGCAAGCACAAAACAGAATTGGCACAAGATAAATGAATCAAACCAAAGCCATGGCAAACTTTAAAGTGTCTAGAATCACTCCACAAAATTTCAAGTCCATCCAATACATATAAAGAATTTCACAAATCATTTACGATCATGACTCACAAAAAGTCCACAATTGGTCAAACAGAAAAGAAATTCTTAAACAAATTGGAAATGCATCCAAAACTTCCACAAAAATTTTAAAGTGATCTTAACATCCAGAAGTATCAACATGCAAAAATTCACATTATTTGAAGTTCATATGGCATGGTAATGAAAATCCACAATTTGGCACATTATTTGTCACACCTAGATTCAACAGATCATATCTCATCAACCATGAAAGCAAAAATCACAAACTCTATACCAAAATGTACATTGAGATGTCTATTTTAAGCATGCAAAATTTCAAGAATTTTGGATTAAGCATCATCATTTCACAACCAAAATGGTAAGCAAGGTGCAAGAATACATAAGCATGAGTAAACCCTAGGCCATTCAAAAAATCACACGTGCAAAAATTCTGGAAAAATTACCATAAAATAGTAGACATGGCAAGGATCATGGCACAAAAAATCTCATCTCAATTGGATTAATGGTTTAGGAGTTATGAATTTTTAAGTGTGGAGAGAAATTAAAAAAATGATGAATGGAATGGACATGAACATGTGAAGTATAGTTGAAATAAATGCAATAAGGCAAAGTAAAATTGCCTTCGGCCAGAATCGAAGGGAGGGAGATTTCAAAAATGAGCGCGCGCTACTGTATGGGCCTGGACACGTGGTCCAATGTCTAGCGCTATAACACCTTAATGGAGTGGCAAAAATGAATTCGTGGATTTCAAGCCTTGTAAGGTGCAAACAGAAGTCCTCCAGTGCTTGTACGAGTGAATGAAGCAAGGTTTTGATGTTGATTGTACACGATTTAGCTCAAATCTCCATTTGCCATTGTTGAACACACTTGCAACAGTCCTTGAATTGGCTTGGAAATCAATGAATCTTGCTTCAAATAGCTTCCATTATGCTCATGGATGAAGGATTGATGAAGATCAATGCAATGTTTATGCAGAAAAATGGAGAAAAGTTGAGAGAAGAAGTTGATGAATTTTTGGATTTCTAGATCTAGATCTCAATTCTGTTATGATTAGCAATGAAACAGTTATGATTTAGCTTTTATATGTGATGCTAATGATGTTGGTAATCATGTTTAGTGTTAATGCATGTTCTGTTATGATTAGCAATGAAACAGTTATGATTTAGCTTTTATATGTGATGCTAATGATGTTAGTAATCATGTTTAGTGTTTATGCTAAATTGCAAATTGGCCAATTCACCATTCACATGTGAAAATCAATGTAACAATACCAAATTCACTTGGAGCAATTCAGAAATGTTGTTTAGAGGCCAAGGCAAGTGGAATTAAGTGTATGCCATGCTTATTTTGCAAAATGACTTTTTCCCTCCAATTTTCAAAATAAGTTCAAGTGAAAAATGCACTTTTTGTGTGATTAGTTTTAATGAAATGTGATGCATGAATTGAATAGAGGAGATCAAAAGAAATTTGCTCCAAAAAGAACCACATGATTTGGCCATTTGGTGCAAATGTTATGCCTTGTTGAAGTTCAAATTTTCTTGACAAAGATTGATCCATAACTTGCCAACCACACATGAGAAAGTCATGTTCTTGGACTTTCTGGAAAAGTGAGAACAAGATCTACAACTTTCATGTTGAACAAAACTTCATTTGAAGCATTTTTGGACATGTAATTTCAAGGAGAAAACCTTTCCATTTTTGGCAATTTTGAATTACAAGTCACTTTCTATTTTTGGAACGTTTTCATCTGACTTTATTTTCTTCATTGTTGATGTTTGAAATGTCAAATGAAACTTGTTTGGACATGAATGAAGTGTCTCTAACCCTCTCCCACCTCCAAATCCATCAGTTGACTTGTGGTTGACTTTTGTTGACTGATAGATGAACTTGCCATGCATAGATGAACTTGAGCCTCAAACTCCTGATGAAATGGATCAAACATGAAACCCTAGCTTCCATAAACTCAATGAAACCATAAAATGATCCCTCATCTCAATGAAGACCTCTTCTCCTTAACAAGCCCTGATTGACACAATTCAGATGATTAGGGTTGACCAGAGGTCAAAACCCTAATCCCAAGGTATCTGATCAAGCACAATGAACCTCTTGGTGATGACAAGACCATGATGATGATGATGTACCATTTCAACCAAGATATCAATCTCCTTGAGGAACCAAGAAACCCTAATTTGAAGCACACACCCTCAGATGGCTAGCGATCAACCCAATGAAACCCTAGCTTGCATCTTAACCTCTTTATCTTCTGATCAAGATTTAGGAGGATGACTTGATTATGTTGCCACATGATATGCAAATATGCCATGCCTAATGACCTAAGAAATGCAATGCAATATGCTAAGCTAGTCCCAAGAGAGGAGGGCAAATTTTGAGGTGTTACAGAGAGCTCTAACATCCTCATCTGGACTGATTTAGCGGCAGCTTTCTACAAGCACTACCAGTATAATTCGAATTAGCGCCTACTCGGCTACAGCTGCAGAATATGACTATGAGCTCTAAAGAAAGCTTCAAAGAATATGCTCAAAAATGGAGAGATTTGGCTGGCAGAGTCAAACCCCCCATGATTGATCGAGAGTTAGTGGACATGTTCATGGGTACACTGACTGGCCCATTCTACAGCCATCTATTGGGAAGTTCCTCATCGGGTTTCACTGAACTTATATTGACGGGTGAACGTGTTGAAAGCGGCATTCGAAGTGGGAAGATACAGGCGGCTACCTCTGCAAGCACCAGAAAGTCCCATCAGGGGAAGAATGAATCAAATATTGTGTACAGTCAAAGGGGTCATAACAAGAAAAATCGTGACCATACTGTTGGAGCAATTACGATTACAGCACCACCACCTCAAAACTTCCAACACAGACAAGGCAGACCAAGAAGGCAGTTTACCAAGATCAATGTGACTTTAGCACAAGCACTGTAGGGTATGCTAAAAGCAAATTTAATTACCCTCAGAGATCCTCCTGCAAATCCCAACACTACTTCTCCTCGTTATAATCCCAATGCCAAGTGTGCATATCACTCTGATAGCCCCGGGCATGATACAAACGATTGTTGGTTGCAGACGAATAGGATTCAGGATATGATCGACACTGGAGAGATTGATTTTGATCCTCCGGAGACTCCTAATGTCATCACTGCTCCTCTGCCTAATCATGACAAGACTGTTAATGCTGTAGAAGATGCTGATAGTGATTGCGACTTGGATAGCTAGATTTTCCCAACAATTGGTGGCGGACTCAATAATTGGAAGGCTGAAGACACTATCCTAATTTCCTTTAGTCAGGAGTAATTATTATTGCTATTTTAGTGTTTCAAATTTTGTAATTTTTTTTAAAGCATTGTGTCTATATCCGGGGCACAATAGCTAATTTTTCAAGGGTTGTGTCATTTTCATAAGCATAGTCACATTCAATAAATCAATGGACCTTTTTTGCATTCAAATATTGCGCTCTTTATCTTTCCTGTTATCTTTCAAATAAGCTATGTTTTCTTACACACACTCACGTAACAAATTGCAGATCCATATCCACTATGGATCTTGTTGATAATAATTCTGCTACAATTAATTATGGCTTTAAAAATCCGATCTACCAAGCCGAGGATGGAAGTGAGGAAGATTACGAAGTGCCTGAAGAGCTTGCCAGACTGTTACTGCAAGAAGAAAAGACTATACAGCCGCATGAGGAATCAATTGAAATTGTAAATCTGGGTACTGAAGTAGACAAGAAAGAAGTCAAAATAGGAGCAGGCTTGGAATAAAGTGTCAAAGAAAGATTGATTCAGATGTTACATGACTATGTAAAGATTTTTGCTTGGTCTTATGAAGACATGCCAGGACCGGATACTGATATAGTAGTACATCGTTTGCCGATGAAGGAAGATTGTCATCCTGTTAAGCAAAAGATTCGTCGCATGCGTCCTAAAATGTCTGAGAAAATCAAATCCGAGGTTATGAAACAATTTAATGCAGGTTTTCTAGCTGTTACTTCTTATCCTCAATGGGTTGCTAATGTGGTACCAGTGCCAAAGAAGTATGGTAAGGTGCGAAGTGTGTAGATTACAGAGATTTGAGTAAAGCAAGTCCCAAAGATGACTTTCCACTTCTGCACATTGATGTTCTGGTAGATAATACCGCTCAACACAAGGTATTCTCATTCATGGATGGATTCTCAGGTTATAACGAGATTAAGATGGCACCTGAAGACATGGAGAAAACTACGTTTGTGACGCAATGGGGCACTTTCTGTTACAAAGTAATGCCATTCGGTTTAAAGAATACAGGGGCAACATACCAGCGTGCTATGGTGGTTTTGTTCCATGATATGATCCATCATGAAATAGAGGTATATGTGGATGACATGATAACCAGATCTCATACTGAAGAAGAACATCTCGATCATTTATACAAACTGTTTGAGAGGTTGAAGAAATACAAGTTGAGATTGAACCCGAACAAATGCACCTTTGGAGTAAGATCCGGTAAACTCTTGGGCTTTATTGTCAGTGGTAAAGGAATTGAGGTAGACCCGGCTAAGGTGAGAGCTATTCGAGAAATTCCAGTTCCCCGTACAAATAAAGAAGTCAGAGGTTTCTTGGGACGCTTGAATTACATTGCCCGATTTATCTCCCATTTGACTGCTACTTGCAAACCCATCTTCAAATTACTGAGGAAAAATCAAGAGATAATATAGAATGACGAATGTCAAGAAGCTTTTGACAAAATCAAGAAGTATCTCCAAGAACCTCCAATTCTAATGCCACCAGTTAAAGGAAGACCTTTAATCATGTATTTGACCGTGCTAGAAAATTCAATGGGGTGTGTGCTGGGGCAACATGACGCGTCTGGTCGAAAAGAGCATGCAATATACTACCTTAGCAAAAAGTTTACCGACTGTGAAACAAGATACTCACTGCTTGAGAAAACTTGTTGTGCTTTGGCTTGGGCTGCTCGCCGACTAAGACAGTATATGTTGAATCATACCACTTTATTGATTTCTAAGATGGATCCTATCAAATATATATTTGAGAAACCTGCTCTCTCCGGAAGAATAGCAAGATGGCAGATGATTTTAACAGAGTATGATATCCAGTATACTACCCAAAAAGCAATCAAAGGAAGCGTGTTAGCTGATCATTTGGCTCATCAAGCAGTTGATGATTACCAATCTATGAATTTTGAGTTCCCTGATGAGGATGTTATGCTTGTTACTGATTATGAAGAACCTGGACCGGATGAAGGACCTGAACTGGGATCCCGATGGACTATGGTTTTTGATGGATCTTTTAATGCATTGGGCAATGGTGTTGGTGTTGTAATTATTTCTCCCAAGGGTTGCCATACGCCTTTCACTGCTAGACTATGTTTTGATTGTACCAATAATATGGCTGAGTATGAAGCATGTATTTTGGGACTCAGAGCTGCTATAGACCTGAGAATCAAGTTTTTGAGTGTGTACGGAGACTCAGCCTTAGTAATCAGTCAGATCAAAGGAGAATGGGACACTAAACATCCGAATCTCATCCCTTATCGAGAGAGGGTGTTGACATTAATCCCATACTTTGAAGAGATTACATTCGAACATATTCCACGAGAAGAGAATCAGTTGGCAGATGCATTGGCTACCATGTCATCTATGTTCAGAGTCAGATGGGACAATGAAGCTCCCATGATCACCATTGAACGATTAGATGAACCAACATATTGTTATGAACTTAATGCTGATGAAGTAGAAGAGAAACCTTGGTTCCACGAAGTAAAAAGATATTTAGAAACTCAGGAATATCCTGAAGAGGCATCCATCAATGACAGAAAATTTCTGAGGAAGTTCTCCGCTAAATTCTTTTTGAGTAATGGAGTATTATACAAACGTAATCATGATTCGACTTTGCTTCACTGTGTGGATAAAAAGGAAGCAGAAAAGATTATGGAAGACATGCATGACGGTATTTTTGGGACTCATTCTAGTGGACATACGATGGCCAAGAAGATTTTGAGATCAGTGTATTATTGGTCTACCATGGAAGCTGATTGCCACCTGTAGCACCTCAAATTTGCACCTCCCATTTTGTACATACATTTTCATGACTAGGTCATTAACATTACATTGTCCACTGCATAGCATTGCATTGTCCTTTGCCCAAGTGCAAGCCATCAGACATATGCATTCATGTGTTAACCCAATCAGACCATATCCCCGGCAGAGGCGGATCATTTTGTTCAACATCGGTACAGCACGTTTGCTACAGTTGCTCCTGACAACGTACAGGATTGATTTTCCCCAGAGAGGTTTATTTCCTCACCCGTCCGAGAACGGAAAGCTTGTTTCTCCCCAGTGAGATCCCCAGCAAGTGGTCAGCCTTGCCTTGACGTATTTAAGATGTCATTCTTGTGATACCGGTAAGTGTCATGTCAGCACCCGCGTGTGTTCTTTCTTTGGCATCGGTAAACACCATTGCTTCGGTGTCAGTAAAACATCTAGTCCTACCCCAGTCATCGGTAAATGTCTGCTCATTTTTTGGTGTCGGTAAACATCATCTTTCGATGTCGGTAAACATCAGGTCTCATCCCAGTCATCGGTAAATGTCTGGTCGCCTTTGTTTGATGTCGGTAAACATCATCTTTCGATGTCGGTAAACGTCGAGTTTTTTCCCAATCATCGGTAAATGTCTGATAATTCCTCAGCTAGAGATCCCCAGTAGAGTCGTCGGTAAACGTCCTGTCTGGTTTCCGGTTGCAAGGATTTGTTTTCCCGAATAAAGTGTTCACCTCTCCGTTGGTGCCGGTAAACATCGAGTCTCATCCCAGTCATCGGTAATGTCTGATCGTGCGTATTTCCTGTTGATTAAAATCAAAAATCCCCAGGAGTCGTCGGTAAACGTCTTGTCTGATTCCATTTGCAAATATCTTTTTCCTCCCCAGGTGGAGACACCATCGGTAAATGGCCCCGTTTGCTTCGATATCGGTAAACATCGAATGCCCCGTTTAGCCGCCATCGGTAAATGGCCCCGCTTTCTTCGATATCGGTAAATATCGAATCCCCAAGTTGATATCGGTAAATATCAAGTTGCTTTGAAGCCACCATCGGTAAATGGTCTTGCTTCCTTTTAACATCAAGGTGTTTCCCAGCAGCCATCGGTAAATGGTCTCGCTGAAGTTGATATCGGTAAATATCAAGTTTCCAGTATTTAGCCATCCGTAAATGGTTTCGCTTTCCTGAAGTTGTCGTGCAGCCGTCATCCGTAAATGACTTGGTTTTTCTTGGTACCATATCCCGCAGAGTGCAAATTTCTACGGTTCTTTGGTATTCAATCCCTGTGTACCTTGAAAGTCTGACAGCCGTTGCTCTCATCCGTTCAGGTTCCCAGTTGATTGAATAGGGGCAGCTGTAGCACCTGAAATTTGCACCTCCCATTTTGTACATACATTTTCATGACTAGGTCATTAACATTACATTGTCCACTGCATAGCATTGCATTGTCCTTTCCCCAAGTGCAAGCCATCAGACAATATTAGGTCAACTGGTCAGGAGATCCAGTTGTGCAAGCAAGCAAGTACATTTCCTATTGAAGCAAGGCCCTAGGGTTGGTTCAACATGTTCCCATGACCTAGGGGTCCTTTTGAAGTGGTTTGGTCAAAGATTGGGTGCTCAAAAGTCATCAGTCATTGTTCAATCCACCATAAACCCTAGAAAGTCAACTATGGTCAACTATGCTTGAATTCATGGATTTGAAGGTGGGAGATGGTTTGAAAGGCTTCATTCATGTCCACACAAGTCTCATTTGACATTTCAAACATCAAGATTGAAGAATTTGAGGTCAGATGAAAAGTTTCCAAAAATAGTAAGTGACCTGTAATTGGGAATTGCCAAAAATAGAAAGGTCTTCTCCTCAAATTTACATCATCATACAAGCTTCAAATGAAATTTTGTCCAACATGAAAGTTGAATATATTGCTCTCACATTTCCAAAAAGTCCAAGAACATCCATTTCTCATTTGTGGTTGGCAAGTTACGATCAAATCATTGTCAAGAAATTTTGAACTTCAAAGTGGGATAACTTTCACACCATTTGGCCAAATTGAGTGGGGTTTTTTGCTACATTCCCCTTTTGACATGAGCTATCATAATCCTTCATTACATTTCATCAAATCTCATCACAAAATTATTTGATTTTTCACTTGACTTTTTGGTTGGAATTTTCAAATATTAAAATAATGCATTGTTTACACTTGGCAACATTTCCATTGGATTACAAACAGAGTTTTAAGTGGATTTAGGCCCAATTTCGTATACTGTAGCATGCACTCCATGCACATGAGGTGAATTAGCAATTTGCACATAAACACTCATTTCACTAATTACCAAGGCTTGGCTTAAGATTGATTAGCAAAGGTCATTAACAGATGGTATATATGCATAATCAAAATAGAAAACACATTAACATTCATTCTTGCTCAGATCTAGATCAAAAAGTGAAAAATCTCTAAAGCTTTCTCTCCATTTTTCTGCAAGTTTCTTCCATTTCCTTGCCTAGTTCTTCATTGTGCCATCATCCACAAGCAATCTTGAAGGTTCTGCAAGCAAGGATTCGAGGATTCCAAGCTGTTTCAAGCACTGTTACATAGAGCTCCATTAATGGCAACTGTAGATTTGAGCACGATTAAGCAAGATTGAGCAACTTTCCTCCTTCCATTCATCAACATAAGCACCATAGAACTTCTGTTTCGTGCTTACAAGTCCTGAAAACATCAAATCCAGCTCTGCCATTTCTTGGTGTTACTATAGTTCCTTGAGAACTTGTTTTGCTTTGCTTGCTAGCTTGAGCACTGAGGTATAACATCCTAACTCTGTGTAGTCTGGAAGACCTGGCCTGTTACTTGGCCAGGCACCTGTCTGAAGTCCTCCTTAAGAGGCAATGTTTGTGCTTGTTTACCTTTGTCCTTGTACATATCCAAAGACCTCCTAAGTGAAGAGGCATTGGCAGATACCAGGGATGTGCAATCCATCCCCTGCTATTCTGTGTGTCATCTGCTTTGCTCACACCACTGTGTTGATGCATTGTAGATACTAACCCAAGATCATTGTACATTGTGTCAGTCATAAGTGTAGAAGGGTTCCAACTTTCTGAACCCACACTTTCATTGTCTTGAAGCTCTCCCTGGCCATGGATAAGAGCTGTGAAGTCTCATCTTCACTCACCATTTCATTTGCTTCACCCTAACTCTCAATGTTAGGGTTAAGAGCTAACATTACCCTATTACAGTGGTTTGTTTGTCGAGGTTGATATGACCCCTCGACTAAAACCTAACCTTGGTTGAGCCAACTGATTGCATATAGTGTGTGCTATTTGTGCTTGTGTGTTTGTGCTTTTTAGTTTAGCTTGCTTCCAGTGCAAGTTAGGGTTAGTTTGGCTTGCTCCCTGTGCAAGTCATGTTTAGGTTAGCTTGCTTCCTGTGCAAGTTAGATAGCAACCTTAACTTAGGGATGGTATGCATGATAACATCTAGGCTCGAGTCGTAGTCTCCCTAGTTGTGTCTCCTTTTGTTATCTGGTTAGGCTAGTCCTTTCTCCCTTCGTAGGGGATCTACGTCGCCCTGATCCTCATACCAGATGAGGTACGTAGGCAGGAGATGAGCTGATCTCTCCGGGCGCCCTTTTGTTTTGTCTTTGTGTGTGTTAGGAGATGGATGTAAGACCAGCGATTGGCATTCCGTATCCTATTGTCTGTTGTGTGCTTGGAGTCCGATGTAAGTCCAGCGATTGGCATTTGGTTTCCAGTGTGCGTGTGTTTGGTTCGGAGTCTGATGTAAGTCCAGCAATTGGCATTCGGTTTCCATGTTTGCCTGTTTTGTGTGGAGTTTGACGTAAGTCCAGCAATTGGCAGTCGATTTCCTGTGTTGTTTTGTTTGGCGTGCGTTAGCTGAGCTACGAGTGCTCTGATTCTTCTTTAGTCAGAGAAGATACGTATGCATAGGATGCGACATCCTAGCGAGCACGTTTCCCCCGGTCCGAACTACTTCGACTCTGATGTCTATGCTTGATAGACTAAGTAGGCCCAGGATGCGTGATCCTGCCGAGTCAGTCTCGTTTGTTTTCCTGTGTCTCTTTCAGCCAGTGTGTGTTTGTCTGAACAGTTTTTAGCAACCTTATTCCTTCCTTTTGTGCGTGGATCCCGTCGAGTACGACGAATGCGTAGGGGTGCTAATACCTTCCCTTCGCATAACCGACTCCCGATCCCATTCTCTTTGGTCGCGAGACCATGTTCTTTCCAGGTTTACTTCGAGCGTTTCCTTTCCCTCTTTTGGGATAAATAACGCACGGTGGCGGCTCTGTTGTCTTCGTATCCCGCTGGTTTTTCGCGTAACGCGACAGCTGGCGACTCTGCTGGGGACTAATAGAGAAGTTGACCTTCTGCTGGTCCATCTTCCCTAAGCGAGTCTCTCCTAGCGCTCTCTAGGTTAGGGTTTTGGTTGCTGTTTGCTGTTATTTATTGCATTCATTATTTATTGTTTGCATTTATTGTTTGCATTTATGTTTGCATTTATGTTTGCATTCATTCATATTCATTGTTCATCTGGCTGGCTGGTTGTCTGTTTCTCTCTGTTGGGGTGGGAGTTACTCGAGGTAAAAGGCCCAATACCCAGGCCATGAGTGAAATTTAGGATACTTAGGAATAAAGTGATTCATGGGAAGCGGGTGGTATTGCGCCACTTAGCGGAACATTGATATCACGAGCAGTTCAGACCCTGGTGGGATATTATCGTTGCATACTTCGGGTGTGTATATGATGATATTCTGCGAAAGGTTATTTATGTTGCGTTTCTCTCGACCTTACCCTGGCCTAAACGACACCCGTGAGTGGGGAGGGATTGATCATTATTACAGGTACCGTTGGGGACTTGTGGTCCTGTTGATGACTATGGGTTCAGATGACAGTTTCTCAGTTGACTTTGGGTTTCAGATGAGTTGAGTTTCCGAGTTTAAGCCGAAGCTTCGATCCTGTGTTCTGAGATGCGCAGCCAGCCAGTGTCTGCATCATTTGCATCATAGCATTTTTATTTTCAAAAAATAAGAAAAAAAAGAATTGAAAAAAATAAAAAATAAATAAAAAAAGCTAATCTCTGCATGCATATCATTTCTCAGGTACATTCCAGAGTCTATTCACTGATAAAGATGGCAACAGTCCCAGAGCCGAAGCGGAAGACTTGTTCCTACAGCTTTCACCGTGAGCCTTTGACGTCTCTGATTGAGTTGAGTAGCCTTATGGCCAGTGGTAACCAGAAGGGGTTCGTTGACCAGTATGGAGATATTCTGACACTGTTGAAGATGGTAGTCGATCCGGTGCCGTTGCAGACTCTTCTTCAGTTCTACGACCCAAGCTTCATTGTTTCACCTTTCAAGATTATCAGTTGGCGCCTACTCTTGAGGAGTATTCTATTCTGCTGAGTGTCCCGATCCGGTATCAGGTTCCTTTCTTGGATGTGCCTAAGGAAGTTGATTTCAGAGTCGTTGCTCGAGTTCTTCATTTGGGTATCAAAGAAGTCTGTGATAGTTGGAAGACCAGTGGTGATGTTGTGGGTCTGCCATTGGAGTTCTTGTTGAGGGTTGCTAGAGAGGAAGCAAAGAAGGGGAATTGGGAAGCTTTTCAGGCTCAGTTGGCCGTCATGATCTATGGGATTGTCTTGTTCCCGAGTATGCCCAATTTTGTTGACTACGCTGCAGTCTGTATCTTCATTGGAGGGAATCTAGTTCCTACTCTGTTAGCTGACACTTATTATGCCATTTACAGTAGGCATGGTAAGGGTGGAGCTATTAGATGTTGTCTCCCACTTTTGCTCAGATGGTTCTTGTCTCTCCTGCCAGTCAGTGGACCTTTTGTGGATGCTCAGAGCACGCACAAGTGGACTCAGAGGGTTATGTCTCTTACCTCCTATGATATCAGATGGCAATCTTACCGGATGGATATGCGTAACGTCATTATGAGCTGTGGAGAGTTCCGGAATGTGCCACTTGTGGGGACTAAGGGTTGCATCAATTACAATCCAGTTCTTTCTCTTCGCTAGTTGGGGTTCGTGTTGAAGGGAAAACCACTTGAGGCTGAGGTAGCTGAAAGTGTGTATTTTGAGAAGCAGAGTGACCCGGCTAGGTTGGAGCAGATAGGAAGAGCTTGGAAGACTATTGGTGTGAAGGATGGATCTGTCTTAGGGAAGAAGTTTACCATTGCTATGCCTGATTACACTGATTGGGTCAAGGAGAGAGTGGAGACTTTGCCGTTACCCTATGATAGGATGGAGCCGTTGCAGGAGCAACCACCTTTGATCCTTGCTGAGAGCGTGCCTGCTGAGCACTACAAGCAAGCCCTGATGGAGAATCGCCGGTTGAGAGAGAAGGAGCAAGATACCCGGATGGAGCTTTACAAAGCCAAAGCTGATAGATTGAACTTGGCTCATCAACTCAGAGGAGTGCAGGGAGAAGATGCTAGCAGATCGAGAAGCAAGAAGAGATCTTACGAGGAGATGGAGAGCTTGTTAGATGCAGAACACCGGGAGTGTTCGAGGCTGCGGAGAGCTGAAGCCAGTTATCAGAAGAAGATTAGAGACCTGGAGAAGCAACTCAGAGACAAAGACACCCAGTTGAAGAAGGAGGTAGACTTGAGACAGGCATCAGAGAACCATCTTGGAGGAGAAGTTGTAGAGCTTAGACGACAACTGAAGGAGAAGATCACCCCTCTACCAGAATGTTCAGAATGCGCCCTGTTGATAGACCAGTGCCAGTACCTGAAGACTCTCATTCCGGGAGACCGTTCGTCTTAACTTGTATCTTTGATGTGTATGTTGAGAATCACCTCCAAGCTTGTTGGATGGGATTCAGTGTTGTACTCCATTTATTTGGATCTTTGTTGACTTGGTTGTATGATCCTGTTGTTCTTATCTATGGATAAGGTTGTTGGTGTTTCATTGTGTTCTCATTTACCTCGTATATGTTGTTCCCTTGTTGCTGCAGGTTGCCATCTTTTTAGAATGAATCAGGCTTTTTGAATGCCTGAGAAATGAACATATCATGTGCATCATACGCATCATTAACATCATACTCATGACATTTTGTATAGCAGGTGTTCTTGTCCGTGACTTCTCACTATGGTTCCTGTGTTTAGGCAGGATAGCTGATCAAAGACCGCACCGCTACTCAACCAGACTGAATCATCAAAGGAACATGGATCAAGTGCAAGCCGAGTTAGCTGAGATGAGGGCTAACATGGCCCAGTTCATGCATATGATGCAAGGGGTTACGCAAGGTCAAGAAGAACTCCGAGCTCTAGTTCAGAGACAAGAAGCTGTAATTCCACCGGCCAACCAAGCTCTGCCAGAGGGAGGCCCGATCAATGACAACGCTACTGCTGCTGTTCCCATCAACAACTATGCTGTAGGTGATGAGTTGAGAGGTATTCGAATCAACGGTCAACCTATTGCTCCAGATACCGCTAATGCTAGAGTAGTCCGTGCTCCGACCAGTAATCAGGCTCCAATTGTTGACAGACAAGAGGATATGTTCACTCTGCTCAGTGAAGACGAAGACATTTTGGGAAGGGTTGATGAGAGGGATCGTAAAGTTGATGCCCTTGCTGAGAAGATCCGGGCTATGGAATGTCAGAATTCTCTCGGTTTTGATGTTACCAATATGGGGTTAGTAGAAGGTTTGAGGATCCCATACAAGTTCAAAGCACCGTCCTTCGACAAGTACAACGACACTTCTTGCCCTCGCACCCACGTGCAGGCCTACTATCGGAAAATCTCTGCCTACACGGACGATGAGAAGATGTGGATGTATTTTTTCTAAGATAGTCTATCTGGGGCTTCCTTGGATTGGTACATGGAGCTTAAGAGAGATTCTATCCGCTGTTGGAGGGATCTGGGCGAGGCCTTCTTGAGGCAATACAAGCACAACACGGACATGGCGCCTAGCCGGACTCAGTTGCAGAGTCTTTGTCAGAAATCCAATGAAAGCTTCAAGGAGTACGCCCAGAGGTGGCGTGAACTGGCTGCGAGAGTTCAACCCCCTATGTTGGAAAGGGAGTTGACTGATATGTTCATTGGCACACTTCAGGGTGTTTTTATGGACCGGATGGGGAGCTGCCCATTCGGTAGTTTCTCAGACGTGGTGATCTGTGGTGAGAGAACTGAAAGTTTGATCAAGGCCGGTAAGATCCAAGACGTGGGTTCATCATCTAAGAAACCATTTGCTGGGGCACCTCGCCGGAGAGAGGGTGAAGCCAATGTTGTACAACACCGAGGGAATGTGTACAGAGGAAGTGTGAATAGAAATCAGTATCGCCCGGTGGCTGCTGTAACCATCCCAGCACCTCAACCTCGTCAACAACAACAACAAAGAGTTCAACAACCGCAACAACAACAACAACAACAGCAACGTCCGTATCAGCCCAGACAAAGGATGCCTGATCGACGTTTTGATCCGCTACCCATGTCGTACGCCGAGCTGCTGCCCGAAATACTCAGGTTGGGGTTTGTTGAGTTGCGTACAATGGCTCCGCCAACAATATTGCCTCCTGGATACGACGCCAACGCCCGTTGTGACTTTCACTCTGGGGCACCAGGGCACCATACTGAAAAATGTCAGGCTTTCCAGCACAAAGTCCAAGATTTGATCGATGCCAAGACGATCAACTTCGCTCCAGTGCCTAACGTCGTGAACAATCCTATGCCTCAGCATGGTGGGCATAGAGTGAACAATATTGAAGGGGAAGAAGCTGAAGATTTGGTTGTTAGTGTTGATGACGTTCAGACTTCTCTGCTGGTTGTAAAGAGTCGTCTACTGAATGGGGGTGTCTACCCGGGCTGTGATGAGGGCTGTATTGGTTGTGCTGAAGCTGATAATGGTTGTGACCAGTTAAGGGCCGGTATCCAGGGTATGATGGATGAGGGCTGTCTGCAATTCAGTAGGGCTGTAAAAGATCGTGGGACAGTGTCAACAGTCACTATCTACTTTAAACCGTCTGAAGGACGGGGACAAAGGGTTGTTAGTGCACCTGCAACAAGTGGTACCCCAGTTACCATTCCCACTCCTGTAACCATCAGTGCTCCAACTACTATCATCGCGTCTGGAAGAGGACCAGTTGAGAATAGTAGGGCTGTGCCATGGAGATATGATAATGCCTACCGCAGCAATCGGAGAGCTGAGAATCAGTTTAGGCCAGTAAGTCAAGCGCCTGTGACAATCAGTGCACCAGTTAAAACTCCCGTGGTTGTGAATCCCGTTGTGGATAACGTTGGTGGACCAGGAGGTTTCACTCGAAGTGGACGACTGTTTGCTCCTCAGCCGTTGAGAGATGCTAATGCTAAGGCTTCTGCCAAGTCAAAGGGAAAACAGGTTGTCGTTGACGAAGAACCGACTCAGAAAGAGGTGTCTGAGGGTTCATTTGAAAAGGACGTAGAGGAGTTTATGAAGATCATAAAGAAGAGTGATTATAAGATCGTAGATCAACTTAATCAGACTCCGTCCAAGATTTCAATTCTTTCTTTGCTGCTGTGCTCTGAGGCACATCGTAATGCCTTATTGAAGATGCTGAACATTGCTTACGTACCTCAAGAGATTTCCGTCAACCAACTGGAGGGTGTGATGGCCAATGTGAGCACCAGGCATGGTGTAGGATTCACTGACCTAGACTTAACGCCTGAGGGTCGCAATCATAACAAGGCCTTGCACATCACCATGGAGTGCAAGGGGGCAGTATTGTCTCACGTATTGGTAGACACTGGGTCGTCGCTGAATGTGCTGCCTAAGCAGATTCTGAAGAAGATTGATGTTGAAGGAGTTGTGCTTACTCCTAGTGACCTGATCGTTCGTGCTTTCGACGGATCCAAGCGCTCTGTGTTTGGGGAAGTTACTTTGCCGGTGAAGATAGGTCCGGAGGTTTTCGATATCATCTTCTATGTTATGGACATTCAGCCCGCCTACAGTTGTTTGTTGGGGCGTCAGTGGATTCACGCAGCAGGAGCAGTCTCGTCGACCCTCCACCAAAAGCTCAAGTATGTCTGGAACGGTCAGATTGTGACCGTGTGTGGCGAAGAAGAGATTCTGGTGAGTCACCTATCCTCGTTCAAGTATGTCGAGGTGGATGGCGAGATCCACGAAACCTTATGCCAAGCATTTGAGACTGTGGCTCTTGAGAAAGTGGCATACGCTGATCAGAGGAAGCCAGGTGCTTCGATTGCTTCGTACAAGCAGGCCAAAGAGGTTGTTAACTCCGGCAAAGCTGAAGGCTGGGGCAAGACGGTGGACTTGCCTGTCAAAGAAGACAAATTTCGCATTGGTTATGAGCCTCTCCAAGCAAAGCAGAGTGTGCAGGCGGATCCGAGTACCTTTACCAGCGCTGGGCTGATGAATCATGGCGACGTCTTTGCAACTGGTAGTGAAGACTGTGACAGCGACTGTGATTTAGACAACTGGGTTCGCCCGTGTGCACCAGGGGAGTCTATCAACAACTGGACGGCTGAAGAAGTGGTCCAAGTTACTCTTCAGACAGAGTAATTTTCTTTTGTTTTTTCATTTTGCATGAAAACCCTACGTTCTGCCCAAGGCGTAGTGGTTCATTGTAGGGCCTCATCATGTTTTAATGATTATCATTAATAAAGGACGTTTTGCAATCAAATTTTGTGATCCCTGTCTTTCTATTTTTGTTTTCATTTTTTTTAAAACAATAAAAATGGCAATGTTTTTGTTTTTGTGACTTTCTTGAACTCTTTTTCTAAAATAAGGCATTAACATGCAGAAGTGATCTCACGGAATCCACTATGAACAATTCTGTTATGGCTCAGTATGATGTTGATATTCCCATCTACCAAGCTGAAGAGGAGAATGAGGAATATTGTGAACTCCCCGCAGAATTGGTCAGATTGCTGAAGCAGGAGGAAAGGGTCATCCAACCTCATCAGGAGGAGTTGGAGATTGTTAATCTGGGTACTGAGGACGCCAGAAGAGAGATCAAGATTGGGGCTGCTTTAGAGGACTCTGTCAAGAGGAGGCTGATTGAGATGCTGAGAGAATATGTAGAGATATTCGCCTGGTCATATCAAGATATGCCTGGGTTGGATACAGACATTGTGGTGCATCGACTACCCCTTAGAGGAGAGTGTCCTTCGGTCAAGCAGAAGCTTCGCAGAACTAGTCCTGATATGGCTGTCAAGATCAAGGAAGAGGTTCAGAAGCAGTGGGATGCGGGTTTTCTGGCTGTTACCAGTTATCCCCCGTGGGTGGCCAACATCGTTCCTGTGCCGAAGAAGGATGGCAAAGTCAGAATGTGTGTCGATTATCGGGATTTGAACAGAGCGAGTCCGAAAGATGATTTCCCATTACCTCACATCGATGTATTGGTTGATAATACGGCTCAATCCTCGGTATTCTCTTTCATGGACGGTTTTTTTGGATATAATCAGATTAAGATGGCGCCAGAGGACATGGAAAAGACGACATTCATTACACCTTGGGGCACGTTCTGCTATAAGGTGATGCCATTTGGGCTGAAAAATGCTGGTGCTACCTATCAGAGGGCAATGACGACTCTCTTTCATGACATGATGCATAAAGAGATTGAAGTGTACGTGGATGATATGATTGCGAAGTCGCAGACAGAAGAGGAGCACCTGGTTAATTTGCAGAAGTTGTTTGACAGATTGGTAAAGTTCAAACTGAGGCTGAATCCAAACAAGTGTACGTTTGGCGTGAGATCTGGAAAGCTGTTAGGCTTCATTGTCAGTGAGAAAGGGATTGAGGTTGATCCAGCAAAAGTGAAAGCTATTCAAGAGATGCCTGAACCGAAAACTGAAAAGCAAGTCCGTGGGTTTTTAGGGAGGTTGAACTACATTGCAAGGTTCATATCTCACCTAACTGCCACGTGTGAACCAATTTTCAAATTGCTCAGAAAGAATCAAGCAATCAGGTGGAATGATGACTGTCAGAAAGCTTTTGACAAGATAAAAGAGTATTTACAGAAACCTCCAATCCTGATACCTCCAGTTCCAAGGAGACCATTGATAATGTACCTATCAGTGACTGAGAACTCAATGGGGTGTGTATTGGGACAGCATGACGAGTCTGGTCGAAAAGAGCATGCCATATACTACCTTAGCAAAAAGTTTACCGACTGTGAAACAAGATATTCACTGCTCGAGAAAACTTGTTGTGCTTTGGCCTGGGCTGCTCGCCGACTGAGGCAATATATGTTGAACCATACTACCTTATTGATTTCTAAGATGGATCCAGTAAAGTACATCTTTGAGAAGCCGACACTCACCGGGCGTGTCGCTCGCTGGCAGATGATCTTAACTGAATATGATATTCAGTACACGTCACAGAAGGCTATCAAGGGTAGTGTTCTGTCAGATTACCTTGCCGAGCAACCGATTGATGATTATCAGCCAATGATGTTTGAATTCCCTGATGAAGACATCATGTATCTTAAGATGAAAGATTGCGAAGAGCCTCTTGTCGAGGAAGGACCGGATCCGGATGACAAGTGGACGCTGATGTTTGATGGGGCTGTGAATATGAACGGCAACGGTGTTGGGGCAGTATTGATTAATCCCAAAGGTGCACATATACCTTTCTCTGCTAGATTGACTTTTGACGTCACCAACAATGAAGCTGAGTATGAGGCTTGTATCATGGGGTTAGAAGAAGCCATCGACCTGAGAATCAAAACGCTTGACATCTATGGAGATTCCTCTCTAGTGATCAACCAGGTCAACGGAGATTGGAATACGAACCAGCCGCATTTGATTCCGTATAGAGATTACACCAGAAGAATAATGACGTTCTTCAAGAAGGTGAAGTTGTATCATGTTCCCCGGGATGAGAATCAGATGGCTGATGCTTTGGCTACTTTGTCTTCTATGATCAAAGTTCATTGGTGGAATCATGTGCCACATGTTGCGGTGAATCGACTCGAGAGGCCTGCGTATGTGTTTGCAGCCGAGTCTGTTGTGATTGATGAGAAACCGTGGTATTATGACATCAAGAACTTCCTCAAGAACCAGGAGTATCCTGGAGGTGCGTCAAAGAATGACAAGAAAACCCTGAGAAGGCTAGCTGGAAGCTTTTATTTGAATCAGGATGATGTGTTGTATAAGAGAAACTTTGACATGGTCTTGCTCAGATGCGTGGATAGACACGAAGCAGTCCTGTTGATGCAAGAAGTGCATGAAGGTTCGTTTGGTACCCATGCTGGTGGTCATGCAATGTCCAAGAAACTATTGAGAGCCGGTTATTATTGGATGACTATGGAATCCGATTGTTTCAAGTACGCTCGGAAGTGCCATAAGTGTCAAATTTATGCTGATAAGGTGCGTGTACCACCAAGCACGCTGAATGTCATGAATTCGCCTTGGTCGTTCGCCATGTGGGGCATTGATATGATTGGGAAGATTGAGCCTACTGCTTCGAATGGACATCGCTTCATCCTGGTTGCGATTGATTACTTCACCAAGTGGGTGGAAGCAGCTTCCTATGCTAATGTTACCAAACAAGTGGTTGCCCGGTTCATCAAGAAAGAAATCATCTGTCGTTATGGAGTTCCCGAGAGAATCATCACTGACAATGGTTCGAATCTTAATAATAAGATGATGAAAGAGCTTTGTAAAGATTTCAAGATTGAACATCACAATTCTTCTCCTTACAGACCGAAGATGAATGGTGATGTTGAGGCGGCAAACAAGAATATCAAGAAGATTGTGCAGAAGATGGTCGTGACGTATAAGGATTGGCATGAGATGCTGCCCTTCGCTTTGCACGGGTACCGTACCTCAGTACGTACGTTGACCGGGGCAACCCCTTACTCCCTTGTGTATGGCATGGAAGCAGTCCTACCAGTTGAAGTGGAGATACCTTTTCTAAGGGTTTTGTTGGGTGTCAAGCTGGACGAAGCCGAGTGGATTTGGACAAGGTTTAATGAGTTAAGCCTTATTGAAGAGAGACGGCTAGCAGCTGTGTGCCATGGGCAGTTGTATCAGAGAAGGATGAAGAGAGCCTTTGATCTGAAAGTGCGTCCTCGGAGCTATCAAACTGGTGATCTAGTTTTGAAGAGGATCCTCCCTCCCGGTACAGATAACAGGGGCAAGTGGACTCCTAATTACGAAGGTCCATATGTTGTGAAGAAGGTCTTCTCCGGTGGAGCCTTGATGCTTACAATTATGGATGGTGAAGATTTTCCGTCTCCTATTAACTCAGATGTAGTCAAAAAATACTTCGCGTAAATTGACCTGCTGGACAAAAAGAACAAAAGAGTCCAGGCAAAAAAGGGCATCCCGGCGAACCAAAAAACAGAAAGAAAAGGTTCGGGCAAAAATTAGGGATAAAAAATGAAAAGAATTTGTACACCCGGTAAGTCGAAAACCCGCAAGGGCGGCTTAGGCAAAAATGGGTATCCCGGTGGATTGAAAACCCGAAAGGGCGATCCAGGCAAAAGAGGGATTAGAGCGAAGACTACAGTCTGAGTTATCTGTACTTCATATCGCTTCGTCGTCTGCCATCTCGAAAGATGTGATCGGTCCAGTCATCCTTCTCAGAAAGCAAGGAAGTTGGGAGGAAAAAAACTGATAATCTGTGAGTTATAACAGAGTTGGGAAATAGTGGATGCCGTGTTCACATTGCCATTAGGATAGAGTTTTCCTTTTGTGCGCAATTACCTCTTTCTAGGAATTGCTTCCCAATGTATTTGCCTTTTCAGACACATTTTCAATCTATAAAAGTCGTTATTCAGATAATTAGCTCTCTTGTTTTTGTTTTTACTGTTTTGTTTGCAAAAACGTCCGAATTTTTGATAAGCATTGCATATAAGAACATGAAGGCTAAACAATAACGTGCAAAAAGATAAAACATTTGAAAATCATTTTGAATGTTGAGGACACCTGAGCGTATCTTGTCCATGTATCCCCTGGGGGCATTTTGTTGTGCTGTTTTGCAGGTTGGCATCCGTGAGGACGTTTCCTCAGCAGATATTTTCCCAAGCAAGTATGGAAGCTATCAGAGCTATGTTCCCCAACAGATCTAAGGATTGCCTATCCCCAACAGGCTTGTATTTGCCGATTCCCCAGTTGTTGAGTTCCCAGCTGAGTTTGGAAGCAGGATTATCCCCACTGAGTTGGAAGGATGTTATATCCCCAGCGGAAGTGTCAGTAGTTTATTCCCCAGCAGTCTGGTTGGAAGTATCATCATCCCCAGCATGGTTGTGAGCGCCTGTCCTCAGCAAGGTTGTGGATGTATATCTCCAGCATGGAGTCTGATATTACTTTCCCCACCAGAGTTTTGCTATCCCTCAGCAGAATGTTGTGTTATCCCCAACAGAGTTGCTTTCCTTAGCAGATCTCCCAAGCAGAGATTGGTGTTGATAATTTTCCTCGGCGAATCCCCGAGTGGAGCAGGTTCAATGAAATTTATCTCCAACAGTTATCCTATCTGTGGACTGGATGGGTCGTCCCCAGCGGAGTAGCATTTATTTCCCAAAGCAGAGTTTTTCCTACTTGTGGATTGGTTGGCTCTCCCCAGTGAAGTCACCAGGTTGTCCCTAGCAAGTCGCCTTATTACTCCCCAGCGAGTTGCTTTGTTTACTCCTCAGCGCAGTCGCTTTGGTTTGTCCGCAGCAAGTTGTATTGTTTGTTCCCCCAAGCCGAGTTCCCCGAGTGGATTGGGTCCTGAAGGATGTCCCCAGCGGAGTGTATCCTTTCCCCAGCAGCAGTGCTATTCTCCAGCATGAGTGAGAAGTCGGTGCTCTCCCCGCAGAGTACTCCTCAGCAGAGTCTCCCCGCAGAGTTGGAGTATCTGATCAGTTTTGGCTCCCAAGCCGGAGTTGTTCATCCTTTGCATTTTGCATGTAGTGATCATTGCATCCTCAAACTGTGTAGCATTCCCATTCAATATGGAGCATTACGCCATAGAAAAATTCAAACATATGCATTCATGTGTTAACCCAATCAGACCATATCCCCGGCAGAGGCGGATCATTTTGTTCAACATCGGTACAGCACGTTTGCTACAGTTGCTCCTGACAACGTACAGGATTGATTTTCCCCAGAGAGGTTTATTTCCTCACCCGTCCGAGAACGGAAAGCTTGTTTCTCCCCAGTGAGATCCCCAGCAAGTGGTCAGCCTTGCCTTGACGTATTTAAGATGCCATTCTTGTGATACCGGTAAGTGTCATGTCAGCACCCGCGTGTGTTCTTTCTTTGGCGTCGGTAAACACCATTGCTTCGGTGTCAGTAAAACATCTAGTCCTACCCCAGTCATCGGTAAATGTCTGGTCATTTTTTGGTGTCGGTAAACATCATCTTTCGATGTCGGTAAACATCAGGTCTCATCCCAGTCATCGGTAAATGTCTGGTCGCCTTTGTTTGATGTCGGTAAACATCATCTTTCGATGTCGGTAAACGTCGAGTTTTTTCCCAATCATCGGTAAATGTCTGATAATTCCTCAGCTAGAGATCCCCAGTAGAGTCGTCGGTAAACGTCCTGTCTGGTTGCCGGTTGCAAGGATTTGTTTTCCCCAGTAAAGTGTTCACCTCTCCGTTGGTGTCGGTAAACATCGAGTCTCATCCCAGTCATCGGTAATGTCTGATCGTGCGTATTTCCTGTTGATTAAAATCAAAAATCCCCAGGAGTCATCGGTAAACGTCTTGTCTGATTCCATTTGCAAATATCTTTTTCCTCCCCAGGTGGAGACGCCATCGGTAAATGGCCCCGTTTACTTCGATATCGGTAAATATCGAATGCCCCGTTTAGCCGCCATCGGTAAATGGCCCCGCTTTCTTCGATATCGGTAAATATCGAATCCCCAAGTTGATATCGGTAAATATCAAGTTGCTTTGAAGCCACCATCGGTAAATGGTCTTGCTTCCTTTTAACATCAAGGTGTTTCCCAGCAGCCATCGGTAAATGGTCTCGCTGAAGTTGATATCGGTAAATATCAAGTTTCCAGTATTTAGCCATCCGTAAATGGTTTCGCTTTCCTGAAGTTGTCGTGCAGCCGTCATCGGTAAATGACTTGGTTTTTCTTGGTACCATATCCCGCAGAGTGCAAATTTCTACAGTTCTTTGGTATTCAATCCCTGTGTACCTTGAAAGTCTGACAGCCGTTGCTCTCATCCGTTCAGGTTCCCAGTTGATTGAATAGGGGCAGCTGTAGCACCTCAAATTTTCACCTCCCATTTTGTACATACATTTTCATGACTAGGTCATTAACATTACATTGTCCACTGCATAGCATTGCATTGTCCTTTGCCCAAGTGCAAGCCATCAGACAAGATTAGGTCAACTGGTCAGGAGATCCAGTTGTGCAAGCAAGCAAGTACATTTCCTATTGAAGCAAGGCTCTAGGGTTGGTTCAACATGTTCACATGACCTAGGGGTCCTTTTGAAGTGGTTTGGTCAAAGATTGGGTGCTCAGAAGTCATCAGTCATTGTTCAATCCACCAGAAACCCTAGAAAGTCAACTGTGGTCAACTGTGCTTGAATTCATGGATTTGAAGGTGGGAGATGGTTTGAAAGGCTTCATTCATGTCCACACAAGTCTCATTTGACATTTCAAACATCAAGATTGAAGAATTTGAGGTCAGATGAAAAGTTTCCAAAAATAGTAAGTGACCTATAATTGGGAATTGCCAAAAATAGAAAGGTCTTCTTCTCAAATTTACATCATCATAAAAGCTTCAAATGAAATTTTGTCCAACATGAAAGTTGAAGATCTTGCTCTCAACTTTCCAAAAAGTCCAAGAACATCCATTTCTCATTTGTGGTTGGCAAGTTACGATTAAATCATTGTCAAGAAATTTTGAACTTCAAAGTGGGATAACTTTCACACCATTTGGCCAAATTGAGTGGAGTTTTTTGCTACATTCTCCTTTTGACATGAGCTATCATAATCCTTCATTACATTTCACCAAATCTCATCACAAAGTTATTTGATTTTTCACTTGACTTTTTGGTTGGAATTTTCAAATATTAAAATAATGCATTGTTTACACTTGGCAACATTTCCATTGGATTACAAACAGAGTTTTAAGTGGATTTAGGCCCAATTCCGTGTACTATAGCATGCACTCCATGCACATGAGGTGAATTAGCAATTTGCACATAAACACTCATTTCACTAATTACCAAGGCTTGGCTTAAGATTGATTAGCAAAGGTCATTAACAGATGGTATATATGCATAATCAAAACAGAAAACACATTAACATTCATTCTTGCTCAGATGTAGATCAAAAAGTGAAAAATCTCCAAAGCTTTCTCTCCATTTTTCTGCAAGTTTCTTCCATTTCCTTGCCTAGTTCTTCGTTGTGCCATCATCCACAAGCAATCTTGAAGGTTCTGCAAGCAAGAATTCGAGGATTCCAAGCTGTTTCAAGCATTGTTACATAGAGCTCCATTAATGGCAACTGTAGATTTGAGCACGATTAAGCAAGATTGAGCAACATTCCTCCTTCCATTCATCAACATAAGCACCATAGAACTTCTGTTTCGTGCTTACAAGTCCTGAAAACATCAAATCCAGCTCTGCCAATTCTTGAAGTTGCTATAGTTCCTTGAGAACTTGTTTTCCTTTGCTTGCTAGCTTGAGCATTGAGGTATAACATCCTAACTCCGTGTAGTCTGGAAGACCTGGTCTGTTACTTGGCCAGGCACCTGTCTGAAGTCCTCCTTAAGAGGCAATGTTTGTGCTTGTTTACCTTTGTCCTTGTACATATCCAAAGACCTCCTAAGTGAAGAGGCATTGGCAGATACCAGGGATGTGCAATCCATCCCCTGCTATTCTGTGTGTCATCTGCTTTGCTCACACCACTGTGTTGATGCATTGTAGATACTAACCCAAGATCATTGTACATTGTGTCAGTCATAAGTGTAGAAGGGTTCCAACTTTCTGAACCCACACTTTCATTGTCTTGAAGCTCTCCCTGGCCAGGGATAAGAGCTGTGAAGTCTCATCTTCACTCACCATTTCATCTGCTTCACCCTAACTCTCAATGTTAGGGTTAAGAGCTAACATTACCCTATTACAGTGGTTTGTTTGTCGAGGTTGATATGACCCCTCGACTAAAACCTAACCTTGGTTGAGCCAAATGATTGCATATAGTGTGTGCTATTTGTGCTTGTGTGTTTGTGCTTTTTAGTTTAGCTTGCTTCCAGTGCAAGTTAGGGTTAGTTTGGCTTGCTCCCTGTGCAAGTCATGTTTAGGTTAGCTTGCTTCTTGTGCAAGTTAGATAGCAACATTAACTTAGGGATGGTATGCATGATAACATCTAGGCTCGAGTCGTAGTCTCCCTAGTTGTATCTCCTTTTGTTATCTGGTTAGGCTAGTCCTTTCTCCCTTCGTAGGGGAACTACGTCGCCCTGATCCTCATACCAGATGAGGTACGTAGGCAGGAGATGAGCTGATCTCTCAGGGCGCCCTTTTGTTTTGTCTTTGTGTGTGTTAGGAGATGGATGTAAGACCAGCAATTGGCATTCCGTATCCTATTGTCTGTTGTGTGCTTGGAGTCCGATGTAAGTCCAGCGATTGGCATTTGGTTTCCAGTGTGCGTGTGTTTGGTTCGGAGTCTGATGTAAGTCCAGCAATTGGCTTCGGTTTCCATGTTTGCCTGTTTTGTGTGGAGTTTGACGTAAGTCCAGCCATTGGCAGTCGATTTGCTGTGTTGTTTTGTTTGGCATGCGTTAGCTGAGCTACGAGTGCTCTGATTCTTCTTTAGTCAGAGAAGATACGTATGCATAGGATGCGACATCCTAGCGAGCACGTTTCCCCCGGTCCGAACTACTTCGACTCTGATGTCTATGCTTGATAGACTAAGTAGGCCCAGGATGCGTGATCCTGCCGAGTCAGTCTCGTTTGTTTTCCTGTGTCTCTTTCAGCCAGTGTGTGTTTGTCTGAACAGTTTTTAGCAACCTTATTCCTTCCTTTTGTGCGTGGATCCCGTCGAGTACGACGAATGCGTAGGGGTGCTAATACCTTCCCTTCGCATAACCGACTCCCGATCCCATTCTCTTTGGTCGCGAGACCATGTTCTTTCCAGGTTTACTTCGAGCGTTTCCTTTCCCTCTTTTGGGATAAATAACGCACGGTGGCGGCTCTGTTGTCTTCGTTTCCCGCCGGTTTTTCGCGTAACGCGACACCACCATGACTCCAGAACTTGTCACAAGTGCCAGATCTATGCGGACAAAGTACATGTACCTCCTGCTCCATTGAACGTGTTGACAACCCCTTGGCCCTTTGCAATGTGGGGCATTGATATGATTGGAGAGATTAAACCTACTGCTTCTAATGGACATCGTTTCATTCTTGTTGTTATTGATTACTTTACGAAGTGGGTAGAGGCAGCCTCATTTGCTTCTGTCACCTAGAATGTGGTGGCACGGTTCATCAAGAATAGTCTTATTTATCGGTATGGCATCCCTGAAAGAGTTATCACTGATAATGGTACTAATTTGAACAACAAGATGATTACTGAACTCTGCACGCAGTTCAAAATAAAACACCATAACTCTTCTCCATACCGGCCAAAGATGAATGGCGCCGTAGAAACTGCTAATAAGAATATTAAGAAGATTATAGAAAAGATGACAGTAACATACAAAGACTGGCATGAGATGTTACCATTTTCTCTTCATGGTTACCGCACTTCAGTACGCACTTCGACAGGGGCAACTCCTTTCTCTTTAGTCTACGGAATGGAAGTCGTTTTACCAGTGGAAGTTCAGATTCCCTCTCTAAGAATTATGAAAGATGCAGGCTTAGATGAAGATGAATGGATTCAGACTCGACTCGATCAGATAAATTTGATTAATGAAAAGAGACTTGCGGTTGTTTGTCATGGGCAAATATATCAGAAGCGCATGACCCAAGCATTTAATAAAAAAGTCAAGAGACAGGTGTATCAAATTGGCGACTTGGTGATAAAGCGTATCATTCTACCACAAGGTGATCCTAGAGGCAAATGGACTCCCACATACGAAGGCCCATTTGTAGTTAAGAAGGTATTCTCTGGTGGAGCCATGATGCTTGCTACCATGGATGGCGAAGATTTCCCGCATCCCGTGAATGCGGACATAGTTAAAAAATACTACGCATAAAAGAGACCCGCCAGGTCGACATATCTAGGCAAAAGTAAGGGCATCCCGGCGAACCAAAAGGGTTCGGGCAAAAATTAGGGATAAACATATAAAAATGTACACCCGGCAAGTCGAAAACCTGGAAAGACGGCTTGGGCAAAAAAGGGTATCCTGGTGGACCGAAAACCTGAAAAGGCGGTTCAGGTAAAAATTAGGGATTAAAGCGTATGACTATGTCACGTTCTCGGCCAGCTTCACCGAAAAAGCCAATCGCTTCTATCCGACAGCAAGGGATGAGATGCTTGAAGACATAACAACAGTAGCAAAATTTAAATCAATAGGACTTTTTTTTTCCATAGCTGTTTTTCTTTGCTTTCTTGACAATTTCTTCTTACTAGGATTTCTGTCTCCTTGTATTAAAATCGCCTGTTTATAGGCCCTTTTTCAAAATCAATACAATTTCATTTCCAAAAAGATGCTTTTGTTTTACCTTCTCCGTTTTGTTTGCATAAACGTCCATTGATTTAATTCGAATTAATATATGCATTTGAATATCATTGATGTTTACCAAAAATACATGCATAAAATAGAAATAGCAATTACTAAAAGACTTTAGGATCAAGGATAAGGTCTAACCATGCTTTCCAACAAATCTGGTTGCAAATCCTGTTCCCCAGCAAAACCAGTTATCCCCAGTCAGGTTCTGTTGAATATTTCTACCATCAGACAGAAACCGAATATCCCCAGCTAAGAAAGGATCATCAATACAAATGTCTCTAACCAGAATATCGGGATTTATTTTCCCGTGGCAAAAATTTTCAGACGCATAATTCATTCATACATCATTTCACAGCATATGCATGCATGCAATGTTCGCATTTATTTTCAAGAGCATAAAACATCTCATGCATCATAACATGGCATGAGGCTAACTCTTTTTTCAGGTTAATTATCCTCCCGATACAGTCAAATAAAGATTCATTCAGACGGATATCTTTATCAATTACAGATACATCTTTCAGATATAATCCATATGAATATTCATTCGGACAAGTATCCTGATATCCTTCTAATGATGGAATCTTTAAGCCCATCCTAGACAATTATTGCAAATACAACATATACAAATATTATCAGATATAGCCTAACGTACAACTCATTTTGAGTCAGCCTAACGTATGGTTCCTTCAACTGCTCCAATACGGTCTAGCGTACGACCCATTTGGATATTCATCCCCTCAGAAACTACCTAGCATACTGTACATTCTGAAATGTAGTCTAGCGTATGACTACTCTTTATCTCAGATACAACCTAATGGACGGCTCATTCTGCTACTCAGATACGATCTAGAGTACGATCCATTCTGATCTTTATTTCTCCAGATACAGCCTAACGGACGGCTCATTCTGCTACTCAGATACTACCTAGCGTACGGTACATTCTGAAATGTAGTCTAGCGTATGACTACTTTTTATCTCAGATACATCCTAATGGACGGCTCATTCTGCTACTCAGATACAATCTAGCGTACGATCCATTCTGATCTTTATTTCTCCAGATACAGTCTAACAGATGGCTTATTCTGCTACTCAGATACGATCTAGCGTACGATCCATTCTGATCTTTATTTCTCCAAATACAACCTAACGGACGGCTCATTCTGCTACTCAGATACTACCTGGCATACGGTACATTCTAAAATGTAGTATAGCGTACGACTACTTGTTATCTCAGATACAACCTAATGGACGGCTCATTCTGCTACTCAGATACGATCTAGCATACGATCCATTCTGATCTTTATTTGTCCAGATACAGCCTAACGGACGGCTCATTCTGCAATTCAGATACGATCTAGCGTATAATCCATTCTGATCTTTCATCCCTAGTGAAGTCGCCAGCCTAATGGACGACTCATTCTGCCACTCAGATACGGTCCAGCGTATGACCCATTCTGATCCTTACCTCATCAGGTTCAGCTCACCCTAATATCACCTAAGGGATGACTCATTATACGGTCTAGCATACGACTCAGTGTGACACCCATGTCTTCAGATATGGTCTAATATACGACGCACTCTGAAGCTCTCATCATCAAACATTCTGGATGGCATCTTTAAGCCCATCTCCATCAAGACTATCTTTTAATTAACAAGTGCAAATTCTCGGGGCACTCTAAGTGTTCAATAATCTTCCACCTCCAGATCACGAATGGCGTACATACCATTCTAATTCTCTCGGTTTAAGAATATTGAACAGGGGCAACTGTCATACCCCAAAATTTGCCTGTTAATTTTTATGATACTTTCAACAGGTTCAAATGGGGTCTATTCGTTTTTTAACATTAATCTTAAAGAAACAAAAGTCCAGGACACGGATGACCAAATCCAGAAGATGACTTCCTGAACTGACACGCTCGCTAGGCGAGCAAACCCTTCGCTGGGTGAAGCCCACGCTCCATTCCCCGCTCCAGTGAGTATCGATGAATTCGCTACTGGAATGCTCGCCTAGCGAGTAAGTACTAGATGTGCTTTTATCCATGTCTGGGAGCATTCGCTGGAACACTCGTTGATCGTTTGCCTAGCGAACCCTTCGCTAGCTCACTCGCCTAGCGAAGCTTGCGGATATACAAAAATTCTGGGCCTGAATTGCCTTCAGTCTGAGCCCGCCAAGCCACAAAAAATCAATTATAAATTCCAAGACTTCATTTGAAAAAGGGGACGGAGGAGAAAACCCTAGAGAGCAGAAAAACAACGGGAAAACCCTAGAAGCTAATTCAGAGAACTCATCGACACAAAGGTTACCTCCGCCAATCCTATCAGGCATAAACCCTAAGATTGCCCTACAAACCCAACGGTGTAACTCAACTTCGTTCGATCCTTCCAATCAGGTTTGCCCTATTCCCACTACTCTATGCTCCCAATTTGAAATTTCTAAATGTATGAGGCATTATGGTTGAATTTGGAAAGGCGAATATCGTTAGGTTTTGCATGTGGGTTTAGATGTGCATAAATGTGTAAAACCATACTTTGAATATTCGATCATGTAATTTCTGTAATGGATGCCATAGGGTTTGGGGTTTCCGAAATTGCACCAGTATCAAAGAAGAACCCAGAACCCGCAGCCGTTCGCTAGCACCTCGCTAAGCGAACCTGTAGCGAGGGTTCGCCAGGCCCTCGCTAGGCGAGGCAGTAGCGAACATGCCAGTAGTTGCCTTTTTTTTTCTGTTTGCATTCTGATCTGTTTTGTATTTGTTAGACATGTTTTCTATTGCGTTTACACGCTGTTTTCCTGACACTATTATTGCTATGATTCTTTTGTTCGGTGCAACTCTTGATTGCACCCCATCCCGTTATTCTAACATGTTTGCTGAGTTTTTATAAGGGCTCCCATGATTCTTGAAGAGATAGCTCGGCATTCCACTTTATTTGTGGGATATCATCGTGGAGATTTATTCTGATTACTCGGCTAATTACATTGCCTTCGAATATGTGATCTTATCCCTCTCTTTGTTGACTTACGATATTACGGTCATGTCCCGCGAATGTGGGGATACCCTTAGCAAAGACCCTTTCGATTAAATCATCATCATCCCTAAACAGATAAGTCATAGTCCCTTCGATCAAAAGGTCAATGTCCCTACAAGATAAATCATAGTCCCTCGAACGTTGCCTTCGAATATATGACCTTGTCCCTCGAACGTTGCCTTCGAATATATGACTTTGTCCCTCGATGACCCTTCGTTGTAGCCTATAATTAAATGATGATCGTCCCTTCGAATGCTAAGGTATCCTTACAAATTTTGCCTTCAATGACCAATCGACGACCCCACGACGTCCCTTTACATCCAAAGGATAAGACTACTTACTTCTCAATAGTAAGGACAATTTTCCCTCCTAAGGATAGGAAATACCTATAGAGACCTTGGTTAGGTATAACTCTTAAATGCTTGCTCACAACTTGAAATACTTTTCACACCTCACACTTTTCAAAACATCTTTTAGAAAATCACCACTTGGTATACATTCGCACCAGAATCATCGCCGAGTTATATTTTTCTAAACATCTTTCAAAATCAAACGAGATAAACACTTTGTATACATTCGTACAAGAATCATTACAAAGTTAAACTCTCCTTTCAAAATATTTTCTAAACACACCATATTTCCCAAACACTTTCTCAAACAAGGAAAACATAAGTGAGTTAAGCAATTAAGAGCCCATGGATAACCATGGATACAAAGGGTGCTAACACCTTCCCTTTGTATAATGTACCTCCCGAACTCAAAATCTAATCAAGGTCTTTCCTGTTCTTTTCCGCCTTTCCTTATTGGATAAAAGAAAAGTCGGTGGCGACTCTTGCTATCCGCAACATTGCTTTTCAAAGCAAAAACACAAAGTCAGTTCACCGTATCACACTTGGTTAAGAATGCACTTTGAACTTTATAAATCCATTCACATTCATACACCTACTTCGTTAGGACATGATTAAAGAGTTGCATTCAAATATTTGAATTTACTAATCCATTTCCAAGGTCTGTTTTATTTTCATACATAAAAGTTCTACATTCATACATAGATAACATGAAATTAAAATGGAGAAATTGTTTGAAATAATTTTAAAATCATTTTGAATACATAGTTATTAATGGCCATGAGACTTCAAATCCAACAAGTTACAAATAGCCCAAATACACATTTTGTCTTTAAAAAAAACTAAACTAAGTAATTACATTTTAATTAAGTGGAAATTTACTGCAAATGGAAACAAATCCTAAAGACTAAAGCCAGGTAATTGTTAGTTGTAAATTTACGTGTCGGGTTTTTGTTATCGTATCCACAGGGATTGTAAGATATCACCGCCGTTCGATGGTTGTATTAATTCTAGCTCAAGTAACAATAGGGTTTTGATTGGTTGTCACGTTATCTTGCATAAAAAGGTATTAAATTGCGGTAAAAGTTATGGTTTGATTAAATGAGAAATATTGTCAAAGTTAGGGTTCAATGATTACTTTGCATGTATTTGTTCGGTCAACAATCTTATAAACTCCTTTAGATGATAAATCATTTCACAAAGTCCTCCCAATATGTTTCTCTCGAACACACATTGTGAGTTTTCCCATTTTGATCCATTGTTTCTCTCGAACACAATCTATCAAAATGACAACTTTTTGGTTCAACCTTATGGTGAACAAAATCATTCATTACTATCTCTAGCTAACAAACAAGATTGGATGAAAACCTAGGTCAAGAGTTGGTAAACATCTCTCGATCATAAACCAACACAAAGAGTTTTAAATAGAAACAAAGTTTTCATCATATATTCACCATTAAAGAGTTTACATATGAAGATCCTTACATTTACACCCAAAGCTAGTAATCACCTACATCTAACCTTGGCAAATGGATGACTTAGCTACTCATTTTCATGGTAGCTTGGTCGGCAAGTTTCGGAAGAAGGTTGATCAACATCCAAGTCGGATAATCCAGATTGGATGGGAATCCACCTTCTTTTTGTAGAAGATGGTTACAAGATGAAGAGAAATGAAATCTAGGTCAAAAATATCTCTAGAGCAAAAGCTGGAAAAATAAAGTAAAACTAAGGTATGGTGCTCAAAAGTGGCACTTGCTACTTATAGAGTAGTACTGGGCTGTCATGCTCGCTAGGCGAGCAGAAAGGCTCGCCTAGCGAGGGTCTAATTGTGGCACCAAAGGCACCTGCGCCCAGAGAAAACAGGGTCTGTTGAACTGTCATGTTCGCCTAGCGAACATACCTTCGCCTAGCGAAGGACACGCTCCAACCTTCGCCCCAGCGAGGTTGAGAGGTTTTGCTACTGGAATGCTCGCTGGGGACTCGCTAGAGCTTCGCCTAGCGAGTGAGTGCTGGCTGCGCTTTTCACCAAAACTGAACGAACTCGCTACCACCTTCGCTAGGAGCTCGCCTAGCGAATTTATTGACATTTTACTAGAGCTTTTCGCTAGCAGCTCGCCTAGCGAGCAGGTTGATGAATGCTTGTATTCATTGGTTCCTTTGCCAATTTTCTTGTGTCTTTATTTTCAATTAGTTTATGCCTTTTTCCTGCACAATAACACACAAATCAAAGGCACCAAGCTTGTTTATCAATGTAGTGCATTTCATGTAAAACAAATGTGGTTTTGACAATTTTAGCAAGGAAATATAGTGAAAGATACCCTTAATTGATGGCTCAAATAAGCACTTTTGGGTATCTAACAACTCTCCCCAACTAGATTCTTGCTTGTCCTCAAGCAAAGTATGCCTCTTGAAGGACAAGAGGATTTGCTTTAAGAAAATGGTTTCTCCGAAGTTGGATAAACGGCTCAAACACTAGCGAAATCAGCATATACAAGTTTCCAACGGTTCGAATAATATAATACATAAGAACTAAAACTTAAATAGCAATGCAAAATATTTATCTATCTACAACAATACTATTCTGAATGAATCATCCTATCTCTCCTCTTCGAATAAGGAATGAAGATTTTACGCGTTTGCAACCGCGGGAATAATCTCACTCTCTAACAAATAATGAAGAAATCAAATAGATTCATACAATGTCTAACAATTATAAATGGTACTGTGGAAGCATAAAGATCACTAAGGGCTTTTCGGTTGAAGTTTGGTTAGGTTAACAAACAAGGGTCATTTCTAAGGCCATTGAAACGAAAGTGCCGATGCAAAAGAGACATTCACAGTATTAATCACACATCTCGACTTTGTTTCATTTGTTTCTTATTTGAAACCTTCACAACACATATTCCACAACTCAATTTTTATTTTTCACTATTTTTCTTCCAAGCAAGCATTCATTTTCATTCTTTCTATTTTTGTTCTTTTCTTTCACATCAAATATACAAAACAGATGTTTCTTTTCTATATTTTCTATACATATATTTTTTTATTTTTATGCTTGCTCGGTTTTTCTTTTCTTTTTCAAGAGTTGTGGTACTTACCGATTCTTTTTCGTTCTCCCCAACTTATTTCTTCCTTACCCTAAGTGAATGCTCTTAACTTTTTATGGCAAAAGAACAATAATCAAGATTTTCCGGGTTGTAAAAAAAAGATTTTTGAGATCTCGCTTTATTTCAAGCCGAGATTCAACTGTTTAAGCTCAAAGGGGTTAACAAATACTCTCTCTGCTCACAAGTAAGTTGTTTTTGGATGTAGTTGTGCTCAAAAGAAAACAAGTGCCTTGATCATTTCTAATTGCTTCCACAATTTCACAATAATAAAAGACAAAGCATGAATCACATGAATCAACAAAACTTATTAGAATTCAGCATTTAAGTGTACAATGGAGGTTTCCTCACAATTTGTGGTTTTAAGTTCTAGATGAAACATTCATTCAATTATGTTGCAAAAAGACAATATTCAATTTACCAAAAAGAGTAAAGTTCCTAATGCATTCTAAAATTCTAGCCGGAGGTAACCATGTACCTTAGCTTCATTCACTTGTTTATTCTTATCATTGCCATCCAAGCTCGGATGCACCTTCATTGGGTACTTCTTGAGGAGCAACCAATCTAGAAGGTTTGCCACTTAATCACCCAAAAATTTATTAAACAAACAAAATTAAAAACATAAATAAATAACATTAATTGAAAATATAAATTTGTTCATGGGGGACAAAACACCCCAATAGTACAACACCAAAGTCAAGATACAAAATCCGAAAATACAAATAGAAATAAACATAAAAAACTGAAAAGTACAAAAACTTAACCCTCTAAGGGCTCAGGACTCCTCCTCGCTACCGGCATCAGAACCGGTAGCCTCATCATCAACATCATCATCATCATCATCGTCATCAGCATCAGCGCCCACCCCCTCACTATACACTGGCGTGTCCACAGGCCAGTTGGCGTTAAGCAGAAACTGCTCACGCGTCATCAAAGCATGAGCACCACTTCCTTGCAGCTGCAACCGCTGCATAGGGTCGTGCATATCTAACATGGCTCTCTGGGATGCCGCCATCCATTCCAAACTGTAATTGCACACAGCTTGGACGTATGGATCTAGTCTAGGAGTAGAAGTACCAGGACCATCAGAAGCCCGGGTACGTCCTGAAGCAGCACTGCCTTTGGTAGTCTTCGGTCTACAATATTTGGCCACATACCGGTCATCGATAGGTGACGGGATCCTTACCTGACCCCGAGACGGAAGTCTCACCCTTGCCTGAATGCACAAACTCATGATCAAACACGGGAAAGCTAGGGGACGATTAACACGAGCCCCTGACTTTAGCCCGCTCTCGATCACGGACTTCAGCTCATTTGCGATTATCCTCGCGACATCGATCTCGACGTTGGTGAGGATAGAATGGACCAAATGTGCCATTGGAATCGGCACTGTAGAGGTGTGAGATTTAGGCTGGATGTTGGTTAAAACCAAGAGCAGTATCAGTTGAGCCATGGGAGTCATGTCCTCCCGGTGATACCACATTGGAACCCCAGATGGGTTCAGCTCAACAGATTTCCCTGGTAAAAGCAGGGCGGCAGTAATGGCAGGAACATCACGGTGAAGCCGTAGGTCAGTGTGGTATTGGTCTTTCTCATCAGCTCCCAGCTGGAGCGGTTCCCCAAGGATTCGGTTGATGGCATCCCGATCAAATGCAATTGGACGCCTGGCCACTTTAGATACCCAAGTAAAGGGCTCGTCGTCGTCAGGCAGTGCGTTAGCATAAAATTCACGCACTGTAGCTATGTCGTAATGCTCTAAGGGATTAATCAACCGATCCCATTTCTTCGCGTCAATCAACCCGGCAAAATTTCTGTTCGTGCCCTGAGGGTTGATGACGAAACGCTTCTCTGGAAGAATTTTTTCCTCTTCTCCAGAGCGATGTACCTTGCAGCCTGTTTTGGACCGACAAACTTGTCGGTATCGAATTGGATAGGCACAGTCCGGGACGTAGTCGCTCCCTTTCTTTTCTTAGCCGCTCCAGACCTTGACTCCATCTGCAAAATATGAGAGGAAACAACACACACCAAACAAACAGATTAGACATCAAAGCAATATTCAAAAGACTGACATGCTCGCTGCTGCTTCGCCTAGCGAAGTGGCAGCGAACGCTCGCCCCAGGTTCGCCTAGCGAGTGCTAGCGAACCTTACGGGTTTTGGGGTTTTTCAGCATGTTCAGAGATTCTCCCCCAAAACCCATACTCAAATGGTTCCAATCATCAGAACCTAATGATTTATCAAGTAAATAACCGTTCTATGCTATTGGGGATTACATATTTGCATTCAAAACCTAAAATCCCCAATTCTAAAACCTAAAATCGCAATTTGCAAAACCTAAATTACCACATGCAAACCTAATGTTTCCCATACTCCACTCATCCTAATTGCAATTCAAATTGGAAATATAAAGTTCAAACAAAAAGAAAATGTAGTAGGGCAAACCTTAGTTACAGTGGTAGGTTGAAAATGTGAAGTGAGTAGGATTTGCAATCGACCGAGTAGGAAGAGAGTGTTAGTGAGAGAGATGCAAATGAGAGATTGTGGAGAGCTCTGTAAAAAATGTTCTCAGCAGGGTTGCAAGACAGCAAAGTTGTGTTAGGGCAAAAATGAGTGCCCTGCTGAGTTTTTAAATAAGTGTTGTCATGCAGCGCTCGCTGCTGCTTCGCCTAGCGAGCAGCTAGCGAATCAGCTCGCTACTGCCTCGCCTAGCGAACAGCAAGCGAGCATGACAGCAATTGCCTTTTCAAAGGCAGCAGTTCATGTTCATACAGCATGGTTTAAGCACAAAGAAACCCAACACAACACAACACAAAAACAGTAAATACTTACAATGTTAGGGTGCCTCCCAACTAGCGCTTGTTTAACGTCGGCTAAGCTCGACGGTGCGATGCTCACAGAGGAGCATCAAGCGGAACTGCGCAACTCTCGCGATCCACATGACCGCCGAGATACACTTTCAATCGTTGGCCATTCACTGTCCAACTATCTTTCTTGTCTATGTCTTCAATGACAATAGCCCCGTACTCCTTCACCTCTTTCACCCGAAATGGCCCGGACCATTTTGATTTCAACTTCCCAGGAAACAATTTCAACCGGGAGTTGAACAATAGGACCAATTGTCCGGGCACAAATTCTTTGTTACGGAGCTTCTTGTCGTGATACTTTTTTGCCTTTTCCTTGTACAACCAACTTGAGTGGTATGCGGCATTGCGCATCTCCTCCAACTCAAGTAGTTGCACTTTCCTTTTGTCACCGGCCAACTCATTTTCAAAATTTAAAAACTTTAGGGCCCACAAGGCCTTGTGCTCCAATTCAACCGGCAAATGGCAAGTTTTACCAAATACCAATTGAAAGGGAGTTAGGCCAATTGGAGCTTTAAAGGCCGTACGGTAGGCCCATAATGCTTCGTCCAATTTTTGGGACCACTCCTTTTTTGAATTAGACACGGTTTTTTCGAGGATTCTCTTAATCTCTCGATTCGAGACCTCAGCTTGCCCGTTAGCCTGAGGGTGATACGGAGTTGTCACCCTATGCGATACACCGTAATGTTTTAAAATAGTTTCCAAAGGTGCATTACAAAAGTGTGACCCTCCGTCACTTATCAACACTCGGGGGGTTCCGAAACGGGAAAATATGTTTTTCTTCAAAAAATTTATCACCGTTTTGGCATCCCCCCGAGGTGAGGCAATCGCCTCAACCCACTTAGAGACATAATCGACAGCGACAAGCATGTACTCATTCCCATAAGAGGGTGGGAAAGGTCCTACGAAATCTATGCCCCAACAATCAAATACTTCCACTTCTTGGATATTTTGGAGAGGCATCTCATCTCTCTTACCTATCCCACCGCTTCTTTGGCAACTGTCACAACTTTGCGCATGGGTATGTGCGTCTTTGAAAATAGTGGGCCAATAAAATCCCGATTGAAGGATTTTAGTGGCCGTTCTAACCCCATTATAGTGACCGCCGTAAGGCGAGTTGTGACAATGCCAAAGGATGCTCTGGGCTTCATCACGAGTTACGCATCTCCTTAATAGGTTATCACTACCCAACTTAAACAAGTATGGGTCATCCCAAACATAATACTTCGCATCCGAAAGGAACTTCCTTTTTTGGTTCGAAGTTAGGTCGGCAGGCACAAAACCACTAGCCTTGTGGTTCGCAAAGTCTGCAAACCACGGCCTAACTTGAACTTTAAACAGTTTTTCATCCGGAAATTCTTCCCGGATTTCCTTTTCAGATGCGGTAACCTCCACATTCACTAAGCGGGATAAATGATCCGCTACCAAGTTTTCCGATCCCTTCTTGTCTTTGATTTCCACATCGAATTCTTGTAACAAGAGGATCCAACGGATGAGCCTTTGCTTCGAATCCGGTTTGGTTAGCAGATATTTAATCGCCGCGTGGTCGGTATACACAACGACTTTAGACCCTATAAGATAAGACCTAAACTTTTCTAGCGCATACACTATTGCAAGTAGTTCTTTTTCCGTTGTGGCATAATTTATTTGAGCCTCGTTAAGAACCTTACTCGCATAATGTATCGCATGAAAAGTTTTGTCTTTTCTTTGGACAAGTACCGCTCCAACAGCATAGTCACTCGCGTCACACATTAGTTCAAAATTTTCATTCCAATCGGGAGCGACTATTATTGGAGCGGTAACCAATTTTTCTTTTAAAACCTCAAAAGCTTGCAAACAATCTTCGGTGAAGAGAAATACCTGGTCCTTGGCGAGCAAATTGCTCAAAGGCTTAGCCACCTTTGAGAAGTCCTTGATAAAGCGCCGGTAGAACCCGGCGTGCCCCAAAAAGCTACGGATGCCCTTCACATTCACCGGAGGGGGTAATTTTTCTATCACTTCAACCTTAGCTCTATCCACTTCAAGCCCCCTTCTAGAGACTTTGTGGCCTAGCACGATCCCCTCGGTCACCATGAAGTGACACTTCTCCCAATTAAGCACCAAATTGGTCTTCACACATCTTTCCAACACCGTCTTCAAATTTGCCAAGCATAGACTAAACGTCCCACCAAATACCGAGAAGTCATCCATGAAGACTTCCATTGTTTTCTCTATTAGATCGGCAAAAATGGCTTGCACACATCGTTGGAAGGTCGCCGGTGCATTGCACAGCCCAAAGGGCATTTTTCGGTATGCGAACACTCCAAACGGACACGTGAAAGCCGTCTTCTCATGATCAACCGGGTCAACCGCAATTTGGTTGTACCCGGAGTAGCCGCCCAAAAAACAATAGTATTGTTGGCCCGATAGTCTTTCGAGCATTTGATCCATAAATGGGAGTGGAAAATGGTCCTTTCGAGTCGCGGTATTCAACCGTCTATAATCTATACACATTCTCCACCCCGTTGCAACTTTAGTAGGGATCAATTCGTCCTTGTCATTTCGGATTACGGTCATTCCACCCTTCTTCGGAACCACGTGCACGGGACTAACCCATGGACTATCCGAGATCGGGTAAATCATTCCCGCATCCAATAGCTTCACCACTTCCTTTCTTACAACCTCCTTCATCGTAGGATTTAAGCGGCGTTGTGGTTGAGCCACCGGCTTAAAATCTTCCTCCATCAAAATCTTGTGCATACAATAGGATGGACTAATTCCTTTTAGATCGGAAAGAGTCCAACCCATTGCTTCTTGATTTGTTTTTAGCACAACGATTAGACGGGCTTCTTCTTCGTTTGTCAAAAGGTTGCTTATGATGACCGGCTTTGCCTCGGTCTCATCTAGGAACACATATTTCAAAGTAGAGGGTAGCACTTTCAATTCAATTGGCGCTTTTTCGTCAATAACCTCCTTTTTCAAGTTTTCCTCCTCTACTTCCCATGGTTGTAGGTCGTCTAAACTATCAAGTTCCTTTAAGCATTCCTCAAGAGCTAGCTCTTCTTCAACAGTGAAAACCTCCAATGAGTCGTCAAGAGCTAACTCCATAGGAGATATCTCATGAATATGCTTTGAAACCTCCATAATAGCGTCTTCGATCACATCGATGCGGAAGCTATCATTTCTATCTTTTGAATGCTTCATTGCCTCGAATAGATCGAATGTCACTTCCTCATTTTGAACTCTCACCTTCATTAAACCGTCATCAACATCTATCATCATTCGCGCGGTCTTCATGAACGGTCGGCCCAAGATGAGCGGAGCATCATCATCTTCCTCCATATCAATAACAATAAAATCAATCGGGAAAAAGAATTTGTCGACCTTCACCAAAACATCTTGGGCTACGCCATGAGGATGGGTCGTCGACTTATCCGCCAATTGCAACGTCATTCGGATGGACTTAATCTCAATGTTGCCAAGTCTCTTGATAATTGACAAAGGTATAAGATTAATACTTGACCCCAAGTCAATAAGTCCCTTCCCGACATACACGTCACCAATTTTAACCGGCAATGTAACTCTTCCCGGATCAACCTCTTTCTTAGGAAGCGTCCTTTGAATAATGGCACTACAGCTCGCATCAAGGACGATGGTCTCCGGTTCCGTATACCTCTGCTTTTTTGTTAGTATGTCCTTCATGAACTTGGCATACTTGGGCATTTGCTCCAAGGCTTCGGCAAACGGAATGTTGATTTGCAACTGTTTAAAAATATCCATGAACTGGGCGTAATGCCGTTCATTCTCCCTTTTGGACGGAGCATGAGGATAAGGAAGGTTTTGGATAGGGGTAGCGCTCACTACCTCCTTTCCCTTTGCAACTCTAGAACTCTTCCATCTAGGTTTTTTCACTACCTCCCTTATTACCTCATCACTTGTATTTTTCCCCATCTCCACACCTTTTTCTTTTTCAACTTCACCATTATTTTTATTCTTTTCAACTTCTTCTCCCTCACTCCACTCTCCTACTTCACCATCAACATTTTCCTCCAATATTTCCTCCTCAATTTCTTTCTCTTTCTCTCTTTGTTCACTCTCAACTCTTTTTTCATTCTCACTACCCAACTCCCTCCCACTTCTCGTCATAATCGCCTTACAATGCTCCTTAGGATTTGTTTGCGTGTTTGCCGAAAAGGAAGGACCGGTTTGTTGTTCCGCGAGTTGCTTGGCAAGTTGCCCAACTTGAGTCTCGAGATTCTTTATAGCCGCGTCATTGCTCTTTTGATTGGCCATTGACATTTGCATGAATTGCGTCAATGTCTCTTCCAATTTAGAATTGACAACCGGCGATTGTTGAGATTGATACGGATTTTGGGGAGGGTTTTGATGGCTAGAAGAACCACCTCCATAACCTTGGTTATGGTAATAGTTACTCCTAGGTTGGAACCCTTGGTTCCCTTGGAATTGTTGTTGTTGATTTTGAGGGTGCGGTTGATAAGGTTGTTGTTGTTGTTGTTGTCTCGGTTGATAGTCCCTTTGATTGGCCATGTAGTTTACTTCGTCAAAACCGGGAGGTGGACAAAATCCGGTGTCATGTTCACCTTTACAAAGTTCACAACAAGCTATTTGTTTAGCTTTTGACGGTTCTCTTAACTCTTTGATTTATTGCGTTAAGAGTTCCACTTGTTGTGAGATGAGCTTGTTTTGGGCAAGGATGGCATCATTCGTCCCTAGCTCAAGCACTCCCGACTTTTTCAAAGAATTTCCACGACTTTGACTCTGAAGATCATTTAAAGCCATTCGATTTATAATGTTTGTGGCTTCTTCGGCACTTTTTAACATCAAAGAGCCACCCGAGGTGGCATCCAACAATGTCTTGCAGTTTGGTTGAAGTCCATTTCTGAAGATATGGATTTGAGTCAATTCATCAAATCCATGCCCTTTACATTTCCGAAGCATGGACTTGAATCTTTCCCACGCTTCATTCAAAGATTCACTGGTTCCTTGTGAAAACACCGAGATGGCCGTCTTGGATTCCATGAACCGGTTATGGGAGAAGAATCTTTCGATGAATTTCTCTTCTAACACGTTCCAGTCTGTCATTACGGCTGGTGTTTGATCTAGGTACCAATCCTTTGCTTTACCGAGCAAAGCGTGGGGAAATAATCGTCTGAACAACGGAAGCTCCTGAGCCTGATCCACTCCGGCAGCCAATGCTATCTCATAAAATTTTGTGAGAAAAGCAAATGGGTCTTCATGGTCCATTCCGGTGAATGGACTTCCATATAATAGATTTAGAGTTCCCGTTTTCATCTCAGCTTGCCTTCCGGTGTGGTTGGCAAATTGAGCGGTGTTCCTTGGACTATTGATACATGGAGTAGAAATAGGTGGTGGTGGTTGTGGCTCCATGTTTGGTATGAATGGTGGTGGATTTGTGGTTGAAGAACTTTCTCCTTGCTCTTGGCGTTGTCTAGCCTGTTGCCTCCTACGTCTCGTTTTGCTATTGAGCCTCCTTGCAGTTCTCTCGATCTCAGGATCAAAAAGAAGTTCGTCCACAGGGATTTGCCCTCGCATAAAACGTAAGCTGCACACTAAACCAAACAAATTACAAGCACAAGTCAAAAATTAACAAGCTAAAACTTAAACAACCATTGCGATGCTCGCAATATCAATTTACAATCCCCGGCAACGGCGCCATTTTGTTAGTTGTAAATTTACGTGTCGGGTTTTTGTTATCGTATCCACAGGGATTGTAAGATATCACCGCCGTTCGATGGTTGTATTAATTCTAGCTCAAGTTACAATAGGGTTTTGATTGGTTGTCACGTTATCTTGCATAAAAAGGTATTAAATTGCGGTAAAAGTTATGGTTTGATTAAATGAGAAATATTGTCAAAGTTAGGGTTCAATGATTACTTTGCATGTATTTGTTCGGTCAACAATCTTATAAACTCCTTTAGATGATAAATCATTTCACAAAGTCCTCCCAATATGTTTCTCTCGAACACACATTGTGAGTTTTCCCATTTTGATCCATTGTTTCTCTCGAACACAATCTATCAAAATGACAACTTTTTGGTTCAACCTTATGGTGAACAAAATCATTCATTACTATCTCTAGCTAACAAACAAGATTGGATGAAAACCTAGGTCAAGAGTTGGTAAACATCTCTCGATCATAAACCAACACAAAGAGTTTTAAATAGAAACAAAGTTTTCATCATATATTCACCATTAAAGAGTTTACATATGAAGATCCTTACATTTACACCCAAAGCTAGTAATCACCTACATCTAACCTTGGCAAATGGATGACTTAGCTACTCATTTTCATGGTAGCTTGGTCGGCAAGTTTCGGAAGAAGGTTGATCAACATCCAAGTCGGATAATCCAGATTGGATGGGAATCCACCTTCTTTTTGTAGAAGATGGTTACAAGATGAAGAGAAATGAAATCTAGGTCAAAAATATCTCTAGAGCAAAAGCTGGAAAAATAAAGTAAAACTAAGGTATGGTGCTCAAAAGTGGCACTTGCTACTTATAGAGTAGTACTGGGCTGTCATGCTCGCTAGGCGAGCAGAAAGGCTCGCCTAGCGAGGGTCTAATTGTGGCACCAAAGGCACCTGCGCCCAGAGAAAACAGGGTCTGTTGAACTGTCATGTTCGCCTAGCGAACATACCTTCGCCTAGCGAAGGACACGCTCCAACCTTCGCCCCAGCGAGGTTGAGAGGTTTTGCTACTGGAATGCTCGTTGGGGACTCGCTAGAGCTTCACCTAGCGAGTGAGTGCTGGCTGCGCTTTTCACCAAAACTGAACGAACTCGCTACCACCTTCGCTAGGAGCTCGCCTAGCGAATTTATTGACATTTTACTGGAGCTTTTCGCTAGCAGCTCGCCTAGCGAGCAGGTTGATGAATGCTTGTATTCATTGGTTCCTTTGCCAATTTTCTTGTGTCTTTATTTTAAATTAGTTTATGCCTTTTTCCTGCACAATAACACACAAATCAAAGGCACCAAGCTTGTTTATCAATGTAATGCATTTCATGTAAAACAAATGTGGTTTTGACAATTTTAGTAAGGAAATAGAGTGAAAGATACCCTTAATTGATGGCTCAAATAAGAACTTTTGGGTATCTAACAGTAATCAAATTGAAAACCCCTTGGACTTGGGCGCGCCTCCAAGTGTGCTTTCTTATAGCCACTTTTCCATTCCATCAAATTCATTCTTGTAACCTGCAAAAAGAAAACAACTTAATTAAAAAGCACTTTTTTAAAAGCACTTAAAGAATTGAAAAACAACTAATTAAATTACTAAGTTCAAAGGTTTATCCAGAGGATTAAGTTGAACATCTGAAAAGGCATTGCAACAATAGCTTAAAACAGAACAAATTAACAGAGATAAAATCCCACATAATCTGGGATGGGAAAATTGAAAAAAGGAGGGGTTTTCAAGACTTAAAAATTCTTCATAAACGGACTCATGAGAAGTTAACAAAGAGAATACACAGTAAGAAATTATTTCTAAAAAAAAAACCTAAACAACAACAGCAAGAACACAAAGATTTTTTCTAAAAAACCTTAAAAAGTTAACAGCAACAATAGAGCATTTTTCTCAAAAACCCTAAACCAGAATAGAGCAATTTTTTTTAAACAGCAAGAACAACACAATAACATTTTCTCAAAACCCTAAAGACGAAAACAAAGGAAGGAAGTTGCGAAGGTGAGTTTGTATACCTGATTTCGTGGGAAGCGCCGCCGTCGAACCAAGCCCCGGGCCGGTTACCTTTCCTCTCAATTCCTTCTTCTCGCGTTGCTACCATAGCTAGATCTTCATGCATGCGAAGCCCTCTCTCTTTTTTGCTTCGAACTGCTGTCGTTGTTGCTTTGATTAAGATTTAGGGTTACGTTTGGGGTTCAGGATCTGGACGAACGGTTTGTTTTTTTTTGAAATCCAAGCTTGGATTCAAACTCAGAAGGCTTGATTTAGTTGGGGTAGGGTTTTGAATGGTTGAACCACCACGAGATGGAGGCGGCGCCGTCACAGACGGCCGCCCGCCGCTCTCTTCTCCGACGAAGAGGTCAGAGAGAGAGACGCTTTATACATAGCGTTTTTAGGGATAGCAAGTGTAGAGAAAGAATGAAATCTAGAAAGTGATGTTTCGATTTCTCTGTTTTTGTTTTAACATGGCCAAGGGGAATGTGAAAGTAGTGGTGACAAGTGTCACCAACCCTTGACACTTGTCACCGTCCAAATAATGAAGCCCCAGGTCAACAATGTTGACCGGACCCTTTCATGGGCTGTGTGCAATTTGGGCCCATTTTCCTCATTTGTTTGTTATGTTTTTTCATTTTACTATCAGCACCACCAGGATATTACCAGCATGCGCCCCATCCGGGCTTTGGCTGGTCTAAAAAGCCCATTCGTTTCCTTTAATGGTCATGCGCCCTCGTGGGCTTAGGAGACATTTCAGGGCCCATTTTATTTCTTTTTTTTTGTGTTAGCATAGGTCTAATTTAAATTTATTTGATTCAAGCATGATTTTTATTTGTTTTACTAAAATCTTACTATCATAGTTATTTAATAATAGAATTATTTACTATTTAATTAATTAATTAAGTTTAATATCATTATCACCATTATTAGTTAAATGTAAATAATTACTCATTTTTATGAAAATTGTGTGTGCCACCACGTTGGTTTATTTATCTTGTTTTTTTTGAAATGATAATTATACTATTGTTAATATTATTATTTTTTTGTATATATAGTAAATAAGTAATTACATTACTATTCTTATTATCATTTTCAAAAAAATAAATACACAATTATATGGTTGTTATCATCATTAATATTTAATTATTTGATTACATTCATTTTTTTATATTATTACTACTTATTATTTAATTAAAATAAAATAATCCGTTAAACATTCAATTAATTAATTGGTTATAGAATCACAAGTGACCTTCATAATTTAGATGTTTATTTACTTTAAGGGGTGTATGTGCATGATTATTCTTTACCTATCTATTTATATAGAACCTTGAGTGTACACGAAATGATATGTTATAATTATGACAGAATCACGTCGCTTTCATCAATTTTAAAATAATTCGAGCCGATTTCAAAATAAATCACATACTTCTCGATTCAAAGTCGAGCCCATTTTCAAAACACCTATTTAAGTTGATCGCTTGTAAAAGCATCGCCATCAACCTCATAAGGCTTACTCTTGGGCTTTCTTACAATGAGACCTATTCTGTTTAAATTAATCGATTGAATGGATTATTCACTAAATAAATTCAATTCATTCACGAGGATGCAAGTTTTAAAAACCTCGATCTGACATCGAAAGCTAAATTAAAATACTTAATCACATCTAAACAAGACTTCATTTGAAAATGAAAAGGGGGATGGTTTTGAGTTTTCAACTCCTCTCCTCGATTATTTGAATATGAGTTTTCTTACTCGGTTAGTCAAATGGTCTTCCTTTCTAATCCACTTAAGTATAAACAAATCAAATCCTTTTATAACTAGAAACCAAAAGGGAGATGACTTTAACTCTTCAATTTTTCTCCTCGATTATTTGAATACAAGTTCTCTTACTTGGTTAGTCAAATAATTGTTGTTCCTCTACAAACTTCCAAACCCCGATTAAATCAAACTATTGCGTAATAACAAAATGAAAAAGGAGATGACTTTGAGTTTTCAACTTCTCTCCTCAATTGGTCGAATACGAGTTTTCTTACTCGGTCAGTCGAACAATTGTCATTTTTCTGCAAACATACAACTTAATCCAATCATTTTCTTAACAAACTATACGAAAAAGGAGATGGTTTTGAGTTTTCAACTCCTCTTCTCAAATGCTTGGATATGAGTTGTCTTACTCAGTCATTCAAGTACTTGCCGTTCATTCTAAAATACGTCAACATATACAACCTTATTTTCATAAATATTCAGATGAAACAAAAAACGGTCTAGAGTCTTCTATTCCTTTTCCCGATTATTAGGATACGAGTTGTCTTACTCGATTATCCGAGTATTCGTCATCCGTTCAAAACAACTTAACTATTATCAAATCCTTTCTATAATTAAGGATGAAAAAGAAAGTGGTTTAGAGTCTTCTACTCCCTTTCCCGACTGTTAGGGTACGAGTTGTCTTGCTCGATTATCCGAGTAATCGTCATCTAGCCAAAACACCTTAACTATTATTAAACTCCTTTTACAATTAAGGATGAAAATGGAGGTGGTCTAGAGTCTTCTATTCCCTTTCCCGGTTATTAGGATACGAGTTTTCTTACTCGACTATCTGAGTAATCGTCATCCAATCAAAGTACCTTAACACATCAAATCTATCTTTTCTTTCCCTCGTGCGATCGAAACCAATCAAAAAATCCAACATATTAATCCAACTTGTCACCCTCGTGTGACCAAAACTCTTTTCAGAAAGAACACTGTTTAATCCTTTCTAATGCGCATAACAAACCAATGCTTAAGCCTCCGTCGAGAGTAGACAAGCCAACGTTTAGCCTGTAGAACGCGATCTAAACAGCTGTTCGATAAAAGACACCAATCAACCGTAGTTCCCCGAACTACGAATGCTCTGATTTCCTTATTACCATAAGGATACGTAGGCAGGAGATTGATGTATCTTCGCGAGCACACTAATAAAAAACCTCCCCTTTCCCTTTCTGAGGTTCTCATCCATTTCTATTTTTAATAATTTTATAACCCAAAGATAACAACAAACATAAATTAACACTCGAAACACACATTAGAACTAAGAGGTTCCCGTTAAGTACAACGGACGTAAGGGGTGCTAATACCGTCCTCTTACGTAATACACTCCCGAACCCAAATATGGTTGCGACGACCATTATTCTATTTCCTAAAGGTTTTATCGATATTTTCCTATTCCTTCATTGGGATAAATAAAGTTCGGTGGCGACTCTGTTCAAACGTAAATTTTTCCGCGACCATCGTGAGGAATCGTATTTTTTGAGATGCGACACGTAGGTCCAAACATGAAGAAGAACCCATTGCCCGAGCATGGGAAAGCAGCTGTTAATATGGTCCAGGGATGCCCTGGCAAATACAAAGTCCTTTATGTGAATGACATAAGGCAGTCCTTGGTCGAGATGCATAAGCTGTTGTGTGAACACAGCCACTACGAGCATGACCATGATAGGTTCCAGGAGTGCACTATCAATGAGAGAGGATGTCGTCAGGTGAGAAAGGACATCCAAGAGATGATTGATCAAGGAATGATTGAGATACTTCAGAATCATAATGAGGACGAAGTCGATGTTATCACTCCAGTGTTCAAAATTCCTGAGCCTGTTGTCATCAAGTATGATGGCAGCAAGAAGAAGGTATCACCAACTCTTGTGATCAAGCTAGCGGGTCCTGTCCCGTATGTATCAGACAAAGATTTTCCCTACCGATATAACGCAGTTATGCTAGAGGATGGAAAGGAGGTGTCGTTGCCCTCAACCTCTGTGGTGGGCATTTCAGATGTCAATGGAGTGACCCGTAGCGGTCATGTTTTCTCGGCTCAACCAAAATCCCATGAAGAGAACTGCTATTAATCCTGCTGGTCCCATGGGGACTTCTTCTTCAAATAATTTTGTTCTTGTTGTGAAGGGTGTTGACCTTGTTACTGTTAAGAATAATAGTACTCCTATCCTGGTGGGCCAGTATGGCATTTTGAAAGAGGATGGTGATGAGATGCTAAGGCTCATCAAAAGGAGTGAATATAATATTGTTGATCAACTTCTACAAACTCCATCAAAGATATCCGTGTTATCTTTGTTGATGAATTCAGATCCACACCGTGAAGCTTTGCAGAGGGTGTTGGACGTGGCATACGTGGATCACGATGTCACCATATAGCAGTTTGATAGCATTGTTACAAATATAACCGCTTGAAACAATTTGAGCTTCTGCGATGCTAATCTTCCTGAGGAGGGAAAAGACCAAAATTTGGATTTACACATCTCCATGAACTGTAAGGATGATGCCTTGTCCAATGTGTTGGTGGACACAGGATCATCACTTAATGTGTTGCCAAAATCCACTCTTGCTAAACTTTCATATCAGGGGACTCCCACGAGGCAGAGTGGAGTGGTTGTGAAGGCGTTTGATGGATCATGCAAAACCGTGATCGGTGAATTAGAACTCCCGATCAAGATTGGACCTAGTGATTTTCAGATCACTTTTCAGGTCATGGATATTCATCCGTCTTACAGTTGTTTGCTGGGTAGACAATGGATTCACGAGGCAGGCGCCGTGACATCCACCCTACACCAAAAGTTGAAGTTCATGAAGAACAAAAAGTTGGTGGTGATATGGGGAAAGAAGGCTCTCTTGGTCATTCATTTATCTTTCTTCTCCTATATTTATGCTAAGGATGAGGTTGGGACTCTGTTCCAAGCCTTGTTTGTTACTGAGCCTTCGAGGAAAGGACTTTCTTCATTTGTCTCCTATAATGATGTGAAGTTGGCTATTGAGCATGGTGCAACTACTGGTTTGGGGAAAATGATCAAGTTGGAAGATAACAAGTCCCGAGCTGGCATAGGGTATTCTTCTGGTGTTTCTAATAAGCGTGGGTTGTTCCAGAGTGGAGGTTTTATCCACACTGTTGAAGACCGGGAAGCTGCTGCCATTGTTGAATATGATGAAGAGGAAGACCTTGGCAACTTTGTCATACCTGGAGGAGTCTGCAACAATTGGGTCACTGTTGATGTTCCAACAGTTATCCATAAGTCAACGTAATGTGTTAATTTGGGAGAAGTGATGACATTGTTGGCATAATTTGATTAATACAATGATATTCATTCAACAATCACATGTTAAATGTTTATTTTTCAAATTATTTTTCTTTTTGCTTTTTGCATGAAATTGGTGATCACCATAAAACCTTAAAAAAGAGAATAAAATCAATCTTTTCATCTGCATAATGATTTGCCTTGTTTGAATTCTGAAATCTCTTTTATACTCAAAATCATTATGCAGGTTGATCAAACCCATTGAACATAATCATCCAACACCATCTCCCAACTTTGAGTTCCCTGTATTTGAGGCAGAAGAAGATGATATTGAAGGGATTCCTGATGAGATTACCCGTCTGCTTGAGCACGAGGAGAAGGTCATTCAGCCACATCTTGAGAATTTGGAAACAATCAACTTGGGGTCTGAAGACTGCATTCGTGAAGTGAAGATTGGGGCACTCCTTGAAGAGTCTTTTAAGAAGGGGTTGATTGAGTTGCTACGAGAATATGTCGATGTCTTTGCCTGTTCGTATGAAGACATGTCTGGTCTAGATACTAATATCGTGCAACATTTCTTGTCGTTGAAGCCTGAGTGTGTACCTATGAAGAAGAAGCTTAGAAGAACTCATCCTGATATGGCAGTGAAGATTAAAGAAGAAGTTCATAAGCAAATTGATGCAGGGTTTCTGGTGACTTCTACATATCCTCAATGGATGGCCAATATTGTGCCCGTGCCTAAGAAAGATGGAAAAGTACGAATGTGTATGGATTACCGTGACATGAATAAAGCTAGTCCAAAAGATGATTTTCCTCTACCACATATTGATATGTTGGTAGACAATACAGCTAAATTCAATGTCTTCTCATTTATGGATGGATTTTCCGGTTATAATCAGATTAAAATGACACCTGAGGATATGGAGAAGACAACATTCATCACACCTTGGGGAACATTCTGTTATTGAGTGATGCCCTTCGGTTTGAAGAACGCCGGAGCCACGTATCAATGCGCTATGACTATCTTGTTTCATGATATGATGCGCAAGGAGATTGAGGTGTATGTCGATGATACGATTGCAAAGTCGAAAACGGAAATTGAACATGTAGAACACTTGTTGAAGCTTTTCCAGCGTTTGAGGAAGTACAAACTCCACTTGAATCCAAACAAGTGTACATTTGGAGTCCGTTCCGACAAGTTATTGGGCTTTATTGTCAGCGAGGAGAGGTATTAGGGTTGATCCTGCCAAGGTCAAAGCAATACAAGAGACGCCTGCGCCCAAAACTGAGACGCAAGTCCGAGGTTTTCTTGGCCGCTTGAATTACATTTCGAGATTTATATCCCACATGACTGCCACATGTGGGCCTATATTCAAGCTCCTCCGAAAAGATCAGCGTCATGATGGGATCGAAGATTGCCAAAAAGCCTTTGATAGTATCAAAGAATATTTGTCTGATGCAATTTATTTCTTGCTCATTTATTCGTATTGCTTTTCATTTTGCTCACTTGAGCACATATTTTATGTGTATGTCATTTTTCTTTTGCTCATTTGAGCTCATTATTGTATATAAATATATTGTTGTCTTGTGATTGTTTTGTCTTTGTTTTGTGTGAACCTAATGCAAAAAGGAGAAAGGACTTAGAATTAGGTTATACCCATGTTTAAAGGAGTCAAGAGCAACTAGGCCTCATACCTTTAGATTGTTAAACTTGTTGAAGAGCAACTATGCCTCATGCCTTTAGAATGCTAAATTTCAAAGTTGACTTCAAGGGACTTCCTTTCTAAAACTTATTCTTTGTGCATTCCTTTTATTGTGTTGTGAAATTTTTCATGTTTGCTCTTGTCTGATAGGGATCCCATCCTGAGATAGTAAAGAGGACCATTGTCATGAATAGCCAAGTTAAGATAGACAAGCCAAATGGAGATCCTAGGAGCTTGAATCTAAATTGTGTGATTGCTTGTTTGTTTGTTTGTTAAGTCCAGAGGAAAGGAGCATCTTGAATCATCTTTATGATTTCAAGAAAAGGAACTCCAAGGGTTTTATCTTCTCTCTTATCTTTGTATGCTTTAAGATTAGCCCTTCTCTTCTTCTCCCCATTCTATCCCAAGCCAAAATCTTTTCTTTCAAACTTTGAATTTGTTTCAAACTAGAAACCTAGGCCTTATGCCTTTGACTTTTCAAAACTATTTTCATTAATACTTATTGTGAATGAATCTTAACCCTACTTTGACTTCATTTTGTAAATAAACCTAACTTGTAAATACAACTCACTTCATGTTGTTTTTGTGGTTCCAATGGCCACCTTTGTTAAAATCTTTTCATAAACATTAGTCATAGGTTTGAGTTATCATAGTGGTTGATGTAAATCTCACCTCATCCTTAGTGATTGGATTATAAGTCTTCCATACTTATTATAGGGTTAACCCCTCACTAGTTTGTTGAAGCCTTCCTCACATGGTGGATTGTTGGTTTAGGTTGAGTTTTCTCTATTTGATAACAAAAGACCTTAAGGCTTTTGGTCAAATCAATTCACCCATCTTTGTGATTTTTACCCCGAACTACGAGGTTTTGATCCTACCTTTATGATGGTACGTAGGCAATGGGTTCATCCATTCAAATAGCAAATTTGTGAATATAATATATTCTTTTCTCATACCTTCAATCTTTTGCACATATTTTCACAAATACCAACCTACAACACATGTTTGCAAAAAGGGTTCCGTTAGAGTACTAAGGATGTTTTGGGTGCGTAAAACCTTCCCATTTCATAACCAACCCCCTTACCCAGATCTCTGACATTTTTATTAGTTTTTGATTTGATAAAACTTCTTACATTGGTTTTGTTCACTTTTTAGCCTTTCCTTTGGACAAATAAAAGTGCGGTGGCGACTCGAATTGTATGTTGACTTTTAGTTTAGTTAATAAACCTAAAGGCAATGAAAACCCCACTACACCATCATATTCTCTTTGGTTATGCTCAGATGCATGGATAGACACGAAGCATACCTGTTGATGAATGAAGTCCATGAAGGTTCATTTGGTACTCATTCCAATGGACATGCTATGGCAAAGAAGATGTTGAGAGCAGGCTACTATTGGCTGACAATGGAGTCTGACTGCTGCAAATATGTGAAGAAATGCCACAAGTGTCAGATTTATGCGGATAAGATTCATATTCCCCCGACACTTCTGAATGTTATTTCCTCACCATGGCCTTTCTCCATGTGGGGAATTGACATGATTGGCATGATTGAACCAAAGGCGTCGAACGGTCACCGTTTTATTCACGTAGTTATTGATTACTTCACCAAGTGGGTAGAAGCGGCATCGTATGCGAATGTGACCAGGCAGGTGGTTGTGAAGTTTATCAAGAATCAACTTATATGCCGATATGGTGTGCCAGACAAGATCATTACTGATAATGGGTCTAACTTGAACAATAAGATGATGAAAGAGCTGTGTAGCGAGTTCAAGATTGCACATCATAATTCTTCTCCCTATAGACCCAAGATGAATGGGGTTGTTGAAGCTGCTAACAAGAACATCAAGAAAATTATTCAGAAGATGGTTGTTACATACAAATACTGGCATGATATGTTGCCATTTGCTTTGCATGGTTATCGTACATTCGTCCGTACTTCAACAGGGGAAACCCCTTTCTCTCTTGTATATGGCATGGAGGTTGTGCTCCCCGTAGAGGTTGAGATCCCATCAATGAGAGTCTTGATGGAAGCCATGTTGACTGAGGCTGAATGGGTTCAGAGTCGTTATGACCAACTGAATTTGATTGAAGAGAAGAGATTGACTGCCATGTGCCATGGTCAGTTATATCAGCAAAGAATGAAGAAAGCTTTTGATAAGAAGGTTAAACCTCGTGTGTTCCGAGAAGGTGATCTTGTGCTCAAAAAATTCTTGTCTTTCACGCCCGATTCCAGGGGCAAATGGACTCCAAACTATCAAGGCCCATATGTTGTTAAGAGAGCCTTTTCAGGCAGTGCTTTGTTGCTTACAACTATGGATGGGGAGGCTTTCACTCGTCCTATAAATTCAGATGCAGTCAAGAAATACTTCGCCTAAAAATAAAAACAGAATAGCTCGCTAAGTTGAAAACCCGAAAGGGCGGCTTAGGCAAAAATGAGCGTCTCGGTGGATTGAAAACCTGAAAGGGCAGTCCAGGCAAAAGTTAGAGACATAAAAAAAATGAATATACATATCCCTCTAGATTGAGTACCTCACCCTGGGGCAATTTAGGAAAAAATTAGGGATTTGGCAAGTAACTGCATCCTGACAAGACTTTGTTCTACAAGTGTCTTCTGTCAAAGATTCTCGCTCAGTCATCGTCAACTGAAGCTTCGAATACAGGGAATTCATAGCTTGTGGAGAAACGATCATTATGTTAAATATATCCTTTTTTCCATGTATATCACCAATTTCAAATTTGTAAAGATCCATGGAGTCTCGCCATTTGCGGACCACCATTATATCAAATAAATTTGAGCCTTTATCCAATTCTTTGCACTCTTACTTGTTTCTGTTTAACAAACGTTTGCATGTTTTTAATTAATGAATACCATTGTTTTAAATAAATAAAGTTTTATAAATTGTTTTAAACAAAATAAACATTCACAATGACTAAAAGGATAAATGGAATGTTTTCAGTGCTCTCCCAGGGATAGTACGATCTCTAAAAAGGTAAGACATTTGCTCATATTCTGGCATGTTTATGTCTTCTTCATCAACTTTCAGTTGTTTCCTCAGCAAGAAGTTGTCTAGAGCAGTCGGTGAAGGGCTTGTCCCCCTTTTCATCCCCAGCATGACATATGTGGACGAAGGATTCATTTCTGATTCCCTCAGTAGAGGCAGTTTTCCTTTGAGGGTTGCCTACAGTTTATCCCCTACAGGGTTGCCTGACCTGAGTTTGATAATTTGTTTCCCCTTCGTGTCTGAATATTTCTTCTAAGTAGTGAGAAGTGATGAGGAAGAGGTGTTGTTTCCTTCCTCAGCGGAGCAAATTGTTCTTCTCCCCTTAGCAGAGATGTCTCTCCAGCGGTTAGAAGGGAGTGTTTTGATTGATGGGTATCTGTTTGGCGGTTGTTCCCCACAGAGTTTCACCTCCTTCCTTGATAAGTTCCCAAGTAGAGTTTCTTCTACGATGGATCTTAGTCGTTTTCAACAACTTGTCCTCGAGAATTGTTGGAAAATCCCCGGCAGTCGGAAGATGTGACTTTGCATGTCCCCATTAGTGATCGGTGTCTTCCAGCATTTTATGCATCCTCACCAGAGTTGAATTCTCCTGTAGGCTTTTCCCTTCTTATTGAGATATTGCGCCGGATGTCCGTTCGTGGCTCTTGAGCCTGTTTGTGTTAGATATGCCTATTTGTCAGCATTAATCATACATAAATCACGCATATACATGCATAATCATATCATTCAGATATTCATGATTGCATTATTTGCCATATATCTTTGCTTGTCATCTCCTGCTATGGGTGAAATATTCTACCCCAAGCAGATGTTTGTGTCTGATCTCTCCATATAGAGTCAGCCCCATAGGCAGAAAGTGTCTATCTTTTCTTCTTTATTCCCTACTGAGTTATGTTCTCGTGGATGATTATTATTTCAGTTTCCACCCCAAGTGTGTATCGGGATGGAATTACTCCCCTGAGTTATATCCTTAACGTGTGGAGTCTTGTTTGATTGTGTTTTTCTAGTTTGTTCCTAGATTAACTTTCCTTTCTTGTTATTCCCCTGCAGTTCCCTGTGGTTTAGTTGTTCAATTACTCAATAACCAGTAATTGTTCATCCTTTTCCCCAGTGGATCTTGTGGCCTTCTACCCAGTAACCGGTAGTTATAAGTCCTATTTCTGTGGTTTTCTACCCAGTAACCGGTAGATGTAATCCCCTCTTTGTTGGTCATCTTTACCCAGAAACCGGTATTGATATTCCTTCATTTTTGAGTATATCACCCCGTAACTGGTGATATATCTCCTGGATAATTGCTTTTGTCAAGTAATTTATCCCTAGCGAGTTATCTTTCATTTACCCTTGTTTGGTAATGATTGTTTCTCCTTCTGATTTTTCATCATTTTATATCTAGTAATTGGTATCCCGATGTCCTTTCTTTTCGGTTGATTTATCCTTTATTAACCCAGTAACCGGTTGTGGATAATCTTCCATGTGAATATCTTATCTATGTTATGACGGTAATAGATAATACGTCTCATGCGCTCTTTGGTTGAAGTCTTTTTCTTCCCCAGTTGAGTAAGATTCGCATTCCCTTGTGGAATCGAATGCCCATCCTGTAAGTCGAGTTTGCTTTTTCAGCCCTCCTTTCGGATGATGAGTGTCTTGGATATGTTCCCAATTCACGCCTGGTTGGTCACCTATTATATGCCCAGTAACCGGTATCCCTGGTGTTCCTTCCTTCTCCTCCCTATTATGACTTTTTGTCCCCTGTGGAGTCAGATTTTCCTGAGTTGAGAAGTGCTATTTAGGTCCTCCTCAAACATTTCGGATGATCGATATCTCTCACCCTTATACCGATCTTAGATATTCTTTCTCCCTGAGCATGTTGTTCTCTCACCCAGTAACCGGTGCTTTGACAATATGTCTCCCTTTGAGTTTACTACCTGGTAACCGGTAATATCTCGTTGTTTCTTTCTTAGTTGAGTCATTTGTGGACATCCCGAAGTATCCTTTGCGGATTGTTTTGTTGTATTGGCATATTCCCTAATACGTGCATCTTTGCGTCAGCTCGAGTCTTTCCACTGATTTATTTTCGTGGAATCCCTTCGTGTCTCCCAACAAGTTTTCAAGTCGTGACCTGCTCACGCATTTTACCTTACTCCCCCCCAGAGTCTCTGTCTTCCTAGTGAGTATGTTACTCCTATGGATTTTTCAGTTTCTTCTGATTTCTTTCCCTTCGTGGCAATCATTCACCATGAAGATGTTATTTTGCATGCATACATTGGCATCATGAGGTCTCTTAGGGACTAAAATTCGTCTCTTTGTTATTATTTAAGCCCATTCTACCTCGTCGAGACGAAGATTTTAACCTTCATGTCTCCGGCTAGAATGACCTTAAATAGGGGCATCTGTAAGACCCTAATTTTGACCCTAAGATCCCTCATGGCATCATATTATTGCTCAGTGCATTGCCTCAAGGATCATAGCATATTTGGCTCCTTAACCATATTTTGATTACTAACCAAAAGCACAAAAATATGTCACTAACGTTTTTTGTTTTGAAGCTCAAGTGATCATGTGCTCCCATGCTCATAGGAGGCTCACAATTTCAATGAAATGGCTAGAGGAAGATGAGAAAGAGCATGAAAATGGTACACAAAGTTCCTAATCATCATATATGCCTCCCAAGTATCTCAATTTGCCAATTTGATCAGGACAACCAAAAGGGCTTGAGGATTTGTTCCCAAGGAAACCCTAATTCAATTGTGCCTTCCTCATGAAGAAACCTCAACCTATGATCAAATTTAATCAAGGGATGTTATTTCATTCATCATTTTATGCATATATAAGCCTATGTGATACTCATCAATCATTCATTCATCAAGATTAGAAGTTTGGCCTTGAAAAGTTGACCAGTCAAGTCATCTAACTAAATTGAGCATCACTGAGATACAACTTGTGATGTGTTTGTAAAATGAAGATGACCCCAAGAGAAACAATGTTCTTAAGAACCATATGAACAACTTTCATGTCCATCAAAAATCCATTTGAAACTTGGAAGGTCATCATTCATTTCAAAACATTATAGGTCATTTTGACAGAAACCCTAATTTTGGGTCAACTTCCCAGGGACCTAACTTCCTTAAGTTTTATGATTTTGAGGTGAGACCAAATTAATTGGAAAGTTTAAGATTTCTGCTTCAAATGTTATGTTAGACAAAATTTCATAATCATAAAAGAAATACATGTTATAATACAAAACATTATAGGTCACCTTGGACCTAAATCATTGAATTTGAAAAAGTGCCCAAATTCAAATGCCCATACCTTTTTCATGAAAAATCCAAATGATGCAAAATGTGAGTCTAAATTGATCATCTTTAAAATATATACAACTTTGACGTTGGAGGTTTTTTCATTTGAAGCTTGCATCATAGAATCAGAGGGGCTTGAAGATGCTTGCTTTTGGTGAAAATTTTCAAAGGGGAACTTAAACATGTTTTGTACCCAAACATTCACAGCCAGTTTTCATAAATTTCCAATTGCGAAATGAATTTTTTCCCAACATGACTTTTGTTCCTTATTTAAAGATCTTTCCAACCATTACTCGCATTACCTTTTTTTAATTTCCATGTGTGAGTTTCGAAGAGCTTTCTTTTTATGTCCATTTTGGCATTTCATGATATAACTTGATGTGCAAGCTTGTGTAGTTCATTATGCACGTCCAATTCATTTCCAGTTGGTATCAGAAAGGATTTGCACCCATCATTGGGCCTTATATGCGCCTGTACAGGCCCATGCAAGGAGAACTGAAATCGCATGCACATGAGGGAACCATGCCTTGCAACCCATTTCAGCTATAAATAAGTGTTCATTCTCATTCAATTGGCAACCAAGTGGAGATCTGAAGTGCTGCTGAATTGAAACCCCAACCCTAACTAAAGGAATTTTCAGTTTTCATTCTCTTTTTCAAGCTTGAAATTCAACATCATTAGTTAATTTTCAAAGCTCAATTCCTTAACTTATCATCACCATCACACTTCCAGAGCAAAAGCAGATCAAGATCTTGGAGAATTCGTGGCATTTGAAGCTTCATTTCAGAGGTAGAACCTCGAACTTTTTTGATGTAGATCTTGCAATTCAATGTGAATTTCTTTGGTTTGTGTGGTTTTCTGAAGTCCTCTCACTTGAGGCAGGCCAGTGGTGGTCTTAATTATTCAACTCGTGCCATTTCAGTTTGCACACCATGATTTTCAAGCTCACATTTCTCTCTAAATAGGAATGGTGATGATGATCCATGGTTACAGTGGTGGTGTACATCACCTAAGCTTCATTTTGATGTCCTTACATTTCATTTTCATTACAATTTATATTCCTGCGCGTGATGGCCGAAGATTGTTGGATCGCCGGAGAAAAAGGTATTTTCCACCGCCTGTACCATGTGTGCATCTTCAGAACCATTGGATCATGCTTCCACGTTATAATCCTGACCATTCCTTGTGTTTACTTATTTTAAATCATTGTGTTGCGCGCTTGACTCCAACATACCATGCATCCGCGGCTGTGAGCCATTTGATCATGCCACGTCAATTAATGAATTATTCAAGTGGCGCAGGATATTTCTATTATTCCTATTTTCTGTTAATTTCATTTAATTCCTTTTATTTTCAAAAATTCATAAATATTTTATTTGAAGTCACAAAAATATGAGACCAATGCCAAAAATTTTCTTGAAAAATCTAGTTTCATATTTTGATTTTTAATTATTTTTGTGACTTCATTTAATATTTTTTTGTGAATTATTTGATTTTTAATTGTTTTAATTCATTTTTAATTACTTTCTGATATTTGAAAAATCCAAAAATATTTTCATAACACCTATGGATGATGATAAGTCAATGAAAAATAGTCTCATAAATTTCTTATTTAATTTGAGATTTATTTGAGATTTTAATTCATATTATGTTATTTTTCATTGTTTTTAATTATTTTTAAATAGTTTCTGATTTCAAAAATTATTGAGAAAATTTGTCAAAGTTTTTTTGACCATGTTGGACCTATGAGAATTTAATTGGACTTGTTAAAGTTGATTTGAATTAAATTTGAGGTTTGACCATATTTTGTTTATTTTATTTTGCATTTATTTTTAATTAAAAAAAATACCAAAAAATTATGGTTGACTTGTTGACTTGTAATCTTCATTTCTTTTCTGTTTAGCATTAATTGATGATGATTTGGTTCACTTTTGACCAATTGAGCTTGATATTTGAATTCTCTTTCCATCCATTTCATCTTCATCCCATTCTTTTCATCATTTGGCCAATAAGTTAATGTCTTATGGTTGGTCTTGACAAATGAGAGGTTTAACCTTCTTTGATCCAAACCAAACTCAACTTGATCCAAGATCAAGTGAGTTGTTTTGTGTCCAAGATAGGTTGCTTCTTGGTCAAGCAAAAAACCTAAAGTTCATACAAGGCCCTTCCCCTTTTGTTTTGGCATGGCAAGTTTGTGGACCTTGGCTTACTAGTCATGATCTTTAACTTGTGTTTATTTGCCTATAGTTTTATTGACCGGCCTCAGATAGGTGTGACTACTACATTAGTCCACTTACGATTGCTTAACATAGTGCTACATTGTCTTATGACAAACTAACATAACCATACTAATTACTGACTTTAATTTCAGCATTTAGTTTCTTGCCTTTTACTTTAATGCCATTTATTTCTTGCTCATTTATTCATATTGCTTTTCATTTTGCTCACTTGAGCACATATTTTATGTTTATGTCATTTTTCATTTTGCTCATGTGAGCTCATATTTTATTTTTATGTCATTTTCCTTTTGCTCATGTGAGCTCATTATTGTATATAAATATATTATGTCATTTTCCAATGCAAAAAGGAGAAATGACTTAGAATTAGGACTTACCCATGCTTAAAGGAGTTCAAGAGCAACTAGGCCTCATGCCTTTAGAATGCTAAAACTTGTTGAAGAGCAACTAGGCCTCATGTCTTTAGAATGCTAAATTTCAAAGTTGACTTCAAAGGACTTCTAATCCAAACCTTTTCTTTGTCCATTCCCTTTATTATGTTGTGAACTTTTTGATGTTTTCTCTTGTGTGATAGGGTTTCCATCTTGAGATTGTGAAAAGAGGACCATTGTCATGAGTAGCCAAGTTAAGAGAGACAAGTCAAATTGAGATCCTAGGAGCTTGAACCTAAATTGTTTGATTGCTTGATTGTATGCTAAGTCCAAAGGAAAGGAGCATCTTGAATCATCTCTATGATTTCAAGAAAAGGAACTCCAAGGGTTTTATCTTCTCTCTTATCTTTGTATTGCTTTAGGACTAGCCCTTCTCTTCTTCTCCTCACTCTAACCCAAGCCAAAATCTTTTCTTGCAAACTTTGACTTTTGTTTCAAACTAGAAACCCAAGCCTTAGGCCTTTAACTTTTCAAAAACCATTTTCATCAATACTCATTATGAATGAATCTTAATCCAACTTTGACTTCATTTTGTAAATAAATTAACTTGTAAATATAACTCATTTCAATTTGTTTTGTGGTTCCAATGGCCACCTTTATAAAAACCCTTTTAATAAACATTAGTCATAGGTTTGAGTTATCATAGTGGTTGATGTAAATCTCACCTTATACTTAGTGATTGGATTATAAGTCTTCCATACTTATTATAGGGGTTAACCCCTCACTAGTATGTTAAAGCTCTCCTCACATGCTGGATTGTTGGTTTAGGTTGAGTTTTCTCCCTTTGATAACAAAAGACCTTAAGGCTTTTGACCAAATTAATTCACCAATCTTTGAGATTTTTACCCCACTACGAGGTTTTGGTCCTACCTTTGTGATGGTTCGGAGACAATGGGTTAATCCATTCAAACAACAAAATTTGTAAATATAATCTATTCTCTTCTCATCCCTCCAATCTTTTGCACATATTTTCACAAATACCAACCTACAACACATGTTTGCAAAAAGGGTTCCCTTAGAGTACTAAGGATGTTTTCGGTGCGTAAAACCTTCCCATTTCATAACCAACCCCCTTACCCATATCTCTGACATTTTTATTAGTTTTTGATTTGATAAAACTTCTTACTTGGCTTTTGTTCGCCTTTTAGCCTTTCCTTTGGACAAATAAAAGTGCGGTGGCGACTCGAATTGTATGTTTACTTTTGGTTTAGTCAATAAACCTAAAGGTAATGAAAACCCCGCTACACTTCCCATGACGTTGTTTGAAGTACAAGGGATCTAATACAAAAGATGCTAGCTTCCTTAACTCCTTCAAGTCGGGACATCTGAAAATGTACTTCTTAGTGTTCCTTCATCCACAATCCATGGTCTGAAAATATTTGCAAACAATACCTCAATTCCTTGAAATTTTCGTGTGATGAATGTTATGATGCGCATGAATGTATGAATGCAACAATCACAAATAAGGGATCACACACAAGGCAAGCAAACAAAGGTCAAGGGATGAATCAAGTCATTGTCAAGATCAATCATCCATTTTGGTGGATTATGGTTTACACCTTATCAACATCCAAGTTCCATTGATGTTGACAAAACTTGATTGGATCAACCAAGAATCAAGGGTTTGTTGTGAGTCACGATCATGGAGTCTGGGTAAGAACCATCCCAAAGGAGTGAACTAAGGATAAAAACCTGTAGATAATGTTCTAAAAAGTTCCCAGAGTCTTAATTCCATCTATAGGATATTACAGGTTAAGATGACTAACTCATCGACCCATAATATTCTCAAGAGAACCTCGTATGAGTGTAGTATCGCGTAACAACTGTTATCAAGTCTACACTTGAACAATCTCCGCATTACTACCTAAATAGGCCAAGAGGGGTAAATGTTCTACGGTCCTCAGCTTCTCGGACCCAAATTAGAGATAGTAATGCCTAACCACAAATACTTGTGTGACATTTCCAAACCCAAAAGAGTCTCCACTAAGCAGATGGATCTCAAGCCAACTTGTTAAGGACTACTCCACACAAGTCGAACATGACTATACCATCCTCTTATCTTAATTGCACTCGAGTTCGGGTTAGAACTCATCTCACTACTCAAAGATCACCAAGCACAACAAATAAATTATATCATACAAACAAATATACATACATCACATATATACAATTATATATACCCAAAAAAGTAGGCTAATCCCACTGGAGACTACTCCCCAGCAGAGTCGCCACTTAATTTTTGTAGCGGTAAATTCATGATCATCAAGATATGGATAAGCAAGACATTAAATAACAAGAGTCGCCACTACGCTTTTATTGTTTCCAAGGGAAAGGGAAAAGTACGAACAAAACCCAAAAGTAAGAAGTTTTCTAATCAAAACTAATAAAAATGTCAGAGATTACAGGTAAGGGGGTTGGTTACACAGAGGGAAGGTGTTAGCATCCAAAGTGTCCTAGGTACTCCTAGGGAGCCCTTTTTTGTGTGCATATGTATTTTGTAAAAAAGTGATGTTTACAAACAAATAGAATGGGGGATGAGAAAAGAATTCATTAATTATATTTTTGTGTTTGACAAGACCTTCGGGCTTGTGCCTACGTACCAACATAAAAATGAGGGATCAAAACCTTGTAGTTCGTGATACAAATTTCAAAGTGGATACATTGTTTTTAACAAAAATTAAGTTTGAAAGGCACAAAGGCCTAAAAATGGTCTGAATGAGTTAGTTCTATTTTGGCTTTTTGAAATTTTAGGTGAAATATGATTAAGTTTATTTACAAGTTTGATTAAGAAAAGAAGTTTGAAAAAGCAATGGCATAAGGCCAGAGTTTCTAGTTTGCAAAGTGGTCAAAGTTTAGAATAAAACTAGTTCAAACAAAGAAGATTTTTTCAAATGGAGGGAGAGATTTGAAATTAAAGAAATGGGGAGGAGATTAAGAGACTAATCCTATGTACAAAATTAAAAGTTAAGAGTTGAAAAGATCTGACCAATGGGTAGCAATCCAATAGACAAGAGTGTCTTATAGAAACGCCAATTTCCCTTGGATATTAGAATCAAGCAACAAACAATGCATATAATATTATCTTGAAGAGCAAGGCATCAAATAAAGATATCCCCATCCAAGCCTTAGCCACTCCATGATCTCCTTCAAATTAGCTCATGTAGCAGATGAATTCCACAAGTCTCAGGTTCAAAATAACAGCTTCATAATGACCATGTTATTGATGAACTCAAAGGGATCTTCAATGATGTATCAGATGAAGTTTCAAATTGCAAGCACTTGGTTACACAAAAGTTGGCATTGGCCAAGTCCTTAAGCATATGGAGGTTGCCTAGATTCTAAGTCCAATTGTCCAAGATCAAGTCAACAGTCCACACAAAAGTTTGTTAGGGTTTTGTTGTGGTTATTATGTACATTAATGGTCAAAGACCACACAAACAAACAAAATATACACAAACAAGATATATCACACAATATGGTCCAAATGGACAAAGTGAAAATGGCATTGGCATAAAAAATTAGAATGGTATGAATAATGGAAAATGAATAGAACTTAAGAATTAAAGTGCATTAAAATGTTAGTTGTTAATAAGTTAGAAATTAGTAATGTTTTGCTTTTACTTTTGTTTCAAGTCATTGTTTGGAGAACACTCAACCCACTTATCACAAGCATGGACCCTTGAACCAAGACATCTTCCAAAGGAAGGAAAAAGGCCAAGTTTCCATACAATACCATGAAAGAGGGGAGACTTACAATCTCAATAACTAGAATGCTATGCCTTTTGTGTTAAACATTTAACGCTATGTTAAACAATCGTAATTGGACTTATGTAGAAGTCACAACTATTTGAGGTCAGGCAATAAAATTTTAGTGTTAATGCATGTTAGAGACATAGTAAAATGGACTATACTCATGAAACATACCACACACAAAAAGAATATGCAAAAGAGGTGGCATAATCTCATCCATACTTATGTCAATTTTGCAATTAACTAGCCTTAGGATTTAGAGACATCATAGACCAAATGAAATGAATGCATAAAGAAAGGGAAGTAGATGAAGAGGGAGGGGAATGGATCATTACTCAAATTGGTCAAAGGAGGACTTTTACCAAATTAATATAATCCATTCATTTTGGGAGATGGAATTGAAGGAGAATTGCGGTCCAAAACGCAGCGGAAATTAAAAATTTTCTCCTTTAGAGATCCTTACGAATGGTCATGATCAGTGATAGAGTATTTACCTCTTGTGACGGTTGAAACCTTTGGTGCAGATCTCTTGTGACGATCAAAACCCTTTGATGCAGATCCATGAAACGATCACGAACGTTGAACGATGACAACGTCTCTACTTAGTCCACACGAACGGTTTCCTTCAATCTCAGTGCTAGCTGGTACGAATGAAGGCTTTGAGTGAGAGAGAGAGAGAGAGTGAAAACGAAAAGAATGCAACCGCAAATTTTTGCTTCTGCACAAGGGTTCTATTTATAGAACCACTTGTGCGGGCTTCAAGCTAAAAGCCCACTTAAGTGTATTTTGGCCCATATCTTATAATATGCCCAAAATCACTTAAGCCCATGGTACCTTACCATATTTCGTATTCTACTCAAGTACACCATACCTTACGATGTTCTATAATTCACTTAAGGGCACCGTACCTTACGGTATTCCTTAGTTACTCTATCTCTCATCAATCCGTCCTTTGTGTGTGACCCTGTAGGTTTTCGTGACGTTGGCAATTATATTAAATCACGCATTTAATATAATAAACAGTGAGCGGTATCTAGCAACACATCACTGCTACCCAAGACACGAAAATGTCATGTGATCTGACAAAACCATCTGTGATAATAATTATATGTATAATTACCCTTTTGCCCTTATGTCTATATTGAACACAAGGCATAGACCGTGTCATCCTTGTCCAGTTCAATATTGGGCCCATAGACATTTATCCTGTTATGCAGGATGGGCAAATTCCATCTAGGTCACTCATGTCCCTCAGCATGCTTTGTGGAGTACCCATCAACTGTCTTTATGGTTATCCAGTTACGGATAACGTTGGATCAGCAATAAAGCACTCGACTCTACATCTAGGATCCATAGTGGTTTCAGGTCGAAGAGTGGAATACACTATTATCACCATGAGAATAACTTATGACACCTTGCATAACTTTCTATATAGTATTCTCATAGCGGGTCAATCCGGTATAAATATTACTCCTAATATTCATACCTATGTTTAAGACTCGATAACTCTTTATCCATGATCCATGAGATGTGATCATCAGTCTACAAACATAATAGTCTTAATGCTTTGATGTTATCCCACTTCACACTAAAGCTCGACTACGGATACTTTAGGAATAGTGTCCTTATGTTTAATGTGTTCTCATGATTAAGTCACACTTAATACATTAAACGGACTATCTATTCCAGGGACTTTATTAATCAACCATAATAAAGAGAATGCCTTTTATTATTCGATACAAGTACCAAAATGTATTGGCCTCTAGGGCTTACACCAACAATCTCCCACTAGCACTAGAGCCAATCAGGCATACCCCGCATACCCATTGATCTAGTATGGCCATCATGCTTCTGCTGCGCAAGAGGCTTTGTCAGTGGGTCAACTATATTGTCAAGTGTAGGTACTTTACATATTTTCGCACAACGCCTAAGTATGTGTTTGGATCGTCGGTGAGATCTAGGCTCCTTAGCTTATGCGATAGCACCATTGTTATCATAATAGAGACCAATGGGATCCACAATGCTAGGGACTATGCCAAGTTCACTAATGAACTTTTTGATCCAAACAGCTTCCTTTGCTGCACTTGAGGCAGCAATATACTCGGCCTCGGTTGTAGATTCAGCAACTGTATCTTGCTTTGAACTTTTCAAGCTCACAGCGCCACCATTTCAGCAAAACACATAACCATTGGAATCATTCATATTAAAGCGTCTCAGCACCTTGTCTATGTACTCTGACTTAGGCCAAGCATTTTATGATCTATATCTATAGATTCTGATTCCTAATATATAGGCTGCTTCACTTAGGTCCTTCATAGATAAGCATTTCCCCACCCAAGACTTTGCTTGTTGCAGGGTTGGGATATCGTTTCCAATAAGTAATATGTCATATACATATAATACCAGGAATACGATCATGCTCCCACTAACCTTCTTGTAGACACAAGGCTCATCTTCGTTCTTGATGAATCCATACAGTTTTACTGTTTCATCAAGGCGAAGATTCCATGAGTAGGTCACAGACTCATCTTGATCCATGAGTAATACATCACCTTGATCAGATATCCATATATCTCAGGTAGGTGACGTATCCTGCCTGACCTACGCTGGTCTTGTTCTACTTGAGCAGGTTGCTCTTACACAACCACTTGTGTTTCCTGCTCTAATTCCTCCATAGGTGTATCGATAATTTGTGATTCTTGAATTTCTTCAAGTTCTACTTTCCTCCCACTGATTCCTTTGGAAATAAAACTATTTTCTAGGAAAACTCCAGTTCGAGCGACAAACACTTTGCCCTCAGAAGGATTGTAGAAGTAATACCCTCTTGTTTCTTTAGGATACCCCACAAATAAGCATTTTTCAGATTTGGGCTCAAGCTTAGTTGAAATTTGTCGTTTCACATAAACCTCGCAACCCCAAATCTTCATGTAAGACATATGTGGTTTCTTACCACTCCATATCTCATATGGTGTCTTCTCAACCTTTTTGGATGGAACACGGTTAAGTGTGTAAGCTGCTGACAATAGTGCATGTCCCCAAATGAAGTTTGGAAGATCGGCGTGACTCATCATGGATCGGACCATGTCTAACAGGGTTCGATTTCTTCTCTCAGATACACCATTCCATTGTGGTGTTCCAGGAGGAGTAAGTTGGGATAGGATCCCACACTCTTTCAGATGGTCATCAAACTTTAGGCTTAAATACTCACCACCTCGATCTGATCGAAGAGTTTTAATATTCTTACCTAGTTGGTTTTGTACTTCATTCTTGAATTCCTTGAACTTTTCAAAGGACTCTGATTTGTGTTTCATTAAATACACATAACCATATCTACTGAAATCATCAGTAAATGTGATGAAGTACTGAAAACCTCCTCTGGCTGGAATGTTCAGTGGTCCACATACATCAGTATGTATGAGGGCCAAAAGATCATTAGCTCTTTCACCTTTTCCTGTGAATGGAGATTTTGTCATCTTCCAAGTACTTTGGGTAGTTTCTCTTCCAGTGTCCGGTCTTACCGCAATGGAAGCAGGTGCCTGCCTTTGTTATGCCTCCACTAGGCCTCAAAACAGTAACAGTGGGTCTGGGTTTGGCAACTTCCTTGCCCTTCCCTTTATCACCCTGCCTGGTGGGCCCTTTGTTCTGTCTCTTTCCATTTCCGATCATCAGAATGGACTTCCCTTTTGTCTTCAGATTCTGCTCGGCAGTTCTCAACATGGTGAGCAGTTCAGGAAGAGATTTGTCCATATCAATCATATTGAAATTTAGGACAAATTGACTGAAACTATCTGGCAACGATTGCAAGACCAAATCAATCGCAAGTTCCTTTCCGAGAGGAAAACTCAACCTTTCAAGCTTTTCCATATACCCAATCATCTTGAGCACATGGGGACTTATAGGGGCTCCCTCAGCTAACTTGCCTTAAAAAAAAAAGGGTTTTTTTGAAACTTCAAACCTCTCATGCCTTGCTTGCTCTTGATAGAGCATCTTCATGTGTTCGATCATATCGAACTCTATCATGTTCTCATGTTGCTTTTGCAACTCTGAGTTCATGACATCCAGCATGAGACAAGCAGTTTCATTGGCATCATCGACATGCTTCTTATAAGCATATCTTTCTGCCTTAGGTGCAGAACTAGGAGGTTCCTCTTCAGGAACAGGTGTCTCCAAGACATACAGCTTTCTATTATGTTTGAGGACAATCCTCAGGTTTCGGTGTCAATCCAGAAAATTTGTCCCAGACAATTTTTCCTTATCAAGGATTGATCTCAAGATGTTGTTAGAGGTGTTTGCTGTCATGGTTATCTACATAAGGATTAAGAAAATATAAGTATCATTGACATATTTAATTAGGCCTTTAATCAAATATGCTCCCACTATTTTACTCAAAACAAATGACCCTCATCATTTGATTCGGAAAACCCCGTTGGAAGATTTTCTAGTGGGTCGAGATCCATATTTCACTTCGTTCTAAGTCCGCGTAGGCGGATTACACAAAACTAGGTTATTTAGGTAGGAACTCCTTCCAATTGTATCTCATACAACTCTCGAAAAATTTCAGTTGGGTGAATAACTCCTTATTCCAATCCATCATATGGATCATTCCCAACTCTTGCTTCTAAACATATATATAATCTTATTATAATTTGTTTAGTTAAGTTTGACCCATTGTTTTAACAGTTGGATATTACAATTATCCCATCGCACCTTACTAATATATAGATCATGCACCTCGCGTAGGCGAAACCTACATTATCCATTACTAGTCTTGATGAGTGTTAAAACTTGGAAAGCATAAACTTAATATTTAATTTTGAGGGAATTGCAATTGTTATGATCTCACCGGCTTATTTATCATATAAATCGTCTCTCACATGCATCAACATACATTCACATGCATCAACATACATACAAACAAAATGAAACAGTTATGGCCCCTAGCGCAATTGTTCTCCCAAGCCAATGAGAGAACCTAAGCTAACCTACAACGATCTAAGCTTCTCCAAGCAAGATCTTCAAGGTTGTCCTCCTTTAATATTGAATTCTTCTCTAAGCTTCTCCAAGCAAGATCTTCAAGATTGTCCTCTTTTGATATTGAAATCTTCTCTTTCTTCATAACATTGTCTTCTTCTCTTTATTCATAACATTACATTCCAGAAGAAACTCGTTTTACATACGAGGGTTTGAGATGAGAAAAGAAGTTACATTAAGAGATCAAAAGGAGAGGCACGACACGCAGGTCGTATTTAAAAACCCAAAACAAAATAAAGGACAACTAAGGCCATAACTGATCATCACAAGGCAATAATAATAAACACATTGTTATTATTAAATTTTAATTCCTTTAATTAATTCCTTTAAATAATAAACACATTGTTTTTAATGAACAATTCATTTGAAATGGACATTGTTTTTGCATCCACACAACTCTTGCGCAGGCACAAAACAGAGACCCCAAAATTTTTGACTCTGTGAGTGTGACGACCGTCACAGGCGTGTGACGACCGTCACAGGCCATGTGAGTGTGACGAGCGTCACAGGACACGTTACGACCGTCACAGGTCAAAAACAAAAAACGCCTAGAATTCTGTGAGTGTGACGACCGTCACAAGGCATGTGACGACCGTCACGTCCTTGTTACGACCGTCATGGGCGTGTTACGTCCGTCACACATCCAGTTTGTTACGCTTGTTACGCTCGTCACACGAGCTTCACGCGGCCAAAATAACAGACTTTGAAACAGTCAACACGCTCGTCACACGAGCTTCACGCAGCCAAAATAACAAACTTTGAAACAGTCAACAGACGTGTTCCAAAAGCCCTAAATTCACAACTCTTTGACGGCACAACCCTTGCGCCGTCACCAACCCTAATGCGACAATTTCAGACCGTCAAACACACCTCGATTGTTGATTCAGTATGATTGATCAACAGGTCATTGCTTCACCATACTAATGTCGGATTCCGAAGCAAATGACCATTGATCGCTCAAAGGAAAACAATCATTTAGTGTTCGAATGAATGAAACAGAAACAGTATATCACATATATCGTACTTTGCATTAGGATTACTTATATCATATATAAGTTGATCGGTCTCAATTGCGTAACCTATGGACGATCGATGTATCGCTGCTTCACCATACTAATGTCGGATTCCGAAGCATAGTCAACATCAATCATTCAACTCGTACACTCATGATGCCAAATTTAATTACTCGTTTAATTAATTGATTCATTCTGTCTTTTAATCATATTAATACAGAAATTAAACAGCTATCCGAGTCATGGTTTCGTAAGTGGCTCTGATACCACCTGAAGGAGAATTGCGGTCCAAAACGCAGCGGAAATTAAAAATTTTCTCCTTTAGAGATCCTTACGAATGGTCATGATCAGTGATAGAGTATTTACCTCTTGTGACGGTTGAAACCTTTGGTGCAGATCTCTTGTGACGATCAAAACCCTTTGATGCAGATCCACGAAACGATCACGAACGTTGAACGATGACAACGTCTCTACTCAGTCCACACGAACGGTTTCCTTCAATCTCAGTGCTAGCTGGTACGAATGAAGGCTTTGAGTGAGAGAGAGAGAGAGTGAAAACGAAAAGAATGCAACCGCAAATTTTTGCTTCTGCACAAGGGTTCTATTTATAGAACCACTTGTGTGGGCTTCAAGCTAAAAGCCCACTTAAGTGTATTTTGGCCCATATCTTATAATATGCCCAAAATCACTTAAGCCCATGGTACCTTACCATATTTCATATTCCACTCAAGTACACCATACCTTACGATGTTCTATAATTCACTTAAGGGCACCGTACCTTACGGTATTCCTTAGTTACTCTATCTCTCATCAATCCGTCCTTTGTGTGTGACCCTGTAGGTTTTCGTGACGTTGGCAATTATATTAAATCACGCATTTAATATAATAAACAGTGAGCGGTATCTAGCAACACATCACTGCTACCCAAGACACGAAAATGTCATGTGATCTGACAAAACCATCTGTGATAATAATTATGTGTATAATTACCCTTTTGCCCTTATGTCTATATTGAACACAAGGCATAGACCGTGTCATCCTTGTCCAGTTCAATATTGGGCCCATAGACATTTATCCTGTTATGCAGGATGGGCAAATTCCATCTAGGTCACTCATGTCCCTCAGCATGCTTTGTGGAGTACCCATCAACTGTCTTTATGGTTATCCAGTTACGGATAACGTTGGATCAGCAATAAAGCACTCGACTCTACATCTAGGATCCATAGTGGTTTCAGGTCGAAGAGTGGAATACACTATTATCACCATGAGAATAACTTATGACACCTTGCATAACTTTCTATGTAGTATTCTCATAGCGGGTCAATCCGGTATAAATATTACTCCTAATATTCATACCTATGTTTAAGACTCGATAACTCTTTATCCATGATCCATGAGATGTGATCATCAGTCTACAAACATAATAGTCTTAATGCTTTGATGTTATCCCACTTCACACTAAAGCTCGACTACGGATACTTTAGGAATAGTGTCCTTATGTTTAATGTGTTCTCATGATTAAGTCACACTTAATACATTAAACGGACTATCTATTCCAGGGACTTTATTAATCAACCATAATAAAGAGAATGCCTTTTATTATTCGATACAAGTACCAAAATGTATTGGCCTCTAGGGCTTACACCAACTGGAATGTACATTCCATCAATCCTCTAAATCCAATGATATTAACCTAGCAAAGTCAAATCAACCTTGACCAAGGCTCAACAACACAAGTCAAACATACACAAACCATCACAAGAGGTCAACACAATTATTTGGAATTTATTCAATTTAAAAATACTAAAATAATGCATTTAAATTAAATATGATTTGTCAAATTCCGAAAACCTTATCAAAACACCAAAAAATGGCCATGATATTTATCTTAGGTCAAACAAGGTCAAAGGACCTTGGAGAAAAAATTTCAGAATTTTTAAAGACTTAAAAGTATTTTTAAACAATTAAAAATATTCACAAAATCAATTAAATCAAGAAAAATATTAATAATGATCCAAAAAATAATTTTCATTCAAAATATGAAAGATGAATGTATTTAAATTTTTTGGGCGAAACTCTCATATTTTTTGGATCAATATTAAAATTAATATGAATTAATGAAAATCAAATGAATTAAAACTAAAATAAAAAAAACGTGAGCCACTTGATCTCCCTCATTAATTGAGGTGGCAGATCAAGTGGACACAAACGCGCGTTCCATGATGGAACCTAGTCAGCGCGCCACACGCGTGGTAATCAAAACCAACGCCTAAGATTAAAACAATTTGAATGGATCAAGTGGCTGGGAGACGTGCCAACACACCACCGGAGCCAGAGCTCCGGTCTTCGTCTCCGGTGGACCTCACCGGACTGGTCCACCCTTAACCATCACCAAAATAAAAAAAGAGGACATGATCTGAAAGAAAAAATTGCGTAGAGCACGAATCTGGCCTGAATTTCAACTAACTCCAAATATATAAAAAGATATGAGGAGTTGAATTTTGAGGTGTGACAACTGAGTTGCTTCGATTTGACCTCAAAGCAACTCAATCTTCTTGCCTACATTGGTAGGACTTCAGACAACCAAAGATCCAAGAGAATTGATTAGAATTGATTGAGAATCGAATAGATGAAGTTTTCTGAAATTTACCTTCAATGCTGTGCAAAAATGGATCTTGCTTGCTTCATCCTTGATCTGATCACACTTGAGAAGCTTGCAGGAGAGGTTTGGCAATGGTACAAAGCTTTGGATCCTGGAGTTCTTGAATTTCCAAACAGTGAGATTCAAACTCAATTTTTTAGTTTAAAAATTATCAAGTTTTCCTTTGAAATGCGAGGGTTTGAATTGGGGGGCAAAGCTGGCGCGCAAGGTGTGTTTGAATTGAGCTCCAAGGGCCTGTATTTATAGCAATTGGGACTGATATTTGCACACTTGAAAATTTTCTAATTTTGGACATTTCATGCACAAGCATGCATGGGCGTGTACAGGCCTATGGAGCAATCCAATTTGGCCCACTTGCATATGTTTTGAAGTTCAAATCATGCTTGGATGTCAAGGCAAAGTGAAATGTGATTTTTGGCATTTGATTTCTTCCAATCATTCAGCTTTGTTAGAGCCATGCGCAGACCTAACAAACTTTGTCCAAAATGCATGAAATTAGATTCTTTGGAAAGCTTAGATGAAGGGGAACAAGTTTTATGTTGAACACTTTTTCATTTGGAACTTGGATCATGGTGAATTTGGAGGTGTAAGTTTGGAAATTTCAACATGTTGAAATTTTTTCTAAGTGTCAAGCCATATATCTCAATGTTCCACCTTGCTTAACTTTTTATGTGAGGTTCAAATGAGAAAAGTGTCTTCATCAAACTTGTATCTCTTTCAAACACCTTCAAAATGGTCGTAAATTTCATGTCATTTGGATTTAGAATGATAGAATTATGCATTTTTTAAGTTTGGAAAAATCACTTGTTCAATGGTATAGGTCAAAAATGACTTATAATGTATCCTTATATCACATGCTCATAAAAGTTGAATTAGGTCTCACTCAAAATATCAAAGTTGAATTAGACATCTTGAGTTCGATTTTGAAACTTGGAAAACGTACATATCATAAAAATTGAGCAATTTATGGCCTTGGGAAGTTGACTTTCAAATTAGGGTTTAGACAAAATGACATATAATGTTTCAACATAGAAAATGATTTTCCAAGAAAAACTAGATCTAGGTCTCAACATGGAAGTTGTTTTGAATGTCATTTAGAGTAACTTTTCTCTTAGAATCATTTTCATATGGTGAAAATTGTAGGAGATAGGGTCTAGGGAGACCCAGTTTTGATTAAATGAATTCATTTGGCCAACCACCATCAACCAACTTGCTAACCTTCAATTATCTTGACTTTCTAGGCTCATGGTAGATCATATATGCATAAGATGATGGAAATTTGAAGTGTCCCTTGATAAAATTGATCAAATGGTGACATAGCTTGTTTGAGAAGTTACTCAAGATACCCAGTCAAACTAGGGTTTCTAAGGCAAATCACTTCCAAACTCTTGAAGAATGCTTGATCAATATAACATGTAGAGCTCATTGGGACTCATATATGATGCTTTGAGACATTGTGGATCAATCCTTGGTTGTGCTTTTATCCATGAGGGTCTCAAACCCTAGTTGTGAACTTGATAAATTTTGATGATCATGCCCTACCTACAAAAGAGTTAGGCAAAAAATCAAAGACATATTTTTGGTATTTTGGTTAGTAAAAATGATAAAATACCGGTATGATACAATCACATGGTGCTTGGTGATATCTCCCAAAACAAACCCAATGAAAGAGGGGTAAGGAGGATGCCAAGGTATGATCCCAATGCTAATGCCTATGATGAAATTGCATGAGGGATCTTAGGGTCAAAATTGGGGTCTTACAACAAGTTATGAATGTCTTATTATGTGAATATATAATACCGATCAGATACGTTAGATATCGTGTAAAAATCCTTATTACAAATGTGTATTGAAATTTATTGTTAAAACCCGTGTTGTGGAGCGGGTCATGTGTGTTATGAATGTGTGACACCCTACGTAGTTTTATTTTATATTTAATTTACACGATAAATTATGTGTGAGGTTTAGGGTGTTACATGTATCACATACCTTATATACGTATGAACCAAGACATGATTTTTCCTTTCCTTTGGATGTACGCATATATCACTGTGTGGTATCATGTGGCCCATACGCGTATGATATCTAGTCATACACATATGGTAGTGACTTGGGAAAAAATTTCCTTTTTCTCATATGGTTATGGGTTTTGATGCACACTTCATTCTGTTTGTTTTTCCGTTGTTTCTCAACACCTGTAAATCACATGAAACACTACCCAAAACGTGTAAAATCATCAATAATCACTCAAATGATGACAACTGTCGACTTAACTAGAATTGGCCCAAACATACTAAAAAAAAGACATAACCACAAACAAATGATACATATTTTTGACGTATAACTGATGATGATTATAACAAAAATGGTGAATGATCATTATTCATTTTATCACATGAGTAAACAAAGATGTTCTTGTGGATCTATGTGTGAAGCTAGCGGAATATACCCGAACGCATCACATGCTTGAACATACAACAGAGTCACCATCGAACTTAATTTATTCCCGAAGGAAAGGGAAAACATTGATAAAACCCGGGGGAAAGAGATATGTTGGGTAAGAAAGTTAGTTATGCAAGGGGAGAGTATTATCACCCCTAACATCCATGGTACTCCATGGGAAACGTTTTGATTGTTCTTGCTCGAATGGCTGTAATTTCTAAGATTACTCGTGAAGGAATAAGGGGAAAGGAAAGAAATAGATAAAGTGCTCGGTGAGGATTGGGGCCCTCATGCCTACGTATCCTCATAGTGCAATGAGGAATTCAGAGATCCATAGTTCATAGAACTAATGGTAGGAGGTGAAAAGAGGTTGTGATACATATATGGTCTAAACCAAGGGATAATGTTGTTTGAACTCCAACAAGGGGTGAAATATGAAACCAAGAGTAAAAGTGGCATTAACCAATATGTGGACTAGCTGGAAGTGTTTGCCACTATATGGTATAGCCAAAAACAAGGAGAATTAAGTGTTTGGGTACGAGCCAAACAACTCTTAGTTCATAAGCTGACATAAGATGGGGCATAAAGGTAGTGTATTTGGCTCAAAGCAAGAGTATATCACATGGAGTGAATGAAGGCAGAATATGAATATTATGGAGATGAACATAATGAATGACCAAAGTCACAGAAATGAATATTTGGTAACAAGTGTCTGAAGAGGTGTAGTTTGAAACCAAAGTTCAGGGTATACATTGGAATCCATAAGAAAAATGGAATTTGCACCATAAAGGGAAACAACGTCTTAGCCAAAAAAGAAGGAATTAAATTTTTAGGTAAGAGCCAAACAACTATAGGTACAAATGCGGATTTGCCACTATATGTTCCTAAAGTGGTATATATGGATATCCAAAGAAAAGTATATTTGATTTCAAGGAAACAATATGTCACTGGGTGAGCGGTTTAATGATTGAAGGTAGATAGTAGATCATGAAAGATATGAATTCCACCCTTATGCGGAAGGAGGAATAATTAGGAGTATTCTCTCCAAGGATTCACATCCTCATGCCTACATATTCTTACTATGCAATGAGAAAGTCAGAGCATTCGTAGTTCATGGAACCAAGAGAACAAAGGAAAAGATTGAAAGTGATGAAAAATTTATTTGACACCAACAAAATGGTATGAAGGGAACCCACAAAGGGAGAGTGAACTTTTAACCAAAGAGTAAACAAGCGTCTTAGCCGAAAAGAAGGATTTAAATTTTGAGTACGAGCCAAACAACTCTTGGTTCACAAGGTAGACTGGCGTTATATCGTCCTAAAAGGGTATATATGAGGCCAAAAGAAAGTATTACTGAGTACAAGGAACAATATATCACTAGCTGGGGTACAAAGAGTTCGAGATCAAAGAAGAATGGTATCTTGGATCCATGAAATAGATAGACCCTAAATCAAAGAGTAAACAGGCGTCTTAGCCGAAAAGGAGGAACTAAATGTTTGGGATGATCCAAACAACTCTTGATTCATGAGGTGGACTGCTATTATATCGTCCTAAAACGATGTACATGGAGTCTAAGGAGAAGTATATTTGATCTCAAAAAGATAGTATTGATTGAATTAAGAATGAATGAAGATTAATAAATAGGGTAACTCACGAAGAATTTGAATTCTCCTACCTATGTATTCTCATTGTGCAATGAGAAAGTCAGAGCTTTCGTAGTTCAGCCTACTAGGGCTGACAACAAGATGATTGAGGCAAAAGAATTGATTGATTGAACGGTGTAAGAGATTTTATAGTTGTTATAAGAACTACATTAAAGTCTATGAGTAAAGGTGGATACGATGAGCAACTGGGTCAAGCGTCTCGTACCCAAAGTCTATGAGATTTGATCGTTGCTTATGATGATGATGAAGACTTTATGACGGCGGGCCAAAATAGGGTTGTAGTTAATTCCACCACATGTACCAAGAAGAGGCACATTGGAGAATTCACCACAAGAGTCAATAATCTGAACACCATCATACACACGGTTATACCAAAAGATGTCATCATTAGTGAGAGACATAAGTCTCGTAGACCACCGTAGACATCCCTCGTTCTCCTTGAAGGCGAGCGTCTGAGGCAAGTGAGAAATAAACCACTTGTACAACAGAGGCAAACAGCACACAATGCTACCACCATCCTTTGCATTCCTCATATGCAAAGAGAAATAAGTGTCACCCAACAGAGTCAGAGGGGGATTAAAAGTAGAGAAAATCCTAATAGCGTTCACATCCACAAAGTTGTCGATGTTGGGGAATAACACTAGCCCGTAGATGAGAAGTACAAATATGGCCTCAAAGGCGTCCTCACTCATGGCCTTCCCAAATAGAGTAGCTTGGGCAATGAGAAAATCAGATGACAGACCTTGAATTCCACCTTTGGTAGTCATATGAGCACCAATGTTAGATACATCTATGTGAAGCGGATCAACAATCTCCTAGGAAGAAGGAATCCTCTCCAAGCCACTGAATGGTACCTGATCTAAGATAGGTATACCCACAAGATAGGCATACTCCTCAAGTGTAGGCAAAAGCTAGAAATCCGGAAAAGTGAAGCAACGGTACAGAGGATCATAGAACTGCACCAACACACTCATCAGACCTTCATCCACCTGAGTAGCAAGAATAGACAGAAGCTTCCCATGGCGAGCTTTGAACTCCAAGGGATCTAATACATAAGATGTCAAACTCCTTAACTCTTTCAAGTTGGGTTGTCTGAAATTGTACTTCTTTGTATTCCTTCTTTGCTTATCCATGTCTGAAAATTTTCAAATAAACCTCTTAAGTTCCTTGAAAATTTTCTTGTTGTTGATGATATGGATGCATATGAATGCATGAATGCATGGATTCAACAATCACACTCAAGGATCAAGCAAGCCACACCACACAAAGGTCACAGGATGGATCAAGTCATCCTCAATATCAATCATCCATTTTGGTGGATTATGGTTTACACCTTATCAACACCCAAGTTCCATTGATATTGAGGATATACGAGAACTGATCAACCGCGAATCAAGGGTTTGTTGTGAGTCACGAGCATGGAGTCTCGGTTAAGAACCTCCCAAAGGGAGTGTACTATGGTTAAACCTGACAATCATGTTCTAAAAGAGGTCCCCATAGTCATCATCTCATCTTTCGGATATTAACGGATAAAACGACTACTCGTATTCCAAAAATATTCTCAAGAGAGACTCTTATTAGTGTAGTATCGCGTAACAATCGTATCAAATCTCACACTTGAACGATCTTCGCACTACGTCCTAAAATAGGCCAAGATGGGCTAGGTAATCTAAGGTCCTTGGCTTCTAAGGTATATATTGGAAAGAGTAATGCCTAACCACGACTACTCGTGTGACATTATTGATCCCAACAAGACCTCCACCAAGTGAATGGGCTTGCAATTCAACTTGCTAAGGAATAACTCCACACAAGTCAACAAGACTATGCCATGCTCCTATCATAAGTGCACTCGAGTTTGGGTATAGAACTCATCTCACAAGAAACCACCAAGCATACAAGCAATTGATATATATCAAGAAATTCATACATTACAAACAATACAGTCATCCCAAATTTGCACAAAAATATGTCACAAATAATTATAAACAAACAATACAACAAAGGCAAAAAGTAGGCTAAACCCACTAGGAACATCCCCAGCAGAGTCGCCACTTTTTTGTAGCGGGGTATTTGTTACCTTTAGATTTATTGACTAAATCAAAAGTAAGCATACAATTTGAGCCGCCACCGCACTTCTATTTATCCAAAGGAAAGGTTAGAAAGCGAACAAAAACCAAGTAAGAAGTTTTATCAAATCAAAAACTAATAAAAATGTCAGAGATCTGGGTAAGGGGGTTGGTGTAGTACCTCAAATTTTCACCTCCCTTTTGTATATACATTTTCATTTTTAGGTCATTAACATTGCATTCATATTGCATAGTCCATTACATCTCATCAGTCAAGACTGGTCAGGAGATTCAACTGTGCAAGGCAACAAGAGCATTTTCCATGAGAGCAAAGCCCTAGGGTGGTTCCAATGAGCTTACATTACCCAAGGATCATTTTGAAGTAGCTTGGCCAAGTGTTGAAGGCTCAGAACTCATCAGTGCATGTGCAAATCATCTGAGGCCCATAAAAGTCAACAGAAGTCAACTGCAAAGTCAACTATGGATTAGGAGGTGGGAAGTGGTTAGAGATGCTTCATTCATGTTCAAACAAGTCTTATTTGACCTTTCAAACATTCATATGGAAGAATTTGAAGTCAGGTCAAGAATTGCCCAAAATAGCAAGTGACTTATAATTTGAAATTTCCAAAAATGGCAAGGTTTTGGACCAACTTCAACTCAACTTTCCAACATTAAAGAAGCTTCAAATGAAATTTTGTCCAACATGAAAGTTGAAGATCTTTCTCTCCCATTTTTAAAAAGTCCAAGATCATGGATTTATGATGTGTGGATGAGAAGTTATGATAAAATCATGACAAAGGGTGCTTGAAAATTCAAGTGGGCATAACTTTTGAACCAAAGCTCCAAAATGAGTGGTTCTTTTTGCATTTTGTTCATCATGACTTATAGTTTCCAAATATCTCATTCCATGGCTTGAAATTCTTTTGCATAATCATGTGCTCACTCATGAAGTTTTGTGAAGGAAAATTTCATAAAATCATTTTGGTTGATCATATGCATAAAAAACCAATTCAAAAGCTTGCATGGGCTTGTTTTAAGTGATTTTGGGCCTTATTCTGGTACTGTTCACGCATGCATGAAGTGCATGAGGTGAAAATACCATTTTGCATATACACCTCACAAGTTGCTAATCTCAATTGCATTTGGCTTAAACATGATTTCAGCATCATTAGGAAGTGGTATATATTGTTAATCACAACTGTTTTCATCATGAACACTCATTTTCAGATCTAGATTCAAGAATCATCAAATTTTTTCTCTCAAAATATTTTTCAAATTCTTCAAACAAGAACATTTTCCATTGAATGATTCATGCTCATGAGGTGTTTTTGAGGAGATTTGGACGTGGAATCAAAGCAAATCGTGCCATATTGAACCAGATTCAAAGCTTGAAGCATCCATGGAGTTTGCAAATTGAGCTAGATTCGTGCATACTTGAGCTTCAAATTCATCATCAATCACTTCAATAAGCATCATGGAGGAGATTTGAGGCTTGGCTGAGCTTGTAGCGCATGATTCAAAGGTGCTGCTCTTCAAGAGGTCAGGATTCGACCTCCCTAATTCTCAAATTCATTCTTATATTTGTATAGATCGTTCATTGGTGATGATGCTGGTAGAAATTTTGAGTGAAATAGTGCAATATTCGCAAAGTTATGCTTGGTTGAAAGTTTGATGCAAATTCTTCTTTTCTTTGATTTGAATGATGTATGATGATTCATGTTAAATTGATTGTTGATCTTGAATGTACATGGAATGAGGAATCGATTGGTATAGGTTTTGTTAATTTCTGGACACTTTTTTGATTTTCTGGAAATTCAGATGAAGTTCATCTTCATCTTCATCTTCAACCTATGAGGTTCATAGCATTTCCAGGTTTAGCTACGAATTGTTCATGTCCAGCTACGGATTTGCTACGAAATTTTGAATTAGCTACGAAATCTGGAAACACGCCAGGCTTAGGGTTCAAGACCAAAACGCTGTCGTTTTGGTTAAGCGCCAATTTCAAATTCGCCCATGGTCCGATACTGAGCGAGCGAGTTTTTCAAACTACCTTGCCATTTTTCACCTTTCCCTCCTATTTTCCAATGCTAGCACATTTTTGATTTCAAATTTTTCCATCAACTTCAAAAATCATATAAAATAGAAAAATGCATCAATTTCACTCCAATTTTTTGCATGATGCTCCTTATCCTGTCTAGTTTTTTATGAGCATGAGTTTGCAAGTTGTGCTTGGCTGAAAAATATTTTGTTCTAGGATGATTGAATACATATGCATGTGTGATATTGCCTTGATCTTTCCCTCATAAAATGCTCAAAAATAATCCAATGGCTTTGAAATTTTGTGTGTAGTTTCTTAACATGTTGATGAACACCTTGGCTTTGGTTTGATATTTTTCCCATGATCCAATTCTGTTTTATGCTCATGCTAACTTGGTGTGACAATTTGTGTCACACATTTGGTTATCTAATTTGTACAATGTGATTGCCATGCCAAATGATGTCCAATGCTTCTGATTTGTTGTGTGATGGATGTTATGGATGTCTAGATTGCTCATGTTGTTTTCCAGATTTTTTTGAATCATTTCTGTTTTGATTGAGATTTTTCATTCATGTTGATCATTTGGATGCCTTGAATTGGTCATTGATGTATCTTGCACATGAAATGAACTTGCTTATGGATTATGATTTGGTTCTTTTTAGGACTTATTCTTGAGTGATTAAGCATGCTTTGTGTTAAGTTTGAGCTTCTGTTTTGGATTTTTGATCCTCTTTTGACCCTAGGCTTTGACCTAGTGGTTTGAACTTACCATTTGAGTTGTGATTTCAGGTTCAAGTGTACATTTCCATGATTGGAGTGGATCCTTCATTTGAGCTTGATTATTGGTTGTTGTTGGCTAACCTTTGTGTGTTTTGTAGGCTTTGAGGACAATTCATTTGTGTTATGCTAATGCCTTGCACCATTGTTGCCTGATTGGATTTGTCTGTCTGTGTGATATTAACTGTTGATTGTTTGTCTGTACAGTTGAACTGATTGGCTTAGATGTTTCTACAGGTACATAAGTTGCTTTGAGTTCATTTGAACTTGCTTTGCTAGCTTTAGGTTTGCTTACCGCTGAGGTATAATCTCTTAGACTTCATGTAGTCTGGAAGACCAGTCCTGTTATGTGGGCAGGCACCTGTCTGAAGCCCTCCTTAAGAGGAAATGCTTGTGAATGTTTAATTTTGTGCCAAGCAGGTAAAGACCTCTTTAGAGGCAATTGGCAGATAAAAGGGATGTGTAATCCATCCCCTGCTACTCAGTGTGTCATTCACTTTGCTCACACACCATGTGTTGATGCATTGTGAATAAGAACCCAAGATCTTGTAGTGTTAGTCATCTGCGAAGAAGAGTTCCTACATCCTGAGCTCCCGCACTTTCTATTTGAGTCAAGCTCTCCCAGGCCAGGGATAAGAGCTGTGAGGTCTTACCCTCACTTCCTATTTCATCTGCTTCACCCTAACTCTCAATGTTAGGGTTAAGAGCTAAAAACACCCCATTCCGGTTGGCTTGTTTCTGCAGCTTAACCTTGTATGAGCCCAATTGCTTGCATATAGTGTGTGTGATTGCCTTATTGTGCTTGTTTGTTTGATTGTGCTGCTTAGGATAGCTTGCTCCCTGTGCAAGTTAGGATAGAAACCTCAACCTAGAACCATTGCGGATTACATGATAACTATTAGGCTCGAGTCAGGCTCCCTTCTAGTTTGTCATTTCCCAGTCTCTGGTTAGGATAGAAGTTCTTTCCCTGTTTAGGGGAACTACGTCGCCCTGATCCTCATACCAGATGAGGTACGTAGGCAGGAGATGAGCAGATCTCTCCGGGCGCCCTTTTTCTTTTTCAACCCTTTGTGTGTGTTGGAGTCTGACATAAGTCCAGGGATTGGCAGTTGGTTTCCTGTGTCTTGTTTGCTTGTTGGAGTCTGACATAAGTCCAGCGATTGGCAGTTGGTTTCCTGTGTGTGTTTGTTGGTTCGGAGTCTGATGTAAGTCCAGCGATTGGCATTCGGTTTCCATGTTTTCCTGTTTGTTGGAGTCTGACATAAGTCCAGCGATTGGCAGTCGGTTTCCTGTGTGGTCTTGTTTGGCGTGCGTTAGCCGAGCTACGAGTGCTCTGATTCTTCTCCGGTCAGAGAAGATACATATGCATAGGATGCGATATCCTAGCGAGCACGTTTCCCCTGTCCCGAACTACGTCGACTCCGATGTTTGTGCTTGACAGACTACGTAGGCCCAGGATGCGATATCCTGCCGAGTCCCGTTTATCCGTCTTGCCGTGTTTGTTTCCAGTGTGTGTGCAGTTTGTGAGTAGTTCTTTAGCAACCTTTCTTCTATTCTTTCCGAGCGTGTGTAGCACCTAAATTTTCACCTCCCATTTTGTACATACATTTTCATGATTAGGTCATTAACATTACATAGTCCACTGCATAGCATTGCATTGTCCCTTTGCCCAAGTGCAAGCCATCAGTCAAGACTGGTTAGGAGGATCAGTCAAGCAAGCAAGCAAGTGCAATTCCTATTGAAGCAAGGCCCTAGGGTTGATTCAACAAGTTCATATGACCTAGGGATCATTTTGAAGTGATTTGGCCAAGGATTGGATGATCAAAGCTCAACAGTCAAGCTGAATTTCATCTAAAACCCTAGAAAGTCAACTGTGGTCAACTGTGCCTGAATTCATGGATTTGAAGGTGGGAGATGGTTTGAAAGGCCTCATTCATGTCCATACAAGTCTCATTTGACATGTCAAAGATCAACATTGAAGAATTTGAGGTCAGAGGAAAAGTTTCCAAAAATAGTAAGTGACCTGTAATTTAAAACTGCCAAAAATGGAAAGGTCTTCTCCTCAAATTTACATCATCATAAAAACTTCAAATGGAATTTTGTCCAACATGAAAGTTGAAGATCTTTCTCTCACCTTTCCAAAAAGTCCAAGAACATCCATTTCTCATGTGTGGTTGGCAAGTTATCATCAAATCATTGTCAAGAAATTTTGAACTTCAAAGTTGGATAACTTTCACACCATTTGGCCAAATGAAGTGGGGTTTTTTGATACAATCTCCTTTTGACATGCTCTATCCAAATCATTCATTACATTTCATCAAAAATCATCACACAAAAATGGCATTTTTCATTGGATTTGAATTTAAAAAAGGGAGGAAAAAGTGACTTTAAAAAATATGCATTTGCCACATTTCCAATCACTTGAATTTGATCTAAAACAATATTTGGAGGGTGTTTGGCTAATAACTCGTGCACTGTAGCAGGTTCCATGCACATGAGGGGTGTTTGATCATTTTTCACATAAACTTGCATTTTCCTTAATCCTTGCATTTTGGCTAAGCTTGATTAACAAAGTGGATTAGTGCATCATATAAATAGATAATGCTAACTGATTTTGGATTAACATTTTCATTCACACAGATCTAGATCAAAAAAAGTGCAAATTCTCTCAACTTTTTCTCTCCATTTTTTCTGAAATTCTTCATAGAACTTGCATTGTTCTTCGAGGATCCATCATACACAAGCCTTTTGGAAGTGAATTGTGGCAAAGAATCATCACTGTTGAGCTGTTTCTTGGACTGTTACATCAAGCATCTCCCATGGCAGCTGCATATTTGAGCAAGATCGAGCAAAATTGAGCATTGGATCTTCACTCATTCATCAACCTGAGCAGTGTAGAGCTTCTGTTTCACCTTGCCAAGGCCAGAAAAACACGTTTCCAGATCTGCATCTTCATAGAGGTTGGAATTCGATACTCTTGATTCTTGTAATTAGGATATGCATCTTATAGATCCTCCATTGCTGATCATAATGAACTTTGGATCTTGAATTTTAATGCTGTATTAAGAGAGATATCTGGATTTTAAGTTTGGTTGATGAAACTTCCTTTGATCGATTCTTTTAACATGATTAGAATTAGGTCAAATTATGATTGGATTGATGATGTAGGTTAAGAGATGAATCGAATGGTATGCTGCTTGTTAGTTTCTGTGAATGTTGGATCATCATGATGATGAACATGATGAATGTTCAAGAACCCTAGCAATTTTCATTTCCAGACTTGTTTTTGGTGTTTCATGTTTTTGGTGTTTCATCTCCTGGCCCGTGTGTTACATGTTTTTGGTGTTTCTGGACCATGTAGCCATTCACACATCGCCACCTGTATTAGTGAAACGACGCATTTCACTTGAAACGCGCCAGGTTTGAATTGGAACGCAGCTCGATTCCGGGCGATGGCATTTTCCTTTTGGCATTTGCATTATTTTTCACATAAGCTTCACGTGTTCATGCTTGGTTCCTTCATCATTTTTTATTTTTTCTTTACATTAGAAAATTCATATCTCAATGAATACTTGTCCAAATCACATGTGGTTTTTTCCATTGTGTTCCTTGTGGTCTCTAGTATTTTTTGATGATTTTTATGAAAATTGTGCACGTGTGGAATCTGTTTGGGCATAGGGTTTATGTGAACATGTGTTTTGTTACACCTTGCTTACCATTTTGATTGTGAAATCCTGATGCTTGATTCAAAATTCGTGAAATTTTATATGGGTATACTAGACACTTTTAGGAGCATTTTGGTATAGAGTTTGTGATTTTTGCATTTCTGGTTTGTGAGATATGACCTGATCATTGGAGGTGTGACAATGTGTGTCACACCATTTCTTGTCCAATTTGTGTAATTTCTTTACCATGCCATATGAACTCAGAATGATCTGAAATTTTGCATGTTGGATCTTCGGGATGTTAGGTTTGAGTATGAATTTTTGTGGATTTATTGAGTGCATTTCCAATTTGTTTGAGAATTTCCCTTCTGTTTGACCAATTGTGGACTTTTTGTGAGTCATGATCTTATATGATTTATGAAATTCTTGTTTCTTATTGGATGGACTTGAAATTTTGCATGTGTATTCTAGACACATTGAAGTTTGTCATGGCTTTGATTTAGTTCATTTATCTTATGCCAATTCTGTTTGGTGCTTGCTTGAAGTTGATGCATGATTTGGTGCCTTGTATGAGCTTGTTTGAACATGCTTTGACTTATGGATTTTAATTGACTTGCTTCCCTTGGTCCAAATGACTTGAAATTTGGTGTGATGATCCTTGGATGAATGATGTTTAGCCATGATTTTTCTAGGGATTTATTGAAATATTTTTGAGTTGGTTTGAATTGAATCTTTCTGTTTGGTTCTATGAGCTTCAAATTGCATGCTTTGCACTAAATGCTTTATGAAATGAAATTGGTTGATGATATGAATGTGAGACCACTTGGATTTGTTTCTTATTTGATTGAAATTGATTCTTGCCAATTTTCATGTTCTGTTGTGAATTATTTCTCTCATTTGGACCCTAGGCCTTGTCCTAGAGGTTTGCTTCTCACATTTGAGCTATGTTTCAGGTCCAAGAGCACAATTGCTTATACTTGATGATGTGCACTCAATTGGAGTTGGTTTATTGCTTGTTGATGACTAATCTTGAGTTTATTTTGTAGGCTTTGAGACTTGAGCTTAGGCCTTGTGGCTTGCACCTTTGTGCATTGATGCTTGTTTGTCTGTTTATGTACAGTTGTCTGTTGACTTGTAACTGTCTGTTTGACTTTTGTTTGAGTGGTGTACTGATTATGTTGGATTGTTTTCAAGTACCTTAGTTGCTATAGTTCCTTTAGAACTTGCTTTTGCTTTGCTTGATAGCTTGAGCATTGAGGTATAATGATCTCTTCTCCATGTAGTCTGGAAGACCTGGCCTGTTACTTGGCCAGACACCTGTCTGAAGTCCTCCTTAAGAGGCAATGCTTGTGCTTGTTTATTTTTGTCCCCAAGCAGGAAAAGACCTTTGATAAGGCAATTGGCAGATACAAGAGATGTGCAATCCATCTCCTGCTATTCTTGTTGAGTCATCCCTTTGCTCACACAACTGGTGTTGATGCATTGTGGACATTTACCCAAGATCCTTGTACAGTTGTACAATTGAGTCAGTGTCATAAGTGTAGAAGGGTTCCCACTTTCTGAACCCACACTTCATCTGTCATGAAGCTCACCCTGGCCAGGGATAAGAGCTGTGAGGCACACCCCTCACTTCCTATTTCATCTGCTTCACCCTAACTCTCAATGTTAGGGTTAAGAGCTAACTTCACCCTTATACAGTGGCTTGTTTGTCGAGGTTGACATGACCCCTTGACTAAAGCCTAACCCCTGTGTGAGCCCACTTTGTGTGTATATAGTGTGTGCTATTTGTGATTGTTTGCTTTGACTGTTTGTGCTTCTTAGGTTTAGCTTGCTCCCTGTGCAAGTTAGATAGCAACCTTAACTTAGGGATGATATGCATGATAACATCTAGGCTCGAGTTAGTCTCCCTAGTTGTGTCTCCCTCTGTTATCTGGTTAGGCTAGTCCTGTGTCCCTGCGTAGGGGGACTACGTCGCCCTGATCCTCATACCAAATGAGGTACGTAGGCAGGAGATGAGCTGATCTCTCCGGGCGCCCTTTAGTTTTGTCTTTGTGTGTGTTAGGAGATGGATGTAAGCCCAGCGATTGGCATTCCGTATCCTCTTGTTGTGTGCTTGGAGTCCGATATAAGTCCATCAAGTGGCATTCGGTTTCCAGTGTGGGTGTGTTTTGGTTCGGAGTCTGATGTAAGTCCAACGATTGGCATTCGGATTCCATGTTTGCCTGTGTGGTTTTGTTTGTGTGCGTGAGCCGAGCTACGGATGCTCTGATTCTTCTTCGTCCAAGAAGATACGTATGCATAGGATGCGACATCCTAGCGAGCATGTTTTCCCCTAGTCCGAACTACGTCGACTCTGATGTCTATTCCTGATAGACTACGTAGGCCCAGGATGCGATATCCTGCCGAGTTAGTTTCTTTTGTTTTCTTGTGTCTCTTTCAGCCAGTGTTTGATGTTTGTGAGCAGCGTTTTAGCAACCATTTTCCTTCCTTTTGTGCGTGGATCCCGTCGAGTACGACGGATGCGTAGGGGTGCTAATACCTTCCCTTCGCATAACCGACTCCCGATCCCATCTTTCTCTGGTCGCGAGGCCATGTTCTTTCCAGGTTTACTTCGAGTGTTTCCTTTCCCTGCTTTGGGATAAATAACGCACGGTGGCGGCTCTGTTGTTTCGTTTTCCCGCCGGTATTTCGCGTAATGCGACATCGTGGATCCCGTCGAGTACGACGGATGCGTAGGGGTGCTAATACCTTCCCTTCGCATAACCGACTCCCGATCCCATCTTTCTCTGGTCGCGAGACCATGTTCTTTCCAGGTTTACTTCGAGTGTTTCCTTTCCCTGCTTTGGGATAAATAACGCACGGTGGCGGCTCTGTTGTTTCGTTTTCCCGCCGGTTTTTCGCGTAATGCGACAGCTGGCGACTCTGCTGGGGACTATCAAGAGAAGTTGACCTCTTGCTGGTCCATCTTCCCTAAGCGAGTCAATCCTAGCGCTCTGTAGAATAGGGTTTGGTTGCTTTTACTGTTTCATTTATTGCATTCATTTGTTTATGTTTGCATTTATGTTTGCATTTATGTTCGCATTTATGTTTGCATACATCATATTTTCATTTGTGCTGGCTGTGTGTTTGTCTCTCTGTGGGGTGGGAGTTACAAGAGGTAAAAGGCCCAATACCCAGGCTATGAGTGAACTCTAGGACACCTAGGATTAGAGTGATTCGTGGGAAGCGGGTGGTATTGCGCCACTTAACGGAACATGATATCACGAGTAGTTCAGACTCTGATGGGGTATTATCGGTGCATACATCGGGTGTGCACATGATGATATTCTATGAAAGGGTTGTTTATCCTGCGTTTCTCTTAACCTTACCCTGACCTAGATGACAACCGTGAGTGGGGAGGGAATGATCATTTTACAGGTACCGTTGGTGACTTGTTGGTGACTTTTGGCTCCTGTTGGTGACTTGGTTCAGAGATATGGGTCTCAGATGACTTTGGGTCTCAGATGACTTTGTGGTTCCGAATTCAAGCCGAAGCTTTGAACCTGTGCTCCGTAACACACAACCAACCAGTCGTGTTTGCATCATTTGCATCATAGCATGTTTATTTTCAAAAAAATAATGCAATAAAAAAAAAAGAAAAAAAAGAAAAAAGCTAATCTCCTCATGCATATCATTTCTCAGGTTCATTCGGGAGTCTATTCACTGTGAGAGATGGCATCCGTTCCAAAGTTGAAGAGGAAGACTTGCACCTACAGTTTTCACCGTGAGCCATTGACACCGTTGATAGAGTTGAGCAATCTTGTGACCGGCAGTAATCAGAAGGTGTTTGTTGATCAGTATGGGGATTTGTTGACACTGTTGAAGATGGTGGTAGATCCAGTACCGTTGCAGACTCTCCTACAGTTTTATGATCTAGAGCTTCGTTGCTTCACTTTCCAGGATTATCAGTTAGCACCCACTCTTGAGGAGTACTCCATTCTGATGAATGTCCCGATCAGATACCAGGTGCCTTTCTTGGATGTTCCAAAGGAGGTTGACTTCAAGATTGTTGCCAGAGCTCTTTATTTGAGTATCAAGGAAGTGAGTGACAATTGGAAATCCAGTGGTGATGTTGTGGGTTTGCCTTTGAAGTATCTGGTGAGGATGGCTAAGGAAGAAGCGAAGAAAGGGAATTGGGAAGCTTTCAACGCTCAGTTGGCCATTATGATCTACGGAGTGGTGTTGTTTCCTAGCATGCCTAATTTTGTGGACTTTGTTGCTATCACTATCTTCCTTGGAGGAAACCCGGTTCCTACTTTGTTAGCTGACACTTACTATGCTATTCACAGTAGGCATGGTAAGGGTGGAGCTATCAGATGCTGTCTCCCATTATTGCTCAGATGGTTCTTGTCTCTCCTGCCAGTCAGTGGACCTTTTGTGGATACTCAGAGCACTCATAAGTGGACTCAGAGGGTTACGTCTCTTACATCTTATGATATCAGGTGGCAATCTTACCGGATGGATGTGCGCAATGTTATCATGAGTTGTGGAGAGTTTTGTAATGTGCCACTCATAGGGACTAGGGGTTGCATCAATTATAACCCGATTCTTTCTCTTTGCCAGTTGCGGTTTGTTATGAATGGAAGACCACTAGATGCTGAGATAGCTGAAAGTGTGTATTTTGAGAAGCGGAGTGACCCGGCTAGATTGGAGCAAGTAGGAAGAGCTTGGAAGACTATTGGTGTTAAGGATGGATCTGTCTTAGGGAAGAAGTTTGTAGTTGCTATGCCTGATTACATTGATTGGGTCAAGAATAGAGTTGAGACTTTGTTGTTGCCCTATGATAGGATGGAGTCATTGCAAGAGCAACCACCTTTGATCCTTGCTGAGAGTGTGCCTGCTGAGCACTACAAACAAGCCTTGATGGAGAATCGTCGGTTGAAAGAGAAGGAACAAGATACCCAGATGGAGCTTTACAAAGCCAAAGCTGATAAGTTGAACTTGGATCATCAACTCAAAGGCATGCAAGGTGAAGATGCTAGCAGATTGAGAAGCAAGAAGAGGTCTTATGAGGAAATAGAAGCAATGTTGGATGGAGAACACCGTGAGTGGTTAAGGTTGCAAAGAGCGGAAGCCAACTATCAGAAGAAGATACGAGACCTGGAAAAACAGCTTAGAGACAAAGATATCCAATTGAAGAAGGAGGTGGATTTGAGACATGCATCAAAGAGCCAGCTTGGAGGAGAAGTTGTAGAGCTCAGAAGACAACTGAAGGAGAAGATCACCCCTTTGCCTGAGTGTTCAGAATGCAACCTATTGATAGACCAGTGCCAGTATCTGAAGACGCTCATCCCTAGAGGACATCTTTCTTAGCTTGTATCTGTTGTTTATTTTGAGAATCACCTCCAGGCTTGTTGGATGGGATTCCTTGTACTCTTATCATTTGGATCTTTGCTTGAATATTGTTGTATGATCCTTGTACTCACATCTATAGATGAGGTTGTTGATGTTTCACCTTGTGTTCATTATCCTGTGTAGGCTGCTTCTGTGTTGTTCATTGTTGCAGGTTGCCATCTTTTGAAAGATGAATCAGGCTCTTGAATGCCTGAGAAATGAACATATCATGTGCATCATACGCATCATAAGCATCATACACATATCATTTTGCATTACAGGTGTTCTTGATCGAGACTTCTCACTCTGGTTCCTGTTTTAGGCAGGATTGCTGATCAACGTACACACCGCTACTCTACGAGGTTGAATCAACAGAGGAATATGGATCAAGTGCAAGCTGAGTTAGCAGAGATGAGGGCTAACATGGCCTAGTTCATGCATATGATGCAAGGGGTTGCGCAAGGTCAAGAAGAACTTCGAGCCCTAGTCCAGAGACAAGAAGCTGCAATTCCACCGGTCAACCATGCCTTGCTAGAGGGAGGCCCAGTCAATGACCCTGCTACTGTTGTTGTTCCCATCAATAACTATGTTGTGGGTGATGAATTGAGGGGAATCAGAATCAACGGTCAACCTATTGCTCCAGAGACAATTAATGCCAGAGCAACCCGTGCTCCAGTTTGCCATCCTGCTCCGTTGGTTGATAGGCAGGAGGATATGTTTACTCTCCTCAATGAGGATGAAGACGCTGTGGGAAGAACTGACGAAAGAGATAGGAGGGTTGATGCCTTAGCTGAGAAGATCAGAGCCATGGAGTGTCAGAACTCTTTGGGGTTTGACGTTACAAATATGGGTTTGGTGGAAGGATTGAGGATTCCTTATAAGTTCAAGGCGCCATCTTTTGATAAATACAACGGTACTTCTTGTCCTTGCACCCATGTGCAGGCCTATTTCAGGAAAATCTTTGCCTACACTGACGACGAAAAGATGTGGATGTATTTTTTCCAGGATAGCTTGTCTGGAGCTTCCTTGGATTGGTACATGGACCTAAAAAGAGAATCTATCAGAAGTTGGAGAGATCTGGGTGAAGCCTTTCTGAGGCAATACAAGCACAATATGGACATGGCGCCAAGCCGAACTCAGTTGCAGAGCCTATGTCAGAAATCTGGAGAAAGTTTCAAGGAGTACGCCCAGAGATGGCGGGAATTAGCTGCAAGGGTGCAACCTCCGATGCTGGAAAAGGAGTTGACCGATATGTTCATTGGGACTTTGCAAGGAATATTCATGGACCGGATGGGGAGCTGCCCGTTCGGTAGTTTTTCTGATGTTGTGATATGTGGGGAGAGAACAGAGAGTCTCATTAAAGCTGGAAAGATTCAGGACGCTGGTTCTTCATCTTCAAAGAAGCCATTTTCTGGAGCACCTAGAAGAAGAGAGGGAGAGACCAATGTTGTGCAACATAGAAGAAATATGAATAGCGGACATTATCGTCAGGTTGCTGCTGTAACTATCCCAGCACCTCAACCACGACAACAACAACAACAAAGAGCACCACCACAACAACAACAACAACAACGCCAGTTTCAGCCGAGACAGAGAATGTCGGATCGTCGATTCGACCCGTTATCTATGACATACGTTGAGTTGTTGCCCAAATTGCTCAGATTGGGGTTTGTTGAGTTACGCACTATGGGTCCGGTAATGAAGATACCACTTGGGTATGATGCCAACGTTCGTTGTGACTTCCATTCTGGTGCACCGGGGCACCATATAGAGAATTGTCGGGCTTTTCATCATAAGGTCCAGGACTTAATTGACGCCAAAACAATCAATTTTGCTCCTGTGCCTAATGTTGTGAACAATCCTATGCCTCAGCATGGTGCGCATAGGGTGAATAATGTGGAAAATGACGAAGCTGTGGACTTGGTGGTTGATGTTGATGAGATTCAGACACCTTTGATGGTTGTGAAAGAGTGTCTGTTGAATGGGGGAGTGTTCCCGGGCTGTGATCAGGGTTGTTTAGACTGTGCTGATTCAGAGAATGGTTGTATGCAGTTGTAGAATGGTATCCAGGGTTTGGTAGACGAGGGCTATTTGTAGTTTGCTAGGGCTGTGAAAGATCGTGGAATGGTGTCAACTGTCACCATTTATTTCAAACCGTCTGAGGGACGTGGCCAGAGAACTGTTAGTGCACCAGTGACCGTTGGTACTCCTGTTACAATATCTGCTCCAGTAATTGTCAGTGCTCCCACTAATGTTGTTGTGTCTGGAAGAAGGGTTGTTGAGGATAGCAGGGTCGTGCCGTGGAAGTATGATAATGCCTACCGCAACAACAGAAGGGCTGAAAGTCAGATCAGGCCAGTTAATCAATCTCCAATGACTATTGGTTTGCCGAGTAGAACTCCTGTAATCGTGAGTCCAGTAGTGGACAATGTAGGGGGACCGAGAGGTTTCACAAGAAGCGGTCTTCTGTTTGCACCGCAGCCTTTGAGAGACAGCAATGCTGAGGCTCTTTCCAAAGCGAAGGGTAAACAGGCTGTGGTTGAGGAAGAACCTGTTCAGAAGGAGGCGCCCGAGGGGTCTTTTGAGAAAGATGTGGAGGAGTTTATGAAGATTATTAAGAAGAGTGACTACAAGATTGTAGATCAGCTTAATCAAACTCCGTCCAAGATTTCCATACTCTAATTGCTATTGTGCTCTGAGGCACACCGTAATGCCTTGCTGAAGATGTTGAATCTGGCTTACGTGCCTCAGGAGATCTCTGTCAATCAGTTGGAGGGTGTTATTGCTAATGTGAGCACCAGGCATGGTTTGGGGTTCACAGACTTGGATTTGACACCTGAAGGTCGTAACCATAACAAAGCCATGCACATCACCATGGAGTGCAAAGGCGCAGTATTGTCGCATGTGTTGGTGGATACTGGCTCGTCTTTGAATGTGTTGCCCAAGAAGACTTTGAGCAAGATAGATGTTGGAGGGGTTGTCCTCACTCCAAGCGATCTCATTGTTCGTGCATTTGATGGATCCAAACGGTTTGTTTTTGGTGAAGTCACATTGCCAGTGAAGATTGGCCCGGAGGTGTTCAGTATTGCCTTCTATGTGATGGACATCCAGTCAGCATATAGTTGTTTATTGGGGCGTCACTGGATCCATGGGGCTGGAGCAGTGTCGTCAACTCTCCACCAGAAGCTGAAGTATGTTTGGAACGGTCAAATTGTGACTGTGTGCGGCGAGGAGGAAATTCTGGTGAGTCATTTATCCTCTTTCAAATATGTGGAGGTGGATGGCGAGATCCATGAGACTCTATGCCAGGCGTTTGAGACCATTGCTCTTGAGAAGGTGGCTTTCGCTGAGCAGAAGAAGCTAGGTGCCTCAATTGCATCCTACAAACAGGCTGTGGAGGTTGTCAACTCGGGCAACGCAAAAGGCTGGGGCAAGATGGTGGACCTGCCCGTCAAAGAAGACAAGTTCGGTATTGGTTATCAACCTCTGCAGGCAGAGCAGGGTGAGCAGACAGGGCCGAGTACCTTCACCAGCGCTGGGCTGATGAATTATGGCGACGTCTTTGCAGCCAGTAGTGAAGACGGTGACAGTGATGGTGATCTGAACAATTGGGTTCGACCGTGTGCACCAGGGGAGACGATCAACAATTGGACAGCTGAAGAAGTGGTCCAAGTTACTCTTCAAAAAGAGTAATTTTCTTTTGTTTTTCATTTTGCACAAAACCCTACATTCTGCCCAAGGCGTAGTGGTTCATTGTAGGGCCTCATCATGTTTTTCAATGATATCATTAATAAAGGACGTTTTGCAAACAATTTTGTGATCCTTGTCTTTCTGTTTTTGTTTTTCATTTTTCAAAACAATAAAAATGGCAATGTTTTTGTTTTGTGACTTTCTTGAACTCTTTTTTCTAAAATAAAGCATTAAACATGCAGAACCGATCTTACGGACTCCACTATAAACAGTTCTGTTATGGCTCAGTATGATTTCAATAATCCCATCTACCAAGCTGAAGAGGAGAGTGAGGAAGATTGTGAACTCCCTAAAGAACTGGTCAGATTATTGAAGCAGGAGGAAAGGGTCATCCAACCTCATCAGGAGGAGTTGGAGATTATTAACCTGGGTACTGAGGACGCCAGAAGAGAGATCAAGATCGGGGCCGCGTTGAAGGAAGATGTCAAGAGAAGGTTGATTGAAATGCTGAGAGAATATGTGGAGATATTTGCCTGGTCGTATCAAGATATGCCTGGGCTGGATACAAATATTGTGGTGCACAGGCTACCCCTCAGAGAAGATTGTCCTTCAGTCAAGCAGAAGCTTCGTAGAACTAGTCCCGATATGGCTGTTAAGATCAAGGAAGAGGTTCAGAAGCAGTTGGATGCGGGTTTTCTGTCAGTTACTACTTATCCCCCGTGGGTGGCCAACATCGTTCCCGTGCTGAAGAAGGACGGTAAAGTCAGGATGTGTGTCGATTACCGGGATTTAAACAGAGAGAGTCCAAAAGATGACTTCCCATTACCTCACATTGATGTATTGGTTGATAATACTGCTCAATCCTCGGTTTTCTCTTTCATGGATGGTTTCTCTGGTTATAATCAGATCAAGATGGCACCAGAGGACATGGAAAAGACGACATTCATTACACCTTGGGGCACGTTCTGCTATAAGGTGATGCCATTTGGGCTGAAGAATGTCGGTGCTACCTATCAGAGGGCTATGACGACTCTCTTTCATGACATGATGCACAAAGAGATTGAAGTGTACGTGGATGATATGATTGCGAAGTCGCAGACAGAAGAGGAGCACCTGGTAAATTTGCAGAAGTTGTTTGAAAGGTTGAGAAAGTTCAAACTGAGGCTGAATCCGAACAAGTGTACGTTTGGGGTGAGATCCGGTAAGCTGTTGGGTTTCATTGTCAGTGAGAAAGGGATTGAGGTTGATCCAGCGAAAGTAAAAGCTATACAAGAGATGCTTGAACCGAAACCAGAAAAGCAGGTTCGTGGGTTTTTAGGGAGATTGAACTACATTGCACGGTTTGTATCTCACCTAACTGCCACGTGTGAACCGATATTCAAATTGCTAAGAAAGAATCAAGCAATCAGGTGGAATGATGACTGTCAAAAAGCTTTTGATAAGATAAAAGAGTATTTGCAGAAACCTCCAATCCTTATCCCTCCAGTTCCTGGGAGACCTCTGATAATGTACCTGTCAGTGACTGAGAACTCGATGGGGTGTGTATTGGGACAGCATGCCGAGTCTGGTCGAAAAGAGCATGCCATATACTACCTTAGCAAAAAGTTTACCGACTGTGAAATCAAATATTCACAGCTCGAGAAAACTTGATGTGCTTTGGCCTGGGCTGCTCGCCGACTGAGGCAGTATATGTTGAACCATACTACCTTGTTGATTTCTAAGATGGATCCAGTAAAATACATCTTTGAGAAGCCGGCTCTCACCGGACGTGTTGCCCGTTGGTAGATGATTTTAACCGAATATGATATCCAGTACACGTCGCAGAAGGCCATCAAAGGTAGTATTCTGTCAGACTACCTTGCCGAGCAACCGATTGATGATTATCAGCCGATGATGTTTGAATTCCCTGATGAAGACATCATGTATCTGAAGATGAAAGATTGTGAAGAGGCTCTTGTCGAGGAAGGACCGGATCCTGATGACAAGTGGACATTGATGTTTGATGGGGCTGTGAATATGAATGGCAACGGTGTTGGGGCAATGCTTATTAATCCTAAAGGTGCACATATACCTTTTTCTGCCAGACTGACTTTTGATGTAACCAACAACGAGGCTGAGTATGAGGCTTGTATCATGGGGATAGAAGAAGCCATCGATTTAAGAATCAAAACTCTGGACATTTATGGAGATCCCGCTCTAGTGATTAACCAGGTCAATGGAGATTGGAATACTCACCAGCCGCATTTGATTCCTTATCGAGACTATACCAAAAGGATCCTGACTTTCTTCAAAAAGGTGAAGCTGTATCATGTACCCCGAGATGAAAATCAGATGGCTGATGCCTTGGCTACTTTGTCTTCTATGATCAAAGTTCATTGGTGGAATCATGTACCACATGTTGCGGTAAATCGACTCGAGAGGCCTGCGTATGTGTTTGTAGCCGAGTCTGGTGTGGATGAGAAACCGTGGTACTTTGATATCAAGAATTTCCTCAAGAGCCAGGAATATCCTGAAGGAGCGTCAAAGAATAACAAGAAAACCCTGAGAAGGCTAGCTCGAATCTCAATAACAAGATGATGAAAGAGCTTTGCAGAGATTTCAAGATTGAACATCACAATTCTTCTCCTTACAGACCGAAGATGAATGGTGCTGTAGAGGCGGGAAACAAGAATATTAAGAAGATTGTGCAGAAGATGGTCGTGACGTACAAGGATTGGCATGAGATGCTGCCTTTCGCTTTGCATGGGTACCGTACTTCAGTACTGTAAGACCCCAATTTTGGGCCCTAAGATCCCTCCTGGCCCATATCATTCATATCATAATCTCAAGGATCACTACATGCCCTAGCTTTCCTCCTAGTGGGTTGGTTGCCTTGTGGGTTGAGTCCTGATCACCAAGCATACTTTGCATTTGTATATCTTTGCCTTCATATGTTTATCATTCAAAAAGTACAAAAATATTGTCAGTCTAACCTTGTTGCTTGCAGTTGAAGCAATCATCAGCAATTAGGTCAAAATCAGTCATTGATCAGTCAAAGCAATGGATGGTGGCCATTCTTGCAGAATTTGGGCACCATGATCAATAATCAAGAGTTCATATATCTTGGGACATCATTTGAAGTCAAGTTCTCAAGGAATCAGGGTTTGGAGTTCATCAGAAGTGCATCAGTCATCCAAAACCCTAGAAAAGTCAAACTTGGTCAACTGTTGATTTAATCAGAGATTTGATGGATATAATTGATTTGAAGGAGCTCATTCATGCTTGTATAAACCTCATCTATCATGTTCAACCTCATCATGGAAGAAAATCAAGTCAATCAGAAATTTTCCAGAAATAGCAAGTGGACCTGTAATTTCAACTGCCAAAAATGGAAACTTCTTGATCTTAAACTTACATCATGATACAAGCTTCAAATGAATTTTTGCCCAACATGAAAGTTGAAGATCTTGTTCTCCCATTTTCAAAAAGTCCAAGAACTCCCAAATCCCATGTGTGGTTGTCAAGATATGATCAAATCAGTTTCACCAATTTTTGAACTTCAACAGGCCATATCTCTCAAACCATAAGGCCAAATTTGGTGGGGTTTTTTCCTACACACCACATTTTTCATCCTCTTTCCAAAAATATAAATTTCATAACCTAAAACCCTACCATTCAAAATGGCATTTTTGGACCTTTTGCATTTAAATTCAAAGTTTGACCAACCATTGACTTTTTGATTTATGGACTTTTTCTCACTTTGGCCAATTGGGAAATGTTTTAAATCATATTTGAAACTTGCTCAAAGCCCTAAAACATGTTCATATCACCATTTTACCATCATTTTGGACCAAGGTACAAAGTTGGTATTTCTTGCAAATGAAAGCACAAGAGTACAACAAGGACAGCAATCCTTCAGCAGACCACAAACAGCATTTGGTTGGTCTGTCTACAGCCTGTCCAGGCCCAAATCTGTGCATACAAACACACCTCCACTTCATTTGTACATAATTAGCAATTTGGCAAATGGTTTCATAAAAAGCAAAACCAGTACAGCATTTCACATGTACAACCAAAACAGCAGCTGTGAAGGCCACTAGCAGCCTATCTTAAGGCCCAAATCGTGCAGTTCTCACACCCCCATTTCCATATGCTTAAATTTAGCAAGTTTGCAAATGTTTGCATTAAGGTCAAACCAGCTTAGCACATGGATTAAGCATTGCAAAACAGCAATATAAATACTTTTTTCTGTCACATTTGAACCCTAGTTTTTGCAGGAGCCATCACAGAAAAATACATTATTCTCTCATTTGCATTTTTGCTCGACTGAACTTTTCTGCCAAACCCTTCAAAACCTTCGAGCATCCTTGTTTCCACCATGCTATAATCACCATTTGGAACCCTTTTCAAGCACTATTTACCATCTGTATTGCAGCTTGAGCTTTATTTCTTCAAGACCACTTCCATGGCAGGTCAAGTGTTGGAAGTTTTCAAGAGGTGCTGAGCTAATATACTTCATTCTTCATCATTTGCAAGGCCAAAAGAACAGCTGTTTGAGCTTGAAACCTTCAAACAACCACTGTTGCTCGATTTTCTTCCAAAACAAGTAAGTAATCGACCTCCTCCTTTCACCATGCCATGATATGCTTTAGATAGTTTATATGATGCTGATTCAAATGAATGTTAGCTTGCTTGAAATGGTTGTGTCATGGCCAAGAAATCTGGATTTCATGTTGTGTGTCCAAACCTATTTTTGCTCGATTCACCTTGCTTGCTTTGATTCATTAAAATGTGATGTTATATTAGTGTTTCTTGATGCATGATGATGCTATTGATACCTTTAATTTCAACTTCTGGGCATGTGGAAATTTTGAACTCATGAAGGTGATGAACATACAAGCTGCTGTTCCAAACCTAGTTTTCCAGAAATTTACATGAATGTAGTGGCTTACTATTGCTTTAGTTGTGTGAGAGCCAATACCATGATGTGGTGTGATTTGCGTGTTTTGGTTGCTGTCTGATGATTTTGAGCATTGATGTTGAACATATACACTGTTGTATTGAACCCTACTCGGCCCAGTACATGAATTCATGATTATGTGTGTTTGGTTGTTAGTTGATGTACATGTTAATGGTGTTTCATAGGTCATGATTATTGATGATTCTGTTTATGTTTTGGTTGTTCATAATTTTTGGTTGATGTTAATGATGAACATGAGCTGCCATGCTAGTTAAACCCTGCTGCTGTTATTTGAACCAAACATCATGACCAGAAAATCCATGAAACATGTTGTTGCTGTTGTTTGTTCTGTTTGATATGATGATTGATGAACATGATGTTATGCCCTGCTGTTGTGATAAACCCTCATGTTTTTTTCCAGAACTCCAATTCATGTTGTTTTGGTTGCTATCTGTCACATATGTGTATGCTGTTGTGATTGCTTAAGTGAACTAGGTTTGAGTTCTGTCGATAAACATGTGCTGCCATGATGAAGTTTGCCATGCTGTTTGAAATCCTCGAAAATTCCCAGAAGAAGAACCATATGTTTTGTGTTATATACTGTTGGTTGCTTGCTATATGAACATCACCAATGCCATGTTTCTGTATGATGCTATTGAATTTCGTGATTAATGATGAATGTTGGAGATACCATGAAGCTGCCATGCTGATTATGCCCTACTGTTTGAAGCCTTGTGTGCATGATTAGAGAATCCTTGCGAAATATATTGTATGCTGTTTGTTTGCTGTTGTTTATGATGAGTACATGATGATGATTTGCTGTTCATGTTGAACCTACCACGCCCAGAAAAATTTCATGATTATGCTTATGCTGTTGTATGTTTGGTCGAATCATGTTTGTTTGATGTTGTTGTTGCTTGCTTGAAGACACCATGAACCATGCTGCTAAACCCTGCTATGATGAACTCTGTCATTATTCCCAGAAAAAATCCAGCTTCATAGATGCATGTGTATTGGCTGCTGCTTTTGTTCTTGTTGCATGATAACACCATTTCTAATGCCTTGCTTTTGAATGATGCCTTGTTTCGAATTTTGTTTATTAAAGATGATGATGCTTGCTGTTGTTTTCGCAACTTCAATCCCTGTCCAGAATTTTCACATAATCTGGTTTGTTTTGTTGTTAGTCAATGTGGCATGATGATGTTGTTCAACTGCCATGTGGTTTGCCATGTTAGTTGTTGGTTTGCTGGAATTTCAATTGATGATGATGTTGGTGAACCAAATGTTGAAAACCATGCTGTTAATACCATGCTGTTGTCTGTTTGTTAGTGTTGAATGCTGTTGTTTATTTCGTTTGGTTACATGATGATGAATGTTACTGCTATGCTGTTGAACTTTGTTATTTTCCAGCTAAAACAGAAATTCCACATGCTTTGTGTTGATTATGATTGGTTATGTTTGCATGATGATTGCATGATGATTGTTGTATGCTGGTCGAATTGTGTATGAACTTGGAAATGCCAATGCCATGTTTAGTTGTTGCTGTGCATTTGAGGTGGTTTGATCGATTGTTTGAAGCAGAACTTGTTTTGCTGTTGGCCAAACCCTAGGGTTTATGTCTTAAACCCAGAAATTCGTCCATTGGCCAGCTTTACTGTTTTATTGGCTGAGAGCCAATCAAAACATTTCGTTTTGCCTTGCCAAAACGCAGAGTTTAGATTAGTGAGTCCAAAATTACACAATTGCCACGCTGACTCCCATGTTTGACCGATATTTCATGTTGTGTGATCATGTTTGCTTCAAAATATCACCCAACTTCCACAATTCATTTCTTGCTCAAATTTCATCCAAAAATTATGAAACTTTTTCCAACATTTTCACAAGAGTGTCTAGTATTTAATCCTGATTTTTAATTATTTTTTGATTGGCTGGATTTTAAATGATAATTGTTTTCCCAACATGTATGCCAAAATGATACATTGTGCCATTCCTTTTGTGAAATACTCATGTTATATCCAATGCCCTTGAAAATTTTTGTGGTGAAACTAGACACATTGACCTTCATTTCCATATAAAGTTTGTGCATTTATCATTTGTGGAGTGAGAGTTATGATTTTCTGAAGTTATGTGTTACATTTGGTGCTATACCATGATCATGTATTTTCCCAATTTTTGTTCACATGCTTCCTCTTATCCAATTGACCTCAAATTTTGCATGAATCATCCTTCATATGTCTAGTTTGTATATGAATTTTCCTGGAATTAATCTTGCTGTTTTCCATTTGATTGAGAATTTTCTTCCATACTTGGTCATTTGTTGACTTTTTGTGCTATGCCTTGCCAAATCTTTTGTGAAATTCTCATATCTTATTGTATGACCATGAAATATCATATGTGATAACTAGACACCTCAAGCTTTGCATTGGTGTTAATCTCATTCATTTCTCTTCTGTTTTCAAATTGATATGATTTTTTGAAGTTGACCCATGCTTGTTGACTTTCACCATGCTTACTTGAATTTGGTTTGACTTCATGATTTTACTTGACTGCCTTCCTCTCATCCAAATGCCATGAAATTTTACATGCTTACCATGTTAGATGTTAGGATTGAGTGTGATTTATTTCATGATTTTTGAGATTGTTTGAGTTGACTTTTGAATGAAGTCTTGCTGTTGAACTATTTGTGCTTTCTCTTGCCATGCTTTGCATTCATTTGTGTATGAAATGACCATGATGCATGATATAATTATGAATCCAATTGAGAATGCTTCTTGAATGTTTAGACTTGGTTTGGGTTGACTTTTCCTTGCTGCCTTGACTTTTTCTTTCATCTTTGACCCTAGGCTAGTCCTAGTGGTCTTCTAAGCTTATGTTGAGTTCATCTGTTTCAGGTTAAGCACCAATGCCTTGAGGATCACTCAAATGTGTTTTAGTTTGATTGTTAAATGTGCTAACCTTTGTTTTGTAGGTGTGACTCACATACTTGAGTCTTTGTGCCTTGCACAATTGGTCCCTCTGTGGTTGACTTTTGGTTCATTTTCTTTTGACTTTGACTGTTGAGCTGTTTACTAATTGGTCTGACTTTTGCAGGTACTTTAGTTGCTTAAGTTCTCTGAACTTGCTTGCTTTGCTATTTAGCATTTGCTTTGAGGTATAATTACTTCTTCTTCATGTAGTCTGGAGACCCGGTCTGTTATTTGACCGGGCAAACTGTCTGAAGTCCTCCTTAAGAGGCAATGCCTGTGTTTGTTTATATTTGTCCCAAGCAGGAAAAGTCCTTCAAGTAAGGCAATTGGTGGAAGGTAGGGATAAGCAACCTATCCCCCACTATTCAGTGAGTCCTCTCTTTGCTCCCATTACATGGTTGAAGCATTGAGATAAATACCCAAGATCTAATCGAGTCAATAATGTGGAGAGAGTTCCTACTTTCTGAACTCCCACACTTCCTTTGATGCTCTCTCTGATATGAGATTGAAGCAATGAGGCACACCCCTCATCTCCTTTTCATCTGCTTCACCTGAGCCCCTCAATGGCCAGGTTAAGAGCGACCTTCACCTATTACAGTGGACTTTCAAAGTCAAACCCTCTTGTGTGAGCCCCCATTGTTTTGGCTATAGAGTGTGCTGTTTGATATTCATTGATTGATTGATTGCTTCATGTGCACTTGCCTGCTTGTATGCTATGCATTTATCATCATCATCAATTGCCATTAATGCATGATCATCTCATTTGCTTTTTGTGATGCTATCATTGTTGTTTGCCCATTGAGGTCAATTGTAAGTCCATTGCTTTGGCATTTGCTCCTGTGATATGGAAGGATAGAGTGTAAGACCTCATTGGTCACTCATATCTTCTGTTTTATCTGTTTGTATGGGAGGATACAGTTATAAGTCCCTGTAAGCTGGCATCTGTTATCCTGTGATCATAATTTGATCCGTTTGATTTGTATGTGAGGTTGCAGTTATAAGTCCCTGTAAGTTGGCACCTGCTTTCCTGTGATCATAGTTTGTTTTATCTGTTTGTATGAGAGGTTGCAATTATAAGTCCCTGTAAGTTGGCATTTGCATTCCTGTGATCATATTGTTGCTTTTGTTCTTGTATGTGAGGATCCATTGTAAGTCCCTGTAATGTGGCATTGGATTTCCTAGGACCATACTGTGGAGTTAACCTAAGTCCAGATAGATTGGCAGTTGACTTTCCATATTTTCATTCCTTTGTTTTCTTTTGAGGAGATTAGTGTAAGACCATTGAGTGGCTTCTGATATCCTGTTCTGTTTTAGGAGACTGATGTAAATCCATCTATTGGTATCCGGTATCCGCCTTTATTTCTTTGTTTGAGGAGATTAGTGTAAGTCCATTGAGTGGCATCTGATATCCCATTTTGTTTTAGGAGATTGGTATAAGACCAGTGATTGGCATCCGATATCCGCTTTCTTGCTTGTCTGTTTTCTATTATCCATTGCATTCCAAAGGACACACTTGAATCATTTGCTATATGATTTCAAGAAGTGAACCTTCTAAGAAGTTTTACTATCCATCCTTCATCCATTCATCATTCATTATGTCCTAGACTTTTCACACTTTATCTTTCAAACTTGACATAAGTGTTGTGCAAACATCTTCATGTTTTCAAACTAAAAACCTGGACTCAAGTCCTTGACCTTTTTTCAAACTTCATTTCATAATACTTCTTTGAATTGACCTTAATTATACTTTGACTCCATTTTCATAATCATAATCAGTAACTCCACCCATTCACTTGTTTTGGCTTTGTCCATTAATCTTTTCATACATGAGCTATAGGTTTGATTTATCTTAGTGGTTGATGTTAATCTCACCTTCTGTCTTTAGTGATTGAATTGTAAGCCTTCCTTGCCTATTATAGGGTTAACCCCTCCCTGGCAAGTTGAAGCTGTTCTCACATGGTGGACGTTGTTGTTTGCATAAGGTTGAGTTTTCTCCCGTGGATAACGTAAGACCTAGGGTTTGTGTTTAAAATTAAACCTAACCCACTTTTGGAAATCTTTTAGCCGAACTACGGCGTTCTGATCCTTACCTTTGATGGAAGGTACGTAGGCAACGGGTTCATCCGTTCGAACCCAATAACCCAATAAAAATGTATATTCTTTTCTCATCATCCCAATCATGTTTGCACAATCTTTATGTCATAACAAGTAATAATTTAGCATAACAAGTGTGAAAAGGGCTCCCTAGGAGTACCTAGGACGTAGTGGGTGCCTAACACCTTCCCATTGCGTAATTTACCCCTTACCCAGAATCTCTGATCTTTTTATTAGTTTTCTACGTGTAAAACTTCTTAGGCTTTTGTTCGCTTTTTAGCCAGTCCTTTGGATAAATAAAAGTGCGGTGGCGACTCGAAATTGAATGTATCTCTTAGCTTATGATTTAATCGATAGATCATATAGCGACGAATACACCGCTACAGAAAAGTGGCGACTCTGCTGGGGAGATCTCACCAGAATCCTTGGTGGTATTGCCTACTTTTCACCCTTGTTGTGCTATATTATTATTGTTTATCTGACATATTTTTGTACAATTTGGGATGAATGTATTGATTGTAATGTGTGAATTGCTTGATATACATTTGCTATTGCTTTGGTGATCTGTGAGATGAGTTCTATACCCGAACTCGAGTGCACTCTAGGATAGGAGAATGGCATAGTCTTGTCGACTGGTGTGGAGTAGTCCTTAGCCAGTTGACTTGCGAGCCCATTCACTTGGTGGAGGTCATGTTGAACTAATAATGTCACACAAGTTATTTGTGGTTAGGCATTATTCTTTCAATCATGTTCCGCAGAAGCCAAGGACCTTAGTTTACCAAACCCATCTTGGCCTATTTTTAGGACCGTAGTGCGGAGATCGTTCAGATGTCAGTTCTGATACGATTGTTACGCGATACTACACTCATAAGAGTTTCTCTTGAGAATATTCTTGGACTACGAGTATTCGTTCCTCCGATAATATTCGAAAGATGGAACGATGATTATGGGAACCTCTGATAGAACATGTCTGGCAGGTTTAAACCCTAGTACACCCCCTTTGGGTGGTTCTTAACCGAGACTCCATGCTCGTGACTCTCAACAAACCCGTGATTCGTGGTTGAGTCGTTCAAACATTGTTAATATCAATGGATCCCGGATCAGGGGTAAAACCTAAAATCCACCAAAGCGGCTGGTTGATATTAAGAATGTCTGAACCGGTTCACGTACCGTTAATATCAATGGAACTTGGGTGTCGATAAGGTGAAAACCTAAATCCACCAAAATGGATGATTGATATTAGGGATACATAGAGCTTTCCCACGACCTTTGTTTGGCGTGCCTTGCTTGATCCTTGAGTGTGCTTGTTGCATTCATGCATTCACGCATTCATCCGCATTCATGTCATCAGAAAAAAGAAAATTTTCAAGGAACTCAAAGGAGTTTATTTGCAAAAAATTTCAAACATGAAAAACCGGGAAAATTTTTTCACCTGATATATCTGATGAGATATTTTCATATCCGATCAAAATGCTTAAACATTTCAAAGTTTGCAAATAAAACCCTCGGGTTCCTTTGAAGTAAAAACAAGCATATGCGTAAACACTTCATGCATCATTCGCATAAACAGGTGTTTCGTTCCGGTCTCCCGTCCTGTGGTCTGACCCTGCGACCTTCATTCATTTTGAAGACGCACTTTGCCGGTATTATACCAGAGCCAACTCTGCCAGATTGATGGATCAGACTGAGCAAGAGAATTGTGAATTCAGAAGGGGAATTTGCCAGCCCAAGTGCTTTTAATGGGTTTATTCGTGTTGTTGGATTTATTCCTGTTGATGGATTTATTCCTGGTTAACCGATCCCGGGCTGGCATTGGCTATGGTTCTGGAGCATGCAATGAGCAAGGTTTATTCACAAGTGGAGGATTCATCCATACTGATCAACCTGAAGAAGAAACTGCTGCTATCTTGGAAGAAGATGCAGAAGATCTGAACAGTTTCATCATTCCTGGTGGTGTCTTGCCACAATTGGGTCGCTGTGGATGTTCCTACGGTCATCCATAAATCAGCATGATTTGTTCATTTTGTTTAAAACCCTTCTCCCATGCCAAAAGGAGAAGTGATGGCATTGTTGGCAGCATTTAATACAATGATGTTTTCATTCAATTAATGCATTGTCAAACATTTGTTTTTCCATTTGTTTTCACTTTTTGCTTTTGCATGAAATCAGTGATCACAAAAAACCATGAAAAAGAAAAACAACATTTTTCATCTGCATAAATGATTTGCTTGTTTAAATTCAAAAGCTTTTCATTATCCAGAATCATTATGCAGGGATTTCTAAACCCATTGAACATAATGATCCAACGCCATCTCCCAATCTTGAAGTCCTTATATCTGAGGCAGAGGAAGATGATGTTGAAGGGGATTCCTGATGAGATTTCCTATCCTTCTTGAGCACGAAAGAAGCTCATTCAGCTGCATCATGAGAATCAGCAAAACAGTCAAACTGGGGCATTAAAAAAAAAAAAAAAAAAAAAAAAAAAAAAAAAAAAAGAGGAAAGAGGGTGAAAGATAAAAAATCAAAAATCAGGAAAAATTTTCAAAATTTTTCCAAAAGAAAAAGAAAAAATTATACCCTCAAAGTCCCTAGTTGACTGATGCTGAATGGATTCAGAGTCGTTACGACCAACTGAATTTAATTGAAGAGAAGCGATTAACTGCCATGTGCCATGGTCAGTTATATCAGCAGAGAATGAAGGAAGCATTCGACAAGAAGGTCAAGCCTCATGTGTTCCGAGAAGGTGACCTTGTGCTCAAGAAAGTTTTGTCTTTCGCGCCCGATTCCAGGGGCAAGTGGACTCCAAACTACGAGGGTCCATATGTTGTTAAGAGAGCCTTTTCAGGCGGTGCTTTGATGCTTACAACAATGGATGGGGAGGATTTCACTCGTCCTGTGAATTCAGATGCAGTTAAGAGATACTTTGCCTAGAAAAAAAGTATATGCAAATGAAAAAAAATAATGAAAAAAAACAGAACAGCTCGCTAAGTTGAAAACCTGAAAGGGCGGCTTAGGCAAAAATGAGCGTCTCGGTGGAGAACCCGCAAGGGTAATCCAGGCAAAAATTAGAGACTTGAAAAAAAAGATATATTTGCATCCCGCTAGATTGAGTACCTCACCCTGGGGCAATCTAGGCAAAAATTAGGGATTTGGCAAGTGACTGCATCCTGACAAGACTTTCTGTTTCACAGTCGTCATTTCGTCAGAAGATTCTCGATTCGTCGTCAACTGAAGCTTTGGATACATCGAGATTCAAATTGGTAGAGAAAGGATCATTATGTTCAATGTAGCCCTCTTCCAATATATATCACTGATTTCAAATTTGTACAGATCTATGGAGTCTTGCCATTGGCAGACTACCATTCCATCAAATCAATTTGAGCTTTTTATCCAATTATTTGCACTCTTATTTGTTTCAATTCAACAAATGTTTTGCATGTTTTAAATTGATAAAATGTCATTGTTTTAAACAAATCAATTTTTCAAAAATTTTGTTTTAAAACAAAGTGAACATTCACAAGATTGAAAGGATACTCAAGAATATCTCAGTGCTCTCCCGAGGGTGGCATGATTCCCAACAGGTAAGACATTGGTTCATATTCCTGGTTTGGTGGTATCTTCTTTCTTCAGACCTTTGTTGAGGTTGTTCCTCAGACAGAGTTGTTGTTGGGGTTGCTCCCCAGTACAGTCGCAAGTGATTTGTTGTTGAAGACTTCGTTTTCTCCAGCAGCAGTTTTCCCAGCATGGGTGTTTTCTTGTGAAGTTTCGGCGGTTGATGGTCTGTCATCTTGGTGCCCCGTCACTTTCTTTAGTGGGTCGTATGCCCCAGACTTTATTTGTCTCCTCAGCAGTCATGAGTATAGCCATTGACTGATACTCCCCTCGGAGTCGCGAGTAGAGCTGTTATTGATATCTCCCACCAGAGTTGCAAGTGGAGTTGTTACCGCTTTTCCCCCATGCAGTGTGCCAGCGGAACTGTCTGTTTCCTCAGCATGATCGCTTTCTTTTTTGAAGATTCGGTAAGTCAGTGGTTTGATACCCGGTACTTTACCTTTTCCCCGGCGAAGTCGTCTGCGGAATTATTGCTATCTCTCCATCAGAGTTATTCTCTCCAGCAGAGCAGGATTTATTTTCCTACTCAGTGGTTGATTGGGTTGGTATCCCAGTATTTCAACCATCCTTTCCTCAGCATAGTCTGCAGAGTGTTTGTTGTGGCAGTTTTCGCCCGTTGAATACTCCCTTCAATCCCCGGTATGGTCGGGTGATGGCTCTAGCCTCCAGTAAACGGATTTATTTCCTGACTGTTTGTGATCCCCAGTAGAGTGGCTTATATTGCAGAATCTACTTGTTGTGATCAGTTTGCTGTGTGTATTCTCCCCAAGTGGAGTGGTCCGTTGCAGAATATACTTGTTTGATCTGTCCTCCCTCAGTGGTTTTGTTCCCAAGAGAGTAGCCGACAGTTTTCCCCAGTAAAGTTGCTTATGCAGTTAGATTCTATCAGGATGATGTCATTCTCCCTTAGTGGGTTTTCCCCCAGCGGAGTTGTGTGGATTTGCTTCTACAGCAGTTCGTGCTTATGCACTTTTTTTTGTTTCTCAGTTGACACTGGGATCCCCTGCAGTTGCTTTGGGACTTCTCTTGTTCCCCTACAGATTTGTCTTGGTGGCCGTTATGCCGTTGTGACTTTCTGTACCCTGATTGGGTTGTTTCCTGATATCTCTGATTCTCTGCTTCTTCAGCAGTACCTGCAGATCTTTGCTTTACAGCATGTAGATCTCCGCAGATTGGCTTTCCAGCTGGTTGTTCCCCTGGAAGTATAATACCGGACGTTTAGTTCCTGAACCTGTTTGTGTTAGAATTGTCTGTTTTGTCAGCATTCATCAAACATAAATCACGCATATTCATGCATATTCATAAAACATTCAGATATTCATGATGCATTTTCTTGTCATATATCTTTTGTTTGACGTGTCTCCTGCCATGGTGATATAGATCTCTTTACAGATCTCCCCAAGCAGATGTCGGGTGTTATAAATCTCTCCATATAGAGTCAACCCCATAAGCAGAAAATGCTGTCTTTTCTTCTACAGTTCCCCACCGAGATATATCCTCGTGGATGACGGTTTCTTCCGTTTCCTCCCAACACATATATTGGGATGGAAGTTCCTATTCGAGCTATATCCTCATTAGGACGTGTCTTGATTCAGTCTGTCTTTTCGGATCATTCCCGAATGGGCTATTTGTCAAATATCTTGTACTTCCCAGCGGGTTGTTCCCCAGCGGAATGTTTTTGGGCCTCTACCCTCATACTGGTAGTTGTAAGTCCTACTTTTCCTGGCTTTCTTAACAGAATTTGTGGTTATACACCTTTTATTCTCCAGCCAGAGTTTTTTGGTTTTCTACCTCATACCGGTAATTGTAAATCCTACTTTTCTTGCTCTTCAGCAGTTTGTGGTTTGTTATAAACCCTATCCTGATTTCCCGTGCGGATTTGTGATTTGTTCTATCCCCACGTGGAGTTTTTGGTCTTCTACCCCGTATTCGGTAGATGTAAACCCTAATTTTGTGGTTATCTTCATCCAGTCTTTGATGTTGATTTTCGTTTGCTTGTATAAGTTGCTCAGATCAGCACTTATATCCCTAGCAAGTCTTTTGCGGATAATTGCCGTATGCTAGCAATTTTATCCCCAGTGGGTCTTTTCACCGTATGCTAGTGATTTGTTCCCCGGATCATTGGTTGTTTACCAGTGCATCCCCAGATAGTCTTCTGTTGGATAATTGCCGGATGCTTGCAATTTATCCTCAGCAGATCGCCTTTCATTTACCCTTTTGTCGGTAATGTCTGTTGCTCCTTTTGATGGGTCATCATTATATACCTAGTTTGGTATCCCGATGCCTTTCTTTTCGGTTGATTTATCCTTTATTAACCCAGTAACCGGTTGTGGATAATCTTCCATGCGAGTATATTGTTCACGGTCTGCCGGTAATGAATAATATATCTCATGCACTCTTCAGTCGAAGCCTTTTGTGTTTCCCCGGTCGAGTAAGATTCACTATTTCCCTTTGCGGAGTCGAATATTTCTTTGTTGTCGGATAATTGCCGGATGCTTGCAATTTATCCTTTGAGTTGTCTTTCGTTTACCCGTATGCTTGGTATCGATCGTCTCTCTGTTTTGGATAGTCACCTATTAGATACCCAGTAACCGGTATCTCTGGTGTCTTTTCCTTTCGAGTGTATTATTCACGGTCTGCCGGTAATGAATAATATTTCTCATGCGCTCTTTAGTTGGAATCCTTTGTTGATTTTCCCCAACTGAGCAAGATTCGTATTCTTTGTAGAATCGAATAGCCATCCTTTAACCAGTTTGTGTTTTGGATGATGAGTGTTTTGGAAGTGAAAACCAATTCACGTTTTCGGTAGATCACCTATTGTATGCCCAGTAACCGGTATCTCTGGTGTTTCTTACCATGCGAGTTTATTATCTACGTTCTGACGGTAATAGATAATATATCTCATGCGAGTATCTTATCCACGGTCTGCCGGTAATGGATATTATATCTCATGCACTCTTTGGGTTTGTGTCCCCAGTTGAGTGAGATTCGTTTTCCCGTTGTGGATTCGAATGTCCATCCTGTAAGTCGATTTGCTTTTTCAAGCCCTCCTTTCCGGATGATGAGTGTTTTGGAAGTGAAAACCAATTCACGTTTCGGTAGATCACCTATTATATACCCAGTAACCGGTATCCCTGGTGTTTCTTACCATGCGAGTGTATTATTCACGGTCTGCCGGTAATGAATAATATATCTCATGCGCTCTTTAGTTGGAGTCCTTTGTTGATTTTCCCCAACTGAGCAAGATTCGTATTCTTTGTAGAATCGAATAGCCATCCTTTAACCAGTTTGCGTTTTGGATGATGAGTGTTTTGGAACACACACCAATTCACGTTTTTTCAGCCATCCTTTAAACAAGTCTGCTGTTCTAGCTTTCTTTCGGATGATGAGTGTCTTGGAACACAAACCAATTCACGATTTCGGATCTTATCCTATAAACAACCCAGTAACCGATTCAGGATAATTTTCCCTTTCGAGTATATTATTCACGGTCTGCCGGTAATGAATAATATGTCTCATCTGAGTATTCTATCCACGTTCTGACGGTAATGGATATTATATCTCGTGCGCTTTTGAGTCAATCTTTTGATTGTTTTCCCCTCAGAGTAAGATTCATTTTCCTTGTGGAATTGAATGTCCATCCTATAAATAAGTTTGCTTTTCTAGCTCTCTTCAGGATGATGAGTGTTTTGGAAGTGAAATCCAATTCACGCTTTGGTCGGTCACCTATTATATACCCAGTAACCGGTATCCTTGGTGTTCCTTCCTGAGTTTGTTACCCTTGTCCGGTAACATCTCGTTATCTTTGTTGCTTCCCTCAGTGGAACTTTTTGTTGCTTCTCCAGGAGTCAGCTTGTGTCTCTCCAATGGATTTATTTTCCTTTGGAAATCTGTTCCCCAGTGTAAGTTCTTCACTCCCCAGTGAGTTCTCCAGTCTGTTTTTCTGTTTTCCTTAATCAGAGTCGTGTCTTGTTCACGTTATGTCAGTTTTATCTTCCCCAGTTTGGAGTCGTGTCTTGTTCGCACATTTCTTTTTCTTTTATTATCCCCATAGAGTCTTGTCAGAGTCTTTGTTCCTGGTGAGTGTATTGCTCCGATGAATCGTCTTTTCTTCTGTGTGAATCATATTCCCCACAGAATTTGTGTCTTTTGCACGCATACATCTGCATCATGAGGTCTCTTAGGGACCAAAATTCGTCTCATTACTATTATTTAAGCCCATTCTACCGCGTCGAGATGAAGATTTCTAAACTTCACTTCTCCGGCTAGAATGACCTTAAATAGGGGCATCTGTAAGACCCCAATTTTGGGCCCTAAGATCCCTCCTGGCCCATATCATTCATATCATAATCTCAAGGATCACTACATGCCCTAGCTTTCCTCCTAGTGGGTTGGTTGCCTTGTGGGTTGAGTCCTGATCACCAAGCATACTTTGCATTTGTATATCTTTGCCTTCATATGTTTATCATTCAAAAAGTACAAAAATATTGTCAGTCTAACCTTGTTGCTTGCAGTTGAAGCAATCATCAGCAATTAGGTCAAAATCAGTCATTGATCAATCAAAGCAATGGATGGTGGCCATTCTTGCAGAATTTGGGCACCATGATCAATAATCAAGAGTTCATATATCTTGGGACATCATTTGAAGTCAAGTTCTCAAGGAATCAGGGTTTGGAATTCATCAGAAGTGCATCAGTCATCCAAAACCCTAGAAAAGTCAAACTTGGTCAACTGTTGATTTAATCAGAGATTTGATGGATAGAATTGATTTGAAGGAGCTCATTCATGCTTGTATAAACCTCATCTATCATGTTCAACCTCATCATGGAAGAAAATCAAGTCAATCAGAAATTTTCCAGAAATAGCAAGTGGACCTGTAATTTCAACTGCCAAAAATGGAAACTTCTTGATCTTAAACTTACATCATGATACAAGCTTCAAATGAATTTTTGCCCAACATGAAAGTTGAAGATCTTGTTCTCCCATTTTCAAAAAGTCCAAGAACTCCCAAATCCCATGTGTGGTTGTCAAGATATGATCAAATCATTTTCACCAATTTTTGAACTTCAACAGGCCATATCTCTCAAACCATAAGGCCAAATTTGGTGGGGTTTTTTCCTACACACCACATTTTTCATCCTCTTTCCAAAAATATAAATTTCATAACCTAAAACCCTACCATTCAAAATGGCATTTTTGGACCTTTTGCATTTAAATTCAAAGTTTGACCAACCATTGACTTTTTGATTTATGGACTTTTTCTCACTTTGGCCAATTGGGAAATGTTTTAAATCATATTTGAAACTTGCTCAAAGCCCTAAAACATGTTCATATCACCATTTTACCATCATTTTGGACCAAGGTACAAAGTTGGTATTTCTTGCAAATGAAAGCACAAGAGTACAACAAGGACAGCAATCCTTCAGCAGACCACAAACAGCATTTGGTTGGTCTGTCTACAGCCTGTCCAGGCCCAAATCTGTACATACAAACACACCTCCACTTCATTTGTACATAATTAGCAATTTGGCAAATGGTTTCATAAAAAGCAAAACCAGTACAGCATTTCACATGTACAACCAAAACAGCAGCTGTGAAGGCCACTAGCAGCCTATCTTAAGGCCCAAATCGTGCAGTTCTCACACCCCCATTTCCATATGCTTAAATTTAGCAAGTTTGCAAATGTTTGCATTAAGGTCAAACCAGCTTAGCACATGGATTAAGCATTGCAAAACAGCAATATAAATACTTTTTTCTGTCACATTTGAACCCTAGTTTTTGCAGGAGCCATCACAGAAAAATACATTATTCTCTCATTTGCATTTTTGCTCGACTGAACTTTTCTGCCAAACCCTTCAAAACCTTCGAGCATCCTTGTTTCCACCATGCTATAATCACCATTTGGAACCCTTTTCAAGCACTATTTACCATCTGTATTGCAGCTTGAGCTTTACTTCTTCAAGACCACTTCCATGGCAGGTCAAGTGTTGGAAGTTTTCAAGAGGTGCTGAGCTAATATACTTCATTCTTCATCATTTGCAAGGCCAAAAGAACAGCTGTTTGAGCTTGAAACCTTCAAACAACCACTGTTGCTCGATTTTCTTCCAAAACAAGTAAGTAATCGACCTCCTCCTTTCACCATGCCATGATATGCTTTAGATAGTTTATATGATGCTGATTCAAATGAATGTTAGCTTGCTTGAAATGGTTGTGTCATGGCCAAGAAATCTGGATTTCATGTTGTGTGTCCAAACCTATTTTTGCTCGATTCACCTTGCTTGCTTTGATTCATTAAAATGTGATGTTATATTAGTGTTTCTTGATGCATGATGATGCTATTGATACCTTTAATTTCAACTTCTGGGCATGTGGAAATTTTGAACTCATGAAGGTGATGAACATACAAGCTGCTGTTCCAAACCTAGTTTTCCAGAAATTTACATGAATGTAGTGGCTTACTATTGCTTTAGTTGTGTGAGAGCCAATACCATGATGTGGTGTGATTTGCGTGTTTTGGTTGCTGTCTGATGATTTTGAGCATTGATGTTGAACATATACACTGTTGTATTGAACCCTACTCGGCCCAGTACATGAATTCATGATTATGTGTGTTTGGTTGTTAGTTGATGTACATGTTAATGGTGTTTCATAGGTCATGATTATTGATGATTCTGTTTATGTTTTGGTTGTTCATAATTTTTGGTTGATGTTAATGATGAACATGAGCTGCCATGCTAGTTAAACCCTGCTGCTGTTATTTGAACCAAACATCATGACCAGAAAATCCATGAAACATGTTGTTGCTGTTGTTTGTTCTGTTTGATATGATGATTGATGAACATGATGTTATGCCCTGCTGTTGTGATAAACCCTCATGTTTTTTTCCAGAACTCCAATTCATGTTGTTTTGGTTGCTATCTGTCACATATGTGTATGCTGTTGTGATTGCTTAAGTGAACTAGGTTTGAGTTCTGTCGATAAACATGTGCTGCCATGATGAAGTTTGCCATGCTGTTTGAAATCCTCGAAAATTCCCAGAAGAAGAACCATATGTTTTGTGTTATATACTGTTGGTTGCTTGCTATATGAACATCACCAATGCCATGTTTCTGTATGATGCTATTGAATTTCGTGATTAATGATGAATGTTGGAGATACCATGAAGCTGCCATGCTGATTATGCCCTACTGTTTGAAGCCTTGTGTGCATGATTAGAGAATCCTTGCGAAATATATTGTATGCTGTTTGTTTGCTGTTGTTTATGATGAGTACATGATGATGATTTGCTGTTCATGTTGAACCTACCACGCCCAGAAAAATTTCATGATTATGCTTATGCTGTTGTATGTTTGGTCGAATCATGTTTGTTTGATGTTGTTGTTGCTTGCTTGAAGACACCATGAACCATGCTGCTAAACCCTGCTATGATGAACCCTGTCATTATTCCCAGAAAAAATCCAGCTTCATAGATGCATGTGTATTGGCTGCTGCTTTTGTTCTTGTTGCATGATAACACCATTTCTAATGCCTTGCTTTTGAATGATGCCTTGTTTCGAATTTTGTTTATTAAAGATGATGATGCTTGCTGTTGTTTTCGCAACTTCAATCCCTGTCCAGAATTTTCACATAATCTGGTTTGTTTTGTTGTTAGTCAATGTGGCATGATGATGTTGTTCAACTGCCATGTGGTTTGCCATGTTAGTTGTTGGTTTGCTGGAATTTCAATTGATGATGATGTTGGTGAACCAAATGTTGAAAACCATGCTGTTAATACCATGCTGTTGTCTGTTTGTTAGTGTTGAATGCTGTTGTTTATTTCGTTTGGTTACATGATGATGAATGTTACTGCTATGCTGTTGAACTTTGTTATTTTCCAGCTAAAACAGAAATTCCACATGCTTTGTGTTGATTATGATTGGTTATGTTTGCATGATGATTGCATGATGATTGTTGTATGCTGGTCGAATTGTGTATGAACTTGGAAATGCCAATGCCATGTTTAGTTGTTGCTGTGCATTTGAGGTGGTTTGATCGATTGTTTGAAGCAGAACTTGTTTTGCTGTTGGCCAAACCCTAGGGTTTATGTCTTAAACCCAGAAATTCGTCCATTGGCCAGCTTTACTGTTTTATTGGCTGAGAGCCAATCAAAACATTTCGTTTTGCCTTGCCAAAACGCATAGTTTAGATTAGTGAGTCCAAAATTACACAATTGCCACGCTGACTCCCATGTTTGACCGATATTTCATGTTGTGTGATCATGTTTGCTTCAAAATATCACCCAACTTCCACAATTCATTTCTTGCTCAAATTTCATCCAAAAATTATGAAACTTTTTCCAACATTTTCACAAGAGTGTCTAGTATTTAATCCTGATTTTTAATTATTTTTTGATTGGCTGGATTTTAAATGATAATTGTTTTCCCAACATGTATGCCAAAATGATACATTGTGCCATTCCTTTTGTGAAATACTCATGTTATATCCAATGCCCTTGAAAATTTTTGTGGTGAAACTAGACACATTGACCTTCATTTCCATATAAAGTTTGTGCATTTATCATTTGTGGAGTGAGAGTTATGATTTTCTGAAGTTATGTGTTACATTTGGTGCTATACCATGATCATGTATTTTCCCAATTTTTGTTCACATGCTTCCTCTTATCGAATTGACCTCAAATTTTGCATGAATCATCCTTCATATGTCTAGTTTGTATATGAATTTTCCTGGAATTAATCTTGCTGTTTTCCATTTGATTGAGAATTTTCTTCCATACTTGGTCATTTGTTGACTTTTTGTGCTATGCCTTGCCAAATCTTTTGTGAAATTCTCATATCTTATTGTATGACCATGAAATCTCATATGTGATAACTAGACACCTCAAGCTTTGCATTGGTGTTAATCTCATTCATTTCTCTTCTGTTTTCAAATTGATATGATTTTTTGAAGTTGACCCATGCTTGTTGACTTTCACCATGCTTACTTGAATTTGGTTTGACTTCATGATTTTACTTGACTGCCTTCCTCTCATCCAAATGCCATGAAATTTTACATGCTTACCATGTTAGATGTTAGGATTGAGTGTGATTTATTTCATGATTTTTGAGATTGTTTGAGTTGACTTTTGAATGAAGTCTTGCTGTTGAACTATTTGTGCTTTCTCTTGCCATGCTTTGCATTCATTTGTGTATGAAATGACCATGATGCATGATATAATTATGAATCCAATTGAGAATGCTTCTTGAATGTTTAGACTTGGTTTGGGTTGACTTTTCCTTGCTGCCTTGACTTTTTCTTTCATCTTTGACCCTAGGCTAGTCCTAGTGGTCTTCTAAGCTTATGTTGAGTTCATCTGTTTCAGGTTAAGCACCAATGCCTTGAGGATCACTCAAATGTGTTTTAGTTTGATTGTTAAATGTGCTAACCTTTGTTTTGTAGGTGTGACTCACATACTTGAGTCTTTGTGCCTTGCACAATTGGTCCCTCTGTGGTTGACTTTTGGTTCATTTTCTTTTGACTTTGACTGTTGAGCTGTTTACTAATTGGTCTGACTTTTGCAGGTACTTTAGTTGCTTAAGTTCTCTGAACTTGCTTGCTTTGCTATTTAGCATTTGCTTTGAGGTATAATTACTTCTTCTTCATGTAGTCTGGAGACCCGGTCTGTTATTTGACCGGGCAAACTGTCTGAAGTCCTCCTTAAGAGGCAATGCCTGTGTTTGTTTATATTTGTCCCAAGCAGGAAAAGTCCTTCAAGTAAGGCAATTGGTGGAAGGTAGGGATAAGCAACCTATCCCCCACTATTCAGTGAGTCCTCTCTTTGCTCCCATTACATGGTTGAAGCATTGAGATAAATACCCAAGATCTAATCGAGTCAATAATGTGGAGAGAGTTCCTACTTTCTGAACTCCCACACTTCCTTTGATGCTCTCTCTGATATGAGATTGAAGCAATGAGGCACACCCCTCATCTCCTTTTCATCTGCTTCACCTGAGCCCCTCAATGGCCAGGTTAAGAGCGACCTTCACCTATTACAGTGGACTTTCAAAGTCAAACCCTCTTGTGTGAGCCCCCATTGTTTTGGCTATAGAGTGTGCTGTTTGATATTCATTGATTGATTGATTGCTTCATGTGCACTTGCCTGCTTGTATGCTATGCATTTATCATCATCATCAATTGCCATTAATGCATGATCATCTCATTTGCTTTTTGTGATGCTATCATTGTTGTTTGCCCATTGAGGTCAATTGTAAGTCCATTGCTTTGGCATTTGCTCCTGTGATATGGAAGGATAGAGTGTAAGACCTCATTGGTCACTCATATCTTCTGTTTTATCTGTTTGTATGGGAGGATACAGTTATAAGTCCCTGTAAGCTGGCATCTGTTATCCTGTGATCATAATTTGATCCGTTTGATTTGTATGTGAGGTTGCAGTTATAAGTCCCTGTAAGTTGGCACCTGCTTTCCTGTGATCATAGTTTGTTTTATCTGTTTGTATGAGAGGTTGCAATTATAAGTCCCTGTAAGTTGGCATTTGCATTCCTGTGATCATATTGTTGCTTTTGTTCTTGTATGTGAGGATCCATTGTAAGTCCCTGTAATGTGGCATTGGATTTCCTAGGACCATACTGTGGAGTTAACCTAAGTCCAGATAGATTGGCAGTTGACTTTCCATATTTTCATTCCTTTGTTTTCTTTTGAGGAGATTAGTGTAAGACCATTGAGTGGCTTCTGATATCCTGTTCTGTTTTAGGAGACTGGTGTAAATCCATCTATTGGTATCCGGTATCCGCCTTTATTTCTTTGTTTGAGGAGATTAGTGTAAGTCCATTGAGTGGCATCTGATATCCCATTTTGTTTTAGGAGATTGGTATAAGACCAGTGATTGGCATCCGATATCCGCTTTCTTGCTTGTCTGTTTTCTATTATCCATTGCATTCCAAAGGACACACTTGAATCATTTGCTATATGATTTCAAGAAGTGAACCTTCTAAGAAGTTTTACTATCCATCCTTCATCCATTCATCATTCATTATGTCCTAGACTTTTCACACTTTATCTTTCAAACTTGACATAAGTGTTGTGCAAACATCTTCATGTTTTCAAACTAAAAACCTGGACTCAAGTCCTTGACCTTTTTTTCAAACTTCATTTCATAATACTTCTTTGAATTGACCTTAATTATACTTTGACTCCATTTTCATAATCATAATCAGTAACTCCACCCATTCACTTGTTTTGGCTTTGTCCATTAATCTTTTCATACATGAGCTATAGGTTTGATTTATCTTAGTGGTTGATGTTAATCTCACCTTCTGTCTTTAGTGATTGAATTGTAAGCCTTCCTTGCCTATTATAGGGTTAACCCCTCCCTGGCAAGTTGAAGCTGTTCTCACATGGTGGACGTTGTTGTTTGCATAAGGTTGAGTTTTCTCCCGTGGATAACGTAAGACCTAGGGTTTGTGTTTAAAATTAAACCTAACCCACTTTTGGAAATCTTTTAGCCGAACTACGGCGTTCTGATCCTTACCTTTGATGGAAGGTACGTAGGCAACGGGTTCATCCGTTCGAACCCAATAACCCAATAAAAATGTATATTCTTTTCTCATCATCCCAATCATGTTTGCACAATCTTTATGTCATAACAAGTAATAATTTAGCATAACAAGTGTGAAAAGGGCTCCCTAGGAGTACCTAGGACGTAGTGGGTGCCTAACACCTTCCCATTGCGTAATTTACCCCTTACCCAGAATCTCTGATCTTTTTATTAGTTTTCTACGTGTAAAACTTCTTAGGCTTTTGTTCGCTTTTTAGCCAGTCCTTTGGATAAATAAAAGTGCGGTGGCGACTCGAAATTGAATGTATCTCTTAGCTTATGATTTAATCGATAGATCATATAGCGACGAATACACCGCTACAAGTACGTACGTCGACCGGGGCAACCCCTTACTCCCTTGTGTATGGTATGGAAGCAGTCCTACCTGTTGAAGTGGAGATTCCTTCTCTGAGGGTCTTGTTGGATGTCAAGCTTGACGAAGCTGAGTGGATTCGAACAAGGTTTAATGAGTTGAGCCTTATCGAGGAGAGACGGTTAGCAGCTGTGTGCCATGGGCAGTTGTATCAGAGAAGGATGAAGAAAGCCTTTGATCAGAAAGTTCGTCCTCGAAGCTATCAGACTGGTGATTTGGTTTTGAAGAGGATCCTTCCTCCCGGTACAGATAACAGGGGCAAGTGGACTCCTAATTATGAAGGTCCATATGTTGTTAAGAAGGTTTTCTCTGGTGGAGCCCTGATGCTTACAACTATGGATGGTGAAGATTTTTCGTCCCCTGTTAACTCAGATGCAGTAAAAAAATACTTCGCATAAATTGACCCGCTGGACAAAAAGAATAAAAGAGTCCAGGCAAAAAAGGGCATCTCGGCGGACCATAAAAAAAAAGGAAAAAGGTTCGGGCAAAAATTAGGGATAAAAATGAAAAGAATATGTACACCCGGTAAGTCGAAAACCCGCAAGGGCGGCTTAGGCAAAAATGGGTATCCCGGTGGATTGAAAACCTGAAAGGGCGATCCAGGCAAAAGAGGGATTAAAGCGAAGACTACAGTCTGAGTTATCTGTACTTCATCGCGCTTCATGGTCTACCATCTCGAAGGATGTGATCGGTCCAGTCATTCTTCTCAGAAAGCAAGGAATTTGGGGAGAAATTGATGATCTTTGAGTCATAACAGAATTGGGAAATAGTGGATGCCGTGTTCACATTGCCATTAGGATAGATTTTTCCTTTTGTGCACAATTACCTCTTTCTAGGACTTGCTTCCTGTTGTATTTGCCTTTTCAGGCCCATTTTCAATCCATAAAAAGTCGTTATTCAGATAAATTGCTCTCTTGTTTTTATGTTTTTATTTTACTGTTTTGTTTGCAAAAACGTCCGAATTTTTGATAAACATTGCATGTAAAAACATGAAGGCTAGACAGTAACGTGCAGAAAGATAAAACATTTGAAAGTCATTTTGAATATTGAGTACACTTGAGTGTATCTTGTCCATGCAATCCCCTGGGGCATGTACGTCTTGTTGGTTGCAGGTTATCTTTGGTTCCTGGCTGAAGCAGATAAGCCACGGTTTGTTCGGGATGTTGTCAGCACTGTCCAATAGTGTGAGAGGATGGGGATTCTGTTCCCCAACAAATGAAGCTAGTTCAGGACTTGTCTCCCTAGCATAGTCCAGATCAGGTATTCCTCAGCAGGATTGAGGATGTTTCCCCAACACGCTTGAATGGATGTTTCCCCAAGCAAGTCTGAAAGCTATTATAACTGTTTTTCCCCAACAGTTGGGTAGCAGGTACAAAGGCTTTTGTTTCCCCAGCTAGTCTGAAGATTGTTAATCCCCACCGAGTCGGAAAGTTGTTGTATCCCCGGTGGAGGTATCTATGAGTTTATTCCTCAGCAGTCGGGTATGAAGTAATCCTCAGCAGAGTTGTGAATGCCTTTCCCCATCAGGGTCGTGAATGTTTTCCCCTAGCAGATCTCCCCAACAGAGGTTTGTGTTGATGGTTTTCCCCTGTGAGTCCCCCAAGTGGATTGGATTCGGTGAAAATTATCCCCAGTAGAGTTTATTCTACCTGCGGATTGACAGCTATCCTCAGCAGAGGTGAGTATTGGTTGTTTCCCTAGCAGAGTCCCCAAGTGGATTGGCGTTGGTGAAGGTTGTCCCTGGTGGGATTTATCCTTTCTCCAGCAACAATGCTACTCCCCAACACGGTTGAGAGGTTGGCGAGTTCCCCATACAGAGACTCCCCAGTTGAGTTGGTTTCTCTGTCGTCCCAGAGTGTCAGATCAGCAATGAGCACCCCCAACAGTGCGTCTCCCGCAGAGTTGGAGGATCTATTCAGATTTGTGTGCTCAGCAGAGCAATCCGTTTGCTCTCCAGCAGGAGTTTTCATCATTCTGCATCTTGCATGTAGTAATCATTGCATCCTCAAAGCGCGTAACATTTCCATTCCATATGGAGCATTACGCCATAGAAAAACTCAAACATATGCATTCATATGTTACACCAGTTGGATCATATCCCCAGCAGAGGCGGATCATTGTTCAACATCTGTACGACACATTTGCTATAGTTGCTCTTGACAGACAACATTCAAGGTTGATTCTCCCCAGTGGGCTCCCCAATGAGATCCCCAGCAAGTGTTTAGCCTTGCCTTGACATATGTAGATGTCATCCTTGTGCTACCGGTAAGTGGCGCTTCAGCACCCGTGTGTGTTCTTTCTTTGGTGTCGGTAAACATCATCTTTCGATGTCGATAAACATCGAGTCTCATCCCAGTCATCAGTAAATGTCTGGTCTTGTTTCATTTCTGAACATCATCTTTCGATGTCGGTAAACATCGAGTCTCATCCCAGTCATCGGTAAATGTCTGGTCTTGTTTCATTTTTGAACATCATCTTTCGATGTCGGTAAACATCGAGTCTCATCCCAGTCATCGGTAAATGTCTGGTCTTGTTTCATTTTTGAACATCATCTTTCGATGTCGGTAAACATCGAGTTTTTCCCAGTCATCGGTAAATGCATGTTTGTGAAGTATTTCTCTATCAGATCCCCAGTAGAGTCGTCGGTAAACGTCTTGTCTGGTTCCAAATATCTTTTTCCTCCCCAGTTGGAGTTCGCCATCGGTAAATGGTACCGTTTTCCTTGATATCAGTTGTATATCAAGTCGACTATTCTCAAGATGCCATCGGTAAATGGCCTCGTCCTGCTTTGATATCGGTAAATATCGAATGCCCAGCTTAGCCGCCATCAGTAAATGGCCTCGCTTTCTGTGACATCTGTTTCCCAGCAGCCATCGGTAAATGGTCTCGCTGACGTTGATATCGGTAAATATCAAGTTGCTTTGAAGCCACCATCGGTAAATGGTCTTGCTTCCTTTTAATAGCAAATTCCCAGTTGAAGCCACCATCGGTAAATGGTCCTGCTTCTTTTGTTTGTTTCCCAGCAACCATCGGTAAATGGTCTCGCTGAAGTTGATATCGGTAAATATCCAGTTCCCAGCTAAGTCGCCATCGGTAAATGGCCTAGCTTTCCTTTGTATCATCTCCCGCAGAGTGCAAATTTCTACGGTTCTTTGGTATTCAATCCATGTTTACCTTGAAGGTCTGACAGCCGTTGCTCTCATCCGTTCAGGTTCCCAGTTGATTGAATAGGGGCAGCTGTAGTACCTCAAATTTGCACCTCCCTTTTGTATATACATTTTCATTTTTAGGTCATTAACACTGCATTCATATTGCATAGTCCATTACATCTCATCAGTCAAGACTGGTCAGGAGATTCAACTGTGCAAGGCAACAAGAGCATTTTCCATGAGAGCAAAGCCCTAGGGTGGTTCCAATGAGCTTACATTACCCAAGGATCATTTTGAAGTAGCTTGACCAAGTGTTGAAGGCTCAGAACTCATCAGTGCATGTGCAAATCATCTAAGGCCCATAAAAGTCAACAGAAGTCAACTGCAAGTCAACTATGGATTTGGATGTGGGAAGTGGTTAGAGATGCTTCATTCATGTTCAAACAAGTGTCATTTGACCTTTCAAACATTCATATGGAAGAATTTGAAGTCAGGTTAAGAATTGCCCAAAATAGCAAGTGACTTATAATTTGAAATTTCCAAAAATGGCAAGGTTTTCGACCAACTTCAACTCAACTTTCCAACATCAAAGAAGCTTCAAATGAAATTTTGTCCAACATGAAAGTTGAAGATATTTCTCTCCCACTTCCAAAAAGTCCAAGATCATGGATTTATGATGTGTGGATGAGAAGTTATGATCAAATCATGACAAAGGGTGCTTGAAAATTCAAGTGGGCATAACTTTTGAACCAAAGCTCCAAAATGAGTGGTTCTTTTTGCATTTTGTTCATCATGACTTGTAGTTTCCAAATATCTCATTCATGGATTGAAATTCTTTTGCATAATGATGTGCTCACTCATGAAGTTTTGTGAGGGAAAATTTCATAAAATCATTTTGGTTGATCATATGCATAAAAAACCAATTCAAAAGCTTGCATGGGCTTGTTTTAAGTGATTTTGGGCCTTATTCTGGTATTGTTCACGCATGCATGAAGTGCATGAGGTGAAAATACCATTTTGCACGTACACCTCACAAGTTGCTAATCTCAATTGCATTTGGCTTAAACATGATTTCAGCATCATTAGGAAGTGGTATATATTGTTAATCACAACTGTTTTCATCATGAACACTCATGTTCAGATCTAGATTCAAGAATCATCAAATTTTTTCTCTCAAAATATTTTTCAAATTCTCCACACAAGAACATTTTCCATTGATTGATTCATGCTCATGAGGTGTTTTTGAGGAGATTTGGACGTGGAATCAAAGCGAATCGTGCCATATTGAACCAGATTCAAAGCTTGAAGCATCCACGGAGTTTGCAAATTGAGCTGGATTCGTGCATACTTGAGCTTCAAATTCATCATCAATCACTTCAATAAGCATCGTGGAGGAGATTTGAGGCTTGGCTGAGCTTGTAGCGCGCGATTCAAAGGTGCTGCTCTTCAAGAGGTCAGGATTCGACCTCTCTAATTCTCTAATTCATTCTTATATTTGTATAGATCGTTCATTGGTGATGATGCTGGTACAAATTTTGAGTGAAATAGTGCAATATTCGCAAAGTTATGCTTGGTTGAAAGTTTGATGCAAATTCTTCTTTTCTTCGATTTGAATGATGTATGATGATTCATGTTAAATTGATTGTTGAGCTTCAAATTCATCATACTTGAGCTTCAAATTCATCATCAATCACTTCAATAAGCATCGTGGAGGAGATTTGAGGCTTGGCTGAGCTTGTAGCGCGTGATTCAAAGGTGCTGCTCTTCAAGAGGTCAGGATTCGACCTCTCTAATTCTCAAATTCATTCTTATATTTGTATAGATCGTTCATTGGTGATGATGCTGGTACAAATTTTGAGTGAAATAGTGCAATATTCGCAAAGTTATGCTTGGTTGAAAGTTTGATGCAAATTCTTCTTTTCTTCGATTTGAATGATGTATGATGATTCATGTTAAATTGAATGTTGATCTTGAATGTACATGGAATGAGGAATCGATTGGTATAGGTTTTGTTAATTTCTGGACACTTTTTTGATTTTCTGGAAATTCAGATGAAGTTCATCTTCATCTTCATCTTCAACCTATGAGGTTCATAGCATTTCCAGGTTTAGCTACGAATTGTTCATGTCCAGCTACGGATTTGCTACGAAATTTTGAATTAGCTACGAAATTTGGAAACACGCCAGGCTTAGGGTTCAAGACCAAAACGCTGTCGTTTTGGTTAAGCGCCAATTTCAAATTCGCCCATGGTTCGATACTGAGCGAGCGAGTTTTTCAAACTACCTTGCCATTTTTCACCTTTCCCTCCTATTTTCCAATGCTAGCTCATTTTTGATTTCAAATTTTTCCATCAACTTCAAAAATCATATAAAATAGAAAAATGCATCAATTTCACTCCAATTTTTTGCATGATGCTCCTTATCCTGTCTAGTTTTTTATGAGCATGAGTTTGCAAGTTGTGCTTGGCTGAAAAATATTTTTTTCTAGGATGATTGAATACATATGCATGTGTGATATTGCCTTGATCTTTCCCTCATAAAATGCTCAAAAATAATCCAATGGCTTTGAAATTTTGTGTGTAGTTTCTTAACATGTTGATGAACATTTTGGTTTTGGTTTGATATTTTTCCCATGATCCAATTCTGTTTTATGCTCATGCTAACTTGGTGTGACAATTTGTGTCACACATTTGGTTGTCTAATTTGTACAATGTGATTGCCATGCCAAATGATGTCCAATGCTTCTGATTTTTTGTGTGATGGATGTTATGGATGTCTAGATTGCTCATGTTTATTTCCAGATTTTTTTGAATCATTTCTGTTTTGATTGAGATTTTTCATTCATGTTGATCATTTGGATGCCTTGAATTGGTCATTGATTTATCTTGCACATGAAATGAACTTGCTTATGGATTATGATTTGGTTCTTTTTAGGACTTATTCTTGAGTGATTAAGCATGCTTTGTGTTAAGTTTGAGCTTCTGTTTTGGATTTTTGATCCTCTTTTGACCCTAGGCTTTGACCTAGTGGTTTGAACTTACCATTTGAGTTGTGATTTCAGGTTCAAGTGTACATTTCCATGATTGGAGTGGATCCTTCATTTGAGCTTGATTATTGGTTGTTGTTGGCTAACCTTTGTGTGTTTTGTAGGCTTTGAGGACAATTCATTTATGTTATGCTAATGCCTTGCACCATTGTTGCCTGATTGGATTTGTCTGTCTGTGTGATATTAACTGTTGATTGTTTGTCTGTACAGTTGTACTGATTGGCTTAGATGTTTCTACAGGTACATAAGTTGCTTTGAGTTCATTTGAACTTTCTTTGCTAGCTTGTGGTTTGCTTACCGCTGAGGTATAATCTCTTAGACTTCATGTAGTCTGGAAGACCTGTCCTGTTATGTGGGCAGGCACCTATCTGAAGCCCTCCTTAAGAGGCAATGCTTGTGAATGTTTAATTTTGTGCCAAGCAGGTAAAGACCTCTTTAGAGGCAATTGGCAGATAAAAGGGATGTGTAATCCATCCCCTGGTACCCAGTGTGTCATTCACTTTGCTCACACACCATGTGTTGATGCATTGTGAATAAGAACCCAAGATCTTGTAGTGTCAGTCATCTGTGGAGAAGAGTTCCTACATCCTAAACTCCCGCACTTTCTATTTGAGTCAAGCTCTCCCAGGCCACGGATAAGAGTTGTGAGGTCTTACCCTCACTTCCTATTTCATCTGCTTCACCCTAACGCTCAATGTTAGGGTTAAGAGCTAAAAACACCCCATTCCAGTTGGCTTGTTTCTGCAGCCTAACCTTGTATGAGCCCAATTGCTTGCATATAGTGTGTGTGATTGCCTTATTGTGCTTGTTTGTTTGATTGTGCTGCTTAGGATAGCTTGCTCCCTATGCAAGTTAGGATAGAAACCTCAACCTAGAACCATTGCGGATTACATGATAACTATTAGGCTCGAGTCAGGCTCCCTTCTAGTTTGTCATTTCCCAGTCTCTGGTTAGGATAGAAGTTCTTTCCCTGTTTAGGGGAACTACGTCGCCCTGATCCTCATACCAGATGAGGTACGTAGGCAGGAGATGAGCAGATCTCCCCGGGCGCCCTTTTTCTTTTTCAACCCTTTGTGTGTGTTGGAGTCTGACATAAGTCCAGCGATTGGCAGTTGGTTTCCTGTGTCTTGTTTGCTTGTTGGAGTCTGACATAAGTCCAGCGATTGGCAGTTGGTTTCCTGTGTGTGTTTGTTGGTTCGGAGTCTGATGTAAGTCCAGCGATTGGCATTCGGTTTCCATGTTTTCCTGTTTGTTGGAGTCTGACATAAGTCCAGCGATTGGCAGTCGGTTTCCTGTGTGGTCTTGTTTGGCGTGCGTTAGCCGAGCTACGAGTGCTCTGATTCTTCTCCGGACAGAGAAGATACGTATGCATAGGATGCGATATCCTAGCGAGCACGTTTCCCCTGTCCCGAACTACGTCGACTCCGATGTCTGTGCTTGACAGATTACGTAGGCCCAGGACGCGATATCCTGCCGAGTCCCGTTTTTCCATCTTGCCGTGTTTGTTTGTAGTGTGTGTGCAGTTTGTGAGCAGTTCTTTAGCAACCTTTCTTCTATTCTTTCTGAGCGTGGATCCCGTCGAGTACGACGGATGCGTAGGGGTGCTAATACCTTCCCTTCGCATAACCGACTCCCGATCCCATCTTTCTCTGATCGCGAGACCATGTTCTTTCCAGGTTTACTTCGAGCGTTTCCTTTCCCTCCTTTGGGATAAATAACGCACGGTGGCGGCTTTGTTGTTTCGTTTTCCCGCCGGTTTTTCGCGTAATGCGACAGCTGGTTATGTAATGGGAAGGTTTTAAGCACCCAAAACATCCTTAGTACTCTAAGGGAGCCCTTTTTACAAAGTGTATTGTAGGTTGATATTTGTGAAAATATTTGTGCTTTTGGTTAGTAAACAAGATAAGAAAAGCAATAATATACAATTCAAGCATGCTTGGTGGTCTCAAACCAACTCATGCAAGTCCCAACCCTAGGGTAAGGAACCAAGATGCTATGATCCTTGAGGCAATGCAATGAGCAATGATTATGATGTCATGATGGATCTTAGGGTCAAAATTAGGGTCTTATAGGATATTATCAGAGATAGTTATTGAATCCAATAAGAATTTGGAGCGACCATCACTCACCTTTTTCTTTTGTTTGTAGTCACATGAATTTGCTCTTGTTGAGGATTTTGATATTGATCCTCTTGTTTCTTTTGTTTTTCTTTCCCTTACTTTTTCCTGGGCTGATCCTTTGGGTTTTCATCCCAGCGGGATGCCCTAAGGTTTGCCTAAGTAAATCTTGTTTTCAAGCTCTTGACTTATCGGGAGTTTGATTTGCTTTTGATTTTTTCCATTTTATTTCATCTTTTCTTTTGGAGCAAATCCTGTGATATTCTACATGTTTTATTTGTTGCAAGGTTCTTGACTATCTCACTCCTTTTGTTGGTAAGGGATAACCATTCTGGATTTGTGATCCCATCCTCTTGAGAGGAATATAATATGATTGATCACTTGATGGAGTATTCTCCTTCTAAAATTTGAACGCAAGGTTAAACTAACTAAAGACTACCCTGCCCCTAGTTAAACACGAGGATTTTATCTATTAAAGAGAGAAAGTCATACTTCAAGGCCCAAAGGGGTTGACTAAGGATTAACTTCCTTATATCTCCGGTGTTTAGGGATTCGAACAATGACTTACATCATCAACACAATCTTATTCAAAAGCATACATGCCACGATCTTGTGCATTTTATTGCATCATTCTCTTTTGATTTTGCTTGAGAAACTATTTAATACTGATGAATAAAATATGAGTGAACACAAATGGATTTAATAAAAACATGCACGTTTATCTCTTATGACAATTATTCAAAAACAAACAAGTTCATAATTGAACAATAAATTGACATACAAGAAAATATTACAAATGAAAAGATTGAAAAACAACATAATTATTGGCATGATTGGCCTCATTATTCTGCTGGAGATGCAACCTTAGTTATGACCTTTCTTCATCAATGACCACACTCACCCTCCTCAATCTTGAGATTAGGCTCTTCTTTAGTGAAAGTCAGAACCTTTTGATCCATAAGTTCTTGTACCCTAGCTTTGAGAGGCTAACTTTCTCGGTAGAATATCCTATATGCCCGACATGGTAGGCGCACGAGGCATTAGGATTGTGCTCTGTATGATACGGGAAAGTGGCAGGAGAAATCTCTCTTGGCATAATGAGTCCTTGCTGGACAAGGTAAGGTAGCAACTAAGCATATGTCATAGAGATCTGATCACATTGAGGATGCTTCCTATCATAACAATTGGTCTACCTTTTCCCTTGATGGTTACATGGCGCTATTTGTTGTCTTTGTAGAGCTTGAGCCTGAGGAGGCTGCTGATATTGGGACACAACACCATGTGGGGATGAGTAGTATGGCATAGGCACCAAAAGTATTTGCGATTGAGGATGATTCTAAGGAGTAACCATTGGTGGGAACATCTTAGCAGAGTGCACCAAACAAAAATTGACTATATGACTAAAAGTTTGACCATACTAAGCTCCAAGTGGGACATAGGGTGCCATAGTATAGGTATACTGAGATGCAACAACAGTAGAAGATGATGCCCCAAGATAGGCCAAAGGCATTCCAGAGTGATATCCTTGGTTCTGATACTTAATAGAAGGTTGGACCACAGGTGGAGGAACTTTCACATGAATCGGAGGACCCTTTATTTCAAACCTATTCTCAATAGACGCCTCAGCAGTTGCATGTGTAAAGCATAACAACTTTTGATTCATGAGCTCCTGAACTATGGCCTTGAGAATATGACAAGTTTTTGTAGAGTGCCCTACGTATCTGTAAGATCCCAATTTTGACCCTAAGATCCTTCATGGCATCATAACATTGCTCATTTGCATTTGCCTCAAGGATCATAGCATCTTGGCTTCTTAACCCTAGGGTGGGATCTTTTGAGAGTTGGTTTGAGATCACCAAGCATGTTTGAATTGTATATTATTGCTTTTCTTATTTTGTTTACTAACCAAAAGCACAAAAATATGTCACTAACATCTTTTGTTTGTAGCTTGAGCAGTCACAAGATCCAAGGCTCATAGGTGGCCCCATGCTCATTGAAATGGCTAGGTGAAGATGAAAGCAAGCATGGAAATGGTTCCCAAAGCTCTCATCCATCAAATATTCCTCCCAAGTATCTTCAATTCATCATTTTGATCAAAGCAAACCAAGGGGTTTGAGGCTTGTTTCTCAAGGAAACCCTAATTCATCTGTTCATCAACTGTGCCTTGCTCATGAAGCAACCTCAACCCATGATCAAATACAATCAAGGGAAGTTCTTCCATTCATCATTTCATGCATATTTGAACTTATTTGAGTGTCCTCAATCATCAATTCATCAAAATATGAGGTTTGGACTTGAGAAGTTGATCAGTCAATTCATCTGACTATTTTGAAGTACACTGAGACCTAACTTTTAATGTGTTTGTCAAATGGAGATGATCCCAAGAGAAAACATGTTCTTAAGAACCATATGAACAACTTTCATGTTCATCAAAAAAAATTTAAAGCTTGGAAGATCATCATCCATTTCAAAACATTATGGGTCATTCTGACTGAAACCCTAATTTTAGGTCAACTTCGCAAGAGCATAACTCATTCATTTTTCATGATTTTGAGGTGGGATCAAATTAATTGGAAACTTTAAGATGTCCACTTCAATTGTTATGTTGAACAAATTTTCAAAATACTAAAATAAATACATGTGATAATGCAAAACATTATAGGTCACTTTGGACCAAAGGCATTGAAATGTGAAAAAGTCCAACTTCAAGTGCCCATAACTTCTTCATCAAAAATCCAAATGATGAAAAATTTAAGTACAAATTGATTGTCTTGAAAAGATATACAACTTTGATGATGAAGGTTTTGTCATTTGGAGCTTGCATCAATCAAACATAAGGGTTTGAAGTTTGGCCATTTTTGAAATCTTCACATATGCATGTTTTGCACCTTATACTTCATGATCATTTTTCACCAATTTCCAAATGTCAAATGAAGTTTTGGTCAACATAACAATTAATCCTCATGCCAAAAGCTTTCCAACCATTACCCCATAAGGCTATGGTTCAGTTTTGAAAATGCCATTTTCGAAGGGATGAACATATTGGTGCATTTTTGGAAATCAATTGAATTTGCATTGCATGAGCTCAGCACACTACATCTGCACGTCCATTCTGATTCTATTTGGCATAAGCTTGCAAATCCAAGTGGAATTGGGCCCTCCATGCGCCTGTACAGACCCATGCATGGAGGCCCTTTCCATCCATGCACATGAAATGCTCATGCATTCAACTACATTGTGCTATAAATAAGTGCTTCAGGCTTCTCATTTAGACAACCTAAGGGCGCCTTACATGCTGCACGAGTCATTCCTCAACCATACTCAAAGGAACTCACCTCTTTCTTTCAAAAAATTCAGATCTAAAATTCAGTTTCCTTGATTGATTTTTAGATCTACAGTTCCTAAGCCTTGCTCACCTTGATCCATAAAACACACTGCAAGCTTAAGCATCAAGAGATCGTGCTCTCAAGTTCTTCATTTCAGAGGTTTACTTCAGAATTGGTTTTCTTCGAATCTACTTGTATATTGCATATTTCTTGTTATTGTTGGGTTGTCTGAAGTCCTCTCCATAGAGGCAGTCATTTTGTGCTTTGAATTGTTGAAATCCAACAAGTTTCAGTTGAACACCACAAAATTCAAGCTCTGATTCCTCTTTCTATGGAAGCCTAGGGTTGAATTGGTTGGTACAAGGGTGATGTACATCACCCCAGCTTTTATTTGATACCTGGATCGTGTCATTTGGCGGAGTTTTAATCTCTGCAAATTTTGGCCGATGTCGAAAGTTGGCCGGAGAAGACGGTGGTGTACACCACCGTCTGGTCTCCAGATTAAATCATGGTCGTGCATTTTATTTTCCAGATTAGATCTGAGTCATTCAATGTTATGACCTAATTAATGGCAAGGTGTGATTGCATTGACTGAAGTGTTTGGTAGGCGCGCATGTGTGATCCGTGTGATTTGCCAACTCATTTAATGAGCTTCATCCAACGCTCCTTGTTTTTTCACATTTTTATTTCTGATTTCAATTTTCTTTTTATTTCTTTAATTTCCTTTTCATTTCAAAAAATCATATCTCCTTCATTATTGGTCCAAAAAATGTGAGACCAATTGCATTTTTCTCCTTTTAAATTCTAGTTTCTGAAAATGATTTTTAATATTTTTTATTTTATCATTTGATATTTCTTCTGAATTTTCTCTTTTCTGGTTATTTTTAATTCATTTTAAATAGTTTTTATTATTCAAAAAATACAAAAATATTTTTCCAACCTATTTGAATGATGATAGATCTATGAAAAATATTCTCATCAATTTATTAATTGATTTGAGATTTATTTGAGATTTTAATTCAATTAGGTTATTTTTATGCATTTTTAATTGATTAAAAATAGTTTTTGACTTCTAAAAATGCTGAAATTTTTTGTCAAACTTTGTTTGACCTTGTTGAACTTAGGATAATTCACTTGGACTTTTTCAAAGTTGATTTGAAGTGAATTTGAAGTTTGACCTTTTTTTATTATTTTAATTCAAGTATTATTTTAATTTTTGAAAAATACCAAAAACATTTTATTTGTTTCTTGACTCCTAATCTTCATTTTGCTTCTGTTTACTATTGTTTGACCTTGATTTCATATCTCTTTGGTCAATGCTTGTTGGTTACCTCATTTCATTCTCATTAATGCACTTTATTATTCATCTTCTTCTTCTTCTTCTTCTTCTTTTTCTTTTTTGATCAATGAGTTAAAGATTGGTGGTTAGCCTTGATGTATGGGAGGTTTAACCTTCCTTGATTCAAATCTAATTCATCTTGATCATGGATCAAGTGAATGGCTTTGCATTAAGGATAGGTTGCTTCCTAATCAAGCAAAGAACCTAAATCAATACAAGATCATTTCTCATCTTCTTTTGGCATGGCAAGTTGTAGGAGCTTGATTCACTAATCAAGATCTCTAACTTGTGTTGTTGCCTACATTTTATTGACCGGCCTCAAGTAGTTGTGAGTTCTACATAAGTCCAATTATGATTGCTTAACATAGCGCTAAATTGCCTTATGGCACACTAATACTAACACTAACCATTAACCATTAAAATTTAATTCTTGCACTTTACATTTATGCAATTTACTATTCTTGTACATATTATTCATTTGCTTTTGCCGTTTGCTCATTTGAGCACATGTTTATGTTAATGCAATTTGCCTTTTGCTCACTTGAGCACATAATTGTGTATATACTATTGCGCTTGTGTTTTGTTTTGATTATTGTGGACCAAATGCAAAAAATGGACAAAAAGGACTTAGACTCTAGGAAATTCCCTATGCAAAATGGAGTAAAAGGCTTTAATGTTGAAGATGGATTAGAAGGACCAAATCTCTAAACTCACTCTTGTCCATTCTTGATTTGCTTCATGGAACCTTTTGATGTGTGTTCTTTTGTGCTAGGGGATTCTTATTTGAGCCAAATTAAAGAACCATTATCATGTGCTTCTAAAGTGAGAGATACAAGAGCCATTGGAAGATTCCTAAGAGCTTTGCTTGATTGATTGATTGCTTGAGTATACACTTATTTTCTTGCTTATTCCAAAGGATGGGAGCTACTTGGATCATCAATATGATCTCAAGAAAGGAACTCCATGTGTGGTCTTGTTTCTTATCCTTCATCTCTTGTATGTTTAGGACTTAGCCATTCTTCTTCTTCCCTCTACTCTAACCCAAGCCAAAACTTTTGTGCAAACATTAACATTTGTTTTCAAACATTAGAAACCTAAGCATTATGCTTTTGATTTTAAAACTTTCTTTTGATAACACTTATTTTGAATTGAATCTTTAAGTCAACTTTGACCATGTTTTGTAAATACTTTTCATTGGTAAATATAACCCATTCAAATATTTTGTGGTTTCACTGGCCACTTCTTATCAAAAACTTTTTAGACCCTTTAGCTATTGGGTTTGAGTTATCCTTGAGGTAGATATAATACTCACCTATATCCTTAGTGATGGACAATGAGTCTTCCATGCTTATTATAGGATTAACCCCTCACTAGCATGTTGAAGCTATCCTCACATGGTGGATTTGTGGTTTTAGGTTGAGTTTTATCCCTTGGATAACAAAAGACCTTAAGGCTTTTGGACCAATCAATTCACCAACTTGTTTTGAGATTTTTACCCCGAACTACGAGGTTTTGATCCTAATCTTTTTTAAGATGGTACGTAGGCAATGGGTGTATCCATTCAAACACAAATTTGTAAATAACTTGTATATTCTCTTCTTATCTCCCCAATCATGTTTGCACAAACAAATTTTCACAAAATACCAACCTTACAACAAGTGTGAAAAGGGCTCCCTAGGAGTACCTAGGATGTTTTGGGTGCTTAAAACATTCCCATTGCATAACCAACCCCCTTACCCCGATCTCTGACATTTTTATTAGTTTTTGATTCGATAAAACCTCTCAGTTTTTGTTCGCTTTCTAACCTTTCCTTTGGATAAATAAAAGTGCGGTGGCGACTAGACTTGTATGGTTTACTTTTGATTTAGTCAATAAATCTAAAGGTAACGAATACCCCGCTACAGAAAAATGGCGACTCTGCTGGGGATTTTTGCCTAGTGGGTTTTGCCTACTTTTCATATTTGTTGTATTGTATTGTATATTATTTTGTGACATATTTTTGTGCAATTTGGGATTACTGTATTGTATGTAATGATTGAATTGCTTGATATATTAATTCGTTGTATGCTTGGTGATCTTTGTGAATGAGTTCTATACCCGAACTCGAGTGCACTTAGGATAGGAGAATGACATAGTCTTGTTGACTTGTGTGGAGTTATTCCTTAGCAAGTTGACTTGCAAGCCCATTCACTTGGTGGAGGTCATGTTGGGATCAATAATGTCACACGAGTAGTCGAGGTTAGGCATTACTCTTTCCAATATAGACCTTAGAAGCCAAGGGCCTTAGTTTACCAAGCCCATCTTGGCCTATTTTTAGGACATAGTGCAAAAGTCGTTCAAGTGTAAGATTTGATACGATTGTTACGCGATACTACACTCATAAGAGTCTCTCTTGAGAATATTTTTGGAATACGAGTAGTCGTTTATCCGATAATATCCGAAAGATGGGATGATGACTATGGGAACCTCTTGTAGAACATGTTTGGCAGGTTTTAAACCCTAGTACACTCCCTTTGGGTGGTTCTTAACCGAGACTCCATGCTCGTGACTTGCAACAAACCCTTGATTAATGGTTGATCCGTACTTGTGTATCCTTAATATCAATGGAACTTGGGTGTTGATAAGGTGTACACCATAATCCACAAAAATGGATGATTTATATTAAGGATGACTTGATCCATCCCATGACCTTTGTGTGGTGTGCTTTGCATGATCCTTGAGTGTGATTGTTGCATCCATGCATTCATGCACCCATTTGCATCCATATCATCAATAATGAGAAAATTTTCAAGGAACTTAAGAGGTCTATTTGCAAATTTTCAGACATGGATAGACAAAGAAGGAATACCAAGAAGTACAGTTTCAGACAACCCGACTTGAAAGAGCTAAGGAATTTGACATCATATGTATTAGATTCCTTGGATTTCAAGGCTCATCATGGGAAGCTTCTATCTATTCTGGCTACTCAAGTGGATGAAGGTCTGATGAGTGTATTGGTGTAGTTCTATGATCCCTTGTACCGTTGCTTCACATTTCCGGATTTTCAGCTTTTGCCTACGCTTGAGGAGTATGCTTATCTTGTGGGCATACCTATCCTGGATCAATTGTCGTTCAGTGGCTTAGAGAGGATTCCTACTTCTCAAGAGATAGCTGATATGTTGCATATAGATGAATCTCTGGTTGATGCTCATATGACTACCAAAGGTGGAATTCAAGGTCTCCCTTCTGAGTTCCTCATCGCTCAAGCTACTTTATATGGGAAGGCCATGAGTGAGGACGCCTTTGAGGCCATATTTGTACTTCTAATCTATGGGCTAGTGTTATTCCCCAACATCGACAAGTTTGTGGATGTGAACGTTATTAGGATTTTCTCTACTCTTAATCTCGTTCCGACTCTGTTGGGTGACACTTACTTTTATTTGCATATGAGGAATGCAAAGGGTGGTGATACCATTGTATGCTGTCTGCCTCTGTTGTACAAGTGGTTTATTTTGCACTTGCCGCAGACGGTCGCCTTCAAGGAAAACAAAGGATGTCTACGGTGGTCCACGAGACTTATGTCTCTCACTAATGATGATATATTTTGGTATAACCGTGTATATGATGGTGTGCAGATTATTGACTCTTGTGGTGAATTCTCCAATGTGCCCCTTCTTGGTACATGTGGTGGGATTAACTACAACCCTATTTTGGCACGTCGTCAGCTGGGGTTGCACCTAAAGGATAAACCTAATAACATTCTATTAAAGGGTGTATTCTTTCAGGAGGGTAAAGATCCCCAAGGTTTGAAGGGCAGGATGGTTCGCGCTTGGCGCAAAATCCATAGGAAGGGAAGGAAGGAGCTTGGTCCGAAGAACTGTATTACTTTGGAACCCTATACCTTGTGGGTGAGGAGGAGAGCTTCCGAGTACCTTATGCCCTATGAGTATCCGAGACCTACACCTTTGGTTGTGGCTGGGCCTTCAACCCTCCCTGACCAAGGAGTAGAGGAGTGGAGAGACGAAGATCGTTCACGTGCTTGGCTCCGTGAACGAGAGGAGTTACTTCAGCAACTTAGAGATAAGGATGCATTGATAGAGTTTCTTGAGCATCAGGTTATCGATGAGCCTGATGATGTGGTGACCTCTCTTCTTCCCCAGTCTTCCAAGTTCTGGAAGAGGAAGTATGATCGACTTGCCAAAGAGAAGGCAAATATGGAGGCAACCTATGAGAGGGAGGTGAAGAGGCTTCGTGCAGCTTATCTTCCAGTCTCCGGAGCTTTAGATGATTTTTTGTAGGGTTCCATAGGATGTTCATTTTCCTTCTCCCTTGTATTGTATTTGGTTACCAAGACTGTACTTCTTTGGTGTAAAAATATTTTCCAGATATTATTGATGTGATATTTCCATATATGTCTAAATAATTAATATTTTCAATATTTGCAAATAGGACCCTAAAAGTTCCTCTGATAAATAAAATAAATCATATGCACAAGAGTTGCATGCATCATGTGCATAAGAAGGTTTTGCTCCAGGCTTCTTGTTCAATGGTCTAACTATGTGTTCTTCATTTATTTTGAAGACAAGCTGACTCACCGGTACTGCACTCGAGCCAACACTTCAAGACTGATGGATCACAGAGAGCAAGAGAACCGTGAACTCAAGGAGGAAGTGGCCAGATTGACTGCCCTGATGGAGTCTTTCATGGCTGCCCAAAGTCAGTCGTCTCCGACACCTTCTACTCCTCCCCAGAGAAAAGTCATCTCTGAGATTGCCTCTTCAACAGTGCCTGCGGCCAGCGCCCACTTTGCACCAACTACTACGCCAGTCGGGTTTCCCTGGGGGATGCCTGCCAATTTTGTTTCTGAGGGTCTTGCCCCCCATTTGCTTCTCTGCCAGCATCTAGCCCGGTCCTCGCCGTTCCACCTCTTGTCGTGCATATTATGCCAAGAGTAGACGACACCATCTACCACTCTGAGCCGTCTGAGGGCCCAGATGTCTATGAAAAGATGGATTCAATAAATGATCGGTTTCTTGAGCTCCACAAGGAACTCAAATATCTCAGAGGAAAGAACCTCTTTGGCAAGTCTGCTGCTGAACTCTGCCTGGTTCCGAATGTTAAAATCCCTGTAAAGTTCAAAGTTCCTGACTTTGAAAAGTACAAGGGACATACTTGCCCTCTCAGCCACCTGGTTATGTATGCAAGGAAGATGTCGACTCAAATCGACAACGATCAGCTCCTTATTCATTATTTTCAGGACAGTATGTTCGGTGCTGCCCTGAGATGGTATATGGGCTTGGACAACACGAACATCCGATCCTTCAATGACCTTGGCGAAGCTTTCGTCAAGCAATACAAGTATAATGTGGATATGGCTCCCGATAGGGATCAATTGAGAGCCATGTCCCAAAAGGACAAGGAAACTTTCAAAGAGTACGCCCAGAGGTGGCGAGAGCTAGCAGCACAGATTATGCCTCTGCTGGAAGAGAAAGAAATGACCAAGATCTTCTTGAAGACCTTGGGTTCATTTTATTATGAGCAGATGATTGCTAGCGCTCCTTCTGATTTCACCGAGATGGTGAACATGGGGATGCGTTTGGTGGAAGGAGTCAGGGAAGGGCGTCTGACTAGAGAAGAAGGCTCTTCTTCCAAACGACATGGGACGTTTGTAAAGAAGAAAGATGGTGAGGCACATGTTGTGACCTCCCATATCAAACCAAGAAGACCCTCAGTAAGGAGGAAGACCGTGCGTCCCGTTGGTAATCAGCATCAGGTGGCTCACATAGCACCCGTTTTCAGAGAAAATCAGCACTATCAACATAATAACCAGCAACAACAACATCAACAATATCAACAACAACAGCACCAACCTCAACAGCAGGCCTACCAGCCTCGAAACAACAATCCGACTAGTACCAGCTATGAGAGGAAGAGGGTCACCTTTGATCCTATTCCAATGACCTACGCAGAGTTATATCCCTCTTTGATAGAGAGGAAACTGATTACTCCAGGCGACCCACCGGCTATACCTACCAACCCTCAGTGGTGGTATAGGCCCGAGCTACATTGTGTGTATCATTCCGGTGCCCCCGGACATGACGTGGAAAACTGTTACCCGCTGAAGACCGAGGTTCAAGACCTTGTGAGAAGTGGTATCTTGTGTTTTGAGGACATAGGTCCCAACGTTAAGAAGAACCCATTGCCCGAGCATGGGAAATCTACTGTCAACATGGTCCATGGCTGCCCTGGTAAATATAAGGTCAAATATGTCAGCCATTTTCGACAATCATTGGTCGAGATGCACAGACTGTTGTGTGAATACAGTCACTACGAGCACGACTAGGACAGATGTCGTGTTTGCACTGTCAATCAGAGGGGATGTCGCCAAGTCCGTAAAGACATCCAAGAAATGTTGGATGAAGGTGTAATTGAAATACTTCAGAATCGAGATGTTGATGATGATGAAGTCAATGTGATATCACCAGTATTCAGGATCCCTGAGCCTGTTGTCATTCGATATGATGGCAACAAACAGACGACTTCTCCCTCTCTGATAATTAAACCAGCTGGCCCCGTGTCATACTCTTCTGATAAAGTTGTCCCCTATCGTTACAATGTTGTGGCATTGGAAGATGGAAAAGAGGTGCCCCTGCCCTCTACTTTTGTTGTTAATATCACAGATGTCAGCGGCCTGACCCGTAGCGGTCGTGTTTTCTCGGCTCCGCCGAAACCCCAGGCTGACATCCGAAGGACTGATGTTGCTAATTGTGTTGTGCGCCCGGTTGGGAATACTGTTATTGCTCCGAATCCAACACTTATTGATAATAAACCTGCCACTGTTGTAAGAACTCCTGTCTCTGCTGGCCAGAATTGCACCATGAAAGAAGATTGTGATGAGATGCTAAGGCTCATCAAAAGGAGTGAGTACAACGTTGTAGATCAGCTTCTACAAACACCGTCAAAGATCTCTATGCTATCTTTGCTTATGAACTCAGAACCACACCATGAAGCTCTGCAGAAGGTGTTGGATGTGGCGTATGTAGACCATGACGTCACAATAGAACAATTCGATAGTATTGTTGCAAACATTACCGCTTGTAACAATCTGAGATTTTGTGATGCTGATCTCCCTGAAGAGGGAAGAGACCATAATTTGGCACATCACATATCTATGAGCTGCAAGGATGATGCCATGTCTAATGTGCTGGTAGACACTGGATCGTCACTGAATGTGTTGCCAAAGTCCACTTTGGCTAGATTGTCATACCAGGGGCCTCCCATGAGGCAGAGTGGAGTAGTGGTAAAAGATTTTGATGGATCCCGCAAAATGGTGATTGGAGAGGTTAAACTCCCAGTCAAGATTGGACCAAGTGATTTCCATATCATTTTTCAGGTCATGGATATCCACCCATCATATAGCTATCTGTTGGGAAGACCATGGATTCACGAGGCAGGCGCCGTGACATCCACCCTACACCAGAAACTAAAATTTGTCAAAAACAAGAAGCTGGTGGTGGTAGGGGGAGAGAAGGCTCTCCTGGTTAGCCATTTGTCTTCCTTTTCTTATATAGATGCTGGGGATAAAGTTGGAACGCCGTTCCAAGCTTTATCTATTGCTGAACCTTCAAAGAAAGGAACTTTTTCATTTGCATCCTACAGTGATGCTAAGTTAGCCATTGAGCATGGCATAACTACCGATTTAGGACAAACGATCAAGATGGAAGACAAAAAATCCCGGGATGGCATAGGGTATTCTTCTGGCACTTTCAACAAGCATGGGCTGTTTCAGAGTGGTGGGCTCATCCACACTGTCCAAGATGAGGAAGTTGCTGCTATTGTGGAAGAGGATGTAGAGGAAGATTCTGGAAACTTTGTCATCCCTGGAGGGGTCTGCAATAACTAGGTCGCTGTTGATGTTCCAACAGTTGTCCATAAGTCAACGTAATGTTCATTTTGTTTAAAAACCCTTCTCCCATGCCAAAAGGAGAAGTGATGACATTGTTGGCTCATAAATACAATGATATTTTCATTCAATAAATTCATGTTAAATGTTTGTTTTTCCAATTATTTTCACTTTTTGCTTTTTGCATGAAATTGGTGATCACATAAAACCTTAAAAATAGAATAAAATCAATCTTTTCATCTGCATAATGATTTGCCTTGTTTGAATTCTAAAATCTCTTTTATATCCCAAATTATTATGCAGGTTGATCAAACCCATTAAACATAATGATCTGACACCATCTCCCAACTTTGAGTTCCCTGTATTTGAGGCCGAAGAAGATGATGTTGAAGATATTCCTGACGAGATTACGCATCTACTTGAGCACGAAGAGAAGATCATTCAGCCACATCTTGAGAATCTGGAAACAGTCAACTTGGGGTCTGAAGATTGTGTGCGAGAAGTGAAGATTGGGGCACTCCTGGAAGAGTCTGTGAAGAAGGGATTGGTTAAGTTGCTACGAGAATACGTCGACGTCTTTGCCTGGTCATATGAAGACATGCCTGGTCTAGATACTGATATCGTGCAACATTTCCTGCCTTTAAAGCCTGAGTGCGTGCCTATAAAGCAGAAGCTCAGAAGAACTCATCCCGACATGGCAGTGAAGATCAAAGAAGAAGTTCAAAAGCAAATTGATGCGGGGTTTCTGGTGACTTCTACATATCCTCAATGGGTGGCCAATATTGTGCCCGTGCCTAAGAAAGATGGAAAAGTCCGAATGTGTGTGGACTATAGAGACTTTAATAAAGCTAGTCCAAAATATGACTTTCCTCTATCGCATATTGATATCTTGGTAGATAATACAGCTAAATTCAATGTTTTCTCGTTTATGGACGGATTTTCCGAATATAATCAGATTAAGATGGCACCCCAGGATATGGAGAAGACAACATTCATCACACCTTGGGGAACATTCTGTTATCGAGTGATGCCCTTCGGTTTGAAGAACATCAGAGCCACGTATCAATGCGCTATGACTACCTTGTTTCATGATATGATGCACAAGGAGATCGAGGTGTATGTTGATGATATGATTGCAAAGTCGAGAACGGAGGTTGAACATGTTGAGCACTTGTTGAAGCTTTTTCAGCGTTTGAGGAAGTATAAGCTTCGTCTGAATCCTAACAAGTGTATATTTGGAGTCCGTTCCGGCAAGTTATTGGGCTTTATTGTCAGTGAGAGAGGTATTGAGGTTTATCCTGCAAAGGTCAAAGTAATAAAAGAGATTCTTGCGCCAAAAACTGAGAAACAAGTTCGAGGTTTTCTTGGCCGCTTGAATTATATTTCCAAATTTATATCCCACATGACTGCCACATGTGCACCTATATTCAAGCTCCTCCAGAAAGATCAGCATCATGATTGGACCAAGGATTGCCAAAAAACCTTTGACAGTATCAAAGAGTATCTGTCCGAGCCTCCGATTCTATCTCCGCCTGTGGAAGGGAGACCCTTGATTATGTATCTGACAGTTCTTGAAGACTCAATGGGTTGTGTCCTTGGTCAGCAAGACGAATCAGGGAAGAAAGAATATGCCATCTACTATCTGAGTAAGAAGTTCACTGATTGTGAGTCTCGATATTCAATGCTTGAGAAGACATGTTGTGCTTTGGCTTGGGTTGTCAAGCGCTTACGCCAGTATATGTTAAATCATATGACTTGGTTCATATCCAAAATAGATCCAATCAAGGATATCTTTGAGAAGCCTGCTTTAACTGGGAGGATTGCCCGTTGGCAGATGTTGTTATCTGAGTATGATATTGAGTATCGAGCTCAGAAGGCTATTAAAGGTAGTATCTTGGCTGACCACTTGGCACATCAACCAATTGAGGATTATCAGCCAGTTCAGTTTGACTTCCCGGATGAGGAAATCATGTATTTGAAAATAAAAGATTGTGATGAGCCTACGCTAGATGAAGGGCTAGAGCCTGGTTCCCGATGGAGCATGGTGTTTGATGGCGCTGTAAATCAATATGGAAATGGTATTGGGCAGTGATTATTACTCCTCAGGGCACACATTTTCCTTGTACAGCAAGGCTAACTTTCAAATGCACGAATAATATGGCTGAGTATGAGGCTTGTATTATGGGATTAGAAGAATGTATTGATCTTAGGATCAAGCATCTTGATGTATATGGTGATTCAGTCCTGGTTGTTAATCAGATTAAGGGTGAGTAGGAGACGAATCAGCCTCGCCTCATCCCATATAGAGATTATGCGAGGAGGATTTCAACATTCTTTACTGAGGTTGACTTGCATCATTTTCCTCGAGATGAGAATCGGATGGCAGATGCACTTGCTACACTTGCTTCGATGATCGTGGTGAGACTCTGGAATGAAGTTCCCAATATCACTGTGATACGCTTGGATAGAGTCAGGTTTACCCGCTTGGGGCATCTGTAAAAGATAAAAAGACTTTGAGGAGATTATCAGGAAGTTTCTACCTCAATGGCGATGTGCTCTATAAGAGAAATTTTAACATGGTTCTGCTCTGATGCGTGGATCGACACGAAGAAGTGTAGCGGGGTATTCGTTACCATTAGAGATATTGACTAAATCCAAGGTAAACCATACAAGTCGAGTCGCCACCGCACTTCTATTTATCCAAAGGAATGGTTAGAAAGCAAACAAAAACCTAAAAGTTTTATCAAATCAAAAACTAGTAAAAATGTCAGAGATCTGGGTTAGGGGGTTGGTTATGCAATGGGAAGGTTTTAAGCACCCAAAACATCCTAGGTACTCATAGGGAGCCCTTTTCATAAGTGTTGTTCTAGTCTAAAGGGTGTAGGTATATCTAAAGTACTATTTACTAAAAGGAATGTTAAAAGAAAATGACTCGCAAGGATGTCGCATCCACTGCCTACGTATCTCATATGAGTATGAGAATCAGAGTCTTCGTAGCTCGGCTACCTATGGGTTAAAGAGAAGTGTGCTCGGTAAGACGTCGCGTCTTATGCCTACGTATCTCATCTGGAATGAGAATTAGAGCAAAACGTAGTTCGGCTAACTAGGGGTTAAGGATTGCCATCTGAACATGGACTTACAAAAGAGGACACCAGCTGTGTCAAAGGAGGGTGGGCAGTGTGTTCAACATCCTTGTAGTAGGTGTCGCAGCTCGCTGAATCGAGTCTTAGGCAGTTACCTCTTTGCAATAGAACGGACTGACATGCCACAAGATCGGAGATGCACGGAAGGTCTAAAAGTGGGAAGGCTCTGCTCTAGAGTTGTCATGCAATATGGACCTATGTGTTAGGATTTACAAAGGGGAACATCTACCTAATGTTAGCATGCAAAGAATAGGGGAATTCTACCTATGTTATCATACAAAGGGTTCTACCTAATGGGTGCTACCTAAACGGAACAAGAGTCGACGGTTGGAGCACGGAGAGGAGTTACGGATAAGGGTAGATGGCGATGCCAGAGGCAATCGACTTACATGTAGATGGCGATGCCTGAGGCAATCGACTTACAAGAGGATGGATGAATGCGTGTTGGTTCTGTTAAGTTTTGAAAATGATTACTCGACGTTGGATCGAGCTTTTGATCTTATTTTGAAATGGTTATCGGATGTTCGTTTTAATTCTTGTATTAACAGGTGACTAAAGAAATAAAGAAATAAATTTTATACACTTTATGGGAGAGGGGTACATTTGTTATGAATGGGGATTGTTCATGGAAAACAAACAATAAGAATATATGCCTCATACATCATACAAGTAGGCAACAGTTATCAATCAGATAGGATAAATAAACAATATATAATCAAACCAAAGAATCAAATAATGGAGCATTTAAACAATGCATGGGAGTATGAACATGTTAAATAATCAAGCAATAGAAAGCATGAATGAGAGAAACAAGTATAAAAGATAACAGATGAATCAAACAGATGAAAATATGCACACGAAGGGTCCACTGAATAATTTAATCAGGAAATGAGGTAAGGACCAAATAAAATCAAGGTAAAAAGCCTCTAATACATGGAATATGAGATGAACGAGGGAGGATCAAAATATCTCTTCAATTTCCATAATCAATCCCTAAGTCAAACATCGATCATAAAGAAGTCAACTGAAAATTCAAGTAAATCTAAAAAATAACAAATAAATAGAAAATTAATCAAGAAAATTAAGAAAAATTAAACTAAATAAGGTGGGGTCAGGACATCATTATCCCCCAAAAAGATTTTAAAAATAATGAAAATTGACATGTGAATTAATTAAAATAAAACATAGGTCAAACCAAAAGTCAATTAATAAGACTAGGTTAGAAATAAATCAAGAATAAATAGTAAATTAATCAAGAAAATTATGAAAAATTAAAATGAATAAGGTGGGGTCAGGACATCATCATCCCCCAAAAATATTTTTAAAATAATTAAAATTGGCACGTGAATTAATTAAAACAAAACATAGTTCAAACCAAAAGTCAATTAATAAGACTAGGTTAGAAATAAATCAAGAATAAATAGTAAATTAATCAAGAAAATTATGAAAAATTAAACTAAGATGGGGTCGGGACATCATCATCCCCCAAAAAGATTTTAAAAATAATGAAAATTGGTACGTGAATTAATTAAAATAAAACAGAAGTCAAATCAAAAGTCAACCAACCAAACTTGGTCAAAAATAAATCCAAAATAAATTGAAAATGTGAAATAAAATTCCAAGAAAAGGTCAGTTGACCATGAGATAGTGGTCAAACTTCATCCCAAAAATAAAATGCTAACAATAATTTTAAGTCATAAAAATAAAATCAATAAAAAAAGTGTGTTAAAATGGACCGTTTAGAATAAATAATTAAAATAAAATATTAATATTAAAAAAATACGAAAATAAAAATTATATAAAATTAAATAAAACGTTAAGAAAAGTGAAAAATATTTTTGGGTAATTTTATGGACGAAGAAAATATTTTAAATAAGAAAAAGAAATATGAAAATTGAAGGATTAATGGTGATGAACATGGTAAGCAAGCGTAGATATATCAAAACATGGCCATGGAAGAGATGATTACCTAATGGAAAATAGAAGTGGAATAGAATCTGATATGTGATGAAGCTTTGCCTCCTTGCCACGAAATTCCAATGCTCCTCTAGGGTTAGGGTTTCAGCTTCTTAAATAGGGTGGATTAGGTGTTCTCATGGGCTTTTTAATAAGTGATTTATCCATAAGAATAAAAGTGTGAAGTGAGGTGTAAAATGTTGTTATTTTGGGCCAAACTTAAGTGAATGGATGTCCAATGCATGGTCAAAAGAGGTAAAAAAACGTGACTGGTTTGTGCAGCATGCTTAGAAAATCTGATTGGGCCAACCAGGCCCAAGATCTGCCTAGAAAATCAAGTCATGGTGCCCACTTTAAATGAATGTATCTCTCAAACCATGGATCCAAATGAGATGATTACAAAAGGATGTGAAAGAGGACATGGCAAGGTACAATTGTTGTGAAGAAATTATTTTCAAATAATGCCTTGAAGTGCAAGAAAACTGGCCAAGAAATCTTGACAAATTTTGAAGATTTTGGACTTAGGAATTTTTCTAAGTGTCCTAAAAATATGTCTCACTTTGACTAAGCATAACTTTCTCAATTCTAATCCAAATGGAGCAAACATTATGTCTCTAGAAAGCTTGGAACAAGAGGAACAACTTTCTTGTTAGAGAAATTTTCAAATGCAGCTTTTATCTTGATCAAAAATGGGCATAAAGTGAGTGCAACGATCATGAAAACTTGCCCTAAATGAAAAGTCAACCATTTCCAAATTAAGTAACTTTTCCAATTCCTGATTAAATGATGAATCCATGATCCAACCTTGATCAAATTGCACATGTAGGACCCCCTAGGCATGGATTTTTAGATTCCACTCTCAAAATGTCAGGAGTTGACTTTTCTAGCCCCCACAGTTGACTTTTCCCAAACTGTCTGATTCCCGATTCCATTGATCAATTGAAGCACTTCTAGCTCAAATAAAGAGCTGATTTTTTGTATGTAGACCCTTGTGGACATATGGAGGGCCACGGAAAAGAGTTTCACCCAAAGAATCATAAATAAACCGATTTTAAACCAAACCCTAGTTTTAGGGAAAAATTGATCAGGAACTGATTGCATTGATTGCCAATGGATCTTTCTGAGATAATTGTGACTCTTCCTAGGCCAAGATGCCTCTCTAATCATGACATGGATGATCTCCTCTACTTCCAACCAAACATTGCCTGTTGCAGGTAGCCATGAAACCCTAATTTCTGATTAAATCCAGATGAACACTCTGATAGCTCTGAATCCTTCACTGATGAACTGAGGACAATAATAAGATACCTGGAGCCCTTTGAGACCCTTGAGGCTTGTATACTTAGAAAATGAAGTCCAATTCTCAATCTTGCTTTATGTGGGCTCCTTCTCTCAAGGAGTGATCAATCAAAACCTGATTTCCATGTCACTAATGCAGTATGCAATGAGTATGACCTAGTATGATGTCAATGAAATGTGAAATATAATCCCATGCTTCCAAGAAAAAATGAAGGGTAAATTTTGGGGTATTACAGCTGCCCCTATTCAATCAACTGGAGACCCGAAAAGAAGATAGCAACGGCTTTTGCGCTTTCGAGGTATCAAGGGATAGAATACGATAAAAGCCCGAAAATTTACACTGAAGTAAAAAATGAAGTAATAATGTCTGTCAGGATCGGCAAAGAAGTGGTCTTGATCTGAGCATCAACAAAGAATTCGTCTGGTACGGTGAGAGTCGGTCTGAACACTGAAAAAGGAATGTTAGCCTGAATACCAAAATAAATGATAACACAGAAATAACCATGGCCTGAATGCCGCTCATCAGTCTGAATACTGGAAATGACTTCGATCTGAGCATCGGACGATACTTGATTATCAAACATCGGTCTGAACACCGGGAAACTGGCCTGAATGCCACTTCGGTCTGAATACCGGAAAATTGGCCTGAATGCCACAAGTTGCATCAACCTGAATGTCGGAAACTTCTTCGATCTGAACATCGGAAAACTGGCATGAATGCCACTTCGGTCTGAATACCGAAAACTTTCATGCCTGTCAGCATCGGCAGAAATAGGGAAAATGATAATTGAGGCGGTGCGTGAGCCAACGACCCCTGCTGGGAATAATAAAGATAAGTCATGAACAATCTTTAGTCTGAGTACTGGAAACAACTTCTGGCTTATCACTTAGGATACCGAGAATGCCTTATGCTTTACATGCGTATGTTTGAATTTTTCAATGGCGTAATGCTCCATGAAAATGGAAATGCTACGCAATTTGGGAGTATGCAATGCAATATGATTCTACATGCAGGGATGCGAAATGCTTGATTAGAGAAAACACCAAGTTGAGGCAAGGAATTCTGCTGGGGAAATGATCACCATCTTCTGGACCCTGACAAGGCTATTGGAGATGCACAACACAAAGAACTCTGTGGGGAAATGACCCGCCACATGGTGTTCTGGAAAATAATAAAATACCGAGGCTCTGAATGGGGAGAGAATAGCACTGAAAACTTGCTGCTGAGGAAAGCGACAGTGGTTATGGAAACCATAATCTGCGAGAGAGACGACTCAGCAGGGGAAGCAAACACCGATACAGTACCGAGATTCTGCTTCAAGGAAAGAGACCATGGGTCTAGTTTCGAGATCATCGATTTGGCATCGAACTCTGAAGAGCAGCCGCTTCTGCTGGGAAGATATAGTCTGACACTGTCAACTCCGTTGGGGATATACAGTCTGACACTGTCAACCCCGCTGGGGATATTCAGTCTGACACTGTCGACTCCGCTGGGGATATACAGTCTGACACTATCGACTCCGCTGGGGATATACAGTCTGACACTGTCGACTCTACTGGTGAATGTATAATCTGAAACAAAATGCTTAGGGAAGTACAGCAGTGAGAGCCTGCTGAGGATTGAAGAATCCAACGCTCGGACCAGCTCTGCAGGGATAAGATACCAAATTCCAACTGTTGAGGAAAAACATCCGCGATCATTTGATGGGGACCTTAAGGAAATGCCCCGAGTGTACCTGTTCTAAATAGACGATCCAAAGCACTTAAATTTACAGCAATTTTCACTATTTATTAAGCACGTGCCTGTAAAGCTCTTATGTTTCATGATGCAATGTTTATCAAAAATTCGGACGTCATTTTTGCAAACAAAACAGTAAAATGAAAATGAATACAGAGATGTACTGAATAACATGATTTTATTGATTGAGTGGCCTCTGAATAGGTATTTACATCAGGAAGCAATCCCTGGAAAGAGGTAATTGCACAACAGATAAAAACAAAGATTAATCTAATGGCAATGTGAAATGGATTTCTATCGGGTTCCAATTCTGCTATGATTCGCTCGTCTTCAAGATCCTCCAGATGATCAGCTTTCCGAAAAAGGTGATTGGGTTGTTTCCTATCCTTCGGAAGTTTCCGGTTATCGACACGAGATGATATTCAGAACTACTCAGAACACAGACATTCGCTTAATCCCTAACTTTTGCCTGGATCGCCCTTTCGGGTTTTCAATCCACCGGGATACCCATTTTTGCCTAAGTTGCCCTTTTCAGTTTTCAACTTACCGGGTGTACAATCTTTTCATTTTTTAATCCCTAACTTTTTCCCGAACCCTTTTCATTTTCTTGGTTCACCAGGATGCCCATTTTTTTGCCTGGACTATTCTTTTTATCGTCCAGCGGGTCTATTTTATGCGAAGTATTTTTTAACTGCGTCTAAGTTCAAAGGGGAAGTGAAGTTTTCACCATCCATAGTTGCAAGCATTAAGGCTCCACCATCAAAAACCTTGGTGACAATATACGGTCCATCATAGTTAGGAGTCCACTTGCCCATGTGATCTGTCTGAGGAGGAAGGATCCTTTTCAACACCAAATCTCCGACTTGGAAGCATCGAGGACGCACTTTCTGATCAAAGGCTCTCTTCATCCGACTCTGATACAACTGCCCATGAAAAATGGCCGCCATTCGCTTCTCTTCGATAAGACTCAACTCATTGAACCTTGTCCGAACCCATTCAACTTCGTCTAACTTGACATCCAGCAGGACTCTTAGAGAAGGAATCTCCACATCAACAGGTAGGATTGCTTCCATACCATACACAAGGGAATAAGGGGTTGCCCCGGTCGATGTACGTACTGAAGTACGGTACCCATGCAAGATGAAGGGTAGCATCTCATGTCAATCTCTGTACGTAACGACCATCTTCTGCACAATCTTCTTTATGTTCTTATTTGCTGCCTCAACAACACCATTCATCTTAGGACGATAAAGGGAAGAGTTGTGATGTTGAGTGGTGAAGTTCTTGCACAACTCTTTCATCATTTTGTTATTGAGATTAGAACCATTATCAATAATGATTCTTTTGGGAATCCCATAACGACAAATGATTTCTTTCTTGATGAATCGGGCAACCACATGTCTGGGGACCTTCGCAAATGACGCTGCTTCGACCCACTTGGTGAAATAGTCGATGGCAACAAGGATGAAGCGATGCCCATTGGAACCAGTCGGCTCAATCTTTCTAATCATATCAATGCCCCACATAGCAAACGACCACGACGAAGACATCACATTCAGAGGATTTGGCGGCACATGCACCTTATCAGCATAAATCTGGCATTTATGACACTTCCGAGCATATTTGAAACAACCAGCTTCCATGGTCATCCAGTAATAACCCGCTCTCAACAATTTCTTAGCCATTGCATGTCCGCCGGCATGAGTATCGAAGGAGCCTTCATGAACTTCTTGCATTAACATGTCTGCTTCGTGTCTATCCACGCATCTGAGCAAAACCATGTCGAAGTTCCTCTGATACAGCACATCGTCTTTGTTCAAGAAGAAATTGCCCGCCAATCTTCTCAAAGTCTTTCTATCATTGTTGGATGCCCCTGCAGGGTACTCTTGATTCTTCAGAAAGCACTTGATGTCGTGGTACCAGGGCTTGTCATCAACTACCAGTTCAGCAGCAAACACATATGCGGCCCTATCAAGGCGCATAACATCGATCTTTGGAGCATAGTTACACCGAATCACCTTGATCATGGTGGACAGAGTAGCAAGAGCATATGCCATCTGGTTCTCATCACGAGGTATATGATATAGCTTTACTATTGTGAAGAAAGTCAACAGTCTTCTCGTGTAATCTCTGTAGGGGACCAGATTAGGCTGGAGAGTATTCCAATCACCATTCACTTGATTGATCACTAGAGCTGAATCTCCGAAGATGTCCAGAGTCTTGATTCTCAAATCAATGGCTTGCTCAATACCCAAGATACAGGCCTCATGCTCAGCTTCATTATTGGTGCATTCAAAAGTCAGACGAGGGGTGAAAAGCATGTGGGCACCTTTCGGAGTGGTAATGACAACACCAATTCCACTTCCTTTGGCATTGACAGCCCCATCAAACATTAAAGTCCACTTTTCATCTGGATCAGGTCCCTCCTCAACAACTGGCTCTTCACAGTCTTTCATCTTGAGGAACATGATGTCTTCATCCGGAAAATCAAACTTCATCGGCTCATAATCTTCAATCGTCTGCTGAGCAAGATAGTCTGACAGAATACTCCCTTTGATGGCTTTCTGGGATGTATACTGGATGTCATACTCTGCCAGTACCATTTGCCAACGAGCTACCCTTCCGGTGAGAGCTGGCTTCTCAAATATATACTTGACTGGATCCATTTTTGAGATCAGTAAGGTCGTGTGATTCAGCATGTATTGTCTCAATCGCTTAGCAGCCCATGCAAGTGCACAACATGTCTTTTCAAGCATTGAGTATCTCGACTTGCAATCTGTGAATTTTTTACTCAGGTAGTAGATGGCATGCTCTTTCGTACCTGTCTCGTCGTGTTGACCGAGAACACAACCCATGAAATTATCAAGTACTGTCAAATACATAATCAGCGGTCCCCCTGGGACTGGAGGCATAAGGATTGGTGGATTCTGCAAATACTCTTTTATCTTCTCGAAAGCCCTTTGGCAATCATCATTCCACTTGATGGCCTGATCTTTTCTCAATAATTTGAGTATTGGCTCACACGTGGCTGTTAGGTGAGAGATGAACCTTGTAATGTAGTTCAACCTTCCTAAGACACCACAGACTTGTTTTTCTGTTCTTGGCTCAGGCATTTCTTGTATCGCTTTCACTTTGGACGGATCCAACTCAATCCCTTTTTCACTAACAAAAAAACCCAACAGTTTTCCAGATCTCACCCCAAAAGTACACTTGTTCGGATTAAGCCTCAACTTGAATTTCCTCAAACGCTCAAACAGTTTCTGCAAATTCACCAGATGTTCTTCTTCTGTCTGAGATTTGGCAATCATATCATCAACATAAACCTCGATTTCATGATGAATCATATCATGGAAAAGAGTTACCATAGCTCGTTGATATGTTGCCCCAACATTTTTCAGACCAAACGGCATCACCTTGTAGCAGAAGGTGCCCCATGGGGTTATGAAAGTTGTCTTCTCCGTGTCTTTTGGTGCCATCTTAATTTGATTATAGCCAGAAAATCCATCCATGAAGGAGAATACCGAGAACTAAGCCGTGTTATCCACCAAAACGTCGATGTGAGGTAATGGGAAATCATCTTTAGGACTAGCTCTGTTCAGATCCCGGTAGTCAACACACATCCGTACCTTTCCATCCTTTTTAGGTACTGGAACGATATTTGCAACCCATGGAGGATAATTTGTAACCGCTAGAAACCCTGCATCCAACTGTTTTTGCACTTCTTGCTTTATCTTGACAGCCATCTCTGGTCTTGTTCTTCTGAGCTTCTGCTTGACCGGAGGACAATCCTCTTTGAGAGGCAAACGGTGTACCACAATGTCTGTGTCAAGCCCTGGCATGTCCTGATAAGACCAAGCGAAGATGTCAACATACTCTTGCAGCAATTCAATCAGCCCCTTCTTCACATTATCAACCAAAGAAACCCCTATCTTGATCTCTCTCTTGACGTCCTCGGTGTCGAGATTAATCACTTCAGTAGACTCTTGATGCGGTTGACTGACCCTTTCTTCCTGTTTTAACAACCTGGCAAGTTCTTCAGGGAGTTCACAGTCTCCATCACCCTCTTCTTCAGCTTGAAAGATTGGATTTTCAAAGTCGAAGCGAGCCATAGCAGAACTGCTATCAATAGGATCCGGTGACGTGCATCTGCATGAGTGATGGTATGTGCTTATGAGTGTGAACAAGAAGCGGAAACTAAACAAAACATTTCCAAATGTATATATTTTTATTTTTATTTTTGATTTTTGAAAACTGCAAAAATAGAAAGACAGTGAACAAAACATTTGAATGCAAAAAGACGTCCTTTATTTATGATAAAAAATGCAGGTATCCACATAGATGAGCCCTACAATGAGTCATCACGCCCTGGGCGGAACGTAAGACTTGGATATGCATGAATAAACAAAGAAAATTACTCTTTAAGAAGAGTGACTTGGATAATCTCTTCAGAAGACCAATTGCGGAGAACTTCACCCGGGACCCTTTGACGCACCCAGTTGTCAATGTCGCAATCACTATCCTCATCTTCTTTGTTGACTGTAGAGACCTGGCCGTACTGAATGATGCCAGCACTGGAGAAAGTAATCGGCCCCTGACGAGTCTGAGGTATTGAAGTTGTAGAAGTCGGAGCTAGCTGATACCCAATCCCAAACTTGTCTTCCTTTACAGGTAAATCCACCAGACGTCCCCAACCGGGAGCAACACCTGAATTTACCAAGGCATGTGCCTGCTTGAAGGACGACAAAGAGACACCTGCTTCAACCTCTTCCATTGGAGCTGCATCCTTGACTTGAACTACCTCAAAGGCCTGACACAGGGTCTCATGAATCTCACCTTCTACCTCTACATACTTGAATGTAGACAGGTTACTGACCAGAATATCCTCCTCACCACAGACAATGATAATTCTTCCGTTGACCGGGAACTTGATCTTCTGATGCAAGGTCGAGGAGACTACCCCAGCATTGTGGATCCAAGGACGACCCAGCAAGAAGCTATACGAAGGATTGATATCCATCATATAGAATACGGTGTTAAAGGTTTGTGATCCAATCTGAATTGGCAATTCTACCTCTCCGAACACCGACCTCTTAGAACCATCGAAGGCTCTTACCACAAGATCGGAAGGCTTCAAGATGAAACCTTCTACATCTAACCTTGATAGGGATCTCTTGGGTACCACATTGAGATAGGAACCTGTATCCACCAGAACATGGGATAGCACAGTGTCTTCACACTCCATCGAGATGTGCAAAGCCTTGTTATGATCGCGTCCAGCTGGCGTCAAGTCAGAATCAGTAAAACCCAACCCGTTGCTTTTATGAACATTTGCCACAATCCCTTCTAGTTGGTTCACTGAGATCTCTTGAGGCACATATACAGCATTAAGGACCTTCAGGAGTGCCTCCCTGTGTGCCTCCGAACACAGCAGGAGTGAGAGAATAGATATCTTGGATGGCGTCTGAATCAACTGATCGACTACCTTGTAATCGCTTTTCTTTATAATTCTCAAAAGTTCATCCACATCCTTTGCAAAAGCAGGCTCAGAGCCAGCCTGTGGTGCAGAGGTACCCTCATTCACAACTTGCTTGCCTTTGGCCTTCGCCGCGGCGTCAGCACTATCAGGTTGGGTAACCGGTGGTGAGAACAGTCTACCACTTCTGGTGAATCGCCCGATTCCACCAACATTGTCCACTGCGGGATCTTTTATCTCAATTCCAGGTTCAGACTTCTGATCCTGCACCTCTTCTACTTTTAGTGGCTTCTCCACTCCATGATCATGCGTGTACACACTCCCCCCGTAATGCCAAGGAATTGCCCTTTCGCTGGTGAAAGGTAAAGGACCAGGGGTCGTGATGGTCATAGTGGATTGATGCGGTCGCACTGGTGGTACCAGTTGCGCTACTGGCGCACTAATCTGAGCGGTCGGGTAGAAAATTGTGATAGTGGCAACGTCACAGTCATACTCAGAAATCTTATTTATTAAAGTACAAACATCCGAAACATCGGAATCAAGTTCAGCAAGTACATTAGAATCAAACACCATGTTTGGAATATCAGCAACAACATCAGAAAAATTAATTACATCATTGGGAATTACAAAATCAGCAGGAACAACATTTATAAATTCTTCATCATCTTCAGGAAAGAGAGGATCAACATCTGCATTCTCAACAACCCCTTTAACAACCCCTTCAACAGACCTTTGGGCAGATAAGTCTTCAGCTTGGAGGATACCATCGTCAAGCAAGGCCTGGATACCCTGCTGCAGCTTCACACAACCCCCACTCTGTGCAACATAACCCAAACAACCGCTCCCACAGCCGGGGAAAACATCTGCCTTTAGCAAGTATTCTTTGATTTCTAACAGCGGAGTCTTCAGCTTCAACACCTCCTTAACTAGTTTGGCTTCTCCTTCAACCATGTTAACATTTGCTCCACCATGCTGCGGCATGGGATTGTTGACAATATTAGGAGCCGACGCAAAATTAATGGCCTTTGAATCAATAAGGTCCTGAACTACGTGCTTAAAAGCTTTGCAGTTCTCAATAGTGTGGCCAGGTGCCCAGAGTGGAAATTACACCTAGCATTGGCGTCATAACCCACTGGAAGCCTGCCAACGGGAGGAGCCAAAGTGCGTAACTGTACAAGTTGCAAATGTTGAAGGTTGGGAAGCAACTGGGCATACGACATCGGAAGAGTGTCGAAATGCCTATCCATCATCCTCTGTCTCTGTTGATAAGGTTTGTTACCCTGTTGTTGTTGGTATTAATTTTGTTGATGTTGAGGTTGTTGTTGTTGCACTGGTGCTGCAGTCGGGATGGTCACTGCTGCAATATAAGGTTGTTGATGGTAATTCTGAAAGTTATTCCTCCGGTTACCCCTGTTCTGATAAGAAGATATGGCATTTGCATCCCCTTCTCTCCTCTTCTGTCCTCCTAAGAACGGCTTCTTTGACCCCGAAGATGATCCAACCCCATTTTGGATCTTACATGTCTTCAAGTAGTTCTCCACCCTCTCACTGGTAGAGACCACATCAGCAAAATTCGAGGCATTGCAACCCACCAGACGTTCCAAATAAAATCCAGGCCGTGTGTTCATAAACATGTTGGCCATCTCTTTTTCCAACATCAGAGGCTGAACACGAGAAGCCAACTCTCTCCAGCATTGAACATACTCTTTGAAGCATTCGTTGCTCTTGAGAGACAGATTCTGGAGCTGAGTCATGTCAGGTGCCATATCCGTATTGTACTGATATGGCTTCACAGAGGCCTTGGCCAAGTCTCTCCAGCAACGAATATGGGCTCTGTCCAGCCTCATATACCACTCCAAGGATGCCCCAACTAGGCTGTCCTGGAAGAAGTACATGAGCAGCTTCTCATCATCAGAATACGCGATCATCTTGCGGAAGTAAGCTTGTACATGAGTCTTCGGGCAAGAGTTGCCATTGTACTTTTCAAACACGGGGACTTTGAATTTTGGCGGAACTCTCATGCCTGGGACCAGCCCTAAGTCAGCAACATCCACACCAAGAGCATTCTTCCCTTCCACAGCTTTCAACCTCTTTTCCAGTCTCCCAAACATAGGGTCCATACCATGGCCCATGCCAAAGTCCTCCTGAAGCAGGGGGAATTGATCCTCCTGATCATCATGGATGGGTTGTTGACCAAGGTTGCCATGTGGGATTGGGATAGGCCCCGGTCCATTGGGTCCATTAGCCTCTCTAGCGGGAGGATCAGCCACAACCTCCAGTTGAGTAGTAGGGGGTTTCCCCTGTACCAACAATCTAATCTCCTGCTGTCCCTGAGCCACTCCTTGGACCACTTCCATGAACTGATTCATCTGAATCCTCATCTCAGCGAGCTCTGCTTGTAAACCTTCCATTGCTCTCTGTTGATTCCTTCAGGTACTGTATCGGTGAATGCCTGAGTCAGCTATCCTAATAATGGAATACCAAACAAGATGAGAACACTGCGGCGGTACCTGTTATGCAAGACATGCTAATGAATATGCAAATGCAATGACATGTTTATCAATTTCAAAGGGTATTCTACCCCTTGATTCCAGTCTCACATTAGATAAACAGTGTAAGAAAACCCCGACTAGAATCAAGAAGAAGATATAAACCCCTAGGAATAAATAAACATGATGTATGCAATGCTTATGATTTAATTTTTATATCAGAGGAACTTTAGAGTCTTATTTGCAAACTTTGGAAATATTAAACGTTTATCACATACGGAAATATCACGTCAATTAATATTTGGAAATGTTTTTACGCCAAAGAAGTACAGTCTTGGTAACCAAATACAATACAAGAGAGAAGGAAAATGAACATCCTATGGATCCCTAGAAGCAATCGTCCAAAGCCCTCGAGATCGGAAGATAAGCTGCACAAAGCCTCTTCACCTCCCTCTCATAGGCTGCCTCCATATCTGCCTTCTGTTTGGCGAGTCGATCATACTTCCTCTTCCAAAACTTGGAAGACTGAGGAAGTAGAGAAGTCAATGAGTCATCAGGATCATCAATAACCTGGTGCTCAAGGAACTCTATCAAAGCATCCTTCTCTCTGATCTGCTGAAGCAACTCCTCTCGTTGACAGATCCAAGCACGCGAACGGTCTTTGTCTCTTAACTCCTCTACTCCTTGGCTAGGGAGGGTTGAAGACCCGGCCACAACCAAAGGTGTGGGTCTTGGATACTCATAAGGCATGAGGTACTCGGAAGCTCTCCTCCTAACCCAAGAGGTATAGGGTTCCAAAGCGATACAGTTCTTCGGTCCTAGCTCCTTCCTTCCTTTCTTATGGATCTTGCGCCAAGCGCGGACCATCCTTCCCTTCAAGCCTTGGGGATCTTTACCCCCTGAAAGAACACACCCTGTAACAGAATGTTATTGGGTTAATCCTTTAGGGGGAACCCAAGCTGACGACGTGCCAAAATAGGGTTGTAGTTAATTCCACCGCATGTACCAAGAAGAGGTACATTGGAGAATTCACCACAAGAGTCGATAATCTGCACACCATCATATACACGGTTGTACCAAAAGATATCATCATTAGTGAGAGACATAAGTCTCGTGGACCACCGTAGACATCCTTTGTTCTCCTTGAAGGCGAGCGTCAGAGGCAAGTGCGAAATAAACCACTTGTACAACAGAGGCAAACAACACACAATGGTACATCCGCCCTTTGTATTCCTCATATGCAAAGAGAAATAAGTGTCACCCAACAGAGTAGGAACGGGATTAAGATTAGAGAAAATCCTAATGGCGTTCACATCCACAAACTTGTCGATGTTGGGGAATAACACTAGCCCATAGATGAGAAGTACAAATATGGCCTAAAAGGCGTCGTCACTCATGGCCTTCCCAAACATAATAGCTTGATCAATGAGGAAATCAGACGGGAGACCTTGAATTCCACCTTTGGTAGTCATATGAGCACCAATAATAGATTCATCTATACGCAACAGATCAGCAATCTCTTGAGAAGAAGGAACTCTCTCCAAGCCACTGAACGGCAACTGGCCTAGGATAGGTATGCCCACAAGATAGGCATACTCCTCAAGCGTGGGCAAAAGCTGGAAATCCAAAAAAGTGAAGCAACGGTACAAGGGATCATAGAACTGCACTAACACACTCATTAGACCTTCATCCACTTGAGTAGCCAGAATAGACAGAAGCTTCCCATGACGAGCCTTGAATTCCAAGGGATCTAATACATAGGATGTCAAACTCCTTAACTCTTTCAAGTCGGGTTGTCCGAAACTGTACTTCTTCGTATTCCTTCTTTGCTTATCCATGTCTGAAAATTTGCAAATAGACCTCTTAAGTTCCTTGAAAATTTTCTCATTGTTGATGATATGGATGTGTATGAATGCATGAATGCATGGATGCAACAATCACACTAAAGGATCAAGCAAATCACACCACACAAAGGTCATGGGATGGATCAAGTCATCTTTAATATCAATCATCCATTTTTATGGATTATGGTTTACACCTTATCAACACCCAAGTTCCATTGATATTAAGGATACACAAGAACGGATCAACCACGAATCAAGGGTTTGTTGCGAGTCGGGAGCATGGAGTCTTGGTTAAGAACCACCCAAAGGGAGTGTACTATGGTTAAACCTGACAATCATGTTCTACAAGAGGTTCCCATAGTCATCATCCCATCTTTCAGATATTATCGGATAAACGACTACTCGTATTCCAAAAATATTCTCAAGAGAGACTCTTATGAGTGTAGTATCGCGTAACAATCGTATCAAATCTTACACTTGAACGATCTTCACACTACGTCCTAAAAATAGGCCAAGATGGGCGTGGTAAACTAAGGTCCTTGGCTTCTAAGGCATATATTGGAAAGAGTAATGCCTAACCACGACTACTCGTGTGACATTATTGATCCCAACATAACCTCCACCAAGTGAATGGGCTTGGAAGTCAACTTGCTAAGGAATAACTCCACACAAGTCAACAAGACTATGCCATTCTCCTATCCTAAGTGCACTAGAGTTCGGGTATAGAACTCATCTCACGAAGATCACCAAGCATATAAGGAATTAATATTCAAACAATTCAATCATTACATACAATACACTAATCCCAAATTGCACAAAACTATGTCACAAAGCAATATGCCATACAATACAACAAATATGAAAAGTAGGCAAAACCCACTAGGCAAATGATAGTCCCCAGTAGAGTCACCACTTTTCTGTAGCGGGGTATTCGTTACCATTAGAGATATTGACTAAATCCAAGGTAAACCATACAAGTCGAGTTGCCACCGCACTTCTATATCCAAAGGAATGGTTAGAAAGCGAACAAATACCTAAAAGTTTTATCGAATCAAAAACTAGTAAAAATGTCAGAGATATGGGTAAGGGGGTTGGTTATGCAATGGGAAGGTTTTAAGCACCCAAAACATCCTAGGTACTCCAAGGGAGCCCTTTTCATAAGTGTTGTTCTAGTCTAAAGGGTGTAGGTATATCTAAAGTACTATTTACTAAAAGGAAGGTTAAAAGAAAATGACTCGCAAGGATGTCGCATGCACTGCCTACGTATCTCATCTGAGTATGAGAATCAGAGTCTTTGTAGCTCGGCTACCTATGGTTTAAAGAGAAGTGTTCTCGGTAAGACATCGTGTCTTATGCCTACGTATCTCATCTGGAATGAGAATCAGAGCAAAATGTAGTTCGGCTAACTAGGGGTTAAGAATTGCCATCTGAACATGGACTTACAAAAGAGGACACCAGCTGTGTCAAAGGAGGGTGGGCAGTGTGTTCAACATCCTAGCAGTAGGTGTCGCAGCTCGCTGAATCGAGTCTTAGGCAGTTACCTCTTTGCAATAGAACGGACTGACATGCCACAAGATCGGAGACGCACAGAAGGTCTAAAAGTGGGAAGGCTTTGCTCTAGAGTTATCATGCAATATGGACCTATGTGTTAGGATTTAGAAAGGGGAACATCTACCTAATGTTAGCATGCAAAGAATAGGGGAATTCTACCTATGTTATCATACAAAGGGTACTACCTAATGGGTGCTACCTAAACGAAACAAGAGTCGACGGATGGAGCGCGGAAAGGAGTTACGGATAAGGGTAGATGTAACACCTCAATTCTACCCGTCGTAAATGTAATTAAAAATCAGAGTAAACAAATTTCACACAAAATTGAGGCATCACATATATCATTTCATCAACACTTAAACAAATTGCACAACACGGCAATTGCGCAAGGATCCACTTAGTCCTTGTTAAATAATAAACAACACTATATATGGATTCACCTAGTCCAAATAAACAACACTTAAGTTGAGTCGTACATTTACACATTCAAAAGAAAACAAGCAAACAAATGCCCATCACAACTATCATATACAATGATATACAAAAGGGCATTGTTACTATCAAAATCATGAAAAGCGTTCATTAACCCCTGAGTGTTACAATCCTAATCAGATCAATGACGCCAAAAGTGTGCTACCACTATCCTCCTCTCAACGCGGAGCACCTGCACGTTACCAATATAAAGGTAATGGCCAACAACAAAAGGGTGAGATACTCAAATCATATAATCAAGATAATGATAAGTAATATATAAGTATATTCGGAAAGTTAGAAATATTGTTACCACATCGCACAATCCTTCACTTGAATGCTTATGTATTTAATCATAAACAAAGTCAATAATCATCCACAACATCAATGTTACATCATAGCATCTCATCACTTTAACATTTCATCAATCCATCATAAAACATTACGATTCATCGCATCATCGCAAATATCACCGCACATCATAAACCGTCACATAACAACAATTATCACAAAATGCGGAAATAAACATAACCAACATATGTGACTCAACTATGCAAATGCTATGTGGTACCGACTCGTCGCTTTGCCATCAAGGCTAAGGCTTTATGCCCACTTCACTTTTGCCAAAAGGCCACGTCGCTATTGCCAAAAGGCCACATCGCTTATGCAAATGTATGTGACTCCATGATAAATGATACACATACACCAAAATCATCATCGCATCAACATAACTCATCACAATGGCCGAAGCCCACGTCGCTATTGCCATTTTGGCCACGTCGCCATTCACATGCATAAAAACATTCACACAACATCATCTTCACCAACATTCATACATATGTTTATATATAAAACAAATGAGAATATTCATCACAATCAATTGTTTCATCATACAATCTCTTAGGTAATTCAACCTCATGCTATGTTTATTTACATCGCACACCTACACACTATAGTTAAGTGGTATTCCTCATTAATCAAATAGGCTTCCTACTATATCAATTATTAATCACTTTTCCAAATTAATCACTTATTAAAATAAGCCCTTATAATGGCCTATAAACATCAACAACATGTAGAAAATTTCATAAGCTTCGCAACGCTTCGAACGGGGACCAAAACGGAGTTACGGTTCAAAAGTTATGACTTTTTGAAGTTTAGAAAAGAATTCTGTTTTCAACTCAGTTGGCGCCGCGAACTCTCTTTCGCGCCGCGAATTTAGTAGAAAACAGAGGAAATGCGTTTTTGACCGTTAAATACCTTCCGGACCTCCGATTACGATTCCGTAAAAAGTCTCATTCTCAGAATTCAACGAACTACAATAGTTTCAATATTATAAAGCCATTCTAACCACAATTTAACTTTTATTTCATCATTCTAAACATCATTCAATTAATTTCCAACACTTCCTAAATTCACAATTTGTGAAATTACTCATACTTTGATTCATCAACACAATAGCATATTTTTCACAACATACATCAACCCCAAACCATCAACAACAACACAACACACAATGTTATTTATCATTCTTCTAAAACTAACCCTAACATTTTGCAAAGAATTGATACATGTTCAATAATCACAAACAATCAACACTACATCAAGAACACAAACAACACTTTCAAAGCAAGGAATCCAATCACAACATCAAAACCCAACAATATCCTCTAACAACCATTACCCACATAAAACCCATCATTTTCATAATTATAGCAAATGATAACTCACACCCTTACCTTAGAGATGATGATTGAGTTACTCTATAGTGTTCTAGCAAGCTTGGGTTGATCAAGATGATGCTCTTCTTCTCCAATTTCCTCTTCCTCCTCCAAACCCTAACTTTTTTCTCTTTTCTTCTCTTTTCTCCTCCTTCTCTCTACTTCTTTCTATTTCTCTTCTTTCTCTTTCTATCTTATTTCTATTCTATTTTTATTCTATTTCTATTCTATTTCTATTCCTTGTTTTAATTAAATAAAAACTAACTAATGGGCTTAATTGTTACACCTCCCTTAATTACTATATACACCACTAGGCCCAATAGCTATTATACCACAATTCTCATAATTAAACTCTAATAATAAATTAACACACAATAAAATATTTTGCCGAAATAATTATAAATCAAACATTATAAAAATAATAATAATAACACTTAACAAAAATCGGGGCGTTACAGTAGATGGCGATGCCAGAGACAATCGACTTACATGTAGATGGCGATGCCTGAGGCAATCGACTTACAAGAGGATGGATGAATGCGCGTTGGTTCTGTTAAGTTTTGAAAATGATTACTCGACGTTGGATCGAGCTTTTGATCTTATTTTGAAATGGTTATCGGATGTTCGTTTTAATTCTTGTATTAACAGGTGACTAAAGAAATAAAGACATAAATATTATACACTTTATGGGAGAGGGGTACATTTGTTATGAATGGGGATTGTTCATGGCAAACAAACAATAAGAATATATGCCTCATACATCATACAAGTAGGCAACAGTTATCAATCAGATCGGATAAATAAACAATATATAATCAAACCAAAGAATCAAATAATGGAGCATTTAAACAATGCATGGGAGTATGAACATGTTAAATAATCAAGCAATAGAAAGCATGAATGAGAGAAACAAGTATAAAAGATAACAGATGAATCAAACAGATGAAAATATGCACACGAAGGGTCCACTGAATAATTTAATCAGGAAATGAGGTAAGGACCAAATAAAATCAAGGTAAAAGGCCTCTAATACATGGCATATGAAATGAACGAGGGAGGATCAAAATATCTCTTCAATTGCCATAAGCAATCCCTAAGTGAAACATCGATCATAAAGAAGTCAACTAAAAATTCAAGTCAACTTAAAAAATAACAAATAAATAGAAAATTAATCAAGAAAATTATGAAAAATTAAAATAAATAAGGTGGGGTCAGGACATCATTATCCCCCAAAAAGATTTTAAAAATAATGAAAATTGGCACGTGAATTAATTAAAACAAAACATAGGTCAAACCAAAAGTCAATTAATAAGACTAGGTTAGAAATAAAACAAGAATAAATAGTAAATTAATCAAGAAAATTATGAAAAATTAAACTAAATAAGGTGGGGTCAGGACATCATCATCCCCCAAAACGATTTTAAAAATAATGAAAATTGGCACGTGAATTAATTAAAACAAAACATAGGTCAAACCAAAAGTCAATTAATAAGACTAGGTTAGAAATAAATCAAGAATAAATAGTAAATTAATCAAGAAAATTATGAAAAATTAAACTAAGATGGGGTCGGGACATCATCATCCCCCAAAAAGATTTTAAAAATAATGAAAATTGGTACGTGAATTAATTAAAATAAAACAGAAGTCAAATTAAAAGTCAACCAACCAAACTAGGTCAAAAATAAATCCTAAATAAATTGAAAATGTGAAATAAAATTCCAAGAAAAGGTCAGTTGACCATGAGACAATGGTTAAACTTCATCCCAAAGTGTGTTAAAATGGACCGTTTAGAATAAATAATTAAAATAAAATATTAATATTAAAAAAATACAAAAATAAAAATTATATAAAATTAAATAAAACGTTAAGAAAAGTGAAAAATATTTTTGGGTAATTTTATGGACGAAGAAAATATTTTAAATAAGAAAAAGAAATATGAAAATGGAAGGATTAATGGTGATGAACATGGTAAGCAAGCGTAGATATATCAAAACATGGCCATGGAAGAGATGATTACCTAATGGAAAATAGAAGTGGAATGGAATCTGATATGTGATGAAGCTTTGCCTCCTTGCCACGAAATTCCAATGCTCCTCTAGGGTTAGGGTTTCAGCTTCTTAAATAGGGTGGATTATGTGTTCTCATGGGCTTTTTAATAAGTGATTTATCCATAAGAATAAAAGTGTGAAGTGAGTGTAAAATGTTGTTATTTTGGGCCAAAATTAAGTGAATGGATGTCCAATGCATGGTCAAAAGAGGTAAAAAAACATGACTGGTTTGTGCAACATGCTTAGAAAATCTGATTGGGCCAGCCAGACCCAAAATCTGCCTAGAAAATCAAGTCATGGTGCCCACTTTAAATGAATGTATCTCTCAAACCATGGATCCAAATGAGATGAATCCAAAAGGATTTGAAATAGGACATGGCAAGGTACAATTGTTGTGAAGAAAGTATTTTCAAATAATGCCTTGAAGTGCAAGAAAACTGGCCAAGAAGTCTTGACAAATTTTGAAGATTTTGGACTTAGAAATTTTTCTAAGTGTCCTAAAAAATGTCTCACTTTGACTAAGCATAACTTTCTCAATTCTAATCCAAATGGAGCAAACTTTATATCCCTAGAAAGCTTGGAACAAGAGGAACAACTTTCACGTTGGAGAAATTTTCAAATGGAGCTTTTATCTTGATGCAAAATGGGCTTAAAGTGAGTGTAACGATCATGAAAACTTGCCCTAAATGGAAAGTCAACCATTTCAATATTAAGTAACTTTTCAAATTCCTGATTAAATGATGAATCCATGATCCAACCTTGATCAAATTTCACATGTAGGATCCCCTAGGCATGGATTTTGAGATTCCACTCTCAAAATGTTAGGAGTTGACTTTTCTGGCCCCACAGTTGACTTTTCCCAAACTGTCTGATTCCCGATTCCATTGATCAATTGAAGCACTTCTAGCTCAAATAAAGAGCTGATTTTTTGTATGTAGACCCTTGTGGACATATGGAGGGCCATGGAAAAGAGTTTCACCCAAAGAATCAGAAATAAACCGATTAAACCCTAGTTTTAGGGCAAAATTGATCAGGAACTGATTGCACTGATTGCCAATGGATCTTCCTGAGATAATTGTGACTCTTCCTAGACCAAGATGCCTCTCTAATCATGTCATGGATGAGCTCCTCTACTTCCAACCAAACATTGCCTGTTGCAGGTAGCCATGAAACCCTAATTTCTGATTAAATCCAGATGAACACTCTAATAGCTCTGAATCTTTCACTGATGAACTGAAGACCATAATAAGATACCTAAAGCCCTTTGAGACCCTTGAGGCTTGTATACTTAGAAAATGAATTCGAATTCTCAATCTTGCTTTGCGTGGGCTCCTTCTGTCAAGGAGTGATAAATCAAAACCTGATTTCCATGTCACTAATGCAGTATGCAATGAGTATGACCTAGTATGATGTTAATGAAATGTGAAATATAATCCCATGCTTCCAAGAAAAAATGAAGGGTACATTTTGGGGTATTACAAGAAGACCTGTTAATGACTGAGGTCCATGAGGGTTCATTTGGTACTCATTCCAATGGACATGTCATGGCTAGGAAGATGTTGAGGGCAGACTACTGTTGGCTGACAATGGAGTCTGACTGCTGCAAATATGTGAAGAAATGCCACAAGTGTCAGATCTATGCGGATAAGATTCATATTCCGCCGACACTTCTGAACGTGATTTCATCACCATGACCCTTCTCTATGTGGGGAATTGACATGATTGGCATGATAAAGCCGAAAGCGTCCAACGGTCACAGATTTATTCTCGTAGCAATTAATTACTTCACCAAGTGGGTTGAAGCGGCATCATATGCGAATGTGACCAGGCAGGTGGTTGTGAAGTTTATCAAGAATCAACTCATATGCCATTATGGTGTGCCAGACAAGATCATTACTGATAATGGATCTAACTTGAACAACAAGATGATGAAAGAGCTACGTAGCGAGTTCAAGATTGCACATCATAATTCTTCTCCTTATAGACCCAAGATGAATGGGGCTGTTGAAGTTGCTAATAAGAATATCAAGAAAATTATCCAGAAGATGGTTATTACGTACAAAGATTGGCATGAGATGCTGCCATTTGCTTTGCATGGATATCGTACATCTGTCCGCACTTCAACAGGGGCAACCCCTTTCTCCCTTGTGTATGGCATGGAGGTTGTGCTCCCAGTAGAGGTGGAGATCCCATCAATGAGAGTCTTGATGGAAGCCAAGTTGACTGATGCTAAATGGGTTCAGAGTCGTTATGACCAACTGAATTTGATAGAAGAGAAGAGATTAACTGCCATGTGCCATGGTCAGTTATATCAGCAGAGGATGAAGAAAGCCTTTGATAAGAAGGTCAAACCTCGTGTGTTCTGAGAAGGTGACCTTGTGCTCAAGAAAGTTTTGTCTTTCGCGCCTGATTCCAGGGGCAAGTGGACTCCAAACTATGAAGGTCCATATGTTGTTAAGAGAGCCTTTTCAGGCGGTGCTTTGATACTTACAACTATGGATGGGGAGGATTTCACTCGTCCTGTAAATTCAGATGCAGTCAAGAAATACTTCGCCTAAAATAAAAACAGAATAGCTCGCTAAGTTGAAACGCGAAAGGGCGGCCTAGGCAAAAATGAGCGTCTCGGTGGATTGAAAACCTGAAAGGGTGATCCAGGCAAAAGTTAGAGACCTAAAAAATGAATATGTATCCCGCTAAATTGAGTACCTCACCTTGGGGAAAACTAGGAAAAAATTAGGGATTTGGCAAGTAACTACATCCCGACAAGACTTTGTTCGACAACTGTCATCTGTCAAAGATTCTCGCTCAGTCATCGTCAACCGAAGCTTCAAATACATTGGATTCAGAGTTGGTGGAGAAATGGTCATTATGTTCAATGTAACCCTTTTCCAATATATATCACCAATTTCAAATTTGTAAAGATCCATGGAGTCTTGCCATTTGCAGACTACCATTCCATCAAATAAATTTGAGCCTTTATCCAATTCTTAGCACTCTTATTTGTTTCTGTTCAACAAATGTTTTGCATGTTTCAATTGAAAAATATCATTGTTTTAAATAAATAAAATTTTCATGAATTGTTTTTAAACGAAGTGAACATTCACAATGACAAAAAGGATACTTGGAACGTCTTCAGTGCTCTCCCAAGGATGGTATGATCTCCAAAAGGGTAAGACATTTGTTCATATTCCCAGCATACTTGTATCCTCTTTCAGGTTGTCTCCTCTGCGAGTGCAGAAGAAGATTATGCATCACCAAATCCCCCGAGAGTTTGGGAGTCTGGTCCTAATCCTCTAGCTCCCTAGTGAGGCTGAATTTGGCATTTGTGTTATCAATTATATGGTTGTCATCCCTTGCATGGCTTGACCTAAAATCCCTTATAGATTGATAAATTGAATATGCTTAATCTTTTCGAAGAAGTTGGTTTTCCCTCACTTCAAGTTAGAAATCTCTCCGCCAGGGTGAATAGGAAATCCCCAGCATAAGCGGAATTATCATCAAGTTTGGTTTGTAGCTTTTCCCCTGCGGACTTGTCCACTGTGATCTCCAGCATATTTTCTCCTCGACCATCCTCGGTAGGGTTGATCCCAATTTACTCCCCAGTTGGGGCACCAGTAGGTAATCCTCGGTTCAGTCGACAACAGTGTTTCCCTAGTGGAATTGTCTGATCAAAGCCCATTTGTTATTTCCTCCCGAGCAGAGTGGTTGATGAAGATGTTTATCTTTCCATCCCCAGCGGAGTAGTGCTCTCTTCTCCTCGGCAGATATGATTTATCCAGCAGTGCAAGGAAATCTGTAGGTTTTGGAACTTTTGATTGGTGGTTATTCCCCACAGAGTTTCATTTCTCTCTTTGATAATTTCCCAAGTAGAGTTGCTTCTAAGACGGATTTTATCCGTGTTTCGATTCCCCATCCAAGACTTTGCCTGATTGCAGTTAGGCGTTGGAACTTCTGAGGAAGATGTGTTGATTCCTTCCCACTGGAGTAACTGTTTCTCCTTTCCATGCAAAGGTCTTTGTTTCCTGGTATCTGTTGCCCCCATCAGATTAGACGTTCTCCGGTGGGCTTGGCTTTCTGTTTTGAGACGTATTATCGGATGCTCGTTCATTGATTCTTGGACCTGTTTGTGTTAGATATGTCTGTTCGTCAGCATCAATCATACATAAACCACGCATATACATGCATAATTTTGACATTCAGATATTCATGTTGCACTCTTTGCCATATATCTTTGTTTGATGTCTCCTGCTATTTTGTGATACATACTTCTCCAAGCAGATGTTGGTGTTTGATCTCTCCATAATAGAGTCAAGCCCTATAAGCAGAAAGTGTCTATCCTTTCTTCCATATTCCCCACTGAGTTGTGTCTTCGTGGATGATTGTTATTTCTGTTTCCTCCCAAAATATGTATTGGGATGGAGTTTCTCCCCTGAGTTATATCCTCATTAGGTTGAGTCTTGTTTCATTGTGTCTCTCTAGTTTGTTTCTAGATTGACTCCTTTTGTTTGTCCCTCTACACTTCCCCGTAGTGTAGATGAACGATTGCTCAGTAACCAGTAATTGTCTATCTTTTCCCCGGCGGAGTCTGTGGCCTTCTACCCAGTAGCCGGTAGTTGTAAGTCCTATTTCTGTGGTTTTCTACCCTTATACCGGTAGTTGTAAACCTTATTTTATCCCCTTGCAGAGTTAACCCTTGATTTTGTTCATCCTAACCGATGGCGGTTACTGTTTTGTGGTTTTCTACCCAGTAACCGGTAGATGTAATCCCCTCTTTTTTCGGTTATCTTTATCCAATATTCGGTATCGATATTCCTTCACTTTTGAGTATATCTCCCAGTAACCCGTGATATATCTCTTGGATCATTGCCTTTGTCAATGTATCCCCAGCGAGTCATCTTTCATTTACCTTATGTTTGGTAATGATTGTTTATCCCTTTGATTGGTGATCATTTTATACCTGGTATTCGGTATCCCGATGTCCTTTCCTTTAGGTCGATTTATCCTTTATTAACCCAGTGCCCGATTGTGGATAATCTTCCATGCGAGTATATTATCTACGTTCTGACGGTAATAGATAATATATCTCATGTGCTCTTTGGTCGAAGTCTTTTGTTCTTCCCCAATCGAGTAAGATTCGTATTTCCTTATGAAACCGAATATCCATCCTGTAATCGAGCTTGCTTTTTCTTAGCCCTTCGTTCGAATGACGAGTGTCTTGGAAATATTCCCCAATTCACGCTTGGTTGGTTACCTATTATATGCCCAGTAACCGGTATCCCAGGTGTTCCTTCCTTCTACTCCCTATTTTGACTTTTTGTCCCCTGTGGAGTCAGATTTTCCTGAGTCGAAATATACCTTTTTAGGTCTTCCTTAGATGATTTTGGATGTTTGATATCTCTCACCCTTATACCGGTCTTAGATATTCATTCTCCCTGAGCGTGTTGTTCTCTCACCCTCATACATGTGTTTTGATCACATGCCTCCTTGAGCTTATTACCCAGTAACCGCTAATACCTCATTCTGTTGTTTCTTCAAATGAGTCCTCTGTGGATATTCTCCAGTAAAGTCCCTTAGTGGATTTTCCCCATCTGAGTCCGGATTTTCATCCGAAGTATCCTTTATGGATAGTTTTTGTTGTATTGGCATATTCCCCAATACATGCATCTTTGAGTCAGCTCGAGTCTTTCCATTGATTTATTTTCATGGAATTCCCCTCGTGTCTCTCAGCAAGTTTCAAGTTATGACCTGCTCACGCATTTGTATTTCCCTTTATTCCCTAGAGAGTTCCCAGAGTCTCTATCCCATTGTGTTTTTAACTTAAACATGTTTTAATGAGTAGAAACTTTGGCCTTATGCCAATGAATTTTCAAACTTTTTCTTAATCAATCTTGTAAATAAACTTAACCATATTGACTTTAATTCCAAAAGACAAAAAGAACTAACAATCTCATTCAAGTCTTTGGCATTCTTGTGCCTTTTTGTGTTAAAGTTTTGTTAAAACTAATCCACCAACTTCATTGAAATTTTTACCACGAACAATGGGGTTTTGATCCCTCATTTTTATGTTGGGACGTAGGCATAAGACCGAAGGTCTTGTCAAAAACAAATATATAATTAATGAATTCTTTTCTCATTCTTCATGGTATTGTGTGAAGACTTGACCTTTTTCCCATTCATGACAGCTAGTGCAATACTTGATGATTTATCAAAGTTGGCGTCCTTCTCACGGATGATGTCTTGGTTCATGTCTTCATACTTGTAAATGGATGGTCGAGTGTTCTCCAAATAATTACTTAAACAAATGGAACTCTTCACTAATATTTGACTAACCTTTTATTAACTTATTTTACTTTCAAGTCATTTTCTTAATGCGATTTAAAATTAAGTACCTTTATAATTCATTGCCATTTACATTTCATGCAAACTGATTATGTTTCACTCATTTTCCCTTTGCTCATTGGAGCCATATCATTTGTACTTATATATATTGTATGCTTTTGATTTTGTTGTGTTTATGGTCTTAGGACCTTAAAATACCTAATAACAAAAAAAACTCTAAAAAATATGTTGGTGGACTGCTGGACTTGATATTAGCTCTTGAACTTAGAATTAGACAACATCCGCTATGCTTTAAAGGACTTGCCGAATGCCACTATCTGAGACTGAGCTATCCTTGAAGGTTCCTTTCATCTGATGCAAACCTTGAGTGCTTTTGGTTTATCTGATACGTTGTCTTTGTGCTTGAGTGTTATACTGGTTATTATTGTTTATGTCTGATGTGTGTTTCTGAGAGTTTGCCAAGGAATATTTCATATGATACGCTTTGAAGACACTGAAGACTGCTAGCTATTGGACTGCTTGCTTGGATGATGGCCATCTTTATTTGATTCCCATGGTCTTCATATTGATTTCTTGGATATTGCTTATGTTTATTCTCTACTCAAAAGTCCAAAGGAAATGGGTTTCTATCTAACTTTCTTGTCTTGTGGATTGCTTCCCATTGGTCAGATCTTTTCAACTCTTAACTTTTAATTTTTGTCTTGGGTAGTCTCTTCATCTCCTCCCACTTCTGTAATTTCAAAATCACTTCCTCTTTTAAAAATCTTCTTTACTTGTGTTTTTAACGAAACATGTTTTAATGAGTAGAAACTTTGGCCTTATGCCAATGAATTTTCAAACTTTTTCTTAATCAAACTTGTAAATAAACTTAATCATATTGAATTTAATTTCAAAAGACAAAAATAACTAACAATCTCATTCAAGTCTTTGTCCTTCTCACGGATGATGTTTTGGTTCATGTCTTCATACTTATGTATGGATGGTCGAGTCTTCTCCAAAGAATTACTTAAACAAATGGAAGTCTTCGCTAGAATTTGACTAATCTTTTATTAACTTATTTTACTTTCAAGTCATTTAATAAATTCGATTTAAAATTCAGTACCTTTATAATTCATTGCCATTTTCATTTCATGCAAGATGTTTATGTTTCAGTCATATTCCCTTTGCTCACTTGAGCCATATCATTTGTACTTATAGATATTGTATGCTTTTGATTCTGTTCTGTTTGTGGTATTAGGACCTTAAAATACTTAATAACAAAAAAAACTCTAAAAAATATGTTGGTGGACTGTTGGACTTGATATGAACTCTTGAACTTAGAATTAGGCAACATCTGTTATGCTTTAAAGGACTTGGCCAATGCAACTATCTGAGGCTGAGCTATCCTTGACGGTTCCTTTCATCTGTTGCAAACCTTGAGTGCTTTTGGTTTATCTTATACGTTGTCTTTGTGCTTGATTGTTCTACTGGTTATTATTGTTTATGTCTGATGATTGTTTCTCAGAGTTTGCCAAGGAATATGTCGTATGATACGCTTTGAAGACACTGAAGACTGCTAGCTATTGGAGTGCTTGCTTGGATGATGGCCATCTTTATTTGATTCCCATGGTCTTCATATTGATTTCTTGGATATTGCTTAGGGTTATTGTTTGCTCAAAAGTCCAAAGGAAATGGGTTTCTATGTGACATACTGACTCGTGGATTGCTTCCCATTAGTCAGATCTTTTCAACTCTTAACTTTTAATTATTGTCTAGGGTAGTCTCTTAATCTCCTCCCACTTCTTTAATTTCAAAATCGCTCCCTCTTTTAAAAATCTTCTTTACTTGTGTTTTTAACTAAACATGTTTTAATGAGTAGAAACTTTGGCCTTATGCCAATGAATTTTCAAACTTTTTCTTAATCAAACTTGTAAATAAACTTAACCATATTGAATTTAATTCTAAAAAACAAAAATAACTAACAATTTCATTCAAGTCTTTAGCCTTCTTGTTCCTTTTTGTGTTAATCTTTTGTTAAAACTAATCCACCAACTTCATTGAAATTTATACCACGAGCAATGGGGTTTTGATCCGTCACTTTTATGTTGATACGTAGGAATAAGACCGAAGGTCTTGTCAAAAACAAATATATAATTAATGAATTATTTTCATATTATTCATGGTATTGTGTGAAGACTTGACCTTTTTTCCATTCATGAGAGCTAGTGCAATACTTGATGATTTATCAAAGTTGGCATCCTTCTCACGGATGATGTCTTGGTTCATGTCTTCATACTTGTAAATGGATGGTCGAGTGTTCTCCAAATAATTACTTAAACAAATGGAAGTCTTCACTAGAATTTAACTAACCTTTTATTAACTTATTTTACTTTCAAGTCATTTTCTTAATGCGATTTAAAATTCAGTACCATTATATTTCATTGCCATTTTCATTTCATGCAAGATGTTTATGTTTCAGTCATTTTCCCTTTGCGTACTTGAGCCTTATCATTTGTACTTATATATATTGTATGCTTTTGATTTTGTTCTGTTTATGGTCTTAGGACCTTAAAATACTTAATAACAAAAAAAACTCTAAAAAATATGTTGGTGGACTGTTGGACTTGATATTAGCTCTTGAACTTAAAATTAGACAACATCCGCTATGCTTTAAAGGACTTGCCGAATGCCACTATCTGAAACTGAGCTATCCTTGAAGGTTCCTTTCATCTGATGAAAACCTTGAGTGCTTTTGGTTTATCTGATACGTTGTCTTTGTGCTTGAGTGTTATACTGGTTATTATTGTTTATGTCTGATGTGTGTTTCTGAGAGTTTGCCAAGGAATATTTCATATGATACGCTTTGAAGACACTGAAGACTGCTAGCTATTGGAGTGCTTGCTTGGATGATGGCCATCTTCATTTGATTCCCATGGCCTTCATATTGATTTCTTGGATATTGCTTATGTTTATTCTCTACTCAAAAGTCCAAAGGAAATGGGTTTCTATCTAACTTTCTTGTCTTGTGGATTGCTTCCCATTGGTCAGATCTTTTCAACTCTTAACTTTTAATTTTTGTCTAGGGTAGTCTCTTCATCTCCTCCCACTTATTTAATTTCAAAATCACTTCCTCTTTTAAAAATCTTCTTTACTTGTGTTTTTAACTAAACATGTTTTAATGAGTAGAAACTTTGGGCTTATGCCAATGAATTTTCAAACTTTTTCTTAATCAAACTTGTAAATAAACTTAACCATATTGACTTGAATTTCAAAAGACAAAAAGAACTAACAATCTCATTCAAGTCTTTGGCATTCTTGTGCCTTTTTGTGTTAAAGTTTTGTTAAAACTAATCCACCAACTTCATTGAAATTTTTACCACGAACAATGGGGTTTTGATCCCTCATTTTTATGTTGGGACATAGGCATAAGACCGAAGGTCTTGTCAAAAACAAAGATATAATTAATGAATTCTTTTCTCATTCTTCATGGTATTGTGTGAAGACTTGACCTTTTTCCCATTCATGAGAGCTTGTGCAATACTTGATGATTTATCAAAGTTGGCGTCCTTCTCACGGATGATGTCTTGGTTCATGTCTTCATACTTGTAAATGGATGGTCGAGTGTTCTCCAAATAATTACTTAAACAAATGGAACTCTTCACTAGAATTTGACTAACCTTTTATTAACTTATTTTACTTTCAAGTCATTTTCTTAATGTGATTTAAAATTCAGTACCTTTATATTTCATTGCCATTTTCATTTCATGCAAGATGTTTATGTTTCAGTCATTTTCCCTTTGCGTACTTGAGCCTTATCATTTGTACTTATATATATTGTATGCTTTTGATTTTGTTCTGTTTATGGTCTTAGGACCTTAAAATACTTAATACCAAAAAAAACTCTAAAAAATATGTTGGTGGACTGTTGGACTTGATATTAGCTCTTGAACTTAGAATTAGACAACATCCGCTATGCTTTAAAGGACTTGCCGAATGCCACTATCTGAGACTGAGCTATCCTTGAAGGTTCCTTTCATCTGATGCAAACCTTGAGTGCTTTTGGTTAATCTGATACGTTGTCTTTGTGCTTGAGTGTTATACTGGTTATTATTGTTTATGTCTGATGTGTGTTTCTGAGAGTTTGCCAAGGAATATTTCATATGATACGCTTTGAAGACACTGAAGACTGCTAGCTATTGGAGTGCTTGCTTGGATGATGGCCATCTTTATTTGATTCCCATGGTCTTCATATTGATTTCTTGGATATTGCTTATGTTTATTCTCTACTCAAAAGTCCAAAGGAAATGGGTTTCTACCTAACTTTCTTGTCTTGTGGATTGCTTCCCATTGGTCAGATCTTTTCAACTCTTAACTTTTAATTTTTGTCTAGGGTAGTCTCTTCATCTCCTCCCACTTCTTTAATTTCAAAATCACTTCCTCTTTTAAAAATCTTCTTTACTTGTGTTTTTAACTAAACATGTTTTAATGAGTAGAAACTTTGGCCTTATGCCAATGAATTTTCAAACTTTTTCTGTATCAAACTTGTAAATAAACTTAATCATATTGAATTTAATTCCAAAAGACAAAAATAACTAACAATCTCATTCAAGTCTTTGTCCTTCTCACGGATGATGTTTTGGTTCATGTCTTCATACTTATGTATGGATGGTCGAGTCTTCTCCAAAGAATTACTTAAACAAATGGAAGTCTTCACTAGAATTTGACTAATCTTTTATTAACTTATTTTACTTTCAAGTCATTTAATAAATGCGATTTAAAATTCAGTACCTATATAATTCATTGCCATTTTCATTTCATGCAAGATGTTTATGTTTCAGTCATTTTCCCTTTGCGTACTTGAGCCTTATCATTTGTACTTATATATATTGTATGCTTTTGATTTTGTTCTGTTTATGGTCTTAGGACCTTAAAATACTTAATAACAAAAAAAACTCTAAAAAATATGTTGGTGGATTGTTGGACTTGATATTTGCTCTTGAACTTAGAATTAGGCAACATCTGTTATGCTTTAAAGGACTTGGCCAATACAAATATCTGAGGCTGAGCTATCCTTGACGGTTCCTTTCATCTGTTGCAAACCTTGAGTGCTTTTGGTTTATCTTATACGTTGTCTTTGTGCTTGATTGTTCTACTGGTTATTATTGTTTATGTCTGATGATTGTTTCTGAGAGTTTGCCAAGGAATATTTCATATGATACGCTTTGAAGACACTGAAGACTGCTAGCTATTGGAGTGCTTGCTTGGATGATGGCCATCTTTATTTGATTCCCATGGTCTTCATATTGATTTCTTAGATATTGCTTAGGGTTATTGTCTGCTCAAAAGTCCAAAGGAAATGGGTTTCTATCTGACATACTTGTCTCGTGGATTGCTTCCCATTGGTCAGATCTTTTCAACTCTTAACTTTTAATTATTGTCTAGGGTAGTCTCTTAATCTCCTCCCACTTCTTTAATTTCAAAATCGCTCCCTCTTTTAAAAATCTTCTTTACTTGTGTTTTTAACTGAACAAGTTTTAATGAGTAGAAACTTTGGCCTTATGCCAATGAATTTTCAAACTTTTTCTTAATCAAACTTGTAAATAAACTTAACCATATTGAATTTAATTCTAAAAAACAAAAATAACTAACAATTTCATTCAAGTCTTTAGCCTTCTTGTTCCTTTTTGTGTTAATCTTTTGTTAAAACTAATCCACCAACTTCATTGAAATTTTTACCACGAGCAATGGGGTTTTGATCCGTCACTTTTATGTTGGTACGTAGGCATAAGACCGAAGGTCTTGTCAAAAACAAATATACAATTAATGAATTCTTTTCATATTATTCATGGTATTGTGTGAAGACTTGACCTTTTTTCCATTCATGAGAGCTAGTGCAATACTTGATGATTTATCAAAGTTGGCGTCCTTCTCACGGATGATGTCTTGGTTCATGTCTTCATACTTGTGAATGGATTGTCGAGTGTTCTCCAAAGAATTACTTAAACAAATGGAAGTCTTCACTAGAATTTAACTAACCTTTTATTAACTTATTTTACTTTCAAGTCATTTTCTTAATGCGATTTAAAATTCAGTACCTTTATATTTCATTGCCATTTTCATTTCATGCAAGATGTTTATGTTTCAGTCATTTTCCCTTTGCGTACTTGAGCCTTATCATTTGTACTTATATATATTGTATGCTTTTGATTTTGTTCTGTTTATGGTCTTAGGACCTTAAAATACTTAATAACAAAAAAAACTCTAAAAAATATGTTGGTGGACTGTTGGACATGATATTAGCTCTTGAACTTAAAATTAGACAACATCCGCTATGCTTTAAAGGACTTGCCGAATGCCACTATCTGAGACTGAGCTATCCTTGAAGGTTCCTTTCATCTGATGCAAACCTTGAGTGCTTTTGGTTTATCTGATACGTTGTCTTTGTGCTTGAGTGTTATACTGGTTATTATTGTTTATGTCTGATGTGTGTTTCTGAGAGTTTGCCAAGGAATATTTCATATGATACGCTTTGAAGCCACTGAAGACTGCTAGCTATTGGAGTGCTTGCTTGGATGATGGCCATCTTTATTTGATTCCCATGGTCTTCATATTGATTTCTTGGATATTGCTTATGTTTATTCTCTACTCAAAAGTCCAAAGGAAATGGGTTTCTATCTAACTTTCTTGTCTTGTGGATTGCTTCCCATTGGTCAGATCTTTTCAACTCTTAACTTTTAATTTTTGTCTAGGGTAGTCTCTTCATCTCCTCCCATTTCTTTAATTTCAAACTCACTTCCTCTTTTAAAAATCTTCTTTACTTGTGTTTTTAACTAAACATGTTTTAATGAGTAGAAACTTTGGCCTTATGCCAATGAATTTTCAAACTTTTTCTTAATCAAACTTGTAAATAAACTTAACCATATTGACTTTAATTCCAAAAGACAAAAAGAACTAACAATCTCATTCAAGTCTTTGGCATTCTTGTGCCTTTTTGTGTTAAAGTTTTGTTAAAACTAATCCACCAACTTCATTGAAATTTTTACCACGAACAATGGGGTTTTGATCCCTCATTTTTATGTTGGGACGTAGGCATAAGACCGAAGGTCTTGTCAAAAACAAATATATAATTAATGAATTCTTTTCTCATTCTTCATGGTATTGTGTGAAGACTTGACCTTTTTCCCATTCATGACAGCTAGTGCAATACTTGATGATTTATCAAAGTTGGCGTCCTTCTCACGGATGATGTCTTGGTTCATGTCTTCATACTTGTAAATGGATGGTCGAGTGTTCTCCAAATAATTACTTAAACAAATGGAACTCTTCACTAGAATTTGACTAACCTTTTATTAACTTATTTTACTTTCAAGTCATTTTCTTAATGCGATTTAAAATTCAGTACCTTTATATTTCATTGCCATTTTCATTTCATGCAAGATGTTTATGTTTCAGTCATTTTCCCTTTGCGTACTTGAGCCTTATCATTTGTACTTATATATATTGTATGCTTTTGATTTTGTTCTGTTTATGGTCTTAGGACCTTAAAATACTTAATAACAAAAAAAACTCTAAAAAATATGTTGGTGGACTGTTGGACTTGATATTAGCTCTTGAACTTAGAATTAGACAACATCCGCTATGCTTTAAAGGACTTGCCGAATGCCACTATCTGAGACTGAGCTATCCTTGAAGGTTCCTTTCATCTGATGCAAACCTTGAGTGCTTTTGGTTAATCTGATACGTTGTCTTTGTGCTTGAGTGTTATACTGGTTATTATTGTTTATGTCTGATGTTTGTTTCTGAGAGTTTGCCAAGGAATATTTCATATGATACGCTTTGAAGACACTGAAGACTGCTAGCTATTGGAGTGCTTGCTTGGATGATGGCCATCTTTATTTGATTCCCATGGTCTTCATATTGATTTCTTGGATATTGCTTATGTTTATTCTCTACTCAAAAGTCCAAAGGAAATGGGTTTCTATCTAACTTTCTTGTCTTGTGGATTGCTTCCCATTGGTCAGATCTTTTCAACTCTTAACTTTTAATTTTTTTCTAGGGTAGTCTCTTCATCTCCTCCCACTTCTTTAATTTCAAAATCACTTCCTCTTTTAAAAATCTTCTTTACTTGTGTTTTTAACTAAACATGTTTTAATGAGTAGAAACTTTGGCCTTATGCCAATGAATTTTCAAACTTTTTCTTAATCAAACTTGTAAATAAACTTAACCATATTGACTTTAATTCCAAAAGACAAAAAGAACTAACAATCTCATTCAAGTCTTTGGCATTCTTGTGCCTTTTTGTGTTAAAGTTTTGTTAAAACTAATCCACCAACTTCATTGAAATTTTTACCACGAACAATGGGGTTTTGATCCCTCATTTTTATGTTGGGACGTAGGCATAAGACCGAAGGTCTTGTCAAAAACAAATATATAATTAATGAATTCTTTTCTCATTCTTCATGGTATTGTGTGAAGACTTGACCTTTTTCCCATTCATGACAGCTAGTGCAATACTTGATGATTTATCAAAGTTGGCGTCCTTCTCACGAATGATGTCTTGGTTCATGTCTTCATACTTGTAAATGGTTGGTCGAGTGTTCTCCAAATAATTACTTAAACAAATGGAACTCTTCACTAGAATTTGACTAACCTTTTATTAACTTATTTTACTTTCAAGTCATTTTCTTAATGCGATTTAAAATTCAGTACCTTTATATTTCATTGCCATTTTCATTTCATGCAAGATGTTTATGTTTCAGTAATTTTCCCTTTGCGTACTTGAGCCTCATCATTTGTACTTATATATATTGTATGCTTTTGATTTTGTTTTGTTTATGGTCTTAGGACCTTAAAATACTTAATAACAAAAAAAACTCTAAAAAATATGTTGGTGGCCTGTTGGACTTGATATTAGCTCTTGAACTTAGAATTAGACAACATCCGCTATGCTTTAAAGGACTTGCCGAATGCCACTATCTGAGACTGAGCTATCCTTGAAGGTTCCTTTCATCTGATGCAAACCTTGAGTGCTTTTGGTTTATCTGATACGTTGTCTTTGTGCTTGAGTGTTATACTGGTTATTATTGTTTATGTCTGATGTGTGTTTCTGAGAGTTTGCCAAGGAATATTTCATATGATACGCTTTGAAGACACTGAAGACTGCTAGCTATTGGACTGCTTGCTTGGATGATGGCCATCTTTATTTGATTCCCATGGTCTTCATATTGATTTCTTGGATATTGCTTATGTTTATTCTCTACTCAAAAGTCCAAAGGAAATGGGTTTCTATCTAACTTTCTTGTCTTGTGGATTGCTTCCCATTGGTCAGATCTTTTCAACTCTTAACTTTTAATTTTTGTCTAGGGTAGTCTCTTCATCTCCTCCAACTTCTTTAATTTCAAAATCACTTCCTCTTTTAAAAATCTTCTTTACTTGTGTTTTTAACTAAACATGTTTTAATGAGTAGAAACTTTGGTCTCATGCCAATGAATTTTCAAACTTTTTCTTAATCAAACTTGTAAATAAACTTAATCATATTGAATTTAATTCCAAAAGACAAAAATAACTAACAATCTCATTCAAGTCTTTGTCCTTCTCACGGATGATGTTTTGGTTCATGTCTTCATACTTATGTATGGATGGTCGAGTCTTCTCCAAAGAATTACTTAAACAAATGGAAGTCTTCACTAGAATTTGACTAATCTTTTATTAACTTATTTTACTTTCAAGTCATTTAATAAATGCGATTTAAAATTCAGTACCTTTATAATTCATTGCCATTTTCATTTCATGCAAGATGTTTATGTTTCAGTCATATTCCCTTTGCTCACTTGAGCCATATCATTTGTACTTATAGATACTGTATGCTTTTGATTCTGTTCTGTTTGTGGTATTAGGACCTTAAAATACTTAATAACAAAAAAAACTCTAAAAAATATGTTGGTGGACTGCTGGACTTGATATGAACTCTTGAACTTAGAATTAGGCAACATCTGTTATGCTTTAAAGGACTTGGCCAATGCAACTACCTGACGCTGAGCTATCCTTGACGGTTCCTTTCATCTGTTGTAAACCTTGAGTGCTTTTGGTTTATCTTATACGTTGTCTTTGTGCTTGATTGTTCTACTGGTTATTATTGTTTATGTCTGATGATTGTTTCTGAGAGTTTGCCAAGGAATATTTCATATGATACGCTTTGAAGACACTGAAGACTGCTAGCTATTGGAGTGCTTGCTTGGATGATGGCCATCTTTATTTGATTCCGATGGTCTTCATATTGATTTCTTGGATATTGCGTAGGCTTATTGTCTGCTCAAAAGTCCAAAGGAAATGGGTTTCTATCTGACATACTTGTCTTGTGGATGGCTTCCAATTGGTCAGATCTTTTCAACTCTTAACTTTTAATTTTTGTCTAGGGTAGTCTCTTCATCTCCTCCCACTTCTTTAATTTCAAAATCGCTCCCTCTTTTAAAAATCTTCTTTACTTGTGTTTTTAACTAAACATGTTTTAATGAGTAGAAACTTTGGCCTTATGCCAATGAATTTTCAAACTTTTTCTTAATCAAACTTGTAAATAAACTTAACCATATTGAATTTAATTCTAAAAAACAAAAATAACTAACAATTTCATTCAAGTCTTTAGCCTTCTTGTTCCTTTTTGTGTTAATCTTTTGTTAAAACTAATCCACCAACTTCATTGAAATTTTTACCACGAGCAATGGGGTTTTGATCCGTCACTTTTATGTTGGTACGTAGGCATAAGACTGAAGGTCTTGTCAAAAAAATATATATAATTAATGAATTCTTTTCATATTATTCATGGTATTGTGTGAAGACTTGACCTTTTTCCCATTCATGAAAGCTAGTGCAATACTTGATGATTTATCAAAGTTGGCGTCCTTCTCACGGATGATGTCTTGGTTCATGTCTTCATACTTGTGAATGGATGGTCGAGTGTTCCCCAAAGAATTACTTAAACAAATGGAAGTCTTCACTAGAATTTAACTAACCTTTTATTAACTTATTTTACTTTCAAGTCATTTTCTTAATGCGATTTAAAATTCAGTACCTTTATAATTCATTGCCATTTTCATTTCATGCAAGATGTTTATGTTTCAGTCATTTTCCCTTTGCTCACTTGAGCCATATCATTTGTACTTATATATATTGTATGTTTTTGATTCTGTTCTGTTTATGGTATTAGGACCTTAAAATACTTAATAACAAAAAAAACTCAAAAAAATATGTTGGTGGACTGTTGGACTTCATATAAACTCTTGAACTTAGAATTAGGCGACATCCGGTATGCTTTAAAGGACTTGCCGAATGCAACTATCTGAGACTGAGTTATCCTTGACGGTTCCTTTCATCTGATGCAAACCTTGAGTGTTTTTGGTTTATCTGATACGTTGTCTTTGTGCTTGAGTGTTATACTGGTTATTATTGTTTATGTCTGATGTGTGTTTCTGAGAGTTTGCCAAGGAATATTTCATATGATACGCTTTGAAGACACTGAAGACTGCTAGCTATTGGAGTGCTTGCTTGGATGATGGCCATCTTTATTTGATTCATATGGTCTTCATATTGATTTATTGGATATTGCTTAGGCTTATTGTCTGCTCAAAAGTTCAAAGGAAATGGGTTTCTATCTGACATACTTGTCTTGTGGATGGCTTCCCATTGGTCAGATCTTTTCAACTCTTAACTTTTAATTTTTGTCTAGGGTAGTCTCTTCATCTCCTCCCACTTCTTTAATTTCAAAATCACTCCCTCTTTTAAATATCTTCTTTACTTGTGTTTTTAACTAAACATGTTTTAATGAGTAGAAACTTTGGCCTTATGCCAATGAATTTTCAAACTTTTTCTTAATCAAACTTGTAAATAAACTTAACCATATTGAATTTAATTCTAAAAAACAAAAATAACTAACAATTTCATTCAAGTCTTTAGCCTTCTTGTTCCTTTTTGTGTTAATCTTTTGTTAAAACTAATCCACCAACTTCATTGAAATTTTTACCACGAGCAATGGGGTTTTGATCCGTCATTTTAATGTTGGTACGTAGGCATAAGACCGAAGGTCTTGTCAACAAAATAATATAATTAATGAATTCTTTTCTCATTCTTCATGGTATTGTGTGAAGACTTGACCTTTTTCCCATTCATGAGAGCTTGTGCAATACTTGATGATTTATCAAAGTTGGCGTCCTTCTCACGGATGATGTCTTGGTTCATGTCTTCATACTTGTAAATGGATGGTCGAGTGTTCTCCAAATAATTACTTAAACAAATGGAACTCTTCACTAGAATTTGACTAACCTTTTATTAACTTATTTTACTTTCAAGTCATTTAATAAATGCGATTTAAAATTCAATACCTTTATAATTCATTGCCATTTTCATTTCATGCAAGATGTTTATGTTTCAGTCATATTCCCTTTGCTCACTTGAGCCATATCATTTGTACTTATAGATACTGTATGCTTTTGATTCTGTTCTGTTTGTGGTATTAGGACCTTAAAATACTTAATAACAAAAAAAACTCTAAAAAATATGTTGGTGGACTGCTGGACTTGATATGAACTCTTGAACTTAGAATTAGGCAACATCTGTTATGCTTTAAAGGACTTGGCCAATGCAACCACCTGACGCTGAGCTATCCTTGACGGTTCCTTTCATCTGTTGCAAACCTTGAGTGCTTTTGCTTTATCTTATACGTTGTCTTTGTGCTTGATTGTTCTACTGGTTATTATTGTTTATGTCTGATCATTGTTTTTGAGAGTTTGCTAAGGAATATTTCATATGATACGCTTTGAAGACACTGAAGACTGCTAGCTATTGGAGTGCTTGCTTGGATGATGGTCATCTTTATTTGATTCCGATGGTCTTCATATTGATTTCTTGGATATTGCGTAGGCTTATTGTCTGCTCAAAAGTCCAAAGGAAATGGGTTTCTATCTGACATACTTGTCTTGTGGATGGCTACCAATTGGTGAGATCTTTTCAACTCTTAACTTTTAATTTTTGTCTAGGGTAGTCTCTTCATCTCCTCCCACTTCTTTAATTTCAAAATCACTCCCTCTTTTAAAAATCTTCTTTACTTGTGTTTTTAACTAAACATGTTTTAATGAGTAGAAACTTTGGCCTTATGCCAATGAATTTTCAAACTTTTTCTTAATCAAACTTGTAAATAAACTTAACCATATTGAATTTAATTCTAAAAAACAAAAATAACTAACAATTTCATTCAAGTCTTTAGCCTTCTTGTTCCTTTTTGTGTTAATCTTTTGTTAAAACTAATCCACCAACTTCATTGAAATTTTTACCACGAGCAATGGGGTTTTGATCCGTCATTTTAATGTTGGTACGTAGGCATAAGACCGAAGGTCTTGTCAACAAAATAATATAATTAATGAATTCTTTTCTCATTCTTCATGGTATTGTGTGAAGACTTGACCTTTTTCCCATTCATGAGAGCTTGTGCAATACTTGATGATTTATCAAAGTTGGCGTCCTTCTCACGGATGATGTCTTGGTTCATGTCTTCATACTTGTAAATGGATGGTCGAGTGTTCTCCAAATAATTACTTAAACAAATGGAACTCTTCACTAGAATTTGACTAACCTTTTATTAACTTATTTTACTTTCAAGTCATTTAATAAATGCGATTTAAAATTCAATACCTTTATAATTCATTGCCATTTTCATTTCATGTAAGATGTTTATGTTTCAGTCATATTCCCTTTGCTCACTTGAGCCATATCATTTGTACTTATAGATACTGTATGCTTTTGATTCTGTTCTGTTTGTGGTATTAGGACCTTAAAATACTTAATAACAAAAAAAACTCTAAAAAATATGTTGGTGGACTGCTGGACTTGATATGAACTCTTGAACTTAGAATTAGGCAACATCTGTTATGCTTTAAAGGACTTGGCCAATGCAACTACCTGACGCTGAGCTATCCTTGACGGTTCCTTTCATCTGTTGCAAACCTTGAGTGCTTTTGCTTTATCTTATACGTTGTCTTTGTGCTTGATTGTTCTACTGGTTATTATTGTTTATGTCTGATGATTGTTTCTGAGAGTTTGCTAAGGAATATTTCATATGATACGCTTTGAAGACACTGAAGACTGCTAGCTATTGGAGTGCTTGCTTGGATGATGGTCATCTTTATTTGATTCCGATGGTCTTCATATTGATTTCTTGGATATTGCGTAGGCTTATTGTCTGCTCAAAAGTCCAAAGGAAATGGGTTTCTATCTGACATACTTGTCTTGTGGATGGCTACCAATTGGTCAGATCTTTTCAACTCTTAACTTTTAATTTTTGTCTAGGGTAGTCTCTTCATCTCCTCCCACTTCTTTAATTTCAAAATCACTCCCTCTTTTAAAAATCTTCTTTACTTGTGTTTTTAACTAAACATGTTTTAATGAGTAGAAACTTTGGCCTTATGCCAATGAATTTTCAAACTTTTTCTTAATCAAACTTGTAAATAAACTTAACCATATTGAATTTAATTCTAAAAAACAAAAATAACTAACAATTTCATTCAAGTCTTTAGCCTTCTTGTTCCTTTTTGTGTTAATCTTTTGTTAAAACTAATCCACCAACTTCATTGAAATTTTTACCACGAGCAATGGGGTTTTGATCCGTCACTTTTATGTTGGTACGTAGGCATAAGACTGAAGGTCTTGTCAAAAAAATATATATAATTAATGAATTCTTTTCATATTATTCATGGTATTGTGTGAAGACTTGACCTTTTTCCCATTCATGAGAGCTAGTGCAATACTTGATGATTTATCAAAGTTGGCGTCCTTCTCACGGATGATGTCTTGGTTCATGTCTTCATACTTGTGAATGGATGGTCGAGTGTTCTCCAAAGAATTACTTAAACAAATGGAAGTCTTCACTAGAATTTAACTAACCTTTTATTAACTTATTTTACTTTCAAGTCATTTTCTTAATGCGATTTAAAATTCAGTACCTTTATAATTCATTGCCATTTTCATTTCATGCAAGATGTTTATGTTTCAGTCATTTTCCCTTTGCTCACTTGAGCCATATCATTTGTACTTATATATATTGTATGATTTTGATTTTGTTCTGTTTGTGGTCTTAGGACCTTAAAATACTTAATAACAAAAAAAACTCTAAAAAATATGTTGGTAGACTGTTGGACTTGATATTAGCTCTTGAACTTAGAATTAGACAACATCTGCTATGCTTTAAAGGACTTGCCGAATGCCACTATCTGAGACTGAGCTATCCTTGACGGTTCCTTTCATCTGATGCAAACCTTGAGTGCTTTTGGTTTATCTGATACGTTGTCTTTGTGCTTGAGTGTTATACTGGTTATTATTGTTTATGTCTGATGTGTGTTTCTGAGAGTTTGCCAAGGAATATTTCATATGATACGCTTTGAAGACACTGAAGACTGCTAGCTATTGGAGTGCTTGCTTGGATGATGGCCATCTTTATTTGATTCATATGGTCTTCATATTGATTTATTGGATATTGCTTAGGCTTATTGTCTGCTCAAAAGTTCAAAGGAAATGGGTTTCTATCTGACATACTTGTCTTGTGGATGGCTTCCCATTGGTCAGATCTTTTCAACTCTTAACTTTTAATTTTTGTCTAGGGTAGTCTCTTCATCTCCTCCCACTTATTTAATTTCAAAATCACTCCCTCTTTTAAAAATCTTCTTTACTTGTGTTTTTAACTTAAACATGTTTTAATGAGTAGAAACTTTGGCCTTATGCCAATGAATTTTCAAACTTTTGCTTAATCAAACTTGTAAATAAACTTAACCATATTGACTTTAAATCCAAAAGACAAAAAGAACAAACAATGTCATTCAATTCTTTGGAATTCTTGTGCCTTTTTCTGTTAAACTGTTGTTAAAACTAATCCACCAACTTCATTGAAAATTTTACCACGAACAATGGGGTTTTGATCCCTCATTTTTATGTTGGTACGTAGGCATAAGACCGAAGATCTTGTCAACAAAATAATATAATTAATGAATTCTTTTCTCATTCTTCATGGAATTGTGTGAAGACTTGACCTTTTTCCCATTCATGAGAGCTAGTGCAATACTTGATCATTTATCAAAGTTGGCGTCCTTCTCACGGATGATGTCTTGGTTCATGTCTTCATACTTGTAAATGGATGGTCGAGTGTTCTCCAAATAATTACTTAAACAAATGGAACTCTTCACTAGAATTTGACTAACCTTTTATTAACTTATTTTACTTTCAAGTCATTTTCCTAATGCGATTTAAAATTCAGTACCTTTATAATTCATTGCCATTTTCATTTCATGCAAGATGTTTATGTTTCAGTCATTTTCCCTTTGCTCACTTGAGCAATATCATTTGTACTTATATATATTGTATGCTTTTGATTCTGTTCTGTTTATGGTATTAGGACCTTAAAATTCTTAATAACAAAAAAAACTCAAAAAAATATGTTGGTGGACTGTTGGATTTCATATGAACTCTTGAACTTAGAATTAGGCGACATCCGCTATGCTTTAAAGGACTTGGCCAATGCATCTATCTGAGGTTGAGCTATCCTTGACGGTTCCTTTCATCTGTTGCAAACCTTGAGTGCTTTTGGTTTATCTTATACGTTGTCTCTGTGCTTGATTGTTCTACTGGTTATTATTGTTTATGTCTGATGTGTGTTTCTGAGAGTTTGCCAAGGAATAATTTTTATGATACGCTTTGAAGACACTAAAGACTGCTAGCTATTGGAGTGCTTGCTTGGATGATGGCCATCTTTATTTGATTCATATGGTCTTCATATTGATTTCTTGGATATTACTTAGGCTTATTGTCTTCTCAAAAGTCCAAAGGAAATGGGTTTCTATCTGACATACTTGTCTTGTGGATGGCTTCCCATTGGTCAGATCTTTTCAACTCTTAACTTTTAAGTTTTGTCTAGGGTAGTCTCTTCATCTCCTCCAACTTCTTTAATTTCAAAATCACTCCCTCTTTTAAAAATCTTCTTTACTTGTGTTTTTTAACTTAAACATGTTTTAATGAGTAGAAACTTTGGCCTTATGCCAATGAATTTTCAAACTTTTGCTTAATCAAACTTGTAAATAAACTTAACCATATTGACTTTAAATCCAAAAGACAAAAAGAACAAACAATGTCATTCAATTCTTTGGCATTCTTGTACCTTTTTTAGTTAAACTATTGTTAAAACTAATTCACCAACTTCACTGAAAATTTTACCACGAACAATGGGGTTTTGATCCCTCATTTTGATGTTGGTACGTAGGCATAAGACCGAAGGTCTTGTCAACAAAATAATATAATTAATGAATTCTTTTCTCTTTTTTCATGGTATCGTGTGAAGACTTGACCTTTTTCCCATTCATGAGAGCTAGTGCAATACTTGATGATTTATCAAAGTTGGCGTCCTTCTCACGGATGATGTCTTGGTTCATGTCTTCATACTTGTAAATGGATGGTCGAGTGTTCTTCAAATAATTACTTAAACAAATGGAACACTTCACTAGAATTTGACTAACCTTTTATTAACTTATTTTACTTTCAAGTCATTTTCTTAATGCGATTTAAAATTCAGTACCTTTATAATTAATTGCCATTTTCATTTCATGCAAGATGTTTATGTTTCAGTCATTTTCCCTTTGCGTACTTGAGCCTTATCATTTGTACTTATATATATTGTATGATTTTGATTTTGTTTTGTTTATGGTCTTAGGACCTTAAAATACTTAATAACAAAAAAAACTCTAAAAAATATGTTGGTGGACTGTTGGACTTGATATTAGCTCTTGAACTTAGAATTAGACAACATCCGCTATGCTTTAAAGAACTTGCCGAATGCCACTATCTGAGACTGAGCTATCCTTGAAGGTTCCTTTCATCTGATGCAAACCTTGAGTGCTTTTGGTTTATCTGATACGTTGTCTTTGTGCTTGAGTGTTATACTGGTTATTATTGTTTATGTCTGATGTGTGTTTCTGAGAGTTTGCCAAGGAATATTTCATATGATACGCTTTGAAGACACTGAAGACTGCTAGCTATTGGAGTGCTTGCTTGGATGATGGCCATCTTTATTTGATTCCCATGGTCTTCATATTGATTTCTTGGATATTGCGTAGGCTTATTGTCTGCTCAAAAGTCCAAAGGAAATGGGTTTCTATCTGACATACTTGTCTTTTGGATGGCTTCCAATTGGTCAGATCTTTTCAACTCTTAACTTTTAATTTTTGTCTAGGGTAGTCTCTTCATCTCCTCCCACTTCTTTAATTTCAAAATCACTCCCTCTTTTAAAAATCTTCTTTACTTGTGTTTTTAACTAAACATGTTTTAATGAGTAGAAACTTTGGCCTTATGCCAATGAATTTTCAAACTTTTTCTTAATCAAACTTGTAAATAAACTTACCCATATTGACTTTAAATCCAAAAGACAAAAAGAACAAACAATGTGCCTTTTTTTGTTAAACTATTGTTAAAACTAATTCACCAACTTCATTGAAAATTTTACCACGAACAATGGGGTTTTGATCCCTCATTTTGATGTTGGTACGTAGGCATAAGACCGAAGGTCTTGTCAACAAAATAATATAATTAATGAATTCTTTTCTCATTCTTCATGGTATTGTGTGAAGACTTGACCTTTTTCCCATTCATGAGAGCTAGTGCAATACTTGATCATTTATCAAAGTTGGCGTTGTAACACCCCGATAAAATAAGATAATTATTTAATTTAAGTTAATAATATATTTATAAATTTAATTAAATAATTGGAATATTTTTATTGGAATTATTATTATTGGATTATTTTATTATTATTATTATTGGAATAAAAGTTGGAATTAGAAAAGGTCCCATTTGGTAAAAGGGTTATTTTTCACGTGAAAAGGAAAAGGAGACAGAAAAGTGGAAAAGGGCTAAGAGCCAGAGAACAAGGGTTGAAGAGAGGAAGAGCTTGAAGCTGCAGGATTGCCGGATTAACTAAGGTAAGGGGGGTTTATCATCGTTTAATGGGTATTATGGGATAACATGTAGTGGGTAGTGATAAACCATTGATTTGACTCTGATTAGAATGATGTATGCTGAAATTTGTGAAATATTGGATGAACGAAATATGGGTTATAATTGGAGAAATTCGTAAGGATTAGCTGGAATAATGTTAGTATTTGTGGAATCGAATAGGGTATGATTCGTGTTAGATGATATGAGCGATTACTGTGAAAAATTGGACTGTGGGAGGTTGGATTTGGGAGATCTCGTAGCAGAGAAAACCATAGCAGATCTGGAAAATTAGTTTCTGGTCATACGCGTATGGCACTAGGCAATACGCGTATGAGATGGTCTGGTACGCGTATGGCACTAGGCAATACGCGTATGGATGAGGAAGATGATGTTTTAAACGTGGTTTGGTCTCTGTTGGTACGCGTATGGGGAAGTGGTACGCGTAGCATACGCGTATGAGACAGGTGATACGCGTATGGGATTGGCTGAGAAATGAGCCATACGCGTATGGGACTAGGCAATACGCGTATGGGCAGGATTGTGATTTTTCTGTGCTGTGGTTGTGCAGTTTTTGGTTGTTCAGCTGAGTAATGTAATTTAGCTGATGTATGCTAGAGTAGGGATCATTTCCCATTGTTTTAAGTAGTATAGGTATTAGTAGAGTGTGCTAATGCTGTGATTGATTATGTGGTATGACATGATATGATTGTGTGGTGAATATGTTGATGATGTATGATGATATGCATAATGTTGTGAATGTATCTATCATGTATGAAATTATGAATGGACTGTTTATGGCTTAGAGTGTGAGCATATGTCCATTGTGGATGATTGTTGATGTTTGCATGACTAAGTGATTTAGCTTGCATATTGTGGCCTTTATGGTGGTAGCTAATTCCCATGGTGAGGAATTAGTGAGTTAGTATTGTGGATTGTTGTTGATGTTTGCATGCTAGGTGATTAGCGTGCATATCATAGCCCTTGGGGTGGTAGCTAATTCCCATGGTGAGGAATTAGTGAGTGAGTCACTAGGTCTCAAATGAGTGGGACTAGTGAGCTTGGTAGCCGTATCTGGATTTGAGCGGTGAGGTTGAACTATATGTTCATGAATAGTCGGTACCGCATGCATGGAGTCTCATTGCATAATGTATGTATGTATGGCGTATAATATGAATGGATGTACTCCAATATTATACGTGTGTTTTATGGTTGTGTTGAGTTTGAGTATGATGATGATGATGATTATGAGTTGATATTACCGTTGCTGAATATGTGTGATCTGATTAGGGTGATGATATGTGTTAAATTACTTAGCATTACATGATATTTTATAATGCTTATTATATCGATTGAGGAACTCACCCTTACAACTATTTTTCAGGTAACGAGCAGTGATTGAGTAGAAGCTAGTCCTTGGGGTCTAGTGTAGTTCCTTAGTGGGTCATGCTCTGGTAGATGTAACATCGGGACGGGATGTTTTACCTTATTTCCATTATTGGTTGTTGAATGATCTTACCTGTAATGTGTTACATGGTTTGCATGTTGTTGTTAATTTCTATCCGCTGCGTATTATGCAAATGTTTTATTTTGATTAAATAAATGAGCATGACAGGATATATTGGAAAACGGTGTGAAGTGTCAAGTGTGACACCCTTGATTGCATATTTACTCTGATTTATGTTTGGTTGATTTAATTAAATATTGGGGTATTTTAGAAGGGTGTTACAGGCGTCCTTCTCACGGATGATGTCTTGGTTCATGTCTTCATACTTGTAAATGGATGGTCGAGTGTTCTCCAAATAATTACTTAAACAAATGGAACTCTTCACTAGAATTTAACTAACCTTTTATTAACTTATTTTACTTTCAAGTCATTTTCCTAATGCGATTTAAAATTCAGTACCTTTATAATTCATTGCCATTTTCATTTCATGCAAGATGTTTATGTTTCAGTCATTTTCCCTTTGCTCACTTGAGCCTTATCATTTGTACTTATATATATTGTATGCTTTTGATTCTGTTCTGTTTATGGTATTAGGACCTTAAAATACTTAATAACAAAAAAAAACTCAAAAAAATATGTTGGTGGACTGTTGGACTTCATATGAACTCTTGAACTTAGAATTAGGCGACATCCGCTATGCTTTAAAGGACTTGCCGAATGCCACTATCTGAGACTGAGCTATCCTTGAAGGTTCCTTTCATCTGATGCAAACCTTGAGTGCTTTTGGTTTATCTGATACGTTGTCTCTGTGCTTGATTGTTCTATTGGTTATTATTGTTTATGTCTGATGTGTGTTTCTGAGAGTTTGCCAAGGAATAATTTTTATGATACGCTTTGAAGACACTGAAGACTGCTAGCTATTGGAGTGCTTGCTTGGATGATGGCCATCTTTATTTGATTCATATGGTCTTCATATTGATTTCTTGGATATTGCGTAGGCTTATTGTCTGCTCAAAAGTCCAAAGGAAATGGGTTTCTATCTGACATACTTGTCTTGTGGATGGCTTCCAATTGGTCAGATCTTTTCAACTCATAACTTCTAATTTTTGTCTAGGGTAGTCTCTTCATCTCCTCCCACTTCTTTAATTTCAAAATCACTCCCTCTTTTAAATATCTTCTTTACTTGTGTTTTTAACTAAACATGTTTTAATGAGTAGAAACTTTGGCCTTATGCCAATGAATTTTCAAACTTTTTCTTAATCAAACTTGTAAATAAACTTAACCATATTGAATTTAATTCTAAAAAACAAAAATAACTAACAATTTCATTCAAGTATTTAGCCTTCTTGTTCCTTTTTGTGTTAATCTTTTGTTAAAACTAATCCACCAACTTCATTGAAATTTTTACCACGAGCAATGGGGTTTTGATCCGTCATTTTAATGCTGGTACGTAGGCATAAGACCGAAGGTCTTGTCAACAAAATAAAATAATTAATGAATTCTTTTCTCATTCTTCATGGTATTGTGTGAAGACTTGACCTTTTTCCCATTCACGAGAGCTAGTGCAATACTTGATGATTTATCAAAGTTGGCGTCCTTCTCACGGATGATGTCTTGGTTCATGTCTTCATACTTGTAAATGGATGGTCGAGTGTTCTCCAAATAATTACTTAAACAAATGGAACTCTTCACTAGAATTTGACTAACCTTTTATTAACTTATTTTACTTTCAAGTCATTTTCTTAATGCGATTTAAAATTCAGTACCTTTATAATTCATTGCCATTTTCATTTCATGCAAGATGTTTATGTTTCAGTCACTTTCCCTTTGCGTACTTGAGCCTTATCATTTGTACTTATATATATTGTATGATTTTGATTTTGTTCTGTTTATGGTCTTAGGACCTTAAAATACTTAATAACAAAAAAAACTCTAAAAAATATGTTGGTGGATTGTTGGACTTGATATTAGCTCTTGAAGTTAGAATTAGACAACATCCGCTATGCTTTAAAGGACTTGCCGAATGCCACTATCTGAGACTGAGCTATCCTTGACGGTTCCTTTCATCTGATGAAAACCTTGAGTGCTTTTGGTTTATCTGATACGTTGTCTTTGTGCTTGAGTGTTATACTAGTTATTATTGTTTATGTCTGATGTGTGTTTCTGAGAGTTTGCCAAGGAATATTTCATATGATACGCTTTGAAGACACTGAAGACTGCTAGTTATTGGAGTGCTTGCTTGGATGATGGCCATCTTTATTTGATTCATATGGTCTTCATATTGATTTCTTGGATATTGCTTAGGCTTATTGTCTGCTCAAAAGTCCAAAGGAAATGGGTTTCTATCTGACATACTTGTCTTGTGGATGGCTTCCCATTGGTCAGATCTTTTCAACTCTTAACTTTTAATTTTTGTCTAGGGTAGTCTCTTCATCTCCTCCCACTTCTTTAATTTCAAAATCATTCCCTCTTTTAAAAAAATTTCTTTTCTTGTGTTTTTAACTTAAACATGTTTTAATGAGTAGAAACTTTGGCCGTATGCCAATGAATTTTCAAACTTTTTCTTAATCAAACTTGTAAATAAACTTAACCATATTGACTTTAAATCCAAAAGACAAAAAGAACAAACAATGTCATTCAATTCTTTGGAATTATTGTGCCTTTTTCTGTTAAACTGTTGTTAAAACTAATCCACCAACTTCATTGAAAATTTTACCACGAACAATGGGGTTTTGATCCCTCATTTTTATGTTGGTACTAGGCATAAGACCGAAGGTCTTGTCAACAAAATAATATAATTAATGAATTCTTTTCTCATTCTTCATGGTATTGTGTGAAGACTTGACCTTTTTCCCATTCATGAGAGCTAGTGCAATACTTGATGATTTATCAAAGTTGGCGTCCTTCTCACGGATGATGTCTTGGTTCATGTCTTCATACTTGTAAATGGATGGTCGAGTGTTCTCCAAAGAATTACTTAAACAAATGGAAGTCTTCACTAGAATTTGACTAACCTTTTATTAACTTATTTTACTTTCAAGTCATTTTCTTAATGCGATTTAAAATTCAGTACCTTTATAATTCATTGCCATTTTCATTTCATGCAAGATGTTTATGTTTCAGTCATTTTCCCTTTGCTCACTTGAGCCATATCATTTGTACTTATATATATTGTATGCTTTTGATTCTGTTCTGTTTATGGTATTAGGACCTTAAAATACTTAATAACAAAAAAAACTCAAAAAAATATGTTGGTGGACTGTTGGACTTCATATGAACTCTTGAACTTAGAATTAGGCGACATCCGCTATGCTTTAAAGGACTTGCCGAATGCCACTATCTGAGACTGAGCTATCCTTGAAGGTTCCTTTCATCTGATGCAAACCTTGAGTGCTTTTGGTTTATCTGATACGTTGTCTCTGTGCTTGATTGTTCTATTGGTTATTATTGTTTATGTCTGATGTGTGTTTCTGAGAGTTTGCCAAGGAATATTTTTATGATACGCTTTGAAGACACTGAAGACTGCTAGCTATTGGAGTGCTTGCTTGGATGATGGCCATCTTTATTTGATTCATATGGTCTTCATATTGATTTCTTGGATATTGCGTAGGCTTATTGTCTGCTCAAAAGTCCAAAGGAAATGGGTTTCTATCTGACATACTTGTCTTGTGGATGGCTTCCAATTGGTCAGATCTTTTCAACTCATAACTTTTAATTTTTGTCTAGGGTAGTCTCTTCATCTCCTCCCACTTCTTTAATTTCAAAATCACTCCCTCTTTTAAATATCTTCTTTACTTGTGTTTTTAACTAAACATGTTTTAATGAGTAGAAACTTTGGCCTTATGCCAATGAATTTTCAAACTTTTTCTTAATCAAACTTGTAAATAAACTTAACCATATTGAATTTAATTCTAAAAAACAAAAATAACTAACAATTTCATTCAAGTATTTAGCCTTCTTGTTCCTTTTTGTGTTAATCTTTTGTTAAAACTAATCCACCAACTTCATTGAAATTTTTACCACGAGCAATGGGGTTTTGATCCGTCATTTTAATGCTGGTACGTAGGCATAAGACCGAAGGTCTTGTCAACAAAATAATATAATTAATGAATTCTTTTCTCATTCTTCATGGTATTGTGTGAAGACTTGACCTTTTTCCCATTCACGAGAGCTAGTGCAATACTTGATGATTTATCAAAGTTGGCGTCCTTCTCACGGATGATGTCTTGGTTCATGTCTTCATACTTGTAAATGGATGGTCGAGTGTTCTCCAAATAATTACTTAAACAAATGGAACTCTTCACTAGAATTTGACTAACCTTTTATTAACTTATTTTACTTTCAAGTCATTTTCTTAATGCGATTTAAAATTCAGTACCTTTATAATTCATTGCCATTTTCATTTCATGCAAGATGTTTATGTTTCAGTCATTTTCCCTTTGCGTACTTGAGCCTTATCATTTGTACTTATATATATTGTATGATTTTGATTTTGTTCTGTTTATGGTCTTAGGACCTTAAAATACTTAATAACAAAAAAAACTCTAAAAAATATGTTGGTGGATTGTTGGACTTGATATTAGCTCTTGAAGTTAGAATTAGACAACATCCGCTATGCTTTAAAGGACTTGCCGAATGCCACTATCTGAGACTGAGCTATCCTTGACGGTTCCTTTCATCTGATGAAAACCTTGAGTTCTTTTGGTTTATCTGATACGTTGTCTTTGTGCTTGAGTGTTATACTGGTTATTATTGTTTATGTCTGATGTGTGTTTCTGAGAGTTTGCCAAGGAATATTTCATATGATACGCTTTGAAGACACTGAAGACTGCTAGTTATTGGAGTGCTTGCTTGGATGATGGCCATCTTTATTTGATTCATATGGTCTTCATATTGATTTCTTGGATATTGCTTAGGCTTATTGTCTGCTCAAAAGTCCAAAGGAAATGGGTTTCTATCTGACATACTTGTCTTGTGGATGGCTTCCCATTGGTCAGATCTTTTCAACTCTTAACTTTTAATTTTTGTCTAGGGTAGTCTCTTCATCTCCTCCCACTTCTTTAATTTCAAAATCATTCCCTCTTTTAAAAAAATTTCTTTTCTTGTGTTTTTAACTTAAACATGTTTTAATGAGTAGAAACTTTGGCCGTATGCCAATGAATTTTCAAACTTTTTCTTAATCAAACTTGTAAATAAACTTAACCATATTGACTTTAAATCCAAAAGACAAAAAGAACAAACAATGTCATTCAATTCTTTGGAATTCTTGTGCCTTTTTCTGTTAAACTGTTGTTAAAACTAATCCACCAACTTCATTGAAAATTTTACCACGAACAATGGGGTTTTGATCCCTCATTTTTATGTTGGTACTAGGCATAAGACCGAAGGTCTTGTCAACAAAATAATATAATTAATGAATTCTTTTCTCATTCTTCATGGTATTGTGTGAAGACTTGACCTTTTTCCCATTCATGAGAGCTAGTGCAATACTTGATGATTTATCAAAGTTGGCGTCCTTCTCACGGATGATGTCTTGGTTCATGTCTTCATACTTGTAAATGGATGGTCGAGTGTTCTCCAAAGAATTACTTAAACAAATGGAAGTCTTCACTAGAATTTGACTAACCTTTTATTAACTTATTTTACTTTCAAGTCATTTTCTTAATGCGATTTAAAATTCAGTACCTTTATAATTCATTGCCATTTTCATTTCATGCAAGATGTTTATGTTTCAGTCATTTTCCCTTTGCTCACTTGAGCCATATCATTTGTACTTATATATATTGTATGCTTTTGATTCTGTTCTGTTTATGGTATTAGGACCTTAAAATACTTAATAACAAAAAAAACTCAAAAAAATATGTTGGTGGACTGTTGGACTTCATATGAACTCTTGAACTTAGAATTAGGCGACATCCGCTATGCTTTAAAGGACTTGGCCAATGCAACTATCTGAGGCTGAGCTATCCTTGACGGTTCCTTTCATCTGTTGCAAACCTTGAGCGCTTTTGGTTTATCTTATACGTTGTCTCTGGGCTTGATTGTTCTACTGGTTATTATTGTTTATGTCTGACGTGTGTTTCTGAGAGTTTGCCAAGGAATACTTTTTATAATACGCTTTGAAGACACTGAAGACTGCTAGCTATTGGAGTGCTTGCTTGGATGATGGGCATCTTTATTTGATTCATATGGTCTTCATATTGATTTCTTGGATATTGCTTAGGCTTATTGTCTGCTCAAAAGTCCAAAGGAAATGGGTTTCTATCTGACATACTTGTCTTATGGATGGCTTCCCATTGGTCAGATCTTTTCAACTCTTAACTTTTAATTTTTGTCTAGGGTAGTCTCTTCATCTCCTCCCACTTCTTTAATTTCAAAATCACTCCCTCTTTTAAAAATCTTCTTTACTTGTGTTTTTAACTTAAACATGTTTTAATGAGTAGAAACTTTGGCCTTATGCCAATGAATTTTCAAACTTTTGCTTAATCAAACTTGTAAATAAACTTAACCATATTGACTTTAAATCCAAAAGACAAAAAGAACAAACAATGTCATTCAATTCTTTGGCATTCTTGTGCCTTTTTCTGTTAAACTGTTGCTAAAACTAATCGACCAACTTCATTGAAAATTTTACCACGAACAATGGGGTTTTGGTCCCTCATTTTTATGTTGGTACGTAGGCATAAGACCGAAGGTCTTGTCAACAAAATAATATAATTAATGAATTCTTTTCTCATTCCTCATGGTATTGTGTGAAGACTTGACCTTTTTCCCATTCATGAGAGCTAGTGCAATACTTGATGATTTATCAAAGTTGGCATCCTTCTCAGGGATGATGTCTTGGTTCATGTCTTCATACTTGTAAATGGATGGTCGAGTGTTCTCCAAATAATTACTTAAACAAATGGAACTCTTCACTAGAATTTGACTAACCTTTTATTAACTTATTTTACTTTCAAGTCATTTTCTTAATGCGATTTAAAATTCAGTACCTTTATAATTCATTGCCATTTTCATTCCATGCAAGATGTTTATGTTTCAGTCATTTTCCCTTTGCGTATTTGAGCCTTATCATTTGTACTTATATATATTGTATGCTTTTGATTTTGTTCTGTTTATAGTCTTAGGACCTTAAAATACTTAATAACAAAAAAAACTCTAAAAAATATGTTGGTGGACTGTTGGACTTGATATTAGCTCTTGAACTTAAAATTAGACAACATCCGCTATGCTTTAAAGGACTTGCCGAATGCCACTATCTGAGACTGAGCTATCCTTGAAGGTTCCTTTCATCTGATGCAAACCTTGAGTGCTTTTGGTTTATCTGATATGTTGTCTTTGTGCTTGATTGTTATACTGGTTATTATTGTTTATGTCTGATGTGTGTTTCTGAGAGTTTGCCAAGGAATATTTCATATGATACGCTTTGAAGACACTGAAGACTGCTAGCTATTGGAGTGCTTGCTTGGATGATGGCCATCTTTATTTGATTCCCATGGTCTTCATATTGATTTCTTGGATATTGCATAGGCTTATTGTCTGCTCAAAAGTCCAAAGGAAATGGGTTTCTATCTGACATACTTGTCTTGTGGATGGCTTCCAATTGGTCAGATCTTTTCAACTCTTAACTTTTAATTTTTGTCTAGGGTAGTCTTTTCATCTCCTCCCACTTCTTTAATTTCAAAATCACTCCCTCTTTTAAATATCTTCTTTACTTGTGTTTTTAACTAAACATGTTTTAATGAGTAGAAACTTTGGCCTTATGCCAATGAATTTTCAAACTTTTTCTTAATCAAACTTGTAAATAAACTTAACCATATTGAATTTAATTCAAAAAAACAAAAATAACTAACAATTTCATTCAAGTCTTTAGCCTTCTTGTTCCTTTTTGTGTTAATCTTTTGTTAAAACTAATCCACCAACTTCATTGAAATTTTTACCACGAGCAATGGCGTTTTGATCCGTCATTTTAATGTTGGTACGTAGACATAAGACCGAAGGTCTTGTCAACAAAATAATATAATTAACGAATTCTTTTCTCATTATTCATGGTATTGTGTGAAGACTTGACCTTTTTCCCATTCATGAGAGCTAGTGCAATACTTGATGATTTATCAAAGTTGGCGTCCTTCTCACGGATGATGTCTTGGTTCATGTCTTCATACTTGTAAATGGATGGTCGAGTGTTCTCCAAATAATTACTTAAACAAATGGAACTCTTCACTAGAATTTGACTAACCTTTTATTAACTTATTTTACTTTCAAGTCATTTTCTTAATGCGATTTAAAATTCAGTACCTTTATAATTCATTGCCATTTTCATTTCATGCAAGATGTTTATGTTTCAGTCATTTTCCCTTTGCGTACTTGAGCCTTATCATTTGTACTTATATATATTGTATGCTTTTGATTTTGTTCTGTTTATGGTCTTAGGACCTTAAAATACTTAATAACAAAAAAAACTCTAAAAAATATGTTGGTGGATTGTTGGACTTGATATTTGCTCTTGAACTTAGAATTAGACAACCTTCGCTATGCTTTAAAGGACTTGCCGAATGCCACTATCTGAGACTGAGCTATCCTTGACGGTTCCTTTCATCTGATGCAAACCTTGAGTGCTTTTGGTTTATCTGATACGTTGTCTTTGTGCTTGAGTGTTATACTGGTTATTATTGTTTATGTCTGATGTGTGTTTCTGAGAGTTTGCCAAGGAATAATTTTTATGATACGCTTTGAAGACACTGAAGACTGCTAGCTATTGGAGTGCTTGCTTGGATGATGGTCATCTTTATTTGATTCATATGGTCTTCATATTGATTTCTTGGATATTGCGTAGGCTTATTGTCTGCTCAAAAGTCCAAAGGAAATGGGTTTCTATCTGACATACTTGTCTTGTGGATGGCTCCCAATTGGTCAGATCTTTTCAACTCTTAACTTTTAATTTTTGTCTAGGGTAGTCTCTTCATCTCCTCCCACTTCTTTAATTTCAAAATCACTCCCTCTTTTAAAATCTTCTTTACTTGTGTTTTTAACTAAACATGTTTTAATGAGTAGAAACTTTGGCCTTATGCCAATGAATTTTCAAACTTTTTCTTAATCAAACTTGTAAATAAACTTAACCATATTGAATTTAATTCTAAAAAACAAAAATAACTAACAATTTCATTCAAGTCTTTAGCCTTCTTGTTCCTTTTTGTGTTAATCTTTTGTTAAAACTAATCCACCAACTTCATTGAAATTTTTACCACGAGCAATGGCGTTTTGATCCGTCATTTTAATGTTGGTACGTAGGCATAAGACCGAAGGTCTTGTCAACAAAATAATATAATTAATGAATTCTTTTCTCATTATTCATGGTATTGTGTGAAGACTTGACCTTCTTCCCATTCATGAGAGCTAGTGCAATACTTGATGATTTATCAAAGTTGGCGTCCTTCTCACGGATGGTGTCTTGGTTCATGTCTTCATACTTGTAAATGGATGGTCGAGTGTTCTCCAAATAATTACTTAAACAAATGGAACTCTTCACTAGAATTTGACTAACCTTTTATTAATTTATTTTACTTTCAAGTCATTTTATTGATGCGATTTAAAATTCAGTACCTTTATAATTCATTGCCATTTTCATTTCATGCAAGATGTTTATGTTTCAGTCATTTTCCCTTTGCGTACTTGAGCCTTATCATTTGTACTTATATATATTGTATGCTTTTGATTTTGTTCTGTTTATGGTCTTAGGACCTTAAAATACTTAATAACAAAAAAAACTCTAAAAAATATGTTGGTGGATTGTTGGACTTGATATTAGCTCTTGAACTTAGAATTAGACAACCTTCGCTATGCTTTAAAGGACTTGCCGAATGCCACTATCTGAGACTGAGCTATCCTTGAAGGTTCCTTTCATCTGATGCAAACCTTGAGTGCTTTTGGTTTATCTGATACGTTGTCTTTGTGCTTGAGTGTTATACTGGTTATTATTGTTTATGTCTGATGTGTGTTTCTGAGAGTTTGCCAAGGAATATTTCATATGATACGCTTTGAAGACACTGAAGACTGCTAGCTATTGGAGTGCTTGCTTGGATGATGGCCATCTTTATTTGGTTCCCATGGTCTTCATATTGGTTTCTTGGATATTGCGTAGGCTTATTGTCTGCTCAAAAGTCCAAAGGAAATGGGTTTCTATCTGACATACTTGTCTTGTGGATGGCTTCCAATTGGTCAGATCTTTTCAACTCTTAACTTTTAATTTTTGTCTAGGGTAGTCTCTTCATCTCCTCCCACTGCTTTAATTTCAAAATCACTCCCTCTTTTAAATATCTTCTTTACTTGTGTTTTTAACTAAACATGTTTTAATGAGTAGAAACTTTGGCCTTATGCCAATGAATTTTCAAACTTTTTCTTAATCAAACTTGTAAATAAACTTAACCATATTGAATTTAATTCTAAAAAACAAAAATAACTAACAATTTCATTCAAGTCTTTAGCCTTCTTGTTCCTTTTTGTGTTAATCTTTTGTTAAAACTAATCCACCAACTTCATTGAAATTTTTACCACGAGCAATGGCGTTTTGATCCGTCATTTTAATGTTGGTACGTAGGCATAAGACCGAAGGTCTTGTCAACAAAATAATATAATTAATGAATTCTTTTCTCATTATTCATGGTATTGTGTGAAGACTTGACCTTTTTCCCATTCATGAGGGCTAGTGCAATACTTGATGATTTATCAAAGTTGGCGTCCTTCTCACGGATGATGTCTTGGTTCATGTCTTCATACTTGTAAATGGATGGTCGAGTGTTCTCCAAATAATTACTTAAACAAATGGAACTCTTCACTAGAATTTGACTAACCTTTTATTAATTTATTTTACTTTCAAGTCATTTTCTTAATGCGATTTAAAATTCAGTACCTTTATAATTCATTGCCATTTTCATTTCATGCAAAATGTTTATGTTTCAGTCATTTTCCCTTTGCATACTTGAGCCTTATCATTTGTACTTATATATATTGTATGCTTTTGATTTTGTTCTGTTTATGGTCTTAGGACCTTAAAATACTTAATAACAAAAAAAACTCTAAAAAATATGTTGGTGGATTGTTGGACTTGATATTAGCTCTTGAGCTTAGAATTAGACAACCTTCGCTATGCTTTAAAGGACTTGCCGAATGCCACTATCTGAGACTGAGCTATCCTTGAAGGTTCCTTTAATCTGATGCAAACCTTTAGTGCTTTTGGTTTATCTGATACGTTGTCTTTGTGCTTGAGTGTTATACTGGTTATTATTGTTTACGTCTGATGTGTGTTTCTGAGAGTTTGCCAAGGAATATTTCATATGATACGCTTTGAAGACACTGAAGACTGCTAGCTATTGGAGTGCTTGCTTGGATGATGGCCATCTTTATTTGATTCCCATGGTCTTCATATTGATTTCTTGGATATTGCATAGGCTTATTGTCTGCTCAAAAGTCCAAAGGAAATGGGTTTCTATCTGACATACTTGTCTTGTGGATGGCTTCCAATTGGTCAGATCTTTTCAACTCTTAACTTTTAATTTTTGTCTAGGGTAGTCTCTTCATCTCCTCCCACTTCTTTAATTTCAAAATCATTCCCTCTTTTAAATATCTTCTTTACTTGTGTTTTTAACTAAACATGTTTTAATGAGTAGAATCTTTGGCCTTATGCCAATGAATTTTCAAACTTTTTCTTAATCAAACTTGTAAATAAACTTAACCATATTGAATTTAATTCTAAAAAACAAAAATAACTAACAATTTCATTCAAGTATTTAGCCTTCTTGTGCCTTTTTCTGTTAAACTGTTGTTAAAACTAATCCACCAACTTCATTGAAAATTTTACCACGAACAATGGGGTTTTGATCCCTCATTTTTATGTTGGTACTAGGCATAAGACCGAAGGTCTTGTCAACAAAATAATATAATTAATGAATTCTTTTCTCATTCTTCATGGTATTGTGTGAAGACTTGACCTTTTTCCCATTCATGAGAGCTAGTGCAATACTTGATGATTTATCAAAGTTGGCGTCCTTCTCACGGATGATGTCTTGGTTCATGTCTTCATACTTGTAAATGGATGGTCGAGTGTTCTCCAAATAAATACATAAACAAATGGAACTCTTCACTAGAATTTGACTAACCTTTTATTAACTTATTTTACTTTCAAGTCATTTTCTTAATGCGATTTAAAATTCAGTACCTTTATAATTCATTGCCATTTTCATTTCATGCAAGATGTTTATGTTTCAGTCATTTTCCCTTTGCTCACTTGAGCCATATCATTTATACTTATATATATTGTATGCTTTTGATTTTGTTCTGTTTATGGTATTATGACCTTAAAATACTTAATAACAAAAAAAACTCAAAAAAATATGTTGGTGGACTGTTGGACTTCATATGAACTCTTGAACTTAGAATTAGGCGACATCCGCTATGCTTTAAAGGACTTGGCCAATGCAACTATCTGAGGCTGAGCTATCCTTGACGGTTCCTTTCATCTGTTGCAAACCTTGAGTGCTTTTGTTTTATCTTATACGTTGTCTCTGTGCTTGATTGTTCTACTGGTTATTATTGTTTATGTCTGATGTGTGTTTCTGAGAGTTTGCCAAGGAATAATTTTTATGATACACTTTGAAGGCACTGAAGACTGCTAGCTATTGGAGTGCTTGCTTTGATGATGGCCATATTTATTTGATTCATATGGTCTTCATATTTATTTCTTGGATATTGCTTAGGCTTATTGTCTGCTCAAAAGTCCAAAGGAAATGGGTTTCTATCTGACATACTTGTCTTGTGGATGGCTTCCCATTGGTCAGATCTTTTCAACTCTTAACTTTTAATTTTTGTCTAGGGTAGTCTCTTCATCTCCTCCCACTTCTTTAATTTCAAAATCACTCCCTCTTTTAAAAATCTTCTTTACTTGTGTTTTTAACTTAAACATGTTTTAATGAGTAGAAACTTTGGCCTTATGCCAATGAATTTTCAAACTTTTGCTTAATCAAACTTGTAAATAAACTTAACCATATTGACTTTAAATCCAAAAGACAAAAAGAACAAACAATGTCATTCAATTCTTTGGCATTCTTGTGCCTTTTTCTGTTAAACTGTTGTTAAAACTAATCCACCAACTTCATTGAAAATTTTACCACGAACAATGGGGTTTTGATCCCTCGTTTTTATGTTGGTACGTAGGCATAAGACCGAAGGTCTTGTCAACAAAATAATATAATTAATGAATTCTTTTCTCATTCTTCATGGTATTGTGTGAAGACTTGACCTTTTTCCCATTCATGAGAGCTAGTGCAATACTTGATGATTTATCAAAGTTGGCGTCCTTCTCACGGATGATGTCTTGGTTCATGTCTTCATACTTGTAAATGGATGGTCGAGTGTTCTCCAAATAATTACTTAAACAAATGGAACTCTTCACTAGAATTTGACTAACCTTTTACTAACTTATTTTACTTTCAAGTCATTTTCTTAATGCGATTTAAAATTAAGTACCTTTATAATTCATTGCCATTTTCATTTCATGCAAGATGTTTATGTTTCAGTCATTTTCCCTTTGCGTACTTGAGCCTTATCATTTGTACTTATATATATTGTATGCTTTTGATTTTGTTCTGTTTATGGTCTTAGGACCTTAAAATACTTAATAACAAAAAAAACTCTAAAAAATATGTTGGTGGACTGTTGGACTTGATCTTAGCTCTTGAACTTAGAATTAGACAACATCCGATATGCTTTAAAGGACTTGCCGAATGCCACTATCTGAGACTGAGCTATCCTTGACGATTCCTTTCATCTGATGCAAACCTTGAGTGCTTTTGGTTTATCTGATACGTTGTCTTAGTGCTTGAGTGTTATACTGGTTATTATTGTTTATGTCTGATGTGTGTTTCTGAGAGTTTGCCAAGGAATATTTCATATGATACGCTTTGAAGACACTGAAGACTGCTAGCTATTGGAGTGCTTGCTTGGATGATGGCCATCTTTATTTGATTCATATGGTCTTCATATTGATTTCTTGGATATTGTGTAGGCTTATTGTTTGCTCAAAAGTCCAAAGGAAATGGGTTTCTATCTGACATACTTGTCTTGTGGATGGCTTCCCATTGGTCAGATCTTTTCAACTCTTAACTTTTAATTTTTGTCTAGGGTAGTCTCTTCATCTCCTCCCACTTCTTTAATTTCAAAATCACTCCCTCTTTTAAATATCTTCTTTACTTGTGTTTTTAACTTAAACATGTTTTAATGAGTAGAAACTTTGGCCTTATGCCAATGAATTTTCAAACTTTTGCTTAATCAAACTTGTAAATAAACTTAACCATGTTGACTTTAAATCCAAAAGACAAAAAGAACAAACAATGTCATTCAATTCTTTGGAATTCTTGTGCCTTTTTCTGTTAAACAGTTGTTAAAACTAATCCACCAACTTCATTGAAAATTTTACCACGAACAATGGGGTTTTGATCCCTCATTTTTATGTTGGTACGTAGGCATAAGACCGAAGGTCTTGTCAACAAAATAATATAATTAATGAATTCTTTTGTCATTCTTCATGGTATTGTGTGAAGACTTGACCTTTTTCCCATTCATGAGAGCTAGTGCAATACTTGATGATTTATCAAAGTTGGCGTCCTTCTCACGGATGATGTCTTGGTTCATGTCTTCATACTTGTAAATGGATGGTCGAGTGTTCTCCAAATAATTACTTAAACAAATGGAACTCTTCACTAGAATTTGACTAACCTTTTATTCACTTATTTTACTTTCAAGTCATTTTCTTAATGCGATTTAAAATTAAGTACCTTTATAATTCATTGCCATTTTCATTTCATGCAAGATGTTTATGTTTCAGTCATTTTCCCTTTGCGTACTTGAGCCTTATCATTTGTACTTATATATATTGTATGCTTTTGATTTTGTTCTGTTTATGGTCTTAGGACCTTAAAATACTTAATAACAAAAAAAACTCTAAAAAATATGTTGGTGGACTGTTGGACTTGATATTAGCTCTTGAACTTAGAATTAGACAACATCCGCTATGCTTTAAAGGACTTGCCGAATGCCACTATCTGAGACTGAGCTATCCTTGATGGTTCCTTTCATCTGATGCAAACCTTGAGTGCTTTTGGTTTATCTGATACGTTGTCTCTGTGCTTGATTGTTATACTGGTTATTATTGTTTATGTCTGATGTGTGTTTCTGAGAGTTTGCCAAGGAATATTTCATATGATACACTTTGAAGATACTGAAGACTGCTAGCTATTGGAGTGCTTGCTTGGATGATGGCCATCTTTATTTGATTCCCATGGTCTTCATATTGATTTCTTGGATATTGCGTAGGCTTATTGTCTGCTCAAAAGTCCAAAGGAAATGGGTTTCTATCTGACATACTTGTCTTGTGGATGGCTTCCAATTGGTCAGATCTTTTCAACTCTTAACTTTTAATTTTTGTCTAGGGTAGTCTCTTCATCTCCTCCCACTTATTTAATTTCAAAATCACTCCCTCTTTTAAAAATCTTCTTTACTTGTGTTTTTAACTTAAACATGTTTTAATGAGTAGAAACTTTGGCCTTATGCCAATGAATTTTCAAACTTTTCCTTAATCAAACTTGTAAATAAACTTAACCATGTTGACTTTAAATCCAAAAGACAAAAAGAACAAACAATGTCATTCAATTCTTTGGCATTCTTGTGCCTTTTTCTATTAAACTGTTGTTAAAACTAATCCACCAATTTCATTGAAAATTTTACCACGAACAATGGGGTTTTGATCCCTCATTTTTATGTTGGTACGTAGGCATAAGACCGAAGGTCTTGTCAACAAAATAATATAATTAATGAATTCTTTTCGCATTCTTCATGGTATTGTGTGAAGACTTGACCTTTTTCCCTTTCATGAGAGCTAGTGCAATACTTGATGATTTATCAAAGTTGGCGTCCTTCTCACGGATGATGTCTTGGTTCATGTCTTCATACTTGTGAGTGGATGGTCGAGTGTTCTCCAAATAATTACTTAAACAAATGGAACTCTTCACTAGAATTTGACTAACCTTTTATTAACTTATTTTACTTTCAAGTCATTTTCTTAATGCGATTTAAAATTAAGTACCTTTATAATTCATTGCCATTTTCATTCCATGCAAGATGTTTATGTTTCAGTCATTTTCCCTTTGCGTATTTGAGCCTTATCATTTGTACTTATATATATTGTATGCTTTTGATTTTGTTCTGTTTATGGTCTTAGGACCTTAAAATACTTAATAACAAAAAAAACTCTAAAAAATATGTTGGTGGACTGTTGGACTTGATATTAGCTCTTGAACTTAAAATTAGACAACATCCGCTATGCTTTAAAGGACTTGCTGAATGCCACTATCTGAGACTGAGCTATCCTTGAAGGTTCCTTTCATCTGATACAAACCTTGAGTGCTTTTGGTTTATCTGATACGTTGTCTTAGTGCTTGAGTGTTATACTGGTTATTATTGTTTATGTCTGATGTGTGTTTCTGAGAGTTTGCCAAGGAATATTTCATATTATACGCTTTGAAGACACTGAAGACTGCTAGCTATTGGAGTGCTTGCTTGGATGATGGCCATCTTTATTTGATTCATATGGTCTTCATATTGATTTCTTGGATATTGCTTAGGCTTATTGTCTGCTCAAAAGTCCAAAGGAAATGGGTTTCTATCTGACATACTTGTCTTGTGGATGGCTTCCCATTGGTCAGATCTTTTCAACTCTTAACTTTTAATTTTTGTCTAGGGTAGTCTCTTCATCTCCTCCCACTTCTTTAATTTCAAAATCACTCCCTCTTTTAAAAATCTTCTTTACTTGTGTTTTTAACTTAAACATGTTTTAATGAGTAGAAACTTTGGCCTTATGCCAATGAATTTTCAAACTTTTGCTTAATCAAACTTGTAAATAAACTTAACCATATTGACTTTAAATCCAAAAGACAAAAAGAACAAACAATGTCATTCAATTCTTTGGCATTCTTGTGCCTTTTTCTGTTAAACTGTTGTTAAAACTAATCCACCAACTTCATTGAAAATTTTACCACGAACAATGGGGTTTTGATCCCTCATTTTATGTTGGTACGTAGGCATAAGACCGAAGGTCTTGTCAACAAAATAATATAATTAATGAATTCTTTTCTCATTCTTCATGGTATTGTGTGAAGACTTGACCTTTTTCCCATTCATGAGAGCTAGTGCAATACTTGATGATTTATCAAAGTTGGCGTCCTTCTCACGGATGATGTCTTGGTTCATGTCTTCATACTTGTAAATGGATGGTCGAGTGTTCTCCAAATAATTACTTAAACAAATGGAACTCTTCACTAGAATTTGACTAACCTTTTATTAACTTATTTTACTTTCAAGTCATTTTCTTAATGCGATTTAAAATTAAGTACCTTTATAATTCATTGCCATTTTCATTTCATGCAAGATGTTTATGTTTCAGTCATTTTCCCTTTGCGTACTTGAGCCTTATCATTTGTACTTATATATATTGTATGCTTTTGATTTTGTTCTGTTTATGGTCTTAGGACCTTAAAATACTTAATAACAAAAAAAACTCTAAAAAATATGTTGGTGGACTGTTGGACTTGATATTAGCTCTTGAACTTAGAATTAGACAACATCCGCTATGCTTTAAAGGACTTGCCGAATGCCACTATCTGAGACTGAGCTATCCTTGATGGTTCCTTTCATCTGATGCAAACCTTGAGTGCTTTTGGTTTATCTGATACGTTGTCTCTGTGCTTGATTGTTATACTGGTTATTATTGTTTATGTCTGATGTGTGTTTCTGAGAGTTTGCCAAGGAATATTTCATATGATACACTTTGAAGATACTGAAGACTGCTAGCTATTGGAGTGCTTGCTTGGATGATGGCCATCTTTATTTGATTCCCATGGTCTTCATATTGATTTCTTGGATATTGTGTAGGCTTATTGTCTGCTCAAAAGTCCAAAGGAAATGGGTTTCTATCTGACATACTTGTCTTGTGGATGGCTTCCAATTGGTCAGATCTTTTCAACTCTTAACTTTTAATTTTTGTCTAGGGTAGTCTCTTCATCTCCTCCCACTTATTTAATTTCAAAATCACTCCCTCTTTTAAAAATCTTCTTTACTTGTGTTTTTAACTTAAACATGTTTTAATGAGTAGAAACTTTGGCCTTATGCCAATGAATTTTCAAACTTTTCTTAATCAAACTTGTAAATAAACTTAACCATGTTGACTTTAAATCCAAAAGACAAAAAGAACAAACAATGTCATTCAATTCTTTGGCATTCTTGTGCCTTTTTCTATTAAACTGTTGTTAAAACTAATCCACCAATTTCATTGAAAATTTTACCACGAACAATGGGGTTTTGATCCCTCATTTTTATGTTGGTACGTAGGCATAAGACCGAAGGTCTTGTCAACAAAATAATATAATTAATGAATTCTTTTCGCATTCTTCATGGTATTGTGTGAAGACTTGACCTTTTTCCCTTTCATGAGAGCTAGTGCAATACTTGATGATTTATCAAAGTTGGCGTCCTTCTCACGGATGATGTCTTGGTTCATGTCTTCATACTTGTGAGTGGATGGTCGAGTGTTCTCCAAATAATTACTTAAACAAATGGAACTCTTCACTAGAATTTGACTAACCTTTTATTAACTTATTTTACTTTCAAGTCATTTTCTTAATGCGATTTAAAATTAAGTACCTTTATAATTCATTGCCATTTTCATTTCATGCAAGATGTTTATGTTTCAGTCATTTTCCCTTTGCGTACTTGAGCCTTATCATTTGTACTTATATATATTGTATGCTTTTGATTTTGTTCTGTTTATGGTCTTAGGACCTTAAAATACTTAATAACAAAAAAAACTCTAAAAAATATGTTGGTGGACTGTTGGACTTGATATTAGCTCTTGAACTTAAAATTAGACAACATCCGCTATGCTTTAAAGGACTTGCCGAATGCCACTATCTGAGACTGAGCTATCCTTGAAGGTTCCTTTCATCTGATGCAAACCTTGAGTGCTTTTGGTTTATCCGATACGTTGTCTTAGTGCTTGATTGTTATACTGGTTATTATTGTTTATGTCTGATGTGTGTTTCTGAGAGTTTGCCAAGGAATATTTCATATTATACGCTTTGAAGACACTGAAGACTGCTAGCTATTGGAGTGCTTGCTTGGATGATGGCCATCTTTATTTGATTCATATGGTCTTCATATGATTTCTTGGATATTGCTTAGGCTTATTGTCTGCTCAAAAGTCCAAAGGAAATGGGTTTCTATCTGACATACTTGTCTTGTGGATGGCTTCCCATTGGTCAGATCTTTTCAACTCTTAACTTTTAATTTTTGTCTAGGGTAGTCTCTTCATCTCCTCCCACTTCTTTAATTTCAAAATCACTCCCTCTTTTAAAAATCTTCTTTACTTGTGTTTTTAACTTAAACATGTTTTAATGAGTAGAAACATTGGCCTTATGCCAATGAATTTTCAAACTTTTGCTTAATCAAACTTGTAAATAAACTTAACCATGTTGACTTTAAATCCAAAAGACAAAAAGAACAAACAATGTCATTCAATTCTTTGGAATTCTTGTGCCTTTTTCTGTTAAACAGTTGTTAAAACTAATCCACCAACTTCATTGAAAATTTTACCACGAACAATGGGGTTTTGATCCCTCATTTTTATGTTGGTACGTAGGCATAAGACCGAAGGTCTTGTCAACAAAATAATATAATTAATGAATTCTTTTCTCATTCTTCATGGTATTGTGTGAAGACTTGACCTTTTTTCCATTCATGAGAGCTAGTGCAATACTTGATGATTTATCAAAGTTGGTGTCCTTTTCACGGATGATGTCTTGGTTCATGTCTTCATACTTGTGAATGGATGGTCGAGTGTTCTCCAAAGAATGACATAAACAAATGGAACTGTTCACTACAATTTGACTAACCTTTTATTAACTTATTTTACTTTCAAGTCATTTTCTTAAGGCGATTTAAAAATTCAGTACCTTTATAATTCATTGCCATTTACATTTCATGCAAGATGTTTATGTTTCAGTCATTTTCCCTTTGCTCACTTGTGCCATATCATTTGTACTTATATATATTGTATGCTTTTGATTTTGTTATGTTTATGGTCTTAGGACCTTAAAATACTTAATAACAAAAAAAACTCTAAAAAATATGTTGGTGGACTGTTGGACTTGATATTAACTCTTGAAATTAGAATTAGACATCACCCGATATGCTTTAAAGGACTTGTCCAATACCACTATCTGAGACTGAGCTATCCTTGACGGTTCCTTTCATCTGATGCAATCCTTGAGTGCTTTTGGTTTATCTGATACTTTGTCCTTGTGCTTGAGTGTTATACTGGTTATTATTGTTTATGTCTGATGATTGTTTCTGAGAGTTTTCCAAGGAATATTTCATATGATACGCTTTGAAGACACTGAAGACTGCTAGCTATTGGAGTGCTTGCTTGGATGATGGCCACTTTATTTGATGCCTATGGTCTTCATATTGATTTCTTGGATATTGCTTAGGCTTATTGTCTGCTCAAAAGTCCAAAGGAAATGGATTTCTATCTGACATACTTGTCTTGTGGATGGCTTCCCATTGGTCAGATCTTTTCAACTCTTAACTTATAATTTTTGTCTAGGGTAGTCTCTTCATCTCCTCCCACTTATTTAATTTCAAAATCACTCCCTCTTTTAAAAATCTTCTTTACTTCTGTTTTTAACTTAAACATGTTTTAATGAGTAGAAACTTTGGCCTTATGCCAATGAATTTTCAAACTTTTTCTTAATCAAACTTGTAAATAAACATAACCATATTGACTTTAAATCCAAAAGACAAAGAACTAACAATCTCATTCAAGTCTTTGGCATTCTTGTTCCTTTTTGTGTTAAACTGTTCTTAAAACTAATCCACCAACTTCATTGAAGTTTTTACCACGAACAATGGGGTTTTGATCCCTCATTTTTATGTTGGTACGTAGGCATAAGACCGAACGTCTTGTTTAAAACAAATATAGAACTAATGAATTCTTTTCTCATTCTTCATGGTATTGTGTGAAGACATGACCTTTTTTCCATTCATGAGAGCTAGTGCAATACTTGATGATTTATCAAAGTTGGTGTCCTTTTCACGGATGATGTCTTGGTTCATGTCTTCATACTTGTGAATGGATGGTCGAGTGTTCTCCAAAGAATGACATAAACAAATGGAACTGTTCACTACAATTTGACTAACCTTTTATTAACTTATTTTACTTTCAAGTCATTTTCTTAAGGCGATTTAAAAATTCAGTACCTTTATAATTCATTGCCATTTACATTTCATGCAAGATGTTTATGTTTCAGTCATTTTCCCTTTGCTCACTTGTGCCATATCATTTGTACTTATATATATTGTATGCTTTTGATTTTGTTATGTTTATGGTATTAGGACCTTAAAATACTTAAGAACAAAAAAAAACTCTAAAAAATGTGTTGGTGGACTGTTGGACTTGATATTAACTCTTGAAATTAGAATTAGACATCACCCGATATGCTTTAAAGGACTTGTCCAATACCACTATCTGAGACTGAGCTATCCTTGACGGTTCCTTTCATCTGATGCAATCCTTGAGTGCTTTTGGTTTATCTGATACTTTGTCCTTGTGCTTGAGTGTTATACTGGTTATTATTGTTTATGTCTGATGATTGTTTCTGAGAGTTTTCCAAGGAATATTTCATATGATACGCTTTAAAGACACTGAAGACTGCTAGCTATTGAAGTGCTTGCTTGGATGATGGCCAACTTTATTTGATGCCTATGGTCTTCATATTGATTTCTTGGATATTGCTTAGGCTTATTGTCTGCTCAAAAGTCCAAAGGAAATGGATTTCTATCTGACATACTTGTCTTGTGGATGGCTTCCCATTGGTCAGATCTTTTCAACTCTTAACTTATAATTTTTGTCTAGGGTAGTCTCTTCATCTCCTCCCACTTATTTAATTTCAAAATCACTCCCTCTTTTAAAAATCTTCTTTACTTCTGTTTTTAACTTAAACATGTTTTAATGAGTAGAAACTTTGGCCTTATGCCAATGAATTTTCAAACTTTTTCTTAATCAAACTTGTAAATAAACATAACCATATTGACTTTAAATCCAAAAGACAAAGAACTAACAATCTCATTCAAGTCTTTGGCATTCTTGTTCCTTTTTGTGTTAAACTGTTCTTAAAACTAATCCACCAACTTCATTGAAGTTTTTACCACGAACAATGGGGTTTTGATCCCTCATTTTTATGTTGGTACGTAGGCATAAGACCGAACGTCTTGTTTAAAACAAATATAGAACTAATGAATTCTTTTCTCATTCTTCATGGTATTGTGTGAAGACATGACCTTTTTTCCATTCATGAGAGCTAGTGCAATACTTGATGATTTATCAAAGTTGGTGTCCTTTTCACGGATGATGTCTTGGTTCATGTCTTCATACTTGTGAATGGATGGTCGAGTGTTCTCCAAAGAATGACATAAACAAATGGAACTGTTCACTACAATTTGACTAACCTTTTATTAACTTATTTTACTTTCAAGTCATTTTCTTAAGGCGATTTAAAAATTCAGTACCTTTATAATTCATTGCCATTTACATTTCATGCAAGATGTTTATGTTTCAGTCATTTTCCCTTTGCTCACTTGTGCCATATCATTTATACTTATATATATTGTATGCTTTTGATTTTGTTATGTTTATGGTATTAGGACCTTAAAATACTTAAGAACAAAAAAAAAACTCTAAAAAATGTGTTGGTGGACTGTTGGACTTGATATTAACTCTTGAAATTAGAATTAGACATCACCCGATATGCTTTAAAGGACTTGTCCAATACCACTATCTGAGACTGAGCTATCCTTGACGGTTCCTTTCATCTGATGCAATCCTTGAGTGCTTTTGGTTTATCTGATACTTTGTCCTTGTGCTTGAGTGTTATACTGGTTATTATTGTTTATGTCTGATGATTGTTTCTGAGAGTTTTCCAAGGAATATTTCATATGATACGCTTTGAAGACACTGAAGACTGCTAGCTATTGAAGTGCTTGCTTGGATGATGGCCAACTTTATTTGATGCCTATGGTCTTCATATTGATTTCTTGGATATTGCTTAGGCTTATTGTCTGCTCAAAAGTCCAAAGGAAATGGATTTCTATCTGACATACTTGTCTTGTGGATGGCTTCCCATTGGTCAGATCTTTTCAACTCTTAACTTTTAATTTTTGTCTAGGGTAGTCTCTTCATCTACTCCCACTTCTTTAATTTCAAAATCACTCCCTCTTTAAAAAATCTTCTGTTTTTAACTTAAACATGTTTTAATGAGTAGAAACTTTATCCTTATGCCAATGAATTTTCAAACTTTTTCATTATCAAACATGTAAATAAACTTAACCATATTGACTTTAAATCCAAAAGACAAAAAGAACAAACAATGTCATTCAAGTCTTTGGCATTCTTGTGCCTGGTTCTATTAAACTGTTGTTAAAACTAATCCTCCAACTTCATTGAAAATTTTACCACGAACAATGGGGTTTTGATCCCTCATTTTTATGTTGGTACGTAGGCATCAGACCGAAGGTCTTGTCAACAAAAAAATATAATTAATGAATTCTTTTCTCATTCTTCATGGTATTGTGTGAAGACTTGACCTTTTTTCCAATCATGAGAGCTAGTGCAATACTTGATGATTTATCAAAGTTGGCGTCCTTCTCACGGATGATGTCTTGGTTCATGTCTTCATACTTGTGAATGGATGGTCGAGTGTTCTCCAAAGAATTACTTAAACAAATGCAACTCTTCACTAGAATTTGACTAACCTTTTATTAACTTATTTTACTTTCAAGTCATTTTCTTAAGGCAATTTAAAATTCAATACCTTTATAATTCATTGCCATTTTCATTTCATGCAAGATGTTTATGTTTTAGTCATTTTCCCTTTGCTCACTTGAGCCATATCATTTGTACTTATATATATTGTATGCTTGTGATTTTGTTCTGTTTATGGTCTTAGGACCTGAAAATACTTAATAACAAAAAAAACTCAAAAAAATATGTTGGTGGACTGTTGGACTTGATATTAGCTCTTGAACATAGAATTAGACAACATCCGCTATGCTTTAAAGGACTTGCCGAATGCCACTATCTGAGACTGAGTTATCCTTGACGGTTCCTTTCATCTGATGCAAACCTAGAGTGCTTTTGGTTTATCTGATACGTTGTCTTTGTGCTTGAGTGTTATACTGGTTATTATTGTTTATGTCTGATGTGTGTTTCTGAGAGTTTGCCAAGGAATATTTCATATGATACGCTTTGAAGACACTGAAGACTACTAGCTATTGGAGTGCTTGCTTGGATGATGGCCATCTTTATTTGATTCCTATGGTCTTCATATTGATTTCTTTGATATTTCTTAGGCTTATTGTCTGCACAAAGGTCCAATGGAAATGGGTTTCTATCTGACATACTTGTCTTGTGGATGGCTTCCCATTGGTCGGATCTTTTCAACTCTTAACTTTTAATTTTTGGCTAGGGTAGTCTCTTCATCTCCTCCCACTTCTTTAATTTCAAAATCACTCCCTCTTTTAAAAATCTTCTTTACTTGTGTTTTTAACTTAAACATGTTTTAATGAGTAGAAACTTTGGCCTTATGCCAATGAATTTTCAAACTATTTCTTAATCAAACTTGTAAATAAACTTAACCATATTGACTTTAAATCCAAAAGACAAAAAGAACAAACAATGTCATTTAAGTCTTTGCCATTCTTGTGCCTTTTACTGTTAAACTGTTGTTAAAACTAATCCACCAACTTCATTGAAAATTTTACCACGCACAATGGGGTTTTGATCCCTCATTTTTATGTTGGTACGTAGGCATAAGACCGAAGGTCTTGTTAACAAAAAAATATAATTAATGAATTCTTTTCTCATTCTTCATGGTATTGTGTGAAGACTTGATCTTTTTTCCATTCATGAGAGCTAGTGCAATACTTGATGATTTATCAAAGTTGGCGTCCTTCTCACAGATGATGTCTTGGTCCTTGTCTTCATACTTGTGAATGGATGGTCGAGTGTTCTACAAAGAATTACTTAAACAAATGCAACTCTTCACTAGAATTTGACTAACCTTTTATTAACTTATTTTACTTTCAAGTCATTTTCTTAAGGAAATTTAAAATTTAATACCTTTATAATTCATTGCCATTTTCATTTCATGCAAGATGTTTATGTTTTAGTCATTTTCCCTTTGCTCACTTGAGCCATATCCTTTGTGCTTATATATATTGTATGCTTGTTATTTTGTTCTGTTTATGGTCTTAGGACCTTAAAATACTTAATAACAAAAAAAACTCAAAAAATATGTTGGTGGACTGTTGGACTTGATATTAGCTCTTGAAATTAGAATTAGACAACATCCGCTATGCTTTAAAGGACTTGGCCAATGCCACTATCTGAGACTGATCTATCCTTGACGGTTCCTTTCATCTGATGCAAACCTTGAGTGCTTTTGGTTTATCTGATACTTTTCTTTGTGCTTGAGTGTTATACTGGTTATTATTGTTTATGTCTGATGATTGTTTCTGAGAGTTTGCCATGGAATATTTCATATGATACGCTTTGAAGACACCGAAGACAGCTAGCTATTGGAGTCCTTTCTTGGATGATGGCCATCTTTATTTGATGCCTATGGTCTTCATATTGATTTCTTGGATATTGCTTAGGCTTATTGTCTGCACAAAGGTCCAATGGAAATGGGTTTCTATCTTACATTCTTGTCTTGTGGATTGCTTCCCATTGGTCAGATCTTTTCAACTCTTCACTTTTAATTTTTGTCTAGGGTAGTCCCTTCATCTCCTCCCATCTCTTTAATTTCAAAATCACTCCCTCTTTTAAAAGTATTCTTTACTTGTGTTTTTAACTTAAACATGTTTTAATGAGTAGAAACTTTGGCCTTATGCCAATGAACTTTCAAACTTTTTCTTAATCAAACTCGTAATAAACTTAACCATATTGACTTTAAATCCAAAAGACAAAAAGAACAAACAATGTCATTCAAGTCTTTGGCATTCTTGTGGCTTTTTATGTTAAACTGTTGTTAACACTAATCCACCAACTTCATTGAAAATTTTACCACGAACAATGGGGTTTTGATCCCTCATTTTTATGTTGGTACGTAGGCATAAGACCGAAGATCTTGTCAACAAAAAAATATAATTAATGAATTCTTTTCTCATTCTTCATGGTATTGTGTGAAGACTTGACCTCTTTTCCATTCATGAGAGCTAGTGCAATACTTGATGATTGATCAAAGTTGGCGTCCTTCTCACGGATGATGTCTTGGTTCATGTCTTCATACTTATGAATGGATGGTCGAGTGTTCTCCAAAGAATTACTTAAACAAATGGAACTCTTCACTAGAATTTGACTAACCTTTTATTTACTTATTTTACTTTCAAGTCATTTTCTTAATGCGATTTAAAATTCAATACCTTTATAATTCATTGCCATTTTCATTTCATGCAAGATGTTTATGTTTTAGTCATTTTCCCTTTGCTCACTTGAGCCATATCCTTTGTGCTTATATATATTGTATGCTTGTTATTTTGTTCTGTTTATGGTCTTAGGACCTTAAAATACTTAATAACAAAAAAAACTCAAGAAAATACGTTGGTGGACTGTTGGACTTGATATTAGCTCTTGAAATTAGAATTAGACAACATCCGCTATGCTTTAAAGGACTTGGCCAATGCCACTATCTGAGACTGATCTATCCTTGACGGTTCCTTTCATCTGATGCAAACCTTGAGTGCTTTTGGTTTATCTGATACTTTTCTTTGTGCTTGAGTGTTATACTGGTTATTATTGTTTATGTCTGATGATTGTTTCTGAGAGTTTGCCATGGAATATTTCATATGATACGCTTTGAAGACACCGAAGACAGCTAGCTATTGGAGTCCTTTCTTGGATGATGGCCATCTTTATTTGATGCCTATGGTCTTCATATTGATTTCTTGGATATTGCTTAGGCTTATTGTCTGCACAAAGGTCCAATGGAAATGGGTTTCTATCTTACATTCTTGTCTTGTGGATTGCTTCCCATTGGTCAGATCTTTTCAACTCTTCACTTTTAATTTTTGTCTAGGGTAGTCTCTTCATCTCCTCCCATCTCTTTAATTTCAAAATCACTCCCTCTTTTAAAAATCTTCTTTACTTGTGTTTTTAACTTAAACATGTTTTAATGAGTAGAAACTTTGGCCTTATGCCAATGAATTTTCAAACTTTTTCTTAATCAAACTTGTATATAAACTTAACCATATTGACTTTAAATCCAAAAGACAAAAAGAACAAACAATGTCATTGAAGTCTTTGGCTTTCTTGTGCCTTTTTCTGTTAGACTGTTGTTAAAACTAATCCACCAACTTCATTGAAAATTTTACCACGAACAATGGGGTTTTGATCCCTCATTTTTATGTTGGTACGTAGGCATAAGACCGAAGGTCTTGTCAACAAAAAAATATAATTAATGAATTCTTTTCTCTTTCTTCATGGTATTGTGTGAATACTTGACTTTTTTCCATTCATGAGAGCTAGTGCAATACTTGATGATTTATCAAAGCTGGCGTCCTTCTCACGGATGATGTCTTGGTTCATGTCTTCATAATTGTGAATGGATTGTCGAGTGTTCTCCAAAGAATTACTTAAACAAATGGAACTCTTCACTAGAATTTGACAAACCTTTTATTAACTTATTTTACTTTCAAGTCATTTTCTTAAAGCGATTTAAAATTCAATACCTTTATAATTCATCGCCATTTCCATTTCTTGCAAGATGTTTATGTTTCAGTCATTTTCCCTTTGCTCACTTGAGCCATATCATTTGTACTTAAATATATTGTATGCTTTTGATTCTGTTCTGTTTATTGTATTAGGACCTTAAAATACTTAAGAACAAAAAAAAACTCTAAAAAATATGTTTGTGGACTGTTGGACTTGATATTAGCTCATGAACTTAGAATTAGACAACATCCGTTATGCTTTAAAGGACTTTGCCAATATCACTACCTGAGACTGAGCTATCCTTGACGGTTCCTTTCATCTGATGCAAACCTTGAGTGCTTTTGGTTTATCTGATACGTTGTCTTTGTGCTTGAGTGTTATACTGGTTATTATTGTTTATGTCTGATGTGTGTTTCTGAGAGTTTGCAAGGAATATTTCATATGATACGCTTTGAAGACACTGAAGACTGCTAGGTATTGGAGTGCTTGATTGGATGATGGCCATCTTTATTTGATGCCTATGGTATTCATATTGATTTCTTGGATATTGCTTAGGCTTATTGTCTACTCAAAAGTCCAAAGGAAATCGGTTTCTATCTGACATACTTGTCTTGTGGATGGCTTCCCATTGGTCAGATCTTTTCAACTCTTAACTTTTAATTTTTGTCTAGGGTAGTCTCTTCATCTCCTCCCACTTCTTTGAATTCAAAATCACTCCCTCTCTTAAAAATCTTCTTTACTTGTGTTTTTAACTTAAACATGTTTTAATGAGTAGAAACTTCGGCCTTATGCCAATGAATTTTCAAACTTTTTCTTAATCAAACTTGTAAATAAACTTAACCATATTGACTTTAAATCCACAAGACAAAAAGAACAAACAATGTTATTCAAGTCTTTGGCATTCTTGTACCTTTCTCTATTAAACTGTTGTTAAAACTAATCCACCAACTTCATTGAAAATTTTACCACGAACAATGGGGTTTTGATCCCTCATTTTTATGTTGGTACGTAGGCATAAGACCGAAGGTCTTGTCAACAAGAAAATATAATTAATGAATTATTTTCTCATTCTTCATGGTATTGTGTGAAGACTTGACCTTTTTTCCATTCATGAGAGCTAGTGCAATACTTGATAATTTATCAAAGTTGGCATCCTTCTCACTGATGATGTCTTGGTTCATGTCTTCATACTTGTGAATGGATGGTCGAGTGTTCTCCAAAAAATTACTTAAACAAATGGAACTCTTCACTAGAATTTGACTAACCTTTTATTAACTTATTTTACGTTCAAGTCATTTTCTTAATGCGATTTAAAATTCAGTACCTTTATAATTCATTGCCATTTTCATTTCATGCAAGATGTTTATGTTTCAGTCATTTTCCCTTTGCATACTTGAGCCTTATCATTTGTACTTATATATATTGTATGCTTTTGATTTTGTTCTGTTTATGGTCTTAGGACCTTAAAATACTTAATAACAAAAAAAACTCTAGTGACGGTTCCTTAAAATTCTTCATGGTTTTGGTGGACTGTTGGACTTGATATTAGCTCTTTAACTTAGAATTAGACAACATCTGCTATGCTTTAAAGGACTTGCCGAATGCCACTATCTGAGACTGAGCTATCCTTGACGGTTCCTTTCATCTGATGCAAACCATGAGTGCTTTTGGTTTATCTGATACGTTGTCTTTGTGCTTGAGTGTTATACTGGTTATTATTGTTTATGTCTGATGTGTGTTTCTGAGAGTTTGCCAAGGAATATTTCATATGATACGCTTTGAAGACACTGAAGACTGCTAGCTATTGGAGTGCTTGCTTAGATGATGGCCATCTTTATTTGATTCCTGTGGTCATCATATTGATTTCTTGGATATTGCTTAGGCTTATTGTCTGCTCAAAAGTCCAAAGGAAATGGGTTTCTATCTGACATACTTGTCTTGTGGATGGCTTCCCATTGGTCAGATCTTTTCAACTCTTAACTTTTAATTTTTGTCTAGGGTAGTCTCTACATCTCCTCCCACTTCTTTAATCTCAAAATCACTCCCTCTTTTAAAAATCTTCTTTACTTGTGTTTTTAACTTAAACATGTTTTAATGAGTAGAAACTTTGGCCTTATGCCAATGAATTTTCAAAAAATTTCTGAATCAAACTTGTAAATAAACTTAACCATATTGACTTTAAATCCAAAAGACAAATGGAACTAACAATCTCATTCAAGTCTTTGGCCTTCTTTTGCCTTTTTGTGTTAAACTGTTGTTAAAACTAATCCACCAACTTCATCGAAATTTTTCACACGAACAATGGGGTTTTGATCCCTTATTTTTATGTTGGTACGTAGGCATAAGACCGAAGGCCTTGTCTAAAAAAATATATAACTCATGAATTATTTTCTCATTCTTCATGGTATTGTGTGAAGACTTGACCTTTTTTCCATTCAGGAGAGCTAGTGCAATACTTGATGATTTATCAAAGTTGGTGCCCTTCTCACGGATGATGTCTTGGTTCATGTCTTCATACTTGTGAATGGATGGTCGAGTGTTCTCCATAGAATGACTTAAACAAATGGAATTGTTTACTAGAATTTGACTAACCTTTTATTAACTTATTTTACTTTCAAGTCATTTCCTTAAGGCGATTTAAAATTCAGTACCTTTATAATTCATTGCCATTTACATTTCATGCATGATGTTTATGTTTCAGTTATTTTACCTTTGCTCACTTGAGCCATATCATTTGTACTTATACATATTGTATGCTTTTGATTTTGTTCTGTTTATGGTCTTAGGACCTTAAAATACTTAATAACAAAAAAAACTCTAAAAAATATGCTGGTGGACTGCTGGACTTGATATGAGCTCTTGAACTTAGAATTAGGCAACATCCGCTATGCTTTAAAGGACTTGGCCAATACCACTATCTGAGACTGAGCTATCCTTGACGGTTCCTTTCATCTGATGCAAACCTTGAGTTCTTTTGGTTTATCTGATACGTTGTCTCTGTGCTTGAGTGTTATAGTGGTTATTATTGTTTATGTATGATGATTGTTTCTGAGAGTTTGCGAAGGAATATTTCATATGATACGCTTTGAAGACACTGATGACTGCTAGCTATTGGAGTGCTTGCTTGGATGATGGCCATCTTTATTTGATGCCTATGGTCTTCATATTGCTTTCTTGGATATTGCTTATGCTTATTGTCTGCTCAAAAGTCCAAAGGAAATGGGTTTCTATCTGTCATTCTTGTCTTGTGGATTGCTTCCCATTGGTCAGATCTTTTCAACTCTTACCTTTTAACTTAAACTTGTTTTAATGAGCAGAAACTTTGGCCTTATGCCAATGAATTTTCAAACTTTTACATCATAAAATTTGTAAATAAACTTAACCATATTGACTTTAATTTCAAAAGACAAAAAGAACTAACAATCTCATTCAAGTCTTTGGCCTTCTTGTGCCTTTTTGTGTTAAACTTTTTTTAAAACTAATCCACCGACTTCATTGAAATTTTTACCACGAACAATGGGGTTTTGATCCCTCATTTTTATGTTGGTACGTAGGCATAAGACCGAAGGTCTTGTCAAAAACAAATATATAATTAATGAATTCTTTTCTCATTTTTCATGGTATTGTGTGAATACTTGACCTTTTTCCATTCATGAGAGCTAGTGCAATACTTGTTCATTTATCCAGGTTGGCGCCCTTTTCACGGATGATGTCTTGGTTCATGTCTTCATACTTGGGAATGGATGGTCGAGTGTTCTCTAAAGAATGACTTAAACAAATCGACCTCTTCACTAACATTTGACTAACCTTTTTTTAACTTATTTTACTTTCAAGTCATTTTTCTTAATGCGATTTAAATTTGAGTACCTTTATAATTCATAGCGATTTACATTTCATGCAACATGTTAATGTTTCAGTCATTTTCCCTTTGCTCACTAGAGCCATATCATTTGTACTTATATATATTGTATGCTTTTGATTTTGTTCTGTTTATGGTCTTAGGACCTTAAAATATCTAATAACAAAAAAAAACTCTAAAAAATATGTTGGTGGACTGTTGGACTTGATATGAACTCTTGAGTTTAGAATTAGGCAACATTCGTTATGCTTTAAAGTACTTGGCCGATGCCACTATCTGAGACTGAGCTATCCTTGACGATTCATTTCATCTGAGGCAAACCTTGAGTGCTTTTGGTTTATCTGATATGTTGTCTCTGTGCTTGATAGTTATACTGGTTATTATTGTTTGTGTCTGATTATTATTTATGGGAGTTTGTTAAGGAATATTTCATCTGATACGCGTTGAAGACATCTTTATTTGATACCTATGGTCTACAAATTTATTTCTTGGATACTGCTTATGCTTATTGTCTGCTCAAAAGTCCAAAGGAAATGGGTTTCTATCTGACATTCTTGTCTTGTGGACTCCTTCCCATTGGTCAGATCTTTTCAACTCTTAACTTTTAATTTTTGTCTAGGGTACTCTCTTCATCTCCTCCCACTTCTTTAATTTCAAAATCACTCCCTCTTTTAAAAATCTTCTTTACTTGTGTTTTTAACTTAAACATGTTTTAATGAGTAAAAACTTTGGCCTTATGCCAATGAATTTTCAAACCTTTTCTTAATCAAACTAGTAAATAAACTTAACCATATTGACTTTAATTCCAAAACACAAAAAGAACTAACATTCTCATTCAAGTGTTTGGCCTTCTTATGCCTTTTTATGTTAAACTTTTGTCAAAACTAATCCACCAACTTCATTGAAATTTTTACCACGAACAATGGGGATTTGATCCCCCATTTTTATGTTGGTACGTAGGCATAAGACCAAAGGTCTTGTCAAAAACAAATATATAATCAATTAATTCTTTTCTCATTTTTCATGGTATTGTGTAAAGACTTGACCTTTTTTCCATTCATGAGAGCTAGGGAAATACTTGTTGATTTATCCAAGTTGGCGCCCTTCTCACGGATAATGTTTTGGTTCATGTCTTCATACTTGTGAATGGATGGTCGAGAGTTCTCCAAAGAATGACTTAAACAAAACGAACTCTTCACTAACATTTGTCTAACCTTTTATTAACTTATTTTACTTTCAAGTCATTTTGTTTCATGTGATTTAAATTTGAGTACCTTTATAATTCATTGCCATTTACATTTCATGCAAGATATTTATGCTTCAGTCATTTTCCCTTTGCTCACTAGAGCCATATCATTCGTACTTATATATATTGTATGCTTTTCATTTTGTTCTGTTTATGGTCTTAGGACATTAAAATATCTAATAATAAAAAAAACTCTAAAAAATATGTTGGTGGACTGTTGGACTTGATATGAACTCTTGAGT